>NC_137981.1:1518265-4153265 GCF_963924665.1 Micromys minutus | reverse complement strand
CCTGCAAATATCGGCTCTATTTGCTAGAGTTCCTGAAAGATGAAATCTATGTGGGTCATCGAGAACATAATAGATGTTTAATGAAGATCAGCTATTGTCGTGATCAGTATGAAAAAACATCTTCCACCAAAAAAAAAAAAAAAAAAAAAAAAAAACCTTCAGCATCCTATAACGATATCCTGACCATCAAGAGGGTGTCTTTGTAGCCCTCAGCACTGCATCATTTAGAAAGGTCATTGTTCTGTGTGCAGGGACAGAGCATTGACTGGCTGTCACAATTGCTCTCATCAGACCACAGAGATAACCGTGTCACCAAAAGAACTTGATAAGCAGAGGGCTAGAAGTTGCCACATGTTTCAGGGAGCCAGGCCATCAATACTAGTATGTATTTTTTTTTTTTAACTATCATGGGCTGGAGAGATGCTCTGTCATTCAAAGCACGAGTTGCTCTTCCACAGGACCCCGGCTCAATTGCAGCACTCATGGGTCAGATAAAAACTGTCAGTTCCAGAGGATACGTACCCTGCAGGCACTGTGTGCATGGGTCGCACTGACAAGTGGAGGCAAAACATCCATATACATTTTATAAATAATAAATACATACATGAATAAAACTATTAATGCTCTCTAGATTCTAGTAGATTCTAGTAGATTCTGAGTGGAGGGCCATCTACAAGCCTGGGTCCTGCACAATGACCAGAAGCTTCCTTCTGTCACTGAAGTTCACTGCACTCCTAGAGAGATTGCAGCCAACTAACCACTCACTAGACTCTCTTCCATGGAGGTGTGAGCAACTACACTGCAAACAACCAAAGAGGCTGAAAACCCCCAGCCCAGTGACGCACAGGTTTGACAGGATGACCAAAATCAGACATGCACAGGTGAGCTAGTGCACTCGTGTGTGCGCACGTGTGCACACACACACACACACACACACACACACAAACTCACATACAGAGACATAAACACACACACATAGACACATACACACACAAACATACAAAGACACAAACACACACACACAAACACACACACACACACAAAGGAAGGGGGAAGGAACATGTAGGTTTCTGATTTTCTCAGAGGAAATGACCTCCTAAAATTTTATAAATGGAATTAACAAAGCCCCCCCCTGGAGAGGGTCCAGGTAAAGACTAAGTCTAACGATGAAAAGACTGGAGAATCAATCCTGTGAGGAAAGGCCATAGGAAGTAGAACTGGTCAACCTGAAGACAGGGTGGGTGCTGAACTATTGGGTTAAAAGCCCTTGCATGTAGAAGATGCTGAGAAGCAACAATCCACGTCCAAAGTAGGTCAAATAACAGGAATGGAGCTTAAATTAAATTCATATAAGAGTTGAATAAAGAAATGGTCTCGTCATGTTCAGGATGGTTTTGGATTCTTAACAAAACAAAGCAAAGCAAAACAAAACACAAACAACAACAACAACAACAACACCCATGAACTGGGCTCTCACAACAAGTTGGACAGACAGGTAGAAGAGACAGTAGTTTGTTGGGAAGAGCATTAAGCTTTGAGCAGCCAAAAGAAAAGAACCTAGGAGGCTTTCAGCCACCCAGCACCATGCCTTGTTAATTCTCTAGAGTATGTGTTTCCCTCTTGGCTAGCACTTAGTTCTAAAAAAGTTTACTTCTGAAGCTTGGGGGGGGGGGCATTAGTCACACAACTGTAAAAGGGGCAGGTTGTGAATTAAACAGAAAAGTGCCTCCGTTTAAATGGCTCCTACAGCTTAATGACATGCTATGACTTAAAAGCTCAAGATGCTTCCCTGTCATTAACTCAGCTCTCTCGGCAGACATTGAAGGAAGGCTGTGATGGCTTTGAGTGAACCAGTGACCTGGATGATATTATATTGTCAACTGGATCATAGCTTCGCTTGACAGCCACACAAAAGGGTTCACACATGAGGACAGGCATGGCAGACACTTCACATGCCTGTAGTAAGTTGGCAGCGTTTGCTAGATGCTGTCTCTCCTCTGAAAGGAATGGGAATTGCTGGTGGCCGATCAGTTTGGTAATGACCACAATTGGTGACCGAATGAAAAACCTCTCTGATTTTTGGATTGGGGAAAGGTCTGAATGTTCCACTTTGCCAGGAGAGAAAGAAATCACCTGGGCTAGAACCCTACTGACCCATCCTTCACATATATTTCAAACTGTCCAAGGAAAGCCAAAAGGCCAGAGGGTGTGGACTGTCTGTAGCCAGGGCCAGAGGACATGGTTCTGACCAGTGCACGTGTTTGGTGTTTGACTTGTTGGAACCTTCCACATGTTAGAAGTGAAACAGTGATCCTTTTAAATGTAGACTGTGGTTCTGGAGAGATGACTCAGCAGTCATGGCACTGGCTACCCTTGCAGAAGACCCAGGTTCGGATCCCAGCACACACATGCAAGCTCACAACCATCTACAATCGAGTTTCATGGGAGCCAACACCTTCCTCTGGCCTCCAGGGGCACCAGGCATACATGTGGTAAAGCTATACATTTGCAGGCAAAAGCATACACATGTAAGTAACAAATGAATCTTAGATAAAACGGTTGTACACTTGATCATGCTACACCTGTCTCCATACCATCTCAACCAAACTCTTGATGGGGGTGAGGTTGTGCCAGGGATTAAATCAGTGGCCCAGTTTCCATCTTTAAAAGCTTCCACTCTTAATACTTGAGTCCAAACTTTTGCTTTCAGAGCCTGTTTGACAAAGGCGTGGTCACGGACATCTCACAGCTTGCCCTATGTTGTGTGTATCATGTGTAGGCAGAAATGTATGTGCACATATGTCAGCATGCAGGTAAAGGTAGAGGCCAATGGTTGACGTCAGGAGCCTTCTTTGACCACTCTCTACTTCATTTTTAAAGAAAGCATCTCTAAAACCTGGGGGTTACCAATTCTGCTGCACTGGCAGGCAAACAGTGCTTAGCAATTCTGACTCTGCCTCTCGAGTGCTAGAATTACAAGTGTGTACTACTGTATCTGGCTTCTTGAAAAGGTTACAGAAATTCTGGTACATATACACAACGGAGTACTACTCAGCTATTTAAAAAAAAGTTCATGAAATTCCTAGGCAAATGGATGGAACTTGAAGCTATCATCCTGAGTGAGGTAACCCAGTCACAAGAGAAAATTCATGGTATGTACTTACTTATAAGTGGATACTAGACCCCCCCCCCCAAAGAGCTTAGAATACCCAAGAAACCATCCACAGAACTTTTAAAGCTCAAAAAGAAGGAAGACCATAATGTGGATGCCTCCGTCCTTCTTAGAAGGGAGAACAAAACAGGGGAGGAAATACAAGGCCAAATAAAGGAGCAGGGATTGAAGAAAAGATCTACAGAGACTGCCTCACCTGGAGAACCACCCCATATGCAGCCACCAAGCACTATTGCTGATGCCAAGAAGTGTTTACTGGCAGGAACCAGACATGGATGTCTCTTCAGAGGCTTTCCCAGAATCATACAGATACAGATGAGGATGTTTGCAGCTGAACATCAGACTGATCATGGGGACCCCAATGAAAAAGCTAGAGAGAGGACTGAAGTAGTTGAAAGATTTGCACCCTCATGGAAAGAACAACATTACCATCAGCCAAGGTACTACTGAGGTGGAGAGGATGATTGGGAGAGGGAGAATCTTCATGGAAGCAAGTTGAGGGGGAGGAAGGAGGGGAGTGGTATAACATTTGAAATGTAAATAAGAGAATGCCCAAAAAAAATTTAAAAAAAAAAAAAAGGTTACTGGGGGATCCAAATTCAGGTCGTCATGCAGCCAAGCATTTCACTGAATGGCCTGCCTTCCGTCTTCCCCAAGCATTCTGTGCTCTGGGTCCTTGCAATACAACAGGGATAACAATGTTATTCACAGCATGTAGTTTTCTTCCTTAATGGGTTTTCTCTATATAAAGTGTTTGAAATAGTTTCTGACAAAAGAAAATATTCAATATTATTACTACAATGATTTTTATTCTCTAAGGGCTGTAGCTAGTGATGACTGTAGTCTGTGATTATAGCAATGGAACATGACTCATCTATATTCTTCAATTAGTAGAACCTAACTTTATATACAATAGTTCATTAAATACCTAAAAAGATTTATTTTAAACTCAATTTTAGCCTAAAAGCATTAATTATTAATAATACTGTTATAATATTGTGGTAGTTTGAATAAGAATGACCCCCATAGGCTCATATTTGAGTTTTGGTTCTCAGTTGGTAGACTGTTTGAGAAGGATCAGGAGGTGCGGCCTTGTTAGAAGAGTTGCATCGTCTGAGGTTTCAAAAGCCAGGGACAGGTCCAATGTCTCTATCCCTCTGCCTCAGGCTTATGCTTAAGATGTAAGGCTTGAGCGAATGCTTCAGCACCATGCCTGTCTGCCTGCTGACATGTTTCCCACCATGGTGACCACGGACTAAGCCTCTAAAACTGCAGGCCCACAATTCAACGCTTCCTTTCTGCCTTGGTCATGGAATCTCTTCACTGCAATAGAACAGTAACTAAGACAAACACTGACACCAGCAGCTAAGACTTTCTATGCCCTTATGATATGCAAAGGACAACACAAAATGTGCTTGGTTACTTAGTGATCGGCGAGACAGTCTGTAAGTTACTGAGACCAATGAGGAAAATGGTTCTTGAGACATTACAACTGGCCCAAGGTCACAAAAGGTGGAGTAAGGATTAGGAAGCCATGACTGAGTGACTCAGCTTCTGTCAACCACATCATGTCATAATCAAAGGCCCATAGCATGACTCAGCAGATGAGAAGCCAGCATGACTCAGCAGACGAGAAGCCAGTGGTGGATAAGAACCCAAAGAGGTACCGGTAAGCTCCCGGCAACTCCTGTTTCCTAAGTCCAGGGACAATTCAGGCAGGGAACCCAATGTCTTCTATCTGTCCTCTTTTGTGTTCTGAAAGGAAACCACAGAGGGCCAGCTAGGTGGTACGACCAAGATGGTGGCCAGGAAGGAAAATGCTCCGCACATCCCAAAGCCCTTACTTCTATTCACCGGAGCCACGTCTAGGAGGAGGTAATAAACACATCTGGGTTTATCTTAACTTTAATGTAACTAATGAAGTCTTTATTATTTAGTAAAAATAAATGAGAGTTTTTATTTCTATAGTACCAAATTGACTTTTTAAACTTTTGAAGTGAGTGTGTAAAATACTTCTTTCTTTTATCCCTGCTTAGGGAGCTGTAATTGCATTTTAACTGGTACTGTTACAAGAACAATTTTAACCTTGAATCGCAAATGTGTTGGCTGGAAGTGTATATAAATCATTTCAGTTTCGTTTTTATTATAAAAAGTATTTCAGAGAATAATTAGTTTTTAATCTGTCAGTTCAAATCAAAGGAGAGTTGAAATCTATTCATTCCATGTGTGTGCAGTCGGGGCTCTTGGTCCACATGATGTGGGGAGGAGAGCACCGAGGCTGAAGGGGAGAGATTAGCAAAAATAGAAAGTTACAGAAATAATCAGGCACTGCTCTGTGCAGTATTCGAAGGGGTGGGTACATAGCAGAGATTCAGAACCACCACAGTCCTGTTGGCACAGGGTGGGCCGTGCTCTGTCATAGAGCAGACAGTGGCAATGGGACAGTAAATGCTCGATAGCCCTGAGGAGCTCAGGTTGTACGTTTGAACCACAACTGCAAAAACTGAAACCGAGACTCACTGGCGAAATGCAAGGCCACGTCCTTCCTGCGGCTCGGATGCTTCTACAGCAAGGCAATTACAGAAAGGCCTTCCGCATAAAGAAACCGCCTCCAGATAATTAACCAGGAAAGCAGTCCTGTTGGCTTAATGATGGCATCTTCACCCCTCAATTTAGAACTTCTCTTTCTGCACATGGGCACCACAGGGTGTTAGAAAGGATGCTCTGGGATAACTGACATACGAGTTCCCATGATCCCTTGCACCACAGCAGCTAGGAGCTGTGCATGTTCTTCCTTTAGCACACACACTGGAACAGTATCTCAGATTACTGGCTTAAAGTCTATGCTAAAATTGAGTTTTTGCTCGTTTATATGTCCAATGTGTCCACCATAGAACTGAAACAAAATACATAGCTTGCTTTGTTTCTATGGGACAGGGCTGTCACTTGGATATGGCGTTCAATTGATAAGGAGACCAGGAAGACTACTAATGGTCCCCAAGCTGCTTCCTCTCTTGTCACGCACAGGTCTGCACATTTCATCCCCATTGCCTTCTATCTTCACTGTTTACGATGTGGAGACAGAGGCACAAAGTAGAGAAACCTCTCTGAGAAATGGAGCCAGGAGTGGAGCTCTCAGTTTGAAGGCAGCCTACCGCCAGAGCATGGCTTTTAACTCCAAAGACGTGCTTACTTACTCTGATGGACAGACCAGCAGTCAAAGAAGGGCAATGCACATGAACCTCTCCTTCCAACTTACCTCACTGATATGCTGCATAGTGGAGAGCGTACCCCTCAAATAATACCCATGTTAAAGGGCTGGAGGGATGGCTCGGTGGTTAAGAACACTCATCACCCTTACAGAGGTCCTGAGATCGATTCTAAGCACACCTGTGTCTCATTCTAGTCTGTAACTCCAGTTCCAGGAGATTCAATGCCATCTTGGCTTTCTTGGGTACTAGATATCCTGCCCCTGTAGTACAGGGACATATGTGTAGGCAAAATGCCCCCACATATAAAAATTAAATATTAAAACAAAATCCTGCTGGAGAAAAACCATAGTAAAATTTAACCCACAGGAGGAGCCACTACAATGGGGACAATGGGCAAGAGGCGTCATTTGTAAAACTCTCCTGCAGGATGAACGGAATCCACATTAGATACTGTCTTCTGGAAACAGCACAAGAGAGAAAGTGTTCAACATATGATATACACATATATGGGAGGTTAAAGAAAGACTGTAGACAGCTGACCCCAAGCACCCATTCCTTAATGCTCCCAGTTCCAGGCCGCAATTCCATATGGATGACAAGATGACAGCATTTTATTTCCCATCTTCCCTCCTCTTATCCCCTGACCGTGTACGTGTGTGTACACACACTCACTCACTCCGAAGTCTGAGGCGACGTCAGACATCAATCATTCTCCATGTCTTTGACATCATAATCACTGCCACAGTCTCCCTCAATCAAACCCCAAGCTCCCCAGCTTGCCCTGGGGACGACCTGTTCCAGCCTTCCATAGTTGGTAATTACAAGCAGGCCACTGCATCCACTCAGCATTTTTATGGGTTTCCAGGGATGCAAACTTTGGTCCTCACAGTTGTGCATCAAGAGTTTTTACTGTTGAATCACATTTCTCCCCAGCCCATCACTTGGCCTGGTATTTACAGTGGATGGTGTTTACTGGAGTCTTATAACCCATACTGACTACTGGTCAGCCGAGATGTCTAGGTTCCACCAGAAAACACCACATTTGAATCTACATTATCCTACAAGAGAGAGGTCAAGGTCATTGGTTAAGAGCTGGCTAGAATGCCAGTGTAGCGCCACGGAAGAGTAAAAGAGGCAATTTAAGAACCTGCTTGTGTGCCCTGCAAACCTTTAAAGAAATCCATATCCTCAGCTCCTATGCCTGGGCTGATTAACACATCTTACAAAGAATGCACTTGCTCAGAGAGGGAGGTTTCTGGGAAAGAGTGGAACAGGACCTGAAATACTTGGCTGTTTTCTTTCTGATCGAGGCAGTTGTGGGATTCCTAACTACTTGGCTTTTCCAAACTGGCCCCTGCCTCCCTGAAATCTCTGCTACCTTCAGAAAGAACATTGGCAGTGATTGAATACCAAGTTTCCAAGCACTAATACATGGGTGGCCACTTTCCTCTTGGGAGCTGTGGTGTATGTGTGGGGATGGGGTGGATTATGCTGCAGCTGTGGCCTCTGCAAGATGGCCAGCAAGGAGTCAGTGCAGCCACAGGGACATGGGAATGAGACAACAGTGTAGGGTGCAGGGTCTGATAAAAGCGCAGCACTCCACAGGCAATCTGTAATACATTAGAAAGCTAGTGTGGTTTCTCTTTGTTTCTTTGTAACACAGACCCTTCCAAAGGCAAAGCAAACACCTGCCTTCTCCTCAGTCCTTGCTCTGAGCTCTGACAAGCACAAAGGACAAAGCACTTTCTAAAAGCTCCAGTTTCCAAATGTCAAAATGTTTCGAATCCACAAACACTTCTGCAGACATCCACTCCCCAAAAGTGCATTTCATTTGAGCCTATTAGATAGCTGTGGCTGCCAAAACAATCCAGTATTTTGATGGCCTTCAAATCCCTGAGCTAGCCAACTTCCACCCCCGCCCCTACCCTCCCCCAAAAAAGGAAGAAAGAAAGAAAAAAGAAAAAGTGGGCAAATTTCAACTTCAATAGCTCAAGCATTTATATATTTGAAGTCAGAAGCATTTATCTTAAGTAACAAAAAAATCCTTTTGAAAATCAACGACACTTTTTCCTCAACCCTACAGAAATAAATATTTGGACTAATTTCTTTAAAAACAAAACAATGTTGGCTTCACCATTAGGAAAAAAACTCGACTCTATTCCATTTTCTCCTCACAGCTGGCAGACACTGTTCAGGACCCAAATTGCTAGTCCTTCCTTTTCTGTCATAGTGTGACTTAAAAAGAAAAACACCCCCCCCATGCTGTGGCTGCTCACTGCAGAAACCCCCCCCTTCCCGTTGGCCTGGCACCAGGCCCCCTGCTTTGCCCTGAGTATAAAGGGCTGTCCTGCCCTGTATCCTACAGCTCCTGCTCCATGTAACACGAGAAAGACACTGGATGTGTAGAGACACTACTCAGTTCCTCCTCTGACTTATTTAAGGATGGCCATGTGACTCAAAGCCAGACTTTGGTTGGCTGAGTTCTCAGAAGCATCTTCAGGAACCCTTTCTTGATAGAAGAGCTGACTTCGGCCAGCTCTTGCTAGCTCTTGACCTCAAGGGTCAACTAGGGCTAGTGCAATCATAGTGGACCATGGAACCAGACCAAAGAAGCAGGGAGCCGAGCTCTGCCAAAGTACAGGATCAGTCCCAAAGCCATGTAAGAAGCTTTCTGACTGGTGAGTCCTCTGGATGCAAGACAAACAGAACTCGAAGCTTCACTGTCTAGTTAGAAGTAAGTATAGTGCAAGAAGGCCCACGCAGCCCCAGCTTGGAATCCCTGACTATTGCCTATCCAGATTACATGGTCTGCTTGGATGAACGAAAGCAGTCATCTGTTTGCTATAGCCAAGCAGAGCGTCATCTGAACCTTCTTCTCCTCCCTATTCTCCACCCTCTGCCTTGCTTTAGAAAACTCTCTGAGCCATCCCCCAAGGCTTTTACCCATGTCCTTAGTTAAGTACCAATGGTATTATTACACCATTCTAGAACTCTCCCTCCCCTGTGCTGCCCACAGCTGTAGGTTTGGCTGGGCTGGGAAGGGGCCATATGAACGGAAGAGCCTTTCAGGAGCCCTTCACTCAGATAGTGCTGGTTAGTGGCTCCATCCTTGTATCCTTCTGTCTTATCCATTGTTCTTGGCTCTACAGTACATAAGGCCTCTTACTATTCTTTTCCTACTACAAGCTGAGGTCTTTTTCTAAGGGTTACACTGTTTATTCTGGAAGGCAGAGGACACTGTGTGAGTCGCTTCTCTCCTCTCATCACGGGGACCCTGGGGACTGAACTCATGTCATTAGGTGTAGCTGCAAGCGGCTTTCCCACTGAACTTTTGACAGTTAGAAGTGCCCCTTTATTCTGTCACTCCTCGGGAGGCGGTTTAAGGGCCATCGGGTGATGAGTGGCTTACTTTCCTCAGCCAGTGTACCAATCCCAGTCCAGTTTTACCAGTTTCTCCCTGTGATTAACTGCTTGGCCTGAATCCTACCTTTCAAGGAGACAATCTCAGACCCAAAGCAAAAGAAAGCAGGGCAGCAGTGGGTTAGACACTCGATTTGTGATCATATGATGAAGACTGTGGGTGCCGGTACAGCAGCCAATGCCTCCATCCATACTGGGATGCCTGGGTGTGCCACTGAGAGATGGGCACCCAGCTCTCAATGCTACCATAAGATAAGGGTATAAATAGCACTGAGCTTCTCAGACCATGACTGGAGAAACGCATGGAAGAACCGATGTGCTTCGGATACAAGCTACCACTGTGGACAAGATATTCTCTCCTCAGGACCAAGTCCCAAGCGATACCTCACTTCATGTTTGCAATTCTCAGTTTGTTAATCTTCATCTGAAGGATAGTTTCCAAGTCTAAAGCTTGTTGTTTACACTTCTACAGAATGTGTTCTTTGACAGGTCCACATTGTATAATATGGGTTCTGAATATTGTAACCCTGCACACTCCTTAATATCCCTTACATCCCTATTTTTCTCTCTCCTCCCTAAAGATTTCATTCCCACATTCATTTCTTTTTACTTATTTATTTTAAAGCACTGAGTTTAACCCAGACTATCTGTGTGAGCATGGGTTTGGAACTGTCCATTGAGCCTAGTGGGCTCCTGGTGGGACTGAATACATCTCCAGAATCCATCAGCAGCCAACAAATCAGTAGGGATGGGTGGGGCCCTGTAAATCTCTCCTGGATTCATGACTGATTGCTGATTGGCCCAGTCTGTGCAGGCACACTGTCTGAAGCCATGGCTGCTAAGGGATCCTGATTGAACTGGCTGTGTTATGATCAGAAGACAGAGCTGAGAAATCTTATTTTATATTCTGCTATTCTTGGGTTTAAAACTGTTGGATACAGTAAAGAAATCAATAAAAAACCGAGAGTTAAACACAAGTCCATACTAGTCATACTAGTCATACTAGTCATATCTAGCAACAGTAAGTATTCAACACAAACCTAGTCAAGATGGAAACCACAAATGGGAGCAGACCCCTTACCTGGTGATAGGAGATGGGAACGGGCCTCCGGAAAACAATCCACTCCACAATTTCACTACATGGAGGAGTAGTCAGGGAGCCAGTGTACCTGTAGTAGCTCCCCAGGGATGCGGGAAGAAGGTCTCGGAGGACGAAAGGATCCAGGAAGGTCTCCTTCTCTGTTTGGGGAGAGAGGTGAGAGAATCATAGAGTCAATATCATACCTCAGACACACAGCTCAAACCCCAGCCCCTAGCCCAGGCCTTTCCTCAGACACACAGCTCAAACCCCAGCCCCTAGCCCAGGCCTTTCCTCAGATGCACTGGCATCTGTTGGCAGGAGGGCCTCAGAAAACAAGGCAGCAAGTCCTAGATGTGTGGTAGAGAGGCAAAGTTCCCCAACCAGCGAGGTGTAGCAGGCCTTCCCACTTCCAAGGAGTCAGAGCTCCCCAGCAGGGAAGACCGACTCGCCCTGCAGGAAACCCCATCACAATCTTGCTTTTCTTGCCTGCCAGGTCATCTCTGTCTAGTGACTATGAAGTGATAACCAGTAGAGAAAGCTTGGAACAAAATGAGGCAGTTCTGGTAGCAAACAAACAAACAAACAAAAAGACCCATCAGCCACCAGTGAGCTAATGTGATGCTCATTCCCCAAATGGGCCACATTCTTCATGATGATTTCAGGAGAGGGTCAATGCTTAGCTTCCATAGTCACACTGACTGAAGTAAGAGACACCTAGGACAGTTACTGAAACCCACCGTTAGATGTGTCACTGAGAGTGTATCCAGAGAGGAGTGACTAGGGCAGGGAAGACCTTACGTACCCTAAGTGTGGATGGCTGGAGGTCAAGAATGAATAAAAAGGGGAGAAAGGTGAAAGGAGAAAGACTGAGGAGTGTTGGCATCTCTCCCATCCCTGTTTCCTAGTCAGCTAAGACACATGCAAGCAATCTTAGGGCTACCACGGCCTCTCCCAGCTCTCACTGGAACGCCTTCCCTAACATAATGGACTGTGCCTTCAGACTGTGAGGCAGAGCAAACCCTTCCTCCCTTGACAGTCAGATATCTGGTCAAAAGAATGAGAAAAGTAGTATTATTCAAGGCCTAGCCAGTTCTAAGTGAAACCTAGACAGGGTATGCCTCTGACCCATTAAACATTAGCCAAAGACAGAGGCTTGGAAGGAAGAAAGGAAGGAAGGAAGAGAGCAAGACATAAACACATACAACACACACACACACACACACACACACACACAGAGAGAGAGAGAGAGAGAGAGAGAGAGAGAGAGAGAGAGAGAGAGAGAGAGAGAGAGAGAGAGAGGAGGGGGAAGGGGATGACAGACAGACAGACAGAGTACAGAGAGAAAAAGTGGTGAGAGGTCCCACACTCAAATAAAGAGCAACAATAAACTGAGACATTGAGCCTGACGATAGCTCTGTGTAGGGCTTGCTGCAAGTTGGTGCTAACTGTGGGCACACAGCTTTGAAGAAGCTGTCCTGGGAAGTGAAGCCAGGCATCTGAACACCAGGAGCCACCCAGCTCCGACCAAAGCACCTAAAACGAATTAGATGAAACTAGAAGTCAGGGACATTTTAGGCCATGCAAAGCTGCTGAGGAACACAGGAAGGATGTAACGGAGGAATTGCTGGGATCATACTGGCCTGCAGCCATGTCTGTGAGATACTGTTCTGACTGATGGCAGCTGTGGGAGGCCAGGTAGGTCTGACTATAGATGAATGCCAGGACATGAGAGGAAGGGAGTAGCCCAGCCCAGTAGCAGAGTCCCTCCAAGATTTCTGCCCTGACTTCCTGAAATGATGAATTATGATCTACAATGTAGGCCAAATGAGCTCTTTCCTTTCCTAAGCTGCTTTTGGTTAGCACAGAAGAGCAAACTAGAGAATTGCTGAGAAGCTGGCTCTGAACGTGGGGCATTGTCCCCTTTGGGCTCATGTGCTGATCAAATGTCCTCTAAGGTTTCTCATTTGTAGATGGGCTGTCTTCAGACACACCAGAAGAGGGCATCAGATCTCATTACAGATGGTTGTGAGCCACCATGTGGTTGCTGGGAATTGAACTCAGGACCTCTGGAAGAGCAGTCAGTGCTCTTAACTGATAAGCCATCTTTCCAGCCCCGAGAATTTTTTTTTTTTAAAACAAGGAACCATTCTGTTCTGTCAGACCGTCTCTGTTAAGAACTGCAGCTGACTGCTTCAATGGGGGCTTCCTCAGTCAGCTTTGCTGGGCATTTTAATGTACCCGATTTGGCTATGTTTCATCTGTGCATCTGTCTATCTACCCATCTATTATATTGAAATACCTATTATCTATCATCTATCTATCTTTTTTCTTTCTTCTTAACTATCCATCCATCAGCTAGCTATCATCTATCAATCATTCACTTATAATTATATATAATTGCCTATCATCTATCAATCTACTCATCATCTACTGTCCATCTACCTACCATCTATCATTTATCTATTATCTATCTACCTATCATCTAACTACATATTATCTACCTATCTATTTATCTATTTATCTATCTATCTATCTATCTATCTATCATTAATCAGTTTATTAACTAATCAACCATGTCACTATCGCCTACCTTCTACCACATGCTATTTACTCTTTTCCTTTAGTTTTAATAAACATACCCATTCAACACTGAAAATACAGCACACACATGTCATTCCCTAGACTGAATGGAATAGTCTTATTATCCACCCTACCAGGCTTTGAAGATTATAAGCCTTTCTTTATAAATCAGAGAAGGTTCTAGTTTCTTTCTGCAGCTTTAGAGAAGATCTGAATTTAAGATGGAGATAGCCCCTCCTCATTGCACCCACAGATATCTGATGACTACTGAAGTCTTGCTAATTAATGGTTTACCCCATTTCCTCAGTACCTTCCACCACAGCTCCCAAGACATTGCTGTTGACCTTCAAGGCTTTGAGCAAACACTCAGACACACCTATATGCCTGGAGCCACATTGTTCCCACTGTTGGACCATCTTACACTACGCACACAGACTATCCAGGGCAGGGACAGTATAGTTTCCATACGTCAGAAGTCTAGGTATCTGGCAAAAATCGCAAGAATCCCAGTAGAAAGCAAATGTACTAAAACCACCAAAACTACAGTATCTTGTAGAAGAGATTTTTAAACAGACATTCTGGACTATATTCTGTGTTACACAATGTCCTATTCACATGCCAAACAATTTCATGGAATTCAATACTTGTTGAAGGCCCTGTTTTAAAAGCTTTGCAAAGTTATTTGATACTTAAAACAACTCTATCAAGTTTGCCCCATTATGGCCTCAATTCCTAAAGTCTAGGAGTTAAGAAACAAGTCATCCTAATTTCCTAGCAGTACACAGTATGCATTTTGTACACACATACACACACACACACACACACACACACACACACACACACACAGATTCTATGGGTGCCTGTGAATGTTTACACATAGAGCTCTAATGTCAGCCCTGCATTAGGCAATATTCATCTTGTTTTATGAAATGGCCTCTTACTGGAACTCACCAGTTAGGCAGATTGACTAGCCAGTGAACCCCAACATGGAGGCCCACTTTTGTCACCCTAGCACGTGGATTGTAAGCATAATCTATCACAACCAGCTATTTTTTTTTTAAAGCATGGGTTCTGGGGATCATTTCAGCCCCTCAAGTATGGACAGCAAGCACTTACTTTTCTCTCGCCACAGCCCAGAAGTGCACTTTAACACGCTTGGCCCATTTAAAACTCAAGGCATAGAGAAGCTAAGTATGGACTCTTATGGTCACAAGAAGCAGACTACAGTGTTCTCTTACTGAGGCGCTACAACAGAAGCCCATGCTCCTAGAAGTTTTAGATTAATTTTTTAAAGGAAAAAAAAATAAATGCAAAAGCCTCCAAATCATAGGTTTCACATCCAAAAGCACACAAAAAGTGGTCCCAGTTGAATGAAAGTGGAAACTAAAGGCCTTGCCTCTCCACCCCCTGGCAAGTCTGGGCTTTCATTTTACCTAGTTACCAGGGAGCCAAATCTCAGGGACACCTATCAAAGTGTGCTTGGCTGGGACGGGCTTGGCTGGGAGAAAACCTGTTTTGGCCTTTGCTTGCAGCCTGTGTTTCCCTGGCCACACAGCAGCCACCACAAAGCCGGAACACCCTGAGGGTGTGTACAGGACTTGGCAGCACAGGCAACAAAACTGCCACCTTCCTGTCTCCCTTGAGCAGCAGGTGAAGTTGGCATCTCACTAAGTGATGATGCGCTGAGATCAGGGACTCCAAAATGAAAGACTAGAAAAACTGTAGTTTTCTTTTGGGGGGAAACAATTCATGTCAGGTTTACTGGTGAGCAGGCAGTGTGTGTATCATCAGGGCAGAACAAGATAATCCCTGCCAGCTGACAGTGCCCCGGACTCTAGGAAGATGTGATGGCTCTAAGGAATATGAGAAGATGAAGCGGCGATGTGGCCCAGAAACGGTTGCAGTGATACCCTATCAAAAGAGAACACTGTTCGGAGGGAACAACATCCACGCACTGTGCGTTCCTGTGTCAGCCTTGCTGTGATGGGGCCAACCTCGAAAGTCTGGGACGAGTGAGCAGTTCTGTGACAGAGCTGGCAGATGTGGCTGGGGACTAGATCCCATTTCCCTGTCGCCACCTCTCTACCAACCTAGAAGTCTTGAGACTGCCCTAGGAAGGAGAACACCATGTCCTTCAGAAAACCTCTGCTCAGGAGCCCAGAAACTCTAACACCAAAAACCATAGCCACTAAGTCCAGAGCTGACAAGGTCCCTCTGACAACCTGACTTAGTCCAGTTTGTAAACATTACATAACAGATCGGGGGTCAAGAGCTTGAGGCAAGCAGAGACTCACGTACAATCTGTGTCTAGTATTTGAAAATACAATTTAGGATGTACAGTCAATCAAGCCTTCCCCTTTTCAACATGACTACTAGTGCCTTAAGGGCACATGCTGTCTGCACTAAAGCTCTAACCTGAGCTTTGGAATGAAATAATATTGAAAAGCTGTGCAACATTAGGGAAAAGCTTTATCGTCTCTGGGCTGTTTCTATAATCTGCAAAATGGTCATCACAAGATTTTATACCCTTTAGAGTTTCGATGACCGTTAAGCTACTTGGAATAAGGGACTTAACCCAGTAATTGGCCCTCTGTAAACCTAAATTTCAAGGCAGCCCCTGGCTAAGGGCAAACACAGAAGGTTCCCAAGCTGTGCTTTTAAGGAAGGATAGCAAGTATTTCCTATAAAGCACTAGAGAGTAAATATTTTAGGTTTTGCCTGGCAATAACATCAAAGGTATCATGTCCAAACTCATGTAACAGAACCACTTCTACAATCTTATAAAGGGCATTTTAAATTTAATAACTGCATATACCCTTCAAAATATGTCTTCAGTAATGAGAAGCATGCAATTCATATTCAGAGAATAACATTTTGTATAATTAGGGATTCAGTGTAAAACTCAGAATGATGCCCAAATTGCTAGTGGAAAAGACTGGGCTTTCTCTCCAAAATTTGCCTACCTTAACCCAAGTTCTGGAAGGTGCTCCCATACAATGTGACACAAATTTCTTTCTATGTCATAGCCAGAGGGCCAGAGAAGACATGCTATGGGTTAATAATACATACTAGCATTAACTTTTTTGGTTTTTGGAGACAGGGTTTTGCTATGTAACACCGGATAGTCCTGAACCTCGTTTTCTGGCTCAATGCCCTGAGTTGGAATGGAGACACCCAACATGGCAGAACTTCCAATAGTGTCCCATCTGCTTCAGCCACAGGTGCTGAACTGACAGAACCCACTGGTAAGACAGGCATGAGGAAGACGAAGGAAGGTGTCATGAAGAAGATCTTAGTAACGGAGGTATTGGAGGAAGAGAGCTTGGCCATAGTCACGCCGTGTAGGATAGAATCACAACTCAGCTTCTCCCAGCAAGCTACCATTCTTTTCTCTGAGACAGGATAGTAAGACTGCCTGATACTGGAGTCTGAGCAGTAACTAGTTTACGAACAGTATTAACTAGTTACTTGGCATTGTAAGTGCTTGTCATTAAGAGGGCCCAGAAGTACTGTTCAATGAAATTAGTCTATCCCGTGACAAGTTTATAAAGGCTGTGTTTCTCCACACCAACCTCAAAAGTGCATGCTCACCCCAACTTCTAGCCTAATTAGTAACTTAAATCCAAAGCACTTTTATTCCAACTACTTAGCGTTGAGAAGAGCGTACAGTTCTCTCACTAGGCTCTGCATTAACAAGCAGGTGATCTGCAATGCTAGATAAAAGGACCGAGAGCCTCCTAGTCCTCTTTCTAGGATCCTGGTTGCTGTATGCAGACAATATTGTATTTTAATAATTAATTGTTCATCAAAGAAAAAGATGAGGAACAGGGATGCTAAATTCAAAGTTATTCAAATTGCAAAAATGAATAATGCATGACTTTTATATTAAATACACACTGTATTAAGTAGTCTACATTTCTCCCAAGTCTGTCTTTCATTTTTTAAGCATTTTGAACGACAGTATGAATGATCAGTTAGGGGAGGTTTGTTTGGAAAAAGGAATACCTTATTTGAATGCAAATGAAGTACATTTGAAGATGATTAAATTTTCCTTATCAATTAGGAAATTTTGTATGAGGGCCTTGAAGTCATTGGTCAGCCATTCCGCTCAACCCAGCCCAGTTATCTTTGCAAGCTTCCTCTCAACACAAATTATATCTGGCTCATTCTGTTCAATTTCTTCTTCCTCATAGCAGTGCCAAGAGGCAATTTTTAATTAAAGAAAATCTGAAAGATTCAAACATGCATAATTGGATTAAAAATGTGATCATTAAAACATTAGGTGATAATCATCTGATTGATTGCGTTTTTTTTTCAGTGTGTTAATAACTTAATATTTGCAATGCTTTGGTTACACAGGGGCAAAGAAGTCTCTTTAGAAAATATGCTGAAGAGTCAACATATAGAAGAGAGCATTACAGTCAGCATATAGAAGTGATGTCATTAAGGGCTGTGGGATTTACCAAGCATGGTGGCACTCACTGCTAGCCACTGAGCAAAGCAGGAGAGCGAGGCAACATCACTCATCTCTGTCTTCCTAGAGGAAATCTCAGAATCCTCAATCACGGCATAAATAGCTAGTGTGGTCGTGGTGGCGAAGTGAGACCGGCTTATAGGTTGGAAAGCCTACCTGAAGAATCCAGATCACCAAATGCAAATGCATGGGCCCAGAGAAAGACATTGTCACACAACTGTAATGCAAAGCCACCCAGCCTCTTTGACTAAATTAATAGTTTCATTTGTCCAAGCATACCATCTGTATCTAAAACTGATATTCAAATAAGACACACCAACATTAATCCTTCCAGAGAGAAGGTATATGAAGTTCACAGTTAGAGAAATGGATATGGCACTGAAATCATGGGGGTTATATAATGATGACACTGGGGCCATCCAGAGCAGTTCCAGGGCTTGTCTCTACCTGTAAGGCCTAGGGACCACAATGATATGATGATAAATCCCTCGGGCTTTCTTTTCACCAGGTCAAAGAGATAATTCACAAATGGGGACTGAGGTACACAAGAATTAAGTAGCTTTGACAATAAACAAGAAAGTGGTTGGTGAGAGAAGGTGAGTGAGGCAAAAAGCATCTCAGACTGGGCAGAGTGACATGACTGTAATCTAAGCACTCCAGCGCTAGAGATGGGCAGGTCTCTGTGATTCTGAAGCCAGCTGGGACTACAAAGTAAGACCCTGTCAAAGACGTGTGTGTGTGTGTGTGTGTGTGTGTGTGTGTGTGTGTGTGTGTGTGTGTGTGAAGGGGGGAGATGTAAGAAAGAAAAGAAAGAAAAAGCATCCGAGGATCCAGTACAACTGGGCTCACATCAGTGCTCTGCTAATGCCTATGAAGCCTCAGGCTCCCTCTCTGTAACAGCATTGTTATCCCCTTGGGCAACTGTATCTACACAATGCAACAACAGAAAGCACCAAGGCAGGGCTCAGTCCACCTGCAGGTCAGACAGCTAAGATGTATCTGCTTTATCCTTTCTCCACCTCTGGTTCATTATCCTAATCAAAACAGTACTTGTCACTGCACACAGTCTTTATTATCAGTGCCATCACCGTTTCCTTTATCTTCCTTGCTAGTTTTGTTTTTAAGCTCAGACTGCCCTTATCCTCATGATCCTTCAGCCCATTAAGTGCTGGGGCCACAGGCATCCTCACTATGCCTGACTTCATTCCCTTTAAGTTTTGTATGCCCTAGCAAGGTCGGGCATCATACATTCAACAGCCAGATAGTTGTAGATGCAGAACACTCCACAGTCACCAGCTGTCCACAGTCCCCAGGTACAAATCGACAGGGCGCTGGTGCAGGAGGGATCCCAGCTCACTCTGAGGGCTCACCGCCTGCCTGCACACTGTGTGCTGTAAGACAGTGTGTCTTTAAGATAAACCAAAGACCTCATCCATCACGCAGTAAAGGAAACAGCGCACTGGGAGAGCAGGTAACTTGCTTGTACATCTGCTCAAAGGGAGAAATAATATTCGAAGCCAAATCCTGTGCTCTTGGCCCAGAGGTAGCGACACTGCTCCAATCTTAAGGTGACATATGGACAGGAGGAAGGCAGAGCATAGATCGCCCAAGGGAAGCCACTGGATCACTGGAGGTTTTTCTTAAACCCTTTGTTTTTCATATTTCATTTCGACAAGGTTAAACTCCTACGGTCCTGTTCAAATGATAAACCATCCACAGAGAATGAGAACTTCTGAGGCCTTTTTATGTCCTAACACTATTGTTAACAATGCCATTTAGTGATAAAACAGCACTCACAGAGCATCCTACTTCCCGGATTTAGCTAAGAAAAGAAACGGAAACAGCTCACATCTATGGTGGAGGTTTTGATAAACCCGAATCCAGGAAACTGGAAATGGCTTAAGCCTGTCTGTGTCTGGAAGATTTTCAGATCAAAAGCATTCAGATAAGCATCCGTCCTTTCTGGATCCATAAAAAGACAGGGGCCAATTAGCTAGGCCCTGGCCGCTGCACATTTATAGCACACTTCAGGAAAGTTCCATGTAATTAAGTGCTGGAAACATAAACTTCAAACGGGAAATTTTGTCGCGTGTTACGATGCTCGAAATCACCAGTGAGCTGTAAATGTTCAGAATTATCAGTGAGCCGCAGATAGCATAGCACTGGTTTCCTTATTCAAGAGAGGGGAAATAATTTGAGTGACTGCTTCAAGGTAAACATTCCAATAGAACCCTCATTAATTCATCTGAAACACATTGGGAGTATGGGAGGATTGAGGCAAGCCCCAGAGCAAAGCTTAATCTATTACATAGTGAGCAATGACCCAACCAAGTCCTTATATTATCTGGTCACACACACACACACACACACACACACACACACACAATGCGCACCTCATAAAGGTAGTGCTATGAATAAAGCAAACAAAACACCAGCTACCAGTGGTGCGAGGCTGGCCGACTTTTCCTGAGAAGGGCCAGAGAGCGAATAGTTAAAGCTTGATAAGAAGGCTATGTATTGTTGGTGACAACTAATGTCAGTGTACAACAAAAGCAGCCACAGATAATATGCAAACAAAAAAGTTCGGCGGAGCAATAAAACTTCGTTTATAGTGACAAGCAATGGGCCAATATTAATGTGACCTAAGAAAAAACTTGGAACAAGCAAGTAGGAGACTTGGTCTACAGATTATAGTCCCTGGAGGGCTAATCTAGGGTGCTCTGGGCACACAGTAGGTATCATTTCTATGTCGTCCCAGCCTCAACACATTTATCCAAGGCAGGGCATTATGCTCAGTTTTACAAACAGAAACGCTGACAAGAGACTCGGAGCTCTGCTCAAGATCACACAGCTTCCGAGCTGGGAGTCAGAACTCAAACCCAGGGCAGCCGGAACTAACAAGGACTTCTACAACATTCTCTATGTTGGTTGGGCTCTACAATAAAATTTTAAGCAGAAAATCAGAAAACACACTTTTATGTTTGGGGACATGAAGCAACTTTGCAGGCAAGTGACATGACGGTCTCTGAAGCAGCAAGGATGACGTGTATAGGAAGACAACTTCTGCATGAGCATAAAGTGGTCCACATGTAAGGGTCAGCTTACTCCTTTGACCTCATGTCTTGACTCAGAGTTTCCTAGACACTCTGAAGGTGAGAGGAAGAATGGACTCAAGATGCTTAAGCCTCATGGGTACAAACAAATCGGCAAGATGCCTCAGACTAAGCCAGCTCAGCTCTGTAATGTCTTGCTGGTGCATGACACTGGTGACTATTTCAGTCCTTATTAGCCACCTCCCCTAAATCTTCTTTCCTAGAATTTGTGCTGTGCTTCCAGAATTCATGCAGATATTTTCAGAAAGTTTAGCCATGTGGCCTGTCTTAGTCAGGGTTTCTATTCCTGCACAAAACATCATGACCAAGAAGCAAGTTGGAGAGGGAAGAGTTTATTCAGCTTACACTTCCACATTGCTGTTCATCACCAAAGGAAGTCAGGACTGGAACTCAAGCAGGTCAGGAAGCAGGAGCTGATGCAGAGGCCATGGACGGATGTCACTTACTGGCTGGCTTCCCCTGGCTTGCTCAGCCTCCTTTCTTATAGAACCCAGGTCTACCAGCCCAGGGATGGCACCACCCACAATGGGCTGGGCCCTCTCTCCTTGATCACTAGTTGAGAAAATGCCTTACAGCTGGATCTCATGGAGGCATTTCCTCAATTGCGGCTCCTTTCTCTGTGATAATTCCAGATCGTGTGAAGTTGACACAAAACCAGCCAGTACATGGCCCTAGATAGTTTTTCTCTTTCTTTTCTTTTAAAGATATGAGCCACAGTCATCTCAGTGATGGCAGAATAGCAGCAGACTAGAGGCTGTTGAAATACTTTCTAAGTTACTCTTTTAACAAAACCTATTTGGTGGGACTCTGTCAAGACTGTAACCTGCAGATGGACACACACACACACAGACACACCACACACACACACACAGACACACACACAGACACACACACACACACAGACACACACACACACACAGACACACACACACACACACACACATGCACACACACACAGACACACACACACACACACACACACAGAGACACACCACACACACACACACAGAGACACACCACACACACACACACACACACAGAGACACACCACACACACACACACACACACACACACACACTGACAACAGCCTGGGAGAAACAGGACCTCAGAGTTGGACCATTTCTCAATGTGTGACTCTGGTCCAGCTTCCCAACAATCCCTTGCTTATGTGTCACGTGGACCAAGTGGTTGAATGTCCAGAAGATTCCACGATGCCTACTGGGCGAGTTTGGCCTTTCCTGGATGGACACTGAGCATGCAGCATGCAGCAACATAGGAGCGAGGAGCTTTTTGTTTTCAGCCTGCTGCCTGCTCCAGTTTGTTGTTTTCCCCCCTTTTCCTAAAGCATAGGAGCAGAGCAGATATTGCATCTAGAGTTAGCTCTTTAATGATATGACCCGGAGGCAGACACAGTTCTTTCATGGTCTTGACCAATACGAATACAGAAGAGATGGCCTGTCAAGGGTCATTAGAGCAAGAAGGTTTGAGAAAAGTACCATCAGCCCCCTCTTGGCTTGTTGTGAGGTCTCTGGTCCAGGAGTCTGAAGCTCCTACTTTTGAGCTCTAATCATCTGCTTTGACTGACACAACAGTGCACAAAGACAAAATGCCACTCACCCTAAAAGCAGTGACAATGTGGAGCCTCCATTCAGCTCTAGGGACATCATCACTGTCCCCGCCAACCCAGTAAGTTGGCCTAACTTCCCTTTTGAAGTAATCATTAGGCTGCTTTCCTTTGGGTTTACCTCCACAATCCTGTAAAGCCTCGCTCCAGACTTTCTCTGTTCTCAAATACAAGCCCGTGGCTTGGTGGGCGTGGTCTTTTCACTCCTTACCTATGCTATACTCTACAAGGATGCTGAGTGACTTCACCTACCCTGCTCTGGAGGGGCTGTGCTAACTTACACAGTCCATACGCAGTCCTTGGTATCCTGACCATAGCCATTATTCTATTTTATGCCAAAAGGATTAAAAGTACCTTTAATCAGTTTAGACTATCTATGCATGCTGATTGGATTTCACTGTTGCTGCTTAAAGTTTTGTAGATGGGCTATGTTGAAGAAATTAGCGTATGAAACACATAAGCCAGTTTTCAGTTCACAGAGTCAAATGTACAGATTATCAGGGACACTAGGGTGAAACTGTGTTATACTGTAACATCACCCTCCATAAGGTGTGTCCAACCGTGGGTGTGAATATGTCCCAACACAAACTCCACAGGTTATGTGGGTTTTTGGAAATTTGCTTTTGTAAACTCAATCAGTGATTCTCAGGTACAAACTTTGTGTGTGATAACATCATGTCTACTTCTAAGATATAAACATACTCAGATAAATAGTTGAAAAACAGCACATTACAGACAGGAACCCCGAGCCTCACTGTCACCTCATTCTGCCATTCTGGCGTGTAGCACCATGCACTGACTTGGCTTGTTCTTATGCTGACCATAACTAGGACCACACAGTATGTGTTCTTTCGTGTAGGTTGGTAGGTTGCCATTTTTTAAACTGCTGCATATAATGGGCTACAGTCTCATATACCATGGCTGGCACCTACGCTTCCACTGGTGAACATTTGGTATCTAATTGGTAGCTATTAAAAACAAAACTCATGTTTACAAGTAGTTTCTCTTATGTATACACTTAAGCATGAGGGTGCCAGACCAGAGGGCAAGGCACTTGTGCAATGTGGTTTCTGAGGGGGTTTTCCAAACCAGTCTAGCCATGAGCTCACAATCTTATGAGATGGAGCCTAGCTGATGTTTCTGAAGGAGTCAAAGGCCCTGTGAGTCTGGGCATGTCTAGAATTCACTTTTTCTTGGAGAAGCATCAGCTGAGTCATGTGTAGACAAGAATGGATGGGCTCGAACTGCTCCTGCCACCGTGGGGTGAAGTTGGCTGGAGGTAATCAACTCACACAGTTTTACTTGCTCACCGCACTTCTTGTTATGGGGCTTGGAGCGACTCCAGCCAGCACAGAGTTTTGTCCTCAAATCAGGTAGAAGATGTGTCTCAGTCAAGAGGGGAAGATGGAAAAGCACTTGGCAGTTGTACCGGGAGATTTACAGGTGTTGCATGACATGCTCCTCTGAATTGTGACATCCCTTTGGAGGGGACAGAGCCTCGGGGGTAAATGGCAGGTAGACAGAGGTTACATGTCTGGGAAAAGAGACTTGGTAGATTCCTGAGGTCAACTATTAACAATATGAAAGAAAGTATTACTTGCTGAGGCTGGAGACATGGACAAGCCAAACCGTGGGAGCTGTCTGTAGGGAGCAGAGTGAGCTCCAGGGTCACAGCCTTCGGGAGTCACCCGTCACGCTGGAACTGGCTTTCTGATGATGTAGCTGCACTGGTTGGAACTTTATAGTTAACTTTGTTATCCCTGTTCCTTGGAAGTAAGGCCTTACTCATGCTCCTGTTGGTAACCCCAATACAAACTCACTGGTCCACCAAATTGAACACCAGCACAACTGTCTGTCATGGGCTCCCTTTTGGGGGTGAATGCTTCAGAACGTCTGTCACACTATTGCTTGACAGGTCAGCTGAAGCTCTCCTGTGAGACATGTTTGCATCTCATTGTCTCTTTCCTAACATCCACCAACAAGAGAGAAACTTGTCCGAGTCTCATGTCAGGGACATTATTAGAAATCTGGACTCAGGGATCACAATGTGGCCTTTAACAGATTACTTTCTGGAAAAGAGCCAGAGGAGGGAGAGCAACAAAAAGAAGTTAGATACAATAGCTATTCAGAAATGACCAGTGCAGAATTCTGTCATGTAGGGCAGACACTGTTTCTCACCACCCCCACATTTCTGGAATGGTTAAAAAATGCAGCCCATTACATTAAGAAGGAAAAACAAAATGATGGTGGATTGGGGAGTTTGGAAAAGATGGACAAACAGACTAGGCTCAACAACCAAGTAAGTAGCATCAACAGGTTTCCTCTTAGAAACAAACACAGCTGGGCACCATGGCAAATGTCCTTAATCACAGCGTGGGGGAGACAGGGGCTGCCAGATTTGAGGCCCACTGTCAGTTTGAGGCCCACTTAGTCTACACAGCAAGTTCTAGGTCAGCCAGAGTTACATAGTAAGAGTCCATTAAAATAAAAAAGAATTTTTAAAAAGGGAGAAGAAAAGGGGGAGGAAGAGGAGGAAGGAAAGGAATGAAAGTGGAATGTGTCGGTAACACAAGAGAGAGTATGGTTAGTGTTTCCCTGAATGTTGACAGTGTGAAAATACCTACAAGAAGGTGGTGGCATCTGTTTGAGTTGGTTCTTTAAGGGTCAATAAAAACATGTGGGAAAAATATATAATTGTAGCATGAAACAAAATGCACTTTTCTTATCATTCAGGAGTTAGGTAAAATGAGTTAGTTACATGCCAACATTTCTATATGGCTGCTATATGCGCACTGTATTTTGACATCACGAAGGTAGACATAAGAAACAGTGTTTGGTCTGACTTATGAGCTTCTAGAGCTTATCTCTGTAGCAATGGAGAAAAATGTCACAGTGATCAGAGTCCCCAAGTAACCACATCATCTCAGACATGTATGCTCATTGAGCTGAATCTGAGTTTGTCCCCAGCCTGGGGCATCTGTCACTCAGAACTCTTCAGGCCTTAGTCTTGACATCTTCCCATTTCCAAGTCTGAGTGAAAGGGCCTGCTCAACCACAGGTTCCCCCCATGAGAACAGACTCCACGGGCAGCTCCACACATTGCACCTAGCTCAGTGGTGTGAACCATTACAGGAAGAATAAAAGACACTATTGATAAGATCCGATGAGCATCTTAGAAGGTAGGATGCGCAGGTAGAGAATCACGGTGGGGGTTGACGGTGGGGGTTGGGCGGATGACTCCAAACAGAAGCAGAGAAGACCTAAGCCCTTGGGACAAGCTGAGGTGAGGTCACAACTTCCAGATTTGCTCTGTGTCTCCATGGAGTACCCCTACCATAGTGAACCAGCCAATGAGCACACAGAGGAGTCTCACACACCCTGACCAGGCTAGGCAGGCTCCAACCAGGGGCAGGCTTGGCTCTGGAGTTCTTTGATGTCCTGGCCAAGACTTTTTGGAGCCTCTTGCAGCTTCATGCTTTTCTCCTTCCTCTCAGAATGAACACTCTCCTCAAGCATGCCTCCTTCACCTCATTCTTTCCAGGCCTTCCTTCCCCATGGGAAATTCTCTTTCATTTCAAATCCCACCTTGGCATCTGATTCGCAGAGCACCAGTGACCAAGCACTGAGTGTCAAGTGGAACCAACGTTAGGTAAGTCATTGCATCTCTGCGGAAGGACCGTAGATGGTTCTCACTAACAGCAAGGCAGCCAGTTACTAAGAAATTAACATTCTAAGATATGGCCCGCAGAGGTCAAGAAGTAAACACTGCCTCAGAAACCCACAGAGATTCTTCTGCACTTCACACATCAGCAGCATCCTTCCCTAGCCAGAGAAGCTGTGAACAGCATAATTATATATGCTCCTTCAAATCAGCAGATCACAAAAAATCCCTCTTGGGGTGCTGCAATCAAAAGTACATCTATCCTCAACAAAAAGACTTTTTGACTCTTCAAGATGTCCGTCCTAACTCCTACCCCAAGCTTACTTTCTCTTCTCCTCAGAGGTTTTTACTTCCTCCCTCCCCTTTGTTTTCTACTTTACATGTTGATATTTTCCCTAGTATACGTGTACTTTCATCAGACTTAGATATTTAGTTGTGATTTATTGAGCAGCTATTGTTGCCAGGTATAGTATGTCATCTTTCTGCCTTTATTGAAGCATGGGGAGGTATTGCACAAACAGATAAACAAAAAAGGTTTTCCAGATATGTTTGAGGAAGAAAGATGATGTCACAGGAGTGGGTATGGAGGAATCCTTTGACAGGCAAGATCTGAACTGAGACTAGTGGGCATACTTGTGGAAGCACCCTTGGGGAACACGCAAGGGGGAGGGGGAGAGAAGGTGCCAACAAAGGAAACAGCAAGAACGTCAGAAGAGAAGGGCAACGCCTCCATTCCTTTCCCTCCCCATCTTTATCTACGGCAAAAGCCAGGGCTGCCTGTGATCAGGCATGCATCTGGGAGTTGCTGAAGAGATACTTGAGCTTCTCTTGGAGGCAAACACTGTTCATAACTCTTTCCGGCCTAGAGCAGGGAAGGAACTTGACAACACCATGTCCCCCTCCCTAAGTCAGACAGTGTTCCTTGTGGAATTGTTTGTGCCCCTTTCTGAATGACTCCTGTCCAAAAAGACGGCATTAGGTGGGGTTTGGGGAAGGTCCTCACTGGTGATGCAAATGACCGCGTAGCTCTGGGGAGACAGCGCAGTGCTAGACTATTTCTAACAGTGAGGATTCCCGGAAAGGCCTGGGTGGGGCGGCTTTTATTCACATAGATTTGGAAGGGAGCAATGTAAGCTTCTGCAGGCGAAAAAGCTCCATGGGATGCTTTTAGTCATACATTTCTTTCTTCTTTGTACACGTATGTGCCTTCAGCATGATGCAGATGGGGGACACACATGTGCATGTGCACACAGTAAACACATGGCAGTGCTGGGGGTTTTCCTCGCTCTCCTCTCTCCACCTTGGGTTTTGAGATTTTGGTGAGAGACTCTTATGGAGTTCATGGGTTAGACTGGGCTGACTGACCCACGGATGAGACCCCAGGGTCATTTTTCCTCGTTCCCCTCGTCAAGCACCAGAGTGGTGGCACATGTGGCCAAGGTTTTTTTGTTTTTTTTTTTTTAAATGTGTGCTGAACATCTGAGCTCACGAGTCTTGCCAGTGAGACAGGCACCTTACCGACTGAACCACCTCCCTGGCTCTTCACTAGGTTTATTCTTGTTACCTGCCGCACGGCTGAACAGAACAATTAATGCTCAATCCAACTTAATCGAACTCTGATAACAAGTTTGGTTTCCCTGAAAGAGGTATTTGTTAAGCTCTACAGAGCTGGCTCATGTCAGAAGACAATCCTCCCCAAAGGTGTGAAGACATTTTATCACAGTTTCGGGAACAGAGGGAGATTTGTTATGGTTACCAATGCTATTTTTGTCAATGTCTTTGGAATTCTAATTAGATTATTAAAACTTTACAAATCATTACACAAGATCCAGACTCAACACCTTCCTGCAACAAACAAGGGTGCTTCTGAGGCGAGAGCATCCTGTGAAAGGAGAGCTTCCCGCTGCCCCAGGTAATGATGCATTGGCTGATAATAAAGTTGCGGGAAATTCTGCCAATAAACCAGTTGGAAGAGACAGTACCATTCATCTTTCTTTCTCTCCCAGGTTTATGCCTGAGGGCATGATGTCGCCACACAGACCAGCAGCCTCACCCTTCCCGTGTCAGCAGCCTCATGGTGCTGCCTCAGACTGTGACGTTTAATGGCTTGTCCTGGCTACTTATACTTTCCTCCTTAAATCTGAGAGGCAAATCAAAAATATTTACAAGTGACATAGCACTTGGAAAAGGAACAATTTTGGGAGAGAAATGAGACAAATGGTAGATTCAACACCTAAGAATCGTATATCTTAGAGCCTTCTGATTTATAACACATGCATTCACAATAATACCTGAGGGAAACAAATGGCTCACTGTTAACCCAGGACCGTTGGCAGGTTATATATGCAGGTGCTCTTTACCCATCAGATAATGGCTCTAAAGCCCTTCAGCATCGGAGGGCAAGGAACGGTATCACCCTTGGTCCTCTGCGGGATAACCTGATTCCTTCTGGTACAGATCCGAGCCCTTCACTTTCTAGCTGAAGGAGGAAGATGAAGCTTACTCACCATGATGTACGACGCCCTTCAACCCGTGGATAATAGGATCCAGTGCAGAATTGTCCCTCGGACTGACCTACATGTAAAGGAAACATGATTGGTTAAATGTGTCCTGGCATCAGCTCCTACAGCCTCAGTTTAATCTTCTAGCGAGAAGAGGGAACTAGATGAATCTAGCAAGCTGGTGAGGTCTCACACACACCAAATGCCAGAGATTTATGACACAATAAAATAAAGGGAGGAAGTCTAAATCACAACAAAGAAACTTCTCAGAATACATTATAACGGGAGAGAAACACCACCTCCACAGCTCGATCTTAAATAGATACTGCTCCGTTTTATTAAAAGCAGTTCCTGATAGGCTAAAAAGTCATTGAAAGTCGTCAGAGAACAATCCATCATTGGCTGAGTACTTCAGCACTTTCTGGTGATTGTGTTACTCCTTTCTTAGAGAATGCACCAGCTCCCTGCTGGCTCATTCTCCTGTGTAAAGACCCAGTTCCCGGGAAAATGCACATTCTCTATACGTATCTGCAAGAGCCACTCAGAGCAGGATGGCGGAGAAAGGGCAGCTAACGGGAGATCGCTTCTTCACCTTCATCTTTCCTCTGGAGTTGATGTTTCCCCAAGCCAAGCCTCATTGTTTATGGCGACCCCTGGCTCATTCCTGCAACTTTTAGATACTACTTAGATAGTACTAAATTTAGATTAAAATTTCCCCAGCATGCTATAGTTATAATTTTAGGTGCTATCTCTTATCTCTTAGGTATGTACAATGAAATATTTACAAATACAATATAACAATGTCTGGAGTGTGCTTTAAAATAGTCCAGGAGTGGGTATCAACTGGAGAATGGGGTGACATGGTTCTGACCGTGACCCAGTCATTGAGGGTCTTGAGTGACAGGCATAGGAAAGTGACATGTCCTTTCTATGTCTTCGTATGCCCGTTTCCTCCCCTAAAAATAAAGAGGCTTTCAAGATCTATTAGCAAAGTTCTTGTATTTTTCCCCTTCGGGGGCTGCATTTCCTATTAATCCACTTCTAACATAATGAAGTTGAGATATTGATGAACCTTTCAGTGTGCAGCAGGACCCAATTTGCAGTTCCAAGTTAACTCAGAGAAATCTGGAGCCAGCCTACACAGAACTTCAAGGCACCACAAAGGGTTCTCACTACGCCCAGGTTCAGCTGATGTCCCGCCCTGTTGACGTGACATTCCTGACTTGCTCTCTTGGAGAATAATTCACGATTCATGCATTTCTTTCCCTTCCCTGCTCTAGTATCTCTAGGGCACACAGCGGTGGCTCTAAACTGGGACACTTCTGCCCTCCTAAGGAAACATGTCATCATATATTTCTAATTGTCGCCACTATAGTGGGGGAGGGACAATCCATAGAACCCCTGAAACCTAGTGAGGAGAAAATACCTGCTATTAAACATCTCGTGATGCTCACACTGTACCCTGGGGGTCAGAGGTCAGGGATGCAGGGATGAGATGAAGAAGCACTTTCAAGAACTTCCTGAGAAAACTGTGTTTGGAGCCCTAAATTTTATTTATATATTTTATTATATTTATTTATATATATTTATGTATCTTCAGGATACAAGGATTATTAAGCAGTCTTATGTTTACAGACTAAGGACACAATGGGGAAGTTGGCACTGCACTGTAAACACTAAGAAAGAAAGAAAGAAAGAGGGGGGGAGGGAGGGAGGGAGGGAGAGAGGAAGGAAGGAAAAGGGGAGAGAAGGGGAAGGTCATGAACTGGGACTCAGAGTGTTATAACACACAAGTAAAATTCTGAAAGTTGGCATAACTGAGCCACCAAGTTGCCTGGCAGGGAGCCAAGACCAGGGGTACGTAGAGATTAAAGGATAAAACATTCTTAAAAAGCCAACATATGGCAAATACTCATAAAATATACCAAATCAAAAGTATACTTGAAGAAATGCTGTATCTCCATCACCCATACATACAATTACTATGAACACCGCAGATGACTTACAATTACATTTACAGATGAATTACAAGTAATTGATCAGAAACTGAAAACTACCTCCCACCCTAAAACAATCAGAATGCAGGACTGTGGGACTCTCAGTAAATATGGTCACATTTCAAAAGCCCATAGAGAAACCCACACCACAGACTATAGGCAGAAGGAAAGCTTGGATGAGTGTCCTCTACGTGTGTGATTATGGCTTTGTCTTCAAGGCGGTGCTATAGGAGGTGGTGGAACCCTTACGGCTTAGGGCCTGGTTGGGCGGTTCTCAGTCACTGGGCACATGCCCTAGTGGGGACTGTGGGACACTAGGCTGCCTCTTTCTCCTTATGCTGGGTGCTGAGGTTAGAGGTTGGCACTACTCTTCACCCAACCCTGTAATGGCCACCTCAGGTTGAAAGGAAGGGAGGACAATCACAGATCAGAAACACAAAAATGTTAAACAAAAGAAGTATTTCCTAAGTCAGTTATCTCACTCATTTTAGTATCAGCAAAAGGCTAACAGAGAGGTGGTTTCTCTGATTAAAGGGAATAGAAATGTTTATGTGAATTAAATTACTTAAACTCCTGAAGTCTGTGGGGAGATGGTGTGATGGTTTGTATATGCTTGGCCCAGGGAGTGGCACTATTAGCAGGTATGGCCTTGTTGGAGTAGATGTGTCACTATGGGTGTGGGCTTATGACCATCACCCTAGCTGCCATAGAGCCAGTAATCTGCTAGCAGTTTTCAGATGAAGATGTAGAACTCTCAGCTTCTCCTGCACCATGCCTGCCTGGATGCTGCCATGTCCCTGCCTTGATAATAATAAACTAAACTTCTGAACCTTTAAGCCAGCCCCAATTAAATGTTCTTATAAAAGTTGCCTTGGTCATGTTGTCTGTTCATAGTAGTAAAACCCAAAGACAGAAGTTGGTACCAGGGACTAGGGTATTGCTGTGATAGGCCTGACCATGCTTTTGTTTGACTGAAGGTGGATTTTGCGACTTTGAAATTGGAAAGCCATGGAAGGTTTTAAATGGGGCTTAATGGGCCATTCTAGTAGGAATATGGAAGACTTGGTTGCTGTTGGTGACTTGAACTGTGCATATTTGGCCGAAGAGGTTTCAGAGGAGAATAATTTCAGTATGTGGCCTAGAGACTGTTTTTGTGGTATTTTGGTGAAGAATGTTACTGCTTTTGCCCTTATCTGAAGAGTCTACCTGAGGCCATGGTAAAGAGATTTGTGATAATTGCATTGACAAAGGAAGTCTCAAAAAAGCCTAGCAGAGACTTTGTTCTCTGATTAAGTCTCACAAAGAGCATTTTGAACAAGTATAGCAAGCCAAGAAAGGAAAAATATAAAATATATGGCTCAAGAATTAAAGAGGCACCAAGAAGTAAAATGGAGCCAAATTCTATCTTCTAGGAGATAGCAGATTAAGGGTGTGGGACTTTGGAGCAAGATTCTACCAGCTAAGTTTAGATCCAGGCATGGTGGCACACACCTTCAATCTCAGGAGATAAAGCCAAGCAGATCTCTGAGTTCATGCCAGCCTGGAACAGAGCAAGTTTTAAGTGAAGAAAAATTTAAGTCTAGGCATGGTGGTACACACTTCTAATCCCAGAAGACAGGCATGCAGATCTCTTGAATTCAAGGTTAATCTACAGAGCAAGTTCCAGGACAGCCAAGCTTAGGCAGTGAAGGAGTTGGAAAACAGAAAGCTGGTGATAATGTAGTAGAACAAGGAGGACATGTTCCAGCTCTTGCGAGCAGTAGAACTCCAAATCTTTGGCCACAAGGTTATGGCTTTAGAGTGAAAAATAAAAGGGACTACTGGGACAATTGATGCTGGCTAGATGGAGCTAAGAAATTAGGGGTGATTAAGAAGAGACCATCATCACTGAGGTGGAATGTTCTGGAAAGTATTTTCTGAGAGCACAAAAAAAGCTGTGTTCCAGAGAGAGCCAAGGTTGTCCCCAGTACTGCAGCCATACTTGGTAATGTGTAGGAGTCACCCAGGTTACAGAGCTAAACAAAGAATTTTCAACTGAGGAATATCAAATGGCTGAGAAGCACCTAAAGAAATGTTCAGCATTCTTAGTCATCAGGGAAATGCAAATCAAAACAACCCTGAGGTTCCACCTCACAGCAGTCAGAATGGCTAAGATCAAAAACTCAGGTGACAGCAGATGCTGGCAAGGATGTGGAGAAAGCAGAACACTCCTCCACTGTTGGTGGGGTTGTAAGCTGGTATACCACTCTGGAAATCAGTCTTGCAGTTCCTCAGAAAATTGGACATATACCTCAAAGATGTTCCAACAGTCATCCAAGAAGTACTAGTTTTAAAGTCATGAAAGGGTCATCAAGAACAGCTGAAGCTTGGCACTGTGAGATGCCATGGAAGGCCACTGGTGAAGGTGCAGCCTCAGTTGCAGTTGATGGTCCAGGACTGAGGGAGTCATGCAAAAAAGTTGAGGCTTGGTACCATGAAGAGAGCCTAGGAGAGACTATTGGTGAAGCCTAGTTGCAGTGGAAGATCCCAGCATATTGAAGAGGCTAGTATCATGGGGTAACCACCAATAACAGAAGTGGAAGTGGAGTAGATCAACCTGAGGGTAGATTGCTACAGAGGGTAGAGCTGGAGGAGCCCAGAAGATCATGTGTAGATCCCAGTCGTTGAAACAAGAAGCTATAACATAAAAGTTGCCATGGAAAACCCAAGATGATTGAGATACAAGAAGCATAGGCAATCTGCTGAGGAAAGCTGCTAACAAGATGGGAACCAGCTCAGGATTAGGAAGTTTGTTGCAGTCAACAAAGCTGGAAAGAAGTTGGAGATCTAAAGACCACTTTGACATCAAACATAGAGACATAGAGTTTGGGATTTGCCCAGCTGGTTTCCTGTCTTTCCTTAGAGATTACAGTTAAGTAATTGGCTAAGTCTCAGAAAAAACTTTGAACTTTTAATACTGTTGAGACTGCTATAGACAATGGGGACTTTGAAAGTTGGATTAAATGTATTTTGCATTATGTTATGTTTAGGTATATCTCTCATAGTCTCATATGTTTGGATAAGCCTATGGGGAAAAAGGGAGTGGAATGTGATGGTTTATATATGCTTGGCCCAGGGAGTGGCACTATTAGGAGGTGTGGCCTTGTTGGAGTAGGTGTGTCACTGTGGGTGTGGGCTTAAGACCCTCACCCTAAATGCCTGGGGGCCAGTATTTTGCTAGCAGCCTTCAGATGAAGATGTAGAACTTCAGATCCTCCTGCACCATGGCTGCCTGGATGCTGCCATGTTCCTGCCTAAACCTGTAAGCCACCCCCAATTAAATGTTGTTCTTTATAAGGGTCGCCTTGGTCATGGTGTCTGTTGACAGAAATAAAACCCTAATGGAGACCGATGATGAAGCGGTCAAACTCCAGTCCTTTTTGCCACACTCACTTCTAGAGTCAAAGTTTGTAATCCTCATCAAAGGTCTATATCACTTTCTCCTACTTTTGAAACATAATGTCTATATTATTGTTTGGAATAAGGGGAATCTGGTAAACGTGACAAAGACAAATGCTCATGAGGCATTGAGACCATAGGCTACCATGAGACGAATCCACACTGGGGTATCACAGGCTAGAAGGGAACAGGGACTGAACATGGAATGATCCCAGATGGTGCCTTTCTAGTTTGCCAACTACCGAAAGGTGAGCGAGGCCACTGGAAGCCACATGGCCTCTGCCGAGCACCTGCAACTCGTGAAGAGTTGCTGATATCACCCTGCCAGAATTCACTAATGCATAGAATCCAGGAATAATAACACGACTGATATTTTAACCATTCAGGCTATTTTTCTTTCAACAGCTTCTGTGAGTGCATGTCAAGCTGAGGTTGGAGGAACAGCTATGATATCTATTTTTCCCCCACCAACAGGGCTTGCTCATGTTGAATCCTAACATTTCCTGGATAAGACTCTATCAGGCAAATTCAGCTGACTCAGCCCTTCCAAATGCTGCTGCTGACTGTCAAAACCTTTTGGAAACTGCCCAAAGGTTCACTGTTCACACTTCATGTACCTACAGCCAACCGTGATCTGAACAGACCAAATGGAAAAGCAATAGGTGGTGGTGGTGTATCTCTGCAATCCCAGTACTGAGAGATGGAGGCACGTGGGTCAGGAGTTCAAGATTATCCTCAGCTACATAGGAGTTCAAAGAAAGCATGAGCTACAGGAGACTCAAACAGCAAGCAAGGAGAAAGAGGAGGAAGGGGAAGAAGAAAAGGAGGAAGAAGAAGAGGAGGGAGAGGAGGAGGGAAGAGAGGATCCTTAAAAGAGAAAGAAATAATTGCTAAGTTTTAAATTGGACACTACTTGAGTCTGGTGATGAAATCTTCCAATGGCTAGAACATAAGTGAGCCCACTGCCCCATGTACCCACATCCTACCAGCTTCCTTCCTGCTGGTCCCTCCGTCCTGACATCTTAGTCGTCAGAGCAGATGCCCCTGTAGTGCTTGTGTCCAAGGACCTTCACTTTACTAACTAATGGCCCTAATGTCAGCAACTGTAATGCTATAATTACTCTACGATTGGTTTTTCTGTTTGTTTTGAGACAAGGTCTCATGTAAACCATGCTGACCTTGAACTTGCTATAAGACTGGGGATGACTTTGAACTCTTCATCATCCTGCCTCTACTTCTCAAGTGCTGCTTTCAAATTAGGTATTATTGTTAATTTTCTGATGTGTATACCAATTACTAATTAATCAATCTATCAATTGGACTTTACTATAGGTGTGCATGGGTAGAAAAATATCTAACTTATTGTGGGTCTGGTATCACCCGTATGTTTCAGCATTCGCTATAGGCCTTGGAATGCACCCCTGGCAGATAAGGGTGATCACTGTACCATGAAGCCCCATTCAAGATGAGAAGGCTGTTTTACAGTCTAGCAGTCTTTCAGTGCATTTTGTCTTGTCTGATAGAATGATGGCTCAAAAGAGGTATTCCTAATTCTCCATGACTGACACCCACTGATAACATACAAGTGGAAAACAACCAGGCAAACTAATCCAAGCTCAATTTCTGTTCACTTGTGATTACGGAACCTCTAAGTTCAACACTCAAACCGGGGCTCCTCTGAGCTCAAAGGCCTGATCCTGGATTTAAAGCAAGCCCACAATTCAATGTCTCTCTGTAGTCTCTTTCAGCTGCTGGAGAGAAGACAGACAAGGAAAATGGGAAGATAATGGAGCTGTTGATAGTCAAAGAACCTTCCTAATAATCCTGAGTCCTTTCTCCAGCCCATGGGCACGGGGGAGGGGGGGCGGGGGGGTGGGTGGGTTCTAAACTGCATGTTAATAAGTGGATTTGTTTCAGGAAGGCAAAGCCCTCGCTGAAATAATCCCTTCCACTGACTGTTTCAATCAATTTGCCACTTAAACAAAATTGTGGCTATCAGCGAAGCAATGTGGGCAGCTTTTCAATGCGTCAGCAGTGAACAAGGCCACTTTAGCAACCTGTTTACATTATGGTTTCCAGTCCAGCTAGGAGAGGCCAAGAGGGAGGGTGAGAAAATGGATGAACCCTTGAAGCTTCAGTGTCTGCATCCTTACAGCAGGGACATGTTTTCAGAATATTCTCTGAAAGCATGGCACCATGGAAAGAGCGTCTGCCTGGGTCCTATTGGATAGCAAGTCACCTCAACCCGTCATATTTCAATGAATGTCCAACAGCACCATTTCTATCCCGAGCATCTCTGTGTGCTCGCCTATAAGAAATACTTCTTTGAGTTCAAATTTCAAAAGATTCATGGTTTGTTTGACATGCACTCAATTTTGTAATGCACTGTTCATTTTAGAACAGCACAAGGAGGCTTCCTTGCTCTTAAAACTTGCTTCCCTCTACTTTGAGATCAAAGACATTGCATGGTAATACAGAGAAGCCAGCGCTTCACAAATGAGTTTTAAAAGGATGGGGGTGGGGTGCACTCCTCCCCAGCCCCACACCTTGTGCTTGAATTGAAAAACTCAGCTCCTGGCACTTGAAATTGTGAGCAGCTACGTAGCATTAGTCATCTTCAAAGGGATGGCACATAAACATGACAGAGGACTCTCAGTTGACGCCGTCCAGTTGTCTTTAAATATGTCTCCCATACATGGAGATGCTGCCAATGCACAAAACTGATGGGGAGTTTGGGACCAAAGGCTAACTTCAGGCAAAAGCTATGGAAATATAAACCAGGAAATTTTACCTGTTAGTGATTGCTCACCACGGGTTGGTCCTTTATTAAGTTAGTAGGCAGGGTCTCATCATCCAGGTACTACAGGATGGGGCTGTGCTTACTTCCAACTTGGAGCAAAATCTAACAGAGACAGAAGAGCCCCGGCAGACTATGTGCCACATTCAGATAGACTCTCAAACCTTGTGCCATTTGGCCCTTGTCTCAGATTCTAGTAATTTGCAGTCTTTCAAGTCCTGGCCATCTGGTAGACAGGATGGCCAAGACACCTTCCATGCCCCAGATCCGGCAATGACAGCTGCTGCTTTATGACCAAAAACCTCGTATCCAGCCAATAACCAGCCTCTTGGGGCGGGGTGGGGGAGAGATTTATGTTTGCAGAGGGTAGAGCTATACTATGAACCAGGGCTGCAGGGGAACGTGTCAAACAGCAGAAAGTTTGAACTGCATTCCTGAAATGCAGATGATCCATCGAGCCTGAGGGGTAGCCGATAAATGCATTGAGAGGACAAGAGATTCCCAGGAGAGATCCAATTCCACACAGGCCTCCTCTCCTTCACAGTCTCTCACTTAAGGGCCACAGGGCGAGGAGACTAGCTTCTTTCATTTTGACTATAATGGCTGGCTTCCTTTCACTGCACTTTGGTATCTCTTGCTGTTAAGAGCTTCCTGGCACAAACCATTTTCATCCTGGCCTCTTCTCTACTACCACATTGCAGGGAACACTTACCTGCATCTAACAGTGACTACTTTCTGCCACCAACATTTAAAGTCTGTGTGTACGCTGGGCAGAAGCCAGAGGATGCCGGGCATCTTACCTATTGTGCTCCTCTTTGTTCCCCTGAGATATGGTCTCACACTGAATTTGGAGCTAGGATGGTGTGCTGGTTAGGGGTGCAGGGGTCTGTGTGCACCTTTCTGTGTGTTTGGTTGGTTGTTTATTTTGGTTTTGTCAACCAGATACTAGTCAGGGTCACCTAAGAAGAGAGAGCCTCAACTTCGAAGGTATCTCCAACAGAATGGCCTGGAAGCAAGTCTGTGGGGCATTTTCCTGATTAATGACTGAGATGGGAGGGCCCAGCCTTTGTGGTGGTGCCAGCCCTGGGGAGGTGGTGTTGGTTGTATAGAAAAACTAAGCTGACCACACCAATAAGCAGCATTCCTCCGTGGCTTTGCCTCTGCTCCTTCCTCACTTCCCTCAGTGATGGACTAGAACGGGCCCGGTAAGCCAACTAAATCCTCTCCTGCCCACGCTGCTTTGGTTATGGACTTTATCACGCCACAAGAAACTAAACTTAAGTAGGACAGATGTTAGCCAGCAGGTCCCACCAATACTCCTGTCTCTGGCCTCCAGTGTTAGGGTTATGGGCGTGCACAGCTGCACCTGGAATTTTATGTGTATGCTGGGCATCTGAATTCAGACTCTGCTCATGTGGCAATCTACCTTACCCACTGAGCCATCTTGCCAGTCCCCAGTATTAATTGCTTGCTAGTAATTTAGGAAGTATGTCTATGTTCAAGAAGGGAGTTCTTCTACACATCAGTCTCTGCTAAGCTATGCTCTAACCACCCTTCCTTTCCTTGCTCTTTTATTTAGGACTCAGAAATACAATGTTTCTCGGGTACAACCTAAAGCCTGAGTTCTGGACGCTCAGTGTGTCTTTCTTTGCTTTTGACATTTCTACATCATGTTGTCTGCTGGCTCTCACTGCTGTAATGGGATTATGAAATGTGGGATCAGAGGTGCAGAAGCTTTGGGTACCCCAGAATCACAAGGAAATCAAGGAGGAAAAAAGGGACAAGCTTCAGAGGGAGACAAGGCACAAGCACCGGAAAGGGGAGTTTGGGGGAGGGTATGGCAAGGCTGTAGGGCTTTTCCTGAAATTTGACTTTACAGTAGGCTCCTGTTCAGAAGGGAGGCTTTATATGGGACTTTAAAATTCTACAATCAAGACCCGGAGACATGGCTCAGCTGACAAGAACACTTGTAACAAGAAGGACCTGAGTTTAGGTCTAAGTACCCATATAACAAAAGTCCAGACTGGCTGTGTGAGCTTCTAGCCTCAGCACTGTCTTAAACAGAAACAGGAGGATGGCTGGGGCTTGCTGACTAGCCTAGCTTCAGGTTCAGTGAGAGACAAAGCTTTGAGAGAATTAGGTGAATACTCACATAGGCATATCAGCCTGCATACAACCATGAACACACTGTGCTTCAGTCTGACCATCTTAGTCAGTTTCTATTCCTGCACAAACATCAGGACCAAGAAGCAAGGTGGGGAAGAAAGGGTTTATTCAGCTTACACTTCCACATTGCTGTTCATCACCAGAGGAAGTCAGGACTGGAACCCAAGCAGGTCAGGAAGCAGGAGCTGATGCAGAGACCATGGAGGGATGTCACTTACTGGCTTGCTTCCCTGGCTTGCTCAGCCTGCTTTCTTATAGAACCCAGGTCTACCAGCCCAAAGATGGCACCACCTACAATGGGCGGGGCCCTCACCCTTGATCACTAGTTGAGAAAATGCCTTACAGCTGGATCTCATGGAGGCATTTCCTCAACTGAGTCTTCTTCTCTGTGATAACTCCAGCTTGTGTCAAGTTGACACAAAACCAGCCAGTACAGTTGACCTAATGGCTTTCTACACAGTGTTGTCACATCTTTGGGGTACAGAAGAATCCCTTGTCTTAGGGGAGGCTCTGGCCCTTGGTCACCATGTCACTTTCAGCAGATGTAAGGCAGACTTCTAGAACTAGCTGCCATGGGCATTTGGAAAATTTCTTTTTTTGCAGCAGCCCCCAGGGAAGAATCCATGGAAAAAGGAAATACAGTCATAAGTACTAACAGGATTTGAACTTCCCTCTCTTAGTAGAGCCCGGGCCCTGTCACGATTTAATTACTGGTTACTGACATTTTTGGTGGTTACTAGTCAATTCGTGAGTTATTCATCTTCAGAAAAAAGCCACAGATCTACCTGACACCGGACTGTACCAAGACGGGCTTGCTTACTGTTCATATAGGCAGTGACCCATGTTCATGGGCATACTAGTGTCTTCAGTGCGGTGGCCAAGGCCATTTCTGTGGCTTCCAGGTCACCCTGCTCTCAATGCAAAGCCACAGAGGCAGAGGAGAATGTGAGCAGAGTAGGTATTCTGCAAAGGACACTAGCACCAGGTCACATGGGCTTTTGTGCCTTTAAATGTGTTGGAGTGCAGGCCCTAGGATTAGAGGCACAGGTGAAATTCTGAACACATAAAGCTTCACCTAGAGTCTTAAGCTACAATGCTCACTGTAAGACAGTGATATTATCATGGCCTTTGAAATGAGAGGGAGGGGGAGGGAAGGAGGGTGAGAGAGAGAGAGAGAGAGAGAGAGAGAGAGAGAGAGACAGAGAGAGAGAGAGAGAGAGGGAGGAAGCATATGTTATCTGGGGGAGCCTGGGGCTAAGGAGTAGTGTTCTGTGAGTTCAGTGGCTGGCCTGGAAGTTTCTCTCTCCTTGGTGTGGCAGTGCTGAACAGCTCCTACTCTCCCCCAGCAGGCACCACAATGCCCAAACAATTGCAAAAGCATGGCGGGGGAGGGGCAAGCAGGCCAGCTGTTTCCCAGCAGAGCAGAGACTTCAACCAAAATGTTAGATGCGACCTCTCACCTTTGCTTTTGCATTCCCTGCAAGTAGAAAGCTGCTCCAGGCACTGCATTTACAAAAGGACTCAGCATTCAGACAGTGCTGTGTAGGGATTGCTGTAAATCCCCACCATGTATGCAGCAAGAGAAATACAAGACACAAGGCATACTAGATCAAAGGGTTGCCAGACTGATCCTTGTGGTAAAAGAAGATCCTTTTCCAGGAGCAGAGAGTGTCACTGCTTACATTAGGAAGGCAGGCAGAACAGGGACTAACTGAGAGGTGCGTGTCTAAAATCTGTAAGCGGGCCTGGGGGCTAGCTTACTGGGACAGCACCTGCTGCATAGAGAACTCCTTCAGTCTGATGCCTTTAGCATTGGGTGGGAAAAGAGGGACGTAAAAAAAATATTAAAATGACATGACCGGAGGCTACAAATCATGGCACAAAGGCTGCATGCAGCCCCAGGATAGCTATGAATGGAGCCACACCAAACTGCAAACAGAACATTACAAAGTTCTTATTGGTGTTTAAAAATTGTTGTGTGATTATGGTATATGCCTGTTCTATGATGGTGTTCGTGCTGGTGTGTGCACCTGTTTGTGTGCACATGAGGCATAGGTACGTGTGTGTGTGTGTGTGTGTGTGTGTGTGTGTGTGTGTGTGTGAGTCTGGGTAGCTTCCTCTATCCTCTGTCATGATCTCTTGCTAAACCTGGAGCTTGACATTTTTCAATAAGGGCAGTGTTCAGAAAGTTCCAGAGATCTCCCTGTCTGCACTTCCCACAGGGATCAGGTTAGAGGTACACACTGCCAATGTCTAGCTTTTTATGAGGTTGCTGGGCATCTGAACTCTGTCTCTCCATGTCTTTTTATCCACCAGGACATTTCTCTAGCCTTGTGTTTTTTTTAAACTCCATGTACAGTTATCATGAACTCTATAGATGCCAATGTTGTGGTACAATGTCAGAAGGCTGGTCGTTCCTGTCCTTGTATGAAGTAAATGGACACTGTTCCTTAGCTATGGACACGTACGCATCTTTCCAATCTTCTCCATTCCACAAGAACAGCCTCGGGAAGCTGGCTCGGGATGGCTCTAGGAAGGCCACCAGTAATCCCTAATTCCAGTACCTTGGTTCTGAGTGTGGCTTACACGGATGCAGCCAAGCAGTGGGGGCGCTTCTCTGGTGTGCTTAGAAAAGATCCTAATCCATCTAGATGGCCGGCATTGGAGCTTTCTTCACAGTCACGCTGGAGAAACCCACATCACCGGGACACACAGGTAACCTTTGGCCACTGCTTACAGATAAACAAGTGAAGTTCTCCTGAAGTTACGACCTTGGCCAACAACCTGAGCAAGTTTGCAAGTGACATTGCAGGTGAGCCCCAGCTGTCAACTTGACAAGCAAGACACTTTGACCCGGAGGTGTGGGCTGTGTTTTAACTTGTAGTAATGTGTTACGTAGCCACAAAAAAACCAAAGCTTGAGTGCTACCTGGGATGTACCACTGAACAAAGTATGTCACTCTGCGTGTATAGCTGGCGATTCTGTCCTGTCTGGAAGAGTGCAAGAAGGACCTAATTGTCACACTGCCATCTCCCTTACCCTGAGGCACCAACTCACTAAAGGGACTTGGTAGTTTCCGTCCTTCTGGCTTAGGTCTTGCCCCTTTGCTGACCTCAGCTGCTAGCGCTAGGGTTGGGGCAATGCAATTCTAAGTCAGTTTCCAGTCAGGAAAATGGGAGCAATAATGACAAAGGTCAGCAAACAGAGCAATTAAGCCTCGATAATCAATTCTGAGACAGATATATTTCAGCAGCTTTTATGTTTAGTCAAACATAGAAAAGCAATTAATGGCAGCGTGGAATCTGAGGCCATCATCATGAAGGTGTCCCTGGGCACAGTGCAGGGCGCAGTGTGGCAGCAGAAGCAGCTGTTCAGAATCCCAGCAGTTGAGTGCAGCTCATTACACACCGCAGTCTTCTTTCACAGAGGGTATTTCTACTCCGGCTCCCTTTCAGGACTGAATGATTGCTCCATTAATGCAGTCTCTGAAGATGGATTAAGTATCAATTCACTCTTCTGAGCAATACCTCATAGGCCACCCCTGTTCCAAACGGTTCTCCCACAGAACAGCCTTGCTGCCGCCACTGTAAGAGAGACACGGGCTCCCTGTTGCCGTCCTCTGAAATAAACCTGCTCACTCATCTGAACGCTTCACTCCAAACAGTGACAACTGTGTCAGGGCCTCTATTAAATCTGCCTCAGTACCTGATTTAAGAGCCTCAGTTAAGCGATGCCTTGGCCATTACAATTGGATTATTTAAGTGGGTAAACATATCTACACCCACTAATTAGAAGAACTGCTGTCTCTTAAGTGGCCGTGTAAGTGAGTCCAGCCTCATCTCAGAGAGGATGCGGATGAATGTGAGCTGATAAATACACTTCAGCTTTGTATTTAAAATGTACCTGAGTTCAGCAGAGGATAAAATTAAATTGCAACAAGGAAAGACAGAATCATTCCCAGCAGGCTTTGATTGATAGGACACGCCATTTGTAGCAGAACGGAATGGAAAAGCACAAAGTCTGTTCCCAGATAACACTGCCTCACTGGGGTAACTTTCTCTCCTTTGAGAAAATAATATGACTTTCTCCACAGAGCATAAAGTCACTCACTCAGGCACCAGGACTCCAGCACCTCACTCGAGTTCAGTGGGAGTGGGTGGAGGACTCTCCACGGGGAAGAGAGAATCTCAGCAACATTCAGAGACTTGGCTTATAGAGCGGTCATTAACAAGAGCCTAGAAGCAGAAATGACTTAGGACAAGCCAGATGGATCTCCTAAGCTGAATGCAACAAGCCCATTAAAACACGAGTTGGGATGTTAGACTAGTTAGTGATTAACTGCAGGGATTTTTAGATTAATCTATCTTGTGTATGCATGTTTGTCTTGGAATGTGTTTGTGCCTGCCAAGAAGACATTAAATATTTTCCTCAATCAATATTGGCCTTAGTTTTTTGAGATAATGTCTCCTGTTGAACCAAGTGCTTGCTATTGGCTAGATTAAATAGATTGGCCAGCAAGTCCCAGGGACCTTTCTGTCTCTGCCTCCCAGCACTGGCCCTGCAGGCTGCACCATCACACTTGGCTTTTGATGTGGATGTGTGGATTTGAACCCAGGTTCTTAAGCTTGCAATAGTGTTTGCTGAGACCCATTTTCCCACAACTAAGTGTAAAGGTTTGGAAACCAGGTTGGTAGTTCTAATCTGGGTTTGCTCTTTAACCACACACACACACACACACACACACACACACACATGGGGTGGGGGAGAGAGATCCACATCTATTCCGTTTCTAGCTGCACACAGACCTACTGTTTGGGGCCCTGAGACAGAGTGAGTCAGTTAGGATTTAATCATGGCTGCCTCTATCTCTTGCCCTCCAGTCCTCACTTCAAGAAAACATTAGCAGCGTTTCACCCAGAAAGCCTGGGCGGAATGCTCATTTCTCCCTTTCTTGATGATGCTTCAGAAATTCTAGCTAATTTTGCCTGTTGAACACACCCTGGGTCTGACTTGGATGAGTCCGAAGCCCCTCACTTCTGTCTCCAGCCTAGGTTGCTGTGGTGACTAATCTTCATTGCTTTAATGGCTATTCTCGGTTGTCAACTTGACTGTATCTGGAATTAACTACAATGGAGAATTAGAGGGCTCCTCTGTGATCCAGATCTTGAGGCTGGAAGACACAAGTTTCTGACTTGGATCTTGGCATGGAGATCGTGAGGCATAGTGGCCATGAAAAGCTTAGGCCAGGGCAAGGGAGTAAATACCTTTAATCCCAGGAGATCTCTGAGTTCCAGGTAAACCTGGTACAAAGCAAGTCCCAGACCCAGGTGTGGTGGCACATACCTTAAATCTGGGCCACACCCCTTCCTCTGAAGTCCTACATAAGGACATTGGAAGAAGGAAGATTTACTCTGAATATTTGCACTGACTTGTCAGCACATCTGTTGGAACCCACTTCTTCAGAATTCCAGCTTATACAGAAGACCAGCTGAAACATAGGACTGGGCAATTGGTAGTTTTTTGGACTTCCATTTACAGCTGTCCGTCCTTGGGTTAGTTGGAATACAGACTGTAAAGTCATTACAATAAATTCCCTCAAAACAGAGACATTCCATAAGTTCTGTGACTCTAGAGAACCATGACTAGTACAACTGCCAATGCCGAGGTGGCATTAAGGCATACTTCTAGGTGTGTCTGATTGCATTTTCAGAGACAATGACAAGATTTGTGCTCTCATAGATTCAGGTCCTATATAGACTATTCAGAAGTTGAAAAAACAGTGTGTCGTGGGAGAAGTCACCATGGTATGATACTTGGGGGTCTGCAATGCCTCGACCCCTTCCTCCAGCACTCTGCTCCCTGCCTGCCTTGAGGTGAGGGTCTTCTTCAAATTCCTTCATCACTTCGATGTTCTGTCTTACCATGGACCCAGCACCAAATGGAGCCAAAGACCATGGACTGAAACCTCCCCACAGCAAACAGAAGGAGACTCTTCCTAGAGTGGTCTATAGCAGGCATTTTATCACAACGATGAGAGAGGTCACTAATAAAGCCATCTGTCTTAAACTTAAGCTGATTGAAAACAATCTGCCCAGCCTGGCTTCTCTATGTGCTCCATAACCTCGACCCTGTGTGACTGACAAATGGCCATTCCAAAGGATTTGCCTAGCACACAAGGGATCTCTCAACCATGACAGGGAAACCTCCCACGCCACAGTGCTCTGTGCCTGTTGGCAAGCATCACATGAACACCACACCCATACCTGAAACAGATTTTCATGGAGTGGTATTCACTGCCAAGTGATTTGGAAAGACTACACGGTGAGTGAAGAGGACTCACCTGTGACATTCGCACAGTGCAAGTCTTCTGCGAATGGAACAGCATGAAGGATTCACCCCATAAGGCAGATGCTCAATGTCCTGGGATGACTCTCTTTCAACTCCCCAGTTCTAACATTTTGGAGGCAATCTTTGTAGACACATCATAAGTTTTCTTGACTTCACAAAGTAAAGCTCTGCTAAGGGCTTGTTGGGTAATCCATGGGAATCGGCTTCTGATCAAACCAGAGTCTTGGGGTGTGGGCTCTCATGCTTAGCATCACAGCAGGTGAGAACAATCACAACCCCAGGAGTATGCTGGATTCAATGACATCAAATGGATCTGCTGAATCTGAAACATTATTTAAAAGTAATTGCCTATGCCCTTCCCAGGGTTTTCAGGTAAATGAGTGGCATTTATGGTGGTGGCAATAAGAATTCTTACTAAGAAACAACACCAGGACACAATGGCCCTTGGTTTTTACAGGTGTGGAGGCCACACCTTTGATCCCAGCATTCAGGAGGCAAGGGCATGTATCAGTGCTGTAGAAAAATCTCATCCCAGAGGAACGCTGTGGTTACTATTTATCAAGTGATGGGCATTGGTGGTGGAAATCCTCTCCCCAGGGCAGACGCAGCCACCAGTGAGATACTGTTAATGGAAGGGTTTCAACAGCAGAGAACTCTGGGCAGGATGTAAGAAGGGAAGCAGCAGAGCATCAAGCCTCAACGTCAACCCTGTCCCACGGGACAAAAGGCAGATGCCCAGGATCAGAACAGATCTTCCGTTTGCACCACCACTACAGAAGCTGCCAGAGCAACACGGTCAAAAATAAAGACTTGAGTTGGGCTGGCCAAACCACTTAACCTCCTCAAGACTTAACTCCCTTAACCTGGAAATAAAGTATCAACAATAAAGCCTTTAACAGCTGTCAGGAGAACTGAAGCAATAATCCATTTATAGAGTAAGCCCTCGTGACACTGGCTATTATTGTGATTGGAAAAGTTGCTTACAATATACAGAAAGCTTGACTGGGTAAGTAAGACAGATATCGGACTAGGCCCCACCTCCCTTTGGTACTGAGGAGTCAGCTCAGTGCAGGCCTGGGCTCTACCGCTGAGTTACAGCCCCAGCTCATGAACTTATTTTGAGTAACCTCCTACTTACATCCCCTCCAAGCATTAGAAAATGCCTTTGGTCAATCAGTGCTGTGACTGGCACAGTCTCTTATCTAATCAGATTCTAAATAGTAAACAGAAATTGATCAGGGTTTGGGGTTTAGTCCTCAGAAAGCAAGCATGAGTCTCATGGTCGTTCCTCTTTCATAAGTCATTTCAGAGGCTTATATCTCTGTCTCTTGGAAGCCTGTTGGTTCATAGCAGAGACTAAACTAGTTGAGAGTCTGCACCAGGGGTACTCATTAAGCCCCCCAAAGGGAAACATTTTCTGCATGAGATTTTTAGTCATCTGCATTCAAGTTGAGAGATAAGGCAAGAGGAAGGTAATCTATGAATTTTAGAAATTATAGCATCTCTAGTGGAACCTGATGGAGATTCAGCTGCTGGTTGGTTGGTAGTCAGGCACTGAGGGCTCAGAATAATCAGGGGTAGAATGTCATGCGAAGGAGCTAACGTGATGTCAGCCTGCAAAATCTTTATTTCATGGATTCCTTGGAAATCTATTATACAAGCTCTGGCTGGGCCTCTGTACAATTAAAGCATTCAGTCAAATCCCACGTTAGCAAGGCTATGCCCCTATTGCAGCCCAAGAGTATAAATTACCATAGGTAATTTGAGTTTGAGGAAATCACTTTAAAAATTAACTTTGTAGAGGTCAGCATTCCTTAGTCTGCCCTGACTTTTTGGTTATCGACATGCTGACCGTCTGCGAAGGAAGCTGGCTGTGATTGGTGGAGATGCAGAAGAGATGATGTAGGGATGGCAAAAGAACCTTATGAGGAACAACAAGCTCCTCCCCAACTTCACACGGTCCCACTAAGTCACTGAGTGTGTGCTGGCATACTTGATTAGTGGACTGTGATGCGTACCAGGTATTTTTAGAATCTAAATCTTCTGATTGACATCTACTTCAGAGAATTAATATAAAGGGAAGAACACTTGGAAATCGAGTAGGGGGACAAACATGAACTTCTGTTTCTGCGCTGTTTATTAGAGTGAAAAACCAAACACCCAAAAGTCCACCGAGTGCCTACTACTTCATAGTATTAATAATAGCATTTAGAGTGACACAATCCAGTAGCTAAAAGGGGTTAAGGAAGAGTGACATGTGCTAACAGTCAGACATGACCATCATATACAGCTAGGGTCAAAACTACTTAGCATGTGAGCTTCACCCTACATAGGCAACATGGGTTCATAAGTGTGCTTTTAAAATACCTAATAGAAGATCAAATATAAGTGGTTCCCTCCTTATGGCAGGATTGAGGCATTCCATTTTTTTTCCTTAACAGACTTTCATGTTACCTGGAATGTCTACAAACACAACTATTGTGTGCTGTTTGAGTAGCTACAGGCATGTATTCCAGAGCTTAACCTTAGGATTCATTAACCAGCAGCCACCCACCCTAGTTATTTATCTATTTATTTATTTTACAGACAGACTCTCTACCAAGCCCCTGCTGTCCTAGACTCATTATGCAGATCAAGCTGCTGCAAACTCAGGGAGATTCCTGCCTGTCTTTGCCTTCAGAGTACTGGGATTAAAGGTATAAACTACCATGCCTAGCCCCACCTTGCTTTTTGAGACATGGATTGTCACTTAGCCTAGATAGCCCCAGGTATCCCCCTGTCTCTGTTTCTGAAGGACTGGGGTAATAAATGTGGGCCACTATGCCTACCTAGCCTTTGTTTTTTTTTTTTTTTTTTTTTTTTTTAATGTAACAATTACAGTAATTAAACCATAGCCTGTTCTGTTGCTCTCATGGCATGTTCTTCGCCAACTAAGTCATTGGCCAAGATTGATTATGTTTAGAGATACAAAAAAGTTATCAGCATTCTGAACAACACATTGTAATAAGATGTAATATTAAAATTACTTGAGGACTGGAGAGATAGGGCAGTGGTTTAAGAGAACTTGCCGTTCATCATGAGGACCAGAGTTTCAATCCAAGCACTTGCTCATGCTGCTGAAAAGTGTCTATAACTCAGCTCCAAGAGGCATGTTTCTGACCTCCATATACACTCACACATCAACAGACAGACAGACAGACAGATGGACAGACAACATACATACACAAGAGTAAGTCTGAGAAAAGCAATATACATGTTGAAAATATTGTACAGATAAATACTGATATAGTTATATGGTATCACATTTGACAGCATATTTTAACACTTTGGCATATTTGCAAAATACGTATTTTAATGGTTAGTTTTAACTCTCAACAATACTACCTAGAGTTTCAAATGTGGAATTTTCTAGATTATCTTGACTTGTCAGCATTTTTATAAGGTAATTATCTTGATTGTTAGCCAATGTAATCTAAAACTGTAAGAAAACAAAAAACAAACAAACAAACAAACAAAAAACCCTCTTAACTTCCACTATGTTGCTTCTTGCCAGGGCACCATAGCACAGCCACAGAAGTGACATTGGAGCAGAAGCTGGTACTGGGATGGATCTGACCAATGAGTTTCATGCATGAAACCAATTTTAAGGGGGCGAGAATCGACTTTAGAACCCTGGTCTGGAATAACCATTGGTGATTTCAGGAAGAGTGTAATGGGTCTTCCTTGTGTGAGCTGAGCAGTCTGGAATGCTCAAAGAAATAGTGACAGCAGAGACCCAGGTCATGTTTAGATGGAAAGAGAACCTGGCTGTTAGCTGGAGTATTCATGTGCTATTCAGCTGCTGTTTTGCCCAAGAATATATATGTGCTGACCATGCAAGGGCCAAAAAGTAGCTGTTATTGTCAAAGAGATCAGAATCATTGAAGTGAAACCTTCCAGACTTCATTGACAATCAGCACACAGGGAACTGGAATCCAAAGAAGCCAAGCTACTTCTTGAGCTGACCTTGGCAATGTAAGCAGCATCCGTGTAGTGTTGGTGTTGAAGTCATGCAAGATGCAAGACTGAGTAAGTCTTGGAGGCCAAACATCTGTGACCAGCCTGGGAGTCCCTGTAGAGCTGTCTTGAGAAGTTACTAGTAAAGATGAAGCCTTAGTTTCAATGTTAAGAACACTGAATGTCCACCAAGAAGAAAATTTCAGGAGACCTGTCTTTTCCTGTAAGAAAAGCCGTGTTTTCTGCTCATGTCAGAGCTGAAAAGAGCAGGGTCTGCCCAAGTCCTTTGGGGCACAGAAGATTACAAACTGTATATATCAATCAGCCACACTGATTCATACTGCTGGATTTGTTTTTCCTTGAGTATAATTATTGTATGCCCCTATCCTTACATTTTGGAATGAAATCATATGTACGTTTATTTTTTATAAGAGCCCACAGTAACAAGACTTTGGACTTTTAAGGTTGGACCATAGCTTACATTAAGATATTAACACATGACTCTGGACACAAGAGTTGGGGAGTTATGGCTTCAAGTTGGCAGGAAGTAGACTGTATTGCTTCCTTGTAACGGTCAATGGACACAATCTATGACAATCTAGAACAGTGCTTCTTAACTTCCCTAATGCTGTTTAACACCTTTAATACCATTTCTTATGTTGTGGTGACCCGCAACAGTAAAATTACGTTGTTGCTACTTCATAGCTGTGATTTTGCTAGTTGTGAAACAGACTGTAAATATCTGATACATACAATACACAAAGGGGTTGTGACCCACAGGTTAAGAGCTGCTGATCTAGAATCCCTTGGGCAGAGAGTTTCATAACTAAGAGATTGTCTAGATCCTGTTGTCCTGTAGACTTGTCTTTTGGGGATTGTCTTGACTGTCACTTGCTACAGAAATGACACAGCCCATTGTGGGGGGCACTGTTCTGTGGTATGGGATTCTGGACTGTATGAGAGAAGAAAAGGGTAAGTGAACACAGGAGCACTCACTTTTCTCTGCCCTTAACTGTGGGTGTGAAGTGATGAACTGTGTGTATTTATGCATTGAAATGACTGGAAGCTGCAACTGAAAGCCAAGTAAAGCTTTTCCTAACCTATTCTGTTTTTTAGTCACAACAACAGAAAGGAAACTAGAACATATATGAATTAAAAGGGATTGAGTTTATTCACACCCTGGTGACAGTAAAAGCCAACCCAGGGCCAATGGGAAGAACAGGGCATCACAGTGCTCAGCTGCCACTGAGGTTCAGATTCCCAGTCAGGTGATATAAAAGCAGAGCTTTGTGTGACAGTAGAGTTACATTCCTTCCTGTGTCCTATCACATGCAACAGGGCAGAGACTGAAGGGGACAACACCAAATTTCATGGGGGATTATGGAGAACCTGCCCTTACCCTGACCTAGTCTCTCAGAACAAGAACCAGTTTCTCAAATAGATACAGAGTCATGAGCTCGCTCTCTCTCTCTCTCTCTCTCTCTCTCTCTCTCTCTCTCTCTCTCTCTCTCTCTCTCTCTCTCCCTCTCCCTCTCCCTCTCCCTCTCTCTCAGTCAGGAATCTCTATTTTCTTCCATGTCATTCTTCATGAGATTGTAGGTGACTTTGGCTGTGCTGACAGGCAGACAGACCTGAAGAAATGGACCCTGATGTGACCACTGCAAGAATGGTCTCAGAGAAAGAATCAAGGGTTGACACCTGATGTCAAACTAGAGGGGACAACTTGGGTGTGAGCTGCTGTTTTTCTTTCTCACTCTCCTCATAGGTGTGGATGCATCTCGGCCATGTTTCCAGCTTAACCTTGTAGTTAGTCAGTCTCTCGCAGGACACCAGATGGGCCTTTACACACCTAGATGGAATTATTTCCTGATGGCACTAACTCTTTGACAAGTAACACTTAACAGCTAGGTGGAGCTCTGAACACCCACACACTACACTCTACTGAGTGCCAACAAAGAGCCTCCATGTGAAGCAACCAATTCTCCACATAGAACTGGCAATTTTCCTCATGTTGAAGTTCCCGCAATCAGAGCCAGAGCAAGAGACTTCACGATAGTCAGTCTAGCATCATGGCCAGTAACGTGGGCTACTGCAAATCTTCATCTCAAGTCTCCTATGACCTATGTCCACAATTTCCATCTAAGTCCAATACCCATTTATTTAGTTCTTAAAATCCCCAACAACCACATGAGACCATGAGACTCTTAATTTTTCATATAGATTCACAAGCACTCACTATCAGGTAATGGAGGTCCAAAGGTGGAAGCAACAGTCAGATCCCTGGTATTTGTTAGTGTATCAGTGAAGTGTAGGGACAGCGGGTATATAGGGGAAGCAAAGGACCCATGGTGAGTACTAGCTCAGGGCTACTGTCTTAAAATGACAGCTTGCCTTTACTGCAGCATTTTTCAGAGAGCTTTTATTCCACTAAAGCAGTCAGTCTCTAGGAAGATACACTAGATTAGACATGTTGATCAAGGTCAAACATGTTCCAAGAACATTTCTAAGAAGAGTAGAACTGGGGCAGTCCAGAGCGCCACCTACAGCAATGGTTCATAGCTCCAAGGGTTGAGCTTGTCAGAGTGACTCAACTTCTTGACAAGAGACACAGCAAAAAGAACCCAGTTCCATGGAAGATACTGGCCAGAACAATTTTAGGGTGGTGGCTGCCTAAATATTATTGTATAGTTTGTGCATGAGGAGATAGAAAATACTGTCAATATAGCTACACAAAGTCTGTCCACACAAGAACCATTTCCCCTTTGAATCTTCCAGTCTCCATGCCATAGCATACTCCAAAGCCCTTACTCTGATCAGCTGTCTTCTAGTAATCCATTGTCAGAGGCATGTAGCCTCAAGCCCCAAGGTGTGCAATATTCACACACTATTCTAGAAGCCTACTGTCATAAACTAGTTCTTTTCATTCATCACCAAACATTTATCGATTTATAGCTCCTGCAGTTCTCAGAAGCAAGTTTCATGAATGTAGAGAAAAAGGGAAACAACTGAAAAGACAAGTCAATGCTGAGAGACTTAGAAATGCAAGCGGATCATACAGGACAGAGTATTGCCTGAGATGTCACTTGGTCTAGAAATACAAAGCCATGCAAACACCAATGCAGGCTGATGTGCAGACTCAGCTGCCTCCTCCACATACACAGGTACTATCTCCTTAAGAAACTTTAAAGGCAGGGCCTGGGTCTTGATCTTTTCTATTAAAGCACCTGCTCCAATACCAGTTTGCAGACGCTGTAGAATAAGTCTCCGCTGAGCAGATAAATGGCTCTATATTACCCAGTCATAAAAGGATATTTACTTATTTTGCACTCGATGCAGTCATGCTGGTGAGAATATTTGGCCCTGATTACAGAATGTCTGATGTAATCCAGACTAAAGTGAAATCAGTGATTGAGCATGTTGAGAAAAATAGCGCACCAGTCACGAGTTGGTAATTCTGGGGCAATTAATTCCTTCTTATGAGCGGCTTTTTCTGTTACCCCTTTTCTTCCAGCTAGGGTCTCATCAGGAGACAGAAACCACACTTGTAATTTGAATGTGGAAATTTTCATACAGAGAATTATTACCAAGTAAAAAAGTAGTTAACTACTGAAAATGGGCTGGAAGAGAGAGGGCCCTGAAGGGATGCAGAGGTTAGAGCAGAGAGGAGCTTGTTACCTCTGGGAGAAGAGAAGCCAGGGAGGAATTCAGAATTCAGTCTGTGAGGCAGCACCATCCCCCAAGGCTGGGCTGCTGAGCTACAGAGGGGAGTGTAGCTTGAAGCAAGGAGGTGGCCAGGAGACACGCTGCTGCGGAGGCACAGAAATGACCCTCTAAACAGGAAAGAAGCTTTGAGAGTAATGCTGGCCACAGGGCATCTAGAGGAGTGGCCCTTGGGGGTCGTGGAGAAATTTACCAGGAGGCACAGGCCACCGCAAATCCATAAGAGTGGGCTGTGAAGCAGCTCTGAGACGCCTACCAGTACACTCTAGCCAGCAAGGGGCGAAGAACCTTTCATAAGGAAGCAGATGCCAGATCACACCGTTGACTCTGAAGAGCTTCCGTGAGAACAGAGAGAGAGCCACTTGCATCATGGCAGAAACTAAAGATTCTATAAGGAAAAGATTACATTTTCCCTCCCTCAGAAGAATGAATGACGAGGAAATGGTTGGTAATCCTGGTGGCTCAAGGCCAATAAAAAATAGTGAGCGAAAGACTGAATACATATGTAAAAGGTGCATGTGTGTGTGTGTGTGTGTGTGTGTGTGTGTGTGTGCTATCTTTAGAGGCCAGAAGATAGACCTAGAGATCTTTCCTCATGCTATGTCCAAGCTAATGTAGCTGGTGAGGTGAGCAAGCTTCTGAGCCCACCCCCCTCTCCCTTCCCAGGGCAACTTCGATCCTCAAGTGAGCTTGTCAAGTGAGTTCTATATGTGAGTTCTCAGTGGTTCAGCGCTCATGACAGATGTGAGATTCTGATCCTACCAACAATTCAGATGAAGACGCAAGCAATCCTGGGCATACCAGTCGTTCGTGCAAGACAGACACATTCTACAGCTACCTTCACATCTCTGTGTTCTCAGTCTTAACTGGAACGCCTTCAAGGCTTCTAATTTATAAGTAAGAAGACAGTGGTTTAATGAAGAAAATCAAGTTCCTAATGTCAAGAGTAGCTTGACATTGACAATTCCCAGCGAGGGTAATCAAGCACAGGCAGCTCCTACTTCTCTCTTCAGTAAGGTTCTCTCTCGTGCTGATATGAATGATTTGATTCATCATATGAATTCAAGTTATGAAGCAGATCACATAAGACAAACACCCAAAGACTTTCAGACTTACAAAAGGATAAAGTTACAATGAAGCTTTGCCCCAGTGCTACTGAAATTCGCGACCTACCTCTTGTAGTTTTCCCATAATGGAAAGAGCAGTTTTGCCAATGGCACTTTTAGGTAAGAGGTGATGGGGATCTGGGGGTGGAGCTTAGAGGTAGAACATCTGCCTAACAAGAAGGACCTGGGACTGACCCCCTGCACTGCAATGAAAAGCAGATGTGATTAAACGAGCCAGAAGAAAACCCAGGGTCAAGCCTGGAAGAGCAGTATACATGCTGTCTGGGAAAGGCGACATCTTATGGCTAGATACTGGATGGCAGGCCCTCCCCTCTCCCTTACTTCTTTGGCTAGTTAGGACCTCCCTGCTTATTCGGCTGAGATGCTCCATGACATGTTATGAAATTCTGCACCTAGATTCATGTAACATGAACAAAAACGACCCGAGTGCTAGCCACCATGACACCACCCAGGTCCTGCTACAAGTCCATTGACTCCTTAAAGGCAAAACTGTCATTTGCAAACATTCTTCCAAGTCATCTCCTTTCTGATTTTTCTAGAGACAATAAAGTTTCCTCTAGAGAGATTAAGTAGGCTGAGATCTTCTTATATAAAGCAGCTGAAGCCAGAAGTATTTCAGATTATATGTTTGCCTGGATTTTGGAAGACTTGTATATTCATGATATTTTATCTTAGGGATAGAACTCAGATTTAAACAAGAAATTCACCAATCACTTCTATGTCCTTTAAAATTTTTTTTAATTTGTAGAGAAATGGTTTATTTAGCTCAGTTCTAGAAACTAAGAGCAGGACACAGACATGAACTTCTCTGGAGAATGGGGAGAGGACAGGAGAGAGGAAGGCATAGCCCCCATGGAAAGCCAAGCTTGCTCTATTATGCTCTTATGAGAACTAACTGGTTCATATTACACATAATTATTTTTGGACAGGATCTCATGGAGCCCTGGCTAGTCTGGAAGTCACTATGTAGATGAGGCTAGCCTGGAACTCACAGAGACCAGCCTGCCTCTCCCTTTCAACAGCTAGGCTTAAAGGCATGAGCTATCACACCCAGCCCATTCCCATTCCCCCCTTTATGGAACGGTATCTTGTTAAGTAGCCTAGGCTGGTGACACATTCCTGGTTCACCTGTCACTATCTCCCAAGGACCCAGATTACAGGAATGTGCGTGGTTTTATGCATATGCATTATTTGTAACTTTATGTTTTCAGTACTCCTCCATTTTCACTGTAATATGAGGTCAGGTGTGGGGTGTTCCTCTTCCTGGCATACTTGGCTCATGCAGTTTGGATCTGGGGTACTGTCTATATTTGTGTTCACATAGAGGACAAAGATGCTACAGGTAAAGAATCAGATCTAGTGGTGTCATACATAAAACAGGCATTAAGATAATGGATGGGGAAAAAAAAAAAAAAAAAAACAACAGTTCCCAAGTTCATGAACCTTTCTTCAGAAACCAGCCCTTTCATAATGGCTACATTGCAGGAAGAGACTCCGCCTGCCACATTCCTTGTTGGATCAGCTGAACCTGTGAAACAATTAGATTCTAAGTGATCTACACACCCTAGGCAACCTGTCGCAGGGACACACATGCTGGTCTGTGCCACCTCCAAAGCTGTGGGACTTGTAAAAGTGCCAGTGCAGGAGTGTCACTTCTCACACTAACTCTCTACTCCCTATGGCCTCCGGTCTCAACTTAAACTATCATCTCATCTACCCAGAGGCAACATCACCAGTCTCTTCCCCAAGGGGAAGCCTTAAGCAAAAGCTGTTGGCAAGTCAACCAGCGCCCTCCATCTTCCACAGCGTGGCTTCTAGCAGTTTGGAATCCAGGTGTCTGTACTAGATAATTTGTGGTTACACAGCAGCAATCTTGAATTTTCTTTGAGTTTTAATCTGTTCAAATGATTCCAAAGCCTAATAAAAGTATGATGAAATTGGTCCAAATCATTCATCAGAATATTCATATAGCTATTTGCCTATGGTAGCTGGTACCCAGAAAACACAATGAATTTCTTCCTTGACAATGGCTAAAATATCTTCGTCCAGTTCCAGTCATAAATGTCTATGGATAGGTGTTCATCCCCCAAGATCATGCAGACCCGTTAATAAAATATACAGCTATTCACAACTTCAAGATGACCTTGTTTCTTCAATTGAGATGCTTAAGTAATGAAGATTTCTTTATTATATAAGTAAAGCATGCTAACTACAAAAAGTTACAAACTAGGGAAAACTATGAAAAAAAATGTATTTCATTTTCCACATAAAAACCTTGTCAGTTTGTTTTAAAAATCTACTTTTAGGTTACCCTTGGTGGTGGTTTTTCTGTTTGCATTTCGAGAAATTAACCCAGTGTAATATGATAACAATTCGGCTAGGCAAGGTCATATAAAAATACCTTCAGAGCTCTGAGTTTTGATATTGTCTGTCACATGTGACTTTATAGGCTTTGCCAAATCGAGGTTCCTCGTCCACCAGCAGCTTATGAAAAAGCTGAAATGGACTCTACTCCTTCCCAAAGCCAGAACAGTAAAGCAAGAGACAGTCTCAGATCTTTGATTCCAAAAGACCCAGCGAGCACAGGCACTGACATCTCAGTGCCTTCACAGGGCCTGGGGAGCACTGGGGACTTCCTCATCATCTACCAAGCAATGTCCTTACTATCCAGGAGGGTTTTGGTTTCATTTTCTCTATTAGTATTTTCTGGAATTTCTAAACCTGTAAGATGTCATCTCTAAATCTCACACTTGACTGAGAAAACAAAAGGAGAGAACGTATAACAATCAAGGAAGCAGCTCGGAGGGGGAGAGGGACATGTATGCAAGCACTCCCCCCAGTCTCACCAGGACACTGCACTGTATCTTAGAGAGGTGAGAAACAGCCTCGTCACAATGTCTAGCTGTTATTTATAATTGAAAACATCCTCACCAAGTTTTAAACAAACTTTGCCACAGGAGCATGTTGAGCTCTTGTAAGAAGGAAGATCTTCATCCCCCATGGCTGGAAGCAATGTGTGGATGGTGTACATCCTATCTCAGAGGATAGCCCATCCCTGAGAACTTAAGAGGAGATGCCTAAAGCCGTACAACTTAGTATAACCAGAAGCAGGCAAGATCTAGCTGTTTGCACAGGCAGCCTGACGTTCTTAGCACATCACTGGATCTTTAGTTTGGATTTCTTTTTCTTGAGGTAGGGTCTCTCTGTGCAGCCTTAGCTGTTCTAGAACTCTCTGTGAAGACCAGACTGACTTTGGAGTAACAGTGGCCTACTCGTCTTTGCTCCCAGTGCTTGGATTAAAGGTATGTTCCACCATGCCAGTTTATAGTTTGTAGCCTGTAACCCCAAAGGCCTACATGTTAACCCTAAGGAGTTATGCTATGGGAGACAACAGAGCCTTGAGGAGGTGGGTGCAGCGTGGGCGTGCCTATGCCACTGGGGACGGAGGCTTGAGGAGGTGGGTGCCCTGCAGGCAGGCTTATGCCACTGGAAATGTGCCCTGGAAGGAAAAAGCATGACTCCGACCTCGATTATTTTTGTTCCTGGAATGACTCAGGAAGTTGCTGTCTGCTATATACTCATGTGAGGATGAACCTCTTCACCACTGGCTTCCCAAAGTAGGGGCCAAACAATTATAGACCGGAGCCTCTAAAATCTTCGAGCCCCAAGAAACCTTTAGTCTTCACAAGATAATTATCTGGGGTGTTTAATTACTACAGAGAAGCTAAGTAACTCAACTAATGACATTTAAGAGAATTTAAGGAGCTTGAATTATAAGTAGATGGATGGACAGATGCAGACATTCATTCATGCCACATACACATGGGAGGAGGAAGGGAGAGAAATAAGTGCAAAGAATGGGGAGGGACTAGAAATCTCTGGTGTCTCTGAAGAATACAGAAGAGCGCTCTTCACTCCCGTGGGCCTCTGCTTAAAAGGCCTGGGATAGCAGTGGTCTCCTGCTTTTACTGTCTCTCACAGGACATTTACTTGGTAAGCCGGAAAGAGCATGATTAGTGGATCATTTAGGCTGGACAGGTAAAATGACTTGAAATTAATATGCGGGATTGGTAGCAGGTATATATAGACCAAATACTATGTCTTCTCTGGCTAAAACTTGCCTCTGACAATAGAATCAGAGAAACGCCAAAACAACCTGATATTCTAGAACCCAGACTTAGCATTAACAAGCTAGATAGATAATTGGGGTGGGAGACACTGACTGTGTTTTCATTTATAACTTTATTGCCACAGGATTCGAATGAACAAGTCTGTAAAATGTAGGTCTGCTTACGATTTCCCAGCTTCCTGAACAATTGCATCAAAATTCTATGTGCAGCTGAGACACAGTGCAGCTCCTGGGGCATGAGATCTCCTGGCTGCACTTTTGCCTCATCTGACTCCATCTTGGCCTGTGAGCTCGGTTTTCTGCGTCAGGACAAAGCAGACACAGATACTAGGTCACCTGGCTCCAGCCTGCTTCCTTCTCCACCTGCCACAAGATGGCAAGAAGATGCAGAGAAGGGGCGGGGCAGGAGAAGAGTGCAGGGGATTGCCTCAGGGGAATCAGAGAGATGGAAAAGCTGCTCTAATGTCTAATCTAGGGCTGACCCTTCCAGGTACTCCCGAGACTAGAGGACAGAAGGGAGGTGACAAGAAAGAGAAAGGAAGAAAAGAGGAAAGGAGAGGGGAGGGGACAGAAAGGAAGGGCAGGGTAAAAAAAAAAAATGCCGGGTGTGGTGCCTCAAGCTTATTACTTAATCCTAATATTTGGGAAGCAGAGGCAGTGAATTTACAGTAGTTCTAGGTCAGACTGAGCTACTTTGTCTCAGAATAGCAAAATGAGGAGCTGAAGAGGTGGTTCAGCAGTTAAGAGCATACATTGATCTTAAAGAGGACCTACGTTAGGGTCCCAGCACCAATGTAGTGTCTCACAACTATCTGGAACTCCCATTCCTGGAGATCAGATGTTCTCTTTTGGTCTCTGTGGCTCTCATGTGGTGTATGCACATACATGTGGGCGAAAAATTCACATACATAGCATTTAAAACGTTAAAGAAATGGGGGGGTGGACGGAGCTGGGGTACAGGACTAGGCTGTGCAGTGTTTACTTATTCATCGTATTTTGCTCTACTTTCAGCAATTCTTATGGAAGAAGTCTGTCTTGACATGAGGAAGGGAAGGCAGAACTCTGGCTGACACTAAAGTGGGGTGCATGTAGTCAGGGCCGAGTGGGCAGCATTTCAGGAGTTTAATTTACTGGGTGTGTGCTCTGAGCAAGGCAGAGGAGAGGCTTCCTGCTGCACAGGAAGAGCCGCAGCATTCCAAAGGAAGATCATAGCCTCGAGGCTGATTGTTCAATAACCGAGAACACAAAATAAAGGAAGGCTGCCAAGAAACAGGATTTATGGGGAAATGTTTGTTTTTAAAGATGATTTTATAGGAGCAAAAATCATGGTGTGCAGAACAGAGGAGTCCTACAAAAGGTAGTACGGGGGTATGACCCAGAAACTTGTGGGTTTCTTTGCTGATTTGAGAAAAAAGGTGGAAAAGGGTCACTAAAACATCTTAGGGCATTAAAAGATATCTTTCCAGAACTTGTCATCATACTTCCATCCACTTGGACGATGGTTTGAGAAACTACTGGCTCCTGCCGTGGGATGTGAGCAGCTCCCATATCTTCATACAGTATGCTGCCCACTTCCTTCCTAACCATCCTGGTCAGGATGGTCAGTGCTGTACTGGAGTCCTGTCCACAGGCCTTCCCAAGAGGCACTGGTGGAAAACAGTAATAATTCATTCTGTAGATTTCCTAAAAGTGAAGATGTCCTAGCAATTTGTATCAAAAGCTTTGCTTGACAGAAGTTATTGTTGGGCTGGGACTAATCTTTAGTGGTAGGGTGTGTACCTTCTAGCAGAAAGACCCATGTATGGTTTACCTACTTCAAGAGAAGGAAGAAGAGGAGGAGGAAGAAGAGCAACAGAAAAGGTATTCTATTAGGTTTTTATTTCTTCTAAATTAAAATTTTATTTTTAGAAAGATATAAATGTACACACACATACACACACACACACACACACACACACACACACACACACACACACACACATATATGCATGCATAGCTAAGCACCTGACCAGATGAGAAAAATGGCGGACTAATATAGTTCCCTTGGCATTAAACAATGGAGGATAAGCTTCTATCTTTCTTGAAAAAATAAAACACTTCAGAATAACAATCAAAAGCAGGGGAGGTTAGGAGTAAATATATTTTGAGGGGAAAAATCTATGAAAATGTGGGTCAGTGTTCACCCCCATTGAGTCCTTCAAGAAAAGAGACAACCCAGTGTGTGGCCTACACTTTCAAAATAGTTCTGAACAATGACAATGTTCACGGTGGAGGAAAATGGTTTGTGTGCTTGGTGGGAGAACAGACTCATTTGAGACAGTGTTAGCAACAAAGACAGAACGTTTTTAAGTAGTTCATTCTCTTAGGATGATGTGGACCCACTGGGAGGGAACGCTTATGGCAGGGAAAAATCCTGTAAGGATGGTTTAGGGCCAGACTAAAACGTCTCCATTTCACTCACAAGACCTGATGAACAACTGCCACCTTCTAGATAAGGACATGATTGACACTGCCAGCATGGGCGGAGCACTGGGCTCAGAGCCACCACCCTACCTGACCAATGACAAAGACTGAGACAGTAACAGCTTATAAGATGCCTCAAGCTCAAAGCTCGTGGTTAAAGTATACACAGCTAAATCAACTAATAGGATTGTAAAACTAGTTGAAGAAATAATCAAATTCTTCTTTGGCCTTGATCCTATATGCAAATGATGTAACAATGAACTGTGATTTTTTATTTTAATGACAGTGTCACCTAACTGTGGCTAATCTGGAATTCATTGATGTCATTGAGGTCACAAAGATCTACCTGCCTCTGCTGCCCAAGCACTGGCAGACCACGGGAAATTTCCTCACAGCGATGGCTGAGCACGGTATAAACTGAAGTCCCATAGACCTTTCTTGAACCCTACTTGGAATCTGGGCTATTTGTAGGAACTGCTGGGATAACATGAAGCGCCTGCATTTCCTTTCATGGAGGTAATTTTTCAGCGTGTGTCAGGGTCAGCGCCGAGGAGTAAGCATGACTGCATCCTCCTGTGTGTCCATGGCTCAGTCTCCTGAGTGGTCCTCTCTCTCACTCTTACAGGCCAAAGTTCTCAGCTGCACAAGCAAATGTCTCCCCATGTATCTCTCTTAAAGGAAGGGGTCTCCTCAAAAACCTCTTAACAGGTTCCCTTGGTATTTTTTCTGTACCACTTTAATTATAGCAAACATTTAACCAGGACAGAAAAATTTAGCAGAGTGATGGAAAAAAGCACCAGTGAAAAAGGAAGCCCCTCCCCCAAAAGCTCCACAGCGGTGCTGCACTTGAACTTGCATAGAAACAACCCATCTGTCTACAGCTCTCTGCAAAGGGTGCACCGCTGACATGCTGTCCATTACTCATCCCGTAATATCTTCACTGGTATTTATTCCAGGCCTAAAATGCCCATGCATTTAGCCAAATCAACTAAAAACTAACACCATGAGAACCTAGGGACACAGATGTTGTAGCAGGAATTCCCATGTTCCTCACACGTCGGATTCCTGCCAGGAGAGCAGAGAGCCTCCCAGGCAAATCCAGGTTGTGTCCAGACCCTCTCTGATAAATGTGCTGCCACATCATAGGCGAGGAAGGAAGCTGTCACTGCTGTTTGTTCTAGGGACACCAGACACAGGAAGAGACAGCAATGCCAGCAGAGGGCTGGGTGTTCACTCCTCAGGGAGGAAATTGCAGAGGTAGAAAGGAGGCTCCCGTTTCCTTGTTTGAAATCACATTATCTTCAAAGGACAAAAGCATCCTCAGGATGATGGGAGCAGAAATAAACACTCAATTCCTGCCACATGGTGGGTGGGTGGGGACAGGGGAGGGGGAGCCGGCCACAAGCCCTTCCAAATTCTCACACACAGAAACATGTATTATGGGAGTGCAAACACTTGCTATGCACCCCACAGACTAATCAGCTATGGTGAGCAGGGTGCCCATCCACTTGTCGGTCACAGGAATTAAAGGCTAGATCTCTGCCTCCTCCTCTAAAATGAAGCCTCTAAGTGGTGCATCTCACACATTTACCCTTGTTTCAGTCACCTGGTGTCCAGTGCCTTGACAGACACTTGGTAGAACAAACACGCAGAGTCCCTAATTGTTATGCTTGCCTATGACGTTAGCATTCCAAAATACCTTTTTGAGGATTTTTTTTTTTTTTTTTTTAATGCAGTGAGGGTACGCTTCAGCCATTGTCTGTGCAGGGAAAGTCGGCACCGATGCTTCTGAGCATCCCGAGTGAAAGCAGCCTTGGAGTCTGGGCTCCACTCTGAATCATGTGTTCAGAAGCAGACCCCAGAAGAGAGCCCAGCACAGTTCCACTGAGGACGCTCCTCCGTTTTGTTAGAACCTGTATTACATTAACTTATTTCCTACCCATGCTCATTCGTGTATGTGGACATGTATCAGAGGACAATTCTTGGGAGGTGTTCTTTTCTTCCGTGCGGGTCCAGGGCATACACCTCATGTTGTCAGACTTGGTGGCAAGTGCCTTCCCCAGCTGTGCCACCTCACTGGCCCAGGAGATTCCTTAAATGCAGGGACTGTTGGAGCAAATTGGAGAAGAAGCTGTATGTGTAGCTACATGGCACAGGGGGCACCACGGAAAGGTCTCCATGAAGGATTCTGCTCAGCCAGTGATGGGGAATGTGCACTGGAGAGCTGCATGCACGCCCCCATCCCTACAGTTCCAGCACATCCTTTGGCTGTGAGCTTCCCAGTTAGATGTCTATCACCTCAAGCTGAGGTCCTTCCAAACCCTGCTGTCTGTCTCCCTGAGGTAAACATTTACCATATATTCCAGAAAATCCTCTGACCTTGTCTCAGGGGAAACCCAAGAGAAAGCCACGAGCTGGAGAAAACCCAGGTTTCTGGGAAAGCAGAGACAGAAACAGGGATCGTGCTGACAGGTCCGGGGCTCCATCTAACTCTGTGATGTCAGCATGTCCACAGGTGCCAGGCCCTTCCCCCAAGGCTTATTAAAAACTAGGCGAGCATGAAAACTCTTAAAGAGACTCAGAATGACTACTTGTCTACTTAAGAATCAAATAATATAATATAGCTAAAGGCACTTAATAAAAATTCAAGGATTATCCAAAAGCAGAGAAATACTAAATATTTTGCAAGGCCTTTTAACAATTAGCTCCGTGATTCCTCAAAAGCAAAGGGGCAGTGAGTGACCTTAATCTGAGGCAGCAGCCACTCAAGCCTGGCTGAGGTGGTGCCTGTCATTACTGTTCATGGGGACTTGCTGCTTTCCTTTAACACAGTTTAAAAGCATTTCACTAAGAACAGTACTTCTGAAAAATCCCAAATGCCGCCTCGCCTAAAACAGATGCTGTGACCTAATGTTTGGCGATGCCTCTCACTTGACAAAAGCATTCCTGAGACGTGAGTGGCACACGCTGTGCACCTCTTACTGAAAACTAAAGGAGGACTGAGTAAAATCGTCACACTGTGTGCTACGCATGTCTGATCGGCTCAACCCATCTGAAAGCAGGAAAACAGTCAAGGATGGAAACTGTGTGCATGACATCTTTTAGAAAGTCAAGTTGCTAGCTTTGATGGCTTCTGGTCATTAGTCTAGACGAATCTGTTCCATACATGACTGAAGGTTATTCTCACTGTCATTAACACACACACCACAGTGTATGTGACCACTGACCTATGGGGACTTCTGAAGCTCTATTGTAAAGCATGTAAGAGTGACATTTTCTTTCTGACAGATCCCAGTATGACCCAGCATTTTCTAATTAGGGTGAAGGTGGAAGAAACATCTTCTTTTGCCCCAAGAAGAAAAGGTGTGTCAGGATGTACTGTGATTCACTGTACGTTCAAAACAACAGTCCTCTAAAGCCCACAAGTGCTGCTGTGGGCCGCTTTGGTTTGAATTTGCTGGACTGGATACAGGTCTGGAGTTACATCGTCTTTGGCAGAACATCCTGAACTACATTTGATGGGAGGCATAGTCTCCCTCCTCAGCCAGAGACTGTATGAGTAAGATCTAAGGGAGCTGCACAGGCTGTCCTGTACCAAACCTATTCTATAGCATTAGATTTTTACAACCTGGCAGGACGCAATCACCTACAAAGAGACTCAGGGTTTGCCCTTCTCTTAAGTGCGTGATGATAGGGAAGTTGGCTAACCACTTTGTTGTCTCTAATCGTGAGTTTCTAATGGTGTCATCTTAAGGGAGTCTGGCCCATAATTTCACTTTTAAGGTGGCTGTTTTTTTGTTTTTTTTTTTTTTTGTGCTTTTACGATAAGCGGCTAAACTACATATTTTTAAATTCTTACGTGTTACTATAAGTGGACTAGGAATGGAAGGCTTTGGGAATTGTAAATTGTAACTGAGTACAAAATATGACTGCCATAAAGGGCGGTTCAGACAGAGGCTGGCCACCTACTTAGTTCTTTTGTTCAGATAATTGTAATTGGGCTTCTGTTTGGTCATTAGCCTGGCCTCACACACAAGGGTGGAGAGATAGTATGTTATTGTGAGTGAGGACAGTAATTTTTACACAGGAAACCTACAGATTATCTTGTGCAAATACACTAATTCAATTCATGGGTTCACAGGCTTTATGAGACAGGCACAAGATTAACTCATACAATGGAAAGTGGCCGGTTGTATCCGAAGATAAAGCACACGGCAGCCCCAGCACACGAACTGACCACCACTATCCTCTCTGCCGAGCTTGCCAAAAAGAGCTGGTTAAAAACAAAATCACGGCCTCAAAAAGACAAAAGGTTTGTTCCATGCAGTCATATGGTGCACACAGACAAGTAGAGAGACTGTATAGAAGTGAACATCCAATGAGGAAAGTGGCAAGAAGTGATCTTGGAAATGTTTGAACAACAATAAGGGTGTTTCAACAAGCCAGGCTGGGAGCTCTTGAAGCACTGTTACTTGGTGAGTGTTGAGACACGCCCCTACTCCAAAAGTGCTATTTTAATAAGTTGCTTCAAATACAGGCTCCGAGAGCCTGAAATTAATTTTCTGTCTCTTAAATAAGAACATAACATTCCTTCCAACCTTGGTAATAGAAAGAGATGGTTTTTCCCACGGTTCCAGCCACCACCATCTCTTTTCTTTATAGCCAAACAACTTCAGTGCACTACCCCTGGCTCTCTGCAGAGGGCGCACTCACCCAAGCTTGCTTAAAATGGAACCAGGTTAGTCATAGTCCCTCTTGACATGACTCCCACTCCCGACCCCCCACTATGTTCATAATTGGTGGCTTTTCAGGCTCTCAGCATGTTGCTGAGACTCCAGCCATGTTGATTCCAGTGTCTCCAGGCCCACCTAACAGGCTCTCAAAGCACGCTTTCCTCCCAAGGCCTAATTTAGGTTTAATATAGGACCACTGTTACGTTTACTTATTCATCTTCCTGTGTATGTATGTGCACATACTCATCTGTGTGCGGTTGAATATGTATGCACATGCTGATGTGATACACGTGGAGGCCAGAGGTCAACCTCCAGTGTCCTTCCCTGGAGTCACTGGTTCCTTAAGTATTGTTCACCTTGCTTTTGAAGATGATGGCCTGAAGTCCTTCAAATCGATTAGGCAGGTTGTCTGGCAAGTCCAAGTACTTTGCTTTCGCTGTGTCCAGAGCTCTGGAATGACAAGTGTGAGCTCCTGGGCCCCAGGTTTTCACCTAGATCCAGGAACTGAACCCTGGCCCTCACTCTTGTACATGACTACTACTTCACTAGCTGAGCTTCTTCCTGCCTCCCCTCCATTATCTCATTTATTTTATTAGAACCCATTCCCCACGAGACTTGGATGGCCACAAAGGTTACAGCCAATGATGTCTTACCAGAGCAGATTCCAGGTCTCACAGACATACACTCTTGACCTCTAGGAATATTTGGTGGTTGGAAACCAAAAGAGGCTCAGTTATGCTCCATAGTTGAAAAGTCGGGACAACACAGGACCTCCCAAACTGATGTGAATCAACTGCTTTGTGCCTCCCCAGCGAGGCCGCAGCACATAAAACTTCCGGGCACTTTTCTTCCACCATATTGCAGACCACACGGGGGCATGTGTCCTCCAAGAACAACAGCTCTGTGCAACAGGGTCCCCTCTGATGTCATGACTGCTGACGGACAGCTGTGGATGGTAGGTCATGCGCACGCTTTGTTTTATGACCCATGTGCTTTTAAATGAAGCTGCAGAAGGACGTAATTGAAGGCACAGCTCTCTGCCGGGTATCTGGCCTGATATTTCATGTTCGCTTGACAGGAAAACACTGTAACAGCTCATCATATGGAGAGCCAGAAATGTCTGCACTAAGCCAGGGAGATTGAGATACTCAGATTATTTTGTTTGTATGGCAGGTCTCGGCCTTCCTTCTGTGACAATGCCCCAAAAGTCCTCTTGTGAGGAGAATGTCACCTGATATGTGCAGACCCATTTCTGTATTTCCCAAGAAGCTGCTCCCCATTTGCTACATGTGATCACCTCTGAGACTCCCCACATCAAATCCTTCTCAACCTGCTGTAGAAATAAATTCTCAGCACTGGGCCTGGGTGGCCCTGGTGAGGACACCAGCTGGGGACCTTAGCTTCAGGTAATGACCTCTTCTTCCTGCGCCACAGGTGCCTGGGATATCCCAGCACCTTCCACTGAAGCAACAGGACTGTCCAGCCAAATTCGACAAAACTAAGTAAGCTTTGGTGTGGTACCATAGGCAGCCAACTGAAGTCAAGTGCATGCTCATAGAAGGCCAAGTGAACTCTGATGAGGTAGCTCTGGTGAGGTCACTCTGGTGAGGTCACTCTGGTGAGGTTGCATAGGCAGCTGATTATACTCAAACACAGCCTTACCCCAGTGGCATTTAAGGAGTAATGGAAGACCTCTTGTCCCCAAGTAGGTTAACTGTCTCAGGTACAGAGTAGGATCACCAGGGCGCTCAGCCTAAGGCAGAGTGAGAACTTTGTTGGGGGTGTCAGCTCTATCACACACATAGCATAGCAGGTAGAAAGGGAGCAGGTAAATCAAAGGATGCTAAGACAGAATAATGCTGAGACTGAGACCTGCAGAGTAAGAAAGACCCTGTTCAGATCTGACCATCTCCGGGTTTTCAGGCCCTGCAACATCATTGATACCTCTGTTTCTTGGCAGGGAAGGGGAGGTTAAATGGAGTTAAATGGAGGTTGGGAAATAAGAGGAAGAGCAGGAGAAAGACAAAAAGGAGAGGAGGAGGAAGGATAGGAGAAAGATACGGGAGAGGAAAAAGCTTGTCCTTCTGTCTGCATTTGATACTGCCTAGGAAGCAAGAAGTGGGAAGTGCTGCTTACATCAATTTATTTATTCTAAGGATGTAGGAGACTTCCTCACAGTCTCCACCCCCTTTCCTCCTCTCTCCTACTTCTCATCTCTGTCTCCCGGTTGTCTTCACGGCTCCTGTGTCCATCCTAGAACAGGGTTACACAAAGGATAAATGAGCCCAGCCCTCTCCTCTGCAGTTGCCTCTGGGTTTCAGAGCCACATCCAGGCCTGAGATGGGAAGGCCTTGCCTGGCCCCAGTGGTATGCAGACTCAAGACCAAGTCCCCAGTCCTCATACTTGTTTGGAGCCAATGGGACAAATGGGACTTGCCCTGACTGCCTGCTCATCAGGAACAAGAGAAGAGCAGGCAGGTTGACGTGAAATCCTGTGCCCCATTCTGGCTCCTAATCTGCCTTAGATCTGCAAGTGACTCTCAGGTCTGACTTGATTCTCACTCAGAGCAAGAAGATCACCCACTGACAAGGACACTTCTTAACATAGGGCTTCCTGACTGCAGGTCAAAAAAACAAAACAAAACAAAACAAAAAAACAAAAAAAACAAAACAAAAAAAAAAAAACCAAAAACAAAACTCAAGCCAGTGTGGTATTCTTAGGAGACTTGGGGAGATTTGGGGAGGCACAGGGGGTGATTCCACTTTCTTCTGGATTAGGAGGAGGGTCACCAGCATCTCAAGACTTGAGAATATGCTAAGAAAATTGCAACACCAAGAGGAAGACCTGGCAGAGACCTGAGGGGTAAAATGTAATCAAAGAACCCCAAGAGAGGCCATTTGACAAGCTAAGGCCAGTGGCTCTTAACCCATATTACACTTTGAAATTATGCAAGAAAGTAATAAATGCAGCCGTGTCCCTTGTGACTATCATCCACAGAAGCCATCTAAACATGACAAAATCCATATGCACCAGTCTCTTCTATGAAGTGTAGGGTTTGCCTATATTCTGTTGCCTCGTGTATATATATCTAGTTCATATATCACATATACCACAACAGAAATTCTTCAAACAAAGCTATCACACTCAACTCAGGGAGTAATGATTAAAAACAAGGCTTCACGTTCAGGGCAGATGTGACTTTGGTAATTTTCAGGATTAGATCTGAGGGCAGATTGAATGTACAGTTGGTTCAGAGGCAACACAGACGAATATGAAGAGCCTTGTACGCATTTCAAGCCTGGAATGGGATTCCAGCATCACTGCCATTTAGAATCTGTTGAGTGAACCCAGCATGCAGCCACTGTTGAAGACAACTGTTCTCCACATTATCAGTCCAAGGAACTTGGAGGAAGACAAGATCAGGAGGCAAGGCACATCCTGTAGCAGTGCCTTCCTCTCTCACACAACACAAGCCTATACCTCTCCCACTGCACATGATAGGTGCTGCTACTTTACACTGTAGTGATAGTGGATATTTCCTGAAGACTTACTATATTTTAGCATATGTCCAGTTTTTTTTTCTGTAAGCTCTAATATAACCCTTAAAGCAACTTTCCAAGGTTGAATTGTTGTCACCATCCCTGTTTCCAAGACTAGGACACTAACATAAAAAGTGGAGCTTCTAGAACCTAAAGCTAGTAATTGCCAGGACTCGGATTTAATTGAGCAATATAGATCTTCTCTAAATTGATTCTTAACTCTAATTTTACCTCAGTGCCTGTGGGATTGACAGTATCAGCAGCAATGCCCACAGGGTGTCTATGACAACAGGGACCATGCTTCACCCAATTCTTTCATATCCATATTGGTTACTGTTCATGGCACATCATAGTGACCTTACGACTCTGCAAAGGGAATACGTTAAGGCAAGGGAAAGGACACGCAGAAGGTGTGTGTGTTGGTGCTGAGGGGAGCCAGAGTTCCTACCTTGTACCTGGATTCACACTGGACAAAGGATACAAATGAGAACAGACAGCCATTCTTTTGGACAGTATTAAACACTTCCCAGGGCTCACACCTTACTGCTGCATTGCCTATGACCAACCATCTCACAGAAGAGGATATTCCCATAGTGATAAGGCCACAGAGAAAAATCTCCTTTTTATGTCTTGACCCTGGGGGGAAACTCCTAAAAAATAAGGAATCTCTTGGGGATGAGAGCTAGCTGACGGGGACTTCTGACTTCCACTGGTCCTCCCCAACATGCTGTGCTCCTTGCCTCTCTAGCCAACTGCATGACTCAGCTCAATAAGTCCTACATCACCACCCAAAGTGTACTGATAATTACATTAGCCCCTCTTTACAGTCGTAAAACGGACATGCAGATGCTCCTTGAGGAAATTTGGTTAACTCCTCTTGAATTACTGAGTTACAGCACCAACAGCGAGGCCTTAAGACCTTGACTCGCAGCCAAAACATTGAGAACATTTGCCAGATTCAGGCGGGCTGGGAGGACACAGTGGTGGTGAGCTGATGGTGAACTGATGGTGAGCTGATGGTGAGCTGAGGCAAGGAGCTTCCTTGACTGTTTGTATTCTAAGCGTTAACATCAAAAAGTGACCATCTGATGTGTTCTCTGTCACTTTTGCATTTCACCCCTGCTCACTACAAATTATCATCAAAACTATTATCCTTTTTCTCCTTTATTATTTGCTTTTATAACATGGAATCATTTTGTTCAACTGCCCGCACATACTGGAAATGAAATATTAGATACAAAACTATTATTATTTTGAGAGGTACAAAGACTTCTCCATAGTTATTTTACACATGATTGCATGTGAAATTTATAATAAATCAGTAAGAAAGTTATGTTTCCACTGTGTAGACAAAAGAACTGAAGGCCATATCCATTACAGGAATCGAAATCTAGAATTTCAGCACATAATATATTACACCAAATCTTAGACACTGATTTCATAATCAAAAGAGCTCTTTGGGAAGGTTCTGGAATCAGGACCTTCTTAGTGAGGACTTCAGAGCATTACATCGGATGCTTCGGGAACAAGCAGAGCTCATACGCGTCACTAACTGCCACTGTTAATAGTATTATTTATAGTGAATGATCTCAAAAGTCTCTTTCCAAAATGCTTAGGGTTTCACCTGCCAGATGTGATTAGTGGAACCAAGACATGTTTTGCCCTCAGAAAAACAAAGTGACCTTTTGAAAACAAAATCCTTTAAAATTAGAAATAATTCACAGACAAACCATAGGTTCATTCGAGGGTTTTGGAGATGCTAGGTTGGTAGAGTCACAACTCACAACACTGAGTAGGCCCTCAGCAAGATGCATCAATGAGTCCCCACATATGAATGATCAAATACTTGGATTCAAGACTTGTTTCAGATGAAAACATGCAATGTTAAGACATTGGTCAAGGCAACTGCAAGACGGATCTTCAGATGGGACCCTGGCTGTCACATTCAGGACCTTTCTCAACCAAAGGGAAAGGCTAGAAAAATACTCAAGAAATGGATCATCGATGTCTAGTTGATACTGAAGCCAAAGCACCCTTTCAACTGCAATGTTGTTCACAATACTAGGTGCTTAATTAATGTGTTCTTACAATGCACAGTAAGATTTCTCTTGCTAAAACTTTGGAGAATTTTTAATTCCACATTAATAAGACCTAAGTTCATTAGATCTTAGAATAAAAATCTAAAATTTTAATGCTTTCTTTCAGTGCTAAGGATTGGGGGTCCGGTTCCATGTTAAACTCCCAGCAGATCCTGTGCTACATACACCTCAAATTCTCACTATTGTATCCATGTACTATGTACAACTACCTAGAAATTTGTGTGTATGCACTAATATCATGTATCTCAGTATTTACTTCTTCATAGAACACATGAGCTAAGAAAAGGAGAGCCCAATATACAAACATATCCGGAATGTCAATGTACAGCCATGCTGTACAGTTCTCGCCAAAATCAAAAAGGGGAGAACTTAATGCTGGCCATTTTCTCAACAGACACCTGTACTAACAACAAAGAAATAACGTGACCTCCAATTACCATGCTCATCACGCTGTTACACTGAGACACTTACCCGTGGCAGGCTGAACACCTGGAAGAACACAGTTACTATTAAAATGGAAGTTCTCCCTACAGACCGTCTCCTAACAGCTCACAAGCCAGAGGTGCATCTTGAGAACCACCACGGCTGGCAAATCACTGTGGCCAAGGATTATGGAAAGAGGAAAGATGAAAACAAACAAGCAGAAAGCCTCACATGGTGCTGTAGTTTGGTATGGTGTATGCTCAAAAAGTGCACAGGCAGGAAGCCTGGTCCCTTTGTAACTGCACACATGTGTAAGAGGTGGAGTCTGGCACAAGATCACTGAGTGTGACCACGTTCACAAAGAGGGATGAATGCTGGTGTCACAGGAGGGAGTGAGTTTCCACAGGAATGGATGTTTATTTAAAAAAACAAAATGTTGGCTTCTTCTCCCCTCAGACCACTTCAGATTCTTCTTCAGTGTTCCTGCCCACAACTTCCTGACTGTCTGATGTCACTGGCCGAAATACTGCCCAGATCAGGGACATTCCTGCCCAAGACACCAGCCCCACCATTCTTGGTCCATGCAGGAAGTACACTCATTAGGCAAAGGGACTCCATTTCTTTATACATTGTTCACTGCTAGGTATTTGGTTACAGCATCACAGAACAGACTAAGACACCGGAATAATATTTACTGGGGCTTTCTTCACCATAGCTAAGTCACAGGCTCAGTCCACATGGCTCAAAACAGAACAGGCAAGAAAAAGGTGGCTTACATGTACAAACTGTTTACAACTCTAAAGAAAAATGAAGCTATTTCACTTTATTGTCAAAAAAGTAAAAAGTTTGCCTTGCTCATTACCATATTATATAAAAAATATGGTTGAGTGGATTTCAACCAGACTAGCAAATGCCTGTACAAACTAGTCTGTCTTAAACCCCCATGTAGTGTTCCTGACATCCATTTTGGGAAAGTGGATCATGGGGACAATGAGAGACTGACAGGAAAGCCGTGGGCCATAGCTGGGTTCAGACAACCAGATACCTGGTCTCCAGAGGAAACAGAGCACTGTCAATGACTTTGCATTTCTTCCTGCGCAGTGAGTGCCGCAGAGCAGTGAGGCAGGAGCATGACGGCCCATAGTTACACGCAAAGGTCAGGCTGTGAAGAAGCTAAATATTAACTACATCTACACACAAAACTACTTTATGATTTTGAACTAGGTAAATTGGGAAGAGGAGGAGGCAGAAGAGAAAGGGAACGGGAGGGAGAGGACCTGAAAGTGTATATTTCTATCCTCTACCATTTCAACAGAAAACCCTACCTTCTGGTTCTGTTTTCTACAAAGGACTGAGACAGACTGTGTTCACCAAAATGTCAACTCTGCAGTGCACCATGATGTGCAATTTTGGCATAATTTACACTGAAATAAGATACATGCCTTTCCTTCCACATCTGTAAAATGAAACAACCTCCTCATGAGTTAAAATCCTATCTCAGGTGCTAGATTGGGGGTATAAGCATTTAATCCCAGCACTCAGGAGGCAGAGACAGACAGATTTCTGGGAGTTTTGAGTTTGAGACCAACCTTGTTTACACAACAGTTCCAGGACAGCAAGAACTACAGAGTGAGAACTTGTTTCCAGAGAGAAACACATACACACACACACACACACACACACACACACAGAGAGAGAGAGAGAGAGAGAGAGAGAGAGAGAGAGAGAGAGAGAGAGAGAGAAAGAGAGAGAAACAGACAGACAGACACACAAAGAGGCAAAGACAGACAGACGGACACACACACACACACACACACTCTTGCCCTGGGGATACCCTTTGTTGCAATGGCAAGAGTACTGTTGCTGTGGTTTGTGAAGAGAAGCTCTGGCAACCCTCACAAGAGAGATGTTAATTACCTACTGGTCACTCATTCATTCACTCATTGTATGTGCATGTACATTCGTGGACATGTGTGGTCAGAGTGTCTTACTTTTCCAGGTAGGTCTCTTGGTGACTGTGCTACTTTGCTCTGAAAACCCTGTTTCTCCTCAGAAGTACTGGGCCATCATTACACTCACTCTGGTTATCCCGGGTTCTCAGATCTGAACTCCCATCCGCAAGCACGTGAGATAAATGCTTTATCCACTGAGCCATTTCCAAACATACGTTATCTCCGTTCATTGATGTTTCAAATGCTGCTTACTGATTTAAGTTCAAAGGAATCTGCACACACTTACCTCTGTTTACTTTTCCCTATCTCAGTGAGTGTTCTATTAAATTGGTGCTTGTTTCTAACACTGTTGCCTGAGAAGAAATACCCACAGGAGCTCTTAAGAAGCCATAATACTTAGAAATACAACAGAAAATAAGAATCTTGCCTCTTAACTGTTCATACTTTATGTTAGAATCCCAGATATCCAGGATTATGCCAGCAGAAATGAAGGTGTGTTGAGCCTGAGATCGATAACCATTCTGGAATTCCATCAACCTATACCATGACATCATCAGCCCTCTCCAAGCATCTCTTTGAGATTAAACATTACTGTTCTTGGTCAACCTGAAGCCAGATGAGCAATCTGATCTTGTTTTGGGAACTCCCCTATGCACTGAAGGATATTTCCAGCATCCAGGATTTCTAACCAATATATGCTGCAGGATGCCAATGCTACCTGTGCCTCAGCTGTAACAGGTGAAGCTACCCTCCGACAGGACTGCCTGTCCCCTGGCAAGCACAATCCCCTATCTACTCCCCACCCCCATTTCCCTTAAAAGATGTTCCAGAATGACCAATGACATCTTAACCTCATTCAACCACCCTATACATGCCATGTTTATGAGGAGCTTTTTAAAACTCTAAAGAAAATGGTAGCCATCAGAATCAAAAGATAATGGTAATGCCTACAGAGTGTAACAATATTTAGGATCAAAGGCTTCAAGTCAGGACAAAAGAACCGGAACATAAAGTTTCCAGAAAGTAGCTATTCAGGTATTTGCAAAATGAAGAGAGCCCTTGGCAGTTATAGACCACAGTGATGATGGGTTGATGGCAAACACATCTCTCTGTACCTCTACAACGGAAACCCAACTTAACACCAACAGTAGAGATAGAGTTCATTTGTAGAAATGTTGGCTCCACAATTGCTGCCTATCTAATATTATCTAATATTATAATATATTATATATTAGCATGGTCCCTCAGTGGTAGCCAGCTAGTAGTATTTAATGCCATGAAGAAGCAGCTTTTGAACTAGTTTAACTGAGGGGGGACAGGGTAAGGAGTTGCCACAGTCTCTAAGCTTGGGATGCAAAGTTCCCTGTGTGGAATCTGATCAGTGAAGACACCCTACGTACGCATACTCCAGAGAGTAGCCTCTAGGAAGGAACACTTTCAGTCATAGAACTCAAACTCCTGGCTCGGAGGGCTCCTGAGCATTAGAGGAGATGGAAGCCATTCGCACACCTTTGCAGAGAGTCTGGCCTGTCTGGTTATTTGTTGTCACTCAGTCGCCATGGAGTGACAGGAACAGTCTATGACATGGATCAGAACAAATGACAACAGCATGCCAAACTACCACTTAATGTGCAAAAGCAAAGCACTTGGGAACCGTCCTCGAAGTGCAGTGATTTAATTAGAATAGATCTTCACATGGTCACATTCAAAGAACTCAAGTCTCTTAATTATGTAATGCTCTGCCAATAATTAAATAGCCCGCTGTAGCATCCACTAGGAGAGATGTGAATCACGGGCTATTTGCAGACAAGCAATGTGCTGAAAACACCTGATAAGGCTATAAATTCCGTGTTGTACATCCACAGATTGGCTCCAAAATTGCATCTGAATGTTAAGAATGACTCTGGCTTTCACTTAATGGTGAGTTCTATGAAATCAATTAACTGTTAAAATAGCTTAATTGGAACATACATATTTTAATTTTTGTGTGTATATAAAAAGTCTTCTTAATCAACCCAAAACATGTTGAAATTACATTTGTGGGTAATGTAGTGAAATAACTGAACCTGTGAAACGATCAGAGCAAAGATGTGGAAAATGTGGAGGGCAGCGTTCAGACCGCACCAGCTCACAAGGAGGGTGGGAAGATGGCATGGCTTAACTCGATCTTGCGGAAAGGCAATCTGAAAGGGAAGTTCTTCAACACCAGTGTATGTTCTCAGAAATGAGAACAGTTCTTGGGGGTCAGTGACAATGCTCAGCAGGTAGAGGTGCATTTGTCAAGCCTTGAGGGCCTGAATTTGACCTCTGGGGACTACGGCTGGCAGTGGAAGAACACGTCTGCACACACATATGCACACACACACACACACACACACACACACACACACACACACACACCACATACATGGCAGACAGACAGAGAGACAAGTAATGGTGGGGGAAATTTTGGCAGTTGGGTACAATTACTTATTCATACCCCTGCCTCCTACTTCCCAGAACTGGTGGGGATGAGATTGGAGCTATCTATAACTGTGGTAGTTTATTGTCGCTTAAAAAAAAAAAAAAAAAGCAGAGAAAATTTCTTGGGAATATGTGCTTTTTTTTTAAAAATACCTATTTAGGTCACCAGGAACAAAAGCCTTATTTATGCTTTAGTATTGGTGGTTGGTTTAAAAACGAGTAGAAGAAAAGCAGAGAGGCAGTTCCAAAATCCACAGTGGGAAACCACATGCTCTTGAAATGACATATTCATCACTGTAAAATTACGCAAGGATGTATAATTGCATTTTTCTCCTAATATTTATCTACCTGACCTGTTTTGTCTTCTTTTCATCCTAAGGACAGAGTGATAGAAGGTCACCTGTGATATTATTTCTCCTGACCCCATTGATGGGAGGACGCAATGTTAGGGGCCCTTTGAAATGTTCATGGAGTCTTTGTGGACTGAATCAGGCAGCAAGTGAATGAATGAAGAAGGGAGAAAAATCTGAAACGAATCTGAAGGAGAAAATAACAGCAGGGAAAACCAAGGAAACTCCAGATGCACTGAAACAGCAGTCAGCCATCAAAGATCACAGCAAGACCTTCAGGAGCAGAAAATGAGAGACGGCAAGACAAGCCCCAGAGGTCGCGCACCAGCAAAGGACGCAGCATTCTTCCTCTGTTGTTGACAAACATAAAAGCACTTTCGTAGGAAGGGCTACAAAATCATTCTTAGATGCGTACATCTCATTCAGCCTTGGTATTAAAATGTTCCTTTGGGCTTCTGAGTTCCAGAGTGAAAACGTGGGAAGGGTTTTCTCAGATTTAAACCTATCGAGCACTTGCTTGGTGAGCAACAGCTGAGGCCAAGTGTTGGCATGGGGCCTGGGGAGGTAGGTAAGGTTAGAAACTGGAGAGCGGCCATAGACTTCTGCTGCAGAGACTTTATACCCCACTTCCAGGGACCCACACCTCCCAGTGGGCACTTCCAATACTTGCTCACTGATGCCCAACCGCAATCAACCTTAAGAACCTCAAGATTAAGGTCAACTAAGTATTTGCCCATGAAAGTTACACGAGTAGTTACAGACAAAAGACGCAATGAGCTCACGGCACAGAGGCCAGAGGAGACAAGCAACGTAACAGCTTCTGCACGAGATGTAAGGCTAGGAGTCACAGTGGGTCACAAAAAGGACAAGTCATATCCGCCTCTGACAGGTGGAGGAGCGGAAGGTGGAAGGCAGGGAGCTGGAGGAAAACACTTTGGAGCCAGCTCTGGATCAATGAGTCACCAAGAACTTCTGCCTTCCCCATGTCTATAAATAATCCCAGGTGCTGCCATTTCATTTAATTACTAAGTCTCTCCAGATGGAGAAAAATAATTAAGCCGTCTGCAGTGCCGACATGATATAAAGAATAGGTTAGCAACTCATGAGACATCTGAATTCTAATGTTTCCTTTCAACTCTGAAGTGAGGGCAGAAGGAAAGGGGTGGACAACTTCACAGACAGCAGGGAAACCAATCGAGTGTAGCTAAACCCGAGGTAGACATCAAGTGGAACGGGAGCATGGAGGCACAGGATGCAGTTCCAGTGGCGAGAACGGAAAAGACGCAGAGAACACCAAGGGTCCCTGGAGAGAAGATGGACTGTCATGAAGAAATACTTCGGGGGGCCTGGAGAGACGGCTCAGCAGTTAGGAGCACTTGCTCTTCTGGGGGACTCAGTTTCTTCCAAATGAATGGTGTAGGACCACATCAGGCAGCCCCACAAGCAGCTTGAACTAGGGCTTTCTGTCGGAGGGTGGGGCAGAGGGGATTCCAACCTCTTCTAGCCTCTACAGATTCCTGTACCAACATGGAATCCACAAACATGCAAATTTAAAATCTTAAACAGAAACACTTCAAGATTTTAAAGATCACTTGTAATAAGCACAACACAACGTATTTACTTCTTGGAGATACACCAGTTGGCCACTGCATGGGAGACATTTCGTATCCTAGCATTCGGAGCAGATTTAGAAGTGAGCTCATCCAAAGACTGAAGCAAAGAACAAGGCACCTAGCTGGACTTGACTCTTAATGCCTTGTGCATTTCCAACCTTGAATCCCCCGGTCTCAGTGACAATGAAGGAAATGTCATGTGTGCACATGGAAGGCAGTGGGGCATGCCTATGCTGGGACATTCCCCTTTGGTGCTCTGTGCAAACACAGCAGTAATGGAGTCCACGAGATGATGGCGGCAAATGTCTGCTTGCCAGACTGAAAGCCCTCAGGTAGTCACGTGGTTTCCCACCTAGTCTTGGCGGGAAGACAGGAACGTATGGAATGGGTGGCGGATGAAGCGCAGTGAAGAAACTGCTGATAAACGGAAGCATAGGAAAGGCGAACATGACTCGGGATGAAAACTACAACCCTACACAAAGCATGGTTATCCTGAATACGAGATACTCTCTCCTCAAGACTTCAAGGGAAGCCAATTAAGTCTTTTAGTGTATTACTTTAAAAGCAAAATATCACTCCACAAATTGCCCAATTATTCTCCCGATCCTAGCTCACACAAGCATGAGTATCTTCTTACTTGTTTAACTAGATAACCCATGGAAGGCATTACAATATGAGAATGGCTTAAAAAACTACTTTAATAATTCTCAGAGCATTTTACATTTTTATCAGCATTCAAACAAGGTTAACAATAGAGAATATTCAAAGTTTTACTCTAAAAAACAAGATAATTATTTTAATTTTTGTACTACACTAATGATTTATTCTCTGGAATGATTTAACAAATTCCTTTATCCTTTGCCAAGTGTTTACTTGAAAAAAAATGTTTTTTTAAAGTCGTTTAAAATAAAACTGTAGTTTTACTTAGCTTTTTTCTCTCAAGGCCCGTGAGCCCAAAGATGATCTGTGTGACCTGGGGACGATGGCATAATCTGGATACATTCAGATATCAACAACTCCGCAGCAAGTGGCTCTCGGCTTTGTGGAACAGAACTGCAGTCACACGTTTCAACTCACTGCCAGTCCATCTGGGCTCAGAGGAAACACTTGCAGGAGAGGCCATGCTAACCTTTAATATAAGATGGACTCTCTGAGTTGAGCTTTCACCAAACGATGCCAGCTGCCACTCAAAGTCTCTGCAGTTCATGGCCAGCATAACAACGCTATGAGTATGCAGATGCGTCCAGCAGCATGGCAGGGACACCGTGTTGCAATGGGAAGGCAAACACTCCTTACCTTGATGCAACTAGAGTAGCAAGACATTCTATGTAAACCTTCCCATACTTAATGCTTTAAAAACTTTAAAGTTTCAACCCATCATGTCTATGATTTGCAATAAAGCAGGTGTATGAAACTAAATTTAAGTTAAACAAGACTCTTTGGTCTACCTGCTGGGCCTGTGTTGAATACAATGCTCTGGAAACCTTATGGAACTTCAGGTTTAACCACAGAGGAGGCAGAGAAAGCACCAGGATTACTCAGAACAACAGACTTGTTTAGGGTAAGTCAACAGGAGGTCCAACACCTATGTATAAACTGATAACAGGAAGCTCCAAGGTATAGTAAAGGGGAAGGCTTTTGTAGTAGATAAAGGCGAAATAACAGGGAGAATTGGGGAGCTCATAGACTAGAGAAGTTTAGGGTGGGGAGGAAGCCAGAAGTGCTAGGATGCTAGTGGATACTGAAATGCTTAATGGGGCCATGTGATGCAGAGAGAGCCTGGAGGCAGGGATGTGTTTTGGTATGCTAATATGCACCACCCTAGGCCATCTGTCCCTTCTGCCACTGATTAGAGGAAAAGGCTCTTTTTAGGTAAAGAACCAGTTTCACAAGTTCCTAAGGAATGCTGGCCTCTAACCTCCAGAATCTCGGGAAATGGAGTTTCCTTTGAACCTAAAAATCTACAGAGAACTTGGCCTTGCCAATGGTACCATGTCACCCTAGATTATCAAACCAGACAAAGTGAAAGGGAGGTATGTTACTATTCAGAGGTGTGTGCACATGTATGTGTACCTGATGTGTGTCCATGACGGGTATACGTGTGCATGATGTGTGCACATGAGTGTGTACATGTGTGTGCATGTGCATGTATAGGATGTGTGGGTGAGTGTGTATGCAATGTGTGAGTGGGGTAGAGGAGACACATCTGTAAAGGTCAGAGAATAACTCCTTACATTTTTATGTGGATTCTCAATGGAACTCATGTCAAATTTGCACAGCAACTACCTTTGACCCCTAAAGAAACAATGCCAGGTTAAGCCCTCTTTATATTTTAGACAGATAACAAGTTTTCATGTTCACTGTTTTTTTAGAAGATTTTTTTTTGTTTTAAATTCTGTGTATATGTGTGTTTGTGTGTCAGTGTGTACACCTGACTGCAGTGCCTTGTAGAAACGAGAAGAGATTGTCAGATCCCCTGGAGCTGGAGTTACAGTACTTGTGAGCCACCTGGCATGGGACCTAAACTCAGGTCCTTTATGAGCATGCTTCATACCTGCTCTTCACCACGGAGCCTTCTTCCCATCCCTCAAACTCATCCTTATAAGGAGATTCAGAACAGAAGGTAACCAGACTGAACCTTTTCTTTCTACTGCAGACACATCGTAAACTCCAATCTATCAGCACAAAGGTGCCCTGACCCAGAAGAGAACCAATGTAGCTCAGCACAGATGTGCCCAACACAGTTCTGTTCCTTTTATCAGATGCCCTATATATTTTTTTGTCTCTAGGACAGCAAGCCAAAAATTGCTGTAAAGCAAAAACTAATGAAATATACATTCAACTTTTTCATACATGAAGTAGGAGCTGTGTCTGAGAACCATTTCAAACACTCAAAATCTAGGTTTCACAGTTAAGGATTTTGGTGGCTTGTTTGCCCAAGACTCTAAGTGGTTCTATATTTAACAAGTGTTTTTGGAAGAATCAAAAAGAAAAGAATTCAAGCATTTTTTGATGCATGCATCTAAATCAATACTCACAGCATTTTACAAAGTACCCTTTCCTATACAAACAGCCCCGCCCCGGACTCTGCCTCCTCTCCCCAGAGCAGGGCCTGGGTGCTCACAATGGCTTTGAAGGAAGGTGGGAGGCAAGAGCCAGCTAGGTAAAAATCATCTGGCCAGAAGGCAAGTCAGAAAGCAATGGGTTAACAGCTAGGAGGAAATTGCTTGAGTGAGATGTGACTGTTGTCAGAGGCCATGCAGTCACTGTCAGGAGCATGGATGGCTCTGTGGGTGAAGGCATTTGCCATGGACAAGCCTGACAGACAACCTGAGATAACAAACTAAGGACCTACATGGTGAGAGAGGCAACTCCTGCAAGTTGCCTTCTGACTTCCACAGGTGCTCTAACACACACACACACACACACACACACACACACACACACACACACGCAGGATGGAGCGGGAGGAGACAGAGACAGAGAGCGAGCGGACACCTGGGAGGCATTATCTAAAGCAGGGTGAGAGGTTTCCACCTTTCATGAAAAGCTGATATAAGAGCTATGAGCAGTGGTCAGTGTAAATACATGAAAAGTACAGTGTCCCAGCACATGGAAGCCAAAACAGGAGGATTACTGTGAGTTGCAGACTAGTCTGTGCTAAAAAACTCTGTCTTAAACAGAACAGGAGATGAAGAACCATGATTCACAAGTGAACCAACATGGAGGGAGTCTCAAGAAGGACAAGTTACCATGGGGATTCGGGATGGAAAGAAAGGGCTTTTCCCAGCAAGTGAATGATGCTGTTTGTTAATGTTTTTTCAGGTAATATATGATTTCAAAGTTGCTGAAAGAAAGCCACCTTCTTTTCATCTGCCTCTTGTTATTCTGAAGGAACTTGTTCGAAAGGCTTCAGCCATGAAGTTAGATGATAAATGTGTTTCTCAATCTGCACGCCAGTCAAGTAGCAATAAAATCAGAATAATTCATGCAAAAATTTTCATTATGTTTCTAAACATACTTATTTACATTTTAAATCACACATTAGACAATATGAAATATCTTTCATTTAGACAGGTGTGAACTAAAAAACAGATGCATTCATTAAACATGGAACAATTCGGCAAATTAAGGGGAAAAATTTTCAAAGAACTCTCTGGTTGAAGTACTTCAGCCACCATTAACTTACTTGAAAAAATATGGCCATGGCTCCAATGACTCTGTTCTCAGAAATGGCCGTTTGGAAGCTGTCAAAGTCGTCTGGGTTGTAAAAGAAAATCTGCATCTGCAAAATAGTTTTAAAAAATGTATTAGAAAAAATTTCCAACCATTGGAAAAGTAGAGAATAGCACAGAGGAGCTATGTTTCCCACATCTCGAGGCCACACCCTGTTTATCAAATAAGCACGGCTCTCCTTGGCTAACGCCGGTGAGAGCACATCCCATACACCCCACCATTTTACTTCAGAACACCCGGCTGACCATATCCATGCTGCCCAGGACACGAACTACTACAGATGCGTTGTCAGCTCTTTACCCAGAGTCATAATGAAACTTTCCCACGAGGCAAAGCTTCAACAGCCAAGTAGAAAACTAAGCCTGTGAGGGGTAGCCTGAATGTTACATCTTAGACATAAATATGTTGGATTTTAAGGTATATCTCAGCACTACTATGGGATATAACACCTGAAGGGTATATGTCAGAAATGTCACCAAAAACAAGTAGAATGGTAAAAGCAGTGCAATCATGTAATCGTTTACTGTGGGCATAAAAGCTATTCCAGGCATTACATTCCTGAATGTACTCAAAAAACGCAAACAAGATGAAAGGAAGGCAGGAAAGTACTTCAGGAAGTGCCCATCAAGTCGCTTCAGGCCGAACATCACAGGAACACTGAACTCAAGATGCTCTCACCGCAACTGGAAGCATCTTCTGCATTTTGCTTATTAAAAAACAAAACGAAATCCAGGTACATCAACTTGATGTCACGGCACGATTTGAATACTTCAGTGAACCCTGATATTTAAAAAGACTAATCACGGGAGGACGACAAAAGCCTCCCGAGACTGCACTCGTTCTTATTTCAGCATCCCCACCCGCTTGTCCAGGAGCCCCTCAGGGAGGCAATGTTCCCGACACACAGGGTCTAGTTATGAGAATACTGCCCAGCATTCAGATCTCAGCAGCACTCCACCAGCAACAGTACCACATGCTAACACCAGCAGACCTCTTCAAAGTCCCAGTGAGAGGCCTAGAGAGATGGCTCGGCGGTTAAGAACACTGAATGTTCGTTCTTCTAAGGAAATCACATTTGATTCCCAGGATTCATGGTGACTCTCAATCACCTGTAACTCTAGAACTGACAGAGTCTTTTGGCCTCCTAGGGTACTAGGCACACATACATACCGTACATAGATATACATGTGGCCAAAACACTTCTACACGTAGACTAAAAGTTTAAAAACACAATCTTAATGAGGATGCATTGGACTCAGTCTCTGAGAAAACCCCGTCCTTCAAAAAACCTGAGCTCTCGTATGATGACTCTCATCTTCCCCCAGGTCCTAAATGTTGTGCTAAAATGGCCTCTAATGGAGATAATGATCACATCCCAGCTGGGAGCTTGGACAGGTTGATATTGAACAAAACTTTCCGAGCAGACCAAGGTGACTCAGTATAGACCAAAGGCGAATGGAGCTGCCATTTGAACCAGGATGGTACTGAGAAGGTAATAGCTCACGTTTGAGGGGTGTGTGGGGTCCAAGGCATTACATCACTTTCTAGGGACATTCAGGAATCCACAGGAGGAAGAGAGAGACCCCTTTGGGATATTTCTCTTTTAAAACAAATTCTTACCAATGGCAGTTCTTTGGATAGCTTTGGACATCATGAATTTACAATAAGAAGAATCTACTACTTGAGGTATAGATTTAAACCATTTAATACTGGGTCAGTTGCTTCAGATTCAAAGCCACTAAATCAAGGGGGAAAAAATCCCCACATAAGTGTATTTGGAAAATTATACTTCACTTTCTTTTTTAAAACTCAGACTCAAAGTAAATAGGTTCCAGAAAGCTTTCCTATGCTTCAGCCCTTGAACAGGGGCAGGCCTGTTTCATGTAGCACCTGAAGAGCCTGGGAAATAAAACATGCTAAGATCTGTTCAAGGGCACTTTCCTTTACAGCTCAGGAAGGAAATGCAGTTTTGGAAATCATGTTTGGGTCGAGGCTCCACCCACCTGGATAATAAAATGTCTTTTAAAGATACCACAAGTGCAAGTTAGAAATATAAATTTCTCTTGCTATTGCTTTCAAGTTGCAGCTTACTGAATTATGCTCACATGCAGAGCTCTCTAAGAATAAAGTAAATGAAGGGATAAAGTTTTGCTGGATTAACCAGACTCTAGCAACTTGTTATTGAAGGAAAAAGAATCGGGGTAGAGACTGGCAAATATTTATAGAGACAAATGCTGCATAAGAGCTGAGGGATAGACCTGGAGAGTCCAGTGACCGAGATGTCTGCTAACACCTCATCCTTACCAGCAGCCCCACAATCATTTACATGTTGTCCCTCTGGCGCTTGCACTGTCTCTGGGGATATCCCTCTACGACTACACCTTTAATCCCTCGCTCCATCACTTGAGAGTAAGGGGAGATAATTGGTCCCATCTACTGAATACAGAAGTGTGTAATTTCTAAGAATGTGGATATCCTCTCACAAGATCGCTGTGTAATTGTTACAATAAGGAAATTTCACCATCATGTGTTCCTATTATCCAATTCTCCGTTCACTTTCAAATTTAGTAAGTGCCCAATAAAAGCCTACCACAGATCATCCTACAGTCTGGGTGCAGAGTGCAATCTAGGATTAACTCTGCAGTCCACCACCCATCTGTCTGTCTGTCTGTCTGTCTGTTCCCACCGCCATCCAGGACAACTCACTGGCTTTCTTGACTCTGAGAATGAGACACCACAAGGACAATTATACTTAGATATGTGCTCTGTCTCCTCACAGTTTCTCAAGGTGGTACCTTCTGTGGAACCCGTTGTACAATAATGCTATCTTTATTCAGTGTGCCAGGTCAGCGTGACTAAGGCATGGGTTTATCCCAAAACAAGAACTATGTAACATGGTCAGATCATAAGGGGAGCTGTAAAGCTTTCCATTTTCCTTTCAAAATAAAAAAATCTCTGTGGGGAGACCATGGGAAACAAGATGCCCACCCGGCTCCCACCCTCCTCCATTGGTTTGGGCGCCCACTGATGATTCTGTAACTCTGGAGTGTCACAGGAACACATCTCTCCCTTCTCTGGGTTCCTTTCATTTACACAGGCCACTTTGGTTTTCACTTTCCGCACTCCATGGAGATTCCTAACATTATTTATTACCCTGCTCTTCCAAGCGCCCCAGCTTTGCCCAGCAGAAGACCCCTGGGATGGGTTCTCTCATTATGCAGCTACACCCCATCTTTCCTTTGCTTGTTTTTCGTACCTCCTTCTGAAAAGGCACATTGGTTTCCCCTCAACTTGTTCTTTATCTGTCCCTGCCATAAAAAGCGCCCCCCCCCCAACAAATCTAATTTCTTTTGGTGGAAAGTGTGGTTTAAAGACCCAGGAACTCAGTGTTTTCCAAATGTACTAAAAGTAGGTTAACTTCAGTTATTCCAGAACACATAGCTGAAGGTCAGTGGATCCATTCTGTATTGGATGCCCCCTGAAGAGGAAAGGAAGCTGAATCACCTGTGTGAATGCGTGCCACATGGCTCTCCTTTCTCAAAGGCAGGCTGAGTGAAACTAAACTAGAAAACCACCGTGGGACAAAGTCATGTGACCTTCTGTGTCATCGTGTCAAAGCCAGGGTGGTGAGGATGAAATCCTCCATCTAGCCAGGCCAGGGTATTACCAGGAACACCATATGACATCACATGGCATGTGGAAAGTAGTAATTTATAAGGGAAAACAGACTGGAAGGAAGTCTCATCCCTGGCCAAGTCACACGTGTTAACACAGGTAGGGAGAAGGCCACATGAGCTCTGGGCAGTGACGGGTGAGTACAGCAATGGCGCCAACAACTGGCAATACGTCACGGCGTTGGGTGCTAAGGAATATATTGAGAGACTAAGATGCGTCCCTTCCTTTATCTTACACTGCTCAATTCCTCTGCCATTTAATTGACTCTCAGTTCACTGTGGTTGGATATGAACTACAAATGATCAATGTGAAAGAAGAGGCTTATCATTATCACTGTCATCTTCACACACTTATTGACCACCTACAGTATATCGAGTGTTGTGTGATCACTCATTACTACTTTGGGAATAAGACATTGCCATGAATAGCAGGCAAGAAAAGCAAGACCTCCAACACCCAACATTTTCAACACTCTGGAAAAGGAAGAGTACGTTGGTATAGAGAAGTAACCTTTTCCCTCAGAGGTTCAAGTCTTCATCACTGCATTTCTTTACACTGGCAAGAATGTCCGCTTGATGGCGACTCTTTATAGGATGCCCTGACAGATGAGGCGCAGTCGATGCTCAGGACCAAGTACCATTAACGAGACAGGGCTACCGTCTTCTTTGAATGCCAAAGTTAGGTAGATATGTGGAAAAAGAGCTTAAGGCAGTAGACAGATGGCGGTCAAGTCAAGTACGTGTTAAATAGAGCCTGACATGGTCCAGCAAGGGGAGGATGGCGCAGCTTCATAACCATGAGCTCATTCTTTAATGGTATGTGTATGCCCAACTCAGTTTTCAGGTGACTGTGACTCTGACTATCCCAACTCCAGAGAGGAGCTCTCCCAAGCTCTCTGCAGACCCCGAATCGCTACAGCTGTAGTACTTCTTAGAAAAGGGGGTGGGGGAGCACAGTGAAATAAAGGAGACAGTGCCCAGGCAGCTCGGAACAAAGGCCAGTGACTACGTGATGTAGGCATCGGTGCCTGTTGGAAGGTTTTCATACAAGAAGGAATACACAGACAAAAGCTGCAGAAAAGTTACAGGAGCCTGACATGGCTTAGGGCTACAAACGCATGGCGCTTTTTCAGGGGACTTGGCGTATCCGGAACTTAGTGGTGCAGAAATGCCTGTAACTCCATCACCAGGGGATCTGGTGCCCTCTTCTGGCAACAATGGGTACATACATTCATGTGTGTGTGTGCCTCCAATCAAGATGCATGAACACAACGAGAAAGATGAATAAAATCTTAAAGGAGTTTAAAAAAGACATATGAAGTCTAATCAGTTTAATCATGGCTGGGGATAAGCTTCGAGAGCCAACTGGGATGCAGCAGTGGGTGTCTCAAGAGAGCAAAGGGGAAATCTAAACACGTGGACGTCTCTTTTCGGTTTACTTTCTGCATAACGTGTATCGGGTGCCAAGAGCACAGGAGTATACACTGAGGTCTTACGATGCCCTTGTTCAGTCAGACTGCATATGCATCACACAAAACAAGAAAACTTAAGGAACAACTTAGGGAGGGAGGATTTATTTGGCTCACAGCTCCAGGGCACAGTGCCTCACTGTTGAGGGTTTAATCTTGATAGCAGATGCTTGAGGAAGGTGCTCACATTCCACTCACTGTGAGAGTGTAGACAGTAATGTGTGCATGGGCTCAATTCCCCCACCCCCTTTTTAAAAATATCCAGCCAGGGATCCCAGCACCTACAATGGCACCACACATATGCAGTATGGATTTTTGTACCCTAGTTAGTCCACGTTAGAAAATCACAGACATGGCCACAGAACTGTCTCCCACGTGGTTCCGGATCCAATTACATCATCATCAAGTTTAACCACCACATACATCAAAACATATTCCAATCAATGAATTCTCCCACTGCCATTAGCCAGAAAGATCTATGCAGGCAGAACGGAAGTCAGCTTGGCTCCCGGCTGTGCCTGGTACAGTGCTGGTCGGTAAAATGCTGCTCGTTTATTTCTGAGAGGATAAATGGGCGCAACCCGGAGTAGCTTATGTGAAGACGCCCCAACCACAAAGTCATCGACAAGCTCGTGAAGCCTTTGATGTTTCTAGGAATAAATAACAAGTGGCAAAGTGAGCTCAGGACACCGAGAGAACAAAGGGACTCAGGCTTCTGGCATCAAAGCCTTCAAAGTTCTCATCAAGTGGCTAAGTAGCCTCAGGTATGGTTCTGTTAAGCACAGATTACATACATTAAATTCTCTTTAATGCACAAGACACTGAACCATTTTTTAACCGATTCTGGACTGTGACTATGACACTCAAGAAAAAAAAGTGTTATTCATTTTAATTATGGAGAAAATGGTGAGCAATTGTGATATATATAACATAATAATTCATGATACAGAGTTTACTGTGATTTAGGGCACTTACATTTTATGAAGACTTATTTTTATGGATAAATTCTAGGCATGGGCATATGTATGTGTACATATAAGTTCTGATACCTGAGCAGACCATAAGGGGCTGTTGGATCTTCTGGAACTGAAGTTACATGTGGTCGTTAGCCATGTAATGAGAGTGGGAACCACAGGTACATCATTTGCAAGAGCAGTATGTGCTCTGAGCCACTGAGCCACTATTCCAGCTCCTGCAGGAATTTTTAGAAGAATTGTTAGATTTTGTGGTATTATTGTGAGAGTTTTATTTTCATGTGTATAAGCTTCAGATCATGAGAATGTAAGAGTCTATTAGATTCACCTCAGTTATGTAGACTGGTCTTTTCTTATCAGTCAAAAGTATGAGGTCCCTGCAATGTCAGCCTTCAGACACCAGACTGCAACACCAAACTCAAGACTGAATCACACAGCCCTGACTCAGCGACCTGATCACCACATCTGGATTCATCAGAATCAGGCTTCTCCCAGGGGAATGCAGCCCTAGTTCACAACCCAGTTCACCCTCTTGTACCGAGCTTGTTTGCAGATGGAAGGTTTTGGACTTCTTTATCTCTTTCTAGTGTATATCAACTACATACAATATGGATTTCATTATGGAATATCATGTGTAAAAATGTTCTCGGATTCTCTTCACACACTCCACTACCACCCTCTTGTTTCTACAATTCTTGCTGATCTGCTCACCTGCTGACTCTCGTGTCCCCATTTGGAGATCCAGTTAGTTTAATTAGGGTAACTTGGGTGTGGGTTTAGTCACAGGAAATTGGGCCGCTTACTTGTGGCTACATCACTGAAGAAAATCTTTCTCTGGAGCCATCCATTAACTACCTGTAGACCCATTAAGCTGGGCAGGGCCTCATGAGACCCTTGGCTCAGGGTTCCCATCTGGAAATCAGAGGCCACTCTCAGCTTTGGGAAAGTCAGCGTAAAGGAGACAGCTCCCATTTCCCATTGTAAATCTGCATGATCACAAGGGCTGTGTCGGTTACGGAGAAAGAGATCCTTTGCACATGCCAACCAGTCTCCCTGCGAGTCACTCCCAAAGGTGTAGGCTCAAGCCGCTTTCACTGAAAGAAGAGTTGTAGAAGAACTATGCTGTGAGGAGGAACAAATCGCCATCTCTGTGGGCAAGACGGCATTCAAATCAACATTCCAGAAGGCTTGCTGAATACCATAGTTTAACACACAACACCCAGCCCTTTATCAATTGCTTTCTGCAGTTAATGCAAAGATGCTTCCAGCATCTCTGTACCTGGAGTTCTACTCTTTGGAGCAGATGAACCCGACATGCACACCACATGTAAGGGTCACAAGAACAGTTGACTAAGAAGTTTGAAGCTTGGTGACAAAGCGAAATTGTGTTTCCCAGGAGTCACTCTGTATGATGTATGAAGTTTTTACTTTGAGTTAAGCAAGAGTTTGGGCAGACATGCAGTGGATTCTGTATTGCACATTCTGAAATGTGTCATGCTCGAAGCCCTTGTCATGCGTTTAGGGATGGTGGTAAGAATCTGCAGCTCTCCACTTAATACTGTGTGACACGGGGAAGTCAGCCACCAACATCCCCAAGAGCAGACTCAAGAAAAAGCACCGCAGCACTCGACAGGGACTAGCGAATAAAATTAACAAAGTAAGGCACCTGCTCTTCTGTGTTACACACTGGAAGCCACAGTTGTCCCTGGCTTTAAATTGAATTTAAGAGGAAGGAGGAGAGAAGAATGCAAATAAGTTTAAGAATGGCTGCATACAGTGTCTTAGATGGGAACTAGCATCCAGCATCCAAGGATGGAAGACAGACAGAGACAGCTTCACTCCATCCAGTCAGAGTTCACTCTGCAGCTCTAAGGCAGCACAGTGGCTCCCCCTAGGGCAGAACCTCCAAAAGGACCATAGGAGGTTAAATTCTCCTTCCGGCCAGAGCAGTGGACACGTGGACACGGGAAAGACCTCAGCCACGTGCGCGTTAAGTATGAATTTTTCCTTGTATGCAAGGCTCAGTGCTGACTAGGAAAATATTATCCGAGTGTGCTGCTGGGCCCAGGATGGCCACAATCTCTCCACAGAGTCTATGACGCCCATACCTGTAATCTCGGCACTAGGGAGGCCTAGGCAAGAGGCCTGCCTGCTGCACCCTAGAGCCCAGCTACACCACAGGGCTGGAGAATGTGTGATAAGGATTAGTTAAGGCACAGTGCAGCTCAGTATATGCGATCAGAACGTGCTTCACATCTGCCCATGCGTCCTACCGAGTAAGTAATTCAAAAAGGAATGATAGCTAAAAATAACAAAATTAAAAGGAAGGTGGCACACACCTGAATTCCCAGCACTTGGGACACTGAGGCAGGAGGATTGCCTCAATCAAGTTTTTAGACCCTTCTTGGAAAAGCAAAATAAAACAAAAACTAGCCGTTGTTTCCTCATGCTTGGTGTGTGTGTGTGTGGGTGTGTGTGTGTGCGTGCGAGTGTGTGTGTGTGTGTGCGCGCGCTCGAGAGTGTGTGTACACAAGGTTAGCCCTGGAACTCACTGTGCCTGGGTGCATGTGGAACTCATTTGTATTTCAGAAACACGAAAGTCCCCACTGGTGTTTGTGCTCTTTGTAAAGTGAAACTTTGTCGAAACCGCTTTGTACTTGGGAGTAACAGCCACATGATTCACCATGAAATGAAGTCTGGAAAATCATTTTGGATAAATGGGCCTATAAATTCAATAGAATTTCCATGACAACACAGGCTGCAACACTCAACCACAAATAAAAGGTTATAAATCATTCAACACCAACTAGAAATTGGCAATATGTCTCCCGTCTCGAAATGCAAGGAGTCCAAAGCTCAGGTTGTTACTCACTCGCCCCGATTTCCCAGTACGCTTCACTCCTTCCCTCTCACTCTGTATTCTCTCCCCATAATGGGTGACATCATGAGGCCGTAAAATTGCAATTAAGCTAAGTGAAATTAGCAGAGGTGTGGCACTGGTTGTGACCCCTTCCCTGCCCCCACCCGAGACCTCTCTGTAAGGAGTGTGCAAAGATAAGCAAGGCGTATGTGTGTATGCTGTATCCACCGACCCATGTAACATGATGTTGACATTCGGAGTCTCCATGAGGTAAAGCTATGGGAAAGGGATGGCTCAGATGGAAAACTGCTCAGGACAGAAGTATTTGAACCTGAGTTTGCCCCCCAGAGCCTGTGTAAAAGCCATCACAAGCAGAGGTAAATGCTTGTAATGACAATATTTGGGGAAGCAGGGAGAGGTTCTGTTTGACCTCATCTGGGCTCACTGGCCGGCCTGATTAATAAGACACCGGCCAATGAGAAACACTCTCTTTAAAATGAAAAGCCAGACAGGGCTCCTCCTAACGATGATGTGTGATGCCGGCCTCTACCTTACACATACAACATACACACATACGCACAAACACACAAAACAATGTTTTGTACAAAATATTCCTAAGGACATATGGATAAGATGTCCCGGTGGTGACTTCTCCAGTGTTTGAGTTCTGTAAGTTCAAACCATATGCTAGAGAGTCCACTGGTGCAGCATTTGAAGAAGACACTACACAGCTCTCTGAGCACTGTGTGGATGGCACTGGTGCCAGGGCCAGGCATGCAGCACGTACATGCTTATTTGGTGAGGGCAGATTGTTCCCTCCCACATGACAGGAAACATGTTTTTGTTCTCCATTTAGACCTTTCCATGACGCTCTAACTCATTATAAGCGACAGCTGTAGAGAGGCGATGCCTGGCAGTGGGCGAAGGATCTCTGAGGCTTGAGATCTACCTTCCAGCTTCCCATGCCCCGGCACGCTGCTCAAGACTGCTCAAGGTTGCAGAGGGCACTGACCAACGTCCATTACTCTCACCACTTGAGCTTTGGTGCCTGCGCCTTAGCACTGTGAGCCCTTTTGGAAGCATCTAGCTGATTAGTGAAGTGACCAGTCAGTGCATGTGTGAGTTCGTTTCCAGAGAGGGTTAAGTTAAAGGGGAGAACATGCTCTGGGTAGGGGACTCAGATGGAGCAGGTGACCAAAGGAGAAGTGAACGCAGCATAGTCATGTCCTTTCTCTTCCTGGATGCCACGCCCTCCATGTCAGGATGGACTGACACCTATATAAACTCTCCCTCCCTTGTTTATTCTGGTAGCAGTCATGAGAGCTTACACAGACACTTTAACACAAATGTTCAGTCCTGGTATCACACAGCCCAGGGCTTTCATTGGAATCTTCAAGGGCTTAAAACAAACAAACAAGCCCCCAATGGTTAGGATGCAATACTCCAAACCCTCTATGAACATACCTAGATGAGCAATGCTTGAAAACAGGCTATTGCAATTGGTTCAACCCATCCCTAGAGAACAATGTGCACCTTTTATTCTCCCCTAAAGATGGAGGAAAGGATACAGCCAGTTGGTAAAGGGCCTGCCCTGAAATCATGGGACATGGATTTGAATCCCCAGCAACCATGGAAAAGTGGAGGCTGTTGTGTTCCTCTGTGACGCCAGGGCAGGAGGCACAGAAAGGCGGTCCAGCAGTCTATTCACTAGTGAGCTCTGGGTTCAACATAACTCAAAAGAAAATGTGGGAAGCAACTGAGGAGGTCGCCAAAGTCAAACTCTGGCCCCCACACATGCCTGTCTGTACCAACACAGACACAGAGGAAACGGAGGAAGCGAGACAACTTTCTCACACCACTGCTGCTTGGACCCATGCGCTGTCTGAGCTGTCAGCCACTGGATGGACTCTTCTAATTTAATTTAATATTGCCCGAATAGGCGTTCACAATAAGACTGAGCCATTAGACAAAAAGGGGAAATTACTCGGGTTTGTTTTTTTGCTATGTATTGTAATTCTAAATTCTACATCCCAAAGTCTAGTTGCCTCAAAGCCAGTGAACCCTTGTGTACGTCAGCTTTTGTACAAGCCTTGCTCCTTAATTTAAAACAACTGGGTGAATGAGGAAGCCTGCAGCCTGTCGCTGGACCAAAGAGAGGTAGGTGGGACTTAGGTTCCAGGGCTTGGGATCTGAGGCTGAGATCACAAGGAGAGGAAGAGAAGAAAGAGGGCATCATGATTGTGAACACATGCCATGAGGGGTCAGCTGTTGAAGTAGGAGTGGCCCAGGTGAAACATGGCAAGTGACATCCCGGGGCTACTGACAGGGAAGTAGACAAAATAGCACAGAGGGTTGGTACCTGCCCAGCTCTGGTGCTTTAAGGGTGATTATAAATATAAAGTTTGTGTCTTTCATTTGGGGACTAAATTATCTAAGGTGGGGTAGAAACCCCCAATTAATATTTACCACAAGAACTTTCCCTAAGGATGGCTATTTCATTACTTGGTGAGTCTTTGTATTTAGACAAATCAATGCTCTCCTACAGGCCCTATAGATGCAGAGGCAAATGCATGTGTACCTATGCCTTACCTTTGTTGATATAAAGATAAAGCCCTAGTTCTGCATAATGTCTTGGAGAATTAACAAAACAGCCCACCAAGGTGGGGAAAGTGATCGATGTTCATTGAAAGTTCTCGAATATACATTCTCAGTGGAGAAATCCAATGAGCAAATTAAATACACCATGACCATATCCTACTTTCAAAAAGGTATGCCCTACAATGTTGCATACATCAGGATGTTACATGTGACACATGTGTGTATGGGGGGGGGGGTTAGAAATGATGTGAGCAAACTCAGCTGGGAGAAATACTAGTGGGGCTTTTCCCAAAAAAGGATCTAGACTGGGGAAGGACCGAGATAGGCATTTGACCTTTCCTGGGTTTGTGGCAGCCCCGGTAGAGGAGGCAGAAACAATTGAAAGAAGAGGGGTAAAGGACAAAGGAAAATTGAAAAAGAATAGACCTGAAATTGCTCCTGCAGCTCTAGGGCAGGTGGGGGAACGGATGGATGGGTCTGGGGACTAGATGCTGAGCAGTAGCCTCCTCAGCCAACCGCTCTGAGGAACTGAGCCGCACCATATTTCTACTGTTCTGACAGTGACTCTTACTCCCCAACACTGTGAAGGACGCAGACGCAAAGAAAAGAGTGTGTCTCTGTTGTGATACGGCTCCTCACTGACTTACCACAGTAGCTCTGATGGTGAGCTTAGTTGCTGAGTTTCCTACCAATCTGGTCATAAAGAGACACTACACAGAGCCATCTGTGAGAAACGGATGGGGAAGCAAGGCTGCCCCACACTGGGCAGGGCACAGCATGGCCTTAGAGAGACTTTACAGTATGCCAGGCTCAGGGTTTCTCCTTTCCATGAGTTCTCCAGGGGCTAACACTGGGTTACAGAATCTGATCGTTAGAGGTGTCAACTGACCGTGAAGAAAAGATGCCATTAGGAAACGAAGTTCTCCCCCACTTGGATGACATTTTCAGAGTAGTCAAATCCGGAGAAGCAGGAAGCTGGATGCACATGGCTAGGGCCGGTGTGGAGGGGGAGGGGCTAGGAAGTTGTCGGTGTCAGTGGGGACAGAGTTCCAGTTTGACATGATAGCAATGTTCTGGAGATAAATGGTGGTGACACTGGAATAATATTCTAAATGCAGGGAAAATCCCTGGACTACACACTTGAAAGAAATTGAATGATAAAACAATAATTGAAATGGTAAATCTTATATTATGTGCAACATATTACAATAAAAGGATAAGAATGAGCCTCTGGACAAAGGTAAATACAAAATGAAGGTGTAGGTGCAAGCTCCACTCTCCACGGTATTACAATCATGAGAACATGGCTACACTTTCTGTTTCTCAATGGAAACTGAGATGACGCTCAGACTGAATGAGGATGGCTTCAGCAGGATTTGAGATTCCATATGTGGTTGTTTAAATATGGCCGCCATAGACTTATGTGTTGGGACGCTTGGCTCATAGGCACTAGTAGTATGTGGGGCTTTCTTAAAGTAGGTGTGGCCTTGTTGGAGGAAGTGTGTCACTGTGGGGGCGGGCTCTGAGGTCACCTATGCTCAAAGTGCTCCCACTGACACAGTCCCCTTCTGCTGCCTGCAGATGAGGATGTAGAACTCTCAGCTCCTCCAGCATGACTGCCTGCACGCTGCCATGATGATAAAGGGCCAAACCTCTGAAACTTAGAAGTCAGCACCCCTCAAAGTGTTGTCTTTATGAAAGTTGCCATGGTCATGGTGTCTCTTCACAGCAATGGAAACCCTAAGACACCATAATCTTCCTCTTTGTTCTTTTTCTTTTTTTTAAGTTTGGAGCTAGGCTACAGGGAAATAGAAATGTAAAAAGCCTTTGGAATGTTGCAAACATTTATCCTCTCCTCTTCTTCTCTTCCTCCTTTGCCATTCTTAATTCTGAACCTTTTATTGTATCATCTCAAGTCTTTTATGATGGCTTCTCTAATCTCATTCTAGTTCATGTTCTCTATGCCCACGTTTTATCATGAAATATTTAAAAAGGAGCAGAGATGGAACACCTCTATGCTCCCACCGACATTCCACCAGACTGTTTTCAGACACTTTACCCCATTCTCCGCCATGAACACGATGAAGGTTGAGGGGCAGAACCCCACTGGCATTCTCTCACACTCAGTCACTGCCAAACTAGTAACACTAGTGACAACGGGAAGTCATGCAAGTCTTACTGAATGTCCTCCAGGCTAGAACACCGAGACCCTGGAGCAATGTGGACCTCAACGCGGAAGATGTGACCCCTTTGGGCGTAACATATCAGATCTCCTGCATATCAACTATTTATATCACAGTTCACAACAGTAGCAACATGACAGTTATGAAGTAGCAATGAAATAATTTTATGGCTGGGGGTCACCACAGCACAAGGACTATATTAAAGGGTCACAGCATTAGGAAGGTTGGAAACCACTGCTCAGGAGTGTAAATCTCAGGAGTAGTTGCTACTAATTTGGAATACGGTTTAAGGTGATTAAGAACAACAAAGTGTCAAAGCACTGCTTTATGAAGACAAGAATGCACACAGTACACAGATGGCCCCTAGGCCTGCTGTCCACTGCTGCTTTCACTGTCCACACTGAAGAGCTGATATATAAAGTGTCATAGAGACGAGACGATAAAGGTAATTGTGCTCAGACACATGTGCCCTCAACTTGTCTCAGATCAGCCATCAAAACCTAACACCCAGAGGTCTGCACAGGAACACTGGCTCGGAGTCTCTAAACTCGGCAATCAGCTATCGTTGACAACTGTGCTCACAGAGCATCCTGGCCAACACTGTGCTGCAGAGGAGGGTTTAAGTGGACGGATGTCTAAAACTGGCTGCCTTCATTGGGACTGAAGTGCTTGCTGATGGAGGCATTCAAAACAGCATCAGCTATACTAACAAAAGACTATAGCCAGGCCCACTGCCAACCACAAAGAGAGTGATTAGATCAACTGAAGGGTATCTTTGCTATGGAGGATTAAGCAGAAATTGAAAAGAATGATCTAATCTACGCTTTTTGAATAAAGGGGGAAAGGTAGAAATACAGAGCAAGGGAGAGATGAGCGGTGAGAGACTGTTGCTTCTTCTGAAATCTGAAAATGCAGCGTTGAAATGAGGAAACGGCTCTGATAAGACATATCCAGTACTTTTTACATCAGTAAAACCTCCCTTCATAAGTATATGAATGAACAAGCTCAAGACAACAACCTCAAAGGAAGATGAAATGGACCCTGGCCGCACCCGGGTGACAGGATACACAGTCAGAGAGAACTAGATACAAACACGGCTGTAGTATCTTCTGAGTACAGCTTCTGAGCAACATGGGGTGGTCTCAGAGTGAGTACATTCACATAGGCCATATTTCTATAAAGACACGGGGGCTTATTGCCCCGCAGAATCACAGAGCATGCTCATGTGGGTCCTGTGAATGGTCACCTAGGAGTTATCTAGACACATGTGAACTCTGTTATTAAAGATGCAGTATAGACACTTTACAGAGAATTTGACCTTCATACAGCTCACTGAGAGAGGGGCTGTTTTACAACCATTTTAAAGACTAGAAAGGGAGGTTTGGACAGATGAGGAATTACTTCAAGGACACAGCTGACTTCCTGACTTCTACAGATCAACCAATTTAAACACACATTCTAAAGGTTCAAAGATACGAGCTACATATGAGAGGGAACATTTGGCATTTGTTTGAATTTGGCATTACCTAACTGAAATAACTATTTCCAGCTCTATCCATTTACCTGCAAGTATCATGATTTCATATTTATAGCTGAATAATATTCTACTGAGATCACAGGTCACATGTATGTGCTATTACATGTATGTGCTATCACATGTATGTACTATCACATGTACGTGCTATTCGTCAGCTGATGGACATCTAGGCTGCTTCAATTTCTCACTATTGTGAACTGATCAGGAATGAACACAGACGAGAATGTTGGTGTTGGGATGCATGGACGGTCTTCTCGAATGTGCTCAGGGTGGGTACGGATGGATCGCACGGTAGATTTCTTTGCAGCGTCCACACTGGTTTCTACAGAGCTACACCAGCCCGCACTTCTGCCAGCAGTGAATACATGTCCCCTCTCTAGACTCATGCCCAAGTTTTCCATTTGTTCTCTTGGCTTTAGCCATTCTGACTGGGAGCGAAGGGAGCAGAGCAGAGGAGGTATGAAGGGCAAAGTGAAGAGAAGGAATAAGGAGGTGAAATGGGGTGGAGGGTGGAGAAGGGCGGATGTGGAGAGGGACTAACACGGAAGAGCATTGATGCCTGTAGAGAAATGTACTATTACAAAAGCTTACAGAAACATAAAGAGTTTAAATGAACTTACCATATTCAGAGAGTGTGCCTCTCGCAGACACCAGAGACTATCAAACAAAACTCTCAGTGCCCAGTATGGGTTCCTTTCCTTCCAGCTGTTAGGCAGAAGGGTCATGGAAACCCCTAAAACAGTACAGTCAACTTCCGGCGCTCTTGGTTATCCAAATGGGCTTGATGGGTATTTGAGGCACCGAATTGATTATTAAGTCAGGGGCATGAAGAGAGAATCAAGGTGGCACTGGTCTGGACCCTTCGCTTCATGCATATTGGCTAGCCTTCATAGTCAGGAGGTCCTATGCATGCTGAAAGAAAAGGATTCAGCACACTGTACCCAGATGTAAACTCTGAAAGCGACTGTGAGGACTGGCCTTGCAAGAGATGCCCAATGGCACAGTGTGGTATGGATGATTTTGGAGTTACAAGTTTCTTTCTGGTTGTATTTAAGACCCACTCCACAGGCTGGAACTCATGCTTGGCATCGCTAACTGAGCCAAGAACCTGTGTCTGAGTAGGTCATGGGTTCAAGGGAAGACTTTATTACTTTCATTCTGCCAAATTGATACAGTATTAAACCATCCCTTAAATGGTCACATTTATAGTAACAAATTAGTACACCGCACACCTCTCTCCACAGCAGCGTCTTCTTCCTGTAAAGGGTGGTGAATATGGAGGCTCACCATTGGCTGGAGTATAAGAAGAGAGTGCGGAACTTAACACTTAAACAGTCACATCACAACCCTCCAGACAAACTCAACAGAAAGATCACCAGAGCCTGGTAGAGGAAGATAGTTGTGTAACGGTGTTCCCTGATATGACAGGACCTTTGCTCATAGGATCTCAACAGAAGCTGTGACAACATTAACAAGGGCTGTGCACTATCAAGTCAGCCAAGATGCCAATTGGGATGGAGGAGGGGCTCACAAAAACCCCACCCTTAGCTGAGGAACTATTGGTAATTGATGGCTGTTGGGGTGAGAATCAGTTTTCTTCAGATGTGGCCCCTGATAGGCCACCCTTCCTCAGAGGACGGGCGGACCCCATGCACATGTTGACAGCACTGCCTGGACTCAGAGACTTAAAAGAAATTAGTACCCAATGTTGGGAGAGGAAAGTGGTGGTGGGTGTGGGAGGAGACAAAAGGGAAGGGGGCGGGTCCGGATCTGATCAAAGCATATTATAGCATCATATGAAATTGTCAAATAAATAAAAAGCATAGAGCGGCCAAGCAGACAGGATCTACAGACGTTGCTTCTCCCTAGCAGATCTGACTCCTGGGGACAGCCCTTCACCACACGCTGTGGGGACATTTACTGTGGAGTCCCCATCTCTTCACAGTTTAATGACTACTCCCAAGACATTGGCTAATACCTGGATGAAGTTCAGGAAGAAGAAGCTCCTGCCTTAGGGTCAAGGTCAAGTTCTGGTATCGAGCTGCTGGGCTGACTGAAAGGAGTTGGAGCCATGTAGAAGGTGGGAACTTCAGCTGAAGAAACTCTCCTCCATCTGTACCCTGAGACTGGCTTTCAGGCAGTCTGTGGGGCATTTTTTTGATTACTGATTGATGTGGGAAGGCATAGCCCATTGTGGGGAGGACCACCCCCAAGAAGATGGTCCTGGGATATATGAAAAAGGTGATATGACCACAGTGACAGAATGCAGACCAGGACAGTGACCCTCAGCCACGCCCTCCTCTCCAGCTTTGGCTTAGCAGCTGCTTTGATCAGAATTGGCTGTGCCCTACCTAATGGTTACTAATACCAACCCCCATTTTTCCCTCTTCCCTCCGATGCTACCAGGCTCACACTGACTAACTGTCCCCAGGATGAGCCCACTTTGTACAGAGAGCACCTCAGCTCCCCAGATTAGCAGTCACATGACATGAACAGAGGTACAGGCAAGGGAGACAGCCTATTTTCATGAAAGCGACACAGAGTGAACAATCAAATCTTCAGCCCTGTCTGCACAGCCAGGGCTGGCTATGGCACTGACAGTGACATGCCGTAGTTACATTGTAGCACATTGTAGCGAACCATGTGCTTGCTACACATGTCACACAGTATCAACCTGAGAATTTAAAACTTTACATTATCCAATAATTATGGAAGGCTGGGAATGGTATACAACAGGTGCCACACAATGAAGACACAAAACTTTTGTGGAGAATGTGACTAGGTACACATGACTTCTCATCCTGCTTTTTGAATTGGGCTGAGACAGGAAATAAAGTTGTCTCCACAGGGAATCATATGAAAGAGGAAACACATCTACACTTACATTGCTTCGGTTTCTGGCAGGGGTTCCATTTTCATTCAAAGCATTGCATTTTAATGTCTCACCTTTCAGGTTGGTAGACTGGGCCTTCTCACTTCTTCAGCTGCCCCCACCTCAAGTGTGTTTAAATAGCTGACTTAGTAATTCCTACCAAGAGATGCTGCCACATGCCAGGCTTTGCACACTGCATTGAGATGCCATGTTCCCTACACAGTCCTGGGTGTAGACTTGAAGGAAACTTCAAGCTGTCTGGATTTTCTGAGTTCTAAACGACATATCATACTCATCTGAAGGTCTTAGGCTTTAAGGCTCAGGAATGTTAATCAAATAAATAAACAATGGAGTTTCCCTGTGGTGTGCAGTCATGTCTGGATGGGGTACATGTATAGGGATGCCGAGGAAGACAAGAGGCAGATGTCATTCTTCTTCAGGAACTATCTTATTTCTTATTCTTTTCTGAGTCAAGGTCTCATTTGACCTGAAGCTACTGATTATTAGGCTGAGCTGGTTGGCCATAGGGCCTCAGGAATCTACCATTTTCTATCTCCCCAAGGATGGGACAACAGGAATGTGCCACCAAAACTAGCTTCAGGTCTTTAGTTTTGAATGAGGGAACACTTTAACCAACTGAGCCACCCCCCTGGCCCTGGCCCTTCCTTTCTTTTAAGCATTCTCCTGGCTTTCAAGGCCACCAGTACTATGGCTTTCAGAGTGTAAGCCTGTCCTGGTACTACACAGGCACCTTTTTCCTTAGTCAACAGTTTTCAGCCTGTTTAGCTATCATCAGTGGCCAAATACACGACCAGGGCCAGGGACAACACACTGGCTGGTGCAAGGATACAACGCCACTGTGTACAATGTAGACAATTGCGTATGACTCACTTCCTCCAAGAAAAATGACACTCCAAACTGCAGAAGTCACCTGTGGCCGCCTGTGGCTTCTCAATGTAAAATATCACTGGTCTTGTAAACTGTCCTTCGGGTATGACCAGGGTAACTATGTCCTTTCTCCAAGGCCAAAGGCACATAAGATCCTTGATGTTAATGGCAAATATTTCCCAAATGAATTACAGGACCCCTTCGGTTTTTAGTGAAAATAGGAATGATCTCTTTTTGGTCAGAGGAATCTAATCTTTTGCTGTTCATTAAAATCTTTCCTTGAACAAATCAAGTTGCTCAAAGTATACAAAATGGGTTTTCATCTTAGCTAAGGATCACTTTCCCACGCCCATGGGAGTCACAGAACCACAGAATCCTTCCTCCCATGCACAGGATGGGAACAGATATGAAATCCAGGGACAATGTAGCAAGTGCTGTGTGAGCACTGTGTGGCTCGTCAGCCACCACTGTGTCTCCCTTCCTTTCTAACTCATGGGTTCTTAAGCAAGCTGGCTCTGCCACTCGGGAGGCATGTGATACTGTCTGGGAATGTGCCACCTAGAGTCAGCATGCAAAAGATACTGTAAAATACCTACAATAAAGGGATGCTACTGGAATGCCTGCCCTCTGAACACAGAACAAAACAAGTAGATATAAAGGCTGTTACCCCCCAAGTCAGCTAGTCCTGTGTAAACAATGTTGGTATCACAGCTCCAGTCTATCCATGTCTGGAAGAGGATATGCACAGCCCTTGGCTATGAATGCATCTCTCATGTATGATGGAATGGTTGTACAAATCTTCAGATGTGCACCGCATGGACTGGAGCTTAATTCTGTCTCCTTTTCTTCACTGTGAATTGGATTAGGAAATGTTATGGTTCGAATTCTGCCTTCCTTCTGCTGTCTTATTGGGAAATAGGGTCTTTGAAGCTGACTGAGTTAAGATGAAGTCATCAAAGTTCAATCAGATGGCGTTCTTATAACTAAAAGAAACAGGCTCAGAGGCAGACACAGCTATGATGCTGTGGAATGATAAAAGTAGGCGATGTGTGTAGAATCCATGGGTTTCAAAGGTTGCCAGCACAGTGCCAGAAGCTAACGGCATAGAAGTATTGCTCACAGCTAGCCTGAGCAGCTGAGCCTGCTGACACTCTCATCTTGGACCTCTGGCTTCTAGAATTGGAAAAGAAAAATCTGTTCTCACTTGGCTCCTGGATAGTGCTTTCTGAAGACTGCTGAAGGGACTTGGTCTTCAGTCTGTAAGACAGGATTGAGTGTGACAGCACCTAGTATTGAACTCCTTGGCAAGGAACTAAAAAGGCAGAGGAAGAATCCCAACAGACAGGAGCGGCTCACTCCTCAGCAGACCCATCACCTCTCTGGGACCTTCCCATCACGCCTAAAATGCTTCGCAGCTGTAGTCCAGAACGCAGAAAAAGTGAGTCGGGTGTCACTTTTAAAACGTGTGCACTGTAATAACAGCACAATGATAATTACTACTTTAAATTTTGCAACGTGGTAGAAGTGTGGGCTCAATTCTGCTAATACTTGAAACATAATTGAGCCTTAATTACAATATTAACCACAATAGCAATTTATGATGTGAGTATATCAATTCAAAACAGCCCAAACCAGAAAAGCTTAAGATATAATTCTACCTAGAAAACCCCTATGAGCCATCTTCCAAAACTCACATTTGGGTCTATTTGCTGGAAGAAGCATCTCCTGCCCATTATCTGTCGTGGTCTGCCTTCCCAATAGATGGCAGAGCTCTGGCAGCCTTTCCTTTCCAATAGTGCCCACAGTCTTGTCTTTGTGAATACCATATATACCTATGCAGTAGCATGCGTGGCTTTGCCATGTGCAGACTGTATGGTCTTCGAATGGCTCTCACATGTTGCATCTGGTTGATAAAAGAAGGAATGACATGGTCCCAATCGAGATCAAGAAACAAGACTCGAAAAAGGAACAAACGTAATACAGACTCTCAGGTTTGCAACTCATTTTTAAATATAAAAGAACTATCATGTCCCATGACCAGTCACCTGTCTCGTCATTACTGCTGTTGGTCTTGTCTTTTACATATGTGTCTCACAGAAGTCAGGTCTCGGGGATATCAATGTTCCTTATTACTTCTCTGCACCAAATCAATCGGCCTGAGTACCTCTCCTTGGAGGCCCACAAATTGTTAGGAAATTGAAAGCTAATCAAATCAATTGACCTTTATAAATGGGTCTAGAGACAGTAATATCTGAGCAAGCTATTCTGAACAGATGATTTATAAAGACCAAGCAGAGAGAGAGAAAGAGAGAGAGAGAGAAAGCACCAAATGAAAACACAAGATAATCATTTCGAACAGTGCCTAATTAACTGTGGAGTTTGACTCTTATCATTGGTATTTCAGAAGAATCTGCAGGCAGGTAGGTTTTCTTTTTTTCATGGGGAACTACAGATGTTAGGCTTATCCTGTGTACTTTCTAGGGGAAATATTCTTAGTACCAGCTATGACAGAAGCAGCAGCTGTCATGGGTAATGAACAGGTAGCAGTGGGCCAAAACAGGACGGCTAGACACCGAATTCCAGGTTACAGTCGAGGAGAACGTTAAGGGGAAAGGGGAAAACAGACTCTTCCACATCTTCCTCTGAAACCAAGTATGCCCAACTGTCTGACCTGTACAAAATAAAAGCTGAAGAACAATCCAATCAAACTATAAGTCAAACCTGCACCTAACCCTCACAGCAGTTTAAGTAAACTTAAGATGTTCTGCTGGGCAGAAGGCTGGACACACCTGGTTTGGAATGGGGTCTACAGAGATGTACACAGACGTGCATCTTATCGAGCTCTTCGCTTCCTCGCTTGAAGCTGGTGGCAACAGGAAGCTAAGGAACACTTCAGAACTATGGGGCCACTAGGATGCAGAAGTGCGAAGTCCAGGGACTTTATACCAGTTTGAGATTCGTGACCCGGAATGAGCAGTGAAGGGAAGGAGGAGTCCATATTTTCGTTTACATTTAGATGAGGAAAAAGCTCAGACAGTTCCCTGAGGATCCTGTGAAGTGTGCCGGCTCGAGCTGGCTGCGCACCCCTTATCCTCAGCCCCACAGGTGCGAAGCAGATGCCAGGCTTATCTGTCTCATGGCAAACAGAGCCATGCGTTTGGAATGCTAAGCACTAGCCAGAGAAGTTTGAAATGTATTAAAAGCGAGGCACTGAAGTTCAAAATACAGATAATCACTTACAAATTACTGATTTCCTTTGGAATGCAATTATATTTATAAATATGAATATAGTCTATATTAAAGCATGAAAAATGACACTCAAATATCTGTCAAGAGTTTGACATACCCTTAGGGAAATTATTTTTTCAAACTTAGATGAATGCACACTAACATATTTCTTTTGTCAAAGTGGATTAAAATGGGAAAAGCAAATGGATTGAAGAGACTTGGGATAGTTTAAAAGTAGATGCACAAAACAATGGCTACTCTGAGGCCTCCCTCTTTTATGTTAATGAAGCAATACGTGAATGAATCTGACCACTAGAAAACAAAAACAAAACAAAAAACAATCCACTAACATGAACACACCTGAGATCTTTTCTTTAGGGCTTGAATCTAACACTAAATTGGAGATCATTGTTTTGTGGAGTCTTTACGTTTCTTTTTTTTTTTTCTTTTTCTTTCTTTCGTTCTTTCTTTCATTTTTACAGGGCTGGGGTTTTGTCAGGTTAGAACATCTAGAAATAGGTGTAAAATGAGCACTTTTCACTTTTAAGTTTAAATTGACAAGGGACTCAAAGGCTAAGCCAACATGCTAAAATATGAGCATGAAAATTCTAAACACTGAGCCTGCTTGCCTGTGTGCTTGTCTGTGTCCCAGCCTGCACACCTATATGCCTGCCTACACTGTTATGTTTGCAACCTGCATGCCTGCACATCTGCATACCTGCACACCTGCATGCCTGCACACCTGCATGCCTGCACACCTGCATGCCTGCACACTTATATGCCTGCCTACACTGTATGTCTGCAACCTGCCTGCCTGCACACCTGCATTCCTGCACACCTGCATGCCTGCACACCTGCATGCCTGCACACCTGCATGCCTGCACACCTGCATGCCTGCACACCTGCCTGCCTGCACACCTGCATGCCTGCACACCTGCCTACCTGTATGCTTGCCTTTCTCCTTCCCTCTTTCCATTCACCTTTCCTTTCCCCTCTCCCTTCTTCCCTCCCTCCTTCCTGTAACACCTTCACTTTTCAGAGCATGCTCATCACCAACTGTTAAAAATTTTGCATGTACATGCAATCTCTACGTTTGTTTCTTGATAAATTAAATATGTGACTTATTAGCATAGTATATTTGGTCTAAAATATAAATATAATATATTTAATATAATATAAATATAATATTTAAAATATACACTAAATCAAAATTAGGATATGGTAAAAGTAATAAAAACAAGATTTCAAGGAAGCATGTTAATATTTATATCAAAATCAGGTACTAATATATAAGATATATTCAAGATGAGGTTCAAAGTTAATGACAGGAAATGATAAAATTATATATTAAATATATAGGTAACTTACAATTTTCAAGAATATCTTTATGTCAAAATTGGTTACATCCTTCTTGTTTTGTTATTTTCTTTGTCCCCCCCAACCCCAGGAAGAATGGGCAAGAAGAAATATGTTGATTGAGTCATTTGTCTGCTTAGGGAGTGGTAGTTTAGTTACATGATAACATTAGTGCATAGATTTATCTGGGATGGCATACACAAATGCAATTGATTGCGACATGCTGAAAGCAGGGATGCTCATAGATTCTGTTACCCTGTCCTTCCCATAGAATATCTATCAAATAATGCACGTGCCCCTGTGGCTCACAAACTATGTGGGCATTCTAGCTGTAACAAACACGTTGAAAATTAATAGTGATTATTAATTGAACAATACCACAGAACTAGTAGCATCCCACCACATACTTCCCTCTGAACTTTAATAGTTCCATGCGTTCCCTCCCACAGGAGGGTAATTCGATCAGAGTAGCTTAAAGAAAATGCTGCCCATTCTCAGGAGCTCCAACTCGGTATGCCAGGAGGGCAGAAAAGATGGGCACCATCACCCCAAGAACACAAAAATGAGATCAGATCTCTGAGTTCCTTGAGCTAGAAATGTTGAGCAGGTAGTTCTGGTAGTGTCTGAGAAATAATTCCCACAGACCTGGCTTTAGATACTAAGACCTGATGCTCCACCTGTTTACAGAGAAATCACTTAGCTGGCAAGCCTCCTGCTCTTCTCTCTATCTCATTACTGATGGTACTTAGCGTTCAGTGCTTTATTAATGTCGCGAATATAAAACAGAAGGTGAGGCAAACTCAGGACAAGCTCCTCAGACCTGCCTTTACAGACTGACTTCACTATATGGATAGGCTGAACTCAGTCAGGTAACCAAGTCCAGATTGCCCTCAGATAACCGGCTCCAGCCTTCAGAAGAAGTTCCTTCCAAGAACTGATGAGGATGGACTGAGTGAGAGACTGATGTACCCATGCGAGGATATAAAATGGAGATGTGGCAGGCAACCCCAAACGTGACCTTGCTTGAGAACAATTCAGGAATGAATGGAGCAGGGCCACAGTCACTGACAACTGATCACTAAACTTCATATTTGCCCTTGGGTTTTTCAGTTATGTGGCCTGCTATAAGCTCACAATATTTTTTCAGCTTGCTTGTGAAGGACTCTGTAGTTTTGCACCAAACTAATAATAACTGAACTGTGCAGGCTGCTAAGTATCTCGGTGATGGTTTTCATGTCTGCTGACTACAGGATTGAGATCTGCTTAGGAACTTGGTAAAACGTACTTCTGGACAAACCCATGAGAGTGTTTCCAGAGATGATTGGCATTTACATCAGCCAATGAAGGGAGAAGATGCTCCCCGAACACAGTGGCACCGTGTTCCATTACTCTGGGAAAACACAAAACGGCAGATGCATCTCTGCTCTAAGCCGGACGTTTCTATGGCAGCTGCACTTCTTTGTCCCAAACCCCCAGCACCATCAGAGCTTCAGCCTTCAAATTAGATATGGACCAGTCCTCGGAAACGCTTTTATGCTTCCAGCCATGGTCAGAAGTTGCATCACCGGTTGGTCTTATCCTGAGGTTTCCAGCTTTGCAGTCTAGGGGGTCTCTGACTTGAAAATGAACATGGGAGACTACCCAGCCTCTGATCACATCAAATGATCTAATAAATCCATGCAGACACATCCTCTATTGGTTGTGTTCCTCTGAACGTTAGCCCAGCATTTCTTACTTTTCTGATTTAGAAGCCTGTATGGGACGCCTACGAAGTCCCCGCCAACCCACACCTACGTTTCTCTCACGAATGTCAAACACTCTCCTTTTCACAGTAGATTTTTCAGTTGTGCCTGCAATCTTCCTTTTAACAGTTCCTCTGCTGAGATGCTGGTCCTTTCCCGCTACCCTGGCACCCTGTGAAAGGCTCTCGGCCATCCTAACTCCCTAACCCAACGTGAGCTGTCACAGCCTCCTTGATGTCATCTGTACCATGGATTCAAGTGCTTCTATTTTATTTTTCCCATTTAACTCTCCATTTTGATGGTTTTCAGGGTCCAGGAGAAATTCTACATATTCCCATGGGGGAAATGACTTACCATCATGTACTGGCTGGATTTATGTGTCAACTTGACACAAGCTGGAGTTATCACAGAGAAAGGAGCATCAGTTGAGAAAAATGCCTCCATGAGATCCAGCTGTAAGACATTTTCTCAATTAGTGATCAAGGGGGGAGGGTCAAACCTACTGTGGGTGGTGCCATCCCTGGGCCGGTAGACCTGGGTTCTATAAGAAAGCAGGCTGAGCAAGCCAGGGAAAGCAAGCCTGTGAGTAACATCCCTCCATGGCATCTGCATCAGCTCCTGCTTCCTGACCTGCTTGAGTTCCAGTCCTGACTTCCTTTGGTGATAAACAGTGATGTGGGAGTGTAAGCTGAATAGGACACAGCACAACTTCAGGTCATTGACTTGATAGCTCAAGTGACTTCTTTCTGTTGTCCTCTGATTCTCTTTCACCTGCCACGTAGAGTGATCAATGAAGGACCCATAACCTGTTCTACATGTATTCTCCAGAACTTTCTATCCATCTGTTCCAAACCTTCTCAACTTACCTAGCTCCTCATGCTACATGATTGCTCAGGCACAAGACAGTAAACCCCTACACAGGATGTAGAAGTTACTGAGTGAAGATGTATCTGACTACAGGAGACAGCAAGCACCACTCAGAACAAACTCTGTGCAATGCCATTTAAGTACCAAAGCAGGAAAGACATGTCTTCACCTGAAAATGGTATAACAAATTTGCTTCTAAAGGAACACTTCTCTATCCAATATACCAAATAGCTAAGCACCTCTTCAGTTTACTAGAAAATAGAGAATTCTACAAAAGAACTACTATTCCGAGAGTCAAAAGCCCTATATAATCTATCTATCTATCTATCTATCTATCTATCTATCTATCTATCTATCTATCTATCTATCTATCTATCTATCTATCTACATATATATACAGACACCTATAAGTTAAAGCTACATGTTTTATTATTAAAATTCACTTAGGATCTTCACCTTCTTACTCCAACTCAAGGTTATCAATGTCCAATTTGTATCAATGTCATTTCCCCATTACTGTTTTCTCACCCGTTTATGGCGCACTCTTTTCTATATTGTGTTCTGTTTGAAAAAGCCACAGGGAAAGGAGGGGCAGGACAGTCGGGCCAGGTTATCTAAGACTCCCTTAACCCAGTGCTGTTAATTAAACAAGAGTGGTGGGCTTTCCTGCCCAGATGCTGAATGACATACATCCACCATTTCTGTTCCACGTAGGGGTAAATAATGTGCTCACCCCTACAGGCTGAATACAAAGTGCGGGTGAAGCAAGCCCTTGTTCCAGAGGGAGAAGGGAGCACAGAACACTGAATTCAGGAATATTCCACAAACATGTAACTCACTTCCGTTTCAGAGAACCAGTGCTCCTGAGGTCGTTCAGGAAAAGCAGGAGGCAGTAAGTTAAGAAGGTGGTAAAAAGACAAAAAAAAAAAAAGTTTAATGGAAACAATTAATTACCATTTCTGTTGGTAACCACAGCGTCTTCACATATCGAATGCTAAAGAGAGGCAAATCTATTCCTAACAGCTATGCATTCCTTTAAAATTTAATTTTTTAATTTGTTTGTTTGTTTCTTTATTAGACACAGGCTCTTTCTGTGTATCTCTGGCTGGTCTGACACATTGTGTAGACCAGACTAGCCTTGAACTCACTAAGCTCTGCCTGCCTCTCAGCCTCCCAAATGCTTAGATTAAAGGGGTGCTTCAGACTCTAGGTGAGGATGTGCTTTCTAGGTTCCCCACATGTATTTAGTAGTCAAAAAAACTTTTGCAGAAATACGGATTTATTTTTAGTTTTTGTTTATATGCACTCAAATTCAAAGTAACAGTAAGAAACTATTTCTAAATTTTCAAAACTATTGGATAATAATGATCCTCATTGGACAGGAGAGGTGGTTCAGTGGTTAAGAGCACTGACTGCTCTTCCAGAGGTCCTGAATTCAATTCCCAGCAGCCACATGGTGGCTCACCACCATCTGTAATGGGATCTGATGCCCTCTTCTGGTGTCTGAAGATAACTACAGTGTCCTCATATAAATAAAAATAAATACATCTTTAAAAAAATGGTCCTCATCAGGAACCTGAACAGTCCTCAACCATCCTGCTTATGGGAATATGAGTGCTCTTTTATAACTCTGGAAAGGGAACATTAATTGATCCCTTGATTTTTTTGTTTGTTTGGACCTGATTTTATATAGATACATATACATATATGATTATATATGTATATGATTATATATATGTGTATATATATATATATATATATATATATATATATATATATATATATATATATATATATATATATATGGAATGAGGGAGAGAGAGAGAAAGAGATGCATATGCTTTTTAAATCAGTCAAAAACCGATCCTTTTTTCTTTATAAAGCAACACTCTTACGTTACCACGTTGATTTAATATGAAACACTTGGAGATCTTAGCAGAGGTAACTGTCTTCCTTTCAGTAGGCTTCTAAGAAAAGAAACTTGAGCCTCTCGATAAGAAATATAGTAATTAATGGAATGTCAAGTTGCTAATGCACACTTAAAAGAATGAGCAAAATTAGCAAACTGGGGCTCAATAACCGTGCAGGCTTTTTACATACGTGTCAATCTAAACCTGAAAGGTGTCTTTGAAAAGACTGGAGAGGAGGTGACGAAGCAGAGGATATGAGAAAAGCTCCTCGCATTTATACACTCAAAGCTCTGCCAGGATGATTTCTATCAGAGGATGAAGGGGGTCCTTCACACTGCATCAGAGGAAGTCAGAGCCGGCAGCCAAGCCCTCTAAGAGAAAAAGGGGCCTGCAACATGAGGTGGTGGCTGAATGGGGAATGGTGGCTTATATAAAACTGCAACTCCATGCAAGTCTGGGTCTATGGCTGAGGCATTCAGGGACACTATTTAAATCATGGAATTTGGGCATGAAATTAATGGATGCAGATCATCTTTGCCTTCTGGATGCTGCTTGCAAATGCACCACTGGGCAACGAGACAGAGTATTCGGGGTTATGCTGGCAGCATGCTTTAAGCGGAAGGAATATGACTGAAATTGTAAATGAAGCTTGAAAGCCTGGCAAACATGGGCGCTATTCTAGATTCCACTTGTGGCTGTAACACTTATACACAAATTACACTCTCCAAGCCCACTTACTTCTGAGATACCAAGGGCAATATCGCCTACTTAGCATGCCTGTGAGAATTAAGAGACATCATGTTCATAATTATCTCAAGGTGCCATTTATACCCTGAAAATGCCCAGTAAAAGGTAGTAGCTGTTAGCACATTTTCTCCCCTTGCACACTGCAAGTTTCAAACATCTTTCCTTTTAGAAAAGAGTCAAAAACAAAACAAAACAAAACAAAACAAAAAAACAATACAGCTAAGTTAAGAACCATCTCCTGCTAAGTTTAAAGATAGTTTTTACAAAAGGCATTTCAATAATGGTCTTGCTTTGATTATAAACGTTCTTTCTGCATAGAGACTAGGTCAGGTAAAAGGGGAAGCATAAATTTTGAAGGGTAGATTTAAAAGAAAAAAATCAGCACATAATAGTCAGAGGCAGAACTATTCCCCAGGCTAAACGCAGACAAATAAGACTGTAACTTAAATCGAAAGCAGCAAATAGCATGCACACGTTGACTAATTAGGGATGGCTGCTTGGCTCTGGCCTTGGGGAAAGATCAGGAAATAACATCAATCACTAAGAATCTGTGATCAATTAGTGATGTCTAGTGTGAATTCTAGGTAGGTCTGGGTCTAGTATCTAGGTAATACATAGGTGTTCAACTTTTTCTCCATCATATTCTGCAGTTATCCTCCATGGAGAAGGAAAGGAGCAAAGAAAAAAAAAAAAGCATGGTGGGTTGGCACATGTTATGGAAATAAAAAAATCTGATGGTCTATCAAAGTGGGAGTGTGCAGTGGCCAATATGTAAATATACTCTCACCACACATCACATGTTAATTTTGCCTCAGGGTTACTATTAATTTTAGGGAAACTCAACAGCAGGCAGAGGGTATCATGGTGAGATCAGAACTGTAGTTTAAGTCATAACCATCACTCTTGACTGCAGTGGTGGTTTGAATAAGAATGGCCTTCAAAGGCTCACAGACAACAGGGAGTGGCACTCATTGAGAAGGATTAGGAGGTATGACCTTGTTGGAGGAAGTGTGTTACTGGGGGCAGGCTTTGAGGTTTCAAAAGCCTATGCCAGGTTGGCCCTGTGTCTTTTTCCCTGCTGTCTGTGGATGCAGAACTGGGACTCTCAGCTACTTTTCCAGCAGCATATCTGCCTGCAGGCTGCCCAATACTTCCTGCCAAAATGATAATGGAATAAACCTTTGAACTATAAGCCAGGCCCAATTAAATACTTTCTTTTTAAAGAGTCACCTTGGTCATTGTGTCTCTTCACAGAGATAGAACAACCAACAAGACAGCTAGCGACCGCAACCTCCTTCTAAAAGGAAAGAAATCAACACAGCATATAGGCCGAGAAGTGCACGCCTCTTAGCGATGTATCCACTAATGTGTCCTGTTGAGAGCAGTATTTTGAGAAATTCAAGCTCAACAGCTTCCAAGTTTGTCTCTTTTTTTCTCTATCCAATTGGATCAGTCTCATGGCAACAACAGCACCTTCCTGAGTGAAGGCAAAGCTTAGTACCAACACATCATGGGGTATGGCAGAAGAAAGAATTCAGAGCTACGAGAAGATTAAGAACATTTTATTCAGAGTAATGTTGGGCACTAGTGACTATAGCCAGCCTACACTGCCTTGGCAATCTGAGTGAATGCTCAAGGCACAGGGGCAGGAAACAGAAGCCTTGAAGACACGGGTGGGCAGGTTTCTAAAAAGTTGACAAAAAATGAAGTTATATTCTACTAGCTCGTGTCTGTTGAAGATCTCAGAAAGGGAAAAAATGTCCAGTAAGAAGAAATCAGCCCAGGATTCCCTCTCTGTTTCTTGGCTAAGGTTGGAGCAGCTAGCTCATCACCAGCCTCTAAGTGGGTAAATTTAAATTTCCTTCAGATAAATGTTTTCCCAAATGAGAAAATGCTATTTTTAATGAAACCAAATAGCCTTAATTGGTTGTGATGGGAAGTAAACTCAGAGATAAACACTGCATAAATAATTCAAGGCTTTCCATCTGGGGAAACTTCTATCTGAATTGGATAACGGATATTCGACCTAAGACAGTCTGCAGCACGTAAAAAGCAACATGCATCTAAGCTGACTTTCTCAGCACAGCTAGCGTCCAGACAGGGTCCGGGGACAACCATTATGGGTTCCATTCTTACAATGAAAGCAAATTAAAACATCTGCTCGGGCCACACATTTTTACTGTCTCCTCCATCATTATGCCATTCAATTTAAAATGATTACCATGTCCAGGCTGGATTAAAAGGATGGGTGAGAAATGGCCCCAAGTTTCCAGAACTTACATACTAAAATCCATTAAGTATTAAGGGCTATGATAAACATCAGGGGAAAGTAAACAAGAATATTGCAGGGTAATTAATTCCAGTGGGGGGATGGACAGCTTAATGGAAGAGCTGGCATTTGGGCTGAGCAGTGACATCTGACATCAGAAGGATATTAACAAGGATGGCAGCGTACTACGCTGCATATGCTATTGATTATTTTTATTTTTATTTCATATTAATAGCCACTGCTAAGGATTCAGTTGTGCTTGCTGTGCCAGACTCTGAACTATCTATTTGGACGCAGTATTCCACTGAATCACACAACAGCGATCACATGAGCTACGCATCACCAGTAACTCAGCTTAAAGACAGAGATAACAGAGAGGTTAGAGGTGTTGTTGAGTGAGTCTCTGTAGTAGCCACATCTCTGTAACCGTGGGCCTTCCTTGGCAGCTACTCACGGACAGGTGGTAGACATATGTTCTGAGAATATAGGAAGGTATGGCACCTGGCTGGGAAGTGATGCCTACTGGGACCAAAACATATTCTCCCAGTGTCCCGCTCAGGAAAACTGAAAACTATTCCCTTCACAGACTGCACTGGTTCTAGTTTATAAGCACTAAATGTATGTATTGCGCTGTGACACTTTGTGATCAGCTGGTCTAATGCTTTCTCAGCATGAGTATAGGCTTTAACAACTCCCTCCCTCCCCCCCCCTCTGTGTGTGTGTGTGTATGTGTGTGTATGTGTGTGTATACACTCTTGTGCATGTATGTGTATGTGCATGTGTGGAAGCATGTATGTGGGAGCCAGAGGAAATCTCCAATATTGTGTTAGGTGTTATAGTTTTAGGACATGGGCATTCACTAGCGTGAACCTCACAAGTAGTCCAGGCTGGGGAGTCTCCTAGATCCCCTATTCCTGACTATGCAGGATTATAGAGCTCAAATACTTTGCACTTCGTTGAGATCTATCTATCTATCTATCTATCTATCTATCTATCTATCTATCTACCTACCTACCTACCTACCTACCTACCTACCTATCTATCTATCTATCTATCTATCTATCTATCTATCTATCTATCTATCTATCTTCTTCCTTCCTTCCATCCTTCCTTTCTCAAAAAATTATAACATTACCTTGATAAAGATTGGGTGTTCTACTTTCTTAGAATCTAAGAAAGACTAACATGGTCTAATCACACAACCAGCAAAACTTCAAAAAAAGAAGAAAAAAAAAAAACGCTGCCCCATAGCAAAGATTTACTCTTTATAGTTAAACCAAGATGACATAACTTCTAAGCACAGGATATTCTACCCTGAATACTGAATATTGAACAGGAAAATAAAGAGGAGGGGAGAGAGGGAAGGAGGAAAGGGGATGGGGAGGTTCAGATGCAAGAACATTATTCTATCTGTCCTTGAAAGGCAAGGGTAGGTGTCTGGAGAGATGCCTTAGCAGTAAAGCACATATAGCACTCTTGCAAAGGTCCAGAGTCTGGTTCCCAGCATTCACATTAGCTGATCACAACTACCAGCTCCAAGAAGTCCAATGCAGACGCCTGAATTCACCTGCATGCATGAGTTCCCATGTCCCAGCACCCAAAGTACCTCTTTGCAAAAGAAAGAAATATAAGCTGAGCCTGTTTTTTTAAATATGATAAAATTAAAACTGGAAACTGAGTTTTGTCTTTCCTTATGTCTCTGTTAAAAATGGAACAACATCAGACAGGTGAATTTGAACAACCTGGCCAGATGGTCTTGAAAAAACTAAGACAACCAAAAACATGGGACCTAAGGAGCAGCTTTCAAGAAGATTATTTTTGCTGCATTGGGTCAATTGTATGTAAGTCAAGGATTTGATCCTTTTAAGGTGTGGCAAAGGACAAAGGTGACAGCATGAAGCACGTCCTGCTTCCAGGGGAGTTTCTGAGATGCACAGGTGACATGATCCAACCAAGCCATTAGTCCTGATTGAACTTGTTCAGTGTGCCAAGCATGGGCAGAAATAAGGATCTGTCTCTTAGATTCAGCAGGTTTGGCTTTCAACAGGCTTCTAAGTTCAACAGTTCTCTGAAGAACAGCTGTGGAGGAACAACTCTGCCTTCAGTTACACAGAGCCTAAAATAATGAACATTGAGTGCATACTGGATAATGAGTATTTACTTCAACACATCAGCGCTTTTAGATCTCATACTATAAGAATCAGTTATTACTACCCAGAACGCATGGAACACATGGGGAGTCACTGAAAAAGATAGGTAGGAGGTACTCCAGGCAGATCTCTATGACTTCAAGGCCAGCCCGATCTACAGAGTGAGACAGCCAGGGCTACACAGAGGGATCCTGCCTCAAAACACAAACAAGGAAAAATAAAAACAACAACAACAAGGAAGGAAGGAGAGGGAGAGAGAGAGGGGGAGGGAGGAAGGAAGGAAATGTATTTGAACTCTCAGTTTTAGAGAGCCTCCATTTGCATAGCAGGAGAGGAAAAGGAGGGTTTGCAGTGACTGGATCATGTGACAGAGGCTCCTCACATCACAGTGGACCAGACATCACAAGGCAAGAACCCTGGGCTTAGAGATGACATTTATAGCCTCTCCTCTAGTGATCCACTTTTACCTTGTAGGCCTTCTAGCGTTTCTGCACTGCAATAGTGCTTGAATTGAGAACAAGTGTTTAATTTAAATGTGCACCTATTTGGGACACTTCAGTTTCAAAGCACAATACTGACCTCTTTCCAGCCAATTCCTTTACTACCTTACTGCTCTGTTGTATTAAAAATCCTGCTCATGAGAACGACATCTGGTTTCAGTTCAGGCCTTTGAAGACAGGCTAACTTTTCAGAAAAGTCTCAGAGGGTTAGTAGGACAGGACATTATATGTCTTCATCACTAGGGTGGGCACATTCCCTACAGGTGCTTAATGCTGGATAAATACATCTCTTCAAGGGAGCCTTGTTATCTGCTGTCTTACAAGGCATTAAAACTGATGTTTGGGGGAAAACTGTCTCCAATTTGTGAAACTTAGAATCTACTTTGGTGAGTGAAATATAAATATGCTGAGAAAATGAAAATGCTTTCCTTTTCTGTTCATTAGGAAGAGCCTTTTGAAATGCAGAGGCAGTCCTAGTGTGATATTTTATACACAGATGCACCAAGCTGCTATAAAGACATCTTTTTAAATATTAAAGACTTCGAGCTGGTTGTTGACTGCTAAAGTAACTACCTATACAAAACACTTAGCACCGAGAACCATCAGAAACCAACACTTCTTTATTAAATCTATTCAATGTCAAGACTGCTCAGTGAGTGGAGTAACTTTCTAAAATATTTAACACAGAGTCACTTGCAAGCAAAGAAGATATTTTTTATTAAACATACTTAATGATGAGTGTATTAAACATACTCTAATACTGGCTGGTAGACATAGAGAAGTGCTGTAACCATTACAAAACCAACACCCAGTGTCTGCATCTATGCCTACTCAGACCTCTGCCCTATGAAGCCTGTGTAAAGCACTAGTCACAGCCACTCGTGCGTGGCTGATATACAAGGTTGACCTATGTGGCCCAGGCTAGCTTTAAATTTATGATCTTCCTGGCTTTGATTCCTGACTGGTGGGACTTTAGACAGAAACCACCATGCCCAGCAATTCAATAACACTGTTAAGTTCAGCATACAGCCACATTTACTTAAACCAATCAGCTATGAAATTAACTCCTCGCAATGGAAAGTAATAATTCTACACACAGAGTCTCCGTAGATCTATCAAAAATAGAGATCCGAGGTTTAAAGTTATGTAGATGACAAGTGCTGTCCTTAAGAGAAGGCAATTGTAGAAACCTCATACCTAAATGGAAAACACTGTAAAGCCTTTGTAATGACCATGTCCCATCTTGTTTCTTGTTTCCACTATTTTATGAGATCCTTTTCTTACCCCTATTGCATGCAAACAATTAATTTATACCAGTGATGGTGAGCGAGCTTCCAAGCACTTCTTAGTGGCTTTACAAGTTTTAAGATGTGAGCTATATACACAAACACATGGGGCCCTGAGTCTGATCCCCAATGGTACGAAGAAAGAGGGGGTTCAGGGGGCATGTCTAGCCATATGTGTGTTCACTGAACAGATTACAATGAACCAGCTATACCATTGCTATAGGTGTAGAATACCTTTCCAACCTGAAAGTCCATGTGCGTCACCCACTCAGGGTCCATGTGGAGAGGTTTTAGAAGAAATGAAAGCAGTAAAACGTTCTTTCCTGTTACAAAAGGGGTATCTTGCGACTGATTATTTCATCCAAATTCATCCCATGAGGCAAATAATGAGCAATCAGGAAACGGGCTGCAGAGACGTTCCTAGATTGCCCAGAACCGAGCCAGGATCAAATGCAGACCCATTTCTGATTTGTTTGTTTTGTTTTGGGTTTTATTTTTAAAAACAACAAAGTCAAGCATTATGGAATAGATGTTTATGCCCAATCCTTCCTTTACATGCTAAAGCCCAAGCTGCATGGCATTTGGAGACACAGATCTCTGGTAGATGAAGTCATGACAGTGAAACTATCAAGATGTAATCTTCAACCTTATAAGAAGAGACAAGAAAGCCTGTTACCTCCCTGCCTGCACACACTGGAGAAGATGCCTTATAGGGACACCTACATACTGGCCCTGGATACCTTCTCACGTCCAGAGCCACAGAGAAATACATTTCTGTTGTTAAACCACTCGGCCATGGGCTATGGTCTTCTGCTGAGACAATGTGGGCAAACCAGAAAACAGTAGTAAATGGTTCCATGATTTTAACATCAACAGCCTCATTAGCAGACACAAATAACCCGGGAGTATAGAATACCAGCCCTCAAAGGGGACCATTCTCTTCTTCCCTACCTGGGACACTAGTCTGGGGACACCATGACTGTGTGGCACAGAGTGTACGGGGATCAAGGCTGTCACACAGCACACAGGAGAAGACGGTAATAGAAAATGAGAGCTGAAGAAGTCAAACTATCAGGAAGGACAATGTTGTCATAGGAATGTAGCTCATGGTACCCAGCATGCACTGTGTCCTAGGTTCAACCTTCAGAAATCCAATGAGGGGACGTGGTGGAAAGGACAACATTAAGGTAAGTTCCACAGGTTTTACAGGATGTCATTAAGGTAACAGAAATGAACTCTCTATATAAGCCTAGATGCATCCCTGTGTAACTCGTGGGCCAGATGCCTGGGTTCCACCCACAGCAGCTCTGACCACTTCCTGCCTCCATGTTTCTGGTATCATTATTTTAATCTCCCCAGCACCAACTTTCCATATCTTACTGCAGATAAAATGAAACTTTGCTGATGAAGTTACAGGGAGTAAGATAAGTCCAAGCTCCCTGTCTTCGGATGATACCCGGACTAGCTCTGGGCATTAAGGACCCCACGGATGTCAGGACTGAGTGGAGAAGCACTGACATTCTGGCTTGAGTTATCTGAGTACCGAGCTCTGCACAGCCCCACGTCATCCCCAGCAAAGCACAATGGAGTGAGCCCTGGAGGCCATTTAATCAGAGCAGGGCACAAATTACCCAGCATTTGTCTTCTGCCTTGTTGTGGAGTACGCAGTTTTAGCAACTGCTTTTCTTACTGTTTATTTATACTGTTTTTTTTTGGAACAAAATCTCAGTAAAACTACTCTAGGGACAGTTTTATCTCCCCACCCCCACCCCCAAGAAGCTACATGCATAAATAAGCCATTGAAAGGGATTCAAAGCAGTGCAACCCACTGAATTCGGAGCAAAGGGAGGGCATTGAAGGACAAGTCATGCTGGCACAAAACATGGGGGCAGGAGACACGCGGGCATGAGCACGCCTGTGGCGCGACCCTTGAACAGCTAAACTGAATGGATTTCAGAACACTCCATTAGCGCATTCTCATTTCTTCTAATTTGACCCAGTTCTTATAGTAGTAAAGACTGGAGGAAGTCCTGACTAGTGTCCCCAAGTAATGATGGGGCTCAAACACAAGGAAAGAAAACTCAGAAGTCTGTAATAACTGGGACTTATGCTCTATTTAGGATTATTAGTTTTATATTTTGTTCTCTCTCTCTCTCTCTTTCTCTCTCTCTCTCTCTCTCTCTCTCTCTCTCTCTCTCTCTCTGTGTGTGTGTGTGTGTCTGTCTGTCTGTCTCTCTCTCTCTCATTCTCTCCCTCCCTCCCTCCTTTCCCCTCTCCCTCTCCCTCTCTCTCAATGGAATGAGTTCTGGGACATTCTGTAGACCAGGCTGACCTTGAACTCATAGAAATCCACCTGCTTCTGCCTCCCAAGTGTTTAGATTAAAAGCATGAGCCACCATATGCTTTTGACTTTTTTCGTAACCTAACAGAGAATTCTTTGCGCGGGGGGGGGGGGGGGGTGTTAAAATTTAGCAAATCGCTAAATAGAAGCTAAGCTTAAGTATCTCTTAATGACCTGGCAAACTTTACCTCTCTAACAAAATACAGAGTTCAAACGGTTTCCCTCAATGAACAAACACTGTTGGTTTTTTTCTTCCAAAGCTCTTTTCACTAAGTATCCACCAAATGAGTCCCCTCCCCTTGGACAGACAGAAGGTACACTCTGGATGGTGAGGGTATTTTTTTTCTGTGCATAAAGTAGTGCTTGACATAGAAAGTACCGGGTGGGGTGAGTAAATCACAGAATTAACATGACATCAATTCCTTACTCATAAAATCTACAGGCAAGAACCAACAATGTCCCTCCCAAATGCTGGACTTAGGCCTACATCTGTCTGAGGTTTAAGTATGATCCAGTGCCCTAGAGAACAGCTCTCAGCCAGGACTGCATCCAAGATGAAGAATGTCACACTGGATGTGCCCGCCAACTTCCCAGCTAGAACCTACAGCTTCTCCATTAGAGAATGATAAATGCCACTGTCATAATCAAAATTTTTCTGTGGTTTTCAATGTGCTGGCTTTTACACGGAGAGCCAAAGCATTAATAAAGCGATTGCAGGAGTTGGATTATAAGTCTATGAATGTCAGTGGCAAGGTTTCCCATATGTCACTTTGCGGAAATAAAGGACTTGAGAGAGAGAGAGAGCGAGGGACTGGGCAGAACAGGACCGGCTTATGTTTTAAGTGGAGGGTGTTGAGAACACAGTGGAAAACAGATGAATGAGACCAATGAAGGGAAAGTCAATCAGTCACGTTGCCACAGACCCGCGGATGCATGATGGCCGCACTAAACACCCCGGAAGAATCTGCGCACCTTCCAACCCTAGTCCATCACACCCGTTTCTCAGGGCAGGGCAGCTGAGCCACAGCCTGCCTAGGTGGCCTTTGTGTTGTGCAGTCCCTGCTTTGCAGGTGACATTAAGGTTTCTGGGACACCATGGGTGCCAGATCACTATAGATTTTTTTTGTCAACTTTGCTTAGAGATAAGGGTCACCAAACCAGTACCACTCTAGAGCCAGAAAAGCCTTGCTGGTCCTTAGCACGCACAGATTAATTTTAAATGTACAGGGTCAGGGTAGGAGGGGTATGCTACCCTTGGCACAGCAGGGCTAACTTCCTCAAGGTCACAGGGGTCTTCTTTGGATGAGGCCTCAGTGTGGGCATCTGCCCTGCTTCCAAACACTTAATATTCTCAACCATCACCCGAACCAATGTGGCACAGTCCTTAATCCAAGGAGGAAACATGGATGAGGATAGCTGTGTGAACCTAGTTAATTTAAAAGTAATAGAGTGAGATTACTCCCATTACATTTATCGAACTGGCCCTCCCGTGGCTGGCTGCAGTGGCAGCCAAGTCTTCAGCAGAGACTCACATGGTTAACCATCAATGCCATGGCTTGGACTTTATTATTATTATTTTTTTTAATCACGCATGGCTATCTTCTGCTACTGCTGATATTTTCAAACTTTCTTTTTCAGAGTGTGCTCATGCGCCATGCTGATGGAGTGCAGCGTTCCTTTCTCGACCTTCCCATCACTCATCTGTTCGTCCAGCTGAGCAGCTGCTGAGACTCTCAATGGACATACACCTTTGAAGGAAGAGTAACTGGCAAGTGGGAAGATCACAAGAGTAGGGTCTGAAAGTCAGGGTAAACGCACAGTCAACACAGGGCAGTGGATGCTTTCCTTAGAGACCCTCCCAGGGTGCGGCATGGTGAGGCACAACTTTAATCCCAGCACTGGGGAGGCAGAGGAATGAAAATAAAACAGCAAAATTACATCCCAGAGGGTCTGGGCTAAATTACTATATATTATAAATTAAAAAAGAATTACTTTGTGCCTCAGCTTGCCTGTATGACATGCTTAGAGAAAACTGTTAACCCAGGTTTCCTGAGAGATTTAAAAACATTCAAATTAGGCTGGAGAGAAGTCTCTATGCTTACAAGCAGTGTGTGCTCTCTGGAGGCCTTGGCTTGACTCCCAGCACCCACATGGTGACTCACAACCCCTTAACTGTAGTCCCACTGGAGGCCCCCTTCCGGCCTTCACAGGCCCAGCATGCATGTGGCACACAGACAAACATGCAGGCAAAGCACCCTACACATGCACAAGAAAAATTAAATGAAGAATTTATTTTGGAGAGGTTTTTTTTTTTCTTTTGAAAAAAAAAAAAAAAAAAGTCTTGGGAACTGCAAGATGTCTCAGCCAGCAAAGGAAGTGGTCACACAGGCCTGCCTCATGGGATTTGGTCCCTAGAATCTGAGGAAAGGTGGAAGGAGAGAGCTGGCTCCCCCAAATCCTTCTTTGACCTCCACACATCCATGCTTTGCATGCCTGCCACCCATATCATGAACATACATGTCCATTCATGTGTACATGCACACACTAATCATTAACTTTTTATAAAGGAGTAGTAATGATATTAGTGGCACACATTAAGTGGTCTCTGAATAGAACATTAACTCATACTGTCACATCCTCATGAAACTCATCCACTAACTAGGGTTTCTGGACACTCTAGAAGAGTTGCCAAGAGACTGGAGAGATGCCTCAGGAGGTAAAGCACACACTACTCTTGCAAAGGATCTGGGTTTGAATCCCATCATCCATATCAGGTGGATTACAATCATCCCTGTAACTCCAATTTCAAGGCTCTGTTGTCCTCTAGAACAACCAAAGTCATATACGCAAATAGACCAGACAGACACACATTGGAAAAGGAAGGAAGGAAGGAAGGAGGGAGGGAAGGGAGAAAGGAGGAAAAGAAAGAAGGAAAAAAGGAAGGGAGGGAAGAAGAAAGGGAAGGAGGAAGGAAGGGGGGAAGAAGAAAGGGAAGGAGGAAGGAAGGGAGGGAGGAACAAGGGAAGAAAGGGAGGGAGAGAGAGAAAAGAGAGAGAGAGAGAGAGAGAGAGAGAGAGAGAGAGAGAGAGAGAGAGAGAGAGAGAGAGAGAGAGAACTAACTCGTGTTTTCTATTCGTACACACTTGCAGTGGGGGAAAGGCTTCTCCCCGTGACAGGACAAGGCAAGCCGGACAGGACATAGGAAAGAATATTTCCAGATGCAACTGACTAGGAGAGCAGGCAGCTGCCAGACTCACAACCAGTCTGTGCATCCACATGGCATGTCACAGGCAAACTGAACAACTTTTGTGAGATTAAAACAAGATGAAATCATCATATTTCTAGCTCAGAAGTAGGCCAGTCATTCAACCATTTCAATATTACCATGAGGGAGTGATTTAATAGACAAAGCCTGTGCAAATTTTGCCATCCAATTCCTCTTAACATTAATAGTTTTGCCTGACAAAACCATCTGTACCAGCTGAAAATTCTAAGTCTCTTACACATGAGAAGGCGTTCTGATTTTTTTCACTGATCTGAAATTAAAATTTCCAACCATAAAAATATATTTAGATCCAAGGCTCCATGCCACTTCTGAAAACTTGTCATTTAAATCACGTTGGGTGTTGAATGAGATATAGGTGAAATTTAACTTTCACTGCAGTTTAGTCTCGATCACAGGAAAATTTATAACCTAGGAGTAAATCTTGCTGTCAGGAACAACATCTTCACTAAATCAGATTTGTGGCTTCCCTCCTTCTCCCAGTACTTTAGTAAAAACTGGGATGCTCTACACTAAAACCCAGTTGTTTCCTTCTTTCTTGACCACAAAGGCTCTGTTGAGGTTACAAATTCAGCACTGGGCTATAACAACTGGGCTATAGACAACTGGGATAATTCTATACCATGTAATCAGGCTTAATGTGTCCTTTGGTGTCTGTGGGCACAGGTTCCTCCTCGTCCTCCTTTTAAAAGATTTATTTGTTTTATACATATAAGTACATTGTCACAGTCTTCAGTCACACCAGAAGAGGGCATCAGATCCCATCACAGATGATTGTGAGCCACCATGTGGTTGCTGGGAATTGAACTCAGGAACTCTGGAAGAGCAGTCAGTGGTCTTAACCGCTGAGCCATCTCTCCAGCTCCAGCTTTCCTTCTTAAATGGCTATTCCATCTCCCTGTTTTTGGCAGATCCTATGTTCCCCGTGCATCTCCTACAGCTCACTGGAAGCCAGGAAACACAAGTGGAACACTACATGGTGAAACCTTCTGTCAAAGGCTTCAGTGTTTCTATTTTATCCCAGTACTGGTGGATTTATGAATGGTAGGTCCTTTGGAACTACTGGTTTCTCAGACATCCCCAAACGCATACACTATGGATGTGAAAAGCAGAACCAGAAAGATACAGTGGTGCACTTCTTAATCTCTGCACTCAGGATCAGAGAAAGAAGATCTCTGTGAGTTTGAGGCCAACTTGGCCTATGGAGGGAGTTCCAGGATAGCCAAGGCCACATAGTAAGACCCTGGGGGTGGAAAGGGAAGTAGAGAGACAGAGATAGATGGTGGAAATGGAGAGAGAGACAGAGAGACACAGAGAGAGACATAAAGATAGAGAGAGACAAAGACAGACAGAGAACCGACACTCTTACTTGGGCCTTCCCTTTCAGAGCTAACCTTCTCAACAAAGCAGTCCACTGAACCCAGTTGCACAACCCAAAGCCTTGACAGATGCTCTCCCTGAATTTCCCTTCTATATTCAATACCCAGACCTGCCAAGTTCATTACTAATGCTTTCCCTGGCCCAGCCTCCAGTCACACGGAGGTAAATAAGCATCAGACTTAGCTGTGCCCCCTACCCCAGCCTCCCAAGGTTACTCAGTCCAAGCAGCAGGCATCCTCAACCTCTTCCACTGTCTACACTACTACCTCAGATATCTTCCAAAGATAGATCTAGGCATGCCAGGTCCCACTTCAGGATGTTTGAAGGGATTCTCGTTCCCCTCATTGTAAAAATTCTAGGCTTATCAGTGTAGCAAGCCTTGCTTATCCTTCTAGCAATCTCTCTGGTGAGGTCAGTCTGACAGCATGCTGTCCATTAGGCACTGGTCAGCCTTTCACATGGGTGAGTGTCTCCCTTAACTCCCACCCAGTGTTTCCGGAGGCACTTTTCCTTAGGCATTTCTATCTAACTCCTTAGGCTACTTCTATCTCACTCCTCTGTACTTTCTGTGCTTGAGGGGTCTCTGAGCTCCTCCTTGGAAGTACTCCCCCAAGTTTCCATGCTAGGCAGGTATGTCATCTCATCCAGTGGAGACGCCAAGTCATTGGCTGGTACTCAGACTAAGATATAGCCGTCCTCAATCCCTGTATGTTAACTTGGAGCTGTAGTGGCTGCTGGGTCATCTCCCGTTCCCACTTCTATTCTGGAGGTGAATCAGCCGTCCTTCCAAATGAAGTCAAGAGTAATTTCTTTTTTTTGTTCAGGCTTTTCCACAACTAATCCCTTAATTGAGACTCACATCATACCCTCAGACTTGTCTGCAACCCAGTTCTTAGTTGATATTGCTTGTTGCTCATTGAGAGGGCTTCTCACCCCACCCCCACATCATGATTTATGAGTCCTCTTCCACTCCAAGGACCCTGCCTCCTCAACTGTCTCTTGTTGGTCAACTGATTGATCAATGGTGACATTTCCAGTAAAAGCCTGAGTCCCTTTACCCGTAATTAAGGAGCATGCACAAGCTGACTAATATCTATTTAACCACAAATTCTTCCATAAATCCCCAGGTTGGAACTTCCAATTTTTATAAATGTCCTCTCATCTATCAAAAATATTAATTAGTCTTATGTATAGTTCTTTATGTCTAAAAATTACTTATAGCAATATTTCAGTTCTATCATTTGCGAAAACAACAAATTAATGAGAAATTTGATGGGCTGACTTTACAGACACCAGATAGATGTAGGCATCAGAAAGAATATCCCAGCTCTTCAGGAATTCATGCAGATCTTGTTTCCTCTGGGAATCTGTTGTTACAACTTTTTTTAAAAATGCAGAAAATAGAAGATAAAAACACAGTGAAAATGTTTTCATCCCTGGAAAATGGTATGTAATATATAAGATATACCTGCATAAACATATCGGCTCATGCTTGGATATACGGCGTTTCACTAATAGCCTCATGCAATTTAAAACTTGAGTAACTCAGGATGTGCGAATGATAGTGGCAAATTGTAAACAATATATTTATTCGTCAAACCCATCTCCGTTAATAGAATATGGGGATGATCATGAAAGCAATTTATGAAGTCATTCAACCACAGCCAGAAAATTCGAGTTGGAGAATTATGTTGGACAATGTCTGGTGACAGGTGGAGGTGATCAGACAATAGGAAGCGCACAGCATTATCTCAGGAATGTTAGTGCTATATAGATGCATAATCCACAGGTTACCATCACTTGTGATACGAAGATGAAAGTAAATCCAAGGTCTTATGAAAGAAGATCTGAGCTCGCTGAACCAGGAGGAGCAGTATTTGTGCTTGGGTCCCATTCTTCACCCACATTCCAGCAGCCAGAGGGAAGCCCTTAAGGTCACCCATGGACTCATCAACTTGCCTTGCATCTTGATTTATGTGTTTTTAAAATGTGGACAGCATCCATATGGTATGTTTTCCAATGGAGAGAGATAGATTAATAAATAAATAACCCGAGCATCTTTTCAGAGGCTATGCTGCTAGTTTGACTTGTTCATAAATAACAGTTAGTGTCTTAGTCATTTTTTAAGAACACATGAGAAACATGAAATTGAGAATGAAACCCCTGGTTACCTTTTAATAATTAGTGTCTTTAAAAAACAGCATACACTTTTCTGTTCGAAGGCAAACCTGAAGCCTGTAGACGTGAGGCACCCTTGTAAAAAGTGAGATGAACAGTTTATCTGAAGGGGTTATTTGAACCTGCTTTATGCAATAAGCTACCCAGAGGTTCAAAAAAGCTTTGTAGTCTCTGAGACTGGTGCTGACCCTATGTGTTGGTTTGTATATGCTTGTACCAGGGAGTGGCACTATTAGAAGGTGTGGCCCTGTTGGAGTAAGTGTGGTCTTATTGGATTAGGTGTGTCACTGTGGTGTGGGCTTTAGGACACTAACCCTAGCTGCCTGGAAGCAAGTATTTTGCTAGCAGCCTTCAGATGAAGATGTAGAACTCTCAGCAACTCCTGCACCATACCTGCCTGGATGCTGCCATGTCCCCACCCTGATTATTGACTGAATCTCTGAACCTGTAAAGCCAGCCCCTTACAAATTTTATTCTTATAAGAGTTGCCTTGGTCATGGTGTCTGTTCACAGCAGTAAAACCCTAAAAAGTCAGAGTATTTTGTCTTTTGACCATGACCTAAAATTTTTCTGGATGTACAACATACAGCATGTCCAATGTGGTGGTGTTGAGGCTTGATGAGGGAAGGTAGGGATATAAAATACCACAGCAAACTTTTCCTTCTGGTTGAATTAACAACAGGATTTAATGAAACCACACATTTTGTAATGCGCTTGGTCATGCATTTCAGTTTTGTTTGGAATCAAAATCCTTCCTCTTCTAGAATGTGACAGATTAAATTATTAAAAATGTACAGGCAGTAATTAGTGTACAGATGCCAGGAGCATAAGAATATTTCCCGTGCTGTGTCTGTGTCGCCTCAAAAACATCAATTTGCAAAGGCCTTTTCAGGACAAAAAGTACCCGACAACATTAATTATTATTATTATTATTATTATTATTATTATTATTATTATTATTGATACAATATTAAATGGGCGTGTTTGGCTGTACATGTACATGGCCACACATGTACACATATATGTGCATGCAGGTGAAGGTCAGAGGTTGTTCTACAATTTACCTTGTGAGATGGGGGTCTTGCAGTAGCTGGAACTATTTCAGCTAAGCTGACTGAGCAACACACCCTAGGTGTCCTTCTCTCTACCTCCCAAAGGGATTACAGGTATGCATTGCTTTAGGTATGGCAGACTCAAAATCAGATTGTCATGTTTACACAGCAAGCGCTGAGCCATCGCCCTTCACAGGCTGGTTGTCAATGTCTTCCTTTCTGCGGAGGACTCCTTCCCACAAAGAACAAGTAGATTCCAGCTTCCGGGAAAACCCGGCCTCACCCTCTCAGTAGATGCTGTGATACCCAGGAACCCGAAAGAATATTTGGTGAGCCTTCGTATGGGCTGGGTCATATGTAGCACATTCACAAAGATCTGTGGAGTAAGTAATCAGGAGAGGAAACATTTGCCCTGAGCACCCAACACACTCCCGACTTCCAGCAAGCACTGTGATTTTTTACTGTAACAAGGAAAATCATTCACTGAATCACACAAAAAATGTTCCTTTGTTTCTAACTCCTGCCCTTGTCTTATACATGAACAGACACATTTTCTGGATGATCATTTAGCCAATTCTTTCCTGACCCTCCCCCTTTTCATGTTGGCTCTGGGGCACATTTTTTGATGGATTTGGAAGGCTGTGTTCATGAAGGAAGTTTATTTCTTTTGCTAGGCTTCTGACTAGAGTAAAATCTGATTAAGCTTGCCCACAGGTAAATTTTTGTCAACTGCTTGGCTTAAAACACAAGTAGACACTCGGGAAACTTGGGAGGAATGAGAACACAGCACACAGGCTTCTCGTGAAAGCAGCAGGCATTTTTTTTATGCAGACTTTTGCTTCAGCTAAGATGTGAAAATTTGAGGTCCTGGTCCCTGGGGTGGGAGAGGCGATGAACCCGGGCACAGGCCAATGCACTGTGCAGAGGAACATGTGGAAGAAAAGGGCTCCATGGTAGAAGAAAAGCCACTGGTGGCCTCCTAGTCACCACAACCAGAGGAGAGAAAGTCGGTTAACAACACAGCCCCTGGCGCTGTCGGGACACTGAGGGAAACACTATTGTCCCCAAGTATTCTCTGAGATGGGGTAGTTCTGAGTTACATAGTCTACTTCTATACTACTTCTTATACTAATCAACAATTTTTTAAAATTAGTTGGAAAATTTTTAATTAATATGTTAAACCCCATCTCTGATTTGCCCTATTCAATTGCCACTGGGTGGAAGACTATGGGAAAAATGGGGACTGACATATAAAAAGGTCCTTCTCCTGAGTGGTTACAATGGTGCTTCTACATAAATTCTTGGGATGAATAATACTTTGAGCAGTTTTAACAGTGGCAGAGCAGACAATGGAAACATGGCTCCCACCCGTCCGCTGGCTATGTAGGGCATCTTGTCATGTACTACTTGTATATACGTTAGGTATTTCCACATGAGAAAAGTGAGGCTTGTCAACGTAAAGTCATGGGCCTGGGTCCTGTAGAGAAGAGTAAAGGCCACTATTCACACCCAGACACGCAGGGGGACACAAATTGCTCACACTAGCCTCCATTCTATGTCTCAAAATGAGAACAAAGGAGGTGCCCATGGAAACTAGCACAATCTCCTGAGCTGCAGAAAAGTCGAGACACATAGTTAATAGTAAAATGTCAGGGGCTGGGGAGATGAGGCAGTGGCTGAGAGCCCTTCTGCACAGGCATGGGGACTTGACTTAGATCCACTGCACCCACGTACAAGAGCAGCGCATGGTCCCATGCACACCTGTGGCTCATACAGGTTAACAGCTCCAGGTTCAGTAAGAACCAGGAAACCCTCCTATATCCTCCACATACATGCCCATGGGGACAAGCATCTGCATATACAGGCTACACACTTTCATGCACATCAATACCCCCCCCCACACACATGTAAGCACACAGACATATATACACACATGAATACCCACACACACACACACACACACACACACACACACACACACACACATGTAAGCACACAGACATATACACACACATGAATACTCACACACTCATACATGTGCATACACACCCCAATACACATAAACACACAGGATAAGTGACAATTTTACAGATAATAAAGCACTGCATTTTTGATACTTAAGAATATTTTGATACTCTTCTATGTAAGGAAATCCAAGACTAACCACAACAGCACTTAACATAGTCATCACCAAACCTTGGATGTGATAAAAGCTGCCTCAGCCTAGGAAATCAATCCCATTATGGCTATTTATGCAATAGGGGTAGTAAATCTGTGAGAAATAAACTGGCCTCACTTACTCCATTGATTGCCTAGGCTTAAGACAGATGACACTTGCAAACTCTAGTGCATGGCTTGCAAAATCATTTTTCTCTTTAATAACATACCCTCTATTGAAAAAGAAATCATTTAAACATCATGACAATATGGCACCACAATTTCTATTAACCTTCTCAAAAACTTGTGATTAGAAACGTATCTGTAAAATATGAGAAAGAGTAAAAAACTGGCCTCCCTTTCTGAGCCAGTAAGGAAGTTATGCAGCAATTTTGTTCCCTAAGTCTGGCAAACATTAATGATGTCATTATTGAGAATTTAAGAATGCCCAGCCCACCCCAATGGTTTTCTTTAATCGGCTATTTATTATAGCATTAAACAAAAGTCATTATAATCTTACATTAGCAGAAAAGACAATTTTATGAAACCTGGGAAATTTTAAAGATACTTAGAGCTTTTTAGAAAATGTTAATAATTGAAGCCACATGAAAAGAATTCAAAGAGACAACCTTTTATAGTTGTAAGCTAAGAAAACCTTAGGACACTTCTAGGGTTCTCAAATTTAAATTAAAAAAAATTATAGTTTCTATAAAACTTAGTTTGGAAGCCAGGTGGTGGTGCACACCTTTAATCCCAGCCCTTGAGAGGCAGGTAGATCTCTGTGAGTTTGAGGTCATCCTTGTATACAGAGCAAGTTCTAGGATAGCCAGGGTTACACAGAGAAACCCTGTCCTCAGGGGGGAAAACGTTCCAAACACAAATTATACCAGGCAGAGGATTCCTAGAAACCATGGAGACATAAGCACAGAGACAGTGTCAGGACTATACAGTCAAATAGCAAACAAGAACACTGCGACTTTTCAGAGTCAACACAGCACGTTGGGGAAGGTGTCTGTGTGAACAAGGTCCTGTGAGCAAGGTTTCAACTTCCAGGGAGAGTAACAGGGAGGGAGGGAGGGAGGGAGGTTGGAAAAGGATGGAAGGAGCAGAGAGGGGAATGTGCTGCAATATATAATGCACTCAGACTTACAATTTTTAAAAAAATAAGTTGATTTCTTCAGCACACAGGTGGTTAGTGACAACTGAGATGCCGTTTTCTAAAGTCTCAAGTGCATCATCCCATCCTCACAGTTCCAAACTCTGACTTCCTGCCCACACAGGAAGACCAACTGGTCCATGCTTACCTGATAAAAACAGATCCCTTCTAACTGGGGTCATAGCCTGGCTTTTCAGACTATGAAAGAACTCAAGCTAACAATCGATAAGAAGCAAGAAATGATAGTTAACGTGACAGATTTCTACAGAAAAGGTGATAAATCATCTCCCATCATCTGCTTAACTAGACCATCTCAAGGCCAAACCCTGAAAACAAACAAACAAACCAAAAAATCCTCATTGCCACAAAGGGGAAGAAATGCTGAAACTGGAGAAAAACGTTGCAGAGAACAACCGGCCAATCCACCATGCGGATTCCTGGAGGACCAAACACAGGACACCTGGCTGATTTTCCATAGCAGGAGGGCTAAGGACACCATGGAAACGTCAGTAGAAGTCTGTCCCTACTTGGTTTTCTTGCTGGGCAGAGATGTGGGCCACTAGGCTTTCCCTCCGCAGCAGGTAAACTCTGCTCACCTGAGTGTTTGCAGCGTCTGGGGTGGAGCTGAGGCCACGCTAGTGCCGCTGACTGACATGATAATATCCCCCCCCCCCCCCCGCCTTGTTCTGTCTCATTCAATACTTTGAGCCATAATTTAATGATAACATGTGGTGGTACAGTTAAGCTGCAGCTTTTTTTTTTTTTTAAACTAAGTTAATTAGAATGTTATTAAATAATGAATTCATTTTTGAATTTACTTATTACATTATATTAATACAGAGACAGAAAGATTGATGCCATTTTAAAAGATGAACAGCCAAGGGGAAAAGAAAGAGGAGTGAGATAAATACTGTATCACCAAGAAATTAATGACATATTTTGTTAGGGGAGATAATAGCTTTGGTTTCAGTAGAAGTGGTCGTCCAAAGAATCCACTCACAGCACATACACGAAATGACCCTGAAAACAAGTTCACTAGGTTTGTTATCTTAAGCTGCTGTTAGGTGAGTCTCAGACCCCAAAGGCGCAGAACTGCAGCTCTTAGCAAATCGATTTACTAATCCACCCAGGACTCTATCAATCCTGGAGCCAATCTTTCCACCTATCGCCAAAACCCAGGGATCCAGACCCATGCATAAGAACATTAGATGTGTCAAATAAATTGAAGTTCCCATGCAAATCCCTGATCCCTGCCAGTTCTGATTGCAGCTTCCACTGTTGGTGCCAGAATCTACTTACACTGAACAAAGCCTGCTGGGAAAATCCTGGTGAACTTTCTAACCTTTCCTGAGTCAATAGACATAAGCACTGATTCTGCTATTCAGATACAACAGGAGGAAGTGGCCATTCATGTAGGCGCCGATGTCTGGGGCGCTCACCGTTATTATCATCTAGGTATGCTAAACCTATGATGAAAGATCCTTAGTGTGTTCAATTTGATGAGGGTAAGAACGGGACTCCATTCCTTTAGTTAAAAAAAAAAATTAAATGCCATCTAAGAACCATGATATTTAGATGGTACTTGGTAGAGAGGTCACAGAAATTAAAAGGCACAAGTGCTCCCTGCACACAGGATTCTGGTCACACACACACAGTTACACATGGAAGTTTTTGTTCTTTGCTTTGTTTTGAGACAGGATCTCATTGTGTAATACCTGGCTGGCCTGGAACTTGCTATATTATATAAACCCGGCTGGCCAACCAATGAATGGGGAGAGTAGCTGTTCACACAACAATGCACTGAGGCCGGCTTATTCCCTGCACCCAGAAGCTCCACCAGTGGAAAACACTGTCTCTCTTACCTTTACAACATACGTGTGCCTGGCTCCAGAGCCCAGATATACGATCTACTTAGCTGGATGCTGTTAACAGGGACTGAGGAAAGAGCCAAAGTGACAACCAATGATGGAGAGTCAAAATAAATTCTGTGCCATCTACATCACAGAAGCAGAAACAACAACTTTTACACATGGCCTGTTATGTGACACCCCACAATGCACTGTAATAATTCTCATAAAAACAACATCAGCTAAGCCATTAGCGCTGGATGTCAGCTCACAGGAGGGGAGAGAAGTTAAAGAGTTGTCCAGACTCACACTCTGCTGAAGCAGCAGTGACAACATCCACACACCAGCCTGCTGGCTCTACAGCCCTATTTGCTTGCAGTAACCACCAGTGAACCCCAGCCATTGTACTGGGCCCTGCCTGGGTGCAGGCAGCAATGTTCCTCCAGTGAAAGACTCCATTGGCTAGTAGAAGGGGGCTTAGAAAGTGATGTGAGGCATGTTGACATTTCTATATGCTTTCAGGGAAGATATGCTCCCTTTAGTTCACATGTTAGGTATGGCTTTGGTAATAGAAGACCAAACAGGATTTGAACATTTATGATGTTCTCATATGCCACTTTTCTACTCTTTTGTGAAGGTCTCAGAATGACGTTAGGTTAGACTCCTTCTGTGGGCCCCTCCTCAGTCTTACAGTGAAATGCATTAATAGTACAATGCAACTACACTATGCTGTGAGATATACTTGACAGAATAAGAAGTGGGTTAGAAGCCTAGGGAAGTATTCAGGATCTTTGGAAGTCATAAGGCTGGCTCTGAGCATCCTCACTACGGTAGTATCTGGCCTCTCTCCTGTGAAGTATGCAGAAGTCTCAGCTGCAGCCAGGTATTCTGTGATCAGTCAAAAAAGACCCTAAAGGCAGACGACTATCAGTTTCCTTAGCTGGTTTGAATCAGATCTACTTTAGGCTTCATGGAGATTTCTGACAGAATGACCTCTCTCAGCTCAGCTTTGTCTTTAACTGAAAAACAGGGACAGCAGATGGAAATTAATAGATACTTTAATAGAATGTTTAAACAGATAAATAATATAATATGTGTGTGTGTGTGTGTGTGTGTGTGTGTGTGTGTGTGTGTGTGTATACAGCATATATACACCGCTCTGAGTCAAAACAGTCAAGACTCAGTGGTTACTATGCTAGGTGCTTTTAGCATGCATTGTTCGTTTGTTTGTTTGAGTCACATTCAGACTCTCTTGTCCCGCTAACATTGCTCTGTAGCTTCGGAGTGAACTCCTGCCTCACCTCTCGAATGTTTGATAGTCCAACGATAAACCACCATGTCTAGGTACTGTTTTAAGTTATAAAGCTCTTGTTTGTAGAATATACCATGACACTCTGACATAGGGACATTGCTGTGGATTGACTACGAGCCAGTTAATATAACAGTTACGTCTCTTATCATTTTTCATGGTGGGAACATTTTAAAATGTATACTCCAAAGGCTTTGAGTGTGGCTGTGGCAGAGCCTAAGCAACAGTTGGTCACTTATAAACTCACCATCCTCCTAAGCAAAACCTGTAACAAAAATACAACAAGCAAATAACAATAAATAAGCAAAGTCAACAAGGCAGCTACCAAAAACCCATCTAAATCAAAGTGAACTATAGCTGCGGAACTTCACACCAGACATAAACTTTCTGCTCTTCTACCTTGTGACATCTGATGCTTGTCTCCAGAGGGACTGGGCTCAGGACTAGATGCCACTGTCCTGGGTAACCTGACAACCTGGAACCCGATTCTTCAGTATGATCTGCTTTTGAAGGAGCTCTTCCCACTAAGGCTGTTCGTTTTGTCTGTTCTGTGCTATTGGGATCTCTCATCGAAAACAACTTGTGTTAAAAAGGGTTTGTTTTATCTTACAGGTTGCAGTCCATCATCGAGGGGTGCCAAGGCAGGAACTTGAAGCAGAAACCATGGAAGAATGCTTCTTAGTGGCACACTTCCAGCCTCACATTTAACTATTCTATTTTTAGAAAGCCCAGACCTACCTGCCTAAGGATGGTACTGCCCACAGTGGGCAGTGCTCTCCTATATCAATTAGAAACCAAGAAAATGCTGCATAGACATTTAATAGTGACAGTTTGTCAACTGAACATGGTTCTTCCCAAGTGTGTCAAGCTGACAAACAAGATTAGCCATCACTTATGCCTAAGACAAAATTGCTTTGTTTTAAGAGAGTCTCTTTAGATCTGTTGAGATACTCAGTACAGTCTATTCTGATAATTCTCTCAGGAAATGAGGCAAACTCACATGCTATCAGAAATAAAACCCTTGTGTCTATTGAGCTAACACTTGCTGTCCTTGGCTGATCTCCTCACTTATAACAAATCTGGGGCCACTTTCTCAAGGAGTGTCTTATTTCAGACTGCCCAAACTGTGCCCGGGCAAAGAGGAAGGAGCATGAACAATCCCCTCACAACCCCTCAAGTATACACAATCTGTATACCACAGAAAAACTACCTGGTGAAGGCATTCGATACAGTGTAACACACTGTAACTACATTCGATACAATGTGACACACTGTAACTACAATCTTAGTCTTGTAGATTGGTTTTTGAGTGGGGAGAGATATGTCAGCTCAAATGGTAGATGTACTTTTGAGATTCACTTGGTGACTGTAAACTCAGGAACTGGTCTACTGGAAAGGAAGAGATGTGGGTTCCACAGTCCACCCACCTCTTTTTCATTTGAATACAGCCCCCACTCTTGCTGTGATGCTGGAGTAAGCTCAGGAAGTAGTGTTGAGAGTGTAGCGATGGGAGCAGCATGCCCGCAAAGGTTCAGGGAAAACTAAGCTCTGGTGCTTTCGCCATTGTTCAGTGATGAGAAGCGGATGGGGTGCACTAACTCACAGCCACACAGCTAATCTCAAAGGTCAACCTGCTGAGTCTAGGATCTGGGCCCTTTGATCTTGGCTGTGTTAGTGAAGATGGGAAGATGTGCTCACTGCGGACGGCACTGCTCCCGATTCTGGGATCCTGGGCCCCATTAAAAGGAAAGGGAGCCAAACACAAGTGTCCATGGCCCTCTGCTTTCTGACGGCACTTACTGCCTTGTCTTCCCTGTGACAATGAACTTAGGAACTGTCATCTCCAATAAACCATGAGTCCCCAAGTTGCTTCTGTCAGAGGACATTTTATCATGGGAACAGGAAAAGTAACCAGAACACTCAAATTTTACATTTCTTTTTTTTCCCTGCTTCCTTCTTGTTCATTTTGAGGAAGATGTCTTATTGGTTATTATTCTCGTGATGAAACACCATGATCAACTTGGGGTAAAGGGTTTATTGCTCTTACAGTTCTGTATCACAGTTCATCACTCTAGGAAGCCAGGACAGGAACTCAAATAGGGCAGGAACCTGGAGGCAGGAACTGATGGCAGAGGACCTCAGCTTGTGCCAAGTTGACATGGCCTCTAACTCCCAACCGCCCTACCCTTGACAAGTAAGTGCACCAGTGATGCCACAACCCCTCAAGTTTTGTTTACAAGATACACAATGTTTCCTTCCTTTTGGTGTACATTCTGAGAACTGTTAAGTTTTCTTCTATTGGGTTTTGCAAGCTTAGAACTTAAACAGATTGTAGGTTTTTGGTGATCTGACAGGCCCAAGAGCTTTGTATCAGGCCTGGTGCCAAATGAAACCATAGGAAGGCATAGACTGCAAGCACATGAGGTGGAGCTAAGCAGACAGAACAGAAGCTTCCTGGTCCTTCCAGTGAGGGTAGCTTCAAAGACAAGCAGGGTGCCATTCTCAAGGCGTCTGCTTTAGTTCCTGAAAGAAACTGCTAATCTCAATCTAAAATTCCCACAGGCACACACTTTAATTCTACGACAGTAATTGCTCATGTACATATTAATAGCTCTCAAAAATCTGGGCCTCACCGACTAATTGGAACAATCTGTCTTGATGCATAGATGTGATGACGGTTAATAGAAGAGCCACACTCTGGAAGAACAGGTTTCAGAAGGAGCATTTCCTGGGTTGCAGGACGTGTCCCCCACCTCACAGCAGGAGGCAAGTGGATGAATGTGTTTACTAGGGAATAACTAATTTATTTGGGACTTTCTCATCCTTCATGTAAGAGGCAGGTTGGAGGGAGGATTTGCTTCTTTAAACATCTTTTTAATGAATGAATTAAAAGTTTCCATTCCTAGGAATTAGATTCTTGCTTTGCAAACCAGGCAACTACAAGTACAGGCTAGAAAATGTCATTTTCTCAGAGGTATTACTTCTCATCTTGCTATGGGATTGTGTTCCTTAACTGGTACCAGGTTGCAGCAGCCAACAGACAGTCCTCTTGTCCCCCAAAGTGTACATGCAGCCAGTGTAGATGATGAAGGGACAGTGATGGGTGGGTGAAGAAAGCTTAGAGGGAAGAAAGCATGCGGTACTGTGAGGGAGGCCAGCAAGGAGCCACACTGCAGGCAGAGAACACTTGGCAAACTGTCAGCAAAAGCAGAGCGGAGAGACTCTTAGACGGGGAGAGGGAACAGGAGTCCGGCGAAGTCCAGTCTTGGAACGGAAGGAGACATGGTAGGATTTATTTACGATTTAGCTGGAAAATAGTAACCGAAGGTTTGAAAGCGAAAGAGACCATGTGGTGCAGTTCGAGGGTTTGAAACAAGGCCTTTGGGGACAGGGACAAGTCAGTTCATTCAGGAAAACTCTTCTGTGGGTGCTTTAAAGCCGAGTTCCAGCCCCAGAACCAAAGAAAAAGGCCAGTGAGGTGGCTCACCACTGAATCCCAGCTTGGTGGAGCAATGACAGCCAGACAACCCACTATAATGGGTGTGCAGAGAGAGATCTCATTGCACAACAAAAACAAACAAACAAAACAACAACAAAATCAGGGTGTTGGCTAGGAGTGGTGGTGCACACCTTTAATCCAGCACTTGGGAGGCAGAGGCAGGAGGATCTCTATGCGATGGGTCTACCTCAGTGAATTCCAGGCCATCGGGGCTATATAGTTAAGACCGTCTCAAAAATTAAAAAATGAAACAAGGTTCATCTAGAGAATCCACATGCAACTGTACATATGAACACACACACAGGCGCACCTGCCTGCGAAAGAGAAAATCTGTATGAAAAGAAACAGATGGGCTGAAGATGAGCCAGTTCCTGTGAGGAGAAAACTAGAGCAACAATGACAGGAACTCACGTTGTTCCTCAGGACGGGACGCCGTGATAATGTATTTACTACATCTAAGATGTCAAACATTCTGACTTCAGCCACCAGCCACCAAGGGCAGAGCTGGGGCTGTCTGCACAGCACAGATGTCATGGCCCATTGTGGAAAGGAATATCCTGCATACCAAGAGCTGCCCAAGGACCAAAGGGACTTGCAGCAGGATTGATAATGATTGTCTCTAGTTTTCATACGCTCACTGGACTAAAATGTTTGCGGCAGCCCATCTTGTTTTTTTTTTTTTTTATTTTTATTAATGCTAGATTTAATAGCTACTTCTCTGTGCTCTGCTGTTCTTCAGCATTTAACATTTATTATGCAATGAAAACTGGAATGTGAATACTATATCATGAGACATTTTAAAGATTTTTTTTCCCTTAAAAGACCTAGTGACTATATGGGATAGTTATTCATGATTTTCTCCTTCAATTTTTCCTAATAAAAAAAATTAAGAAATACAAACTTTATCACCCAAGTAAGCGTTGATATCCTGTCTCCACTGGGGTAGGTGTGTTTGCTTGTCAACACAATCAGAACCGGTTACTTTCATTGCCTCTGCTCCAAGCAGTCATCTCCTCAGAAATCTCAACTTCTCACCGAGCTCAAGGCATCCAGATCTCTGACTTTCCAGTGCAGCCAGGGACTCCTAAACCATTGCTGCTTCTCCAAGGAGAGCCATATATCAACAGCTTTGCATCTTGTGTGTGCTACAAACCAGAGGTTGGTTTCCTTGGGAATATGACTGTTTCTTCAATCATGGCCCCTTTCATCCTCTCTTCTGAGGGTGTAAGATCCAAGCTGTACCGGATATTCCAGGCACACCCCTGCCATAAGACTTAGTGAAGTAAGATTCCCAAGATGGAACTCTGTCCCACAAGAGATGGGGAAATCTCCAAATGAACCAAAACACTTACGTCTGGAGACTGGAAAGAACACAATGCACTCACCCAAACTTTCCACACAGAGAACAGGAGCTCCCTTGTGAAGGGCCAGGAAGCATTTCCTCAGAAGGTTCTCATCCCCAAATCACAGGTTGTGCAAATACTCATGGTCCTAGGGGCAGTTGATTTGGGGAGGTCCTCAGTTGAATGGTTAAAGGAAAACCAATCAAGTTTCTGTGCTGGACTATTACAGACAACACACACATTTACTGGTTACCAAACTATTAGGAGACAGACACATTTTGCAGGGTTTTGTAAATATACTAGATCAAAGCTCACTTTTTATAAGAAAGATTTAAGACAAGGATGCAGGGCATATACACACGGTGTGTTTGACATCCAGTTATGATATTTTTAACCACAAGTATCTGGCTGATGCTCAGAACAGGAAGTGACAGATAAACAGCAGTAGAGGCAAACACAATAGAGAAACAAACACAGGGATGACTGTAAATATTATTTATTCTAAGTCACCAGTGATCCTGGAATGCTAAATACTGAAGGATAACTTAAACGCATGCGCAAAACTGGCTGTTCTGCAGTAACCCTGCCAGGCTCTACTGGGGAGCCGTAGGTGAGAGTGTATCCAAATGGTTTACAAGTTATCTTCCGCATATCAATCTGAGTTTTAAGAAATGATCAACCACTCAAGAGAGGACATTTCTTTTTCTTTTTTGTTTTTGACATAAAATTGAGTTTTGCTGAATATGCCTAGCTTGTATCCATAGATCCCCATAAAAGTTTCCAGAACACAGTCTTCTCTGAAACAGCGTGAGGCATACAATCCAGTTAGGAAGCCTTCAGAATGTCCTTCCTGTTCCATCCAGGGGAGCTATGAATTTCTCTGCCAGGGATTTAAAGAACAAGAGCAAATAGACTTTCTTTCAAACTTGACTTCTTTCTATTCCTTATAAATCTTTCTGACCGTCCCTTCCCGAGTGTCGGTGGCACCAACAGAATGAGCTAAAGGCTTTAGATTTAAGGTGGTTTGAAACCTTTCTGCTCAAGTTTTGACAGGACACAATAGAAGGGCAGCGGGGGAGGTATGAGCCAGTAAATCCTCTAGACTTGAACTCACAATACATGTGACCAGGCTGCCCGAGGTCTCAGCCATCAGAGCACAAAGGTCTCCCCAGCCACTTTTATTTGAGTTCTTCAGGTTGAGAAAGGGATTCTGAAAAGAACAGGGCTCAGAGTTCTGGGAATAAACATTACAAAGGAGAAAAAATGAGAGGAAAAACCAGAAAACTTTGAAGAAATAAATTCTGTGATGCAGCTGAAGTATCTGTGATAAAGATGGCATACCCCATAATGAAACAGAAGAACTGTAAATACCTACTGGCATTGTAACATACTTTATTGTGTAGAGTTAAGAGTGAGTATATGAGCTTTGAGACAATGCTAAATGGTTAATACAGTGAACCAAATTAACTTAATCCAATACATCACACAGATACCTAGCTGCATTCACCCCTAGTGGTTACAGTAGCCACAACATACTCATTTAGGAGATACCCCACTATGACCTATAGTTGTCAGGTTGTGAATTAGACCCTTTAAGCTGTTCATTCTACATTATCCGTTACTTAACTTACTTTGACTTCTTTTGTTTTTATTAAAAGAGGAAACATGACAGAAACCCCTCCACGAGTTTCTTGCTAACTCATTACCTAACTCCATTACTGTGGTCTAGACCATGTAGGCTTCTATGTTTCTACATAGGAGACTAATTTGCATGTGGCTAGTGAACATGTGGGACAGTGTGGTTTGTCCAGACAGAACTATGCTGTTATATAAATTGGACGCAGCCAGAAGGCTCTGTGGGTAATGAACCTTGCTGCCAAGCCTGGTGAGCTGGGTTTGGGCTCAGAAACCTGTGGTTGATGTGTATATGCAGATGAAGGCAGGCACAAGATAAGGTAAGGTCTGTGACTGGACAGTGAAAAAGAAAGGTAGGTCCAGAGTTTTGGAGGGGCTGGAGAGATCGGTGGAAGGAAAGAAGAGAAGAGGGAGGAGAAGATTAGATGGAGGAGGAGGAGAAGGAGAATGACCCACCCCCATGTGGCTTTAACTAGCCACAGTTAGCTATGAATATCACATAAGGGATAGATTATTACAAGACAATTTGGCTTATCAAGGTGGACAGTTTGTATCAAAATTAATTGGCTCTGAGTTTATTGTGTGGCCATTTTGTGGAGTGAAAATTTGCTGATATTAATCTGATTGATAAATTACAAATTTCTAGAGTTTTGATTTTGTCAGGCTGTCGGAAATTGTGACAATAGCCACAGGGGGCAGATGCTGGGAATGTAAGCTGAGAGTTCACAGCAGAGAGCCACAAAAGGGCTGTCACTGCTGCGGACAGAGAATAAGGAGGTAGCATGGCGTGGAGCATGAAACCATTTGCCAATTGTTTAATATTTACCACAACAGGAACCTGCCTGGTGGAAGGAGCAAACTGGTTCTCTCAGGCTGTCCTCGGACCTCTGTGCACATGGTCTGGCTGTGCCCCCCACTCATAAAAAAATTAATAAGAAAAACTGAGTTTCAAAGATTTAGTATTAAAAACAGAATGCAGGAGATCTCAGTCATAACTTTTTATAGTTGTTTTATGTTGAAATGCTATTATGGTAAATATAACAGATTATTAAAAATCAATAAAATTCCAATAGGTTTTGTGATAAATAATAATAAAATAATCTGTAGAAAATAAATGGTTCAATATAAATGAAACCACCTGTTTCTACCTGATCTCCTTTACTGTGGGTCATAAAAACTCAGAAGAGCAATGCATAGTTCCTGTGGCATCTGCTCTAAGCTGGTGCAGCTCTCATGGGATAGACAGACGTGGTCAGCCTAGGTACACACTATGACATTCTCCACAGACATTGTACCATTGATACCATCTCTCTGGCTCAACTGTGAGCACTAGGAGACCCTTTGCTTTTTTCTTTCCTATTATACTAAACGCAGTAATAAAGAATCTAACAGTATTTCTTGGATGACTTTTAAAATTGCCCAAAGCAATGTCAAAAAACAAACAAAAAGAAAAGACAGAAAGAAAAGGAAAAAAGGAAGAAAAAAGGAGAGAAGAAAGAAAAATAAAAAAGAAAAAAGAGAAAGAAAGAAAGGAAGGAAGGAAGAAAGAAATCAAATCAAATCAAATACAAACAAGCATTGGCCTACATTTCTCAGACTCCAGAGCTAAGGCACTAGAACAGCAGGTCTCAACCTGTGGGTTTCACCCTGTGGGGGTAGGGTAGCCTATCATATATCTTACATATCAGATATTAACATCATGGTTCACAACAGTGCCACCTTTACAGCATAAAGTATCAGTAAAAATCATTTCATGGTTGTGGGTCACCCCAACATAAGGAACTGTTTAAAGGGTCGCAGCCTTGGGAAGGTTGAGAACCACTGCTCTCAAGCATCAACACGGGTCAAACCTCTTACTGTTTCACAAGTTCAGGCATTCTGAGTTTAAGATGGGCATGTAACTAGAGCCTCCCTATAGCCTGAGATGGAATCAAATGAAGAAACACTTAAAATTGTCTTAACACACACAGTATTCATTTCATTTGTTTAAAATATGATTTTCCCATACCCATCACCCACTTCATTCCCAGTCTTCTCCATGGTTGTCAGAAGGTCCTGGGTCACCAGAGTCCAATTCAACCAGGCCTACGGGTCTATTTTTTCAAGCATTGTCATCTCCTTGGTTAAAAGTCTCAAAATGAGTCAGCTACCAGCAACACATGGCAACATGTGGGTGATACCAGCAGGCAGCCCTCAGCCTAGTACACACCTGAGGATGGCTGTTGACTGCAGAGGGACAGGCTGCTTCCCCTCACAAAACCTCTGTAACAACCCACATCAATTTGTCCAACGAGAAGACTCCTATGTATTACACACAAAGGACAGCACGGCCCAGGGGACTAGATTTTACAATTGGCTCTTTGTTGTAACAAAGCCAACATCTAAGTTTCAGGGAAATCCATGGCCATTTGACAGATGTCACTTCAGAGCAAACAACCAAGATAGAAGGAAAGCACAGAAGTTGCTCTCCAGTACCCTCAACATCCGATAGAGAGGCAGGTCACACACAACATGCACAGCAATGAACGGACTCTGTGAGAAAAGTTTGTTTCAGCAGGACTATAAGGATTTCACTATATACCGAACAGTAGGGTTGGGTGAGAGATATCATTAGCTTTAAGAGAATACATCGCAGTACCTCCTAAGAGAAGTTCTCTTGTGACAAATAAAGATGCTATGGCATTCATAAGGACCTTAAACAATTAGATTTGAACAAACCAAGGTGCCAGCATAATTTTCAAGATAATAGAAATGTCAAAACACTCCTTGTGTCCTCTGAGGACATTTGGACAGGATCCCATTTGAACTGTCAACCAGAAGAGGGATAATATCTAAACCAGTGTTTCCAAAAGGAAAGGCAATAATACCAAACAATAAAGGAGAAGGGCAATTCTCCTGTAAGGATCCTGTGTTAGGGGCCAGTGAAATGGTTCTGTGGGGAAAGGCACTTGCCTTGGCCAAGCCTGACAATCTGAGATATAAAAAAACTAGGGATCTACCTGGTGTGAGAGAGACAACTCCTGCAAGTTGCCTTCTGACTTCCACATGTACCCTAAACACACACACGCACACACCAAATTTAAGACAAAATTTAAAAAGCTATTGTTAAATACAGCTGAACAGATGTCTCTTTTACTATTTATTATTGTGATACACAGTGATGGCAGACACTGTGGCATTTTCATACATATATACACACATACATAAATGAGCAGTTTAATTTTTAAAGAGAAAGATGCTTCAAATCCCTTACTGTACTAGCATATGACATAAATCTTTAGAGAGGCATGCCTGTGCTTAAGTGTATCCTCAGTGGGATCTCAACAGAAAGGAGTGGAGCTAGCATTAAGACCATACCTATCAAGCTATGGAGGTCAGAGACCAAAGTGGGACATGTCCAGATGCTTTGACTATTATTTGAGCTGTGAAGACACCGCCACGCACTCAGTGGGTTGAGAGGGTAACAGCCATGCTTTGGCTTAGCAGAAGGAAGGCAGACATGAATCTCCTGAGCCAGAACCTAGGGGTCATGGCACACACTATCTTGTCAGAGAAAGACAGAGGGACTCCAAGGCAGAAGCAAGATGTATTTCATCAAAGGGTAGCTGCCTCTGTGTGGGCAGACAGGCTGCGAGCAGACAGGGCTCTCCCCGGCACAGATGGGGAAAGAGGGAGAGAAGACAGATACAAGGCCAGACGGAATATGGGAAAAGGGAACACCCAAGAAGTTAGCACAGAATTGGCCACCTCTTGTCTCCTAGACAGTCCTTCATCCTGACCCAGAATGTCATAGTATCATGTCAGAAAAGGTTCAGAAGATCACCGAAAGACATACGGTCTTGCAGACAGAAAAATGGTCAACACGCTGGGTCAGAGCTACAGTGACTCAGAACTCTCTGTAATAAGACAATGAAGCCATACAGAGGACACAAGAACCACAGGATGGTCTTAGACATTTTTTCAAGACCAAATGGAATCTTGCTGCTATTAATTTTTTTTGCAGAGACTTACTTGGTGGTGAAACCTGATGTGAAGCTATTTAGTGAGTGTATTTTTCATTCAGTATGCGCATTCTGTTCAGGGGCAGAGCAGCTTCCATGATGTGTGTGCACAAACACACACACATACACACTTTTGTGCACACACAGAAATCTTTCTTTAAAAAAAAAGATTGGAGATTCTAAAGCATCTGGCCTCCAGAGTCTGAGATAAGGAATTGCTGCCCTGTAACATATGGTAATGTGTGCATGGAACATAAGAAGAAAGTCTCCATACTTACTGAGATGCCCTAACCAGAGCTGAAATGAACCAGCTGTGAATCTAGCTGGGAAGGGCACAGACAATCAATTTGGATCATTTAAGCTTATTGAAGACTTCAACTCATAAAAAGTCTGAACCAACAACTCCTGCAATCTCTTATTGTGATAAATACGATTTTAATTACCTCAGACAACAAGCACGCAACGAACCTCCACTTTAATGGAGCTCTCGGATGTTCTGTCTAGAGATTTTCCTTTGAATACACTCCAACTTCAATTATTAGTAGAAACGCGCTGTGATTCAATTCCTGTTTGTGTGTTAGGAACTGTCAGTTACAGGATCAACCACAGGCCAAGGAATGCATATGGAACAGGGGAAATGAGGAGGAGAAGGTAACATTCTTAGGAGAATTGCTGTAGCATATCAGGAAGTCCAGGAACCCAGAAACAAAGCCATTCTAACACCACTGTCTTTCGCCAGAATAGTTTGAACTCTTCCAAGGATTCCTACTTGACTTCACATATGTGAAGTCCCCTTTGGTACTAAAACACTCATGGCCTTACACAATGTCGCCAACCTCAGGACCTTTGTACAGGGTCTCAGATTCATCCCTTCACCTTCATCTCCAAAAGCCTTTGTCTCTTGGCACAAAGTCACTCTGCTTCAGTTTATCTATTACAACCGAAAGGACATTATGACTCTTCAACTGGTCCCCTGCAGTGTGATCTCCAGAACACACACAGCTGGAGGCAGGGAAGTGGCTTCTTGCTTTACTTGGGTGTCACTAACATCTGTAAGGCAGAAAACCCAAAGAAATCTTCAGTTAGCAGGGAAGCTGACACAGGGCGGCAGAGGGTATCTGAGAACAGGTCTGTCCTACGATTGGACACTGCAGTCACTCACATTTACTTTTCTGAGTTTGATTGTGCTGGAAAAAGAGAAAAGAACAGAAACAAGAAAAGTGGCTGTCATGTGAAGATCGTGGACTTTGCTTGGCCTGTCTAATGACCGTGTAGTTAACAATTAGACTGGCTCTAACCTACTAAGAGACCACATCTAGGATTTCAGCCAGGAAAATGGAGACAGGTATAAACTGTGGGTGCCTTTTAAAAGGCCGTGGGTATTTTCAAGGAATTCCCCAGCAGGAGCAAAATCTACAAGGTTGGCTTTGTTGCAGTTTACCCTCAGGGAGCCAAGGAGCTGGACCAGGTTCTGATGAGACACATACTTAAAATTCAGCCTTCGGGGCAGAACCCTGCCACATTTGCTGAAATTATGGGGCTATGTTACATGTCAGGACACAAGGTACATTGCTTTTGTAACCAACACAAGAGGCCACAGTTACTGCAGAGAGAACAAAGTTCTCTGTATTCAACATGTTTGTGGTGATGCCACTGAGATGAAGGGGGCTTAATCCCATTAAATGCATGCTTTCTTTGCTCTGGAGTCTCACACATGTGACACTAGTGACATCTGTGGGCTGAATGGCTACTTGTACAGAGGGCTGTTACATACACTGGCACATTTGCAGGAAGGGGGATGGTCCCTTGGTCCCACTCTACCAATCCCAGTGTAAGCCTCAACAATGCCTCTTTCTAACCCCAGTGGCAGGAATGAAGAAGGTACTGTAAAAAGACACGGACCCTCCCTTTTGCTATCAGACTATTAAAACAATGCCCTCCCATGTTGGAATCGGCTCAGAAACAACATGCTGGGAGGAGGAAAAGGCTGGAACCCAACAAGAGATTTCCAGTAAGTAAGATACGTATCTCCTTTTGTGGAGGTCAGACAACCAAAGGTGTCACTGCTCGGAAACTAAGCACTGTGTCTTTTGATACAAGAGCTCTCATTGGCTTAGAACTTACCAATTAGGCTAAGCAGACTGCACAAGGCAGGGAATTACATGCCACCATAGCTGGCTGTTTCACAAGGGTGCGAGGGCCCACACCCAGGCTGCATGTAACTACATCAACAGAGCATCTCTACATCTCTGCATCTCTGCAGCACTCCACAGTTGCCTAACAAGGGTGACTGAAGCCCAGACAGTGGTGATGGGAGGGGCCGTGCATGAACCAGGACAGCTTAGCTAGGAGGTCTTCTTCCCTCTCCTCGAGCCTAAGCCTCAGGTCAGAACCCTGACAATGGGCTTGATCAGGCCTCTTTGTGCTCCTTCCCAGTGGTGCTACACTGAATAAAGCATGCTCAATAGGCCTTTTAAGGATGAATGACCCAATCTACCTTGTTAGGGCTGCCAGAGCCCTGACTCTGATCTTAACATTCAAATAACACAGAGTTACCTTTATACATGGCACATAAAAAAATGATACTGGGGATGCAGATCATTTTTTCCACAATAGACTGAAACTTTTCTTGGAATATAATACAGGTATATGTTAGGTCTCAAAGAAACCCTGGACAAATGGCCAGCAGAGGTACCTAGTAACATAATAAAGAGGACTCTGGCTAGCTCACCCCAGCATTACTCAATAATCTGTCACTCCTCCCATCACTTCTCAATCATCCTTCCCCGCTTCCCTTCCCTATATAATTCAGCCATTTTGGCTCAGGACCCTCTTGATTCACCATATTCTCTTGGTCTCTGCCTCCTGGTCTCCTGGCTTACTCGTGGCCTCTTGTCTCCTGGTTCCCTCTCCTCTTTCTCTCTTTGACTTCCTCTCTCGATCTCTGTCTCCTCCTCTTACATTTGCTGGCATGTTCAGCCAGGATCCTTCCAGATGCCTCTGGCTGTTTCCTCCTTTGTGCCTACAATAAACCTTCCCCTGAACCCATACACAGGAGCAGCCATGTCCTCATTTTTCATTCCACATGAAAAGAAGTCAGCTGACTCTGAGATGCTCAAACAGGATTACCAGGAAGAGTTAGTGTAAATAAGGAACTTTAGTAAGGCAAGCTATGGCAAAGTTTTACAGACACATTTGAGAGAGAAGTGAGCAACTTTCATGTGCATATTTTACAGTTAAATTGGATCCAATTGCCTTTAATCCCTACAACTTAAGTACCTCCAAATATACCACTAAGAACATCAACATGTTATCACAGTTTATGAAATAAGCTATGAACCAGCTGGGCATGAGGACTCCACTCCACACAGGCAGGTTTCCTATCTCATGCCACTCAAAAGCAAAGAACCCAAGCAGCTTGACCAGACAGTAAGTCTGGGCTTCAGAAGTGACACAGCTTATATTAGTGTCAGCAATTGATGGCACTCTTCACGCAATGGGAAAATCAAACAACTTTCAAGTCTCAAAGCCTCCAAAGAAAACAGGCTTCCACTGTCCATGGTATGAGCATGACAGAAAGCCCTCGAAATACAAGGTGTGACTGCAGATGAGGCTCAAGCCCCCTTCCTGCTGTGGAAACCGTCTTTTTCAAGTCAGATTCTGAGCACAGCTCTTTTGTTCTGAACAAGGGACAAAGAGGTCTCCAAGAAAAACTGGTAGGACACACAATCCAGCCCTTCAACCCACACTGCCCACGGGAAGTGGAGGGGGCAAGACCAGAACTCACAAACACAAACACCACAGAACTTTGATTCTAGGAAGCAAGTTTGCCATGTATATAAATAAAGCTAAGACTTCTAAGAAGTGACTCATTCCATTCACAGGCAGAAGGACCCATTAAGTTGAAACACACCCTGAGAATCATATAATTAGCATGGCCAGGAGAGGAAGTGCCACAGACAAGGGTGGACAGGGGAGATTTGGGTTCTACAAACATGAATCGCTTTTTCAGAGTAGCTACTTCTGATGTCTCTAGGAACAGTACGTAAAGAGAGATCTATATGTCAGTGGAGGTGATATTCCAATATAAGAGAGTGTATGAATGTGTGCAGATATGCATTCATATATGCATATATTTTCATCCACAGCTTTTGGCATCCGATCCTTCAAGAAACTAGAGAATTCCTCTCAAGAGAAAAGGAACCTTCCACAAGGCCAGTCCGGAAACACTACCTTGCCCCAACACTGTGTTTTGGGATTGCCTAGAAAGAAATTCTTTGTGCTACCTTGTCTGATAGTGTAACTAGCCTACCACCAGGAGGGCCTGCTCTCTATACAGGAGAATAAAAGGCAGAGCCAGCCCAAGCCAAAAAGAATTTGAAGAAACAGGTCTTGTAAGTTGCTCTTCCCAAGCTACAAGCAGTAGCTCAGATACTATTGTGTATGTTTTCATAGTCCTCACTTAAGTGACAAGAAGTCATTCCTGGGGACCTCAGAAGCTCCTGTACCCAGGATTGCCCCAGACCCGCTCATGCTTCCTTTTCTCTAGCTACACTGTCAAGAACCTTTCAAATCTCCTCGCAACAATCTAGGGAAATGTGACTAAGGTCTGTGAGCTACACTAGAAAACGTATAGAAACTTGTGACTGACGTAGAGGTTGTGTGGTAGGAGTGAGGCCTTCTGCAGAAGCTATATAATCTCCGCACACAGGTGGCGCAGGAAGGAACAGACGTTAAGAACAGCGTGTGGAACTTTCTGCACACCACTGGGGTAAAGGCTGCACACGTTCTTGGATGTAAAGTGGTCCGTGTTGGGAGCATGTGGGCGGAAAAGCTGAGGTGGAGGACACTGTCCCACTGACCCTCAAAAGCATCTCTACAGCAGATATCAGTGTCTTTCTGAGCTTTCACAGGTCCTCACAGAGGGTCATAAACAGGCCAGAGGAGCCAGGTGATATACCTAATACTCCAAGTCATACATAATGCCGAAAATGCAGGTATTTTCATTATGAAAGGGGTCCCAAATATTTATCATCTATCAAAGCAGGACACAAATTGAGAAACATTTGTTGCTGAAAATGATCTCTGCCATCTGGTCCCTATGATTAAAACAGTCCAGCATTTCACAGGGACTCCCTGCTTTATGCAACCAAAGACTACCAGCATATCTAGTAAGATCTGCCACAAATCTGTCAGGCTTAGCATATAGGGATCAAGCCAATCGGCACCTGTTATCCCAACAGAACAAAGAAAGCAAGAGGCTCACGCTACATGTGATGTGCCACGTGACACTGATGAAGGCCTCCTTTGTCAACTCTCTATATCACTACCATGGCCTTCTGGTCACCACCCTGGCTCTGTGAAGGATGGCCTCCAAGTGCTTGAGGAATGAAGCAGGGTTACCATCAGTTCTAGGAGAAGATGACAGTGGCTCATAGCATCAGTGGTCATGTCCTCTGTCTCAACAGCTGGCAGGGACCAAAACCAACATAAAACCTTCAAAGAGGCTCACACCTCAGACAAGGCTCTGAGACTTCTCTCCACATCACCAGCCTTTTCATTTCCTACAGAGTGACAACAAAGTCTTCTAAGCATCACATAAAATGTCACCTTCACAGAAAAGAGGGCTTGACTGAGAAGGAAAGGGTGTCAAAGGTAACGGATGACAAGCATCACTGAGCAGGCAATAGTGTGCCCATGGACTCTTTACGGCTCTCCACTTGAACAAAGACTGGTGGGAAGCTCTTTGCTGTGCTCTCCACACAGGGTACCCGAGAGGAATGTCTGTCTAGCCTGCAGAATGTCTGAGGGAAAAACACAGCATCCACCAGCAGGAATCCCAGGGACCCCCAGTTTCTCTCACCTCCACAGGAAACCTCCGGCCATTGACGCTATGCTCTGAGCCAGCCGAGCCATTGCTGTGGCCCCAGTGAAACTCCACCTTCTCAGCTTTGAATCTGCCCGGCAGTCCAGCACCGCTCACGAAATAGTCGTCTTTCAGCAGGATGGCAACTGTCAAATGGGAAGGAAGGAAAGAAAAATGAGTTTTAAGCCCAAACTTAAGTTCTGTTCTTTTTGTTCTTCGATTCTTTCAGACACGTTTGTGATTACCATGGTGTGGATCACTGTTCCACACTCCTACAAGTCAAGACCCCAAGTTTCAGTAAAAGGGGGCACTGCTGCTATGAAGGCCTCGTGGGCCACTAGCTGGATCTTGTTGTATAGAGCTAGCCTCTGAGCCCTGCAGCCACCTTCATCACAATAGCTGTGACTGCTTATAAAAGACCCCAGAGATTGTGTTTGCAGGCCACTTGGGCTCACTCACAGAAGAGGGAGTTCAGGGGTGTGGGGGTATCACTGGGCTTCATGATCCCAGCCTACCCCTTCTAAGGCAGCTAACTCTATGTCATTCAGTCCTAATGACACGTGGCTCCCTGGTCTCAAGGGGTGCTAGAACACAGTGAATTCAAGATGAACTGAAGTGGAATCATAGCTGTGTACAGCTGTGGGAAGTCATCATGTGGACATTTGCAGGTTATCCATATGCCTGCAAGGAACCAATCCTGCATGCTTTTTAAGTAAGCCCAACACACATCAATTCCCCAATTTGGACTTCAGTGGGCTTTATTTTGAATTGTCACTGGTGTCCTTGAAGGAGGGAGACAGAAATTTGGTTACGTCTCTCTACTGTGGTAACAAGTTACCACAATAGTTATAAATGATCACAATTCCTAAGGAGACCAAGAAATCCCATTTAATTCATAGAAAAAAATGGAGATGCTTCCAGAAAGCAAGACACTTCTGAAGTGCTGGCTCCTGAGGCTGTCCTGGGATTCAAGGTCTAAACCAGATAGGAAACATTCAGTAAGCCACATGTGACAGGTATGTTTCCTTGACTAAAACAAACAAACAAACAAAAACAAAAACAAACAAAAAAATTAAGAACAAGAAACAATGACACTGACAACAGAAACTTAGGCAAGTGAGCACAACAGAGGATTTGGAGGCTTGTCCTCTGTTAAGGTGACAATGGTGGCTAGACAGCCAGAGCTGGACAGCCATCTTCACTGTTACTGTCAAAGCAGCACAGCACACACCTAGATCAATAGGAATTCATGAAAATATCGGCCCATGACTCTATGTCCTCTCCTGATTTCTTTAATTCCACACATAAGAAAAGTATGCTCAGCTCATGACAACACACAAGAGCATCACAACATAAAGGTCTTCACCAATTCAAACCCCAATGCTAAAAGTGTAGTTCTCTTCCGCATCCCCCAGAGCAGGAATCCAAGAATCATCTGGATTTCTAGTTCCATAAAACTTTGGTTTGTGCGAGGGGAATGTGATTATCTAAATGCATACAAAACAGTTTCTCTTTTAAACTGCTCCAGGCTCAATCTCCTTTTTGTTCCCTCTAAAGTTGACTCATTCATTCATTTAACAAATTCTTATTGGCTGCGAAATACATGGAAGTTGCCAACCGATACACTGATTGGCTTAGGACCAAACGCAAGCCTGTGTTGGGATGAGAAAGCACTCAGGTTCTCATTGTCTCCTATTCCTAAAGAGATCCCAGTCAGAGCCTCACAGAGGAACCCTGCATGAAAATTAGGTCCACATAAAAGATAGGGACTAGACTAATGACCCATTTCGGAAACAGGGCAATTAGTCTCTGTGCTTTGCTGTGGAAAGGAAGCATTAGCAACAAGAGAAGGAGCCCTGATCACATCAATCCCCCTTTATTGCCTTCAAAAGGCACTTGTTCACCAACTTTTGAAAAATACACAGCAAATGTTCAATTACTGGGACAGTGCATTAAAGAATAAAATGAAGTAAAAGAAAGCGTTTCTTCTGCCAATTAAACAGGCGGTGGCAACGTTCCAGCATTGCTCTGTTTGGGGCATGCTAGAATAGAGGTCGGCACACTTTTCCTTTAATGGCCATTAGTAAATATTTTAGGATTTGCAGAGCACTGAGCCTCTGGTGGAGACTTGGTAAGATAGAAGCAGACAGAGACCATATGTAAATGAACAAATGCGACTACATCATACAAAAACATTATTTAATCACATTGAAACTTGAACTTAATGTAATTTTATGCATCATAAAGTATTATTCTCCTCTGACTCTCTCTCTCTCTCTCTCTCTCTCTCTCTCTCTCTCTCTCTCTCTCTCTCTCCCTCCTCTCTCTCTCTGTGTGTGAGCATGTGTGTATATTGTGAGCATCAGTAAAAAGTCAGAGGTCCATTCAGGTGTCTTCCCCAATAGCTCTTTAGCTTATTTTGAGATCCTCTCACTGAGCCTGGTGCTCATGGACTGGCTGGCTGAGCAGACCAGAGTCCCAGCACTGAGATTGTAAGAAGGGCACTATCTCACTCGGCCTTTATGCAGGTACTGGGAACCCAAAGTCAGCTCCCTATCCTCGTGAGGCGAACACTACCCAGTGAGAGATACCACTCCAGCTGCCTTTTGTGTTTCAACCATTTAAAAATATTAAAACAAGGCAGATGGCCTGCCACCACATGAAAAAATATCGAAATTAATACAAAGTTGAGCACATATAGAACTATGTGCTCAAGTTGATGGGCATAAAGCTATTGTAAAATGTCTTCTAAAGTGCACTACAACAGCTCAGGTGCCGTTCAGACCACTGTCGAAACGCAGGCACCTGCCCAGCAGTGTCTTAAATGCTGTTGATTATTCTTAGCCCACTCTGATTTCTACAGACACAATTCTCCTTCAAAAGCGTGGAAGCAAAGATTTGAGTATCTTTTAGGACACACCCAGGGACTCAGCATCTTCTCATGAATATTTGATTCTACCTAAATCATTTATGTCTCTGTCAGGGGTCATTTTACTTGTTTTATATGAATAATTAAAGGTATAATTAGGGAACTGTATAATCTGAAACATTAATCTCAGTTTTCATTTTATGGAATTTCTCACCAGACACACAGCATGCCCATGTATATATATGCCCTTCCAAAAATAGCTTATATTTTGTTTACATTTTATGAAATAAGAAGAGAAAGCTTCCCCAGCCATCTTGAAACAACTTTTATAAGGACCAGTGACGGATGACAGCAATATTTTGAAACGGAAGAAAAGGTAGTTTCATGGACCACAAAAAGTCTTATGGCAGAATAGTGTGACCTCAAGCAAGTTCCCAAATTCTCTCTGCCTCAGTTTCCTTCACTGTTCATAAGGTTATGACAACAGTGTCCATCCCTTGAGGCTAAAGGGTATCACTTTCCAAAAGCACCATATGCAGTGCTAGGAACCCGTATGTACTCATGGTGCCGGCTGTCATCATTCCCGGGATCAAGGCTGGAGAGCAGGTGAGGTACAGAGGGGAAGCTGCAGCCACATAAATGTGACTCTACATGATCACATAGAGCTCAATTCAGACTGCGTGTGACTCAGTGATAGACCGCTTGCTAGCATGTTCCAGGGAATGGGCTTAAGTAAGAGCAAAACATACACATGACAGACTTAAAATTTATTTATTTATTCATTCATTCATTCATTCATTCATTCATTCATTCATTCACTCACTCATTCACTTTACATCCCTATGGCAGCTCCCTCCCCTCCCAGTCTGGCCCTCATATGGCCCCTTCCCCCAAATCCTTCTACTTCACCTCTGAGAAGAGAAGGTCCCTCCCAGGGAAGCAATCCTGGCACCTCAAGTCACTGCAGGACTAGCAGAATTTAAATGTAAAGCCAAGTGTGCCTTAAGCAGGTCCTGGGGTCCTGGGTGGTAAACTTGGAGGCTGAGTGGTCATTTCCAGTCCACTCCAAGACATACTGAAAAAAGACACTTTTTTTGTTAACAAATTACTTCAACTCTTTCTTCTTCCATGAAAAGAACATCCCTGTTCCTTATCTATTCCACTTTTTGTTTCAAAGGGAAGTGTTAACAAGAATTTAATAACATAGAAATCTTTGATTTATTTTCATGGATTATAGACTTAATTTTAACAGTAATTCTGTGTCAAGCCCCTGGGTTTTCCATTTATAATTCGAATACAACATTTTCTTTGAAAAATCACCTTATTCTAGCAAAATAAAATTAGCGAACTTAAAGAAAAGAATTAACGAATATGACAAGACTGAAAAGAAAACGTGAACAGCACTAGTAACAGACATGTTGGGGTGAATAGCCAACACTGGAAGACAATGATTTAAATGAAAGGTCTGTGTGGGCAAAACACTTGGCCACTGAAACCCCACTTCTCACTGTTCTCTACTAGATGCTGAGGCCGTTGGGAGGGTGTTGAGATCATAATATTGACGTTTTTGTGCCTAGAACGAATACCCTGAGAGATAAACAGGAGAAAGACCCTTGGCCTTTCCCCTCATGGGAGGGCACAGTGAGAAGAGACCCTCTAAGGGACCAGAAAGGAACGTCCCCGCTGGTAATGAGCTCTACAGATGCCTTAAGTTTGCCTTCCCGTCTCCATAGCGGTGAGAAATGTGTAAGCCGGTCTCTCCCGCAGACATGTGTAGTAATGCAGCCTGAATTCACAAAAATGATGGGACAGATGGGGCTAGAAGGAACATACCTGGGTGTGAACCTCCTCCCATGTGGATCAAATGCTGACATGGATCATGAAGCAATCAGAACACAGTAAAGGAAGAAGCAGATGTACAGGACTTCCCATACGATGATACTGACAACCTGGAACTCAAGGCTCCAGTCCACACCAGCAGTGCCCCAGAGCCTTGCTCTGAACTCTAAGGTTAAGGTGTCCCTCAAACCATGGCAAGCAGTGCCTCTTCAGGACAATGTAGAACCAATGTCTAAGTGTATATCTCAGTATCAGACACTAATTTGACAGTAAACTCTGAGAGCCTTTCAGGGAGCTGCAGCCTCCTGTGCATTATCCCGGGCATCATGTAGTCAGGCAGAGGAGCTGTGGACAGGAATCCAGCGACCCATTCATATGCTCTGAAGTCTAAAATTCTTAGAGGGCAGGAAATCTCAAATGAGCAGAATGGCCTCTGTCCCTTGTCATTAGTTGATGTGAACAGTACGTCTACAAATGTGTTCACTGTCATTGGTATCTTTACTCACATAAAATAATTTTTACAAAAGATTTATTGTTATTTTATATGTATGAGTGTTTTCCTGAGAGTATGCATGAGCACCTTGATGGTGCTTAGAGGAGCCAGAAAAGGGCGTGGGATATCCTGGAGTACAGATGGACTTAGGCTGCCACCAGGGTTCTGGGAGCCAACTTAGGTCCTCTGCAAGAGCAGCTGGTGCTCTCAACCGTGAAGGCAGCTCTCAAGCCCCTTACAGCCATTTCTTGAAGATAAAGGCAATAGGTATAATGGAATTTTCAGATACAGGACAAAACAAACCCAGTAAATCAAATGCAGTGGGGAAAATGGAAGAAGTGTCGCTTACGGCTAACATGTTTGCTATGTGTCCCCGTCTGCCATGCTCAGTACCGAGAAAGGAATGGCTCAAAACAATACACAAGTCCTCCCATTGTGAAAAATCACAGGAGGACAAGACTTATTAGTATATTTCAGAAACTTTATGGGAGCTTTAAAACCAACTGCTGTGATTAACGCTGGGACAGCAAGATTATACTGGGCAGCGCTGACAGGAGCAATGTCTCCTCATCCTGTGGAAATCAAGAAAAGGGAAGTACTTTGGATGGTGTGGCAGAGCTGTAACTCACAGCCATAGCTCCTGGGAGAGAAACAGAGGCACTATCTGTCTTACAAAGGATGTTAGACAACGTGTTGGAAGTGAGCGAGGTGTGACCCAGTCGCCACATGACTACAATGGATAAGACATACACATGGTGGTCACAGGGGCACAGACTGATCCAGAGACTAAGACTGTTTTATAGGAAGCTACTGTCTCTATATAGCAGGAAGCTTTAAATATTAACTTCCTATATTCATATTTCAATATCCAGAGACAGTCTATTTTATAGATAAGTGACCTCAAAGTCCATGGAAAGATCATACTTCTTAGATTTACTTTCGGGAAATATGAGGTTTGGAAAAATACTTCTAGAGAAGATAAAATATGCTTAAAGATAATGATTTATAGGCTAGGAATGTAACTCAGTGGGAGAGAGCCTGCCTAGTAATGTACAAAGACCAGGATTACGTCCCTTACATCACAAAATAATGAGGAAAATTGAATGATTTAAAAAAGGAAATGTTGTTTAACTCATTTAGGTATAAAGGACAGATATGGCAACGGCAACGACAGACCACATGCTTATAAATACTTCTGATAATTATAGATGCACATCTAGTTTTAAGAAGTAGGTAAAGATAATATGTTTCTTTTCCTGACATTCCCCCAAAATAATGTCTCAAACTCACAACATGTATTCAAAAAACATCCCCAAATATCGTGAACACCCTGGGTTATGTCTCAGTATAGTTCACTGGAAATTAGTAGTTCGTGTTAAGAAGCTACGAAGGCCTCTCCTCTATTCTGATGTGTACTGAATTCATACTCATTATATAAAGTGGGATGATTCAAACAGACGCCTCAGTGGGTGCATATTTCCCCCACATTCTAGTAAGATTGTGGAATTAATTTCAACATCAACAGATTTCAAACAACCTAAGTTTACCATGTTACAAGACTAAAAGTTGGTTTCAGTGCCAAAGTTTCCAAAACACTACATGCTGAAACTTTTAAGATCTCAAGAAAATAAAGACTGTATGTTCGGTCACATGACAGGCAGTAGCTGTCACTTTGACACCACAACCTTTCCAATCATCTTAGGGAATTTGTAGGCCACCAAATAGTCTCCAGTGAGTTTCTGCGTCATACCGAGAGTCTAAGTAGCACAGGGGGTTGAGTCCTGCTTCTCAAACAGGGCAGACAGATGTAGCCACATGCTACTGGCTGTGCTCCAAAATCAGGGCACACTCTGAGGCAACAGGTAGGCACATCACTCCAGGAAGCCAGCAGAGTGACAGAGATTGATAATCAGCTTCTGGAAGGCCAAGGTCATGAATCAACTTACACAGAATGAACCCTGCACGTGTCTAAAACCTTTCACTGGTGACACCAAGCTGAAAGCTGTCACTGAAACGTGTTATCTTTGCAGAAGGCTGTCAAGCATTGCAAGTCAAGAAAACGGTAGCAGGGAGCTGGTGTGCTGCCTCTGGCTGGCTTCTAGAAGGAGGCACTGAAGTGGCACTTACTCCAATCTCTGGCTACACCAAGCATGATAAAGCACTCACCCACTGTATTCAGAGGCCTTCACAGTTTCCCAATGGGCACCAACATTTGATATACAAAACTTGACCATGGCCTAGGAGTGGACCACAGTCATGAGCCCATGACCTATGTTGGAACTGGAAAGAGGAGAGATACAGTCATCTGGAAACACTGCCCGGGTATGCGCCATGGTTCAGCTGGTGAAAAATCAGAGGAGAGAGAACCAACACCCAAAGTTTGTCCTCTGAGCTCTACTGTACACCCATGCTGGGGCACATAGCCCCCATCACCATCTCCCTCCCCCCTCAAACAACCAGTGCACTGATATAAATAACAGTAGGTTACCAGTTTATCTTGAACCCAAATGGGTCAAATCAAGGTACACAAGAGGGTTGCCTGTCATACGGCTCCTGTGGCAGTTTGGATGAGAGCTGTTCCCCATCGGCTCAGGTATTTGGATACTAGCTGGTGGTGCTGTTTGGGGAGGCAGTGTGGCATCACTGAAGGAAGTATGCCACTGAGGGCAGTATGTGAGAATTCATAGCTTTACTTAACTTCTGCTCTGCCCTGGGCTTCATGCTTACAGACGAGGAAGGATGTGAGCTCTCGGCTTTGCGCCGTGCCTGCCTGCTGTCATGGCCGAATTCCTATGGAACCGTAAGCTTAAATAAGCTCTGCACTCTGTAAGCTTGTTTAGAGTCTTATCACGGTAACAGAAAAGTAACCACTGAAGAGCAGAAGGCAGGTTCAGACAGACGCTAGTCTGCAGAAAGAAAATGGATACTAAAGCTGCTGACGTAAACAAGGAGGTTTAAAGAGAACTCAAGTCTGAGGTCCATTGACACACAAGGGGCCAATTATTACACACAGGTAATAATTTCATTTTAGGCCAATACTGAGCCTCAGGACATCAGGGTTCTGTATATTACTAAGAGTGACTTGATTGGTTGCAAAGGATTCATTGATATGGAAGGACAAAAGGGAGGAAGTAAGGGCACTTATTTTAATGGACTCAAATTATAAGCAATATATAAACATTATATATATACACATACATATGTGTGTATATACATATATATGTACACACACATATGGTAGAAATCTTTTTAGACAGGAACTTAATTCTTGGCCCTAGTATGCAGTGACATAATACCGGAGCTCCCAAGGAGACTGGAGTTGAGGTTAAAGCACACATTCTCTGTAACATCTGCAAACACTCCAGAAACCCTTAGTTGCACTGGAGTAATTAATGGGGAGTCTGCTACTGCTGAAAAGATGGCTCTGCATTCACTAACCCCCAGATGCCAAGGCTATCAGGAAGAAGGGAGAGGGTTCAGGCCATAGGACCGATGCATTAAGCGCTGAGGCCATTCATACCTCCCTGATACTGAACAAAGCATGTTGTCAAAGAAGATGGACATATTTCCATTCTCTGTCTCTGCAGCCCTCAGACTCTATGTGGTTCCTGACCTTCTGAGATGTGTTCAGTGGGCTCGGTCGAATGTCACTGAGCACTTTTTGTTTTACTGAGACAGGATCTCACCATGTATCATGAACTACCCTGGAACTCAGTCTGCTGATCTCAAACTCACAGATTAGCCTGCCCCTGCCTCCCCAAGTGCTGAGATTCTATGTGTATGTCACCAGGCTCAGCTTTTATCTCTGTAATTGAAACTTAAACTTAAATGGAACTTCTGGTAGTTAGTGCCTGCAACATCAGAATGCTTGGCATAATGGCTATTCTTCTGGTCCACTCTTTAACCTAATCCATTCACTGGACTACTGCAACCCTATGCACACAATTTATACATTTGTAAAAAACTGAGGCACAGAATCATTAGGTATTTGCCTGAAATACACTGGTTGACTGTCAAACCAAATACTGCTTAGGTCCCTCACAACAGTTGGTACTATTGAAGAAGCATCCTAGAGTAAAATGGTTTTTGTTGCTGGTAAACAAAGGTAAAGAAATAAATAATCTACCTGTTTTCCCTGTATTTTTCATCCAGGTTTTGTTAGAGGACTCGTTGTCAAATCCATCAAGTTGAAGCTCCTGGTATTCTTCACCAACACGAGCATGGTGGTCTAAAATGTCTATAGGAGACTGGTGGCTGCCCCCGCAGCTGACACTAGATGTGACCCAGTGCTCAGGACCATAGGCACCTGTGGAACAAAAACCAACGCTTTAGTCCTCGAGACCCAAAAGTCTGGGTTTAAACAAGACATGAAGCTAAGGGGGATGAGGAGGTGGGCTGGCGGATAATGTGCCTGTAAACAAGCATAAGGACCCAAGTTCAGATCCTCAGCACCTGTGCAAACCGGGCGTGGGGGCTCATGCTTGCAACCTTATAGTGTTAGAAGACAGATGTGCTCACTGTCTAGCCAAAAGAGTGAGCTCCAGAATAAATGAAAAAATTCTCTCAAAAATTAAGACGGAAAACACTAGAATACACCTGATGCTGACTCCTGCCCTGAATTTATGTGCTCACACCACACACACACACACACACACACACACACACACACACATTCACTCATACACTCACACTCATATTCTCTCTCTCTCCCTCCCTCTCCCTTTTTTTTCTCTCTCTCCCTCCCTTCCTCCCCCCACCCCCCACACACACACACAAACACACACACAATGCTGAGGTGAGTCCTACATCTTCTAAAGTGTAGTTCTCACACATTTCCATGGGCTGGTTCTTTGATTTTCAAGCAAACTCTTGCTAGCTTCATCATTAGCCAGATTCAGGAAGCTGTGTAGAAGGGTCACAGGGTTGTTCACATTTTTGAAAAACTAAATAGACTTCCTAAAAATAAGCAGAGTGCTCATTCATAAAAGAGTGGCTTAATTAGTTGAGCATGTTTTGCTTCTGTGAATAATATCTCAAGTATGACATTTTTCTTGGCTCACAATAGCCTGTAAGCAGGAGAAGAAACGAACCAATTCAAGACTAAATGCAACTCAAAACCAGGTGAGAATCTGTCTCTGAGATGGTGGAGGCCCAGCAGGGTTTCCTTTCTCTGACAGGTTCTCAGTCAGTCCACAGCTTTCGCCTGCTTCTACTTCCCGAGCTTCTGTCTCATATGCATAAGCAAAGGAAGGATGAAGTCACGGCTGAGACTCACCACCCTCAGAAATAAAAACTTCTCTGAACACGTTTGCAGTGATACAGAGGGAACAACTCCACGGCAGACCTCGGCTAGGTCCCTACAAAGCAGAAGGCCAAGAAATGAACTGCATTTGTTGCCCAGTTTAGAAATGAAACGTGAGGAATGATGGCTGTTAAGTGAAGAACACACTCTCAGAGATTTCTACTTCTGTGCCTCCTTAATCTTACTGATGTAACAAAGCAGAAAAGGTTAAATGTTTGCTGAGAAGATTAAGGGAGAACCCTTTAAGCATCAGGCCAATAGCAAGTCAAAAGAGTTCAGAAAATACAGCACAGGCATCTCACTACTGTAAAGATATGTACACACACATACACACACAAACACATACATATACTCACATGCACATGCACACACATGCACAGAGACCCACACATGTGCATGTAAACATACACTCACATAAACGCACAAGAACACACACATTCACACATACAACACATATGCAAGCACACATACACACACCTACACACAATATACACAAAAGCATACACACACATATACATGCACACACAGATACACATACACTCACATGCACAAACATATGCACATACAATACATAGATACACATACATACACAATACACATATGTGGAACCGTGAAAGGCACCCTGGTTCCCAGTTGAGGAAGCTAGACACCGCAGTGACTCTAAGGGACAGTAAGCATTTCCTGTCACTAGCCACAGCCCTCCACATATTTGTAGCCATCAGTCAAGGAAGGGCAATACCCAGCCCCTTCACAGGTAGATGACAGGTCACATAGGCTCAAGACAGATCTGCATTACAATGAGGTACCTAAAGGCCTGGAGGCTTAGTCAATGAACTTTCCTTCTCAGACACTCCTTCCTGCAAAAGGTATTTAATCTCAGGCCCACCCTGACAATAGAGGACTGGCTCTTTTCATCAGGATCTGCAGTGGGAAGCCATAGAGAATCCTTCTCCTACTGAGCCCCCAGGTAATCTCCGGTAGAAGGCCTCTCTGCTCCCAGACAAGGCCTCCACCAAGCAAGGCTCTCCCTGTATGACCAGTTGGAGCTTCACTCTTCTCCATTCAGCCAGTCTAGATCCAGCTCCTGGGGGGAGGGGCAGCATCCTGCGGTGCCTGGGTGCCCAAGAGACTGACAATCAGAAGACTCTGGCCTCCTTGCAGGCCTGGAAACTCCTGAACCAGCTCTGGCAGGCCACCCCACACCTCAGACTGCCATTCCCCACACCTGAGTGGCGCCCTGTGGCTGCACAACAGCCAACACCCTTCAACCTCCCCAGTGTGTAAGTACAGTTAAACTTCCCACATCCTGCCTCCCCAGGGGCAGTGCCCTGGGTGGAGAAGATTCGGGGACCCTTCACCATAGCCCTAACACACATATACACATACGTACACACACCTTTATGTGCACACACGTACACACACATATACATGTACACACAGTGATACCCATACACTCATGCACACACAACACATTTACAAATTCATTCAGACACAATACACACATGCATGCACACTTGCTTTTGAGTGTGCACACACTTAGGCACACACACACATAAACCCTTGAATTTTTAGCTTTCAACTGTTTAAATATCACACAGAAAAAGTTGAATAGAAAAGTAAATTAGGCATTTTTGTGCCTACCCACACAGTCACCCTGTGTGAAGGAAGGTGCAGAAAGACCATAATTCTCCCTGCTAGTCAACAAAAGCCAGAATCTGTGTCAACCCTACCACCAGGAAATCATTCCAAGGTCCCTTATGTCTAATGCAGCTGAAAGCAGACACAAAAAATGACATCAGAGGAAAAAAAGTGACAACTACAGACATCTTCTCTGTCAAGAAAGTGGACATAGCGTAGTTGCAAGAGCAATTGGAATAGGTCTGTAAAATGATTCATATTCTCACTCTTTGGAAAATACTTCTGCTCAGCGATAATGCTGCATTCTCTCAAATAACCATCCCTAGCAATAAGAGAAGAAATGGACTATCAGAAAGGACTCATTCACACACTGGAAAAGGTGTAATAAGCCAGGCGCACTTCTGAGTCATTTGCAAGTGTTTAATACTTTCTAGAAAAAGTCAACATTGCCGTTTCCTTCTAGGTGAGGATGCAGCGAGGCCATGTCAAGGGCTTTTCATACAGAACACTGCAGCTCTTCTTCAAGTTCCCCAAGGCTACCAGGAGCCACAAAGAGAAACAGTGTATTTGTGCAAACATTTTAGCCAAACTTTATTTTCATTTTCCTCATCTCAGAGGAGTTCAGGTGTGGGGTGGGAGAGCAAATGACTCCATGTGGCCTCTTCCCACAGTCTCCATGGTCCTTCAGATGCCATAAAAAGACATCGAAAGACTGGGTGAGTCAAGTGCTGGCACACAGAAAGGGAACCAAAGTATAGATTCCAGCCACCTACAAACGGGCTGGCATGCCCAAAACATGGGATGTTGTATATGGGCATCTTCAAATAAAAAGCCTTATAGACGCATCTAATTGGAATAAAGTAAGAGGCAATGTCACGGGGCAAAGGAAAATAAAGCTAAATCCATACGACGCCCAGGAATCATGAAGGCAAGCCATCACTGTGAACCTGACACTGACAACTGTCCCAGTATACCAATGCCATCACACTAATAACGATTATTATGATGATAATAAAAAACTAAGGTCAGCGGAGTGTTTACCATCCACATTAGATGGGTGAAATATAATTTAGGAGATTATAAAAAATAATTAGTGCTCAGACTGGTGAGACTGGTGGGATTCGTTTGCTCCGATCTTAGGGTTCAGGCTGACTGCGTCCTTGCTTCCACACTTCCATCCAATATATATTCAAGGGCAGTTTTAATTGAAACTGATCTTCCACTTCAGATTTTAAATGAATTCTCCTTTGGAATGCTTCATGCTCCAGACACCCTGGCTTTGCAAAGCCCCCGTGTCATTAGTGGAGGCCATGGAACCCCTTCTCCAAGCTTGCAGTATGAATTACCCATTCTCACTTCCGAGCCCGGTTACCATTCCATATAATACAGGGCTCTCCAGTGTTGACACTGTATAAAAGGTCACACCCATAACCATTCTCAGTTGGACAGTCTCGCCATGTTAAATGCTTTTGAATAAATGCTTCAAAGTAAAGTAGAAGAAAATAAATTTTTAAAAAAGCCAGCAACAAAATGCCATTTAATACACACTCGTTATCAGACACCTAGCATGCTGAGAAAAAAAAAAAAAACAAATAAAACCAACCCACCAGCAATATGGCCTCCTCTCATGGGTATGACATTATCCACCTAAAATAAGGAAAATTATTTGCAGGCTGTATCTCTTTTAAGAACACTTGGGATGAGCAGGATATTTGCATGCTAGTAGCTCAGTCCATTTAAAACAGCTTACCCCTCCGACAACACAACTTCATTAATAGGCTCACCTTCTCCAACAGGGGAAGCTGGGCAGGATAAGAAGCCACAGGGTGATATTTCCCTGCCCAAAGTAACTATGCATTCACCTGTTAAAACTGCACAAGGAAGACCTGAATAGCAAGACCCTGCCAACCTTTACTACCAAGAGCATCTAACTGCATTTAATGAATGCAGTGAATACATCTGAAACCAATGGCTATAGGTGTGGTGCTCATAAAAATGGCCTGCTAGAACCATCTTCTCTACTTCCCTAGGACCCCCATTGTTACCACTGCTAGCTTGCTACTTATAAACATCTGTCTTCCCCACTACTGATTATACCTGTAGGCCAAGATTCTTCTAGACATCAACTTTATACCTCTGAGTGGCCTCAGATCACACAGGCAGAGTACCTGTGTCATCTCTCCAACCCCAAATAATGGGCCCTTCCCTTCCAGATAGCAAAGTCGTGCAAGAGCAAGGCCATAGGCAGGACATATGACGAATGTCATGCCCCATACTGATCATGGCTACTGTTCTTGTAGATGCCTCATAGCAGAAAAAATATCCCTGGGACTTCGCAAATCCCTGTATCAGGTAAAACTGTAAGAAAACACAGTGGCTCTTAGGCAGGTGATGTCACCCACCTTGGACACATTTCCTTGTGGCACACCATCTCCCCATTTCCTGTTTCCTTCACAAAGCACCTTGAAAAAAACAGAGATATGCACTTCTGGGGGGTGGGACTGCAACTGGCTCAGATTCCTGCTGTATAGCCAACATTATTAAAGATTTTATGTCAACCTGACACATGCTAGAGGAATTAGGGGAGAGCGATTCTCAATCAAGAAAATGCCTTCATAAAAGATTTGCTTGTAGGCAAGTCTGTAGGGCATTGTCTTGATTAATGACTAGTGTGTAAGGGTCCAGCCCCTTGTGGGTGGGGCCATCTCTGAGCAGGTGACTGGGTACCCAAAAGGCACAGTCTAGTGACCCTCTGATTCAGTTCCTGACTCAAGATGACTGCCTTGAATTCCTACCCTGTCTTCCCTGGATGGGAGACTACAAACCCTAAGCTTAAATAAACCTTTTCCTTCCAAGTTTCTGCTGGTCACCGTGTTCTATCACAGCAACAGAAAACCCAGAGAAAACACTGCTCTTCACCTAAAAGGACTCCTATGTGCCTTTCCTTTACCTCCCATCATCTAACACGAGCTCAAGTAAGTCCGAAACCATGTTTTGAGATGAAAAGAAATAAGCTGGAGGAAACCGAAGAGTAGAAGATTGTCTTGTAGTGACACTCCGCATGTTCTTGGCCGTGACTTAACATTAATGTTGTACATCTATCTGCTGACTGTTTACTGAATCTTCTTCACCTCCTGGGCCCGCAGAGTCGGGATGCCAATTTCAGCGGTAAATACTCTTCAGCTTCATTAATTCACCAAATTAGTCTGAACTGTGACAAGGAAAGATGCACTGGAAAGCTACGATGAGCAAGAAAGGATCTACAAACAAACAAGAGGAATTGACTCATGCCTGGTTTTGAAAGAGTGTAATAGGACCCAAGCTTTTGCTGCCCTTCAGGAAGCATGGGTAGTTCCTACTGAGCCTCCTACGGTGACAGTTACTTGAACAGACTTCTCTGTTGACAGACAGCAAAGGATGACTAAGCTCCAGCCTTCTTATAACACATTTAAGCACAACTTTCACACTTGCTCAGTGCTGGGCACAGTGATGAGAGAAACCGGTGCGCAGGAAAAGGGCTGTCCCAGACCTCCTGGCCAACAAAGTGGCTTCGCTGTCTTATCTGTGCGATCTGCTGCTCACACCAAAAAGTAGTTAGCTGAACTCTATGAGATTCTCCATGTGCTAGAGATTGGCTCAGTGGTTAAGAACACTGACTGCTCTTCCAGAGGTCCTGAGTTCAAATCCCAACAACCACATGGTGGCTCACAACCGTCTATAATGAGATCTGACGCCCTCTTGTGGTGTGTCTGAAGACAGCTACAGTGTACACATCTACATAAGATAAATAAATGAATCCTGAGAGAGAGAGAGAGAGAGGGAGGGAGGGAGGGAGGGAGGGAGAGAGAGAGAGAGAGAGAGAGAGAGGGAGGGAGGGAGGGAGGGAGGGAGAGAGAGGGAGGGAGGGAGGGAGGGAGGGAGGGAGGGAGGGGAGGAAGGGAGGGAGGGGAGGGAGGGAGGGAGGGAGGGAGGGAGGGAGGGAGGGAGGGAGGGAGAGAGAGAGAGAGAGAGAGCCCATGTCATGAATCTAGAACAATAGCAGACTATGAAGCTTTCTAAGGGCTACAACTATTGGTTTTGTTGTTAGGTTACAAAATGTGCAGACAACTCTCAAGACACAGGCCTCAGGAAAAGAAAAACAAGCACAGGGATGAGCCAAGTTGACACGTCTGTTATATAGTATGGAACTATGGAAGAGACCCTGACCTCCTAAGAACTTGCAGAGGAGGGGACAGTGGAGTGACATCACTTCCCCAAGCACACATTGAATTGGCCAACATCGTCTGCTGCGGGTTTCTCACTTAACAGAGATTTTTAAGCACATCTGATCAATCTCTATGGGAAATGGGGCTTAATGCTAGCTATAGCTGATTTGGTCACTTGCTTGAAGACAAAACTGAGGTTGGAGATGTGGCTCAGTTGACTGAGGGCTTTTAATATGTACCAAACAATGTCTTGGATCTCCATCATGGCCTAAAAGTGAGTGTGTGGCACATATCAGTAATCTAAGGACTTTGCAGGCAAGAGAGAGAGAGGTCAGAAGTTTACACTCATTTGAGAGTTTGAATCCAGCCTGAGTTACACGACACCTGTCCCTCTACCACTCAACCCTAAAAACAGCAAAGGAGGATAAGGAGGAGGGGATTTAGAAAAGTAACTTCATAATGGAGAAACCTGACCAACATCACCACAGCTGGGTGATAATCACTTGTTACATGACTTGGTTACACTGGGAACTTCCTGACTGGCTTTTGTAAGGGTGGTCTGTCACCTCTGTAGGAGCTCTTCAAACTTTCCTGTTATCGGCTATCTTACTAGGAAGAATACATTGGGTGAAACCCAAGATGAGTAACACTCTACTTCACCAACACACCTGAAAACCATCACGGTCAGAAAACAATACAAAATGGACAAACACAGAGACTCATACACACCCAATAACAACAAAATATGAGAGGGTAAAACCTTGTCACAGACCACAGAAAGAGACCTTAACATCACTATGACTATAACATCACTGCCTTGTTTTGAATTTCTGTGTGTTTTGAGACAGAGTCTGACTGTGTAGCTTAGGCTGGTCTCTAAATCACTACTCCCCTGCATCAGATACCCATGCACTACAATTACAGGTGTGCACCTCCACGCCCCACCAAAAAGTCTTCCTTCTCTGGATGCCTGTGATATAAAGAGAAAATAGTTCTAAATTTGCACAGAGGCTAGAAAAAACTGTAAGCTTTGTCAAGCAGGCTCAATTATCAGTATTCTTGAATGCATTTGGGACTTGCCCATGACCTAACATCAATGGTCTATAAATAACAGTTGGTACATCACTTATGCATGGACAGTATTTACACAGAGCAAAAACCCATGAAAGAAAGGCTGGGCTAAAGGAGAAGGGGGTAGGGGCTTCGGCAAGCTTAAGGGTGATGTTTCCATATTTACTGTCATATGAAAAAGGCCTTTTGACATATAAGGTTGGAGAAATTCACCCTTAAAAACTGCAGTTAAGAAACAACATTATTAGCTTAATTTACGGATCATCTGTGCCGTAAAACAACAGACTCCTCCTTCGTGGGCCATTAGCACATCACTGTATTTTACTCATGGCGGGACACTACGGTTCAGTACATGAGCGTCAGGAAGATGGATTCCCACAGTATAGAGAATAAATCACACAACCCGAGATTCATTCCAACCGTCTGCCCTTACCAGACAGAATTCCCTACAAAGAGTTAGCTTCAAGTCCTGCAAATCCAGGTGGATATCTCAAAGTCTGTTTGAAATTCAGCGTTTCTTTCTTAGGCAGACATATCTTCAAGGAGCTGGTCCACGGGTATCAATTTTAAACCAATACTAGCTATTCTATTATCCACACAAAATGCAAATAGAACAGAGGAAGGGAAAAGGAGAGGGAGGGAGGGAGAATACTCTGTTAATGTTTGTCCTTGGTCAACAGGACCCATAATCAGAAGCACTACTTAAAAGTTGAGATAAGACAAGTGTACTTTTCTACACTTTAAACAAAGCACCCACTTCAACAGTTCTCTCTTAATAACTGACCGGAGATAAAGACCGAAGATTTACTTGTAGCGCATACAGTTCACACAATCCCTATCCCAAACTGTGGTTTCCTTAAATACATACATGATATTTTTCAAAAAATAAATATGCATCTTGAAATTATTTTTCCACAATAGATTCAAATAATGGTTTCCATTCACTAATGAAAAGCCATTAAAAATAATGAATTCTGTCTAAATCTAATTAAAAGTAAAACTAATATACATGTTATGTGCTGTTTCCAGTCCAATATGTTTATTAATGCCCCCTCAAGGAACTTTTATTAAAAACATTACCTGAATCGAGGCTTATTACTTTGCCTCCTGTCCACTTTTAACCAACAGCAAAAATCCAAAATACATGTGTTCATTTTTTTACCAAGTATAATGAATGTTTTTCCCCAATCTAATACATATCTTTAAATTATCCCATTTTTAATTAAAAACACTTCATGAGATTCAGCTTATGATGTGTTTGCTCACACCGAAACTAGTAACTTAATTACAATTTATGCATTTATTGTCATACATGTGAAAAAATGGAAAAAGGGCTAAAAAGCACTCAGAGTGCTCGCTGCTGCTTTTATTAATTAATGTCTAATTGCTTACTTGTTCATCTGTGTTAGGAGAAATATTTCAGTTCCTAAGTCAGTGCAGAAGTGAACAATGGTTTTATAGGTGATAAAATTAGCCTCTACAGTTTTGTTTGTAAATTTTAAGCATAGCAGCATTATGTTCCCATTTCCTATCCATGATGGGAACTATCAACAACCAGCCTGAACACCATAAATAACACCAGAGAAGGGAACAGAGGTGAAACGGGCTGTACATTTCTCACCATCAACTACTATCTGTCCAGTTTCCCACGTACTTGTTTTACTTTCTCTGTCTTTCTCTGTCTCTTTGTCTGTGTCTCTCTCTCTCTGTGTGTCTCTCTGCCTCTGTCTCTATCTCTGTCCACACACACACACACACACACACACACTATATGGTCTATTTTATGTGTCTGGGTGTTTACCTGCAGGCAGGTCTGTCCCTCCGATGGTGACTGTGGACACCAGAGAGGGTATCAAGTCCCCGTAGAACTAGAGTTACAGATGGTTATGAGCCACTGGTTTAGCTCTCCAGCCCCTGGAGTCTCTCCACTTTTCTGAAGCAGTTAACATGGCAATGAATGTCATCCAGGAGGCCTGAGCCACAGAGCTATGGCCACGCAGGGACATCACGAGTGGCTAGTATAGTGTGGAAACAGCAGAGGAAACCAGGTGTGCATACCAGGAGCAACAGACAGAACTGCAGGTCTTTTAAAGTCCAAGTCTGTAACTATGCATGTTCAAAGGCATCTTAGATAAAAACCTCCATTAGGGTTAGAGTTACAGTTAAGAGTCCACTCAACATTAAATGTCTAACTCTAGCTGGGATCACTCCACACCTCCAGATTTCCTTGATAGGGTTTCAAGTCAGGCATCTCACAGACACTGCAAAACTTTTAGTGATGTTACCTCAGTTTTTTGTTGTACAGCGTCTCACGGGCTTATAACACAGAGAAACTAATTCCAGGCCTCAAGTTTTCCACTTTATTCAACTGAGATACATCTCTAGTAGCCAACAATTATTACTTGGCAAAATCTGTGATCTTTTGATATTTTTACTTCTTAGACTCAACAGAGGCAATCACGGAAGGCAGGGGAACTGCACTACACAAAGAACTGAGAGGCCAGATGTATATATAGTGCAAGGGAGTTAACAAAAAGTGATATCCTAGAACCAAATGATTGGCAGACTGCTTGATTACTATTGTCGGATTATCCATGAAGTAAGTCTAGATCCATTAGTAATGTCTGAAAAGGGTGCAGCCAGGGAAGGAGGTAAGAGCTGAATTACAGGTTTGCTCTTTTCATTCACAATTATGCTGGAGAAAGTAGAGTTGAAAATTAATCCTCTTTGATCAGGAATAATTTCTCTTTTATCAGATAAAGTTCAAAATTCCAGAAGGTTCTAGGCTCCTTACAAGCACTTCTGGTAATGCACAAAACAACTTTATGGACACATTTGTCTTCTTTTCAGGAGAAAGGGTCTGTCATAATCGCTTGGAACTCTCTATGTATAACAGGCTGGCTTTGATCTCACGAACCAGCTTCTTCTCCTGCCTGCCACCCCCAGCTACTGTTAGGATTATAGGCACACATCACCCTGCCTCTCTTATCTTTGCTTACATTCTCCAGCCAAACTGTACACTAGACCAGACAGCACATTCTCAAAGTCAGCCACAGGAATGTGGTAAGGAACACACGCATGCAAGCACCCATGTAGGCACACATGCATGCACGAACACAGGCAGAAAGAGAGAGAGAGAAGAGGCATATAGTAAGAACAGAAGAACCGTGACTGAAGAGCGTGATAACTCTTCTTAAGAAAACATATCTGAACCCTTGGGTCACACTGGCATTGTCTCTGACCCAGCTTCAGAAAAGACTTATGAAAAAAAAAGTCATCTGAAAAGAGGGAACCTCAATTAAGAAAACAACCCCATAAGATCAGGCTCTTTGCCATACTGTAAGGCTTGTTCCTAATTAGTGATTGATGGGAGAGGGCGCAGCCCATTGTGAGTGGGGCCACCCCTGGGCTGTTGGTCCTCAGTTCTATAAGAAAATGGGCTGTGTAAACTAGGGGAAGTAAGCCAGTAAGCCACACTCCTCTAAGGCCTCTGCATCCCAGGTTGCTGCTTTGCTTGCATTCCTGTCCTGACTGCCTTCATGACGAACTATGCTGTGGAAGACTATGCTTTTCTCCTCAAGTTCTTTGGTCATGGTGGTTACTGAAGCAATAGTTACTCTAACTGGGACGCCCAACCTTCTTCAGCAGTGTGTGTCAGGAAGTGTTTTGGTCAAGGCTGACATTGATTATGCCATGGGGTTTCCCCATTCAGAGGGTTTGATTTAGGCTGATGCTATTCATACTGGGAGGCACAGCCTTTGTGTTGCTGACCCTGTGGAAGAAATCTGGCTCTTCCCCAAATCTGACTGAGAAGGAAGGGAGGGATGTGCCCTGCAAACAGAAGATAATAGAAAAATCAGAAGGCAGAACCAAGAGGGAAGGAAAAGAAATAAGAGGTTAGGTCCCTGAACGAAGCACACTTGGAATGTAAAATTTATCTTTATACACTTCCATTTCAAGTGTCTTTGTATTTGAGACTGGGCAGGCTTCCTGCTATTTGTAACTAATGCTATAAGAGATAATCCAAACACTAGTTTTTTAAGACTACTGGTTCAATGATCCAGTGCATTCTACACATCAGTCAAGACAAAGCTGTCAAATGATAGAAATCAGCAGTGCACACTAGCTGGAGCACACAGGAGCATCTCTTGATCCCTTCTTTCTACTTCCTGGAAGGGAAACATAAACCTGGGCTAGGATTTAAAGATCTCATTTAGACAAAAGGAGAGGAAACAAGGTCTGGACTTCTTTGCTGTAAATTTCTACTCTAGTACCACTGAGGTCACAGATAAGAGTCCAAGAAAGACTTAAAGTGATTACTAAGGGCTCACAGAAAGTCTTCTGCCTCAGAGCCCTGCCTGCTCAGGTTATTATGTGGGGATGACTTGCTGGTGTCATCATGAACTATTCTAGAAGGTCAAAGTTGCATCTCAGAGAATAAAACAGCCCCAGTATTGAAGGTCAGGTTTAAACATGCACTTCCCGTCTTGAGAAGGGAGGGCTGCTGTGCAGTTCTCTCCATCAGAATCTGGCTCTGCAGGGCTTTGCATTAGTTACTTGAGCTCATGACGAACTTTAACATATCTACACAGTAACACACACATACACACACACACACACTTATACACTCCTACACACATTCCCACACATGCATATATACATGCACGTACTTACACAATTACTCGTTTACTGTTTGAAACCCTTTTCTCACCCCAGGTGTCAAATGACAGAGTAGCAGGGAATAGAGAGCAATAGAATGACACCAGCTGTACTTTGCCCTTTTGGAGAATATTCATTATATTATATCATATCATATATCATATATTTATTTTATTCAGGGTGATGGAAACTACCTACACTTTTCCGTCTTTCACCCTTTCAACAACTCATGTCAAGTACATTTTAGTTTCTTTGTGTTAGAGATAAGGCTTAGAAGCTTAGAAGCTAGAAAACTTGTCCTCATACAGAGAATGACAGATCTAGGTCAGTCCCAGGCCTATCTGAGTGCACCATGTTCTAATATAGTACTTTCCTACAATCTACATGGGAGATGGTGATTATTAAAATTGTAAATGTACACGCCTTTGCTCAGAGTACTAATCCCACAGATACACTTTGCAACTGTTAAAAGGGCAAAATTGGTTGTGGTAGCAGCATCAGCAACATCCAAAATTAACATCATGATATGTACATGTTACCAAAGGGCTAATTAAATAGAGTATGTCAAATCAATACAGTAGAAGAAATGGTAATCAAGAATGTAGGTGGAAGGAGGGATGGGAGGAGGGAGAGCTATTTACACTAAGAACAGAGTTTGAGTCACATTTCTAGGTGGAAAAGCCAATGTGCAATGTGACATCCTTCCACTCATTTTAAAACACAGACATTGGGCCTAGGAATATGTCAGGGGCACCACAGGTGACCTGACCACTGTCCAGCCCTGGGTCTAACAATAACTACCACTGCAGAAGGAGGAAGAAAAACAAATGGTTTATATATTTATCTGTGTGCACGTGGAATACTTGTGCAAACATACGTAAGACAATAAAGCACTAACGCACTAGGAAAGGTGATATACTATTGATCTAGGTTAAGTATGAAAGGTGCACAGAAGTTTAAGAAGCAAGAGCATCTCACACCATTCTGTGAGTAAAAGAAGCCAGTCACAGAGCTGTGATTATGACATGGCATATGAAGAAAATAAATACACACCAAATCCAAGAATGGATCACCCAAAGGTGAAGGGGCAGCCTGCAAAATGATTGACTGGGGTAAAAAGACACTCACTTCATCTAGGACGATACAGATCTTCAGGATGTATATATTTTGAGAATATAAGCATATAAGCACTACTTTGTAATTAACCAAAATAAAAGTAAAAAAGATAATGTAGGGGAAAAAAGGATCCAGGCAACTTCTCTCTGCAGGTCTTTGTTTCATGTTGCAGGTGTTTTCATGGTGAGTTACTGGCTCCAGTTATAAGTGCACTGATATTCTTTAGCTGTTTAAAGCATTCAGAAAGTATAGAATCTTATATAAAAGCTATCTATGGAGTTCAAACTTCAGGGGGTTGGTTAAGAGGGAAAACAGGCTAGAAAAATTCCTGGCAATAATTGCAGAAAACACACTAAGACTGGCAGATTCCTCGTGGAATTGTGTCCAGTCTTCCATGGTTCAGTTCTTCTTAGCAAAGCAGATGCATTTTCTCCTTAGAATGACACAGCCATGAATCCCACACTTTCGGGAGGTCAGAAGAGTCTTCACTATGCTCAGCACTTTCACCATGTGATGGCTTAGAAGATGCAAATGCTCTAACTGCTGCAGATGGATGGCGAGACTCCTTCTCCGGCTGTGAAAACCCAGTGAGGCAATCGAAGGCGAAGCCCACGCCTTTCCATCACTGCATTCCTGTGGCTTTTCTCATCCAGTACACTGATCTGACCTCTTGACAACTGGGGAGATCCTAATGGTTTTTTTTCCCTCCAATTTCTGATCCATGCCTCCTGGCAACACGCCATTCACAAATTTAATACATCTCCCTTGTCAATTCTTTGATAAAAATGCTCAAAAGGCTAGGGCTGAAGACAGCTCTTTCAATCACTGTAGTCGTATGTTGGGTAGGATTCCCCAAGAAAGGATATTTTTTTCTGTCACAGATCCTTAAGGCTTTTGCCACACAGGTATACACGTGGGCTGCCTGTCTGTGACAATCAGCTCATGTTTTCAACATACAGTGAATGGTACCACAGCAGGACTAACCAGAACGTCTCTGAGAAATTCCAGGCCGACTTTGGTCTCTTCAGCAGTGTGGACCCATCCATGATGAAGAAGGCCTCTGATGAATAAATTACTAGACATATGTGGGGGCTTTCCAAAGAAGCCTGACAAAGAACAACAGAGCAGAAGCCGAGGGTGTAATGTAGCAGGTACCCTGCTTGTCCACAACACAAGAGGTCCTGAGTTCTACTCTCAGTACACCGCAAACCAGCATGGTGGCACAATACTGCCTTTCAGAGGTGGACACAGAAGAATGAGGGGTTCAAAGTCATCTTAAGCATACACTGTGCGCTAAAGTCCAACCTGGATTATCTAAAACCCTGTCTCAAAAAGACAAACAAAATAAGGCTAGTATTCTAGTTTTTCAATATGTCTAAGTTTGCCATCAATGTGAAATGTTTGTTGAAGATCTTCATCAAACCAGAAGAATCAGTATGGCCATTTTAAGGGCTAAAGTAGACTACTGGTGGAGATCAACAAACTTAATGACAGAAATTACCGAAAGGATATATTCATATTGACAGGAAAGAACATTACCACCTCAAAAGTATCCAATAGAAAAATAATCAGCATACTACTTGGAAGTGAAATGCATGTGCTTTTTAGTTTCAGAATGGCAAGAGGTAGCCACCATTTACCTAACTAGGGATGAAGATAGGGGTCCCCAAATGTTAACAAAAAGACCAGTGGTGGAGATGATTACTCAACAGATAAAGAACTTGTCTCACAACCTGACATCTGATAGCCTGACAACAGCAGCAGTAGCAGCAGTGACAGTGGTGGTGGCAGCAGCAGCAAAAAGACAGTCCTAGTGTTATTAACAAGTTTTATATTCTTTAGCCCCCAAAACAAGAGCTCTTTCTATAACCCAGTTCCCAGGTTGACTAGAACCCAACATAGTAATCCTTCAGCCTTAGCTGCTTGATAGTGGGATTACAGGTATGAAGAATCCCATACAACATGCAAATACGGTTCTAGAACAAACATAGGCTACAACACACATCCAGCAGCCCATCAGCAAACTTCCCTAAGTACCTTACGACAGTTGTGTCCCCATTTTGAAATATACTCTGCTATGGTGAAGCATGTGAGAGGAAGAGGTCAATGTATAGCCTCCTTATCCAGCCCTTATTTATCCCTTATTAACAGGAATCATTTACAGCCACATACCTGCACCCACAGGCATGTTCTTTGCTATTGAAGATACAATTGTCATTTCAAGAATAGAGAAAAGTCTGAAGAGATGAAGTAGTCTGACACTTGGGTAGAAAGAAAAAAACCATTAAAGATTAGAGAAAAGATTCACACTCTTAACAGATGGTTCAGGTCTCTGACCTAAGTATGCTGCCCCGATCTCCTTAAAAGGTAAGTGCTTTTTGGCAGTTCTGATGGGAACCACCTTCTACAGAGCAGTTTGAACTTTTCTTCTATGCACAGGTCTAACAGTTGAGCTTAGCTGCACTTGGCGAATGTTGCAGGTTGAGGTTACTGACCTGCTGGTCTCCTTTGACCACAACTCTCTATAATCCATAAAGAAAATAGTTTATTACCATAAATTACCCACAGCATTTTAAATAAAACTTTATATCTGTGAATAGTATGTAAAATTAGGCAAACAGATGACAGGAAATGAGGAATGCATACAACTGTTTTTGTTGTTTTTGTCTGAGGACAGCTGGTCACAAAGACTCAGGCCCCTACGTGCCTGTTGGGGGTCACAGTGAGAAGTGTCTCTCACAGACTCTATGTTGGAACACTTGGTCCCCAGTCAAGGTTAGGGAACTTTTAAAACTATATGGAACCTTACTGAGGGCACGTAAGTCACTGGGGCCAGGACCTCTGAGTTTAGATCCTCACCACAGTTTTAGTTTGCTGTCTGCTTCCTGTGTGCAGATACAATGTGACCATCCGGCTCCTGTTCCTGACCCCTGCCACTGTACACTCTATCCCAAAGAAACTTTTTCCTTAAATTGTTTGTCCATGACATTTTATTTTAATAGTAGAAAAGTAAGTGATACAGTACTATTCTATATTTCAAAACACTAAGGCCATCTATAGCGTCTGATTAAGATAAAAAAAAAAAAAACAGAAGGCAGCGTTAATTAAATCAGAGCATTCAAAGGAGAGTCCATATCTGTGGACTGTCTAGAGGACAGCACGGCCCTGTTGTTCTCCCGACTCTAGACACTAAGCGGGCATACTGCAATGCCAGTCCACCACACTGCCGAATTCTTGAGTTCGGGTACTTATATCCCAGGAAAATGCTAAGTGATCTCAAAACAGTTGGATCCTTACTCTGAAAAACAAGTGGTCTAATCAGGAAATGAGAAGTCCTTTCCCTGCAGATAAAAGAACTAATGGTTACAAAGCTTTGGTGTAACGGAAGCACTTTCAGGAGTGCTGGACAAAGGAAGAGGCAGACGCAATCAACTGCTATTCTCTCTGCAGCAGGGAACTGGAGGACTGCTTTGTAAGGGGGAAATTTAGAGATGCTGCTTCCATTTATTAGCACTAAGCTGCTTACCCACATCCCTCCATAAACATGTAGCTCCCAAAAACAAAAAAAAAAAGAGATTTTGATCAAGAGCACTGGTTTCTTTAGGCTGTAGGCTGGTACGCATGCCTGCTGAGAAAGTTCATGTAAACAGATATCCAAACATTGTGGGCCTGAATGACACTTAATATCTTATATTCTACTTGGCATTTCTTTTTGAATAAACCCAACCATACCATTTTCCTCTCTTTGAGTAAGAGCCCAAAGGGAAGTAAATTGCATGGTGGGAAAAACATCAGTCTGGGTGTTCCAGGGGCTGCCAGCATCCTTCCGAAGAAACCTGTGGTTCCCTTATCTGCCACTAGTCTGAGGCGCGGACTCAGGAGCGCTGGCTACAGGATCTTGGTGAATACAACGAGTTCTCTTCAGGCTCACTGCAGAGAGCACAAGCTCTTTACACACTTGTCTTCAACACTAAAAGAGTTTCCAACATTAAAACAAAGAGCATGACTGAATTTGAAAAGGTAGCAGACTTCTTTGGCGCTCCATGATGGTTCTCTTGGTTTTCTGCATTTCTTTACTGGTAACAGAGCAAAAGGGGGAAGAAAGCAAAACTCCTTGAGAACTGTAAGATTTAAAGCACAGGCAGAGTTCGGTCAGTGGTGCGGGGGTTAAGAATGCTCCTTTCTCAGTACCGTCCCAAAGCCCTGTAGGTAGGTATCCTACGCCCATGATCTGAATAGACCGTGCTGATGCTAGAACACGGACAACGGGAAGAAAGCTTCCTCACACGGTTCCAGAGAGTGCTTTGCATTCCCTTGTGCTGAAATTATTTATGACTGAAGTCAAAGGAACATGGGCACTTAGAAGCCGCCTATGTCAAAAAGCACTGAGCACTCCCTTGGGCTCACTAGGTAGATGAAATGGGGAGATGGGCCTCCATTGTGTCAGACACCTGCTTGACTTTGCATAGACATGTAAGTCACTCACAGCAGCCGTGTGCTTAACCAACCTATCTCCCCTAAGCCTAAGTCTGGAGTCACCTTGGATTCCAGAATAGTAAAACCTCATGAGACAGGCCTTACTTCAAATAATGATAATTTCTTTTATTCCTTGGCCTTTCTCCACTGCCCACTGTGCTTTCCTGGATATCATGCCTGTTTTCCTGTGGGGCACTGCCTGCACATTCTCCATTACAAGATGGCGCTGACATCCGGCTGGAGTTAGCAGTAAACAAGTCATGTGCGCACGCGATGGGTAACTTTCCACTCCTTGAGCTCTGCCTCTCCCGTGGCATCATAGGGCCTGATGAGTTTCAACCAATCAGGGGGCTCCACGTCCAAGGCGAGGACTGATTCCTATATAAGGGGATGGGCTAGATAGTTCGGGGTCTTCGTCTTCACGTGTTGCAAGCTTATGCTCTGCCTCTCGAGATGCATTAAAGCTTTACCGCAGAAGAATCCTATTCGTGTGCCGCGTCGTTCTTGCTGGCGAGACGGTTGTGCGGGACATTTTCCCAAGAAACTACAGCACCCAATTCAGTGGTCAACCACTGCGTGTCTAAGTGATTTTTATTATTTCATAGAGCTAATTAAAACTCCCCATGAAAAATGAGTTTATTCACAAGATAGCAGGTCTTTCCTACCTCTACTCTACAATGCAAAGTCCCACTCACAGCTTCTCCCCAGGCCCCATGTCTCATTATCAGCGTGGCTTTGAGTCCTAGTCGACCTGCCCGAGCACCTACCTTCTTAGGTAACACAGCAAAGGATTGAAGGCACACTTAGACACCGGGACAGTTCTCAAGAAAGAAGAATGGAGGAGAGCTAGGCAGCTGAGAGGAAGCCACAGCCTCAAGGTCTGTGAGCCGCTGGGTTATTTATGGCTCCCACATTGGTGGGCTTTTTGAGCACACTATCTGAAATCCAGGTGGGGCACGGATTTTAGTCCTTCTCTGCTAACTTCCCTGGGTATCCTGTTTACTAAATAGAGACCAGAAAGGACTCGGAGCACCATTTGCATTCTAGAGATACATAGGTACCAGAAACACAGCGGAGGAACAAAGTGTTCTGCCTCATAAAGAGCATATTAAAGAAACTTTTTTCTGATGATTTTTATTTTATGGTTTTTGCTGAATTTTTTGGTCTACATGTGAGTCAGGAAACCACATATGTGCCTGGTGCCCACAGAAATCAGAAGAGGGATACTCTGGAACTAGTTACAGGTGGTTACAAGCCACCACATGGGTGCTAGGAACCCAGCACTTGGAACCATTGAGCTATCTCTCCAGCCCCAAGAACCCATGGTTTACACACCTACTGCCACCCTTGCTAAGGGTACCACTGTCCAAGCACTAACCTGTTCATCAAGGCAGGCAGCTGATTGCCTTGCTGACATTATACCTCAGTCATTCTGTGCCAAATAGAGGATCACATTCCCTACACACAGGCAAGGAAATGGATGTACAAAGGCACCGCACACGTGAAGTAGGTGAGTCATAAGTATAATCACCCCATCTGGAGAAATGGCTCAGCAGTTATGAGCATTGGCTGCTCTCTTCCAGAGGACCCAGGTTCAATTCCCAGTACCCATGCGGTAGCTCACAAGCAGCTGTAAGTCCCAAGAGACCTAATATGTAATCTATGCAGGGACCAGACATGTACATGGTGATCACATACATACATGGTGGTCATACATACATATGTACATGGTGGTCATACATACATATGTACATGGTGATCATACATACCTATGTACATGGTGGTCATACATACAGATGAAACTCTCAGACACATAAAATAGTAAAAATTTAAAAAGAGTAATTATTATTCCACCAAATCCTGCTTTCAGATTGTATTTTTTTTGGGGGGGTAGGGTCTCTTTTGTTATTTCTGCCGTTTTTGTTTGTTTTGTTTTTTTATCTACTTATTAAAGTCTTCGGTGGCTCCTTCTCAACCTCCCAGTCATCAGGTGAGGACAGGGGCTAGATGACAATGGCACCCAAGGCATCTGTGGTTTTTCCCTTGGGTTCCAGATCTTTCTGTTTACTAAGCAAGTGTTCTTACCTGCTGAGCCAGCTTTGTGGCCTGGGCTGAATCTTACTCACAAATTTAGAAGCTTGCTGCACTCCGTGGTCAGAAAGTATAAGAAACACTTGGTACAAAATAGGTACCCAAATACTTATTTTTGAATTCATGCTATGAGAAAAATTAATGAATAAATAAATGTTCCTTATTTGGACTGACCCTCTTCATCTGTTTTTCAAATTAAAAGTAGCATCACAGAAACACTAAATCCCTGTGTGATTCAATTCTATGGGTGCCCTGAAGACAACCCCACAGCAGTGTACCCCAGCTTAGGACTAAGGTCTGGTTCACAGTCCACTGTTGTGACATGAGACGCACACATCCTTACACAGAGTGCAGCTTGGCCTTGCTTCTCAGTCCTCATTCCTGCTCATCAAGATGGCTCATTAATGGCCTGATTTCAGATGTCTCAAGCAACTTTTCATCCAAGAGCTGCTGGTGGCTGCCTGTTTCCAGAATCTCCTGCTGTGCACACAAGTAATTAACTTGCAATGCTTTGCTGGCTCTGTGAGATCTTGTGACATCAAAGGGGGCAAAAAGCACATCTAAAGCAGGTAGTTAAGCTTCAAGTGCTGTCCAAGTTACACTCCATAACCAAATATCTCTGGTACCAGCCAGTCAATATGGGGGTGCTGGTTGACAGAAGTACTGGGGTGTCCTGCTCTAAACGCCATTCATCTGGATTTTATGGAGATAAACACAAAGCTAGTATCAGAATCTGCTTCTGACTATGGAAGAAGGGAATTCTTCTAGAATCCTAAAAATAAACTCTGTGGTCAGGTTCAGTTAGATCAGTTCAATAAAGACAAACACCATGGTGTAGACAGCCTGGCATAGATCTAAGAGTCATGAACAAATGTCACATGTTGGGCAGCTTACCTAAACGACCTGGGCCTCATTTCCCTTCCTTGTAACTCGAGATTAATAAATACCGAAATACAACAAAAACACATTTCCGGCTGTGTCCAGAAACTGTTCAGGGGTCTGCCGAGTGAGTGGATTTATTCCTTGACAGATTCAGAAGCTGAAGGCAGGTAGTGAGGAGGGTGGTCCTGGATGGCAGAAGCGAGGCACTTCTCTTTACTTTCTGGCCATTGAACAACTGTGTTCTACCAAACCTTACAGGCTACAGCAAAATGAACCGTAAGGCACACTATAAGCCGAAATCAAACCTATCTTTGTTCAAGCTGTTTCTCGTGTGCATTTCGGACACGACTATGAAAAACTCGTGCCCATCACTTCCGTGCCAATAGCACGTAATGTGATGTTTTGTGCTGTTATGACTTGACCATTATTATTACCTGGCACTGAACACATGGCAGGACTATAAGGAATAGCTATGACTAATGGAGCACATAAAACTATTTCTGCTGGTGCTCCAAAAGTACAGAATAGGTAACACAAAAGCTTCCTTGTCGTTAATACCTATTGCCTCCAAACTTAATCATTCTTCTACATTTTTTCGAACTACATGGTTATTTGATTTTCACTGGCCTTCTTAGAATAAAACGGATGGAATCATTGAGAGCCACTATTAAATACCGTGTTGTTTCTAAAATTCTAGATCAATGCGATAAGATGTGTGGTCAAATGACAGCAAGGAGAATGAACAAACAAGCTGGGGTGTGGTGGGATACCTCGTTCCTCTCAGCACTTGGGGGGCTGAGGCAAGTGGATCTCTGTGAGTTCAAGGTCAGCATGATCTACAGGACAGCCAGGGGGCAGAGTTGTTATACAGAGAAACCATCTCAGAAATAACAACAAGAAGGCTGATATTTCAGGTGAGGCATACAAGCAAAGTTGAGAGAAAGGGAGACTTGTGAGAATGAAACATTGGGTCACAGGCACGTAGAGGTATGCAGAAAGGGCTGGACTGCCTCCTTTCCAGGGAGAGGCCATCTAAAAGGATGAAGCTTCACAGTGTTTGATGAAGGGTTTAAATCTCCAATGTACCTTCTGCAATGACAGCAGGATCAGGGTGGGTCCTGGACTTATAAAGCCCACAGGCAGTGAGCACTTTCTTCCACGGTGTTTACAAGTGTTGACAAGAAAACAGGAGCCACCCGAGAAATCTCCTCAGTGTGGAGTTTAGGATCGTCCTTCCCAAGACATCCCCTACCTTGTCCAGCACTTCCTCTTCCAGGGAATATTATTTTTATCCTCTCTAGGCCATGGCAATGCCTTTGGGAACATCTCCCAACCACACTAGTGACAACGGAATAGCACTGTTCTCTCTGTCCCCTCAATGTAGTTACACATTTCTGAACAAGGACCATCAGATCCTAGGCGTCTGAGCTAAGTTCACATAGCCCTTATTCACACTTCTCTGGTGTGAACCACATAAGGCCAAGCTAGACAGCATGGCTCGGGAACTGTATGGAATGCCATTCAAGGAACACAGGGAATAGTGGCATTCAATCATGCACAGGCTTGAGCGCACCTTTCAGTCTCTAAACTGAACTTCAAGTGCCCAAACATCAAGGAGCAACAGTGATCTCAGACCTTAGGCCATCTGTGCAACTGGAACTACATGGGAGCGTGTGACCTCCTCAGTGACCAGGAACTAATTCCAACTTGATTGTGTAATAAATCAGAGGGTGTTTGTGCCACCGTCGCCCATATTGTATCCTGTGACATCCCTGTGATCTAGGTCTCCCAAAACTTAACAGACACACTTTACAAATAATCTTTATACCAATGTCTGCTGCCTGGCACAACTTGGCTCAGATCCAAAACCACCGTGTTCCAAATCACAGTGCTTTTACTGAAAATGTGTTTTCTACTCTTGCGGAAATACGAGAGGCTGATTTACAGAAAACAAAGACTTTTAATAGTTTCTTAGCATCATTCCTTATAAATATCAAGTCACTATTTCCTTGTATTGTACTTTTGAGTTCTAAGCTGGAGTTTCATCTTCAAAAGTACTCAGTGAATTTTGACTTGGGACAGGAAAAGATTTCTGATTTCTCAAAGATTCCTAAACATATATCTGTTATTCTGTACGTTGCATTTATTTGAAAAGAAGTTAGTAGCAACTATAAAAATCAAGGTATCTGCCAAATGTGAAAAATGTTGAAGGGGACTACATCTCATGGTACCAAATTTTCATCCAAGAATTAATCCTTTATAGTAAAGTAAACAAGCACATACATTTTACTGTGTGCAGGTTCAATATTATTATTAATTAATATTAAAATTTGATGTCGCCCCCAAACATGCTTTAGATAAACTTCTCTGTAATGTATTAAGAGTAAATGTTTGATTTCCAAATCCATTTTTATAAGCCTCTACCACTGGGATTGGAACAAATTCCTTGGGAAGGGAAGCTGTGGAATCTGAAGAAAAGAAAGTTTGAGAAACATTGTTTTAGAACAGATAAAGAAACCAAAATGGTTGAAAACATAAACACGCATAGGTAACATATGACGAGTGCATGACGTGCTGAGTTTTCTGTTCTAAAAGATTTATTTGTTTATGTGTTTTACGTAGCTGGGTGTGCCATCTGCATGTATTCTGCACACCAGAACAGGGCATCGTTCCCATGGGACTATAGCTGTGGATGGGTTTGGAGCTGCCATGTTGGTGCTGTAAATTGAGCTCAAATCCTGGAGAAGAGCAGCTTTTTAACCATTGAACCATCTCTCCAGCTCTGACTTATTTACCATAAATAAATCCCTCTAATTTTAACTACGCCACCGAAATCACATAACTGCTCTTTAGAAATAACTGGAAAACCATAATTGTTTATATGCAAATCAGATAAATAAAGTTATTCTATAAACATCATTTCTAGGTCTCTCTTGTGTCATAGCTACTTTACAGATAGAAAAGAGAAGTAAAAGATTTCCACTCAACCCAAGCCATTCAGGAACAAAGCAATTGGAGACACTGGATGAGAACTGTGTTTTCTAGTGTACTCAGGAAAAGGTGCATTCTCTAAATAATGGGTTGGCTTTTATAGAGTCTAATAGTCTGGGCCTGTCTGCAGAGTGAGCACTGTTGTCAACAACCTCCCACAAAGTTAAACACACTCTTAGAGATGTGTCCCCATCAACAACTATTTCTCCTCAGGCTCAGAAGAGCTTAAGGGGCTTAAAGGAGCTTAAGGTATCAGACCCACTGAGGCCGAACACAAATCAACACATAGCCCAGCCCTAAAACCCCCACACAAAAATGCCTCTGGGCTGGAGGAAAGTTCGGCTTAACTCACTGAGAGGAGTGTGTGCAGGCAGCAGGGTGTGGTCTGTGGAGAACTTCCAATCAGAAAACATCTCAAGGAGTTTTTCAACCCCAGACACAAGGAGGAGGTGGCCCCGCCCACTCCAGTGAACTCATTTGTACAGTTTAAATGTCCTATGGTGGGAAGGATGGGGTTTGGAAATGAAGATCTTTGTCTTGTCTTTTGATTCCTTTGTTTTATTGTCAATCACCATCCATCTGCCACTAGCTCAGACTGCCTTGTAACTCAGACTTGTAGTTTGAGGCAACTGGCCTCAAACTCATGGGGATCCTTTAGCTGCAGACGATGGAGGAGAATGGACATTTCTGACAAACCCTGGCTGTGGACTGCATTTTGAAAACAAGAGCACACAGTAAACAACTTCCGGAAGTAAGAAATAGGCATGTAGAACCTGCCACCAAGCTGGTTTCTTTGTCTGTCTGTCTGTTTGTCTGTCTGTCTCTCTCTCTCTCTCTCTCTCTCTCTCTCTCTCTCTCACACACACACACACACACACACACACACACACACACACACCAATTAAATAACATAGCAAACTTCTTTAAAGATTTATTTATTGATTGATTTTATGTATATGAGTTCTCTTGTGGGTGCTGCAAATTGAATTCAGGACCTCTGGAAAAACAGTCAATGCTCATAACCACTGAACCATCTCTTCAGCTCCCGAACATAATCAAACTGTTTTATAGACATAGAAATTCAGAGAATATTTAAGAAATTAGTCAAAACTAAAAAGTCTATTTTTAAAGGATACTAATCAATCAATTCTAAATGTGTGTGTGTGTGTGTGTGTGTGTGTGTGTGTGTGTGTGTGTTTGCAAAGGTTGGAGAAGCACTTACACATTGGTATATCTGGGTTCGCCTCTGATACATAGCCCTCCGTCAGGTTTGTTTTGATCCATGTCTCCTCATGAACATGGAAATAACTATTCTGGCTAATTGGCAAGCAAAGTGATCCCTTGGATCCTCTTGCTTCTTGACCCTGTCCTACACCAGGCATGTGACAACCTCTGACTTCCACATAGCTTCTGGGGCCTTCAACTCAGGCCCTCATGACCACACAGCTCATCTCCTTGGTGCTCAAGCAATACAGACTTTAAAATAAGTGTCTACCATTGACTTATTAAAGGGAGTGATGTGCGAAACAAATATTAGGTTATAAACATTCCAAAACTATGTAAAACAGTCAATTTTGAGCAGAATGAGGAAAATTATTTGGTTTTGGTCAAATCTTAACCAAAGCTAACCCCACTGCTGAGAGACATTTGCACATGTGCATTCTCTCAAAGACTCCCAAAACCTTAAAAGCACTGTCCAGAAACAGGGAGCAAAGACAAGATCCAAAGCAATTCATGGTACACAAACCAATATGTACAGAGATCACTTTTTGTTTTAAAAAGTTGTATTTATAGATGCATATGTGTGTCTGGATATGTATGTTAAATGTGCCTGTGTGGGGGCTGGGACAGGAACCCTGGTCTTCTGGAAGAGCAGCTGTTGCTCTTAACCACTCAGGCATCTTTCCAGCCCCACACAGCTTATCTTCCTAAAGGTTCTTATGGTTACAGTGGAGCCTATAGCTTACTGATCACATCAGATGAAGATGAAGATGATGCTGGGAATAGTACAGCCATTGTTTTGTGATGAACCTTTACCAGATCCTTCCTCAGATAATCTATTCCTATCCCTATTTGTAAATGAATTAGGGCTCACAAGGGAAGTAACTGGCCCAGGTAATGTAGCTGCCTAGAGATTTGGATGACTGTTTAGAATCCAAGGTTCTTTACGACACCATTAGCTGTCCTTAATTATGGGAGGTTTAGCAGCTCAGGTACCTGCACAAAGGTTGGCACGTGGGGGTGGTTGATACCTCCCAAGTCTCCCTGTAAAGATATAATGTCTCACTTCCCAAAGCAGTAAATCTAAAATCATCTGCACTCTGATGCAAAAGTGGAGTGGCCCAAATTGTCTAACTTGCACATCAAAAAACCACATGCTAACCTATGTGGACACTGAGTCTGGTAACTGGGGAGCAGAGACACTTGCCTCCAGTCAGCTGCCAAGCAAGCAACACACATTAAATTTTTATGCCTGAAACAGAACCTGTTGAATTGATTTACTTAGACTCAGTCTGGAGGGCGGTCTCCATGACTTAGGTTTATAACTTATGAAATGATGCAGAAAAACAACCTCAAATGCTAAAGGACTGCATCGTGCACAGTATGGAAGCCACATTCCTGGGCGATCTATGTCACAGCTGCCCTTTCCTGAGATCCAAACTACAGAGTTTGCTGCAAGGCACATCATAGAAGAGCTACTTCCCCCGGTCAAAAGCACAGAATCTTGAGTTCTTTTTCAGGGTAGAGATATGGCCACTCCTATTTCAGAAAAACCTGTCTATTGCTGCCTAGCAAGTGCTGGAATTAAAGGAGTGCCTTCTTCCCTCCAGCATCACAATGTCCTTAAAGACACAATGTATTATCTTTCAGTAGCTGTCCTTAGATGGAACTAGCCTAGTTGAAGATGACAAAACTGAATACATATTTTATGTTATTTTTTATAATTTTCTGTTGTATGAATATACATTATTTATTTTATATGAGTATACTGTTGCTGTCTTCAGGCACCAGAAGAGGACATCAGATCCCATTACAAATGGTCATGAGCCAGCATGTGGTTGCCGGGAATTGAACTCAGAACCCCTGGAAGAGCAGTCAATGCTTTTAACCACGAAGCCATCTCTCCAGCCCTGAATATATATATTTCAAATAGCACAAGGTAAAAGCGTTGCAGCATACAGGTCAATTCTAAGATTAAGCTTTTAATTTTACACTTTAAGCTTGCCTAGCAAAAGCAGTTTAGAAATGTCCTGAACATTTAATAAAATATTTTTAACCATTATGAAGACATCTATGCTACACCCAGGAATTGAGCATTTCTTCAGCCTCAGTTTCCAGAATTAATGTTTGAAACAATTAGATCCCAAATTCAAAAAGTAAGCTTAAAATTAACATTTCAACTATAGTGTTACAGACAAGAAGGCCAGAGGGAAAGTCCAGCAGAGGGAGGGGGGGGGGGGCTCAAACTAAAATTGTATTTAAGACCTTGCATTTTGGCTAGCTTTAAAAAACAGATCCAGGTACTGGAGAGATAACCCAGTGACTAGATATATTTACTACCGAGACCCAGGTTTCGTTTCTGACACCCATGTGGTAATTTACTGCCATCTGGAACTCTAGTCCAAAGGAACGCATTGCCTACTTTTGGCCCAAATGCACCATGCGGATGCATGATGCACATCCATGCACGAAGGAAAATCTCTCATACACATAAAGTAGGAATAAATATTCAAAGCACATATACAATAAAGTGATTGCTCTTAAGAAACAGTTTTTGGTTGCCTTATTTTCTATCAAAGATGGCTGTTCAACAAAGAACTCATTCCTTTGATATCCCCTACCTTGTAAAACTTTAATACAAAGGGATTACAAATGTTTATATTTTTGTTTAAGTCAAGACCTAGCTGCAGCTCGGGGAACTCCTGGAGTGGCCAGCCCCTGCCCCTTTGTTTCTTTTCAAATCCTGACCGGCCCCTGCTGGGGGGATTAAAATACACAGGTCTTGAGACTTAGGCAAACCCAGGACAAGGAAGACTAAGTCACCCCCCTTCCAAAGTCCCACGCTGTCCTTGACCTGGAGTTATGCTCAGGTTCCCAATGCCTTGGAAAGATCTCTTTTGTCAACACCAACTTGGTCACTCTGTTCTTTATTATTTAAAACTAATAGCCTGTTTTCACTTTCCATCTATCAGCTGATGGATACCTGTGCTGTTTCTACTTCCAGGCTACAATGGACGGAGTGGCACATGAACCAGGCAAGTGCACAGAGCCCTCTGGGAATGTGGGCATGGCCAGGGCCATGGGGCCACCACATTAATTTTCAGAGTGTGTGCACCAGTTTGCATTCCCATCAGCAGGAACCACCTCCCAGTTCCACAGCAGCACCTACTGTCATCTTTTGTGATCTTGGCCATTGTGATGATGGTAAGAATAGTTTCACAATAGTTCTAGTCTGCATTCCCCTGAGAGTTAAGAATGCTGAAAATTTAAAAAAAAAAAAATGTTCCTCAGCCATTTTTATTTTATTGTTTTTGAGAGCTTTCTTTTTATTTTTGTTGTTTTTCTTAGCATTTATTTTATTGAGTTCCTTATAGCCAACATACAAACCCTCTTTCAGATATATAGTTGATAAAGATGTCTACCCATCTATAGGCTTCCTTTTGACATAAGTGATGGTGGCCTCTCCTGCACAGAAGCTTCTGAATTTCATGTGGTCCTTTTTATCATTTATTGGTCTTAATGCCTAGGCCACTAGGATACTCTTCAGAAAGCCTTTTTCTGGGCCTACAAGTTCAAGTATGTCCCTTAGTTTCTTCCTCTATCAGGAGGGTATCAGGTATTATTTAATGTCCAATCTCATCCCTTTGTGAATAATAAGTTATTCACAGGTTAAAAAAATACAATGTGTAGGGAAATGGATAAAATAGGAAACAGTCACCCTAGTGAAGTAATGACCCAGAAAGACAAACATCTCAGGCTTCCTTTCCTATGCTCATCAGTGTTGACTCTTTGGATGTGTGTGCTTCATCTGGAATGCCCAAGAAGTTAGCAAAGAAGTCAGGGTGGTGAGGGAGGAGGGAATCCTTCAGAGGAGGGAGAGAATACAAGGATACAAAAGGGCAAAGGGCAATAATGAAAAAGTAAGCATTAAATTGGTGGACCAGGAGGACAGGGGAGAAGAGGTATGGGGAAGGACAGCTAACACTAAAAGCCTTTTGGAAAAGACACGTTGAGAGCTATTTTAGATGTCTCCTAAAATATGTGTGTATATCAAAAGCAATATATATTAAAGAAATAGACTTATTCTATGACAAGGGACAGAACCCAAATTAGGCAACACACGTTAGCAAATAAAATCCCAGCTACAAAGAATATGATACCCCTCTTTAAGTTGTCAGTCAATAGTGTACCATGGACAGACTAAACATGGCACACTGCTCTCCGTGTTCTTGGTGACCCTCTAGAACGTCAGTAATAGGGTACACACGCTTGAGTCATGAAACGTGGAGCAATCAGTCGGGAAGCCTCATGCCTACCACTGTGATAGTGCCTGAAGGTGCAATGTGCACACCAGAGGGGAGAAAGTAGTCACCAATCTCAGGCATCTGTGCGCCCTCTGAGCTAAAATGAATGGTGAGCCTGGCAAAAAACTCAACTCGTCCAACAGTAGCAAAAAGGTTATGGGAGGAACCAACCATTTCTGATTAAATCTAAGACTCCATCCTCAGATCAGAATCTGTAGCTTGCACTATTAATGGAACCAAGAACTCGAAGCCAGAAAGTTCAGAGGCCCTGTGGAAGAAACTATTGTTATTCTACAAAAAAGGCATACTATTAAAATGATTCCTAAATGTTCACTGCTTGATCCGTAGGTAGTACATGAAGTGCCTGAACCCTTACCAGAAGAACTCCTACTTGCAATAAGATGGTAATTAACATGGGGCCTAGAGCAGTCCCCATACAGAGAACAAGACACTGAGGAGTAACTACCTCTAACATACCATACTCCTCTGCGTAAGGCTCAAGCATCTTCTCAGAAGAAAGGGTGGAAAGATTCTGAGGCAGAGGAGGCAGAATACTTGAAGGAAAACAGTAGATTCCAGAAACAAATGGGCATTTTGAAACATAAACTCATAGTGATTGGGGCAGCATACACAAAAAATTAGGTACAACAATATCAACCAACTAGACCCCTAGAGCTTTCAGAGACTAAAGCACCAACCAGAGTACACATAAAGAGACCATGGCTCCAGCCTCATATGTAGCAGGGGATGGCCTTGTTGGGCATCAATGGGAGGAGAGGCCCTTGATCATGTGAAGGCTCAATGCCCCAGTGTAGGGAAATGTCAGGGCAGGGAGCGGGGAGGGAATAGGGGGATTCCAGAGGGGAAACTGGGAAAGGGGATAACATTTGAAATGTAAGTAAGAAAAATATCAAAAAAAAGGGGTTATTCTCAGGCCAGACAAAATTCCAGCATGAAGTATGTGGGGGAGGAGATGGGGGGAGAATGAAATATCACCCCTAGTTAAAGAAGTACTAACATTTGATATTGGGGAGGTAGGGGGAGAAGAAGATCAGTTTTTTTTTTTTTTTTTTTTTTTTTTTTTTTTTTTTTTAATGTTGTAACCTGTAAGCTCTCCTACAGGGTAGGATCCATCCAAGAGGAGTAGGTCAACCCAAATTGAATTTAAATAGTTATTCTGGAGAAGGGGCAAAGTAAGTTAGGAGTGAAAGAAGGAGGAGTAGATATGGGAGGAATAAAACAGACATGAACAAAATATATTGTATAAAGTTATCAAAGATTTAATGAGACTGAAAGGAAAAAAAAGCAAACAATCATCCAAACAGTTCAAAACAACAAAAGACAAAGCAAAGGCAGTCATCTACGGCAGATGCAGCTGCAGCAGTGGCTCAAGAGAGCCCCAAACAAACAGGACAGCAACAGCCAAGCAGCAAGATCAGGAAGAATCTACAAAAAGTCAGATTTTCCTGGAGAATTCAAAATAGAGGCTAAGCACTCAGATCCACTGCTTTACTAAACAGTGGTGTTTGTTTGTTTGCGTGTTTGTTTTAGGCAGCTGATGTCTCCTGAAGTAGAGAGATTGAAGAAAGTAAGTCCAGCAGCTGTTGGGACCTTGTAGTGTTTCTTCTTCTTCTGGGGTCAATTTTCTGCAGGTGACAGACTCCCTAAACTATGTCTTTTGTCCACCATGGTTGCAATGATTGTTATTGGATTTAGTGTTACATCTTGTGCCCCAGCCATCCAGGATTAGCCACATGTCTTTCAAAGCCAATTGAGAGTCAAATTAATAGTGAGAAACAGAAAGAGATCAGATTGTCCAGTCTGGGAAAGAACACAAAGATATACAGCAAATCCCCACCAAACCTGCCTAGTTGGGGTGTGACCCCAAGTCCAGAAATGATAACATATTGTAGACATCTACCTCATGTCTCTGAAAATCATCTCTGTCCCTTGTAACCCATCTCTAAGATGAAATGCCCTGCCAGAGGACAGGGTAACTCTTTTTATGATGTCTTCCTTTTTCTAGGGTAATTGTGAATTGATTTGTAACCTAAAGACACCCAATATTGTTCATATCAGAATTTGACTGTGAATTACAGTATCATGTTAGAGTGTGTCCTTGAATCTGTAGGGCTGGGAGAAAATACAGCAGCACACAGAAGAGAAGAAAATGTCTTATTAACCATAGCAGGGCAGGTGTGGTTGCAAACATCTTCAATCCCAGCACTGGAGAGGCAGCAGCAGGTATCTACCTTGTCTACAGAGTTCTGGCAGAGCTGGGGCTACACAGGGAAAGTCTGCCTCAAAAATCCCCAAATAAAAATGAATTTAAAAAAAACCTGAAAGATGCCAGCCCTAGCAAGTGACATGCTGTGACCGACCATAGAAACAGTATTGAGACAGCTAGAGGGAGCACAGAGGATAGATAGAGTGGGGGTACCATATTGCTCATAAGTAGCCCATTTCCCCCATGTCCTGGCCTGACAAGAGATGCTGGGCAGCCTTATAAACAACTCCCTCATTCTTCAAACAAACACCCACTTCGCTTAAAGAAATTTTGATATTCAGTTCTTACCACTAAATAGTCCTTGACTGATACAATGAGAGTTTGAAGGTTATTTAGATGACAGAAATTTGGTGATCTCCAATTTAACAAGTAATTATCACCTGCATATTCTGTGTTGGGCAGAGTGAAGGGTTGACTGGAGATTCAGACTGAGCCATGCAGCAAAGAAGCTGGTCACAAAGGCAACTTATGTAAGGCAGACTCATCATAGAGAACAAAGGAGCAGCTCCATAGCTCTGAAAGCATACAAAACTGGAGGGTTAATGTGAACTGAGAGAATGAATTGTTTGGGGGTGTGGGGAAAGGTTGACCCACGTCTGTTTTCAAATATAGGCAAAAAAAAAAAAAAAAAAAAAAAAAAAAAAATCACTCTAATACTATTCTTTTATCCTATCCAGAAAAGTTCCCTGAATGTTTGCAACCAGCCCAAGTTCAGGCAGAAATTCAAATGATCTAGAGTCAGCAACAGTGGATTGATTGGTAGGGATTGGAAATGTGTCAATCCAAACAGCAGAATACACCAAGCTTATTACACCTTTTCCCCCACAACAAAGAACAAAAAGAAGGTGCAAGAGGCCTAGACTTTTCAGTGGCTATGGACCACTCTCTCAGGTTAGGGAAGGCTTTGCTCCTTGCTCACCTTGGCATGGAGACTGCAGTGACAGTGATGTCTTCAGGTAGGGGGAATGCCTTGTGCCAGACTGGCTCCACAGAATCACTTAAAACGGGATGAGAAGAGACCACAGACAGCCGACTGCCTGCTTATCTCATGGAGCTTGGGTACTACTGGAAGCTTTACAAAGCCCGTGTGGTAGTGCATGTCTATAACCCTAGCACTTAGAAGAAGGGTGAAAAATCACAAGTTCAGAATCGTCTTTGGCTACATTAGTGAGTTCCTGGCTAGTGGCTAGTGGTGACTTCAGGAGATCGCATACAATAAATGCGTGTGTGGCGATGAGGTGTGGATCTATAAGCATGTGTGCATGAGCTACACGCCAAGTGGACACTTTCTATGTAACTAATCAGTGGCGTGACAATTACAAAATCAAGTGGCCCGGAAGTTTTAAAGTCTCCAAGTCCCCAGTGCAGCACTTTCTCCAGCAAAGAGGCACTACCCCACCCCCTCTCCAAAGACTACCTCCCACCGGGCACCATGGGTGCTAATGCCCAAGCCTTTGAGAGAAAACAGGGGCAAGAAGGAGAAGGAGGAACTCTTTGCAAGCTCCTTTCAGATGCAAAAGGAATAAGCTAACAGTGCCAGCAGTTTCCAAGATCCAATTCTAGACCAGTCACTCCAGAACTTTGTGGGATGAAGTTCTTCCACACTAGGGACAGGGAAGATGTTCAAGACAATAGATCTGAGGAAGTAGAGAAGACATCACAGTCTCCTAATTGCTCTGGTGGAGGGGCAAGAACTGGCAATTACTGACACCAGAACCCATATTTGGTGGTTACATGTATGCCTGCCCTCCAAGCAGATGCTGCATCCCAGTGTATAAATCCGGGGAGCGTGCCACACAGCGCCCTGCATCATTCACCTAGAACCCTGCTGCCAAGGAAAAGGAACAGATGGCAAGTGAGAAAGAAATATTGATCACCATGAATAATTTTTACTAAAAAGCATATAAAAATGAGATTTTTTAAATATTTCAAAATAATTTATTCACTGTGGTCTCACTGTTTTACATTTCTGTTTATAAATATTTACAATGCACTACCTTCATAAAATAATTATCATTCAGCGTTCACAGTAAAGAAAAGGCATCAGAGACCGACTGTGTGTGTGCATGCCTCGACTAATCTGTGTGACAATATTTTAATTTAGCATTAATTCTCAATGCTCCCTGTTAAACATGCACTGCTTTATTTGCTCTCTTCGTCAGGTGATATTTATAGACAGCAACACGCACCACAGTACCAGTTTTTCTTTGTAGTGGTTTAGTGATATGAGGGAGAGACTTCCGGTTAATATTCATGTGAAATATTAACGTCTTCAACTCAACTTTCTGTTAACATCAAGCAATGCTCAAGATGAAAATCTTGATAAAACCAAACCCATGTTCATTGGTGAGCACATTAAAGGGGCAAGAGACATACTGTGGTTCTGTCTCAGGATAAAAACCTTAGTCGAATAACCAACCACAGAGAGGCTCCTCCTGAATATCACTGTCTGTCCAAAGAGGAATGATAAGAAAACTGGGGTGACTGTTGAGAAAGAAAGACACATCTATGTTCTTGTCTGCTGTGGACAAGTAGAAGTCTTAAGCTATGCCTAGAAGAAGACATAGGAAGAGGATTTATTTCAGCATATCAGTACAATCCCTTATGCATAGTTCTCTAAACCAAACCTCAAGCCCTAAGCCTTTTGTTTTCCAAAGAGGCAGATGCTCACCATGTTGCCTGGGCTGGCCTTGAGCTCCTAGATTCAAGTTATCCTGACAAGTGCGCACTCACTACCCAGCTTCCCACAATCCTATCTAGTTTTTCCTTCCTTATTTTCCTTCAATCTCCTTACATTTAACCCGTCAGTTTAGTAACTGCTGTATCCATGGAGTTCTGTGTTGGCTGGAATCCAAAACAGGAATTAGGAGACAGTCTTCTTAGATATTTTTGACCCATGAATCATAGTGGTTGAGAGACAACAGTACTAGGATGACTCAGATGGAAGGTTCTGGAATGATTCTGCATATGACTGGAATATCAATCATTTCATATCTCTCATGCCTTTCTTCCTGTATAATAAATATCAGTATATCTTGAGGATGTGCAGAGCTGTACATGCACAGTAGCGGGGTGGGCCAGGAAGTGATACACGGCACATTAGTAATTAATGCAGTGAAAATTAAGATTAATCTCTTAGCCCAGTTTGGAGGAGGAGGAGGATCATAGGTCTACTGGGAAAAAATAGAAATATGATACAGCTCACATAAGGAAAATTCTGGATTTCAATAAACACATTTAATTTGTCCCTGTGCTCTTTCCTTTCTAGGTTTACATAAGGACACAGTCACCAGAAATAATGAACCCGACAATCCAATGTCTAACGAGAGACTTCTATTCTTTAATAAGCACAACAAATCTTATCGTTTTACCTGTTTGGGGCATGACAGAAAAATAAGAATTCTTGAACACTTTTCGGTGATAAGAGGAAACTGGCTTCTTATTTTATTTCAGCACTATTAAAATCATCTCTTGTTAAAGTATAACTCTCTAAAGTCTAGCTGAATACACACATGGATCCTGTTATTTCAGTGAGACTGACATATGATATACATCTTTAACTCCCCATACTCTCTGCCAAAGTAAAACTTTAAGAAAAGGATATTTTTAATAATGGGGAACTGTGGGGCAATATGACACTTCATCATAGCTGAGCAAGCAGGCTTCTAGACAGATACTTCTATTGTTTGGCAAGCAGTCTTAAATTTGAATAGACTTTAGTCATACAAGTACATTTGGGCCATTCCATGCTTGATGCCCTATGCACATGCAGTTATGGGATGTTCAAAACTTCCTCCTAACCGTCCTGCAGTACAGCACGGCATTGCAGGTTATAAATATTGTTTTTCAATTAAAGACAATTTGGCGTACCTATTGTCATTAGCTAATGGTATTCATCAACCCCTGGAACTCTTTGAACATTAAAATCCAATTTATCTAACATTTACTTCCCACGGGGGGTTGGGAGGAAGACCATTAACCATTTCCATTTCCAAAGATCTAGCATCTTTCTATTGGGTCAAAATAATAAACATTTTTCCTTGGACATAAGGTCTGAACACAGACTGAAACGGAGTAACGCTCAGGAATACTACATGCCACCCCCCGGCCCACACAGCGATGCCCATCTCAAATCTGACAGCCAAGATGGGGGCTAATGTTAGACTAACGGCTGAGGGACACATTCTGTAAGGTCATTAAATGAGACAACACAAAGACTTTAACAATTTATCACTTGATTCCAGTTGAAGTCAAAAGTATAAAATTCTCTTTCCAAACTGGTTTCTTACCCACATCGCTTTCCTACCTGATTTGCTAAGTTCTTCATCCCAAATATCTCTGAGGTATTTTTTTAGAGTGTTGAGATCATCTGGATCTTTCTTTTTTGTTTTTTTAATTGCCACTAAATTCACATAATTTCACCTCCAAATATTCCCGGGGATCAAAGCTAGCACTCAGCTCAAAGAAGAATAATGAATACCATTTAGGGTCTTTAAGGAACAAAGAAAAGCATCTTACCTGTGTTGCAATCTGGAAAATCTTCACTTTAATTCCTCCCTTTTTTTCTCTTAAATCCAGCCCCCCACCCCCTCTGCAGTTTTTCAGGCCTGAATAGATGCCATCCATGAATCTCCTCCCTCTCTACTATTTACTTCATTAAGTAGGGTATCTCCACAGGCCAACCCTGGCCTCATCTCTCATTTTATCTTCTACAGATCACCAGGGTGATGTGAGCAGACAGTATTTACAGCTTTTCTGAACCTCAGTCTGGGAGCCAGGGATTTACCACTGCTGCCTGACCAGATTCTGCTAATTCCTCTCTCTTACCTGTGAATGAACATGTGCTCAGGAGCTCTTGGCTTTCTGGTATCTCAGTGCATAAGTTCCTAAGCAATGACCTTGGCCCAAGAAAGGATGACAGAGACCTCTATATATACTCAAACTTCAAGACTAACCCAGACTGTATGGTGGAGTCAGGTGGGAGAGGCAGCTTGGCACAGGTGGTGTCATGGTTTATATATGCTTGGCCCAGGGAGTGGCATTATTAGGAAATGTGGCTTTGATGAAGTAGGCATGTCACTGTGGGCCTGGGTGCTTAAGACCCTTACCCTACGTGCCTGAAACTCAGTCTTCCATTAGCAGCCTTCAGATGAAGATTAGAACTCTCAGCTCCTCCTGTACCATGCCTGCCTGGATTCTGCCATGCTCCCGCCTTGATGATACTAGCCTGAACCTCTGAACCTGTAAAGCCAGCCCCACTTAAATGCTGTCCTTTATAAGCATTACCTTGGTCATAGTGTCTGTTCACAGTATCAAAACCCTAACCAAGACAGGTAGTATTCATGTGCTAAGGTCAACACATGGTAGAAAATCAAGCTCTACATAATCAAATCCTCATTAACAGTCTTCTCTCCAGCTTGCCAGCTCAACCCTCAGTCAGGGACTCTGTGCATACCTTGGCATGCAGCATGGCCATATAAATGAAAGGATTTGCTCCAAAGCTCAGAAACACTTGAAAAAGTGACAGAAGCGTGACCAGGCTGCAGCACTTGCAGAGCAGCAGGGGCAACCATCAACCCTTGGTATTTTCTCCAGGCATGCATGCTTCAGAGAGAAGCACAGGGAAGACCTCCACTTGAGCAGTAGGGAATGGTATCAGCATGGGAAAGAGTCTCCCCTGTGCACAAAAGGAGACTGGGGTGGGGGGAGTCCTCCAACAAAATAGGTCTGTGGAACTCAATTCCAAAAGTCCCAGTGCAAAGCAATGAAGAACCCTCATTTAGCAGAGCTATACCAGAAGGCAGAGAGAGCCTGCAACGCCATGAGGGCAGTCCAAACCTTGCATGGTTCATCAGAGTCAATCAGACCGGAGAGGTTGATCATTATTTCAAGGTTAGTCAGAGGTCCTTGTCACAGGAAGTCATTGCTCTGGGGAAAAGTGGTGGTGTAAGTTTTGTCTGAAGATGTCTGTCCATCAGGCCATCTGTTTCTGGAATGCAAGGTGAGTGCAGGAGAGAAGGGGGCCGAGGAGACAGATGCTAGATGGATGCAGAGAGGTCCTCAGCGTGCGTCTGATCTACAGAGATGTGCCTGCCCTCGATGGCACTGCTGCTAAGGGTTCTTTGCAAGAAAGCTCACTCTGAGGGACAAAGGCCACAGTAGCAAGGGAGCCCCTCTCTTCTTTTCTAAACCCTTTCAGGCCAGGATGGCACAATCTCATTTTCTGTAGTACTGTCTCTTTCGAAGTGGAGCAGGCTGTGGGGGACAGCAGCCTGACTTGGTCCTTACTAGGGGCATCGAGAGCCCCACCCACTACCTGATTCCTACCAATAGAAAGGGACTGAAGGTGAGAGAGGTGGGGTGGGGAAAGAGGTTCCATGGACTGACTTGGGGGAATCTATGGCTTGCAAAAAAAAAAAAAAAAGGATAGGTCCTTAAGGAATGTGTCCTGAGATGCCAAAACCCAGTGAAAGGATCTGTGTGTGTTATTCTGTTTTGTTTTGCCTTAAAAGGTTACTAACCCAGGAATATCTATTTCTAAGAGATACTTCAGATTTCCCTGCAGATACCAGGAAAATGACAAGAAGTTGCTATTGGATGACAGCAGTGAACATGGGAGGAAGAGTGGATACATACACCCAGTAAAACACAGTGAGCAAGGCGGAGACAGGGAGGGGCTGTGCTAATGGAAATGAACTCTTCATCACTAATAGGAATGGGAAAGAGTAGAAAATTAGTTGGTGGGGGCCAAGGAAGCAGAAAACAAGAAAAGACACACATTAATCTCATCTTTAAGGTGCTCTAAAAACCCCATTGTCAAACAGAAAGTAGGCTATTCAGTTTTAAACCAAAAAGGGAGATCTCGGCTATAAATGGACATTTTGGAGTGATCTGAGGACAGCTAGTACTTTAGCTATTATCAGGGCGCCAGGGAGATTGTACAAAGAAAAGCAGCCTCCAGATGGTGCACAGAAGAATTTCTCCTGCTAACAAATTTAATGAATGACAGCAGCTCAAGTTTTTCTCATCATCTCTGGCTTTGATGTGGTTAAAATGGTGGATTCTTACTCCCAGATCACAAACCTCTACAGACCTTTCTTCAGTGCTAAGCAGAGAAGCCAAACTACCCATAAGCCCTCAGACTCCTGCCTCAAAGGCCAGGTGCCCATCTGCACTAGGCAGTGGCACTTGGGACTCTAATCACGTAGTAGGATGAACACGTAGTAGGGTGCACAGTAGAGTGCATGAGTCTTCCTCAGCATGCGCTGATTATCCATCTTGGTGGGGACCAGTGAGTTTACCAGGACTGTTTGGAATTGACTATTTAAATACCATTCAGATGAAAAGCACTTCACAGATCCACATGACTCCAATAGCAAACACCCATTGAGGGCTGTGTACAACCTCAGTCATTAACACACTTTCATTATCAAGAAGAAAGCTTTACACATTACCTGCATATTTTATGTAAACCTCACCCAAAGCAGACAAAGAAGAACAATGGGAATGCCTAGAAAAAATCAGATGAACCCTCAGGACTCAGGGACCAGGACAGACTGGAAGTCATCCTGTAACTGAACCATCCAGACCTAAACATGGAGGTCAACTTCACTGCTTCCCAAACACCAGGACTCAGGAACCAGGACAGACTGGAAGTCATCCTGTAATTGAATCATCCAGACCTAAACATGGAGATCTCCTTCACCGGCTTCCCAAACACCTTGTGGCAATCAATATACAACCCAAATGCTGTGCTTAACATAGTCAACTAAAGATGGTCATTATAAATTTAATGCAAAGATAAGGACACTCTGGCATCCGTGAGAGAGCTGTGAATTCTAAGCTCGCTGGAGAGCAGGGACGAAGTGACCGTCACTACTAACGCACACAACGGAAGCAAGACACCAGGTCTACTTAGGAAAACACCCAAGTTTCTACAGCTTCCAACAGAAAATGCAGAAACCAGAAGCAGAGACTAGAAGTTAATAGCAAAACCCCTGTCTTCCTGCCTGCCAGTCTAGCATGCCAGGCCTTGGCATCTGACCACAGCTCACCTAAGAAAGACACACTACAAAAGGAAGCACTTGTCATTTCCAATTAGAGTAACCAAGAGAAAAGACTCTTCTCCAGTATGAGCAAGACTACCAGGAGCTACTCTAAAGACAGTCTGAGCATCCCTCCAAGGCAGCATAGGGCATGGAACGGGTGCCATCACATCTGACACCGGCAACAGTCTTTCAGGGCTGGGCAGGCACCCTTGGCCTCCTATGCTCCAAAAGAAAATTATTATTAAGTTTATTTAGCTTAGTTCCAAATTCCTGCTGGAAATTCTGCAAAGACAGTGGATGGGAAGGGAGAGACCACATAGTGCAGAGGCTCCCTGGCTCTACACAGGAAGAACCTCTCCTCAACTCAGGAAAGGGGATAACTGCACAATCTCCAAGACTTAGTCCAGGAATTCGGATCTGCTGTAGAAGAATGCGTGAATCCAGCAAGCCATGCGGCAACTCAGCTCTCTTCCCAGTTTCAAGTCCTTATATTAATAATTTAAAACTAAGGATCTAAAAATAACCACTTCTACATTTCCTGTGGCAGGCATAAATATGGTAAAATAATTAAGGGGCTTGAATCAGCCAGTTCAGCTAAGAATCAAGACTTCCTAGGAAAATGAAGACTTTTTCATGTAATTACGAAGAGGCAGAAAGAAGGCAGAGGCAATCTTCCCATAATATAGCCGCTCGGAACATAGAGCCAATAATTTTATTTTATTTTTTAAATAGTAATAGGAACCACTTAAGGCCTGGTTGCTGCTCCCGAGGTTTCACTTGGGACTTGGGTACAGAAAGAAATCCCACTACCATTTATTTACACGCTTCCTTTCAACGTTGGCTTCACTGTCCATTTACTGTATAAAAGCAGAGAGCCAGAAGCCAGTGAGTAAGGCTGGAGCTCCAGGACCTTCCTCTGTCAAATGCTCAGAAATGCTATTTAGAGGTACAATCGCAGGCACAGAGGCAAAACTGGGGAGGCGCAAGAGGCAGGAAGATGGAGGCAAGGTGAAGAGGAAGAGAGGCTGGAGTTCAAAGGGCAGAGGAAGCAGGGCAGCCGTGTTCATGAAGAGGCTGAGAGGAGGCCAGCAGTTTGTGCAAGCTTAGACTGTACAGCCTCCACTTTCCCCACTAGTAAAAGATGGCTCAGGGACTTCTCTGCAGGAGGGATCCCATCGCCTCTGTGTGCTTCACAGATCATCTGAACTATAGCCCGGTCCCGGTACCCCAGGTTTCACATTTGCAGAAACTGGCATCTGGGGTTGAGGAGATGCTATCAGTATAAGTGTAGGGGTGGGGGAGGTGGGCTAGATTTGAATCCTCAGAAGCAAGGCTGATACCAGAGTACCCACCAAGAGCTCTTCTGGTTGCTTTCCAAACACACACCATGGCATTTATGTGCCCGCTCTGAAAAAGCACAGGGTCTTCCTTGTCAGCACTCCTTACAAAGCACTGCACTAACAGTCATAAGTCATCTAGAAATAACAATTGAAAGGCAAGAGGAAATGGTTATATGCATCTACCGAAGAACCTGTAACCAACCCCACGTGGGCACCAAAGGACATTTCTATCATACTGGTAGAAATATGATGGGAAAGCAAACCAACAAAGGTCAAGGAAGAATCCCAAAGATTAAGAATATTTATTTTAAAAAAATACTCTTAGGTTAAATGCCCCAAGTCAAAGGTACAAACACACCCTTAACTTTTTTTCCCCTTTTACCAGAGATTTCTGCACGTGAAGCAGGGATGGCATAAGCCCTGGGCCTGCTAATGAGTGTGAAAGGCCCCACAGACCCCTCCTGAATGAAAGCTTATGCCCCTCTCAAATAAATCCCGTTTCTGCCACCCCAAAGAGGTGTATTGTCTTTATTTTCTCATCCTTCCATTTAAGCCCATCCCCCTTTGGTTTCCAACGTCCATGCCACCTGTCACCTTTACCCGGTGCCCTTGCCACCTGTCAGTCACCTTCACCCGGTGCCCGGCTTTGGTTTTTGTTTATTGGTTGTTTAATAATTAATCAGGTCATACTCTGAAGCATGAAATCTCTTAGGGGAAGATATTCAAGCCACTGGCGAGAGCGTTAAAACTCTAATATGGAAAGGTCCCATGGTGTTTTTTGCATATATATTTGCTAAATGCCTTCCCCTCTTTGGAGTCTAAGCAGGTCGAGCTGCATCCATGATAGTGAGAGAGCGATGCCTTCTCTTTTCCTGACAGCTATATTCCCACTGTGACAAAGATAATCATAGACATTAGCCGTGGTAACACGCTATTAGATCACCAACTCTTTGCTTCTTCCAGGGAGGGCTAAGACTTAAAATAACGCGCTCTCATGACCACACTCTCAGAAGGAAACACGTTAACTCTCCCACTCCCAATTAACAAAAAGGCTCCGCACACCTAGGCTGAAGCCCTCTGTGCCAGAGCTACACCACAGGCCTCCCATTCAGAGGCACTCAACCCCTCTCTACCCTTTCTTTCTCAGCAAACCTCATCTCCTGTTCCCTTGATTGCATCTCCCAGAATCAGTCCACCCCTCTGCCCTTTGCTGTAGCTATAGCAACCATCCACTCCATATCTGGAGAACATTCCCCCACAATAGAGCCCCAACGCAGTATAAAAATGCCGGAGGCACCATGACGAAAACAGTTACCGACATTCCGTGCCCTACTAAACTCATGGTACCGAGAACTACATCTGGATAGTAGGTGCTCATTTACTCCTTGAAAGAACGAGTGAGTGAATGGATTGTGCTGTGCTCACCTGAGTTCTCATCCGATGGGTGTGCAAAAGTGTCATTTCTGAAAACTACGCCCTCGTCCATAGCTTGTCTTTCTGAAAGGCACACCAAGGGTTGTGCTTGTGAGCCCCTCTGAGAATGAAAGCAAGATCTCGCTCAGTCATCACACACACACACACACACACACACACACACACACACACACACCCCAGTCTGCATGCATGTGTGTGCTTGCTCTACGGTTAAGTCTTGCAGAGCCTGGAAAGCTACAGGATGATTCACCCCACGATGCTGGAGGGCACCAACCACAAACATCCCATTTGGGAAGAAGAAAAGCCAGGGAGATGTCTGTAGATATACCCAAAGCCAGAGCCACACAACCCAGGGTGAGGAGCTGTTCAGTGAATTCCAGTTTTCCCTTGGAACCTGATTTCCCCAGATCGTCTATTACACACTCCAGACTCACTCCTAGTACATGCTTACACGCTCCTCCCCACCTTCTGAGGAGCAAACTCCAACATCTCCCACATAGTCCAAGAACCTGGGTGCTTCTCCTCAGTCTTTCCCTGCCAAGCACAGCACTGACCTTTCTCCTACCGAGTTTATCTCTTTCTGCAGGCCTAAAAATTAGCATGGGATCAGAAGCCTAAATGTAGCCTTGATTAGCCAAGCTAATTAACATTGCTAAGAAAAGCGCTGTCACCCTGGTTGGTCCACTCCAGTGATTCTTAAAAGGAACCAGAGCCTTTTTTGCAAACCTCTGCTAAAACCTGGGAGAGCCTTCCTTACTTAACCCCAAGCTCACAGCCTCCACGAAGGGATTCAAGCAGAACACGTTCTTTTATTAGAACCTGTCATTTCGCATCATGCTATGTCTAAATTTGCTCAAATGTTTTCACTAATTTTCAACAATTGGGTAAAAATGTTCTAGCAGAGAGAAGATACCGCAAAGATCCCTAATGAAGGAACAGGCTCGGGTCCTCCAGACTCTGCGCTTGACAAGGTCTTTGAGAGTTGAAAGTAAACAGATGTCTTCACATTTCTGCAACAGAAGAGAGCGTTGCCGAGTATCACAGGCTGCAGAGCCTGACGCTAATCAGCCAGCACAGGTATTCTGGGCCTAAGATGGCTGAATCCACACACGTGAAGCCTCGTGCCTCAGCTCGGCCAACTTGTGGGTAAGTGTCCCATCTGGCTTGCAACGTGCTCACTGCAATGCCCAGATACCAAAGGACGTCCCTTGAAGGTGGGCGTAAACTCAGGTCAACAGTCTCAAAGAGACAACAGGCAGTTTAATGAGCTTCCCTTTTCTTAAACTAACACAAGTTTCCAAGAGCGCAGGCCCTCTCTATGCACCATGGGAAACCAGGCATTCATAATCATTGAGAGTGGGATAAAGAGTATAAAATAAACTACCTAAGTACGGAGAAGTACAACACAGTCCAATTACAAGGTCACAATTATGTGAAAGTTGGGCATCAGTGGGCCTCATATGGGTGTGGTCTTGTTGTCCATGGAACATCTGCACAATGTCTGAGAGGTTTAATTGTCATACCCAGAAGAAAAGTGAGGAGCCCTACGGTGCATGGGATGACCTCTGTGGTGCATGGGATGACCTCTGTGGTATATGGGATGACCTCTGTGGTGCATGGGATGACCTCTGTGATGCATGGGATGACCTCTGTGGTGCATGGGATGACCTCTGTGGTGCATGGGATGACCTCTGTGGTGCATGGGATGACCTCTGTGGTACATGAGATGATCCCTGTGGTGCATGAGAAGACTGCTGCTTAGGCCCCTCTACAAGAAGTAACTACCAGATCCCAGAAGTCATTACCTCTCAGGCTGAGTATTCAAAACACAACTCTTAAAAATTTGTTCCCTCTAGAGCTCAAGTATGGCATAGCAGTTTAATAGCTACTGAATGAGGAAGAGCAGCTTTCAGCTGCATGAACTACAGAAAACAGAGTAAGAAGACTATGCTAGAGAAGAGGCTGCTACCCACTGTCCTGCTGTTCATGATAGGCTGTTAGTCTGAAAAGTGAGTTGGGCATCTTCCTCACCATATCTACTAAAGAGCTTCGAGCTGGGACCTGAAGTCCAGCCCTCCCAATCTACTTCAGAGATGCATACAAAGAGACCAGAGCACAGAATTTCCCAGCACATTAAGTCGAGGACATTGACATCATAGGACATGCTAATTCTAGTGGCAAATCAGTGGCCTAGTGAACAGTCCCTCCATGAGAAACTCTGTGGTTCAGTGTGCTCTTTATCATAAAAGAGGCTTTATCTACAAGATAAGGTACAGTATTCACATCCGTATAATACCCATGTATTAGCATTTCTACATAGTAGGTTTACAATAGTATACTTAGAGCCTCAGTCATGGATGTCCCTAAATGCCAACCTCTACCACAATTGATATCATATAAAACCCAGCCATTTTCAGTTTGTATTTAGGATACAGGATTTTTTCCCAGCTAATACTGTAGCACAAGGGAGAAAAACTGTGATGAGAAACAACAATGCAATTCACTTCCACTGAGAAACCATTCGCTGGCACAGCTGAGAGTATAATGTTGCTAAGCAAAGGGATATCGATAAGTGTGCACATCTGCACCCTCATGAAAGGTGAGAACATGCACACACCAGCCCAAGGCGGTTCGTATCAATGGTTGGTACCTCAGAGCTTTGAGATGCCAACTTGAAGGAAACCTGGCTGCTCATTTCGAATTTTAACTTAGGGATGGGAAGTTTGTTCCAGGTTGTACATAAAAAGCCACAATTTCTACCCCTAAATTGGTTTTTAAAAGAGTCACTGGAGAAGTAAACATTGAGTAGACTTTCTGTACTGTAGAAAAGGTAAGGATAGCTGGCGATTATCTAGGTATGGGAATAAGTCACGCTGTTTCTGGATAAGGGCACCATAGGAAGAGATGAGAGGAAGAGGCCAGGGACCATAGCTTCTGCATCTCAAAGAACCAACCAGGCACTGAGCATCACCACTGGCTGATTCAGAGATCTGAGAACAAACAGCATTCACAGGGAGCTACCACAGTCTTGAGCATGAAGTGAGTAATGAGTAACCACTTGTCCTGAATCTGAGAGAGCAATAGGTAGAATGGTAAACATCGGCTGATGCTGAGCTTCCATGAGTGAACAGGGTCTAGGGCAGGCCTAGGTGCCTTGGGTTTAATTTGTATTTTCACTTATCTAGTAAGCACACAAAGAAAAGGCTCTTCAGATGAGCTGCTGCATGTAGCAGCTGACATCAGGAGTTGGAGTCAGACCTGGAGGGCGGAGAACACAGCAGCAGGGCACATGCTCAAAGCAAGGCCCGCGCTGACTAGGTTGACTTACGATGCCAGAAGTCATGTTCTAACCACTGAAGCAACAGAACAAGAGAATGCGTGATACAAACACACACACCCTTTCACACACTGTTTAGCATACTAAAACATCCTTCTTGGAGACTGGAAAGATGGTTCAGTGGTTAAGAGTACTGACTGCTTGCTCTTCTACAGGTCCTGAGTTCAAATCCCAGCAACCAAATGCTGGCTCACAGCCATCTGTAATGAGATCTGATGCCCTTTTCTGGTGTGTCTGAAGACAACGACAGTATATTCATATACATAGAATCAATAAATCTTAAAAAAAAAGAATCCTTCTTAATGATATATAAAGCAACTCTCAAATCACTTAAGGACTATTTATGTAGTCAGGATGGTCAAGGACTTTTCTAGAAGGTCAAAACACCGTTTAGTACTTAGGAGCTTGCTGCTCTTCCAGAGAACTCGAGTTCAGTTCTCAGCACATATACCAGGTAGGTGCCTTAAAACCTGTCACCCCAGGTCCAGGGAGATCTGATGCCCTCTTCTGGTCTCCAGTGGCACTGTACGTCTCTCTCTCTCTCTCTCTCTCTCTCTTTCTCTCTCCCTCTTTATCTCTCTCTCTCTCTCTCTCTCCCTCTTTCTCTCTCCCTCTCTCCCTCCCTCCCTCCCTCTCTCTCTCTCTCTCTCTCTCTCACACACACACACACCTAAAAATTAATAATAATAACAACAACAATTTTAAAAGACTAGAAACTCTTCTGAAATAGTGTTTCAAAGGTGGCTTAGAGGAAAATTTGAAGGAGTGGCCACAAAGTCTTATCCATGGCAAACCATGAATCCCAGATCTCTTATTGACCTTCCAAAGTCCATGAGACAATCTGCTTTTAGAGAGTCAGAGCTTCCAGACTCCAGGCTGCGAGGAAGCATGCACTCCAGCAGCTGTGGAGTCATGGGGACATCGGTTCTCATCTGTTGAACACATTTGAGAGGCACACTTTTGTTTCTCTTAGTTGATAAGAAGAAAGATTACAGCTATCATTTTGTTGAGACCACAATATCAATTTGTATATCCCCAATTAGGAAACTCATTTCACCGAACTACAATTAAGCACCTGATAATAAGCACCAACTGAATACTCAGGACTCCATTAAAACTGCATGCAGTTTGGTAACTCTCCTAGAATAATATAAACTCCTACTGACAGAACAAAAGTAAAGGCCATCACAGCACACACAGGAGCACATGCCAAATCAGAAACGAGAGCAGAAACCAGCGACTGCAAAGCCAACGGAGTGTGTCTTAACACTTCTTCTAGAATATTCCCACAGTTACGAGATCAGAAGTTCTAAGTCCACCGTTCCTTTTATATGCTTCACCCGTGCAGGACACTTGCAATCGAAGAGTTCTACAGTCAACAACAAGCTGTTACTCCAGTGTTTTTCTAGGAAGTGAGTTTTCTTGTAATGCTAAATGTGCACAGAGAAACTAAGGGATGTCACTCCACCAAAATCAAATCAGTAATGAAGCCAAGACACAAACTGACCTTTCAGCTCAGGTCTTGGGATTCTCTTTGTTTTCTGTAGCTAACAAGGGTAGACATCCATCCAATGCACTATGTGCCGGAGTCAGCCAAAGGAGTCAGATATGCAGATCTAGGTTCTGATGGTTAATCTCTTCACCGAAGGACACTGCACTAGGTTTTCTATTTGGTTTGTCAACAGAGCTAACTATTTTTTCTTGATAAAATTCAGTACATCACTGAACCCTTTGTAAGACTGGAAATTAGAGCCAACTGTTTTTCCCAATCCATTTCCTCCCAGTTTCATAAAAAGCAGCAGCTCATTGGGTCAAGGGCAGAATTAGATTGTGTTCTTCCAGAAGTGCGACCTTAATTCTTTTGAATAGGTAAAATTCAAACAACTTTATAAAACCTTAGGCAGTTTCTCAGTATCTGCCCAGAACCTTCCTATGACAACAGAGCACTGAGATTTCATTAACACTGACTTCTGCTCTGGGCCACACTGCAGAGAGCTGTTTTTATTCAGTTTTGCTGTGCAAGCATCCTTTCCAAGTCTAGTGTTAAGGAGCTTGTCTGAGCTTCTCTAGTAGACCCATGATGTCAAGTTATTCCTGAGCTCTGAAAGTCCTCACAGAGAGGAAATACAAAACAGCTTTGGATCAAAAGACTGAATCTTATTTTTAAAGTCTCCTTCTTTAATATGTTCAAAACCTGCTCCAAATACTGTATGACCTCCAGCATCATGAACAGAGCATCTGGACAACCTCTAATGTGGACTGGAGATGCTGCTGCTATACCAAGAGCTGACATCACAGTTGTTTTAGCAATTTCCACATCCGATCACCAAAACAACACGGTTACACTGTACCGAGGTGGAACATGTTAGAATTTTTTTTCTCCCAAAGCAGAAATCTAAAATCTAGTGATAAGGGACTAATGATAGAAATGTTGGGCACTGCGGCTTCTCCTTCCTACTCCAGAACATATGCTGGCTGATCATCCGTACAGAAACAGACAGCTGTAAGAACTATACATTAAAAACAAAAACCGTAAGGAAAACCTCATTTCTATGGGAGGCTCAGTTTTGTAGAAGAAGGGAAGAGCGTGGCAAATACCTGAACAGGCCTCACACTAAATGAGAAGGGGAAAAGAAAAAAGAAATCCGGAAGCAGGTTATCAGCAATCAGCAGGCTCCTCTGAAGAACCTTAGGAAAAATGGCGAACATACTCAGACTACAAATTGCTAAATGAGTTCTGCTCCTCAGCTGACATTTAAAGATTCCCCAAGAACACTTAAGATGGAACTTGACTCACAATAAAGACCCATTTACACAGAACTCCAAGGAGTAGAGGAGCCATGCAGGAAGTTCTTTTCCAGACCAAAAACATCCTAGTTTGCAGGGCGAGGTGGTTCACCTGCTTCCTCGGAGCCCATGTTTGAAGTTTAGGGTCACACAGAAAACTTGATGAGCCCAGCCACACCTGGCAAGCTTTATGGAAAATTAAAGGAAAGAGCAGAAAGAAAAAAAAAAGTAAAGAAAGAAGAAATGTATAGAGAGGGTGTGTTAACACTTTGATAAACATCAGTGATTTAGACTAGGTTAAGCACAGAGAAAAATTTTAATGTGAAAGGAGATAAAAAACAACAAAAGACCCCCACCCTTTCTCAGATAAGACAGGTAAGGCTTCAGAGAATTGGGAAACCTGACATCCAGAGAGGAAGTGCAGGTGGCATTAGCGTCTTAATGTTCCTACGAAACCAAGATTCTACCTTACAATTAATTCAAGGAGAAAGAGGATAGGAAAAAGGAAAGAAATTCAAGATTGAAATGTGGAATTGTTTCTCCTTTTCAGCTGCAACCTAAGAGCTTCTTGGCAGCACCAGTTATCTGTCAGAAAGGGTGAAAAATTGTGCTTAATAGATAATTTTAAGACTTTACTCCAAAGATGTTAATAAATACACCGGAGCCAGGACTTGGAAGCAGCACTAACGGAGCTCTCTTGCCATCACCTGCTATAAACCTAAAACTGTCATCACTCCTGCCTGCATGTTTCTTGCCTCTAAAATAAGTAGAAAGCTGTGAAAATGTTTCCAAGTTTTCAGGCCTCCATGAAGAGAGCAGGGAATTCGGGAAGCAGGGCTGCCTCCGAGGCAGGTTGGCATCACATTTTTAAAGGTCTGTGTTGGGTCGATGGGTCGATGCAACCTGATCAGCGGTCACTGTCTGTTTCAAAAGAACCTTCACAGGCTCCGGATCTGGCCCCAAACCCGGCTTTGTTGTCTAAGGGACTGCAAGGGTTAGAGCTGAGGGTGTGAAAGAACACAGCAAACTCCACTGGAGCAACTGAAGTTCAAAAGGATGGACTGGCCAGGGTTACTGTGGGAGAACCAGTGGGGAGCCACCAAGGTTAGCACCTCAGCCACCTCCTCCCGGATGCAGTAGCTAGCTAGCAAGCCTTGCATCAATCAATTTAGGACCCCCAAGGTGTGCACCTATCAGCAACAGGTTTGCCACGGAGACGCTGTATCAATCTGGGGGCTGAGCCTTGGCGAACTGCAAAAAAGATGGGTCTCTGTTTTAGGTCAAGGCATCGGAGAGATGGCTGAACTACAGATCTGTCTGCCTGGTCACTCAATCTGCAAACAGTTCTGGTTTTGACCTTTTTTTTGTTTCTTTTGTTTTGCTTTTCAAAGGCAGGGTTTCTCTGTGTAGCCCTGGCTATCTTGGAACTCAATCTGTAGACCAGGCTGGCTTTGAACTCAGAGATCCACCTGGGATTAAAGGCATGCACTCCACCCAGAGCAATAGTCTCAGCCTTATGTTTCCTTAGTATTTCTGATACAGGGTCTCACTAAACTGGGGAGGCTGGCTTCCAAACCACTCTGAAGTCCAGAGGCGCTGTCATCTGTCAATAATCCTGAGTTGGACACCCAAGTTACTAGGATGACAGGAATGTGCCACAATGCCTTGGTCAGAAGTATCCCTGTATTGACTGACCAACTGATCTAGACCTACCTGTCTGAGGCAGGGTCTTTGCATAGCTCGGATAGGCCTTGAACCGAAAATACAGATGAGATTGGAATTGGATTCCTGCCTTAGCCAACAAATGCTGAGATTCCAACTGTGTTGTCATGTCAGACTACAGGCTTTCTCTTTTTTCCCCCTAAATGATGTTTCTTTAATATTGTGTTTATTTCTTTTATTAAGTTTTGTGTCAGTGTGTCCATGTGACTTGTGGAGGGTAGAGGACAGCTCTTGTGGGTGAGTTCTAGTCTTCCACCGTGTGGGTTATGGCGATCACACCTAGGTTGTTAGACTTGGCAGCAAGTGTTGTTTCTAAGGTTTCCTTGGTTTCTGCTTCTCTCTCTCTCTCTCTCTCTCTCTCTCTCTCTCTCTCTCTCTCTCTCTCTCTCTCTGTGTGTGTGTGTGTGTGTGTGAGAGAGAGAGAGAGAGAGAGAGGTGGGGAGAGAGAGACAGAGACAGAGAGAAAGGGAGGGGGAGAGGGAGAGAGACAAAGGTTATCTTCAAACATATCTGCAGGTGGTCTTCATACAGATACAAATCCCTGCCTTTTCCAACTGCTGGAGTCCTGGGTACACACCACCACACCCAGCTTAAAACGGCTTTCTTTAATGTGTGCCATTTTCCTACCCTTCAAGGTTTGAGACTTAGGCCAGTGGTTATAAAGGTGTATTTTTACAGCCATTGTTTTTGATGAAGTTACTGCAGAAGGCATTTCTTCCTTATCACTGCATCTGGTCATTTGTAATTTATTCTTTAGCTATAAATAACAGTTTTCACAACCGGAAGGTGAGGCTCTCAGACACAATCCAGAATCTTACACACTGCTAAGAGCTGGAAAGCAATGAATTATTTCTCCTCACTGTACATACACCAGGGAAAGCAGAGACAGCTTTAGAGCCCGGAGACACAATGGGGGCCATGGGAGGCAGCCCTGACTAACACACAGCGGGTTTTATTCAACTTACATGCTTTTCTGCTGCACGTGTGCTCTCTGGCTCATACACACATGTGCGCCTGTGTGTGTGTGTGTGTGTGTGTGTGTGTGTGTGTGTGTGTGCATGCTCATGATAAGTACTGTTACAGTTTCTGGCTTTCATTTGTTAAACATTGGATGTGGTCACCTATGTTGACAGTGGAACTTCAAGGTCATGAATGCTGCTTTTAGGGCAGAATGATACTCAAGGCTCTGGAACTGTAGCACCTGGTAACAAATCCGAATCTGGAAAAAGAAAATACGTGAAGTGCCTCCATGTTCTGCAGAGGACAGAAATGAGGTCTGCTCAACATGCATGTTAAACAGTCACTGTCGCTGAGAGCAGTACCCAGAACATAGAGAGGGTTTGGGAAAGGTGGTTGATATAAAACCAATTCTAAGATGTGCATACTTCTTATATAAAAAGATTTTTCCCTGGGTATGAGACATCACACAATAACGGAGATGGTTTATTCAAACCCTTAAGAAACAGCAAGGGCCTCTGACACTGGGAATTTAGAGGAAAGAAAAACTGTCAAGACCTGGGCAACACGATGAAGTTATTAATCCCAACACCAGGCAGGTGCAGCTCTGTGAGTTCAAGTCCTGCTTGGCTTACACAGTGAATTTTTAGGCTACATAAGAAGAGACTGTCTTAGAAAAAAAAGGGTGGCTGGGTCCCGTGTGTGTGTGTGTGTGTGTGTGTGTGTGTGTGTGTGTAAATATAAAACCCAGCCCTCAGCCCAACCTCTAGCATGCTAAGAGGGCAGAAAACTACACCAGCAGGCAGCTCCCATTAAATGTAGATTCTGTCCTGCTTAGGTGGGGCCCCTCCTACTTCTGAAAAAGGATCTGGCAAGTTTATTACTTCAAGTTTAATAACAAGTATTCCATGTTTTCAGCAGGTCAGAGGGTGTAGCCAGGGATTCATGAAAATCCCTATCTTGGTCCCTCTCTGTGACACCCAAAATGAAGCTACAGTCAAGAATTTCTGAAAGACAGGCCATCCATCAAAAGCACAGGAGGCAGACCACTTTCTGCCCATCTGTTACTGAGAAGCTGGGAAGCTGTGCTTGTTCTGAACATCGCGCTTGAAAGAGAAATGAGCAACCCAGAGTGTCGGAGGTGACAGACGAGGGTGGGGGGAGGACAGAGGTTAGGAAAGTGCACAGCACTTACAGAGATCAGGGGTGTGGGCCTGGGAGGAGGAGGGGAGGAAGGAGTATTGCAGCTGTCCAGAGATCAAGAAAAGAACGTGGGAACTGAGATAAGTGGTCGGTGAGCCCACAGCATGGAAGAACAAGGAACATCAGGCTCTTTCAGGACACCCACACTCAGTGAGCCTCAGGGAGGGGACACCACTTCATTCACTAGCTCAAACAATGTATTCCAAGCGTTTGCGACATATTGCCACTCATTTGAGCATCAGGAAAAGGAGACTCAAAAGGACAAAGGGAGAAGAGAGTACAGAGTGAATATTCCACAGGCCCATTTGAGAAAAGTAATGGGAATGTTCTGCTAGCACAAATGGCCACCAAGACTTAAGTCTCCATTGCCCAGACACTATTGCAGAGTCTGTGCATGCACTTACAACACAACTTTGAACAGCAACACAAGAGTGGGAGGAGCATTAAAAGCCAGCTGGAGCGTGTTGGGAACAGTGGCTGTACTGAAGGCCTGGAGATGACAGGTGAGGTTCCGGTCGCCACTCCCAGTCGATTGGAATAGCCTGTACCTATAACAGGCCAGGACAGAGCTGTGAACACCTTTAGTCCCAGGCAGGTGCATCTCTTGGGTTTGAGGCCATCCTACTCTAAAGAGTGAGTTCCAGGACACCAGAGCTACACAGAGGAACCCTGTCTAGAAATAAAACGAATGAATTGATAACACACTGTTAAAGGCACCTGGTTTTCCTACAGCAGAGGAACTGGATCCCAACACGCATGCACAGAAGAGATTTTTATCTTGTGAATGAAAGCATCAATGTTTACAAATATATGTTTTAGGGCAAATAGAAGAACATATTCCACCTTTCAGGTAATTAAAATACAGCTGGGGCATTCTGACATCATTAAAGTCCGTGGTGTCACGGGCTCTAATTCATTTACTACATACAAACACACACACACACACACACACACACACACCTCTACACATCTGTACATACTTGACTTCTCATTCTTGCTAGATGGTAATTTACATATACGTTCTTCCAAACACCGAGAAGCCAAGCATCCAGGACATGCTAAATGTTCTCACAAAACAAGCCCATAAAACATTCAGACACAAAAACACAGGTGTAAAGATGAGAGAGTAGGCCTGGATGACCCACGGTGGCTCCCTTGCAGGGAGCCTATGAGTTTTCCCTGGGCTTCATGGAGAAGAAACCTAGTGGGGTAAGTTCCTTCAGGGAAGACCATTTTCAAACTTGATGATTTACTGATTACACGTTCGATACGCATGCCAAACTAAGAAAAGGACTGGTGTCAGTGAGGAGAGGAGAGAGCAGTCAAATGCAAGCTCATGCCACTTTCTAGGGTGAGATACAGAGTCTACAATATTATTCAAAATATATAAAGAAAAAAATAGGCTTCATAAAGGAGAAGCTGGCTGAGGGTGTAGCTCAGTAGTAGAGCATTAATCTAGACTTTGAATTACAGAGAGGGTGGAGGGAAGGGGGGAAGGATGGAGGGGGAGGGAGATGAAGGAAGAGGGAGATGGAGGAGAAGGGGGATACCATAGGTAACTGTTATTAATGTCAATGGAGTCAAACTAATAATTTCAGAAGGACTTTTCCTTTTCAAACATTTATTGCTCCCAAGCAGAGTATAAGGAACGACACAGTAGAAATCAATTAGTGGAAACTATAACTATCTTCAATATTTTTTCTGCTTTGATTTCTATACCCCAAAGACTGTTTAGACCCATTTTATTCTCTGACCTGTGGCCATTTTAGAGAAGAAACTGAGATCCACAGACTGGCTAATTATTTCATTTACTTATCATTCTTTGTTTTTATATTTGGAGGATCTCAGGAAGGCAGGACTGTCCTCTAAGTCCACACAAGGCAGAATATGACCTTGAACTGCTGACCTCTAACCTCCACCTCCCAGGTCCTGGGATTCACCCAAGCACCACCACACCCAGCTTTATCAATCCTAATGCCTTGAATGAAGGTCGGTTTAGCTGAAAACTACAACAATTACTAAAGATAAAGTCTCAGTCTTCAAAGACCTACATTCAAGCTACAGAACGTTTCCTAGCAACATTATAGCTAGTCACTAGTTTATAGGACTTTGTTAGTGTTGTTTTTTTAACCTGACATTGAAGAAAGTATATAGACCGTCTATGTAGACCAAGGCACCACCCTTGCTGTCTCACAACTCTCCTGCTAGGACCCCAATTATAGGATCACAGCAGAGGCTGCATTTAAAAAGTTTTCCTTGTCTGACCACAAATTTTCAGCCATATGGGTTTCTTAATTGGTTGTCCCTCTCCAGACGGCCATTAGAGCCATTCTGGACTTTACCATCATTAGCTAAAAGTAAAATTCTAAGTGCAGTGGGTGGTTTCTTCTCTTCCTTCTCTTGGTCAAGAATAGCCTACTGATTGGTCTGAGGGACTACCTGATGCCCAAGATCTGCAGAGACAAAAGGAAAAGAGTGCCTGATTGTGCCCAAAAGGTCTGAAAAGGAATATCAACCCAAAACCAAAGACCAGAGGCTGCACTTAGCAGCTGGACGTTTCATCCCAGCACTGTGGAGGGTACAGAAGGATTCCTGGGGGTCTCCTGCCAGCCAGGCTACTGGGGTCGGCAAGCGATAGGTGTCAGGAACCCTTCAAAAAATAAGGTGGAGAGAGACTGGCAAAGACAACCGGAGTTAAGCACTGCCCTCCTCTGTGCATATGTACACAACACACACTAGCCTGTTTATATCCAAATGCAATTTAAAACCACCCCAGTCCATCGATGATGTGACAATAATAACAGTCAAGCAAAGCAGTTGGTGTCTTCATTTCTTAACAAAAAGTGAGGGTTCCTGTACTTCCTTTTTATTTACTGTAGGCATGTCTTAGTTAGTGTTTCTTAGGCTGTTAAAAACAAAACAAAACAAAAAACCATGATTAAAACTACCTGGGGAGGGAAGGGTTTACTTCATTTTACAGCGTACAGTCATTGGGAGAACTCAGGGCACGATCCTGGAGGCAGGAGGGACGCAGAGACCATGCAGGGGTTCTGTTCAAGGGCTTGGTTCCCATGGCTCACTGTACCTGTTCTCTCTTAGCATCCAGGACCACTGGCTACACGGGCCAACCCACACCAGCTATCAACCACCAGTCAGGAAAACACGGGCTTTGCTGTAGATGAGTCTGGTAGGGGCATTTTCTCAACTGAGGTTTCCTCTTCTAAAATGACTCCAGCTTGTGTCAAGCTGACATACATGGAGCTGGCACACTGTCCATGTTGGCCAAGTGTCAGGAACCTCCATGGGGCCATTCCCTCCGCTGTTAAGTAAGGACACTACACGTTATGATGGTGGTTTCCAGGCTGGCTCTGATTACCATAACTCACGCAGTAAGAACTCAGCAATAGGCAGTACTAGATGCTTATATATTGGACTTTTAAAGGCCAGAGCGAAAGGTACTTGGTTAGCTCATGCAGGGAAGCTTATAACATATTTAAGTATTCATATTTTCCTACATCTTCCTCTTAGCTACGATGCCTGAGGCTGCCAGAAATAATCACACTATTTGTGATCCTATGTTTATGCAACAGAAATGAAATGGAATTTTATGGTCTGCTGTGTGCAACAGCCATGCCCACAGAGTGATAACTTCAGGCAGAGCTGCAGAACAAGAGTCTGTGCCGAGCCCTATCCGAAGATGTAACTGGCCAGCGCAGCCAGTCAGTTAGGGGGCCTCACCTTCCATGTCTTTAAGAATGCCAACTGAAATCATCTCCTTTTATTTAAAAAAGAAAAAAAGAAAATATTTTAGTAAGAGGAACAGTGTCGATAACCTTCCTATGTTTTAGTAGAACAGAAAAAGAAATAAAGTAAAAATATAGGAGTCTGGAGAGATGGCTCAGCAGTTAAGAACCCCGGGTGCTCTTCCAAGGTTCACCTCACAGCTCTATGTGAAACTCCAGATCCGACGTCCTTTTCTGGCATTTTTGGGAGTAGGCACGTGCACAGTACAGACAAGCAGAGGCAAAGTGGAAAGGAAAACACAGATGCAGACAACTGCATATTTGGGGATACACTAAAGATTGTTGAGTTGTAAGAAAGAAACACAAACAGAAGGGCAATGTTGGACAAAGGAGCTGGAAAAGCTTTATTCACACTGGTCTTACATTGAAACTAAGATGAATGCTCATAGTAGCACCTACTGTGCACCTCCCAGGAATCAAAGAGGAGGTGGAGTTAGGAAGAAGAATCACTGAGAAGAGGAATTGCTCTGCAAACCTGAGGACCCTGGCATCATATAAAAAGCCAAGATGGCTGCAGTTTGTCTGTAACTCCAACATTTCAGAGCAGAGACGGGCAGATCCTGAGATATCTCTGACTGCAGACCAATGGAAATAAATAGCTTCAAATACAGTGAGAGACTCCGGCTCTGTGTGTGAATGAATGGGTGTACTGTCGTAAATGCACTCCCATAGCACTCTGGAGCACACACACACACACACACACACACACACACACACACACACACACACACACCCCAAACCAAACCACCCAGGAAAATTGGATCATCATTCCCCTCACCCCAGGGCCACGCTGCCGCACGGGAAGCTGTGGTGTGGATTCTCTCCGTAAGCCAGCAGGAAGTAAACAGCTCTGGTCGGTCTCACCCTGTTCACAGAGCGCTTACCACACTCTGGCTGAGTAAAGACCAGCCTGGGCTGCTTACTTCTAGAAGAGGCACAAAGGAAGCCTGACCTGTTTCCTGCCATTTAGCAAGGATGGGTTCTAAAGAAACCATAGGTATAATATCACTCTAAAGTCTAAAATAAAACTAATTTAACTATGCTAAAATAGTTTAATTAATCAATATCGAAGTTGGTTTCATAAAAATTAAAATATATACGCTTCCAATGCTAAAATTACAATTACTTCAGTGATTTGTGATAAAAAGGTATTCATGCATTCATTCAACTGATACTCACTGGACACTGTTCAAGGGAATCCAAGAACAGGGGCGCAAAGCAAGGTAAAGCGTCTGTAGAACATTCAGACTCCTAAACAGGGCTTGCAAAACAACTCCCAGCCCCTAGTGCATGCATGTGTGTGTGTGTGTGTGTGTGTGTGTGTGTGTGTATGTGTGAGTGTGTGTGTGTGTGTTTGTGTGTGTGTGTGTCTGCATACTTGAACACACATGGAGGTCACATTTTGGGGTTGTTCCTAGGCACAGTTCACATTTCTTATTTGAAACAAGTTCTTTCACTTGGCCTGGAGCTAACCAAGCAGGCTAGACTGGCTGGCCAATTAGCCTCAGGGAGCCACTTGTGCTAAGCCCAAGGCTGGGTTTACTGTTATCCCTTGGCACACCTCGAAACTGTTTTTGTGTGGACACACATGGCATTTTTATATGATCTTGGATATCAAACTAAGGTCCTTAGACTTGAACAGCAAGTACTTGACAAATTGACCTATTGTGTGGTGGTGGTGATGGTGGTGGTGATGGTAACCCACATAAAAAAAATCAACAACAAAAACCCAACTAATGAACAACAGTAAAACAGTCTAAAATAAGTCCAGAGTCAGTGAGTATAGCCTGGGGCAGGCATAGGAAGGACTGGACTGAGAGAAATCCTGTGTGTGAAAGGGGAAGCCAATGCAGCAAGCGTTTTCCAGAGTCTGCCAGACTCATGGAGCTGAGGTAAAAGGAAGACAGGAACATGCAGAAATAGGGTAGAGGATGACTAACCTGGGGAGGCCAGCAAGGGCCAAGTTACAACATGGTACACAGGGTGAGAAAGACTAAAGCTCTAGAGGGAACAGAATAATTCAGGCCAGATGGGTGGTTGCTTCTCGATGCTGTCTCTAGACTGTTTGACAACATCATCACTGGTATCATTTCTCACAGAGTCCCCCTTGAAGATGGGCACAGTATCATGTGGCTTCCCACAAACATCTATGGGCTGGTAGACACTCAGCTTTGAAGTCTTGAGATGTACACACAAAAACACTTCCTGTCTGTTCCTGCTTCTAATGTGCCTCTGACTGACCAGGGAGAACAATGGTCCCTCAGAACAGTTCAAAAATACGACCTGATGTGTCTAAGTCTTCAGACATCCAAGACGAACGTGTCAGATCATTCCTTACTGCAGTCCTAAGAAGGAAGTTTCAGACCGTTTCCAGAGAAACTATAAATATTCTTTTGACAGAACTTGCCAGAACTAACTTTCTTAGGTCACCGGTTGAAAGCCACAAAAGATACACCCAGTGATTTGTGCAAATATAAAAGCTCTGTATTCGAATCTGAAAGTTATGCACATTTAATATAGGCAAGATGGCTGTCACTGTCAGCTCTGTATGTCGAATGTATTTATAGATGCCGTGTAGGTAGATCCGTCTCCATCATCCTCTATAAATACCTACAGTTGCGATTGTCAACCAGATCGTGAAGAACTTAAAAGCAATTTGTAGGAGTTTTTAAAAAAGGATAATGCATTCCCTGTTATTCTATTATTAATTATGTCAATATTTCAAGAATACAGGGCAAGAGAGGACAATACTGAGAACTTTAATTAAAACTTAGTGTTTCATTATCGATAACTTAGTGCTTTTTAGTTAGACTCAACAAGTATCTGGTACTGTATTCATACATGTTATAAAAACATAAAAAATGAAAATCAAGAATCTCAAATCATACAGAGCTTTCACAGGTCCCACTATGAAGAGGCCAGTTATTTCCCAGTGTCTGCCAGTCTGTCTCCAGGGCTGGTACTGGGGGCTTGTCTCCAGCCATGCCCTAGGGAACAGGACTCTGTCCCCTAAACCATCTGCTGCGGTTTTCACATGCATTTCCTGTCACTGCCAAGTCCCAAGGAGGACAAGTTGAAAATTTTACTCCATCATCTTTTGGGCAGTGATCCACAATGGAAACATAACATCCAAAGGACAATTTGGTTCAATCAATGGACTTCTCTCAAAGGCAGCATACAAACAGAAGCATATGGCCACAGAAAGAGCAATTCATTTTGCAATTAAATGTCAAGTTTCAGTGTTGGAAAGGAACCCTAGGGTTTAATACAGGGACATTTGGAATAAAAATGTAATAATGAATCAGTGGATAATAAGACAAGAATAACTGGGTAAAAGCAATCTTCTTCCTTTTACTTTAACTTATTTTTTGAAAATTCAAACTCAACTCTTCAGTAAAGGAGAATTTTTGAATGTGAAATAATAATAAAGGAAAATGAAGAAAGGTTTCTCAATGCAGACAAAACCCCTTAAGCACTTCAGAAAATAAGGTGACACCAAAAGCTTCCTTCTCAGGACATTACCCAACATCTCCAGGGTGCAGAGGAACAAACAGTGACAATAAGGTATCTCACCAGTTAACTGTTTACAGTGAGAAAAGTGTTCACTCCACTTGGGTGTTCTTAATATCTTATGGAGGCAGGAAAGGGCAGGAGAGAGAAAAGGCATCTTTAAATCCCTTATTTGTAGGAGCTTTTGAAACGAATGGAAGTAAACATGAAACAAAAACATTAACCTACCAGTGTCTCCATCATTTTCAACTCTTATGATTACAGGGGTACCAAGGCATCCCATAATTTAAACACTCATAAACTTCAGCAACTTGCTCAAGAAAATGTTGACCCCCTACGACAGATGAATAAATTCCCACCTCATGCAATCTGACAATTGCTATGATTTTTCTTTCAGTAAATTCATGTAATTTGATCTTCCAAGTAGAGGATGAAAAAGTGGACTCGGGCAAAATAACAAGTTTGATTTTGAAAATGTGATGGGGTTTCCTTTTATTCCTCGTTCAGCAGAGACAGAAAATTGCTCACACTGTAAGCGCTGGAAGGTTAGCAGTCACTGAATTAGACCAGCAGTCCGTGAGCTCCCATGGAGAAGCTGGGCACTGCCTTGTTCTAGAAATGTGTCTAGAAGATTATATTTCACATGTCCCGAGTTTGTTCTACTTAGTTCTAGCTTCTATAAAAGGGAAATAGCAACAGTTTGAGGCACACGAGCAGTGAACCAGCAATCAAAGGGGATGAGAGCTTCAGACTCCACTGATCCCACACGTTACCTGTCACCTGGCTAACTTAGTTTCTCACAACTGCATAGACTATTCTCACACAGAAGGGTGTCTATAAGATCAGACCTGTGCCATGGAGGGCTTCTGGATCCCTGTGCAGCCTCCCCATGCCTCAACCCTCACCATCCCAGGAGTGAAAGCTCTCGCCTCCTTAGGGGAGAAACGGGCATTATGGGCATACTCTTTGCTGAGGACTTTCATTTGCAGTTTTCAGTGAACCTTAGCCAGCTGCTCCAATGAGGAAAAGATAAGCCAATTTGCAAACCAGAGAAATGACACAACTCTCAAGAAGGATCCAATTTCCTAACTCTCACCGTGGGTCTTTAAACTTAGTGCACACCAACTCAGCCCCAGGGTTATTTTGTCCCGGTCATGATTTTTTTTTCAAAGGCCTCCGTTTGCAGACTCAGATGGTTAGCAGCAGACCACAGCAAGTTCCCAAGTGAGGACATGCACTTCTCAGAGCCCAGCCACATAAATGGGATAGAGGGCTTCTGGCCGACACTCACAGCCAAGTTCTTCCTGTTTCCACAGCACAGGATATAACCAGTCTTCAAGCAGCCAAGTGGGAAACCTGCCCAGAAGCTAGGAAAACTCTTCAATAGAGCTCACCCTGCTCTTCTGCTCTTCACAGCACATGGCTTAATGACATTCTAAGGGACAGATGAGAGCCTAGCCTTCAAGTGTCTCACAAAGACCCTGCAGGGAGAGGTGCTGTGTAGGCCCTGAACATAAACGGTGGGACCAAACACATTTCCACTTAGCACAGTGCTCATTTCCAGGGACACCCTCGGTGTTTTGAGCAGAATCAATGGTTGAGAAAACCAGAATTCTCCATGCTTTGGAAGCTGATGCAACCCCAGTGGAAAAGACAGAATAAACAGGAGAGAAAATAGAAGCAGAACTCTGCAAAGGAAGTTGCCTAATAGTGGAGTTGTCTTTAGACAAAACTAGAATCCAGACACCCAGCAGTTCCTGCACTTGCAAGGCTGGACTGATGCCTTCAAAATAAAACCCAGAAATGCGCTGTCAGCCTACGGACAGCAACGTGGATAGAAAACTGTGTACAGACACGTGTTCCTCTTTCATTTTGCCGTATTTTCTTCTTGTCTTCCTCTTCTCTCCTTCCTTACTGTCTCCCTCTCTTGTTGGCAGGTTTCTTTGTTTGGGCTACTATGTCTTAAAATTTACAACTACCTAGTACCATAAACACTGCTAGGGCAGAAAGGTTGAAAAGAGCTCTTTAAATACATGGGGTCTCTTCCATACCAACTACCAGAAATGTGCTGAGTTTTTTCATTCTTTGTAAATACAAGCCAGAGTTCAATTTTCATTCCACGACTCAGTCCAGGTGAACTGTGAACCACAGCACTGACTCTCTCTGTGATCCAACTTTACAGATTTTCTTAAAATGGACTTCTTTGAACTCCCTGGACTGCTCAAACTTTTAACTTGTCTTTGAGTTCCAGGTCAGGGTTGGGGTCTAAGGTTCTGGTAACTAACAAGCTGTCAGGCAATTCAGAGGACCACAGTGTGAAAGCACTGAAAAATCACACCAACGGCCCCAACCACTCCTTCTCCTGTAGAAGGGAAAACAAATGAACAAACAAACAAAAATACAACCTGAGCTACACACATGGTCCAGCCAAGGAACGTGCTGAGTGTGAGACTCCCAGCAGCGTCTGAACCCATGCTCTCACTTCCTTGCTTGGGAAGAGGACAGTGTGGTTCTGTGCTGATCAGGGCTTCATGCCATGAAAAGGTTGCAGTCCTATCCCCCCTTTCACTCGGTCTGGACACGTGAGGTGGGGCCGTGAGGAGGCTAAGGGAGCAATCTTGGAACTACAAAGATGAGAGCTGAATAAGCGAGGTGTGCTGGTGCACAACTTTAATCTAGCGCTGGGTTGGCAGGGGCAAGCAGATCTCCGAGTGTGAAGCCAGCCTGGCCCACAGAGTGTGTTTGAGGACCTCCATGGTTACACAAACGTGGAAGGAAGGAAGGAAGGAAGGGAGGGAGGGAGGGAGGGAGGGAGGGAGGGAGGGAGGGAGGGAGGGAGGGAGGGAAGGAAGGAATGGAGGGAAGGAGGGAAGGCGGGAAGGCAGGCAGACATAGAAAGAAGGGTAGGATTGACTGGAGAAGAGCCATATGTAGTAAATACTACATCAGGTAGCTGAAGCAACAGACATTACACTCTCAGTTTTCAATGTAGGTAAGTTGGAGATTACAGAATCGGTGTTTGCAGAAGTTCTATAAAGGCCTCTCATCCTGGTTCGCTGCTTTCTTCAGGCTCCCATATAGCAAAATGAAAGACCTGGGAGGGCTAGGGTGATGGCTACATACTGTTCTTCCAGTGGAAAAGTACCCACAGTGGGCAGCTCAACACCTGCTCAATCCAAGGTCCAGGGTATCTAGGACCCTTTTCTGATTTCCAGAGTGCTGTATGTGTGTGTGTGCGTGTGTTTTTCTCCTGAGGCACTATTCCCTTGTAGGAAGGCTGACCCTCATGACCTCATTACCTCCCATGGCCTCACCTTTAAATATCAACCCATCACCTTGGGGGTTGGGCTCAAACATATGAGTTTCAGGACACCAATTCCATTTGGTCACAGTGGCTGTTACTCTGAACTACAGTGGCCTCAGCTGAAGATTCACACAGAAGATGTGCACGTTGTAATTAAGGACCTACAGCTTTGCCAGGGTGTTTCCAAGCTTCCATTCCCTTCTTTGAAGCTTCCATTGAAGTAATTTACAATGTGCTAAAAATGATGGTTCTTAATATAGCCTTCTTTTAATAAAAACAAGTTGCTTTCATCCTCCAAAAACCCCATTTCCTTCCTCCTGGACCACTGGCAGGCAGAGAATAGAGTTTCCATATCCGGACTCACTACATCCAGAAGCAGTTGGCCCCGGGGACCTGGAAACACAGGTCAGTATCTCCATGACCTCAAGACCCCTTTTGGCATAGGCAGGATGGACAGTTCCCTGCACAGCGATGGCAAACAATAGCAGGCAGCCTTTGTGAGCACCAGAGGAAGCATATAGACTGGTAGAAGAGCCTGACAGAAAACACTCTAAGTTCCCACAGCGGCAGCAGCGCAGCGCCTGGCAAAGGTGCGCCCAACACTTATAAAATTGCTGTGGAGAAAGATAGCATAATTCAAGAGAATCTTTACTAGTTATTTTTAAAGGCAATTTGTTTCCTTGTTAGGGTTAGCAGTGAATATGGTTTCGCTAGACAGCACAGCAATGGGAGGAAAAAAAGAGGAAATTAATGAGAAAAGCATGTGCTAAGAGTTCACTTTCCTGCCTGGTGTCATCCACAGCGTCAATTTTCCAATCTATAGACGAGGTACAGTTATAACCTACCCGCCCACACCCACTGTTTCCTGTTATTATAACACAGTACCTGAGACTGGGCAATTAAGTCCTAAAGTAAAGAGGTCTTCTGTAGGTCATGGCTGTGGTACCCTGGAAGTCCATGGTGGGTGATGGCGTGTACTAGGGGTCATGAACAATTTCAACTCACAGAAGAAAGCAGGGCAAGCAGGTGAGTGGGGAAAGAGAGCCCCAAAGATGTCTCTACAACCTGCTCTTGCTATGGCAAACCTACTCCCCAGAGATGCAGAGCTCACTCTGTGGTCCAAAGATCATCCATAAAACCTTACTTTACAGACTGGGCCACTGAAAACTTAGGCTTGAGTGTTCATTCAGTGGCTACAAGTCACAGCCAGACTACAGCTTGACTGCACACCGTGGCGTGCTCACTGAGGATACTCTGCTCCCCCTCCTGTCCTCGCTTTCCACCTTTTCTCTTCCCCTTGCTTTTTCTAGCTTCTCTTCAATCCCCTAAAGGATTTAGATCTCCCAGAAAGGACTTTATGGGTAACCAGCAAGCTGATCATTAACACCTACTGTAGGTAGACTCTGGGAATTCTTCTGGCAGGGAATTTGATTAAGTACCTGCCAGCTTCAATGGCATCCTTGGCTTTAGAGAGACCCTGAAGTTTCAGAGAAACAGTAAGCAAGGAAGCAGTGAAGATCTTTACAGCCATTCTCAGAACTGTTGTGCTGCCCTAACTTAAAATCGCTCAGGGCCTCTGTCTAGACACCTAGTTTTGGGATGTTTAGAGAAAACATATAAAAAGTAGTGAAAAGATTCAAATTATGGTAAAGATTGAGCTGATCTGTCAGCATTAGTTAGACTTTTTATCAGTAGCTACCAAGATCCAGGCAGAAGAAAAACACCAGTGCGTGAAGAGTTAAATTCTAATAAGAAACGTGAGACCAACCAACACACAGTGGCCTGTTGGATAATTTTACAGAAAATAAAAGGAGGATGAAAGAAATAGATGTTTGCTGATGGCCGCTCTGGAAAGACAAAAGTAGAATGCAGATTTGACCGGAGAGGAGAGATAAAGAACAGGAATGGCTGGGGGTGAGAAGGGAAAGGAGGGAGGGAAACAGACTCCAGGTGAGAAGTACCACCAGCTGCAGCACCTGTCTCAACATTTTCTCCCAAACAGGAACACGCACACGCCTTTGCTGTGCTTGCCTCTCTGGGTACCACACCACGATTGCCAGCCCATCATCACTCCAGACTATGCCTTCCCTTCCAGATGCACAAAGCCTGAATTCCAGCATGGAACATACATAAAAAATATGTGTTAAATGGCAGAGCCAACTTTTAAGATGTTTATAAAGAAATGGGATCTGTTAAAAAAAAATTGTTTTCCAGGACTTTCTGTACGCTACACGTCATCTGATAATGAGGCCACTGAGTGACTTAGAAAACATCTGGCTGAGGAGCTAGCTTGCTGTGGTCAGTCACTTGGGCATCATGATGACCTGGAAACATGTGGCTCAGGTAAAGTAAGGTGAGGCCCACGGCCGTTCTGTGTGTTTGCAACTAAGCACAATGCATATCCCAGCTTCCTTTCTGCCACAATAGGTTCCACTAAATACAATAAAAAAAATATATGGATGCTTTACATTGTACTTTAAATACCCAGAGACTCCAGAATCTCGAATAAAGGGCCACACACAGATACTAAGATAAGGCTTAATTAACTCCAATTCACAGACTCTGCATTCTGCTTTCTATGAAGAGGTTATAAAAAAAAATTTTTAGAATTCTTTTTTAAAATATTTATTTACTTATTTTGTATGTGAGTACACTGTCACTGTCTTCAGACTCATCAGAAGAGGGCATCAGATCCCATTAGAGATGGTTGCTGGGAATTGAACTCAGGATCTCCGGAAGAGCAGTCAGTGCTCTTAACCACTGAGCCATCTCTCCAGCCTCCCCCCCCCCCCTTTTCTGAGCTATAAACACAGAACCCAGTAGATACAGTTCCCAGCAAGGGCCAGGCAAAGGAGCCAGTGAGCTGCTTTCTGTTTCTGCTCCTGCTGTTTTCCCTGCGTTTCCTTCACCACTTTGTACTGGCTATCTCTGCCTGGAAATGGATCTGATACTCAGCTAATATTTTAAAGGAAAGAAAACGTCTCTCACAGCAACACATAACGTAATTGCTTCTGTCCTTTGTTCTTAATTTGGTAACAAAAAAAAAAAAAAAAAAAAAAAATGGCAAGAAGGAGCCAGGGAAGGAAGACAGAAAGGAAGAAAGTGAAATCACAAAGAAATTTGAACTAAACTGTAGGTCTGAAGGTGCTAGAGTGTAGCCTGGTGACAGCAGATCTACCCAGCATGTGTTCTCCCACAGCCACACAGCAATAAAAAACAAACACATAAATACGACATATATTATGACCTTAAGTTTTAACCAGGGAAGGTTCACAGCTAAATAGGCTAAGCCAAAACAAAGCAAGGCACAGCATCTCACCAAATCCAAGTCTTTCTCTATGGAGAGGAAATTCACCATCACTAAAGGTGCATGAAAATGTTTAAAGTGCAGATGATTCTCCAATGAACTACAAACTAAAACTTACAGAGGCACACATTTTGAGAAGGTTACAGTTAGGTTTATAGCAAACATACCTAAAAATTGTTGAAAAACTACAGCCTAAAAACATACCTATCTTACATTCAGAATTATCGATCATGAAGAGCGCAGTAGGAGTCTGTCTTCATGTAGACATCAATACTGACCCACCTGGGAGGAGCCTGCAAGTCAAACACAAACAGTGTCCCTGGAGTCTACCTCTGAATTCCACCCCTTGATGCAGAGTTGGAGTGCGGCTGAGCAAGAGAAGGGCTTGCTCTAGACATGGGGGTGGTGCAAGTGTGAGTTACCTATGGAAAACATCTACTTATAGACAGATCGGTTACACATCCCCAGACCTGGTCTGGAGCAGAATCAACTTCACACCTCCAGGTATTCCCTGGTTATGAGTTAGAACCAAGAGAATCAGCTTGGGATTCTTCAGGGAAACAACAGTTGCCGAATACACAGACAGCAACCACTGCTGAGTGCCTTCGAGAAGAAAAAGAAACAATAAAACACAAGCAAAACTCCTTTAAGGACAGGCTTCGTGACTGCCAAGAAAAGATGAAAGGAGACTCCGAACATGTTTTAGTCTATTCCTGAAGCCATGCTGTGTAAAAACACCATGGACGGGTAGATTAAAGGTATGTGTGTTCATAGAAACATGTGTAAGAGACACACAAAACACGTGATATCCACCTCATGACCAGATGACACCAGGTCTCCCAAAAAAACAGAACCTCCCCACTCAGAACCATTATCATTTGCCAAACTTCTCCCCTAGATGCAGGAGGAGTCTCCCCTACTGTTCTACCATGGCTGTGGGCAAGGCCCTCTTCCCACACACGCCCACCATCAATCAAGAGACACAGTTTTGTGGGAAAGAGGCACAGCTGTTGAGGTATAGGTACCCTGCCCAAATCAAAGATATGAGCCCATTTTGGGTGAACCCAAAGAGAATGTCAGGATTTCTAATTGGCCTTCTATTGGAGAACATGTAGAAAGTAAAGTTTGAAATTCTCTAAATATACTGTGACTTCTATCTCACCCCACATAGGGAGGCTACCCTCCTATACCCAGCACTGCCTTACTCAACTGTGAAGGTCCCACCACTTCTCTGTACCTGGAAGCCATCCTTAGGACTTCTGAAATAAAACAGGAGAGGAGTGAATTTGAGACGGCTATTGTCAAACACTGCAGCTGGACCACCGTGCTTCCCAGTGGAACAGCAGAAGGCTGCAGCTCTCTCACATCACACCCGATCAACCATTACAGCACCAATGCCCTGACCTTTGGGGTTTCGTGTCATGAGTATTCAGATCCAAAACCAGCTCACCAACTGCTAGCGTGTGGCAGGAGACTGCACAAGCTTCCCAGTCCATTCTTATAGCTGCTGGAGAAGCCATTAATGGCATTTACAGAAGGATAAAAGGGTATTTACAGAGCTACACTTTCCTGGGAAATGAGGTAGCCTTTGTGATTCACTGTGTAAAATAAATCAATGAGGATCAGTCGAACCAGCAATATAAAATGTATCTTAAACAAAAAGGAAGGAGGGGTAGAGAGACCAGCCCAAATCATAGCTCCATTGGATGAATGGCAGAAGCATCCCCGCCCCTCTCTGAGCCCATTCATGGCTTCCAGTTTCAAGTCAGCCTTTTAAAATCTTAAAGGAGGTCTAGAAAGCATCTGCTGGGCATGCTCCTTGGCCCTGTGTTCTTTAAGGCTATGGTTCAAATGACAGGAAAACAAAATGTATGGATTTTACTGAATGCAAATAGTTTTTAAAGATTACTTCCTATACATAGATACTGTCTGCACAGGTGAATAAGGGGTATAGTCACTTTCAATGAAGAACAGAACAAGTGATGGAGGAGGGGGTGATGCTTGCGATCACATAACTAGGAAAGAACGGTACCTAATGCTGGTGATTCTAGTACCTGGTAGCATTTTCAGAGAGCCATGAAGTGCCAAAGGAGAGTTAGAAACATACACACGTGCACATACTTATAAACAGCATGTGTATTCAACATTCCATTTAATAAGGACCATTTGCTCACTTCTGGGAAAAGTGTGATGAGTCTGAATGTACGTGTGTCTTCAGTTATGCACCAGTCAGTTTATACCTGATAGTGATTTCTGAGTTACTCTCCCAGAATTTTTTCCTTTACTGTGATCCCATCATGCCAGCCCGGCCATAATCCAGAGCTTTGAGCTCAGCAGGTCTCTTGGATTGTCTCTCTACTGATAATACAAGATCTCTATAAATTGATCTTACTGACGGATTCCATATGACCCATCTCTAAGCTCCATGTTCTGTTATTACTAATCTACTACCCCTTTTAGCCAGGCCTGCTTGGATTCTTGACTTCCACCTGAAAAGTGACCGTCCTGAAATGTACCTTTGTAACAGGACAAGTAACTATGATTTAAGAAATATCTGTTTAACTCCAAGGCGCCTCCAGATAGAGGAGGGTGTGTAAAAGAAAGGTGTGTCACCAAACTTCATGCATGGCTCATACCATGGAGGGTGTCATTTTAACAAGACGCAGAGAACCTGCAAGACAAGGAAGAGTTAGACAAGAAGCAACTGCCAGGCAACGTGGCATGTTCATCGCTTAAACACTCCATTTCATTCCAAGGTACAAAAACGATAATAGACTTTATTCTAATTGGATTGTCTGCAATGAGCCAATTTAAGTGCTAAATGCTGCGAATTATTCAGCTCGACATAGCAATCCACTGATGTGAGCCACTGCAGGGCAAGGGGGTTGAGGAAAGTGTGAGTTCCAAAGCATAATGAGGAGCCAAGAGTCTAACTTGGCAGACCTCCACCATACAGACTCATATTGTCTCAACAGCTGCAGGAGGCCCAAAAAGAACTGGCTGCCACCTTGACCCAAAATGCATCTGCCACCAGCCAGCCCAGCTGATCCCAGAGCATCCAGCCTTCCATCGCCAGGACAAAGATAAGTCGAAAGCTTCCCAAGAGAAGCTGAGAATTCAAACAAAACTTGTCACAAAAAAGGGCACTGCTGAAAATCCTCTCAAGTCCCGTTGTTTTCTGACATTTCTGCCTATGAAACAGCTAGGTATGGTTTTATAAGCAGTGGATAAGAGCTCAAGATCGTGGGGATGGGAAGACAGCCTGCCTTAGAAGCACAAAGATACAAGCTTGTTTCCCAGAACGGACATTAAAACACTCTGTGTGTGGTGGCACTTATCATCCCGGAGCCAAGGACCTGATGATCCTAGGGACCAGATGACCAATCAGTCTACTCTTTGGGCTAACTTGAGGCCAAGAAGAGACCCCACTTCAAAGGAAGTGAACTGCCTTCCTTAAAATGGCATTGGATGCTGTCTGTTGGTTTCCATGCTGCTGCTGGTGGTGGTGGTAGTGGTGGTGGTGGTGGTGGTGGTGTGTGTGTGTGTGTGTGTGTGACATGCACAAACTTCCTGTTCTTAATTAAATTCTGGAAAGGGTCATTACAAAGTCATGAAAACAGAAAGGGGACTGAGAAGAGAGAAAGGTGCAGAGAAAGTGGATGGCGAGTTGGGATGTACACGTGATCAAAATGCATTATACAACACTGGGAAATTGTCTATGAACTAATAAAAATGTCATTTAAAAAACCATTTTAAAACCCACCTGAGAGCTAGTGTAGAAAGTGATATGCCACACACCAGTTAGCTAACCCCAAGGTCTTGCATTTAACATTCCTGTGGCTCACATACTTCACTTTAAATATGGACGGGATACTAGTGCCTGTATCTCATGGCTGGTAGAAGAAATGTGCTCATCCAGTAGTTCCTCTCATGCCCAGCTTTGCCTTTAACACGTTACTCCCCTGTATCAAGCACACCTCCACATTACATGGACGTTCAGAGAGGAAACATACATTGCGTAGGTAAGTGCTACTTGGAGCAATACACTGAGGTCTCACCTCGTTCCATCTGCCCTATTCTATCACCACATGAATCCTCCCCTCATCCAGTGACTCCATGATGCACGTGCTGCCCGTTAGTCCCTCAGGACACCCTAGGTTGTCACAGTGTGGCAGTGCTTATATCTAAGTAGTCCTTAGATGTCTCAGTTGTGAGGCCAAAGCACATGACCAAAGCAGTGCTACTACAGTGATATGGATGTACTGATCTTGCTGGTTATGGATGCTAAGGACAGGCTGAGAAGTGCAGAAGAAATCACAGTGGTTAGGAAGTTCCATACTGTCTTCAAGTTCATGGAGGTATTCATACATGACTAGAGGTCAAGACACATTAGAAATTAAAAATAGAGAATGATCAGAATACAGAGTACATATAATTAACAGAAACACAGGTTTTAAGTTTTCTTCCCAAAAAAATCTTTTAAAAAAAGGCAATAAAGCAGCCTCTGCCGCCCAGCCTCAGCACCTGGGGGAGGGAGGTTTCCAAACAGACTCATGAGTGCTAAGTCCTAATTATGACTTTCAAAGTTGTCTGGTAGCTATGGTGAACTCAAGTTACTTTGGGAGCACCACCCTTTTGTCTGACTCAATATTTCCATCAGATACTATGGCTTTATACACATAGCCAAGATGAGTTGAGTCCTGTGAGAAATCCCATTTGCAAAGACCATTAAAGAAACACATATATCCAACTTTTCAGTTTTAATGTCCCAAGAGAACATTCCCACAGCTTCCTGATAAAAGATCAGTCAGCCTTCCTCAGGGGCTAAAAGCGTTGATTCCATTTAGGCTGAGGGATTGAATGGTTATAGCAGCTAAATATGAGTTAATAATCATCTGTATGCTTTCCCCTCCAAAGAAGCAACAGTTTATTGGCTTCTTCATCTAAAGTCACACAGGCCCTGGCTTGTTACACAGGAACCAGCTACAGTTACATGTGGAATTAAACACGGGAGCTTCAAATTGGATACAATACGGTCAAGAGTTATAACTGCAATGCTAACTTGTTTGTTTAAGACAGGGTCTCGCCATGAAGCTCTAGCTGGTCTGGAACTGGCTATGTAGCCCAGGCTAGCCTTAAATTCACAGAGGCTCAGCTATATGCTGGAATTAAAGGTGTGAGTATCTATGCCTGGCCAAGAATTTAAATCAGTTGATAATGTGGTGCTTTTCAGATTCCAACAAAACCCCCTACTGTGCTGTGCTCTTAGAGAATTTGTCTCCATTTATGTGAATATCTGAAAAGTACAGCGCGCTTCTTAGACCTCACTTGGCCTCCCCACATTGAGTCCCCGTGAGACCTCAGTCCACAACCCTCCCAAGGCAGCTCTGCAGCAGCTCTGTAAACCTCACTGCCTTGTTCTCTAGAAACAGACCCAAGGAATAAGAAAGCAAGGAACAAACAAGATGTGCTTCACAGCTCTAATTGCAGAACAACAACGCCTGCCTCCAACTCCAAGCTTTCTAAGCTAAAAACAGTAAAGACACATGAACACTTGCACATTAATCAAGATCTCAGCTCCCTCCTCCGCCACTGCCACACTCCCGGCTAACAGGACGGAAGGAAGATCGGTGTCCTAAGAGACTGAAAAATGCAGAAAGTGGTACTAGGAAGAGAGGATCCATAGATCTGGTTCTCTTAAAAAGATTCTCAAAACCCTGTCTACTTCAGAGTTCATACTGAAAAAAACAAACCAATGCTCGAATGCTTGGGGGAAATGGTAAATACACAGCCACCAAATCCCACATGGCCCTCAGTGTCTGCACCCAGCCTCCTGCTGAGAGGCGGGTCACTTATCCAGTTTCCATAGCCTTCCTGCCCTCCAAAGATAAACTCAGGCCTTTTCTTTATGACCCTGGTTTACTTCCTGGTCATAAGCTAGCAAAGAGCCAGAGCTAAAGAAGGTGAGCATATGCCCGACTCCAACAAAAGACCAAACAAAAGTCATCTCAGAGCATTCTCATTCATAAAGACCACACTGACTAATTTATGAATAGTTTCAGATGCTTAAACCTGGAACAGGAAAACATGGAGCCTGGGCATCTATCTGCTGCCTACACTGTTGTATTCATAGCGGGAGAGAGAAAGAGTCGCTGATGGCTACCAGATGGGAAGGAACTATCAAATCCAGCTGAGTCCCAGGAGCATTTCTCTGAGAAAATGAGCAGGCAGCAGAAATGTAAGGTCTCCCAGGGAGACGAGTTGGATCTGGGTCTTGAAGTCTGAAAAGCAGCCGGAGAACATCAGGGAACTTCCTTATCTTACTCTGGCAACCAACATGGGGTCACAATGCAGATACTAAATCATGGCAAATGACTTCTTCCCAACAGGGGAAAAGTGGGTCAAAGGAAGTGAAAGGCTGGAGTGCAGTGCAAACTTTACCCTGACCTTGATCTGATGTTGATGAAGATGTCAACTACGGGACCAGGAGCCTGAAGTCCTGTTCCATTCAAGTTAGGAACTACTGAAGAGACATGGGTAGAAAAAGGGCAATTCTGTGAGCAACGGTTTCCATTCAGATAGGAAATAAACTAGAGTCTTTGTGAGCCCATTCTGAAACACACTCAATTAGGCGGAAAGAGGGCACTTTTTTTCTCTGCTAAAGGAGACACAAAAGAGAGCTCTTTCACAAACTTGTGCTGATCTCTGTGCGTGAAGCAGTTCTTGAAGATCATTCCTCTCCACTTACAGAGCTTTGTCAGACTAGACACCCACATGGGTGAGAGTAAAGAACTCAAAGCAGGAAGCTCTCACTTTTAGAGAGTGGAAACACAGTTGAGCGTCACTTTAGGCTAACCAAGTTGAGTAAGAGAACAAGCCAGGAGTGTGTATTGTGAAGGAAGATGCTATAAACTGGGGGCACATCACATGCTTTCAAATAGCCGTTACAGTAAACCACGGAGGCAAAATAATAAATGAAGGAAAAGAAATTCACACAGAAATTTAAGACTGGGAGGCCGTGAGTGAAAGCTAAAATCACATCCATACGACAGCTAAATGAAGCGGAGAAAAGTGAGTACGGGCACCGTGGCTGATGCTCTTCCACGGTGAAGACCTTGTCCCGCTGTCCACTGGATTCCCTTATATGGAAAAGATCCCATTAATCATATATATAAACAGCTTCAAATCCAAATGTCAGGCTTTGACTTAATTCACACCCAGGAAGTTTGCTGCCTCCCGGCAAATGGAAATACCCATATCAAACTCCTCTTGAAATGCTTCCAGGCTTTTCATACTTTAAATGCTTCATAAGAAACCCCGACTGCACAGAGAATAAAGAAGTACCAACCTCCCAAACCCAGCTCCCAATTGACAAGAATAAGGAGACTTCAATATCAAAACTATGCAGATTATTCAAGTCTATCAAACAAAAAAAAAGCAAGAGATCAAAAAACAGCCATGAAAGTTCTGGAAAAGACTGCCAGCCTTCTGCACACAGGAATCAATCATAATGATTGGATTTTTTTTCTGTCTTCCTTTCCATTTCCTTCTTCCATTTACATTAAAGGGTAACTGAATCAGGCTTAGGTGAAACTCTGCCTTTTGAGTAAGCGAGCAAATGCTAAATGATTACTCATAAATAAATTTTACATTTAAAGGGGAATGAAGAACACACAGCCCCATTCGAGCAGCAGAGTTTCGATGCAAAGCTCTTAGACAAGTGATACCGACCATCACTGCTTGCTCACCCTCCGTAGGCATGGGAGAAGTTAAGGGCCACACAGCTCTTCTAAAAAAGCAGGATATCCAAGGCTGCCTCTTGACTGCCACACATTTTCTCAGAGAATCAAAGAATACTTTTAGAAGTGCCTTCTGTGAGGTTCCAAAAGTACTATAAAAAACCCAAAGCTGTGCAAGGCCAAGCAAGATTCTGACTCCCTGTTCTCTGTAGCACTCACAAAAAGAAAAGCTCTAGTTACCCGAGGAGGGTGTCAAAGTGTGGGGACAGCAGAGGAAATCGAGGGTGGAAATCATTCTGGCAAAAAACAGACTTTCTAGCAGTGAAAGAAAGGCAATCGGACAAACTTTAAAGTTATACTTCAGGGCTATTAAAACACAATGAAATTATAAAACCCAATTCTGGTGGGGCCCAAGATAAACAGGCATACACTGCCAGCCACGAATTCAGCTTCAATCTTCCTAAATGATCCAGCAGCCTTTAATAAGAACTGTTCAATAGCAGTAATTTCAAAGAAATAACCAGGAGGGGGAGGTCATTTAGACCAAAAAATATTACATTTCATTAAAAAATAATGAAATTGAAAACAATGCTTCAACATACGGAAATAATTAGACAAACCATGACAAAACACCATAGTGCATAATAGCATTTTTGCTAAAGACATGCATAACATATTCCATTAAAAATAAACTCGTAGGCAATTCTAATAGAAAGATACATATATTTAATAGATACATATATATTCAGCCCCCAGGAAAATTGCAATGAAATGTATTTATATACAAAATGTAAAACACAAAATGAAAAGCAGGCTCATTGGTATATGTTGGTCTAAATGTTACATGGGAAGCCAAAGTGGTAACATTAGTAGTTACTACATAAGCACTTTTATCCCTTGGGACATCTGTGTCCCGGATATTTAATGGTTAATTTATGGATAGCTTGACAAGATCTCTAAACATTTATAAGACAACAGCTGTAGGCATACCAACAAGGGACTGTCTAGATTTGGGTAACCTCTGGGTGGGCCAGCTAGAGATTTCCTTGGTTGGGATAATGGGGATCCCTCATGCTCAGAGTAGACAATGCCATTCTCTAGGCTTTGGCCATAGATTGCACAGAGGAGAAAGCCAGCTGCAAAGCTTTTTCCTGTATTGTGGATACCGTGTGACCAGCTGCTTAGTGCTCCTGCTGCCTTGAAATCCCTGCCATGACAGACTCTATCCTGAACCTGTGAGTGCTCCATCACAGGGAGAGAAGTAGCTTGTACGGAGAGCAGTAGGAGGCAATAAAGGCACAGGACTCTAACCTTCTGCAGCCCACCAGGGGCATGCCTCAGCTCTCCACTCCCTTCTTATCTTTAAACACATAATGTGTGCATTAGTTTACAGACATGAACGTCAAAGAGGATAGTGGAGATTTCCAATGGGGCACAGAGAGACCAATGCCAAAGATACTTGGGAAATGCAACTGGGAGTGGCAGAGCAGGCAGCCGCAGGAGTGAAGACCACACTCCGGAAAGACCACAGGTCAAAGGTCATACCCTGGTGGAAGAACCTGAGATCCCCAAGATGTTCAGACCTGCTTCCACATGCCACTGGAAGCCACTGGAAGTTTAAATTAGAAAGTGATCCCACAGGGCTTGGGCAGTCTGTCCCTGGCTGCCTCTCAGGAATGCTGGTGCTGATCTGGAGAAAGGAAGTGAGAAACAAGGCCAAGGACAAAGGCAAGACTCAGCCCAAAAGGTTACCGGGAACTTCATGGCCAATCAGTAGGCAGTGAGCATAGCAATGGTCTTCACCCACAACCAATTTGGTTGAAAAGGTGCAAGTACAAGAAAGGCAACATTTAAACTAGAAATAAGAGGCTATACCAGAAATCAGTGCTGCTATAAAATGACAGGAAGCCACCTTAAGTCCAGAGACAGGAAAGTGGAGCACTACCTGCCCATGATACACGTGCTGGTTCTTCCACAGCCAGGTTATGAAGCAAGGTGAATCGATAATGTGGAAGAAAGGCTGCTCAGTCATTCTAGGGAGTGTGAGCAGTAGATATTGGTGTAACTCACCAGCTGAGAACCCAATTCATTACATGTGTAAAATTCATTAATTCAGCAAAAATTCGAGAAATGCACTTTTGGATAGATATATGAATACGTGGAGATGCCCATAAATGTACACACACATTCATATACACGTGCATGCACACACATATGTGTACACACATATATAATGCACTCACATTCACACACACACACACATATAAATCACATATACACACACTCCCACACACATATACTTACACAGTCACATACACCTCTAATGAACTATTTTGTATGCACAGATCCAGGGGGTATTAAATATAAAAATGCCCATGCAACACTGGGAGTAGAAGCAATTGGTGTAGACAGCCCAGGAAACTCTTCACTGTGGGAAGAGCTAAACACAGAGGAAAAGTGGATTCATATCGGGATTCTACATAGTACTCAAAGGCAATGAGCAAGAATAACGCAATTCAGACAGTCAGACGATGGTTCTGAGTAAAATGAGAAACAAGACATCATGACTGAGAACACACAAAATGGCACATAAAGCAACATGTTGACAGTATCTGTGGGTAAAAGGAATCTAAGCAAAAATGAAAAGTAAATCAAAGAAAACAAGGGATGGGAGTGTCTTCACAATCCAAGAGAGGCAACACACCGTAAAGAACACTGTTTAAACCCTCTGAACATAGCACTGGCTGGACTTGAATTCACAGGAATGCCTCTGTCTCTTAGTGTCAGGGCTAAAGGCATGTGCCACGTACCCCACTGAATAGTCTCTACAGAAAATGCCCCAGTGACCTGGAAACCAGCTTTCCTCTTTATCAGCAAGAAAACTCTCACTTGGTGTCTCAGAGTGCATGAACTTCATGGTGACCATTCCAACTAACCATTTGCGTTTTCTTATGAAGTTCGTGTGTTCTCCCTTCATGGAAATCAGCACCCCTTTACTTCTCTTCCATTTCAACAGCAGTCAGAGGGTTGGAGCTCTGAGGTAACAGGGCTAAGCCTTGGCCAGCTGAGGCAAGCTTTCTCCGGTGCCATCACATGTGTGAGTCATCATTGCTCAGGCTGTCAATCAGGGATCTCAGCTCGTGGCAGTTCCTGCTCAAATCCTTCACACAAAGGAGCTCCATCTGAGCATGTAGGCTGTAATGGGCTCCAAAAGTGATCTCAAAGTTAGTCCAAAAAAAAAAAAAAAAACAAAAAACCAAAAAATGCATCCAAGAAAATGTTTCCCACTAAAAGGACCTGTTATTACAGTGGGTAGGAAGACCCACTTTGTTTCTTCTTGGGGAAAGGCTAAAGCCACTTTAGTGTTTCAGGAAAACCCATCATTATTTAGGGGAAGGGTGTGTCACTGAAAGCATTAGCAGGAAACTTCTCTTGGGGTGACAAGGGCAAGAACTCAAGACCTTTCTGGCGCCTCTTACCATCAACTCGGCGTCTCGGCAAGCCCGGAACTGGAGTGTGGCATCAGCCATGGCAGGATCTAAACGTAGCAACCACAGGAAGCTCACTGATGCCCACTCTTCTTCAGGTTACTCTAGCTCAGTGTTTAGATCTGTGGTAGCAACTTTTACCTCACAACGGACACTGATCATGTCTAATGCACTTAGTAAAAATAATGCATGTTTGCTTGATTTTCTAATTCATTTATTTATTTCTATCTGTCCATCTGTTTGTCTATCTATCATCTATCTATCTATCGATCTATCTATCTATCTATCTAGCCATCTATCTATCATCTATCTGACAGTTTCTATGTAGCTCTGGCTATCCTGGAACTAAAGGTGTGGATCACCACACCTGATTCATGCTTGCTTTTTTAACTCCTGTCCCAAAGAAATACAGAGGCAGAAGTTCCCAGAGTTTCGTATTGTGCCAACTTACTAAATTATATCAGACTGAACTGCCAAATGCACCCCAAGGTTTAACGGTTAGTCTCTGGCCTTTGAACTCTGGATCTAAGTCACTCAAAGTCTGACCATGCTCTCCAGGGCTGAACTGTGACCGAAAGGTCAACGACTAGTCAGCTTTTACAACATGATTTGCATTTCTGAAATACCAGCTTGAAATGTGGATTTGCACCTGTACCTTGGTCTCTGCTCAAAAGTTAGGCAGGGAAGCATTTCTAAGCTCTACTTCAAGGGGGAATGACCTGTCCAACAGACTGGACTAGCTCAGATGAAGTTAGAGCACATGCACTCTCTTGATGGCCTCTGACCCTGTGGACTCTCCATCCCAGGATCCTCTGGCTCTACCTTGCTCTTGTTTCTGCCGGATGTGTCCCTTGTCTTCTTTACTAGAAATTTAGATGCTAAAACAACAGTTTCTCCCAGATTCTAGTTGGAACATGGTTGTGCTGTTATGAGGGCCTTTGAGGAAAATGTTCTTATTTAAAGTCGGAAGGCAGTTTTATCAACCACAACAGGTCGTAGAGGATGCTTGCTGTGTGGCTGAGAAGAACTGGATGCATCTGGGCTCTGCTAGTCAGACTGCCTGAGTGATCGTGAGTGATGGTGAGTGATTCGTCATGGCTTCCAAGACCATGGAGGCATGTGTGCCAATCCAGAGTAAAAGCTTTTGGGGGGGGGGTATTGGAAATAATTTTAGAAATACTGGAAAACTTTTGGGGTATCTTCTAGTCCAAAATTGAATGTTCACAAAGCACACTGCCGGTGAAAATCTGGCCAATAGCTGCTAACATTCTGTAAACATTCTTACTAAGAAGCCAGTTGTTTTTAAAGACGAGGAAGAAGAAATACACAGTGAACCCCCTTCACCCCAAATCATGCTTTTGAGGAGTGGCTTTTGAAATTCCAGATTGTGTATATTTGAAAATGCCCAATTCAAATGAGCTTGCTTCTTTTGGTCAACTAAGTGTGTTTTCTGAAAAACAAATTACAACTACTTGCAAATGGAAATCTGGGTACATTTCTTCATGTTTCCTCCAGTATGAAGGTAGGTTTGAGACAGTTCTGAAAACTCTTTATTCACACACGGCTTTCATGCCTGCAGTAAAGAAGCAGAGGCAGGACATGAACTTGGAGCTTCCTGCTCTACACACCAAGCTCCAGGCCTGCTGGGCCACACATTAAGAGTATGCCAAATGAATCACTTAAAAAAATTAATCAGAAATCTAATGTAGACATGTTGGATTTCCACAATCAAACACATTACATATGTAAACAAATACAATTATCATTACAATCCTGTGATTTTAAAAAGTACCTGTTCTCATAGATTTTCCCAAGATAGAAACTTATGGCCAAAACAAAACAAAAAAAAAAAAAAAAAAAATAATAAACTCTCCAGACTTAATTCTGTCAAAATAAATTCTGGAGCTAAATGAAATCTTAAAAACTAGAAGTATGTACTGAAGTTATTTTTAAGAAAAAAATATCTACAAGAGTCTCTCATAACAATAGTTTCTTTGAAATACAGGACACCTTTGGGATCTATGGTGTGATGTAAATATTCTGATATGAACTATTCTCTTTCAAAGAAAAAGTGTCAAGGAGACACAGACATAGGGGGAAGTCCTCCAACCTTCCTGTAATTTCTAGTGACTGTGTGTAAGGTTCTGCAACAACTATGACCGTGGTGCATGTTGGTCACACTATAGCAAGACTGAATAAACACCGAACAGGGCTACCATAGACTGAGATCTGCCATTCTCAGAGATTTGGTCACCTTTTATTCAAATATACAGAAGGGGAGAGGGGAGAAAGGGACTGGGGAAAGGTAGAGGAGAGGCAGAAAGGAAGGGAAAATTCTTTTACTTAAAATAAAAGATTCCTTCCTCCTCCATAATATCTAAAATCTTTCTGTACGAGCATAAAACCCTAAGGTAAAAATTGCTCAGCCATTTTTTTTTTGTCAACCTAAGGGAATATATATATATATATATATATATATATATATATATATATATATATATACACACAATCTTAAATGCTAACTGCTCGTATAAATGCCTTTCATGGTTTTTACAGACTGGACTGACATGTCTTTTGAATCACTCAATGAATGGTATTTTAGAAAGCCAACATTAAAGTTTGAGTAAAAACTGCAATGTGGTTAAAAGCCCAGTTGTATACACAGAGATTATATAAGAAGCAGAAATCTAACCATAAAACCAGGTAGCGAGGAGCCCGAGGCCTTCAGGAGCTGCCAGGGTGGTTTTGGATCCTGTAAGGAGCAGTGTGTGCATCCTACAACAGCGTGTCCTGCTCTCTCCCAGGGTCAGCATGCCCACATCAGCTTGGTCCGATCCATATACAATCACTGAATCACAAAAGCACTCCGGCAGAAACCTCTGGTCCCTGCTGGACAGGCAGTGAACAGACCATGTGCGTGTCCTCTTGGCACAGGGCTTTCCCTTTTCATAAGGCTTCACACTCTGGAGTGCTAAGAGAAACTCAGCTTCTTCCTAAGAGAAAGAAACACGGCCCACTTACATGTGGTGGGTCCTGGCAAGCGTGAGGCCAGAAAGGCTCCCCAGTTGCTCTTGGCTACTAAAGTCATACATACACAGAAGTGACGGAAGCAGGACAAGGTTCTATCACAGAAGAGCATGAAGTCCCAGGGCCGAACCTGTCCTCTGAAGGGAAAATGATACCCAGTGTTCATGGTTCTCTCAGCCCCAGCCAAAGAAACCCAACACCCAGATGTGAAGACACTATTTACAGAAGCAACTCTTCCTGCCAGTGTTGGCATGACATTCATGCTGCGGTGTAGAGACGAGGAAAGGAGCAGGCGCGCACATAAAAAGAAGAGCAGAGGGAAGGGCAGTGGAGTTTCCGTCCTTGTTTCCTATGAATAAAATCAGAACCTAACAGAGCAGTACAGACCGTCTCGTGACTAAACTGCAAGGTCCAGGACGGACTTACAGAATATGGCCAATCCTCCCTTTACCCATGCCTTTGCTTTCTTCTCATTTTCTCTGAGACAGGGGTTCTCTCTGTAACCCTGGCTGTCCTGGAGCTCACTCTGTAGACCAGGTTCACTCACTCACAGAAATCCTCCTGCCTCTGCCTCCTGAGTGCACCTCCATCGCCCGGATGCCCTTGCTTTCTACATTCTGCTAACCTCTACCAACCATGGTCTGAAACTATTAAATGGAAATTTCCAGAAATGAAGAAGTCGCAAGCTTGAAAATCACACACCGTTCTGAACGGCATCTTCCTTTGTCCCACCTCGGATGAGAACCAACCCTCCATCTGAACCAACACTGACTTATGGCCCCAAAGCACCGGAGTAGGCAGCAGGGCTTTTAAATAACCTTGTGAATTCATGAAAGCAGGAGGTCCTGGCCTGCAATTCTGGTTCACAAGGCCTCTTAGGTGGCTGTTATCCTTGTGGCTGTGGTTTTGAACATGTGCTGAAGGGGAAGCAGAGGCAAGTGTGCTATGGGAAGGCCCAGTGGGAGTGCTGTGAGAGATGTCAGGGAAGGGACAGAGGCTATGAACAGAAGACCCACAGAGGGCTGGGGATGGGGCAGGGCAGGGATCTTTGCAGCAGTCTGTCATCAGCTTAGCCAGAGTATAAGGTAGACGGAGAACCCCCCTGGGTGATGAGACCGAGCACTGTGCAGTCTTCCCTGGGGACCCATTACCAACACAGGAAGCACCTCCCTGGAAAGAAGAGCAGAGCTGAGAGGTGACTGCAGGCCTCGGGGCCCACAGGAACAGGGATGTCTGTCATCACTGCCCACTGACAGATCTATGGAAGTAAAGCACTTCAGGATGTATCACCATTCAGTGCAAAGATTTGCCAATTCAAAAGGAAATACCAGTGGGGAAGGAGCAGAGGTTAAGAATCAAGAACACTGTATTAAGGAAGTTACTCTGTTGTGAGCCCCACCAGTTCATGTATGCATGCATCCATCTATCCACCTATCCATGCATGCATCCATCTATCCTCCTATCCATGCATGCATCCATCTATCCTCCTATCCATGCATGTGTCCATCTATCCACCTATCCATGCATGCATCCATCTATCCACCTATCCATGCATGCGTCCATCTATCCACCTATCCATGCATGCGTCCATCTATCCTCCTATCCATGCGTGCATCCATCTATCCACCTATCCATGCATGTGTCCACCTATCCACCTCTCCATGCATGCATCCATCTATCCACCTCTCCATGCATGTGTCCACCTATCCACCTCTCCATGCATGCATCCATCTATCCACCTCTCCATGCATGCATCCATCTATCCACCTATCCATGCATGCATCCATCTATCCACCTCTCCATGCATGCATCCATCTATCCACCTCTCCATGCATGCATCCATCTATCCACCTCTCCATGCATGCATCCATCTATCCACATCTCCATGCATGCATCCATCTATCTACCTATCCATGCATGCATCCATCTATCCACCTATCCATGCATGCGTCCACCTATCCACCTCTCCATGCATGCATCCACCTATCCTCCTATCCATGCATGCGTCCATCTATCCACCTATCCATGCATGCATCCATCTATCCACCTATCCATGCATGTGTCCACCTATCCACCTCTCCATGCATGCATCCACCTATCCTCCTATCCATGCATGCGTCCATCTATCCACCTATCCATGCATGCATCCATCTATCCACCTATCCATGCATGCATCCATCTATCCACCTATCCATCCATTTATGGCTGCTTAGAGGCAAGGTTTCACTATGTCGCTCTGGCTATCCTGGAACACACTATATAGAGCAGGCTGGCTTGAAATTCACAAAGGTCTGCCTGCCTCTCCTTCCCCAGCACTGGGATTTAAAATGTACACCACTATGCCTGGCTTAAGTCTTATAAGTTTATAATGCAATGGATATTCTATAACTTACACCTCTTCTGAATTGGGATAGATACTATACCGATAGCATCTAAGCAATACCATAAAGCTTAAGTAAAAATAAGTTTTCTTCTTAGTATAACTAAAATGTCAGTTCCTACAATCAGTGTTGACTTGAACTGGATGATACACTTGGGATGTGGAGAGAAGAGCATCAGGGATTCAAGGCCAGCTTTTGCTACACAGCATAGGAATTCAAGGTTAACCTAGACTGCTTGACTCTGTCGCAAACAAATTCTCAAAACATACATGTTAGAAAGTAAGGTTCGATATATTACATAATTTCCTTGGGATCTGTAGGAAGTGGATTCCCAAGTTCCTGTGTTACAGCCAGAAACTCTGCTATGAGCTCAAACCACACTACACAAAATCACTTAGTTCCCATTAGCCTGGAGGACAGAAGAAAACATCATCTCTCTAGCTATCTAGAGTAGACTACCTAAGGTATGCGTAACATAGGGCCAGACCACGTGGTATGGTGCAATCCAGCAGTTCTTGAGGGATGTGGCCTTTCTCTGTACACCACACCAGAAGTCCTTCTCATTCCTATGTGTCTGTCCTTACGTGCACACGCAGGGAAAAGTTCAATACCAACTTAAGATGTCAGGTTTTCTTCATGAGATAGGGTCTCCACTCAACTTTGAGCTTATCTACTGGACACACGGATTGACAATGAGCCTCGAAGGTCGGTCTCTCTCCAGCTCCGGGTACATCATGCTCTGCATAAACATGGGTGCAGGGCACTGAACTCAGGTCTTCATGCTTAGGTGGCAAGCTTTTTACTTTGTCAACAGAGACATCTTTTAAGATTCCTTTTTTTTTTTCATAGTTTTCATTACATGAACCTTCATGGGGGAGGGGTGTGAAATACTTTAAAATGTGTTTTCAGCAAAAATACATAAAAGGCTTAGGACTCTTGGGATTCTCAGAGGCTGAACTACCAAACAAAGAGCATACACGGGCTGGACCTAGGCCTTCCCGAACATATAGCAGATGGGACCTGAACAACTGGAGTGAGGGCTGTTCCAAAAGCTGTTGCCTGTACATGAGATATGTTCTTCTGGCTGGGCTGTCTTGTTTGGCCTCAGTGGGAGAAGATGCCACTAGCCCCAATGAGACATGATGGGCCAGGGTCGGGTGATATCCAGGAGCATGTCCACCCTTTCAGAGAAGGGGAGGGAGAATGGGGAAAAGGATTGTGGGAGGGAGTGACTGGGAAGGGGGCAGTGAGCTGGCTGTACAGGGAATAAAATTACATATATGTATTATTTATATATATATATGTGTGTGTGTGTGTGTGTGTGTGTGTGTGTGTGTGGAAAAAGGGCTTGGGTCTCTGGCAACAATACCAATGACTCAAAACAGAAGAAAAGAAACAGTCAATCTCAGTTCTCAGACCCTAGGAAGAAGAGGCCACTCTAGGTGTGCACTTGGCCAACTGGCTAATCCTAGAAATAGTGTGAAAAGGCTTCAAGCTTGCTTCTGTGGAGGCCTGGGATGTGAGTCATACTCAGCCCTCTCCCCGTGGGCAGAAACGGCAGGCTCACACTTCTCTAGATTTCCTCATGTTCTTTTGGCTCACACTGCTCTAGATTTCCTCATGTTCTTTTGGTTCACACTGCTCTAGACTTCCTCATGCTCCTTTATGTGCGTGCTCCTGTAGCTGAGTGCCCACGTGTATGGAGGTGAGAGGGAGCTCGAACTATGTATTATCTGGATATGTGCACTTTCTTACTATTAGTACACACTTTGCCCATGCAAGGGAAGATCATATCCAGGTGGTAACTTCCAAAGGGCCTAGAATGCCACACGAAGGGCTTCTGGAATCTTATTTCCAATTGTAACCTGACCCCCAATGAATTATTACTTAGAAGGAGCATTTTCTCGGTAGCATCTGTCAACAATGATAGTAATTAGAGGCAGAAAGTCTTCAGATATGTTTTATATAAGGAAACTTAAAACCCTAAAACAAGTCCTCCCCTGCATCCCAACTGTCAAACCTTTGTTAGAAGGTTTAGTCCCGTTGTTGAAAAGCACAGGGTGTATGTGTGCATAAGTATGGTGTGGTAGCAACATATGACTTAAGGGAAATGAGGCATAAGAAGAACCACGTATAATAAAATTAAGGTCTAGGGTAGCAGGGCTTGAAAACATTTAGATGAAATTACTATAACCTCAGAAATCCACGTAAGAACATCTGGCTTTCCTCCTACCCTTCAAGAGCAACTGAGCTTCAGCTAGCAGACTGCTCGGTTCTGGGAGGTCAGCATCTGAAGTAACACTTTTCTTAGCTTTATGTCTGTGTGCTTGTGTGGCCTATGGGCATGGTCTGTGCACATGCGCATTCCTTGATCCTCAGCCTCCCTTTTTTAGCATGTGTCTTCTCTGTGGTGTGTGTGTGTGTGTGTGTGTGTGTGTGTGTGTGTGTGTGTGTGTGTGTGTGTGAAAGTGTATGAGAGAGACAGAGAGACAGAGAGACAGAAAAAATGACAGAAGCAAAGCTAGATCAAGAGCCAGGGAGATGGAGCCTCGCAACTGAACCAAGCAAGAACTCTGACACCAGGCGGTCTGGCTAGTCGGCTTGATGAAGGCATCTCTGCCCCGATTCTCATGCCCAGGTATTACAGGGAAGCGTCAGGCTCATCTGGCTTTGATGCAAACTACAGTAACCTCAACCAGGTCCTCACTCCTGGTCAGCAAACACTGTGTCCACTTAGCCAGTCTGCCTCCTTCTCCTTCTTCTTTTTGAAATAGGATCTCTCTGTGCACATGCAACTCACGAGTTAGGTAGAATGCCAGCCTCTAAGCACCCAGGATGCTCCTCCCATCTCTGCCTCCCCAGGGCTAATACTGAACCCAGGTATTAAGGATATCATGGTAATTCACTGACTGAGCCATCTTATCAACCCCTACATTGTTTTCTTCACCACAGGATAGCATATGTTGACAAGACCCCATGTTAACATGCTTTAAGTTACCAAACCCTCCTGACTGCAACTGGGTTACTTCAACAAACTTCCCAAAAAGTTTGAAGTGGAAAGTGAACCTCTAGTGTGTAATTGGTACCAATATGCTTCCCATGGCCTTAGCCTTGCTGGTGGGGCTATTGTAGATGTTTTCCTTTGAGCTGCTTCAGATAACACTCAAGGGTGGGTAGAGGACAGAACACACTTGCATCAGAGAAGGATTAAAGGTATCTTCGACAACTCTGCAGATATACATCCGTTTGTAGACTATCAAGAGATCTACAGATATGTCAGGGACAAGAGGAGTAAATATGGTGGGGAGATTTAGCAACATAAAAGCATTAGAAGAAGTCATTTATTTTTCTAATTAAATTCTCAACTGGTGGGAGTAGCCTATTAACAATATAAACCCAAATGAACTGTGGATGTTGAGGTCAGCATCAGCATTATTTTTAAGGAGGATAAAGATAAAAGGAGACATTACAACCTCATACTTTTCCTCATTGCTTCCGACTTTAGGGACTTAAAAGGGGGAAAAGAAGAAAGCAGGAGTTCTGGCCATCGCACCGTGTCATTTGATACTTGTAATTTGAGCTGATGCACTCAACAAGACTATTTGTGTTTAAAGCTGTGTTAGAAAATTACATTTTTTAAACGGCATTTATAGAGCAATTTCTATTTGTAAAGTGCTTTGCAGTCATTTTTTAAAGCAATTCCTAACAACAACCATGTAAAGTAGGTCAGAGTTATTATGCCTGATGCTGCCTCTGTCAGAAGGCTGAGTCAAGGAAGGTGCAAAAAGGTTAACTGATTTTCCTGGGGTTGCAGGCAAAGCAGGCAACAGAACTGAAGATGTCATTACAGCTGCCAGATCCTGAATGCTGATGTCATCCTGATGAGCCCCTCCCCCACCCCACACCTACTGATGAGAGAATAGAAACTGGTTCTGAAACCCCAGCAACAGGTACAACAGAGCCAACAGAGAGCGTTGGCTGGCCATCATTGCTCCAAGCCTTCTGGAAGGGTCATGCTTCACCATGAAAAGACCACAATGTTATAACCAAGGCTGAGCCCTTGCCAAAGCTGGAACAGACCATACTCTCTCTCCCTCATGATGGAGCTTTAAAAATAAGACCAACTAAAAATTATTTCCACTTCACAAGTCTTCCATATGTTTAAACACAACTCTCTGGGGTAGTTTGCTCATATACTATAGTATACTCTAGTAACTTTTGTAAGCAAGTTGTCTGCCTACTGCAGAAAATTATAAGCAGTCCTGTGTTCAGCACAGCAACAGAAGAGCAACCTGAACAATCTACCACATTCCAATACATTGACAATGAGCAAATGAACATATTTCATAGCCTAGCATCCTGCTGGGTAAGTATCTAAATGAAGCACTTGGGTATATACTAAAGAAAGCATGAAAGAGACAGGGAGGCTGCAAGCCATAAGATACTGAATGAAATCCAGGGAAACCCAAATCCATCCCGGCAGTCAGCAGAGTCAAACCTCAGTTCTTCATGTACTGATCTACACAGCAATGCAGCTCAACCAAAACATGCAGTGAAAACGTCCAGGGCTTCTACAGACATCGAGATTATCAAATCCACATGGGGAGCAGAGGCCCTAGAACAGCTGAGCGTGATGGGAGACTAAAGACAAAGCCATCCTCCCGTTCTTTGCAGTACCGAGACAACGTAAGGCTGCAAGAATGAAGACAGAATGACAGTGGTTCAAAGACGGGCACAAATCAGTACAACAGAAACGGTTACCCAGAAAAAGGCCCCCACAAGCAGGCTTAGCTGCCTTCAGGCTTCAAATTTAAAATTAACGAAGGAAGGACAGCACCCTCGGCAGATGGTGCTGAAGGAACTTGGTGCCCATAGGCAGAAGCCTTAAAACAACAAACAGAACACTGACCTAAACCCCACACCTCAGAAAACATCAATCTAAATAGACTTTTAAAACCTAGAACCAAAAGTTGCAGAAAGACACATGAAGGAGTCTTCAGAATGTTAGGCCTAAGCGAAGGGCTTTTGCATATGATACTAATGCCATAATCCACAGGAGGAAAATTTGACAGAAAGGGCCAAAACAAAAACACAGAAACAGGCACACACGCGCGCGCACACACACAGACGTGAGGTGTGTGTGTGTCTGTGTTGTGTGTGCACTCAGGCATGCATACATATATACGTACTATGTGCACGTACAACGGGAGACCAGAGGCTGCGTTTGCTGTCTTCCCTTAGGATTCTCCATCTTGTATTTTTGAGACAAGGCCTCTCACTGGGCGTGGATCTCACTGGTTGATTAGACTGGCTGGCCAGTGATTTGTGGGTCCCCATCCCAACTCATCCTGTAAGACGAGGGTTACAAATCTGTGCAACCAAGCCAGGCTTTTCAGTCAGTGCTGTGGACCAGATCTTAGGCCCCATGCTTACACTCAAAACACAGCCACCTGCTTAGCTGCCAAAATGTAAATAATCTGCTCTGCAAAAATTCATGAAGACATATTCACTAAGAATAGAAAACAAAAAGAAACAAAAAAGAAAAGTAACATGCAAGTCATTAATTCAGTCGAACACTAGGTTTCTGAAAGAGCAAAAAAGAGTCAAAATTCAGCAGAAAAAGAAAACGAGGAAAAGACACTGACAAGACACTTTAGGGAAAAAGACAAAGCAAAGGGTTACGCAGGCCGAGAGAGGCCCAAGGTGGCACAACACACATCGAGGAGGTAAGGAGACAAAGCAAAGGGTTACACAGGCCGAGGCCCAAGGCAGCACAACACGCATCGAGGAGACTGATAATGACAAGTCTCAAAGGCTGTCACAATTACAGAAAACCAGGTCACTCACAGGTTGCTTGTAGCATTCCCAACATTTCTAAAAAGTTTACAGCGTTGTAAGTTAAAATACACGTACAGGGCTTGAGGGGTGGCTTGGCAATTGGAGCTCTTGCTGCTCTTCCAGAGGACCCACGTTTGGATCTTAGCATCCAATTCAGGTGGCTCAATTACCTGTAACTCCAGCTCCAAAGGATACAGCACTGTCTTTTGACCTACTCAGGTACCCAAACATATATGTGCACACACTTGTGCAGGCATATGCATGTGCCACCAAAGCAGTTACCCAGAAAACAGACCTCCACAAGCATGATCAGCTGCCTTTACACTTCACCTTTAAAGTTAACGACAGAGAACAGCACCCGGTAGATGATGCCCACAGGCAGAAATCATGTTCATACACATGTGCATGTGGGCTTGCACCCACATACATGGGACTCCCATGCAATCAAACAGCTCTTTTCTTGAGCCTTCATTCCCAAACAAATGAAAGCTAACATTCACGGCATGTTGACCTATGATAATTGGTTATTATTACACTTGCCTTCATCAGTCCGGTTGTCCTTCAAAGGTCAAACTGTGACACAATGCATTGGAATATTACTGAGCTATAAAAAGGAACCACCAACTAGTGATATACATAAGACTTTCGGTTATATATAAGTGATGACTCTAGCTAACCTCAATATTTTATAATTTGATGTTTATGCCACATTTTTATTTTGAAGTGACCAGGATCTAAGTAAAGGGACGTTCAATCTTGAATCTTGTCTCTGCTTCTGAATACCACATGGTGACTAGGTCTCACAGAACCCGAGGATAAGGTTGTGTAAGGTCATGGGCACAAATCCCATCACACAACATACACTAACCATCATATAGACACTTGGGCTGAAGAGACGGTTTGGCTGTAAAAGCACTGGCTGCTCTTCCAAGGAACCTGAGTTCCAGTTCAACATGAACATAGCTCAAAGCCATCAGTAACTTTAGTTCCAGAAGATCAGAGGGCACTGCATACATGTGGCATGCGGGCAAGAAAACAACAGATTGTAAAAATAACTTAAAAAGTTATGTACAACTTAACCCACACACACAGATAAAAGAATTGAAATCAGAAAAAAAGTGAACTCAGAAACCTAAAGAACAGCGATTGTACCGAGGTCAATATACTGTAATACACCCCACTTTTATTATGTAGAATGCAACCTTTGGAGAACCTGAGCCAAGAGTGCTGTAAGATTGCTCCATATTATCAGCATCGTCGTCATTGTAATAGTAATAACTAATAATAATAATACTCTCTACAAATGCACATGACGCTATAGCACCAAGAATGAAGATCAGACAGAAGTAGGCTGTCACACAGGATAGGTATTGAATAGTGCAGGATGCTGAACTCTAAATGGTTTCACTTTCATATTTGTCAAAACCAATCCCAAAACTGGGCTTGGGAAACAAAGGACTCGTTAGGAGAATCACCTGCTAATACAATGCCTTCTAAACTGAGATCTGGCTACAGCCCCTGGAAAGCTGGCAGGGCTTACCCGCAGAGCCAGCCCTGGCTGGTTTTCAGCAGCAGGAGGCATGTGCGACATAAAAACTAAATCCTGTCACAGAATTCTAAATTTCATCCAAAGCAATTGTGTCAGCTCCTGCCCATGGCCGGTCCATCCAGTCCAATAAACAGGTATTCAGACACACCAAAACTCGGACTTCCAAAATAAGATGCCCTCTGGGTGATATTTGCTCGTCAAACGGCGGCTGTGTGTTAAGACGTGTGAATAACTGTCCCTCAGTTTATAAGGTCAAATCCCAGGGATTTATATGCACAGTGTGTGATTTTACAAGCTGGGAAAGCTGGAGTGCATTCTTAGCTCAGTGGTAAACCTCACCTCTGCAGGACTGGCCAGATCTAAGAGATGAGAGGCAGGGCCCGAAAACTGTCTTAATACCCACTGTGTTGCTGAGTAAGAAATAAAGTTGGATTCTTTTTGCTTTTTCAGAATTCTGGTTGCCTGATCAGAACACCGGGACCACGGAGAGACTTGCAGGTCCAGCAGCCAAGTACTTTATCGGGGCTAGTGTGAGCCTTCTACAGCCACCTGTGTCTGAACCAACATCCTTCACTAAGAGATTTTTAAAAAGAAAGAAAAGTGAACAACTTTTGGAATCTATTAAGTTAGCAGACCCATGGGCTTACACCAACCAACCCAAAGCTTAAAATGCAAGAGCACATCTTAAGCCTTTAAAAAAGCTTCAGCAATCCTGCTGTGACCACTTCTCTTTGGTACCCACCCATGTGTTTTCAACTTGCCTTGATGTAGAACTTATTATGTTCCACAAAACTAGAAAACTTTGGAAAACTGCTTCCACGTTGAAAGATGGAATTTGGGGCAACGTAAATCTATGTTCTGGGTCCAGGAACACTCAAAATGCCTCCAGAATAAAATATTCCCTTTGAGGTATGATTTTTCATGGCTGTTGGCTCCTCGTGGCTACTTCTTCTGGCAGTATAGACAAAAAGTTCATCTCACGAGGTACCCTACCCCTATCTGACATCTCGCAGAACCTGCAGCTCCTCTTCAAAAGTCCAACAACCACAGTAAAACTCCAGGAGAAGCATCATGGCAAGCTATCAAGTGACTGCTCTTCACAGGGAGGACGGAGGACACCACACAGGTTTAGGATTCATTATCTTCCCAACACAATCAAGGGTTCTCTGTAACACAGAACAACTTCACTCAAGCTGACACTTAGCAATATAAGAATTTCAGTCTTGGGAATTTGAGTCTTAACACAGGAGGCAGAGGGGCCGGAGATCCTGTTACATATGTCCTTGGGGGCAGCCCCTGGTGTTAGCTTTCTGTCTAAACTCCACCCCACAGTTACCTGGCAACAGTCAGGTATGCCTTGCACTATAAAAGGGGCTGCCTGCCCCCTCTTCACTCTCTTGATCTCTTGCCTTCTTGCCCTCTGACCCTCTTCCTCTTTTGTCCCTTCCCCCCCTCCACTTGCTCATGGCCTGCCTCTACTCCACTTCTCTCCTCACCTTGCTTCCCCCCCCACCTCTACTACCCTGTCTCCATGTCCTGAATAAACTATCCCATCGTGTGGCTGGTCCCTCACGGGAAAGGGATGCCTCAATGAGTCCACCAGAGGCATCTCCCTTCCCCCACACCTCACCACCCCTCCATGGAACAGACCCCCCACTCTCTTTATCTTTTTACAAACACATCACCTGGGGCAATGAAATATCATGCACCAAAGGTTAACTGAGCCCAGGGTGAAAATCCCTAACAGAAAGAGCTGTTTGCAGAAGGCTCATCAGGAGAAACCCTAGCATAGGATTAAACATGAAGCTCAGGAGAGGACCCAAGCTAACATTGTGACATCATACTGGAACCACTAGGGGACATAGGCTAGGAGGGATATATCAGGTCATGGGACCTGAACATAAAAAAGACATGGGGACCATAGTAACCACCCACTCCACCACTCACCCTATGGGAACCCTAATTTTGAAGCATCTGGGGGACATTAAACAAGGCAATTATTACCTTTATCAAGTCTCTGCTTATATCTGTAAATGGAGATTAATAACTATCTTCATGGAAAGCCTGCTGGAAGAAGTAAAGGTATGATTATCAAAGACTCAGAAAATGTTACTCTTATTAGTCTGTTGTCTCTCACCTCTGCCGGAGCCCCGACATACCTTGGCTGCCAGGGGCCTAAGCTAGTTCACTTTGGGCATCTTTTTCAGACTACATGGTTGTTGTTGTAACTAGTTTCTGGTGCCAGGTAAGAGTCATCCATACCTGATTAGCTTGTAAACACAGTGCCGCTTGGGTGGATGACTCTACCCAGAGTGGCTCTTAGCCACTGAATCAACTAACACCTCACCTAAAAGAAAACTCCAAGGAGGTTGAAATTCATCCAAATTTTCGACATCGTATTCCTTCCTTAAGAAATGTGTTTGCTTTGGGCTCTAACCACAGACGTGTAAATGCTGAAGCCTTGACAAACGGCTAACATGAAGCGCCTACCTGGCAGTGAACCAGGGAACCAGGGATACCATGGGGAAGCTGTACAAAGTGATAATCACGGGTTTTGTACCCTTAAAAAGACTACAAACTGCAAAGTAGATGCACCCAGTCTTCACACAGCACGAACCCCTGAAAGCAGAGGGAGGGGGACTGTGGCACTAAAGCCTTTCATCATCCATATAACCTAGCCAGCCACCCAAGGCCGGATTTCCTCTGAATACATATCAGGGATATTAACAGAACCCACCTCATGCGGTTTTTAGGGAAATCAAATTAGTTACTGTATTTATGAAGTCAAACTGTCTGGTGCTCCATAGATAGTGACTCTTTTTATCCTTATTAGCAAAGAAATAGCAATTTTCCAACCTGGCAGCCTGGAGTTCTCCAATCTTCAATGAAAGCACCAGGACACGTTTCAGTAGCTCTGTGAAAGTCCTGAGGGTTCTTCAGGTTTTCACACTCGGAGCATTTCAACCAGAATAGTCTTGCCTACCACACAGGGTTTGCAGCCACAATCACCGCTATGTCATAAGTAGACACCAAGAATGCCATGACTCCTGTCACTATAATGACACGAGAGCAACTGTCATTCCCCAGTGTTGCAAGCTGGGAATGGGAGTTTCCAGCACAGAGCTTGATCCTTCTCTTGGAAACCACCAACGGGGCCATACTAAAATCCCAAAGGAGCATGCAGTACTGTTAGGACATTCAATGATACACATGCAAAAACACAACCAACTTTAGGGAATCGTAATATTCTAAGGATGGGTTGAATGGATTCGCTATGTGAACCAGTCAAATGGATGGAAAAAAATCAACATAAACTATCTGAATCTGAGATAAATCTGTAAACTGGAGGGACACTGGAAAAATGCAGTGAGGAATTTGTTTCATGATAGGATAGTATGAGCAGCAAGCAGCACATCTGGACCTGAGATGTTAGTGTCTAGTAAGCAATTACGTCCAGAGCAAAACACTGGAAACAGTTATCAGGTTACTTTAACCAAATAGTAATATTCCACAAATATTTTTCCAGAAATAAGCTGACGGCAGTAATGAGCCACTTACATGTGATACCTGCATTAAGCTAAACAGTGGTTTTGACAGTTATCTAGAGGAGCAAGCACCTGGTGTGGATCGCTCCAGAGACTCAGCAGCCTCTGTATAAGTCCTGGTCGTCTCACTACCTTCATACCTGCATGTGCTTCCCAGAAGGTGGGCTTCGACATACACATCCCCTGACCCTGGCCTTAGCTCTCTGAAGCTCGAATTCCATCTCTCTCTTCATCATCTAGGTTACTGCCAGTAGTTTCAAGAGTCATAAATTAAATCAAATCCCCCTGTAGGATGACATTTTTCCAGAAACTTGGAGCAAATCTGAGTCATCACGCAGAGTAGAATAAAGAACAGAAATGTCAAAGATCCAATGAAAAGAAATTTAATGAGCTCAGATCAGACATCTGAAATCAACAGCTCCTATCACAACCCCCTCCCTCCTGTTTTCAAGAACTACATGCAGTGATCATCAAATTTTCTAAAAGTGCACGTCAATTATAAACAGTAATTGTTTCATAGTGATGTAAAGTTTCTGACTCTCACATTATATGAACTGTGCTTCCTGTGACACGGCAGTGGCTCTCACAGGGCAAGCATTATGGTGCATTGAAAACGGGATGCTGAGCAAAGGCAACAGGTAGGCTTAGGCCCTTTCAAAAGGTCCTTTGTGGCCAGGGATCTAGCTCAGCCTGCTTGTCATAGGCACGGTGCTTGGCACTCACCTACCGCCCCAGCAGTAGCAATGGAGGCAGGACCAAGGCCACCCTCATACATAGCACGCAAGAGTGCACTGTGGATCTATGCGTCCTTACAGCAAGCACACAATAAAGGGGGAAATGAGATCTACTTTTAGGCTAAAGATCTGCTTTCAAATTTGGCTATCCAAGATGGACTCCTAATCTTGGTGGCTTCAAAGCTTTCCAGGTTTACAGTAAAAAGCTAATAGATGAAAATAATGACTTCAAAGTCTGTCTGTAAAGTTTTTTGGTGATAAATTATGCTTATTCAGATGAGGGTTATTGAGTTAGGAACTGAAAAGAGAAACAAGAAGCTTGGCTGAGAAGACAAAGACAAACACCCCACAAATGTGACCATCATCACCTTGTATAATGAAACAAATAAACAAAAACAAATCCCCAAAGAACAGAAATGACAACATCCTCCCTGAACTGTTCCCAAAGCTAAATCTCAGAATCCAGTTAACCTAACATTTCAAGCTATAGATTGTTTTTCATTCAATAAATACTGAAGGGAAATAATTGTGTTTCAAAGCTAACCTTTAGATTTCAAAACGAGCCATATTCTGTCACAAAAATAAAAGCAACAGCTGTCCCCATAAACCCTGCAGAAAAGCTTAAATGGAAAAAACTAAATATTTCCATAAAAAGTATTGACAATACATGTATTCAAAAATTCTTTTAATGTAGCAACCATTTAACACACAAATCTATCTATCTATCTATCTATCTATCTATCTATCTATCTATCTATCTATCTATCTATCTATCTACCCATCCATCCATCTATCCATCCATCCATCCATCCATCCATCCATCCATCCATCCATCCATTCAGTTTGACTGTGGTAACATTTAATTTCTCTACTCAGAAACATTAACCAATGACAAATGTATTAGCTTCCAGGTTTCCCAAGAACCAGGTCTCAGACAATGTACTTGAACACCAAAAATTGGAGCAGTAGCTAATAATCCTTTGCAGAAAGCAAGTGGGTGAATGATAATAATAATAATAATAATAATAATAATAATAATAATAATAATAATAGCCAAGCCATAAATAAAAGATTAAAACAGAAAAAATTCTCCTTGAGTAGACACCCAATGAATGCAGAGCCATGTAAGCAGATGAACTGTGGACAAAAAGCCATCACAGTGCAACTGTGGCAATAACAGAAATTACCAGAGAGTAACATCTGAGGAAAACCAGATTTGAAGTATCAGTCAACAAACCAGCCTATTCGAAACAACTCTGGGGGCTGGAGAGATAGCTCAGAGTCTAAGAGAACTGTGTGCTCTTGCAGAAGACCCTGGTTTGCTTCCCAGTACCTATATGGTAGAAAGAACTATCTGTAACTCCAGCTCAAGGATTCCATGGCTCTCTTTGATTTTTCTGCATGGACAGTGCATGTAAGTTGTGCATACGTGCCTGCAACCACTCATAACATAAAAGAATAAGATTTTTAAATGTTGTGGATTTGGTCTAATGTGTCTGTTATATTAATTGGGTCCTCAAAATTGCACAAGAATCCCCATGGAAGAAGCTGAGGGTCCCTACCCCCAGTTAGTTTTGGTTGGTAAATAAACTTGCTGAAGCCACTGGGTCGATTTGAGTAGCATTAATTGTCAACTACCACAGATGGCGACTAGTTGGCTAGCGCAACATTTAATAACAATAACTTTGAAAAATTGCAGTTTTACAAGATCTGAGAAATACTGTGGACAGAGAATGTTATGAAAATCAGCAGCAGCAAAGATTTACCAACAGGATTCCTGTATCTTCAGATGTCATGTACAGAGAAAGCAAAAATGTTATCTTAAGTCATTTCCTTGTGCTTTCAGTCTAGTCAGAAAGGAACACTGGGGAAACCTAATTCAAGTTCCTTTTTGTCTGTGCTGTGAACAGACACCATGACCAAGGCAACTCTTATAAAAACAACATTTAGTTGAGGCTTTCTTACTGGATTAGAGGTTCAGTCCATTATCATCAAGGTGGGAAGATGGCAGCATCCAGGCAGGCATGGTGCATGAGGAGCTGAGAGTTTATATCTTCATCTGAAGGCAGAATACTGGCTCCCAGACAGTTAGGATGAGGGTCTTATACTCCACACCCACAGTGACACACCTACTTCAACAGGGCTACTCCTTCTAATAGAGCCACTCCCTGGGCCGAGCATAAACAAACCATCACACTTTTCATGGGTAATTGCAACCTGCTCTTTAAAATGTCAGTTTCAAAATTCCAGCAGTCACGAAGTACTCAAGCACCTTAAAAAGCCACAGAGGCTACATGTGTCACACAAATCTGCAGTAGGGCTGGCTAGTGGTTTTAAAAGGTTGGTCCATTTCCATCATGGGGGTGTGCACAGCCGCAGGCATGCACTGGAACAGTATCTACAGCTTACATTTGATCCACAAACATGGAGTTAGAGAGGGGGAGAACAAGTCTGGGTCTGGTGTGGGATTTTGAAGCCTCAACGCTCACCACTAGTGGTGCACCCTTCTCCAGTAAGACCACACTTCCTAATTCTTCATAAACTGTCTATTAACTAGGAAAGAAATGAGCCCATGGGCGTTATTTATTTTTATACCTCACCAACATTTAATTTTCTAACTTGGATAAAAACATTGCCATACATGAAAATGCTATTTCAAAAAGACAATGTCAGGAGGTGGGCCAAGAAATCAGAAAAGAAAGAAGTCCAATCATCCTCAGTTGAAGACAATATGACTCTATACTTAGAAGACCTTAAGATCTTCCCCAAAACTTCGAGGACTGATTAAAAACCATCCACAAAGACACACCAAGCAGAATCAACTTGCAAATTCCATAGGCTTTCCTTCACACAAATAATAAACTTTCACAACAGCTTTGGGGAATGGGCACTGTAGAGATGACCCTAAGCAAAAACACAGGGAAAACTTTAAGACACTGGAGGAACAAATGAAAGAACTCCCTAGAAGACAGAAAGGCCTAGCAGGATTAATGTATTAGTGACATACGAGGGGCTGTATTACAGAAAGCCATGCCCTGATCCAATACAACTGTCACTAACATCCCAGACTTAGGACCCAGCCCATTGTGGATGGTGCCATCCCTGGGCTGGTAGACCTGGGTTCTATAAGAAAGCAGGCTGAGCAAGCCATGGGAAGCAAGCCAGTAAGTAACATCCCTCCATGGCCTCTGCATCAGCTCCTGTTTCCTGACCTGCTTGAGTTCCAGTCCTGACTTCCTCTGGTATGAACAGTGATATGGAAATGTAAGCTGAATAAATGCTTTGCTCCCCAACTTGCTTCTTGGTCATGATGTTTTGTGCAGGAATAGAAACCCTGACTAAGAAAGAAGGTAAGAGCCCAAGGATGGACCTATCAGAGCACATGCACAACTACCTCACAGAGGTACAGGTACTAAAACCAGTTTGTGTGTGCTTGTGTGTGTGTGTGTGTGTGTGTGTGTGTGTGTGATATACATTAGAGAGAAACTTATCTGAAGAAAGAAATGGTTACAGGAAACCCAGTTTCCACAAAAGAACAAAGTAAGAACCTTCTCTCTCCCCCTCCACTCCGCTGCATATCTGGGGGGGGGGGGCAGAAATCAATTCAAACTGTCCCAAGAATTTATTCAAGATTCGAACTAGGAAACTGCCAAATAAAAAACATGCAGAAAACTCAGAATACAGGCAATCCTGAAATGGCCACTTTAGCAGCATAGGGCACCAGGAATAGATGCAAGAACAGAGTAAGATGAATCCCACTAGACAGAGAGGGTTGACCAGGGCCAAGAACAATGAGAGTGGGAACAAGATAAAGTGACACGTGTATAATGCTGCCCTGGGCTCCATCGCTCGTTATGTAGGGATAAATGCTTGTTATTTCAAGATATGACTTATTAATCTTGGAAGGATGACAATTTCTAGAACTTTAGAAATAAACACATACCCTGCATAAATACATAATTATTAAAACTTGTGGATCTGGGTTTAGAAGAATGCAGGTTTTTACATTATTCATTCAACTATTGTAGAAGTCTAAAATTGTATAAAAACATCAAAAACCTGAAACATTTGAGGAGTGTAGAAATACCTTCTATAATGCACTGTCATCCAACACCATGGAGTGATTTCCATAAGTCCACTTCTAATGGTATCTTTATCCATTGTGTGTGTGTGTGTGTGTGTGTGTGTGTGTGTGTGTGTGTGTGCTCGAGCGCGCGTGCGATCTGCAACTCTCTGCTTGACTCTTCTGAATTCTTTTCAAACATGTGAAATATTGTTTCTTGTCACCGTTGCATTACCAGCAGAATTTAGAAGTTCATTGACTTTGGTTGGAATCGTCTTATTTTGCCCAAAATGAATCATGAGTATATAACCACCAGCTCTTGCATTAACTTCCCAAAGCCAACACGCTTAATTATGACCTAACAACACAGGACATGGAATGTGTAAAGCGATAGTTGTCAAACTCACAAATGTAGTTACTGCTCAAAGCTAACACAGTAAACAGGAATTAAAAGAAGCTTACGTAAAAAGTAATTCACTAACTGACAGAATTTCCCATCTGGAATGTGTGAGAATGTTGTGTGGTTTTGTTGTTGTTGATGTCGTTTGTTGGCTACATAGCGTTAAGAAATCTGAAACCATTTCAAGAAGACAGACACATCTGTAAATACTGAACTAGAAAAAATAATCAATCCTTCTGTCTTCTCTTCTTTCTGGTGCTACTGGGAACTGAACCTGTGTCTTAGTATGTACTGAGGGAGCACACTGGCACCAAACTCTATTAAAACACATAAACATACATACATACATGTGCATGCGTGTGCACACACACATGCAATCTTCCAACTTTATATGGAGTCCATATTTGTGGCCTACTTTGTCACAGCATCCAGAAGGTCACATTAAACTTGTTGCAATAGCTTTTGGTCAGAAATAAGAGCTGTTGCTGCTATAATTCTCAGTACCTTCTCATTGTGTAGATCTCTATCCCCAGCCTTGGTTCCTCTCTGAGTCCTTAGCCTGAATTTGTATTACTGGGCAGAAATGAGGATTTAATAGTAGCACTTAGGAATAAGATGATACAGCTATGCTTTAAAAATAGTATTTATGGGTAACGTTACAGTGGCAAACAGTCAGACGTGTTTTCCTCTTGTTAAGCTGGGGCACACAGGATGCTTCATGGGCCTGCTTGATCGCCCATGAACACTGTGCACAGTTTGACTCCTTCCCTAATCAAAACTTCACATAAAAAAAAAGTCCATTCCCCTTCTGATCAATTTCCCAACAGCAGAAAAATGTCACAATACAGGGAGCTGGTGAAGCAAACATGTAATCAATTGTTTACACTCAATTAAGCAGAAAATAAAACCCTTCTATTTGGAAGAAGATTATCTATAAAACGCACGTCTGAGAAGACACAGAAAATGGAAGGGCTAGTTAATGCAGCTCAGGATGGCTGGGGCCTTAACTGACTAGGGAGTTCACCCTCAGCAACAGTCCCTGTCACGTGACTCTCCAGGCAACCTGTCAGCTCCTGAAGCAAGCTCTCCTCCTCTCCATACTTGACTTCTGGGATCTGAACAGCAAAGGATGGATTGGAGCTGATGTGAAGGATAAGATGAAGGCTCGCAGCACCAGACAATATGTCCTTTAATACTACTAACCCAACCGATCAGGGTTCCTGACCTCAGCAGTGATTTCCCTATGACCTCAATTCCAAATATCCAAAGAAACAACAACAGCACCTACCGAACACATGAAAACGGATGACTACATGGTCCACTAGAAAGCCATTCACTGTGCTGCAGAGACCTGAAAATTCAGTGCAGAAAGGCTTACATCATATGCAACTCAAGTGGCCAAGAATGAAAGTTTACTGTCCATCCCCTGCATGATGGTGGTAATAAATTTTCATCTTAATTTTCTTCCCCGTTTTTCTCCATAGAAAGAATGATGGCTTTTCTGGGCTGAAACTCCAATGGGAATTAAATGCACCCGGAATTATGCTTCTGCCTCAGAAATCTGAAGGACTACCTGTAGAAATTCTCTGTCCCCGTGTAACATGTGAAAAGTCATTGTCTGGTATACTCCAATTTCCCTGGACAGCATCTATGAACATGCAAACACACAGAGATCATATCTATCTGTGTCCCTCTTTGAGGCACACACACTCACACACATACATACATACATACAGAGAGAGAGAGAGAGAGAGAGAGAGAGAGAGAGAGAGAGAGAGAGAGGAAAAGAAACCTAATTATGACCAAAGCTGTGTATGCACCTCCAGCATTACCATTAATAAAATGGCTAGTTTCATCTTCATCTGACACCTCATATTTATCTTAGTTGTGAGAACTTCCTGGAATAAGACTCAGGGGATAACAAGAAAAAATCATAAAAATGCATGAGTTCCCACACAGATTAATATAAATGTGTGTGCGTGCACACATGCATGGGGAGGGTCCCCACTCACCAACAATAGCTGGGAAGAGCTGGTCGGTGGTAGTGGAAGTCTGGCTAATCGCCTTAATTATTTAGGCTTCACCACATTGTTCCAATTTCTATAGTATTGTAAAGAAATTCACAATGGTTTCCCTTCCTTTCTTCCCCCCATCCATCTGTAAAAACCAGAAAAGAGCCCCGCAGCGGCACCCAACCACGTCCTGCCCAGCACGTGTTTCTAGGCCATGCTGTCACAGCTTACCTTCTTATATGATCTATAAAATTTATAAATTGGTTGAAAAGGCAGCAAAACCCCCTCTGCCTTGCATCTACTTGTGTTTTCGTGGAAGAGCATGGTTGTGGAATTGGCGGAGAGACATAAATGACATTGCTTGGGTCGACAACGGAAGCACACACTTCATGCTGACCATTTCCTGACTGCATGAGGGGCAGCTCGAGAAGCAGCTTGGGCTGGGAGCAGGCTCTCGCTGAGCCCAGGGCAGCTTTACCCGCGCTTGTTCCTCTGAGCATTTCTTTTGCTATGGGCGCTTGAAATCTGCCAAGAATCCAGCTCTCTCTGTAGGGGATGTGACAAGGGGAAAGTGCGGATCATGAAGAAGGCCCCGGAAACAGCTGCTTTGTGAAACCAGAAAAGAGCCCAGGGCTTTTAAACACAAGTGAAGTTCATGCCTTGAAGTAGAGTCTCACTTTTCACAAGTGAAGCTGTTTTAACAACGTCACTGTTATTCTGACAACCTTGATATCCCCTAACCTCCTCAAACACAGCAACTCACTGGCAGCCCTGAAGCCTTTGGGCAGAATCCCTGGAACATACATATACATGTTCACACTAGTGTGAGCTCATGTTCACACTAGTGAGAGTATGCATCCTATGACGTCGCTCCTCAGGAGAGCTTAAATGCAACTGTGAGGCTCTAACGTAGAGCAAGGCCCCCTGGATTTTCTTTCCTCTTAAAGGTCTTCTGTGACTTATAATCCTCTATTGCATGGGATTCTACTAGTCCCCTGTTGCCACCTTGTTACTGTAAATCTTTTTTAATGTTTATTTTATGTATGTGAGTACACTGTAGCTGTCTTCAGACACACCAGAAGAGGGCATCAGATCCCATTACAGATGGCTGTGAACCACCATGTAGTTGCTGGGAGTTGAACTGAGAACCTCTGGAAGAGCAGTCAGTGCTCTTGACTGCTAAGCCGTCTCTCCAGTTCCCATGGTGAATCTTAAACCAATGTACAATGCATACGTTTTACATTTTAGTTACTATCCTGAGGTGCTATGGGAGAGGTGGAAGAAGCTCTGGAAGTTAGGGCTGGTCTAAATGAAGGTAGGCCATGCCCTCCTTAAGGAGAGAGATCCTGAGGTGCTCCTCTCTCCATCATCCCTTCACTGTCTGCCCACTCCTCTTCCCACTTCTTCCACAAGCTCAAAATAACAGGGGCACACGAAAGAACCCAATGAGAGGCCTATAAATCCATTTCAGACCTTATGACAATTTTTTATATTGATCATTTCTCTCTCAATATTCTAACTAAGAAATATACCTTTAAATGGAATTCTTTTTGGCTTTTGCATATTCTCATAATCAATTTTATACCCTTTCCAGAATAAGAAGAAATTTGAATTATTGAGTGATAAAAATTTCACAAAGCCCATTTCAGCAGAGATTCATTTGCTTGGTAACAATTACTACAGATAGGGATTCCAGAGGACAGTAGTTGGTGAGCTGTCAGGAATCACGGGTGGGCTATGGTTACTCAAAAGAAAAAAATCATACAGAAATAGTAAAAAAAAAAAAAAAAGTCTCAAGAAGAGCCAGAAAAGAAAGGACCAGATAAAGAAGGGAATTCAGAAACAGGGCTACTCAGAAGCCAGTCAGAAGCAAGTACAGGATCTTCCTCGGCTCCCTTGTGTCTCTCACTGTGTGCACACATGGAGGCCAGCGAGATGCCTTTCTATGTTGCCCTCCAACTTGTGCTCTGAGGTAGTGTCTCTCGCTGGATCTAGTGCTCAGTGATTAGATTGGCTGTCTTGTTAGTTTCTTGGACCTAATAGTCCATCTACCTCTGCCCCTCCTACAGTGGGGTGGCAGACACATGCAGCCACTCCTGACCCATTTCACTGGGTCCTGGGAATCCCAACTCACACTCTGATGCTTAAGCAGTGGGTACTTTATCCGTGGAGCTATCTCTCTGTCCTAAGATATACCTTTTGAAATCATTGTTCTTTTCAATAATGTGGACCGGACTTGAAAACCTTGTCTGTGTTAATAGTCAGGATATGCAAAGGTTGGTGGGGCCAACGACCATCCCCAGATACCTTGATCATTCTGAACATGGGAGTTGAAGGGGACAGAAAGAGCAAGACTGCTCTTCGAGCAACCATGTGGCGTCACTAAATCCCCTCACCTGGCCAAGTCGGCAGCGGAGGAGATGACGAATAAGAGTCAAGTAGTAGGGAAGCAGAACAGAGGAGACCAGGCGTCTGGTTCAGTCATCAAACCCATCTTATGTGCCTTGTTTCTCCCAGAACCAGATACATCTGCAGGGGCCACACAAGTCAACAGGTTACAAAGGAGAGTCGCAGGCCTCTGGTAGAGCAAACCCAGGCTGCACCGTACCAACCTGAATGAATTAAAATGCTAATGAGCGTGGGGTGTAACCAGTTATGATTCAAAACTTAAAACACCACTTCTGACATTTATGAATATTCTAAGCTTTTTCTTGAAAATACACACACATAATGGGTCACATAGCTTCAAAAGCTTTAACTTGCCCACACTGTGTTAACTGTGTTACTAAGACTGAACCAAACCAGATCCTCATCTCCAAGAATAAGACTCATCTACCTCAAGTCACTAAGGATAAATCCACAGTTAAGGGCACCGATAGAATTTCAAAGTAAGTCAGATCAGAACCATCCAGATTCTAGGACATCCGGCCTTCTGAAAATAGACTATACACCAAGTTAGCAAAGCCAGCCTTTGGACAGCAACTCCACCTGAGCAAGGAGATCAGCCGAGGAAAGGCCCTCCAGCTAGTCACTGGCACTGTGTGAACAGCACACAGTTGAATGACCCCCAATTTATGAGTTAGCCAGATGCTTTTTAACTATGACTCGAACTGCCAAATCACTTTTCCATTTGGAGGCTGCTCCCAGCTTATGTTCCCAGGAAATGGAAGCTTTGGCGAACACTTTCCTTAGCAGATGAAACGCCTTCCATGCTGGTGCCTTCTGATCAGCGGTCAGATGTGGAGCACCTGCCCATACTCCTTGGCTTCCTTCATAAGGCCTTAAGGAAGTTGGCAGCAACTCTGTCCCATGCATGTGTGAGGAGTGGAAAGTTATGTTTTTCATGGAGAGGAGACAGTGAACACTGATTCTCACATCCTGAAACAAACAGATGTTTCAAGAAAAACTTCTAAAATGTTTAGAAAGAGTCTACACAAAAATTCCTGAAAGAAACACAATATAACGACCTCCGTAGCCCCCACCCTGGTTGCCATATCTTGGTTGTGACAACTGTGGAGGAGGAAATTGTGAATGTGGAAATTACAGTGATTTTGGAGACTATAACCAGCAACCTTCTTACTGTGGTCCAGTGAGGACTGGGAACTTCAGTGGTAGCCGGATCATGGGAGGGTTATGTGGTGGCGGGAACTGTGGTCCTGGAGGAAGAGGAGGAAGTGGGGCTATGGTGGGAGGAGTCGATAGTGAGCCTCTTCCTACTTACCATGGGCTTCCCTGTGCAAACAGGAGAGGATGAGAGCCCAGAGGTGACAGAACAGCTTCAGGTTATGGAAATAACACTTCGACTGGACTCTTATCTCCACCATGCATTCTCACACACTGATAAGGCAGAAGACGCCAGAGCAGACACACAGCAATTTTGTGAACGGAAGGGATTATTTAATACCTTACTGTGGAGGAAGGACCGTAAAAAAATATCTTTGAGACAGTTTCTTGGCTTTTTAATAATTTCTTTCTAGTGGTCTTTGTAAGAGTGTAGAAACATTCCTTCTTTGATAATGTTAAATTTGTAAGTATCAGGTGACATGTGAAACCTTTTTCAAGATTTTTTTTTCCAAAAGTTTTGAAAAGCTATTAGCCAGGATCATGGTGGAATAAGACATAATGTTTTTCCTTTAAAATTTTAAGTGTGTGTATACAGTTAAGAAGCTGTTGTACGTTTACAATTTAATAAAATAATAATTCTAAAGGGAAAAAGAAACACAATTTAAACCACTTACTATAGCCTGTACATTGCATCTTAAACTCTATACTGCCATGTGCTATGCAGAGCCTTTATTTTCATGAGTCTTAAGTAATTTAGCTAAAAGCTGCTTTACAAATGATTTTAGGAGTCAGATACACCTAAGGCCTCTGGTTTATCATTCAAAACTGGTACCTACCCTTAGACACTTAAAGCTGAAAAGGAATTAACAAACTCCCAGCATAAACCCTATAATTCTGTACTACTGACAGGCACGTATCCCTCCATTAGGCCACTTGGAAACACCCATGATTCTCTCAGTTCTGACTGATCTTGGCATCTGGTGGGTACAGACATCCTTGAAGAGTAAAGACAATGAAAAGGAACCCCAAAGGGCACTTCTGCACCCGGAAGGTGGTACAGTACAATGTGTAGGTGTGAGCCAGGCTGAAAAGACTGCTGTGCACGTGAAAATGAATGTAGGTATGGCCACCACCATCGCTGCCCTTATAATCCCAAACCTGCCTGTGAAAAATACCACGTTCTTCCTGATTTGACAATTCAATGCTAAGCCGCGAGACTGCCTGAGGGCAGGACTGGAAAGGAGGATGGGGCTAGAGATGTGCTTACTGACAAAGCACTGCACAGAAACCTCTGAATAAAACCTGAATAAAAACTTCGTTAACAACAAGGCCTACTTTGGGGACCGCTCGCAGGTGGCCCTGTCCTGAGGCAGATATTTGCAGTCACCAAAGCTCGTTCTCTCCTATTCTCTCCCATGTGCCAAGACTCTTGTTTAAATTTTACATGACGTTCACATTCCATAGCTTCAGGTCTTCTCCCAGGACCCAAAAACCCATTTACAGAGACCTTTTAAAATAGGGATCCTGGGAAAGGCTGGAGATAACATTCTAAACAAGTTTTACATTTATCAACCTAATTGCTATTTTGCTAGTAGCAAATAGGCTGTTTCTTCTTATTTATTTCTTTAAAACATGAATTACGCTTGGTACCGGTGAGGAATAAATGAATGAAAACGCCCTTATTAGTTTGCAAGATATGACAGCTCTATTAATGGCGCCAGAGGCAGGCAGGTTTGTTGCTGTTCATTTTACGCTGTCACACAGTGAAGGTGCACAGGAGAACTAACAAGAGAAGCAGCCCGTCCTGCACACGCTCCACTCGAGAACCGTGAGTTAGAGCAGGAACGGCCTTCCACAGAGCTTTCTGTGCATGTATCAAGTGATTTTTAAGTTGCTTACTCCCGTGTCTTACAGAAACACCATCTAAGATCATATGCACACAGCCTATATGATTCCTGAACAGTGGAGGAAAACATATCCTAAAACGCATTAGAAGAAAAGATGTCTCGTGTACCCACATCACTGTGCTGTATGTTTCCTTAAGGGTGATTAGGGAATACAAACAATCCAGAATAGGAAGGCAAGATGTAAGTAATAAGACAGAACACATTCACAGAATGTAAGGGACTCACAGAAGCAAGCGGTTGTGAAATGACTACGTTTCTGTGACACAGGATCATTTTGCAAACTTCAAATAAAATTTGGAAAAATAATTCTATTTAAGGGGTGTCAAAGTGGTAAAAAGGGGTCTGAGAGTAAAGGTCCCAGGTGGAACACTAGCTGTAAAAGTCATAGGTGGAGAGTTATACGTGGGTGAAGACCTGGCTCAATTCCCAGTAATAACAATACCAAAACAAAGAAGCAAAGAAACAAAAAACAAAACAGAAATGAATGTAAGATAAACAACAAAGCGTGAAAAAAAAAAAAAACCATCATACAAAGACCAGTAGACATAATAGGGAAATATTTACTGGCCAAAGAACTCCAGAAAGACACCCCATGTCCGTCTGTCAGAAGACTTAATACTGCCCCAACAAGCAGAAACTCTCCCTCTGTGAGTCTGTGCTGCCGTCAGTGAGGCAGGTTTCTATTTGCCACAAAAGGGAGTAACTTGGTAGACCTAACACTTAAACTGGTTAGTCATTTTGGAAGATATTTTGAGGACTTTGATTCATTTCTATCAAAAGAGAGAAAGAGGTTAATTGTACAGAACTGATCACTGACGAGCTTGCGATCAGTAGTTTCCACTCTGGATACTGACCAGTAGTTTTAGTTTTCTGTTTCCTTGACTAGATTTTCTACATCTACATGGAATGCAGTGACCTCATAGATAAGATGTACCAGTCAAACCACAATGTCCAACATTCCTAAAAGCTGCTGTAGCCTGTTAAAATACCCCACAAACATACCTCAAAGTTGTAGGACCTTGTGTTCTACAAACATGGGGAGAAAGTCAAGCCATAGTCAAAATAGAGATGTTAACAAAGGCTTGCTTGCTGCGACTCAGCAATCAGCAAGTAACAAGAACATGTAACGTCAGCTGAACTAATCCTACCGCTGTCGTCTACCATGACTGCCGAATTAAAGACAACATGAACACATCACTCATAGGCCTTTCCAGTCTCCTGAAAGCAATGCCTTTCCCACAGATATGGCAAATTCATACGTGGTTCTACCACCAAATCGGAAAACGTTAACTGTGCAGCAAGTCTGGGAGATAGATGTCAGAGTATGAGCAACAATTGTTCAGAACTAGTGAAAATGACTTCATGAAATAAAACAGTCCCCAGTTTAACCCTAGACAGCCCAGGGAGCAATGCTCTTCCTAATGACTCTTGACAGAATTACAGATTGTACACTCCATTGTGCAAGAAGCTAATTATTTCCAGGGTAAACCCAAGGAATCAGGAGGACATCTACTTTACTTTGAGTGATTAAGTGAGCCTTTTGATCAAGAATATGCCTTTTATTTTATTTTGAAAGGAACAGCACCTATCCTGTGAATTCTATAGTACACACAGCCTTGGAATGCATAAACTGGAGATACAAGATAGTTTTTTTCTATAGTTAACCTTTATTTTATATTTTTCTTCCTCATTGTCATGTATTTAAAGGTTTTACACACACACACACACACACACACACACACACACACACTGTAGCTGTCTTCAGACACACCAGAAGAGGGCATCAGATCTTACTACAGATGGTTGTGAGCCACCAAGTGGTTGATGGGATTTGAACTCAGGACCTCTGGAAGAGCAGTCAGTGCTCTTAACCACTGAGCCATATCTCCAGCCCTGAAAGTTTCTATATTAAAACACGGCATCAGCCAATGAGCCTGTAATGACTTTCATATCTAAGTGCACAAAAATCAAGTTAATTTATTATTTAATGTCTGCTATTAACCAAGCTAGCATGATGCATTTCAGTAAACTCTTGGGCCACCTGCCCCTGCCACCCTTGCTAGCCTAATGATAAACTACAATCACTAGCAGCCACCTTTGTGGCTTCTCCATGGTTCAAGTATTAGCCCCCCACTAGGAGCCTAAGCATCTGTATTAGAGTTAAAAACACAAAAATTAGCTTCTGAGGATGGGGCCAGAACACTGGCATAGCTCTCCACTGCAGCATAACAGTATGCTGTTAACATAGAAAGGTGAAGACAGGCTTCCACGCCCCGTGTGCAACATAACAACTCGGAAATAATGATGATGATGATGATGATGATGATGATGATGATGATGATGATGATAATAATAATAATAATCTACTTAGAGACTTCAATCTGTTTGCCTTTATGATTAGACCCAGATAGCTGATCTGGGAAGTTGTACTTTAGGGAGGTGAGACTAAAAAGCAATATAAAAAGGAAAGCTCTCTCAGAGTCCTGGATACGAAAATCAGTTACAAAGCTGCTTAGGAAATCAAAGGCCCAAGAAAAGAGGAGGAAAACCAGAGAAAGCAAGGCAAGATGGAAGCCCCCAGGGATCACTGACTAGTGAGTAGGAGGCTACATCAGCTTTAAAGATGTACTGTTTTAAGCCGAAAATTATGTTAGGTAAAATGTCTGCACAATTAAAACCAGGAATTATCGAAGACCAAGTTAGAAGAGGGTAAGATATGAAAGTCATATGCAATGCTATTCTATTCAGCACACAGTATTCATAGCCATGCGTGTGAACTAAAGCCCTCATAGCCCCTTTACCCAAACCCTGCCAAGGAGTCAGAGGAAAGAAGGAAGGAAAGCATAGCTCAGTAGGAAAATTCTCTATTTTATATTATTTTAAACTTCATAATATACCTACTACTTTTATAGTTCAACTTTTGAAAGTGTGTGTGTGTGTGTGTGTGTGTGTGTGTGTGTGTGTGTGTGTGTGTGTGTGTGTTTGAGACGGGCTTTCTCCTTTCATCTGGAGCCTACCTGTGGCTAGAAGTGCTGGGTGTTGAGCCCTGGATTTGCCTGTCTCTGCCTGGACCACTGGCACTGAAGTTACATACGTGCATCACAGCGCCGAGTTCTTACATGCATCCCCGAGATCCTTACCGTACACACGTTATTAACTGCGCCATCCCTGCAGCGAATATCCTCCCAACTTGGCTTAGTAAAGTGTGAAGTGCAGAAGCATAAGGCCATATACCTGTGGGTATATGAGTTTCCTTCACCCACAGTAACCACCAACTGCCCACAGACTCTCAGAGACGGGTACAAGGAAGGCCCCTCAAGCAGAAATTATGCATATTCTTTTAGAATACTATCTAAGTAAAGTTTGCTTTTGTTTTTTAAACTGAAATTTTTCTTTGTGAAACTCTTCTCATTGATAGATATAGGTCTATCACACACCCATGGATCAAATTCCATCATTTATAATTCTATGTATTGTTTTAGTAACAAAAAAACCCTACTCACAGATAATCATAATTAGGACTATTCAAAGTCAGGGCAACACGTGCCTGCAATTTTGCAACAATAAGCAGCAAGGTAGATGGTGGAGGGTCTTGAATTCCAGGCTCTACGAAAAGACCCTAAGAGCAAAGCAAATAGAAGGACAGGCTGGAGCTCAGGAAGGGGGCTGTCCCCAAGGTTAGTTCTCATCAAGCAGGGAAAAAGTAAATGGGCTGGAGTATACCCCACCTTACTTCTACACAGAAGTTATAAGTTGAATAAGTAGAAGAGAGGGGAAGAGGGAAAAAAGGCGGACAGACAGACAGACACACACAGAGAAAGAGAGGAAGAGGGAGAGAATGAGAATCAATTGGCTCCGTACACTTTGCTCCTAATTACAACTCTGTGAGAAGAAAAGGCAGTTGAAATAACAGGGAAAGCTTGTCAAAGGCATGAAGGCGGATGGTATAGTCACGTGTGCACACTCCCACCAGGCACACAACTGCAGCTCACCTCCAAGTGGGCAGCATTCCACCTGACCAACACCCGAATCAGAAGCCCAAGTCTCAAACACAGAGCAAGGCTTCTCCCTAGCCTAGGTGGCCTTCCTATGGTAGCACGCCCGTTTCCCTGATACACGGGGAAAGGACTTTCCTGGTTCCTAGAGTCACCCATATAATTAACATTTTAAAAAAAATCACCAGTCCTCCAGTGCAGAAGCCCCTCCTCCACCGCATTCTCCCTTGCAGGTGGAAGCATATACCCCGGACACAGTCATAGACTCTCCCTCCTCCAGAGCCAGCTATGGAGCCAGAACACAGAACACACTCTCTGTTCTCCTAACAGCTCTGTGCTTGATGCATCATTTCTACCCACTGAAAAGTCTTTGACGATTTATGTCACTCTTTCCTAACCTGCTTTGTTATACAACTCCACAACAGGGAATTGTTTGATGCCCAGAATATTCCACCATGAGAGGCTACCAATAGGATGCAGAGTCAGAACTTCAGTCAGGCGCTCTAGTCTGTCACTCCAATGTCAGCCTCTGACTAGGCATGGTACCTTAGCACATAAACATGTTGGACTAGACCAGATCGTTCTTTATCTCACTGTTACAGTGAAACCAACTGTGTCAGGTAAAATGTTAGGGTAAGAACCACTAAGTAAGCAGGCTAGAAATCACTTGTAACTACTAGGATAGAAATACTAAAGGAGGTCAAGAAAGGGGCCTAGAGCTGGGTCTGAGACAGCCAAGCTGAGCAGATAAAAGGACACACAGCTGATCCATGTGTGATGCAAACTGCCCTGGACAGAAAGGGCTTTCATTTGCTCTTGCTGTTGGTGGTAGAGATGAGGTACAACAGTCTCTGTTTAGTGCATAAAGAACCTGGCTGCTCTAACATCTACCTCATAAATAGTCTCTGAACATAAACATCTTAAACTCATTAAAGAATTTAGAATGACAGAATCCACTAGGTTGCCTCCAGCCTGGAGGAATGGGTGCCTGCCCTGTACACACAGTGAATGACACTTCATCCCTGTCACCTGTCCTTATATGTAAGTCATGCTCTGTAATGGTTCCCAGGTGTAACAATCAAGCTGATCTTCAAACTTTGCCCACCATCTCAGTGGGAAGTGAGGTGGTTTGAACATTGATCGATGGGAAATTGTACTATTAGGTGTGGCTGTCTGGAAGGAGGTGTTGCCTTGTCAGAGAAAGTGTGTCACTCTGAATAAGCTGGGCTTTCAGGTCTCATGCATATACTCAAGTCTTGTCAGGGTGGTCCAGACCCTCCTTCTATGCCTTTGGAAGATAGTTTCCTCTTGGCTGCCCTCTGATGAAAATGCAGAACCCTTGGCTCCTTGAGCACCATGTCTACCTGCAGGATGTCATGCTTCCCACCATGATGATAATGGAATGAACCTCTGAAACTGTAAAACAGTCCCAATTAAATATTGTCTTTATAAGAGTTCTCTTGATCATGGTGTCTTTTCAGAGCAATAAAACCCTAAGACAGGGAGCTAAACCATTGCTTTGTTGCCTGACATCTGGTGTCTTAGTCTTTAGATATATAGGGTGGGTGTGCATATGAATCTGTATATAGAGAAGGCAGGGAGAAGAGGAGAGATGGAGGTTAAGGAAGGAGAAGAAGGGGGTGGGAAGGAGGGAGAGAGGAATAAAGGAATAGATGAGGGAAGGATTGGGGAAGTGAGTTTGGTTATGTGCATTTAAACAAAAAGGAGACGCTTATCTGTCTGACTACAAATGTCATTCATACCAGAAGCCTTACTGAAATGACCTTTTGCTCTGTAAATCCATACATCAGCTTCAATACACACATTTACATTGTCTAGTTGCAACATATTTGGAAAGAGAGTAGAAGGTTTCCAAGGGGATGGGGAGACTCCTTTAAATCTGAAGGTGATGCATGCGTTGCCCAGTGAACAAGAACTGCAGAGATGGGGTGAGGTCCAAGGACATTACATGGTGCTAAGGGCTCCAGGTACATGCAGCCGGGACAGTCTGCTTCAAGGCTCTCCTAGTAGAGATACCACAGTTGCATTCCAGACTACCATTTTCCTTTTATCAATCTAATGTCTGAAATCAACTAACATTTATTCTGGACCACACACTGTCTCTGGCTATTTACTATTTGAATCCTCAGAAAACAATCCAGTCTAATGCCACAGCACTCCTCCTGCACGAGGGGTTGAAGCTGATACAGACACTGATAGCAGGCTGGTAGTTTCAATGGCTTAGAGTGAGTGAAGGCTAGCCACCACCCCCCTCACAATATACCCAAGCCATCCAAAGCACTTCATCAGATGGGCTCATCAGTTTATAACTGAATGGGACTGCCCAGTGCATCCGACCACCCCTCCAGTAGTATTTTCTCCTAGTCCAGGAGCAATTGAGATCTCCAAACTCCTTTCAAACATGCAGAAACAATGTAACTGACGGCTACATGATCATTGGGGATTTGACAAAATGTAGGTCTTCGTACCCTTAACATGCTATCTATAGTAATATTTAAGATGTGAAATCTTAACAAAGTAACGCATATCCACAAAGAGGTCAGCTTCTTTGTTATTCATTTTAGCAGTTACACAGTCTGGTAAGGAATGTGTGTGTGTGTGTGTGTGTGTGTGTGTGTGTGTGTGTGGTGAACCACAAACAATAATGGTAAACCCCAACCACCTTTACTTGTTACCCTTGACAGCCAGTCTAGATGCAGCGGTTTTCCACCTATACCAAGATGCCCCTATAAATGATGAATGTTCTTACAAATGCCATCTCAGCTTAGGGAATCAAAAAATGTGCTAAGTGACAAATGAGTTCCCTGATTGTCAAGCACACAGGTTTTCTGTGTTACTGAACCACTGTGTCTCTCGTGTAGTTTATCGTTCGATCTTCAGCACATCAAACAGATCCAAAGAAGAGATTTCATAGCTCTTTTAGGTCATACCATGACAAATGTTTATCTTTCTCACTGATGGCTGGGTCTGACCCATAGTGCTCCCTGTCCTCTGAAGGTGACTTTAAGGTGGGATGTAATTATGAGAAAAACATCTGTGTAAAGCAGTGACTTCCTGGCCTGGGCACCCACGTCTGCTATGCCTTCTGGGTTATCCTGGAGACATACTGACCTGTTATGTAAGGAAAGCACATATCAGAACCAGCCCGAAATTGAACTGGTGTTTATGAAGAGCATCCTTGTACAGCTCATGCCTCGATGGCTCAGAAAAGTCACCAAGAGAGAGAACTGGCTGTCTCTGAGTGGCCATGGCCTTGGGATGCAGCCACACCAGCATGGTCTATACCACCAGGCTGCGGATCTGGGGCTCATCAGGGAAAAGCCTCTTTCCCCCAATCACAAAACTAGTGAAACACCAACCAAGTCCTAGAACCTATTCATCGCATTTTTTACTAGTGTATCCAGTCACACTAGAAGACTGCTTTGGTATAAGTGCATGCTTCTTTCCACAGTAAATATACTTACGTGGCCCAATCTTTCCCGGAACAAGATGTTTTGAGAAATAATTCCCTTGCGGAGGTTTCAACAGTCCAAGGAGGATATGAGAAAATCCCCATTATCCTAGAAGGCCAGCATTGCTGCTCTGAGGACAGCCAAGGGATCTCAGCTGTCAGGGGCTTTGTTTCTCAAAGCTTTCTGAGCTAGGCTTCAGTAAGGCTGGGTGAGAACACTCAGCTCTGAGGCACAGACTGCTGGATCCCAATGCCCCTGGCCCTTAAAGTTAAACAGCCTTTCTGAGAACCAAAAAGGAAGGTCAGAGAGGGAACAAGCTGTCTCCCTCAAAGCAAAGACAAACAGGCAGCATTTTGCAAAGATGGGATTCTAAAAGGCCTTGGTGGCTACTAGAAGAGGCTACCCCTTATCAATGGAAGCTGAGCACAGGAGAACTGTAAAGCAGACAGTAGAGACACAGCCTTCCTCTTTGCTGCGAAGTCACTACCACATCTGCCAAACAGCATCAATAGCATCCTACAGAGTCAGGCCAGAAGGTTCTATTTAATAATTAAGGGGACCCGAGGAGATAATAGGGGGGACTGGCAAAGTCAAACGGGAAAGATGCACAAGGCGCTCCACTGTCAACTCTGGAGTCACAGAATTGCAGGCCTGCTCAGCCTTGTGTGTAGCTCTATCCCACTGCTGGTTCCAAACAGCAACTTAAAGAGAAAAGCCCCAGTGGCATTTACTAATTGAGGGTTTTGTGAGATGTAATTTATACCATAAACATACCTAACACAACCAAGGTATTAATATCATTGCTATTATTGTGTCTGCTTTTACCAGCATTTCAATATCACTCCAAAGTTCAAACAACACTTTCACATAACCATGTAATGTGTAAAACCAACACGTAATTATTTTTTTAAATTTTCTACTGAGCAATGCAGTATCAACATTATATATTTCAATGTGTATATGTGTGTGTGCGTGCGCGTGTTAACTCTTAACATATACAGCCTCAACAAAAGGAAGAAAGCAGTAATATACAACACCACTTATAAATATATTTGTGATGAGACGACAGAACTATTGCTGGATATTTTATACTGTAATGTTCCTAATATGTGTATCTGCCCAAAATTCACAATGAATCCTGACCCCAAGGAGAAGGCATCAAGACGTAAGACCATTAAGGAGTAGACAATAAGCCATGTGACAGTTTGAACAGTGATGGAGACAAGGGGTAAAGGGTTGGAAGAAAAGGAAGATGGAGGGGGGAAGGGAGGGAGGGAGGGAGGGAGGGAGGGAGGAAATGAGGAAAGGGGACAAGGGAGACGGTCTGGGAGGCCATGGTAGCAGTGGCAAGGCAGCAGGGAAGAAGGGACAGAAACTGTCTAGGCACAAGCTTAACACATTCAACAAGCCACTGGCTTATCCAAGACACTCGTAAGCACCCAGGTGGAAGGCAAATTAGCGTTTTTGCTCTCTACATTTTCTTAGTCATGTAGTCACAGTACTGAGCCATGAGTGTCTTTCTCACCGAGACCTGCACACAGATGGAGCACAAGACAGACCTTCACTCCGTGCTGCCCAGAGAGTGCCACACCCCAGCTGTGTGTACAAAGGTACCCTTTGGTCAAAAGAGGCTGACTCCTGCATTCAACACTGAGACTTCAGGGAAGACAGGGAGTCCTCGAGAGCAGTGCTTCTCAACCTTCATAACGCTGCTACCCTTTATATGGTTCTTCCAGTTTTGGTGGAACAACAGTGGAGTTATGTTTGTTGCTACTTCACAACTGTAATTTTACTATTGTGTGAGTCATAATGTAAATACCTGATATACAACCCCTTGCAAGGCTGGTGAACTTCCAAAGAGGGTTTGACCCACAGGTTGAAAGCTGCTGTTCTAGAGAGACCTGGGAAAGAAACAGATTCTTTGCCAGTAGACAAGCCATGGTGACCTCAGGGAAATCTCACCCTTTGTGCAAAGTCAACATGGAGAATAAGCTTGCCTGACCAAACGCATTTGTTGGGGTGACCAATCTAAGAGCCAAAGGATCCCATGATTCTGCTAAGATCTTTCAAAGAATTCTGTACAGCCTTCAAATCAGACTTGTTATAAATGTGTGTTGAATTAAATATGAGGCTATTTCAGGTACAAAGGCTGATGCTCAAAGGATTTCAAAATATTAGAGACCTTGAGCACAAGGAGAAACCATATTTGACCTCAGCACCAGAAAGCTTGCTTTACTGGCTCCCTCACCCCAGTGTGTGTGTGTGTGTGTGTGTGTGTGTGTGTGTGTGTGTGTGTGTGTGTGTCCATACATGCATTTGCTCTCACACGCACACAGTCTTTTCCAATTTTCTGTAACAAATTGGTCTCAAGGCAATTCCATAAGCCAAATGTGTTCACTTTGCCCAATAAAACCTTCAAAGTCAAACTCAGAATGAAGTAGACAGAAAATGGGGAGAATGAAAGGGGAGATGCCCAAGGGAAGCAGGAGGCCAGGGTGCTTGCAACAGAGGGGGCAGAAGATGGAGTCAATGAACATCCCAGGGCATCTCTTTGATCTGAGTCATCTTGGAAGTAGAAAAGGAGCTGCATGTAGAAAGGGGCATCAAAGTGGCCTGGAGTGCTGTGATCTCAGCAGCCTTCCCAAGTAAACACAGCTCTAAATAGACCTGCTGCGTGTGGATGGAGGAGGGGAGCTTGGCGAGGCTCCCTCGGCGGCTGCGCTCAACGCCTGCCCTGGGTCTGAGTCTCAGCACTGCATATGACCAGGTGTGCAGCACATGCTTGTAACCCCATCATTCAGCGGATAGAAGTAAGAGGATCAAGGAGCTGGAGAGATGGTTAAGTGGTTAGGATCTCCAGCTGCCCTTTTACAGTTTGATTCCCGGCACCCATATGGTGGCCCATAATCATCTATAACTCCAGTACCAAGAGACCTGGTACCCTCTCTGGCATCTAAGGGCACTGCACACACATATTGCATGGACATACATGTGGACAAACACACACACACACACACACACACACACACACACACACACACACACACACGCGCGCACACACACACAGTAAATAATACATTTATTTCCAAAAAGAGGGTCAAGAGTTCAGCTACTGAGCAAGTTTGAAGCCAGCCTAGACTACAGAAAACCTTCCCTATCTCAGTAAGTAAATGAGGAAGATGATAACATGGCTCAAAACTCAGTCATAAACATGCCCCCTCTTGCCCTCCATACGGTTCACCTGGTAAAGGGAACTCTTCGAGTGTGGCTAACCCAAAAAGGGACCATCATTAGTGTTGCACCTAGCACTCCAGATGCCCAGGAAAGGCTCTGAGCTCAGCATGGCTCTGAGTGTGTAGTGTGTGTGTGTCTGTGTGTCTGTGTGGCCTTCATTTCACTCCACTGGACTTCCAACTCCCCCAATTTTAATATCAAGATATGAGTCATAAGGATGATATGAATAGAGAGTTAGAAAGCTTAGGATATGGTTTATAAAAAAAAACCAATTATTAAGCCCTTATTTTAACAAAAGAAGAGAAACAATTCTTCTTGAAAAGGTTATCAACTGCAGCTGCACATGCATGCCCCTTTACCACCAGTTACCCAGCAGGCGTAGACTTCCCTTGGCTCTTTGCTTCTATCAATTACCCATTTAACCATTCTCACTCCAGGCACCAAGTCAGCTCAGCACGGCCTGCTGGTGTGCCTCCATGTGCAAGTGTTCCTTGGCTATGAAGGAAGGCTGCAAGTTCCGGAGAGCAGGGGGTAAGTGGCCATGCCAGGCAAGCAAAGGGGCTGCCATCAAAACCTGCTGCTGCTGAATCATGGTGACAAGAAACCCAGCTTGTCTCCAGAAGGAACCTTCCAGGCCAGGTGGACATCTGGTACAGATCTCTTTCCAAACAGAAGCAGCATGGTGAGAGAGGAGGTCTGGCTGGAAGAATGACGTTTTCCCCAGGCAGGCACTGTGAGGCCCTGAGACCCCCCCCACCAGGTGTTGTAGAATGAAGATGTGACCTGAAGCTCTAGTCTGTATGGACGGACAGATGTCTTGTGACATCCAGCACCATCTACCTTCTGCTCTTGGCAGAAAAAAATTATCATGGTCACTTGAAAGTGAAATTTTGTGTTGCTAGGGACAAAGTAAAAAGTATTTTATCTGCCTCATGGAAGACACAAGGGCACACAGCTGTTAGACAAGCACCACACAACAATCTGGTGGTACGCAGACTTAAGGAAATGCTTGTTCCAAGGCTCAGGTGTAGAAGGTTTAGTCTCCATCCTGAGATTGGACCACAGGAGCACTAACTACATCACTGAAGGGAACACAGATGATTGGGCTTTGGGAAGTATGACCCCTTTGGAGGAAGAAGGTAACTGTGCTGTGTCCTTATGGAATGGATGTTGTCGCTGTCCCCTCCTGTTATATTCTTTCTGGTTCTTCGTTGCCATGAGGTGAACAGCTTTCCCCCAGGATGTTTCTGATTTGCTACAGGAGATAGCAGACTATGGGATGAAAACCTCTGGAAACAGGAATCTAAATAAATCACTCCCCCTTTAAGTTTCTCAAGTCAAGTAGTCTGCCACAGCAACAAAAAGTGACCAACACCCTGGTTATGGTCCTTGGAGGAAGTCAGCCTAGAGGGTTGACAGATGGATGCTGACCACCAGAGATGTGGGAGACACACCGCACAGATTACCATGGCACAGAGTCTGGGAGAAGGACTACCGTTTTTATAAGACATTCTCACTGGTGCCTAGCCTCTTCCCCTGCTGCCCCAGCCAGGGAGTCACAGACCCCTCTGACTGACTGCACTATGCCTGCCTGTTGTGGCAACAGTCTGCTGGGTGATAATTAGCTGTCAGCTAACTGTTGTAGCTCTGTCCTTTCTGGAAGAGGATTGGTTCAGCCGGCAGAAAATAGAGGACTAATGCCCAGAGCCCTCAGGGGCTGGTGAGAATGCCAGATCTATCAGAAAGAGCACGTGCTTCCTGGGGCAGCGGACTCCAGCATCTGGATCCAATGGCAGACTGCACGAGCACAGAGGAGGAGCATCATGGATGAGAGGCAAGTGGACTCTGCCCTGCTCATGCTGAGAGCTGGCCTGCTCCTCTCTTGTCCGGGGTGAGGGAGGATTAATTCCAAAGACAGGAAGATTTGGTCATGACCAAGTTCCAAGGTTATCTGAAGGAGGACAGTGACCTTGACCCTTTGTGCTCCACAGCTGAGGGGACAGTAGGACATGAGTCACAGTCAACATTAACTTCACCTGCAGGAAGAGTTGGGATCATCAATTCACTATTAGAGACATATCTTGTGGATAGAGATCTCTAGGACCCTCCCCCTTTTGTTTTTCAGTTATAAAATAAAGAAAAAAGAAACCTTATGGAATTTCTGGTGAATCAATGGAGGTCCCAATGAGGCCCCACAGAAGCTATATTTTCACAGGTTGTCATAATCACCAACACTAGCATCACAGTTATGTTTGTTTGATGTGTATGGAGCTGAGAATAACACTAATCCATTTGGTACTGACTCCACAAAACGGAAGGCATTTGTCTCCTAGCCACATACACAGGGTCCCACCCCAGTGTGCCTTGGGACAAAAGCACCATCCTCCCAGCTAATCAGCACAAATGGCCCTCAATTTCCAGACACCAGATGCAGCCAATTGCTTGAGCACTTAGCACTGGAGGGAGCAAACATAAAATGGTCTCAGAGCCTGTCAGAGAGAGGATGACCGAATAGGTCTATGACAGTGGCTGACCCAGAGCACCTTCACGATAGCTCGCTATCCTCACAGAGCTTTTGTAGAACCATTCCAAGAGAACTGTGCAGAGGGATGCTGTGGAACAGTCTGGGGAGATGAGAAAACACGCTCACGTCACGAGGCAATGGAACCCATAGTCCCTGTCCTCTTTCCAGCGTACCCCTCAAATTTCGCCCTCTTCTCAATTTCCAGAGCCCAGGTGCTTAAGTGGGAACCAGAACATGCCTGAGATATCTGACTGTGCCAGGCGGCCAGTGAGCTGGATTTAAAGATGGCAAAGGCAGCTGGATTATGGGTGGCAAGGTGAGAAACCAATTCGGTTCACCACGCGGAGCCGCTCTGGGGAGTGGATTAGAGAAAGAACAAGTTACAAGCCAATATCTCTGGTTCCTAGTTCCCCTAAGGATTTGTCTTCATTCTCTCAGAACACTTAAAATGCAGTGTAGTGTCTGTGAGGAAATGCCAAACCAAGCCAGTAGGGAGCAGAAGCAATGATAGTGTTTCAGTTCACCTACCCTGCTTTAAGCACCCCAAGCTTGCTCAGTTTTACAGAAAAGGGATCCTTTGGATCCCAGTTGTGAAGCAGGTTCTGAAGGGAGAAAGAGGCACAGAAAAGTGACCTTGGAGCAGGAGGTGGCTCAATGGGTGATGTGATTGCTACATTAGCATGAGGATTTGAGCTTCTTCCAAACACCAGGAGTGTCTCAGCCTTGAGATCCCACTGCTGTAGGGCGAGAGGGAAGGAGGATCCAGGGGCTTCCAGACCAGCAAGGCTCACACACACTGAACTCCATGGCAGACACCGTCCCAAGAGTCAGTGTCTGAAGAGAACACCCAGTATCACACTCTGGTCTTCACAGAGGCCCTCATAGGTAACTGAGCCAGCAAAGACACATCACACACACACACACACACACACACACACACACACACACACTCGAGGTGGGGAGGGGACATGGAGGTGAGAGGAGCTGAGGAGAGAGAAGAGTAGAGAAGGGAAGCTGACTGGGCTAGACTCTAGGAATAAACCCGCCAGTATGTTCAGTTGGCCCCATTTGTCAGGCAGCTGCTGTGTCTGCACGAGGGGTTCTGTCCACGCTCTCTCTTCAGAGCTGTGAATCAGGGAGAGACTAAGCATGGCGTGGGCTGACCTCAGACAGAAATAAAGGAAACTCGAGGGAAGTCCCAACCTTTATAAGCAGGGAAGAAAGCAAAGTCAAACAGGCAATAGGACTGTGTTCTGCTGCTCTCTGGGAATCGTAGGCCTGAAAAAGTGACACCCATGTAACAGTTGTCTCATCTTAGCGGTGACTCCTGGGCCAAAGCCTAAGGGAGGTAGCTGTTCTCGGGGCTTCATATTCAGGACCCAAAGATACCCCCTAAAAGGAAAAGAACCTTGACTTTTCTGGTCTGTCTTGACATTACCATTACTCTACCCCATAAGGTTCTTTTAATTTAATTTTACAACACAGATTGAAACAATGAAACAGCAGCGCACACCTACCACAGACACATGGCAGAAAGTTAAATAGTGCAATAAAACCCACGGGCATCAGCAACACTAACTGTCTGCCAGAGCAATGCCTGCTGAGAAATGTGCCCAGGCCACCAGGAGACGCTCAGCTTTCAGAGAGTGTGCCAACACAAGCCCTCCATCCCCATGTGTGACTAATTAACACGATTCTAGGCCTCCCTACCAGGCCCCTGAAAACCACTGTGTCTGATCTGGGCTCACCTAGAGCTGCAAATTACTTTGCCAATAGCAGAGAAAAATACCTTGTACACTCACAACAAGAAAAGCAAGCCTCCTTTATAACTCTGCTTCATCTTCCTTTACATGGAGCAGTTCTCCAGGGCTTTGAGGACAAAGGACAGGGTTCTACTACCAGCCAACAGCAAGAAAGACAGTAAAAGTCAGGCAGCACTCAGAACAGTCTTTGATCAGTATCTTCATGGGATTTTTCTTTTCCGCCTGAGTTTGACAAAATCTTAGAGGGGCTGCCTGAACCATCCCCTTCTTCCCTTACACACACACACACACACACACACACACACACACACACACACACACTAAGAGGGAGGGAGAGGGAGGAAGAGATTCAGAGTAAACAGTGCAAGCAGGCTGCCTTTACCAGGTGTCTCTGAAGCCTCTATATTATAGGGTAATTCTTAAACCATCTTCTTAAGAATGACACTGCATTTGTTAAAAAAAAAAAAGGCACAATATAGAGACACAAATTGTGTGATGTACACCTTTATTCCCAGCACCCAGGAGACAGAGGCAGACGGATCTCTGTGAGTTCAAGGCCAGCCTGTAAGTAGGGTTGTTACACGGACAACTAAAAAAGAAAAAAAGGAGGAAGGAAAGACGTATTGCTAAATATGATCAATTGTTGGATGATTTTTCTCCAGAAAATTGAAATGGAAAAAAAGAAGACCCAAACAGTGTATTTATTGTGCAATCTCTATTAATGTTTTCTTTCGAATGATAAACGTTTTATGAAGACAGAGTAGCAGTCTTCAGCAACAAGGATGAAGAGCCAGGAAGAACCCGAGCAGTTATGAAAGGGTGAAATGCTGCTGCTGTGGGAACTGCTGGGGGACGTTTACTGTGCTATGCTACCTGAAAGGAAGAGAAACCAACTGTGCAGAACATACCTAAGACAGCACACACGTGGGGGAGAGGTGGACGGGGACGTCTTGGACTCAATCAGTTTTGGACTCACCTGCCTTCTCCACCTGGGCATCACCACTGAACCATCTTCTGTTAACCAATAGTTTTCGGAGGCCGAAGCCTGTGCAGGCTGGAAAGGCAAGGCTACCCGAATCCAGGATGGGATCTGAGGTGAGTTAGGGCATTTGAAAATTAAAGGGAAATATTTGGCTCCAGTTCAGTGCTTTCTTAAGGACAACCCAACATCCACGCCAACTTCCACCAAAATGAACTCATTTTCTTTCCTCTCCACACCTTTATTAAAACGACTAAGCAATTCCACGTGGTTTTAGAGCTTGCTACACAGACTGGAATCAGTCAGTCTTCTTCCTGGCTTTCTAAATTACAGAGAAAATGGTGGGTAACTCTGTCGCCTGATCACATTTAAGAGTGGATGAAGACAAAATCCAGATTTTCCTCAAGGAGTAAGGAACTCAGACAGCCGTGTACATAGCTATCTGCTGAGCGCGCACTGTGATCGAGAAAATTCACTAAATGCTAGAAATTGGCTGTAACCAAGATTCTATGTCTGGTACTTTGCACAAATGTCTGAAATGGTCAATGGTAGTCAGTGATAAAGACCCCACACTCTTTAAATGCTTAGAACACATTAGCACTAATGGGCTCTTGCAACTGCATGGTTCAGAGAAGGAGTGTTCTCACTCTTTCCAAGAATCTCAGGGATTAACCTTCACCGCACGTAATTTCTGAGGACGTCAGAGACGCTGCAAGAAAAATAAAAATACTCAACCAGAAAGTTGCCAGTCTCTCCTGTCAATTCTTTCATGGTGCCCTGCATAGTGGGAGGAAAGAAGACAGCGTTTGCTGCTAAACTGTCGAGTAAATGGTTTGGGATTTGAGATGATCTAGTCTAACATATGGGTTGCAAGCACTGTGCGTTGAGTCTTTCAGATTTTATTTATAGTCGTCCCCTAAACACACATGAAAGCATCAGAGTTGGGAGCTGAGACTTTACTAGGAAAGGGGTCTGGTAGCTGTTCAGATTTCAGTCCCACCCCACCCCAAAATGGGCATCTTCTGACCCATCTTTCTAGAGAAGCCATGCGTTACTCTAGTGTGCTCCATAATTGAAGTATTGGAAGGAATGTTCAAATACACACCTAGCACCTACAATCTAAGGCGACATAAAAACTATCTTTTCTATAGAGTACTGAAATACTAATCGGCATGTCCAAGTCCACTTGCCTCAATCACCTGATTATGACATTTCCATCATAAAGACTGTTGGTCACATGCTTGCTTTATATACTGGATAAGGAAAGTGCCGTCCCCATTAAAGAACAAAACTGGCTTTACAAGCACTGTGGGGCAGCCGATCAACTGAGGAGAAATAAGGCAGAAAGGAATGGATAATGGCATGCTTTACAATGAACAGAAACACCAGCCCACAGAACTCTTCGCTGTCTGCTTTTTGAACTGGACTGCTAGAAGAGCCACTTATTGCAATATGGGCTTCCGTGTCTGTGGTTTTCCTGCCCCTTTATACTGTGGAAAAGAGCTGTCTTCCTAACAGCAAGAGTATCTGTAACTCCCTCACTGCCTCCTGCTGCCTTTCAGCACCCAGAACAGGAATGGGCCTCAGAGAAGCTTGTGATACAGCCATTGTAATCTACTGAGAACATGGACCGATTTGAGAAAGCTATTCTTGGCCCGAGAGTTTGCCTGCAGGGTGTTGGCAATGTCTTAAGGAAATGTTCAGTGACCCATGTTGGCAATACAGACTGGGAGAGGGAGATGCTTGTGGGTCCTGCTGGGTAGACACTGCAGGTCATCAGTTCTCCCGGAACAGATTTTTCTAGCTCTGCTGTTCATTGTCCTGGCTGATAGCCCAGTTCAAGCCGACTTTTGTCATTTATTCCAGAGCTCGAGAACATTAAGTTTGATTCAAGAGTAAAAATCAACCAATTCTGAAAGGCTGATATTCAAAAGGAGAACAGCAGAAATTCAGTGGTTCTCAACCTGTGGGTCACAATTTCTTTGGGAGTAGAACCTTTCACAGGGGTTGACTAAGAGCATCCTGCACATCAAATATTTGCATTACAATTCATAACAGTAGCAAAAGTACTATGGCCAATGGTCACCACAAACATGAGGAACTGTATTAAAGGGTCAGAGCATTAGGAAGGTTGAGAACCATTGCTCTAAATTAAAACTGGATGGGCTCTTCTTGTGAGCCACCCAACCTCGGTGCTGAGACAAAACTTGGGTTCTCTACAAGGAAAGCAAACTCCCTAAATCCCTGGACCACACATATCTCCAGCTCATAACACCGTTTATGTGTGTGCCTCAAGTGTAGAGGCACAATACTAAATAATCAGACTAAGTCAATAGAGTAAGAAAAAAGACTAGGCACACACAAGAATGGAGGAGTAAGGTGGGAATTTATCAGGGGAAGAAATGGCCAAAAAAACAGGAGGGGTGTTATTCTGCAAATACACAGGAACATCACACAGAGAAGTACATGCTGGAATTTGATTCACATGGAATTAACTTGGAAGATGTCAGTTTGAGTGACAGCGTGACAAAAGAGGGCTGCTTCTGTGACTTACAGTAAATGATTTACTCTGTGTGGCTCATTGCCCTCACATACAAAGGGGACTAATTCTACCTGTTCAGTTACCACCATGGGAATTTCTCTAGATTAATTGCTAAATAGTCCATGGGTATCCAAGAGCAGCCATGATTGAGAAATTCATGGACTCTCCACACTGCAGACCCTTTACAGAGCTATGAGCAAATGCGTTAGAGCTCTCGGTAAGAACCTGAGTACATACTAATATCATGGGAAGGGCGTCCTTCAATTCCATAGTGAGAAACAAACAGCAGGTGAACTAAAGACCTTCAGGGCATCCTTACCCATCCAACAGTTGGAGAGAGCAGAAGGAGAGACACCATGCTCTGTCCCAGGGCTGGTTGTTAGGAAGGAGGCTGCTAGAAAGGGGAAGAAGGGAGGTGTCCTGCCAGGGTTCCTGTCACATTGTTCTTAATCTTAAAAAACAAAAAAACAAACAACAACAAAAAAATTTTGTAAATTCTCTACCCTAACCGGCCAGGTGTGGTTAGATATGCCATAATCCCAGCACTCAGGAATCAGAGACAGGAGGATTGCAACAAGTCTGAGTCTAGCTTAGGCAATCTAACAAAACAAAACAAAAACAAAACAAAAATCCTGTTAAGTGAATTATTTTTCTGTCTTAGGAAGATTAGTGGATGCCAGAGGCTGAGGGACTTGTAGAGAGAGAATGAAGGCTCAGTGGGCACCAGGTTTCACACCAGCTAATCAAAGGTATGGAGCCCACACGGCCAGAAGAGCTACACTGTATTTCTAAGATTTTGAAGTGTATAGTTTAAGAGGAAAATTTTCTGCTAGGTGCATTTTCTATTTGTGTTATTACGAGGTCTTCACAAGACGCAGCGATGGAAGCAAGGGGAAGGAAGAAGAGCGACAGAAATGGATTCTAGGGGTGGAGACGGAAGTACCTGCACAGAAAGACACAGAGGCACCTGAACTGCCTCAGTGCATCCGAGATACTGATCTGCTTCCTCACCGCCACCCCACACCTACCAGCCTCTGGTCCCCATCTCCAGGCATCCAGGATGGGAGTATTCAAATAGTTCAAAGGGCTTCCTTGTCAGCAAGTCTGGGGACAGGAGGTCTAGTACACAATCAGTTCCAGGACATGAGCTACGTTGAGAGAGGAACAGAAGCAGGGAAGTTGCCAAGTGCAGATCTGCTGTCCTGGGAAAATGTCTGCTCAACCATATTTCATCCCCATGCAGAACCATCAAGTCTGAGTTCACATGAAGTTCCAAAATCCATTGCAACTAATTATTCATACTACACTTTGAAGTTTTTCATGGAAGGTGGAGATATTGAAATGTAGAAGCCAGCAAGGATCCACAGATCCACAGAATTCTAAAAGGCAGTCTGAAGAATTACAGGATTTGGGAGAGAACCCAGCCGTGGGAGTTTGGAAAATCTCCGTACCACGATTGAAGAGTGGAGTTAATTACCAAAGGCTGAAGTTATAAGGTGTAAAGAGGTGGACACAACCCAAGGTTCTGAGGGAATGGGCTTCACACTTGATTAAATTCTTCGGGAAAAGAAGACAGAGATGTCTGTGTCCAGTGGTGAGGACTTCCCATCTTCTCCAGGAAAGGGCTTACATCTTAAGGCCGGCAGAGGCAATCCCAGAGCTAAGTGGTCCCTTTAAAGTCTGCAAAGTAGATAGGGCTGGGATAGCCAAGGACAGGCTTGATGTAAAACACAAAGTGACCAAGCTCACTAATTAAAATGGCATAGGGAAAAATAATTAACTCACAGTCATCCCCAACAGACTCCTTCTCACGGTGAAACAATAGCCTTCCAGGCTGACTAAAAAAAAAAACCAGTATAATTGTTGTGATGTGGTCAACAAAAAGAAAAAAGTAAAACGGGGGGGGGGGGGGGGGGACTTTTAAACTTTTAACCTTACCTTTAGCAGTGGTGCCTCACAGGGGAACTCAAACGAGACACTGTTCCTCTAACTTCCCTGGTGCACTAACTCAGTATGTTCCAGAGCACAGGTCAGAACATGTAGATCTTCAAGTGACAATACATGACCTGGTTTAAATATCAAATGTTCAGGGGTCCTCCTTTCAGGACATGTCCTTTTCTGATGCATTAGCATGCTCTTTATAAGTCACACACTTATTATAGTGCATTAGCAACATGCTAGGGCCAATTACAAAAAGTATGTTGCATATGTGTATAACCATGCATGTGTGTATGTGTGTGTGTATGCCAGATATGTGTGTTTACACGTACATACATATACATATATTTCAATGGCATTAGCATTTTAAAATACAATAGAGAGAATAGAAAGAAAATAGAATAAAGGGGCAGAGGAATTCACTTTATTTTTCTTTTCTTTGGGAACTGAGCTCAAGGCCTCACACACATTAATGTGCTCTACAACAAAGATATGCTCTCAGACCAAATTTAACCTTTTGGTTCATTTCCTTTATCAGGTGACTAATAAATTATATTTGTGTACACTGTGTATGCTCTATATGAGCAAGGTTCTGCAAAATAACAAGACACATTCCCACTGGGTCCTCATTCAGATGTTCACAGTGCTCCCAAACAGGCTTTTCTAGATGGAGGGTTTCTAGTTGTACCCACTTAATGCTCCTATAAGTACAGATACTTCATTATGCAAGGAACTTGGACATGGCACTCTGAAGGAAATTCTTCTTATTATTATTTTTTAAAGACAGGATCTTTCTACAGAGCCCTGACAATCCTGAAGATTACTACGTACATAGGTCAGGCTGCTCTCAAACTCACAGAGATGCACTTGCCCTGGCTCCGTGGCGCTGTGGTTGGAGAATGCTCCACCAGTCTTGCCAAGTACAGGATGACTTTAACAGACATCCTTCACCACACAATCATGTGTGGTTTAGTCACAGGCATCTTACCCCATAACCAGGCCTGTGTCACACACCTATTCTTAGAGTTGAAACAACTCACTTCAGAATAGATCAGCCTTGTGAAAAGAAGCCACAAGACAGAGTTACCTCCTTACTGTAATTTACAAAAGGACTCTCCCAGAATCTAGAATTAGAAAGCGTCACAGGCTATGAGTCAAAAGTCAACTCAGTGGGGTTGCAAGCTAATACAACCACTCTGGAAATCTGTCTGGCGATACCTCAGAAAATTGGATATAGTACTACCTGAAGACCCAGCTATTCCACTTCTGGGCATATACCCCAGAGACACTTTAATACACAACAAAGATATATGCACCACAATGTTCATAGCGGCTCTATTTATAATAGCCAGAAGCTGGAAGGAACCCAGATATCCTTAAGAAGATGAATGGATACAAAAATTGTGGTACATATACACAATGGAATACTACTCAGCCACCAGAAACAATGACTTAACCAAATTCTTAAGAAAATGGCTGCATCTAGAGAATATCATCCTGAGTGAGATAACCCAGTCACAAAAGAACAGACATAATATGCAGTCACTGATAGTGGGATGCTAACCCCAGAGGCTTGCACTCCCCCAGAAACAACTCACAGACTGTACGAAGTCCAAGAAATAAAGAAAACAAAAAAAAAAAAAATACATATATTTACAAACAAGAAGACTTTGACTATTTCCATGTTGCGTTTTGTTTTGCATGTACTTTACGCTTATTGTAACTATTAGGTTTTCAATGCATACTGTCAAGCCCTTGAAAAAAATCAAGTACTGACTAAAAAAAATATATTCACATGGTTTTATGTAAAAATTATTTTAATGTCTGAAAAAACAGTACTGACAAAAAAACTATAATTTTAAGCAAAAAATGTTTAAAATCTGTACATTTATCTTTGTTTTGTAAAATAAAGTCATTAAAAAAAAAGTCAACTCAGTAAATGTTTGCCATTAGGAAACATCAGTCACAGAACGTACTGGCCAGTCTGTGCAAGGGAAGGCCTGTAACTCAGGTGTATATAAGGTGACAGCTAGGCCTGCAATCATCTAAGGCCCTTCATCCCCTGACTGGAGGATCCGCCCGAAATCTGACTCATTTACATATGAGCAAACTGCCAACAGCCCATTAGAGATACAGTTCGACACAGCCAATAACCACTGATGTGGGGGGGGGGCATAGCCTGAGCATTGGGGGGGGGGGGGTTAGAGGCATGGGAATAAGAAACTCAATACCAGCTTGGGCTACATGATATCATTAGTGTCTAAAAAATCAATCAATCAATCATCAATCAATCACCCGTCATTCAAACAATTGACAAAGCACTGACGTTAATTGCATCAATTTTTTAATATCTGCAAATTACAACAATAAAACACTAGAAAATTATTTGGCTCAATTTTAAAATGACAGTCTCAATACTACTTTTAAAACTGTATCTTCTAACTCTATGCTTTCAAATGATGCTACCTAAGGCAAAGCACATGAGCAGCCGTACTAGGCGCCCAGTCAGATTAGAGTAAAAAAAACAAACCCTTCCAACACAGTCTAATGATCCCATGTTCTCTGCTGCCAAATTACAGGAATTTTAAACTTAGAGTGCACTTTCAGTGGTAACATAGAGGATCTTACTCCGATTCCTAGAAATAAACTGTTTCTTCTTCTATGTAAGTAAGAAAAAAAATCAGATCTGAAAACATGAACAAGTTCATATTGATCATGCAAGCTTTGCCTCTGCCAGCCAGTTAATAGCATGCTGGGTATTTTCTGGTTTGCCTCTGCCAGCCAGTTTATTACAAGAGCAGTGCATGCTGGGTATTTTCTGGCCTTGACTTCCATAACCCTACCTTTTTGCTAAAGCAGTGAGACTTCAGTCTAAAGAAGTCTTTGACTGAGTCTAAAGAAGACTTTGCCTTCTCGTTTTCCCAAACAGTTTTAATTTTGTAAATGAACTATTTATCACTCACTCTCAGCCTACAGCTGTGAAGAGATTGGGTTTCTCCTTTTGCAAGGAACCCTCCCCCTCTTTTATTTTTTTAAAAGGATTTATTTTGTTTTTAATTATGCATGCATGTGGTGGGGGGGGGGGTAGGGATACGTAAAGGCAGGTGCCTGTGGAGGCCATGACATCCAGGTCCCCCCAGCCAGGGTTATTGACTGACTACATGGGTGCCAGGAATCAAACTCTCGTCCAGTATCAGTGTGAACTCTTAATCCCAGAGCCATCTCTCCCAGCCCTCAAGAAACTTTTAAAGCCAGAGATAAAAGCTGTGTAAATGCAGTCTGAACTGGAGTCCTCAGCTTTCCAAGAGGCTACCCAGCTTCCTTCCTGCCTCCCACTAACCTAGACCACCTTGTCAGTGTGGTCCAGCTCGCCGACGGAGTGAGTGATGCTTGTATTGTTTGTGGATTCTACACAGGACGTGGTCACTGCCACAGGTGAGCAGAAGAGGCTCTAGAACACACTGAAAATGAACCTGCCTGCAGATGGGTGCACAGACTCCTAAGCAACCTGCCTGCAGATGGTATGACATGGGGTCCCAAAAACTGTGTCCTGCCGCTCAATGTATCAGGTTTCATACAAAGACATGCTTTGCAAAAAATGATCCCTAAGATTTACCTAAAGGCACAGCTTTCCTTTCTGTCAGGTTTAAATGTGGCTTCCATGAGCGGTGGCACACACAGTCACGGAGGCAAACCTTAGTTGAAGTATCACCACTAACATCATCATCGAAACGTGTAAGCTGCTCTCAGCAGAGACAAACCAAGAGGTTTAAAACACTGAACATGCTTACCAACAATGCAGAAGGCATGTGAGCAGGAACACCTTCTAAAGTGTTTAACTACGTATGCACAAAACCCTGACATGAAACCCGCATTCTGAAGTAACAGAACTACGGTGCTGAGTCCTGGAAAGAAGCTGGCGGACACATGGGGAGAAAAGGGAAGAAGCTGTGCGTTCAGTCAGAGGCCTGGGACTGAAAAACAAGTGGGATTAAGGCCAATCCTTAATTAAACTTGAGTATTGTAATTTTTAACACATAACTTATAATAATTAAGAATGCATCCTGGGGCCAGAAATATGGCCCAGTGGCTCGATCCTGGGGACCTCATCTGGGATCCCTAACATCCTGATAAAAAGCTTGATATATTGAGACTGGAGAACCAGAGACAGGCTGGACTCTGGCGCTCACTGGCCAGGCAATTAACCAAGTTGATGAGCACCAGGCTCAGTGAGAGAGCCTGACATCCCCAAAACTAAGGTACAGAAGAATGAAGGAGACATTTGAACTCAATCTCTGGCCTCCACACATGCGCACTCGAATACAAGAACAAACAGGAACAAACCTGCATATGCCATACACACAAGCAGAAATTACCTGATTAATTGTGAAAATTCAGGTATCAGGTTTGCTTTAATCAGCTCGGCTTTTGAGGGGCAGAAACAGACGTAAAAGTCAAAGCCTCAATGTCTTTGGCCAAGTGGCTTCAGGCATGCAGCCCAGGCGAACTAGTCAGGAATCCCAAGCCTTGCACACTTCCACAGTGCCTGGGATTTTTCCTATGGTCAGTTTTGGATTCTCACCCTGGTAGAGGGAAATGTTGGAAAGCAACCACTCTGTGATGTTACTTAGTTGCTTTGCAACATCCTCTCATGTTTAGTTTATCACATGCTCTGCAATGTCCCATGCAAAACTCAGCCTTGAGGACCAGAGTGCACAGCTTACATCCCGCACTGCACAACCATTTTGCTTGCAACCCATCTTCCCAAGAACACCTCTCTCCTCTCTCTCATCATTTTCCCTGTACTTCCAGTTTCTAAAACAAGCCCTTTGAATTTATGAAATCCCCCCGCGCCAGAGGTTCCTGTGAATTGTTCAGGTATGAAAAGCATTACACAAGCCATCAGTCACTCTGAGAGCCCGAAGGCACTAAGTGTGGCCATGGTTGCTAAAGAATGTTATCTATTTCCATCTTGTGCAAATTTAGGAGCAACTGTGGTTTCCTGTTTCAGGGTGTTGTCCAAAAATGACTCCACAGAAGTCTGCAAAAATAATCCTGGGCGTTTTGTTTTGTGAGGAAGACTTGAAGAGTTTCCCACTAAGAGGGGAAATGGCGTGTCTTGACTGCAAAGCATCCAGAGTGTTCTGTGCTGCCAGAACCCGAATGATGTTGGTTTAACCATTGCTTCGTTCACAAGCCAGGGGCCGCTTGTGGAATGAGGCAGGTTCCGCTCACTTCTCACGTTACAGGACCTGCCTGTCAAGAGACCAATTCTGCTTTGTTACCCATAAAATGGGAATGACTGCGTTGTCTGCGTCTTTGTAAAATTGATAGTCTTGTCAATGGAAAACACCTCTCGTTTCAAAGGGGCAGTAAGAGTTTCTTCTGGAATGTGAATGCCTGTGGTCCAGGAACAGTCAGGCAGGGTCTGCCCCACAATATGTTTCAACGAGAAAACACGTCACTGACGTTTTTATGGTAAAAGAGCAAAAGGAAGCCATGCTAGAGATACTTTATGAGTATTCTGGGGGGCAGGGGGCACCAGGTAGGCATAGCAATGTATGAAAATGTGGGAGGGACTTTAGACACTATATGATGACATCCCCAGCTTTAGGACTTGGGGAATCTTTTAATGTATCTCGAAGGTTTTACATGATAGTTAGAAGCCATTCGGGACTCTGAAGGTAGAATCTGAGTTTCAGTCTTCAGTGTTCTAATTGTGTACAACTACAAATGTCTATCCAGAGATCTTTGCATGATCTTTAGTACAGGTGTGGCTTCTTTTCCTCTCCCAGGGACTTCAGGTAATAGTAAAGATTAAAAATGAAGCCACCGTGTTTCAGGGTACCTGACAGGTAGAGTAGTAATACTTGGAGAAATGTGTGTGTATATATATATATATATATATATATATAGATAGATAGATAGATAGATACATATATGCATATAACTTTCTTAGATATTAAACTGACTCTGAAATAGCAGGAACATTGTATACTGGAACTATTTAGGGGAGATGAGGTCTTTATGTTCCATGTTCGTTATAGGAATGATTTCATCTTTACCAAAGGTTTTATTCTGAAATAACACTTCAGCCACAGGAGGATACAATGCATTTCCATGAGGTACCATAAAAAGCACATTATATATTCTAAGGTGTAACCCTACTTTTAGCTTGAAACCGTAACAAATTCTGACTCACTGAAAGTGAAATTTGCCAACACAGAAATCTGAGGTCAAGAACAAAGAGCTGCCAGGGGTTCAGGAGCACAAATAACTTTCCCTAAAGAGGTTAGCCATGGTATATAACTCATGAAAAGAGGCAAAGACAGCAGAAGACAGGATTGCAGTCCCAACATGGGCACAATGGCCACCTGTGGCCAAATACCAGTCCCTGTGGAAAAGGAAGGAGATCGTTTCTGTCTCTACTCTGTACCTAGGAGGCTCTTTCCTGTTAGCCCCTTGTCAAGGTCTCTGCCATCTGTGCTCCAGCCAAAGGCAAACAGGCAGGCCACAGTCCCACTGAAGGAGCTGAAATCAGGGAAGGCGTGTAACCCTACACTGCTGAGTATCCCTCAAACTGGGGAGAGCGACCGCCATCTACCTATGCAGGAGTTAGACAACCCCACAAATACTTCATGAGGTATGGGGGAGGGGACAGAGACAGACGCAGCTGTATATATACATAGTAACAGTTGCATAAGAGCTGGCAGAGTGCCACCCAGCAAGGCATGGTGCAGTCTCTACCTCCTACGAACTGCAGGCTCTATGAATGTGGGGCCCTCAGCTTCTGCCTAGTCTGAAGGATGAGCTTTTATTTTCTTTTAAAGCATTTTCTTTCTTTCTTTCTTTCTTTTTTTTTTTTTTTTAAATTTTGCTTTGGGCTTCAGGACATAGAATATGTTTCACCTACAGCAGTTTCCACAGAGCTCGCCACATTCACCTTCTCCATTCTTCATGGATGCTCGGCCCTAGACCCGAGCGTGTTAGAACCGCAGGGCAGCTGTGGCTAGGCATCAAGTACGAGCTCGGCTTAGACGTTAGGAGACTAGAAGGCTGAGGCCAAGGTCACAGCAGCAGTGGTCAGTTCTGGGCCAGGAAGCAGAGTCACCTCCACACCTCTCTAAGCTTCTGAGTGAATCTCCCTTTTCCTTAGTGGTAAGAAAATGATCCTGGACCCCTGCCCTCAGCACGTGCATCTCTGTCCAAATGGCCCCTTCGGATTCAGACAACAGTTACATTGGGTTAGAAGCCAGAACAACTTCCAGTTATCTCCCTCTACCTTCGACGGCCCCTCCTTTAATAAAGGCTCTGACTAAGGTATTGGGGTTTAAAATTGAAACAAATGTATGAGCATTTAAACATATGTATGAGTCACTTGTTGGCTGTGACAGACCATGACCAGCTTACGGAAGAGAAGGCTTGGGGCGCTTACAGTTGCAGAGGCTGATTTGCTAATGGCTAGGGGGTCTTGGAAACAAACTGCTGATCAGGAAGCAGAGCTGTAACATCTTCAACCACAAACACCAAATGTGGAGGAGCAAACAGGAAGTGGAGGCACACTATGAATTCTCAGAGCCTGCCCCCTGCAAGGCCCCATTATCTCCCCAAACAGTGTCACTAACTGGGGATTAAATGCTCAAATTCTTGAACCTCTGGGGGACACTCTCATCTAAGTCACCACCAAAGGAGAGAATGAAATCACCCTCACAAACGTTATCCACTGTGCTTCATTTTAATCTTACAGGGCACACGCTGGCTTGCTTCATCGTGCCTCTCACCAAGGTCCCGTTAGGGTCTCCCATGAAGGCAAGTACCACCCATCAGAGGGGCCTACTTAGGTATGAGGCCAGGAAAGGTTGTATGTGACTGTCATCCTGCTGCTCAGGAGCCTGAAGCAGAAAGATTGCAGGTTTGAGCCTGGGCTAACGGGGAGTTTCAGGCCAGTCTGGCTACGTACCAAGGCTGTGACTGAAAGAAAAACTCAGAAGCACCTGGCACTAGCAGGTACCAAGTCCAAGGTCAAGAAGGCCAATCTTACACTTTATTCAACCTGAAAGGTTTCTAAGCAGCAGGCCAGGTGTCAGGACATATTGCAAATGACTATTTTCTAACGGCAGACCCTGCTCTGACCCTTTCCCACGGCTGTGTCCTTTGCAACATGTTAAACTGTCCTGAACACGCACTGAACATGCACTGTCACAGGCATGCCCACACTCTCAGCTGTGCGTTCCAGGAAGACGTCAGTCAGATATTAATTGCTATTGTACGGATTAATTACTTGCTATTGTGACTTTGAGTCTTAACAATGTAACAATAATTATCTCTTAAACATTATCTGTACAAGTAATAAAACACAGCAATTCAAATTTTCTGAGCATTTACCTGGGGTTAGACAATGAAGTGGGTGCTTCTTACAAAGTTTGGAGTCTCATCATAACCATTCCTGCGATGCATTTTCCTTTGCCATGACTCAATGCTTGGGGAATACTTATTTTGTCTCTAGGTTCCGGTTTTTTTTTTTTTTTTTCTGGTCCAGTTTGTCAACTCCACTGCTTTGGGTCTGAACACAAGCCAGGAAAGGTGGTGTGTGACTGGTACTCAGGAGCCTGAGGCACAAGGATTGTAGGTGTGAGGCTAGGTACAAGGAGAGTGTCACGCCAGTGTGGCTACTGTTCTGGGGCAGGATAGAGCCTTCATAGTTTAAAAAGGAAAAACAAAAATCACCTCTCAGTATCGTCTCCATCTGGACCTCAGGCTTCAACATATGAGCTATTAGTAATACTCAATATATGAGACTAAGTTCAGGAGCAAAGTGAAGCTCCCAAGAATGAGCTGTTTGCTCCAGCTACAGAGAAAATTCAATGTTCCATGTGGCCATGAACCAAACCGTTATACATGGGCTGTGAGTGCAAACCCTTCTGCAGCCTCTCAACTTAATATACATTAATTCACACACTTATGTGCTAATGAGATCCACACTGGTGCCACTTTCCATGGTATAAAATATTTCCCAGCCTCGGCTGAGACTCACCCTTTATCATCTGCCCTCTGACACCCTGAAATCCAAAGCAGCATGCTTTTCTTGTTTCTCACAATGCACATCCTTACACTAAATGTTTCCCTGGAAGAAACTTCCCGCTGGAGAGGTTTAGTTCAAGTCGTGGTTTTTGCGTGCAAGTTTAAAGATGAAGTATGCGATTTTTAAAAATGCCATTGTGGGTTTTTGAGGGGAAAAGGAAATGTTATTTCCAGTCCCTGGATAATAAGATCAACAGACGACTTCCCAGAGGAGACATTTGCCTTTGATGGCTGAAAGCAACAGTGGTAGCTGTTTGCCACAAGAGGCCACCCCACCATTTAATCGTCTTCACTGTGAGGTGATTTGTCCTTATCTATAGCCTAAAATTCTTCCCACAAAATTTCAATGTGGCATCCACTAGCTGTTCTCGTAAATAACCCCCCAGTTTCTGCCACCCATTCAAACATTTTTGGAAGATGAACTAGGTATTCACGGGCCTCTGTTTGGGTATCTACTAGGTGCCTTTTAAATCACAAATACTTTTCAAACAGGAAGGAACAATATAACACAATCTTCGTCGGAGAGAAACTTAAGCTTAAGGCAACATATGAAGGGGCGGAGGTAGGGTATTAAGGAGACAACATGGGGGGGGTAGGAGACACCATGACATTCATATACACTACACATGCACACACATTCATACACACACATTCACACACACACATTCATACACACACATTCATACACACACATTCACATATACACATTCACACACACACATTCACACACACATTCACACATACACATTCACATACACATTCATACACACACATTCACACACACATTCACACACATTCACACACACATTTATACACACATATTCACACACACATTCATACACATACATTCATATACACACACATTCATACACATTCATACACACACATTCATATACACACACATTCATACACATTCATACATACACACACATTCACACACACACACACAAATCAGAAACTTAGTTTATTTAAGTATTTAAAGCCAGTATCTTGTATTGAAAGTTCAAATGTAACTACCTTGCTGCATTTCACCTTTAGTCAGTAACATTAAAATGCAAAATGACTAATTTTCATGCCAGATGGATCTCTAACCACATCACAATAATGATTTGAAGCAAATTGCTACATATAACTCTCCTAGCGTGTATATAAAAGTGGAACCAGGAGACCCAGGCCATCACAGAGGCCATCAGCAGTGAGGACACTGTTGTTGGTGTGTGTAATATAGCAACCTTGAGGGTTTGGCAAAAACCATAAAACAAAGAGTGAAAAAAAAAAAAGGAAGGAAGGAGGGAGGGAGGGAGGGGAGAGTGAGTGAGTGAGTGAGTGAGGGAGGGAGGGAGGGAGGGAGGAAGGGAGGAAGAAGGAAGGAAGAAGGAAGGAAGGAAGAAAGAAGGAAGAAAATAGAAGCTGTAACTAAATTATTGTTCATGGGACTGCAGTTCCTGGTTATTTGATAAATGTATGTATAGGAATCAATTCAGTATAGAACAGGCCAAAGGATCAATAAACCTGTCGGGAGCATGCTGTCACACTCTGTACCAGATTCAATCCAAAAGAGCCAAGGTTAACAGGCAGCTGCTCTGAGCATCTATCAAGTCTCAGAGTATCCATCATATCGCTGGAGGCAGGGAATTCTGCTGATTCGAGAGGGAATTTCACACACCTGCCTGAGTTGTGCTGGACCTCCTGAAGCACACTCACACTCAAACACCAACATATGCACACTCACACTCAAACACCAACATAGGCACACTCATACTTAATATATGCACACCCACACTTAAACATGAACACACTCACAATAGACCATGAGCAGTAAGCATGAAGTTCTTGTCATTTTATATTGGCACATGCACACGTGTGTGTATTTGTGAGTGTGTATACATATAGACAGACAGACAGACAGACAGACAGACAGACAATCAGTCAGTCTGTCCCTAGGTAAAGATAGTAAATACATGTGTCCCTTATTCTAAGGCTATGAGAGAAGGACTCTGAAGGCCCACTTTAAATCAACTCAAGTCTTCGTATAAACAGGATGTGTTTAAATTGTATTGTAGTGGAGATGCCATGAAAACAAAATCTCTTTTCTTAAAACACAGACGGAGCAACTTTCTCAAACCCGTTCTCTGCTGAGTAAGGTGCCCAGGTAAAGGTTTTCAGGCCAATACATCCAGCATGACCTGTAAAATCTCCCCAGCTAGACAAGAACCCAGAGCTACAGAACGAGAAACAGCCGAGTCCCTGGATGACAGCTGGGCGCCAAGTCCACTGACCTACATAACCAGGGCTGAAAGAGGCAGAAACAAACTTTTATTATGTTGAGCTGTAAGATCTATAACCTGTTACAGCCATCAGCACTATTAATATATGTCCATAGGTCTACAAATCAAATGGAAATCCAAATTATATTTCATGAAATGTCAAGCATCTTTGCTGTAACTGTGCCACTCTGGCCTGATTTATACTACATCCCACATCCTGGGAAGATGTCTCCATTTTCCCCCTCAATTTGATATTGATTCATTCTGCAAAGAAAATCCAGTTTTGCTGCTCATGGCAATTTAAACTTCTACAAGCCACATGACCACTAACATGAAAAAAGACTAAGAAACTAGCACAAAAAAATATCTGGCAATGTAGACAGACAGACAGACAGAGAGAGAGATGGACCGACTGACCAGCCAGCAGGCAGGTGTGTGTTTCAAATATAACAAAAAGCATACCCTAAAGTTAATATTTAAAGCAATGTGGAGCACCGAGATAAATAAAATGCATATAGAGGGCCTAGAAACAGATCCATTTATAAACGAAAAGGGAGAGAGATAAATGACTAAGGCAAAACTTGCCCTCAGGGAGTGGTTTGAGACAACTCACAGTAAGAAAAATGAATAGAAAAGTTTGGGTGGAGAAGCAACATTTTAGCTGACTGGGCTCTAGGTCAGGTATTTTAGTAACTTTGACAGTTCCCAAATTCTTCAGTCCTTCGAAAAATCCAAGAGGCTATCCCTGAGGCAATGTTCCTTTTCTGTTTTATTACCATGTGCCAAAATATTTGGTCTATCAGCAACATTCCATTGACCAGAAAAGGCTCTTCCTTTATAATGCTGACGTGCTAGCTGGATTTTCTTCTTAGAGCTAACATGAATGGTCTGTTAGCTGATGTCACACCCAGTACCTGACATCCTCAGGCAGAGGAATACAATAAAAATTAAGTCTCTGGAAAAAGAATGGGGTGTTTCCTTAAAAAGAATCCAGCTACTCCAAATGTCGCAAGACTTGGGCGAAGTCCAATGTACCAGTTACTGTTGATCTTCATTCCTTCATTAGCTCAAGAAACAAATATTCTTCAAATACACGTCTCCAGATTTCTCTCTCAGTCATCATTTTAAAGATCAAGGCAGGGAAATCACCTTTCTCTCCATTTTAGGTGAGAATTAATTCAACCTGATATGTTCCCCCAGAGGCTCGTGTGTTTGAACACTCATTGCCCAGAAGGTGGCACTGTCTGGGAAGGTTCTGGAAGCTTGAAGCCGTAAGGCTTTGCAGGAGGAAGTACATCACTAGAGATGTTCTGGGACATTGGATAGCCTGGCTACACATCCTTCAGCTTCCTTCCTGTCAGTTGATACAATGTGACAAGCTGGTTCCCAGCTTTCACTGTGACCCAACTTAATGACAGGCTTTCATGTGTGAACTGTGAACTCAGACAAGCCTCTACTACCCTAAGCTGTTTTTGCCAGGATATTTTATCTCCAGAAATGAAAAGAAATGAGACAAGGGATAATTGACCTGAAGTAATTCCATTCAAGGACAAAACTTGCTATACATTACAGGTGGTTTCTTCCCAACCCTATCCCTGGGGACCAGAAAGCCTAAATCCATTCTTATCTCCGGTACAAAGCTCAAGTCCAAGTGAATCAAGAAAAACCTGATTTACTGAAACTAATAGAAGAGAAAGTGAGTAAGAGCCTCCAACACATAGGCACAGGGGAAGTTTTCCTGAACAGAACACCAATGGCTTATGCTCTAAGATCAAGAATCAACAAATGGGACCTTATAGAGGTGTGCAGCCATGGGGATGGGGGGACTGAGGGTAGCTACCAGCAAGTCCCAGATGCCAGGAAAACAAGAGGCTCCCAGGACCCAACAGGGATAAGATTATCTGAAATGCCTAACAAAGGAGAGGGAGAACCTGTAGAGACCATATCCAGAGGTTAGGCAAAGCCCCTGGTTGGGGAATGGGACCACCCACATATCTCCAAATTCTTAACCCAAAACGGCTCCTGTTTAAAGGAAATATGGGGACAAAGTGTGGAGCAGAGACTGAAAGAAAGGCCTCCCAGAGACTGTCCCACCTGGGGATACATCCCATATGCAGACACCAAACCCAGACACTATTGCTGATGCCACGAAGTGCTTGCTGACAGGAGCCTGATACTGTCTCCTGAGAGGCTCTGCCAGAGCATGACTATTACAGAGGTGGATGCTCGAACCAACCATTGAACTGGGAATGGGGTCCCCAATGAAGGAGTTAGAGAAAGAACTGAGGGAGCTAAAGGGGTATGTAACCCCTTAGAAAGAAAGAACAACAATATCAACCAACCAGACCCCACAGAGCTCCCAGAAAGTAAACCACCAATCCATGTGGAGCAACCCATGGCTCCAGCTGCATATGTAGCAGAGGATAGTTTTGTAAGGGCATCAATGGAAGGAGAGGCCCTTGGCCCTGTGAAGGCCTGTGAAGGTGGAGAGGAATAACAGGGCGGGGAGGAGGGAGGGAGTAGGAGGGGGAGGGAGCACCTTCATAGAAGTGGCAAGAGAGGGGAAGCGATAGGAGGTTTCCAGAGGATAAAACAGAAAGGGAATAACATTAGAAATGTAAATAAATAAAAACAACCAATAAGAAAGAAAGAAAGAAAGAAAGAAAGAAAGAAAGAAAGAAAGAAAGAAAGAAAGAAAGGAAGGAAGGAAGGAAGGAAGGAAGGAAGGAAGGAAAGAAAGAAGGAAGGAAAGGAAGGAGGAAAGAAAGAAAGAAAGAAGGAAAGAAAGAAAGAAAGAAAGAAAGAAAGAAAGAAAGAAAGAAAGAAAGAAAGAAAGAAAGAAAGGAGGAAAGGAAGAAGGAAGAAAGGAAAGAGAAAAGCTCAGTGTCCCAGGAGGATATGCCTTTCTCATCCAGTTTTTACCAGTATGATTAGCTACCAGTGGCCTGGTGCCCATGCACAGTGATGTAGGTACTGACTGTTCAGAACCCTCTCCTTGGCTGTACCAAAAAAAGAAAAAAGAAAAAACAAAACAAAACAAAACAAAAAAAATACAGAATTCCCCCAAATGATCCCCCAAAGGATTCCCCAATTTCTGGCTTCCTGTGCCTAAAAAAATCTGGCTGGGAAATGATCATCTGAGCCCTATTGTCAACAACTCTGAGTTCTTTTTTGTTAGCAATGCCATAGCTGAGAGTCCGGAATCTGCACTCGAACCTGCATCTGTGCTGTTCTACCCGCCTGTAGTGCTATCTTATATCTGTTTGCTATTTCTCTAAGTAACTTGACTGTGGAGAGAAGTTCAAGATCGCTCTTTTGTGCGTCCACCTCTGAAGCATGGAGGCAGGACTCGAGGGAGAGAGGTGGACAGAGGTGAGCATGGAGGAAGGATAAATTTAATCACGTCTTGTTGGACCTGACTGGGGAAAGAGTCACTGATACAGTGTGGAAAGCACCCACCTTTAGTGCACAGGTCAACGCCCCATCAGTCAGAGTAATGACTTTATAGGTACAGGACAAAGGTCCTCACACCCCCTTTGTAAAAGACAGAAGGAAATCTTACAAAAGTGAAATCACCAGAAAGAAAGCAGTGTGCTCTTAATTTGTCTCCGTAGAAAAGGCACAGGCAGTGGCAGTCTGCCACGTTAACCATCATCTGACTTGGAGACAGCATATGAAGGTTCTTCTGTCCTCTGAGACTGAACTCTCTTGAATAATTTTTCCTTAAACTCCTGTAACAGACATCATGTGCTGCTTCTATTTTTATGATTTTCCCTATTTTGAACTTGATAAAAAAATTCGTGGGAAGAGGTCAAGGTGTCCCGTTAGCCTTGATCAGACAGACAATCTGTGCCTAAAACATCTTTTCTTTACCAGTGCAAAGTCCATCACAAAGTGGTTAATAAAAAGTGTAATCTTAGGGCTCAGACTGACATGGACAAAGTAACTAAAGTGGCATTTGTAAATATTGTCACCAGCTACAAGAACCTGCCCATCTTCGCCACATCCAACAGCTCACCAGTCAATTCACTTATGATGAGAAGGCTTCACTTCTTAGGTTGCCCCAAAAGAGTAAGACAAATTTGCCTGAATAATATATTTGCGTAAATAATGTGTAAGGCATTCATTTTTAACAGACCCACAGCTGTAATCTAGTAACTAGAAGAATAAAGATAAAAAGGGGTCCTAGATATATAGACAAAAAAAAAAAAAATTAACAAAAAGGTTTTAAAGAAAATTATTTAGTCAAAATTTAAAAGCAATCAAAATAAAACTAAAAAAACAAATCACATGTTACAAGACAAATATACCAAGTTTTATATGATTCAGCTTCTGCAAGTCACTAGAGCCTCACACTACTAGGAAATGCTTATGGAATAATGTCAAGGGGGAAATGCAGGCACATATCTAAATATGTATGGGCATATAAACTGTAAGTATATACATAAATAAATGCATACTATATTCCCCTGTTCTTAGACTCCATGAATTTTGAAATATGCAGTCATTTTAATAGCAGCTTCTTTGAAGGAAAAAGAAATAGTGCCACATAAAATGCATACAACTCTGAGGTGCGCTGGGGTTACAAAGCAAAGCGAACACGCGGGGGCTATGGGGTTTCTGGCGGAAATGCTGTGTGGCTGGGTGGAAGAGCACGTGAGCTGATGGTCGAGGGATACAAGAGGAAACACATGCCGTACCAAGAGTATTGCTTTTTGTTGGAATTAGGTTATTTATCCAATTTTTCTTTATTTCACAATTTTTTTGAACATTTATAATGTCTATAAACTAAACTGCAGCAAAAGTATATTTTTAAGAAGTTTCCCCAAAGAGTGCAATATTGTCATTCAACACTGTACTGTGTATAAGGCAAATTCCTGTCTTTGCATTTCAAGCTCCATCTACATCAAGGTGCTTCTTGGAACATATTTACCCTTGACATTTCTTCTGGAGGAAGGAGAATGTTTACCTTTTTACTTTCTTTATATTTCTCTTCCTTGCTTCTTTGGTGCTTTCAGGAGCAGCTGGACTTTGTTTAAACAACCAACATCATGGCAGATTTTTCTACTGTTTTCTCTACACCTAAACCAGAACCATTTTTTCAGAATCCAATCTCAAATCCAACAATAACTATTACCTAGATACAATCAACTCAGAAACAACCTAAATACACTGAAAGCATTAACAAGCTCTTCTGGCTATTAATAAAAATTCCTTATCTCCGTGACACTTCTTACTTAAATGAAAAGTTATCTCTTATCCTAAAAGACTTACTTTGGTGACTCTGCAATTGCCCAGACACCAACAATTCTCCAATAACAACAACTAAGTCAGAAACATTCAGACTTCCCTCAACACACACTAACTTCAGAGAGCATTAGTTCTGCAGACACTGTAAGTAACATGTGCTAACTTCTCGGTATTCTGCAGGAATATTATACAGCTCTGTTAAAGACTCCCACCGCCAGAATGCTGCAAGAAAGGCATAACATGCTCTCAATGTTACTGAAACACAAGACAAGAACTAATTCCAAATGGCAGTGTGAGCAGGAGAAAGCGAATGAGGATCAGCACACACTGGGAGCAAGTCGAGTGTGCCCAGGCTCTCCCCTTTTGTCCAGTCCCTTCTCGTGGGACATTAGAAGGTAACTGAAATAACACCTGCACGGCTATTCTTGGGAACTATTTCTAGTTGAAGAGCATACACAGAGCACCCCTGGCTGAAATAATCATCAAAATTTACTCAGGAGTGGAAAGGGAGAACTCATTTAACCTCTACCTGGCTGGAATACTCATCAGAGACCCTGTGTATCTATTCCAGACCAATTGTGATTGTATAGAATAACATTTACATTTACTGACTTCACACCATTAAACTCAAAGAAGTCACACAATGAAGAAGACTGTAAATTTGAAATTAAATCTATAAGAGATTTTTCTAAAAAAAAAAAAAAAAAGATGTAGTTTCACTGACCCATGTGGGTGAGTGGGGTGGGGTGGGGGGGGTTGTGATGGCAAATATGAAGTTCAGCGGACAACTTGCAGTAAGAATCATGTAGATTCTGGCCATGAAATTCAAGGAATTATGCTTGGCAGCAAGGGCCTTAACCCAGTGACCTATCTTACTGGCCCAGGACTATGCACTCATTAAAAAACACAGTTCCTGGGTTGATAACCCAGCAGCATCACCCCTCAATTTGGCTGTTTCTCAGATGATACTCAGCTCAAGACAATAATCCTGGTGAGTTCAGCATCGTCCCTGAAGTCACATGATGCCAAGGTCCAGATGTGCACAGCTGCTGCATGACTACAGGTGTTTCAAAGTCAGTTAGGCTGTGCTAAGAAGCATAGCTAATTCTCCGTGTGAGATGTCCCAACCCTCTAAAACCTAGCACAAGCTGAGAAAACCAAAGGCTTGCTACTTCGCTTTGTACTTAACATTGCTACACCCGTCCCGCACCTTAGTGTCAAGGCAGCCTGTAAAATCTTGGTGGCTTCCCAAGTCACCAGCCTCAGGAAAAAGAATCAAAATCGGAAACTCCTAATCTGGACATTTATCATTTTCCAGTAAAAATAAACTTGAAAATCCTAAACTCCATCACTGTGCTTGAGGGGACCCTGGACAGTGCCTCTGATAGATGTAATTATGCTACCATGAGGTCATAAGGATGGGCCCTGATGAGAAAGGATAAACGCTCCGATGATAGAATAGAAAACAAAGACCATGTGAGGGCAGCAAGAAAGCAGCTGTCTGCAGGCTAAGGAAAAACCTCAAAAGACACCCAAGCTGCCAACACCTCCATCTTAAAGTTTGAGCCTCGTGTACTGTGATAAAATCTGTCACTGTGGCTTACATCACTGCTTGTGCTGTGTCACCAGAGATTCCCTATGTGCCTAATACACTTGTTGTCACTTCTCTCAAATCCATCAGTGAAAGCACCTCAGAATAGAAAATGTTGCGAACAAGTGGCCTTACTGCGTTCTTCCTCCTCTCTCCTCAGACACTGAGTCTCTGGCAAAACTCAGACCCCCTCCTGATTCCCATGATGCCTCTGGCCCTCCCTGCAGCTCTGATTTTATCCAGTAGCAATCGAGTATGCCCTGCACACCTAGCACTGTGCAGCAGTCCCCATGATGTGTTATACACAGCCACCTGTGGAAGTCCAAGGTGTAAAGTCAATGCGACCCGAGTCTAAGCTTCGCCTTACCTACTGACTAATTGTGCCACTTTGAGCAAATTATTACCATCACCAGCGTTTTGAGTGCTAATCTATAAAATGCCAGAAATGTTTATTTGATGCCTTTAGTGTCAAGCTAGATGTCCAGAATGCCTGCACGGTTCTTTAAGCAGAGTGCCAGGAAGGTAGACGGGACATAAGCAAACAATATTCATATGTATTATTTATCAAAAGCCATTTAAGTTGACAGGCAGGGAATAAGGAGACACAAGCTGACTATATCATTATGAAACTAAACATACCAATCTTTTCTTTTTAAAAGACATAACAATAGATAATGCTCCTACCTTGCCTAGAAATCTCCATGGCAAACAGCCTGGCCTCAAACTCATAAAGACCCACCCACCTTGGTCTCTGAAGTACTTTGAATCAAAACTACAGATTACCATGCCAGGCAGAGACTAACATTCATGATCAATACGAGATCCCAAAATATTATAGCCTCAAAACATCATCCATGTCCTTCATTTCCGAAGACTGTGTACATCTTAGGAAAGGAAGATGGAAGAGAAGAGTCAGGATGAAACAGGTAAGAGGTGCATTTGATAATAAAGTGGCCACAGGAATAGTGGCGTGGGGAGAGGAGAGGAGACAGGGACAGTAATGACTCTGGTAGTTACACATATGTCTAGGGGCACAAGATAGGTTCAAAGCCTAAGAACATCCATGGAGCCTCTTACAGTGGGGCTTGGTAAGCTTTTTAAACAAAATGCTCAAAATGATCCTGTTAGAAAGAGAAACAAATAGATGCTTTCAGCTGCCAACAAGTGGGATCGTCAAGGGCATGCATGGTGAGCAGTGCCTAGAACAGGAGGAAAACTGATCTCACTCATGGAAGTGCCTAGAACAGGAGGAAAACTGATCTCACTCATGGAAGTGCCTAGAACAGGAAGAAAACTGATCTCACTCATGGAAGTGCCTAGAACAGGAGGAAAACTGATCTCACTCATGGAAGTGCCTAGAACAGGAGGAAAACTGATCTCACTCATGGAAGTGCCTAGAACAGGAGGAAAACTGATCTCACTCATGGAAGTGCCTAGAACAGGAGGTAAACTGATCTCACTCATGGAAGTGCCTAGAACAGGGGCAGGCCCACAGGGTGAGGAGGTGGTAGGAAGCCGAGGTCCCTTTTCTGCAACCAAGGTTAAGTCAGGAAGGACCCAGATATCTCCATGTTCAACACGAGACACTTGGAAGCAACACAGTCAACAATGTCATTCCGCACACAAAACTTTATCTTTCCCGAAAACTGACATTTTTCATCCTGGATATGAGGTTTATTTGGATTTTAATTCTGCATTTGGCTGAACTGAGAATGACAAACACAGTAAAACATTATAAATTCGAAACTAATTTTAAAAATTAAGCTGGCTAAACTAAGCCTTCATTGGTTTGAACTAACAATCTGGCTGAAAGAAAATCCAACTGTCTGCATGCCTAACCCTGGACTCCCAATATGTCCAGTTGAAACAGTTATGGGGGTGGGAAGCCAAAATTAGTACCTCACATCTGAACCAGATTTCAAATAAGGAAGGAAATGATCTGTGGTGTGAGTTGTCTAACCCTAACACAGAGCTCTGTGAGAGAAAAATAATCTCGAGGCCAATGGAAAGTTTATGAGCATACCTGACAAGGTGATCCCAAGACCAATTTTTATTAAACCTCAACATGACACCATTAACAGAAGGACATTATATTTGTGAAGAAGCCATTCAAAGGCAGCAGAAGTCAGAGAAAGACAATGTGGCAAATGTACTGCAGTCAAGGACAATGTCCTGGTGGACAAAGAATCTAGAGGGAGAAAGTGAGGACAAGCTACCAGAGGGGTCTGTGGTCTTTCCGGAGCTCTGGGGCTCACCTTTATTTTATTAACCATGTCAAATGATGGAGCCATACCTAACAGAAGCAGGAATACAGACACAATAACCGAAACCTTGTAGACCGACAGACTTCTCCTTTCAGGTAAGAACTTCCCAGAAATTCCCTCACCAGGCACTGTGGTGCTCGGTCGCTGTGGTGCTTACAAGAATGTCCCGGACACAAGGTTTGATGCACAAACCTGCATAAACCAGGGCGAGGCAGCTCTTGCCTGGAATCCCAGTGCAGAGTGAGAGAGGCGCTGGTTGAACAGGCTCATGTTGGGCACATGGTAAATGTGAGACCAGCCTGGGCTCAGGAGAACTAAAGAAAGTGGTACCTGCTGGGATACTCCTGCAGGGACTGCATCATGTCTGCCACAAAAGACATCAAGCATAAAGGCATTTTCTCATAAGCTTGTTCAAACTAGGAAAAGCTGTGGAGACTTCCTCTGAAAATTTTAAAGCAGATTTCCTGGGCCAAAGTATGCATGGTAAGTTCTGACATAGAAGCAAAATATACGGCAGAACTGAAAAGCATTAAAGTCTACACCCTACAGAACATGGAGAACCCATTTAAGAGATTTCAAAGGATTCTCTCCCCACTCCTGGCCAATGCCACTGCATGAATACAGCAAGAAGCAGATATGGAAGAGAGTGTGGCTCAGGATAGTGTGTTAGCCTGGCACGGGGTAGGCCCTGGGTGGGGGACGGGGGAAGGAAACAAACACATGGGTAAACATGGGGAAGGAACCCACTATTTTAACTCAGGGGAATGACGCCGAGTCTCAGCTCTCTTGCCCACAGAATGTACAGAACAATGACCATCTTATAGGACCAGAGGTTAACAGGTAAGATGACGGGACACGACAGAGCCCATTATCCTAAAGGATGTCTACAGCAGTAGTTTCAAAGGCAGAATACATGGGTTCAAGTCCAGACTAGTCTTTTACAAGCTTTGTGGACCAAGGCTAAATAAGTGCTTTGCCTCTGCATGCCTCCAAATTCACTTCAGAGGATGATAACAGCAGCTACCTCCAAGAGTTGTAATGGAAATTAGATTAATTATGTGAGCACGGGCCGAGTTTGAGCATACCTGACAGGCAATAATGCTGGTGGGGGAAGTTATTATTTCAGACAGCAAATCCAATATTCTAAGTTATATTTCCAAATGCAGTCATTCTGCAAGTGGAGCTTCTATCACCACGTCAGAAACCCGAAGGCGCAGCTGCAGGAGGATGCCAGTTAGAGCTAGGGAGAAAGCTAGCTCATCTGCATGGGATTGTGCATGCGAAGCGCCTCCTTCTTGTTGGCTGAACAACATGATTACATGCATTTTGGCAGATATAATTTCTTGATTGACTCTTTCTGGGATATTTATAAGATACAAATGTATAAATCAATGTATAAATATAATCCATTTAGAAATACTAAAGAGATACTAAATTATTTTTAAATATACCACCTAGAATAGTTACAACCAGTTAACACATGAGATTATCTTGTCTCTTTAAGCAAGTAATTACTTCAGGCTTCTCATCCGAAACAATCAGAACAGTTTTGCCACCCCAATGTCTAACGTAGATGTGCAAGTATATGTGTGCTTGCATTTCGCTCTTTATGTGCAGTTTGAGGAAGGGCATTCTTGTAACAACCATCTCCTCTTTAATGGGAGAAACGTCTCAAAGTACCAGCTAGGAGAAAAGAGAAAACCATATTTTGAGTTTTGTCTGTTTCAAGGGTCTTTGGAAGTTTCTCGGCTTACCCGTTTCTAGCTTTCTCAAGGCAGTCACACAGGGACAATGGTGGGGAGTTATCCAGAACCAGGGAAAGAAAGAGATGGGTGCCACTCACAAGACAAGAATGAGCTGAATGTTTTGAATTTACTTTCTTTCCCACCTGCATCAAGCATCAACCAATACACGGTTATAAACAGGGGTCACCAGACTATTTTTTAAATGAACAAAATGTTCTTTACCTTTTTAGTCTATTTTTAATCGGCCAAAAAAAAATATTCTGTTAATTTTAAAAACGTACTGTCACTTAAAAATTGACCACTGTTTTATTGGCCATAATGTGGCCTGTCGGTACATGCTTCCATTACACACCAGGTTCTTTCACAGAATTTTTGAGACAGAGGCTTACACACATAAAGACATTTCAGTGAGAAGGCTCACGGTATTGGTTCAGAACTCACTTGGTTTTGTGAGAACTTGCTGCTCGAGCAAAGGAGACGAGACACACCGCCATCCTCAGCTCAGCGATGTGAAGTTCCAGAAACTGACTCGAGGACGTTCTTTACCACTAAATGCCCATCATGCCGTATTGCAGCAATAACTTCAGAGTCTAAGATGACTATGTTAAGGCTTGACGTGTAAGCTGAATGGATGGGTGGGTGTATGGATGGTTGGGTAGATATTGTGATGAATGGATAGACATAGCAATAGGGGTGAGCAGATATATGGCTGGATAGATGGTTATGTGAGTGAGTGTCTAAATGGATGAATTGGTGGATTTCTTTTCCAGGTTTTATAGCTAGAATAGCAGCCATTCAACGTAAGTAAACACGGAAGCCTGCAAGATGGTAGCATTTGTTATTGTAAGACAGTGAGAAGATTCACACCACCCAGATCTAAAGCACAGCGGTCGTAAAATTCACAGGAATGCCTTCAAAAAGATGGCAATTCTGACTTGCTACACAGGTTGTTGGATGGTAGAGCTCTGGAGGTTGTGCTCCATGACATCACAGCATTCCTCAGAGCTGGCTTTGGAATGCAGTTTAAATGAGCAGATCTGAGCAGCTCAGTGGTAAAGATAACATACAGAGATGCTGTGTCACACGGCAGGAGTCCAAGCATCAGAAGAAAAGCCTTTTGCTTCTTTTTTTCTCTGAGATGTACATCATGAAACCACAGGGCATCTTGAAAATTAAATAAAGGAAGTGATCATCTTCAGCTCCATGCAAAGCCAAGGAGGTCACAGAGCACATCACATGGGCATTCTCCCCAACTTCAGGACCTTGACATATAAGCTAAACAAAACTGCTGAGTAATGTTCTGGACTATATTAAATAAAACAAACAAACAATGAAACTAAAGAGAGGGATCACACAACACAGAGCATTCACATAGTCCTGAAGATTGGGGTTTGGAGTCAAAGAACCAGAGCAACTAGTTAGGCACAGTAGGACATGCTGGTCATGCAGAGGAAGGAAGACTTTGCTATTCAGCTAGACTGGTGCAATTCGGGCTTACACAGAGACACCACCTAAAACAAAACATGGAGGGCTGAAGAGAGGTTCAGTGGTTAAGAACAACTACTACTCTTACAGAGGACCAGGGTTTGGTTCCCAGGATCCACTTCATGCCGCTCACAAACTGTTCTAGCTCCAGAGGCTCTGGCTCTCTTCTGCTCTCAATATATGGTGTGCAAATACATACTTAGGCACACGTACTTTGACATATAACTTAATTACTCTTCAAGAAATATATGGTCAAGAGTGGTTGAAGAAAATATCTAACATTAGTCTCTAACCTACACACACACACACACACACACACACACACACACACACACACGTACATATATATATATATATACACACACACATACACACACACACGCAGAGAGAGAGAGAGAGAGAGAGAGAGAGAGAGAGAGAGAGAGAGAACGATCATGTGTGCAAAGAGAAAAGAAAGGGGGGGCCTGTTCTGTTTAGCAGGAATACAAGGACAAAAATCCTCCAACAACATCTGTGTTGGGAACATTCTTGTAGAGCCATTCACTTTTCCTGCCACTAATGCCAAGCAATTCTAAGCAAATTTTAATAGATTGGGGGTAGGAGAAAGAGGCTACGAGAGACATGTAAAGTGGAGGGGTGGGAAGGCACCCGCTGTTGGAGTAGTTAACCCAGGAAGGTTTCCTCTGGTCTGATCCTTTCAGGATTTCCCAGGTGGCATCCTTTTAGTGACTAGGCTAAGTGATACAGGATAAATGGGCCCCAGCCTGCACCCACCATCAACAGGGGCTCACTTGGCCCTGGCTGTGGAAACAGAAAGGTCATTCATTACCCAATGTGAACAAACAGAATGCACGTTCGTGATAAATAAGAGCCATTGTTGAACTACAGTGTTGGGAATTCCCCAACACTTCCTTGACATTAATGTACTGTTTGAGGAAGGCTCCGTGAGGCTCTCTCAATATTATTTAGTGCTTCATGCTTTATGGGGGACACTATGAGACATTTACTTCTTGTTGGGATGAAAGAGTCTCAACAAATATTGAATACCTGGTAAGGCATATGTTTGGGCACAAGGTTAGCAGAGGCAAATGAAGTCTACACTGAACATAGAGGAGACATGATGCAGCCAGGTTTGACCTAATCAAAGGGTCAATTACATGTACTACTGTCTCATACTCTGGACCAAAGCGGAAAACTGGAACTGTAAAATCTATTACCGGAATCCTCAGATCCACAGATCAGATCCACGGGGACTCGAGAATCACAGTGTGCCTCTGCTCACAATCCTGACCACAGTCCTTAGACACCAGCTGCTGTCACTCAAGACAAGACTTGTCACCCTACCCTCAGGAGTTCTTTGCCCAGCACATTCTAACTGGCCCAGTTCTAAACACAGCCTAACTGGCTCTGTTCCAATAAATCCCAGCCCAGCCAGACACAGTCTTTAATCCTCTGGTCCCCACAGAAGCTTCTCAAGACAGAAAGTACCCAACAATGCACGGCAAGTGTCCTCGGCAAATCTATGACCCCGTTTTCATTGAGTAATGAATGACTCACCATCAACTACAAGCCAGCACTGTGCAAATGAAGGGGTCACATCATGCACAAAAAGAATTCATATGCCTTGCTTTGGTCTAATAACACCCTCCAATGAAGTAGAGAGAGCCTAGTATGTCACGACTTACATGTTACCAAGTGCTGGTATCTACACGTGGCATACAGTGATTGTAAACACATGTTTGTGTTGCTCTGTGAAAGGATGGTCAGATGCATACACACATTCCAAACAGTATCCATACAGTTGGAAGGTCTGAATTCCTATGGGAAAGTATGCCCTAAATGACATGCCTTTAAAATATGACAATTATCCTGTCAATAAGAAAACATGGACTACAGAAACCATGTAGTATGAAATGAAATTTTATAATAAAAACATTCAAAGAGGTATAAACAAAACACACAACAGACATGTATCATAAATCAGCAATGATGACTGAGCTGTGTTAAGAATCAGTTAGGCTGGAGAGATGGCTCAGTGGTTAAGAGTGATGGCTCAGTGGTTAAGAGTGTTCACTATTCTTCCAGAGGTCCTGAGTTAAAATTCCAGCAACAGCAGAGTGGCTCACAACCATCTGTAATGAAATCTGATGCCCTCTTCTGGTGTGTCTGAAGACAGCTACAGTGTGTGTGTGTGTGTGTGTGTGTGTCTTGAAAATATATATTATTAAAAATGAATCATCAATTAAATGAAAATATGCATTAAGGAAAATCTATTTTGATGTTTAAAAAGAACTTGAATTTGTCAAAACATAAAAATCTGTTAAGTGGTATACATGAAGCTATATACTATTTTATTACACCATACCAGAGGAATTTTAGAGTGTTTTACAATAAACATGACATGAGCTCTATTCATGAAGCCACTTTTTTACAAAGTGGATAATTTCTTATGTACCCAATGCCTAGTATAGATACAGTGGGGTTCAGGTTAATTGTCATGACCTATGTCCTAGAATATAAGATTTTGTATTTGCCAACCTAATACTACTATTCATCATTTTTTATTCATATACAAACCAATGGAGCTTAGCACTGGGAGATATCAAAAGATCAGGTATGAACCTTACAGGGTACAAACTGGTGAGGAATGCCATAGGATGCATCCCCAGCAGTTACATGAGATACAGAATCAGGAACCCTACATCCTAACCTCCTTCTATCTCTCCAGCCAAATGAGTGCTACTTGCTATGGAGATAAATAAGGGGTAACATGAAGTCTAATTAGGTGCAATGTGTATGCAGGTGACAGCAAAACCAGAGCTGGGAAATCATCTCAAAAGGTATAAATTATAAATTAAACCTCCAAAATGTGAGTTTGACCTAATATTTCCTGGAATAAGCAAGATTACTCAGCAAAAGAAACAGTTTTCCAAAATAGAAACTTAAAACAACACAAGTTTTCAGTTCACTGTCATGGCCTGAACTCAAGATATCCCAATAGGATCATGTGTCCCCACCTGATGGCACTATATTGTCAGGTGGTAGAACCTTTGGAAGAATACTGGAGTTGCCCTGGGAACTGAACCTTCCCCAGCCCCCTTTGCTTCTCTGCCATCATGAGCCACATAACCATGGAATAAGCTCTCTGAGGTCACAAGACACACAAGCCAATCTCTTCCGGCTTAGGTTATTTCTATCAAGTATTTTTGTCACAAAAACAAAACCGAAGTATTGCCATACTTCTTTCTGTCCTGTGTTGTCTGTGAGAGGCCATCTGAGAGTCACAATGACAGAACACAGAACAGGGGTAGAGAGAAGCATGCCCTTAGCCTCACGGCTTCTTCCCCAAGGCAGACCCCACATGACCCACAGGGAGTGTGTGAAACCAAATCCAGCCTCACTCCAGGCCTGAGCATGTTCAAGACTCAGGCTCAATGTGGAAGCAAGCAGAGGGTGAAATACTCCCTTCCATGTTAGGAAGGGGAGAAAGCAATGTACTTCCTTTAGCACAGAAAGCACTATATAAATCACCACTAGGCTTCAGGATAGGTTAGAAATTGATACCATTAAAAAAAAAAGCTTTAAGATTTAGAAAGGTTTATGTTTCTGGAACTTGTCAGATAGACTCTAATCCCACAGGTGGTAACAGGCATAATAAAAGAAGGCTGACTCAAGCAAACCCAAGAAACGGAAGTTATCCTCAGGAAAACTGGACCCCACTCTAGGCCATGATAAGTGCTGAGGTAAAAAGGCAAGCCATCCACACCTGTTAGCAAATCAGCCGTCGATGAAAGGAGTGAGTTCTAAAGGACGCCCCTAAAAAGCCAGGGGACGGAGGGTCAGGTGAGGAATATATTACCCAGTGATTTCCACTGACCTGATCAATCAGTGCCAGCCTTCAATGTCACTCCAGTGTCACAGCCACTCAGCATCACAGTAGGCTAGTCCTCATACTTCACTATGTTAGAGCACTTACATTGATATTCACTAAATGTAGTGCTCCCTGGAGGGAGAGAGGGTAAAAGTTCACAGCAGATACTCACTGCGTTTCCAGGAGATGAAGAAAGATTATCTTAGCTGATCCCAGGCTAACAAGCTTATTTTGATATATTGATTTAATCTGTTCTAAGTCACACAGTTACTAGTGATAACGATACCCAAAGGTTTTTCAGTATTGTCCATATGTCACACATACACTAAAAAATTTACATGATTTCAGTGACGTAAAATTGTTTTTACTCATTTTAATCCATTAATGAAATTATGGAATTAGTATTTAAGAAAGAAGGCCAAATCTCAAATCTTACTCCAATCTCTTATGAAATTTATTTCAATCAAAACGATCTCTTCTGGATCATACTTAAAAATCTAGTGCCTAACACCTACTTCAGGTTTTATTCATGCATCTATGCTAAAATCATGTGTGAGGGATTCTTTAAAATCTACTTTACCATTCCGTGTGGCTAGAAGGAAAAGACATTTGACTAAGAGGGTGAAGGTCATTGCACGAAGACCAACAACTATTTTCAGCACCAAAAATAACCTACTAGTGGCCATGTAAAAATAGATTCGTGATGGAAAATTCCTCTTAGCTTAAATTGGCAAGTAAGTCTCCAGACTACGAGAATCATCCCTAATTTTACTCTAAAATCTGTGAGGCAGCTACTTCAAGTGTCTAGTTTACTTTTTCGTGCACTTGCCTTTACAAATAGGAGGAGCTCCTGTGAGCACTAACAGGGTCTTTCTGTCTTCCAAGGTCGAGGTTCTACACACTCTGCCAAGACTGGCTATGAGAGACAGGAGCAAGTCTTAGGTGCTGGTCCTCATTAATGAAAATTTTGGACAAGAAATAAATTCTTTAAATATCAGGCTGATATTCCTAGTAGACCAGAATTATTCCAAACGGACTTCCATCTTTTTCAATTATAATGCAAAACTTCAACTTTTCCAGTATAAAAATATGTATAGACAAAGGGAACAGTTGTTTTAAAAGGCACAGAAGTCAAAGAAACAGAACTAAGGAGACAGGAATGTGGCCTCTGAGAAGATATTCTGAAAATAAATTCAGTGAACAAAGTCCTAATGTGTCCTAGTTGGATTCTCTTCCCAGCTCAGCCATTAACTAAAATGTACCTACAGGGCAGGCAAGATGGCTCAGTGGGTAAAGGCACAGGCTGCACAGGGCTACTTGAGTTTAATTCCAGAGCACATATAAAAATGGAAGAATAAAACAGATCAAAAAGCCATCCTTGAACATGCACAGGAGCACAGTGTACACTCCTACACCTGCTCCAACATTTGTGCACAGGTACACTAACACAGAAACTGAAAGAAAATGCAGCTACTTAGACACCCTACTAAACCTGTTTGGAGTGCAGTTACCTGACCCCTGGCCGATGAAGAGGCAAACAGCTAACCATGGTGTGTGTGTGTGTGTGTGTGTGTGTGTGTGTGTGTGTGTGTGTGTGTGTGTGCGCGCGCCTTTCAATTACTAGGTGATGTTCCTGAAGGACTATACCCAGAGCAGGCTATATAAGCACAAAATGTAGTGGCTCTGCTTATGCCTCTGTACCATGCAAAAAGGTCGGCAGCACAGGAAGTACTTTGAATGGGATGACATAACACACGGGAAACCGTCCATGCTTCCTGGGAGACGGCTCTCCATCCCTGTCACATTAGCCCTAGCCTCATTCATATTTGCTGCTTAGCATTTGCCTTACAGTGCATTTCTCCCAGACCCTCACACCTCTTTAATCTTCTCGTCCTTCGCTCCTCCCTTGGTCTCTTTCTTGCTGTACCCTTGGGACTGTACTGCTTGCCTTCATTACCTTTGTAATTCATCACACATCACTAGTCATTTAATTTTCTGTATTCCGATGTAAAATGGGAAAGAAAATAACCACCTACCACTGAAATAATCATATAAAATGTATTAGAGATGTCTTTTGTCAGTTTGAGTCAAATATGTAAATGAGGACGTGTCAACATGTATGATTCTGATACTCATGAACGAAACCATTCGTGTAGAGCTCAAGTAACTATAGATAAGGGGGTAAGGCTCAGTAGCATAACTCATGCTTGTTTAGCAAGAATAAAGCCCTGGGGTCCATACTCAGCACCACTAAAAGAACCCCCCCCAAAAAACAGAACACACACACACACACACACACACACACACACACACACACACACATATCCAAAGGCACCCCAAACCAAACCAAGTCAAAAAACAAAATCAAAAACAGTATTAGTAGCTACAGAAAATCTACACTGAAGTGAGTATTTCAAAAGGGGTACAGACTCCATGATCAACACATCATACAAAGAAGCACAAATTCTCGACGTGCAGGAAAGAGTACGCCAACAAATGTTCGTGGCTAAAAAAAGCACCAATTTGAATAAAAGTGTTAGAAATGTAGGAGATAATGAGGTTGCCCAGAGAGGTCAGCAAACCCTAGGAAATCTCAGCCTTATGTAATTTTCACGAACAGACTACAGGAAATACAATATCAGGATCCCCGGAAGGTAGACACAGCTAGCTTAGCTCAGGAATGTTAATCTTGCAGTAGCCACCAGAGATTTAACATGAATACATTACTGTTTGGCCACCCACGGAAGATGGTGGAAAAGGGGGGGCAGAGCAATAAAAATTCGAACAGTTATTGTCCATCGTGACAATGAATCCCATAGGTCAACCTGATTTGGCCTTGTGATGCCCACGTATCGGGTTCGGTGTTGTTTCTAGGTAGGTATGTGGATGTCTCTACATGAGATAAACAACTGAATCAACTGACTGGGAAAAAGAACAGTGCCCTTCAATGTAACTGAACATCATCCAATCAGCTAAGGGCGAAGGAGGAGGAGGCAGCAGGATGCGGCCTGAGCTTCTTGGCTTCTATCGGCTGTCTGGTGTCTCCAGCAGGGACCGTTTTGTCTGATGACCTTCATGTTCATCATCACCTTCACAGCCACACCAGGCAGTTCCCATGAGACTGAACACTTTGGGTGCAAACACTTGGACTACAAATATTTCCAGTTTGGAGGTTGGGAGGTTCAAGAATATTTGCAATGTAATTAAGGTAGCTTAGGAACCAACATTAATTTTAAACTCGAGATTCATTTACATGCCAGCTACACCTTACAGTCCAAAGATAGTTGTATATGTTATTCTTATTAATTTGGGACACGAAACAAAGTTTTCATGAGATAGTATTTTCCTCTTGCAGTTCTGTATGAAGACTTCAAACTCTCCAGTTTTGGAGTATCCTGGATTTGGGGACAGCAGATCAGGGATGTCCCAGTTGACATGTCTCGCTCTGTATCTCTGAGCAATGCTAGTGAGCCAATGCAGCAATTAAAATCTCAAGTTGACGTTTGCAGTGTTTCAGATTCTGTAATTGTCCTCAAGACCCTTTAATCTATTCTTTGTCCTTATTATCAACGAAAGCCAAAATACATGAAATATCTTAAAGGATATAAATTTTCTAGTCCAAGAAAAATCCATTATTGCGATGTTCTCTCAATTACATAATTTTCCTTTGTTTTACAATGTGTTTTGCTTGAATCACCATCCACATGAGCTCCATTCATTAAGATAAAACAATATGCTTTTAAATCTCCTATAACCTCTAGATTCCCTCTTTATCTCCTTAACCCACTTTTATTTGAAATAAATTTTACCTGCTTTATTTTGGAAGGCTTCCCAAAATCAGCTTTATGTCTGTTCTCCTGGCACAGAGGACCAGAATGACTTTGTACGGTCTCAGCCGTCCTCAGACACTCAGAGGTGGACGGATGCTTAGCCACCTAATTCATCACAAATTCAGTTTGGGCTTTTATGCTTTAGTTTCTCTGAGTCAATTAAGTTCTTAAGAAGAACTGAAACCTAAAGCTGTCATCTTCAGTAACCGGAGCCCGTCAGAATTAACTGGCAACATTACAGTGATTCTTAAGAAAACACCGCCCAGCATTGGATTTTTCTTAGAATAAAAGGTCAACAAAAGTATCTCAGTTCCCACTGAATATGGTCGTACAAATTTATAATCGTGGCACTTGGAGGTTGGGACAGAGAAATAGCAATTTTGAGATGAAACTGGGATATATAGCAAAATCTTACCTCAAAATAAAAAACAAACAAACAAAAAAAAAAACAGAAAACAAAACAACAACAAAAAACCAACTTTCTCCAAACCAAAGTCTCACATTCTCACCTACCAGTGCTTTCAGTTAAACTGCGTTAATGTTTTCACTTAGTTCATTTAAATAAAAGGGTAGCTGCTTGAGTTTAGATTATAGTTCTACATATTCAATTCTTACTGTGCAGAAAAGTATAGGATGCAAAAGTAACCAAAATAACTACTGACAAACAAGTTTCCTAGCACAAAATTAAATTTGATGCTATCGGGGAATTAATTACCCATTCGCATGCTCCAGAGGACAAGAGAGTTTTTCTGATTCCACAGAGGACAGGGCAGCAGTAGCTCACAAGGCCTCCTGTCTGCTCACATCAAACTGTCAATGAGGCAACGGTCAGATGTAGGCCTCTCTGCAAACCATTTTCAAAAACAATGCAAGCAAAGTCAACCAGTAGGGTCATGGGAATTTCTCTGCAAAGCTCATGACCAAGAAGTTCTAGGCCCTTAGAAAGCAGAGGCCCCAAGTGCCCTGGCCCTGGGCTGAGTAAGGTGGAGGAGGAGCGGTCCAGAGTTCAGGAATTTCCACTCTGCATCCTCACTGGGAAAAAACACAGCAGCGCAGAGCACACAGCTTCTGTGCTATCTTCAAACCATGTCACTGTTACGGCATGCTGAGAACTGAGGCTTGGCAAGAAACATTTCAGACTCACCATGCGTGTTCTATTATCAAAGGGTCTTCATTTTTCACTAATAGTTCTAGGCGTTCAAAAGATAGCAAGTTATCGTTGAATTTAGGAAAGATAATAACCTGAGATGAGACAAGGGTGGCCATAACCAGAAGTTTATTCTAGAATTCCCAAACGGGAGTTATGTGTCTGTGATACATCAAGAGCCTGACGTGCTTTCTTCACTGCTGTGTCTCCATTGCCTGCAACTGTGGCCAGCGTGGAGCGGGCACTTCATAAATATTTATCAGACAGATGCGTGGACCCCCCTTGTCCTAATAAACTTCTGTATCTGTCAGCTAGGTAATGACTGAGACCATACAGCAGTATGGTTCTCAATAAGCACTTGCAATAAAGGATGGATAAACCACTTTTATTCAGTGAAACAATGAAGCCTCATCATCTGGGTCCCTACGATTTTGCCAATATATAAGCGTGTATTCTCTGATTAGTTCAAATGAGTGATGGCACCGGGAAATGGTCATCCCAGTAGTAATGTATTCCATCTCCAAGGCTCCGCTGGAAACGGGTGCAGACAATTGAGACACAAAAATGAAACAATGAGATTTCTTTTAATAATAAACACAACAAAATCAAAGCAAACAGCAGCCATTAAGGCCAAGCTAGAAGGCAGATCTCACAGAAGCTGAGCCCGAGGTTGTCATGCTGAGAGGGACATGGACTACACTCATAGCTCCACAAATGGGAATTTAAATACACCTGCAGGGGCTGAGGACATAGGAGACGGTTCAGCTGGTAACTCGGCTGCCTGCCCTGAGAGCAGAAGGAAGTACGTCTGGATAGAGTACCAATCCGAAAAGCCAGGCACGGCGCCACACACTTGTTTGTTTAACTTAGACAGGACCTCTCAATGTCCTGGAACTCACTCTGTACACCACAGTTCTCCCAAACTCACAGAGATCCTCCTGCCTCTGCCCCTGCTTCTCACACGCTAGGATTTAAGGTGTTCCTTCTTACGGACGACTCAGCAGGGTGGTCTCTAGGAAGAGTTGTCCAGCCAATCCTGCTAAGCCAGTGAGAAAGACATTCAAAGAGCACTATGTCAGGCTGGGAAGATGGCTCAGTCATTAAGAACACTGGCTGCCCCTTCAGAGAACAGATTTAATTCCCCACACCCACATGGCAGCTCACAACTCTCCGGGACTTCAGTTCCAGCACCTCTGTGGTCGCCAGGCATGCATGTGGTACAGACATTCATGCAGGCAAAACACTCACACACATATAATTAATTAATTAATTAATTAATTAGCCAATTAATTAACTAAGAAGATAAATGGAGATCTAGAACGACAATAGTCATCATTCTCTGGCCTCTGTATGCATGTATACACACATGAACACATCAACGCACATATATGCATACTTAGATCCGTCTCTGTACTAGCCTGCTAAGCCTCAGTGTTTTTATTCATACAACAGGCATAAAAGCTGCTAGTTCCTTAACAGTTGCTGTTTGGGCAAATGAGAACAGATACCCAATGCACTTAGCATGGTGTTTGGCACAGAATACTTATGTAAAAAAATGAATTTGGCTGTGTTCATCATGATCACCCTTAAACAAAAGAAAAAAAGACAGTTAAGTTAGAGAAACACACACACACACACACACACACACACACACACACACGTTTTAATGAGAGGTTCTTCCTTTCCCTTGCCCTCACTCATGAGCCACCCCAAGGAGCTAAAATTGACTATACAGAATTTCCAGGCAATCTTAAGTGACTCACATTTCCCAAAGGCCTGAAAGGACCCTAACAGCAGATCTGAAGCCACACAATCAACCTGGTTTTCTGGAACAAGAGTCTGCATGGCAGCAAGTCAAACATCAACACAGCAAATCACCACCAGACAAGGTCCCTGGTGAGCAGACCAGCTCACTGTGGACAAACAAAGCCAGCCCTTCAGTTGGTTCTTTAATACAAGTGGTGGGAAATGCAGAGGTTGTGCATGGGAGCCTTTCATCAGGGTGGCACAAGAGCCAGAGGTTCATGTTCAAACCCTAATCTACCACATCTGACTCAGGACAAGTGCCTTAATGTCTCACTATAAAAAGAGAATCTAGCCAAGCTATTATTAGAATTAAAAATTAATTAAATAATCAACTAGCGCTGGAAGAATTAACGTGGCCCAGGGATGGTGTTGCGCATATGAGATTCCTGTGTGGAAGGGGAGGGGTGTTGAGTCAGGATGATTGCATGTGTGGGGCTACGTAGTAAGATACGGTCTTGGAAAAACAAATAAACTTAGAATAAAAGTAATGAAAAATTTGCACACTCTGTGAAAAAGACAAAATCTAAGATTACATCCATGTCTGGAACCTAAACTAATTTGAGACTTGAGTTCATCTGCCTTGTGGTAATATCAGTAATGCCTTCCTCTGGGATTATTTTGGAATCCATCCAAGTTGATGCCCCACAGAAAGAGCCAAAAATCTACTACACACTGAACAGACTTTAAATGCTAATAGCACACCTGGATCTTCTATATAATTAACTTAGGGCACGCCTCTCTAGTGCTGGCCAGTCTCAGCCTCAGAACACTTATTTGTAGAATAGCATTAAAATCTCTTGATTAGCTGCTTAATAGTTGCTGTACTGTCCTTTAGCAAGGTACTGGAGCATGACATCCCGACTTAGAAGTGCCACCGCGCCATCCCCTACCACTAGGTTTTAGTTCTTGAACTTGTTTCTAAACCTTCCAGACCAGAATCTCAATAAGTAAGTTGACTTACATCCCCAGACTATCTCAGGCTAGGAGAAAAGTTTCATTGTGTTCTGCCTCACTCCCGGCAAGATCCGTCGGAACACGGGTCTTGGCTGAACAAGGATGGTCAGTGGAGTATGTTTCAAGTGGTGTAAACAATTATCCATTACATGGAACCCCACTGCTTACACAAGTTAAAATGTAAAGATCTCCATGGAGCATGGATGGCCGTCAAAGCCTTGGGAAATCACTAACACTTACAGGAGTCCATATCTTACACCAGGAGGTGCACATCAAACCAGCACAATGACTGCTCACAGTTTCTTACCTGACTTGACACCCTCCATCTTTAGCTATACCCTATCACCACCTAGATGGAATAAGGCCCGAGGAGTGTGTGCTGGGCTCCTGCAGATAAAGAACCCTGAAGTTCTGTCCTTAACCGAGTAGAACCAGATCCTGGGAAAAAAGCAGCTGACCGGTTGAGCAACTGTCTAGAATCCAGGAATTCTCATGATGAATATCAGTGTTCACGATAAAGTTAAGTTTGAATGAAAGTGTTTTTACCCTTAGTCAGGATGATCTGCAGGCTCCAGTGTCTCCAGCAACGGAGATGTGCGTTGTATAAAAATGCATAGCCGCTACTTGTAGATCAGTGTGCTCTCAGTTACTGCTAAACAAACAGGATCATGTTGGATCATGTTCAATTGATATAAAATACTACTGCAGGGTAAAAAAAAAAAAAATGGGTCATGCCCAGAAACGACAGTAAGAAGATATGACTTGACTAGGTGACAGGTGCATTGATAAACTGAATAAATGAATGAATGAATGTCAGCACTGTCCTCAGTACTCACATGACAATAATCTGAAATCATTATTTTGACACACTAAAAAGAAACAATTGTAGCTGCCAGAGAGAAAATGTGCCGAGAAACCCTGTGCTTTGTAGGGAAGATGAGTTATATTGAGTTGTAAGTATCTTAGCATCCTACAAAATCACGTGTGCTTTAAAGCACAGTGCCTGTTGGTGACATTCCCTCCTGAGACATCTTAGATCTGCCCCATCTCACACTGGGTCCTCACACACAGTTCGAAAGAAAAGCTTTTTAAGAGGATGAGCTTGCTGATAAATTGAATTATTTCTGTTGTGCCACAACTAATGGAGGAAAGCGCAGAGCTCAAGATGAACAGTAATCTAAACCTCTGGATCTGATTTAGAACCTAATGATATTCCCTGACTGGCAGAGAAACAAAGCGAGGACAGAGCCACAAAGCCAAGCCAGGTGTACTGTCAGCACTCGGAGGGGGGTTTTCATGGTTGGAGCCTGTGGGAATTTGGAAAAGGGCCACATCCCATTTTCTCCCTTATCTCAATGACACAGCAGATTGCACCTTTAAACTAAGTTTAATAATGTATATTTGCTCTGTTAAGCACAATATGAAAGCTACACTTGTGTTCTGGAAGGGCAAATAAAGCAGACCACTTCATACTCGATGGAACTGAACAGAAATTTCTTTTTTGGGGGGCAAACAGAGGCAGGTTGGCTAACCCCATAGACTGTAGTACTTCGTTCCCCCTACCACTTAGGAGAACATTAGGACTCCTCTCAGTCTTGCTGAAAAACAATACACTGGGCAACGTGTCCCTTGCACAGGTCACATCCCCATGTTGTGTGATCAGAAGAAAGGTAAAAAGTAGAACCATTTATTTCTTGCTCACTGGAACCTGGGCAGTACTGGGTGAACAAAAGACCAGCTGGGCCTACAGCTCCACATACCTTTCATTCAGGGGCCACCAGCAACTACTGCTCACCATGGTTCCTGCTCTTCTCAAGGTAGGTAGGAACACAGTGGACCAGTCAAGCCGCCTGAGCTCCCTGTTCACCTCCCTCCCAGCACAGAAGAGAGAGGCTCACAGAACCCAGCACACAGTTATGGGGTGGGAAATGTCCTCAGATGGCCCAAGCAGAAATCACAGAGGAGACCATAGCGATGTGGCTGCTCCGTGGTGTCAGACCTGAAGCCCTTCCACCTTTACCCATTCCAGCCTTGGCATGCAGCCCCCGATGACCCTCCCTCCCTACTACAGTAGGCTAAGAGGGTTACGGGCAGCAGAAGTATGACTCCTTGGCTGGCAGGTGGCCACACATTCTCTATAATGTCACCTAAGTGGTGGCCCATGATGGCAGAGAACTTTTATGGGACAGGGGCTCCATTTGTCTTTGAGTTACATACAATAAGTTATAATATATGCCTATCTTATCTGATTGGTGGGAGGATACGTTTACCTGCCCACCAAAGGCCACAGTGGGAAAAAACAGCTTCTGCACATACAAGACAGAGAGCAGAAATATCTGTGTGGAAGCCTGGGGCATGCAGTCTGGGGTTACTATAGGCAGACCCAGCACAGGAACCGAAGACCAGTTAGTCTACACAGCAAGTGCACCGTGACCTTCCCTGAGAGTCATGTGCCCACAGAAAAGAGATGACGGCTCTAGAACATGAAATAAGCACCCTGCACTATCTGTGCAGGTGCCGTAACAAGGAGCCATTTCCTTAGACTAGTTATTTGGCGCATGCCCATTCCTCTCTAATTTTTTTCTCACTTGGGATTCTCCCATTTCCCTGTAACCTTCCAAGAGAACTATTTCTCAATTAATACTGCGATGCTGCGCTACTCCTGTTTACAGGTTATGTCCACCAGGACAGCCTATATACACCCCTAATGTGCATGGGGTCAATAGCTCAATATACTATTCTGTATCCCTAACCCATCCTTTATGCTGCATCCAAAATCATCAAGTCTTCCTGGGCCCGTGCTCATTCCCATGTAACACACTCGGTTTCACACATGCTATCGTAGTTCACACTGCAGGCATCACTGGCCATGTAGCAGCAGCCATTTGTCATGTGTACAGAGCATTTCCACCCACAGGAGCTTAAGAAGAAAGGTGCTCTCGTCTCTTTGTACAGCTATTCGGTAGACATGGATCCAACCTGAATCAGAAGAAAGAGGGGACCGTGAAGTAGGAGTTATCTAGAAACCATGAGATGTAAGTAAGAGCTGCAGTGTCTATACTCCTGCTCACAAAGCTTCCATGATACTGAAGTAATCATTTGCCATACAAGCACAAAGACCCCTAAAGCCCATAGGTCACTGGGCATAGTGTCGGACACCTACAAATACAGCCCTAGGGAAGCTGGGATGAGACCTGCTGGCCAGTCTAGCCTAATGAGCAAGCAACAGACTCACTGAGACCCTGTCTCAAAGTGATGTTGAGGATAACTGATGATGCCACCTCCACATGCACACACACATATGAACACACATGTAAAAAGCTTCCATGTCCTGAACTTATGGAATGGGTAAAATTTAAACCCCTAAGCTCATTATCAAAATGCTTTTCTTAGGAGGTAATATTTAAAGGTATTCATCTGAAAAGGGGTGAGTACCCAGAATGTGTAGAGAATTTCATACATCAAAGACCAACAGAAAAAGAAATTCAATCAGTGACTGAGAAATCAACTGAACAGTACTGCAAACAGGACGTAAAATGACTGGTGGGAATGTAGGAAGAAATGTCCGATGTCCTTAGCCAGCAGAGAAATGTAAACCACATGGTGACTGTCCAAAGCCTGCCCGAATGGCTACCATCAGCAAACAGGCAGTGCAATGCTGGCTATAAGAACGTGGGTGGAAAGCAACTCTTTTGTAGCACAGGTAGGAATATGATTTAGTCCCGCACACAAAGCCAGCAAACCTACATGCATAAACACTGCCACTGTGAAAATCAGTATGGAGCTCTCAAAAACTAAACATTATCATGTGCCAGAGTTACATTCTAAGTGTGTATCCCACGAACACAGATTAGGATCCTACACACTCACACACTCCTGTTCATTCACATGTGGAAGCTAAGGGACCAGCCTACATCCCCATCAACATCCCCATCAACAGGTGAACAGACAAAACATGGAAGATACTGCAGGTATGATTTGGCCACGAAGGAGGACGTCAGGTTGGGAGCAGAGAAAAGGTGGAACTAGAAACGACTGTGCAAAAGAGAATAAATGAAACTCAGAAAAAGAGAAATATAGTTTTTCTCCTATAATCTGGAATTCTTGGGTGTGTGTGTGTGTGTGTGTGTGTGTGTGTGTGTGTGTGTGTGTTTGTGCACACATACTCATGAGCATAATTGCCTAAGAAGCCAGAGGCATCGGATCCCTCTGGAGCTGGAGTTACAAGCCGTTGTGAGCTGCCCAAGGTGCTAGAAATCAACCTAGAGTCCTCCTAGAGTCCTCTGTAAAAGTACTGTGTGCCTTTAGCCACAGAGCCATCTCTCTAGCACACACTACTGGGGAAAAAAAGACAGGAAGAAAGACACAAAAGTAGATGAAGGAAGAGCTGGAACTCGACAGTGGAATGACAGGTAAATATGATCTAAGTCTGATATACTAGAGAAAAGTATAACGAAACTCCGTATTTCATACAATTGATACGTGCTGACAGAAGGCTCCATTACCTGATGCTCTTATAATTCTAATCTACATGTTCCTATCCACCACAGCATAATAAATGACTATTACGCATTTACTTCCCCGATGGTACAGCCAATGATCATGACAGCCAGGTCTATTGAGGAGGAAAGACTATTAACTCTGGCACTGTGTGGTGACGTCACTGCACAGTCCTTTTGGAACTTGCTGCTATGCTTGGTACCTATGGTGGCTTCATCCATGTGGATGGTGAGCTGACACTACACTCTTTCCTCCCACCATAACTCCTGTAAATTCTCTGTTCCCATTCTACAGACAAACACGCAGTGTGGGGAAGTAAAGTCACTGCTTAAGATCAGGCTTAAGACTTAGGAGAAACAGACATGAGGGCAGTATGTCCAGGAATAAAGCTACATATAAAAAAGAGATTTGTAAAGAGTTCTTCACCCCCAGTTTCCACCCACCAGGACACAGAGAGGCTACACTTGAAAACACTTGGATTCAGAGGCTCCATTAGGAGTGAGCCCAAGTTTTAAAGCCTTTTTCACTGGCAGACGTGAATGGCACTGGTTTTAAGAATAACCTTCACTGGGGCTCCCTTGCCAACTTCTATGTGGGAGAGCAGGAAAGAGAGGGATGTGATTCAATATTATCTAGGCCAGGAGATTTGTACCCAAGGAGCTATATGTTCTAAAGGCTTTAGGCTCAACCTGAAACCTTTGTGTTTTGTAACAACGATGGCATGCCCTATATAATTCAGTCTGTCCCAACATCACATTGTGAAATTTAAATGTCTCAGTAAAATTGATTCCTGTCTGAGAACGTTCTGATGAGGTTGATAAGCTACTTAAGATTTCCAAACTGGACAAAGTGACCACCTGCATAAGAATTAGCAGGTAGGGGCCAGGAAGACAGCTCAGTCTGCAAATGGCTGACTGTGCCAATGTAAGGATATAAGTTTGCTCCCCAGAATCCATGTAAATAAAAAAGCCAGGTATCTCAGCACGTGCTTATAATTTCATCACTGGAGAACTGCGCAGTACTGGGTCCCTGGTGTGTGTTGGGGGAGGGGGAGGCGTGAGGAGTAGCATGGTCCATAGGCCAGGCTTAGGCAAATCTAGAGTCCCAGCCTCATCAAATCTCAATACATGTCTAGGATGTGTAAGGATCAGAAAGGGCCTAAAACCATGTCACTTCCTCTTAATAGCAGCCACAGATCTCTGCGACACTGACCTTATGTGGTGCATGAGCTTTGCTATTGCTGTAGTAATTTTCCAGAAAGCAAGACCTCGACCCCAGTAACCAGCAATGACAGTGCGCCCTACCTCTCTCAGTGCCCCCGCCCCACCGTCTCCCCAGCCTCTCTCTGAAAACCATTATTCTACTTGTAGCTTCCACGAGATAAAACTTGCCACTGAGAAAGACTGGACTGTGGGCACTAGAACGCCTGGGAATTTGATTCCATCTACTCAGAAGGCCTGATCCGGGCGAACCCACACTCCACATTCTGAGACTCTCGGCGTCTGCACAGTGCCCTGTTTGTACAAGGCTATCAGGATTCTTCCTGGATAGGATTACACAGCTGCAGGGAGCACAATCTGAGGCAAGTAGCTTGCCCTTCAATAATCTGATAAACAGGCGTTAGCTGCAGCACCATGAGCTTCCCTGCAGGACAGAAGACAAGAGAGGGCTCGGGCAACAGTCTGAAAGGGGAAGATGGACCGTCACACAGGAGAACACTTCTGTCTTAAGCTGAAAGTGTAATGGGTGTGTGTGTGTGTCTATAGATTACATGCACATACACATATATGTGTTACTAATATCTCAGGCAGACTCAGAACAGGTCAACAACATGAAGCAGTAAACAAACAGGTAAATAAAAAGATGTAGAATTAACTATAAAATCCAGTTCAGTGAAGTCAAAACTAAGCAAGATCTATCATGCAGAACTGAGCACAGTATAAAAACTGTAAGTTGAAAGCAAAGAGAAGGGGTCAGAAACAAGATGTGGTTTTTAAAAATCAAATCCACGATCTTAACTGTCCATGCCAACCATACATGGTGTCCCAAGGCCCCTTAGAGAACACTGGAAGTGTGACTGAAGTGTCAGCTACACTCAGGCTGCTCCTGAGCAGCCACAGTCAGATGTCTGGCTGCCCAGCCCAGGGTTTAGGGTTTAGGGTTTAGGAAGCCCCTTTCTAACCATCTCAAACACATTTTCTCTCATCCTCTAATTTACAAGTCCTGCTACAAATTAGAAAGTAATGTTGTTTGCTCGTGTAATTTATTTAGAGGAGAGTTTGAAGAACTTTGTTTTTCCTCCTTCAAAACAACAGCATCTTGGGCCATTGAAATGGTTCAGCAGTAATGATGGCGCTCTGTAGCCAAGCCTAAGGACCCGAGTTCGACCCCCGGAGCCTATATGGTGGGGAGAGAGCCTCAACCTCCAGTGGTTGTTTTCTGACCTTCACATGCTCACTGTGGCATTGTTTCCCATTCATACAGGGAAAATAACTGAATAAAATTTCCAAATAAATGACCATATCCTCTCTGTGTATACAGTCAATAACTTAGAAGCCTAATGCAAATTTTTGAATGGCAAGGGAAAAGGATACTATTCTAGACCTCCTGTTTGCAGATTGCTCTCCAAAACGCTGATGGCTGTGGGCCTGCTGCCTTCCCACCTGCAGAACTTGTGCTAAATCTAATAGAACATGGAAGAGTACACGAGCCACTGCAGAGAAACTTAATTTTCATCTTTGTTCATTCGATTTCCTAAAATCAAATCTAAAGCAAAATCAGATACATGGTGGACACTCGTTTCACGAGGGTTCTAATTGACAGAACTGTACTTTAGTAAGTATTTAAAGAGCAGTGATCCCTTTGTGATTAAGCCAGGGTCAGCAGAGCGATCTTGTCCCTCCCTTTTCCTTCCTTGGTATATAGTACAATGTGCTCACTGCTGTACCAAACTTTTAAGATAACTTCAGGAGAGAAATAACAATAAAACCATTAGGGTCCACTGTAAATCCAGAAGCATAGAAATTATAAGATTATCCATAAATCAAAAGCCAACGGGGCTTAATCATTAATTCGACTTTCCATTCGCTGCATGTATAACGAGCCTCCCAGAGGACAAGACACGTGTATTTAGAACTTAGTCAAGGAGGAAGAGGAAATGAAGGCTTGAACACACCCATTTAAATGCTCTAAGATTCCAAGAAGACTGCCTGTGTGCTGAGAGACACAGGGTAATTTGACCTCAAAAGCTAACCCTGGGCTGGAATGGCTCAGTTGGTAATGGGCCTGCTGCTCAAGCATGAGACCTTGAATTCAGTACCTCAGAACCCATATAAAAAGTAAATGTAGAGTGGTGCACGCCTGTAATCAATGCTGGAGAGGCAGGAACTGGGACGTCTCTGGGTTTCACTGGCCAGCCAAACTTAGTGGCTCTGAGACCCCCTGTGGGATCCCATCTCAAAATATAAGGTAGAGGGTTTCTGAACAAGGCACAAGGCTGACCTCTTGCTTCCAAGTGCATATAAGCCTGTGCTCCCAGCCATGCTGCATGCACCCACAGACACACACGCACACGCACAATTGCTTAGGAAACCATTCTTGCTCTTGCCAATATTACTTCCTCCAACATCTGTTCATAGATCCCGGCAGCAAGAAGCCTTGCTGTAACTAGACAGAGCAGTCACTCCACCCTCTCCCTCGGAACTCAGGCGAACACGTATAAACATAAAAATTTCATTTAGCACCCAGGATACTTTCTCATTCCAGAGAAATCTGATCCAAGGACCTGCCTCAGAATGTTAGCCATCATCCCACCAGAATCTGTCACCAGAGACTAGAATCCACAAAGATGTTTTCGTCTTCTTAAATGGCAGGGGGTGGGGGTATGATTGACAGCCTAGTAGAAAACAGAGTCTCCGATATGAAAACCAAAGGTCACATCAGAGCTTTAAGCTGTGATATTTGTAAACCCATTTCCACCCCTTTACACTGACTAATATGTACCCTTCATGAGAAATAAAACATAAAACAAAAATGTAAAGAGATTTACTTTGGGTCACAATGACTGAAGCCTAGTTAATGTTTTACAGAAAGAGTGACGGTCACTTGTGTTTGTGCATGCACACACACACAGGCGGATGTACCTGTGCATGGGCACCGGGTGTCAGGTTTTAGCTATTGAGACTGGTTTCTCATGGAAGCTGAGGCGAGCCTGGAAGTCAGCAAACCCAGAGACCTTCCAGGCCCTGCCCGTGCCAATGCTATGGGATGTCTGCAGGGCTGTGGGTAGCCAGGCCCAGCGCTTTCGGGTCCGTTCTGGAGATCCAGACTCAGGTGTTCGTGGTGTTTGTGTTTGCAAAGCAATTGCTCTTACCACTGAGCAAAGTCTCACCAGCCTCTGTAATTCAACATGCCTCCTCCCCCATCATAGCTGAGAGGCACAGCTGAAGAGATGGCAGATATTCTTAGACTCATGATCTTCCAAGTTTGTCTATTAACGAAACATATAAACAGACCTCAGGTGGAAATATCACCACTGATTAAGTGGCAATAGGTCTACTTTAATTTTCTGTTTTCTACCCTTTGCCAGATAGTAAACCCAGTATTTTCCTTAACATATAATTTACTATTAATAATGCTATGGTTAGGACTCGATGGCATTGAACAACAACAAAAAGGGGTGTGCACACAAGCCACTTGACCATAGAAAGCATCCCTTCCTGAACCCGGGCACTCAGGGTTCATCAAAGAGCAGCACCTCCCGTGTGTCTGGGGAAGGGGGGACAATTCTAGTGGCTTTCAGTGGTTTGACTAGAATAACCACATATCACTGAACGGACAGAGGGGGGTAAATTTACCCCAGGGTGGGTTAAAAACAAAACAGCGATTAGGAGCCAAAGAAAATCATTGCAACCACCTCTCTCTGCCTTGGCAAAAGTTTAGAGCCATTATCAGTGAGATAAACAAGAGACCTCTATCTTAAAGGGCCCATCAAACTGTCATAGTGTGCTCTCAGAAAACAGGAACAAGATTCGGCTCTCAAAACCTAGGGGAGGGAAAATTCCAGGCTTCAAAACTGATACTTTGCAAAGTGCCTGATGTTTAAAAGTTGGGGGTGGGGAAGAGTCTAAGTATGTTCACAGTAGCTTTTCATCTTTTTTTGACATATCAATACATTCTTTTTCTTCTTTTTTGGGAAAGAGGGGCGGGAAAGTCAGTGAATCCCTCAGTAAAAATGGAAACAGAGCGTGTGTACAGGAGCATATGTCAGCACTTTCACCCTGTCCTTAAGCAAAAGACACAGACAGACTCATTTTAACCCCGCGGTGGGAAAGGCTGCCTGAAACAGTGTGCCTTCAAGTGTCACCTGACCAGGAAGCTCCGGGCTCCATTTAGGGGACAGAGATGCAGACTGAGTCAGGGAGACGTAATGCTGAGCCCATGACACCCCCTCTTCGAGAAACAATTGGGTTGCTCAGGGGCTGAGGCTTGTATCCACAAGGATATCAATGAGTTTCCACTTAACTGTAAGTCAGTGTCAGCCCTCTTCCAGTGGCAGAAAGAAAGCCTTTATCTAGCAATTGAAAGCAGAAAACAACGGGAGCTGAGATCAATCCAAAAGAACGTTTAATACAGTGATCTGGCCCCGTTGCCTGGCCACTGTGTGCAAGACGCCAGAAAAATAGCAGAGGAGAGAGGTAGCCCATGGGAATTTCACTGACCCACCCAACATCTTTGCCTTAGTCTGGGCAACTATTCTTTTTTTTCCCCTTCATTCAGAAGCCACCCTTCATTCTCTCCAAGAATGAACTTAGTCTTGCTTGCCCTAAGCACCTTCTAGACTTTTCCACCAAATAGTAAATCAAATCCAAGGGAAAGGGAGTGATTAATTCAACAAATAGATCTCTGCACCGTGGATTTTTTTTTTTTATGCCTGACAGCTGCATCCCAGGAGGAACAAAAGACCCTGGAGCTGCATCTTTAGGTTTTCAAATGCTTTTGGTTATTCTAACGACCCAAAAGATCCCAGACATATGTATACTTTAAAATCTCTTACGGAATAATGCATACAGAAACGTACAGAGTGGTGCTACATGTCACAGTGAAAACCAGGTCAGCTACCTGCTTACCACCCCACTGTTTTACACAAGGCATGAAAATGCACATATGAATGCTAAGGATTGGTAGACCAAAGATGGAGAATAACAAACCCAAGGCCACCCTGGCTCCATCGACAGAGCCTGTCTGAAACAAAAGCAGAAACAATAGCCAATTAAAAGCATCCTCCAGAAAGCAAACTTAAAAGACACAAATCTTCGGGAGAAAACTAATTCATCAGGTATGCAATAAACCAAATACTGTGAGCCCTCACAGAACTGCTAGGGGAGCACTCCATGTGCATGGTGTAGCAGAATGTGGTGGCACCCAACCACACATGGCCAAATAGACACTTGGCATGTGGCTCAGTGGAAATTCAAATGTACTGATACTGTAGAAAAGGCACTGGGCTCCAAACACTGCACGACACGGTGAAGCCAAGCACAGCACTCACAGCTTCTCCAATGACATGTCAATACAGTAACAATTTGGAGAGAATGGGATAAAGAATATGTACTATACTATAAACTTTATATAATACAATATAAGTCAATTGTTTCTTAAATTAGTGACACCACAAGAGAAAGAATTGCATGCAGTAATTCAGAATAATCAAATGTATACAGATCCCAACATACCTGGCAGGGTAGTACCTTCTGAACATCTGGGTAATAGAGACAGCTGCCAACTCCCCAACACCTACTCTGTCCTCTCTATGGTCGGCCTCATAAACTCTATTTTGCCTTCTGAGTAACAATCATGGGAACACAACTCCAGATCCAAATCATGAACTGATCAGTTATTTTAATTAAAATTAAGAAAAGTTAAGCAGTGGTTCCAACCATTTTTTTGTTTCGTTTTGTTTGTTGGGACAGTAGGGCTAGCAAGCTTTCTCTAAGAGATGGACAGAAAATATTTTAGGCTGTTTGTCTCTAATGTACTGAAGTAGCCAATGACAATGTAGAGATAAAGTGTGACTGAGTTCCATTAACTGTCTATTTGCAAAACAGAAGGCAGCTGAACTTCGCCTAAGTGCCTGTCTTAGTCAGGGTTTCTATTCCTGCACAAAGCATCATGACCAAGAAGCAAGTTGTGGAGGAAAGGGTTTATTCAGCTTACACTTCCATATCGCTGTTCATCACCAGAGGAAGTCAGGACTGGAACTCAAGCAGGTCAGGAAGCAGGAGCTGATGCAGAGGCCATGAAGGGATGTTACTTACTGGCTTGCTCCCCCTGACTTGCTCAGCTCACTTTCTTATAGAACCCAGGTCTACCGGCCCAGGGATGGCTCCACCCACAATGGTCTGGGCCCTACCCCCTTGATCACTAACACTATGCTGTACAGCTGGATCTCATGGAAGCATTTTCTCATCTAAGGCTCCTTTCTCTGTGATAACTCCAGCTTGTGTCAAGTTGACACAAAACCAGCCAGTACAGTGCCCTTCTGTGCCTGACACAGTTACAGACTATTAAGTGTCCTATGAAGAAAAAGATGAATTTACTAGGGGCCCCATAATTTGGAAATCTGCACACAGACACACAGACACACACACTAGAGGTCTTGAACAAATCTTGAAAGCTTAAATCTTAAGACTAGATATGTGAGTCCTGGGCACAACACTGCCAGACGCTAAATGTTTTTGTGTCCTTCAGCAACCCTGCTGTAGACATTCGCGCCAACTGAGAAACAATCTAAACTGCATCCCCAAGAGCCATTGAGAAATAAGATGACCACACAACTTACTGTCCAAGCTCAATCAGAATAAAAGTCATGACATAATTAGTCATTGTGTCTGGCTAACAGGCTTTGATGGAAATGTGTACAAAATTATCCTACTGTTAAGGGATATGAGGCTTGCAGTAAAAACACAGTCAGCAAAACCCCAACACACAGATGTTCATGTTAAGGAAACCTTTGATGATGTTCCTTCTATAATATGTTGTATTAATAGTAAACACATTCCTAACGTATACTCAGGGTTGAGCTGCTGTAGCTCCGGCTGAAGATGACCACAAGAATATCTTGAACTGCTCGGTTACAGCAGTCTCAGCCCGTAATTCCAAGTCTCTGTTTCCCTCAGTGGCCCCTGAGATGTTAGATACGCTGTGTGTGCTCTGCAGAGCATGATTCGGAGACAGGATGATGATGGCAAAGTCACAGAAAGGTGAAAAAGAAAACAGCCCACCTGTCAGGCTCAGGATGCTGTACCAACCAACATCAGGTCCAACCTAAACTTCCACCTCTTACCTTGTGGCTGAGACGATGTATCTGCTGCTTGTACCGCACAGAGGCTATTCACTGTCAATAACCTGACCGTCCTTGATTAGTGGATCCTCCCTCTTCAGCACCCTCATCTCTGTGTATGTGTGTAAAATGCTTGTACTGCAGCATGTACCTGAAAGGTGTATGTAGGTGTTTGTGTGTATGTAAGGCCGCTGAGGAGTAATCATGAAAAGGTATGTGTGTGCTCTTGAAGTGAAATTAAGCAGTGGAAGCCATTTCCTACCTCGAAAGCACTCCCCTGGGATACCAATGCATCTGCTTTTGCAGAAGCAGCTGGTTACATATATACCTTTAAAATAACCTCCCCAGGAAGTAAGTTCCCAGAGGGAAGGTGAGGCAAACAAGAATATCACAGAAGCTCACTCCTGAATGCAAACAGAACCTCTGTTTTCTGTTTCTTTTCTTTCTTGTGTGTGGGGAAGGCAATATGTATATGCACATATGCACGTAAGTGGCCAGAGGTAAACTAGACTCCTTTAGTCTCTCCCTACCTTATTCCTTTGAGGCAGGGTCTTTCATTTAACCTAGAGTTCACCAATTTACAGACTAGTCAGCCAGCAAGCCCCAGGGCTCCTCTTGTCTCTGCCCCCCAGCAGTGGGACTGCATGTGAGTATTACCATGCCCAGACCCTTACTTGGATTCCTGAGATCTGAAGTAAAGTTCTCCTGCTTGAACAGCCAGCACAATGCTAACTGAGCCTACAGCCTCCTTTCTGTTTTCCCTTTAAGCATTGCTTGCAGAGTTTGGTCCATTTAAATCCATTTCTCTTGCTCCATTCCTATTGCCTGAGACATACAACTTGAAAGGCCAATCCCCAAACTGGGTAAGAGCTAGCCCAGTATCACGAAGAATTTTAGAGGCAACTTGGACATCACTGTCTTAGTCAGGGTTTCTATTCCTGCACAAAGCATCATGACCAAGAAGCAAATTGGGGAGGAAAGGGTTTATTCAGCTTACATTTCCAAATCACTGTTCATCACCAAAGGAAGTCAAGACTGGAACTCACACAGGACAGGAATTTGGAAGCAGGAGCTGATGCAGAGGCCATGGGGGTACTGCTTACTGGCTTGCTTTCCGCAGCTGGCTCAGCCTGCTTTCTTATAGAATCCAGGACCACCAGTCCAGAGATGGCACCACCTAGAATGAGCCCTCCCCACCTTGATCACTAGTTGAGAAAATGCCTTACAGCTGGATCTCATGGAGGCATTTCCTCAAGGGATGTTCCTTTCTTTGTGATAACTCCAGCTTGTGTCAAGTCGACAGAAAACCAGCCAGTACAATCACCAAGTTGGACAGCCAACTCCATCCTTTGCATTGGAGAACCTCCCCTGCTCCCACACCACCAACTGTGTCACAGAAACTCTGCCGCTGCTCAGGACACCTAGGATCCACACTTGTGCTATCGGCTCTACTTTAGAAACTGCTACACTGCTAGTCATCAAGAACCAGGGTGTCCTGGACAGGATGTGGTGAAGATGGCACCTTATATATCTCTGGGATCTTCTATCACAAAGTCCTGAACTTCATCTTAACACACTTCTAGAAATATCAGACCAGAATTCTTTTAAACTGTCAGGATCATCTGACAAAAGACACTCCTAACATGCGCGCACACACACACAAACACAAACACAGGCACAGTTACACACATAAAAGCACGAATGCACGCACACATGCACAGGTGAACACACACGCACACATAAGCACTATAAAGTGATATCCCGTGTGCAATGCTAGAACGGCACATGAATTAAGATCGAAAGACATCTGAGTTAGCATGAATTACAACTTTCTTTTAGTGCGTATGGGAGGTGCCTCAGCCTGGCGGGATGGGTTAACAACAGTTAACAGCAGGTAAAACTGGTTATGAGTCACACTGAAACTCTGTCCTCTGTACAATGATGCTTGAAAATAAAAGGGCTACTATATTCATTTCTGTTTTCATTTTTATCATTTGTATGTATGATATATACTCGTGTGTATGTATGATGTATGTAGTTGCACAGTCACACATGAGAAGGCCAAGGAAGGCATCATGAACCCTACTCTAGTACTCTCTGCCTTTCATCCTTGCATTCTCAGCGAGCCTAGGGCTAAACTGGCAGCCAGCGAGCCCAAGGACCCTCCACCCCTCACAATACTTGGGGCAAAAGGCAGGTGAACAACCACCCCCTGCGTTTTAGTCAGTGCAGGGATTTGAACTCAGTTCTTCAGGTATGCACAGCAAATGCAGTTACTGAACCATCTCCTCAGCTCCTAACATGTGTGTCCTACGGAAGACATCCTCCAGAGCTAGAAGAAAAGTAAAGACAAGCCGCTCTCAGCGTTCCCACATGCAGCTGTGAGAAGCAATCTGAGGACAGAAAGAGGTTGGCTCTGTCCCTCAGTGCTCCGGCGTGGTAAGAAGCCATGCTTTTAGCTTGGCTCATAAACCAGGGCGCTCACCCAACAAACAGGTGATTTGATTCACCAGTCCTCATGTCCAGTTCCTGAGGTACCACAGGAGTAGTTAGTTTCTGAGCCATGATCACAGAAGACACTGAGAAACGGAAACAAAACCCCTTCATCCAGGACTGTTCAATGCAAAGGTAAAAAAGGAGAATATTTAAAGCCACTCAGACTTAGAAACAAAAACCAGCCACTTGCCACCTACGCTGACACATTCTGACTGCCTTGGGAGGATACTGAAGAACACAGTTATTAAAATGCAAAGCAAGTAAAAAATTGCACTCCTTCCTGGGAAATGTGCTCAGCAGCTGCACAGGACAGCGAGGGGCAAAAACAGAATCCAGCCAGCATCGCAAGGAAAGGCAACTTGCGTCTGGTATTGTTTTCAGTGCTAAAGGAGTCCTTGGCACACAGAGAGGAGGATTCACTTGGGGTCATGTTACTCTTGTGTGCAGCATTTTGGGGAACCCACACAGTAAGTTGGGTGAAATTTAAGGTATTAATACTTGAATGTGCACAGCCATAGCTGTCCTCCCAGGGTCCCATGTTTGAAACCAGGCTTTCCCACATCAAGGCCAGTACCCTTTCAAACCCATACTATGTGAGCAAGGCTAATCTTACTAGAAACAACTTGGTTTCTTTAAAGGAAAACTCAAAGGGTATAATAATTAGGGTGAATACTAAGAATGTTCAAAAGTATAAGAAAAATCTCAGGTGTTTTATTTGGGCAAGAATTTGGGGTGCAGTCTCTTTCTCCCCAAAATGCTGCCTTTCTCATTCTTTTCATGCTGTGCTTTTTTTTTTTTTTTTTTTTTTTTTTTTTTGTGCCCATTTGTTTTTCTCTTTAGATGTGGTCTCACTAGGAGGGCCAGGCTGGTCTGGAACTTTTGATCCTCCTGCCTCAGGGTCAAGTACTTTTACAGGTACATGCCCAGCTATAGGAGTGGATTCCTTTTTCTTCATTCCCAGTTGCCTCCATTCCTCTGATCCTTCCCCTCTCATTCCTCCCTTTCTTTTTTGACTGAAAGTCACAATGGGTGACCAGGTGAGCCAGAAGCAGAGACACAGGACCATTCTTGCAAGCTTCCTGCTAGGTGCCTAATTCATGACAAGACCAGGCATTACACAGTATACCTGCCTATGGGTCCAGGGCTTGGCTGCCCAGTTCATGAGAACAAAAAACCCCATCACTGGCAAAAGTGATAATAACAGAAAGGAAGCCCACTTCTCAGCCTGAAGGGTAAGCAAACAAACAGACGGAAATGGCAAACCAAAAGAAAAGCAACGGAGAGCGAGCTGGCCTGTAACCTGCTTGCTTTGAAAGTGTAAGGAATAAGCTTCCACCACGCTGAATTCCAGCTTGGGGGTTGGGTGGGGGTGGGGATGACAGGCAGATAGTCCAGGCCAGACAGATGAGCCTACTTCCAACTCAAGGCCTTTGAGAGGCCAGCGTCAAAAATCAATGGCAGGTTCCTGGGGGGGTGACAGCTGAGGCAGCTCTCCTGCCTCCCCATGAGCCTCCATCTGCACACACATGAACATGCACAACATACATAAACACAGAAGACTCAAAGGATCCCAACCTCTCAGGGTGGGCTACCCTCTTCTCCATAGTACAGTTGTGCTAACGTTTTCTTAGCCTTTGTCGCAGGAGGGGAAACCTAACATATGTTATACCTAACTCCAACACACTGCCTGGTGAAAGGCTTCACTGGTTATGAGGTTCATCCCAATTTCAGTGATGTTCAAAGGGAAGATGAAAACAACTTTTAAAAACATGCAAATAGAAATGGTGTGCTTATTTCAGAGATTTCACCATGTGGTAGGAAGCTCGGTGTCGGGGGACCCTGCCATTACTGAACCCTTGGGAAGTCAAGTGAGGGGAGTCATGCATTTCACAGATGAGGCAGCTGGACTCAAGGACAGCTCATGAGCAGCCAGGCGCAGGTATGTGAGATTTAGCCTGGTCCTGGCTTGAAGAACCCCAGAGGTTAGGACAGGGTTTTGTCTTTACGTCCACGATCCACTGAACTTTTTATCGGTAACATATAAAAATGGATCCAAGAGAAACTTTCCCATCAGTTAAAAAAAAAAACAAAAGCAAAAACAAAACAAAACAAACAAAAGAACACAATGGTTTCATAAGAAGACAGGGCACAAGAGAGGATTCACTTGGTGAAGGAGAGGAGGAGGAGGAGGAGGAGGAGGAGGCGGAGGAGGAGGAGGCGGAGGAGGAGGAGGCGGAGGCGGAGGCAGCTGTAACTAGTAAAGGTGGCCAGTGCCTATCCAAACACCAGAGACATATAAAGACAGGTGGAGCCCTGGGGGACCAGCACCAAAGCCTGATCAGCCAGCGCTAAACCAAGGAGAGAGAAACCAGCTTAAGAAAAAAAATATATGCATGGGACCTGAGGCTTAATCAACAAAGTACTCCTCTGGCATCAAATCACACATGCTCACACATGCACCTAAATACCCAGGAACACATATGTACACACAGAGAACACACCAGAAAAACATGCCATGAGACAGTAACTGGGGTTGGTTCTAAATACCTTTGTATAATCAGTATTCACCATAAGCCCTGTGCTAACTCAGAAGAGATGGCAAAGAGGCAAACAGAGCCCTGGCTTTGGTGTCTGAGGAAACAAAACAAAAGAAAGCTAACAGCAAAAACAGAGAGAATAGCATGTTTGGGAGACATTTTTAAATCCTGGGAGACTTAGATTATTCACCAGCATGTTCCTTGCAGTATGGGAGAGAAAAACATTTAGAAGCAAAGAAGAAAGCAGAGAGAGATGTGGAGCAAAAGTCCAGGGAATAGTGCCCGGTGCCCACGCCACCCTCAGACTGCCCCACCTCTGTTCTAGGGAACGGAGTTCTGCCCACATAGACTCCTGCTCCACAACTACCGAGCCAGTGGGTTTTGAGGACTTCTGTTAATGAGGCCCAGCATCAGTTATTTTTTGTGAGTCTTATTTGACTCATGTAAGAAGAAAAATACCAGTAATCTGTTTTCCAAGACAGTTTTCTACATTCTTCTATTTCTGCAGGGAGGAGTAAAGGTGGCAGAGGCTCAGAAAACTCACCAGGAGCTATAGGCATGAGACTGTGAGAACAACAAAGGCCTCTGGTGCTCAAGGGTACCTCTCTCTTCAGTCCTACTCTGAAACACTCTCTGGTCTCCCAGAAACATTATTTTGTCATCCATATTGTGATCAGATGAGTTTAAACCATAAATGATGAAGCAGAAATTATCAAAGGTAAAGTCATCCTTAGAATCACCCAGGAGACAGGCAGCAGGCATGCCTGGGGCGGGACTTATGCTTGCATCAGTGGAGGTGAGAAGGCTGGCCCGCTGTGGAGGGCCTGATTTCCCAGGTGAGGGGAACATCCCACCTCCTGCTGCCTCCTCTCCACAGTGGACAGAACTCCGACCAGTGACCTTAAGTTGCCTTTACCAAAGCATTTTACCACAGCAGCAAGAATAGAAACAAAGACACTCCTCCCACTTCCGTCCTCACAGGGAAGCTTCTGTCATTTCCAGGTGACTTCCCAGAGTTGAGACACAGGTTAAGAAATGGCAACACCCATTTCAGAAGCTACAATGCGCAAAGTTGTCAGTTTAACCTGACACATCTACTCATTTTTTTCAGTGCATACAACCTGTAGATGGTGGTTAAAGTGCATAAGGGAACAAACACTCCATGTTTTAAAGGCGGTTTGCATATCCCACTCGGAAGCGGCAATCTGCTGTGGTGTAAGCAAAGCGTGCTATCACTGACATCTTATATTTCAATTTCCTTTCCGCCAAAACAACAAAATATTGAAACAGTTAACATCTGCTCAAAGACCTAAGAGATGAACAATTTCAGAAGGCATAGGCAGAGTATTGACTATGGAAAAAGTCAAATTCCATGGGGGCCAGATTTTTGAAAATCTGACCTATTATGTCAAGAAAGGACAGACAAAAATGCCAGAAAATGTATGGAGGGGGAGCTGAAATCATAAACAAACTGAGAATATTTAAATGAACAGATGGCAAGAGAAAAATAAAGACAAGAATTTCAAAACTAATAGTAATGCTAGCCCAGCCTTTAAAAATACTCACAAACAGAAGCCATGGGGACTAATTGTGATCAATTCTATACTGATTTTTAAGAAATAATAATGGGTGAGGGATAAACAGTGGGAGAGGCAGGATGGAGAAGAGAAGTTAATGCAAAATAATTTGCAGAAAAGATGAGGCAGTTGGGCTAACTCACAAAAATGATGAGCTTGCAGCACAGACCAGACACTCCAGATCTGTGACACTACCCCGGAGCCTGTCACCTCCTTCCCAGCACCATCAGCTTACTCCAACACAGTATCTGCTTAGAAATAACTGTAACATGCCCGGGAAAAATATCAGATTAGCTGAAGAATCAAAAAGATGTTTGTTTATGGATGGCAGGGAGAAACAGAGCAGATGATGTTCTCCGCTGCTCTCCCACATCCCAGCCAAACTTGGAATCACACTCCTTTCCGCTGAGAGGAACGAGTGAGGGGCAGCTGTGGAAAGGTCTGTGGACCACATCCAGGAAGATGTACTAAGGACCCAGCCGTCCACAAAGGAAGGTTCTATGCTGGTAATTGTAGCTTACCATCTTGTTTCGGGTTTGTCTTTATGAACTGGAGAGATGACTTCATCAGTAAAATGCTCACTGAGTAAGCATAAAAGCCACGGTTCCGATTTCTAGCATTCATCTTTCTTTCTCTTCTTCTTTTAGATTTATTTATTCATGCAAGTACACTGCCGCTGTCTTCAGACACACCAGAAGAGGGCATCAGATCTCATTACAGATGATTGTGAGCCACCATGTGGATGCTGGGATTTGAACTCAAGACCTTTGGAAAAGCAGTCAGTGCTCTTAACCGCTGAGTAGTATAGAGGAACATGTACCGTAATGCCATGCTGGGAAGGCCCGACAAGTGGTCTCCGGAGTTCAGTGGCCAGCCAGTCTGGTCAGTCAGTGCACTTCAGACTCAGCAAGAGTCCGGCCTCTCCCAGGGTTAAAGATTAAACATAATGATGTATGTTCTTAATTCCAGCACTGAGAAGGGAGAGACAGGTGAATCTCTGTTGCTCTGTAGCTAATAGGGGCCTATACAGTTAAGTCTTACACTGAATAAAAATTTAAAAAAAACAAACAGAGCTGGAGAGATAACTCAGTGATTAAGAGCATTACCCCCTATTCCCAAAGACCCAGGTTCAAGTTCCAGCACCCACAAGGCAGCTCACAACCATCTGGAACTCTAGTTACAGGAGACCTGATATCTATCCTGGCTTCTATGGGTATTAAGCATTCGAGTACTATGCAGACATGCACGCAGGCAGAACACGTGTATGCCTAAAATAATATTCAAAAATAATAAGATAAAAATACCAAAGAAAAAGAAAACTTTTAAAGAGAGGGGAAAAAAGATGGAAAGTAATGGTGAAAAAGTAACCAACCCTGACCTACAGACACATGCGCACTGTGGAGCAAGCAGGCAGGAGAGAAAAGCAATGGCATTAGCTGGTGTGTTGGCACGTAGCTGCTTTCTCAGAACTGAAGAAATGGAGGCAGAAGACCTTGATTTATAGATGAGCCTCCACCCATTGCAAGCCACTATCTCAAAAAACTAAACTAATAAACAAAACATCATGCTGTGGCCACTTTATCAGCTTCTCAACCCTTCCTGAAAGCAAGCGAACAATCCACAGACCCTGGAGAAGGCTGAAGGGGGTTAAGGCAAACCTGACAAAACACACCTGAAATTTCAAACTCAAAATCCTGAATTCCATGATCAGCACGAAGACATTGTAGGTGGGCTCAAGACAGAATAAAGCCAGAGGCTCAGCATCCAGACATTCACAAAAGCCCACACTTTGGTGACTCTCTACCAGCTGTAAGAACATAGATCCCCTTGGCTTCCTGATTGCCCTGATTCAAAGGTCTGACATCAGAGAATCCTAGACAACAGGAGGTGGGAACTCTGAGCACGGAGGAACCACAGGGTATCTAGAACCCATCCCCACTTACATAAATAGATATACATGGATAGATGCCTCTCTGCCTTCCTCTTCCCTTAAAGGATTGTAAAACATTAATCAAACCAAAATTGAGATGAGATTCAAATAAACTAATGAATAAATAATGCCTCTGAACGCAAGCGTAGGCCTCAAACAATTCACCAATTAGCACTAGCTGTGCAGTTTTCAGGACAGTCAGTAAGTATCATAAACGTTACAAACGGTTTTATTAAACGTAGCAAGCCTGGACCTGTTATCACCAACCTTGAGCTCAAACAGATAATCTAAAGATCATCTCTGTCCCGAAAATCACTCGGTGACACTAAATCAAAGGTTCAAATAACAGATGTCTAGGAGTTCATATCTGCACAAGAAAATACTTCCCAGTCTCTGTGGAAGCAAGCCTGAATTAAAAATCTAAGCTACAACATATTCTAAATACCCAAGGCAAATGTCTTTGTTTTTCCTGCCCACTGAGAAATGATGGCTTCTGCCTTCTCCAAACTCTACTCAGAGATTGAGCTCTAACAGCTCAGGACCAATTATAGAGAAATATAAGAAGACGCCAAGTCAAATAAAAAATTACAACATACTTCACTCCTGTTTCATTAATAATTTAGCAATATCACAATTATTGATTAGACAGCAGTTATTTGAAATGGATAGCCAATGTCTTATCTTGACAGTAGGAGGAAAGATAAAAGAGGTGTTGATTTGTAATTCATTATAACCAAGAATTTCCTTGCAAATATACAAGATATTGAAAAAATCAGATTTTGCATATACTTCATCTACTTCACACTCAGACAGTTATCAACAAGTCAATGACAGCCACGTGGCAGAGATGAACAACTTACTCAGAAACAGTCCTAGATAAAATAACTGAATCATGATGGGAATGACTGAGTTTTAGAGGGAGAAGAAAATCAAGAAGCCAAAGAGATTCAGAGATGAGAATGATTCTAAGACTGGGGTTTAGCCCACAATGCTGGCCTAATACTTCATTGCAAGCATGTAGTTGTTCAAGCAGAGCTGCACTTACAACCTTACATGGAAAGTTAGACAAAAATTTAGAGTTACTCTATTGGTGAAGGTCACTAAAACATCAGTAGTAACTTTGTTTCCCTGGTTCTTATCTAGCTCCACAAGCTCTAGAAAATTCAATATGGGGTTTTCAGTAGAACAGCACACTGAGTTTCATCACTGAGCCTGATTCTCATCCTAATCACTGGTATAAAATACCTTTTGTTCAACTACAAGTCTGTAATCAATAGAGGGGGTAGTTATGAAGACATTATAGTTCTGGAATGAACCACATACATTGTTGGGGGGGGTTATAGGCTCACCGCCCCATAGCATGCTTTGCAATATCAGGAGACAAGGACTTTCTTGACAGAAGAACCATGTCAGGGTTCCCATAGTTTATGTATGGGTGGCAGCTGTCCTCAGCAGTCTTTACTATTGTCCATGTCAGACACGGCTAAAGGGTCACACAGTCACTCTCAGCCAGTACAGGTAGGGACTGTTAGCTCCGTACACTGAGGTGGACGCCATCAGACTCACCAGCCATACTGTATTTCCCCAGGCTAGTGGACTAGGTTTTAAGCATTATTTTTATGTCACCTGCCCTGTGATAAATTAACCAACAACCACCTCATTTGAGATGGGGCATCCAAGGTCCCTTTATCATCGTATCTGCAAAAAAATATCTATCATCAAAGTGTGGCATTTATAATTCCTGCTGCCTGCACACTTCAAATTTAGGCATAGTGACCTTTATATATACCAGATCCTGAAAGGAAAAGAAGTTTAAACCTTTCCCTAGCAGGTACTGAAAGCAAAGCACAGAGGAGCCTCAGCACTGCCATCTTCTGTGTCCAGCGACAATGTATGCTGAACAGCCGCAGTAACTACAGTCTGTGTGCTTGACCACACATGTCTGCCCAGCCTGGAGGGTATGTGAGAACAAGGAGGGTATCTTAATCACCTGTGAATTATATATCACTCAAGAAGTAGCCATTAAACACAGTATGGATGCAATAGAGAAAAGCAGCCCCCAAAACACTAGGTGTGTGCAAAAAAAACGAGTGAGCACATGCCAGCCCAGTGGATGTGAGCAAACTAGAGACCAGGGTTCAAGTGCAGCACTCTTCTGGGTTTGTCCACACAGCAGACTTTAGTATTTAGCAATTTACCGTAGGGCCAGTAGCAATGCTAAGCAATGTCTCTGCTAGACATTCCTCAAGTTGTAGGCTGATTTCTCAAGAGGTCACAGATACACATGGAAGCTAGTAGCTTTTGGATGTTGATACCATGCTACCTTATTGCTAATTCAAATTGTAAATAGTCTATCTCAATGTAATTAGTTTTCTCTGTAGTTCCCTGTACTCTGGTTGATAGTTACAAATAATTCTTTTCAACTTAGTAGTAATCCTTGGGACCAAAACTTCATTCTCTAACCTAAGAATAAGCTCTTATTTTGTTAATGAGAAGGTCCCAAGAGTTACACTGGTGTGGAAACCCCTAAACTGTTTGAATACCTCACTGGATGTGGGGGCAGAAGTGGACTGATGTGGCTGACTCTGGGGAAGAAACAAGAGGCAGAAGAATCTAGCAACTGGAGACTTTCAAGACTTTCTTTGGATATTTTGAACCTACAAGTTGGTAGTCGTTCTCCTTCAGGGTCCGCCATCAGAAGTAAACCACAGGAAAAGAGTCAGAATCCTGGGAGAACAGGTTGCCCAACAGCAGGTCTTAACAGAACTCTCCTGATGGCAGGCAGTATCATGGAAGCCATCATGGTCACAAATGGTAATTCTTGTCATCGAGCAGAACAGCGTTACAGCCTATCAGCCTTATAAGAAGCTCGTATGAACAACACCACGGAAGCACTGTGGTAGAATGGGCCATCCCATTAGGCATTAAAGTCCAGAACATGCAAACGGAGACATTGTGGTATTCAGAGCCCATGGCCAATATTTGCAAGAGTTCCAGAAGGGCTTGATCACAAGCAGACCACAGCCAAGATCATCTCTCCATGCCTGTCTCAAGTTATTAGAGCCTCTTGGTTTAGGGGAACCCAGAAACAGAAAGGAGAAGATTAGTAATAATCCTAGAGTTTCATATGTGCAACCCACCCACTGAGACAGGGCCCAGGCCTACTTTCCAACAGAGGCTGTGATTTACCACAGCTGCCTTCAAGCCACTCAGAAGTGACAGTGAGAATTCCCTAATTCCTGCTATGGGGTCTTTAACGTCCCTGGAATTGGTCCAAAGTAATTTCCCTTAACTTAAACCATCAGTAGAAAATACAAATGAACATTCGAGGTCACTAAAAATCATCACTATATTTCACGTGCTTCGTTTCCTCTCTTTTCCTCCCTCCACCCCGACCCTGCCACACAGACACTAATGGGTCTCTTGAGTTTCTTTGGACCTGACAGTTAAGAGCATTTGCCCTGAGGAGCACTAGGTAGCCAGACAGTTAAGAGCACAGCTAGCCAGCTCTTCTTCTGGGAGGCCAGTGTGCTGTCTCAGGAAAGCAAGTCAGAGACAATGAAGGTAGTAATTCTGGAATTCCAAAATCATCTGTTCCCCGTTTTTTAAGTTCAGGTTCTGTTCCCAGAGGGGCATTTCAAAGTCACACTGAGAATTTTTTTTTTCATTTTAGCATATTCTAAATCTGCACGATCTAATCAGAGAGTAATTATTTTAAAATATAAAGTTCCAAAAGCTGATAGACATGTGTCACTTCTGAGGTTTTGAAAAAAATTCAAGAGATAAGGATAAAAATAGAAGGACCATACAAGAAGGGCCCCCGAAAAATAAATTATAAAATACTATACTTGCATGTTCTGGACGTAACAACCTAACATAGACACCAAGCTTTGGAAAGGATCGGTTTCCTCTTTCCAAACTCTTCCCAATCTTGACTCTTCAATCACTCCTACATTTGTACAGTAATTGCAATAACCAAAGCTCTTTAAAGATAAAAGCACTGAGCTGGAAAAGCTGAGACACATCTGAGGTGGCTCATGAGGACCAAGCACTACATCCACGAAGAGTCCAATCCAGGCCACGGTCTCTGCTCTCAGACGGGCAACGAAGAAGAAAAGCAGCAAATGAACTCTACATGCTCAAAGGAAATGCCAGTTGTCCAAATGCAAACCCTCCTCTCTCCCCAGTCTGGATACCCGCTGTGAAATGCCCATCTTACACCACCCACTTCACACCCCTGCACATCACACAGACGACATTTTTTAACTCCATAGAGAATGGTAAGGAAATGCCAAAGACATGCAAGGTTTTAGGAGCCTACACTTGACATTCACCTAAGGTGGTATCTATTTATAAATACCACGGCTGCAGCTTTCAGTTCTAAGGGACTATGGAGAAGGAGCAGATTGGGAAGCGGAGGGGAACATGCAAAGCAGAGCAGGTATAGATTTCAACAGAAGAAAATAATATGGGACGAGGGTGGGAACTGTGCACCAAACTCAGAGTACAATAATATATATATATATATATATATATATATATATATATATATATATATATATACACATACATATATGTGTGTGTGTGCGCACGCGCATATATATATATATATATATATATATATATATATATATATATATAAATTTCAATGGTTTCTAATTAAATCCTCATCATTATTAAAGTGTAACTGGACATAAAGACTTTATCGTAGGGCTCAGTCTGTACGGTGTCTGGCATAGACATGAAGATCTGAGTATGCCCCTCAGCATCCTCATTTGAAATGAAAAACGAAGGGCACAGAGGCACACATCTGTAATCTCAGTGCTGGGGAAGCAGATGCAGGGGGATGCCAAGGGCTCACTGGCCAGCCAGTATAACTCCAGCTTCAGAAGCACTAAGGCCCTGTATTAGCCTCCTTGGTTAGCTATGTATGAGCAAACTCACGTACAGGCACATTTGCGCATGCCTGGGGGGCAGATGGGAGATCAGTTAGGGAAGACACCCTGTTAGCCTCTGGCCTTCACATGCGTGCCAATAAAATGTTAGTTAGGGTTATTGAAAGGAACAGAGTATGGCTTCACTACCGTCATGATGCTGTCTGTCTGCCAACAGAAAATCCAATGGTCCAGTAGCTGTTTAGTCCAGGGGGCTGGACGCCACAGCTGGTCTTCAAAATACACCAGAATCACAAAGTAGGCTCTAATGCCAGTGAAGAAATGGACTTGCCAGGAAGAGTGAGGGTAAACAGGATAAGGTTCCCTTCTTTCACCCCCTTCATATAGGCTGCCCCCAGAAGGTGTGGGCCGGTGTAAAAGATCCATATCAAAGATGGATCTTCCCCTTAAAAATGATTTAATTAAAAAAAGTCACTTCGCAGGTGTACCCAGCCTCTTGGGTTTTAGTTAATTCTGGATATAATCAAGTTGACAACCAAGATTCAAGAGTGTAACACACACACACACACACACAATCTGCTTTTATATATTGTAAAGAGTGCACACTGAGGTTTGTCAGCATAAGAACCATAATGTTTGTGATTTGATGCTCGGTATTTGATGCCTTCACACTTTGTTTGTCCCTAAAGGACACCTGTTCATCAAGTGCACAGACTCGGCTGAAGCACAGACAAAACAGAGCGAGGACACTTTATACAAATTATAGAGCTAATTTAACACCAAAAAGTTCTCTGTTACCAGAAACAGGCGGCTAATGGAAATCTAAGGATGTGGGGAGGACTTTAATTAGCCTGAATTATCTGGATAATTACATTGATTTTTCCTAATGTAAATCCATTCTTAATTGGCGAAGTTAATTATATAAATATATATCTCTTCTACGGTGTTCTAGATTTTTCAAACCAAAGAGTTTCCAGTTTAATTTTCCTAGGTAAGTGCTAAATTATGCACTCCATCTTACATTTGTATAAACAAACCCCCGGTGTGGACATGACCTAAAAAAGCACATATGTCTCCTGAGCTGCTCTCCCTCTAATTGCATCATTCACAAAACCAAACACACCAGAGGTTAATGTGCGGAACCTATACTTAATTCATAGACGCGCCTTGGAAAAATGGTAAGCAGGTGCCTGTTCGAGGCAGAACCATGAACACGGCTGTACTGTTCCTGCATGTAATTAGCCTCTTCCCCCACCGCAAGCTATTTATAAATGCATAAATATACCTGTGCTTTACGTAACAATGACAGGCGGTGACAACATATTGATATACAGTGCCACTTCAGAGTTGGAAATGAATATTTCATTAGCTGAGTTATCACTGCTGGGTTACGACCTTCAGCTCCTTAATTTTAAATTCATCCGCTTTCAGACTATTAAGCTGTTCTTGAACGCGTCGTAGAAATTACACAGGTAGAGGTAAATTTTCAAGATAATTTCCAATTCCAAAAATGGGGTCAAGGATGAGCATACTAAATTCCTGAAAAGAACTCTGTCTTGCAATGAGAGTGAATGGATCATTGTGGCTGCTAATGGTGGTGGATTCTGTGTGAACATGGAAAGGCAAGAGAAACAGATCACAGCAGCCTCATGGAATTATCAAACTTCTAATTCCTGAGCAGCTACCAGAGGAGACTTAATAAGTGCCAATGACAGAGATGCCCACCCGGCTTGTGTCTGTCCAGAGCTGAAGGAAGACATCAACATCGGCTTGTGCCTTGGCCTCTATCACCCAACCTGAAGTGCCAGGCACACAGGTGATTTTTTTTTATAGTGTCTTTTCTTGCTTCCCTCTCCTCCCTCATTCCCAATCTCTTGTCAGCTTTCTTCTATTAAAAGCACATCCCTGCATAAACAAAAATATCCACATGTGACTATAGGTATGACAAAATTACCTGGAAGCAGGAAGAGCAAGAGAAGAAGACTGCCCCTTGATTGATAGGCATTGCCTCACCTTGTCCCCAAGCCACACCCACTCAGTGGCACTGTTCAGATCATCTCTGGGAACGGTTTATATATGCCTGGCCCAGGGAGTGGCACTATTAGGAGGTGTAGCCTTGTTGGCGTAGGTGAGTCGCTGTGGGTGTGGGCCTAAGACCCTCACCCTAGCTGTCTCAGAGCCAGTAATCTGCTAGCAGCCTTCAGATCAAGATGTGAACTCTCAGCTCCTTCTATACCATGTTTGCCTGGATGCTGCCATGCTCCTGCCTTGTTGATAATGGACTGAACCTCTGAACCTGTTAAGTCAGCCTCATTTAAATGTCGTGCTTATAAGAGTTGCCTTGGTCATGGTGTCTGTTCACAGCAGTAAAACCCTAACTAAGACAGAATTCAATCCCAGGACCCACTCTAGTGTTGTCTAAAGCTTCCAGAGTAATGACATCAGTTGACGTTGTACACATCTGACCCCTTTTAACCTCTCTGCTGTGTACCTGTTTAGCTCTTCTCAGGGACATGAAATCCCAGTGTTCCTCCACAGATAATGCCAAATTTCTTCAACAGCCTGAAAGAAAGAAAGAAAGGAAGGAAGGAAGGAAGGAAGGAAGGAAGGAAGGAAGGAAGGAAGGAAGGAAGGAAGGAAGAAAAAGGAAGGAAGGAAGGAAGGAAGGAAGGAAGGAAGGAAGGAAGAAAAAGGAAGGAAGGAATAGAAAGAAAAGCAAGATGATTCCAATAACTTCGGTAACTAGCTGCACAGAGCCTTCTCATGGTTCTCAATGACAAGCTCAAAGTGCAGTGTGAATGACCAATGCAAAACCTGCAGCCTCTAAGAAGGGCCCTTAGATCCCTTCCACTGGTCATGACCTCCCTGTGAGACCCAGCATGAATTATATAACCATTTTGGTCCCCACCTGATTGCTCAAACTTCTCTATTGCAGGAACTCGAGGCTGCCACCATTTCCAATCCTGACATAATGCCATTGTCAACATTCAACATACACCATCCTCTGCCCTCTTCATCCACAATTCAGTATCACTCACAGGCAGAAACCCTCCCTGTCCATCACTGGCACACTGAGTTGTCCAATGACATGGGCATTTCCCTGTTCTCACTGCCCTCTCATGATGGAATACAATAAAGTTTAACTATAGCATGTGCTCCTTCCATGAAAACTCAATGTATGCTAATTAAGAACTTCAGAACCCAGAAGGCTTAGCACAAAGCCGACAATCGGGAAATGAACAGCTGAAGACAGGGAACTGCAAACTGGAATGAACAGCAATCATACCATGAAAGGCAGGGCAGAGATGGGGAGGCCTCAAATTTAAGCATCCTGCCTGCAAGGGAAGGTCCTACAGCAACAGATGGGCGGGGCTGCACTTTCCTGCCGTGCAGGGGGCAGAACCCAGACACTCCCACATTCCACAAGCATGGGTACCCTCGAAATGGGCTGCACCCCCAACTCTCATTTTGCATTTTACTGTCTCACTAAATTGTTGGGGCTGGCCTTGAATTTGTAATCCTCCTGCCTCATCCTCTGGAGAAGTTGAGATTAATAGGCCTGTGCTGCCAGGTGTGACCTATTCAATATTCTCCTTTAGCCTTCATCTCAGTAGAGTGTACTCTGGTTCTGTTAACAAGGTCACTTACTCAGCTCCTGCAAATGTCACCCTTTCTGGGTCATTAAGCACTCTTATTTACCTGCGAATCAAACTTTATACACATCACACTTTGAAAATCAACAACTGCTGAAGGATTTAATGCTCAGTTCCGACTGAAATGTAGGAAGGCTGGGTTCACCTGCCTGACTAATGATTTCAATTCAATTTGCTGATTGATATAGGACAAGAATATCCTGATAAATAATAGAACATCATCTTCATCTTAGCATTGATTGGCCTGTCAGTTCTTCAAGTACTTCTGCAGAACATAAACATTTGACATTGAGGACACCGAGGAAGAACAGCCATGGCTGAGCACAGTGTAACCGAATTGCAGGGACAAAACCAAGAGTTTCCCCCCCATGGTGAAAAGCCGCAGAAACCCAGGCCTCTCTACTTCAGAGACCTGAAATAATTACTCATGAGTCACTCTGAGGCGCGGCTTGAATAGTGTTGACCCAACGAGGCAGCACGGTCATTACAGCCTGGACAGAAGCTCTGACAGATTTACATTATGTTTATTTAAAAAGAAACAAGCAGATCAATGAAATAATGAATTCAGTTAATTGAATAACTGACATCTTTATAACAGTGCAATTGAAAATCAGCTGCCTGTCAACAGTTGGAGGGCACTACTAAACCAATAAGAAGCCTGCAAAAAGACAAAGGGTCACTCTGAAGGGAGGGAAGGTGAGTGGGAGTCACGGTATCCATTCCAAAGTCATTGGTCTTCATAACTCAGAATGGTATGTGCTACTAAGAAATAGAATCGATTGCAAATAGTTGACTGAAAGAGTCATCAAGCCAGTTCTGGTTTCTGACTACCATTCAGCTCTTGAATCTGGAAAAGGCTCACAGCTAAATGATTACGTATGGATCAATTGGCAAATTCCCTCTGACTTAAGATGCTGAAGTCTGTGAAACCCACCTGCACCTAACACTGCTGCAGTCAAGGATCTTTTGCTTGATTTTGTTTGTTTGTTGGGTTTTTTAAATTTGTTTTGTTTTTAAGACTGGTCTGGGACTCTCTATGTAGACCAGTGTGAGCCTCTGCCTTCTGCATGCTGGGCTGGCTAGTGTGTACCACCATGGCTCACTCTACACTTTTCAAATATATAGGAAAGGAAGGACATCAATGCTGTCTTCCTGTGCCTGAAACAGCCTCCTTGGGGCTAAAGAGGTCACAGAAGAGTTTTCTGTCCACACTCTTCTTATGCCCTTCAGCTTGCTGTTGCCTTCAATTAGCTAAAAGACCAACAATATACATGCTAGCAACTCTAAGAACTACAGAATTATCAAAGTTCTTCCAGCTCCCCCTGGAGACTCCGCAACAAGAGCTCCTCTGTTTAGTTAACAAAACATGTTTGGTTAACAAAAAATCCATTAACTTATAATTAATAGCACATTCTCTAGTGGACCACCCGTTAATAAAAAGGGTGGACACATACTCACATTTTAATTTTATAGGTCCTTTATCTTTGGGTTTAAAGCTAATTGGGTACACTGTCTAAGAATTGAGTCTTTCAAAGAGTTAACGAACTGAAAACAAACTCTTAGATCATACATGCAAATTCAGGACTCAGGGGCAGCAAATACGCTTGCCTGAGTTCAAGATTATTATGAGCAGTAGGGACCCTGAAGATGGAGGTCCTAGGCATGTGTGCCAACCTGGACTCTCTGTCCCTCGCTGCTTCATTCTACTGTGTCTTCTCAGATGTGTACACACACTAGAACATGCAGTATTTTGTCAAGGTATTGACATTCAATTATTAAAATGAAATTCTTATATTTTTATATTAGAAACCAGTTTGGAGAAAATAAAAATTCATGGCAAACAAAATGATTTGGAGGCCAGATGCAGTCCTAAGTTAGAAAGAATCTCACTTTGCCAACGACTCCATTAACAATTCCTAAGTTTCACCAAGCATTCCAACGATCCTTACTGTCCACCTGTCCCTTACAACAAGGTTTGGATATTTTCTAGTTTCATAATCAGCAACTCACCGTTACTTGATTGTATGTCTTGCTAACTCTTACATTATCTTGTTCAGTGACATACACGCAGGCTTTATCTGTGACTTCTATGACAGCAATGACATTTTGTGATTATCATTACACCCAACTATTAGGTTTTTCTGCAGGTAGAGTGTCTTAGCAGAGGGTTCTGTAGTCAAGATCTAAGTGCCAGTGTGTTATGTACAAGATGACTCCACATATGATCAGGGTAGAAGGAACAAGAGGGATGGGACTGACAGGTGACTGTGACCAAAGGCTGGTTGATACTCTCTTATACAATAGTTGTCTACTCCCATAATCTCTGTGACTTTCGAGATTCAGGTTCCTATGGCCCCAGGGTCCTCCAGGATGATTGCTATTGGAAATGAAAGAGGGAAAGATGGGCCTAAAATGACCAGCAATGACACCCCCTCTACTCTGAGCATATTCTACTGACACTGACAATGAGCTAGAGAAGTTAGGAACCCAATCTTATTAGTGCAAGATACTTTTGTGGGCTGTCTACTTTCTAAGTTCTGCCTAGTCTACCTAGAGGAGCACTTACATAACCCCATCCCCCCACCTTCTATAGGCATCTCTGCTGCTGGAGGGATGTGAAAATAGGCTTACCTTTAAGGAGGTATTTTAGTCACAGCTCTCCAGGGACAAGTCAATTGTGATGTACAGTGCCAAACCCCAGGCCTCAGGCCCCCAACATCCAAGTGTATAATTAGGAAGGCAATTAGGAGCAATCACATTCTTCTGGCCAATTACTGCTTCTCCCAGGGAGTCTCACTCTTAAAATTAGACTAGGAGTCAAAACCTACTTGTGCTGCATTATCTTCTCCATGAGGGTCTCTCCAAGGATCTGTCACATGTTCCCCTAGTTTACTTAGCATCAAGCACTCTCTGGAGGATGTAGGACTCTACACAACCTCCTAATGGATTTTATTCTCTGGCCAAAATGAACGCATCTCAAAATAGCAAGTGGACTGGCCAGAAGAAGCAGTAACTTCTAAGTTGGACTAAGTTCCAAACGTCTGAGATAGAAGCGTGTTCTTGAGCTGACACAGGACTAAGTAATGATGACCGTGAATACTTACTGCCCAGTCTTAGGGCTGTTTACGCTTTGGTACATAGACAGGGCCTGACCCAGCTTCTCCTTCCTCTAAGACTCATTCCATAGCCCTGCCTCCCCCTCTACTTTATTTCAGTTTCCACAGAATGCCATCAGATACCAGGGCTGTTCAGGTGACTACTCTGTATAGTTTTAAATTTGCTCAAGACACTGGTGATCTGACTATGAATGGTACTTGAAATCGTAAAAAACTACCACATTGGGACTTCGAGAGAAAAGAAATAGACAAAGTCATGGCCTTCAAAGCTCTTTCTTTTACAAGAACCTTTCTTGAGACGTAAGATAGGTTACCAGAATAGAAAGACAATCATGTCCCATGATCAAATTAACCGATCAACTGCTAATTATCTCTGCACATGGTTCAGAGCATACATTCACCTCCGGTGACCATCCTCAGGAAAACTCACACACTCGTTGACCTAGCCTTTTTTTTTGGGGGGGGGGTTGCGGGGGACTGTATGTTCCCATGTTGGTGCGGCAAACACTCCTGGCATTGAACCTCTCTCTTCTGTATCTCCCCGATGTCTGCTTGCCCCACCTCCTCACATTTACTGCCCCCACCTTAAAGGGCACTGGGATCTTGTCATATGCTCTGCAAGACTGACACTGCCTCCCCCATCTGAGGTGGCTTGATATCTCCAGTGCTTAAAAAACTATTGCTACCTTATTGATACTTCATAAAGCCTGCTGAAAGGAGAGGGGAGATCAAGATGGAAACTGCAATTTCTCTGCTGCATTGCCAGATACATGAATCACTAGCCACATGTGGTCCTTAAATTTAATCTTAATCAAATTAAATTCATTTTTTTCAGCCACATTTGCTGAATTTTAAATGTCCAGTGGGCACAGGTGACTAGTGGCTACTGTGCTAGGCAGCAGGAAATGGAACATCTCTATCACTGTACAGTTCTACTGGCGTATGCTGAACAGATCTATATGAAATAAAACACCCAAATAAACATTTTATTACTTATTGACTAGAAGAAATGGTATTTCTAGCATCCTATAGAGATACTTGATTCAACAGAGTGCTTCAAATGTTTATGTATGAATTTCTGTGAATGTGGCACCTTGTTAAGAGCAACAGAAGAATATAGGCCTAACCCTGGTCCATAAGAATTTCACTTATGGGTGGGTTCAATGTTTTGTAGGTGGGTTGGTATTCCTATCCCTCCAGTGGGAGTTCCTGTCTGACTAGTGGGGGTGGTCTCTTCGTGTTCCATATCCCTGCTGAAAGGTATTTAGGCTAAGGTCAGCCACATTGAGTAAATGAGCTGCCCTCATCCTGGGTCTTCAGCACTTCCTAGAGAATCTCCTCACCCCCACCTCTGACAGCTACATATTATATTCCTTTTCTTACCCTTCTAGGCCTCTCCCTGGTCTTCCCCCATTCCCAACACTGCCCCCTTTCTCCTCTGTCTACCTTCTCCCATCCAGGTCCCTGCCTCAGGCTACCACTCATAATTATTTTGTTCCCTTTTCCAAGTGGGATTTATCCATCCTCACTTGGGCCTTCATTCTTGATTAACAAACTTCTTAGAGTCTGTTGTGTAGGTGCATCATGGGTATTTTGTACTTCTGGCTAATATCACTTACCAGTGAGTACATACTATGCATGTCCTTCTGGGTCTGTGTTATCTTCCTGAAGATGATATTTTCTTGTTTCATCTGCTTGGCTGCAAAATTCCTAATGTCCTTGTTTGTAGTAGTTAAATATTTCATTGTATAAATGAGTGAATATATTTTCCGTATCCATTCAACGATTGAAGGGCATCTGGATTGCTTCAAGTTTCTTGATATTAAATAAAAGGCTTCTATGAACATGGTGGGGCATATGTCCTTGAGATGTGGTGGAGATTCCTTTGGGTATGTGAAATATTTCCAATTTTCTGGGAAATTGCCACATTGATTTCCAGAGTAGATTTACAAATCTGCCATTCCACCAGCCATGGAGGAGTGCTCGCCAATAAGTTTGACTCGAACAAACCAAATAACCAAATTTGAAAAAGGAACAAATAGTGGAGCAGGGACTGAAGAAAAGATCATCCAGAGACTGCCTCACCTGGGGACCTATCCCATATGTAGCCACCAAACCCAGTCAAAAAAAAAAAAAAAAAAAAAGACTTTCACCAACAACTGTGCAAAGCAAGACAGCCTACCAGTCCACAGTCAGCTAGGGCTCAGAGTCAAGTAGTGCTCAAGGAAAACAATACCAGCATGCAGTGGTTAATTCAAACTGGAGAAGGGAGTGACAATCAGATTTCAGCAGCATTTAGGCAAAGGACTACTTCCCGCACTACTCACTGAAGACAAGGGGATCTTAACAGACACGCTGAGGCGTCCAAGATTTAAAATGTGTAGAAAGATTCAGCTGCAGAAAGATTGATAAGAATAACAAATGCCCTTTGGTGCTAAAGAACGAAGTTGAAAAGGGGCTGTGGAAAGGCCTAAGTATATAGAAGGACAGAGTTCTTTTTCTTCCATGGAAAGATTGGTTCAAGCCTACAGAGGTCATAGGTCAGAGGGCACTTGCCTAGTTCACCAATGCTATCTTCTCCAGTTCTCTATGCGTATGGGAGCTAATCTGATCAAGAAGAAAATGGTAAGGACATAGGCCATCTGGCCCTCTCAGAGCCATCAGGAATTAAATTGACAAAGGAAGACTGGAGCTCTATGACGAGGTGTCTGTTCAAAGGAACTGAAGTAAAAATCCAGATAATAAAGAGAAAGTCTGGGTCAAACATCATGAAACATGTATGGATGTAAATCAGGCCCACTGTTTCCATTCAACCAGAGAGAATCATGACCAAACAGTTAAGGACTAACTAGTCAACTACACCATTTTCTCAGCAGAGAGCACCACTGCCCACAGCACAACTCTAGCAAAAATGCTGAACACATGGACTCCTCAGACCCACCCATCCAGTGGCACACCCGGAAGCTGGACTTCTCCATCAAGAGTCTTTCCAGAAAGTAAGTTTCCATATTTATTTATGGGGAGGCTGCTTTTTAAGATGGCTGAGCATGGACACATCAGACTTCTTTTTTTAAAAAAACAGTAAGTCTGCTCTCCGAAGGTATAAGGTCAAGGAAGCCATGGGTGACTGTGTGGGGAGTGGATGAAGCCCTGTGGACTGACAGTGTGGATATGTGTGGGGAGTGGATGAAGCCCTGTGGATGGACAGTGTGGATATGTGTGGGGAGTGGATGAAGCCCTGTGGACGGACAGTGTGGATATGGGCATACGCTCAGACACACGGAAGCCACTCCCTCGCTCAGGCCAGGGCTTACAAAGCCTTCCTCTGGTCCAGTGTGGCAGTTGCTGCTCCTCCTTCAGAGAGTCCACAGCCCATCTGCTCCAGCTTTACTGTGTACCATATCTGCCCTTTCTTCATTCCCATGTGGCCTCATATCAACCTTCCAAGACCAGGGACTGCTAGACACCACAAAGGAAAGAATTTCATTATGAGGTAGACATTTCTCATGGAATGTTATAGAAGGAGGAGAAACAAGAGGAGGAGGAGGAGGAGGAGGAGGAGGAGGAGGAGGAGGAGGAGGAAGAAACAAAACCAGACCAACATTCAGCATGTGAAGCAGGCTGGGGAAATCTGCAAAGGTTGCTATGGTCTTGCAAATTTTAAAATGTTGAACGAATCTTTCTTTTTTAATGTAACACATAATCATAATGTGATCAAATATCTTCACAGGTGGGAAAGGAACTTACCTGCTAGAAACTGAAAAGTGGCTTGGGTTGGAAATAAATAAAGTAGGTCTTGATGAAAGAATAAATTCTTAATCTGGGGACAGGTCAGCAGATGACTAGGTCATTAGGGTATCTGGGCCAATCTTGTTTAAGCCAGTGACCTCTGTGGAGCTCTGCCGTTGAGGTTGCCCTCTGCAGTGCTAGGGACAAACTCATGTCTCTGCGGGTGCCAGGCAAGCATTGTGCAACAATCATCCTGGCCCCACCTTTTCTGAAACAGAGAGCTGCTATGTAGGCTGATCTCTTAGAGTTTTGGTTGTGAGCCTAGCCTTCAATGGCTGAGCCATCTCTCCAGCCAGCCCTGGGCTGATCTCAAACTCACTTTGTACCTTGAGTCTGAAAATTCCCTATTCCTGCTGCTCCTTAAGAACTGAGACTGCTGGAGTATTACCACGCCCAGATGTTCCCTTTCCTCAAGATTTAGTGACCTGCACTATACACCAGTGACACCGAAGCAGATAGCTCCCAGCAAGCATCCTTCTGAGGTCCCCTCTGCCCAGACTCTAACACTTCCTAATTATAAACCAATGAGTTTACCTTTGAAATCTCCCAAGAGAATAATCAAGACACAGCTACACTACAAAGAGAAAACCAGGGCAGTGGCTTTGAAAGGCAAATCTCCCTCCCCATGAGGGGTGAAGGTGGGGGCGGGGCGCACAGCATGAGCATGGGGCTGCAGGGATCTACTGCCTTCCTCAAGGACAGCAGCTCTAAGACCAGTTCCCACAGATTTCACCGAAAAGCCCAAACTTCAAATGCCAACAAAACAAAACAAAAACAAAGAAACTAGAGTTAGAATCCAAGCATCAGGCCCCACCCAGGGACACTCCCTAGTGTCCTGGGCAGATGCAATCCTCATGTTTTGGGACCTCTCAGTCACCAGATACATTTGTACGTTCCTGTCACTGTGAATGCACTTTAAAAACAAACACAAACATAAACTCTTTCTGCAGGGCCAGCAAAAATGACTCAGTGGGTAAAGTTGCTACCAAGCCTGACGACCCAGGTCCCTTTCAGGGACCAGCATGGTGGAAGGAATAAACTACTCCCAAAAGTTGTCGCTCCACAGGTAATTTAATTATAAGAGTTTCTGTAAATGCCACCTTTGGCTGTGCTGTGTGTGGTTGAAACTGACCGAAAGGCCTGAAGCATTTCCTAAGCACCCACAGTGTGGTGGGCCAGGCCCTTTAGAGGCTGCAAGGTTGCAAGGATACAGGAGTGAGCACTGGGCAGACCACGAACTCTGAGGCCCTTGATGTCACAGCAGTAGCACAATGGCCATCCCCTGCTCTTACAGGAGGCAGACCACAGTCCTCGCAAACACTTAAGAAGAAGCAGTGATGGTGACTTGCTCAATGACCACCTCCAGACATCAAACCCATAGCATCCCTAGAACATTCTCCTCAAGTCTTTTATTGGTTTGCTATTAGTGATCCACTCTCTTTTTTCCTTCCTCTTCTTCAATTCAAGCAAAACCTGACTTGCAAACCCAGCAACAGTCTAGAAGACAACAAACAAGGTGAACATTCTCTCTTAAATATACCAGTTATTAAATACCCCATCTCCTGGGCACTGAGGAGACGGCTTGACCAGTAAGAACACCAGCTACTTTTTTTAGACAACTGAGGTCCAATTCCCAGAATTTACAAGGTGGCTCACAACCATTTGTAACTTAGTCCTGGAGGCTCTGAAAGCCTCTTCTGGCTCTGTGGGTACTACATACACACAGTGCAGGCAAAATACCCTTACATATAATCCCATGTCCTAAGTCTCTAGTAAGTAATATGTATCATATAGTCTTTAGCACAGTTTTGCTGAAAAATATTTTGCCTGCCAATCTTTGTCCAACATCCTAATAAAGATATTAGAGAAATTCCTCCAATGCCCCTAAACACAAACCAGCATTCTACTGAACACCAACCAATGAGAAACTCACTCAGTAGACTCAACTGCATGCATTCATTTGGGAGGTTAGTAAGCTAACAAGTGTTTTAAATGTTGTCTCTGTCCATACAGGCAACAACTTTGAAAAGCCTAGTCTTGAAAGTCACGGGGAAATGCAACAGCATAGCCACCTCAATTTTCTAACCATCTCACATACAAAATTAAAAGTACACAGATATGAGCATGGTTTTTGTACTACTGTGGGAATACCAAGAATCTGAATATAATGAAAACTTTCTCAGTTAATAAAATTCTCAAGAAGCCTATAGTGATGGCTATAAAGTCACCTTTTCTAAAAAAAGGATTTGTATGTACTGACTCAGGGGGTGTCTACATTATATTAATAAAATATTAGTGTCCACAAAGAACATATGTGTGTATGCATGTGCCTGTGTGTGCACCTATGTGCATGTGTGTTATGCAGAAATGTTAGAATGACTACCCCGGCAAGGAGGAAAGGAAGAGATATCATGCTGCCTCCTTGCCCAATGATTAATAAAAGCATGCTAATGACAAAAAATGTTTTGAAAGTTATAAAGACAAAGGTTAAAAAGCTGATGGAAAAGGTTAATCAGATCAGTGACACATTTTGATAAGCCTACACATCACTGTGTTGGCAGCAATTCAAGGCAGTTGATGAGCCAGGAAGTGTAGCTCAGTGGTGAAGCACTTGACTACTGTATGCAAGACAATGGAGTTGGAAAGTATGGAAAGTCTGCTTCAAACTCGGGTGCTTCCAGTGTTCACAAGGTCCAAAGACTCTCTTTCTTCACTTCTTACCCGAGTTATATAACTCCCCTTGAAATCCTGGCATCAGCTAGTGAGGACCGCTAGAATCCCTAAGAGGAAATACAAGGACACCAAACCCACCAAGATTTCCATACCTACTCGAGCTATTCAAAGTTACTGTGACTCCAGGGTGGTGGTGGGGGGACATGGAATGAGTATCGTTGCCTATTGCTTATTATTTCAAATACTGGACATTCACTAGAATATATAAAGCTGAAATGGAAATAGGAATGGTGTGGGCATCATTGTGTCTTAGGGTGTATGGCTCTATATCTGATATCCATGACAACTAAACTATGAACAAAGCAAGTTACCACGGTCCCAAGGGCTTAAGGAATAAGCTGATGGCATCCAGCGATCCAGCGAGCAATGGGCAGAAGTCACATGGAACGATTGGATCCTATGGGACAAATGAAACTCAAAGGACTATCACAGAGAAAAAATATTTTGAATTCAAAAAGAGGTTTTGTTTGCTTATTAGTTTTTAAGACAAAACTTAAGGGAGAAAAAAAAAAGGAGAAAAATCTCAAACTTTTGTAAGCCCTTGGTCCTGCCATCTAAGGAGTCAGGGCAAGCATGAGCTTGGCATGCTCTCTGACCTCCACTCAACATTATGGGAACTGAAAGCTTCATTTTCGGAAAATATCAAAGCTTTGTCATTATGCATCTTATTTTCCCCTTGTGCTGAGGGAAGCGCTCTGCAGTGATTTCAATCCCTCTCAATTGAACCCAAGCTTCACTCCCTGCCAACAAAACACCCGAAGAAACAAGAGAGAAATCCACTCAAGAGCAAGAGCAATGGAGATGTGTGCAGAAATCACAGTAGGAAAAGGAGCTCTCTCATGGAGGGTGTGAGGGGTAGACTGACAGTTCACAACCATCTGTGACCCTAGTTCCAGGTGATCTAGTGCCCTTTTCTGGCTACCCTGGGCCCTAGGTTCACACATAATATATAAACATCCATGCATTCAAGACACAAATACATATAAGACAAAAACAAGTAGGAATTCACTAGTAAGTATGAGAATTACTGAGTTAAAATTCTACATAAAATCACCCAAATAAATCCAATTTCCCTTTGTTGAATGTAAATCCATGTCACTGTCCACTGCAAATCCTTCACAAAGCTATTTCAGAATGAAATGTGGAAAAACTCTTTTATGCAATTAAGAAAACAACTACATTCACGTGCATGAAGGAACAGGTATGTGTATACCTTGTAGCCTAGCATGTTCGGGAAATTAAGATTGCATATGTGTCTACTGCTTTGATTACGACAGGGCACATCCTTGATTCTCTATGTAAACATATGAGGTACAGGTCTGCTGACTACAGTCCTGCTGAGGTAATAGTGTCTAAAACCCCAGTTGTTCATTCTGAAATTCTCATCTGAGACAGAATCATGCAGGTGGGACCAACAGGCACCCGTTCATTGGAAAGCCCCTGACTCCCATTACAGTGTGAGTGCATCCAAGAGTATTCCCACTTCTCAGCACCGACAGAGCACACGCTAGTGAGAACTGAAACGTGGTTTTCTATAATTCTGGAAATCAGTTCTAATGCTTTGTCCTATTTCAGCTCCCAAAAGCTGTGCTTCCAGATGCTGAGGGTCCCTGCCCCCAGCTGGCTTTGACTGATAATAAAGAGTTGTTGTACAGACAATGGCCTGGCAGGTGGAATTTTTAGATTGCACAGGAAAGAGAGCAAGGAAGAACCACAAGAGGTCACCAGGACTCGAAGGCAGAGGAATCAGATTTAAGATCTGCAAGAAAAAAAAAAATCATCCAGCAATGTAGTGGACAGGGGCTGCCCAGAAGGTAACAGGGCAGCAAAGATAAAATATAGATTTAGGTGTTAAGTGAAAAATATCAGAGGGTGTGTGTCCTGGCTGTAGGGAGAAAATGCCCAGTCATTGAGCTAGTCAAGGCATATCAAAATTAACTGGTGTGTGTGTGTGTGTGTGTGTGTGTGTGTGCACGCGCACGCGAGCGCTCACGTGTGTGTTTCACTTGTGAATCCAGTGCTCTTAAGCAGGTGCAGAGCTCACAACCCACTGGGAGCCAAAGCAGATAAACTACTCACTGCTACAGTGTTTGTTATAGAAAATGGCTGAAAGCCTACCCAACTAGCACAAGAACCTTTAAGAATCACGCTATAGAAATATTAGGTCAGGGACTGACGGTATAGCTCAGGACTTAAGAGTACCTCCTGCTCTTGATGAGGACCTAGATTCAGGTCACAACTGTCCATAGAGCAGCTCACAGTAACTCACACGCCAATTCTTATGGCCTCTCTGGGTACCCACACTTAAATGGACATTCACACACACACAAAATATACGCATATGGACATGTGGACACATGCACAATTAAGAATAAAATATACCATTTTTAGATTTAAAAAATAAAAATGACAATGTGACAAGCATCACAGTAAGTGTAACCTAATAAATCTACTACATTCTCCACTGTTGTTACGCATTATTATTTCTGTGTGCGTGTGTACATGTTCATGTTTGTGTGAGGTTAAGTGTTGATTGTCTTGCAAAGACGGTTCCCACTTTCATTTTCTGAGACAGGAACTCTCTCTGATCCTGAAAACATCTAACTGAGCGCAGTGTCCAGGGATCCTCATGTCTGTGTTCAAAGTGCTGGGGTTGCAGAACCATGTGGTCACACACTCCTTTTACGTGAAGGCTATCCCAGGGATCCAACCTCAGGTCCTCAAGCTGGTGTTAGTGGACGCTTTATGCACTGAGCCATCTTCCCAGCCCTATAACTGTTTAAGACTTGTCATGAAATAATGACCCTCAACTGAGGGTAATTCTGCCTCTGTGGAAATATCTAGACACACATCTGATTGTCCATTTGAGTCTGCATTCGCCTTCGCACTCAGAACCAAGACCAATGAGAGAGCTTCAGCTCCATGTTTCCTCCTCCAAACCCCTCAGCTCATCTTTTCCCTCATGGACCCCTCACTACCACAGCCCAGCCATACCAGATCTGACTGCTTGTGGTGACAGACTGTGTTCTTCAAAGATTTTTCTTCCTCCCTCTGATCATCTATGAGTGAGAATTCTGTTATTTTTACACTCAGCAGGAAACACTGCTACCCCACACTGTCATAGAAATCACTGCTCTCGCAGGCTAGGTACTACATACATACAACTCATACCCGAAAATTTAAAAAGTTGTCATTTCTACTAAATATGTTCATGCATGTTTTCTGAGAGAGGAAAACACGCTCAGGAAACTAACTGGCGTCTCAGCCCTGTGTTCCATTTCCTTTAAGAGGAAGAAGAGGAAGACACACCTTGGAAGTTCTTGGGCATGGTTCTTTCTTCTGCTGCGTCAGAGTGGCTGAGGGTTGTCTCAGAAAGTTTACTGTTAAAGACTGAAAGTTCCCAGTGGCTACATCCACCAGACCAAGCACTGCTCCTTGAAGCTGTCAAAAAATCACTTACGACATCAGAGAGCTGGCGATCCCATCCATGAGGAAACACCTCCTACCTCTATCCTTACAGCACACTTTTTCCTGTATCTCTAATATCCTTCCCAAAGGACTATAAGAGATCAGTAAATGTGCATTTCTGAATTCTGAAGACGCTGATTATTCCTGATGGTAAGGACACAGACATTAGTGTCTGCATCTTAACATTTGTCTGTCTCCCGTGGCCAGAGAACCCTCCTCCCATAAAACAAAACAAAATAAGCAACACACTTTGCTGCTGCTCTGCACATGGGTCTTAGGGACGGACCTTCAGTTAGCCCTTGCCAGAAAGTTCCCTGTAAACTGGTACAGGGATGGTCAGAGAGGCCTTAGTTCCGGATATATGAAACTGTGTTCACGTAAAGAAACTGTAGTCCAGGGCCACCACCAATAAACCAACCAATAAAGCTATTTAAACCTATGAAACTAACGGTTATAATAGCTGTAAAAAGGTTCCCTGTATCTGAAATTAATTCCCACATTAAAACATCCCCCCCCCCCCCGCAGAAGACATGCATCACACCTGTAAGTTGTAGCGAGATAAATCCAGGTCTGGGAGTGACAAATGTGAAGATTGTTGGGTTTTTAAATTATTAACTCTGTCTCTGTCAAATTCTAGGACTATAAATAGAAATGCTAATAAATGTATATCCACGACCACTACTTTACAGACAAAATCTAAAATCAATTGATATAATTCTTATTATTTATATATATTCCCTGTCCTCCAAATGCATAAATCTCTTTCCTTCTTTAATGTGATCTCAAAGGATGTCCCATTATTCCCTTAACTTCTGTCTTGTTTTCTGTAGTGCACAGCAGTGAACACATAGGTTTCCCACCTTTCATCCAATAGCCTGGTGTGTAAATAATCTAAGTGCTGGCCTATGAATAGAAAGATACTTTAAATGCTTCTCATACATGATGCAGCATAATCAACAAAGGGCAGAACTCATTAGAAGCTAAATTTAAGTAAATTATTTAAACAAAAATGTATGGATTAGGGTAATTTCTCCATGAGGAAAACATTGAAATAATTTGGTGTGAGAAATTGTCATGCACATGAAGAAACCAAAAGGAAATAAAGTAAGATCATGACATTCATTCCTCTGAATACAACTCACAAAACAGGGAAAGCAATTTCTGGTGGTAACAACCTTTAATCCCAGCCTCAGCCAGCAAGGCAGGAAGACTGCAAGTTCAAGACCAACCTTGACAACTTAAAAGAGATTTGTCTGAAATCAAAGAGGGCTGGAGATGTAGCTCAATGGTGACTGATTGCCCATCAGGACCCAAGCTAGGTTTAATCCCAACTTTAGAATAAGAAAAATAATGTGGTTTTGCAGCCTCTGCTTTCTAGAGCATATGCTTTGCTAGCCAATATTTATTTCATTATTATTTTTTAATTACAAAAACATTCTTGAGTAATCACCACAATAAACAATGGATCTGGTAGGAACCCAGCTTCCTCTTCAAAAAGCAGACTGTATTTCCACCACCGATATCACAAGGCTGGTCTCATAAATCAAACAAACTTAATGCAAAAATCATCTTCAAAAATGAAATCTTTTCAATAAGAATGAAGTTTTTTGGATAATTATAGGACTGAGAAAGAATCCAGAGACGCGGTAGAGAGAACTAAAATAAGATTAACATCCCTCTGGAGAGAGAAGTGTAGTTCCAACGGCCTTCACCACCAGCAGCTTCTAGACTTGAGCTCTAGCCACCAGGAACACGAGATATACAAACAACACACAATCAGAACAGGAACATGGGGAGATAGACACACAAACAACACACAATCAGAACAGGAACATGGGGAGATAGACACACAAACAACACACAATCAGAACAGGAACACGGGGAGACAGGTATATAAACAACACACAATCAGAACAGGAACATGGGGAGATAGACACACAAACAATACACAATCAGAACAGAAACATGGGGAGATAGACACACAAACAACACACAATCAGAACAGAAACATGGGGAGATAGACACACAAACAACACACAATCAGAACAGGAACACAGGGAGACAGGTATATAAACAACACACAATCAGAACAGGAACATGGGGAGATAGACACACAAACAATACACAATCAGAACAGAAACATGGGGAGATAGACACACAAACAACACACAATCAGAACAGAAACATGGGGAGATAGACACACAAACAACACACAATCAGAACAGAAACATGGGGAGACAGGCGCACAAACAACACAATCGGAACCAGAGTGATAAAAATTTGACAATGTCCTAGCATTCCAACTGCAGGAAATTCCACAACCCTGAGCGGAATGATCTCACCTTTTCTCACGTTTCTCAGAGTCCCACAGGCACACATGGAGGTGACAGCGGTGGTCGGATAAATCATTATATTACAGTGTGCTTACCCTACTCTGTGTTTGGCTGCCATAAGTAACAAAGTCACACTTTCTAAAGAGAAAAGAAGAAAATGGAGTCAGAGCTCCACAGAGACAGGGACTACATGAATTCAACCTTTAAGCTCAAACTTGTACAGGAGGGCTGAGGACTGAACTGGGAAACAGTGCCTGCCATGGAGGAAGCTGAGGGCACTACGGCATGGATAGAAAACCTAACATGGACTTAGGCCATCATGCTGAGGCTCTTGTTAATCTGTATGGAGGTGAAGAATATACTCCAGGAGCTATGTGTGCTTGCTGCTGTGCATCTGCATGTGTATGAGCACATGGGTGTATATGATCATGTGTATGTGCATGTATATGAACATGTGCATGTGTGTGTGCATAAGCATGGGTATGTATATGAGTAGGTGCATGTGTATAAGCATGTGTATGTGTATGAGCATATGCATGTATATGTGCATGAACATGTGCACCTGTATGAGCATCTGCATGTGTATAATCATACGTATGTAATAAGTACATGTTTATGAGCATGTGTATGTGCATGTGTATGAGCATGTGTATGTATATGAGTATGTGCATGTCTATGTGCATAAGTATATGCATGTGTATGAGCATGTGTATGTGTATGAACATGTGTATGAGCATGTGCATGAGCATGTGTATGTGCATGATCATGTGTATGTGTATGAACATGTGTTTGAGCATGTGCATGTTTATGAGCACGTGTATATGCATGTATGTGAGCATGTGTATGTGCATGTGTATGAGAATGTGCATGTATGAAGATGTTAATACTTGACAAAAAGATGGATGGTGCTAGCCTTTCACCATTTTCAGCTCTTCCTTTTTCTTCTCCTCCTAAAGGAGATCCCAAGAAGCTGCTATTAACTTCTCAGCCCCACAGTGATTTGAAAGATTTACAACTGGGGAACTATCATTTTTCTCACGGTGCTCCACGCAGCCCGCTTACTCTTCAGGGGCAGTCAAGGTTAGTGATACTAACATGGACATTAGATCCTAACGACCTCCTAGAATCAAGAGTTGACACTGGAGTCATCAGGGACCTTGAAGTAAAACAATAACAATAAAACAATCTCCCACCTCTCTGCTGGCAGACTTCTCACCATGATCAGACTGAGATCCATGCCTTTGACATTTCACAGTAGAAATCTGGAATGGTCCACAAGCTTCACTAAAGCACTGAACACCCTGCCACTCCGTAGACTCTGTAAGCAGCAGCAATTCCCTACCCTACGCTGGACAGATGAGAAAAGCCAACATCTGGGGCTGGTGGGCAAACCAACAGAGACAAATCATAGACTTCCAGGGTCAGTCAAATTCTCTTTCAAGAAAGTAGGCAGAGAGAAAGAAAGAAACCTGATATCAAACCTTCAATATGTATATGTATGCATACACACACACACACACACACACACACACACACACACACATCACTAATAAAACATAAATCTGGATGGATAACAGCCTACAGAGTTAGAGTCACAATATCATGGTGACTGATGACAAAAAGTAATCTATTCTGAAGCCTCTAAGAGAGGGTTGCTCAACTCTGGTTTTACTACATTTAGGCCAGGCAGTCCTTGCTGGAGAAGATGAAAGACTACACCCTGGACCTCCATCTACTAACCACCAACTGCTTACCAAACCATTTTGCATTGTAACAAACAATCAGCATCTTCAGACTTCCCAAGTGTTCCCTAAGGAGATAGCTGGACACTATCACCATAAAGCAATAAAAAAGCTCCTATTCTAGGGCAGGATGCTGAACCAGAAGGCTCCCACTGAAGCTGAACTAAAATTAGGAGTGATTTCTTGGATATATCATTTAACCCTTCTGAAGACTAATGCCTCTCCCCTTTTGCTTTTGCCTGGAATGCTTAGCCTACAGACACACTGAGCTCAGCCAATTACCCCAAACCTATTCTTGTCAGTGATTGGTTGAGGCATGAGCATGTGATAAGATCTAGGCAGTGAAATACCAAAGGGTGACTGGTCAGGGGTTGAGGTGATTTGAGAGGTCAGTTTATGATATTTGCTTTGAGAAAAAAGACATGAAGGGCTGGGAGAACTAATTCCTTAGTTCTTGCTGTGCAAGCGTGAAGACCTAAGCTTGACCTCTGACAGGCACATAAAAATTCTGGCATGCAGGGTGAAGAGCCCAGGCAGAAAAACCATGATATGCTCTGTAACTCCTGAAGCCATACCAAAACCTTAAGGAAGTGACTCTGAAGATCAAGCCATCCAGAGGCTGACAAAGCATAGAAGTACACCATGCTGTAAGGGGACAGAGTGGGGACAAAGGGGCTGCCCAAAGGTATTCTGTGCTGCATGATGTATAAACTACCTTTACTGCTGAGCCATGCATCTGTGAGCTTCTGAAAAGCTAAAAACCTCCTAATTCGTCCCCAAACCATTTCCGATATGTAAATGTGTCCTTGGGAATATGTGGATTTGGGAGGTGGGGAAGCTCGGTGATACTACCGGCCTACAAGCTGCAGGGCACCACAATGCCTGCAGGAAACAAACCCTGACCAGCTCTTTCCTCTACATCAGGTGAGCTGGCCAATGGGTCTGAGTACAGAAACTTCCTTGTTACGCCCCAGTGAATGCTGAGAGAAAGGGCAGTCATACAGGAAAAGGATGTCATAAGACAGCTCATTAGGAAGTGCTGTAAAAACTAAAAGCCACAAGCCTTTCAGAAAGTGTCAAAATCCCATGTCAAGAAGAGACGGCCAAGTAATTGCTTAACAACAGTGATAAGAAAATGCTTCCCATTATCACAGAAAGTCCCAAAAGCACAAAAAAAGAAAAAAAAAAATCCAAACTGGCCCATCTTTACCAGCGCTTATCAAAAAGGCTGGTAGAAATTCACATTTTTGTTCTAGAATTTCCCGATGACCAATCAATACTGACTATGCTAATGGCGTCGCTGAAAGGAACAATAGTGTTGAATACTAGGACCTAGGACATGAGGAAGAAAAAGCCTACAGGAGGAAAATAGGCCAGCGAGAACCAGAGCAGAGCTCCCAAATGATGCCTGTGGGAGCAGGAGTTTCGGTTGGGTTTTGGGAACTTTTTTGTGCATATAAAAGAAGGGCCTTCGAGGTAAGAATGTGAAGAGGCACTCTCCAAGGTCAGGAAGTCTGGATCTGTTTCTTTCCACACATCATGAAAGATAACAAGATCGAGTGAAGCATTGTAGCAGCCCCTCATGCCCCATGTCTGTCTGTCTGTCTGTCTCTGAAGTCTAGCAAGGGCTCAGTCAACAAAGCAATTGATGCGCTCACTTATTCCTCAATGCCAGAATGGTTTTGGTCGGAAGAAGGTGGACCCTCTGGCTGACTAGTCAGGTCAGGAAAATCCTGTATGGAGAAGAAAACGGTACAGATGCCGATCAGTAACGCCCGGGTTGTCCTCTGGCCTCCACACTACCTGAGGTTCGCAGGGGCTGGTAGAAGCCTGGTGTAGAGATTTACTGCAGGAGCCCAGGGCATCCTTAAACAGGGAAGAAGCTCCAAGGTAGTTGGAGGAGACAGGAGGGGACCAAGGGTGAATCAAGATGTTGAGGTATTTATCTGACTGAACGAGGTCCCCACTTCGAACTGCACTGAGAGTGACACTGTGCCACGGGTTCTGAATCAGACCCTACACGTCTCCTGACTCTTCGGTCGGCTCCAGCCAACACTGGACCCTATGACCGTTCCACCTCACAGCACTTTTCTGGACCCTATGACCGTTCCACCTCACAGTACTTTGGCTGCTTGGCAGCTGACTGACCGTTTTAACTCCTCTGTGACAGCCATATTCCCTTCAGAAGGTTGACTGTGCCAGGCCAGAATGTAGTGAGACGACTGTTTAGATGTAACTGTTCTGTTTAGATGGTTCTTCTTTAAATTGACCAAATGTTTATAAAATCCTCAATGTACTTTAACAGAAGTTTAACATATCCAAACAGAAAATGGGCAGCTCTGCCAGACAGGAAAGACACCAGGAAATTATGGCATCAACGTTCTAAGATATGTTTCTACTAAAGACTCTGGGGCCAGACAGATCATTCCTTGTTATAAAAACACCCGAGCAAGTAAGTGACAGAGGCATGAAAGACCTATTTGTGCCAAACCAGGAATTTCTCCCTCGCTAAATACCACTCAAAAAGGAGTGACATTATTAGATTAAAAACTGGTCATTTGGCGGGGGGATTAAAATAAAATCACCTTCAATGTTACACTCATTGAAGGCATTATTTCATACTCTAGTGATATTAGTCAGGGAAAAGGGAAAGTACCTAAGAACACTAGACGGTGTTTCTCAAGAGGCAATACTGGGATAGGGGAGATGGATCAGTGGGTAAAGGAACTTGCTGCCAAGCCTGGGGATGTAAGTTCAATCCCAGGAGCCACAGCCATCTTCTGACCTATATTTGTGTTTATTCATTTTCTCTCTGTGTGTGTGGAGGGGGGTAAACAATTGAACTGTCTTAAAACCACAAAGCCAGCAAGATCAAAAGCTGGGTGTGATAGTGTGTCTGTTATCCAGTGCACATAAGTTCAAGGCCAACCTAGTCTACAAGAGGGAAGGCAGCAAAAGAGATACTGAGAAGTGTCAGAGATGAACAGAAAGATGGTGTTCACATATCAACAGTTGGAATGGAACCTGCTGTCCTGTAGACTGATTAAGAAAATAAGGATTAGACAAGGTTCTACCTTATGCAGATAACACTGGTATTTTCTTAGCCTGGCCCAGATAGATCTTAGTGGCATGTGATGAAAGGGGGTTTGCTGAAAGAGACAGCTGGCTTTAACAACATGAAAGATGAGATGGAAAGCACATGACTCTTGCTGTGGCAACTCAAACAGGCTCAGCCACCATAACCACGACCTTGCAACTCATTTTGCTTTTGGATTAAAGTAAACCAAGAGAAAAGTCAGTCTCAAGACATACAGCAGATTTTTAGTCCAGGCCAACTTGAATTCTCCTAATGCAGTGAAACCAGGACACCTTACCTAACTGCTCCCAGGGTCACTTCTCCAGCAAAGGTGAAAAAAGATAAGGCATGGAAGTCCAAATCTGCTTAATAACCTCAACAAGAAAAGGCCAAGAAAGCAGCACTTGGAATGATGCAAGCTAACAAAATGTTGTCAGTGAAAATGCTCTAACCATACCTAACAATGTGCAGGGTGAAGGGCAGGACGTTTGTTATCTCTCATCAGACAGTTTATGAGCTGAGCCGGGTACAATTAATGAGTGTGTGTTTTTAAGTATGAAAGGCAAACCTGTAGTAGCCTTTAAGTAAATCTCACAGCACATGTGAATCCCTGCTATGTGGTTATTAGGCATGCACTGGGCTCCAAGTATTTTCCTTTTGAGTGATTAATCAAATCTTCCCACTCACCCACAACCCTCCACCCCTGCTCCTCAAGGAGCCAGTTTCAAAGGCAGAAACAGCATCCTTTCACATTTATAACTAGGAGAAAAGATGTATGACTTTGATCCATCACAGATATGAAAAGTATATACTTTTATATGAGCATGTGCCTAGTGCAGACCTACTAAATTTATGGACTAGTGAACATAAGGATTTATGTTTATGTCAAAGTAAATATTGACCTTAGCTGTGCCCCGGTCAATATTTACTGCTTTACTCAATAAACCCTGATGTTCATTTTAGAGCCAAGTCAATATCAGTTCATTAATTTCTACATGGTTCATATCAGCATTTTATAAAATGTTTCACCTAAAAAAATAGGATACAGACAGTTAAAGAGACCAAAGTGGTGTTACTTCCCCTATGGCTACATTTATTTCTAGGGCTCTCCCTCCTTACTTTGCACCCTCAACTGTAACTAGCAAAACTGCCCAAGCTTAATACAAGTTAGCAATCTATCCTAAGGACACAAACTTCTTTTTAAATATACATATATTGGCATAAGAAACTGAAGCACTCTCAAAATATTTTTAGAATTTGCAATATTCTCAAAGCATTTGCACAGAGAAAATCTCATTCACTTCTGAACAGGAATGTGTGGTCTCCTCAGTCCTCAGTCTATCCACAACAGGACCGAATTATCTATTTACATCAATACACACTGCGGTTTTACCTACTTCATTTTGGTGGCCACTACGTAAGCATTTCAACATGAGCTCCTACTGAAGGCCATGGAAATGGCCTTAACAAGTGTCACCTTGGAGACATGCACAAGTGGTTTTCAGACGTAGGTTCCCACTGCTCAACATTCTACTAGGGTGAGGCAGTCAAGCCTGACTAAGTAACTTAGAGCCACAGAGCCCAGAGAGTTGTCCTCTGACCTACACACACACACACACACACACACACACACACACACACACACACACACACAAACCTTAAGAATAATTTAATATTTTATATTCTAGAGATATTCCCCAAAGTCAACCAAAACACTCCATCAAAAATGAGAGCTTCAGAGTCAATTTAAAACTGAAATCCATTTAAAACTATAAACTGGCTTATACCCATTTTTAAAGAGCCATCATAGAACCAAATGAAATTTTCAACAATGATACCACTTGACACCAAGGCAGTGCTGGAAAAATGCTTCATCTTCCTGGGAGCCCCTCATGTGCATAGAGTCATGCTCACTTCTGATGCTCGACCTTCAGAACTCTTACGGAGCCATGTCTGAAGAGGTGATACCAAGAAACATTAGGATGAAGGAGTTTTTGTTGTTGTTTATTTGTTTTAAGAAAAAAGAACGTAAAAGAGAAAAACAGAAAAATATGAGTTGAAAAAACAACTTCTTTTAAACAATCAGAGGGGAAAAGCCAAATTTGGCCAAGTGTTTGGAAACCCTGAGCATCTGACACCAGATTTGCCTTTAAATAGGAAGCCAGTGAAGGAAGCCATGTGGGTTGCTTGCTCTGTCTTGTTGCCAAAGGTAAACACAAAGAAACAGCAAGCAAGAAAGAACACGGAAATAAAAGAATTATTCAGTTTCGACTCAGTGAAATAAAAATGTAAAAAGCACTAGAAATATAGGGAAAAAAGACACATCTTGATAAGATTAAATCCAAGCTTTTGAAATCATTATAACCAACCCATCACGCTCCTTCATGCCCACTCATTTTAAATTAAATGTGATGCCATCTTGAGTCACCCCTGGCGTCATCCTAGACAATTTATCCTGCTTTCTCTCCTATGTCTAAACAGCCATGGATCTGTGGTTGTTTGAATAGAAATGGCCCCATAGACTCATGTGTTTCAATGATTGGCCCATAGGCAGTGGCACTATTAGGAGGTGTGTCCTTGTTGGAGTAGGTGTGACCTTTATGGAGAAAGTGTGTCAGTGAGTGGGGCTTTGGCCTACTGTGACACACAGTCTCCTTCTACTGCCTTCAGATCAAGATGCAGAACTCTCTCAGCTTTTCCTCCAGCACCACGTTTGCCTGCATGCCAATATGCTTCTAGCCATGAACAAAACCTCCAAACTGTAAGCCAGCCCAAACAAATGTTTGTCTCTATAAGAATTGCTGTGGTCATGGTGTGTCTTCGCAGCAATGGAAATCCTAAGACTGACTCCTCGGGGCTCTTTCCTTCTAGTTCCCAAATTCCCAATGACAGGCCTCCTCACCATGAACACAGTCACATTTTTCACATTTGGAGTACAAAAAAAAACATTCTCTGGGGTCTATTATTATAGCCTAACACCTGGCATTCAGTAAGCAGTTCGAAATGGAGCAGAGAAGAAATTGACTTAAGAGCTACAACCAGATTAACGCGGGTGTGTAGAAAAGATGGAAGTTCACTGTCAGTAAAGAAGAGGACCCAAGTGCTGCGGGAGAGGTGCATCAAGGCTGTAGTGCTCAACACTGGCATTGTTTCAGCCAATCAGGAGCTATGTACTGCAAAGGTGAAGTCGAGGGAAATGACTCCCTTCAGAGACTCTGTAGGAGGCCTCAGGAGGGCTGTAAATAATACAGCAATATTAACATTAAACCTCTACGTTCTACAGTGCCTTCCATTCTTCCAATGACAAAAGCAACCTTCTGTAGGCATGTGTATTTTGATTTACCCTGTACAGACGTTCTTAAAAATAGGCATGGAAATGTAATTTTAAAGAAGTTAATTATAGCCTCGGTTCACAGGGGAGCTCATTACTTAAAGGGCTCCACTGGCAAAGTCTTCTGTAAATCACCCACTCTTTTGTCTGAATAGCAGAGCCCTTAGTGAGCACTGAAGCACTCAGTCTCCGGTGCAGAGACTCATTTGTCTGCCCATCCATTTGTCCAGCTAAAACATGGACACTGCAGCCTGAGCTAGAGGCGCATTCCTACCATCCCACGGCTTGGGAGGCTGAAGCAGCAGAGTTCAAAGCTAGCTCTGGCTACATGGGGAGACCCTGCCTCACAAAGAGGCATTGACTCTGCACAATCAAATGAGACACGGTGCATGGCAGAGGGACAAAAGCTAAAAGCTATAATCCTTGTCCTCAAAAACTTACACTTAACTGGGGAAATAAGCCGCATGCCTACACAGAGAGACCTGCTTGTGGAGCAGGGTGCAATTGAGAACCAAAAGAATATCAGGTCTTCTAGTTCAAGGTTAAGCCGCAAAATTTGTGTGTGTGCCACAATACTGGACATCTGACCCTCACAGTCATCTGTAGGACAGACCTTCATTTCCATTTTATAGATAGTTTAAAAAAAGATCTTAGCTCTGCACTGGCCAACACCACAGAAGTGATACCTGTTAGGATAATTATGTTTGACCTTCAACATGCCCAAGGACACAACTCCCCCCAGGGAATTTTGGCAGTTGAATGTTTTGATTTTGGATTCTTCTAAAGATGGGCACCACTCCCACCCCTACCCTGACTCATAATTTCTTTATATGCAAAAGAAAGTGTTAGAGATGCAGAGAATCCAGAGTGTGGACCACAAAGCCTGGTTTCCTTCCATGTATGAAAGGGAAGAGTGTAACATGGGTTAAAAAGATACAGATTTACAGTTCTGACAGCTTCCAGACTTGTCTCTTATTTCTCTTTCCTGCAACCATGACCTAACCAACATATGGTATTTTCATGTAAAAAAAACATTGCAGAAGTTCTGGGCACACTCCAAAATTCATAAACTGTCATCACCTGAAGTTACAGAGAAATTTCTAAACTTTCTTTGGCTAAAACTACAGAAGACAAATTGTTTTAATATTTCTAATGAGATGCTTGAGAGAACTGCATTTTTTTTTCTTCTGGTGTAATCCTTCATGAAATTCCCCATAAGGAAAAAAAATTCCAAGGATAAAAAGCATCCTGAAATGAGAATCTTAGTCCCTACAGATAGCATCTATAACCAATGTCTCACTTCTGATGGAGGAAGTCTGTAATTACTATACAAACCTTGACCCTTTACCTCAGTAACCAAGGAAGAGCCAGAGGGAAAGACCCATCTCTGAATGACTACAGTCAGTGCTATGAGCTCCTCAACCATCTGTGTGCCAAAGCTGAAGGAATTTCACAAGCCTGTCAAAGAGCAGCTTACACATCAAATATAGAGGTCTGTTGCATGCCAATGAATCAATGGAAATGAAGTAACTATGGTCACCCTAGAGCGGACACTGAAACATGCACATTCTACTGCTCAAGTTCAGTAGTGGCCCTGGCCTAAGAAGAAGCTAACCACAGCTCCAAGTCAGCCTCTGAGGTGACTGTGAGGGGCGGTGTGGGAATAGTGACATCAGTTCTGTCTGCCAAACTGCAGCCCACCCAACATCAAGGGATGGAGCCCAGACACTGTTTTCTTGATCGATCCACAAATACAACCCACCGCATCCACACTGTCTCCTCAAAGCCCTTTGCCTAGAAAGAAATATGCAAAGGCCTTCCAGACGAAAAGGATCACAAAGAAAACCAAAGATGGCTCTGTACCCTGGATAGCTCCGAAGGAGACAAAACAAGCTATGTGAATGTGAGCAGGGCTTAAAGAAGTGTTTTTCTGTGAAGGGTCAGATATTAAGATTTTCTATTTTCTCTATTTTTCCACCAAGAGTCCTTAGTTTGGTGGGAGGAGGGTTGATGAGATGGTTCAGTGAACCAAGCACTTACTGCGTGAACCTGATGACCTTGGAATTCATGTATGGTAGAGGAAGAAAACTGACACCCAAGGGTTGTCCTATGACTATCACATATACTGAAACACATGCAAGTGTGCACATACACGTGCATGTCATACCCACACACAGCCACTGTCTATATACGTAATTACAATTAATTGCTCTTAGATCTGAAGCTGTAGTGACAACCCACGGACAGTATACAAAGTAATGAACGTGACTGCATTACAATAACTCTCATGTACAAACTTGGGCGGAAGCCTGCAGCTTCTCCACCTCCAAACACAATGATCCTTTCTATAGACTTCATTCAGAAGACACCGTGCGTGCTGTCTCGGTTCCTCAGCCTTCAGCGCTGCCTACTGACTACAGGGAAGTCTGAAGAACAGCCGAATGCAGTTGGTCTTTGATGACACCGGTCATCTCGCATCACATGCACAACACCCTAGGAAGGAAACTTTGCTAGTCCAGCTTCCCAGAATAACGTTTGTTATTCCCACTTGTTAAACTGAGGCTCTGGGCAATTAAAAGTCCCTCCAAAATCTGACTTGGTGTTACCAGTATTCAACACAGGTCTATACATCTGTGCAAGATTCATCCTCTCCAACCTGGGAGAAGCTAAGTGGATCACAGAATTAGAGGCATGGTGTTAAGATCTGGTCCATTAAACTGATCTTTCAGACGTGGCTTAACTTACCTTTGCTAAATTTAAAAATGCCTCACAACCGAGAGCCTTACTTCTCTCCAGCCAACATTTTAGGCAGCATTTATACTATTCAAAGTCTCTCCCAGGAGTGAGAATCCCACAGTCTGCTGTGGTTTAAGGCACCAGCCTAAAGTGTGGAAAGTTAACAGACGCCAAGTCTCACTGTTTCCTGCCCCTCCTGCATCCACAGCAAATACCGAACAGCATAACATCTCTGATAATTCCCAAGTCTTCCCGACATGAAAACCAATCCTCAGTTGATTCCACAAAAGAACCATCCTGATATCCTTGGAAAATTATATGGACATATATCAAATATATAAGATACATATAGGATGAGCATTCTGACTTCAGTGAGTACAGACTTGGTGTACAGGTGGAAGATTCTACAGTCTAAATCCTAAAGACACTGGATAAAATAATTTTTGGGTGTTCACTACATATGAACCACAATATCCAGTTCAGACTTGGGCTCCATTGCTGAGACACTTTAATGCATACGTGTAAAGATCTAACATTTGAAAGTCTCTCAGACTCAAGAATGTCAGATGTGATGCTGAGAGTATCCATGAACTCTGTCTCCTGCCTCTGCTCCTGTTTTATTTTTATTACATCTAACAAGTGGCTTGAGAAACGCTTCCAAACTGGTCATTCCATCAGAAGGTTCTTCATAGACTGTACTACTTGAACGGGGCTGGAGGGGTGTGCCCAGGTTTGGGGGAGGGAGGGCCGATTTACCAAAATGAGACTTGAGAAACTACACCCTGGGAACATTATCCAGCTGGTACTGGTTCTCATACAGCCTGTGACGGGAGACTGCTTTGAAATGCTCAGACAAAGGGGAAAAATGTCAGAAAGAACAAATTTCCTTGTAGCAGGACTCAAGTTCCAGGCCTCACAAACAATTTCATCACAACACATCCAGGCACTCCACTATCATCCAGGGCCACACCGATGCTGTGCTGGCAGGGCTGAGTGCTGCTGTCACAAAGATCTTTGTCTGGAAAAGGTCTATGATATTTATGACCTAGATATTTCCAGATAAGTGTGTCAGTCCCTAAATGTTAACTGTGAGCCTTCAGCTGGAGGCAGAACCCAAATTCAGATACATGCACTCTGCTGCCTCGGAAGAGAGGACTAAGGTCCACCAGGGAGGTAAAGGCAGCAATAATGGCCCCATTCTATAGGCACCACCAGCCACCTCCCCCTGGCCGCACTTAGTAATGGGAGAAGTTTGGCTTCTTCACTGTCATTTGCAACAATGCCCTATAACTTCCAATTTCCTGCCTAACTGCAAAAATGCTCTAAATTGATGAACTGTAAATAACAGACCACTTTATGCCCCTTCATGACTGATCCCCCGGCCGGAGAATACATACACACACACACACACACACACACACACACACACACACACACACACACACAATGATAAATTTCCTTTGCGTGTCTTGGCAAGATGCTATGTGTCTATAATTTTGACCCCCATTTCCCAATTTCCTTCATTTATCAAAAAATGGTGAGAGAAGGCTCTAATTGGATAATTCAGATCACAAAGAAGGAGGTTGGGGTGGAATTCTTCACCATCGCTGTCTGTGAACTGCCAAAGAAAACAGATTTGACCACTCTCCCTGCAGGGGCAGGAGATTTATCAGTAGACAAAAGAATGCAAACCGCCAACAGATAAGGAGTCATTAAAGATCAGGTCCATAAATTTTACGGTGACATAAATGTAACAAGATTTGCAGGTGGAAATTTGGGATTGAGAAAGAAGAGAATTTCAGCAATTCTATATGCAACAACGCGGCACACTACACAGATTTATTATGAAGAGTAATACCCGTGCCTCCGAGCTCTCTCAAACAAGGAATTTGAATTATTCACTGTCATGGTAATCTCAAAGTGGCCTGTCTTCTTCAAGTCATCCTCCCTAATTTGCTATGATCCATTTTCCATAAATTTGAGTTTTAACATCTCTTTTAAAAATAACTATCCACCTAGTGTATTTTTCTAGTTACTTAGTGTTGGTGCATAATCCTGAAAGGTCTCTAAAGGCAAGGACTTATTTCTAATGTAATATGCACTAAAATTGTAACAATGTGTCTCATTTCATTGTCTCAAAGGGGCAAAGTAACAGCAAGCTTGGGATAAGGTCAAGAATGGCAATGAGATCAACTGCTGAAACTTGAAAATACCTTCGGATTTCTTTGGTGACATCCGAGAGACCCCACTGGGATTTCTTTGGTGACAGCAGAGAGACCCCACTGGCTAACTAATGCTTTATGATGCTTAGCTGGTCTTCAGAGAAACCCCATGCCCTAAAGGCAACACTGTCTCTCAAAGTTACAAGTTTGGTTCAATGGCTCATTAACATGAAAACAAGGGACAAACACATATTGTTAGCCATAAGGGGTGTGGGTTTTCCAGATTTGGAAAGCAGGTAAAAAGCCTTCAGGAAAAGCAGGCTTCAATATTTCAACTTTTAACAATGCAAAAATTTCTTGAACAAATAAAAAACAAGACTCAGGCAAATCTTGCTTCTGATTTTTTTATCCTTCCGGAGCACTAACCAACACAGCTGAACTCACCAGAGTACGCCCAGTAGGGGTCTCCCGACGCCTTTCGCCTGCGGATCTGCACTGAGCTTCCCTGTCTGCTCTCCTGCAGGGTCCCCACGTAGCCTTCAGTCAATGCTGGAAGAGATGGAGAATACAATGAGACAAGTCACAGGAGACAGGGTAAATAAATAAATAAATAAATAAATAAATGAATGAATGAATGAATGAATGAATGAATATTATTATTATTATTATTATTATTATTATTATTATTATTATTATTATTATTATTCAGACTCACACAGCGATGTAACTAAAGAACCAAAGACCTTAGGGGTCATCTAAATAGAACCTCCTTTTTGTTTTGTTGAGAGTTGGCTTGTGCCTATAATCCCAACACTTGGCAGAGGCAGGAAGATAGCTTCCTATCCTAGGCTGGCTGGGTTACAGAGTAAGAGCCTCTTTCAAAAGAGAAGAAAAAAAAAACAGGAAAACCCAAAGCAAGGCATTGACACATTTACTGTTAGTAGTGATAACATTTATGAGGCTTTATATTCGGATTTAGGTTGCAGTTGGTTTGTTTCGAGATAGCACCACTCTGTAGCCCAGGCTGACCTGCAACTGACCTTGTAGATCAGGCTAGACTCCAGCCAAACCTTTACGAGGTACTTGATACACATTACATATCATTAGTCTCCACAACACCAAGTATGGATACTAAGGTCTCAGTGATAAGAAATACGCTTCAAGAAATGAAGACACTTCTACTTGCCTATGGTCAGATCACCTTTAGAACCAAAATGTGTGCTTTGGATTCTAAGTACCTGAATAAAATGTGTGTTCTGGGTGTGAAAAGCCACTTGGGCACATGTGTTCTTCCGTGTTACATGTAGGGGGAGGGTGTGGGTTCAGGTCCAGGGACACTCACTAGGCTTCAGTGCAATTAAAAGCAGAGATGGGAACTGTGAGCCAAACAGATGCAGCAAGACCAGGGCCTCTGCCCTGGAAGCAGTCATAAGAGCTGGAGCCTTCTGGGGTGAACACCATCTCCAGGCCTCTGGGCCCACAAATATTCCCTGTGGCTCTGAGGACAGCAAAGTACAAAATCCTCCACTACCAATGCTCCAAAGGAAATACTGCATAATGGCCAACCTCTTCTGAACACTCAACGGAATCCAATCCACCCAACAAATGCCAAAGGACTCTACACTGCTTCGGAGAGTTTCCATCTGTCCACTCCTGTATTCAAAGCAGTCCCTCTGATCCTCTCCATCTGATGCAAAACGCCTCTGGGGATGCACCCACACCTGAATGCACAGATGTGTTCAAAGACGAGTATCACAGGTGTCCAGATCCCAAAACAACACACACCATGCACCTATATGAATATTCAAACCCACCCAAACAAAATCAAGTCTGCTTTCAGGAGGAAAAGAAAATGGTTAGGAGAAACGCAGACTTGCTTTGAATGAGACTAGCAGTGGGAACTACTGCTTATTTTCTCCTCAGATTAGCCAGCGTCAGGGCATTAGGTGTGGTGAGAATGTGTGAGCCAATAAAAGAAACACTTCAACTGCGAAGACAAGTTTAAGACTTGCAACCAAGACTAGAAGACAGAAGCTCCTAAGATGAGCCCTTCAAGGAAATGTGCACACCAGAAATTCCAACTGCAAATGGAGAGCCTGCTATCACTTCTGTGTGTTCAATAGTCCCAAATGACAAAGTCCAGCTCAGTGTAAAGAGCAAGGAAAATGGGGCCACTGAGCATCCACTCATCTGTAGATGAGTCACTCAGAGCACCAGTGAGTCCAGTTTCTACCTAGAGGAAAGGAAAGCATCCCCTCCCTGCCCCCTGAGCTTCCCTCCCCTAAGCCATGCTAAACAACCAGTTCTCTTTGTGTGCATATGATAAATATTTTAATGTGTATCTGTCTACTGAGTTTCCCACAATGCTTCAAAGCCATTCCTCTTTGTATCAGGACAATGATGGACAGCAGCGTCCTAACAATGTAAGCAATAAACGCCAGTGCTACTGGGGTTTTCGGTGTTATCTGTTTCCTTGTCTGTAACACAGGAGCTGTTGGGGGTTTTCAGAAGAGAACAGGACTGGCTGTGAGCAGAGCACCTCACTCAGTTCCAAGCCCAACAGACTACAGGATACAGGGATCTGCTCTTAACTCACCTCTTGCCGGCTGCAGAACTTGCAGGAAGCTAACTGTTTCTGATATAATAAACTGGTGGACAGCCTCAGCTGAAGCCCACTAAGATGACTGTTTGTGTTTGTTGAAAGAAAAGGTCTCATACAGCCCAGGGCAGCCTCCATCCCTGGGTGCCCCTGACACCATGTCCCAGTTTGGGATTATGAGTGTGAACTTCAACACGCCCAGCTGGTTAGCTAATGAAAACTAAACTCTGTTCATGGTAGGCAAGCGCTCCGCTGCCTGAGCTACATTCTCTAGCTGATGCCCAGCTGATTTCTAGATCCTTCCCTTCTTTCTCTGTGAATGACGTTTGAGCTCCCTGGTGAGTGGATTCTCAGAACTAGTTCTGGTATTTATTGGGTTCACAGCCCAAGTTTTATTTTCTTCTGCTCCAGTAAACTCTACTAAATTTACATTTGAACTGCTCTCACCATCAGAGAATAGGGATTTGCTCAGGCACAAGCACTGTTTCAGTAGCAACCATAGCCTATTCTATCAATCACTCTATTGTGGATTGAACAGCTACCCAGACATCTCTATCTCTGCCAGCACGTAGGCTGGCCATTTCTTTCCTTAAGCCTTGAATCCTCAAACCCCAGCATCTAAACACCCCTGTGATGAAATCAAGTGCAAGGGTATCAGACAATCAGTCTTCTTTGCTTGTGGGCATGATAGACATAAGCCCCTGAAGATAATGGGATATGATCCCCAAAACAAAGGGCTAGGTGAAGATCAAGTATGGAATCAGCAGAAGCTAGAAGGACAACAGAACCTGGAGCCAAGCCAGGAGGCAAACCATAAGAGATCATGTCTTGTGATAGCATTAAGGCCAGACCAGAGCCAACTAGAAGCCAGCCTGACCTGAACCTGGAGCAGTAAAGAGTTGCCATGAACTGATGAGAAGACAAAACTGTCTCCTGTCATTTATGTCAACAACCGGGTGATAACAATGGCGTGCTTTAAACCAGAAGTCCCACATTAGGTCTCCTGCATATTAGACATTTACATCACAATTCACAACAGCGGCAACATTAGCCATGAAGTAGCCATGAAAACAACTTTATAGTGACGGTCGCAACAACATGAAGAAGGGAATTACAGGGTAGCAGCATTGGGAAAGGTTGAGAGCCACGGTTTTAAACCATCACGTCAGCTTCCGATCATCAGTATGTGTGCGACTATAAAGGGCCTCTTGCAGTAAAAGAGGTATGAGTATCAACACAGGGTGAATTTCTTTTTAAATAGAATTCACAAGTGAGTGACAAACTTTCCTGGATACTGTGCCCTGAAATTCACATTCATTGAACTGTTTTGAAGGAGGACCCAAATAATTTTAAATATCCTAGATTTTTGTTATACTTTATTTGCTTTGGGAGACCCCCGGAGAGTTAGCAGCCAAAGGTCACCCTCTGCCTCCCCTGTCTTACATCACTGCTCATCTACCAGAAAGCACAAATGCTGAAAACGAAGCAGGACAGAAGGGCTTGACGGCTAAACAGGCTGCCTTCTGGAAGCAGAGAACTCCACCACCAGGCACCACACTCTTTCCAAGAGAAGTAACTGTATCGCTTTTCCTTGCAATTGTGTCTGTCCACTCCAGAAGATCCCACCCCACCCCCAGCTAAGGATGGAATCACGTGTGGATGGCACCTGCATAAACTAAAAGGAAATTATTTAAAGCTCTCATCTCAAATCATTCAATCGAAGACGAGGTGATATTTAAACGTATTTTCTAAAACTATTTTTAAATAGCAGTCACAATGTATATAGTGTACATAAAGCAACTAAATATTTTATTGAAGGAACAGAGGCTTGCAAACACAATCTGTGGTTCCCAAGTAAAGCTACAGAGTCAGCATGCCAAATTCAATCAATTGTAATACTCTGTCCTCTCCAGAGCTCCAACAGCCAAGCAGCAGCATGGTGCTCCTATGGTTTGGCTATGAATCATCCTATTGATTTTCAATATCTTCTGTGCAGAAAATTAAATTATGCAAATGTATGCCTTTACGGATCCTTACCTTAATTCGAAATTGCATACTTGCCTATGTCAGCAACTTAATTACACAATTAAAAATGGAGCGTGCTTATGAAAATGTGTGGTTTCACTCTTCAGAACAGACAATAAGTGTAAATCTGCCTATGGTTATCATTTGAATAACAGGAAGGAGGTGATGGTGTTATGGAAACATAACTCTGGCAAGTCCTACAACCTAGCCTCTGTGGTTTATGGATCTGGGGTTACTTGTCAGCTGAAACATATGATGGGTTTATGTTGTGTAATATATAATCCTTCAAACTGCTAGACCAGTTGTACACAGCACTGAACAGTACACAGGACAGTGTAACACAAGGTGGTCTACACACAGATAGACATACGTTTCTGAAAGAGGTCAACTCTAACATCATTTTAAGCAACAAATACATATCCCCCACTGGCTAGCAAACCTGGGAAGGAAGAATTTCACACTCTAGCTGTCTCTTGACTGTATAATAATGAAATGAGGGACAAACCCAGAGACTCCCATCATTCCAGTCTACCGATCCTGACAAGATGAAAGTGGAGCTTTAAGAACCGACAGTATTAACCAGCCAATGGTGCTCACATCTCCCTCAGCCGGAGGAATCTTAAGTCAACTTGGTTGCTAGGCAGAGAGCTGAGTGAGTGGCAGGCATTTTCATCGGGGAGTTCTCAAAAACTCCATCTCCTCTCAGAACTTCTACCGAGCCTACCTCATTTCCAGCCGAAAGCGAAAAAGATAAAAAGGTTTCAGGCCCAGAGGCCCAATCCCCTCCTATAAAACTATCCTAAGAGTTACCTATTACTGAAGACATCAAGGAAACTGTTTCCTGTGTGCATGATTTAATTTCCCATAGCTACTGGACACAGTTTATAAGAATAAATGTTTGTACTCAGGGAATGTAAAATCAGATGTGTTACCCATCTCCTTAACTGGATCTTCCGGAGGGCTCTGTGTACTCTGAGAGTGTTAGAAAAACATGGTCTTGGGAGAAGGAACGTGAATTTTCATTAACTCTACTGTGTTAATTTGTGTATGAACCTTTTTTCATTCCCAAAAGCTCTCTTCCTCTCAACATATTAAGTAAAAATTTGACATAGATGGTTTTATAATTTGCTTTCATTTTTATTTATGTATATGTGTATATGTCATGTACATACCAATAAAGCAACAGGCGAGTATCATATCCCCTGGAGCCAGTTACTATAAGCCATGGGGAAGCACTAAACCTGTATGCTGAGAAACAGACTTGAGAACTCTGCAAAAGCAGTGAGCAGCGCTAACCAGATACTGTTTTCTAGATTCCACTGTTAGAAGCTAGTGTCTCTGAGACTCTAAGAAATGGGATCAAGATGAACCAGTAATGCCCACTTCACCTCTGCTAGGTCTGACAGTATCTGACATATGATCTCACTTAATCTGATGTGAAGTCCTAGTGTATGTGCAAACGCACACACACATCGAAGGCCTAATCTCTGTGGTGGTTTGAATATGCTTGGCCCAGAAATTGACACTAGTAATAGTTATGATCTTGTTCGAGGAGGTGACTTTTTGGAGGAAGTATGTCACTGTGGTATGGGCTATAAGGTCCTATGCTCAAGCCTCAACTAGCACCAAAGAGTCAGTCTCTTTCCTGGTTACCTTTGGTTCAAGATGCTTCCTGCCATGATGATAATGGACTGAACCTTGGAAACTGTAAGCCAGACCAGACCCAATTAAATGCTCTCCTTTATAAGAGTTGCCTTGGTTATGGTATCTCTTCACAGCAAATGGAAACCCTAACTAAGACAGTCCCTAACCCTAGGTTCCAATCTTAAAGAGGACTAGATCATGAAGACACTCTCTTCATCAAGGGATAGAATGGTTCATGACTTAATAACTAAATGGGCTGGCAAGAAGCCTAACTAAAACAACCACAAGTCTGTGGGAGACATGCCTTTCATAGGAATCTTGTGCCTCTAATTCCTGTGTTCTCTTTCCCTGCTTCCTGAGTGTCCTGAAGTCAGAGACTTTGTTCCTCCAGTCTGAGGTTTCTCTCCTCACAGCCCAGGAAAAGTAGAGTCTGTGACCCATGTATTAAAATGGCTAAAACCACAAACAAATTATAATCTTTCTTCCTTTCAAAGTTTCAAAGTATCTGTCACAATAACAAAAGGTTAATGAATATCATTAATGTTCAATTAGCGGAGAGATTAGATGGGTTTATAAGAGCACCCCAAAGTCCTTCTAAAGCATGCTTGCACACCTAATAGCCTAGACACAGAGGTATTTTTTTTTTACCTGACTGGGTGTCCAATTCCAAGGCATTTTAAAGGATGTGGGGTCTAGGAGAAGAGACTAACTCAAAATTGAAAGCATCAAAAGGAAGTTCCTCCAGTGCACCAGTAAAAGCACACAGGGTGAGTAATGGAACGGGCATAGCGCCTCTACCCAGCTCACTAAAGTGGAGAATGGTAGGCCCTTTCCTCCTCATCTGCACATATTCTGACCGTGGCAAACAAACAGTTAAGTAGCCTGTTTATGTCTATTATAATTCCTCATACAACAAACAAATTAAGGATCCCGCGAGAATGATGAAATCAGGCACGATTTTCTCTAAATTTTAAAGAGCATTTAGGAGCATTAAACTCCACACAATAGTCTGAAATGAATATATCTTTATCTTTTTTGTGCCTACAATAAGCAAACGTATCAAATTATAGTTAAAAGTAATTAAATATTCTGATGAGTCTCACGGTTCCTTTGTGCTATGTTTCAATTAATTGTGGTAAAATGTACTTGGTGAGTGTCCCAAAAAGCAGAATCAAGAAGTGCCCCCTCTTAGCAGCTATGGTGCTGCAGACTGTTCTTGCTAGTGTGGGACCAAGCCAACCTCAAATACAATGGATTCGATTACAGCAGATTGTCTATCTCATCATATTCAAATGCACCTATTGTCCAAACTACAAAGAATTGTTTGTCATTATCTAACATGATAAAGAGATCTAACACAGAGCCATGATTTCTTCTTAAGTAAAATAAATCATTAGAACTCAGAGGTAATTCTAGGGAATAAGGGGTCACACCACAGAGTTAGGTCCTGTGAGCAACAGATCACACAGGACCTCGTAAGATTGAAATAAGACAGGGAGACAAACCCTGATTAGAACATGAGAAGTCTTCCAGTAGGCAGAATTGTCTTTTAAATCAAGACTAGAAAAATTAGAGCTAGGCCTCTGCTATAATTAATTGAGCCATGCCTTTAAAAGTTCACAGACTACAAATACATTTTCCAAAAGGTCTGGGGTACATGTGGCGTGCTTCAAAAGCTGACTCTTGTCACAGCTTGATAACCTCTTGTAGAGAAAATCTGAAGGAGAAAATTCCCTGCCACAAAGACACAATCCTGAAAAGAAAGACTGGATTCTTGGCTTCAAAGACTTCATGGTGCCAGACAGAGGTGAAATGAACAGCTCTCTGGCCTGTGTTATAATAATGCTCTGGTTCCTAAAGGATTGAGTCCACAACTCTGTAATCTAACCAAGAAAATGAAGACTTGTTGTCACAGTAGTATCATGATCACATCCAATGCTACAGATGTGTACACTGATTTTTTCCACTCTGGCCTATCTTCATAAATTTTTAGTGATCCACAAAATGGCAAATGCAGCCAGTAGTTCACACACCGCTGCCCATCAAGCCGAGCACAGCCTAGATGTTTTATTTCTCCAACAGTGTGTGTGTGTGGGTGTGTGTCCAGTATGGCAAAACCCAGGAAAGAACCCCACTGTCCATGGATATCTGTAATGGAAGTTTATTGCCCACGTCAACAATGATGTGTGGAGAACAGGTACCTGTTTAGAGACTGGCCTTGAGACCTGGAGCTCACTGCTCCTTCCGTCCATCTGACCATTTTACCTGAAATCATCCCCTGTGGTCACCTGAGTTTTCAATCACAGCCCAGTCCATCAGATGAGAAACCATGGAGAATCAGGGTCAAAAAAAAGGCTAGTTTAGGGGTCTGGAGAGACTGGCTAAAGGGGTTTGTTGTTCAAGCATAGAAAATGAAGTTCAAGTACAGACCATGCACGCCAGTCACCCCAGTGCCGACAATGAGGTGGACACAGAAGGATTTCTGGGGCTTGTTCCCTGCCAGTTTAGTTCCAGTCTGAGACCCCATCTCAAGAAAATAAGGAATAAAAAATGACAATGCAAAATACCGTGCATTACCGTACCATACTTCGGCTGACTTCTACATGCTGCACAAGTGCAATCCTGCCTACAAACACAGAACAATAGGTGTGCACACAAGAATCCAGGCTGGCTGAAATGTGGGGAGTTGTTGGAGAGAAAGCTTCTTCACTGAAGGTTGGGAAGGCAGAATTCCAGTAAGACCTAAATAAGTCAGGGAAGGGAATTGCACAAGTAGTAACCGATGGGGTCTGACAGGGGACACTCTGTGTAGACACAATGGCATGTGGTATAATTTCAAACAGCTATGACCTAATTCAAAAGCACCTTTACAAACATAAACTCTGAGGATGGCTCTGCTATGCAGGGAATAAAGTCAAGGCAGGAGGCCTGGATCACAAGCAAACGCACCACCTATCCCCTAGCCAGACCAAGACAGTAAGTGTGCACCAGGGGCTGAGGATTGGCAAGTTCTACAGAAGCAAAACTCTGAAAGTAGATACAGTCATTTGAGCAATTTCAAGCCCACCTGGTTTTTACCTTTACTTACCTTCTCTTTTCTATGAACCCACTGTTGCCCTTTTATCTAAGTGAACACGGATCAAAACAGGAATTTCAGAAGACCAAGGGTATGTTTTGGTGGCAGAGAGCTTGACTAGCGTGAAATGACCCCAAGTCTCGTGTCTACTACCGCAAAAGAAAAGAATCCTTATTCAGATCAATATTTTCAAGGGGATGAGTGACAGTGCAGACACATCTATTTATAAAGAAACGTAGAGCAGAAAGCAGAAGAGACAAAAGGCTCAGTGGGTAAAGATGCTTCAGCCCCGACACCCTCACTTCCATCCCCTGGACCCACATGGTGAAGGCAGAACCAAACTCCTCCAAGCCATGCTCTGGCTCCTTCATGGCACCATGACACAACCACGCACACATGAACACATACACATGTGTACGTACACACACCATTCCAAAACAGACAGAAGCGATAATAACACCATTACAGTTTTTCTTAGTACTATAAGCTGCATAAAACTAAACCCTATAGAACAGTTATATCAAACTGTTCCTAACTATGTCTACCTCCGTAGATTAACTAAGCTCTTGGGCCTTCTCGGAGAAGCTTCTTTGTACGAAGGCAGTGATTAATAAAGATTGACTGACAACTGGTGGAGTGTAGAGGGACTATGGTGTCTCCATCATAAATGGAACATCTGTTCACACCCAAGTCTCCCAAAGCTCAAAGAACATAAGTGGGGACAAAAGATAACCCAGGAGCAGGAGATGTGAGGGCCCTGGTGTGAAACAGGGTCCACCTGACATGTCAGTGCCACTGCACTCCTAAGTTCACAGCAGCCATGGCCTCCTGTGTAAGATCAAGCCAGGCAACATTCCCGCGTGGGCTGGGGATGGCATAGGAGCTCCTACTGCTAGCTGAGGAGCTATTGACAGCTGACAACTGCAAGAGGAGGCAGAGTCACTGCTCTTCAGGGTGTGTATCTGGTCAACCATGGCCCAATGTATTCACTGGACTCACTAGTTGGACTTTACTATTTTCTAAAACAACGACATGATGTTGGGGGCAGGGCTTTCTGGGACAGGCTAAAGGGCAGAGTAGAGGTGAATATGCCTGGAATACATTATATACATATGAAGATCTCAAAGAATAAAAAAATTAAAAAATAACAACAAATAAAAACTATACCCTCATACGAGGAGTATAGAGACCTGTGTGACAATGGCATTCAGAGGGCCAAGAGCATCCTGTTGGAGAGTTCAAGGAATGACAAGCTGAATGTGTTCTTTCAAAGACTGATTTTATGTGTATGTGTGTACCTGAGAGTATATAGGTGCACCAGAAGCAGTGGGCGGCTGCAGAGGCCAGAATGGGGCACAGTATCCTGCGGAACTGGGGTTATAGGTGGTTGTTAGTCGTCTGGGGGGCGCTTTGAGGTGGAACAGAAACCTAGGCTCCTAACCACTGAGCCATCCCTGTGTAAACTTAGGCATGGCCTTGCCCCCGTTCTGCCTTAATGCCTTGGGTGGGTAGAGCATTCTTCCATAACACAATGTAAGTGCATGGATGGAAAGCCATTTAGATAAAAGGTAATAAATAAGTGAGATCCAAGACAGTCTCTCAAAAGGAAACGATGAAGATTTTTATCTTTAGCAAGTGTTCAAGTTTGTGTGTCACTTGCACACAAGAATTCAGGGACAATATGGCATCTGGCTAGGATAAATGGCTAACCGTAACAGTCTCTCTTGGTCCACAGGACCATTTCTTACTTCCAAAATTCTCCTGAACAAGCCCCTCATTGCCTTTCTTTTTAATTCCACAGACATAGATTGGTCCATGGCATTTAAAGGGAACATATGAACACAGGGACTGGTTTACATTGCCAGGCAACCACACAAGTGTTCCAAGTCAGAGCAACCCAAGGCTACAAGTCGTCTGTGCTAGCTCCATGTTTCTGAGGTAGTAAGTCAGGCTCTAGGCCAACTAGACTGAGGCTAGCTTTGTTCTCTTCAGATCCAGCAAGAATTCACCCGGAGAACTAGCTTGGATTCTGCTCTAATCGAAAGGGAGTTATTAGCTTGAAATAACACAATACAACTCTCAAGAAAAAGAATTTTAAAAAGCTATTAGATTCCTAAATGAAATGATTTAATTAAAAAGAAAAACTGTAACCACATTTTTTTGTCCAGATCACAGAAAGATGGCTAAAGCACTTATCATTCGCTCTGCTTAAATAGCTGTTAAATAGCAATTGCTTGAATAATTAAAAAGAGAAATCCATTGTATGTGAGGTTTGGGGGTAAGGGGGTGGGGGAAGACTTTTTAAGCCCATGTGATTTTCCCAGTGAAGAAATGGCAGTGTTTCTGCGGCAGAAGTTGTCCCATGTTTTCTCGGTTCTGCTTTTGGTAAAACCTCCAGCTCAGATTAATTATACTGCAAAACCCATTCACAGTCCAAAGGAAAAGCAGTTTACAACTTGCAAAGCTTAAGCCTCAAATTCAAAGTTTCAGCTCAATACCTCCCCTCCTCTGCCCAATTACCATTTGTATACAAAGAGCTGAGCAAAATCAATTTCCAGTAAAGGTATCTGTCTACTTGGAATCTAAATAGGCTTATAACTCTGTAACCTAGTCAATCAAACTGGAGGTTGGAGGGAAAATAGACTTCTTCCTTTCTAAAATGAAACAACGGATTTTCAAAAGGAAACTATAGCTTTGGGGGCTTCACCATCAGGCACAATTGAGTAAAACAGATTGCGCCTTTGAAATTTGCTCAGATGAGTAAGTTGTAACACATAATGCACTAGTTGCATTTGTTACAAACTAGTACAAGAAGCAAGTCCAGAGAAACAGCAGCATCACAGACTAGAGATCCTGGAAGATCTGGAAACAAACCCTGCCTTCATTCATTCATCGTTACTTACAAAGGACACTGAAGAGATTCACCCTTACACACCATGTCCTCAGTTCCAGCAAGGACCTGCTAAGTGAATCCCAGATCTTTAGAGATAAAGTGAAGCCTCAGTTTCCTCTTTTCTGCTGCTCTGTTCAGTTCTGATTAATTCATTCCCAGACAGAAAAAATCCTTAAATCCCACATTACAAGAGCAGTTGTAAGGGGTGTGGGGCTACAGAATTCAGGTGTTACACAAGTAGAGTGAGGCATTTGAAGTTTATGCATCACAGGAAGGAAAAAAAGGTAACAACACTAAAATGCACTGATGCTTGATGGGGTGCCCCTGAAAGAGGAGCTCCAGGTGCCAGAGAGATCTGCTCTTGCAAAGAACCTGGATTCAGTTCCTGGCACGTTCATAGCGGTAAGCTTCATCGCAGCGTACAGCCGTATGTTTGAACTCCTCCAACTCCTGCACACACAGAAAAAAAGGGGGGGGGGCAGAGATGAACAAGAAATGGGCCACGGTGCACACCTTTACTCCCAGCACTTGGGAGGCAGAGACATCTGTGAGTTCAAGGACAGTCAGGGCTACCCAGGAAAACCCTGTCTCAAAACAATTCCTCCACCCGCACTGAACCAGAGCGCTATTATCAGCATAACTCACAGGAGTAGAGCAAGCAGGAGGTGCCTGCTTATTAGCATGTGGGAGACCCTGGGTTCATCTTCTCTCTCTCTCTCTCTCTCTCTCTCTCTCTCTCTCTCTCTCTCTCTCTCTCTCTCTCTCATTTATCACATTTTTAGCTGGGCCTGATGGTGCACACATCTAAGTGACTGATATCTAGCCTGTGCTATTAGCAAACCACTTGTCTCAAACGCAAAGTAAAGAAATAGTCAAGTCAGGATAAAACAGAGCTGAAGATATAGTGGCAAAAGGAAAGGTTTTTAATACACATTTGTAAAGACTTTTTTAAAAAATCCCATCTCTATGTCACAAAGTAAATTCCTTCCTCATAGTTCCCGGTTAGTGTCCGGTTAGTGTCTGGTTAATGTTTTTATATTTTATATTCAATATGATGGAATCACAATCTAGAGGAAAAATAAGATTGCAGCTTCTGGGTGCATTACTGAAGACTTTGATAACATCTACACTCTTATGATTACTAAATGGCAGAGGAACTGAGCCTGAACCTGGAACCCCATCTCCTGCTCACCAGAACGTGGAGGGCAAATCCTGTCACCCTTCCCAGGTAACAAACTGAGCCACCAAGGCACAGAATGGGCAAGTTCCCTACCAGAGGGACAATGTATGTGACAAGATTCAGATGTTCCTTGGCTAGACAATCAGAGCTCCACATTCTCTCTAGAACTGTGGAGAGTAAGAAAAAAAATCTTTCCAAACACATAAAAAGACCCAAACAAAATGTCAGTACTGTACAAGTCATATACCCAGCTTCAAACACTCCATGGGGCAATTAGATCCCCAACCCTGTATCCCTCGGAAAACACAATGTGGTTTGACTGTCCTTTTCAGAGATTTCACACTGAATCAAAAACACTTTCTCGCTGGACCAAATACACCATAATAAAAGTGATAATTCCTGAAAATTATTACAAGGCTTGCAAAAAGAATTCTAACACTACAGCCTACACAGGGAGGCATTATGCTAACGCCAACTAACTGCTGAGAAAACAATTCAGTTTCCCTAAAACAGAAGAAGGGAACATTCCATGCAGGCATATGTTCGCATTTCAACTGAGAAACGGGGATGAGAAGGAAGCCTTTTGAATCATACTACCCCACACTGCAGTGGCTGGCCACACAGGCTCCATGTGTGAAGGAAGATATACCACAGCACTTACATTACCAAGAAAGAAAAAGCTGGTAGCCCGTCTACCCAGTTTGTGCTTTCATTACATGTTAAAATGAAGTGACAGAGAGAAGTCTGAAGGGTAAATACGACTCCAGTACTTCAAGTATGAGGACTTTAGTGGAGAAGGCATGGTGGCCCACATACAGTCAATCTGGACGCTCAGGACTTGGAGAGGGAATCCCCAAGGCAGGCTGGCTAGGTGCAGTATCCAGATCTGTGAGCTGTAGGTTCAGTGAGAGAGCCCACCTCAGTACAGAACGTGGAAAGCAATCCAAGTGTGCACGAATGCAGATGTTCTGAACACGGGAAAGAGACTGAGCGCTGGAGAAGAGTCCAGGCCCTTGAGCAAGTGAAGCACTTACTCTGCCGTTCCCTTCACCCTGATGCCTCCGGTGTTTCTTTAGACAATGGAAACCAAAGAGGAAACTGAAGGAAGCTGCACAGGGAATGGGTCACTATCCACCGGCTCACCAGCCTTTTGACTCTACTACCTAAATCTCATATACAAAGTTCAAGAGTTCGAAATCTCTAGGTATGGTGGCACATGCCTTCGATCCCGGAACGTTGAAGGCAAAAGCAAGCAGATTTCTCTAAGCTTTTAGCCTGGTCTACACAGTGAGTTCCAGGATGCCCGAGGTTACATAAAGAGATCCTGTCTTAAAAATAATAATAATAAACATAATATTTTAAATAAGTGTATGTTTTTTGTGCCTGACCAGATCCACAGTAATTTGAGACTACATGTGACTGGCAAGGCATAGGCTGGACACACCTATTTGAACCTTGCACGGTTGTGAATGCCAGCTTCTACATCCTGTCTCTGAGACAGTCCCTACTATGTTTCTGCCTCAAAAAAAAAAAAAAAAAAAAAAAAAAAAGGGTAGAACCCAGACTTGTTGTCTAGCTACCTTATTCCCATAAATTCAAACATTTAAACTAATCAGTTTCTGCTCTTTTTCCATTCAAGATAGTACTAATTCATTAAGAGTAGGGATAGTATTTGTATTCAGCTAAGAGGCTCCCTGGTCTCCTCATTGGCTAAGCATTGAAAATGTAAGCTCATAAATCCATCTGCTGGCCCTGACACCTCCATGTGACACCGAGGGATGCTCTAGGACACAGTTTAGCTAGAGGAAGAGAACTTGGAAGGACATGCAGAAATTAAAGAGAACAACTTCACCTTATAAACTATTTTACTTTATATACTATTAGTGAGATGCCTAAATGAAGCAATACATTCCTCCTATAAATACCAATCACTGCAATAACCACCAACATGTCCAGGTGTCAGGACCTTAGGCATGTCACAATCTTACACACCATTTCTTTTAAATAATGTGATGAATTAGCAAAACTTAACATGCCATCAGAACTAGACATGTGTCTAGTTTCGTGTCTCATTCACAAACACCCACCTTAGTGTTGCTCCTTCTAACTTCATGCCGGTTCTCTACATCAGAAAGTCCCTTTAGATCCAAAGTTCTAATGCCCAGGTCACTCATTTCTGATGTTATTGGAGCCAGGGCCCAGTACTTGAGACATAAAGGTAGGAGGACCTTGAGTTCAAAACTAGGTTGAACTATAGAAAAAGACCCTGTCTCCAGATAATAATAACAATAAAAGAAATGAAAAAATGAAACACACTGCAATGCTGTGGATGCACCTCTGAGTATAGTTCTCTTGGGAGGCACCAGAAGAAAGAAAGAAAGAAAGAAAGAAAGAAAGAAAGAAAGAAAGAAAGAAAGAAAGAAAGAAAGAAAGAAGGGAGGGAGGGAGGGAGGGAGGGAGGGAGGGAGGAAAGAGAAAAGCTTACAGACCTGCAATCAAACCCATTTGCGTAACAAACAACATTCTGAACACCATTCACTTGCTCAAATCAACATTATAAATCCATTGTTAATGGATCGCAAAAAAAAAAAAAAAAAAAAAAAAAAAAAAAAAAAAAAAGAAGAAGAAAAGAAAAGAAAAAAGAAAAAAGAAAAGAAAAGAAAACAACAACAGCAAAAAAGCAAACCACTTTTCTACACAGTGTCTTTAGAGAATGAAGGGAGATGAAAAAGCATGCTCTGCATTTCTTTCTGGCCTGTATTAGAAGGTCACAGGACTCACAACAGATGTGGCCTGGTTTGAACCATGAAAGGCTGCGTGGCTGATAACAGTCAGGGTAAGGCACAACAGCTGAGGTGCTGTAGCTACAACAGTTGGTGGGCTCGGGCCCAGCAGGACAAGTCCTGGTCCTGCCAGCAAGGATAGCATCCCTGCAGGCATGCTGCCCTGGAGTGGCTCAGCAAGACACATGGCCGCAGCTGTGGCCACAGAGCATTCTGTCAGAGAATTCACTGCACATCTCGGCAAGACCCTGGCAACCTTATCTAAGCAGCAGTCGCATTTGTGCAGCAAGTGGAAATAAGAGGCCTGCTGGCTGCATCCCTGGGTCTGTGCGACAGATCAATAATCTTACTATTGACAGCGAGGCATGCCCATGGTAAGTTCTTTTTTTAATAGCACTCATTGCTTTATGTGATTACAAAAGCCATAAATATTTGTAGTGGGAGCATCCTTGGGAAAAGTACATTAATAAGCACAGTACATTAAATAAATGGGTGAGTACATAAAAAAGCATAAACAAGAAAATAGAAATAACTATAACCACTGTTCAAATTTTGGTGTATTTCTCTCCTGTGTATCAATAATCAATAGGTCTGGCTTTTCAAGCCATGAAAGTATTTCCAAGGGAGGTCGTACTGAGCCGGACACTGTAGTGACTGCAATCTAAGTCCTTTAAAGATACAAATGGAAGTATCCGGAGTGGAGCTCACCCTGAGCCACTCAGCCACACAGCTCTTCGAAAAGGAGTCAGAGCTAACTTTTCAAAATATGGAAAAGAAAATGAAAATATTGCTCATCTCCAGAAAATTTAAAGTATCAGCAGCACTAAAGGGCTATCAACCACCAAATCTCAACTGGGGTGTCAAAAAGAGGAGTCTCTTAAGGTGGAAGTTCAGAAGTGCTGGCCTACGAGATTTCTAGAGAGGCCAAAACCAAGTGAGTACCAGGAAACAGGGCTACTTCAGCCATCAATACAAGCAACTTCTTAGATCATTGGTTAACAAGTTTAACAGAGTTGAAGGTTTCCTAAGTATCCTAGGAAAGAAAACACCGGTTTGTGTGTGTGTGTGTGTGTGTGTGTGTGTGTGTGTGTGTGAGAGAGAGAGAGAGAGAGAGAGAGAGAGAGAGAGAGAGAGAGAGAGATTTGGCAGCAGGTTGGTGGTGGGGCAGGCCTTTAACCCCAGTACAGGAGGCAGAGGCAGGTAGATTTCTGTGAACTCAAGGCCAGCCTGGTCTACAGAGAAGTTCCAAGACAGCCAAAGCTATCTTAATAATGATGATGATGATGATGATGATGATGATGATGATAATAATAATAATAATAATAATAACTGTCATTTGGCTAGGAAGACAGTTCAGGGAGGAAAGTGCTTGCCACAGTACCATGAGGACCCAGATGTGTATCCCGAACAGCCATATAAAATGCCAGGAATAGTGGCTCACACATGCAATCTAAATGCAAGGGAAGAAGCAAGGGCCAAGGAGGCCCCTAGCTCACTATCCATCTGTCCCAGCCAAATCAGTGAGTTCTAGGTTCAGTGAGAAACTCTGGGGAAACAACTGGAGAGAACATTTGACATCAACCAACCTGCACACACACGTACACACAAACGTGCACACAAAAGAAAATAAACTTTTAAATTCTCAATCAAGATCTGATCTGCTATGCTTCTCTAGTACAGAAAGTTATTTGCCCCAGAGATGATTCTCTGATAACTAAATTCTAAATATTTTCCACCAATCACCCAAACACATCTCTAACCACTGTGAGTGGGAAACATTCCAGTGGGATAAAATTCAAAAGAGGCATGTAAACAATACTCGGAAAAGACAAAGGCGCTGCTGCAAATAAACCACACTAATGAGACTTGAATGAATCCTGAAGTGTCATGCCAGGTGACAGGGTCAGAGTGCGAGGACAACAGAGAAGTTAGATAAAAAGTGGCAAGATGTGTCCCCTACCAGATTCCCCAGGTGATCGCAAACATCCAGTCTCCCCCACTACTAGCACCCCACCCCACAGTGCCTTTTTGGTTATCTATATTGTGACTAACCCACAGTGCTGGCCCCAGGAGTCCATCCAAACTCAAGGATCAAAGCTCTGGCTCCTTTGCAGAGCCTTGCCACCCAGCTCAACACAGGATTCCAGACAAAGAGAAAAGCCAAAGAGTTGATAAGCAGACATTTCCAGCCTTTTGGAAATGGCCTTCAGGAAACCAGGCACTTGAAAGAGAGGGCTTCTCGGAGAGCAGTGAGGTCATTTTCAAGGAACACAGCGGCCTTCTCAGGTAAAAATAAAACAGAAGTAGGTGGGGTTAGGAAGCGAGTCTTCAAAGGAGACTCCATCAAAGAGAAGGAAGAAGGAAATTACTCTGAGCGGTTCCATAGCTAAGGTAATGCAGACTGCGTGGTGTGAGCATGCGGACAGATGGAACAGAGCATGCAGCCCACAAAGAGCCACACAGTTTGGCCACTTGATTGTACAATTTTTCCCAATGGCACAAAAGCCATTAAAAGGAGCAAGGAGACACTTCTCCATAAATGGTGCTGGACCAACTGCACATCCAAGGATTAAAACAAGGAAGGGAAATCTCACAGCGGCCTCACGCCTCACACAGAAAGGAAATTTAAAATGCACTGCAGATTTAGAGGTAGGATATGAAGCATTTATAGAACAAAAGAGAAGAAAATTCTCTGGACCCGGAGATTGGGGGTGACTTTGTGTTTGTTCTTTGTTTTTCTGTGACACCTTGGCTGTCCTGGAACTCACTCTATAGACTAGCTGCTGGTCTTAATTTCAGAGCTCCACCCACTTGCCTCTGCCTCCCAAATTCTGGGAATAAAGGTATACACCAGCACCGCACAGCTGGCTTTTGGTTTTGTTTTTATAATGTAAATCAATAGAAGTGGAAACAGGAAGGAAAAGACAGGACTCACCAGACATGTGGATTTGTTTAAAGAAAGGTGCTGGTGCAGAAGAAGTAGGAAGATCTCATATGAGCAAAATAAAATAGAAAGACTACCATTTAGACTTTGCATATAAGACCAACAGTGGGCAGGCAGGGAGTGACGGAAAGAAGAATGGGAGGGGGGAGGCACACATTCAAGGGGTGGTGCACATCTGTAATCCACACACTTGAGAGGTGAAGTCATTCTCAGCTTCATAACAAGTTCAAGGCTAAACCTTGTCTCGAAAGAGCCAGGTGGGGGACAACTAAGAAAGCAGGCAAGGTTCACAAAAGAGAATGCAGCTGAGCACTCAGCCCTGGACAAATGCACATTGGGGCCACCTGGGAACATCACTGCACATCCCTCAGAATAGACAGAACAGAACAAGACTCTGCTGGCAAGGGTTGGGGCCAAGCTGCTGATGACAGGTGGATCACAATCATGAATGAAACAGTACTGTGAATAGACAACCATCTCTGCAGAAGATTTGCAATTGTCTTAAAAAAAACAAAAAACCTAACATTCATACATTTGCCAGTCAGCCCAGCAATTGTAGACACATCAGTTGATCCCAAAGAGGATAAGAATTGAGTTTAGGGAAGCCCTGCAACAGAAATAGTCAAAGCTTTCCCCAGAAAGTGAAAAGGGTCGGGGACACCCCCTTACACTGAACACAGCCTCCCATGAAAGTGAGCCCAAAGACTGCTCCACTCACCCAGCTTACAGCCACAGCAGTGGGATTGAACTGTGTGGAAAGAGCCACTCTGCAGCCATAGGGTTCTATGCACACAGAGATTTCAAAAGCATGTTCTAAGCAGGCAATGTGGAATGTTGAGGAGACAACCTGGCCTCCACGTAGCCTCTTCACTTCCCTACAGATCTAATTTTTCCAACATAATTTAACTAAAAGTATATGTAAATCACATGTATATCTATAGATCTTAGACAACCCTGACCTGCAATTTATCACCTTCACAATGATACAAAAATAGTGTGTGTTCAGTAGAACTAACACTGGAAATTGTATATTTTAAGCTAGTAAGACACTGAGCAAGACACATGATGGTGGGCAGAGGCAGGGAACACATTCACAAGTGCCTGGGTGATCACCAGGAGGAAGTGATACTGTATGGTACATAACCAAGCAAGAAGTCCCACTTACAAAATATTTAGTTTATGGTGAATGAAGGAGTGTCTGCACAAACTGAAGATATACTTTCTGCCAGAGGTTCCAGTAATCACTAATTTTGCTTTCTTTCACCCTTTATTTTATTTGATTCTGTGTGTGTGTGTGTGTATGTGTGTGTGTGTGTGTATGTATGTATGTGTGAGGGAGTGAGTGTGTGTGTGAGAGTATGTGTGAGTTTGTGTGTGGGAAAGAGTGTGTGTGAGTGTGTGTGTGAATGTGTGTGTAAGAGACTGTATGTGTGAGTGTATGTGTGTGTGAGTGAGTGTGAGTGAGTGTGTGTGAGTGTGTGTGAATGTGTGTGTAAGCATGTGTGTGTAAGAGTGTGAGTGAGTGAGTGTGTGTGAGTATGTGTGAGTGTGTGTATGTGAGAGTGTGTGTGTGAGTGTGTGTGTGTGTGTGTGTGTGTTCGCGCACACCACATGCTAAAGCCGGAATAAGATGGAATCCCCTGGATCCGAGTGATAGGTAGTTTTAAGCCCACAGATGTGGGTGCAATGAGCCGGACTGGGGTTATTTACAGTGATCTATGAGGCTCTTAAGTACTAGACCTCTTAAGTCCCAGGACCCACCTTTGCTCTCCCCAACTTTTACTATGAATTCCATATGGAGACCAGGATATCATAAGAACATACGTGGAAATGCAAGATGGGAAATGTGGGGTTTGCCCATTACTTATCCCACCAGAACAGACACACTAGTATCTCACATGAAAGCCAAAGGCCGAGAGCATGAGGAGGATGGGAGAGGGCAAACCTCACCACTTCCTGCCAAGGTATCTTCACAGCTCAAGTAGGAAATCTGCCACACTGTAAAAACATCATTTTCTGTAGATGCTCTGATAAAATACTGGGAAGGAAACAATTGTGTGTTAAACCACTCATTGCCAGGCCTTCAAACAGGTATCCAATAGGAGGTAATTATGTAACCTCCACAATAGCAGACTCAGAAGAAAGGGAGGGAGGGAGGGCTAATAGTTAGCCAAGGTTCAATGCCAAGAACAGTTCAAAGTCCTGACATAAGGCGTCCTCACCCACCCACCGGCCTGTTCCTCAGCTGGACACTTAAGTCTTTATTTCTACCTCTCAACCACTCACACCAAAGCACTGCCTTCACATCCTCACTAAGGATATGGCCCAGCACCTTCACACAGTTACTGAGAACAGAAAACACATGGTCATGATAAAATAGCTAAACACTGAGCGGTCCTGTGACAGCATTTCCAGTTTTAGGAAAATAGGAACGGCAATCTATCTACAATTCAACCAAAGAAAGCAAACACAACCGAAACTTTTGCTAGTGATTGCCTACCAAACCAAAAATTTCACTTTGCAGTATGAAACGAAAGGAAAGCAAAACTAAAGACTTACAGTTGCGCTTCATAGTCTGTGTAGGTACATCGAATGTCGATGGAGCAGGAGAGACTCGGGCATAAACTGAGCTACAGCATCCAGTTCTTTTGGGATAGGATCTAGTGTGCCCTGCGTGGGCTACCTTGGAATTCACTAAGTAGGCAAAATGAACTTGAACTTCTGGTCCTCCATTCTCCCGTTCCTGAATGCTGGGATTCCAGGGTTTATGCGGTGCCTGCCAGTGATTTAGCCAAGGCTTTGAGCTCATCCCAGGCCTCGAAAGCCTCATTCTAAATCTAGAAATCCAAAGAGTGCCTGTCTCCCTACTAGTTTCCTGACTGGCATTTTATGTGCTTCCCCTTCCAGATCAGAATCCCGTTTCTGGACTGTCCTCCCTCCGCCGGGCGCTTTGCCTTCAGCAACGTGCACTTGCCCCTAAGCGTGAACATGCTGCAAGCTGGGGTCCAGTGCAAACATGTGGGAAACGACTAGTGAATAGCGCCCTGTCTTGGTGACCAGTTAGTATAGAAGTAGTTTCATAAAACAGCCTGGGGATGGAGAGACGGCTCAGAACCCATGGGGAACTGTGGTAGTTCACAACTATCTTCAGCTCCAGCTCAGGGAATCTGATCCCCCCCCCCCACATACACTCTGCATGTGCACTGGGTGCACATGTGACACACTAAAAGAATGTAAACAAATAAAATAGAAATAAATAAATTTCAGAAGGTAGTGGCTGTCCTCTTCTCCCCCGTTTTGTGTGTGCTCCCTTCCCACTTCCTTTTCTTCACCCTGAGTCAACCCAGCAAAAGGTTACTACCTACCCTTTCATGCCCCTGCCCTGCACTCTGCGGATTTATACACGACTAATTTCCTTACATGTTAAATTTCCCGGTCTGCAGCATAAAATAGACCAGGACAAGCTTTGAGGGATGTTCCTTAACTTCATCTGCCCGGCTTCCAGTAGCTCTACATCCAAAGATTCCATGGCGGTGCTCTCTGCCCCATCAAGAACCACTTTGTGCTCAAATCCAATGCACGGGTAACAGACCAGGAGGGTGGACACAAGCTGGACTCTGCTTCTCTGGCACCGTCCGGCCTCTGGATCGCCAGCTTTCCCCACTCCGTTGTTCCCTCACTGCTCTGACCTTCACCTTTCTTACATATCACTGGGCATGTCCTAAAAGATGCAGAGTTTGCTCATGAGGGCCCCAGTCAAGAGTCTCTGTCTGCAGCTTCTAAGAGAAGCAATTTTGGTAAGCATTACCTGGTACCATGAAACAAGCCCCACAACTCATTCCTCCTCCTGAGGTTAGTGGTGATACAGTATCTCTCAGCACACCTTAAGCTCCACAGTTAGTTGTTGAGTTGTTGGGTTCTTGCTTGTTCCTCTGGACACTCTTCTACTATTGGATAGACGCCCAATAGTGACGAAGGGACAAGTCAAATGGTACATCTTTGAACATAAACATCCTAAGGCTGGTAAAGCCCATTGTATCCTGGAACTCATGATCCAGTCTCAAGCAGTTAACATCATCATCATATCTGGTGACAGTCTATTACTTGTAATAGACTACACTATAACTCAGGCTGTGATTCTAATGTAGGCAGCCATGTGAAAAATAACCAACTTGCAAATGGCCCCAGAGACTACCCAGTGACCAGAGCAGAAATGGACAATGTCAGTTAAAAAAGAAACAGGACCGAAGGGTAAAATGGGGCACACGTGCATTATGCTTGGTTAAATTTACAATGTACTGAAAGGCAAGACGTTAAATAACCCTGCAAGACTCTCACTAGAGAGGTATCTGATTAAGTGTCTAGCAAACAGAATAGACAATAAATTAGAATTATGAGCAAAGGAGGTTCGCCAAAGGAGATCACCACAGGTAAAATATTTAAATAATCAAGGCCAGTGCAGCAGAAACAAGTGACAAACCTAATTGGGTGAGTTATAATAGCTGGTGCCTTGCAACTAGATAATACTCCAGTCTCTAACTGCATTTGACAAGGACTGGGGCTAATCCTAAACAGAGGCCAGCTACCTTAGGTGTTTAGGGGTCTTTGTCTATGATTGAGTTACTTTAATGATGGGTTCTGACTGCCTACCTGGGCTGTGCATACACAAATTCAAGAAGGAAAAATCCAACTCTCCACAAGTCAGGATGGCAGTAATCCTAGAAGAGGAAAAGGGTCTGTGAGAGACCCCACCAGCACCAAGGGCCTGATGGGCATTTGGTTGTTGATCTGAGGGCTGGTGACAGTGTGTTTCTGCTATGCTCACACAGAAAGCTGTTCCCTAGAGAGGGGTGACAGACAGAGCAGGGCCCTGCCAACACAGGGGATTGGTGCAAAGGAGACCAGAAAAACCACAGCAAGTTCATGACATTAAATGGGAGGCCCAGGCAACCACAAACCTTCAGCAGAGTCCCAGCTCCTTCAAAGACGCCACTACCTTGCACTAGCCAGTACAAAGCTAGGCTACCCAGAGTGGAGGTGTTCAGGCTCTACCTGGACTCCACTAACTTGTAAATTGTGCCCCTTGTAGACGGTGATGGTGTTGGCTTTGCATCAATACCAAGTCTGCAATGTAAATTAAAAGGAAAACTGATATTATTATTACTTGGTTTTTTTTTTTTTTGGTTCCAGAACTGACAGGTAAGCCATCAAGAGATGCAGGTACCACCCAGCCATGTTCCTGTGTAGGTCAGCCAGATAGAAGGTTCTGAGGATTTCCACCCTCAGCTTGAGGTATAGCAGTCCTCCAACGAGTGTCAATTCAAGAAAAATTGCTGGCCTCTACCCACTCACTAGATGTTATTAACAATCCATACAACTTACCCCTAGAGATGCTGATCCTTTATTTCCAAGCACTGCCAAATATCCCCTGGGTAGCAACACTGCCCTAAGTATAAACACTGCTAGAGAGAAAAAGGCACTTCACCCCACCCCCACCCCAGATGTTAGAGTCTGGCAGCCAATTGCTCCTCCTGACTAAGTCAAAAAGAAGACCCATAAAAGTGACAGTCAGAGACTGAGTGAAGTGCTAGCCACGCCTGTCCAATCCCTACACATAGCAGCTAAGTCAGAGGCCACTCTCATAGCTTACACAATTAACACATGCCTGTCATGAAGATGAAATGGGAGGAAAGGCCAACAAGCCGAAGAGAACGGACAGACCCGTAGCTACACTCTGCCTTTCCCCTCTTCCCACTCTCTGCCACAACCACACCTGCCACTAAAGATGCCACCCCCAGTGCACCACAGAGGAAGTTAGGAGATACAAAGGCATGGAGGAAGCCAGGGACCATCACAGCACAGAAGAATCAGGAGACACAGGGACCCAGAAGATGCTGGAAACCTAGATAGATAGGCCATGGGAGGAGCTAGGAGAACTAGGAAGAGGCCAGAGGCTACCATGGGTGCATCCTAGAGAAAGTCATGAGACACGGGCACAGAAGAGATCAGAGGTCTACCACAGGGGTGGTGCGGAGCCTGACCGGAGGCGGGGAACACACAAAGGCTCTACAAAGGACAGGAAGAAGAGAAAGGCCATGCCAGCCACTCCCAGTCCAGCGTTACACATACCTTATAGATGCCTGATAAATATTTCAGTTCTTGTATTCTTAGCAAAATACTAACCTCCAGGAACTTTGTTCAATTCCATTTTCAAGCAAACAACGCCCTGCAAATTTCATACTCAATTGCCGTTTTTTTCCCAGTGTAATAAAGCCATGGTTTGTAGCAGGTGATAGAATACAGTACCTTTACACTTGGAGTCCTTGCTGTCTGTGACATTTTGGGAGAAACAGGAGAAAACTTGGCCTGCAATTAGGCAGGCTTGGGGGTTTCTACTGCTTTTATCAAACCAAGGGATGCCTAGGATCTACCATCTGAGATGGATCGTTGGGAACCACTAGTCCAACAGTTAATGACACTATTACTTATCCTTTTTCAATTTAAAAAGCAGATTTCAAATCCACTGTGTGCTGCGCAATTCAACGACTGCTCGGGGTCAGTGGCACTGAATGCCAGCCTTCTGTCACAAAGGGAGAAAAGGTGGGTAGCCAGCCAAAACGGTTACGACCATACACACGCCCAGTGGACTACAACCCAGCTCCACCGATTATCGTGTCCTGGTGGTCCCCAGGCCATGGCAATGCCTTTCCCAGGATCCCCGGTCTCACATCTCCTAAGAAAAGCCACCGGGTCCCTCACTACACAATCCTGAATACATGGAACTGTCCCAGACACTCCGAATTCCTGATTTCATTTCATAGCAACAGAGATACAGACAAAACCTGCACTCTCCACTCTGCTTTCTCCTCACAGCGATCTCTGTAAAACAGTCCTGGATCTTAAAGAGCTGACACACACCACTAGCCACTTCTAACCCACCAGAGCACACCCCCACACCCCCAAAAAGCATTGAAGTGAACATGAGGACCTACATCCTCTCTAAAATGTATGGTAAACCAAACTGACTCTTTCCAACTTATATCTATACCCCATTACAGCTGGCCAAAGTGACCGGCAGCTGTAAACATGGAAGTTATGTCACGGATCTAACCAGTGCAACATGCCAGCAGGAAGGGTCTGGGGCTGGAGCATCTCAGCTTGAGTCAAAAGAAGCGTATTATTTTCTAATCCCAACTCAGCGCTGCATTCTCTCTGTAGTGCTTGAGTCAAGAAGAACTTCAAAATGCAAAGGTTTTAAATTATAAAGTATTTGCATGGCCTTTACTAGGTGCACACATACCTCTGACCTAATCGGCAATCTGAGACTTTCTGAGCATGTTGCCCACTCTGTATCCAAGAGATGTTCAACCCACAACCACAGCCAACACAACTCATCTTGTCCCATAGTGGCTACTGTGGCTTGAAGTATCGCTATGTGAGAAGAAGCGTGATTTCTAGTTTCCTACAGCCTCACTCTTGAGGCAAAGAACCTTACTGAGCACATTTGTAGACTGGGGTCTGTAACAGTGGGTACTTCATCAGGCTGTTGCGCAGACTGTGTGTTGCCTATCAGGAACACTCAAGAAACTATAACCACTAGCATCGATCTCACCATCCTTTCCTCTCAGGGAGACATTAATCACAAAGGAATGAACCAACAGGTGACAGAGGGCTTGGGGATTAAGCATTTACAATGACCGTGATTACAAGGAGTGGTAAACATCTTTCACATGGTCCCCAACCTACGGAGGTTTCACTTAGGACTTTGTTTTCCTTTACAATAGTGTGAGCATGCAATGCACCCAGGAGAAACTGAGGCAGAATTCAAGCCTTTAGCTTTCTCAGGCTAGCGATATGCAGTCAAAGTCATTCTTATGAAGCTAGACTATTAATTGTGGTGGCTGATGTGTTGAGAAGAAAAATATTCATTTTTTTATTCACAAGATCTTTTTCAACATAGAATAGGTTTATCAGAATACCACCCACCATGTGTTGAGAAGAACCTACACGACTGAAGAGATGGCTCAATGGTCAGCGCCTAGTATGCAGGTGTGAGGGCCATTGTTCAGATCTCGAGAACCCCATAAGGGCCAGGTTTCAATTCCAGCAATCAGAAGGTACCTAATACAGTAAGTTGGCTGGCCAAACAAAGCCAGATCAGTGTACCGAGTTCACCAAGAGACCCTGACTCAAGCAAGCAAGTAGAAAGTAACAGACGGGACTCTCAGTGTCAACCTCAGGTGTCCATAACTAACACAGATACCCCCACCTCTCTCTCAGCACTAGTAATGCACATCTATTGTTCCTGCTACTCTGCAGGCTGAGGCTAAAATGGCCGAGTTCGAAGTCAGCCTGGTATACACAGTAAAACTTCGTCTCAAAAACATTATTTGAGAAACTAGCAGAAGAAAATCTTTAAGAGAGTAATATTATCATGATGCTTTTTGGTAAGAGTCTAAATAACTTAAAGAAGCCAGTCATCAAAAAGTTTCTAGAACTCCTGCTGCTGAGGCTTATGCAAAAATAGGAACTGTTCTAAGATGGTGAAAGAACACGTTCATTCTCAGATGCCAGTGGGCATTCTGCCCTCCAGCAATAGTCCCTTTGAACAGGTTAAGGCGCAACTCTTAAACAAGATACTTTCTTCATGAGACCTACTGTTTATGTATGTAATATCTATGAAGAAGAAGAATCCCAGACACTTAGGAAATAGACCATTTGCAACAGGATAGTCTTTTCTTCTACGTTGTATAGGAAACCTTCCAGGTTACAGCTGTCCTTGATATGCACACACAAAGTCACTCTTGTGCAGAGACTGAGTTCCACAGAAACATTTGAACGCAGCCTGAATTGACACATGATTCACAGCATTAGGTGCAAAAGAGAACAGCCATTTATAAAAAGGAAAGGGGCATGGCTTGTGCAACTACTGGGCAGTTCTGAAGCTCACCCAACACTGCGCACACTGCACACAGCCCCCACAGGCAGCCCCTCCATCCATGACAGCATTATATCCCTCTGGAATCCTTCCTGGCAGGGATGTGGACTTCTTTCTCTCTTTTTGGTTGAGTGGCAGCTATTCCCCCTCTCAATCTGTAGCCTTGACTGTCGGGTAAATGTCTCTCCTCACCAGTTAGCTCTGACAGGAACCACCCTTAGGACCTGGAGGTCAAGGGCCTTCTCTGACCCAAAGGCCTGGTAACACTGCTGAGTATAAATGAGGCCTTGGAGGAAAAAGTTTGTCTTGCGAGATCAATGTCTTGTACTGGGAGCCACGGCTGAGCAGACGTCACCCATTTGAAGGGAAAATCTATGCCCCTCTGCTGGGCAGCCCCTCTCCAGTTTCTGGTGCTCTTCAATATCAACACATTCTTCTGCCTTTGTGTTCCACGAACTCTTGAGAACCATCTCCAAACTCTATCTAGCTCAAATTCCACACATCCTGAGCTTACTATTTGCAAACACAGAAACCCATACCAACCCTTACAAAGGAAACGACAATGACCCACACCAATCCTAGGGAACAAACACCAAGACCTAAAGAGGCTCCAAATAACACCAGTTCCTTCTCCCTGAAGCTTGCAGCAGGCAGTCTGTCATGCTGGAGCACACTGTAGTATCAAGATGATGGGCATCCCTGAATTAATTAGCAAAGGGTGGGCCTCAAGGCAACCAGAGTCCCTTGGTGTACAGCTGGTGAGCACGTGTACGAGTCTCTATCAGAAGCAACAGGCACACCCTTCCTCCAGGTACACAACTCGGAAAGCAGAGCATGGCTAGAAACATGGCCTTCTGCTCTTACAGTCTTTCTGGAAACAATGATTGTCACCAGAAGCCATTGAAGAGGAAGCTTCAAACTGGTGACAGACGTGCAGAAGACTGGCTCTTCCCAGCTGACAGCTTTTGGCGGGTTGGGGGCGCTGACAGATTTTCCTTATGGGGCTGGCCACTGGGCATTTGAACATACTCCAGTGAGTATACGGGCAACTCAAATTGAATTTTTTTCTTTTCCTTTTCATTCTTTTTCTTTTTTGGGGGGATGGGGTAGAGTAGGCAGGGAGGACCTGAGAGGAGCTGGTAAGTAAATATGATCAGCATGAATTATATGAAATTTCAAAATAATGAAGAAAAATATTGCACTAAAAAATGCATCACAACAGGACACAGAGCTGCCTGCTGCACTTATCTTGTGGCTCTGAAACACAGCACTAACCTCATGAACTGAAGATATAGCCCCATGTCTACCTCCCAACCAGCAAGATAAAAATAGAGACGAAGGACATGTCTCTCTTTCCTCTGGAAACACTGGCCATACAGCCCATGAGACAGAACTTACATCACACCTAGCAGAAAAGCTAAAAGCTGGTCTTTAGTCCACAAGTCTCTGTTTACCAAAAACAAAAGAACAAAAAAATTAGGCTTTTCTATCAATAATAAAGTGATTGATAATGATGATGATGATAAGATGCAAGAAACCTCTAGCCTAGTCTCCAAGCTCAGCTAACAGTCTGGTCCAGGACAAAAGGTGGGAGGCTGTGGCTTCCCCTAAGAAATATATGAACGGGCATAATTGACACCTCACAAAGCACGTTAACAGCTACAGAGCTCACACTCCAAAGACCAGAGAGGACTTCCTTGAAATGATCTTAGAGATCATTCAGTTCAAATTTCCCATTTGGATATTAATGTTTCATAACTATAGCACTTGACAAAGATCGGCAATACTATACTTTAAAAATAAGACATTATCATTCATTTGTAACCTACCAATTCCTTTGTTAATTATTACAACAAATGCTTTAATGCCTTTTTAACATTTAAATCACCCATGCAATTAGCACAATGTCTAATAACAAGTCGAAATGGGCACATAACTTTTGCGGGCCATTTAATGGAGCTGCAGGTGCCTCGTTGCTGGGTAACAGACAAGGTGACCATCCTCAATGAACCAAAACTTGGAACACACTGTCATTAACACACAGGGGTGAGGGTAACAACACGTCTGAACTGCCTGTTCATTTAGATCCAGATATTACACTTTTAGAAAAAAATCCACGACACTCAAATTTAAGAAGAAATTAGCAGAATGACTGAACCCAGGCAGGCTCCATGGAGTCATTCACAGGCCCTGTTCTCCATATCAGCAAAACATGTGGAACAACCCGGAACTGAAAAGCAACTTTTGGCTCTAAAGATTGGCCTTAACTCTGATATAAACTTAAACTTGGCTCTCAAAGACATGCATTCTAGGAATGTGAAAGGCACCAGATGCATTGGTGACTTCTCCTTTCCTGTGATAGCAACAGCAGGCAATGTTCAGAGTGAAGAGTTTATTGAGGCTCATGGTACCCGAAGCACAGGAGTCCAGCAAGGCAGAAAGGCATCCAAGCATGGCATCTCCAACCACACACACAAAGCAGAGGGTGCACACCAGGAGTAGGGGGAGGCTACAACTCTCGAAGCCCACCCACAGTCACATGCTTCCTGAGCTGGTGGAGGGCATTTCTTAATCAAACCACCATATCAAGAAAGGAGAGCAAAGAACTGGCTGAAGAGAGAGAAGGATGGGCGGTCCAGGTGATAACTCTTGATGCTGGAGTCCGGTGCGATGCTTCACACCTACAAGCTCAGCATCTGTGACTCAGGAGGTCTGCAAGTTCGAGGGCAGTCTGAGATAAATAACAAGACTTTCTTTTCTAATTTATATTTTTAAAAAGTGATCCAATTCATACAGTACCAACAACCCATCATCCAGTCCCCAGTATCCAAAAAGCTGGATTTCACACAAAGCGCGTCACTGACGGTACTGTCATAGATAGGCTGCTCCTAAACATGGGATTTCTTCTTAAGTTTTGGTTATTTTGCTTCATATAAGTGTAGAAGAACCAAGACATTACTTTGGCCATGGAAGGAAGCACCATGGCTGTTTAGGGTCTAAGTAATTATCTAGTGTTTTCTCTGTTAGAAAGTAATCATACCTACAATTGTGACAAAATTGTGTTCAATGTGAGTCTGGGCTTCCCCTCTCCCCCAATGTAAACTCCTAACATAACTCAAATCACAACAAACTCCAGGTGACAGTAAAACCAGAAGTAAATGGTTTGTCTGCAAAAATAAACGCATCAATAACACTGTACCTAATGGCCATTTCCCCCATAAAGTGTCTCAAGTTACAGAGGCAGATGGGATTCCAATAGCATAAGCACACGTGGCAGTGATGGAGGGCATGTTAATCGGATGCTATGACAGAAAGGGAAAGTTCTCTTAGGACCAAAGACCCGAAGACCACTTTCTAATCATGGACGCCCACCTAGCCAAGCTTCCTTTTACAATGGAGACACTGAGATCCGACCTCGAATGAGAGAGAGGCTTAAACACAAATTCAGCCACATGTGTAGAAACCGTGTAGGAGGAAAGTGCTGCAGCACCTCAGGGGCAGCTACCCCGTCTACTGTGGGCTTCGAATTCTAACTTCCCTTGCTCTGCTTAGTAAGAGTCTCTGCCTAGAATGAGGTGTTCTAGACCCCTTGAAGATGGCCTAAACCCTGCCTAGCCCACCCCACTGTCATAGCGATTCTCCTGGCGAGGTCCACAGACAGCAGCACCTGAGCACCGGTGAGAAATGTGGTTCTCACGTACCACCAGAGGCCTCAGAAGGGCTATGAATCCCCATCAGCTCTGGGTCCCCTGGCCTGATGCCCTGACCCGCTGACGTTTCAGAGCTTCGTGCCTGGCTCATGATGTAGGTGGAAAGACTGCCTTTTGATTTTAGGCAATGAAGGAGTAGCAAACATAGGAAAGGCTGAAAACCTCCCAGGTAAAAGGCTAGAAATAGAAAGTAAAAGCACCGTAGGCTTCATGGGCCAAGGAACAAAATCAAGATGTATGATTCTTTACAAAACCCTAAAAATGCAACTGTTTACAAATGTAAAAACCACTGGGCAGAGGAGATGACGCACTAGCACCTGAGTTCAGACCTCAAGCAGATCTTTATAGCACATCTGCTCTCGGTGGCAATCGAGAAGGGTGAGAGGAGAGGTGTGTGGGGGGGGGCAGAGGGGAAGCGGAGCAAATACCCTCCTCTCAGTAGAGCTTGTTGGCCAGGCCATCTATCTTAATCATTGACCTTTGAGTTCAGTGAAGAAACCCTGTGTCAAAAAATAAGGTAAAGAGAGAGATAGACGAAGACACTGCCAGTGAGCTCTATCATCCATTAAAACATACATGAACAGCCACACCCCACCCCTCCACGTGAAGAGTGTCTCCGAAGCAGGTGGCTGGCCTTACTGACTGACGCCTCTTCACCAATTTTTGACATTGGCATGGTCCAACTTCTCTTCTTGCTACCTCTGTGGCCTCACTAACACAACTGACGCTGTAGTCTGCAAAGCTGTGAGGAGTCAGCCCTGCACAGACTTACTACACAAAGCCAGGGCTGACATGCACCACACGACACATGCCACGCCTGCTTGGCAACACTGTCGTCACCAGGGACTGATGTGGACCCTAGGACTTTACAATGTGTTTTGTGGAGGGAAGAGAGAGGGGGAGAGTTGGATAATTTGGGGGTTGTTTCTAAAACATTCTGCAACTGTGTCCCATTCAGAATGAAGATTTTATACACTGCTCAATTTAAGATATGCACAGTGCCGGCTCATTAGGAATGACACACATGGGGCAAAGCAGTGGGAGCTAATGATGCACCCAGCAAGGTATGAAAGGCACCCAGTGTCCCATGGCCTCCATAGCAAGGCTTGGAGGCAAGCCATCCAAAGGGGGACATTAAGCCACCATGCTTCCTTCATTTGCATAGGAGACTGACAATATTTAAGTTGATCTATTACAATTTAATCACATACTGATCTATTTTAAGTTGATACATAAAGAATCTAAAATTGACAAATACTTAAGTTAATCTATTACAGGAGTGTTTTCTGGAATTTGTATTACCAGTTAGCCGGGATCTGTTTAAGAAAGATAGCCTTTATAATTCAGAGGTGACAGCACAACGCAGCATGACTTGGGGACAGATGCAACGTATGCTTTAAAGTAGCAGCACTTCGGAGGCAAAGGCAGGTGTATCTCTCAGTTCAAGGCCAGCCCGGAAAACAGAGTAAGTTCCATGACAGCCAGGGCTACACAGGGAAACCCTATATAATTAATTATGAGTAAATTAATTAATGAAACCACCATAGACTGTGGGTATACTTCTATAATACAGACAGGAGCTCTGGGTTCAACCGCCAGCACAAAATAAAGTAAAATTCCTCTTTGGTACTGTGATGGCAAAGTTTATACGAAAACTTTCCTAGGTATCTGCTGAATTCCCTTGAGTTTATATAAGCAGTTGGCTTGGATCTGTAAGAACGGTGGCCTTTATAGTTCAGTGGCGATGGCACATAGTAGGTTAACATCGTGGTACATGCGGGTACAAACATGATATGTCCCTATACATATGCACGGTGAACACTTTATTGTTTCAGTGTGTAACTACAAACAGGTGGCCACTGTGTGAGTGGAACACTGCCTGGCAGAATGGCGTGAACCAACAACGATGTCCAGACAAGATGAAGGACGACCCACAAAGATTTCAGAGACCCTAAGACAGAGAAGCATACCAGCCAATATGAATACACAAGATTCCATTACTTTCTGAGAGTGTCTTGGTATTTGTAAGGAGGTTATTTTGAGAAGTTTTCAAACAACAATGTATCCATTTATTGCTTCTTTAATCTGAATAAATAAAATATTAATATGCCGGCTCAGAAAGAAAAGTCACAAAGGTAAACTGAAGTAATGTGGGGTTTGTACATATATTGTAAAGCAGGGAAATTAGACTCTTCCTTGTCTAATAGCTTGATAAAATACTGTATCTTTATATATTTTCCAGTGACTAGTATGAAAATTAGGTCAGACCCTTGGTTTAAACTGAAGATGCAGCTCATACCAAGCACCAACACTGAAACGACTCTCAGCTGAGTCTTACATTCTCTTGTGGTTTTAAACAATTTTTTCTCAATACCAGATAGCCCCAATTCTGAAGTGAAGTGTTCTCATTCTGAGTGCCCAAGGCACGTCAGGCTGTCAGCTCTATCTTGTCGTCTATGCTGGCAGGAATCACATGTGGAACGCTCAATCCGCAGGCATCCTTCTCTGGACTGAAAGACGAACAGAGAACCTGGGTGTCGCTACACTCTGGTGTGCCATGCGAAAAGGTTCAGAGACAAAGGATGGAGAGAAGCGTGGAGGGAAAGGAGAAGCAGTAGCAGCAAATGAGGGTACCACAGGGCTCCTGTTAGCCCAGCCAACTCGCACAATCACCAGCCACTCCACAGGACGTATCTCTACCAGGTTCAGCGGAAGAGGTGCCTGTGAAGAAGGCCACAGGGGCCCTAGAGACGCAACAGAAAATGAGTCAGCATGGCACACGCTGTATCTTTCCTTTACAGGGCTCCCCTTTATCACACAGTCATAATTTGATCCATCCACTTTATGGGCATGACAAAAATATCCTTTGAATAATAACAATGAAATCAGATGGCATCTTTTATTTGGTTTCCAGTAATCTTATCAAAGCCCACACAGGGGTCCTCGGATAATTCCAGCAGTAGAGGTTCGGAAAAGAAAGAGAATTGGAAGTTCAAAATCGCCCACAACTGCAGAGCAAGTTAGATTAAGTGAGGGCTACATGAAACCTTGTATCAAATCGTACAAATATTCTTGCTGGACAAACTTAATAGTGAGCTACTTCACAGCAGCCTTCCAGCTTTCCTGTAGCTTTCCCACAAAGCCCAAAGCCCACACCGGTAAGAAAGAAGTATTAGTGACAAAGAAAGAGAAAACAGTCTGTTTACCGGTCTATGCTCCCAACATCCACCTCCCTGCAGGAAACGAAGCCCAGACAGATGCTGCAGGCTGCAGTTCAGCTCTCCACTTCCATCCGCCTTTTCCAAAGTGTTATTTCCATCTATTCTTCACACCCATCCCAGGCACCTTCACTAACTCAACTTCACACCTTAGGTGCGCCAAACACCACTCCTTAAGTCTGGGTGTGCAACCACTAATGGGTGATAAGCCCATACCTGGGGCTCAGCCGCCTAACTCCCTTCCAAGGCCTGACACCTATGCCCACACTTCCAGCAGGCTTTTGCTCACGCTCTCTGCAGGGCTGCCTGGCTTGAACAGCCTTTAACAACTCTATGTGAAAATGGACCACGAGAAACAAGAGTCTGTTTGCATGAACCCAGGAAGCTGACCTGCAAATGGACAGGTGGCAGGACTGTTTTCAGTGGCCAGTAGCAGAAGGCATACCGGAGTCATCCTCTACCAAGATATAAGAGCAGAAGGCATACCGGAGTCATCCTCTATTAAGTAGTGCTGAGCATTCTTTCATTCACCCTGCCTCACTGAAGAGACTACATCAAGAGGACAACACACAGAGAACAGGAACAGGCTGATGTCTCTACCTGTGTGTTGTGGGTTCTTTGTTCTGTTCAGCAATCAAAGAGAACTCTGGTTTCCTCAAAGAATATTTTCCTTAAAGGTAAAAGAGTATTTGACCAGCAAGTTTAACATGACAGATTATCGAATAATCTAACATGAAACCAAAGGCCTCACAGCCCAGGAAGACCCTTGATGACAATGATAGAGCCACTTTCCATGTCACTTGGATGAAATCTAGGTCAAAGCCAACGACCTCAATGTCACCCAATGCTCAGGACAGCCCTCCACAGAAATGGTCTAAAACACGGACTCAGATACAGTCAGGGCATCCCTTTCAGAGACTGGCAGATCCAAGAAAAATGCTTTTGGTTTTTGTTTTTAATTAGACTATAAAGATTAGAGAGGCAAACCTGACTGTCTACGTTCAGAACCCAAGCTTTTCACCATTTAATTAACTGGCCTCCCAGGAGACGAATTTTGGCTTATACTCTCTCTCCACTGACCAGCAAATCTAATCCGACCCCACACGGTATGTTAGAAGACAGAAGAGCTGAATATGCTAGAATATGTCCCCACACAAGGCTGCTCCAAGAAGCTGTGATGTCCAGAGAAACCATGGGTGCTGTGTGTCTGGTGGTGCTGTGTGTCTGGTCTCCACAGTCATACCTGTGAACAGGCCTCACAGCACATCGCTGTTCCCAGGCAAACACTCAGCTCTGTGCATTTCGAGACTCGGAGTCCCTTTTATGACAGGAACAACTCAGTGAAGTAAAAGGCCTTTCCTTTGAAAGATAGGGGTGAGCTCTTGATTAAAAGTAGAATTGCTAACTAAGGAAATCCTACACAAAGATGTAAGGATAAACTCACAGACCTTTAGATGTATTTATTACAGCCGTTCCTAAGCCAGGGGTCACCCTGCAGCTTCCCAGGCGGAGGAACGGGTGGGATGCTGCTCCCACCTGGATAAGCAGAAGCCACTAAGTGGCTTCCATGGACTCCCACAAAACAGCACAAAGAAGGCACAGAAAGGGACGGTGTCGCTGCCCCCAAAATTGCCAAATGTCTTAGAAATTCCACCTCTGGCTTTTGAACTCCATGTGACTAAACCATTATTAGCAGCAAGGCTGTTACAGGACATCAACCAAATCTAATAAAACAAAAGACAATGAAAGTGAGCTATCGGTCTCAGCTCTCCTATCACTGTAAGCAAAACTCCTTTCCAAACCCTAAAAGCTCCAAGCTGAAAGGACGTTTCCTACAGTCCAGAATTTGTGATACTAAGGACATCATTCTGAAAATATGATGGGATGTTTAATGGCCTGGCACCTACATGACAGGGGCAAGAGTGGTTCCGAAGAAACGCCTCAAAGGGCCAGTTCACTGAACTTTACATAAAGCCACAAAGTCACCACATGAGAGGAAAATGAGATTCTATCAATACCAAGAATAGAAACCAGAGTTCTGGCAATAGCGTTCAGGTTCAAGTGCAAACCAAAACCCATCTTTCTGTTCCTTTGGTAAGTACTGCCTACAGACAGGTTCCAACAGGCAGGGTTGGGATGTTCTCCACAATCCTATCGTTGAAGCCCTAAGCTGGAAGGACTGAGGCTTAGTAATAAGCAAATGGTAAATTGCATGCACTGACATTATCAGTGTGCACTGAAAGCCACATAGCCCACGTTATTTAGTGTGTCATTTGCACAGACACTGTATGGGCTGAAGATAAAAGACACCTGCAGGACACCAGGTCTTCGTGCTCACAGACAGCCCTAGAGGAACCACAAATGTTCAACATGCAGACTTCTCTACAGAAGGGGTTTCACACCTGTTCCATCCAGCCTCGGGTGAGTGGTGTTTATGGCTTGGCAGTCTTCGCTATTCTATAAAAACAGGCTGTACCCAATTGCCCCAGAGACCTGAGCACTGAGCTCAATCTTATGAAGGAGTTTAGTATTACAAACGTTTCCTCCCTAGACCCTTATTCCGAGCGTCATTCTTACTCAGTAGAACCCAATCCTAGAAAAGTGATCATAGGAACTTTGCAAACAACATGTACTTTGCAAATGAGTTTCAATGTGGTCATGCTTTAAGCTTTGTTGTGATAATTATCATGGGGAACTCTTTTTCCCAAAGTTGTACCATGTTTAAACAAATCAAAAATAAACTCCCCAGGGTCAGACTCCAGAAGGTGTTGAACCAGCCAGGTTAACTAAGTCATGCTGAACCAAAATTCCTTCTTCTAGTGGTTTGTTTTTCTGTCAGCAGTGGAGCTTGCAGGGACACCAAAGAGAAAATACGGTATAGATTTATCTATATTGGTGTTCTTTGGGCAAAATGATCCCTGATCCGTGGTCACTTGGTGAGGTATATGAAGACAGTGACCCATGCGGCTAGGATGCTGGGAATGCTCCCTGTCTCACTGTGGATGTCTGTCACTCAGGTGACAATAGTTAAACCTGTAAAGAGGTAATTAGTCACAAAATAAAGATCTGTGTACTTTTTATACATGCACACACAGAAACAGAATAGAAGGCGTGTATATTTTAATTCAATCTCACAATTATAATTACAGAAACAACTAAATCGTGAAAGCATATTCTTTTAAAGATTTATTTATTTAGTTCATGTATATGAATACACTGTCCTTGACACACCAGAAGAGGGCATCAGATCGGATTACAGATGGTTGTGAGCCACCATGTGGTTGCTGGGAATTGAACTCCTAACCTTTGGAAGAGCAGCCAGTGCTTTTAACCATTGAGCTGTCTCTCCAGACGTGAAAGCATATTTTTAAAATGCTTTCTGCCACTACCAACTTGAGAACAAGTTTTTCCCATGTCTGTTGTCAATACCTCTCCTCTAAAATGAAGCAGTCACTACCCCTACCTTCACCATAGGACAGCAAATAAATTAAACATGGCGTGATTTAACCATGGATAAAAGTTCTTTTAAAAATATTTGTGTGTAAGCATATGTACATGTGAATGTTTGATGTGTGTGTGTGTGTGTGTGTGTGTGTGTGTCAGAGGTACTAGAATACCCATGTCTAGGTCAGAGGGGAACCTTGGAAGTCATTCTTCACCTTTTACCTTGATCAAGGCAGGGTTTCATGTTGATCACTAATTTTAGCAGCTTGACTGTCCTGTAAGCTTCCAGGACTCCCCATCCCCCTCCTGCCACTCAAACTTAGATCCACTGAAATTACAGGTCCACACCACCATATTCAGCTTTCCCTGGACTCTGGATGTCCAAACCCAGGGCTTTTGCTTGTCGGGCAGGCACTTAACCCACTGAGCCATCTCCCCAGACCAAGGGCAGATGAAGTCTTAGCACAACACCTCAAAGCATTAGTGAACCAAGAAATGTGAGGCCACACCACAGTTTTGAGTGCCAGAATGAATCAAGCAAAAATGGAGCTGATCATGTTAAATGTCTGTCACTCAACAAATGGAACCACCAAGGGAGCATTTTGGATCCAAAGTCCTGAAATATAAATGACCCACTATGCCTGAGTCAGAATAATGAGAAAGAACTCTGTGCTTGAATCCTGACCAAGAAAGGGTCATCCAAAGTGACCTGGTGAGAAACACTCAGCTTTTGAAAACTGTTCTGTTTTCTTGTTCCTGCGTTACAAAACCTACCACTGGGCCTCAGGCCCAAAGGGAGTGTTGTCTATTCTGTAGGACAGCAATGAGGACGCCCTGGTGCATAAATTGTAAATAAAAGCCAATTAGTTTGTAACTCTGTTTGTTGTGTTGGGGCTTCTGAAAGCACACAGGCTGTTATTACATCCTTCACCATTGTTACAGTGATAGCAAGTCCTAACAACAGGCCTCAACTCCTTTTCATTAATCCATTGTAAAAGGTATGAATTGGCCAGTGAATGTGGGCTCTCCTTACTGCCCCCACTTTGGGCAGGAGAGTGGGAGGAGAAACAAAATGTTATTATTGGTATCATCATTTTAGTGCAAAATCAGAGACCCAAGAGCAACAACAAAATGTGTTCAAATGCAGCCTAGCCGTTTTCAGATGCCTTGTTAGCAGCGGGTGCAAACGTGAGAAGCATCATGCTGCTCTTCTGCATGTTCCGACAGGACCATGAGGAAACACAGTCCCTGGTGAATCAGAGAGCCCAGCATGCAGCCTGATTAATCACCAGAGAAAAGGCCCATATGGCGTGATGGGGAATGCTAGGGAACACACAGGAAGAAATATGTAGCTAGCAGTAAACAGAACAAAGGGGCAAGTAAGGGGGACTGGGCATCACCATTGCTAAATCTCCTACTGCCTGTGTTTCTGGAAACCCAGGAGTCTCACGCAACCGCTGGTACGACTTCTTTCCTAACTGCTGGGATTCCGTGCAAGGCAGAGCAGTTTGCCCTGTATGGAAGCAAGGCCTACAGCTGCAGCTGTAATGATAGGGATGGGCATTTGTTTCTAATCAAAGTGGTTAGGAGGGTTTACATATATTTCCTGTGGAGTTAAGGGTAACAGATGTCATAAGTGGGGGGGGGGTGGACACACAGAATGGAAATGATGCAGCTGAATGTGAGTCTGAGGGTAAGAAACAAAAGAAACAAAAAAAAAAAAAAAAAAAAAAAAAAGACAGGACAGGGTATGTCTCCTAACATCTGAAGATAAAAGTGAACATGTGAACATTCTAGAACAAGTAAACATCACTCTCTCCCTTCACCCAAGCTGAACTTCCAAAAACATGCACATTCGCTTCACCATCATCCAAATACGCTGAAGGTTCATGGCTCTAAGAAGTAAATTAAACCAAAATATGTTACAATGGGTAATAAAGGTAGGCATCCGGGGATTCCGCTGAGCCAATGTACTTATAAATTTCCCTTAAAGTTGAGCTAAATATAAAGAAAGGCAATTAGGTTCGAGCTTCCAGCACTGGGCAGGATGACTTTAGTATTTACTCCATCTAGTCCGAATACGCAGAGCCTCAGTCTTGACCATGTTCAACTGATCTGCACCTTCACCCTCCTCCACACGGTGCTACCTAAGAGCAAACAGATCCAGCTTTAAAATAATAATAATAATAATAATAATAATAATAATAATAATAATAATAATAATAATAATGCTTTTCTTTGTGAGAAAAATCTCCCTCCAGGTTGTAGCTCAATCTCACAGCATGGCCTTGGGGACCTGTGAGCTGACTTCTTGTTTGGAAAACAAACTCAAGGGAGCATAAGGAAATCTGGGGGGGGGGGGGGGAACAGGACTGGAACACCCCTCCTCCCCCTCACTAAGTTAGGACCAAGTGTGAAAAACATTAGTCTGCCCCACTCCCAAAACTTCAGGCTTCCAAACCTCTTTGACCCCTAACTTCAAGGGCCTTAAAAGCCCACTATGAGACCCTGGCTCTGGAAAATCTTAAGTGACCCGAAAGAGCAGCCACTCTGAGGCTCAGCCTCCTTTCAAATTTAACCCAGTTTTCTGGAAAGTTTCAAGCCTCCCCAGTTAGATGCAAATCGTCCCTCCCAGTCCTTGTCCTAGCCAGAGCCTGTTTCCCTCTTTATGCCAATGAATATCTCCTGGCTTTTGTTTCTCCACCTTAATAAAAAGCTGTTGTGCAGCATGCAGAGCCAGTTTCGGCTAGGGCGACATCTCAGAAAACACAGCAAGCTTGTTTTCAAGGCTCCCACCTCCCTCTGCAGCCAATGTGGAAAGCTGGACACCCCCACGCTCAGAAAGGGATAACAAAGAAACTCCCCAAGACTGTTTCAGAGCCACAGGCAGGCAGGTTCCAAAGAGTGCACGACTTTTACCACCAGCTACTGACAGTGGATGGCTGTGGGTTGGGGAAAACAAGCTTTAAGGGTGTGGAACCTCGTAAATCAACCATGCTCCAGAGGACAACCCCCAAACTTTGAGTATATGGCGGCTGAAATTAAGGGTTCACTTTTTGGTTTTGCATTTTTTAAGAGGAGAAGAAATCTTGGAGCACACAGGGCAAACCTGGGAAAAACCAGATACAGGTGGGGGGATTTACACTCAAAGTCCACTGTCGTTGAGAGATTCAAAAAACATCTTCGAGGTCTTCACACCTGCTGCAAGGACAGGGTGAGACCCTGGGGGTGACTGTCCTCTTCAGGGTGCTGTCTTAATAGACTGTCTTACTTACTCCAGTGTCAGATTTAGAGACAGTTCTGTTCTGACCCCAACAAAACCAATCCCTCCTACATATCAGCCCAGTGAGACCCCCACCTCCTCTTCACCATCTGGAGAAAACATTTAAAGCTCATAAAGTTTGGCGCTTTGGGGTCCCAAGGCTGTTTCAAATGGAGAAACAGTGAGATCAACCAGGGCCCAGTTCACACATGAAAAGGAGGCAAGCATCACTTCTCACAAAAACCTCTTAGAACTACTAGAAGGAGTTGGGAGAGGGAGTTTCTCTAGTGAAGGGGCGCCAAAGGTCAGGCATTTGCACTGCAGACTTGTTTTTCGGATGTAGCTGAAACTCCTCTGTGGACCTAACACCCCAAAGCATGCACATGGTGGGCACCAAAGGAGCCATCCGTGGGAAGGCATTCTGCACAGGGAGCTTCTTCATTCAGACTCCTATTGAATGAGCATAGTGTGCTTAAGACATCCATCCACAGTGTCACATAGGTCAAGACCTCCTAAGGATGAGGGGGAGTTAGAGGCCTTCAGTACAGGGAATGATGTGGAAAGCTTTGCTCTCCGGGCAACAGTGGCAAAGCCAAGACATATTCCACAGGGTGGGGAGACTGTTCAAGTCAATAGAGTGATTCGCTTGCAAGCTTGGGGTCCCAAATTCAATGCTCTGGACCGAAGTCAAAGAGCCCAAGCGGCCTGCAGTTGAAAGTCTGATGGTAGGCAGGTCCCTGTCCTCCGGGGTGGGCCAACCTAGCCTAATATACAAGCCTCAAGCCAGTGAGAGATTCTGTCTCAAAAGTAAGATAGTGATTGAAGAGCAATATCTTACATTGACCCCTTCCATGTGCAAAGGCACCCACACAGTATGTGCACACACATACGCACAAGAATGATTGTATCTACTCAGCTCACACCCACATCCAGTGTGGCATCAAGTGTTGTTAAAATAGTGTCTGACATTGCACACTCTCTCTCTATCCCTGCCAACACACACTCACCCTCTCAGTCCTCTGGCATTAGTTAAAAATATTGTGCATTTAATACAGCAGTGCTTTTCAGACAGACGCTACACTACATATAATCAATTGCATTTTTAAATATAAATATGTCCCCCTGGCAAAAACAGTAAAGCTAGAATTCAATGAACAGAAATGCACCTTCTGGGCTATGCTACAACCTGTAGCAAGCTACAGAAATGGTCATCTCTCGAGAAAAACACATGTGTGACTTTAGAGAAACAATAACACAGGGCTGAGCAGCATGTAGTTTAATGGTAACATGTTTGTCTAACACACAGGAGGGCCTGGGTTCAATTCCAGTGCACCCATCTACCCACCCCACCCACCCCCAGAAGGAAAAGTAAAGACAAACCACAGCAAATATTTCAATGCCTCAAACAGACTGAGCTCCCTAGATGGGAAAGAACAGAAAGATCCTCTTAGTCCCAGAAAACCTGCCATCACCTCAAAAACTTGTGAGATTACAGAACTACCAAAATAAGCTGCAGAGCCTCTCAAACTCCGATGGCGCCCACACTCCAACACTCTAACACACCAGAGAGCCCAAGCCAAGGCTGCAAGAGAAAAAGAATCTGTACCAAAAGAAAATGCAAAGAATTCCCTCCGGCGCTGCTTCCCAAGCTTCCGAAGGATGCGAACAGTCCCTCTGGACCTCTGCAGACAGACTTTCCTCAGCATCACACCGAGGGTCTTAAATGTCTGTGTAGCCCCATCACACAAATCCTCTAAAATCTCCCGGTGACGGGTCCTGAAGTCATGTCAAGTCTCGCGCCAGCCCCGGGAAACTTTCCAGACATGAACCTCAGTGAGGTATGAGGGTTCTTCCACAAGATAAGCCCTGAAAGCAGGGTCACCGAGAGGAAAGATGGTGCATTTCCACTCGGTTCTGGAACCTCACCAACTGCTTCCCAAACAGTACTCGAATTCTATTTCCAATGACATGGCTGCAGATAGCAGCACTGAGCTGATAAAGAGCGTTGATAGTGGGGCTCACAGATTCGGAATTTTATCAACTGTGTTTATCTCTGCCAATCAACATGACATCTGTAATGTTATCCCACTTTGGTTGTGATTTAATTTACTTACACACACACACACACACACACACACACGAAACGAGGGGGGGTCTTCATAAACCAGCCTCCTGTCTCTGTTGCTTTAGCCTTTTGCACGATAATTTTGGCTATTTCCTAAGGAATTGAGAAGCACCTGGAACTGTGTGTCTCCAGATCTCTTAGAAGACATTCTCTCTTTAAAATACTGTCCCCCTCTCTCTGAAGTGACAGAGGTTGGACCTCAAGCCCCATGATGCCACCCCTCACCCAAAGCAGAAACGCCACATATCTACTGTATCTCTTAAATACTAGTACAGACCTTGAAACAAATTCAACTGTCTTCCTCTTCTTCCTCCCCACCCCACGATAGGCGAACCTTCCTTCTTTTGGACCAGACTGTCTTCGGGTCTCCCTTCCATTACATTTTCCTTTTCTTATCACTGCATATTTATCTTACCTTCTTACCTGTCTGACTGAGACTGGAACCCAGTATCTCCTGCTTCTTAAGCCAGTATTCTACCCTTGAGGTACAACCCAACGCTGTCACACCCTCTAGAGCAGAAGTCCCAGCCCTCTAAGCAGAATGGTTATTACTAAGCCTGACACCTAATGGACAGAATCCATGGGATGCTGCCTAACAGAAGCTCTTGATGTGAGAATATATTCAATTTCAACACATTACCTAGGCAGTTAAAGATAAAGAGTTCAGAATATAAGAGAGAAACCCAGTGCCAAGTGTAAGAAGTAAAAGCATGTAGATTTTCTTTTACATAAAATATATTATTTCCCATCACAAAACCTAATGGAAACATAAAAATCATTTATTCTAACAAGTTTTGGACGGGTATTAAATTCACAATTTCTCATATATTAATCATTCCTACATCGTGCTAAACAGTTTGCCCTTAATATGATGCCTACCTCTCCATAAAACCGAAACCGTTCATGTAATGAATGAGCAAATTGCACTTTTAATATCCTTCCCCTGTTAATCTTTTTTTCATTTTTTATTACAAGGAATATCAACCAATTAATAAAAATTCTTAGTCTCAAATAATATCCAATTTCTTTAAGAGCAACCATCAAAGGTTAGACTGGGAAGACAAAGAAAATGTACAACATACAAAAGAGTTTAGATGCATGCTTGTAAAGGGAGGGCTAACTTTCACCATAAATCGTTCATTTCTCCTCATTTCCTTGCAGCTTGTATCCATCCAACAGCACGTACTTCCAACTGTCCCTGAACAGTTGTATGTGCTCTTTCATCTAAAGCATCCACAGCGTGGGGTTCGGTCACCTCATCATTGACCCCTGCCCCCAGCAGACAACTTCAGACAAAGATGTACTACTCCCAACAATGGATGTTTGGAGTTGAAGGGGAAACATGTAAATGAAGAGAATGGTAAGTAAAACCTAATGTGTGCCATCCAACCCTCATCTACCATTACCTGGCAAAACACCTAGGAATCTTTTCAAGGAAGCAAGGCATAGTAGCAGTAGAAAAAATTCAGCATGATTCATCTATGATGCAGTGTTTAGTACTGTTGTAGACACGGACTAGAGTGTGTATAAATGTAAGAGTACTGGGGGTGTTGCCAGGCGTGCATGTGTGGGGTCAGGAGTGCACATGTGTGGGGGGAGGAAAGCATTTGTGTGGGGCCAGGAGTACATACATGTAGGGGTCAGGAGTGTATGTATAGGGTCAGGAGTGCATATATATGTGGTCAGGAGTACATATGTGTGGCCAGAATTGCACATGATGTATATGCAGTGTATGAGCACATGTGCAAAGGTCAGAGAAAGGCATCAGGTGACCCTCCATCATTTCCCTCGATATACCTTACAGAGGACATGTCCCTGCACTGGAAGCTCACCTGCACACAAGCTAGGCCTGGTGATTCCTGAGCGGGCAGTTCACCTGTACACAAACCAGTCCTGGTGATTCCCCTTCATGCCACATGCCCTTTATGCCACATGCACATCCCTCAGCCCCGGTCTTGGGGCTGCAGGGAACAAGGCTAGAGATGAAAACTTGGGACTTTGTGCATGTCCCTCAAGCATGTTCTCTCATGCCTCAGAGAACATGCCCTCTTCATTCTTCAGGTCTTACCACAATCAAGAATGGCTAACCTTTGACCTGTGTGACAAGGATGTCAGGTGTCCATCCAACAGTAAGTATGTGCCTTATGAACTCAAAGGGGAACCTTTTGCCTAATGTGACTCTGCAGTCCTGGCCAGGTCTCAGGAAAGGCTAATGTGCTTAGTAACACAGAGTGACCTGTTCACTGATGGACCTGTCATCTGTCCTTATAAGAACAGATCACCTGCATACTAACCATGCTGTGAGATTTTCCATAATGTTATGAACCAACAGTATGAAAATGCTTTCCTTTCTACAAAAGTAGGGGAACACATGGGTTTGAACATAGATCAGCAGACCCCTCCTATCCCTTCTGTCCAAGGCTGTCCCATGTTACCAATGCATGCTTTCATTCAGATCTTGTGGGCAGTTTTCAATGAAAGTATACAAACATACACAGACAGGTGCACAATTAGGCTGGTTCTGACAAGCATTTATAACACTGCAAACAGGATTCTATTGCCCTTTGCATAGCATTCTTGGATAGCTCTTTTCACCCATATTCACACTAACCACTCTCACAATTAGTGAACAGACTAACAATATTGACAACTACCTCATATTCCATATTTCATGGACCCTTCCAGACACTCTGACTGTGCCCTTCCTCATACTTATAATAAGCCTTCTTCTCAACCCATACATAAAAGCAGCCATATTCTCATTTTTTATTCACATAACACACCTTTAAAAAAATGTCATCATCTAAGGATTATCTTCTATCTTCTAAAAAATATACAGGGACAACAGGCCTTCAAAGAAAACCGTTCTGGGAACTAAAACAGCCTGGCATTTAGTCTATCATCTATTAATTTCCTTGGGGGTGGGGTGGAAATTCATTCTCCAGCAAAAGGCTGACCCAAGCTAAAAAACCAACATGCTTTCAAATAGCTTTGCTTCTATCTAGCCAAATACTTGGTTTTTAAGGAGAATGGGAGCCAATATGAGGAACCATGGGGGTGACCAGTCTTCTCCTAGGATGTGGAATCTATAAATGGCAGGATGCTAACCTTAATGCAGAATAAGGATCATCTTCTCCCTTTATGAACTCTCAGGCAGAATTACCCCAAGTGTGCCAGGTACCCAAGCTTCACTAATCAGTTCAAGCTCCTCTGTTTTCCCAGATTTCTCACTTCCCTTTGCCTGCTTCAAAGAAAGGACCATGAGGAGCTGCTGCCTCTAACACAGGCACACATCTAGTGCAAGGACAGTGAAGCACTCTGTGCTGAAGAGTGACAGCAAGGATCAGAAAATAAAGAGTGCAGAATACACCACACACACACACACACACACACACACACACACACACACACACAAACAGGCACACCTATGCTAAATACTAGCCAGGTTACCTCCTGGCTCTTTGTAAAAGCTCAGGAGGAAGCAGAGCACTGAGTTTAGGTCTGAGTTCATTTTCCCTGGTCATTTGTTCTCTGTGACATGAACAGCACTCCTCCACCCCACATTCTCCCTTCCATGATGCCCTGAGCAAATGACTGGACTCTCTGGAACCATAAGCCAGCTTAACTCTTTCCTCCCTGTTTATGTTGGGTATTCCGACACAGAAAGAGCAGTAGCACGCTGCATCTTGGGAGTGCCTGCAATCCTGTCCTTCCTCCCTTTGGCATGTCAAACAGTGCCCCTAGGAGTGCCAGTGATCCTGTCCTCTCTTTTGCATGTCAATAGAGTCCCAGAATAAGAAACCTTATCCTTCCAGAAAATGGTGACCACCACAGGAAGCCCTGCCCATGTGCTCTGAGCCATCTGCTGCTTAAAATGAGAGTCAGTGACATTGTCACAACAGGCGAAGGCCACTGCCTTATTGCAATTAATGCCAGAAAGGGATCTGGCAAAAATCCACTGCTCACCTAATCCAGGGAAGACGTGGGCAGAGCCCAGAGGAAGAAAAGATGAAATCAGCGGAGGATGCAGGCATGACCAGGGCATTGGATAAAAGGTGGGCCCTTACTTGCTGTTTCTGCCAAAAGCTTTCATTCCTGTGCACTTGGGAGAGCTATTATTTGATGGCTACAAGGCCAAAACAGTCATACTACAAGCAGACATACCCCAAAGCTTATTCGAAGCTAAACAGAAGGTGAGTGGGGCATCACAATTCCTCTGTTCAGCTACTTTCAAACACAGAGACAAGCATGCTCTCACTGTGATTAACATACTAACTTCTTTTTGATTGGGAGGAGGGGGTATGATTCCCTAAGAGTCAAAACAAACACTTGGCTTCTCCAAGCTACTACCCCTGGGCCCCACATAAGTACACGGAGAGAGACACATATCTGTAATTCTGGCTCCAGGATTCGTATTTACCACTGACACTTGAGCAGGTGTATCTAAATTTCTAAAACCACCATGGTCATTAACATCCCAAGCAAGAAATTAGATCCCATGTGGAATCCCACTAGCCTCTACCTGCCTCAGTGTAGCCACCCTAGAAGAGAGTGGACTTCCTAGTTACTTGAAGAATTCTCCAAGGCTCCCACAAAGTGAATTTCACACAAACCACAGTCCACATTCTAATCTCAACTATGGAAAATACACATCCAATGCCAATAACAACCCCTCTAGATTTATCAAGAGCAAATAAAGCAATTAGTTCATGCTTGTGAATATAGGCCACATCAACGGTACCATAGATGACAAAAGATATATTACATATATCACTCCCCCAAAGAAGCCATTGGGGGAGTCACTACAGCAGTTGGGGAAGACATTAGGAATCTTTGTTAAGGCAACACAGAATATAACAATTTTTTTTGTGGGCAGTGAAATAATTCAAATTGTTTAAAATGCCTATGTTGCAAACACAAGAAACTGAGTTTGATCCTTAGCATCTAAATTTTAAAAAAAAGAAAAATCTATGTATGGTAATGTATACATGCAATTCCCTTACAGGAAAGGTGAAGAAAGACTGGCCTAACCACTGAGCTCCAAGTCCAAGTGAGAGATCCTGCCTCTACAGTGCACAGCTCTGAAGAATATGTGCATGTATATGCACATAAACCCCACACAATGATTCTCATAAGCTAACAGTCAAATAAAACTTTCATTCCAAGAACATAATGTTCATAATGGTGTTTTTTGTTTGTTTTTGTTTGGTTGGTTCTGAAGACAGGGTTTTTTTTTTTTTTTGGCTGTCCTGAAACTGGTTCTGTAGACCAAGGTGGAGAGGGGAGGGAGGGAGGGAGGTGAGGGAGGAAGGGAGAGGGGAGAGAGGGAGGAAGAGAAAGAGGGAGAGATCCTCCTGCCTCTGCCTCCAGAGTTCTGGGGCAAAAGCTTGTGCAGCCACTGCCTGGCTGAGTGATTAAATTCTGTAAGAATAAACCATCATTATCAAACATGAGACAGGGTATGAGGGCTAGGGAAGGTCTGATGCATTAATTTTGGCTTTCTAACCAACTACAGGTCCGAAGTTTCTCAGCCCCTGGCATCTTTGCCAGGCTAAGTCAGAGCAGGTGTATTTGCACACTTCCTCTGTTGCACTGAGGATAAGGCCAAGTGGGAGAATGTTAGTTCACCAAACCTGAGGGGCTGCTATTGACAAAATTCGTACAAAAAAAAAAAAAAAAAAAAATCCAAAGATAGAAGTTGGGGGGGGGAGCAGTGACAGAGTCTGCTCTCTCCTAGGCAGTGACCCCAAAACAAGAAAGCACACCACTTAAAGTACAGATGACACGGGGTACAGACAATTGAGTTCTGCAAACACAAATGTTAAGTCCTTTGCTATGGAAAGCATGGGGGAGGGGAGGGAGTATTGCCCCTTTCTTCTCCTTGGAGTTGCAAGCTTCCTGCTCAGTAAGGGGCCAGATTAGACTGGGCCAATCCACCAAAGACTCTAGAAAAGAGAGAGCTAGAAGAGCCTTCCCTGCCAGGCAGCTAATCACTGACAAAGCTGAGACCTGCTGCCACAGCTGGTGGCCTCTAAGTCTCAAAAAGGGGCCTTGATGAGCTCTGGCTTTGTGGTACTCAGATTCCACAAACGTCCCCAGCGGGAAGACAGATGCCTGGACACAGCAAAGGCAGTTTTGGGGGACTCTTTGTCCTCAGGCAGGGAAATGAAGCCCTCTTTTGCCTTGCAGTAACACCTGTGTAAATCCTGATGCTTGCCTAATCCCTGTAAATAATAATAGAAGCGTGGCTCAAATTAAAGATTGCCCCAGGGGATAGTGCTCTAGCCTTCCTCTCTGCCATCTCTAGCTCCCTTTCTCCCTACCTGGAGCTAGACCTTCCTGACAACCACCTTTGGAGACCAGAGACTGAGAAAGTGACATTGGCCACAATCCAGGAAACCAAAACACTCTCAAAGGAGGGGGCTGAATGGCCTGTCTCCAAACCATGTAATTAGGAGCATCTGCTAAAGAAGCAACTCACTGGTCCCTGGCTTCCTCTTCTGGAGGCAAATCTTAACTTCCCACAGTCCTATCCACAGAATGGCATGCGATTAAACTATCTTATTCTCTAGCTCTTTAGCAGACACACACACACACACACACACACACACACACACACACACACACACACACACACAGAGTCATAATACTCCCATAAAGCTGTCATATTCTGAGGGCTGTTTAACAAACTGATTTCCCGAAAAGGAGCAGGTATTGCCGTACACTTCAATGCCACCCCCTCAAATGCTACTCTGACTGAATGCAAATTGGCCTAAAAATTTTCTCTAATGTGTTAATGAAAAGATTTCCTTGTCCAGCAAAGCTACAAAATTAAAAGAAATTCATGATTCTCTAGCCTCCTGGGCTCTCCTTATAGTTTTGTATAAATATCAAACATACAGATTTGACTTTCTTTTCTATCAGTCACATCTACAAGGTTCTAGTGACACATTTATGGCCGTGAGACCAGGTGACTTCAGTTAGACATGGGGCTTTGATAAATCTATCTTGAAGGTGGGCACTCAGCTGCTCTGTTTGGGGTCTCATTACTTTGACACAATATTTGGGAGAGAAAACACCTCAACTGAAGAAGGAAGGATATACTTGAACTCACAATTAGATGGCCGGGGCCATCATGGAGGGGCAGTAATGCAGTGGGACCCAAGGCCTGTGAGTACACTCCTTCCATACCTGGACCCGAAGTCTGTGAACACACCCCCATGGTGCTCTGGAAGCAGAGAGGGACTGTCATTGCTCAGTATGGCTCCAGCCCACAAGACCTGTGCTGAACACATCTAGGTGAGTCTTCCCATCTCACAACCTAATCTACATAATCTTCAGTGGATTGTGTAGTACTCACACTTCCATGGTGATTCTAAAGCCCATCAAGTTGACAACCCAGAATAACCATCACAAATGCTGAGAGAAATACTCAGCTATCCTGACGTAAAAGGACAAGGCAACAGAGCACAAGAATCCACCCCATAGGTGTGGGTCTGTGGATAACAGCGGATGGCAAAGGAGGGGACTCTAAGATCTTAAATCAAGCTATTCCCAGCAGGTCCTCCAAACTCAGCAATGTCCCTAGGTGTCCTTTCAACTAGAAATAAGGAGGCTCTCTGCTTCTTTTCAGAGCTAGTGGGTGGTCCTCTGGATCTAATGCTTCCTGGTCTAATGCCATCTCCCCTTTGCTTGGCTGGTTTGGGGAGTTCTTTAATTCAACTCATTTTTCTAAGCTACTGTGTGCAGATATAATAAACTCAAAGATAGAAAGGGAGGGACAGTGAAATCCTCGCCTCTTCCCTCACCTTATCCCATCTTTCCAGTGACACCTTGTGTTAACCCACCCCAAATCACCTTGGTCCCCAGAACCCTTGTTTTTGTTTACAAAAAAAAGATATTGTGTAGTAGCACATGCTTGTAATCCCAGCACTGGGGAAGGTAAGACCCCCTGACTCCTGGGATGTGATGGGACTCCCTACACTGGAAGTGCCAGGCCAGTTAGAGACTCAGGAGAATGGGAAAAGGCTGGAGGACACCTCCACAAACAAACACAACTTTCTCTAGATTTTCCTGTGCAGTCTAGAGAGATCCAGATATAGATATGGATAGACATATGTATCTGTTCATAGGGAGTTGCTTAGCTAATTGTAACAGCTGTCCATATGCCATTACTTGGGAGAGTATAATTTATTAAAGCTATTCCAATTAATGGGCTGTCAGATTACCTCCATTTTTTCCAAATTCAAATGCTCCTTTGATGTATGTACAACCTTGACGCATGTCATTTTGCACTAGAGGACAGACACATCTGCAGAACAAGCATCTGGCAGACAGAGGTGCCAGATCAAAGACATCATGGTGCCTGTGCAATTGTGATGGGCACAGCCCGGTCCCATCACAGAAACTGTACTAAGCTACAGTCCCCTAAGGACTCCACTCCGCACTGCCTTGCCACTTTGTCATGGCGAAGGTTCTAAGAGGTCATTCACTCTAGTGCAGGCCACAGAGTGCAGTGTGGGTCAGTCTCTGTCCAGCCATTCCTACCTCAAAAATCTACTACCTGATAGCACAAGTGTCAGACCTGGAATGCAGAAACAGAGCCTAGGTCCCCCTCTACCCATTCCTCAGGTGAGTGGCTTGGGCAAGCCCTAGGAGCTTCTCCATACCTCACTTTCCTCATAGATCAGAAGGACAGGCATGTGTACACTCTTCACTAAATAAAGAAAAACTGCTCCCACAAGCTAACTATAGTCCGGAAGAAAGCTTGGCAACTGTTTTACATGACTGCAATCCCAGGCACAGCCCTGTGCAGTGGTCACATCCTTCCAAGGCCGGATTAGAGATCACCTCAGCAAGAAGCCAGACACTTCACATGCCATCCTGCCAAGACTGTGTCCCCTCAGTGTGCCTCAGTGAGCCAGAAGTCAGTTAGAGTAACTGAGGCTGCACCTTGGGGAGAGAGACTAACTGTACCAATTCGTTGTAACAGCTGCTGATCCAAGGCTATGAAGGGAATAAACAGGGACATGAGAGTCATAAGATAAAACCCGGCCTTGGACAGTAGGGCAGCCTTGCGGAGGCACCACTGCCAGCTCCTTCTAGGAGGAACTTGATAATGGGCTTCAAACATTTAAAACCCAAGCAGCCTTTGAGTCAAGTGAAGCTTGTCTGTGCCAGGGAATTCACGCGTGGGGATCCTGGGGACATGAGCTGTAGCTTCATGAGACCTACATGAGAAGTGCCGCCTCGTCCTGCCTCCCCCTCTCTGCCACTGGTGTTAACTACGGAAATGTTCCTGCACACGGCGTCTGCTCCTTGATCTAACACAATGACAAGTGTGCTCTTGGTGGGAACCACGAACAGCACCCTTTATTTTAATCAAAAACAAGCAAACAAAAACATCTTCACCTTTTTTCCTATTTTAATAAAAACCTTCTTGACCAGACCTTTCCAACTCAACAGACCCCACCCACCTTGCTTTTTTTTTTTTTTAAATTAGTGGTGTTATGTGAACCTGGGAATTAGCCCAGGACCTTATCATGCAAGTACTTAGTAGACCATAGCTTGGCTAGCATGCACTCCACAAAGCATTATGGTGAAACCCTCCCCATTCAGTTCAGCTTGTTCACACAGCACTCTGAAGGCCTTGCTGGTCTCCTCCTCCAGTGGGAATTGTAATTCCCAGTTTAGAATATGCCGGGGGAGATGGCTTATTGAGTAAGACTGCCTTCTGTGCAAACATGAGTTCAGAGTCCCAGCACCCGTGGAAAAGGCAAGGCATGAGCCACACAAGGACCATGGGAGGTCAGGGGTGCAAGAAAGAGACAGGTGAATCACTGGGGATTACTGGACAAAGAGTGTAGCCAAGGCTAGCTCCAGGTTCAGTGAGAGACCTCATCTCACGGAAGTGAAACTGAGAATGATAGGAAAGAACAACTGATATTCTCTGCTGGTGTGTGCACGCGCGCGCACACACACACACACAAGTGTGCCCCATACTTCACTTGTGTTGTTTCAGTCAACCCTCAGGACACCTGACAATATAAAAAAAGAGTTTGTGAGTTAGGCCAGAAGTCAGAAGTGACCACCCTGCAGGAGACCAGATGGGTTAACTGTATTCTGCCTATCCTCAGAGGCAGAAAAGGCATTTCCACTCCAAAGGCCACTGTCATTCCAGCACCCTGTTGGTGTTTTTCAAATTTCGTCCCCAAGTTCAACAAATCCAAATAGCTTTCCCTAGTAAATTACATAACTCAGATCTGCAAGACCTGCAGAACTCTAAAGAACTTTAAAGGAAGGTTTTAATCTCCATTAATCCAATGCTGAGTGCTGGTTCTGAAATTGCCTGAAGCTGTTTTACAAGGTCCAGGTTTGGCTCCCAGACCGAGCTGTAAATGCACCAAGGTCCAAGACTCAGCTTTTGGGACTTTGCATTTCCCACAGCACTGGGCTTTGAACTTCCCACTTAAACCCACAGAGGGCTTGGGAGTTCTGTCACATGCCGAAAAAGAATTCTTCCCAGCTTGGACACGTGCACTTACCTTCTCCCAATATTACTGCAGTGTGAAAAACACTGGGCTGAGATGAATCCACACCAAAATGGAGGCATAAAGTAAAAAAGGCAGAAGAGCTATAAATGTTCCCACAAGACAGCACATACATTGCTTAAAAGAGTCAAACACCCCTGAAGGGTTGCACGTGGTGCAGCAACCCAGGAGATGAGCAGGCATCGTGGAAGGACCAAAGAGCCACCTCCAACTCACGTGTGCACACACATGGTCAACAAAGCAGACTGGGGCTGCTCAATAGCTTAAGAGGCAACACCTGGTCCCGAGAGCCTCTCACAAACACAGGAACCATCTCTGCTGGCTTCGAGAATCAAGAGGAAATTGCCACCGGGGAACCACAACTTTCCCAGAACCAATGTGTCTGTGACCAACTCAAACTGCGTGTTCAAGTTCCTCCTGTTACCACCCAGATGCTCCGACTACGCCAAAATTATGCTATCAATAGAACCACAACTTCTAATCTCAGTCCCAAGACAGTAATCACATCATTTCTACTTTCTGCACAGAGGGCTATTATTAAGCACCTAGAGTCAAATAAGAAGTCTTTTATAACTAAATTTACCAGGTCTCTAAAAGATAAATTCCTCTGAGCTACACTGCCCATGCCCCGAGACAGCCCTGAGTCTCTGATGGATATGTTTCAAGGTTTCTAACATGCAAGTGAGGGTTAAGTCCAAGAACAAAATACAATGCACGGAAGAACAGAACAATTTGTCCTAGGCGGATGAGAACAATCAGTGAGATTTCCAGTTAATTTGGCTGTGTGGCTTGAGGAAAAGGCCACAAATTCAAGAGCCACTGGGAGAGGGAGACAGCCAAATAACCCCCGAGGACAAAGGAGTTGTTGAGTGTCATTTGAAGCAGAGAATTCGGAGGGGAGTTTAACCAAATCGTGTGGGAACCACACATGCCCCAAAGAGAAAAAAGTACATCCTTCATCTGGAATTGAAAATCCCGGCTCCACAGAGAACTGTCTGGCTAATTCTAGGCCAATCCAGGGCAACATCTGTTCCTACCACTTTCGGGGACACAAAACCCATTCAGAAAAGTGCTGGGGAGAGCAGCGCTTGAGTCAGGCTCCGCTGGCTTTGCTGGGCTCCCAGGTTGCGACTGCTGTCAATTACCAGCCCAGCTGGCTCTGGCCATCACACTCATCTTTATGGTCTGACTTCTGCAGCGCCCACTGCAAAGAGCCATTCTGCTTTATGCAAATAAAAACACCTCTAATGACCCAGTTCGCAGCCCAAGTGTGACGTCCCTCTGTCCCTCCACAACTGGTCAGAAAGACACCTCGAGTTTTGTTAGGCTTAAAATCAAATCCATTTATCTCCCGTAGAGGAGCTTTTCACGCCTCGTGGAAAATTAAAGGGGGCTTGCCCACTTAAAAACAATTTGGCTAATAGTTCACATATGTTCCCTTTGTCTTCTCCTGCCATTTTCCCTTTTAAATTTTATTACCCTAGGGCATTTGCACCAAACAGAATCTTAGTTGCTTAGGAATTAATCCGCCCCTGCTGTTTATTCCCCATTTCTAGTCATAATCCCCATTTGTGACATCACAATTAGCCACTCGAGGTGATGATTATAATGTCATGAAGACAGGATTATGACGAGGGATGGGAAACAGCACCACAAGAGCACTCCCTGCTGGGCGGGAGGCTGTCCTTCCAAACAACCATACCTGGAAGAGATAGCAGTCAGCTGGGGGAGGACAGGATGTAGACACCCAGTGGAACAGGGTCACCTTTTCATGCAAATTTCTGAAGGAATTAAAGCCGGCGTTAGCAAATTTACCAGTACCAGTCCACTGTACTCTTTGGCGTTGGAGTTTAAAAGAGCATTCCTTACATCTGGAAGCATGTTTGACAATCACCATGTAGCACTGGATAGTCCACTGTGGATTTCACCAACCTTAGACCCCAAGTCTGACTGTACTTCCTAAAACCAGCACATTCTCCTCCACAATCCTGACAATCCGACTTAAATGACTGAACACTGGTACATTATGTAACTTACAGTCCCTGCTGGTGTTCCATGGATCATCCTGAACTTTTAAGACGCGTTTTCATGGCGAGGTGGCTTTTTTTGTTGTTGGTTGGTTCCAGACAGAGAATCTCTGTGTGGCCCTAGCTGTACTAGAATTTCATTTGTCAAACAGTGCTTCCCCATGCTTCTACCTCCCAAGTACTGACAGGCATGTGTTATATTTTAAAAACCAAGAAAATGGTGGCCCGGGAGAGGTGACATGCACCTGCCATCCCAGCACTTGGGAATAGAAAGGACTGAGATGAAGAGTTTGCAGTCAGTTGGGCTACACAAACATCTCCCTCTTGAAGACTAAGAACAGAACTGGAAGATAGTTAAGAGATGAGAGATGAGAGATGGGAGGGAGATTTCTTCTTGCAATTTTTCCCCAGCAGTTAATAGTATTAGTGCTCCAAATTCAGAATATTAATGTAAATATACAGCAACAAACAATTCTTATAGCTAAGCTGTCTGGGAGGCCTATCTTCTATGTGATAGATAGATAGATAGATAGATGATAGATGGATGGATAGATAGATAGATAGATAGATAGATAGATAGATAGATATAGATAGATATATAGGTATATATATATATATATATATATATATATATATATATATATATATATATATATGTCATATAAGAAACCTACCTCATTTGCTTCTCAGAAAGACTCCACAGGGCTCAAGTCCCTAGAGTGCACATTTTAAAAATAAGCAAGGCGAAAGTGCCCCCAGAGACCCAGATGTATGTCACAAACTCAATCAAGATGAATTACACATGCTCGGTGTCTCCTTGTGACACTGCTTCCCCTCCCTGGGAATCCCAGCTAGCCTTCCCAGGCAGTCTGACATAGGACAAAAAAGGCAGATCAACACCCCACTATGAATGAAGACTGGAGTTCGGAGCACACACTGTAGGATCCTTGCTGACCGGAAGCATTCAGCACAGATCACTGCAGAATACCCTGGCCTACAGCCTGGGCTGCCCTCTGAGCAGGTTTTATGGTTGGGCTTGCACTGGGCAGCTCCCCACATTATTAACTGCCTGCTTAACGGATCCAGGAATGCCATTTATTCTAAACACAAAGTGAAGCTTTTAAAAGCTAAAAGGGGAGCTTTTCACAAGCTAAAAGCTTTTAGGATGGGATGGACCTTAAATCGCCGATTTCACAGAGACAGAAACGGCTCCAGGGGAGTGAGGACATTATTCCTTTTTTTTTTTTTTTTAAAGAACATAAAGATATAAGATGAACTCAACTTGACTGAAAACCAAAGCTGTTCATCTAAGCTGGTTGTCAAAAGGAGCAAACATTCACAAACTTGGGATGAGGTGTCTATACCTCCCATAGTTGCAAACCCCCAGGCTCAGAGTGGACCACTGTACCCACAGGCAATCCTGACACCTTGAAACAGCTATATGAGGAAGGCTCAGCTACATAAGCTTAGTGCACACTGGCAGGCCCCTCGTTTGTCTCAGGGCCTTTGCCTTTGACTGCTCCCCAACAGAAGCAGCAGCAAGGACTGGTGACCTAAGGCATGTGAGCTCTGAAGGTGGAAAATGGGGAAAATCTTCGCTCAAAGGGAGCTGCCCAGCTAGGTGTTGTGGCTCCTGTTGGTAACACAGCACTTGGAAGGCTGATGCAGGAGGATGACAAGTATTAGGCAGAGCTGGGTCATACTAGAACAACTTTTAAAAAACTGGAATCAAAACAAATTTTAAGAGGCAGCCAACAGAGGTATGAAACATCTCACCCATGTTTTCGATAAAGATACCTAACTGCCAGCACATTCGATTTTGATAAGGCTATGCACCTAAAACCCCAGGTTTCTCACTTCCCTCAAAACACGCTTGGAGTGACTGTGGTATCTGTTCATCCTGGCAAGCCTCATAGAACAGGGTATGGGCTGCTCCCTATGAGGTCGTTGACATTCATACTTCTTCATTACCAATCTCATCAAGGGTGTGTGTGTGTGTGTGTGTGTGTGTGTGTGTGTGCGTGTGTGCGTGTGTGTGTGTGTGTGCGTGTGTGTGTGTGTGCGTGTGTGCGCGCTCGAGTGTGCGCGCGTGCACGTGCATGTGGAAGTCAGGGGACAACCTTAAACAACAGTCCTCAGCTCCGACCTAGGAGTACACTGTTTGCAACTCTCTAACTAGAAGACGCTAATCCATACGCTTCTGGACAGTTCTCCACTTCTCCCTCCCACGTCACCGTAAGAGAACTGAGATTCCAGGCATGTGCTCCCACACCAGGCCTTCAGTGGTTTCTGGGATACGAACACAAATCCTCCCTGCTGCCCACAGGTACTGTTTTCCACTGGGCATTTCCTCAGCCCAGGGACCAGGACACTTCTGACAGTGAAGGGAGCCCTGTCAATAACAAGTGGGGACAAGCCGGCGCTGGGTGGAGCTGGGGCCACACAACTGTCTGTTCCTGTCTAACCCGGGTTGTGAGACTTCCTTCATTTTGCACTGGGACTGAGAGGATTTGGTGGTAATGTCTAATTAGTAAATTGCTTAAGGCAACTATCAAAATCATGAGACTGTTCTGGGAGTGGGGCAGTTTAAGAAAAGTGGGACAGAGTGATATGAGCAAGGTGTCGCAGGTTTCTGTCCTCCAGGATCTCCATCAAACTCCATTAAATCCCAGGAAGCACAATCTGCTGAGGTTCTATTAGCTGCAAACTAATGAGGAGACCTAAGCCATGAGCCCACAAGTTAGACGCTGGGTGTGCTTACTGGGATCCCTGCACTGCTTATAGGCCTGCTGCATGGTAAGGATGCAGCGTTTCTGGGTCATTTGGAAGTTAATACAAGTCCTTGGGAATGGCGCAGCATACACAAACTCCTCACATGCATTCCACCTGCCTGAAGAACCTCACCCCTGGGTTCCTTGCTAAATGTAGTGGCATTAGTTTGAAAACCATGTGATAGGTTACACCTCTTTTTTTTTTTTTAAGCTTTATTTATTTATTTTCTATATGTGAGAGTACACTGTAGCTGTCCTCAGACACACCAGAAGAGGGCATCGGATCCCATTACAGATGGTTGTGAGCCACCATGTGGATACTAGATTTGAACTCAGGACCTCTGGAAGAGCAGTCCATGCTCTAACCACTGAGCCATCTCTCCAGCCCGTTAGGCTTCAGGTTTGTTGTCACCAAATCAAAATCTATTATCATTTGAGAGCTCACTGTCTGTCCATCTCCGAAAGGGGAGCTTTTAGTTCACACCCACTCACACTGTGGCACAGTCTCATCTGCCATTAGCCTCTGTTATCCCAACACACTGATGTCTTCTGGTCAGAAAAATGGCTCGCAGGAAAGCCTGGGAGAGAGAGTGTTCTAAAAAACAAAAAAAAACTTTAAGAGGGACAAGAACGAACGAGTTGACACAGCAGGCTTTATTTGAGTACTCTGTCCCCCTGACTCCCAGGGGGAAGACAAGTGCCGGGTAAGTAATGATAAATGTGCACATAGATGCTGGAGACTCTTGTGGTCTCGTGACACAGGACGTTCTTACTAAGTTCGGAATCTGTGCAAAAGCGCCGTGAGTCCTCACGTCCTCAGGAGTGCTTCTCTGGGGCTAGAACGGCACCCTCCACTCCTGCCGTACCCTCGGGTCAAACACCGCCCATCAGACCCTCAGCTGGAAGAGTAAGGCTGCCTACAGAACACAAACTTGTTTCTTTATAAATATCCCAGCGGCACACACTCTAGGAAAGCGTCTGTAGGCATAGGCAAACCATGGCAACAGTGGGCGAGGGGAGACAGACCGAGTCCCTGGGTGTGTCGGGGTGTGCTCTGCTTTCCACAACTAGATAGTGCTCAAATTCAACCTGTCCGATGAAAGGTACTAGAAAGGAAACATTCTCAACAATCACCTCATTAACGGAACCCAAGTTTATTGATACATTTTATTTTTCTATTATTATCCTGAACTTTGCTATTTTCATCCAACACTTTCTGCATCCGCCAAAGAAAGTATTCCAGGCCAGCAACATACAGGTGTCATGACAAAGAAAAGCTGGTGACATGCTCACAGAGAAATGTCAATGTTTTTGCTTGTGTAAATAACACCACTTGCTACACAGAAACTACAGACCAGCCTTTACTGGAAAGAAATTATTATTCAAAAGCTGCTGCAGGGCTGATGTGAATTTCAGGGCATCAGCGCTGTGACAGACAGTGGAAGGGTAATGCTAGGCTGTGTCTTTGTTGAGTCAACAATCGGCACTGATGTCTTCCGTTCTAATTTATTTTAACTTCTGCTTAATTAAATGCATAAAAGAACTAATGTGTTGGATTTGGGTGTTTAAAATGACTTTCACCCAGCTGTTTTTAAATGCAGTTGGAAAATTCTTGAATATAATTGTTCTTTTAGAGGGGGGGGGGGGGAAGCACACGGTAACCATGACATTCACACAGAGGGGAATCGTCAGCCAGTGATGCCAGTTGACAAGTTCTAAACAGTAATTCCCCACTCAGAGTTAGAAAGGTATTCCAGCTCTTTCCCAGATACTTCCCAATGTGAGGTAAATGTTTCAGATGGAAGAGGTCAACATACAAGTAGTGTAAAGTCATTTTCTTCTGATTTAACTAATGGGAGCAGGATAAGTATTTACAGAGCCCAGAAACGGGACGAATCTCACATTGTAATGTACTAAGAAATCTCGTCCTCCTAGCTTTCTTTCTTTCTTTCTTTCTTTCTTTCTTTCTTTTTTTTTTTAATTAGCTTTCATGGAGTTCTACTGTGGTTTAAAACTCATTGGGAAATAGTAAAATCTGAAAGGGGAGAGAGGAGAGAGGAAACCAGCATTCTGATCTCTCCATAAAAGCCAAAATTAGTTAATATGTCTGTATGAGTCAGTGGGGGCGCAGACATGTGGTTCTTTTTCATACCACACCCTTTGCTTCTGTTCTGTTATGGTCTTGTAATGGGGATCGTGGGAGAGGGTGCTGGGATTGAACTTGGGCTACACAAACCCTTCTCTGGGACTTAAAATAAGGAGTTGACATTGCTTCGACTTCAGCCCTCTTCAGCAAGCAAGGGCTGTTCGCAATTCTAGAATCCAAAGGAAGACTAAGAAGCAAGTACTTCCTACTCAACAGGTGACAGATGGCAGATGCCACCCTGCTCCCACAGCCCGGCCCTGCCACCCTGTACACAAACCTGACCCCCACTGCCTAGGCCAACATACATTTCACAGTGAAAGACCTGTGGCAGCCTGACTCTGTGCTCCTCAATCTGATACCTCAGCCCATAGAACCACTCAGGTGCTTTGTAATTTACCCAAAACTCTAATGCAGAGTTTTAGAAAGAACCTCTGACAAGCTGTCAGAAATGCCTGCGGCTTTCGGAGAACTTGGTTTTGCATGAGGAAGGGACAACATAATAGCATCTCAGACCCCAAAATACGAGTGGCTCATTGAAAGTTTTCTCTGCAGTGTGCTTGCCCTATTCCAAGGGAATACCCAATAACCTTTATCAAAACAACTGAAGCACGGAAAAAATATTATTTTTCCTAATTTTTCCTACTTGTCTCCTGAACCCCTGAACAGTATGGAAGCCAGAGAACCTTTTACCACACAGTATCACCCTCTCTTTGGACAAACCTGAAAGGCATACGTCACCTGGTCTACAACACCTCTCCTGGCAGGCCAAGCCTATGAAGAACAGAACAAGGAGTTAGAGCTACAAACATGGGCCATTCTCTATGATCCTACTGAATGATTTCTCAAAGAACTCTGCAAGAATTTCCAAATGATGATACAAAGTCACCCATGACCAATCCCACCATGACATGCATAGCAATGATATGCACCAGGTCTAAGATCTGTCAGCACTGGTAGGAGGAGGCAAGGGCGGCGGGAGGAGGGTTTAGGTTTGCTGCTTCTGTTAGCCAGCCTGCACTGGAAGGTCTGGACTCCTCGTCAGAGGTTAATGAGCTGGTGGGTCTCCTGGAGGACTAGCCCTGGAGAGCAGCCATATGGGGAAGAGAGATAAGCAGGGGAAAGATGTGACATTGGTCGATACGAGAGGCAGGAGATCCGATACCGAAAGCAGATTACAAGTCCACAGAACACTGCTAACATAATTTAAACAAATAGAACGAAATGTATTCCTTCCACAAGAAGTTCTCCTCAGAACGACTCAGCGTGAAGTCACAGGGACATTTTAATGCTTCTGACGAGTTAATTCTGTGATGTCCTTAGATGACAGCTTGCTGGAACCTGATTTCAGGACAAGACACATCTTCTGGGCTTCCAAAATTTATACATTAGTCACTGATGGCAGAGTTTCCTTTGCAGATGAATTCATTCCAATCTGGCTCCACAAGTCCATCCCCTACTGCCTTTCTGGCCCACCACATCTTTCCAAACAGACTACGTAAGAGACAGATAATCCCAACCCGAAAAGGGAAGTAAATGGTTGTAGAAGATCCAACAGCGTGTATGCCAAGCCAGAAACCTTGGTCTATAAAGACTCCCAAAAGCCTTCTTTGTTTCCTTTTGAGTCTGAGTTTCACTATGTGTCCCAGGTATAACTCATACTCAAAGATATAGAGCAGGCTGGCCTTGAATTCGGAATTCCCCGTCTCAACCTCTCAAATTCTTGTCTTACAGATCTGCACCACCATGCCGGGGTTGAAACTGATTGTTCTGGGGATAATTTGAGAACAGGGAGTTGTCTTATTTCCCTGGCTGGCCCAGAATTCACTACATAGACCAAGCTGGCCTCAAACTCCTACATCATTCTCCTGCTTCTATATCCTGAGTTCTAGGATTATAGGTGTGTGTCGCCACACATGGGTTTGAACCAGACTTTTAGGCACCTTGTTAAACTGCTTCTTTCTCAAAGGCTATACTCACAAATCACCTGCAGTCACACAGTGCACATTCTGGTGTTTGCGACCTCACAGACAATCTGTCACTGCGTCAACACCAAACAAAGTGTGTCAGCCTATCTTCTCAGCCCATGCCCAACTGTCTTAAGGACAACAGGTTTCTGCATGCTTTCCACAGGTGCTGCTGACCACAAAAGTGACGTCTACCCAAGGGAATGTCTTGATAAGCCAGCACAGAGTGCCTTCGAGCAGAAAATCCCTTGCTTAGAAGAAGAAAAATCAAAGGTTCATGCATGTAACAATGTATCCAATTGAGTGAGCTCTGTATGAAGTAGACATAGAATTGTAACTGACAGCAGAGGCCACGTCTAAGACAGGAAGCGATGTTACTCATGTCAGGAACAGGTAGCAGGCTGCAGACAGTGTACTGTACGTCAGTGTCCCTGCAAGCTCCCTAGGTCAGGTGTCAGCACTGAAGCAAACCACTTTGGTGGTGCCTGTGGGCCACTGCCATGACTTTGCACATGACAAGCATGCAGTGCACCAGCGAGCTCCCAACGCTGCTGCCATCCCCCACACACAACAGATGTCTTCCCTTTTCTTCCTTTTCTAGTATTGGGAGGTTTTAACCCAGAGAATCCCACATACTAACCAAGTGCTTTAACACTGTGACATCCCCAGACCCATGTTTGTCTATTTGGAGTGGGTTCTTCCCCTTCTCGGGCTCAATAAACTAAAGACAGGTCAGGACTAGAAAAAGTCTTGGTCTCCTCTTTCTGTTCTGAATGAGGCAAGTTCTCTTTGCTCTAAAGTCAAAGTCAAGACTCGAAAATTGTCCATTCTTAGAAAGCACCCAGCATTCTTCCCTCACAGAGGGGCCCGGAAGTAAACGGCAAGGCTGAAAACACAACGAGGACTACCCATCTACCAGGGGACAGAACAGTAATTAGAAGGTATTTCTAGATTAACTAAAGTTCAGCATAATGAATAAATCAAAAAAAAAAAAAAAAAAAAAAAAAAAAAAAAAAAATCTAGGCCACCACTGATTCGGGATACTCTAAATAAGTACTGTGTGCCTTCGGAGTGAGTGGACAGCTTCATGTTGCTAAAAGAGGGGGTAGCAGAGTGAAGTGTCCCAGTAAACAACAGCACCCGTGTCCCAGTGTCCTAAAACTGGCTTCAGCTGACGACCTCTGCTCAGACAACCACCTATATAGAGATTCAGCTCTAAAATCTCATTAGAACTCCAGGCAGGGGCAGCCATGTTTGGCAGAGGGTAAGGTTCTCAAAATAACCTTTTCAAAGCAGCAATAAAACCAGCTAAAGCTTCTAATGTTTTTATTATAGAATTTGCATAATTTCTGATTTGAAGAGAGAAAATTCATGTCTTGATCTCCCTCTCCCCGTTTTGGGAATGCTGTTACAAAAAGGACTCAGAATTTTCTGTAAACCCACCCTGGCAAAATCTATTCTGAAATGTGTGCAGAAAAACAATGAGGAACACAGAAAGTGTGAAGGGGCTGTTTTCCCACTGTACACGGAGTGAAAACCACACAACACAGAGAAATGCTGGGTATACTTATTTCATCTCCAAAGCACCTTCATTGCACAATCACTGCCAAGTGTCACCAACTCGTCAGGGCCACCTGCATCCTAGTTTTTAAATCTTGAACTTTGTGCTTAACTTCTCTCTTCTCAGCAGACTGTTGGGAATGCCCTAAGGAAAACATGTGTTCTATGAATACGGTAATATTGCTCAGAACTCTGAGAACAGCAGGATATACATAGACCCTCAAATCTAAGATGAATTTTAACTAAGCTGTATTTGAAGGTTTATGGAATTGTGGTTTGTTGAAATGTCCTATTTTTCTAGACTATACATATAGATGAGGGTATTCTTGCATGCTCCATACACAGAGTCCCAGAGGAGTAAATATTTGAGGGCTGGCACTGTAGTCTCCATGTCAACTACCGAAAACCTACCATTGCAAGAATCTAGAAGGAGTTGTGGTGGGGTGAGGCAGGGCAGGGAGAGTCTGATCAAAATGTACATTAAAACTTTAATTTGGGGCTGGAGAGATGGCTCAGCAGTTAAGAGCAATGGCTACTCTTGCAGAGGTCTTGATTCAATTCCCTGCAACCACTTGGTGGCTCATAACCATTCGTAATGAGATCTGGTGCCCTCTTCTGGTGTGTTCAAAAACAGCTATAGTGTACTTATATAAATAAAATTTAATAAAAAATTAATTTAAAATGCTATTGTATGTGGTAAGATAACAAGTCACCAAAGGAGCTACTAATTTCCAAACTCTTACTTACAAGCAGCAATAGCATTCACTATCTATGAGACATGGTTTAAAGTATCAAATCATTATAGGATCAATAGGGTCAAGTTAACAAACAAGATGCTGACCTTGATATACCAGACAGCACTAGACAAGACATTTAGCCTCCATTTCTATCCCCTCTGCAGACACACACACACACACACACACACACACACACACACACACACACACACACAATCACACACACTCACTCACACACACTCACTCACACACACATTTACACACACTCACACACTCACACACACACACACACTCGCACACACAGCCTCACTGCAGATCAGCATGGCCTCGAACCTATGTGTGATCTTCCTGTTAGAAATAAATACTAACCTCAGAGGTGCACAAATGCACACACAGACAGAATAAAAAGAGCATCAAGGGAAATCTTTACAAAAATGAACCAAACACACCAGCAAGCACACCAGAACACAGAGTTTACTTGCTTTTCGTTTCTATAATGTTGGTTACTGTGTCTTTTCCCCAGTCTTCCCTGATTGGCTACTTTTTTTTTAAGTGAGGAAGATCAACTGCCTTTGACTTGGGTGAGGGTGGATCACTCACATTCCTGCCTCACTTTCCAAATACCAAGAATACAGTTCTGAGGTGCCATGTCCTGTGTGGCACAAAGGGAGAAGGGACCCAGCAGAGCTTTCCCATAGGCCTGTTCAGGGAAGTAAGAGGACGGAAAATGCTGCGGAGGACTGGAGAGATGGCTTGGTACTGAAGAGCACTTGCTACTCTGTAATGAGATCCAGAGTTCAGATCCTAGCACCCACATCAGGTGACTCACAAATGCCTGGAACTCCAGCACCAAAGAATCAGATGTCTTCTTCCGACTTCTGTGGTCACACATGCAGACCTATAAACATACATGCATACTCAAGTGGTAAAAATAGTTACAAAGAAACGGGATGATGGCTAGCATTTATTGTTTGTCCATTTTCTACAAGCACACCATTTTCCAGATCCCTGGATTATGCGCACTGGCTAGTTCAACTAGACACAAACCAAAGTCACTAGAGAGGACAAAAACCCAAAAGAGAAAATGCCTTCCTAAAATCTTGCTGTAAGCAACCAAGCATGTATGGCACTTTCTTAATGATTGATGGGGGATGCCCAGCCCACTGTGGGAGGGGCCACCGTGGGTTTTATAAACAAGCAGGCTGAGTAAGCCATAAGGAACAGGCAGCACCTCTCTATGGACTGTGCATCATCGGCTCCTACCTCCAGGTTCCTGCCCTGAGTTCTTTGGATGGTGAACAATGCCCTGGAAATATAAGTAATATACTCTCCCCCTGAGTATTTTATCATAGCAACAGTAACCTGACCAAGTGCACGCTTTTGTTATTGGTTTTGGTGACAGCAAAGATGCTAGATTTTGTAACGAGATTTAGGAAGATCCCTTTCTCTCCAGCCCTATGTCAAGGTCTATAAATTTTCAAAGCAGGAAATTTCCAAGAAGTTTATAGAAGTTGGAACATCTGATTACACATAAACAATACAGGATTTAACTTGCTGGAGCATGTTCCACTTTGGCACTTCCTCGTGAGCTACTTGTGGCTTATTTAAGACTTGAGTTCTCTGCTACATGGAGGCTCAGACGCCATTTCCACTGATATTTCAAAGCCATCCAAGAAAGAGGAAGGCAGCAGAAAGAAGCAGAGAGCTGGGCCAATATGACCGAACCTCTTTTAATTCAATCAAACAAATTCAGGGGCCAGAGTTTCAGCAAGAGGCATTTGTGTGAAATTTCATTAAATATAAAAGCTATTATTAAATTGAAGTCATCTATCTATTCTAGGTTTTGTTCTATGACACTTTTATCAATTTATTTTGAGACTAGTTCTTATATATCCTATAATGGCCTTGAACTCACTTATACAGCCAAGAATGACCTCCTATGTCCACTGCCAAGGATCACACGCACACAACACCATGGTCATTTATTCAGCGGTGGAGATCAGAACTAGAACTTGGCAAGCACTCTACCAACCAGCCTCTCTCTGCAGTTTCTAAATAAAGGAAATGCCTGGGATGTAGAAGGGGCTCACTGTTTAGTGTGCACACCCTTCCTCTAGAGAAACAAGAGTTCAAGCCCAAGCAGACACATCAACAGCTAACACACAAAAGCACACATGCATATTCATAAATAAAAATAAAATGTCCCATATAGAATGAAAGAGTGTAGTAGTAAAATCTAAGGCATAGGTCAGTGGTATTGCTTAACAGTATAAGATGCTCAGGATTTACCTGGAGAGGTGGCTCAGTGGTTAAGGCCATTCTTCCAGAAAACCTGGGTTCAATTCCCAGCATCAATATGGAGACTCACAACCGTCTCTAACTCCACTCCCAGGAGGATACAATGCTGTCTTCTGGCCTCTGTGGGCACTACAACAGGTGGTCATTAAATAGATACATTGGCAAAGCATCCATACATTTAAAAACAAAAATAAATAAAATCTTTTTCCACCTTTAATGTTCAGGATTCTTGCTCAGCACCAAGAACCATCCAACCCAAAATATCAAGCGAAAGTATGGCATTTGGATGGCATCTGAGAAACTGTGCCCTGGACCCGCAGAAACGCAGTAGCAGGAAACCCCGGAAAACTACTTTGTGTTTACCACCTCAACTGACCTGCATAGGAACCCTACAAAACAGTATTCCCAGAAACTGGGCCACTAGCCCCAAGCCACAGCCTGAGATAAGAAAGAAGCAGGGACCTGGGCACAAGCCTGTCATGTTTACCACACATGGAGCCCAGAGGGGGAAATTACTGGCTGAATGAAGACGGGTAGGTTTAACGTAAGGGAAATGAGATATCCCAAGCCTCTGACTTGCTATCGAGTGGAAGTCTGCATCTCTGTCAAGCTCAGAAGTAATTCAGACAGCTAGCAGGAGAAGAGAAATCTCATCACCTTCGCACCAGTAAGGAGCCTTCAGCGACGCCCTTGAGCTTGACCAGCAATCTACGAGGAAGAAGGGTTTTATCAAGCGCCTGGCAGTTTATTACCCTCTGCAGCTCCTTCCCCTTTATAGCACCTTCCGTCCCAAACTTGATAGCCACCAGCATTCAAGAAAGGTTAACATCATTTTTTCACTTACGGAGCTGCTCGGCACCTGTTTCGGGATCCCAATAAGACTAACCATCTCATTTAGGCAGCAAGTCTTTTGTTTCAATTGGTGGGCTGCTCTAATTTACATAAGTAAATTCCAACTGCAATCTTCCACCTTTATGCTCTCAGTTCTTAAATGTAGTTTTAAATTTTCATCAGTGGATGTGGTATGGGGTTACACGAGGGCATTTTCATATGCATACAATGTCTCTTAAGCATTTTACTTTGATAAAAAAAAATCTTGAATGAATTGAATAACATGTTTATTTATTTATTAAAAAACACAATCTTTTGCTCTGGAATGTTTAACTTGCTCCAAATTCATTAAGATAATTCTAAGTCTCTATAAAAATATGACTGCATTTATATAAAAAAAATATTAGCCAAAACAAATCTTTCTGACTCTGAAATGATGGTGAAACTGTATTTCTAGTAAAGGGGCAAGAAAAGCAGAAGGCCCAAAACACATTACTAAAATCTATATTTCTTAACTCAGCCTGCTCTCTATTCCGAATGGTAGCAAGGTAGGGGCAGCCAGGACCAGTGTGCTCCTGAATGCTGTACAAGACTTTGTTTCTTACAACCTCATCATGACTGCAACCCAACAGTATACAACAAACCTAAACTGCGTCTGACACTAAGTCTGGATACACAGCTAAGGTGAGACTCGTTTCCACAGTTGAGTCCACCAGCCAAAGGGTGAAGAGTAAGAGCAACCATGCTGACTAAGGTATCAAGTCTGGTGTTCAAACTGTACGTTATCAATACTTGCAATGGGCTATGAGCTTTCCCTGTTACTGTTTGGGGCTTCCCTGACCCAATATTTCTAAATCATAACTTTCTTGCGTCAAGTACCAGCATCGAGAATGATTGGGAGTAGAAGCATTCAGATTTGGGGGCTTGGGGCTTAGAAGTATTTGCATAGACTTCAGATAAATATATCTATGCTGAGCCTCTAAAATCTGAGATGTTCCAACATCGAACACTTCTCGGGTGCCATGATGATGCTTAAAGCATCCAGATTTCAGGACCTGTAGGATGTTTTGAAATGAAGAAATCCTGTATCATGGGTTCCACAATCTCATTTCAAAGCAAGCATACAGACTCTGGGGTTTGATGCATGCAGGACTACATTCTTTATTCAGAAATACTGCTGTCTACACAGAGCATATCTATGTCCCACGGTAAGAAAGCAAAAAGGACGAGAAAGGGGACATTTAAACACAACGTATCACATCAAAAGAATATAGGATTTTTAAACAAAATGGGATCTCCTTGTTCTTTAGTTTCCAGCGTTCCTATCTTTCCAGCAGGATGAAATGCCCTGGCCTAAAAAGAGCCATTCCCCAAGGATGCTGTCATTGTGCAAAATACTCAGCTGTATAAATGCTCATATATTCTAAACTGCCTCCGGCAGCCAGATAAACAAGACATCCACAGCACAAGAGGAAGCTCAGACAGAAACAAGTCATGAGCCTGGGTTTGCTACACAGAGAAAAGCTCCCCCTCAAAAGTTGATAGAAACCAACAAGCCTTCAGTCTCACTAATCAGGACACCAAGCTTTCTCTTCTTGGGGCGGTGGGGTGGTGGGAGGGGGAGTGTTAAGCAGTAAAATATTTCTTGTTGGGAGCATAAGAGAGTAGAAGAGAAAGAGAGAAGTCTCTGAGATTTGCTGGCCAGCCAGCCGGGCCTCTCAGGAAGTCCCTGGCTAGTAAGAAACCATACTGCCAAAGAGCAACAGTAAAATTAATAATAATAATAAAATAAGGTTAAACGGGGTTAGGGAATGATGCTCAAGGCTGTCCTTTGCCCTCTGCATTGCAAGCACATGCATGCACATGAGCACACAAAGGGAGGGAGGGAGGGAGGGGCGGAGGGAGGGAGGGGCGGAGGGAGGGAGGGAGGGAGGGAGGGAGGGAAATAGGATATAACTCAATAGTAAGTATGAATGTTCACCATGCATGAAGCCTGAGATTTAGCCCCCTTTAAGCCAACAGAACCAGATGGAAAATGTTCCGATTCATTTAATGGGTTACATGAGACACCTTCTGCTTAATACACACTGTCCCCATTTGTGCACCCTATTTTACATGGACACAGGTATTACTACCCTGGATGCCCCTTCTTATTAGTCCTTTTAAATCTTGTACCAAAACCATGAGGTAGGTGGTGGTGTTATTATTTATTCCTAAGGCTGATATTAAATAATTTTGCTAGGTGATGATGAATACTGTCAGGCCGGCTGACCAGATGTAGAGTCTCCTAGGAGACGCCTCCCCCGCCAGGGTGGGCTGTGCTGCCCAGCAGCTACTTCAGTCAAGGATTTGACCACAGCGATGAGAAATTAACTATTGCATCACTGACCAGGTCACATGCACAGATGAGCAGAGCCCCTACTTACCGATACTCTATTCTGCAGCACTGTGCCCATGCTCTACACAAGAGCTCCCAAAGGTTAGTGAGGGGGCAATCAGCTCATTCAGCCTCCAGGTCAGGAAGTTTACTGGCATGTTAGCACTCTGCTACCTTTAGGGAACACAAGCCATTAGCTACATCAAAACCCCAAAGCATTGTCATCGGGCTGGTTAATGCTCATCTCCCTCAAGACCCCCATAACATAATAGTTGTCATTTCTGCTACAGCCTCATACCTTCTCTCTCTATTTTATAATTACTTAAATCATTGACTTATAAATGAGTTTATTTTAATGGAAATCTGCAACACATATATAAATAAAGAACTAGAAACATTGAGTTCAGGTAAAAGACTAAATAAATCCCACTAAGCTGAACTTGACACTCTCCTACAGGGTTTAGACACGACAGAACTTTAGAATCATTACCAACATGGAGTTCTAAGATGTGTATTCCTCTTAATCATCAGTAACATTCAAAATGAAGTCTACAGTCTACTCTTAGAAAAAGAAGGAATTCCAACTTGAAGGTTTAAAGACAAATGCTAAGATCTTGGTTCCTCAAAGAACCAATCTCAAGAGCCTAGACTGTAACTTGTCCTGATGTTCAACAAAGTGTCACAAAACATCACCCAAGCATCTTCCTCTCCAAATGAATAGGGGCACAGAGAATTGAATGAGAAAACACTCAGCTAGGGGCAGTGCTTGGACTTGTACAATCACAGCCTTTGCCAATGAGAAAAACCACACTTCTGAGACACTATCTAAATCTCTGCGACCTGCTAATCAGACTGACAGCTTTGTGACTATAGGAAAAAAACAATGAGAAGCCTGTGTGATCAGGCCATGACTCAGGATGTTTAAAAGCAGGGATCAGCAAGAATTTCAGGTTAGAGGTTCTCAGAGGTGGCTGCGGGACCCAGGACACTGTTTAAGAAGGGGTACAGGGCAGCGACAGGAGGGAGCACAAGAGGGATCACACTCCTAAGCTGAGAACTGTCAACAATTCCCAGACAGCCTCCTAAGAAAGCTGTGTGATCTGAAAACAAGCTCAATGGAGCCAAGAGGGCAGCCAGCAGAATCTTATACCATATAAAGATTTTACACCATATATAGGGTAACTGTTCCCAAACCAAATCCTGAAATCCAAACTATTCCAAAATTCAAAACTAAGACCTATCATGCTAATGGAAACACTAATGGAAAACTCCACATCTGACATCATGTTGACATTTTGTTTCATGAACGAAGATAAGTATAATACTGCATTGAATTATTTTCATCTATAGACATTAAGGTGGTCACAAAACATACATAAACTTTTGCATTTAGACTTGAGTCTTGTCCCCAAGAAGCCCCATTCTATATGCTCAGATATTATACAATCTAGAAACATCTGAAACAATTTTGATCCCAAGCATTCTGAATGTGGAATATCCAACTTGTCATTGAATGATGATGATCTTTTTGTGGATGTGACCAAGAAACAGAGGAAACAGAAGACAAGGTCATGGCCATGATCCAGCAGCAGATTCATGTCTTTGTTCTACAGATGTCATCTAGGGAATGCCAGGTGCACACAGACGACCCACACCCTTGTGTATCGGAGGATGTGCATCCCAGATGGGGAGCAAGGAACATGGCAAACACATTAACTCGGAGAACTGTGGTTTAAACACAAGCACACAACGCATGAGAATGCAAGTGTCACGGAGATGAAGTGGGCACAGCATGTTTTCAATGTAGAGACCCAAGCGCACACTGCTGTCTAATCCTGCCAAGGTCACACAGAGCTCCTGACGGTGGCACGCAGCCTCCTCTCACTCTCTACCTGGTCCCCAGACCTCAGCTGGATGCTCTCCTAGGAAAGTCACTTGCCACTGACATCTAGTCTCATTTAAGCATTGTCACCTGCTCAACCCAGGACAAAACATTCCAGTTCTCACCATTTTTGACAGCTTCTGAGACTTATATTAACAAAGCCCCATGTATGTTTCAGAAGAGAAATTCTGAATTGAGGATGTAAAGAAGTGCTATGAAGCTTATTAAGTTGATTTCACTTTTAGTCACTGAAGGAGATCTTGAGCAAAAGTAGTTGATGGACAGACCATGGAGGAAACAAGGCACAACCCAAGGAAAGAAAGCGACGCCATTAATCAGGGCACTACTTCTGATCGTAGCACTTGGGAGGCAGCATTCAAGTCTAGCCTGGTCTACATGTCCTGAGAATCAATAACAATATTTACGCAGTACATGACACATCAAAACAATAAAGATATGAGACCAGGAAATGGAGAAAAGAAAGCCAAACCAGGTCAGTGCTCAGGGATGCTAGAAATGACCCAGGGGACCCTGATCCAATTAAAACACTAAAACTGGCATTTAAGAATATTAATGGTTCTGAGCCCTAACCAAGCCAAAACCACAATCAGGTAAATTGGCTGTTCAAAAGCTGCATATACTGGAAAAAAAAGTCTATGGATGAGAATTTGTAAAATATCACTAAACTGAATGCCACTGGCTCCACCCATACCTCAGATGGTACGAACTTTCTATCCTCAGATCTACCCAACCTACATTTGTCTTTACACTATACTCCCAGTGATTCTAGATCCCACTACTCACATGTGGATTGGGACTCTGGGCAGATTTTAACATAACTTGCTAACCTTGAGATCAAAGCCAGGGCCATTTGTTTCAGATAAAAAACACTTGGGAAACACAAACTCAAAAGAGAAACTTATAAATGACATTTAACCTCACAGTGGCATGGCCAAAATGTTCAGGCACTAATGAGCACACTCAGTGGAATTAAGTACTTCCTAGGAAGGCAGCTGGCCACCCCTCCTGTGCAAGAAATTTCCCAGAGAGTATTCATCTAATCCTTCTTTTCAAACACCAGTGATGTTGCTTGGCACTATTCTAAGACCAGATGGCACACGAATGAATGAGACTGGTACAGAGCCTATGACCTTATCTTAACCCACAGAGTAGAGAAGATCATGAACAGGTCGGTAAATAAATGAGAAGCCCAGCTTCCGGACCGCTGGGGAGGTAATAATCAATTTCAAACCAAGGAGAGATGTGAGAGACCCATGCAGAGTCATGGCACAGGAATCAGGAATCCGGTACTAATTCCTGCAACTGACCAGAACCCCTTCTGACTCAACCCCAATCAATTGATTATCCATTGTCACCGGCAGAAAGTTGAACCTATAAAGCCATAGCTGCAGACAAGAACCCAAAATAGAATAGTAACCCGGAAGATGGTATAAAGACCTATCCACCTAAGAACAGAGCACCAAACACATAAAGCAAAAGCAGCCTCACACCTTTTACCTGGCACCCACAAGGCAGGAAGAGCTCTACTGAGTTCAAGGCTGGACTGTACAACGTGCCCCAGGAGAGTCAGAGCTTCAAAATCCAAACCAAACCAACAACAAAAACCAAAACTAAACCCATAAAAATATATGCCAAGTATTAGGCACCCCACAAATACCATATAAAGTCATAAAGAGTGTGACACCCAACTCCATATTGTGATGCCCACTTCCCATGTCCTGCACTGGGCTTCCATGGGGACATCCGAGACCAACAGGACAAGAAAGGCACACTAAACAGAGGCACAATCTGCCAAGCAGCTTCTCTTCCTCACTGCCACACTTGTTCCCTCATAGTTCTTCAGGGTAACCAGGCACAGATACACTGCTTCCAGCAGGCTCTGGCTCCTGCTGATTTCACCGAAACTGAAAGCCTTCTGAGCTCAGGTTAACTGTAATCTCTCATGCAAACATACAGGAGCTGGCTTTTATACTAGAAGAGTTTTCCCAGGTGAGCAAGGAAAAGCTAGACGGCCAAGAAGGCAGCGTAAAGGAGCAAGCAGCAGACCAAAATGAAACTCAACAAAACAAAGACAGCTCTAAATATATAGCTAGAACCATGGGGTTTTAGCTGCCTCTTCCTGCCTGGGTACCTGAATATGATATGGTGTAATTCAAGGTATCGTTTACAAAGTCTGGAAACCGAAAATGGCTATCCACACACTGATAGGAAAATAGATGTCAATCCATTCATTGAAGATTGTCTGTACAGCTGTGAGAAATGATGAGGAAGGGGGGATGCTACCAAAACAGAAGCCTTAAAGAAGTCTGGGTTGGCAAGATGGCTTACCTGCATAAAACATACAGTGATAAGCCTGCAATCTAAAATTGAACCCTGAGACCCACAGGGTGGAAAGAACTGACTCCCACAAGTTTATGCACAATAAATGCACAGTTAAAAAATATATATTGAAGGAAGGAAGTACCTGAAGAGATAGCTCTAAGTCTAAGAATATAAACTCTTCTCAGGTTTAAGCATACTAACTTCTCCCAAAGGACACAAATTCAGTTCCCAACATCCAGGTTAAGCAGCCCAGAACCATCTTTAGGAGGATCCAACTCCTTGGGCCCTCAAGAACACCTACATTCATGTGCATACATACAAACACACAATTTAAAAAAGTTAAAAAAAAAAAAAGCTGGGTGTTGTGGATCTCTGGGAATTTGAGGACAGCTAGTGTTAAGACATCCTGGATGTGAAGTGTACACAGAGACCATGGCTCAAAGGAAAAGCAAGAGTTAGAGGAGGAAAAAGGAGAATGAATGGAAAGGAAGGAGAGGACAGGAAGATAAGAGGAAAAGATGGAATAATAAAGAAAAATCTTTTTAAAAGAATAAGAAAATCTCAACATGAATTTAAAATGCACAGTGTAAGCATTGTGGATGCAGTACAGAATTTCTGATCCTACGTGTACAGATCACTTCAATACAGAAGATATGTTACGAGCACATACAATAAATTGCCAGGTCAAGCATATCTTTATACTGTGAGGTGACCCTAACACACCCGTCTCTTTGCTCAGTACTTTTTCAGAACTACCTTGCCCATCTTTTATGCACAGTCGGCCTTCCCTGCCCATAAATTTCACTTCCCCAGATCCACCCAACACAGATAGAAAAAAACTTAGTAAAGTCAGAAATCTGTGCCTGTAACAAATATGGAGACTTTTCTCCTTGTCACTATTTATTAAACCATATGGAATAACTATTTCTCCAGACTACGTGGTAATCTATCATACACAGGAGGATGTTTAGCAGTTACATGTAAACAGTTCAGTAAGGGCTTTCTGGAAGCAATGCCCAACAGACCCCAAGGCCTAGATCATCTAATAAACTGCTCAATGACCAATATGTTAGGTTGACTAGTATACCTCTTACTCTCCCACCCCCCACAATATCCAGTAATCATGTTGGAAACTTCCTTTATACAACACTTTGGTAGGGATTCCATACCCTCTGCAGCCATTCCTACACTAACAATGAGATGAGGATACTTCTGGAGCTCTTCTCACCTACAGGAAGAACAAAATGTCTGCTGAATACAGTGCTGTTGTGTGACAAAGCTTTCCCTTCAGAGATAGAACACACATGTCTACCTACCCCAGATGGAGAGCCCATGACAGACCAAAGTATGGATACCACCAAAGTATGAGTTTTGTTGTGGATACCTACAGGAGTATGGGTGAGGACTGACTTACAGGAGCAGAAATGACTCAGAGACAGTTGTATCATCAAAGCCCACCCAGCATGAGAGATAGCTAAAGCACACTGCACAGCATCAAGGCCACTCAAAAGGTTGGAGAGTGGTCTTCCCAAGTGGCTGTTGTTCTAAACCTCATTAGCTTGGCTGTTTAGTTTCTTCCAGGTAGATGGTTCCATCTCCAGTGTCTTTGCTGCTCAGCTGAGAATCTTCTTTGCAGCGATTACTGCTTACTCTGACTGGAAGGGTCCGGGTGGATCTGATCAGTTTCAGGAACTTCCTGAAGCTATTTTGGGTTACCTTCCTGTTTAAGGCACCTCAGGGCAGGATGGAACGAATGTTTCAAGCTTGGAGGAAAGAAACTATTACAGGAGTATATACATTCAAAATATTTCCAACACCTTGATATGCATTAAGTGCTCAAGTTCAAACTCAGGACCAACGAACCCAGGGAAGGTCAATACCCAACTGATCCATTAACCTTGCCTGGACATAGCTCTGCCACCTGCAGAGTCCAGTTTTCCAATTTCATCGGATTTGTTCACAATGACATGCTGCCAGCCAACTCAGGAGTGCATACCATTGATAATGGAACACAAAATAAATGACAAATTTTAGTGAGCTTAAAGCCAGAGGGGGTTTGATTTCTTCTGCTGGGAGTAAAAGCCAATACTAAGAAGTTTGTCAACTAGACCCCACCAAGACACCAGATGGCGTGGGAAGTTTTTTTTTTTTTTTTTTTTTTTTTTTAAGCTTACAGCCAACACACCCATCTGGTAGAATATAGAAATTATGTTTTTCCTGAGTGGGGAGGGAGAAAGGAAAGGAGAAAAAGACAGAGAATATATTCAGATCTACCCATATAATTGAGGTTGATAAATAGGGTTCTGAGAGTGTAGGCAGAGAGGAAAGAAATACAAGCTCACAGAAAGATAAAAGCATAATTTATCTGAACCATTAGAGTCAGCAGCATCATATAAACTTTTTACTAGACAACTCCATGGCAAAAAATATAGGTTCAAATTGCTTTATCATTGTTCAGATGTAAATGGGATTCCTAAAACTTTTATGGGTAGTTAAAATTAGTTTACAATATAAAGTAAACAAGAAAAGCCAGCTATAAAGCCAAACCACGGGGAAAGATCCTTCTAAATGCATGCATCTTGCTGAAAAGAGTTACAACAACCCAAAGCATCTAGAAATGATCACGTTAATCAATTTTAACATCAAACTTGGCTATGTCTGATGATAAAAATGTTAATTTAATTTGATTAAATTTCACAGTAGTGTTGGGAAACATTTACTGCATGGGAAAAAGAGGGTTGCTAGAGAGAGGTACATGGGCTCAAACACAAACATCTTCCTCCCTCAGTCATCACCAGGGTCCTCTGGATATCCTCATGAAAGCCACAGATGTATCCAGTGGTTGGATCATGAGTGCATGCTAACAAAGGCAGGTGCCAAATTTCCCTTCTGGCCAGGGTTCAATCATGAGGCTTTTTGTTTGTTCGTTTGTTTGTTTTGTTTTGTTTTTCTTTTTCTTTTGGCTGCATCTCCATCGTTTAGAACAGAGAACTATCTACCCTGCCTTTTGAACACAGAAAGCTTGTATTACACATTTCTGTCACTGATCCCTGTGTGTGGTAACTGTGGATTCAGTAAAGCTCAGCTGGCACTTGATATTTTGGGGATTCTAGGACATGAAGCCCCCACCCTTAGTTGGCTTCCTTGACTCCGTCTTGTAATCGTTGTGCATTAAAAGGTAGTTTCTCAGCACCATGCTCGGCTGTGGCGTCATCCTTTGGTTCTGTGTTCACAGGGACAAAATAAATTAAAACAGAATTCTCTATTTTTGCTTTTCCTTTTGGGAAAACAAGAGAAAGATTGATAACAGAAGACAGTGAGATGCCAGAGGCACTCCATATTGTGTGTAGCAGCTCACATTACACGTACTGGGATTTTCCAGCCACCATCTACAAAAGCTGTTGTGCTGGCTATTGAGGTACGGTCTCATTCAGTACCCAGGGGTTCATCTTGAACCTGATTTCAGTCCTCTGCCTCCATTTCCCAAGGGCAAGGCCTGACCCGGGTTAAAAGGAACTCTCCACTCCCTGGCCTTGATCAGCCAACAGAATTCCGTTGCTATAACAAACCTCGGGCTGCAAGAAAAACTCCAAACTCCAAACTTAGGCTCTATCAGCCCCCCCACCCCTATCATCACTCACAGCACCTGAGGCAAACAACAGACACTTCCCTACCAGCCAGTCCGTTCGTCTACACAGCGTGAATAAGTCGATTCTAAGGGAGCCATTGGTACACACAAAGCACTTTGCCCTACCTTAACACAGCAAAGCAGCCTGCTATATCGTTCTGCAGGATTCCCTCCCAAACCCAGGTACAACCAAGGAGAGTAGTTTGGATTCGTGGGCAGTAATCTGGCCTCAAAGGTCACTATCTCCAGAATGGTATTATGGCTTTCAGAAAAGCAACTTCATATGTGCAGAGACCAGAAGATATACTACAGCCATTCTACATTTAGACTCATTGCTGCTGTGGCTGCCTATTGTAAACCAACTATAACTCAGCTGACAATGTGGGGAGGGGCCGTGAGTCAGCACAAAATGGCTGACACCCAATGTCCATCGAACCCCAAAAGTAAAACCTGATGAAATTTATTATGTAGCCATGCCTGACAGAATGGCATCTTTGTGAGGGTTCTGTATAAATATGGCCTCAAGGTCAGACCCCATTGACTTTGCCAGTCTGCCTGTGTATACCTGTGCCTTTCTGTGTGCCTGCATGTGCCTGGGTGCCTACCAACCTGGTCTTATCTGCCCAAGTCTCCTCACAATCTCTTCAGCCTCCTGTACCCTTTTCCCTTCCTGGCACCTGAGCACGAACCTCTCAACACAAACTTGAGCTCATTTGCCCTCTGACCTCTGCCACAGAAAGGTAAAATGAAGCAAAGCGGTACCATGCTAAAGGCAGGGGGGCAGCTTTCACCAAATACCCAGAGCTTCTGACAAGTTAACCTTAGACAATGTTCCTGAGGAACACATGTCTATTGTTTAAATTTTGGTCCTAACAGGTATTCTCTTAAACCAACAGAAACAAAGTTAAAATGCACATTATTTTTTTAACTTTATTTTAAAAAACAAAAAGAAAAGAAAAAAATTTTAAACATTTTTGCATAAATGTATACAAATACAATTGTGTCAGTGCTTGGATTTTTTTTTTCTTTTTCTTTTTTTTAAGGTTTGATACTCTGCATTAGGGTCTTACTATTTACAATGAGCAAAAAGTACATGTAAAACAGGGTGTAACCCGGAATTAGTCAACGTGTTCTTGGTGTGTAAGGATTGAGCATGACTTTTTTGTTTGTTTGTTTTCTTTTCTTTTTTTCTTGAACTTCACACAGTCTGTGAGTTGTTTCTGGGGCAGTCCGAGCCTCTGGGGTTAGCATCCCACTGTCAGTGACTGCATATTGTGTCTGTTCTTTTGTGACTGGGTTATCTCACTCAGGATGACATTCTCTAGATGCAGCCATAAAATGCACATTATTATAGTTGCTTTGTTTATGGTGTTTTAGACAGTCTCCCTATGCTGACTAAGTTAGTCTAGAAATCACCATGTACCCCAGGCCAGGCTCAAACTCAGTCCTCCTGCTTCCTCTTCTGAGTGCTGGGATCATAATAGGCACGCCCCAACACGCCTGGCGAAACTTATCTTTTAGATTAGTTAAGGCAGAACGAGGAAAACGCCATACTTTTTGTTTTTCATGTAAGTAATTGTGTCGTCACAGATTAGCAGTGGACACTGGAGCCGCACTAACCGGCGTCTGGCACTGTCCGTCCTCTTCCTGTTTGGATGCTGAAGTACATTAGGAACGCAGGAAGACACACTTGTGGGTGGAGCATGATGCTCTGCCCCATTCGAGAGTCTCACAGAAGACAGTCAAAGGGATGGCAAAGGAACGGGTGATCTGAGGTTGAAAGGCACACAGGGGCAGGCACTCCCAAAATGCATTAGCCAGGAAGCTACTTCTACCCAACACCCTTCACTTAGTGGTGTTAACAAATGTTTTTGGATCAAGGTGGGAGAATTGAGCAATTTGAAGGTATGTCGTGGGGCAGCAAGGCTGTTACTTCCTTGCTGGTTTTCATTGTTAATCGTGATGTGTCTGGATCCTTGGAGATGGGGCTCACGTACCTGAGCAAATAAAGGCATTCAGTGAAGGAACAGATAACTTTCTTGATAGTGGAGGGACCCATGACTTCTAGAAACCAGGAGTCCACCTGTGAACAGATAACTTCCTTGATAGTGGAGGGACCCATGACTTCTAGAAACCAGGAGTCCACCTGTGGGATCCTGTGAGTGGACCCAGATGACATGAGTGAAACATCCACAGTTAACGTTAACTTCTTCAGCTAGCCTTAGCCTTACAACTGCTTCTTTGTGATGAAATCCCAAGTGATCACCCACAGGGCATCATTGTACTGAGCCCCCTTTGAAGTTGTGAAATACTCTGGGAAATCAGATATGATAAAGGCAAGGGGACAAACAGCAGAAAGGTTATGGGTTGTTCCAAGAAAATAAATCAGCGGACTCTAGTGGGCCCAGAAGGTCATAGTCAGAATCACCTTACCAGGGAAACATCTCCAGGCATTGAGCATGGCCAACATTCAGGAGCTGCCTTACCAATGTAATGATACACACTAGCTCTCCAAGCATCAGGGCTGGATCTTCCAACTCTGCCCCTAACTGAGCTGAATGTATCTAAACTGGTTAATTATATACCCTGTGACTCCATTTCCTTCTCTAGAGAAATAACAGCATCAGCCCTTCGCTGGGGAGTCGTTAAGAAATTAGACGGTACACACAAGGTGTTGAGTAAAAAGCCAAGCAGGTCTGAAAGCTACAATTACCGCTTTGAGAAAACTAATCCAGACAAAGCAGTAAAAGAGACAAAATGAAAGACGAGGAGACCTGTTCATAAACTGCCAATTCATTGGTCATGTGCCTTGGGAATGGCAGCTTCCTATGTACTTACCATATGATCTAGCAATTACACTCAAGAGTATTCATCTCAGATAAATGGAACCTAAAATTGACTCTAAAGCCTATAAACTAATATTCCTAGTAGCTTCGTAAGCACCCCAAATAGAATAAAACTAATGTCTGTCAAGAGCTGAATGGTTAAACAAACCGTGCTACAACCATAGTATAGAGTATTAGTAAGCAGTAAAGAGGAGCAAGCAACTCAAATGGGTCAAAAGACTCATGATGAGCGGACAGAGCCAATCCCCAGAGGTTAAATACTGTGTGGTGGCACTTACGTAATCTTGAGATGACAACCACTTAGCTAATAACGGGAAGGGGGAGAGATGTGGCTGTAAAGGAGCACACGGGGTCTTTGTGATTTATCTTGAGTGCAATGGAGGATGCATGCATCCAGAACTACATCTATATATAAACAACACGTACACAAGTGTGTGCATGATAAACTCACATGTGTGTGCATGATAGACTAATGCAATCCTAATCAAGTCTGTGAATACAAGACTGTCGATTTCCAGGTCCTGATATTATCTTGCACTTACCTCAAAGAGAAGCTGGGTCAGGAATATATGGGACTTCCAGCACATTCCCCAACCTTTGCTGGGGACTTTTTCCCCCCAACTTGAGTATTTCTGGATGTTTAAATCCACTAAGAATTTTGAAGAAATAATGGCAATTCAATAAAGAATCAGACAATTGGGGTACAGGAATGGCTAAGAGGTTAAGAACACTGGCTGCCCTCACAGAGGAGCCAGCATTGGTTCCCAGCACCCACATGGTTGCTCACAACAGTCTGTAACTCCAGTTCTAGGAATCTAGTTCTCTTCTAGTCTCCATGAGCACCAGGCACACACATGATTCAGATGTATACGTAAGAAAATATTTTTGTAAACTAAAATAACATCTTAACTCAACCATTAAAAGTATTTCTCGCTCTGGCAGAGACCCAGGTTAAGTTCCCAACACCTACATGGTGGATAATCAACTGTATCTCCATTTTCAAAGGATACAAAGCCATTTTCTGACCAGCACGGGCACTCCATGCACATGCTGTGCAGATATATTATAATAATATAATATATTAATAATTAAGCATTTTAATCCAAGAATTGCCACAGCTGTAGCTATGCTACATGAATTCACGTCTCCCCGCAGGTTTTTTCTTGGATAAAGCAGATAGGAGTTTACAGGTCTTCACAAAGTAACTGAGGGCTAGAAAGTCTGGAAATAGGAATTGGCATTCTAGTGGCAAGGCTTTCTTAAAGCAGCGGGTGGCTCAGCTGCCAGGCTCACGGGACAGGAAGATCATGAACTGACAAAACTCGAGTCTAATGGAACGCACTGTCTGTCCATCGATAAAGTTCTACTGGGACTCAGCAACGCTCATTAGTTTCCATGACGTGTGCTTTCACTCAACTGTAGCTGAAGTGAGTGGATCCAGCAGAGGCCACGTATCCTACAGCAAAGCATTCACGGCCAGTCCCTGGTTAGGAACACAGCCAGCTAACCAAGCTCAAACACCAAAGAAGAGTTCCTGCTCTTCTCAACAAGGAGCTGCCACTGCCAAAATGCCTTTTCTCTCTGAGTAGGACTGTAACCTACCACCCGTTCCAAAACTGGGGCAGATGCATGTGACTGGTGGAGAGCTAGTCATATGGCCCAAGACTAAGCTGCAAGGGAAGCTGAAAATCTGAACACCATATTTGCCAGGACTCAAAGCAGGCAAAGACTAATGTAGAAGAGGATCTCTGACAACAGAGAGGCAAAGGAACCACACAGAAAAGGCACAGAGACTGTGGTTAGACCCAACACGCACAATCCAAATGAGCTGGATACCATTGTTCATAAAACTCAAACACCGGTTTACAGTTAATTTGCTGTTTAAAGGCATTAATATTGGTCAATATTTGCTACCCCACATTTCTATTTGCAGACAGTCATCTTTTGGTTCTCTTTCTTACCTTCTATACTGTATATTTATCCCTGGGCTGGAAGGGCGTAGATCCCTTTCTAATGCTCTTAGTTTTCTGGGAGGTAACATGGTAGCCAATCAGAGTCTCTTTAATTGTATGTGCCTATAATAAAGTCAATTTTAAAGAAAAGATGCCACCAGGCAGGCCTAAGATTCTAGGAACTTTCTGTAAGAAAATGCATTTTGTTGACTATAAGGCCACATCTTCCTGCTCATAGAACTAACTCAAATGTCTTGCCTGACCAAAATTCCACCTGTCTGAAGCTTATGAGTAACTAGAAATGAGAAGAGAGGGAGAAAGAGAGAGGGAGGAAGGGAGGGAAAGAAGGAGGGAGGAAGGGAAGGAGAGAGATTTCAATTACTATAGAAATCCTCTCATTCTTAACATCTTCAAGTTTTACAGAATCCTCTGCCTCCTGGGGGTGCTGCACCCTGACACAAACTGAAAACTTCTGACTCACAGATTTATTCCAGCTAACAGCTGCCAACACATTTCCAATTGAGACAGACATAGAGCTGACTGGAGGAAGGAGATGAAAGGCACACATCGTAAGTGCTGGAGCTGAGTCACAGCGATCCAAATCCAAGGCCCCTCACGTGTGTCCTGAAAAATACATAAAAATCACACTGGTGTATGTGTGGTGTGTGTGTGAGGGGGGGTGATATTTATATACAGGAGCATAAAGAGACAGAGGAGGGCCTTAGATCTGGAACTGGAGTTACAGGTAATCTTAAGCCAGCACCTGAATGCTGGGAACTAACCCAGGACCCTGTACAAAAGCAGTGAGTGTTTTTTAACTGCCAAGCTATTTCTCCAGTCCCAACACAGCATTTCACTGGGTGCCAGTGATTTGAACTCAGCTCCTTAGGCCTGCAGAGTGGCTGCTCTTGCCCACTGAGCCTGCTCTCCAGCCCTGACTCTACTTCTGCTTGGCTGCCTCAGGTTCTTCCCCAGGTTACTACTCTTCATGAGTTTCCTATCCTCTCAGAGACAAGACTGTCACAAAGCATCACACACCCTTGGTTTATGGGAAGTGAAATATCCCACAAGGAGGTCACAACAATTTCATAGGAAGATTTCTAGATGCACCAAGAAAATAAAACCCAAACTTGAAGGAAATGAAATTCAAAACCTAAAGTTAACTTCAGCACGTCTGCCAAAAATTATTTTCCAGACCTGACAAGACAGAGGCCTGACACAGCAGGTGACACCTCTTTATCAGCTTCAAGAACTACAGGGCACATAATTAGCACCCAATTAGTTATTAATAACTTAATATTCACACATCTGCTGAAACTCTCTAAGGTGCACAGAGTAATTTCAATGTGATTACGATCATCTCTGTTAGGGTAGGTGCTGTATAAATAATGAATTTGTTTCCAGAGCCTGGGGGAAGGGAAGGGGAAAACTGGAAAATACAAGGGGTCACGTTGGGTAAGGGACTAAACCCAACAGAGTTGCAAGACTTACATTCAAATTAAATATTATAGTGTATGTCAATCTGACAATTCAACAGAGTTTGTTGGTTTCAGCTATATAGAATCATCTGTGTTGGATGAAATACCTCAACATGCTTTTCATGAAGCAAGGATACCAGCTGGCCATTGTAACTGGTCAATAGGCAACTAAGGTTAGAGGAAATTGAGTTCAAGGCCAGCCAAGACTACATACAAACCAAAGACTGGAGTTGTACTTGGTATAGATGTACAAAACCTTAGGCTATATCTCTTCCCCAACCTACCCCATCACTAAATTTAAAAAAATTTAAAAAGCTAGCATATCAAGAATTGCTTTTTATAAAGATGCTATCATATGCCATTTGAGCTTGTAGTCATTTTAAACAAGTACATATACACTACTTTATTGTTTTATTTAAGGCAAATGTCCTCACTGTAAGATGGTTCCCTACTGTAAGCAATAACTCACAAACAAAGAAACCCAGTGAAGTGGTTTGAGTATGCCTAGCCCAGGAAGTATCACTATTTGGAGGTGTGGCCTTGTTGGAGTAGGTGTGTCAATTGTGGGCTTGGGCTTTAAGAAGAATATCAACCAACCAACCCCCCCCCCCCCAGAGCTTCCAGGGACTAAAACACCAAGCAACGAGCACACATGGAAAGACCCATGGCTCCAGTTGCATATGTAGCAGAGGACAGCATTGGGAGGAAAGGCCTTTGGTCTAGTGAAGGCTCATTTTCTCAGTGTAGTGGAATGCCAAGGTACTGAGGTGGAACTGGGTGGTTGGAAGTGGGAGCATCTTCATGGAAGCAAGGGGGGATGGGAGTGGAGAAAGGGGGGATAACATTTGAAATGTAAACACAGAGAATATCTAATAAAGATGATGATGATGATAAAAAGAGCCTTGTCCTAGCTGCCTGAAAGCCACTATCCTAGCAGCCTTCAGATGAAGATGTAGAACTCTCAGCTCCGCCTGCACCATGTCTGCCTGGATGCTGCCATGCTCCTGCCTTGAAGATACTGAACTGACATTCTGAACCTGTAAGTCAACCCCAATTAAATGTTGACCCTTTAAGAGTTGCCTTGGTCATGGCATCTGTTCTCTGCAACAAAACACTGACTAAGATACCCAGGCTCATGTAATTTGTCAAATATGAGCACATTTCATGAAGGACACAAACTGATGCCACTGCCCCTGAGCACCATGAGCCTGTTAACTCCTTTCCTCCAAGGACTCATTCAAGACCCACATGAGAGCTGGAGAGATGGCTCAGCACTAGGAGTGCTTGCTGCTCTCACAGAGGACCTGAACTCACCCACAGTGGGCATCCCACAGCCACAGGGAACTCCAGCTTTAGGGAGTCCAGTGTCTCCACAGGCAACTGCACTGGTGCGCATATGCCCACAAAGAGACACACACATAAGTAACACTTCAAAGGACCTCCTCCCCCATGGACGGACTTGATTGAAGGCCCCGACTGCTCAGTCTATTTGTCCAGACTTGGTGAAAATCTTGCTTTCACTGCTGAGATTTTTTAGGACAAGTTACTTTGTCTCCATATCATCAAACGACCTCTCGTTTTCACAATAAAGCTCCTGAACAGGTCTTAAAGTGTAATCTCTCCACCCCGAGCAACCGGCTTTCCAAACAAACATCCCACTGCCTTGGCCCTGGCTGGGACCCCTTATCTGAAAGGGCTGGGCAAGGAGAGCTTCTGATTTGGGCCTTTTCAGATCATGAAACATTTGTATGTGCATAATGAGATGTGTGTGGGAAGGGACCCACGTCTAAACTTGAACAGTGTTTCAGCACAGCTCACACACAGAGCCTGCTTCATTTCCTTCCGTCCTCCCTGTGCACCTGCATCTCAGCTGTGATAAGGGACAGGTGTGGAATTTTCCACTCCCAGTGTCAAGTCAGCTCAGAAAGTTTCAGCTTCTCGATTTTCAGATTTAAGAAGCTTGACATCTACCAAGCATCCCTTATCCACACGGGGAGCCTGGCTTGCGGAGCATGCAGAAACCTAGAACAATAACACACCATGTCTGTCTGTCAAGGATGGGAGAGAATGGAGGGAGAAAACAGAGCTGTCCAGTGTGTTCAACACAAAACACATTCTGGTGACAGATCTAAATTACACCACAGCTGGCTACACTCAAACTGCCCAAATAAAACCAAAACATTTTAGACAGTGGTAATGACTCCTATTAAATTCTTTCTTGGCCTGGAAAAATGGCTTAAGAGCTAGCCCCTCGTGCATAAGTACCTGAGCTCTGATTCTCAGAACTTAGGTAAAAAGTGAGATGCTGTGTAAACACCTATAATCCCAGACATGCAGATATGGAAGGAAGGCAGATCCATGGAAGAGCAATGGCTAGCAGCAGACAAGGCAGGCCAATGTTCTGGCCAATGACAGAGCTTGTCTCAAAACAAAGGATGGAGGAGCCTGAAAGGCAACACCAGAAGTGGTTCTATGACCTCCAAGCACAGCATGGTGCTATGCACACTGTAGCCACATAGGCAGACAAGCTCTGGCACACACTCCATGCATGCATAGCCTTACACATGTAGCTTAAATATGCTACACAGGCATACTCAGGAATGGCTGAATCCTCCCTGCCCATTTCTCCCAAGAATGCTCCCTTGAAGATTTCAGGCATCAAAGACAATTTTATGAATATTTGTGACCATCCAGACAATTTTTGGAAGAATAAGAAATAACCAAAACCAGGAACTAGAGCGTTATCTCAGATGTTAAGAGCATATACTGCGCTTCCAGACCACCCTGGTTTGGCTCCCAGCATCTACATCAGTGGCTCACAACTATTCCCAATTCCAGTTCCAAAGACTCCAACGCCCTCTTCTGGACTCCACGTTAACCTGCATTCGCATGCCCAAGCAGACAGACAGACCAGCACATTGAAAATAAAATAGTTTGCATGGGGGGGAGGGGGGGGCTGGCTTCAAGGCTTATTCAAGAAGGAAATGAAATCATTACGCAACGAGGTAAGTGTAGCTTCTAAGTGAGGCAAGAGCAAATGCTGCCTGAAACTCTGTATAAATAGTCACTTAGCACTTCCAAGGAATTTATTTTAAGGAAAGAAGGATATGAGTTGAGATTTAGTTAGAAAGATTTCATCACCAAACTCATTATCACATCCAAAATTGTAAGCACCATTTACTTAACAATAAGGGAAGAGCTAAGCAAAATCAGGGCACATGCATTAAATCAACATTTCTCCACAGTTGATTTCAGAGGCGTATTTAATGGCCTGGGACAGCTCTCAAAGGAAAGAGATCGATGCAATAACAGGCAGATGACACAGGCTTAAAGCAGAATTCACTTCCACTCTAAAAGCAGGGTGATGTGAACACACACACACACACACACACACACACACACACACAGAGAGAGAGAGAGAGAGAGAGAGAGAGAGAGAGAGTTAGCAAGACATTCAAAGCATTTACTTTACCTGTATTTATTACAAAGAACATATGTGGTTTTATATTAGAGAAGCAATAAAGGCTTTGCTGCTGACACCTTGCCATTTTTTCTCTTTTAATTTACAGAAAACTTCTCACATGCATTACAATAAACAGCACAGAGAAGCCCAAACCATGTCCTCATGACCTGCCTCAGGATAAGCTCATGTTAATCCTGCTTCACAATACACCCCCGTTCTCCTTTCTGTAGTCTGAAAAGAACCTGAAACAGTCATTCAGAAACATGTGAGATAGGAACTTTTTAAAAATGTCATACTATTGATACACCTTTTTTAAAAAAGTCAACAGACATTCCCGTTAAGGTTTAGATCAGCAAATACACTCTTTGCTCCCTGACTAGATCAGGATGCATATGAGGGCCAGATAGGTGAACTGATTGATGTTGATGGTCAACCTGACAAGATCTAGAATCACCTTTGAGATACACCCTGGGCGTGGCTGGAGGAACTTCTGCCTCATTTTAACTAAGGTGGGAAGTTCGGCCTTAAGCTCAGCTTCATCCTATAGGCTGGGGACTTTGGGCAGAGCAGTAACACACATTTCTGTCTGCTGCTAATGGGCACATGTGACCAACAGCCTGACTTTCTGGCTGACATGTCTTCCCTGTCATGACAGGCATCCCTCCATCCTGTGAGGAACAAAGAAGCCTTCCTTCCTCGTCAGCTACTTAGCTACAAGACGAGTCACTAATACACTAGGTCTGTCTCTAAGTCCTTCCACCAAGAGCTTTTGTCTCCAGCTCTCTTTTTTCTCCTTTGCAGTTTATAATTTATGGGTCACATTTAGACAGTCTCCAGGTGGTGTGAAAAGCTCCTCGCTTCCCTGTGATGGCTGTTTGAGGTGGTTGACTACCAAGGTAACTTATATCTGACCAATGGGACTGATCAGGTGGTTTTTGTAAGGCAACTTCTTTGGAAACAACCCTCTATTTTCACAGCTTTAGTCCCCAGAATAGTTTCATTGAGGAAGACTTGTCTTCTTCTTAATTAAAAGCAGGGTTGTGTTTTTGTTTTTATTGTTATTTGGGGGTGGGTGGAGATGGAATCTAAGCGGTACATATAGGACAATGGAGCTATAATTCTATCCCAAGAACTACTATTACTTTCCTTTGAGATAGATTTTTGTAATACAGACTGGCCTTGAACACAGATTCTCCTGTCTCATCTTCTCTATTATTCTCCTTTTCAGGTTTTTATTGTACTTTTATTTATTCATTTAGTGTGCACACATGTGAATGTGTGTGGGGATGACATACGGAGGTCACGGAGCAAAGTGGAGGAGTCACTTCTGTTTCCACAATGTGGGTTCTGGGAACAGAACTCAGGTTCTCAAGCTTGGCAGTAGGTGCTTTAACCCTGAGCCATCTCACAGTTATTCTTCTGTTCAAACACACAAATTTTACACATTAAAATTTTCACTACATAAAGTATAACTAGAAGTCACAATCCAAAGTCTCATTATTTTCAAATTAAATTGTAAATTTCAGAAGAACCCCCCCCCCAAATGGCTAGGCCATCCCTCAATGCTGTGTCTTTCTCCAGGCAATGGGTGATATGTTGCTTTGTGTTATGCTGGCACACGCACTCACACACACGTGCATACACACACACATGCATGCACTCACACACATACACATACACACTCCAGCTCTCTCTCACACACACACACATGGGTCAGGGTGGAGGAGTGGTAGGAGTGTGTTTGAGCATGGTGTAGACCTCCCTTCAGCAGATGGTGGCTGGTACATTGTTGCTCTTCAATTTATTTCCAAAATGTCAGGTGGACTCAGCGTTATTCCCCAAGACCAAATCAGATTTCTGTGACCTGAGCCCAAGCTGTGGGGTGAGCCGGGAAAGCTCCTCACATAAGGGGAGCAAAGCAGTGCCCAGGAAAAACGAAACTGCCAGCCAGAACTCAACTGAATGACGCCTTTACAAATTGGAAGGAGGATGGACCCAAGGCGAAGAAGCCGCGTTCCCCAGTGCGGGGTCACAGGCTGTGGCAGAGAAAGACGGCTAGAGGGCCCAGCTAATAACTCAGGGTCAGAGCCTGGGCTTCTGCCTCAGTGCTTTGATGTTTGTAAACTAACAATGCAGCAGAATGAGAGGCAGGGAAACAGCCCGACCTGCAGCCCAGCCAGAGCAAACCACAGTGTGTGGTTGCCTCTGGACCTACAGATGGAAAGTTCAGCCAGGCCCTCCTCTCCTGCCACCCCGGTCTCCTCAGAAGGCATTCATTAGCTAAGTGTGCACCAGCCCACAGGGAAGGGGCCCTGGCCATTAAATATAAACACAAAACAAAAGTGAACCCATCCCTTCCAAATCTCAGGCGTCGGCAGCCAGCAAGGTTTACTTCCTCTTTTAATTTCTCTAAACCGCAGTACGGCCAGGAATGACAAGCCCCTGCCTTCTAGATTGGGGCGGACCCCTCCCAAACCACACAAAGAATTAGTGGGCTTTGTTTGGGGGGTTTAATTATTACCAGATTTCATAAGGGCGTCTGCTGTCACTCTTAGCCCTGGATTAAGAGTCTGAGTCCTGATGACGTGTCTTCTGTCTAAACAGAACCACAAGCCCGTCTGCAGTGAGGCAAAACACCACAAAGCTGCTACACCTTAAAGGAACTGGGAATGGCTACACAAATGACAGAAGAACCATCTTGGTGACTTCTCTTAAAAATACATCACAAAAAGGATGGAGGGAAAACAGGACAAAGAACCACACGTGAGGAATTTTTCATTGCCCTAGATGGGTGAAGTGATAATTATATCATAAATGTTTCAGCTCAGGGGACAACCACCCACCTGGCTTTTTACCCTCCTAAATCTGAATTCTGTACTTAGGATCAAGGCCATGCAAAGGGCAATGGTTTTGTTGGCTGTGGCCCACACTGGCATCCCCAGTTCTGAGGGCACGCTCTTTGCAAGAACGAGGCAGATGAGAAACTGCGTTCATCGCTAGAACCACTGTGGCTCCCAAGTTAGCAGAAACCCCTAGGAGATCATCGGAAAGGTTCAGCTTGGAAGAGAGATGGTTCGGTGGGTAAAACACATGCTGCAAATACCTGAGGAGCAGTCTGGATGCTCAAGACTGAGAGAAAAGCAGTAGAACAGGGGGTGGGGGACTGAGGGGTGGATCTTGAGAGCCCCGTGCCATCCAGTATAGCATGAACAAGGACCGTCTCAAGAGAAAGGACATAAGAAGTCAACACCCTTCTCTGGACTCCACATGTATACGCACTAGTGTAAACAGCCACAAACACGTGCGTGTATGAGCACTCACACACAAAGTCAAGCTGCAGATTTTGCCTTGTCAATATGCCTCAAGTTTTAATGTAAGAAAAAAGCCAGCTTGAACTTTCCCTAGCCAAAGCTGGAAGGAAAAGCCTCTCTTCAATCTCCTCCCACTGTGCACCCCAGACCATCAAACAGCAAAAGGTACGCACTATGCAACCGGTCACTTTCCCTCCAGATATCCAAAAGCCATCTCGTTAAGAGCCCTGGCAGAGAGTAGAAGGAACTCTAGAGCCCTGAGCCCTTCCTGGTGTAGAGCCATCATATTTTGAAGGTGATCCAAAAAGAATCCAGAAGTCAGAGCATAAAGTACCCCAAAACAGATGGCTCTTACATCACTGCAGTGGGTGTGGCAGTGGGTGAGACCTGAGTCTACCAGTTAGATGAAAAGCCAGTCTGACCACATAGTTCATCCTTGCACTCCATTACAGTCAAGTCCTGCTAGCTACATGATAATAACCGGTGATTTTATGCCCCCTGGGCATTTGCCTTGTCTGTTTAAAGGGTGGAAAATGGTGGTAGCTCGTTTGGGTTGTATTAGGATTAGTTTATGCTACAGAACCTGGTTCTTGGATTACAATGGGCAAGTTGTACCAACGAAAGGAAGAAGAGGAGGAAGGCCAGCACCAACCATACGTTGGAAGGAACCAGGGTACTGCCCCACTTCTCTGACTTCTCCCAAGAGCAGCTTTTGTTTGGGGAAAAGAAAAGACAGTGATGGCTTTCCTCTGCCTATGGACCACATCCTCCACAGTCCTCCTTTAAGGCCACACTCACAGGAAGTATTCAAACAAGGAATGGGGCTATCAATCATGGACCATAGGCAGAACTGTGAAAAAGCAGGTGGAGCAAGAACAGAAAATGTCTCGATAGTAGGGACTGCGTTCAAGGTTATGTGACACACTCCAAGAGTCTCTTAGGAGGTATTCAGGGGTAGCCCTGGTCCTAGGTGAGGCCTGCTCGGCTACTTTGTTTCCATTGCTGTGATAAACATCATCATCAGAAGCACTGTGGAGAAGAGTCTGTCAGCTTATAATGTCCAGTCTGTCCCTTACCAAGGAAAGCCAAGGCAGGGGGAACTGAAGGACATGTTTCAGTCTTTATTTTGTAGCCCATCACTGAGGAAAGCCAGGGCAGGAGCTCAAGAGGAAACTTGAAGACAGAAACTATGGAGGAAGCTGCTTATAGGCTAGTTCAGTCTGCTTTCTTATACAACCCAAGAACACAGGCCCAAGGTGACATCATTCCCAGTGAGCCAGGCTTCTACACATCCATCATCAATCAAGAAAATATCACCACAGACTTGCCTACGGCCTATTTGGTGGAAGAGTTTCCTCGACTGAGGTTCTGTCCTTCCCAAGGTGGGAAAATTTGTGTCCCACTAACAAAAAACTATGCAGCACACCTGCTTTGTGCCGAAGGCTCTGGAAAGACGGTCACCTTCTGTTCCACATCTGGCATTCAAGGTTGCTGGTTCTGCTGGTGATGGCAGTGTGTTGGGTGGTGCTGTCCATCCTTGTCCAAGCTATCCTTAAACTCATGGTAATCGTCCTGCCTTGGCCTTCTAGGTGCTCATATTACAGGTATGAGGCACTGCTCCGAGGAATTTCTAATCTTAAATTTACAAGTTTAAAACGCTCCAAAATCTAAAAGTTTCTGAGTAGTGACAAAACCATGGGGGGGGGGGGGGCCTGTCACTTTGAGCATCGGATATTTGGAATGCTCAGATCAGTGATGCTAATCCAGCAGAGTTCTAGGAAATACTCCAAAACGATGCTAGTTCCAGACCCCCAAATCTAGAAGCATCGTGGTTTCAGGTACTGAGGGTAAGAAGTTCTCAGCCCTTAATAACTTCCCAGCACAATTCTGAAGGAACAGCTTCCAGTCAGGAACGTCTCCAGTTGTATCCTGCAGTCCTTTAAGATGGGTCCCAGCTCTCAGTGGTCACTGGAATGTGGGCATGCGGCAGAGCCACACACTCTCTTAAGGACAGTGCTTCTGTCTGGGTAAATACCAGGTCACAGGCTCGAATCACACGGCGGTTCTGCTATGTCTCCATTAGGAAGGAAACAACATGCTCAGAGTCCTAGACCATGTTTAAAAGCAGTTTTCTCAGAACATGGCCAATAAAAACAAACACAAGCCCACAAAATACCACGTTGTCAAGAGAGCTGAGGAATCGGCAGACCTGGCCAGCTCCTGGGAAAGATGGGTTTCAGCCCCCAAATCACAGCCACCTCTGCTTCCCAGAAACTGAAAGTTCTTGAGAATAAGGCAGCCACTGGAATAGAAAGTGTTCATCTGGATTCTGGTAGTTCCCACCATCCCTCTCAGGAAGTCTCAGGTAATTCTCTAGACTCCATGTTCTTCCTTGAAAAACAACCCTAAGCAACATGCCCAGCACACGTGTGCATACATGGACCCATGTTATGGAGTCCTCTCAATAGCTCAGTAAGACATGCCACTGTTCCCATTTTCAGATGTGAAAAAATTAACTCAGCTCTGCTTTAAGGAGCTTCAGTAATGCAATCAGACAATGAGCGGTAACCAGGCCAGAGGGAACGTGACAGACACTTCACACCAACATAAAAAGGGTGAGCCCTCCAACTGCATGCACACCAGTTCCTAGGAGGACAGCCCTGTCCCTCTCCACAGAGAAGAGCTGTGACATGGCGGGGAGGTCACGCTGTCTGCAGAGCATTCTCATCTGTGAGTCATACAATGTCAGACCAAGAAGATAAGATGCTGCCAGTTGGCAGAAGATACGGGCTTGAAACAAATGGATCACGCACAGCTGATCAATCAATTGTTCATACTTTCAGCCAGTGGACCCTCTACCAACAGTGTAGCTTTTACAGGACTGACTGCTAAGTAAATGCAGTGCTTCACAGTAAGGAACAGATCCAACGCTGCATCACAAGTTTGTCTCAGCACTGGCTTCAGCCCACAGTTATTCATGCATAATGGTGATCACTTTAAAGCCAGAGTCTGGAGTCTGCGGAAGGACCGTGACTTCAAGAAAAACCTGAGCTACATAATGAGACCCCATCTGAAAAACCAAACCAAAAGGAAAAAGGGGAAAGCATTTTAAACGGGTAAATTATGTACTGTGTGAAGTCTATCTGGATAAAGTTATCACAAATGAAAGCATCTAGGTCATTCGACTGGAAGTTTTCAGCCAGCCAGCTTATCATTACTAGGAACGTAAGGACCCTTTCTTTCTGTATATTTCAAGCTTCTTTTAGTCTCCTGATTGACAGGGTTGTCTTTCACCAACTCATTTTACTAAATTTACATCTAGAACAGAAGCTCTCAGAGAAGGATGGTAGGGTCAGAAGACATGGCAGGCGGTACTGTGTATGTTCATGTAGGAGTGGGAAATTCTGAGGTGCTTGGCACACTCAGATGACCACAGACATGGACTGATTAATATATAACTCAAAAAGCTACAAGAAAAGATTTTTTTGACTATTTCTACCATAAAGAAATGATATGTATTTGAGGAAATATGTATGTTCAATCTGATTTTAAACATTACAGAATGTATACGTAGGTCAAAATATCATATGGGATATGTCATTAATATGCACAACTATGTTCTCCTACATCACTTTTAAAATAATTTCAAAGGCTAGGGTTGTGGCTCTGCTGGTAGCATGCTTGCCCTGTTTGATCCCTAGCACTGTATCAAAACAAGCACAGTGTAGACAGTTATGAAGGCAGCCCCTGAGAATGATAGCAGAAGACCCAGCAGTTCAAGCACATCCTTAGCTATATAAGACCCCGTCTCAAAAAAGCCTACGTAGTTAAAAAATAAATGGTCTATGCAGCAAAAGCATGCCTGCAGTGTGGCTGCTTGACAGGCTTTGAGGAGAAGAGTGAAGTCTTTTCTCTGCTCAGGCAGCACATGTCTGTATTTTACAAGGTCTCAACTCCCGTCTGAACCTTGTCTATTATAAACACAGGCTTTAGATCTCTTCTCACTTTGAGATCCTTTACACCGTTGACTATTTGCAGGGCGAGCAAATGCAATCAAACATTGAAGCTTCGAGGAGATTAGACAACTGCCAGGGTCTGAACTATATCAACAGCTTGAAGCCGGCTCACTCAACGGTGCGGTGACAGCATTACACCTGTAAAACACACACAGCTAAGGTGTTCTCTTCAGACATGCCACCACATTCCAGCGCTGTGCTGAGTCTCACGGACAGGCATTCTTCCCGGAGCTGTTAACCCTGAGACACATGCTGGTCCAGGCACGTAGTAAACCCGGAAGACATGGAGATGCATTCCGAGGTTGGCTGACTGAGGGTCTAAATAGAAGCTGTCATGTGCAGTTTGTGCTTTAAAAAGAGTGCTTTCCTATTTCTTTCTTTCTCTCTTTATTTGCAGAACCAGTGTTTCAGTGCTGTTTCGCAGACTCTAAGAAACAATAATCACTCAACAAACTAGACAAAGGTAAGAGCCACTGTTTAAAAACCCACAGTTGGGCTGCACAGACTTTTCATGTTCTTACACTTCATACGTAATACCTTAGAAAAAATCCCTTATATATCACTCACACCATATTAGGTTAAAATATACGTGTATTTATGTGCTCATCTAACATGTTACATTGTTGGGTAAATGTGTTCATTTACACTGTGAAAACTTAAACGAAACGGAAGAATGTGTTTGGGTTTGATGGAGATGCTACCATCCTTTGTATATAAAGGATGTGAACCCATGGCCTCTGGCATCTGTGCTTACAAGAAGCAACTCCTTGCCTGTTCAACCATATTTTCTAGCCAGCGTCCTAAACCCTGTCTGCATCCTGTCATCTTCTCTTGCCCAAATGCCACCTCTGCAGATCAGACCGTTCTCCTTAACTGCCTAGACTCAGGATAATCAATGTTCCTGCGCCTTGTATCAGAATTGATAAACGGATCTGCCTTTGTATAAACGGAGTAGACTTGCAGGCAAGTTCCACATATCACTCAGATATGTTTCTCCGGTCCCCGTGTCACAAACATAAAGTTTGTCACCCGCTTGCAGTTTCCTTCTTTATCAACTAAGTAGTAAAATAAACATGATGTGTTCTTATCACTACTACTACTACTAGACGACAATGACGTCTTTGAAATGGGCCCACATGAATTTGGATATAATCAATATAATGATAATAATAACAGTAAGAGAAATAATAATAACACACCCACACTTAAAAAGTTTGCACCCAGCAAGAAGTGGGCACCCTGTTTTAACTTTATACCTTTAAGGAAGCAAACAAAGCCACCGGCAGCTTTAGTCCATTTAGACTGAAGATGTGGATTCTATTCTTTAAATACTCATGGCTATTACTACTCTATGAAGAGGGTGTGTTAATATTGCTTTCTACCCTTGGTGTCAAAGAGATTTGAAGCGATAAATATTTTGAACCATGCCAAACCACAAATGCATTGCAAAGAATGTCAGCCAAACTCAAAAAATTCCTTTGGCTGCACCAATCTTTAGAAAGATCCCCTCCTGGTAAGGCTTGGAATTCCGTGGTAAAACGTGGACCTGCAAAGGCACAGGATCTATGTTCCACCACCAGCTTGGAAGAAAAGGGAAAGAAGGAAAGGAAGAGAGTAAGAGAGGTACACCCACGACTCTCTACAGGCAGGAAATATCTTCATGAAGGGTGGAGAGTGGCAGGAAGAGCAGCTTTGACTCAGAAGAACACTTAAAGCAGCTAACAAATATTTTACAACTTACTTTTTTAAACACTTAGGGAGGGTCCTGCAAAGCAGGCTCAGCTAACAAAATTTTACAACTTATTTTTTCAAACACTTAGGAAATCCTAAGCAAGCCACTACTCCTGGGAGGGTCCTGCGGAGCAGGCTCAAGCCAACTTCCTAAAGTTTATGACAAAGGACTGTTTGTCTCCACATCTGCTCTGGTCAACACTGTGGTTAAAAGGGCCTGGAAAGCCAACCTTGGTAGCTCACACCCGTAAAGACATTACATGGGAGGCTGGTGCAAAAGCATCTCGCTTTCAAGACCTGCCTGGGCTGCAAAGTTTGGCCCAGTCTGAGAAAAACAAAAACAGAAATGAAACATACAACACATAGGCCAAACCACTCGGAATAAAGTGCAGGAATGAAGAAGACCCTAAGGTTTACCCCACACCACTCTATCTCCTTATCCACTTACAGCACATCCTACACCTGTATCCAAGTAACACCACTTAACAGCTCAGCTCAGTCATCAGCCCAAGTTTATTGCCTCTGGGCACATTACCCCAGCCTGATTCACTTCTACAGGTCTGATTTATTGTCCGGTGCTCCAAGGCAGCTTTGAAATTATTGTGCTTAGCAAACATCCTTTGACATCAGACTTCATAGTCTAATAAACAGAGGGGCACTTGGATAGAAGACGGGTCTCCCAGAGGCAATCAGCACAATATCCAGAAGATCCAGAAAACCTAACCCTTTCTATTGCCTTACCCAAACCCCAAGAAATAGTTAGAAGCTCAAGGATACAGTGCACTCCTGTGGCAGCCTGTGGCTACTTGTGGCTACTGGTGGCTGCCTGTGGATGCCTGTGGCTTGCAAGGTTCTTAAGGTTCACCAAGATCCCTGAATATTCCATCCCTGGGCTTCAAGGTTAAGCCACAGCAGCAATATATTCACAAAAACAGAGTCACTACTCACCAGCAGCCAACCTATCGTTTGTCAATATTTCCTGTGAATCCTCTTAGTTAAAGAAATATTTCAAAAGCCAGGCATGGTGGCACAGGCCTTTAATTCCAGCAGCAGGAAGGCAGAGGCATGGGGACCTCTGCGAGTTCGAGGCCAGCCTCGGGTCTACAAAATGAGTTCCAGGACAGCCAGAACTATACAAAGAAATCCTGTCTTGAAAGAACAAAAACAGAGACTATTTCAGTTAAAAAGTTAATTTACAAACCCTAACATTAATATAGGTAACTATAATTGTGTCAGTAATAGTGACAGTTAGGTGTAATTGGTCCCCATAGGTCCACAGGGAGTGACACTATGAGATGTGGCCTTGCTGGAGTAGGTGTAGCACTGTTGTAGGAAGTGTGTCACTGTGGGGGGTGGGCTTTGAGGTTTGCTATGCTCAGGCTACTGGAGGTGTGCTACACAGTCTCTGCTGCCTTCAGATCAAGACACAGTACCCCCAGCTCCTTCTCCAGCATCATGTCTGCCTGGATGCTGCCATGCTTCCCACCAAGATGATCATCAACTAACCTCTGAGACTGTAAGCCAGCCCCAAATAAATGTTGTCCTTTATAAGAGTTTCCTTGTTTATAGTGTCTGTTCACAGCAGTAAAACCCTAACTAAGACAACAATAAAAACACAAATGGCCACTGGTGCTGTACCTACGTGTGCCCTGATGGAACAATAGACAGCCACATCATGAGTTCAACAGAGGGCAGGCTTTTCTTTGAAAATAGCCTAATTCCAGAGCAAGGGATGTGACTAAGTGGTAGAGTAGATGACCCACACAGGAGTCCCTGGGGTTAAGCCCACCCAAAAAACAAAACAAAAATACACAAATAAAAGACCCACCCTTAGCTGGGCCTGGGGATGCACACCTGTAATCCCATCACTTAGGAGGCGGCACCATGAAGATCAGGAGTTCAAGCCAGTTTGCATACATGAGACTGTCTCACAAGCTAATACTAAATATCTAAAGGAGGAGGAGAGCAACATCCTGTAGTTACATTTTACTGGTTAAACCCAGTCCTTATGAACCAGAACTAACTCATGAGCCGTGACCCCTTGGTCTTGACCTTAACTGTGTTTCCTCTTTCTTTTGCAAAACGGGGGTCTTCTGGGGGCTTTTTAATGAAATGAATTAGATTTTTCTCTGTGCAGTCCGCTGCACAGTTAGGGGCTGTCTAAGTGGTAGTTGTTCGCTTCCTTCCCTGTCACCCATCTCCAGACCACTTAGTTACCTGGACCACAACTTTCCAATGAATAACTGGCTATAGCGAGTTAGAGAAACCGGCGGGTCAATGTAGCTAGAAAGAGGAAAGCAACAAGATGGACCGAAGTGAGTTAGACAGAAAAGCAGAGTCCACACAGCAGTGTGCCTGGCACACAGGTGAGCACGTCACACACATGACATACTGGCAGTGAGAAAGAAGACACACAGAAAACGTAATTGTTGTAAACTGTGAAGGTAAATCAAACTATAAAGCTTGTGCAGATGGAGAGAACTGAAAAGCATTCTGGGTAACCCAGGCACGGGAAAAAGAGCATCACACGTCCTCTGTCAACCGCTGATCCTCACTTCTGACTTTTACACAGACACATGCATTTTTGAGGGGGTGCATATGGGGAGTGGACATGAAACTAGAAAGAAGGTTTAAGGAAGGTGCACAGAGTAGGCAAGAGAAAGGAGAATACTGGGTGGGAGGTGACAGGGAGGTGGTGGAGAGAGGGTGGCAGATCATCCAAAGCTAGCCATACGTGAAATTCCAGTGAGGGAGGACGCAGCGAGCCTCACAGTGCAGAGGACAGAGTTCAGTTTCTGGCACCCACAGATGGCTCCTAACCACCTGTAAGTCCGTGGATCGAATCTCTCTGGCCTCTGCGATCATGCGCACACAGCAGCACAGAGACACACAGGTCGTTAAAATAAGTCATAAAAAATGAAAGTGTTTCAGAAAAACTGTCCCACGGTATGCTATCTTAAAAAAAGTCTCAAACATGGAAATAACCACCTAACATAAGGACAGGACATAAAGCTGTCCAAATGGCAACTATCGACCTCCTGTCTAGTGTGACCCCAAAACCTTGGCATGCCAGCTTCCACACCAGCTGCTGTTCTGTTTTCCTCAGGAATGTCTGATCAAAGGACAGAAAGATCCGCGACAGGAAGCCGTAAAGCACAAATGCACACCTCGTTCGACCTTAAGGAACCCAGTACAGCACACTAAAGGACAGACGCCATTACCCACAAGTTCCCCATTTAAGTCTTTTATATTTTAAACTTCTTGTAATGACTTCCCATTCCACTCAGCAAATAAAGAAGCCTCCCATTGATAATTAAACACCTGCTAATTCCTACAAAGCATTCTAAAATTTAAAAATAAGAATAATCAGTGAAGAGTCTGATGAATAAAAGATCCCCCTTACCCCATAGGGCTGGGCTTGAATAAAGGAAAAATGGGTCATTAGATGTCCATTAATTCTGCAAGACTTGTTGCTAGACTTAGTAATGATAGTTATGCCTAAAAGTACTTTAAGATATAAGGTTCTAGCTTTAAATATTCATTACCCAGAGAATATTAAAAGAAAGACGTGTTAAGTCAGTGGTCACAAGGAAGAACAAGGCAGATACTATTTCATGTTTTAAACTGAACTATGAAATATTCAACATCAGAAGTGGGGTTCCCACACTTGTATTTCCTTCACTGACCATAATCACGTACGTCATCCCTCATTTCCTTCTACACCAACTCATTCTCTATGAAAAAAAAAGAATTTGGTGCAGTTTTAGTTTGGGGGGATTTTCTTAGGTGCATGAGTTTACATAGCCTGGGCTGACCATCAGCTCCGATCCTCCTGCCTCCATGACCCAAGTGCTAGATTCTAGGAGTGTATGACCACACCCAGCTAATGGTCTCAAACTTTCTCTCATAAGTGATTCAGTATCCACCACTAAAAGTTAGAGTGTGTGTGTGTGTGTGTGTGTGTGTGTGTGTGCAGTATTTGTGTATGTGTGTGTCTGTGTGTGTCTGTGTGTGTGCAGTGTGTATGTGTGCAGTGTGTATGTCTGTGCGTATGCATGCAATGTGTGTATGTGACTGTCTTTGTGTGTCTGTGTGTGTGCAGTATGTGTGTGTCAGTGTGTGTGTGTCTCTGTGTGTGCAGTGTGTGCACAGTGTGTGTGTCTGTGTGTGTGTATGCATTCAGTATGTGTGTATGTGTCTGTCTTTTTGTGTCTGTGTGTGTGTGTGTGTGTATACACGGGTGCACCCAGAGTAGGAGCCAACTTAGAGTATCTTCCTGTATAGCTCCCCACAGGGGTTATAAACCCACACCTAAGCATCTTTTACATGGACAGGGACAGTCAAACCTATGTCCTTCTGCTGGTACATACTGCACATTATCAGGACTGAGCCATTCCAACATCACTATCTCTCTAGACCTATAAGCTAGCAATAATGCCACAAGTCGGACACCATCCGGCATCTACATTTCTCCTTTGAAAACTAAGTTTTTATTATCAATCAAATCAGGACCAAGTTCCTCACAGTGATTGTGGCTGACCTCAGTCCTGAAAGTCTCCTTTAATCCAAAAGCTTTGCTTTGCCTCTGCAGACTGACCTGTGGGTTGAAGAACTGGGCCATCTGCATGAATCTCTCTCATTTTGTTTTGCTAACAGAATCCGAGGTCTGTTGTTTTATATTGTGATTTACTCTGGCATCAGCTCCAGGGGCCTGAACTCCGTTATTACTCTCTCAAAACACACTGTAGGTAAAATCGAGAGGCGAATACAACATATATACTGCTTTACCAACCAGCACGCTGCCTCCCGCTGCCACCACCCTGAACTTCTCCTTCTGATGTGTTATCAACTGCCCATCTCTGACCACCTCACCACTCAATGACCTTTCTTTCCTGGTGGTGAATCATTTGGCAGGACAGACAGAATCAACACCCCCAGTCCTTTCTAGTTTATTAAGCATTATCAATTCCTTGGCTTATGTGGGTTTTGAATGTTAATAGTTGAATGACAGAAGAAAATGTTCAAGGCATTTACACATCCCACTTTCTGCTGATACAGACGCTGCCAACTCTTAACATCGTATGTTAAATAAAAATGGAATTCAGGACACCAAATTCCTTTTTAATGGCACACCAGAAGGCAAACGCAGATTTCCAAGCAACAAGCAATTTCTACAATCAGTGCTGAGAGAGGGAAGAAAAAGCCTGCCCCTCTATCTTCTGTCAGGATGGACAGGAAGGATGGCTGTGGCTAGGAAAAATGCTTGCCTTTTTTTTTTCCCCCAAAAGCTTTGTCGGGAAATGTGTACCATGAAGCAATTATCTATGAAGCGGTGAGGGACAGCATCGTTTCACCTTAAACCTGCACTGCACTCTTGATTCCTACTCAGCTGTATTTCAATCAAGCCTTTATTTGAAGACAAGCCCCTGCAAATACATAATGTCACCTAAAAATGATCCTTGAAAAAAAAAAATCCTGTTGGGACAGGAATGTTATTTACTTAATACATGAGCAATGAGCTTCATTCCAGAGACTTAATGGTCTTGCTGCTTAAAAGGTTTGCAAAGAAAAAGCAGTAAGACATGGGCTCTAAATTTAAAGGGGGTGGAAATACCCTGAGTGGGTACAAGCTTCAGCATTTTAATGCTTATGCCTGGAATGTGACTTACAGGAACCCCACCATCCAGTACTCAAGAAGAGCAAGAAAGTTCACTATATTCCAAAATATGCTGAGGGAGCCTACTTAGGCATTCTGTCACACTCTAGGGCACCAGGAAAACCCACTGCCCCTCCACAGTGTCCTTATAGTCCCTCCTTCCATACAGTATCCTAGAACACTGAAGAGCATGGCCTAACACTGGGAAGTCATCAGCCACAGGCTTGAAAGGAGGCACAGGAAATACCATGTGTGCTTGATAGCCCAATCGGGACCTTGCCGAGAACTTCTGGAAAAACGAATGCTCTTGCTGAGCCATTTTCACTTTGTGTGCTCCTCTCTATGACCCAGGAATTGTTGACTGCAGCATTTAGGAAGCAGAAGCAGGAGAATCTATGTGAGTTCCAGCCATTGGGACTAACCAGCACACATATGGTTCCCTCTCCACCCCATCCCCACCCCTTAGGTAGCATGTTACCAATGAAACCATCCATGAGTTTGTAGTTCTGGGCTCTGTAAGAAAGCAAACTGAGCAAGCCATGGTCAGCAAACCTGTGCCCTCCATAGCTCCTGCCCAGACTTACTTCACTAATAGACTATGATGTAGAAATGTCAGCTAAATAAGCCTTTCCCCCAACATGGTATGGCCATGGTGTTCTTACATAGTTCTTACAACATGTAAGTCCTAAGCCTCAAGACCTCAGACTGTGGCTTTATGTGGAAACGGGTTTTTAGAGAAACAATCACGCTATAAAGAGATCCTGGAATGGATCTTATACCATCAGGACGTTTGTCATTGTTTGAAGTGGGGGCAAGCCCTCAGCGTTACCAGTATACACGTAGGGAAGAAGAAAGGAAAAGGCGCCTTCCTCTCAGACTTCAAAATGAGCCAACCCTACCAACACCTGACACTGGACTCCCTTCTACTGCCAATCAATAAGCCAATAAGAGCAAGGTGCTACCTAATTCCCACCAACTCATGCCTAACACACACCACGTGCCAACAGCCTGTCAGAGCAGGAAGTAGTTTGCTCATGTGGTCATGCTGCTGTGAAATTCTCAGAATTACCTTAGGAGGCTTTTCCTAGTCTGCTTTTACAAGCAGAAAAGCTGAAGTTTCAGGAGCTGTGTGGTACTGCGTCCAGCACAGAGCCATTATAGGGTTAAATGGGTTTGTAGCAAGGGCTGTGGAAGGAAGAGACTGCGGACAGAGAGCATGTCAGAGATGGCTGTGTCTCTGCATTTCTGTTGGCCTTTCAGTCACAGCCCCAAAATGGATACCAAAGCTCCAAGTTAGCCCTCCTTCTCTTCCTTCTTCCTCTTCACCTTTCTTTTTCTCTTTTTCTATCCTCCTCTTCCCTCCATGGTATCTTCAGAATAGAACTCAGGGACCTGTGCATGCTAGACGAGCAATCTATGTTAACCTATCTCTAATATAAGCATTAAAGAAAAAAATCTGAAAGAACATACTTCCCACCTCATGAATTTCTTTAGGACAGTTTTCCAGGAAGCCCCAGCTAAGCACTTCTCCAAGTAACTGCCTGGCAAATACGTGTTTTCAAAACAAGGTTTGCTGTCCTCTCTAGTAATACGAAGATCCCTGTGGGATCATGGAAAGACTAGGTCTTGATTAGGTAAATTAGTCAGATCAAAGAAATTGAATAAAGATTCAGCATTCAAATCCAGGTTTCATCTTCAGCCAAACCCAAAGTTAGAAGCATCACACAGTAAAAACCATCAAAAAACAAAAAACAAAAACAAAACAAAACAAAAATGCAGAACCTTGGCCAAGATGTGTTACAAATGGAAGAAGGGTTGGGAATAAATTGTCCTCTCAGAAGCTATTCCTCTATTCAATAGATCCTTTGAGGCAGAGGGATGTGTGCCATGGTGTGCTTTGGTTGTTTGAATGAGAATAGTCCTTAAAAGTCTCATATATTTCCATGCTTAGTCCCCATTTGGTAGAACTGTTTGAGAAGGATTCAGAGATGTGGCCTTGTTAGAGGAGGAATTTTACTGGTGGGCTTTGAGGTTTCAAAAACCCACACCAGGCCTAATCAATCTCTCCCCCCCATCTGCATGTATGTATGTATGTGTGTATGTATGTATATAAGCATGTACATATAATGTAAGTATGTATGTAAGTATGGATGTGTGTAGGTATATTTGTATGTGCATGTATGTATATATGTAAGTAAGTATATATGTATATATGCAAGTGTGTATGTATGTAAGCATGTATGTATGTGTGTGTATGTAAGTAAGTATGTATGTATGTATGTATGTGTGTGAGTGTGTAAGTATGTATGTATGTAAGTACACGCTGTAACCCTCAGTTACTACTCCAGCACCACACCTGCCTTCTCACTGCCACACTCCCAGCCATGATGAGAACAGAAGCTTCTGAAGCTGTAAGCGCCCCTAGTTGAATGTTTTCTTCTGTAAGTTGCCTTGGTCATGGTGTCTCTTCACAGAATGGTAACTAAGACAGGTCTCAACTGTAACCAAAAATCAAAGCAGCCAGTAGGCTAGCTTTTGGGTTGCCCCTACCCTCATGACCCAGGACATTTTCTAAGCACACATAACAGACTATGTTTGACAATAAAGTGAAGAATTAGCCTTGGCCTGCCCACTGCTGTCTTTGGTAGTTTAGTTTGATCAAGGATTCTCACAATCCTCAAAGAGGTGACGTCTTTCTCAAGCAGTTCTTCTATTGGCTTCTACCAACAGCAATTACCTTTGTCTTCTTGAACTGATCCTTTTCCAATCACATGGGCATCTCCCCTAGCACCTTATCTCTACTACCCGTGAGAGATTTGTTTTCCTAATCTGAAGTAGCATCACCCAGGAACCGAACTCGATAGTGTGGTACAGATAAGGGTCCACATGCAACACTGGCTTTGAGGCCTAAAGTAGCTGCATACTAATCGGGACTGGAGTGGGGTCTTAGAGCCCCCGCAGCCTCCCCTGTATAACTAAAGCTAGGGATAGAATAACCTTCAAGAAAGCAAGCTCAGCAGAGGAGACTTTACAAACCAATCTCGCATTTCTCCATGAAATGGAGAAATATCATAGTCTACAATATTGTTCAGTTACACATACAGAGTCCCTGTCCTCCACAAGAAGGCATCTGAAGGTTCCGCATCATGCGTGAAGGCAGAATCAGGTTGGGACTCGTCCATTCTCACTGGCTGTCACAGCTGACCATCTGGAGCCAACCAAAACTCCAGCGGCTAGGCACAGGTGTGGGGACTTTCTGGATCAGATTATTTAATGTTTGAGACCCTCCCAAGTCTGAATCATCTGATGCCAGAATGGCCACCAAGAATCGGGTCACACCCTCCATGGAAGCTCACATAAAAGGGCATGGAAGAAGAAAGCTTGTGCTTTTTGCCAGCTTGTCCTTATTCCTGTTGGCAAGTTTATATAGCATGTGGCTGGGGTGTTTCTCGGGATTCCAACAGAAACTGAAGACAAGCTGAAACATACAGCCTCATAGACTAACAACTACCAGATCCCTGGCCTCTCTGTTGGGAGACAGCCATCGTTAGACTGGCCAGACCACAGCTCTAAGACACTCTAATAAATGCCCTTTTATTATATACAAATTCATTCTATCAGTAGTTACTACGGAGAACCCTGACCAGCCCTCCACTAAGCTGGTTCCTGCCCTCACCAAGGTTTGATTAGCCCATGCATTCCTTCTTCTGTAGCAAACCGACTGAGACCTTCAAAGCCACATTCCATTCTGTTGCTTGCATGCACGCACGCACACACACACACACACACAAAACTGCTCCTGAACATGCCTGTGATTTCCCTGCTGTTAACATACACAGTAGAACGTTGGTCTATCCTTTAGCTTTAGGAGCTGACTCCGTAGTTTCAGAACAGGAGAAAAGAACACTGCGCTACCTTCAATGGAACAAATATCCGTTCCTAGAAGCAACATAAGGGGGAAAAGTAACAGAAGTAATTGCATCTTCTGATTCACTAAGAGGCAGCTCCTCACTGAATACATCACCCTTCACGTTTGCTCAGCAATCCACACAACTTACACTTCTTGTCTATTAATATAAAGCTATTAAAGACTATGCCAAACCAGAAAATAGATTCCAAAGGCATAAAAAGTTTTACTTTGCCCTTACAGGATTTAGTTATTTGTCTAATAAATCAGAGAGAAACACTTTCGCTTGCAAAAGCAATGTCATTTACAAGATCCTGAAGTCCGTTATTTAGCAAAATTAGGTCTTTACCTGCAGTAGCTACACATCCCCATACATAATCCTTCAAATCAAAGTGGGTGGCAGGTCCTAAAATACGCTCTGCAATCTGCCACCTAAAAATAATAGCAAAAGAGAAGAAAGTATCTAGAGTGAGTGAGTGACACGGGAAATGGAGCAGCTTCTGTTCAGCACTAATTACAGCAAGCAATCTTCCTGCTGTCCCTCAGGGTCCCCTGTTTTCAGCAACCTAAAAAAGTCTTTTGATTAAGGCCAAAGCCAAGGTTTAAGGAACTTGAACCAGCAAGCGCCTTTCTACGTGGTTCCTGAGAATTAGGTTATCCTGAAGCACGGTGGTAGGGAAAAGGCCAGAGGAGTACCTGCAAAAGCAAGCTGAGGCTTCAGGCTTACTTTACTGAGAAAGAGGAAATGAATGGTGTATGCCAGGCACACATCAGTCACTCTGCTATGGAGATCTTTCTGAGGTGCAATGAAGACCTTCACACTATGATCTCAAGGAACAAGCAAGGTGCTACACACCTACAGAGCAGGGTGCTACACACCTACAGAGCAGGGTGCTACACACCTACAGAGCAGGAGACTACACACCTACAGTGCAGGAGAATGCACACCTACAGAGCAGGAGACTACACACCTACAGAGCAGGAGACTACACACCTACAGAGCAGGGTGCTACACACCTACAGAGCAGGGTGCTACACACCTACAGAGCAGTAGACTACACACCTACAGTGCAGGAGACTGCACACCTACAGTGCAGGAGACTACACACCTACAGTGCAGGAGACTACACACCTACAGAGCAGGAGACTACACACTGACAGAGCAGGAGACTACACACCGACAGAGCAGGAGACTACACACCTACAGAGCAGGAGACTACACACCTACAGAGCAGGAGACTACACACCTACAGAGCAGGAGACTGCACACCTACAGTGCAGGAGACTACACACCTACAGTGCAGGAGACTACACACCTACAGAGCAGGAGACTACACACCTACAGTGCAGGAGACTAAACACCTACAGTGGAGGAGACTACACACTGACAGAGCAGGAGACTACACACCTACAGAGCAGGAGACTACACACCTACAGAGCAGGAGACTACACACCTACAGTGCAGGAGACTACACACCTAGAGAGCAGGAGACTACACACCTACAGTGCAGGAGACTACACACTGACAGAGCAGGAGACTACACACCTACAGTGCAGGAGACTACACACCTACAGTGCAGGAGACTACACACCTACAGTGCAGGAGACTACACACCTACAGTGCAGGAGATTACACACTGACAGAGCAGGAGACTACACACCTACAGAGCAGGAGACTACACACCTACAGAGCAGGAGACTACACACTGACAGAGCAGGAGACTACACACTGACAGAGCAGGAGACTACACACCTACAGTGCAGGAGACTACACACCTACAGTGCAGGAGAATACACACCTACAGTGCAGGAGACTACACACCTACAGTGCAGGAGACTACACACCTACAGTGCAGGAGACTACACACCTACAGAGCAGAAGACTACACACTGACAGAGCAGGAGACTACACACCTACGGAGGAGGAGACTACACACCTACAGAGCAGGAGACTACACACTGACAGAGCAGGAGACTACACACCTACAGAGCAGGAGACTACACACCTACAGAGCAGGAGACTACACACCTACAGAGCAGGAGACTACACACTGACAGAGCAGGAGACTACACACTGACAGAGCAGGAGACTACACACCTACAGAGCAGGAGACTACACACCTACAGAGCAGGGTGCTACACACCTACTGAGCAGGGTGCTACACACCTACAGAGCAGGAGACTACACACCTACAAAGCAGGAGACTGCACACTTACAGAGCAGGAGACTGCACACTTACAGAGCAGGAGACTACACACTGACAGAGCAGGAGACTACACACCTACAGAGCAGGAGACTACACACTGACAGAGCAGGAGACTACACACTTACAGAGAAGGAGACTACACACCTACAGAGCAGGAGACTGCACACTTACAGAGCAGGAGACTGCACACCTACAGAGCAGGAGACTGCACACCTACAGTGCAGGAGACTACACACCTACAGTGCAGGAGACTACACACTGACAGAGCAGGAGACTACACACCTACAGTGCAGGAGACTACACACCTACAGTGCAGGAGACTACACACTGACAGAGCAGGAGACTACACACTGACAGAGCAGGAGACTACACACCTACAGAGCAGAAGACTACACACCTACAGAGCAGGAGACTACACACCTACAGAGCAGGAGACTGTACACCTACAGTGCAGGAGACTACACACCTACAGTGCAGGAGACTACACACTGACAGAGCAGGAGACTACACACCTACAGTGCAGGAGACTACACACCTACAGTGCAGGAGACTACACACTGACAGAGCAGGAGACTACACACCTACAGAGCAGGAGACTACACACCTACAGAGCAGGAGACTACACACCTACAGTGCAGGAGACTACACACCTACAGTGCAGGAGACTACACACCTACAGAGCAGGGTGCTACACACCTACAGAGCAGGAGACTACACACCTACAGAGCAGGGTGCTACACACCTACAGAACAGGGTGCTACACACCTACAGAGCAGGAGACTACACACCTACAGTGCAGGAGACTACACACCTACAGTGCAGGAGACTACACACCTACAGTGCAGGAGACTACACACTGACAGAGCAGGAGACTACACACCTACAGAGCAGGAGACTACACACCTACAGAGCAGGAAACTACACACCTACAGAGCAGGAGACTACACACTGACAGAGCAGGAGACTACACACTGACAGAGCAGGAGACTACACACCTACAGAGCAGGAGACTACACACCTACAGAGAGGAGACTACACACCTACAGAGCAGAGTGCTACACACCAACTGAGCAGGGTGCTACACACCTACAGAGCAGGTGACTACACACCTACAAAGCAGGAGACTGCACACTTACAGAGCAGGAGACTGCACACTTACAGAGCAGGAGACTACACACTGACAGAGCAGGAGACTACACACCTACAGAGCAGGAGACTACACACTGACAGAGCAGGAGACTACACACTTAAGGAGCAGGAGACTACACACCTACAGAGCAGGAGACTGCACACTTACAGAGCAGGAGACTGCACACTTACAGAGCAGGAGACTACACACTGACAGAGCAGGAGACTACACACCTACAGAGCAGGAGACTGCATACCTACAGAGCAGGAGACTACACACCTACAGAGCAGGGTGCTACACACCTACAGAGCAGGGTGCTACACACCTACAGAGCAGTAGACTACACACCTACAGAGCAGGAGACTACACACTGACAGAGCAGGAGACTACACACCTACAGAGCAGGAGACTACACACCTACAGAGCAGGAGACTACACACCTACAGAGCAGGGTGCTACACACCTACAGAGCAGGGTGCTACACACCTACAGAGCAGTAGACTACACACCTACAGTGCAGGAGACTGCACACCTACAGAGCAGGAGACTACACACCTACAGTGCAGGAGACTACACACCTACAGAGCAGGAGACTACACACTGACAGAGCAGGAGACTACACACTGATAGAGCAGGAGACTACACACCTACAGAGCAGGAGACTACACACCTACAGAGCAGGAGACTACACACCTACAGAGCAGGAGACTACACACCTACAGTGCAGGAGACTGCACACCTACAGTGCAGGAGACTACACACCTACATTGCAGGAGACTACACACCGACAGAGCAGGAGACTATACACCTACAGTGCAGGAGACTACACACTGACAGAGCAGGAGACTACACACCTACAGTGCAGGAGACTACACACTGACAGAGCAGGAGACTACACACCTACAGTGCAGGAGACTACACACTGACAGAGCAGGAGACTACACACCTACAGAGCAGGAGACTACACACCTACAGTGCAGAAGACTACACACCTACAGAGCAGGAGACTACACACCTACAGTGCAGGAGACTACACACTGACAGAGCAGAAGACTACACACCTACAGTGCAGGAGACTACACACCTACAGTGCAGGAGACTACACACCTACAGTGCAGGAGACTACACACCTACAGTGCAGGAGACTACACACCTACAGTGAAGGAGACTACACACTGACAGAGCAGGAGACTACACACCTACAGAGCAGGAGAGTACACACCTACAGAGCAGGAGACTACACACCTACAGAGCAGTAGACTACACACTGACAGAGCAGGAGACTACACACTGACAGAGCAGGAGACTACACACCTACAGAGCAGGAGACTACACACCTACAGAGCAGGGTGCTACACACCTACTGAGCAGGGTGCTACACACCTACAGAGCAGGAGACTACACACCTACAAAGCAGGAGACTGCACACTTACAGAGCAGGAGACTGCACACTTACAGAGCAGGAGACTGCACACTTACAGAGCAGGAGACTACACACTGACAGAGCAGGAGACTACACACCTACAGAGCAGGAGACTGCACACTTACAGAGCAGGAGACTACACACTGACAGAGCAGGAGACTACACACCTACAGAGCAGGAGACTACACACTGACAGAGCAGGAGACTACACACTGACAGAGCAGGAGACTACACACCTACAGTGCAGGAGACTACACACCTACAGTGCAGGAGAATACACACCTACAGTGCAGGAGACTACACACCTACAGTGCAGGAGACTACACACCTACAGTGCAGGAGACTACACACCTACAGAGCAGGAGACTACACACTGACAGAGCAGGAGACTACACACCTACGGAGCAGGAGACTACACACCTACAGAGCAGGAGACTACACACTGACAGAGCAGGAGACTACACACCTACAGAGCAGGAGACTACACACCTACAGAGCAGGAGACTACACACCTACAGAGCAGGAGACTACACACTGACAGAGCAGGAGACTACACACTGACAGAGCAGGAGACTACACACCTACAGAGCAGGAGACTACACACCTACAGAGCAGGAGACTACACACCTACAGAGCAGGGTGCTACACACCTACTGAGCAGGGTGCTACACACCTACAGAGCAGGAGACTACACACCTACAAAGCAGGAGACTGCACACTTACAGAGCAGGAGACTGCACACTTACAGAGCAGGAGACTACACACTGACAGAGCATGAGACTACACACCTACAGAGCAGGAGACTACACACTGACAGAGCAGGAGACTACACACTTACAGAGAAGGAGACTACACACCTACAGAGCAGGAGACTGCACACTTACAGAGCAGGAGACTGCACACCTACAGAGCAGGAGACTGCACACCTACAGTGCAGGAGACTACACACCTACAGTGCAGGAGACTACACACTGACAGAGCAGGAGACTACACACCTACAGTGCAGGAGACTACACACCTACAGTGCAGGAGACTACATACTGACAGAGCAGGAGACTACACACTGACAGAGCAGGAGACTACACACCTACAGAGCAGAAGACTACACACCTACAGAGCAGGAGACTACACACCTACAGAGCAGGAGACTGTACACCTACAGTGCAGGAGACTACACACCTACAGTGCAGGAGACTACACACTGACAGAGCAGGAGACTACACACCTACAGTGCAGGAGACTACACACCTACAGTGCAGAAGACTACACACTGACAGAGCAGGAGACTACACACCTACAGAGCAGGAGACTACACACCTACAGAGCAGGAGACTACACACCTACAGTGCAGGAGACTACACACCTACAGTGCAGGAGACTACACACCTACAGAGCAGGGTGCTACACACCTACAGAGCAGGAGACTACACACCTACAGAGCAGGGTGCTACACACCTACAGAGCAGGGTGCTACACACCTACAGAGCAGGAGACTACACACCTACAGTGCAGGAGACTACACACTGACACAGCAGGAGACTACACACCTACAGTGCAGGAGACTACACACCTACAGTGCAGGAGACTACACACCTACAGTGCAGGAGACTACACACCTACAGTGCAGGAGACTACACACTGACAGAGCAGGAGACTACACACTGACAGAGCAGGAGACTACACACCTACAGAGCAGGAGACTACACACCTACAGAGAGGAGACTACACACCTACAGAGCAGAGTGCTACACACCAACTGAGCAGGGTGCTACACACCTACAGAGCAGGTGACTACACACCTACCAAGCAGGAGACTGCACACTTACAGAGCAGGAGACTGCACACTTACAGAGCAGGAGACTACACACTGACAGAGCAGGAGACTACACACCTACAGAGCAGGAGACTACACACTGACAGAGCAGGAGACTGCACACTTAAGGAGCAGGAGACTACACACCTACAGAGCAGGAGACTGCACACTTACAGAGCAGGAGACTGCACACTTACAGAGCAGGAGACTACACACTGACAGAGCAGGAGACTACACACCTACAGAGCAGGAGACTGCATACCTACAGAGCAGGAGACTACACACCTACAGAGCAGGGTGCTACACACCTACAGAGCAGGGTGCTACACACCTACAGAGCAGTAGACTACACACCTACAGAGCAGGAGACTACACACTGACAGAGCAGGAGACTACACACCTACAGAGCAGGAGACTACACACCTACAGAGCAGGGTGCTACACACCTACAGAGCAGGGTGCTACACACCTACAGAGAAGTAGACTACACACCTACAGTGCAGGAGACTGCACACCTACAGAGCAGGAGACTACACACCTACAGTGCAGGAGACTACACACCTACAGAGCAGGAGACTACACACTGACAGAGCAGGAGACTACACACTGATAGAGCAGGAGACTACACACCTACAGAGCAGGAGACTACACACCTACAGAGCAGGAGACTACACACCTACAGAGCAGGAGACTACACACCTACAGTGCAGGAGACTGCACACCTACAGTGCAGGAGACTACACACCTACATTGCAGGAGACTACACACCGACAGAGCAAGAGACTATACACCTACAGTGCAGGAGACTACACACTGACAGAGCAGGAGACTACACACCTACAGTGCAGGAGACTACACACCTACAGTGCAGGAGACTACACACTGACAGAGCAGGAGACTACACACCTACAGAGCAGGAGACTACACACCTACAGTGCAGAAGACTACACACCTACAGAGCAGGAGACTACACACCTACAGTGCAGGAGACTACACACTGACAGAGCAGAAGACTACACACCTACAGTGCAGGAGACTACACACCTCTAGTGCAGGAGACTACACACCTACAGTGCAGGAGACTACACACCTACAGTGCAGGAGACTACACACCTACAGTGCAGGAGACTACACACTGACAGAGCAGGAGACTACACACCTACAGAGCAGGAGACTACACACCTACAGGGCAGGAGACTACACACCTACAGAGCAGTAGACTACACACTGACAGAGCAGGAGACTACACACTGACAGAGCAGGAGACTACACACCTACAGAGCAGGAGACTACACACCTACAGAGCAGGGTGCTACACACCTACTGAGCAGGGTGCTACACACCTACAGAGCAGGAGACTACACACCTAAAAAGCAGGAGACTGCACACTTACAGAGCAGGAGACTGCACACTTACAGAGCAGGAGACTGCACACTTACAGAGCAGGAGACTACACACTGACAGAGCAGGAGACTACACACCTACAGAGCAGGAGACTGCACACCTACAGAGCAGGAGACTACACACTGACAGAGCAGGAGACTACACACCTACAGAGCAGGAGACTACACACCTACAGAGCAGGAGACTACACACCTACAGAGCAGGAGACTACACACCTACAGAGCAGGGTGCTACACACGTACAGAGCAGGGTGCTACACACCTACAGAGCAGGAGACTACACACCTACAGTGCAGGAGACTACACACCTACAGTGCAGGAGACTACACACCTACAGTGCAGGAGACTACACACTGGCAGAGCAGGAGACTACACACCTACAGAGCAGGAGACTACACACCTACAGAGCAGGAGACTACACACCTACAGAGGAGGAGACTACACACTGACAGAGCAGGAGACTACACACTGACAGAGCAGGAGACTACACACCTACAGAGCAGGAGACTACACATCTACAGAGCAGGAGACTACACACCTACAGAGCAGGGTGCTACACACCTACTGAGCAGGGTGCTACACACCTACAGAGCAGGAGACTACACACCTACAAAGCAGGAGACTGCACACTTACAGAGCAGGAGACTGCACACTTACAGAGCAGGAGACTACACACTGACAGAGCAGGAGACTACACACCTACAGAGCAGGAGACTACACACTGACAGAGCAGGAGACTACACACTTACAGAGCAGGAGACTACACACCTACAGAGCAGGAGACTACACACTGACAGAGCAGGAGACTACACACCTACAGAGCAGGAGACTACACACCTACAGAGCAGGAGACTACACACCTACAGAGCAGGAGACTACACACTGACAGAGCAGGAGACTACACACTGACAGAGCAGGAGACTACACACCTACAGAGCAGGAGACTACACACTGACAGAGCAGGAGACTACACACTGACAGAGCAGGAGACTACACACCTACAGAGCAGGAGACTACACACCTACAGAGCAGGAGACTACACACCTACAGAGCAGGAGACTACACACCTACAGTGCAGGAGACTGCACACCTACAGTGCAGGAGACTACACACCTACAGTGCAGGAGACTACACACCGACAGAGCAGGAGACTACACACCTACAGTGCAGGAGACTACACACTGACAGAGCAGGAGACTACACACCTACAGTGCAGGAGACTACAAACTGACAGAGCAGGAGACTACACACCTACAGTGAAAAAGACTACACACCTACAGAGCAGGAGACTACACACCTACAGTGCAGGAGACTACACACTGACAGAGCAGGAGACTACACACCTACAGTGCAAGAGACTACACACCTACAGTGCAGGAGACTACACACCTACAGTGCAGGAGACTACACACCTACAGTGCAGGAGACTACACACAGACAGAGCAGGAGACTACACACCTACAGAGAAGGAGACTACACACCTACAGAGCAGGAGACTACACACCTACAGAGCAGGAGACTACACACTGACAGAGCAGGAGACTACACACTGACAGAGCAGGAGACTACACACCTACAGAGCAGGAGACTACACACCTACAGAGCAGGAGACTACACACCTACAGAGCAGGAGACTACACACCCACAGAACAGGAGACTACACACCTACAGAGCAGGAGAGTGCACACCTACAGAGCAGGAGACTGCACACCTACAGAGCAGGAGACTACACACCTACAGTGCAGGAGACTACACACCTACAGAGCAGGAGACTACACACCTACAGAGCAGGGTGCTACACACCTACAGAGCAGGGTGCTACACACCTACAGAGCAGGAGACTACACACCTACAGAGCAGGAGACTACACACCTACAGAGCAGGGTGCTATACACCTACAGAGCAGGAGACTACACACCTACAGAGCAGGAGACTACACACCTGCAGAGCAGGAGACTACATACCTACAGAGCAGGGTGCTACACACCTACAGAGCAGGGTGCTACACACCTACAGAGCAGGAGACTACACACCTACAGAGCAGGAGACTACACACCTACAGTGCAGGAGACTACACACCTAGAGAGCAGGAGACTACACACCTACAAAGCAGGAGACTGCACACTTACAGAGCAGGAGACTGCACACTTACAGAGCAGGAGACTACACACTGACAGAGCAGGAGACTACACACCTACAGAGCAGGAGACTACACACTGACAGAGCAGGAGACTACACACTTACAGAGAAGGAGACTACACACCTACAGAGCAGGAGACTGCACACTTACAGAGCAGGAGACTGCACACCTACAGAGCAGGAGACTGCACACCTACAGTGCAGGAGACTACACACCTACAGTGCAGGAGACTACACACTGACAGAGCAGGAGACTACACACCTACAGTGCAGGAGACTACACACCTACAGTGCAGGAGACTACACACTGACAGAGCAGGAGACTACACACTGACAGAGCAGGAGACTACACACCTACAGAGCAGAAGACTACACACCTACAGAGCAGGAGACTACACACCTACAGAGCAGGAGACTGTACACCTACAGTGCAGGAGACTACACACCTACAGTGCAGGAGACTACACACTGACAGAGCAGGAGACTACACACCTACAGTGCAGGAGACTACACACCTACAGTGCAGGAGACTACACACTGGCAGAGCAGGAGACTACACACCTACAGAGCAGGAGACTACACACCTACAGAGCAGGAGACTACACACCTACAGAGCAGGAGACTACACACTGACAGAGCAGGAGACTACACACTGACAGAGCAGGAGACTACACACCTACAGAGCAGGAGACTACACATCTACAGAGCAGGAGACTACACACCTACAGAGCAGGGTGCTACACACCTACTGAGCAGGGTGCTACACACCTACAGAGCAGGAGACTACACACCTACAAAGCAGGAGACTGCACACTTACAGAGCAGGAGACTGCACACTTACAGAGCAGGAGACTACACACTGACAGAGCAGGAGACTACACACCTACAGAGCAGGAGACTACACACTGACAGAGCAGGAGACTACACACTTACAGAGCAGGAGACTACACACCTACAGAGCAGGAGACTACACACTGACAGAGCAGGAGACTACACACCTACAGAGCAGGAGACTACACACCTACAGAGCAGGAGACTACACACCTACAGAGCAGGAGACTACACACTGACAGAGCAGGAGACTACACACTGACAGAGCAGGAGACTACACACCTACAGAGCAGGAGACTACACACTGACAGAGCAGGAGACTACACACTGACAGAGCAGGAGACTACACACCTACAGAGCAGGAGACTACACACCTACAGAGCAGGGTGCTACACACCTACTGAGCAGGGTGCTACACACCTACAGAGCAGGAGACTACACACCTACAAAGCAGGAGACTGCACACTTACAGAGCAGGAGACTGCACACTTACAGAGCAGGAGACTGCACACTTACAGAGCAGGAGACTACACACTGACAGAGCAGGAGACTACACACCTACAGAGCAGGAGACTGCACACTTACAGAGCAGGAGACTACACACTGACAGAGCAGGAGACTACACACCTACAGAGCAGGAGACTACACACTGACAGAGCAGGAGACTACACACTGACAGAGCAGGAGACTACACACCTACAGTGCAGGAGACTACACACCTACAGTGCAGGAGAATACACACCTACAGTGCAGGAGACTACACACCTACAGTGCAGGAGACTACACACCTACAGTGCAGGAGACTACACACCTACAGAGCAGGAGACTACACACTGACAGAGCAGGAGACTACACACCTACGGAGCAGGAGACTACACACCTACAGAGCAGGAGACTACACACTGACAGAGCAGGAGACTACACACCTACAGAGCAGGAGACTACACACCTACAGAGCAGGAGACTACACACCTACAGAGCAGGAGACTACACACTGACAGAGCAGGAGACTACACACTGACAGAGCAGGAGACTACACACCTACAGAGCAGGAGACTACACACCTACAGAGCAGGAGACTACACACCTACAGAGCAGGGTGCTACACACCTACTGAGCAGGGTGCTACACACCTACAGAGCAGGAGACTACACACCTACAAAGCAGGAGACTGCACACTTACAGAGCAGGAGACTGCACACTTACAGAGCAGGAGACTACACACTGACAGAGCATGAGACTACACACCTACAGAGCAGGAGACTACACACTGACAGAGCAGGAGACTACACACTTACAGAGAAGGAGACTACACACCTACAGAGCAGGAGACTGCACACTTACAGAGCAGGAGACTGCACACCTACAGAGCAGGAGACTGCACACCTACAGTGCAGGAGACTACACACCTACAGTGCAGGAGACTACACACTGACAGAGCAGGAGACTACACACCTACAGTGCAGGAGACTACACACCTACAGTGCAGGAGACTACATACTGACAGAGCAGGAGACTACACACTGACAGAGCAGGAGACTACACACCTACAGAGCAGAAGACTACACACCTACAGAGCAGGAGACTACACACCTACAGAGCAGGAGACTGTACACCTACAGTGCAGGAGACTACACACCTACAGTGCAGGAGACTACACACTGACAGAGCAGGAGACTACACACCTACAGTGCAGGAGACTACACACCTACAGTGCAGAAGACTACACACTGACAGAGCAGGAGACTACACACCTACAGAGCAGGAGACTACACACCTACAGAGCAGGAGACTACACACCTACAGTGCAGGAGACTACACACCTACAGTGCAGGAGACTACACACCTACAGAGCAGGGTGCTACACACCTACAGAGCAGGAGACTACACACCTACAGAGCAGGGTGCTACACACCTACAGAGCAGGGTGCTACACACCTACAGAGCAGGAGACTACACACCTACAGTGCAGGAGACTACACACTGACACAGCAGGAGACTACACACCTACAGTGCAGGAGACTACACACCTACAGTGCAGGAGACTACACACCTACAGTGCAGGAGACTACACACCTACAGTGCAGGAGACTACACACTGACAGAGCAGGAGACTACACACTGACAGAGCAGGAGACTACACACCTACAGAGCAGGAGACTACACACCTACAGAGAGGAGACTACACACCTACAGAGCAGAGTGCTACACACCAACTGAGCAGGGTGCTACACACCTACAGAGCAGGTGACTACACACCTACCAAGCAGGAGACTGCACACTTACAGAGCAGGAGACTGCACACTTACAGAGCAGGAGACTACACACTGACAGAGCAGGAGACTACACACCTACAGAGCAGGAGACTACACACTGACAGAGCAGGAGACTGCACACTTAAGGAGCAGGAGACTACACACCTACAGAGCAGGAGACTGCACACTTACAGAGCAGGAGACTGCACACTTACAGAGCAGGAGACTACACACTGACAGAGCAGGAGACTACACACCTACAGAGCAGGAGACTGCATACCTACAGAGCAGGAGACTACACACCTACAGAGCAGGGTGCTACACACCTACAGAGCAGGGTGCTACACACCTACAGAGCAGTAGACTACACACCTACAGAGCAGGAGACTACACACTGACAGAGCAGGAGACTACACACCTACAGAGCAGGAGACTACACACCTACAGAGCAGGGTGCTACACACCTACAGAGCAGGGTGCTACACACCTACAGAGAAGTAGACTACACACCTACAGTGCAGGAGACTGCACACCTACAGAGCAGGAGACTACACACCTACAGTGCAGGAGACTACACACCTACAGAGCAGGAGACTACACACTGACAGAGCAGGAGACTACACACTGATAGAGCAGGAGACTACACACCTACAGAGCAGGAGACTACACACCTACAGAGCAGGAGACTACACACCTACAGAGCAGGAGACTACACACCTACAGTGCAGGAGACTGCACACCTACAGTGCAGGAGACTACACACCTACAGAGCAGGAGACTACACACCTACAGTGCAGAAGACTACACACCTACAGAGCAGGAGACTACACACCTACAGTGCAGGAGACTACACACTGACAGAGCAGAAGACTACACACCTACAGTGCAGGAGACTACACACCTCTAGTGCAGGAGACTACACACCTACAGTGCAGGAGACTACACACCTACAGTGCAGGAGACTACACACCTACAGTGCAGGAGACTACACACTGACAGAGCAGGAGACTACACACCTACAGAGCAGGAGACTACACACCTACAGGGCAGGAGACTACACACCTACAGAGCAGTAGACTACACACTGACAGAGCAGGAGACTACACACTGACAGAGCAGGAGACTACACACCTACAGAGCAGGAGACTACACACCTACAGAGCAGGGTGCTACACACCTACTGAGCAGGGTGCTACACACCTACAGAGCAGGAGACTACACACCTAAAAAGCAGGAGACTGCACACTTACAGAGCAGGAGACTGCACACTTACAGAGCAGGAGACTGCACACTTACAGAGCAGGAGACTACACACTGACAGAGCAGGAGACTACACACCTACAGAGCAGGAGACTGCACACCTACAGAGCAGGAGACTACACACTGACAGAGCAGGAGACTACACACCTACAGAGCAGGAGACTACACACCTACAGAGCAGGAGACTACACACCTACAGAGCAGGAGACTACACACCTACAGAGCAGGGTGCTACACACGTACAGAGCAGGGTGCTACACACCTACAGAGCAGGAGACTACACACCTACAGTGCAGGAGACTACACACCTACAGTGCAGGAGACTACACACCTACAGTGCAGGAGACTACACACTGGCAGAGCAGGAGACTACACACCTACAGAGCAGGAGACTACACACCTACAGAGCAGGAGACTACACACCTACAGAGGAGGAGACTACACACTGACAGAGCAGGAGACTACACACTGACAGAGCAGGAGACTACACACCTACAGAGCAGGAGACTACACATCTACAGAGCAGGAGACTACACACCTACAGAGCAGGGTGCTACACACCTACTGAGCAGGGTGCTACACACCTACAGAGCAGGAGACTACACACCTACAAAGCAGGAGACTGCACACTTACAGAGCAGGAGACTGCACACTTACAGAGCAGGAGACTACACACTGACAGAGCAGGAGACTACACACCTACAGAGCAGGAGACTACACACTGACAGAGCAGGAGACTACACACTTACAGAGCAGGAGACTACACACCTACAGAGCAGGAGACTACACACTGACAGAGCAGGAGACTACACACCTACAGAGCAGGAGACTACACACCTACAGAGCAGGAGACTACACACCTACAGAGCAGGAGACTACACACTGACAGAGCAGGAGACTACACACTGACAGAGCAGGAGACTACACACCTACAGAGCAGGAGACTACACACTGACAGAGCAGGAGACTACACACTGACAGAGCAGGAGACTACACACCTACAGAGCAGGAGACTACACACCTACAGAGCAGGAGACTACACACCTACAGAGCAGGAGACTACACACCTACAGTGCAGGAGACTGCACACCTACAGTGCAGGAGACTACACACCTACAGTGCAGGAGACTACACACCGACAGAGCAGGAGACTACACACCTACAGTGCAGGAGACTACACACTGACAGAGCAGGAGACTACACACCTACAGTGCAGGAGACTACAAACTGACAGAGCAGGAGACTACACACCTACAGTGAAAAAGACTACACACCTACAGAGCAGGAGACTACACACCTACAGTGCAGGAGACTACACACTGACAGAGCAGGAGACTACACACCTACAGTGCAAGAGACTACACACCTACAGTGCAGGAGACTACACACCTACAGTGCAGGAGACTACACACCTACAGTGCAGGAGACTACACACAGACAGAGCAGGAGACTACACACCTACAGAGAAGGAGACTACACACCTACAGAGCAGGAGACTACACACCTACAGAGCAGGAGACTACACACTGACAGAGCAGGAGACTACACACTGACAGAGCAGGAGACTACACACCTACAGAGCAGGAGACTACACACCTACAGAGCAGGAGACTACACACCTACAGAGCAGGAGACTACACACCCACAGAACAGGAGACTACACACCTACAGAGCAGGAGAGTGCACACCTACAGAGCAGGAGACTGCACACCTACAGAGCAGGAGACTACACACCTACAGTGCAGGAGACTACACACCTACAGAGCAGGAGACTACACACCTACAGAGCAGGGTGCTACACACCTACAGAGCAGGGTGCTACACACCTACAGAGCAGGAGACTACACACCTACAGAGCAGGAGACTACACACCTACAGAGCAGGGTGCTATACACCTACAGAGCAGGAGACTACACACCTACAGAGCAGGAGACTACACACCTGCAGAGCAGGAGACTACATACCTACAGAGCAGGGTGCTACACACCTACAGAGCAGGGTGCTACACACCTACAGAGCAGGAGACTACACACCTACAGAGCAGGAGACTACACACCTACAGTGCAGGAGACTACACACCTAGAGAGCAGGAGACTACACACCTACAAAGCAGGAGACTGCACACTTACAGAGCAGGAGACTGCACACTTACAGAGCAGGAGACTACACACTGACAGAGCAGGAGACTACACACCTACAGAGCAGGAGACTACACACTGACAGAGCAGGAGACTACACACTTACAGAGAAGGAGACTACACACCTACAGAGCAGGAGACTGCACACTTACAGAGCAGGAGACTGCACACCTACAGAGCAGGAGACTGCACACCTACAGTGCAGGAGACTACACACCTACAGTGCAGGAGACTACACACTGACAGAGCAGGAGACTACACACCTACAGTGCAGGAGACTACACACCTACAGTGCAGGAGACTACACACTGACAGAGCAGGAGACTACACACTGACAGAGCAGGAGACTACACACCTACAGAGCAGAAGACTACACACCTACAGAGCAGGAGACTACACACCTACAGAGCAGGAGACTGTACACCTACAGTGCAGGAGACTACACACCTACAGTGCAGGAGACTACACACTGACAGAGCAGGAGACTACACACCTACAGTGCAGGAGACTACACACCTACAGTGCAGGAGACTACACACTGGCAGAGCAGGAGACTACACACCTACAGAGCAGGAGACTACACACCTACAGAGCAGGAGACTACACACCTACAGAGCAGGAGACTACACACTGACAGAGCAGGAGACTACACACTGACAGAGCAGGAGACTACACACCTACAGAGCAGGAGACTACACATCTACAGAGCAGGAGACTACACACCTACAGAGCAGGGTGCTACACACCTACTGAGCAGGGTGCTACACACCTACAGAGCAGGAGACTACACACCTACAAAGCAGGAGACTGCACACTTACAGAGCAGGAGACTGCACACTTACAGAGCAGGAGACTACACACTGACAGAGCAGGAGACTACACACCTACAGAGCAGGAGACTACACACTGACAGAGCAGGAGACTACACACTTACAGAGCAGGAGACTACACACCTACAGAGCAGGAGACTACACACTGACAGAGCAGGAGACTACACACCTACAGAGCAGGAGACTACACACCTACAGAGCAGGAGACTACACACCTACAGAGCAGGAGACTACACACTGACAGAGCAGGAGACTACACACTGACAGAGCAGGAGACTACACACCTACAGAGCAGGAGACTACACACTGACAGAGCAGGAGACTACACACTGACAGAGCAGGAGACTACACACCTACAGAGCAGGAGACTACACACCTACAGAGCAGGAGACTACACACCTACAGAGCAGGAAACTACACACCTACAGTGCAGGAGACTGCACACCTACAGTGCAGGAGACTACACACCTACAGTGCAGGAGACTACACACCGACAGAGCAGGAGACTACACACCTACAGTGCAGGAGACTACACACTGACAGAGCAGGAGACTACACACCTACAGTGCAGGAGACTACAAACTGACAGAGCAGGAGACTACACACCTACAGTGAAGGAGACTACACACCTACAGAGCAGGAGACTACACACCTACAGTGCAGGAGACTACACACTGACAGAGCAGGAGACTACACACCTACAGTGCAAGAGACTACACACCTACAGTGCAGGAGACTACACACCTACAGTGCAGGAGACTACACACCTACAGTGCAGGAGACTACACACAGACAGAGCAGGAGACTACACACCTACAGAGAAGGAGACTACACACCTACAGAGCAGGAGACTACACACCTACAGAGCAGGAGACTACACACTGACAGAGCAGGAGACTACACACTGACAGAGCAGGAGACTACACACCTACAGAGCAGGAGACTACACACCTACAGAGCAGGAGACTACACACCTACAGAGCAGGAGACTACACACCCACAGAACAGGAGACTACACACCTACAGAGCAGGAGAGTGCACACCTACAGAGCAGGAGACTGCACACCTACAGAGCAGGAGACTACACACCTACAGTGCAGGAGACTACACACCTACAGAGCAGGAGACTACACACCTACAGAGCAGGGTGCTACACACCTACAGAGCAGGGTGCTACACACCTACAGAGCAGGAGACTACACACCTACAGAGCAGGAGACTACACACCTACAGAGCAGGGTGCTATACACCTACAGAGCAGGAGACTACACACCTACAGAGCAGGAGACTACACACCTGCAGAGCAGGAGACTACACACCTACAGAGCAGGGTGCTACACACCTACAGAGCAGGGTGCTACACACCTACAGAGCAGGAGACTACACACCTACAGAGCAGGAGACTACACACCTACAGAGCAGGGTGCTACACACCTACAGAGCAGGAGACTACACACCTACAGAGCAGGAGACTACACACCTACAGAGCAGGAGACTACACACCTACAGAGCAGGAGACTACACACTGACAGAGCAGGAGACTACACACCTACAGAGCAGGAGACTACACACTGACAGAGCAGGAGACTACACACCTACAGTGCAGGGTGCTACACACCTACAGTGCAGGAGACTACACACCTACAGAGCAGGGTGCTACACACCTACAGAGCAGGAGACTGCACACCTACAGAGCAGGGTGCTACACACCTACAGAGCAGGGTGCTACACACCTACAGAGCAGGAGACTACACACCTACAGAGCAGGAGACTACACACCTACAGAGCAGGAGACTACACACCTACAGAGCAGGGTGCTACACACCTACAGAGCAGGAGACTACACACCTACAGAGCAGGAGACTACACACCTACAGAGCAGGAGACTACACACCTACAGAGCAGGGTGCTACACACCTACAGAGCAGGAGACTACACACCTACAGTGCAGGAGACTACACACCTACAGATCAGGAGACTACACACCTACAGAGCAGGAGACTACACACCTACAGAGCAGGAGACTACACACCTACAGAGCAGGAGACTACACACCTACAGAGCAGGAGACTACACACCTACAGAGCAGGAGACTACACACCTACAGAGCAGGAGACTACACACCTACAGAGCAGGAGACTACACACCTACAGAGCAGGAGACTACACACTGACAGAGCAGGAGACTACACACCTACAGTGCAGGGAGCTACACACCTACAGAGCAGGAGACTACACACTGACAGAGCAGGAGACTACACACCTACAGTGCAGGGTGCTACACACCTACAGTGCAGGAGACTACACACCTACAGAGCAGGGTGCTACACACCTACAGAGCAGGAGACTGCACACCTACAGAGCAGGGTGCTACACACCTACAGAGCAGGAGACTACACACCTACAGAGCAGGAGACTACACACCTACAGAGCAGGAGACTACACACCTACAGAGCAGGAGACTACACACCTACAGAGCAGGAGACTACACACCTACAGAGCAGGAGACTACACACTGACAGAGCAGGAGACTACACACCTACAGTGCAGGGAGCTACACACCTACAGAGCAGGAGACTACACACTGACAGAGCAGGAGACTACACACCTACAGTGCAGGGTGCTACACACCTACAGTGCAGGAGACTACACACCTACAGAGCAGGGTGCTACACACCTACAGAGCAGGAGACTGCACACCTACAGAGCAGGGTGCTACACACCTACAGAGCAGGGTGCTACACACCTACAGAGCAGGAGACTACACACCTACAGAGCAGGAGACTACACACCTACAGAGCAGGAGACTACACACCTACAGAGCAGGGTGCTACACACCTACAGAGCAGGAGACTACACACCTACAGAGCAGGAGACTACACACCTACAGAGCAGGAGACTACACACCTACAGAGCAGGGTGCTACACACCTACAGAGCAGGAGACTACACACCTACAGTGCAGGAGACTACACACCTACAGATCAGGAGACTACACACCTACAGAGCAGGAGACTACACACCTACAGAGCAGGAGACTACACACCTACAGAGCAGGAGACTACACACCTACAGAGCAGGAGACTACACACCTACAGAGCAGGAGACTACACACCTACAGAGCAGGAGACTACACACCTACAGAGCAGGAGACTACACACTGACAGAGCAGGAGACTACACACCTACAGTGCAGGGAGCTACACACCTACAGAGCAGGAGACTACACACTGACAGAGCAGGAGACTACACACCTACAGTGCAGGGTGCTACACACCTACAGTGCAGGAGACTACACACCTACAGAGCAGGGTGCTACACACCTACAGAGCAGGAGACTGCACACCTACAGAGCAGGGTGCTACACACCTACAGAGCAGGGTGCTACACACCTACAGAGCAGGAGACTACACACCTACAGAGCAGGAGACTACACACCTACAGAGCAGGAGACTACACACCTACAGAGCAGGAGACTACACACTGACAGAGCAGGGTGCTACACACCTACAGAGCAGGAGACTACACACCTACAGAGCAGGAGACTGCACACCTACAGAGCAGGAGACTACACACCTACAGAGCAGGAGACTACACACTGACAGAGCAGGAGACTACACACCTACAGAGCAGGAGACTACACACCTACAGAGCAGGAGACTACACACTGACAGAGCAGGGTGCTACACACCTACAGAGCAGGAGACTACACACCTACAGAGCAGGAGACTACACACCTACAGAGCAGGAGACAAGGGATGGAGAAAGTTCAAGGCCAGTTGAGCTGCTTATTGAGAATCTGTCTTTAAAGACCGTAACAGGAGACAGGGCACAGAGACAGAGGGACTGATACTTTCAGGGTGTCCAAGGATAGAAACTGTTGAGGAAACTGTTAAGCCAAAATTAAATAGACAGTCATGGAATGTGAGTCCTGTGATGGAGGGTCTTACGTGTTTACTTCATTCTCCAGAGCAGCGACATGAGTTACCACGGTCTACAGATATGAGAAGGTAGAGATTTGCTAACGAGCTCACCAAGAGACCGCCTGGCCGACACAGCCTGATTTCTCTCACCCAAATACTGTGACTATTCTGACCGGAAATTGTATGCTCTTAATCCACAGACTCTGAAGCAGAGGAGACATGTTTTCACATCTACATGCTGTGTGCCTTCTCCATCTCCTCAAAACAAAGGGAAGATGGCATAGAAGAGTGGAAAGGAAAAGAAATGTGAGATAAAGTGAGCTGAGGGATGGGAAGCCACACCAGTCTGACTCTTCCGTGTTAGCACAATCCTATCTACAGCTCCCACTACACACATAATCAACGTTGAATCACTTCATGGGGGGGGGGGATGTGTATGTTCATGTGTGTCCTAATTCGTATGGGTACACATGGAGGCAGGACATCAGCTGACTTTCTCCAGCACTCCCTCTCTTGTTTTTCTAAGGAACGCAAGGTCTCCCCCTTAACCTAGACTACTAGCCAATGACCCTGGGATCCTCCTGTCTTTTCCTCCCAAACCATTTGCCCAAAACTACATAGTCACTTTGTGTATGGGGGGTATGAGATATATAAAAAATAGCATAATTTTATCTTATATAATTTTTAGGTGGATCTGTAGACAAGGCTCAGCACATAAAGCACCTGCTATATAAAAGCAGGAGGGCAGGAGCTCAAATACGCAGCATCCACATAAATTCTGTGTAGCATGGCAGCCTACCTGTAATCCTTGCACTTGGAAGAAAGAAACAGGAAATTCCCACTCAAACCATACTGGTGTTCTGTGGTTTCAACACACACACACACACACACACACACACACACACAGGGGCACTGAAAACTTCCTTACTGGTAAAACTAGATGATCAGTGAAGATCTCTGATCTACACTCCAGCTCTCTAAAGGATGTTTTACTTCAAGAATCCTCCACAGCCAAAGGAAGGTTGCTGTTGGCATGCTAGAGGCCCTCCACTCACTGGCAGGAAAAAGAAAACACTCCTGAAGGGTCACTTCAGTCCCCTCAGGGGGATTCCATTAGTACCGTGTGCTGGGGCAAACCATGGCTGACCATCACACATCTGTGGGAACCTCATCGTAAGTTCATACTATAACCAAATCCAATTTTGTCTCTGCAGATTCAATTCACATCAATAGCCCCATCTACCACTAGCTACTACTGCTGACTGCCTGACTTAAAAAAACATGAAAGATTACTGTCAACATATAATAGGCAAATTGTAATTTCAGTTCCCTACATGAGCTTAAAGGGGAAGTGCATAAAGCTACAAAAATGTACCTAAGCTCTGACATCTTCCCCCCTTATCCTATCCATTTGTGGGGAACAGAATAAGCATCAAAAGCCAGAGAAATAGCTCAGTGGGGAAAGGCCCTTACAGCCAAGACCCATGACCTAAGTTCAATTCCTAGGACTCACATGGTAAAGGTAAAAAGCAACTGTAGTAAGTTGTCCTCTGACCTCCACACATGCATGTGATACACAGTGCACATGCACACACACACACACACACACACACAGATAGATGATAAATATATAGATGATGGATAGGTAGGTAGGTAGGTAGATAGATAGATAGATAGATAGATAGATAGATAGATAGATAGATAGAAAGAATAAATGTTAAAGAATGTCCTTCTGTTTCTCTATTAATTACTAGCTCCCAGGACTCCTCTTCTGGGATGTGGACACAGACTGTAACAGAATTATGCATGATAGCTGTGCACCTCCAGCAGGCAGAATTCACAGCGAACGAGAATGACTGTATAATTCAGATTCTTCTGTGAGCATCTTTGAAGAAGCTGTCACTTAGGAGAGCTAATACTAAAGTAGTGAAAGACTCCTAGACAAAAGCAGACTTGGCTCATTGGGAGCAAACCCAGCACCTGGTAGGAATAGGTTACACAGTCCAGGCTGGTTGGGGTTCACCTTTGACTTCCTTTTCACTTTTTCTTTTGGGTAAGACGATGGTTGGAGGCTAGGGGAATACCATAGGTCAAACTCGGGCCTCCTTGCATGCTAGACAGACACTCAAGTGCTGAGTATGCCCCTAGCCAGAAAACTGCATTTCCTAGGAATTGATATTGAATGCAACCCCAATACTGAAGAAAGAATTAGGGGACAGCTGGCCCAGAGAGCCCATGCCCACTGTTACACTTGGAGACCAGTGAGGCTCCACTAGTTCTGCCAGTTTCTCATCAGCTGCCCTCCTGGCATTATGGAGCTGTTCTGTGTTCCACACTGGACCAGACACATACCAGAGAGCACCAACAGTGAACCAAAGGCTAGGAGCAGGGAGACGGCACCTACTGCCATGCCTGGTGATCGGTTTGATTTTCACAACCCACAGGGTGGAAGAAGAGAACCAACTCCTGATAACTGTCCTTTGGCTTCCACGGGCACACCAAGGCAGCTGTGCATATGTGTGACACACATGCACACAATTAAACACATGCAGCTTTAAATTTAAAGTGAAGGAAGGAAGGAAGGAAGGAAGGAAGGAAACACACAGAGCCAAACATCCCCTGAGAGGAAGCAAAATCTTGGCATTGCAATGTGGGAGCCTGAACACACAGGTCTATACACCTACTAACAGCGAGAACCAGAACACGCAGGTCTATACACCTACTAGCAGCGAGAACCTGAACACACAGGTCTATACACCTACTAACAGCGAGAACCAGAACACACAGGTCTATACACCTACTAACAGCGAGAACCTGAACACACAGGTCTATACACCTACTAACAGCGAGAACCAGAACACGCAGGTCTATACACCTACTAGCAGCGAGAACCTGAACACACAGGTCTATACACCTACTAACAGCGAGAACCAGAACACACAGGTCTATACACCTACTAACAGCGAGAACCAGAACACACAGGTCTATACACCTACTAACAGCGAGAACCAGAACACACAGGTCTATACACCTACTAACAGCGAGAACCAGGTACATCTGACTGCCATTGACAGGTAAGGCCACACAGACCCCCCCACACTCAGTCTTTCTGGAATACTGAATAACTTCATAATTGGCTTACACAAAGGTGGTACCACCAGCAAACACACGGAGGCTCATAGTTTTGATAGTAAAAGAGAACATAACTGCTTTGATTCAGAAACTCTCCAAGAGACATCTGAAAAACATCCATCATGGAGGGGGTCAAAAATACATTTAATCCATTATGAAGAAAGTCCTAGGCAAGATTCTTTTCAGATCAAAAACCCTTAAAGAAGATAGATACACTGTGAATGGAGAGGGAGCTAAAACAGTTTTCCCCAAACAACCACTAAACTTCTGCAAACCAATACGAAAAAGGACAATTTTTATGTAACAGTTTAAGAAAACAGCTTCCAAAGGCTCAATTACCATCTGCAATTATAATCAGGCCTAATTTAGAACACCCCACCATGTTGCAGTCTTCATTAAAAATAATACACTTGCATAGGGATGCAATGTGAATTCACAGCTTAAATGTTAGCAGGGCACACATGGCACACATGCACACAACCCATTCACCTCACACCCTGACACTACACCATGAACACATTTTCACAACACACACACTCCTAAGACTATAGTCTCGGCTTCGATGGCCCAACTATTTCACCAGCACCTTAATGGCTGTGGCTCTGCACAAACTTTACTTAACTCTCATATTTTAAAGTGGAACGGCGTGTGGATTATTAAGACAATTTTCCAGAAATACGAATGAATTTTTAGGCCTGCCACCATTCACACAGCACATGACTAATCCTGTATTCTAGCCACTATTATCTTTACCCTGCATAAAAGGCACAACGCATATTTCCAGTGCTGCAAAAAATAGTTTTTCTACCACCCTAAATAATCAGATTTACCAAGTACCACTTGGCCTCTTTGTAAGCTTCATAATTAGTTAGAATAATGTGTTCCTGCACATTTATAATTCAGCATAATTTTTACATTATAATTCCTTAATACGGTCTCCTGCACGTGCCAGGCCTTTGCCTACAGGGCATTAATGCAGACATTGTGTGAAAAAGACTACACACACTTCCTGCTGTCAGTCAAGGCCATTTAGAATATGACAAAGGAAAAGATGCAGTACACTAACAGTTCTGAGGACCACACTGGATGCACCTTTAGCTCAGAGAATTAAGGGAAATGTTTGCAGACGTAGCTGTACAGGGTGACTCCTTACATAGACATGTCTTCCAAGTCTCTCTAGTGTTCAATTCAGGTTCTCCTGCTGAACACAGCCTCTGGCAAGAAAGAGTGTGTGTGTGTAAAAAGCTGTAAACAGCAAGACTCCCCTATACGCCTGTAAAAATCAAGCCTTTCTCAGTTGGACAATTAGCTTTATAGAACTAATCAGGGAGAGAGAAATGAAGACCATCTGGTTCCTGGAATATCTGTATGTGACTGACACCATCTTCCTGAAGCTTCCATGGAAGAGAAGGCAGGAGAAAGCAGGCCTTATAGAACAATACACACCCTCATGACCACGGACCTGCTCAAACCCCTCACTCCTTCACCTGGAAGCCAGAAGACAGATTCGATGCCTAGTTGGATGGATCTCCTTTGAGTCCCACCTCCTATCAGGCTACCCTGCCCCATCTAACAGATGGACCTCTGTATCCAGGACCCTTACCAGACCACTGTGCAGTTCCTCCCAACGTCTCCTTGGGGACTGACTTACATGGTCCATGTAACCTGAACAGTGAGAGGGGATCACACTAATCTAGAGATACCAAATACAGGTTTACAGTGAGTTTCCGACAGCACACAGGGTCAGGTACTCAGAGCTTCCAACAGCCTCCACCAGGCCTTTTCCTAGCCCTTGTCTTCCTAGAATATCTACCCCATTCTCAGGACAGAGCCACCAGAAACAGTTTCTCCAGTCTTCTCAGACCCAAGCAACAGATCTGCAGCCATGCCTCAGTTCCAAGGTGCAGCCACCACTGCCCAAGTTGACTGTAGACAATGACATGGAGTCACATCAGAGCTGTCGCATAAAATTGTGTACTTTTGTACAACCCAAGGGGAAGGATGAATTGAGGTAAATGAGTTCTAGACACCCCTCCTCCTTGCCCAGATGAATAAAACTGCACATGGTGCTGTACTCTACCGGATATCCAAAAAAGATGAAGGCACATCTGCACAGAAGAGCGGCCTGAAATGCATCGGATAAAAGCAAAAGACTACACACAAGTTAGTGAGAGTCAAGTTTCCCCCTGCTGAAGGAGTGTACACAGAGGAACACTAAAACGAATCATGCCATGTGCAGTGGGGACAGCAGTGTGAGCCTGTGACTAGCAACATAATGCTCAGCAGTGACTATAGCCTGTTAATTTCTCAGGAGGTCTGGGAGCTGCGACACCCCAGGAGCAATGCGCACACACAGTCCTGGCTGTTATACATCGTTCTTCTCTGATGGGGATTACAAGCCCACTGGCTACTCTGTTCCTGGGCTAAAACCCCAAGCAGGATCCAGCAAAACAGCGTGCCTGGGACTTCTTGTTTCTCTGAGGAAGAAAGCAGTAGAATGAAATGATTCAAAAAGTTCTAAGAGAACCTTGGAGCCACTATCTAACTGCAAGGCAATCTGTATACCAAAGAACAATAAGGAATTATGCCCTGTTAAATAAAATAAAAATTCCTTAAGTTCGCAATCATAGACTAAATGAACAGGCCGAAAGCTTCACGACCATAGTATCAAAAAGATGCACATAAGGTGCTTACTACCAAGAAGGCAAAAAGGGGGTGACTTTATGATGGTGAATCCCAGCAGATGTCACCTTCATCAAGTAAACAAAGCTGAACATATGAGCACAAAGGCACGTGGACACCATGTGCCACCTAAGAGAGAGGACTAGAAAGAACGGACACCATATCTGTGGTTCTGCTGCCCTGACTCGGGATGATCAAAGATAAACAGCAGACAAAGCTAAGGGACAGTCCACGAACTAAGTGGTGTGTTATCTACAAACGCATCAAGGTCCTGAAAGCCAAGAAGAGCCTGGGAAGGCGCCCGGGATCTGAAGATGAAGAGGGCATAGGACTAAATACCTTCCCTGGTTCTGGCATATTTGAGTGGAGTCTGAGAACCATTCTGTGAATTTCAATTGTGGTCATTTCCAAGACTATCCCTGCTCATTGAAAACATGCACTCGAGCACCAAAAGGAAAAAAATAATCAGTACAGGGAAGGAACCAGGTATAATAGGGGGAAACGGTTATGTTATGGTGCTGGTACTGTTGGAACTTTTTCTCTTTACTCTCTGATACAAAGAGTGCACACAGAGCCTGAAAGTGGGGTGCCCTTTCAGGCCATAGAAACAGGAGGATTACTGAGGTGGAGAAAGGTGCTTAAGATATTATCTACAGAGACAGAACCGCCACCCAAAACTCCAAGATGCTAAGATGCTAGAGGTGTATTTTCCAGCAAACCAGTATCACTGAGGCTTGAGAGACAGCCCAGCGACTCAAGCATTTGCCATGCAAGCGTGAGGACCTGGGTGGGTCACCCTAGTGCCACATGATGCTGCGAAAGTAGCACACGTTTGGAATCCCAGTGTTCCTATGGCAAGAAGGCAAGAAGTTAGAGAATTCCCAGAAGCTCATGGGCCATCTAAACTGGCACTCAGAGAAGAAAACAGAGACCTTGTCTCTCAATCAAAGAAAAGGCAAGGTCTACCGGCCCAGGGATGGCTCCACCCACAATGGGCGGGGCCAGGGATGGCTCCACCCACAATGGTCTGGGCCCTACCCCTTGATCACTAACACTATGCTGTACAGCTGGATCTCATGGAAGCATTTTCTCATCTAAGGCCCCTTTCTCTGTGATAACTTCAGCTTGTGTCAAGTTGACACAAAACCAGCCAGAACAGATGGGAAGGCAGAAGGGAGCCAGACCCACAGGACACCCCAGCCAGGAGTGATAAGAGATCAGAAGTACTCAGGGATTGAAGCAGAAAGGGATATTTCCAGATGCTGGCATCCTGGTTCAAAGGCATGTCCCCAGAGCTCTGAAAGCAGGGAAACTACTTAGAGGCCTGTCAGCAGGAGTTCATGTGGAAAGCTCAAGCCAGAGTCCTTGGTTTCTATTGAAGAGAAAGACAATGAGACTTGAATGTTTGTAGAGAGGCTGTGAGACCTGTTTTCAGTGAGATGTTTCCATCTGATCTGGTCCACAGTATCTGATGGTGGTCTGGGCCTCTAGCCACCTTATGGTTTTTCTCCCCTTAAGGAGCATAATCAGTGTGCTGAAGATTTCCTTCCCTGAGGTGAATACTTGAGATAGCTAAGGAAGGTTTGTTTCAGCTCCCAGCTTCAGACGTTCCCTCCTGTGGCTGACTGGCCATATCGCTCTGGGGCCTGGGTCAAGGCGGTAAATACATCATGACAGGAATACACTGCAGAGAGAATACATTTGTTCTCCACATGGTGTCCAGGAAGCAGTAAAACACAGGAAGAGCCAGGATCCCAAAATCCCCATCGAGAATTACCAACCATGCCTCACCTTTAAATTACACAGGCACTCCCCAAAGCACAGTGAGCAAAGACCTTCAACAGCCTTTGGGAGACGGCTGAGGTCCACACAGCTCCAAATGAAGAAGAAACCTATCATTTTGATCTTCCATTACGACACCTTAGTAACCCAATAATGGCTGGTGTTTTACTGAGGCTCTGCTGTGTTCCATTTATGTAACTATTTTCCCTTGATAATAAACACCGTCCAGTTCATTCTAATTCCACAGCTTCCCTTCCCACGGAGAATTTCTCTCCCACAGATTAAGTCATTTGCTCTCTCTGCATCTCATCAAGGATGGTACCTGGCACAGTAATTGGGAGGGATTTAAATAGATAACTTAACCTTGAGAGGATGTTCATTTGACTCAACACAGCCTTTCAATCTTAGAAACATACAAATTCCCGTTCGCCTCAGCATGTCTGTCTTTAATTATGACAGCAGTGCCGAGAAATTCATTTTCAAAGAGCTGATTGAGCCACAAGGGAATATTAATACCTAAATATTGAAGCAATACTGATGCTTTGATGAAAGGGAAGCTGGCTTTGCTAGATAAAAAGACTTCAAAAATGTCTCTGGTCTATGCTTAAAAAACAAAACAAAACAACAACAAAAAAAAACATGTTTTTAACTCTGCATTAGGTTGGGAAGTCTGAGGTATTTATTCTCTTAAGAATGCTTCTCATCATCAGCAAGTGCATCTGCCTCAATGCTGCCGGACTAAAGGCTGTCAGCTTCACTTTTGCATCTGGAGGAAAAGATGTTCTTCTCAGTCTTAGTTAAGCAGAAGGTGCTCCACAGTGCCCACTGAAGCTGTGTCGAAAGCATTTTCCCATTGCAGGTGAGCAGACACAGAGGGGAACGGAAGGGACCAGGAGGCAAGGTTGACCTGTGCTTAGTCGAGGATGGCTGGTTCACAGCAGGAGACGTTCCAAGTTTAAAATAATAATTCCAGGAACCAGAGGATTCAGAACCTGAGCAGATCATAGGATTCTATTCCATTCCTGAAGTTGATGTCAGCGAAGCTCTTCAGTGATTTACAACCTGACAAGACCTCTCTCCATTGATTATTCCACTTTATGGGGTAGCACTGCCTCCTGCTCATTCTAAGAACTCTTAAGGTATCGCACTGAGAAGACATTAATGCACCTTTAATGCAGGAGATGGGATCGAGAACACACAGGGTCAAAACAGCAGGAAAAAGGTATGAGACCAGCCTCCTGACAAAAGAAGTGGAGACAGGAGCCCTGGGCTCCGAGGCTGCACACACTATTATGCAGAACACCTGCAACTAAAATAAAGGAAGTACAGTGCTTTCTGGACACTTGAGTCTCCAGATGTTCTCCAGAATGATGTTTCACAAAGGTGTGGCCACAGCCAAGCATGGTGGTATAAACCCTTGGCTCCCAGCTCTAGGGAGGCAGAAGCAGGAGGATCTCTGTGAGTTCCAGACCAGCCTGGTCTACATAGTTAGTTTTGGGACAACCAGAGGTACCTTGTCCCACTCCACCCCCGAAAAACAGGTATTGTCAGACAAACTTCTTCAAGGACAGCCTCCTACTGCATGGGATCTAATACAGTTTATTAACCAGTTTTTAAACCCAGGAGAGCCGCAAACTTTTCCTGCTCCAGCTTTGTGTATGGCCTCAAGTAAAGCAATCAGGGAATAAAAATCTATTTTTAAGTGGTTGGTTAAAAAAAATAAATAGAAAAAAAATCTTATTTTGTGACATATTAAAAATACATGAAATTTAAATAAAGTTTTATCAGTACAGGACCAGGCGTGTTCAGTGAAGTATTGGCTGTGGCCACATCAGCAATTCAAACAGCCAGTGAGCTGTTGATACGAAGAAGAGGGGTAGAGGCCTGGGTGAGCTTGATGGAACACAGACTTGACCCAACACCTGGATGCTAGCTACAAATAGATGGAACGAAGACAGGAGAAAAGAACAAAACAGAGAAGGCACTGCACAGGTCAGCTTACACACAGGACTCCATGTGTCCCATGCACAAGAAGACCTAGAGTCCAAGAAGGGAAAGTGATGTCCTAGCAAGGCTGTAATTAAATCACAGCCTTACATTGTCACCACATCATTTCAGGGACCTTATAAGATACCCCTACAGTATACCATGACGCCCTCACAAAAGCATGCGCTTACAGGCATGACGCCATGTCCTGGTGGTGTGAGCAGAGTCACATTCCCACAGACCACCCCAGGATCATAGCCCCTACATGATGTCACTGAGTCCTCACAGGGCCATAGTTCTACAGAGTGTCACCGAGGCCTGGCAAAGCATCAGCCCTCCAGGATGACTTCAAAGGTCAACAGGTCTGATCTCCTAAATCTCATATTGTTAAGAATCACAGACAGTTGAGATTCCTATTCATAAGCTGGCACCACTCTTACATTCAGAAAAACCAGGCAATCAAAGAATAAATAATGGTAAAAAATAAAAGCAGAGACTGCCTGCCTCTGAAGGGAATGGTTGTTTAACCGAGAAATGTTTGTGTTATTAAATAACACATGCTTCAGTGTTAAGTGCTGAGGAATGCTTAGCGCTTCCTTCGACAGTTAGCCTGGGCTAACTGTCAGCCTGAGTTCAGACAGATCCAGCTAGGCAAACATACTCTGTAATCTCTTTATTCCCTAGAATGCCTGCTTGATGGACGCCTGAATCCTTGGCCCTCGGAGACTCACTCTCTCCCACAAGTTTACCCCGCTCAGCCATTTCTGTACCCAGCAATAAATCACTTGTAATCTAAGAGACAGTGACCAATTGATTAGGGTCTTCTGAAACATCTAAGGAAGACTGATGGCAGAGGCAGCAGTGAGCTGCAGATTCCATTAGTTATTTGGACTACGAGGAACATCAAACATGCACCGCACTCAGAGTGTGCAAGGAGCAATTCCAAGTACCTTCCATGTGATCTGTTAAGTTGTTAATTCTCCCATCCCGACCAGGACAGTGTCATAATCACTGAGCCACACGGAGAATAAGCTATTTCCTAAGGTCCAGTAGCCAGAAAATCCTACAGGTAGCCTGGCTTCTAGCCCAACCAGGGCAGCATCAGAATCCACGTGTCTTCCCACACGCCTCCCCAGCTCTCCATGCTGCCCGACTAAAAGTGGTCAGTTACACGCAGAACGTGGTTGTCTATGACCAAGATGTAACCTGTGCTATTCCTCCACATGTGGCCTCTTAGCTTTCTGCCAGCTGGGAAAACAACCTACACAGACTGAGAGGAAGCAAGAAATCTTTTTTTTCCCTCCTAACTGCAAAGCTATAACTTACTTTGAGAGAGAAAGGCCTGGGGACATGGCTCAGTCATCAAAGTGCTTGTCACATAAGCATGAAAACCTGAGTTCTATACCCAGATTTTAAAAAAAAATCAGGCGAGGCAGCATATGCTTGTGATGTGGGGGAGACAGGCTATTGTGGATCCCCAGAGTTCGCTGGCCTCCTGGGTTAGCCTACCCAGCAAGCCCCAGCTCAAGAAGAGACCCTGACTTTAAAAAAGGGGGTCATAAACTCCTGAGGAACACAAACTGTGGTTGATTCCCAGCCTTCAAACACATCTGCAAGTGTGCTCGCACAAGCTCACACACACACACACACACACACACACACACACACACACACACACACACTAAAAAATATCCACAATACTTAGTTTTGTAGGGTGCTTCAAGTGGACTTTTCTTCGAACCCATAAGTGGGGCAGAAACTGTTTTTTATTTACTTCTTTAAATACCTAAACTATTTGGATTACACAAAAAAATGCAAGTCAGCTTACTCTTGAAGGGCAAGGCTCTCCCCAGGCTGAAGGTACCTCATCCTGAGGAGTAATTACATAAATGGAAAAGACCATGGTCTAGTTTCATTCCTACTTCACCTATAGGAACCAAGCCCTCAGAACCAAGGTCTGGCTTCTGCCCTGTAGTAGTGAATGGATGTGATTCCTCTTCCTCCCCATGCCCACAGAATGGCTTCCTTCTCTGCAGAAAGATGGAGCTTTGCCTTAGATAAATATTCAACTTGGGCCAACACCAAGGAAACGGTACAAAAACCTAAGATGGAGCCCTTCCATCCTATAGTCAGAATTAGTAGCAACTGGTTCCAGCAGTAAAAAGGTTTCTGCATTATCAATAGCTCACAAGGGCTAGATCTGAACAGGAGCCTCTCCGTGATCTGTATATAGCTCAATCCAAGCTGCCTTTGCAAGAAAGAAAATCGAGAAAAGCAACGCTGCTATTCTGTACAAATACAGGTCCCATTAACATTAAGAGCTGAGGGCTACAGTCAAGAGGACTGGTCTTCCCTTCCCTCCCCTTGCAGTCAGCCCTCCTCAACTGCCTTCATCCATGGGGCTGCAAAGAACCTGCTACAGCCACCATGGGTGGCACTGAGTCTCCTCCTCCCGACAAACAAACAACATGTTCAGCGCTGAACCAATCACGAAGAAGGACTCTAAATAACTCAAACCAGTCCAACGGAGAGCTGGAGTTTGGCTTCTTCACCAGCTGAAAGGCTGCGAAGAGGAAAGTAGACTTCTATGTCAAATTGATGTTTTCTGAGGAAGAAGGATGCTGGAGGCGATGCTGCTTCAGGGTCAAAACGCATCTCCAAAAGGGCTTCTGTCCAGGGCGAGACAGACCACGGGGCGGGGTGGTCACACGTGGGGCAAACCTGGCCCAAAAGCCGAGGACGGCTTCATCCTTCATATGGCTAGCATGCTTCAAAGTTGCAGCTAATGAAGGGAAACTTTGACCCTCTGGTTTCTACTGAAATAGAAGAATGATTTTACAGCACTGGCTCAAATTCCTGCAAGGCAATTCACCGAGAGTAAGCACCAATTCACGCCAGACCAGACTTGCCCTGGACAAGGGGCAAGCTGCATGCAGTTCGCTGCAGTTGGGCCACTGCAGCTTCTTGGGCCAGATGGTATTTGTTGGGTTTATAACTCCAGTATCTGCCTTTGATAGATGACTGATGGAGAAAGTAGGTCATCTAGCTGCCAAAGCTTGGCAACATAGCTGCTGCTTCCATACCTGCATCAAGAACAAACTTACTTCCAAGGAGAAGCAGGAGGCAAGAAACAGGCTAAATCAGATTCCAGCCACATCCTGGGTCTTTGCTCAGACCCTTCCTTTAAAAGAACAATACTTAATAAGGCAATGTAAAGTTCAAAGAGGGAACAGAACTGCCTCCTTCTGAGAAAGAAAAAATCCCATGATATGACATCGACAAAGATGAGGCTCCGGGGCTAGAGTGAAGTCTGAGACATGTCAGTGTTAATAAGTCCTAGGAATTCAGTAGATCCCGACTTCTGCTGCCCTGTGGCATGATACTGGAGCTGGTATTCCTGAGTCTTCAAAGACTGCCCATGCTGAGAATACCTGCTCACACCCTAGAGAAAGCCTAGCACCCATGACGGCTGCACAGCCGGAGAGCACTGTCCAGGGGCTGGCTGGGTCACAGCTGCACTGTGTAGGGCTCGGAACAAGGAACAGCAACTTGACACACCTGGAATTAGATTAAGTTCATCTGCACTGGGTGTCCCGATCACATTGGGCTCCTAAGTGATCACTTGCCAAGGATTTTTCCTTTTTCTCTTGCCAAAGATCCATGCTTCCTAAGAAAATGCCATTCCATAGGCTGAGAGCAGAGGAAGAGACCCTGTTTCTGTCACACAGAGAGGCAACATCCTGAGCCAGGTCACTGAGAGGAAAGCAGGTATCTAGCCTGGGTAAACATTTTTACGTTATACAACTAGGAAACTATGTATTACCGTGCACGCCTCTAGGACAGTGGTTCTCAACCTTACTAACAATGTGACTCTTTAATACAGTTCCTCCTGCCATGGTGACCCCCAACCCATAAAATTAGTCTGTTGGTTCTTCTTAACTGTTAATGTCATGAGTGGCCATATAAATATCTGATATGTGTCCCCCCAAAGGAGTCACAACCTGGAGGTTGAGAACCTCTGTTCTAAGTGCTCAGAGGAGAGGATGGCCACCTCCTCTCTACCAACACCACGGAAGCTTTCAAAACAGAAGAGTCGGCACGAAGATGCCATTGATGTGGGGATGTGGAGGCGGCTCAGTCTGGCAAAGCACTGCTGCCTGAGCATGGGGATGAAATTTGTACTGCAGCATCCACGTAAGTAAATAAACACACAATCAAACAGCCAGGTTTGATGGCCAATGCCTATAACCCTACCGCTGGTAAGAAGAGGATACCATTGGTTTCCCAGAGCTTATTGGCTGACTGGGCCTGGCCCACCCCCAGCTGATGAACACCACGTTCAGTCAGAAAAGACTTTTCTCCGAAAATAACAATAAAGGAGAGCAATGGCATCAAATGCACACGTACAAGTGTTTACAGGGAGGCATGCACCCACGTAAACAGACCATACACACAGGAGACTAAATTACATTCAAGCTAAATTACACTGACACACCGTTTAAGAATCTAGATCCAGCCTTTCCTGAACCCATAACACCCTCCACTCTGATAGGTCCTATCTGCTTTGAGCAGTGTTCTCTCCCTTCCAACTCAAAATTCAAAGCACCAAGCACCGCTGCCTTAACTTTGAAATCAAGAATATTTAAATGATGACAGGAAGCAGGAGATTATGAGCCTCCCCGTAGTGAGGAGCTAAGCCAGTTGACAGCTACCAGGGAGGAAGCAAGAGTCTTCCAGAGGGTGAGGCTCTTGATAGGTGGCCCATGCAAGACCCATGAATATTCTAGAAGCACCAAAGGACTCAGCAGGCTAAAGAAACAGAACAGGAAGTTGTAGGGTGGTGTTGTGGGAGAGTCTAGAAGCTGGAGGGGGGAGCGGGAGACAGATATGATCTCTATAGACTCCATCTAAACAGAAAACAGAGGTACCTCAGATAATGAAGCCAGAAATCTGATATTCTATGCAAAAATTCTGAGGACACATCTAGATATGGTGTAAGCCAAAGACTAACAGTTCAGAAGCTCTTCCCAGGAAGACCATCACTCTGGTTCCCATGCTCTGGCTTGTACATAAGCCCCAGGGGATGTTTAGCTAGGGCAGTCAGGGAGAGAGGGGCAATGACCAGAGTCAGAAGCCTGGAGTGCACCAACCAGAGACAGATCCAAATGTGGCACCAGTATTCCAACACGGCCCCTCTGACCATCACCTCGCCTTGATTTCCCAGCTTTATTGAGATATAAGTGACAAATTAGATTGCGTGAATTTAAGGTGTGAAACATAAACACGAGACCCAGGTAAACATTAAGAAATGATTACCACTATTTACTAAACACATCCATCACCTCGAAGATCTGCTGCATGTATATGTGTGTGAACTGGGAAGATGAGCCCACTCAGCAAACTTCAAGTTCAAAGTATAGAACTGGTAACTACAATCTCCACTCTGTGTGCTGGGTTTCCAGAACTCAACCATGCTATACATGAAGGTTTCTACAGCATCTACCCAGCCCACCCTGCATCCTCCCTGAGTTCAACTTTTTTAGGTTCCACACCCACATGCAGTCTTTCTCTTCCTGACGTAACACCCCTGCCTCACTGACTTAGTTTTACCGCTGTGAAGCGGCATCATGACCAAGGCAACGCTCATAAAGGATGACATTTAATTCGGGCTGGCTTAAAGGTTCAGAAGGTCAGTCCATTGTCATCCAGGTGAGAGCACGGCAGCCTCCAGACCAGAGACACTCAGGTGCAGTGAGGTTTAATTAAAACTCATGAACACGAGGTACCCATTACTTCTTAAATATATGGCAATTGAAAGTTAACACAATTCTGTGCTTTTAAAGATTGTGGTTAATAACGAGCTTTCAAATTCCTGAATATGGAACAACCTGCTCTGGTGGGCACCCGTGAAACAGGCGAAGAGCAGAAGGGAAGCTCGGAGTATGCGTCTTCACTCTGCAGTCCCAACACCTCCATGCCCTAGAGCATGACCTTGACCAGTCCCAGTGCAGACCAGAGGTCAACCATGCTCACTGTCCCCCCGCAGCAGACAGGGTTTGCTGTCCTCCTCGCCCTCACACGCCACTCCTACCTAGCTTCAAGCCGAGGCCAAGCACAGCTGCACGACAGTGACAGACAGTGCTCAGTTAATTAAGCCAGCTTTACTGCAGCTGAAACCCTGGGCCTACTTTCTCCCTCATCCCATAAAGCGTGCGTGGCAGTTCGAGGTTTTTACCAATATGGGAGTAATTTGAAATCAATTTCCTTGTCTTGGATGAACAAGGGACTGTTTAGTGTGACCCACAGAGAAAATTAGAAGCCTGTTTACACAATGCAGCTTGAGCTTACCTGGCTTTAGCTTCAGAAGAGTGGGGTGTGTGACTGGCAGGGGACCCTGAGGAAGTGGGTCTTATGTTGCTAAGGACTGTGTTCCCAACTTTCTGGGGTGTCTGAGCTTCTCTCTAACTATAAAGCGGGGATATTACTTTAACCTCCTTATTCCACCAGCATATGCTCCGTGAGCAGTGACCATGAGCCAGGCACCCTGGAGAGTTAGCTAGACAGACATCTCAACCTTTTGGCTGGCAGTCTGGCCACAGGCTAGAAAGTGACTGCAAAAACAGCCTACAAAACTCCAGCACCACAAATCAGCCAGCCGCATCCCAAAGCCAGCACAGCCTCCCATTCTACCGCTGTTTCCTAGTGATCTAGGTCTTTAACATATACGTGAGCACATGCTTGTGCACGAGAGGGCATACATATGTGTGTACATGTAGATGTCTACCTTGTTGACTGAGACAGTCGCTCACTAACCTGCAACTCACCAAAAGGGCTGGCTATCCGGCAAGTGAGCTCCAGGGATGTGCCGGTCTCTGCCTCCACAGCCATGGGATTATGGGGACATGGCAGCATGGTTACTGGACTCGGTCGTCATGGTCGAGCAGCAACCGCGGCATGGACTAAGCTGTCTCCAGATCTCTCGACTGTTAAAAGCAACTGCTCCTGCAGAGGACCCAGAATGGGTTCCCAGCAGCCATGTGGCATCTCAAACCCATCTGTAACTCCGGTTCCAGGGGCTCTCTAATGCCCTCTTCTGGCCTCCTCAGATACTGCATGAACATGATAAACTTACACACACATAGACAAGCACTAGTGAACTAAAAATTAATCTTTTAAAAAAAACAAATAGATAAAATAAAAGGTATTTTCCATGTCTTCACTAAAAACACAGTGATGATAATTTTTTTTATCAATGGCTTCCTCAAGTTTCATTTGTTGAGAAATGGGGAGAAATAGAGAGAAAGAAGAAGTGTGAGGAAAGGGAGAGAGAGAGAGAGCTAGAGAGAGGAGGTGTGTGTATCGACTATCATCTCCTTAGGTGGCGGAAGAATTTGTTCTTTGCCCAAGTTCTAGCATTCAGTTCCTTCCTTAGAATCAGGAACCTGTGCCTTACATCTCTCAGTGTCCAAACTTGGAGAGCAGCAATGGGAAATCCCACAGTGTTACTTTAGGTAACTGTAAGAGAGAAACTATTACTGCACTGGCTAGTTTTATGTCAACACAGGAGGTAGAATCATCAAATCCTTCAAGATGAGGCCTGTAGCCAAGCCTGTGGGTCATTTTCTGATTTAGTGAGTGATTGGGGGGTGGGGGACATGCTCTGTTCATTGTAGTGGGGCTACCCTTGGGCTAGTCCTGGCCCTCTAAGAAAGCATGCTGAGCAAGCCATGAAGAGCCACCCCACTCCTCCACAGCCTCTGCATCAGCTCCTGCCTTCAGGTTCCTGCTGTTTTGAGTTCCTGTCCTGAATTCCTTTGATAATGAACTGTGATGTGGAAGCAGAAAGTGAATAGCCTCCCCAAGTTTCTTTGGTCATGGTATTTCATCACAGGAATGATGATGAAACCCTAAGACAATTATTTAAAATAAAACCTTGCAAATATATAAAAACCTCACAGAGAAAAAAATTACCTGAGTCAAAGTCTATAGAACGCAACAAACCGCCAGGTCAGAACTGGCCCTTGAAAAGGACACATGAAGCGTCACACTGACGTCTACACTTTCAGGATCAGGTCTATTTTATGCACGCATACATCACCAAAACCAGAATCATGACAAAACTGGAGCAAGGCAGCTAGCTTCCTTTCATTTCATAACTTGTGTCCGCTCCCTGAATTCAGCCCTTCTTCGCCCTCTTAGACTCTGTTTCCTTTGCTGATATACACTTTGTGTTTTGTTTATCTTAGGCAACTTCTTTGCACAGCCCCTCATGATCAGCTGTCTCCTTTGCAGAAGGAGGGGAGTTAAGGAAGGAATCTCTTTAAACGTTCTCCGGACCCTGCTGCCCATGGAGGTAAGAAATTACTCACCAGCATGCACAGCACAAAAGCAACCCCAGATCTTGGTGATCCTGTCCATGGAGAAAATAGTACTGTTGTGCTCTGTATGCACGTGCACGCAGCAGATCCAGATGCAAGCTCAAAAGTAGACGTCATCTGTGTTTTGACTACATGACAAACATCTGTACACAGACCTCCTATCCCCCTTTTAACCTGGATTAAGAAAAACAGCCTTCATTTTCCCACAACAGACTAAGGATGGCTTTTTTTTTTTTAAAGGTGAGATAATTGTAACCATTCCCTGTGGATTTCAGACCTGGCTCGGCTTAGATCAGGCCATTTTGTTGCAACATTGTGTCTCTTCCTGTAAACTATTTCCCTAAGCACACTGGCAGCCTGCCCTGCGGTGCTTTATTGATAAGAGAGAGCTAGCTTGAAAGCAAGGCATCCAGATTTTTAGCAGAGTGTAAATCACGGCCAAGCAAAGTGCTACCCAGACCCACCCTACCCCACAGCCCCACAGCACAGCCCCACAGCATAGCCCCGCAGCACAGAGTAAGTGGCACAGAATGACTACTTAACTCATAACCAATAAACATCCACAAACACTAGCATCAGTGGGTAATGGCAGTCACCAGCCTCTGAAGTTGGCACTGGCTTATAAATTCCCCTGCACTTGGTAACTCTGCCAGTCCTGTGTGGGATCCCAGAGGTACAATAAAGGTGTGGCCTACTTGTCTGAGGTTACCTCAGCCAACAGCTCAATTCACATTAGTCTCAGGATGAAGAAATAAATGTCTTTATAAGTAACAACCTCCAGTGTCCCTGCACAGGTGACGTGCAGGACTCTGGGTCATAACCACCTATTGCTCCCTCCCGGATGAGCTTCTTCATCCAACCAGAGTAGCTGGTGACATTCTGATTTGTGCAACCATGATGCTTTCAAATACTCGCTCACTTACCTAATCACTTGAGAATAGGTTAACTACCCTGAGCTTAAGCTGCTGAGCAAGCATGAGTAATTAATTACCTTCTGTGTCCCAGCGCCTTCTAAAAGCCAGGTGTGTCCAACCTCCTAGTGCTAGGGACTCTGTGCAAGTGCATACAGAAAAGGCAAGTGGGTCCCAGGGCTCTGCTGGCCAGACAGTTTAAGTGATCTGTGAACTCTGACACTCCACGAAAGATACCCAAAGTCAAACTGTGGCCTAAACAAACACTCTCTCTCTCTCTCTCTCTCTCTCTCTCTCTCTCTCTCTCTCTCTCTCTCTCTCTCTCTCTCCCTCTCCCTCCTCTCTCTCTCCCTCCCTCCCACCCTCCTCTCTCTCTCTCTCTCTCTCTCTCTCTCTCCCTCCCTCCCACCCTCCCACCCTCCTCCCTCTCTCTCTCTCTCTCTCTCTCTCTCTCTCTCTCTCTCTCTCTCTCTCTCTCTCTCTCTCTCTCACACACACACACACACACACACACACACACACACACAAGAAACCTGCTGGTACATTTGAAACGACGCTTTGAAAAGTAACTCTAACAATCAATACACATTCACTCCACGCCACAGTGAGCCCCTGAGATGTGGTCTTAGTTTTTAAACACAGCTGTCCATCTTCTGTTGACATTGCTGACAAAACTCTAAACACCAAAGGGAGAAAGAAGCCATCCGCTGTGATAATTCGCCAAATTCTGCATCTTTCCTTTGCCTTGGAGGTGGATGAGGACCAGCTATTCATTTCTGCAGCTGGACAGTGCTCCTCTGTCCTCTTCAGTTCCCCTGACCACTGTTCCCCGTCCGAATCCCCCATCACTATAAAACGCCTCCATCAGAACGGAAATAAAGAGAACAGAGATGCTGAGTAAAGGCAAGTGATTATGATGAAAACTTCATTCATCTCCGGTCCTGAAATCGGGTGCACGTTGGTTAAGGGGGAGCCGTGCACACAGCTGATAGAAGGGACGGATGTGAGAGGGAGCAGTTCTCCATCTCTTCCTCCCCTGCCCCCAGTCTTTCTCTCTTTCCCCCTTCCCCCACCCCTAAGCTGAAAACAAAGGAAATGTTGGTTCCTGGGCAGACACAGACCTGGGGGTTGCAGCAGGGACCCAAGTGCTGGTGGGAAAGTTGCAGAGAAAGCACATAGGCCCAGGTTTGTCCTGTCTGTGCATGGCCACCACACTGTAGGGTAACTCGGTGTGTGGGGTGTATTTGGGCTCTGTAGATGGGCTCACTTACCACAGACCCTCTCAACCCACACCCAGAGAGAGAAAGGGGCCCTTGGATAGAGCTCAGTGGTGGAGGACTTGCCTAGTGTAAATACGGGCCCTCTTCTGCACACAGCCCTGCACTGTCAGAGCGGAAGGGTGGAAAAGGAAGAAAGAAGGAAAGAAATCAGTGACCCGCAAAGTCAGATGACACAGGGAGGTCTGACCCACAGCCTAGGTTATCTAAGACCCAGGTAAAGCCAGAGCCCCCTTCCTACTTTAAACAGGCAAATGTGCACACAAGAACGTTTGTGACTTGAGGCAGGAAAGAACTGACTTACTCCTAAGGTATATCTTCAACAATGGAATACTACACAGCTCTTAAAACGATTGTGCTAATATATGAAGTAAAGAATGTGGGTTTTTGTTGTTGTTGTTGTTAACTTGCAAGTGAATAAAATTACTTATATAAAAATATTACTTGTATAAAAATCATCTTTTTGTTCCTATACTTACAGATGTAAATCTGCTGAAAAACCTCCCTACTGTTGAGGAGCAGTGAAAACAGTTATGTAGCTGAAACTCTCTGGAAAAGAACATTTTCACTAATTAGAAACAGAATTCTACTTCAAGAAAAAAGAAATATTTTCCTTGTTTTCATGGTTCCTATGTGAGGAGATGCTCACACACTCCTGCTATTCCCATCCAGTCAGAAGCCAAATCACCATATCATCTCACCAGAGTCCAACCCCACAGCCCTGACCGACCGTGACCGGGTAATTGTGTACCTGATGCCTGCGTCCTAAACAGGTAACAGTGGCTGTAATTAGCAAGCATCCACTGCCAAGACAACCATAATTCTTCTCGTTCTCACTTTGAATTTTCCAGACTGGAAGTTTCAAATCCTGGATATTTTAGGGATGGAAAATGTCTAATCTACTCAAACAGAGGAACCTATCACCTAATGAAAGCAATTAAAGCAGCAATTAGTTAAGAATTCATACTTGCAAAACAAGGGAAGAATAAAATAGGAGGAAAATTAAGGAAAGAAAATTATATGTATGATTTTGTCTCAAATGTTCAGTGGTTTCACTGAAGTGTTAATGAACAGGGGGTGTGCCTTTCATCCCTGGCTCAGGAGACACAGACAGGCCGACCTCTGTGAGGTGGAGGTTAGCCTGGTCTACACAGTGATACTTTCTCAACACCCCCTTTCAGTGTGAAAATTCCCCACTCAAATTAGTGCCTTACAATTCTTTTTCCCCCTGATTGGCAACTACATAATTCTATGAGACAGGGTGAAATCAGTAGCCGACACATAGTCAGACCACAACAGATGCTACAGGTACAATGTAAATGGCCTTCCCAAGAATCTGCCACAGTGAGTCAAAGAAGAATTTGAAATTTCATCTTTTTTTCCCAAGAATTAAGCTTTATACCGAAAATGTCTTTCTAAATATACATATTTCCCTTCTATAAACCTTTTTTTTTCATGTGCATGTGTGTGAGCCCTCAGGAGTTTATGTGTACCACACACATACAAGAGCCCTCAGAAGCCAAAATCCCATGGAACTGAAGTAACAGATGGTTGTGAGTCACCGTATGATTGACAAGACTGAACCTAAACCCTCTGCAAGAGTAACAAGTGCTGAACCATCTCTCTACTCCTACAGGGGGGAGGAGAAGGGAAGAGGGGGAGAGGGAGAGAGGGGGAGAGGAGGAGAGGAGGAGAGGAGGAGAGAGGAAGAGGGGGAGGGGGAGGGAGATTGTGCAAGAGTACGCAGCACAGAAAGAGAACATGCAAAGTTGGATCCCTTGGAACTAGAGCCACAAGCAGCTTTGAGCTGCCTGGCGTGGTTGGTGGAAACTAACTCAAGTTCTCTGCAAAATCAGTCCATACTCAGTCTCTGAGCATCCTGCCAGACCCTCTACAGTGACTCACAAGTTTGCCAGTCACCAAAATATGACAGACCAAGTGGTAAGTCATCAGTTATAAGAAGGTGTCGACATTACAAATGACCTCCTCTTAACTACAAGAATCTCTAATTCTCTACCAGCTGTGGTGGCTGAGGATCTATAAAATGCAGACAAAATTCCAATGCCAACAGGCAAAGTTTTGGAGACACAATGGTGAGCCAGTCTGTACATAAAGCAAGTTTCCAGTGAAGAATAATCACATTTGGAGGAACCAACCACAAAGAATTCTTCTTAGGACAAAAAGAAATAACAAAACTGAACTTTACTCAAAAGTGCACTGTTCTGTCGGAAGCTCCTGTCTTCACAGTTAAACACAAATGAAATTGCTTCTTATTGATTTTAATTTAGGTTTAGAACACTTGATATCCAATAATGCCGAGAAGGGAAGCGCACAGGGCGAGCTATGGTCAGGAGCAAAGCTCCGGAGGCAACCTGACAGTCAGCTGACCTCCAGTCCACGCAGAAACTAAAGCAAGGATCAGGAGTGACGCACGGCCCTGCTTCCATCTCACCCTCCCGACTCATTCTATTAGTCTTAATTCAAGCTGGAACGATTGCTCACTTAAGTCTTACTTTGAGCCTTTCAGATTCTTAGAATCCTCATGTAGAAATGAAATCAAGAGAAACATGTACAGTGAAATGTTATCAGCATATTTCCCCAGAGAGGATGTTTGTCCGTGGTAAGAAAAGAAATCCCTGGCTTCTTTAGAAACTGAAAATGGATGAACTTGGGACTCAAAGGACCTCATTCGACAGGAGGCAGCTTCTACTCCCTACATATGTACCTGTCCAGCCAACGTCAGCCTTGCTGAGTAAGGGCCAAAATCGATGCTGGGTTAGAGTGGGCTGAGAAGAGCCCCTGAAAGAAGTATGCCCATCTGTCTGCTCCAGTCACCGTCACCCAGCTTCCCAACTGAGAAATGGAATCCCACTGGAGCCTAGAGAAGAAACCGCTGACCGGTAGAGCCTAGTCTTCATATTACCTACCCCCCCTTCAAGAGTGAACAGAGCCTCCTTATCAAAAGAGGGGTCTATGTAAGCCCTGAAAGGATTCATACTCACACAGTAACCAAAATGCTGACAGCAAAAGAAAACTATATGTGTAGTCAGTGAACTGATATCTATATCTATATCATATGTGTGTATAATGTGTATATATGATATATATGTATACATATAAATCAAACACAAGTTGTATATATATACATATCATGCATATACATATATATTATACATATATTATATAATACATTTCAGATAATTACATATCAGATATATTTTCTCAGTGACTGTATATAGTATATATACCATAAACACACACACACATTCTCAATGAGTATATAGTTTGCAATGACAGGTCTATACCTGTTAGAAACCAGTGCTTGTTTGCAATGCTCCTAATTATGCTTACACCAACTGACAGAGACTTGACTATGACCCTATGAGCCAATCTTACCGGTGAAGAGATCGGGAACAAAAGATACAACCCTAGTCCATTAGAGTAGCCGCTACTAAAGTCTCATTCTGAAGATCACTGTGACAGTTATAAGAAACTTTCAAGGTGCTTCTTCATGGCCCATAGGTACAAATGCCTTAAGCCTGGCACTGAGATCCAGTCAGTGGAACAAGCATCAGCTGCCAGGCATCTTGATGCCTGCAGTGAGCATGTGCAAGGAGCCAGCACTGACAACTAATCATTGTACTACATGAAGAAGCTGCTAAGATACAAGGCAGGCAAGGGTCCTCCTCTTGAAGCCCCGCGACTCAGCAGAGCTACTGAAGGTCAGCCACCTCCCAGGGTCATTACTACCTTCGCTCACCAGCTTCCTACTTCCTGTGCACATAGGACATACCCGCCAGGCTTGTCGTGTTTGCAAACCACTTTCTCCTGGGGAGGTATCTGTGTGGTTAAAATTGATTGTCTGCTTGACTGAATCCTGAATTGCAGAAGTGATAAGACTTTGGCCCTCTGTGAGGGGGATTCTCCAATCAGTTCACTGTGGAGGGAGGAACTACCCTAAACATGGAAGGCACCCTTGCAGAAGGCTTCCAGCATCAGCATCTCCCTAGACTCCCTGACGGTGGATCTGGCATGCCCAGCTCCCCTGTGCTCCTGCCAACAGGATACCCTTTGCCATGAGGAACTATACCCTTAGTTGTTTTTGTCAAATAAGTCAATCACTGAACCAAGAAAAGCAACAAATATAGTACCCTATTTCATTTCTCTCCAGTCCCTGGACACTTGAGATCTGAGTGAGACCTAATTTTTAAGAAAATAACAACAATAACAACAAAACATGAAACTGCATTACATTTACATATTAGAGGAAATAACCTGGATACAACTTTACATGTATGTAGGAGAACGTGTTGTGTGGAGACTATATGCAAATACTACACCACTCTATTTAAGAGACTTCGACATCTGTGCCTTCTGATGTCCTTGTGAATACAGGACCCAGACTCCAGTAGTCATGGGGTGCACAGAACACACTGTTTCAAAGACCCATAGGGTTAGCATGTGCTAGAGACAAAAATCAAATCTCCTATGCTTGGAGCTGGGATAGCTCCACTTGCAGTCGTTTGAAAGAGAATGTTCACCATAGATTTTAATTGGGCCTCAGTTGGGAACACTGTTTTAGATGGTTAGGGAACGTTTACGGTTGGTAGAGGAAATCCATCAGTAGGCAAGGCAGGCTGGCCAACAAAGCAAACCTGGGGTCCCTCAGACTCCACCTCCCAGAACTGAAATTGCAAGTTATGTTTTTAAACACAGGTTCTAGAGACTGATACTATGTGACAGATCCTCATTCTATGTGACAACATATGTGAGCTATGTTCTCAGCCCTACAATATAACACTTTAATGAAATATTGTATTAACATGTATTTCATACTGAAGTATACCTCAGACCAAGATGTACATTCCCAACAGTCACATGAGATTAGTGGCCACCATACCAGGTGGAACAGCTCAAGTAGATTCTCAGAAAAGAATCCAAGTCCACCAGAAGGGACCTTTAGGAAGACAAAGTCATATTCAGGGAACAAACATGAACTTGGTATGTGCCAAACTCTAGGAATGTGTGTCCTATCTTACAGAAGGGAATTCCTCACACTCCCTGCTCTCCTCTCCAATATCCTTTTATAAAAATAACACCTACCAAAGGACCAATCAATTTCTGAGAGACAGACTACCATAAAGGTAGCGGTGAATGTGTTCACAGTGAACACAAAATACTTCACCAGGCATAAACAGAAAGTGCATCCATTAAGTCAGTCACGGCTTTAAAAACTGCAGTCACTAAGCCCATACTTAACACTTAACTTAAATAGCTAAGAATTCAAAAAGGTGTCACTTCAGAACACAAACAGTCCTACAAGAACCATAATCTGATGCAAAACCTCTGGGCTTTGAAGAAAGGGAAAATAGGTGAGTAATTTTAGATCCCTAAGCCTCCCGCTATCAGCCGATCGCACCAATTAGAATATGATGTAACTGCCATCAAGAGATTGGACTCTCTGTTCCCCAATAAACAAACTTGAGTCAAATATAAAACCAATGCAATTTCATGGACCAGGAAATCTTAAAAATTGTTTGTGTGTGTGTGTGTGTGTGTGTGTGTGTGTGTGTGTGTGTGTGTGTGTGTGTGTGTTTACAAGGATATTAAAGCCCACTGGATATGCTTGCCCTTATTCTGCTGTTTTTGAAGGTTGGGTGTGTCTTAATACAGCACAGGGGTGGCACGAAGTCCTCCCCTGTGCCATCTCTAAGCCCTCATTCGGGCTTCAGGAGCAAATAGCTCTGTGGTTGATTAGCAGTGTCTGCCACTACTACAGAAATGGGAACCCTGAGCTCAAAGGCCAGATCTGGCCCCTGTGCAGAAAGAAGCCATTAGGTGCTGTGTTCCTTTGAATGAGTCTGTCCTATGCACCCTGAGGATATGATGGGCCCCATATTACCACAGAGCTATCTCGAAACCTGTAAGCATCCTCCTCATGTTGATAATTTCAGGCATAAACTGGCAAAGTATACTAAGAGTATTAAGTAGGAAGAAAGGTCTTGTTCTTACAGACCTGTCCTTCAAGCTGATGGAAAAAAACAAAACAAAAAACAGGGCAAGTCAAGCCTTAGCAGCCGCTGCCATTCAAGTCTAAGATTTCCTCTGAGGTGCCACCCACACATTAAAGGTTTGGTCACCCCTCCATGGCACTTCTGGATGTACCCTACAAGAAGGAAGGGTCCTAGGGATGGAGGAAGCATGTCCTTGAAGGGAATACTAAGACCCTGTCCCCTTCTCTAAGCCACCACACTGTGAACAGACCTGCCCCATCATGTTCCCATCATGACCCCTTCATACCTGTCCCAAGTAACAAACCACGCAACCATGGACTAAAAACCTTTTAAGTCAATCACAAGCCAAAACCAGATCTTCCCTCCTTTTAAGGTGACAATGTCTGAGGTATTTGATCACAGCAACAGAAATCTTGACAAAATTTTGGCCGAGAGAAAGATGTCCCTTTGTCTACTCCCTGCTGTACAAGGAAGGCAGAGCAAAGCCTCCAGGCACCCAGAAAGCCACCTCCTCAGCTTCTTTGGCAGCCATGCACTCTCTGCTCTCCCTCAACTCCAGCTTCCCGTCCTCTCAGGACTGCTCGGCATTAAATGAGAGCACACTGAGGCAAGCGTTTGTCTCACAGGTGTGATGGTTGGGGCAACTACTGGCCTGGTTCGAAACGCTTGGAAGAGTAAGAACGTACAGCTCTGGGCATATCTGTGAGGACAGTGTCCTAATCGATAGATGAGTCCATTGACGGATTCACACTGTGATGGCATCACTGGGAACCAGCTGAAACACCAAGACTACAGTGTGTCAGAGTTGTCCGCGCGCCTCGCGTTATGCTCTCGCTGTGTGCCCTTGCTTTGCTTCCTGGCTATCACGGTTTGGGCTATTCTGTTCTGTCTCATCATTTGGTCCACCATGAGCTGACCACTCTGATAATATAAGCCAAAATGAGTAATTTCGCCCAGAAGCTGTTTGTGATAGGTATTTGGTCACAGTGAAGAACTAGATCCAGTAAGTCCCAAGCTCTTAGAAGCAGGGCTCTTTAGAGTATACGACATACACAGCTCTTTTCTGGTCATTTGCAGCCATGTCTGACTTGATTCTTCTGAGGAATCTTGGAGGTTGAAACTCATTGTTTCCATGTGAAAGGCAAGAAAAACCAATAGAGGCAAAGACAGTGAAAGATGGAGCTGAACATGAGCATTACCAGCGCTCTCGTCTCCTCTGAACCCTGCTCAAAGCCCAGCGAGCATTTCAGAAGTACCTCAGAGCCTCCTTCGTTTATGTGGTGAGGGCACCAGTACCTTAGCTGGATTCTTCTAGGAATCAATTTTTCCTCCATTTTGTATCAGGAGCAAAAGCAGAAATGTCAAGACCAGCAGTGACTTCCTATCTGGTAAGAAACTTCACTAATGGAAAAGTTGAGCTTCTATAAATCACAACCTAAAGAAAATATGTGCAGAGACCTCTAATGCCAACCTACCCACCTCTATTATAGTGACTAATTTCAGTGGCTTCTTACAAACTGGCCAATTGTGGAAACGAGGGACTGATGCTTATAGCTCAAAACTTTGCACACTCTCCACTAATGGCCTTTATCCATGTGTAAGTAAGAGAAAATAGCTAGCCTTAGAAAAGAAAACAAGGGGGCTGATGTGAAACAAAATAGGGCTGGCATCTGGTGTGTTCTAGAAACCTTGGTCTCTGCCCACACACATTTGCTGGCACCAGGACACACTGGTCAATGCAAGCCGCAGCCACGGTACTAAACAAGGTGGTCAGCTAGCACCTGTCACCGAGGGAAAGGTCAGCTGTGACAAGCCCTTCTCCTGGACAGCCTGCCCAAAGCCATTTCCAGACAACAGATCAACTCCGTGTCTGCATTCCATCAGCTGAGGCTCAGTCTGCTACCTTCTGCCGACCACGCATCCCTTCTCCGAAAACAACCAAAGCAGAAATGACAGTGCCAAGTTCTGACTAATCCCAAAGCGAAGGTCATTCTTGACACACTGACCACTAGTTGAATAGAATTTAGTTCACAAAAAAAAGAATGGGGGAAAGGATTGGTGGCAGTACATACATCATGACATGACCCTGCTGCTCCAAACACAGATGCTTTATAATCAGAATATCTTGCAAGCCAGCATCAGAAGGTAAAAATTCCCTTTCTCCCTCCCCCCACCCTCTCTTTCTCTCCAAGTTCTCACTCTATAACACAGGCTGGCCTAGAACTTGTAATCCTATTCACTGGACTGACAGTGTCCATTGTCCCAACCAGCTAGTATCCCCTATTGAAGATGGACTCCAACCACCATGACATTTGCCCTCAGAATTCTGCTAGAAAGCATAATGCAACATGGGTAATGCAACTCCTAAGAAGATAAGATAAGCAAAGGTGAGGTTCCTGGACATACAAAGCTCTTGGGACACTGCTGGAAGAGATCACCTCTTCTTTACCCTGTGAGTCCTCATCTACAATAGCTGCCACTCTACTGAAGACACAGCATCTCAGCAGGTCCCTCCCATCTTCCATCTGTCAGTCAAAAGCTGTCACAACCTCAATACAAAGCTCAGGCTTCCACATGTTGCTCTTGACTTCAGGCTGAAGAGAGCACATGATGCTCAGGCAGGAAGACTGAGCTCAATGCCAGCGCCCATGTGGAAAGGGGAAAAAAGAGCTGGGAGCATTCTGTGTGGGGCACACACAGACACACACACACACACACACACACACACACACACACATGAATACAAAGCAACTTATTAAAAACTGGAAAGGGTAGAGATAAGTGTGGAAAGATAAAGCAGCCTGCAGCCCACAAGAACGTCACTCCGTGTTTATCTATCAGACCTTACACGCTGACCATGGCCTTGGCCAAGCACCCCATCCAAATCATCCCAGGCTTAAGATGGTTAGAGAAAAGCAACAAAGGAGTTTGGAAATCAAATGAGATTTTTCTCCGATCCCTGGTTTTAGCTGATCCAACCCACAGTTACTAAAATCACCAATAGAGAAGTCACCACACTACCGTGGGATATTCAGATAGCATGACATGCTTGAAGCCAAAAGGGGACCAGGACAACTGTGACAGCTGAGCCAGGCTTTACATGCTAGACTGACAGAAATGAAGTCACATCAGCAGCCTAGAGTGCACATTCGAAAACACACAACCAGTCCAAGCAATACAGAACCCTACAGAGCTTGAAATAAAAATTGTCCCTCGGTGAGAGTTCACCCACACCAAAGCAGCAAACACCTCAAGAGACCAGCCTAGTCTTGTAAATAACCACTGTGGGCCAGGTGTGTGCCCCATCCCTAGGGGGCTACCTCCAAGTACTACCAGCCTGCTGGTGTTGCCAAGCAAGAATCGGGACTCCTGGTTGCTTTTATCTCCCTGTTTCTAGAGAGTAACGCTTTCACTGGAAGCTGTTGCAGGGCAGGAACTTGCAGCTGATGTGACCACCACCATTGTCTCCAGGGTGACTGCAGAACTGCAGCTGATGTGACCACCATTGTCTCCAGGGTGACTGCAGAACTGCAGCTGATGTGACCATCATTGTCTCCAGGGTGACTGCAGAACTGCCAGGCAAGCTGTGGATCCCCTGAAGACATTTATTGACAGACTAAATGTAAAATAGCCTTTTCTTATTTTTAGCTTTTATTTTGTGGATTTTTTTAACTTAGTAGTTTGTGTAAGAATGTTTTGGCTGCATGTAAGTCTATACATGGATGCCCGGTGCCCTCAAAGGCCAGAAGATGACATCAGAGTCCCTGGAACTGAAGTTATAGACATTTTGAGCCACCCTGCAAGTATTAGGAATCACACCCAGGTCCCTAGAACAGTTTTGCCCTGAACCCCAGGACCCAGTGAGCCTTAAAATTGCAAAAGAGTCTTAGCTAAAGATGAGAAAACTAAACTCAAAGACATCAAAGTCAGGGCTGGGGAGATGGTGTAGCCAACAGAATTCTCACTTAAAGAGGGCCATGGACTCAAGCCCCAATACCACTCATATGCCTAGGAGGTAGAAGACCAGGAGTTCAAGGCCAACTTGGGCTACATGAGGTTCTTCTCACCGCCCACAAAGGAAAGGAAAGAAGGAAGAAAATAAAGGCCTTGAGTAGGATTCCCACAGCTGGTAAGTGGGATCCTTAATGCTTGTTTTACACTCCTGAAGAAAATTCCAGAACCCACATTATCTCCTGCCAAGTCCAACTAACTCCCTCCGCCCTGCTCCTCCAGCGCTGGTGAGTCAGAGCCTGCAGCCCATGCCACGTGAGACACAGGGTAAGGAAAGGCACAATAGCATCTCAGACTACAAAAAAAGCCGGGTGTGGTGACAAATATCTACAGTGCCAGCATTCACTCAGGAGGAGGCTGAGGCAGGAGGATCACAAGCTTTGGGCAGGCTTAGGCTCCTAGGCAAGATCCAATCTCAACAACAAAACAGATCTTGAATTACAAACTGTAGTGGTTTGAATAAGATGGCCCCCAGAGGTCTACATCCTGCCTACAGAATGAGATGTAGAACTCTCAGCTCCTTCTCCAACATCATGTCTGCCTGCATGCCACATGACTCCCACCATCACGATGGACAAAACCTCTGAAGTGTAAGCCAGCCCCCAATTAAATGCTTTTTTTAAAGATTTATTTACTTATATCCTGTATATGAGTACACTGTAGCTGTCTTCAGACACACTAGAAGAGGGCATCAGATCTCATTACAGATGGTTGTGAGCCACTATGTGGTTACTGGGATTTGAACTCAGGACCTCTGAAAGAGCTGTCAGTGCTCTTAACCACTGAGCCATCTCTCCAACCCACTTTTCTTTATAAAAGTTGCCATGGTTGATGTATAAACAATAAAACTCTAAGACACAAACCAAATGATTTTGAAATTATTTACATGATTTATATTACCACCAACCAAATTCAGACACTATCCACTCTCTATCTAAATAACTAAAGCCTTATACTACTTTACAACCATGGTGAAGGCAGGAAGCCAAGTGGGTCCCCTGCAGTATACTCTTAACTCCTGAGCCCTCTCTAGGCCACTCTCTCTACAATTCTTAAAAAGCTTAAAATGACTATCTAGAGGGACTAGGAGTATGGCTCAGTTAGGGACATGCTTGCCTTCCATGTTCAAAGACAGGATTCTGATTCCCAGAATCCCAGTACACAAGATGTTTATGCTCTTACAAGCTTGTGAACTCAGTGCTTGGGAGGTGGAGTCAAATGGATCCCAGAGTCTCCTTGGCCTAGTCTAGTAGGCAATCTGCAGGCTAAAGAGAAACCTTATCTCAAAAATAAGGTAGATAATGCCAAAGGAGTAGCACCAAAGCTTGACCTCTGACCTTCACTTGCACCTGCACACACACACAGGGGAACATGCCATGCCCAAATACACACAAACTAACTAACTAAATATTTCTTTTTTGAAGTTAGGAAATATCTTGAAAGATAACAATATTTCCTCACTCGCCTAGACTTGGTTCCTATGCCTAGTAAAATGCTAATGGCTGTATCCTTCATCCAAATTTATCCAGATCAATGTACATATCTGATTTTAACATGCTGAAGACTTTATGAGGCAGTCAGCATGGAAAGCCAGACAGCTCTTAGAATCACATAGTAACTGATAGGAATTCCTCAAAAGTATATACCCACTGCCTGATCCAGCAACCTGCCTCTTAGCTCATCAGAAACATAGTATCACAGGCCCAAAATAAGAGCACTTGTCCTATTTTCTCTGAGGAAGTGTTACATATTCCATGAACTGTGCTTTAGTTTCTTCTTTTTTAGTTGTTAGATTTCAGCAGCCAACTGTGTCACTTTGCTACTCCCCCAAAATAGCTCAACTGAGTAGTTTAAAATCACATTTTGTTGTTTGGCCAGAAAACCAGTGAGCTATGCTGACTTCAGCCTTTGGAACTGGAAGGGGAGGGCAGGAGCTGTGGCTGGCATGGTGTCTCCTGCACAGCCTGCGGGTCCAAGTCTGTTAAAGTACAACCCGGGTGCAAAAGAAGAGCAAATACCCCAATATCACTGATGGCACCCCCTTAATCCATCCCACTAAAAACCAAAAAGATAGTCACAGAGCAAGATACACATAGAGGGGGTGGAGCAATGGTTCAGTTGGTGATGTGTCTGTCGGACACATCACCATGAAGAGCTGAGTTTGGATCTCCAGCATCAACATGAAAAGCCTGCTTCAGTGGCACAAGTCCGTAATTCCAATCCTGGTGAGGCCAAATCAGGAATATCACTGGGGTTTGCCAGCCAGTCTGGCCAATCAGGTGAGTCCCAGGTTCACGAGAGGTAGAGAATTGAGCCAACGCCCAACAACAGCTCTGCACTGTCACACTGGCCCTCAGGGTACACGTAAGCCACTCCTTGTCCCCAGGGATCAGGAAGGTAGATATCTTGGGCTTGAGGAAGTTTAGAAAGTAGAAAGTGGACAAAGACCATCTCAGACTTTAGCTGGTAGAATGCATGGCCTTCAGGCTGCCCAGCCTCTTCCCCCTCCGCAGTCAAGTTACTAAATAGTCCTCTTCTTCCCGTTTCAGTTTCCTCTTTCCAAACACTGCTACCCAAACTCTTTCACATGCATAAAACGAAAACTGGTTGATTTATTGGGTCAGTATTTACTAAGCACAGTGCTATGTCCTCCAGCACGTCCCTCACACTTCACAAAGACCTTAGGAGATGTCATACTGACACTTGTTCTTTTCACAAATGGGGGCGGGGGATGGGAATGAGGTAGGGAAAAGAAAAAAACCTGCTTAGGGTACCACAACTCGCTGTGGCAGAGGCACCCTGGCTGTAGACAACAAATTTCTACCTATGCCTCTCAATGGCAACCTAGCTTAGGGGCTAAACAACGACAACAACAACAATAATAATAATTCATTAGCAAGTCCCCGGCTCCTTAGAGACCCTTCCTTTCTATGTGTTGTTACACAGTACAGTAGCTCTCAATGAATGAGGAACAGAAAGGAAAGTTCTGGAGCAATGTGAGTTACCTCTACACCTGACCCTGAGAACAGCAGCCATAGCCCAGTTCTGAAAGAGAAGGCAGCCACGTGCAGCTCGTGACCAGCCAACATTCCCTACTAGAAGACTTTTCTGAATTTTTATCTTGGATATTAGTACTATCAAGCATAATCGTCAGAAAGCCCTCAAGCTTACACAGGCCTGGAGACTGCTTACATCAAAATGATTTATTTTTCTGTCAAAACACCAAACATTTTGCTACAAATGATACTAAGTAAAATGGCCCCTCCAAGGCTAGGTGTCCCTAGGTGTCCCTAAAGGATGCTCAAGCCTCCAGCAATACTCAAAGCTGCACCGCAGAACCACCACTGAAAAGGACAAGAATCCTTTTCACAGCTGGACACAGTGGTACAGAGGCAGAGGCAGGGGGATCTTTATGAGTTTGTGACCAACCTGGTCTACGTACTACTAGTTCCAAGCCTGAATTAATACAATGAGACACTACTACAAAAAAAAAAAAAAAAAAAAAAAGTCCTTACAACGTGTGAGTGAACCATGAATCTGTTACACACACATACATGCACACACACAAACACAACAGAGTCTATTTACTATAAGTTAGCTTCAACCTTGCTGTGTAACTGTGGATGACCTTGAACTTCTGACACACACTTACCTCCAACCCCCAAGTACCACCATGCCTAGTTTATGCATGCTGGGGTCCAACCCCAGCTCCACAAATGCTAGGCCAGCTCTCTACCAACTGAACTACATTCCTAAGTCTTTTTGCTAAATGTAGTCCATCTACTCTTGCTACAAGATACTTATCTTTTAAAGGCATTAATGCTTATCTGAAACTTACCAAAGAACTCAAAAAATGGGGGGAAAGGGTTGTAATAAATACAGCATTTTGAAACATACTTACGTTTTTGAGATTTCTCTTTTCTATGCTAGGAATCAAACTCAAAAGCCCAAAGCCACAATGACACCCATTTTCTTTTTTGTAAAATGCCACATAAATGTACTATCAAAAATAATTTAAAGTGAAATTGATATCAGGGACTCTTTCACAGAGGGACACTTGATTCTGAGGGCACAGAGAACTGTCATGACCCCTATGAATTTCTCAGCCGGCAACATGGTTGCTCTCACTTCTAAGACTAGGAACTGGAGAGCTTTTCTGTTTTGTTTTATTTTTTTTGCTTTTGTTTGATTTTTTAAACAGGCTTTCCCTGTGTAACAGAGTCCAGGCTACCTGGAATTCACCTTGTAGATCAGACTGCACTTGAACTCACAGAGATCCTCCTGCCTCTGCGGCCTGGGTGCTGGAGGACTGTAATCTTTAATCCTGCCAATCCTTCCTGCAGATCTAGACAACCCAACATTGGTAAAAGATGGTCCTACTTGGTGCAGAGCCAAGCCCAGTGACAAAAGCCAAGCTCCAGGCCTGTTGGGAACCCGCTTTGCTGAGAACAAGTTTCACTCCATGAGCCCCTCCCTCTGGTACACAGAATCTACCTTGACCTAGATCAAGTGTGGGGGACTGAGCACAGAGAACTCTTCCTTGGCTTCGCTTTATTACTAGAAATGCATGTCTTTTATTCCCTGTACCACTGGAGACAGAATTCTAGAGCCAGTGATAACCACTCAGCACCCAAGAGTAGTCACCCTGGAACCAGGGTAGATCACAGGCTGACTGGAGGGCATCACCAACTGTAGACGGAACTTTGATATCCTGAAGTGTTCCTATAAAGCTTCAAGTTATAAACACCAGAGATACGGCCCAAGATGAAAGTGTCGATCATCCATACACCTGTCAGCTGCGCCTTGAACAACAATGACCACGGGCTACCATTAAAATGCCAGACAGAAGCACAGAATAAAAGCTGCCAAGAATAAGAGCATGCCTTCTTTTTACCACAGAAGGCATGTGTTACAGGCCAGCCCACCTGCTTGGGTTCCATGACCTTTCCTGCCCAGACAAGACTCAGGGGTGCCACAGTCCTTCTGTGGCTAAAGTGACGGCCATTGGAAAATGAGAGCAGGGAAAAGAGGCAGCCCAGGGCTTCATATGGCATAAACACTCCTTTCAACAGCTGCATGTGTGCAGGTGATCTTAATGTGAACTCAGGAGTGAGAGAAATGCTAAATATGAAGGGGGCACTTTGGGTTTGTTTTTTTTTGTTTGTTTGTTTGGTTGGTTGGTTGGTTGGTTGGTTTTTTTGTGGTTGTTTTCTGTTTTGGGTTTGCTTTTTCTTACAGCATTAAGTCATCAGTACTCCCTGGATAACCTCCTGTAAGAAATGTAGTCTCTGCTTCACTATAAACAGTGATACTCAAAGCTCTTCTGCTGAATGCCCCTTTTTCAGGTCAACCATTCTTCTGGCCAAGATACCCCTTTATCTGGCAGACTCAGGTACTCCTTCTTCTATCTATGCCTGTTTGTGTTTGGGTTCTGACATCAGCAATAAATAAAGTCTGGAAGGGAACATGGAAGACTTGATTCCATACTCATGCCTAAAGATAAAGAAGTCTTCTCTCTCACAAGAATCGATTGAGGTGGAATGAGAAACGTTTCAGATCTCACCCAGCTTTTGAGAGGAAGTCTACGGACTTCTGAACTCCATTCCTGCCTCTACCTAAGGAGTCCAGGGATAGCCGCTGAGACACCCAAGTCACACACAAAGCCTGTTGCTGACTAGTCGGAAATCACTACACATCGGATGTGGATCATCCAATCCCAACACATCCAGGCCAAAAGTAGTTAGGCTCCTGCTTCTGAAGTATTCAAACCAAAACCTGTTAGATGTCATGTCATCATGACACAGAACATCAAAATCAAAGACAATTACTCTGAGGGCCAAAAGAAAGAAGAAATCGTTTTTTATGATTCTATATGAATAGCCAAACAATGCAAAAATAGATTGATTGGGGGACAAAAGCTAACCCATTCAAGTAACATACTTTATATCATGTCTGAGATGGTTCATTTTTCAATGTCCAGGGATAAAGACCAAGTATTTAAATCAACCACACTCAAATTTTATTTAAAATTTTATGTAGACACTGGAGAAGGATCACACTCGGAGAAGGATCAAGAGTTCAAGTTGTCAGTCCAGTTCAGGTTAGAGCCCCTCCCCTCACATACTGTTCTGGAGGTTGAGAGTCTGGATAAAAACACCCACTTTTGAGAACATATCTAAGAATCCACTATGTTGTCGCATGTTTTTCCCATACTAATGTTTTAGGTTTAAAAAAATACAATGTCCACTGTCATGTTTGATAGCACTTCCCCTCAGCACTTCGAAGACATCATTCGTGGCACCAGCTGTGGCAGGGACCCCACACTCCCTGAACTGTTCAGAGCTATAACCCTGCTTCCGACCGCTGGAAAGTGCCCAAGCCCTAGCTGCTTCCAAAGGCCTCCCTAAACCGCAGTAACTGAATTCTGAACAGGAGCTCGGGGCTCACGTGCAGCTGAGAAGTCGGTGAGGTTCTAAAAACAAACAAACAAACAAACAAACAAAACCAATACGTGATTTTGTTTAAGAACTCACAAGGAGGAACCGAATTGAAAACCAGAAGCGAAAATGGTTAGCTAAAATGTATTTCTAAAGCTATGGCAGCAAGAAGCGCTGGATCCCAACGTGAACAACAGTCCCCAAGGGTTTTTCAGCCTACCACGGGCGGCAGCATCGAGCTGTGGGCACCGCCTAGCGCCAGATGTTGCAGACCCTCAGCCTGGGCACCTGGACGCCTGCGCCCCGACCCCCTGGTGTGCAGGTGGTTGACTTAGTCTAATGGAGGCAGAAGCTTGACGGGTGGCTCTGGGGCGCCCCCTGGGGTCCAGCGGCACCTCACCACCCTCGGAAAACCTGAAGCCAGCATAGCATCTCCCAGGGCTATGACATTTTAACTTTGCCTGATTCCAAAAGCTGTCTTCCCCCCACCCCCGTGCCTCTAACAAATACCCCTCTGCTCCCAGTTGAGGGTACAGGCTAGTTACCTCGAAGCCTGAACAGAGAGAGACAGAAAGTGAGAAAAACTGCAACAGACCAAGCCTTGACAAGGTGGCAACCCTATCGGTCCCATACTGGGTTGCAAGCCTCAGACACCAGAGGGAAGAAAATCATTGTAAAAACAGTGGCTACAGCCCGGGGGAGTCAGCCAGGAATGGAATTGGTTTGCAAGGCTGCCTCCCACCGCCCTTATTAAAAAGTGACCCTTACTAGGCTCAACCCCAGGTGCACCCGAGCGCACTCAGCCGGTAGGTCCCTGACAAGGGAGACTGGGAGGGGGAGAGGTCTAGTCAAAGGCAATGATAAAAACAAATGCTACTCAACGGTCTCTAGGAGAGAAGGGTGTTGATTCTCAGAGGAGATGCTCCTCGGTGTCTACTTCCAGAGAGACAAGACCCTAGTGGATAAACCCCAGGCCTCCGAGTGAGTAGGCACGCGCACCCTCGCCGAGCTCTGATGAGACCAGAGGATGCGCCGAGGGTAAGGAGCCGAAGGACCCTCCGTCCCTTGCAACCACCCTCAAACCTTCAAAGAAGGAATCACTCGCTGCCAGTCTCCTTAGAGAGGATCCCCGGGAACAGCGAGGGTCCTCGAGCCTGGCTCCTGGATGCACGACAGGGTTGGGGGTACCCGCTGCACCAAAACCCCGCGCTCTGGCAGCCAGAACACACGCTACTATTAACCAAGGAAAACGGAAACGTTGTGGCACGTTTCTTTCTTTTTTTTCTCGATTAGAATAACCACCGCCTCCAAATATTCCAGAACAGGCAGATGAGAAAGCAAAAAAACCGGGTGTCCTGTCCTTAGGAGATCGAGGAAAGAAGCAAATCTCACCCTCTCCCACCTCTTTCCCTGAGCTGGGAGAGAGGACGTAGCCTTCACCCACTGAGAAGGACCTGGGCAGCTTGAGCCAGGCTTGAGCTGCAACCCTCCGACTGGGCAAGAGAAGAGGAAGGCGGCTGGCCTGTGCCCTCACCAAGGGGGGAGGGTGTGGGCTGAAGGCTGGAAGTGGAGGGTCGCCGGGCTGCACACCGCTACGTGCAGTGATTCAGGATTGCCGTGTGGCCAATATTGTTCCAGCCTTAACCTGGCTAGAAAATGAGCGGGTCTGGGTCTGAATCTGGCAGGCACACTCAGCCTGCAAAAGGGCAAAGATGAAGGTAGGGAGGGCGCGCCAGGCAGCAAAAATCTGCCCGGACGCCAGAAGCTACCCAGCTGTCGACCCGCGCCCGGTACTTGGACCCCCGCAGCCTAGCCCAAAAGAGTAATACAAAAAAGGGGCCTCGAGCCCAGTGAGGTGGGGATCTAACCGAAAACTCCCTACTCACTGCTCCCTGCCCTCCCGAGGCTCCCAGGCCCCCCGCGTCTAGGGAGCTGCCTCCCGCTTGCACTGAGGCGTAGCCCGCACCTCAGCCCGGAGCAAGGCTGAAAAGGAAGCGGCCCAGGCGATTTAGAACGCGGGCTGCTCCCCACATCCTAACTCCTCTGCAGCCAGCCTCCGCCTTCCATCCCCAAACACCGCCCTCCCCCCTACAAAGGGTCGGAGGGATGCGAAGTGAGCCGCGGTTATGTGCTCCTTCTATCTCCGCAGAAGCAACGGGAGCACCCCAAGATTACTTAAACCAACAGAGCATCCTTCCCACCGCCAATCTCCCCAGACATCCTGCAACTCTAGCCCTCCCGATCAGCTCTGGATCAGCAAAGCAAGTCGCCTCCCCCCTGCCCGCCCTCCCCATCTCCAGATGCTTCAAGCTTCCCAAGCCACAGTCAGAGCACATCTCTGAGTCCCCAAGCCTTCTTTCCAGCCCGCCACTGCTTCTGTCCTCTCTGACCATCAGCCTCCTAGAGCATTGCCGGAGCCAATGAAGCAGAGCTCTCTCTCCTCCTCGGTAGCCCGGCCCCCCTTCACCCTCTCCGCGGTCCCTAGACTGGCGCCCAAGCTCCGCGCCCCGGCGACAACTCCGCAGACCCCGCGCGCGGGCCGGAGCCTCGTCCCATCGGCGGCCCGCACTCACCCGGGAAGCACACCACATAATGGAGCACAGAACTGGTGATTTTCAGGAACAAAATCCACCAACACGGTTCCAGTAACCTCCGCATGTCCGAAAACGCACATCGAAAAGAGAAAGGCAGGGGGGGTAAACTTGTTGAATAAGTTCTTGCTTCCGAGCTAGGCTCCGCTAAGCCTGAAGGCTTTCTCGGCTCGCCCGCCACACGGGCCTCCCCACACTCGGCGACCGGTCCCGCAGGAATCCGGGAAGCTGCCAAGCGCTCCCGGGAAAACCTCAAAAAGTGACCGGGAATGCAAAGCCACGCTAGGGACGATCCTCTCGGAGAAGGGCTGCTTTCCGCTCAGACACGATCCAGCCGATAGGGCAGGGCGAGGAGAAGGCGCACGGCGGCAGAGCCCGGGCCCCGGAGCAGGCAGGGACCGCGGGTGGCGGCGGCTAGCAGCCGAAGAGCCCCAAGTTGAGTCGGCAGCGCAGCGCAGCCCGAGAACCGGCGGGCGACGGCGGGGCTGTGCGCGGCGCGGCGGATCCGGGCTTCAGGCGGGCAGCTCCTTCCAGGGCCCCGGCAAGGAAGGAGGCATGTCTGCGAGCGGGGAAAGGGAGGGAAGCGGCGGGGCGGAGCGCAGAGCCCCCCAGAACAGAAACGGCCAGTGGAGCGCAAGGAAACACAAAGGATCTCAGAGGGGCGCCGGGGCGAGGGCGCCTTCAGTCCATGCTCCTGAAAGTTGTGGCTCCGGCGCAGGCTGGGGAGGAACCGAGAGCGCGGGGCTGGAAACTGGCCATGCCTCCATACAGGAAGTAACATGTGAGCATGGATCCTGGCAGAGACTTTAAAGCCGGCGAGCGGGCGAGCGAGCGAGCTGGGGGCGCGCGGCGACGGGGGCGCGCAAGCACGGGCGCGCGGTGACGCGCATCCCCGAGCTGCCGCCGGCGGGGGCGCGCGTTGCACTCTCTTAAAGCGGCCGCGCTGGGCTCCCACTTGCAAGGACTTGCATTCCTCTCCGGGCGTGCTTAGTGCTACGGGCGTGCGTTTAGGGGGGCTGGTAACCCAAGCTCCGTCTAGGACAGAGAAGAGATCCTCTGCCTTCTAGGGTCTGCATGGCTTTCCTCCATTTTTCGAGTTCTTAAAGACGAAGCGTTTTGCGTGGATTCGGAGAGATTCCTGGCCTGGTTCATGGATCCGGGACTTGGGGGAGGGGGAAAGGGTGGCCCGGTTAGAATCTGGGGGAGAGGGCGGAACCTGCAGCTACCTTTCTCATGGAGAGGGGACTTCCGGTGGCCTCACCACCTTGACGGTGCCTCGGCGGGGTCTACCTCCCGCGTCCCTCTCCTGCTGCATTCCCGGGCTAAGAGACAAAGCCCAGCGGCCTTTACACTCAGGTTTCATAGAGATTTTTTTTTCCCCTCCTTTCCGAGCTTCCACTGACCGAGTCTACTGCTGGGAAATGGGGCAAGGAACGGGGGTCGGTCCCAGACTAGTAAAATCCAGCCCCAGTCCCACACCCGCTTTCCCCAAACCACGAAGGTCTGTCACGGAGTTTTCCCAACTCAGGGCAAAGGTGGCTGCACCTTGGCCTGGTTAGGCAGAGGGCGAATGAAGTGCGCCTCTCACCCGGGGCAGGGAAAGCGGCACCCCGGGGCAGGACTGGTTTCCCGGCAGCCGCCCAAGGAGACGCGGCTTAAGTAAGCTACAGGGAGAGGCATGGGGGGGGGGGGGGGGATGCGAGGACTGGGCTTATCTATAATGAGTTTTGTCCCTTGGCTCTCACTCGATCTTTATCTCTAGGGCTTCTCTGCAACCTATTCCTCCTACGAGGTGCTAAACGTGGGATAGGCAGGGTTTTTTTTTTTTTTTTTCCATCAAATTTGTAATTGAGCCAATGTAATTAGCCATTTGTAATTCTTTTCATAGTTTTTCTGCCTCTCTTAGAAAAACGACATGGACATGTTTTTAAAGTGCCCCCTTGCCGTTTCATCTCACCGCGTCACTGTCCCACACCCACCCAAACAACCCAACCGGATGTTCTTTCGGTTTTCAAATAATATACAGATGTTCTCAGAGCCTTCGGAGTATTGTGGTTAAGAAAGCAGTTTCGCACCCACAATTCCAAAGGAAAAAAACCTCTGAAAAGTTACATTTGGTGTGCAAAAGTAGTAAATGCCAGGAAGTTCCTGGGGAGCCCCTCACCCCCCCCCCACGCCCCTCCCCTGCTCTATCTTCAACCAAACCCGGCAAACACCTCCCTGGGCTGGGCAATGACACCAATCTGTTTGCTTTGGAATTTGATTCTTCCTGGGTTTTTTTTTCTTCGAGGGTTGTTCCTAAATGCTTATGATGACCAATTCCCTTGAAAAATGTGTTGGAGGGTTGGATATTCCGGGGCCAGTAAGAGTGAAAGACATTAAAACGACCCTAGCACAAATGACTGCCTCCTTCGAAGTGGCTCCAGTTTTTAACACTCAGTTGGTGGGACTTGAATCGCACAGAGGCCAAAGACCCCAGTGTAGCTTTATCTATGACACAGACATTATAAGAGCTGCCCTTTGGGCAGTGCTGAATCCTTTCGAATGACCGGCGCATCCACTCTGCCCTGGGTGTCCTAAGACAGCACGTGGCAGCCTGTCTGCCTCACCTGGGGAAAGTCAAGGAAGGTGGCTGAGAAGACATTAAGTGTGAAATGTGGGAGCTCCAGTACCCCAGTTTGTCCATCCTGGAGAGTAAATGATCCTGCCTTTTACAGTGTATAGGACTCTTGTGCTAAGATTTTACATCACTTTTGATCTCTCTGGGCTGATACCTGTCCTGGAACCCCAGGCTGAAGTTTACCACAAATTGATATTAAAAGCACACATCAAGCTCCATCAGCCCCCCCCAAATCTAAATGTTTTAGCCAGGCACATTAGCAGATGCCTGTCATCCTAGCACTCAGGAAGCCAAGGCAGGAGAATCGTAACCTCAAGGCTAGGCTGGCATCAGAGCAAAACCTTATCTCTGCTTTGGCTGGAATCTTGAGAGAGATTATCCTACCACTCTGGTACTGGAAGACAGTCCGATCAAGGGAGCCACATCCAGCCACAGGTAAAGTCTCCATCACTCTCACAGAGAGGGTGTTATATACCAGAGAATGGGCATCATGAGGAGCACATAAGACCCCCGCCTACTATGGGTCAGTGGGAGTGTCAATGCCTGTTGCTGTATGATATCTTACAGCCCAATTAAAAAAATAACCTGATTTGCTGCCACAGGCCTGTTTTCATGGTCCTCCTGAGGCTGAGGCAGGAGGATCACATATGGAAGACTGGCCTGGGCTGTACAGTGAAACCTTATCCTAGTGTAGTTTCTATTGCTGTGATAAAGCCAACTTGCAGAAGAAAATGGTTTATGTAGCTTACAAATAACAGTCAGTTCTAGAGATGGGAAGCCAAGGCAGGAACCTGGAGGCAGGAACCGAAGCAGCAGCCAGAGAGAAGCCCTGTTTATCGACATACTTACCATGCTTATTTGGTTTATTTTCTTCCTTCGTTTCTTTCTTTCTTTCTTTCTTTCTTTCTTTCTTTCTTTCTTTCTTTCTTTCTTCTCCTTTTCCTTCTCCTTCTCCTTCTCCTTCTCCTTCTCCTTCTCCTTCTTCTTCTTCTTCTTCTTCTTCTTCTTCTTCTTCTCTCTCTCTCTCTCTCTCTCTCTCTCTCTCTCTCTCTCTCTCTCTCTTTAATCGAGACAAAAGTTTCTCTGTGAAACAGCCCTGGATCTCCTGAAATTTGCCATTTAAACCTCCAGGTCACAGATCTGCCTGCCTCTGCCATCTGAGTGCTTCAGCAGTGTGCCCAGCTCAGCTACCTTTCTCTGTATAACCCATGATTACCTCGGCCCCGTAAAATCAATTGTCAATCAAGGAAACACCTGACAGATTTGTCTGCTGGACAGATTTCCTCAGTTAACTCCCCCCCTTCCCAGATGACCCTAGCTTGTATAACTCCCCCTCTTCCCAGATGACCCTAGCTTGTATAACTCCCCCCCCTTCCCAGATGACCCTAGCTTGTATAACTCCCCCCCTTCCCAGATGACCCTAGCTTGTATAACTCCCCCTCTTCCCAGATGACCCTAGCTTGTATAACTCCCCCCCTTCCCAGATGACCCTAGCTTGTATAACTCCCCCCCTTCCCAGATGACCCTAGCTTGTATAACTCCCCCTCTTCCCAGATGACCCTAGCTTGTATAACTCCCCCCCCTTCCCAGATGACCCTAGCTTGTATAACTCCCCCCCTTCCCAGATGACCCTAGCTTGTATAACTCCCCCCCTTCCCAGATGACCCTAGCTTGTATAACTCCCCCCTCTTCCCAGATGACCCTAGCTTGTATCAACATTTTTGTCTCACAAAATGAAAGGGCGACAGATGGGGTAGGGATTGAAGAAAGAGAAGCAAAAGAAAACACCTGAAGATACAGAAGCATTGGGCACAGTTTAGTGACACAGCACACTGTTTCTCCTTGTGACCTGCTGGCCACCTACATCCTTGGGGACCCATCATGTCTAGTGAGTATCACAGAGCACACCATTAGTTCAAAATTTTAAGTGTGATTTCTGCTGAATACTAGTTGCCTTCCTATCATGGCCAAAATATCACAAAACAAACCACCCTGAGTCAGGGACCATTTATCTATGGTTAGGGCGACGGACACCAGGGCAGTTTAGCTGGGTTCTCCTGTTGTTTATGTTTGCACAATGACAGCCGAATAGCCACTTCATGCCTCGGCTTCCTCCTGTGTAACGTGGGAAAATAACTGCCTCTACTCCTAAATAGAGAGGATTAAAAGGAATTAATATACATAAAGTACTTACTTAGAGCAGTGCCAGATACCTAATAAGCATTTAATAAATGTTAGCTATTACTGTTATCTGTTCACACAGCAGTGTGATAGAGAGTGAACATCTGTTATTTTCTAGCTGCTCAGCTTCCATTTCTTCTAGAAATACCATACCAGTTGTCCTTTGTGCAAAACTCCAGATGGTTGCAGAACCTATGCACCCCCCACCCACATCTACCATGTTTACCCACCAGGTCAGCATGGGCAAGGTACCTAATCTTAGCCACAGGAGCCTTTCATCCCTCTGGCCTGACTGCCTATGTTTCCAGTTAGTCCAGTTATGTTCAGAATTTTTGTTGGGACCCAGGTGTGGTGGCTTGTAACATATACCTCTAGTATTTGGGAGGCAGCAGGAATATAACAACTTCTAAGCTAGCTTCTACCATCTAGCAGGTCTAAGGCCAGCCTGAACTACATGATACCTTATATCACAAAAACATTAAAATGTATTTGCCTGATATAATTGTCATCTCTGAGACTTGCTGCCTCAGTCTGCTAACCTAGGTCTATTCCAGTGAGTTTCTTGGTTCTGTACAGTCTAATCTAGGCCTCAAATATTTTCAGCCTCTGTAACTTACTGCAGAGTAAACTCACCCTTTCTAATTCTGCACTCTGGTTGGCTAATTCAACTCGGCTCCTTTGGTTCGAAATCCTCTCCAAGCTGACTGATTCAATCTGGCTTCTCTTGGCCTCTGACTAAAGTGCTCTGCTTGACCTCATACTAACTTTGGCAATATGTTCTAATCTTCTGGGTCTTTCTCATTCTCTGGCCATACCTCCTAATCCTTCCCATAGTGCTTTACTAACTTGGGATCAAATATTTGAGCAAATAATCTCCTAGGGATCACTGTCATTCAAACCATCATGGTTGCCTTACATGATAGACAACATGGGCAGTCTGACAATGGCTAACATGGTGGTTTGAATATGCTTGGCCCATGGAAAGTGGCACTATTAGGAGTGGTCTTGCTGGTGTGGGTGCAGTCTTATTGGAAGAAGAATGTCTTGTGCTCCACCCAGGGTGGAAGAGAGTCTTCTCCTGGCTGCCTTTTGATCAAGATGTAGAACTCTCAGTTCTTTCTCCAGCACTGTTTTTTTTTTTTTTTAAGCACTGCCATGCTTTCTGCTGTGATGAGAATGGACTAAACCTCTGAAACTGTAAGCCTGCACCAACTAAATGCTGTCCTTTATAAGAGTTGCCTTGACCAAGTTGTCTCTTCACACCAATGGAAACCCTAACTGAGACAGCCGTCTTCATAATGGAGAGGTTAAGAATCTGTTAAGTACACTTGTGGAGACCAAATGCCTCAGCAGGTCAACTTCATGCTGAAGAACTGAAAAGATCCTGGGAAACTAGTGGTTTTCAAGTTGTGTTGGAGGCCAGATAAAGCTGGGTTGTGATGTTGGCAAGGAGTACAGTAACAACAGAAACAGCAACAGGACAGATAAACATGCCACCAGGTGCCAAGGGAACAAGGCAAAAAGCAAAGCTTTTTGTGAATCTTCTTTGTAGCCACTAGAAAAGACTTAGGATGGGTCTCATTTAAATAGTCCAATCAAGAAAAGTCCTAATAGATGAGCCCAGTTGTTTTTGCTGAGTCGGTAAAATTGACAACCAAGCTTAACCGTCAAAGGTGATTCACACCTGAAACGTTTGTTATACAAGCCCTTAGAAGGTAAAGGCAGAGGTGGAGGTTCAAGGGCAGCATGAGCCTGCCCCCCCCCAAAAAAAAACAAAAGGAATAAAAAAAGAAAGGAAAGAAGAAACTTAAAATTTAGTAAACTATATTTGTTTTGGGAAAAATATAACAAAATAGAAAAGAAAATGTCCAGGACCCATAAGGAAGCTCACAGTTGTCTGGATATTTGAATCTGATCTCTTCAGGCACCGGCACACACATAGTACACAGATATATAGGTGTGCAAAACACTTATACACATGAATATAAGCTAAATAAATCTTTAAAAGGTGTTTGGGAAAATATGGGATTAGTGGTAGTACACACTTTCAGACCTAGTCTTCAGGAGGCAGGGAGGGGCAGATCTCTGTGTATTTGAGATCTGAGACAGCGGGGGCTACATAGAACTTTGACTTAAAAAACAAACAAACAGAGTATGTGTGGTGACTCACACCTTTAATCCTACACTCAGGAGACAGAGGCAGGCAGATCTCTGTGAATTTGAGGGCAGAATGGGCTACATAGCAAGCTCAGAGCAAAAGTGTAGAACTCAATAATCACACAAACATGACATATAAAGCTCTTCTGGTTGCCAATAACAAAAGACTAAACTAAAACAAGACAAAGAAAGGAAGGCAGACCGTGAGTGTGAGTGGCAGAGGGACTGGATACAAGGCCTTCGACATGCCTCCAGACTCTCTTCACCTTCTACGGCTTTCCCAGACTCCACTTTCCTGACTGACTGTTAGTGGCTGTTGAAAGTCAGTATCCTTACTGCTTCCCTAAAATGCATTCTAACTGGATCTGTCCCTGTCTGGACCATGGTCCCTAGACTCGGCCAACCTGGAGGTTGAGGCAAGACTCACTCCTGGATTTCAGAAAAGGTAGGCAGGAAAAAAAGCTATGACAACCATTTGATCCTTGACGTTAGTCCTACACGGGTGCTGTCTGAAAGGGGCATCCATGTTAAAGATGGGGAAATTTTGGAGCTGGAAAAGTGCTCAGCAGTTTAGAGCACTTGTTGCTCTTGCAGAGGACCTGGGTTTGATGTCTACTGTCCCCCACAATGACTTATAGCCATCTACAATTCCAGTTCTAGAAAATAGATTATGATGTTCCCCTTTGACCTCCACAGGTACCAGTTATGCACATAGTACACATACATACATGCAGGCTTATATACAAACACACACACACACATAGATAGATAGATAGATAGATAGATAGATGATAGATAGATAGATAGATAGATAGATGATAGATAGATAGATAGATAGATGATAGATAGATAGATAGATAGATAGATGATAGATAGATAGATAGATAGATGGATAGATAGATAGATGATAGATAGATAGATAGATAGATAGATAGATAGATGATAGATAGATAGATGATAGATAGATAGATAGATGATAAATAGATAGATGATAGATAGATAGATGGATGGATGGATAGATAGATGATAGATAGATAGATAGATAGATAGATAGATAGATAGATAGATATGGAGAGATGAAGCCATAACTAAGCAGTTAAGAACACTAGCTGTTCTTCCTCAGATTCTGGGTTCAATTTCCAGCATCTACATAACAGCTCATAAACATCTGGAATTCCAGTCTCAGAAGATCTGTTGCTCATTCTGGTCTCTGTGGGTAACAGGCATGTACATGGTTGGCAAAACATGCATGCACATAAAATAATCCATACACGTGATGGGAAAACCCTAAAAGATTAGGTGAGCCAGAACGGAGTAAAGAAGCCCTGGGGCAGTGGGACTGTGGGGTACACTGCACTCAGAAGTAAGTCCTGCAGCCTGTAAGCAGACCTCAGCGGCAGAGGCCAAGCAGAGAAGCAGGACTTATAATCACTGGGATGGATTCAGTCAACACCAGGACAACTGATAAACAAGGGCCCCATCACGGCATGTCAACAGGACATTCCACATCTCCTCCGCACGCCTCACCATGGAGGGTCAACCATCCCCAGTGTAAGAGGACAAATCCTGTTTAAATCATAACGGTACCTATCAGAAGCCTCAAAAATCTACCTTTTGGTCCAGTAATTAAACCTCCAGTATTCTTTTTAATACAGTAATCATTAAAAATAGAAATTTCTTTTTAAAAAATTATGAAGGTAGTCCTAGCATATTATAATAGCAAATTACAAATTGACAAATGTGTTAAAAAAAAAAGATTCCAGTATGGGTCTAGTGTCTCATGGCATTAAAATGATGTTGATGAATACAGAAATTGTCTACCGTACTCTGTTAAATAAAAATCAGGACAATGGGGCTGGAGAAGTCTCGGTGGTTAAGAGTGCAGGCTACTCTTACTCAGGTTCAGCTGCTAGCACCCACAGCCACCGAGGCACACAACCATCGGTGCTCCAGGGGACCTGACACCCTCTTACCGCCGCTGTGGGCACCAGGTAGGCATACTTAATGTATATTTAACTTAAGTTGAAAACTTTATACACACACACACACACACACATATCTTCAAAACACTGGAAGTGGGGCTGGGGAGACGACTGGAGCTTAAGAGAACCGACTGCTTTTCCAGATGTCCTAGGCTTGATTTCCAGCTAAAGTTGGGGCTAACAACAGTCTGTGGCTCCAGCCCCAGCATCTGAAGCCCCGGCTCTGGACTCCAGGCACACTGCGTGCAGCTGATGCACACACTCAGGGGCATGGAAAACAATCTTACACATAAAATACAAGTAAACAAATCTTAAAAATCAATGAAGTTAGAGCGCAGTCCCAGGCCGGGAGTAGTCTGACCTGTTGTTGGACCCTGCACAGAGCTGCCCTCAAGAGCAGTGATAACCCAGACTTGTCAGGGTGGGGAAGTTTGACAAATTAAAAATCAAACTACCCAGCAGGAGAAACGGAGCGTTAAAAGATTCTAAAACGAAAGGCTCCTTCAAAGAGCAGCTACCCATTGCCCGACAGCCACGGTTTTAGGCTTATTTTCATAAATCTAGGTGTCTAGAGAAATTTAGGACAATGGCTGTTACCTGATAGTTAAGCAGTAGTCAGGACCCTGGGCTCCCTTTGTTTTTAAACTTCCTCATTCAGCCTGCTGTCCCGGCTCTAAAGACCTTGCTGGCCTTGAACTCTGGGATCTGCCTGCCTCTATCTCTGCCCGGATTAAAGGCATCCAGCACCGCCCAGTCCCTTTGTTTTAAATTCGGTTTTAACCTACAGGAGGTGCCACCTTCACCTTTTCCGGAACTGAATGCCTTTGCAACTTCTCACGGTTTATTCTCATTCCTAATGTAGCCATAAAAGCTAAGTATAATCACTATCATAAAAATAAATTTAAATTAAAAACATGAAGGAACTACTCTCAAATGTTTAAATAGACATCTGAAGAGAGCAAAACTGCCAGTCAGTTTAATTTTCCCCTTTAGGTGTCATAGCTGTTTAAACTTTTCTAGCATGAAGACAATTTAAAGATTTTGTGTGTGTGTGTGTGTGTGTGTGTGTGTGTGTGCGCGCGCACATGCTTGGGTGCAGGTGCCTGTGGAGACCAGAAGGGGGCGTCGATCTCCTGGAGCCAGAGTTACAGGGCTGTGAGCGGCGTGACGTGGGAGCTGCCATCTGCAGGCGCCGCTCTCGCTCCTGGCATGAAGATTCTAAACTGAAACAGTCACTGAAAAACATCTTCGACACTTGTCGTCTTGATGAAGTACCATGAAACTGGCTTGAACAGAGAAAATTCAGTCAGAAGGTCGAACTGCAGCTCCCTCAGCTTTGCCGGGACAAACCTACCTAATTCTCATTCTTTTGTTTTGTTTTGTTTCTCATTCAACACATTTTACTTAGCCTAATCTCATTCTTATGTGACCATGAGGTTTCATCGCTCAGCCAACACTCATTAGAGGATTTTCAAACGCCCTGGAAACATTCGTTCCAGCACATCAAACAAGGGGCATGTGAGAAAAAGAGTTCGTTTCAGAGAATCAAGTCTTTTTAAGGAAAATGACCAGAGACATGACAATTTGTCCCTGAGAAGGTTGCTGGTCCCACGGTACACACAATATCCAAGTGGACTGCGTTAGTACAAAGTCATGTGACCACTTGCCGTTACCTTAACTCATCATCTTGCCGTCAAAGTCATCTCCACGTTTACTCATGCAAGTGCTTCATGAATAACACTTAACAACTGGCCTGCAAGAAGGCCCAGCGGGCCCACTCTCGGCCCACTGATTAACTGAGTTCAGTTATTGAGGCCCATATGGTGGAAAGAGAGACTCGACTCCCACAAGTCCTAGGACCTCCACACATGTGCAGTGGTATGCATGCCCAAGCACGCACACACATACAGACACATAATCACTAGGTTTTGTCATTGGGTGTGCGTTAAACTGTGGCAGAGTGCTCACTGTATATACCCGGCTCTTCCTGGCTGGGAGAACACTGGTTTACTGTGTAGTTGTATTGGGTCCAGTCCTAGCCCCACTGATTTCATAGGGATGCAAATAGAGATAGTCACATGATACCTTTCTGACCAATAAGATGGAATAGGCACAAGGGCCGGATTAAACTGAGAATCTGGGTGGCGCTTATTTTTAAAGGAGAACTATATTTACTGCCTCAGCGAAGAACACTATCATACCAGTCAGGTAATCTGAAACACTGAAGATGGCTCGGTGGACACAGTGCCTACCACTTGACCTGGGATCCCTCGATAGATAAGCCTGGTGTGGCATCCATAACGCAGTGTGCTTGTCGTGAGATGGACGGCAAACCGGGGAACATATCCAGAGGTCAGGAAGTAATGGAGACAATCAAGGAGCTATTAGCGAGCACTTCAGAAGCTCTGAGTCGGGCGCCTGGTGGTCACTGCATTGATTGCTGTCCTGAAGATTAGAACCCAGGATTTGTACGTGCAAGGTCAGCACTCTACTACTCAGCCTATTTGTTTGTATGTATGTTTGTTTATTTTTACGGTTTGGGGATCGAATGCAGGCACTTAGGCATACTGGGCAAGCACTTATTCGTTTATTGGTTTATGATTATGGTTGTTGGAATTTCCCAGAGTGAAATGTTTTTAGTGTGTGGCTGGGGATAGAGTTAGACATGTCTTTGCTCCCTCCCTTCTTCCTCCCTTGGAAGCAGATGGATGTAGTCCTGGAGCTGTGGCAGCATTTTTGCTACCATGAGACTTAAAAGTCTGAAGTCGAACACAGCAGAGCAGAAGTGGGAGAAAATCAAAGCAAAGGAAAACAATGAGAGCAAAAACCAACCTGGGGTCTTGAATGCTGTGCATGGAATCCGGAGTCCCCTCCCATTCGGACAACTCACAATCTGCTCACATGACTGTTAGACGGGTTCTCTGAGACTCAGTGCAGAAGATATCTCTGATATAAATGCTACACAATAAATATGACTTTCAGAACGGAGGTCTTAATTTTCCACTGTCATGCTCAACATACGAATTTATTGATGCATTCCTGAAGTCTAGCTATGCTGTGTATGGCTGTGCAGAACAGTTGAGGTGTGTGGCGTGTACCAAATGCTGCTTAACCTTCAAAAGGTTAAGGGAGAAGAAGAAACGCTGGTATGGAAAGAAGACAGGATGGTCCAAGGTGAAGCAACAGTGATAGTGATGATACTAGGGAAGGAAGGCACGGCATCTAGCCAAGCACTTGCTTGGCTCATAAGGCCCTGGGCTCAAACTGCAGGACCACAGGAAGAGAAATCCAGCAGAACACGCAGCTTCCGTTTGCCCCCGCTGGCTCCCAAGAGCTCTGCAAGTACGGTAGCTTTACTGGCTCACCTACTAGCACATCCTACTAGGAATGCAAGTCAGAAGATCCCTGCTGTCATGATACAGATTCACACCACGCTACCATCGAGGGGAACTAGTGAGAGCTCCCTGAGATTTCTCTAGATTTGTTCTTTGCCTAACAACACTTTTGCTGAGATATATTTTACATATCATGGAGGCTGATGAAAGTACAGTTTGTGGGCCTTTAGTATATCTACAAGGATGTACTATCATCACCCATATTCTCTTTAATTAAAAAATGTACTGTTTGGGTTGGATAGATAGCGCTGTAGTTAAGAGCCCTTGCTGATCTTCCAGAAGTCCTAGGTTCATTTCCTAGCACGCACATGGAGCCTCACAACCCGTCTGTAACTCCAGTTCCAGGTTAATTGATGCCCTCTTCTGGCCTCCTTGTTATGAACAGACATCTATTGCAGGCAAAATGCCCATATACTTAAAGTAAACGATAAACTTTTTAAGTTTCAAAATTATCGAGTGTAGCTAGTGTGGTGGCTCATGCCTCTAATCTTAGCACTTGGAAGGCAGACATGGTATATAAAGCAAGTTCCAGGACAGCCAGGGATGTTACACAGAGAAACCGCATCTCAATATATATAGATATAGATAGATAGATAGATAGATAGATAGATAGATATACATATACACATACATATATATGTATATATACATGTAGCCTTGGCTATCTTGGAACTCATTCTATAGACCATGCTGGCCTCAAACTCAGAGATCTGTCCTTCTCTGCCTTCTGCGTGCTGGGATTGAAGGAGAATGTCCCCATGCCCAGCTTTAATCTTTACTATTCCTGTATTTATTACATGCACACAGGAGAAATCTCGGAGGTGTTGGTTCTCCCCTTCCATCACCTGAGCTTCAGAAATGGGACTCTCAGGGATGGATTATCAGTCTTGGTGTCTGCTTAACCACCCTACTCACCCCAGGCTATGGACTTAAATAAAATATTTGAAAACTACATATTCAACAAATATGTGTTCTGAGTTTTTTTTCTTTTATTAATTACGAAGACTCGGGGCTGGGAATGTGGCAGTGTGCTTTCCTGCCTATGAGAGACTCTGCTAAAGCACTGCTAGTGGGGAAAGAAGCAAATACTTCTCAAGACTTGACAGAAAGATTAAAAAGGAAGACACACAGAGACACATGCACACATACACACACACACACACACACACAGAGACAGAGACAGAGACAGAGACAGAGAGAGACAGAGAGACAGAGAGAGGAGACATGGCTGACAGGTAAGCACAGAAAAATCCATTAACTGTCACAATCCACTGAGAAATCCAAGCTAAGGGGTTAGTAACATGACTCAGGCGTGCTACCTGTCAGGGTGTCCTCTGACCTTTATGGGAGCACCATGACATGTGCACAAGCACATGCACATAAGCACATGTACACACACACATGCACACACACATACACACACACATGCACACAAATAAAAAGTGACATTGAAAAACCAAAACGTTAAAAATAAGACTAACACTCTCCACCCCCAAAACACACACACACACACACACACACACACACACACACACACACACACCACCCCTCACCACTAGAAGAGCCTGTCCAATTCACTTGTCACAACATCTCCGAGAGAAAATCCAATTGCTGCTCTCTTGCTAGCATAAAGCACAGGCAGGTCAGAAACACCAGATTACTCGAGCTTCTGTTCGGCATTTTTTTAAAGCCTGGATTGTGCTGTACTTCCTGGCTTTGCGATACCTTGCTGGTGGCTGTAAATTCTTTAGAACCAACACTTTCACCTTACTCCCCTCTCGCCTTCCTTTAGCTAGTGGTACCATGCACATTTTCTGCATGGACTAGTGTGGCTCAGGGGTATTATACCGTGCCTGATGGGGTGAGCAGTAACTAAAGGCAGTGAATACGTTTATCAACTGTCCGTTTGCATGAGCATCACAAAGTCTCCAGAAGCGCCTTTCTTCATGATTCTCCCCGACCATGTTCTTCCTGTTCATCCCGCTTCTCTCTGCTGTGGGTTTGACGTCTCCTGCCGATGGCGAATCAATCATTGTTCCCCTATCCATCATGTCTGAGCCCTTGGTAATGAAGGTGTCTTTCTTCCCACATTAGCAATTTAGGTGGGCGAAGGAGCCGTAGAGATATATGACAGGAGACAGGAGAATTGGATTAAACAAGGTTAAACAAGATTCCATTTTCTGGGACCCTCTTCGTTGAAGCAATTTTGTTGATTCTCAGAATGAAGGGCCTGATTGTTTGGGAGTTCTTTTCTTCAAACTCTCAGAAGAAAATTGTACAAAATCATTTTTCCTCTGTTATTGGAATAGCGAAGAGCTGGGAATAGCTGCCCGCATACAAAGACTTATTTATTTTAAAGTTATTAAAGGAAATATCCTATCACCTAAAATTGTAAAATTCAGGAACCATGGAGGCCAGGCTAATTGTTCTCATCTCCCAGATATGACACACTCACATGAGGCCACTGCCAGGCCAGCCCTGGATGATTCTGGCCTGGCCTCTCCCTCTCTGGCACTCCACCCCTTGCAGGGTTCCTGAAGCCAGCTGCCCACCCCTCAGACTTAGTTAATTCTCACTTCAAGGTCTCAGCAGTTGCCTATCTCTCTGGCTCAGGGTTTCCTGCCTTCGGGACAATTGACTTGGGGTCAAAAGTTCTTTGTGCTTGTTGGGTATCTCTGTGTGTGTGCGTGTGTATACATTTGTGTTTGGGGGTGTGTTTGTGCATGCACATGCTTGTCCGTGTTCAGGTGCACATGCATCTGTGTCTGTATGCACATAGATCAGATATTGCTACCAGCTTTGTCCTCAATCACTTCACCTTATATTTTTAAGATTTATTTTTATCTTACATACATATGAATGTTCACCTAAGCCAGTGTTTCTCAACTTTCCTAATGCTGTGACTCCCTAATAAAATTCATCATGTTGTGGTGACCTGCGACCGTAAAATTACTTATTTTTTTACTGTTATGAATCCTTATGTAAACAGCCGTTTTCCAGTTGTCTTAGGCAATCCCTGTGAAATGGGTCCTGACCCGTAGTTTGAGAACCACTGCCTAAACAGTGTGTACGTAGTGCACATGGAAAACAGACAAGGGTATCAGATCCCCTGGACCTAAAGTCATGCGTAGATGGTTGTGAGCCACCATGTGGGTGCTGGGAACTGAACTCAGATCCTCTGCAATAGTCAGTGCTCCTAAGAGCTGAGCCATCTGTAGCCACTTTTCTTTATGTGAGTTAGAGAGTGAACCTGTGTATGAGTGCACACAGAGACTGGAAACAAATGTCAGTTATGTTTCTTCATAATGTTCTTTATAACTCCTTTAAGACAAGATTCCTTACTGCACTTTGAGCTACACTGGGGGCCAGCAAGCCCCAGCCTTCCTATTTCTGCCCCACCATAGTGCTGAGGCTGTAGGCCCACATGGGAATGCCTAGCTTCTTGTATGGGTACTGAAGTGTGTGAGCATGCATGGACCTACGTGTGAGCATGCGTGTATGCATGCTGGTGTGAGTGCTTGCACAGAAGCCCTCTATCCCACTGACACACCTCTTTAGCTCCTCCTCTTACCTTTATGTATGTATGTATGTATGTATGTATGTATGTATGTATGGATTTGAGACAAGCTGAATCAGATTTCACCAGCTGGCTAGACTGGCTGGTATCAAGCTCCAGAGATCTTCCTGCCTCTTCCTTCTCTACACTCCAATCAGAGCTAGGATTTCAGATGTTTGCCTCCGTGTCTTGCTTTTTGTTTGTGGATTCCAGGAATCCAAATTTGGGTCCTGGCTACATATCAATGTCAACCAAAACTATCTCCAGATTCTGCCTAATATTCCCCCAAGGAACCAAATACTGCCCTCTTGAGCCCAATGTTTTAGCCTGGAGCTATCTTTCTCAGCTCAGGGGTGTTGCCTTTTTTACTGTTTCAAATTCATCCCCAGAGGAAGCTTATCCATGCCCACCCCACCCCATGTGATTTTACAAGCCTCTATCCTCTTCACAAGGAAGAGTCGTATCACACACCTGTGCCTGCTGCTTTGTAAAATTGTGCCCTCCCTTTCCTCCACTGGAGTATGAGTCTCACCCAGACAGGGAGCACACAGAGCTACATTACTCTGGTCCACAAGACTTAGAACATGGCCTGCAGAGAGCCGTAATGAGCTCAGCATGACCAGAAGACCTGGAGGATTTTGGCCAATAATTGCCATTGGCTCTTATGCTTGGCCCCTAGTTAGTGGAACTGTCTGAGAAGAATTGGGGGTGTGGCCTTCATGGAGGTGTGGCACTAGGGATGGTCCTTTTGGCTTCAAAAACCCGCAGTAGGCCCAGCCTTCCTCCCTCCTCCCCCGTCTCCATCTTGTGAACTAGACGTAATCTCTTCTGCTGTTTAAACACCATGCCTACTTGCCTGTAGGGAGCCGTTTGTGCTGCACCCAAACATGGCGCCGGCTTCCCGCCGAGAACTCAGCAAACAGAGCTGTTGCCCAGCCAAGAGACTTAATGCGCATGCACCACATAAGTCACAGCCCACTCTTGGGGCACGTAATTGAGCTACAGGAGGATGCACCAATCAGGTAGCAACACAAGTCTCTTAGGCATATATAGTAGTGCATTTTCTCCCCCACGTGAGGGAAAGAGGAAGACAGTGGAGAGATTGTGGGAGACCCCACGTGGAGGGATGGCGGAGAGATACCACGTGGAGAGAGACTGGACAGAAAGATCGCTCGTGGGGGACTGCGTGTGAGAGGTCGCCTAGACAGTAGAACTCAGTAGGGAGTCCCCGGCCCAGAGAGAAGTTTCCTGCTCAAGAAGCCCCCTGCTCAAAGTGCTGTTCAATAAAGGTTATCCGCAGAAGAATCTGTTTGTTGCACGCCTGTTCCTAGCGGCGGGAAGCGTGGGCACGTGACACTTGCCTGCTTGTTACCATGTTCCTCACCATGTTGATCTCAGACAAACATTCTGAAACTGAAAATAAGGCCCAATGAAATGCTTTCTTTTATAAGGTGCTTTGGTCATGGGGTCTCTTTACAGCAATAGAAAAGTGATCAAACCCAGAGTTCTGTGCATGCTTTGTGTAACCACTCAGCTCCCGCAGTCTGGGGATCTGTAGAGTTGATTGGTTCTCTTCTTTTCCCAGGAAGATTCTGGGAAGTAAAGCAAGGCTAGCAAATTTAACAAATGTGCCTTTACCCAGTGCACTGGCTGGCTGGTTCTCCAATATAACTTTAACATTTTTAATTTAATTTGTGTATGTATGTGCATGTGTGTATGTGTGAGTATGTCTGTGTGTGTGTTTGTGTGAGTATGTGTGTTTGTGTGTGTACATGTGTGTGAGTGTGTCTGTGTATGTTGTGTGTATGTATGTGTGCAAGTGGAGGCTAGTATCTCCCTTGCTTGTTCCTCACTTCATTGTTTAAAATTACATTTATTTATCTAATTCCTTATTTGTGTGGAAAATAAGGACGAGCAATTCCTGTCTTCTTCCCTCTCTCCTCACTAAGCATCCACTGTGTCTCAGGCCCCCAGACAACCATCACTTCGGTCCCAGAGATGAGGCTCTGAACATCAGACCTTTCCCCTTTCCCCTAAGCCAGCGCACAGGTCTCTCCTGGCAGTTCCTTAAGCCGGGTCTTTGATGAACTCAGCGTCTGCTTGTGAGTCTAGCTAGCCCTCTCCTAGTATCCGCTGGAGGGTTGGGATTTTAGGTGGACTGCTACACTCACCTGGGCTTTACCTGGGTTGTGAAGATCCAAACTCTGGGGCTCAGTTTCAAGCCAACTTCCTAGGCTGTAATTTTACTTTGAGACAGTCTTATCGTGTAATGGGTGCTGGCCTGGACCCCTCCTGCTTCAGCCTCCCAAGGATGGAGATTGCAAGTACTGGCTACTCAACCCTCTCGTAAGCCTTCCTCTCCTTGCTTTATTACTTGAGATGAGGTCTCACCGTGAAGCTCTGACTGGATTGGAAACTGCTTACGTAGCCCAGACTGGCCTCCGGTTTGTTCCCATCCTCAAATTTCTGCTTTCCAAATGCTGAATTACAGGTCTGCAGGGCACATAGCATAGGAGCTGATGTTGGTGTTTAAAAGGGACCTCCAGAGGGTTACTACAGTTCTACATATAATCTCGTGCACCATTGTCTCATTAGCGTCTTGTTTTTACTATTATAAAGGGCCATATAGGTATCTCCCTGCCCCTCCTGAATGCTTCTCTACCTGTTGGTAGTTTAGCCAGTTTGTGGGGTGGGTGGGCAGGTGGTGGTGGTGGTGTAAAAGGGTGGGGGTAGTGAAGGGTCCACCCTCCTCTTTTGTGTGGGCTTTGCTCACATGCTAATTTTCTAAGGCCTCTCGGGACCTCAGTCAGTGCCCTAGTCTCACATCTCAGTTTTTTTGAGGGCCTGTTCCTCAGTGTTATTCCAATCAAACCAAAGAGAGATCAGACTTAAATTATACCTAGATCAGCAGGTCCCTAAGCCTGTCACACTGGCACCATCCCTCTGTCCTCTTTGGCTTCTTTTTCCCTTCTCCCACCCCCTTCCTCTCACTTTCTCTCTCTTTCCCTCTCCTCATCAGCATTCATTGTGTCCCAGGGCTGGGAGAGATGCAGATAAGGTTTCTGGCCTCACAGGTCTTAGCCCTCCCTAGGGGACCTCTGGAGTTAGGGCACAATGAGTCCTATTGTGCTATGTCCTGGAAAGTTCCCAGGGAAGCCAGAGGGCTGTGAGAAAGGTCTTTGTCACTGTGTACATACCAAGGTGCTCCTGTATGTGGATTCCCTTTCCTTCCAGGTTTTCCAGTCCCCAGGACAGAGACTTTAAATTTTCACCTCTGAGTTCCCTTTTCAGCATAATTCAGAATCTTGTTTCATAACCCAGTAGACAGTACTTGTTCGATGAAACAACTGACCATCTTTTTTACTGTGTGTGTGTGTGTGTGTGTATGTGTGTGTGTGTGTGTGTGTGTGTGTGTGTGTGTGTGTGTGTGTAGTATGAGCATATTTGTACATGTGTGAGAATGTGTGTGTTTTATGGAGTCACAAATTTGACATCGAGAATTTCCTTAACTCTTATCCACTTGGGAAGGGATTTTTAAATCAAATCTCCAGGACCAGTCTTGCTTTGGGGATTCCTTGTCTCTGCCTTCTGGGGCAGGATTACAGGCCAGCTATCACACCCACCTAGTGTTTGTGGAAATTTCTTGACACGAATTCCAGTCACTGCTTGCTTGTGCTTAACCACTGAGCCATCTCTCCAGCCAGGAGAGTTTCTTTTTAAGACACTAGCACGGAAACGTTGTGTAATTTCTTCCTCTTGTAATTTTCAGCCACTTTACTTAGCAGAAGGACATCTCTGCAGGGAAACAAATACAAAGTCTTTTAATTTATTTAGTCCCCCAGAAGACAAGAAGAATTTGAAATTAAGAGTCAGGAACTTAAATGAAGAACACTAGGAAAAAGCAAACTAAAAGATGCCAGGCCTCTGTTGAACCAATAAAGCACCATCAGATTCCCCAGAGAGCTGTCAACTTTCCCAACACCTACAAGCACTGTCAGGCCCTGTGAACTTTCTGGCTGTGGTTTTTGAGACAGATCTTATGTAGCCCAGGCTGGCTCAAACTCTTTAGGAAGACAATATTGGCTTTGACTTTATAGTCTTCCTGTCTCTACATCTCAAAGGCTGGGATTGCAGATGTGGAGATCAGGCAATAGACTAATCTCAAGCTACTACATATTGTGTAAAACAAATTATATGCATGGATATTAGTAGGCATACATATATACATGCATACATATATAACTCTGTCCCGAAAGACTTCATTTTTACAAGCAACTTTAAGTTTGTTTAAAGAAGTAAAAAAACGTGTGCTTGTGTGTGTGTGTTTGTGTGTGTGTGTGTGTGTGTATGTGTTTGTGTGTCTGTGTGCCAAAAGCACACATGTGGAGATCAGGAGACAGCTTGGTGGAGTCAGATATTTCCTTTCACCTTTGGGTTCTTGCGACTGAACTCAGTTTGTACAACAGATGCTTTTACCCATAGAGCTTTCTTGCTGCACAGAAGCCACTTCTGACTCCATTTTGAGGATGGGAGCTGTTTTTGCACCTTGGTGGACATGGGAATGGAGTCTTACATGAGGCACCACATATCGGAGAACACACAGATACATACATTACTCTAATTGTGAAAAGATGACACCCTATACATTTACAAGTAATCAGGACTGCAGGGGCATATGGCATATTAAAACTATGTCAGGAAAAGCAAGGTGGAACAAGCCTTTAATCCTAGCACTTAGAAGGCAGAGGCAGGCAGATCTCTGATTCTGAGAGCTGACGGCAAAGAACTCCCAGTGTTGTAGGGATTTCAGCTTGATTTAGTGCCCACTCTTGACATCTGTCTGGACCTCCATCCATCAGTCTACCCATTCATTTGCTGGCACCTGGTCCTCCCCATTGCCTCTGCAGTCTCTATGGTCTTGCGCCTCTTGTCCACAGCTGGGCTCAGCTCTGTAGCTCTGCTCAAACCTAAGATCCAACAGTAGACTGACTGTAATAGACCTCCAGCCCAGTGAGTGGTCTGACAGGATCAGAGACTCTGAATTCCTGTCAACTCAGGCTCCACCTCTCAGTTAGGCCTCCTTGAACTGTGCTGTGAACTCTGCTCTGAAGCCATTCAATAGCGAGGGGCAGGAACCGGCATAGGTGCATTTGCTGTGTGAGGTATAAGGGATGCTCTGAGACTTGCTATCAGGGGTTAAATCCAGAATGAAAGAAGCTGTCTTTGCTTTGGCCGGGGGTATCGGAAAAAGTTGAACTATTTAGTAAGTTGCTATCACTGAAACCACTGTACCACTGGGTCTTGCTGTTCAGTAGTACCTCCTGACGTCAGAGAAAGACACAAGCGTGTTCATCTGTTTCAGGTTTGCTATACTCACAACAGCCACGTGCCTCAATGCAAACATTTTCCCCCAACTTCAGTATAAACCCTTTTCTTATATGAAAAGGATTTGTTTTTGTTTTTAATGAACTTGATCTACATGTGAGCCACAGACTTCCAATAGTCATATCTCGCTACACACGAAGGATTTGGACGAACGCGTAGTTCAAAGATAAAGGTACTTTTTTTCTCAGTGTCTGTTCTGAGCACTGAAAAGCTGGGGGTGGGGTGGGGTGGAGGTTGATTACTTGCCCGGATTCAGACTTGAGGGCAGGCTATGCAGATGATGGAGGAAGGAGAAAGTTTTATTTCAAAGCAGTCACAGAAACTCGAGGTGCTCACTGTGATTTATGACGACATAAAGGCCATTAATCCAGAGCACTGGGGAGAGGCAAAGTGGGTGGGATAGCGATCAGAGGTAATGAGGATGAGAAGCGAGAGACGGCAGGTCACGGATAACCTCCAATTCTGCTTTGCTAAGCAGAGGCTGTCAGCGGCAGAGCAGCCGGGATGCTGGGCCCGGAATACTTATGGAGATGCCCTGAACTCCTGGTTACAGCAAAGGATCTGCTAGAAGGCCAAACAGACTTCTTGGAAATCATCTGGCATCAATGGGAAATGATTTCAAGAGACTCAGCCTCCAGCTCAGCGACCCAGGCTGCTCACATCCGCAGACGCTATTTACTGAACACTGGGCATGGGCTGTGGTTAAAGGGAGGAGTTCCTATTCTTACAGGGATGAGGAAAAAGTTCAGAGAGCTGAAGTGGCTTGTGGAAAGCCACAGGGCTGAGCAGGTGCAGAAGCAAAACTCTCCCGGGCACACTCTGGCTACTCAACTATTGTTCCCAGCAGGATGCAGAGCCTGGGCCGGTCCAGACTTGCAGATTGAGAATCTGCATCCTAACATGATGTACATGCTCATGAAAATTGGGAGGCGCTGCTGTGGATGCTATTCCCTGCTATGCGCTGAACCACTAGGGAAGGCTAAAACCCAAGACCCCAAGGTGCACCTCAAACAATTCTGTCAGATTCCTGGAGGTGGGGCAGGAGGCTGTTGTTGTTGTTCCCCCAAATCTCTGAAAGTGACTAATTCTCAGCCAGGTGCTTTGCATGAAAAATTCTAAATGGAAAAATAAAAAAAGTCTTCTGCAAGCAAACCTTGTTGTCTAGGCGTTGCTAGGGAAGATGGGTCGAGTGGACGGGGGCAAAGGCTGGTCTCCTGGTTCTAATGAAACACTTGCCGGTTTCAAGTCTTGGCTTGTCCACGCTCGTCTCCACCTTTGCTGCAGATCTGAACCTCTCAGAAGCTAATAAGACTCGAGATCACGAGGTACATCCCTCCCTAAGACGTGCTGAAGTTCATGGAAACCCAGTGTTGGTGATTCTTAACTCTCACCTGTGTGTTCCAGGTGCAAGAGTCGGAAACCCTTTGTAATTAGAACCTCCGAGATCCCCAATCTTGTCATTTCTCTAGCAATACAGATATGTAAGAGTAAGTAAAACAGGCAGTCAAAGGTAGAAAGAGAGACAAACAGGCCCAATAACCTTATCTTTCTAGGAAACACAGAGGCAGCATCAAGGCAAAGGATGAGACCTGGTACTCCTCTCTGTTTTTATGCATTGACATTCAACGTCCTTTTTGTTTGCTTGAGACAGGTTTCCTGTATTCCAGGCTGGCCTCAGACTCCTGAGCACTGGGACTATAGGTGTTCACTACCTAGCCAACACACACACACACACACACACACACACACACACACACACACAAAATACCTCATATGCATACATACACTACACACACAAACACACTCACATCATATACACATATGCAAACACACTCACATCTTACATACTTACGCACACCCTTCACATGTATACATACACTATACACAGAAAGACACATCATATACATATACACACATAGGCATGCACAGACGCACTTCACCATATACATACATGCAAACACACTCACACCATACACACATACATACACACACACACACACACACACACACACACACACTCACCCCCCACATTTTTTTCTCCTTTGTTTTATAAAGCTCTCACGCTGGCCTAGCATGGTCTGATTCTCATGTTGTAGTCGAGGCTCCCGGCAATCCTCCTGCATCAGGCTCCCACTTGCTGTGAGCTCATACATGTATTACTGTGTATGTATGCATATGGTTTATACCAAAGTTTGTTCATAGATGAAGGAGACATCAGATATCCTGACCTGTCACTCCGTCTTGTGTGCGTGTATTTATTGGCTCAGCAGTTGGTAGCACTGACTGCTCTTCCAGGGGTCTCAGACCTGATTCTCAGCACCTACACGATAGCTTATACTGTCTATAACTCCAATTCCAGGAGATCAAATGCCCTCTTCTGGTTTCCAAGAGCACTGCACAAATGTCCTTTGCAGACACACACGCAGGCAAACCCCACACATACAAAGTAAAATAACTAAAGTATTATTTTCTTGAAACGGATTCTCTCACTGAACCAGGAGCTATGTCTGTGGCCAGCAACCCCTGAGGATCTTCCTGTCTCTACCTCCTACAAAGGCGCCATGAGTTTGAACTTATGTCCTCTGGCTTGTGTGGCAGAGCTTTTACCTGCTGAGTCATCTCCCCGGCCTGTGGGAGGCATACAGCTTCTTAACTCATACATTAGCCATAGGGGAACCAAGAATGTTAAGCATATGCTGTCTCTTTTACGAAGAGATGCATGGCCTACTATCTGCCCAGCGGATGTGGTTGATAGCCTGGTGAGCTATGTGCCATTTGTGTGGGTGAGACCTCACTGGATTCATCCCCAGAAACGTATGGTGAGCTTATCAATCTGTAGAACCTCTGCCTTTAGAAGATGTCACAATTAGGCAGTCATCGATAGCACATTTATGAACGATGTCACATGTATTTTTCAAAAAGTTTTGATACAGTCTTGTCTCAGGTTTTATTGTACACACACAGGATTGAATTAATATCACTAGGAAAATGTTCACCAAATTGTGCTATGTTTAAATACGCCTTACATGATCTTCTAGGGCCGGGCTCCCAAAGTTAGGGCTAGCACTAGCTATTTAAAAGTTTGAACCAACACTGGCTAGTTAGCTGTATCTCCCTGAGCAACGTTCTGCCTCCTATGGCCGATACTCTGCTGGCTGTGGCCGTGGCAGAAGCTGTCAGATTTTTCTGTTAAAAATGAAACACTTTTTTTTTTTTTAACTCTCTAGAAATGTAATCATAGTAAACCAGCTAGTCTATCCTTGTCTACAGAGAGACTTGGTAAATAATGAACTCCTCATGTTCCCCAGCCTCTGTGGATTATGCCTGTAGGGTCTGAGGTGGAAAGGGACATTTGCTCTCAGCTAGCCCGCAGCATCTCTGGAAGCTGTCGCTCAAGTTCATGACCCAGTCTCAGTTTCTGGGCATTCCAAAAGAATTAAGGAAACAGAAACCAGTAAAAGACAATATGGTTATTTATGTGGCAGCCGTAGGAGACAGAGGATTTGACTGCTTTGTCTTCTGTACATGTGCTGGTCTTGCAATCTGAAGAAAGTCATAAGACAAAGGCCAGAAGATGCAGATGTGACTTTAAGATAGGGTAGCAGGTCCCTCCTGGATATCTACTGGGTTCCAGATCGCCTTCACTGTCTCCGTTCTCAGTGTGAGGGGACACAAGTTTTAGAGTCTAGATCATCTTTGTTTAGAGTGTCATGAATAGACTTCAGCCCCTTCCTGATCATTAGTGCTATATCTAATTTTTGCCAAGGTTTCTTAACCTTATATACAGAAACCATATGCCTCTACCACATAGAGATTATCCAAATTGAAAAGTTTTGTAGTTGTGAAATATATATCAGATTTCACAGATTTAGTAGAGGTGGGAATAGGGGATACCAAGAGTCTTATATTAATTACATAGTAAATATATAATATCTTAGGTATGTGCTTTTGTTTGTTTAGTTTTTGAGACATACTTTGTGTGTGTCTTTGTCTGTGTGTGTGTGTCTGTGTCTGTGTGTGTAGCCCTGGCTCTCCTGGAACTCACTCTGTAGACCAGGCTGGCCCCAGATTCACAGAGATCTGCCTGACTCAGACTGTCAAGTGCTGGGATTAAAGGCATCTGCCACCACCACCCAACTCTTGGGTATGCCTCTAAAGACTTCTTTTACTATTAAGCTGGGGCCTGTTTGGGCAGCATGTCATTAATGCATGCAGTACCCCTGGCAGTCAGAGGAGGGTGTAAGACCATTTGAAACTTGAGTTTCAGACAGCTATAAACCGCCATTTGGGTGCAGGGAATCCAATTTTCGGTCCTTTGAAAGTACACTATTAGCTCTTAACCAGATCCTGTATATGTTGTGTTAAATAAAGTATACTAACATTCTTCTGTTTCTGATTCTTAATAAGATAGCTACAAGAAAGACTTCAACTATGCATTGTGGTTCTCTCACTGTTTCTTCATTGTTTGAGACAGGAGCTTGCTGGGCTACTTTCTACATTTTTTGAGATAGGATCTCACCCTTGTAGCCCAGGCAGGCCTGGGACTTGCTCTGTATATATCTCCTTTTAAAAGCATAGGTCTAGAGGCGTGTTACACTAAAGTGGCTCATTGACAAACAGCAACAGCATCCTCTGCTGCAAGCACAGATTAAGGGTCTGAGGAGATGGCTCGCTCAGTAAAGCTCCTGCAACCACAAGCACAGGGAATTGAGTGTGGATTTCTAGCACCTACATTAAAAGCTCTTGTCAGTCACAGTGATGTGGAGGCAGAAACAGGCAAATTTCTGAAGCTCAATTGGACAGTTAACCTTGCCAGTCAGGGTGCCCCAAGTTCAATGAGAAAGCCAGTCTCAAAAAGTAAGGAAGACAGTTACTGAAGAAGACATATAACATTGACCTTGGTCACTATGTGAAAACGATATACAGAGAGCATACTGCCCTCATGAAAGGAAATGTAGACTGAAGTTCCATGTAGGTATACAAGTTAGAATTTCATTTGCACAATGCCTTTGCATTCATGTCAACTTCCTAGACTCTCACTTTGCACATAGTACTACAACTGTTCTTAGAAACTCCTTTGGTCTAGTCTTTTCCCCAAGAGAGTAATATATTTAAGCCATTGAGGTATCACAATCACCCCCACCATTGTCAGTACATCACCATCATCACCATCATCACTACCACATCATCAACCTAATCATCGTCACCATCATAACTATCACACCACCACTACCACCACCACCACCAACAACAACACCACCACCACCACCACTACCACCACCACCACCACCACTACCACCACCACCATCAACACCACTACCACCACTACCACCACCACCCCTACCACCACCATCACCACCACCACCACCACCACCACCACTACCACCACCACCCCTACCACCACCACCACCACCACCACCATCAACACCACTACCACCACTACCACCACCACCACTACCACCACTACCACCACCACCCCTACCACCACCACCACCACCACCACCACTACCACCACCACCACCACCACCACCACCACCATCATCATCAAAGCTATCCACCAGCAAGCAAGCAAGGAAAAATAAAGAAGAAAAAGAGAAAAGCTCTATCTCTTTCCTGCAACTCGAGCCTTTGGTCTTCAGCCCTGTTCTCAACCCTGTTCAATAACAATTACTATATTTCTTTTTGTGTAAGACTGCCTTTTCTAGACTAAGTTACTTTATGATTGGTATGATAAAACACCATGACCAAGGAAAGCAACTTATAAAAAGAAAGCACATAATTGGCGGGGGAGGGAGGCATGCCATAGCTTCACAGCATCCTTCATGGTGGGGTGAAGGCCTGGTGGGAGGAACTGAAACACACAGAGAGGGTCACAAGGAAATATGAGTATTTTGTAACCTGAAAGCCTGCCCCACCCCACAGTCTACCCAGTGACAAGCCATCTTCATCAAGGCCAAATGTAATCTTTTACAAACAGTCCCACCAATTGGGGATCAAATATTCAAGCATCTGAGCTTAAGGGGAGCTATTTTCCTTCAACACTACAGGGGCCTCTCTGAGATTCAGGGTCCATTTTACAGCCCTAAGAAGTTATCCTTGAGGAACCAACTGTCCCACTCAGACTATCCACCAACCTGATATCACCTGTTCCTTGTGCAAAATCCCCAATGGCTGGTGTCTGGCCGAACTTTCGGAAGGGGAACTTTGATAAATATTTCTTTCTTTGGAAACTCAGACAAAAGAAAAAACAATCCAGACAGGCCTAATCCCATGGAGACCAAACAGGAAATGGCGAAGTGAGACTGCCTGGAATGAAGTAGGTTTATTGGAGCAAAGAAAGTGGGCAGGAACTGGAGATTACTAATTTTGGCTCTTTCATTACAAACTCAGGAAAAGTCAGTCACCACACCCAAATGCCCCAATTTCCTCCCAACTGCAGGGATAACGTCCACCTATTCCACAGGGGATCTTCAGAGTCATGGGAAAAAGAAAGTATCATTTTTCGTGAGAGAAGATCAAACCAGCAACCCTTGTTCATGATGAGCATTTATCTTAATGTGAGTCGTGATAGTTTTCTCTCCCTGTCAGGAATTTCTATGTAATTTTTATTGGTCAAATGGACAATACTTCTGTTTGGAAAAAGCAGGAGAGAATCAAAGAGTCCCTAAGCCAATCTTGATTTTAGAACAGCTCGCTACTATATTAAGGGACTCACTCCTAGAACATGTTACATTGATTCTGTGACTTGGGGACCCTCCCTCCCACAAGTGAAAGGAACAAGAGAGAGATAAGATGAATAGGCATAAGATGCTGGGGAGGGAACCTTTGGTACAAAGACAGGACTCCTTGTACAATGACGTCTGTATCACAACTAGAGCCACTCAAGAGTAAACCGTCTAGAAAATGGGAGCAAACGCACTTCCACTGGAGAGACCTCAGACAGAGCAGCCCCATAAGTCCCTGGGTTCTTTGTGTTTTCCTAACCCAAGTTTCAAGAGTCACCTCCTCTTCCAAGGCTCTTATCTCTGCTACCCCTTGAGCCTGCCTCTGAGAGTTAAATATCGTTACCATCTAATGTTTTCCTGCAAGAAAAAAAAAAAAAAAATGAAACTACTCACATTCCCTCTGCCGTGTGATAAACCCAACAATTCTAACATTTATGTCTCGCCCTTTATAAATGTAGCCATATTTTCACATTTCTAAAACGCTTTGCTGGTACTAATTAATGTTACGCTCCGGGAAGTGACTTTTTATTTTTATCTCTAGGCAAGCAAGCTGAGAGTTGGGCTTACCCTTTTCTGAGAGAGGAGGTCATGGTGAGAATGCCAGGATTTGGGCTTCTATGAAGCCCATTAAAGTAATTTTCCAGGGACTAAATGTAATACCCATCTAGTTATGCTGAGCTACGTTGGAAGAAGTCATCGGTTGGTTCCAATTGTGACTTACAAAGGGGTCTCATGGATTTTAAGGGTAAGAATTTGTAGGAGGTAAACTAGCCATGTACCCACCAGACACCCATATACAATAGATGATGTCTGTTGACTATAGAGGGTGTGCATGGATCTTACACAATCACATTGTCACTTTGGTGCTATAAGCCATGTTATTGTCTTAGCTTGCTTTCTGTTGCTGCAATAAAACTGTGATGGTTTGTATATACTTGGCCCTCGGAGTGGCACTATTAATGTGGCCCTGTTACAGTAGGTGTGGCCTCGTTGGAGTAGGTGTCTCACTGTGGGCGTGGACTTTAAACACTCATCCTACCTGCCTGGAAGTCAATATTCTGCTAGCAGCCTTCAGATGAAGATGTAGAACTCTCAGCTCCTCCTGATCCATGCCTGCCTGGATGCTGTCACACTCCTGCCTTGATTATGGACTGAACCTCTGGACCTGTAAGCCAGCCCCAATTAAATATCCTTAAAAGAGTTGCCTTGGTTATGGTGTCTGTTCGAAGCAGTAAAACCCTAACTAAGACAAATACCATGGCTAAACACAATGTGGAATGTAAAGTGTTTATTTGCTTACATATCCTGATCTCAGTTCATTTATGAGGGAAGCCAAGGCAGGAACTGAAGCAGAGACCATAGAAGAACTTTGTTTACTGGCTTAGTTGGCATCTGTCCTTCCTTTCTTCCTTCCTTTTTTTCTTCCTTCCTTCCTTTCTTCCTTCCTCTTTCCTTCCAATGTTTATTTTTTGTGCCCTGGTGTTTTGCCTGCATTTATGTCTGAGTGAGGGTGTTGGCTCTCCTGGAACTGAAGTTGCAGACAGGTGTAAGCTGCCATGTGGGTGCTAGGAATGGAATCCAGGTCCACTGGAAGAGCAACCAGTGCTCTTAACCATCTCCTCGTCCTGAAAGCTTTTTTTTTTAAAATACTACTAAGGACTACCTGCCCCGGGATTATATCACCCCTAGGTAGCTGAGTCTTCCCATGTCAATTTTTAATCAAGAAAATGCCTTATAGATTTACCTGCAGGCAATCGGATGAGGTATTTTCTCAGTTGAGGTTTCTCTTCTCAGAAAACTGTGGTTTATATCAAGTAGACCAAATTAAAAAAAAAAAAAAAAAAAAAAAAACCTAACCAGGACATTTACCCAATTATCTTTATTTTACAAAGTAAAATGTTTAGAAAAGTATCATACTTGTCTACGGCCAAAGGCTAATATTTGAATCAAGAACTCTTGAACTCACCAATCTCCCTTTGGTTTGAATATCAGGATTTTGTCTGTGGAAATTTTTGCACCTTGTTAAGGCAAATACCCACACCCACTGTGCCTCATTTACAGAATGCCAGTCATAATGGGTTTCTTATTTAAATTCAAAAGGCTGGCAGATTGGAATTTTCTGACTTAAAAGTAAGCAAGGCAGGCTACACCGTCATTTCCATTTCCCAAATGTGAACAATAGACTTACAATAGAGTAATAATAATAATAATAAAAATGTGGGGGTGGGGATAGTGGCCAGTTAAGAGCTTTGGCAGCTCTTCTAGTTTGTTAGTTTTTGAGTCTGAGACTCCACAGTCTCCCATGAGCCCTGCAAGTGCTCTCTTCCACTAAACGACTGCCCAGCCTTTAAGGCTTATTTACTTTTATTTTTTGGAGACAGGTTCTTGAATAGCACAGGCTGGCCTCAAACTCATCACATAGTGGAAGCTACTTTGAACTCTTGATCTTCTTGTCCCTACGTTTCAAGTGCTGGGACTACAGGCAGGAACCACCACACCAAGCTAAAAGCAAATATTTGAATTAATTGCTTTGGTACTGGGGAACCTGGGGCCTTGCCTATGCCAGACAAGCACTCTCACACCGAGCCACACCCCAGCATGCTGAAATCTAGGCTGGACAACATACATAGCTCTATGTCCTCCTTGATATCTTGCAAATACCATTATTGTTTCTTTAACTTTAACTTATATTCCTTTGGTGGTGGTGGTTGTATGTGTGGGAGTAGGGGTCAAAAGAAACTGTGGGAGTTTTTTTTTTTTTTTTTTCCTTTACTGTGCAGTCCTGGGGACTGAACTCAGATGGTCAGACTTAGCAGTGAGTGCCTTTATCTGCTGAGGCGTCTCACCAGCCTGTCATATGGTCTTGTTTTATTTTTTAAGACGGGGGTCTTACTCTGTAGCCTAGACTGGCCTCAAACTTGCAAAATTCCTCTTGGCTCATCTTTTCCAGGGCTGGTATCTTGGACACAAGCTACACAGTGGGGATTCTCGGTGATAGCAATGCTGTCTAGGAGGAGATGGGATTTCAAAGCAGTTCTAACTCACTTTTTCTTGATAGTTAAGATTATTGTATACTCTTCCAAATATTTATTTTTGTGCTGGTGTCCTTTAATTTTTTTATCCTTTCACATAGATAATGTTTTTTTGACCAAAGTCATTCCCCTCTGACATTTTTTGTGACCCATTACATTTAATTATAGCTGTTTGCTGTAGCTAGGCAGTGGGTTATTTGAATGAGGGGGTGTGTCTGCGGCTACTACATCATGTGACTTCCCTTTCTGCTGTGCACTGTAACTGCTTATAGCTTCTCAGGGAGGAGTGGAGCCTTATGAGCCTTTTCCTGCCTGGGATAGACTATTGATGGGTCCAGAGTCACGCATGCCACTGCTGCTGTGTCTTCCCAGGCTGAACAACCATCTCAGGTCCAGCAGCTTCCCAGCACTTTCTCTTATCCTTAAGCCTTTAGTTTTCCCCACTCCTTCTGCAATGATTTCTGAGCCTTGGAAGGCTGGGACAGGTATCCTCATTCAGATCTGAGCATGCAGGAGACACTTGTTCTCAGAACTCTGATCAGTTATGAGCCTTTGCATTAACTGTTATGGGGTTTTAAGTAGGAATGGCTTCCACACTTAAAACTGTCTGGTCTTGTGTCAACTTGACACAGCTGGAATTATCACAGAGAAAGGAGCCTCAGTTGAGGAAATGCCTCCTGAGATTCAGCTGTAAGGTATTTTCTCAACAAGTGATCAAGGGTGGGAGGGCCCATTGTGGGTGGTGCCATTCCTGGGTTGGTACTCTTGGGTTCTATAAGAAAGCAGGTTGAGCAAGTCAGGGGAAGCAAGCCAGTAAGTGACATCCCTCCATGGCCTCTGCATCAGCTCCTGCTTCCTGACCTGCTTGAGGTTCATTCCTTTGGTGATAAACTACAATGTGGGAAGTGTAAGCTGAATAAACCCTTTCTTCCCCAACTTGCTTCTTGGTCATGATGTTTTGTGCAGAAATAGAAACCCTGACTAAGACAATAGGCTCACAGATTTGGACAGTTGGTCATTGGGGCTCATAGCGTCTCACAGAGACTGACTCACCACACAGGTTGGTCTGACCTAGGCCCTCAGCATATCATGGTTCTGCAGCTTGATGTTTCGTAGGACTCCTAACAGTGGGAGGCAGGATTGTCTCTGACTCTCTTGCCTGGTTTTGGAACCCTTTTCTTCCTACTGGGTTGCCTCATTATCTAGTCTCCATACGAGGATTTGTGCCTGGTCTTATTGTCACCTGTTTTGCCATGTTTGGTTGACATTCCCAGGAGGCTTGCTCTTTTCTGATGGGAAACAGAAGAGGAGTGGATATGAGAAAGAGAGGGTTGGGGGAGGGGTCTGAGAAGAGAGGAGGGAGGGGAAACTGAGGTCAGGATGCAATATATGAGAAAAGATTTTTTTTAAAGCTTTCCTTAAAAAAAAAAAACTATCAAGATAAAGTTAAAAGTCATTTAAAGTAAATTGGAAATTTGAAACAGTGAAAACACTGATGTCCAAGAAGGGAAAAAAAGAGATTGTTGGTGCTGAGCCTGTATTGGAGAAGTAAGTGTCCAATGTCCACCAGACATGTTGTCTAGTTTCTCCTCTTTGTGTACTGGGGGACTTGGTTGGCCACATCTACCTTTGTGATCTGTGGGCTAGGCAGAGTCTCCCATCCTGAACCACATTGTTTCTTCTCTCCAGAGTGACTAATGTTCTAGTTGAGGAGTGTCTGTGTCCTCCACGGACACTGGGACGGGAGAAAACAAACAGTGTAGGCATGTATGCAAGCAAACGGGTCTTCATACGTCTCAAACTCAGCAAGTATTAATTACCCTGTTATAAGGATACAGCTGTGGGTATCAGGTCATCCGCAGCCCCTCCAGCGTTGTAATGGTAACCATGAACCCCTCCTCAGATAGGGAGCTCCATGGTTGATCTGCCTGTGGACCTCAGATAGTTGTTCTGCAGGGATAAGATTTATGGTCAGGCCCTGAGGGCAGTGGAGCCTTTGCCTACACCTCCTGGCCTGCACTGAGCTTCCTGAACCTTTTGCTTTGTCTGGGCCACGCCCTCTAGTTCTCTTCAACTGTCTCTCAGAGCTGAGTCTCACTTTGGGGCTGTGGCAGGTTGACTTCATGCTTTTGTGTTTTTTTTCCTGTTCCCAAGTGTCAAGGAGAGCTCAGTTTTGAACAACAGATTCTCTCTCAAAATGGCCCAAGGCCACAGTTGCTCTAAGCTGAGGAATATTCTATTGTGGACCTTTCCCTCTGGAGTACTCCGAGCCTCAGTGTACCAGACAGCCAGAGTGGAGGCTTGTGAGGGCTGAGGGCTTGTCCTGTGGGAGCACTGCCTCTCAGGTGAGGCTTCTGTTCTTCCCCAAACTCCTGACCCATGTTCTCCTTGGCCTTTTCCCTATTTCTCTGCACGATCGCTGTCTTAACCCATCTTCTGTGGGTTTTCAAAGCTCTTCCTCTTCTTCCCTCTTCAGACTCTTTGCCACAGAAACAAAGAAGACAGAAGAAGACGACAGCTTCAAGTCTTGTCTTGCTGGGAAGTTCAAGATTTTGTTTTTAAGTTTTACAAAACCCACTAGCATCATTTAAAAATGTCGACTCTATCACTGCTCGAGCTCTTCCCACCGCTAAGACAATAGAGCCTTCATCTCAAATCTTACCTGTGCTTTTATTACTTTATGTGAACACGTTTTTTGTCTATTTGATCTCTATGCATGAAACTCTCATCCTCCAATCCTTCACTAACTTGTTATTTTACCATTTACATCTAAAACCCACTCTGATACCTCTGCTGACATCATCCAGAACTCTTCAAAGTCTTAATCTTTTGTTCTTTTGTTTTTTTTAAGTTGAGATGTGGCAAAAATGTCACACTTGGATTAAATTAGGCCCATTGGCATATTTCTTTCTCATGGTGTTTCATAAAAGTTTGAGTGCGTTGCTAAAATAGAAATTCAGCATTATACAGATGTATATACATTCCTCATTTTCTCTTGAAAAATCAGATCTGGAAATCTGGAGCTCAAATGCTCCGAGAGAAACTAATGCTTCCTGTGGATAGGAAACTACTTAGTGTTCCTCCAAGGTCACCATAGTTCACCCTCACACCTGGCACACCCCTGGCCACTCCTGGGTTTGTCCCAGCCAGCTGCTTTCTCCCTCCTGGCAGCTTCAACAGCATCTGCTTTGCTCAGGGCTGGGTTCCATTACTAGGCTGCCACGGGAGGAATACTGATGGATTTTATTGTAACAAAATGGAAGGGATGAATCATATCCTTTAACTCATGAAACTCAGGATCAAATAGATGTCTTATGGAGGTTTTTAATTGTGTACGTGTGTGTGTGAGTGTGTGAGTGAGTGTGTGTGTGTGTGTGTGTGTGTGTGTGTAAAACACAAAGCCATAGTGCCATAAAGCACCCATGGAGTTCAGAGGACAATTCTTGGGAGTCAGTCCACTCTTTGCATTTCCTGGGTTTGGGGGAGGGGTCAATCTGTGGTTCTTTGGCTTGGTGGCAGGAACTTCACCCACTGAGGCATCTTCATGGCACTTTTTGTATTTAACTACCTTAATTAGATACAGGAACAAATGAAATCCAGGCAGGTCTCCTACTTGCTACGTAGCCAGTGATAACTGTAGATTTCCTGCCTCTAGCTCCTGAGAGGTAGAATCACAGGCATATGCCGTCTGCTTTACTCAGGGTTGTAGACTGAATCCAGGACTTCATGTACTCTACCAACTGAGCTGCATCACAGCCCCATGGAAAAATTTTAACGGGACCACAAATTACATGAAAAAGCTACCTCCTACCCCTTGGGTATGCCAAATTTTCTCAGTCACTATTACTGAACTGAATATGGCAGTGGGTGACAATATCTGATTCTTGAGAGTCTCCCATAACCAACAGCCAGGCTCAGTATCATGAGAATGTCCAAATGACCCCACAGAGAGGCTCTAAGCTCCAGATCACTGAGACCTTAAGCACACCTTTGTTGCAGCCTCCTGAGAGACTATTCAGCAAGCCCCCTTTGAGTTCCTGATCCTGGAAACAGAGAGCCAGTACCAGTGTGAAAAGGAAGTTCTAGGGTGCTTTGTTACAATAAAAAAGCAGAACAGCCTTCAGTTAACCTAAGTAAATAAGATAGTTCAGATTCAATTTTTTTTTTCTCCCTGACAATCAGGACATATTCCAGTAACATACTCAGGAGGAAGGGACAGGGGTCATGGGAATCCTTTTGAATTCCAGGTTCTCTTGGTCTCACATCAAGTTCCAAGTGATTCGGTGTTAGATGGAGAGATCCCCATCCCCAAAACAAACAAGCAAACATTTGTAAAGATGCTGGAGAGAAGTGTCAATAGGTACACAAGCATGAGGCTCGGAGTTTGGACTTCCAGTCACTGTACAAATGGCCAGCATGGTGGCATATGCTGGTAACTCAGCTAGAGCGTGGAGAAAGGCTGGTGACCAGGGCTTGAAGGGCCAGGTTCAGTGAGAGGCCCTGTCTCTAAAAGTAACATAGTGAAACTTCTGTCAGAGGTGCCAACCAAATGTTAGTACCTTCAAGTACATCTATATCCACATACTACACACATGTACACATTAACATTGTCTTCTGATGGGGAGTCTGAAGTCCCTGGAGTAGGAGGTTTCTGCTATGTCGATAACGGGTTGCAGGTCCTCAGATGATCACTGCCTGGAGATTCTTTTTTTTTTTTTTTTTTAAGATTTATTTATTCATTTAATGAATATGAGTACACTGTAGCTGTCTTCAGACACACCAAAAGAGGGCATCAGATTTCATTACAGATGGTTGTGAGCCACCATGTGGTTGCTGGGAACTGAACTCAGGACCTCTGGAAAAACAGTCAGTGCTCTTAACCACCGAGCCATCTCTCCAGCCCCCTGCCTGAAGATTCTTGATCAGAAAGGACACTTTGAATATTAATATTAATAAAGTTGTAATAATTATAGGTAGTCTTTACTGATAACCCTTAAATTAATCTTTAGGGTTATGGGTGTGGCTTGTAATAGAAGCCTGCCTCATGTATGTTAAGACCCCAGGTTGAATTCCTAGTACCACAAAAACAACATCAAACAAAAAATAATGCCAAATGAAACAAGGTTTCTAAAGGTTAAGTATAAGAGATGAATGCATGGGGAATTACTTTAGTTGTCCCAGTAGCTCTAAATGGACTACTAGGCAAGGCAACAGGTCACTTGCAACCTGCAATGCTCACACCAGATGAAGCTGCTCTCAGATGATGTAGATCACTGCAGCAATCTCACATAGCTGCTAACAAGGGAGAGGGAGCAGGAACAGGTTACCTACTTCCTCTAGGGTATAGATGGGGTGAAAGGCTGTCCTATCCAAATTCCGGGAAATGTTATAGCATTTACTTCTCATCTTTTGGTCACATTAGCATCCCCAAATAGCGGTATGTTTATCAGGACCAGAGGTATTGGTTTAGTTAGGATTGTTATTGCTACAAAGACCCACCATGACCATGGCAACAATTATAAAGGAAAACATTTACTTGGGGCTGGCTTACAGTTCAGAGTTTTGGCTTATTGTTGTCATGGTGGGAAGCATGGCAGCTGGAGATGGAGCTAAGACTTAAATCCTGACCTACGGGCAGCAGAAAGAGAACTGAGACCCACTTCCTTTAACAAGACCAGACATTCTCCAACAAGGCCACACCTGCTAATAGTGTCACTCCCTATGGACTTATGGAGGCCATTTGTAGTCAAACCATCACAAGTTTGGTTTGAGCAGGACACTCAATAGACAAGACCTCTGGGATCAGGATTCACTATTGCTCTACCAGAGCCACATTTGACAGTACTGCCAGCTAATATCTATATCTGCCAAAATAAACAAATAGACAACCACAGTCGTTCTTGGGTAGAGAGGGATAGACTGGTTAGAATGGCCATCACCATAGGAGCTAGATGAGACTCACAGAATATTGATTGAAAGTCTCCTATCACTGGAAACAGCCAATACATTCTGTATAAAATCCCCTTTCCATATCTTTTAAACAGAAAAGATGTATTCCTTCTTACTGATATGTATGGATGTTTTGCCTGCATGTATGTCTGTGCACCATGTGCATTCCTGGTGCCTACGGAGGGCATCTGAACCCTGAAGTTACCGATGGATGTGACCCACCATGTACATGGGGAGAATCAGACCTGGGGCATCTAGATGAGCATCTCATGTTCTTAACTGCTGAGCCATTTCTCCAGCACCCCCTACCCTTTCCATGTCTTGTCTCTAAGCCAGATGCAGCGATATGCCTGGAATTCTAGCATCTGGGAAACAAAGTGAAATGAAAGAAAGAAAGAGAGAGAGAGAAAGAAAGAGAGAGAGAGAGAGAGAGAGAGAGAGAGAGAGAGAGAGAGAGAGAGAGAGAGAGAGAGAGAGAAAGAAAGAAAGAAAGAAAGAAAGAAAGAAAGAAAGAAAGAAAGGTAGGCGTGTGTTTCTGGGCACAGGGATACACCATGGTGCCTGCTGATCATCACATCCCTTGCTGTCTGTGTTTGGCAGATACATCGGTCTGTCTGTTTTACCTGTGTTCTAATGCATCTCCTAAGCTCCTTGCTTCTGTGTTTAATTTCATCCCTTCTTATTTGCGTCTCTTACTTCTACATTGCAGAATTGGGTGACCATAAATAATACAGCAAATATACATTACAAGAGATTATCATAGAATTAGGAGATTTTGAAAAAAATACTTGTTTTAGAAATGATGGTGGAAACAATTGTATAAAATTTCATTTAGCTTATCTATTTGTGGAAATAGCAATGGGACTTTTTTTGTGTGTGTGTGAGTGGTTTGTTTATGTAGGGATTTCCCTTTAAAATAGAGGGCTTTCGGGAAAGCAGACTTTATGGAGTTAAAGTCCAAGCAGGTTTGTGCAAATGAAAATGGGAAGCCAACTAATTCAATTAATTCTGCTCCTGCCATCGGGAGGATGGGAACTTCAAACAGCAGCCCAGATGTAAGAAGTGAACTAAAGAACACAGGAAGTCATCTTGCTTCCCCAGAATCCCAGTTCCCACAGGGATATTCTTGCTTGAGTTCTGTGGCTTAGCTTTGTTCCTGGACTGGCGGTTTGCTTACAATGCTAACATGTGCCATGGAAGGTATTCCACAAGAGGGAGCTGATCTACCCAGCCCATCAGCTGGTTTCACTTCACACATCATGGATGGCAATCCACCTTATTTTCTTGAAACTCAGAGCTCTTTGAGTTTCTTAGACAGTGGTGCAGGGAAGATAACGGAGGCCCCTTGGAATGCAAGAGGAAGATACACACGGGCTTTATTGATGACGAGTCTCAGGAATGGGTCCCCACTGTGAGATGCCCCTGGACTTAAAATTTCAGGCCCAAGAATCTGCATGTAATGAGCTGAAAAAGGGACCCTTTTGCATATTGACCTTTGATCAGCTCAAGTCAGAGTTATTTTAGTAATGCTCACAAGAGTAGAAAGGCTATGCTTGGGTTTGTGCAGAAGTCAGAAGCTTTCTTGTAAAGCTGACCTTCACAATGAGAACCACAAATAGATAAAAAGAGCACAATCAGTATTTTCCATTGTGTGTGCTGGGGACTGGATTTGTCTGTGCCTCTGTGTCATGTGCTCAGGAGGCCAAAGGAAAACTTCCAGTGCTTACTGTGTCTACTCTCTAATGCTGGCATCCAAAGCCTGAGCCACCATGCTGGCTTTTTAAATGTGAACCCTGGTGACCAACCTCGGGTTCTCATGCTTCTGAGACAAGTGCTTTCCCGACGTCGCCGTCGGCCTACATCTTCTTTCAACACCACTCCAACCCCTTTGAAGATTTTGAGGTAGGGTCTTGCTATGTAGTCTAGGCTTGCCTGAAACTCATGATCCTCCTGCCTCAGCCTTTCAAGTGCTAGAATTAAAAGCCTGCACTAAGCTCAGTGTCCCTTTGCAGTACGGGGCTGTCACCTAGTGTGCTGCCTGACATTGAAACTTCTCCCATGGGACTCAGTTTAAATGCAGAGTTAACTTTCCATTCATTCCCCTTGGCTACTGTGATTTCCTTTTTCTGTTTGTTCCCTCATTTTTGTTTTCAGGGTAGGGTTTCTCTGTGTGGTTCTTGCTCTCCTGGAACTTACTCTGTCGACCAGACAGACTGGCCAGACAAAACTGAGGGACCAGGGTGCCTCTGCCTCCCAAGTGCCAGGAGTAAAGGCACGTGTCACTACTGACAGGCAGCCAGCTGCTCTTTCCACATTTATAACATCAACTTTTTCATTTCTTCGTGTGAGGGAGAGAGCCTGTGGGGGTTGTGCTTCTGTGCCTGGTAGATTTCGGTTAACATCATTTCCTGGGCTCACACACGTTACCACAAGAATGGGATTTCATTTTTAATGCTTGTATTTCATTGTCTCTGTACACCACAGCTTCTTTGTCATGTCCCTGACTGCGCATACCTAGTTTAATTCCTTAGCTTAAAGACTGATGACTGGTAAAAGGACTAACACAACATCTCCAAACACTTGACAGCTACAGACTTCTTCCTTTCTCTGAGGCTCCCTGAGGCCCATCCACATTTGAGCAAGTTGCTGTGTCCTTTGGTCTTTGGTAGCAGCATTTAGGAAACAGGAGTAGCTCTCCTGCACAGCCAACCTGGCCTTCGGGGGAAGGTTGCAGCTGTTCTTAGGTTTCATGTATGTTCGTGTACTACTTGTATGTCTGATGCCCATGGAGGCCAGATTCCTTGGCTGTGAGCTGCCATGTAGGTTGGGCATTAAACCCGGGTTTTCTGGAAGAGCCGCCAGTAGTCTTAACCACTGAACCTTCTCTCCAGCCCCTCCGGAGTTCCTTTCATGCAGTAGCCTTAAATGGGTCAACATCAGAAAAAGCTTGGGCTTTTGCTTTTCTTTCCTTAGACAGATTCATAATAAGGAAGAACCTTTTGATTATCTGTTTCAAGAAGTTAACTTGCAAGTGTGTGTTTGCTAACCCAAGAGTCTCCCATTTACACAGTTCTCCAGCCTTAGAAACAGGAAGTGCCTGCAGGCAGGGTTTCCTAAACTTCTAGATTTAAAAGAATCACCGGGAACGCTTTTCAACAGAATAGAAACCTAGATGAGGACACAAATGTAAGTGGGTGTAGGCATAGGCATTTTAAAACGAGATTCCCCAAAGCGGCCTAAAACCTGTCTTGGAGGAGACCGCCTGAGGACTTTGCTATCTCTTGCAGTCAAAACAGGAAGAAACACCTAAGGAACAGCTTTCTGTGCTGGTGACAAACTGGTTTGAATGGGCTTGGGCTTGGAAGGCAGGCTTCTTTTTTCCTAGCACAGTTGTCTGCAGAGCAATTGTCTGCTTTGCAGGAAGCCCTAGCTTAGACTTGCAGAATTCCATAAACTGCCTTGGTGGCACTTGCCTTTCATATTAGCTCTTTGGAGGTGAAGTCAAGAGGATCCTGTCTGATCAGGGTGTGGTGGCCATTCTTTTAATCCTGGCACTTGGGAGCTAGAAGCTGGTGGGTCTTTGAGTTCTATACCTTTCTGGTCTGAAGTTTAAGGTCATCCTTGTGTGTATAAGAGGTACACAGGATTTAGGGAGAAAAAGTCAGAGTGAGTGAGTGGGGGTAAGCCAGTGCCCTGTAAGTGCTAAGCAGTCCCACCTGGTGCTCACATTGAATAATAGAAATACTTGGTTCTACCATTGGGGCTTTCTGAGAGAGTATGACCAAAGGAAATGCTTCTGGTTTTTACTTGGCCAGCTAGTCTTGTCTGCACAGATACGCAGCATAGCAGATCTGGCAAAGGAAATGAAGGTCCCAGGAGAGTCCCTTCCATGAGCTCTGCTTTATAGCATTTGGTCAGCCCCCTGCAGACTAATCTCTGCCTGTTGGAAAGTAGTCTTCCAGAATATGTTTGGAACTTTGCTTGTGATCTTTGATGCTATCTGACCTTGATGAAAGCACCCAGGGAGCCAGACATGGCTCCTGCAGCTCACTGTCCCAGCCATTTGGCAGGTGGCAGCTCTGGGCACCATTCCTACCAACACACATTCAATAACTTTGTCTCTGTGAGTCTGTGTCACCTCCTGGGCAACCAGAAGAGCACACTGACCTTTTCCTAAGTGATGAAAAGGAGTGACAGAAAGAAGACTTGGACATTCTTTGGAGGGTTTGTGTTCTAGGGACAGTCTATGCTTTTTTTCTTTGAACTGAAAATAGATTTTTTCCATACAGAATATTGTGACCACCTCTTCCCAGACCCTCTCCACCTCCTGCCCATCCAATTCTACACTTTCTTTCTCTCTTTAGAAAACAAACAGGCAAATAAAATACAAACAAGCTAGAATGGAACAAAACAAACATGGGGCAGGGAAACAAAGAAAAAGATGAGAAGCACATACACACTTACACAAAGAAATCACACAAAAACACAAACTCAGGAATCATAGTAAGAGACCAGTAAGGTAAAACACCAATGTCCAGATAAAGCCTGTTGAGACAAAAGCAAAGCAAAGCAACACCTAAAAACCTCTAAGTTTGTTTGGAGTTGACAACCACGGTGCCTGTCTTGGAGTGTGGTTTACTTGTTGGATGTGATGTGATTGGTGAAAGCTAATTCTTCTTTGTCAATTGGAGATAGCTTCTTGGTTATGGCTGGGAGATCATGCCCATATCCCCCTCCCAACGCTGGGACTCTGCCCACCTTGATCTATTCAGACTCTTGTATGATGTCACCTTTATGTGAGCTTATAGGTGCACTAGTCCTGTTGTTTCCGAAAGGCATTGTTTCCTTGGTGTCTTCAATCCCCTCTGGATCTTACAATATTTGCACATCCTCTTCCTGAAGGGTTTTCTGAGTTGTCAGGGGAGTGATTGGCACACTGTCCATTGTGGGTATTTCTTCACATCTATGGCAGGTACAAGTTTGATGGCTGAACAAGATTGAAGGGGTTATAGCTGGGTTGGTGTTCTCCTTTCTTTTCATGTATTGTGCAGAGTACCATTCAGTACCAGCACTATTCAGTAGGCTTGAAGGTTCTAGTTAAGTACCAGCTTGACTTTTCTATGTTCAGTGAGATATGGAACTGTTGTTTTCAACAATAGGGACTTACTTTTAATTTGTTGAGAACAATCAGCAGACTTGGAAATAGCCTGAGTTGTTTAGGGGTTTCTATGGGACACTCCCCCACACATTGTAGTGGGTTTCTGTATGACCCTTAGTTTTTAGCTGTGCCCCTGTATTCCCTTCCTTACGTTCCCTTCCCTTCTCTTCTCCATTTACTCTTCCCATTGTAGTATCAGTGGGATACTACAGTATCAGTACAGCCTCTTCTTTTCTCCATAACTACATATCCTATATATTCTATTCCCCTTCCTCAGGAAATGCTTCTCTCTTCCCAAGACTCTTATTCTATACCTAATCTCTGTGGTCCTATGAATTACGACATGCCTATCCAAAGCTATTGTCCACATATAAAACAATACCTAACATGTTTGCCCTTTTGAATTTGGGTTGCCTCACTCAGGATGATTTTTTTTCCTAACCCCATTTACCTGAAAATTCCATGGTTTTATTTTTCTTAAACAGCTGAGTAGTATTCCATAGTGAAAATGTACCACATTTTCATTATCTACTTAACTGTTAATAGACATCTAGGCTGTTTCCAATTTATAACTATATCGCACATGACTGAGGGAGTGTCTCTGTGGTAGGGTGCGGAGTCGGTTGCGTGAGTGCTCAGGAGAGGTATAGCTGGAATGTGAGGTAGATGTAGTCCCAGCTTCCTGAGGAACTGCTACAATGGTCTCCATAGTGACTGCGTATGTTGTACTCTTACCAGCAATGGTCGAGTGCTCCCCTTGCCCAGTCCTCACCAGCATCCAGAGTCAGTCTGAGTCCACCTGGCAAGTGTGGATGCCCCAGGCCTTCATGTCCTCATCTGTGTAAAGAAGACAAATGCCTCCCTTCCAGGGTTCTGAAAATTATATGTGAAAAAGTGCAAAACTTCCCTAAAACATTGTCCAAAATGTTGAAAACACGACAATTTTGATTGTTCTTACTATTGTAAGCTTAACAATACTGAGATGTATTTCTCACCTTCCTGTCTCTCCTCACCCCATCTTTTGATACAGGCTCTCCATAGAAAGCCTTTGATGGGTTGGGACATGTTAAACAGACCTGGGGGGGGGGCTGGCTTTGAACTTGCCCTGTTTTTTTAAGGGCCGGACTTACAAGCATTCACCATCATCCCTGGTTTTGTAGTCCCTTCTGAAGTGAGGGTGTATTTTACAGTGGGTGTCATGAAACAGTAACAATGGATCTGCTAAGTGGTACATTACCAGGAAAGATCCTGCAGGGGTGAGAGGACCACAGTCAACCTATAGAATAGGAAAGTGGGCCACCTTCTCCAGTTGGTATTGTCTCCAGCTGGGTAAGAAATAGCCACAGCCGGTTCTCACAGCTGTACTTAGACTTGGGTCCTGAGGGTGCATCCTCTGATGAAACTACTTAGATCTTGAGGGTTACGTTTTTATGCCTAATATGCTGTTTTACAGACGAACTTCATTTCTCTTTGACTTGTCTGGCAAGTGTGCAAAACAACTGTAAACAATGGCTGATCTAGGGTGCCTTCCCCACAAGTCTATCCTGAACTTCAGTGCTTGAGTGCCCCTCCTCCAGCAGGCTTCTCTTTCTGCCTGTGGGGACCATTGGATGAGCTGAACAGAAGGGTGTAGGGGGACCCGGTGGCAGAAGGAGGCGGCAAGTAAATGGCTGTGGCATAAACCCGTCTCCGCACAGGGCTGCTGTTATGCTTATCTAGAAAATTAAAGTTCCTCCAAGGGCTGTGTGCTCGTTCACGTCAATTTTGTCTAGAACGCACATGTCTGAGTTATCCATGTTGATATTCTTGGTCCCAGCGTTAGCCAGCCTGCCTTTATTAAGCACCAAGTCATCTCACTGTTATTTGCACCATCCTATTAACCATTTCCTATCTTACTTAACTCTCACTAGTTACATAACACTGTACTATGTGAGAGACAGTCTCTGGAGCAGCTGGAAAGACCGGTATGTAATAGCTGCTTCTGGCTGCTATTTGACTTGCATGCACAAGGGCCTTGGCTTCAATCCTTAGCAGACACACACACACACACACACATAAAATACATGTACGACCATCACACATATTATGAGGTATGGAAGCTGGTAAATTTGGGGGGTGTGGTATATATTTTGGAAATGCCTACTGAATTTGATGAACGCAAACAATATTTACTTCTGAGAAAGAAATTTACTGGTATGCTACACAGTACCTTGTAGATGTTATATCATTTGCTGATATGGTCTGAATGTGATTTGTCCTTTCCAAGAATCATATCGGAACATAATGTCCACTGTGAGGTATTAAAGAAGTAGAGACTTGGCTTGACTGTGAGGTTTGGAAGTGAAACCTTTGGAGGGTTAGATTTGAGTTTGATAATGTCATCAGGGTTAAGTCTCCAAGACTAAGAAATGACTTTTTAACCTCGAGAGAGAAAGGACATATAGACATATGTGTTTTTGTCTGTTACCTGTGCCATGTTAGAGCTCTGCCAAGCAAAAACACCATTGCTAGATGTGACCCATCAACCTTGCAGCAAAATCATGAGCCAAAATAATTTCTAAAAGTAATTAAATTGTATTACTTACTGCTACTTTCTGTGTGTGCAAGTCTGCGCATATGGCACAGTGCACATGAGGTCAGACCAAAAAAATGTGTGAAGTCAGTGTTCTTCCTGTATCTGTGTGTTTGTGTGTGTGGTAAGTGGGGGGGGTGATGTGAATGTTCATGAGAAGAATAGTTAGAATAGCTAGCTTTGCACTGATGTGTTGGTCTCATCTTCATCTTCGTTGATCTTCACTTTGTTGAGAGAAGCTAGGCAGAGAACGCTTGGCATCGCTGCTGGTCCTGGTTGCTCCTCCTGATTCATGTGGATTCGGTGGAGGCCTGGCTGTTTCTGCTGGGCCGCGCCACCGCTGCTGATAGGCGTTTGCTATCCTGACTCTACTGAACTGGACTGCTGGTACAGCATACAGCAGAGCCTTGCGGCCTCTTTTGGTTGACCTGCTGCTGCTGATTCAGGAATAGCGAGTGGACCAAGCTGCCCCTGCTGTTGATTTCTGTGGACTGGGCTGCTGATATCCTGACAACACAGAGGAGATTTGCTCCAAAGAACTATTTTTAAACAGGTTCACTTTCCCGTATCATGATAACCTTTCGGTAGGCTAGAAGGAAGGTTAAAGCATTTAAGAGCACCTTATTAAAAGTAGGTTTTGAAAAAAAAATAAGTCTACGCATGGACATATGGTACGTGTACTCTGCCATTACAAGACTGTCTTCTAGCAGGGAATAGCATTCATCATATGCAAATAAGGGGAGAAGAGAAGCAATCGGATTTTGTAAGATCTAGTAGAATTCACTCAAATGAAGGCACAACAAAGAAAGATTAAAATAGAATACTTGGGAGGAATTAGAAGAGTCACAAGTGATTTTGACATCTATGATTTCTATTTTGTTTGGTGTAGATATTTTGCATGGGTTAGGAAAGGCCTTTAAGACCCCTTTATAGCACCAGATCTCTGCATCCACATAAAATACTCCGTTTATTAAAAGAGCACCAACAGTGGCAGTCAGGTTTGGGTCCTCACATGGGCTGCTTTTCTCAGTGGCTGTTTCAGCCTTTATGGAGACTAGAAACTTGTCAGGGGGTTCACAGAGTTACTAGAAAACTTCCAATAGCCTCAAGCAAATTCTTTGAAGACTGTCCCAGTGTCCTCTACGGATGAATGAAACTTCCTCTTGGTCCGTTCCTATGACCTTAGGGATGTTAAAAGCAAAATTTTCCCACTTTAGGGAAGAAGTAAATTTAGGCTTCATTTGTTTGTTTTTGTTTTTTAAAGCTCTTGGGCATCATTTATACTGTAATACAGAGCTAAGTTAGAGTACAGCTTGGCAATTTTCTTTTCTTTCTTGGAATCAACCATGCAGCGGGGCAAGTCATTCTCTCCAGAGCCTGAGTCTCCATTCCCTGGCTCAGAAAAGGGACCCTACGCACAGCTGCCATCAGCCTGGCGGCAGAACCAAGGGTAAGGAAGGACGGTTAAACTTTCCCAGGGGTTTCAGTGAGCAAAACATAACTCCTTTGGCAAAAATCACATTCTCTAACGCTTTCAAAAAGCCAACCAGAGCGCTGAACCCTGAGTGGAGGAGATGGGGCCATTTGAAAGAGGCCCCTCCCTGACATGCTGCAAGAGGAAGTGGGTGTGGGCTAGGGTGGGGTGGGGAGGTGGCCACCCTTGCTGATCCTTACCTTTTTCAAAGTCTTGCTTTCCTTGGTGGAGGTGGACACCGGCCTCGGCAGAACGGAGACACCTTTATTCTGCCCACTGTTCTCCCTATCCTGGGCCTGGCAGCAACCGAACTGCCTCCCAGGACTTTCACTGTCGTCCCCCCCACGACTCCCCTATGAGCTGAGTCCACTTCTTCTGCCCCCACCCCAGCTCCCCGTCGACAGGGTTTCTCTGCATAGCCCTGGTTATCCGGGAACTCTAGTCCTGGCTAGCCTGGAACTCAGCCATCCTCTCACCTCGCCGCCAGAGTGCGGAATTAAAGACCTGAGCCGGGCTTGGCCCAGGTTCTTACAATTTTGTGCTTTTGCTAAGGAAAGCAAGCTTATTTCCTGACTCTACCAGTGTTTCCTTGCCCTTTGCTCAGATCTTTGGGACCCCCAGGAGTTCGCTGCAGCCTCTGAAATCTTCAGCTGTGTCTGTGCGCTTCCCTGCCCCCGCCAACTTGGCTGTCTTGTGCCCTTCAACCCCGGAGTCAGAAATAGACCACACTTTCCCGACCTTTGCCCCAGGTTAGGGCCATGCAGCCCTCCAACTTTCCCTTCCTTAACCACCATTTTACTTGCTAAAAATTCTAGTTCTTTCTTTGTGTTTGCATAGACTATCTCTCACCGGTAGCCTAGAAATGAATTATTATCAGGGAAGTTGAATGGTTGGGGATGGAGTGGGAGGGAGATGCCTCACCGTGTATAAAGTTTGCCTTCCTTTTGAATTTTATATACATTTATTATGCATTCCAAAGAATTTAATTCAAAGGTAGAAACAATAACAAACCTGAGCTGCTATTCTTTGCCGCTCTCAGATTAACATTTGATAGGCAGCTTTCCAAATCTGCCTCTTTAAAAAAGTCTTTAATTTCACAAGGAATATGTAAATTTTCTCCATTGTAAATGCCGATGCAAATGAGCCTCCCTGCCTTGAGGCTTTTCTGACATACTATTCACGAAATTTCCATTCTGGTCTTCGACGTGTTTTAAGTTGAGCATATTAAAACTTTTTTTTTTTTTTTTTTTTTTTTGGAGTGTATTCCAAACATGATGGGGACAGTTGTTTTCAAAATGTGGGCTTGGGGTGCTTTTAAATGAATAAGGTCGGGTTCTGCTGAAAAGGGAAGTTAGGGTGGCCAACGGTTTTCTAAGAACTGAGAGGAGATGCTGTGTGCTGAAACTGGAGAAATCCCAGGAGAAAAGGGATGCATGGGTCACCTGATCCTTTACCCAGTCAGAAGATGCCAAACAAGCAGAAGGCTCGAGGGCTCCAGAACTCTGTCCTGCACCCTACGCGGAACTCGGCAACAGAGAACCAGGCTTGGTTTTGTAGCTCTTTTCTCAGTTTTGCAGAAGCATTGTTCATCCAATCTATGGCATTAAAAAAGAAAAGAAAGAAAGAAAAAAAGAAGGAAGGAAGGAAGGCAGGAAGGAAGGAAGGAAGGAAAGAAAGAAAGAAAGAAAGAAAGAAAGACCTTAAATTCTACTTTGGACTTCATAATGGCACAAGGGCCATAGGGAGGAATTCTGTGACATTTGATGCTATTGTGTTCTCCACTGAAGCCAAGAGATTTATCACCTTTAATGGTACATGTAAGGTAAAATCTTATTTTTAACTTTAGACCCTCCTCAAAAACTATCATTCTGACATCTTTCATTTCCTGTGAAATAGCCCAAGGTTTACTGGAACCATTGGGTGCTGTTGTGCTAGTGTGGCTGAATAAGTAATTAAAAAAAGTAAATTAGCAGATGAAAATAATGAGTTTTTGAATGGGAGGGGTAGAGAGGCTATAAAAAGAAGTCAAGCTGAGATAAAAACTGAATACGATTAATTTCAGTTAGAAGTTGGTCGGGCACATTGCATTTTCAGTCTAGATCTGCAGTGCATGCTGGGTAAGCCGTTCTAGACTTCATTAACCAGTAATCTAAGCACATAAGAGTGGTACTGAGCAAATCAATGTGGCAGAGCAAAATAAATAAGGTTTTCAAAATGAATGTCTTTTAACAGTAGTTGGCTAATTAGTTAAAATAACACAACGGAGATGAGAAACTCTGTGAAGACGAATCCTCTTTGATGTTTTCCTGCCTGTTCACAATTGGATTCCTTCATACAAAATAAAGGTAGCCATTCCATGTGTTCTGTGGATCTTTCTAAAAAGATGAAAGGTAAAGACTGGAAGCTTTGTTTACAGACGTGGCGGTCACACGGCGGGCGCTGAATACCTTAGCAGAGGCTGACCTGGAGGTTTAGTCTCCGGCGTTCACAACCCTGCAACCCTGCAAGGGCAGGTCCCCACCACCCAGGGCTTTGGTCCTGCTACACAGGCGTTCTACTCACTGAACTACATCCTCAGCTCTGCAGTAAACATTTTAAAGTGTTTTACCCAGGACGTTTCAGCTGGCTCCAAACTTCTGATCTGTTTCCATGTGTTTTCCTATAAAAATAGTGGTGAGTTTACTTTAAATTCTCAAAGGGTTCTGTCACCCCCAAAGTTTTTAGTATAATGGAAATTTCTGGCAAGAACACCCCAGGGTGTCTATTGTCTCCTTTCTGACATCCTCTCCTCTGTCCCCTGCCTCCCTATCTTTCCAGCCCTCTTCCCCTGCCCCATCCGTCTTGTGAGGAAGTTGGTAAAGCTGTTTGCTTTGCTCTCAAAGGGCTGAGAACCCTTTGCAGTCAGACTGAAGGATACTCCTGCCTTCCCCAGTGTGGACAGAGATAAACACAAACTCTAGATAAGTGGGTAGCCAAATAACCCCACTCAGAGGGTCTGGTGATTATTAGGAAGAACTGAGTAAATTTGTATAAAGGAAAAAAACAATTTTCAGACAGTAAACAAATGTACATTCCTTTCCCACTTTTAATAAATCAGGGTAAAAATATCCCTTAGTACGAATGAAGTCTGAGCAGAGTCAGAAGTTAGAAAAACAATCCAGATCTTGCGAACAAGGTGCTCTCTCTCTGTGTCTCTTTCTGCCCCTCCCTATCTCTGTTTCTCTCTGTGTCTATGTGTCTTTGTCTCTCTCTGTCTCTTTCCCCTCTCAGTCTATCTTTCCCTGTGTGTCTCTGTCTGTCTGTCTGTGTCTCTGGCTGCTATCCCATTTAACACTCCTGACAGCAGTGAATGAGATTTGCATTTCCCCACATCTTTCTGAACACTTATTTTTTTGGGGGGCAGTTTACGGCCAACCTCAAGTGTGTCCTGAGCCGTGTTCCAGGCAATGTCAACTCCTCCATGTGGATACTGAAAATTGATCTTGGGTCTTAGTTGCTGAACAACCTCTCCTTCCCATATCTTCCTTCTTTTGAGACAGGGTCTCATAATAACCCCCAGCTGACTTTTAACAAGCTGAAAATGATCTCGGCCACCTGACCCTACTGCCTCTGCTTCCCAAATGCTGGAATTACCTGTGTGCAGTGCTGAGAATTGCACCAGAGCTCAGCAGCTGAGAGCAACGTTTCTTGCCCCACCTTGGCTTTCTTTTGTTTGTTTGCTTGCATGTGAAATTGTCTTGGTGCCAGCTATTTCAGAAGACTGCTATTTTCCCACTCAACTATCTGTAGAGAAAGAGGTTTGTGTCTGCACCTTTAATTCCACTGAGACGTCTGTCTGTTTCTATGGCCATTCCATATCACTTTTTGGATGGTATAGTTTTATAAGGGTTGAGATCAGCAAATGTGGTGAGCCTTTCAGCCTCTGCTTTTCCGAGATTGTTTGGGCAACTTGGCTTCGCTTATAATTCCAGAGGAGTTTTTAGATTCTCCCCACGATTTCTTCAAAACAAACAAGCAAGCAAACAAACAAACAAACAAATCAAGGCTTAGAATGTGGATAGAGATTTCACTGAATCTATCACTTGCTTCAGGAAATGACGTTAATTAGTTTTGTATCTAACACAACAACCTTATACTAACATTGCCTATAAATATTTAGTTCCTCATCTGCTCTTTGAACTGGATTTGACATATTCCTGGCTTCAGCGTTGATGAGTTGAAACAGCTTGACACATGCACTTTACATTTGCATAGGAATCCTGACTCTACCATTTTGAAAGAGGGATATTTTAACAAGGTCACATATAATTTGAGGAAAATGATTTTTCACTTCATGAAGAGTGCTGGGGGGGCTTCCAATAATATTGTTGCTTGGATGGTACCTCCAGAGACTCTGATGTAATTGGTTTGGGGTATAGTCCTGATTTCTCTCCCTCCCCCCCCCCCCTCTCTCTCTCTCTCTCTCTCTCTCTCTCTCGGTAATTATATCTAGGGTTGAGAATTGTTGTCTCCTTTGGGACGCTGTAGTGAAACCACTGACTCTTGGGAGCCTTGCTGCAAAGAGATTATCAGAATCCCAGGAACCTGGTCTCTTAGTAGTTGTGAGATTCTCCGTAGATAAAAGAAATAATTGGAAAGTCGAATTTTAGTTTAAAAATGTATTTTATCTTTCAGTGGCTCCTCGTATGTGTACGTGTGTGAGTGTGTATGATTATGTGTGTGGACTTGTTCATATGCATGCACACATGTGTGGGGGTATATAGAGGTCAAAGATCAATGTTTGATATCTTCCTTAATCGCTCTCCACTTGATTCAGTAAAAATTCAAAAAGAAATAGTGTGTCATTTGTTTATAGATTTATGTAATGTGTAAACATAGAGCTTTGGCCGTCACAGGACAAGAGATCAACCTCTTTGTCTGCCATGTGAGTCCCAGGGATGGAACTTAGATCAGCAGGGATGTGTGGCAAGCAACCTTACAAGCTAAGCCACTTTATTGGCCCCTCCTCCACCTTCCTCCTTTTCTCTTCCTTCCTTCCTTCCTTCCTTCCTTCCTTCCTTCCTTCCTTCCTTCCTTCCTTTTTCCTCCTTCTTCCCCCTCTTCCTTTCTTCCTTCTTTCTTTCTTTCTTTCTTTCTTTCTTTCTTTCTTTCTTTCTTTCTTTCTTTTCTTTCTGGCAAAGTTTCTCACTGAGCCTAAAACTTGCCAAGTAGTCTAGACTGACTAATAGCCAAACTTTTGGCTACTTTATGGGTTCATATTTCTACCATCATTCTCCACCTTTATCCCTTCCAACCCCCAACACTAGGATGGAGAAAAAGGAGACTGGAAAGAAAGGGGGCTTTGATTAGGGACAATTTTGATCTTTGTCATCAGAATATCTCCAAACAGCAACCAGCAACAGCAGGAGGAGGAGCAGCAGCAGCACCGGCCACACCCTTTACGGGGGCTCTTGCCTCATTTACACCCTTGCAAGAGTCCCCAGAATTCCAAATGTCATACACTTGCAAAAAATTTCTGCAGCTGGCAGAATCATGCCCCTGCCAGAGCACAAGGCAAATCATATCCAGCTGCTGTGGACAATCCTAACTAACCCCACCCCCACACCTGGGATTAAAACAAAAAAGTCCCCATTGACATTTCTGTTTAAAGGAAACCAAAATTCTAATGACCTGGACTGGCCTGTGAGCACCAGGAATTTGCCCTGTTCTACCTCCCCAGCTCCGTGATTACAGGTATGTGTCATCATGCCTGGATTTTTGATGGGTGTTTGGTATCCAAATTTAGCTTTTTGTGCTTATGTGGCAAGTACTTTAATGACCAAGCCAAAAAGCCAGCCCTAATTTTATAAGAGTTGTGTTGGTCATGGTGCCTCTTCTAAAATAGTGATTAAGATACTGTTTTTTAATAAAAGAAAAACTTTCATATTTGTTCTATGCTAGTGAAAGGATAATACTTTACTGTCTCTAAACAGTGACCAGAAGGGCGGCTTCCTAAACTTCTGATCTGCTGGATAGGAATTACATCAGTAAGCAGTCAGACAGGTGAGTACAGAGAAGTATCAGCTTGGGAGAAGAGGCTGGGAACCCTAGCAAGCTAGTGGGGGAAGCATTTTGGCTGTATTGGTGCTATCAAGGTTTTTGCAGACAGACAGAAATTTGTGGAGGTTGAATTTGGAATAATTTGTTGACTGACAAATTCAAACATAATGTACTTTTCTATCAAAGTGTTGAATAAGACAGAAGATATTTTTATTTTATGTGTATGAGTGTTGGGCTTACATGTATGTCCGTGCACAAATCACATACATGCCTATTGCCTACAGAGTGCAGAAGATGTTGGGTACCCTGGAACTGGAGTTTTAGAAGGTTGTGAGCCACAATGTGGGTGCTGGGAATTGAATACAATTCCTCTGGAAGAGCAGCCAGTGCTCTTAACCACTGACCCATCTCTCCATCCTTAGAAAACTTCATTAAAGAACATCGTAAATCAACTGCTTGGCAGAAAACCAAATTCCTCCAGGGTCAGTACTTCTTGAAACCAAAATATGTACTCAAGGCTACCCTTAGTGCTGAAAATTGCATTTCCTTATCAACTTTGCTGCTTTCGATCAGATAATGACATAAGAATGTGAGACCAAGCTCTGACCACTCACACGACTCCTGTGCATTAGAAATACAATCCCAGTTCCCAGTCCCCTCACCAGCTCTGCCCACTGCATTTGATTGCTTTATATGGCATGGTTACATCGCCTTTGGCAGAAGTAAAACTTGCCTTGCCAAAATGCTTTGGATTCTGTGATCACTTTCTTGAGACCCCACATCCATATCTTACAGTGTGGGCCCCTATCCATGGCCAAGTCTTAAATCTTAATTCTTTCTTGGAAGGTGGCTGGCCTGAAACTCTCAGAGATCTACCTGTTTCTGTCTCCTGGTAATGGGATTAAAGACACATACCACTATTTGTTTTTAAATTATCTATGTATCTCTCTCTCTGTGTGTATGTATGTATATATGTGCCTGCCTCTCTCTCTCTCTCTCTCTCTCTCTCTCTCTCTCTCTCTCTCTCTCTCTCTCTCTCCTCTCTATGATGTGTGTGTAGGTGTCTGTACAGGCCAACAGAAGCACTTGATCTTCTGAAACTGAAGTCACGGGTTGCCGTGAATTGACTGCTGTGAGTGGTGGTTCCTGAGCTCTGGAAGGCAGGGTGCACTATTAACATCAAACCATCTCTCTAGCTCCCAGGAAGCTTCTTCTAGAAGGACATTTGCAGAAGTGTTGAGCACAGTCTGGAGCCAAAGGGCCAGGTATTTCAGCCCACCTCTGCTACCTTCTAGATGACTTGGACAAAGTGATCCAGTGCACAATTTTCCGGCAGCTAGAGAGAAATTAAAATATTTACTTTATAAAATTTGAGTTAAAACAAGAAGGCACTTGAAGTAGAGTCAGTGTTCGCTGTCTTATGATTATATTATTATTGTTGCATGGGAACTGAGGCTTTCAGCTAGAGCAAGACTTATGAATACGGAAATCTATACTGCCTTAAAAATTCAAGGAATTCCTCAGTACCATGCTTCAAGATTTTATTCTACCTCAGTATTTGAAAATTTAACCCTTTACAGTGTGAATTTATGATTTTAGCACTATTATTGTTAAAAATTAAAATAAAGTTATACATATTTATATGTATACATATTATACATGAATTGTACATGTTGACTATAGAAGAAAACAGAAATAACATAAAACTATAGAAAATAAAATGTAGATTCCAACCCAGTTCTTGTCCCCGAGCCTCCCAGTCTTGCTCTTCTGAAGCCTGCACCTGTGGAGCTCTCTGTTCTTAATGAGTTCATTCTTGACAGATGGTTGTACAAATAAACTCACACACATACACATGTCCCTGTAGAACTGGTTGCTTCAAACAAACAAAGAAACAAACTAACTAAAAAACATCCATTGGGCTGGGTGTGGTAACACATGCATTTAAACTCAGCACTTGGGAAGCAGAGGCAGGTAAATCTCTGTGAGTTTGAGGCTAGCCTGGTGTACATGGCAAATTCCTGGACAGCCAGGGCAACATAGAGAGACCCTGTCTTAAAAAACAAAAACCAAAGCTCAAACAAAAATTCCACTCTCCATTATCTTTTGTCTTTGTGACACGCCATCTCATTATCAATATATTCTGATCATTGGGGTGCAGAATTCTTTCTCCTTTATCATGGTATATTCCATACAATGTACCTCTAGTGACTTTCAGAATATTTCCTTCTTCATTTTCCCCATATAAAAGTGTTTCCAAGGGTGGGGCTGTACAGCTCATTGATAGAGTGGTTGTCTGGCCCATATTTTGTCTACTTTAAGTCCCCAGCACCTTAAAAAAGAAAGCAGACGTGTTCCCATTCATTCAGCAGCACAGTGATGGCTCTGTGTGTAGCTTTCAAAACAGCTCTGATAAGCTTTGTTAAAACTAAAGGCTTTGGAGAAAACAACCTGCTCTTGAATGGATGTAGTTGGAAAAGGATTTTTTTCTCTAATTTTATAATGATAATGATTATGATACCTCCTGCTTGTGTTTATATATTTTAACTGTTTTCTGTAAAAGATCTCATCTACACTCTGTCTAATGATATTTTGTTCTGGAAGAGCCTGGAGACTCTCCTGATAACACTATTTTTATTGTAATAAATCCTTACAGCATGAGAGAAAACCAGCGTGATAATGTTGTTATTGCTGTTCGTGCAGTCATTATTTAATAGAGATGAGAATTAATATCTCAATATTACTTCATGCCTGACCCTCCCCAGATCTGAATATTTGTCATCTACATCCTGCTGTTTCCTACTTCCAAGCTTAAAAATACATGAAGAAAACCCAAGAGAATTAAAGGGAAAAAGACAATTACATGCTTATAGTACCAGGTTTTAAAACCTCATATCAATTGATAGAAAAATTACATCCCTCCAATAAAGATAGAATTGGGGGACTAGAGAGATGGCTCAATGGTTAAAAGCGTTGATTGACTGCTCTTCCAGAGGTCCTAGTTCAGTTCCTAGCAACCACATGGTGGCTCACATCCATCTGTAATGGAATCTCGTGACTTCTTCTGGTGTGTCTGAAGACAGCTACAGTGTACTCATACACATAACATGAATATAATTGGAACATTTGAATAACATCATCTTCTAAGTTGACTCAGCTGATATTTATAAGACACACCAGAAGCCAATGGACAAGCCTCTTCTCCAGGACTTACAGCCACTGACAAAAACAAACGAACAAACAAACAAAGGACAAAAGTCATATTATCAAAGATAGGTTAACAAGGCTCCATCTAGTTAGGAAAATTTCATTATATAAAGTGTGTTTTTAGAAGTTAAAATCGAATACAAAGACAACCTCCAAACATTCCCACGTCAAGTAGCATACTTCTGAATGATTCATGTGTCACTCAGGAATCACCAGACAACTTGGTGTTTTAAACTATATGATGAGAAATACATAATGTGTCCTTTATTTGGAAGATACAACTTTAAATTCTTACATCTGTGTCAGTGGTGTTAAACGTACATCAAACCAACATAAGAAAAACACGGCAAATCCAACCACGTAGAAAGGAGAAGTAAGTACCACAAGATCATCTGCACGAGAAACACACAATCCAAATGAACGCTAACAAAAGTGAATCAGAAAGTTAGAGGCTGGGAAGATGGTTCATTGCATCAAGCACTTGCAAGTGTGGGGACCCGAGTTTGAATCCCCAAGACAGGAGGAAAGCTGGAGTCACATTTCCAAGTGAGAAGGTAATATTGGAAAAAGAATCTTGGAGAATCAAGAAGAAAAAAAAGGATTATAAAAAAGCAGCCACATGGATAGATATGTCAGTCTATCCTTGTGCCCACGGATTTCTATAAACAACATTTGGTGACTGATAAAAAATGACATCATTCTATAGTTAAAATTGCATGTGTCCCTGAACTGCTGTGAATCCAGCCCGCTGTATTCGTCGATAATGTCATGTCACACTGCTGAAGTTTGGACGCCCCTGCCATGGAATACAAGAGCCAAGAGTCTATTGCAGTTTCGTCAAGACGGGCCATATTCCGGGTTTAGAAGGACCCCGGTGTGATCAACAGAACGGAGGGAATGTAGCACATGCTGTGCTCGCCTGCTCTGCAGAAGGCTCTAACTCAACCTCAGTACACCAAACTAATAAAAAACTTGAAATTACAAAGTATGTTCTATGATCACAAACTGATCGTGGAAGCCAGCGGGATAAGCATAACAGGAACTCACGTAGATTGAAAATACCTTGAATCCCATGAAAACAGGTATGTGGATTAAGGAATATGGCTGGAGCTGTGTGCAGAGGAAGGAAGCAGGAACGTGAAGTCAGAATGGGGGAGGGGGACATTCTAAAAGCCGTCGTGGCCTTCTTATTGTTGCTGTTGTTCATAACCCAAGCTTGCTCTGTGGTTGGGTGTGGTCTTGAACTCCTGATCATCCTGCTTCCGCCTCCCAGGGGCAGGTATCGCCGTACTTGACTGGTAACCACATTCTATCAGAAAACTACAAGAAATGTAAAAATCAAACAAAAGAAACTCAAAACAAAGGGACGACTGTGAAGAAAAACGCAGATGTCACTGAGGAACACAGAGAGGTGACAAAATAAGAGAGAAACCGGTCTTCATTTTTAAAGTTTTGACTCCATTATGAAATCCAGACCAATAGAGTAGAAGAAGAAGCTTGAGAGAGGCTGAGCGACTGAGCATTTGCTGCTCTCTCAGAGGGACGCCGAATCCCAGCATCCACATAGCAGAACAACTGGGATCAGAAGATCTCTTCTGCCTTTTCTGAGTTCCTAAACACACCCGGTGCACATACACTCATACAAGTTCATATGAACACACATAGAAATAATAAACAAATTTTCTTCTTTTCCTCCCATGCAGTGACCCCTGACAATCCTTACTGCCATCATGGGCCACCTCCCTTCCCAGGGTTACTGGAATTGTAAAACAAGTCTTGCTTCTGCTGGGGTGTCCATCATGCTAAGATCCCAATCTTTTCGACTTGGGATGGAAAAAGGCAGACGTTGATGAATTCCTACTCTGTGGCCACTTGGTGTCAGCTGAATATGAACAGCTTTCTTCTGAAGCACCGAGGCTGCTCTTGTTTCTGCCAACAAATATATGGTTGTGGCAATGCTGGCTTTTATATTCCAGTGAGGCTCCACCCTTTTCATATCATCCGAAACAAGATGTTGTCCTGTGCTGGGGTTGACAGGCTCCAGACAGGTATGTGAGGTGCCTTTGTGAAGGCACAGGGCACAGTGGTCCATCCACACCAAGCTGCAGAATAAGGAACTTGAGATTGAGGCTCCCCATAGAGACAAATTCACATTCCCTGGTCTATGGAAGATCCGCATCTCAAAGAAGGGCTGCACTTAAAGCAGACGAGTTTGAAGACATGCTTGCTGAGAAGCAGCTCATTCCTGATGGCTTTGGGGTCAAACACTTTCCCAGTCCCCAAATAATATCTTCTGGACAAGTGGAGAACCCCATATTCCATAGGGCTTCCATACTCCTCACCTATACCCTACCAAATCATGTTCAGTAGTAAATCTCACATCCGGTCTGCTTAAAAAATAAGAATAAATAAATCTTTAAAGAAGATAATACAAAAAGAGGAAACTGGAAAGTAGCATCTTTTGTAAACTTAGATTAAAAATTACCTAGCAAAACATTAACAAACCAAACACAGCAATGCATAAAAAAATTATTCAGCATGTTCAGTGGGTTTTATTATAGGCACGTAAGACTTAGTTAATGTCTAAAAACCGATTAGGTCAGCCCCTCCTTTTAACAAATCAGGAAAGAAAGTCTTGCCACGTATTTATAATATATGTATGTATGGTATAAAAACATAATTTAATATATGACAAATAGATTTTATATGAAAGCCACAAACAAAAAAATAGTTGAAATTTTATTTACATAATTTCTACCAAACATAAACTCCTGAAAAATCTACTAAGTCTTTTATATTAAAAATATTTCTGAGATTTCTAAAGATGACCAAATAAATACTGTACTCATTAACATTTTTAAAATTCATGTCAGATGAAGGCATTAATTCCTTGTAATAGGAATGTGTGAGCTACCCTGTGGGTCCTGAGAATTGAACCCATGCCCTTTCTAAGAGCAGTAAGTGCTCTTAACCATTGAGCCATGTTTCTAGACTCTACATCTATCTAATCTTAATTTAAACACATTCTGCTTGAGGTCAGAAAAGGGTGTCTATTGAATCCTCTGGAATTAGTATTATAGGTGGTTGTGAACTGTCATATATGTGTTGCGAAAAAGCCCCAATCATCTGGCAGAATAGCTTGCTAACCCTCTTAACTACTGAGCCATCTCTCCATCTTGCAGAGTTACTGTTTTAATGATCTCTGGGTCCTTTAAAGCAAGAACAGGTTATTAATTTGTTTAATTTTGAGACACCTTGGTATGAATGGCCTGAAAGCACAGATACTTTTACTAAATATGCACATTTTAGGGTCTGAGAAGGTAGTTCCTTTGTAGAGTGTCTGTCATGCAGACATGAAGACCTGAGCTGGCCGAGCTTGGTGGCATGCTTTTAAAACATCAGCTCTAGGAAGAATGAGAAGGGTGGATCCCTATGGCTTAATTGTCAAGACTCAGGTCTCAGTGAGTGACCCTGTCTCCAAAAACAAGGTGGATGGCTCCTAAGGAATGACACTGGGGACTCACCCCTGGTTTTCACAGGTACACCCAAGAACATGGGCATCTGCACACACACTGGCATACATGCACACACACAATCTGTGTGGGGGATTAAAAAGTCATCTCCATCTTTTTATATTTATACATTTTAAACTTAAAACATAGAAAGACTGGGCTTCTGAATCACCAAGCAGGTGGCCAGGGCTCTCTGGTGCTAACGTCAGAAACTGAGCCAGGTTCTTCTCTTTCCAAGAGCGAGGCCCAGGACTGTAACACACAGACACATCCCCCAGGGTCTGTAGAACGTTGGTTTTTCATCAAGGAGTTGTGTGGAATCTGGCTTCTGCTAATCCTATATTAAATTATTCATGGTGAATACCGCTTGGCAGTTGACATCTTTGTTTATAATCAGTGTGACTGGTCTGGTCCCAAGGTACAAGTGCTTTTACTGTCATGTGTCACTCAGTTCTCTAAGGTGAGATTTAGGGTCCCCTCTGAACTATTAAGGCGAACTCTCAGTTCTGGATATCAGCCTGTGGATTTTATTTCTTGCCAGTTCTGCAGTACTTTATTTTTAATCCTTAATCCTGCAGACTTTTATAAATAGCTTTGCTAATTAGAAAGACCTTTTTCTCTCAATTGAAGTTGGTATTAGTTTATGTCTGATGCTTCCAATTATCTTTAAGACCAAAGTTTCTTTTTAAAATATTATTTCTGATGGTATAGGGTCCAGTTCAGTGTCCATAATGGCCTTGAAAATCATCTTTCTTTTTGTTAGTTCCCAGAAAATCCATAGCACATTAATGACGTCACCCCAGCTTAAGTCTAATTTTCTTTCCATTAGGTCACTATGGACAGTATCAAGCCGCGTACAGAGAAGACTTCGTTATCCATCATAAGAGAAGTGATTCCTGAGATACTCACTCTATAACTAAGATGATTTAAACAGCACTGGGATGAAGAGTATACAACTTATTTAGATAGTCTCCCTTACATTGTCTGTGCTGTGTGTGGGTGTGTGGGACACAGGGACGCTTGTGGATTCAATGATCAGATCCAATCCCTAATCCTGAATACAAAATCAATACTACAGGAAGATGTCGTGGTACCAGTAGTGTAGATAGCACCCAACTTGTCAAAGCTCTGGATCTGTAAGATGCTGCATTAAGTTTTCTGAATATCTCAAAGACAAAGAAGACAAAGTCCCCAGGTATTCTTATATAAACCAAGCAAAAAAGCTTAAGATAATGGTCAATGAAGAGGTACAAATTAACCAGTTGAAATTGCCACGTAAAGAACCTTACAACTGGTGATACGTCATTGGGGAACATGGAAGTAGTCCTGAAGCAGAGGAGTTAATATCAGTTCCCTTGGAAAGGATACGCCATGTGAATGGACAGTTTGTATTAAGGCCTAGATGTCAAAAAAGCCATGGAACTGCAGAATGTTAGCTGTTTCACTCATAATGGTGAACAGATAGACTGCAGTGTGTAGCTCTGCTCAAGAGTTTCCTCTAGCCAGAAGCCATAGTGGACAACTGTTTTGAGGAAGGAGACATCTCTTTTCAAAGAGTTGCATACTCACAAAGATCCAATCCATATGTGAAGATTTTGCCTGTACCCATGTACTAGTCAGACCTGTTCTATCTGTTGAGCAGGTTGAGCGAGTAAGGATATAAGCCTGCTTTGACCTTGATTTTAAGATGAGTCAGAGACAAACATCTGTCTCCACACGGTGTTATTACATTTTAAGTGATTGGTGATTGGTACAATTAACGTCTTTGAGGATGAGAGCATTCTTGAGTTAAAGGAAATCTTAGTGATCCTTGAGTTCTGTGCTTGCATCTGTTCACGAGAAAGATGAGCTTCGATGTGTAAAGCAACAAGCCCAAGATTGGCCTGAAACATCAAAAAAAAAAAAAAAAAAAAAAAAAAAACAAACAAACAAAAAAAAAAAAAAAACCTTGATTTTAAACAGAGCACTCCCAAATTTAAAGGTGCTCATGATCAATACAAGAAAAGGGGAATAGTTGCTAAATATTACTGATTCATTTCACTTGGACTTAAAATGTAATCTTTATATGATTTGTATATTGTTTTACATAAATTAAAAGGAAGAATGATATTTTCGCTTGTTTCATGTCAATTTGACACAGGCTTGCGCCATTTGGGATCAGGAACCTTAGTTAGGAAAATGCTCCCAACAGATTGGCCTATGGGAAAGCCTTTGGGACATTTTCTTGATTGATCATTGATGTTGGAGGGCCCAGATTGCTATTGATGCGACCCACTCTTGGGCAGATGGCCCTGGATTCTATAAGAAAGCAGGTTGAGCAAGCTGTGAGGAGCAAGTCAGTAAGCAGTACTCCTTCATGGCCTCTGTCTCTATCTTCCTGCCTTGAGTTCCTGTCCTGACTTCCCTTGAAAGGTAGACTAGAAGCTTTTTCCTCCCCAAGTTGCTTATGGTTAAAATATTTTATCACTGGTATGGAAACTCTAAGGCAGATGACTTATTAAGCCTTGTTTGGTTTAAGCTAATATTAAAATTTATTCTCAAATTATGAGCATAATTTTCATGTTGACCATTATGAATGAGCTTGTGCTGAATGAAGATCAGATTTAGACATTAATATTCCCTGCAGATGAGCAGTTTCTACGCAGCATCGTTCATACTACCGAACATAGTCTTGATAACAGCGTTCCAAAGACAACTGAATCAGCTCTATTTGACATGGGAGTAAATTTGTAGATGGTTAACTGACTTGACCACAGTCCCAGAGAGTAGAAGAGATAGGTAACGCCAAATACACACCGTTGACTCCTTACTAAGATGGGATGATAATGGCATGGCCCTGGTAGGGACATTTCCAGCAGATCATAAACGTCACAATGCATGGGATGCTCACCTCATTATCCACACCATAGCTAAATAGTCACTAGGTGATTTAAACAGAAAGTTTTGAAAGATGACATCATTGGCCTAGAGTTATACTGACCGGGTTGACTCAAAGCATCATGCTCTTAAGCTTTAACATCTATTTCTGTCAGTTTTAATTTTGCTCATCCTTCAGTACTTCCCATAAAAGTACATTCTGACTGCCATATTCAACATCTACAACACTGAAGTAAGTAGCATGGGTTTCAGTCAGCGTGGTTTCAGACTTCGGAGAACAAATGCCCCTGAGATTGGACAGGGAGGCACATGCCTTTGAGCCCAGCATTCAGCAGGCAGGTTAGTAAAGTCTGTGAGTTAGAGACTGGCTTGCTCTACTTAGGGAGTCCCAGTTCTGAAGACTCTACTTCAAATACCACCAGCAGCAGCAACAAATCCATAAACAAAGAACACCCATACTATATCTGCATTTGAAGATCCCTCTTTTGTGAGAGCCAAAATATGGTGATATCCTAAGTGTTTGTGGACTGATAAGAGGTCAGAGAAAGCAGGCTGCATGGGATACTAACCAACGTTGAGAGGCAGAACACTTTTGGCATATGCTGTTAGAGTGAACATTGAAAATACCATGCTAAGTGTAGTATGCCAGTCACGAAGGACAAGAGTCATGTGACCATTTACCAGAGGTACCTAATCAAATTCTTGGTGACAGGAGTAAGAATGCTGTTAAAAGTCTTGGAAAAAACAGGAATCCAAGGCCCATACCCAAACATAATAAAAGCAATACACAGCAAACCAATAGCCAACATCAAACTTAACAGTGAGAAACTTGAAGCAATCCCACTGAAATCAGGGACTAGACAAGGCTGCCCACTTTTTCCCTACCTGACTGGAGCAATTATACAGCAAAAGGAAATCAAAGGAATATAAATCGGAAAGGAAGAAGTAAAAATATCACTATTTGCAGGTGGCATGATAGTGTACTTAAGTGACACCAAAAATTCCACCAGAGAACTTTTACAGCTGATAAACAACTTTAGCAAAGTGGCTGAATATTAAATTAACTCAAACAAATTAGTAGCCTTCCTCTACTCAAAAAACAAACATTCTGAGAAAGAAATTACGGAAAAGATACCCTTCACAGTAGTCACAAACAATATGAAATACCTTAGTGTGACTCTTACCAAGGAAGTAAAGGACTTATATGACAAGAACGTAAAATCTCTGAAGAAGGAAATTGAAGATCTCAGAAGATGAAAAGATCTCCCATGCTCATGGATTGGAAAGATCAACATTGTAAAAATGGCCATCTTACCAAAAGCAATCTACAGATTCAATGCAGTCCCCATCAAAATTCCAACTCAATTCTTCATAGAGTTGGGAAGAGCAATTTGCCTATTGATCTGGAATAACAAAAAACATAGAATATCAAAATCCATTCTCAACAACATGAAAACATCTGTGGAAATCACCATCCTTGACCTCAAGCTATATTACAAGGCTATTGTGCTAAAAACTGCTTGGTACTGGTACAGAGATAGGCATGTGGATCAATGGAACAGAATGAATAGAAGATCCAGAAATGAACCCTCACACATATGGTCACTTGGTTTTTGACAAAGGAGCTGAAAACATTCAATGGAAAAAGGACAGCCTCTTCAACAAATGTTGTTGGTTTAACTGGCACTCAGTATGCAGAAGAATGAAAATAGACCTTTTCTTATCTCTTTGTACAAAGCTCAAGTGCAAGTGGATCAAAGATCTCCACATTAAACCAGATACACTGAAACTATTAGAAGAGAAAGTAGGGAAAACCTGAGAACACATAGGCACAGGGGAAATTTTTCTGAACAGAACACCAATGGCTTGTGCTCTAAGACCAAGGATCAAGAAATGGGACTTAATGAGATTGCAAAGTTTCTGTAAGGTTAAGGACACTGTCAAGAAAACAAACGGCAGCCAACATATTGTGAAAAGATCTTTACCAATCCTACATCTGATAGAGGTCTAATATCCAATATATACAAAGAACTCAAGAAGTTAGAAGCCCGAGATTGAAACAATCCTATTAAAAAATTGGGTACAGGGCTAAACAAAAAATTCTCAATTGAGGAATATCAAATGCCTGAGAAGCATCTAAAGAAGTGCTCAACATCCCTAGTAATCAGAAAAATGCAAATCAAAACAACCTTGAGATTTCACCTTATACCAGTCAGAATGGCTAAGATCAAAAACTCAGATGACAGCAGATGCTGGTGAGGATGCGGAGAAAGAGGAACACTCCTCCACTGTTGGTGGGGTTGTAAGCTGGTACAACCACTCTGGAAATCAGTCTGGCGGTTCCTCAGAAAATTGGACATAGTACTACCTGAAGACCCAGTTATCCCACAGATACAGAAATTGTGGTATATTTACACAATGGAATACTACTCAGCTATTAGAAACAATAGACTTTATTAAATTCCTAGGAAAATGGATGCATTTAGAGAATATCATCCTGAGTGAGGCAACCCAGTCACAAAAGAACAGACATAATATGTAGTCACTGATAATTAGATACTAGCCCCAGAAAGCTCTGAATACCCCACAAACAACTCACAGGCCACATGAAGCTCAAAACAAAACAAAACAACCCCCCCCCCAAACAAAAAAGCAAAGGCCAAAAAGTGAAAGCTTCAGTCTTTCTTAAGAAAAAAAAAGTAAGTGTATAGCTCCCTCTCAGAGTGTGGTACACCTGGACCTTATATCATCAATATAAGAAGAGCTAGGAAAATAGCCTTGTGGCAATTTTTGGTATTCAAAGATCATTATGTTTAATCTATACACACCAAGAAAACTCTGACTCTTTTCATGTTATGTTTTGTTCTACATGTACTTTATGCTTATGGTAACTAGTTAGATTTCAATGTATGCTATCAAACCTCTAAAAGAATCAAGTACTGACAAAAATATATTCATATAGTCTTATATCAAAATGCTTTTAAAAATCTGTATATGTATCTCTCTTTTTTAAATCAAGTTGTAAGAAAAAAAAGTAATAGGAGAAAAAAGTGGTATTTTACAATTTTAATCATATCTTCATGAACCATCATTAACTTTGTAATATTTTCTGTAAAGCATAAATCAATGTGATTTAATGTTTTTTCAAGCATGATTAATATACATTTATAGACTTTCATAAATTATATATCTTTTTGATTTTTGATAATATTATAAAATTTTAAGAATTGCTTCTGAATTTGGAAAACAATCTAACAAGCTTCCTTCAAATAAAAATTCAAAGGTTTCTGGGGAAAAAAAAAGAGAATGGTGGCTCTGAGGGGCCGGCTGGAGGGAGAACCCGAGTGACTGGGTACTGTGTACTTTCAGAATCAGGCGATGATGATTTACAGAGGTAAGGTGCCAGCAATGCCATCACCAAGTAATATACTGGGTACCAAGTGAATACACGCAGTGCCACAGGCTCGTACAGTTGTGACAGTTTAAGGGATCAGTGGACAAAGCACTTGCTGTGCAAGCCCGAGGACCCAAGTTCAATTCCTGGGACCAATGCACAGGTGTAGGAATTAAACTGAGTTCACAAAGCTGTCCTCTGTCAGGTTTATGCCTACATATATACACCACACACACACACACACACACACACACACACACACACACACACACAGTAAAATAAATGGGACAAAGTTAAGATGGTAAATTTTTATGTCATGTACATTGGGCCATTATTCAAAACACATACAGAGAATTAAGATTTTGTATACTCACCTAAAATACAGAGGTCTTGATAAAAAAAACAGGTACTTAAAAAACAAGTAAAAAATTATTTTCCTCATACAAAATCGTGAACGTTTCTTGATAAAACATTTTGTTCATGTACTGAAACAAATTAATTGTAGCCTTTGGTACTCAATAGTAAACTGCTGGAACTTAATAACTTTCTTGTGGATTGTTTTGCTGAGATTTTTGTTCTCCCAATTCTCTTGGGAAATGTTCCTTTTACAGCAGGTTGGTGTGTGTTGACTGAAACATTCAGAACTGTGTCAGCCTTGGAGTAGAAGGCTGAGATGCCATTGTCCTGGTTGACATAGTAATTTCTAGAAACAGGTCAGGAACCGAGCATCACTGGTACCCATGTTTTGTCCAGCCAGACCAAGCACTTCTGACACATTACTACATTTAATGCTTACTTAAGATTGTGTGTGTGTGTGTGTGTGTGTGTGTGTGTGTGTGTGTGTGTGTATGTGTGTGTGTGTGTGTGTGTGTGTGTAATCTCAACTAGGTCTTCTGGAGTAGTTTCCAAGTACTCTAAACCACTGAGCCATCCCTCTGCTTTCTGCATTCAATTCTTATAGAACAGATTGTGTTTTTCTTCCTTTTAGATTTTAATTTTTTGTTTTTTTCTTTTTCTTCCTTCCTTCCTTTTTTTTGTTTGTTTAAAATTAAGGTTTCTTTGTGTACTCTGTGTAGCCTGGCTGTCCTCTAATAGCTCTGTGGACCGGGCTGGCCTAGACCTCAGAGATTTGGCTGCTTCTGCCTCCAGAGTGCTGGGATGAAAGGTTAGTACCACCACCTGGCTGATTCTCTTTGAAATTTTAAGCATTGTGGGACAGGCACAGTTTTCCACAGAGGCCATGGGTAATGGATGACTGTCAGACTGAAGTTACAGGTGGCCAAGAGCTGCCTGATGTAGGTGTGGGACTAGAAACCAGGTTTTCTGGAAGTGCAGCATGTACTCTTAACTTCTGAACCATCTTGCCAGTCCCAGTTTCTTTTATTTAAAACAATTTCCAGATATCTCGCTCTTTAACTCCCACTGGCCTGGAACTTACTCTGGAGCCCAACATTTTCTACATCAATCACCTGGTTTCTGTCTCTTGAGTTCTGGCTTTCTGGTCATGGACCATGACCCCAGCCCCCCCCCCCCCATTACTGGGCGAGGCTGATGAAGTTCTGATTAACTGGAAAGGTATCTTTGAGAGAAACTCCAGGGGGTTTTCATCCTGAGGAATCTGATATTTTGTGAAGAGTTCTTTCTTGTGGGGACTAGCTTGAGGGTCACCTCACTTGGGTTTTAAAGGCTGAGTCTAGGACTGGAGAGATGGCTCAGTGGTTAATAGCACTGACTGCTTTTCCAAAGGCCATGAGTTCAATTCCCAGCAACCACATGGTGGTTCACAACCATCTATAATGGGATCTGATGCCTCTACTGGTGTGTCTGAAGACAGCTACAGTATATGAAATAAGTAAATAAATCCAAAAGGACAAGCGAGCAGATGAGGTGGAGCTGGGGAGGAGAGAAAGGAAGCTCTATCACGGGGTTGTCGTTGTTGCACTCCAGAGAAGACTCTCTGCAAGTGATCTGTCCACAGGGAATTACTCCTTTTATGATTTTCTTGAGATGGGACCAAGATTTGAGTTGATCCAAATTCTGCTGTTCTATCTGATTTCTGTTTAAGGAAATGTGGTTTTGACATGAAAGACTCTGCGGTGGCAGGGGTGTGCATAGAGCTACACCAGCCTTGAATTGTCATATAAATGGTGCTGCAAATTTGCAGGGAGGTCCAGCTACACGTCTTACCCTCTGTTTCACTTCTTTCTCTTACTGTCACAAGGTCCAGGTCGAGTTTTCTTGGAGATTAATGATAAAAAAGACCACAGCTCTTTAAGATTAAAAAATAAAAATCATAACGTATTGTGTGTACTCTGCCTGTGGCTGTTGGACGACAAATTTTAGGAGTTGGTTCTCACCTGGCAAACTCGTTGAGAGTGGTCTCTTGCGTCTGCTGCTGTGCGGTGTATCCAGGCTAGTCCTTCTGGCTGACCCTGTTCTCACAGGGGTGCTGGGATTACAGCTGCTTACCAGGGCTGCATCCAGCTTTCTCTATTAAGCACTGCCCTCCCCCTGCTCCCCTGCATGCACCCCACTGCATCAGTTTGGGCAGCAAACGTGGCAGCCAGGGGGTGGGGGTGGTGTTGCACACTCTGCCATCTTCCCAGTTACTTCTTTTTAAGAGCAACGCCATGTTGTACCTTAACCTTCAGTCGGAATTGACAATGGGATTATTGCGTGATTTGAACAGGTTGGTCTGGAAGTTTCTTATCACTGCTGTAACACATTGTGAAGCAACAAACCTATATCATAATTCTGGAAGTCCAGACTCACGGCTGCCTTCTACCAGGGAACGCTGGAGACAGTCGCTCCATTCTGGAGGCTGCACATACCCATCCCTAGTCCCCAGTTTTTCAGTTCTCCTTTTCACATTAACCTACTGTGTTTCTTAGTAAGGACACTATAATCACACTGAATGTACCAGACTATTTCATGTTTGTCCTGTATCAGAAATCACACATCTACACCTTTAAAGCCCTTTTCCCTTTGAGGCGACAAAGTCACAAATTCCAGAGATTAAAATGTGGATATCTTTGGGAACTGCTATTCTGACAACTCGGTAAAGGTATGAGAACACGGGCATGTGTGTTCTCATTTTAATGTCATACTTGGATTGATGTTTTTAATATTTTGAATGCTTAGGCATAGTCGATATTTGATTTTCACATTAGAAAAGTGATAAGAATTAATCAAATTTTAATAATATTGATGGAGATAATATTAAAAGTTTTTTTTTTTTAAAAAAATAAAGATGTAGTTTTTAAACCACAGTTTTTGGGGATTTAATCCTTTGGTTTGCTGAGATAGGGTCTTACTATGTAATTCAGAATTAGCTTTGAACTCATGATCCTCCTGCCTCCACTTCTGGAGTCCTGGAACTATAGATCGCCATGTCCAGCTTAACCTTATTCTTAGTAAGTAATTACCGGTCTGTCCAGAAGACAGCATGTCTGCAGCAAAGGCAGTGGTCTTCCTAAATATATGACGTCCAGAAAAGTCAAACTTGTAAGTTAAATCCTCCTCCAACAGATCAAAAGAGGATCCCCACACCAAGGTCAGTGTTTCTCAGAGAAAAATTCCTTGCACATTGGTTCAATAGCTGAAAAACTGCATAACCACACTGGGTTTTACTACTCTTCAAACAGATTGGGGTGGGCGTGGGGGCGGGGCCGCCTGACAGCTCTCAGGCCAGTTGTTACACATAGGCAGAGAGTAGCTTCCTGGTCCTGCCCAGGAAAGGACCCCCGTTGGTTGCATTAGAGCCACTATGATTTTGCTTACACCAGTCTTCCTGAGGCCCCTTTGCTCCCTTTTGTGTTGGGCTCAGGGTGTTTCCACGTTCTTTAGAGTCAAAGGATCAGAGTTAAGAGAAAGAACTTTGACAGCGGGTTGAAATGCTCTGATTCTATCTGAGGCACCTGCTGAGAAGGTAGCCCTGACCCTTAATTTCCTCACTTCGGAGGAGGAGGAGGAGGAGGAGGAGGAGGAGGAGGAGGAGGAGGAGGAGGAGGAGGAGGAGGAGGAGGAGGAGGAGGAGGAGGAGGAGGAGGAGGAGGAGGAGGAGGAGGAGGAGGAGGAGGAGGAGGAGGAGGAGGAGGAGGAGGAGGAGGAGGAGGAGGAGGAGGAGGAGGAGGAGGAGGAGGAGGAGGAGGAGGAGGAGGAGGAGGAGGAGGAGGAGGAGGAGGAGGAGGAGGAGGAGGAGGAGGAGGAGGAGGAGGAGGAGGAGGAGGAGGAGGAGGAGGAGGAGGAGGAGGAGGAGGAGGAGGAGGAGGAGGAGGAGGAGGAGGAGGAGGAGGAGGAGGAGGAGGAGGAGGAGGAGGAGGAGGAGGAGGAGGAGGAGGAGGAGGAGGAGGAGGAGGAGGAGGAGGAGGAGGAGGAGGAGGAGGAGGAGGAGGAGGAGGAGGAGGAGGAGGAGGAGGAGGAGGAGGAGGAGGAGGAGGAGGAGGAGGAGGAGGAGGAGGAGGAGGAGGAGGAGGAGGAGGAGGAGAAATGGTGGTGTCTGTGGCCCCACCCCCATCCTAGGGAGGGTTGGTAGCTAAGGAAAACTCAGCCAGTGCCTGCACCCGTGGTCCTCCAGCATAGGAGGTCCTCTTAGAGATGGCAGCTAGGATGTAGCTTACTGAATTGTTACTTATGGACCCACTGGGTTGAAAAACAGGCCCGTGGCACCTCCCTGTCTTCATAAATATCTTGAAGAGACTTTTGGGGAAGAACCTCTTCAGACAAGAGAGTATTTGTGTCTCATCAACTTTTGAGAGGCTGTGGCTATAAACACATCAGGAAAATGGATGTGTCACACAAACAAAGTACTGGCAAGCACCACAGAAGCGCTTCCTGGTGCTCAGCCTTCCCCCAAGGCCAGGAGGTAAGGATGAGTCTCACAACCTGCTGCTGTTGTCTGAGCTTCTTTGTACAGCACTTGTCTGTGACCGGAGAGACAAACTGTTGCCCGGTGTCCTCACAGCCTTTTGGTAGCCTTCAAACTTCACGATGTTATGTTGAAGGCTCGTCACATGTCAGTACTGTCTCCCGTTTCACAGCTTGGGGAAATGGAGCTGTTGCTGAGTTGGGGATGGCGTGGGGTGGCTGGAGTGTCTCATGAAAGGTGAGCACAAGCCTGTAGCTCATGGCTGAGTAATTGGCCCTATTTCTGCTCACCGTGCTGGCTTCTCACCACACACAAAGCATGTGAGTTGTGGGGAAAGTATGCGTAGATACAAACACAATCTAAGATACACAAGACAGCTGCAGGCTGTGGGGCACAGACAGACACTATGGAAGCTCAAGGGGCTCACTGCAGGGAGAGAGGTGCACTATTCCAGGACACTGGGGTCTGATTGGGGTGGGGAGCCCATCAGGCCTCAAACCTACACCAAAATCTTAGGGCCACCAAGGAGTACTGAGAGTGGCAGAAATCATTCCTCCCAGGGAAGATCACACCAAGTGATTATCTGACACCACACAGTCAGCCCTGCAAACATCACACAGGTATCATTATGTAGACTACAGGTTACACTTAGGGATGTGCATGTATATATGAATGCACACATATGCATGTAACAATTAATGAAAAAGAGGTCATGGATTTGGAAGAGAGCATGATGTAATCTCCTAAAGAATATCAAAGACAACAACAAACAAAAAAAATCCAAGCAGCTGCCAGGTACCTCAGCAGATGAGAATTCCAAACCGGAAGGATGGCCGCTACAAGACAGGTGTGGGAGGAAAGGAAAAGCTGAATTTGTTTGTTTTCCAGGCAGGATCTCACTGTGTAGGTTTCGTTGGTCTGGATCTCACTTTGTAGACTGCACTGGCCTCAAACTCACAAACATCTGCCTCCTGGGTGCGGGAATCAAAGGCATTCTCCACCACACCTGGAGCAGTTTCATTTTGGTTTCCTTACTCTGGGGCTGAATTAAGTTAAGAATTGCCTGAGGTACCACGATCCTGAACATCCAAGGATGACAAGAACAACAGCAGAATGTGACAGAAACTATCGCAGCTGCCCTCAGGGATTTACTCTCAGGGGAAGCCTGGATGGTGTGGGACGAGCGATGGAAGCCCGACCCAGAGCATCATAGATGCCACAGTATTTCGGTGACACCTCAGTCCGACCAACTCAGAACTACCACGAGAATTGACAGGCTTGGCAAATAGGTCAGTTGGTAGAGTGTTTGCCTAGCATGGTACATGCTGTGTTTGATCCCCAGTGCTGTGTAAGCCAGGCTGGGTGGTAAGGAAGGAAGATCAGAAGGCCACCCTCAGCAACGTTTCAAGATGGTGGCTAACCCGAGATGTATGAGACCTTATCAAAAACCAAAGCCAAACTTTACAACAAAAATAACAGCAGCAGCACTGTCTTAGGGTTTCATTACTGTGAAGAGACACCATGACCAAGACAACACACATAAGAAAAATATTTAATTGGGGCTGCCTTACAGTTACAGAGGTTCCGTGCACTGTTATCCTGGTGGAAAGCATGGTAACATGCAGGCAGACATGGTGCTAGAGGAGGAGCTGAGAGTTCTACGTCTTGGTCTGAAGGCAGCCAGGAGGGGACTCTCTTCTGCTCAGGATGGAGCTTGAGCAGAAGGAGACCTCAAAACCTGCCCCCACAGTGAGACACACCTATTCCAACAAGGCCACACCTTCTCATAGTGCCACTTCCCATGGGCCAAGCACAGTCAAATCACCACCAGCAGCAACTACAAAACTTTCATTCCCATCAGCATTATTCACAGTACCTCAGAGCCGGAAGCAATAACAAGACCCACCACTTGGTAGGATGATAAGCTTGCACACAGCCGGCTTGTCCACACAGTGGAAGAATGGTCACTTTGAAAAGTAAACACAATACAGATGAACGCCACAGCATAGATGGACTTTGTAAAAATGACTTGTGAAAGAAACCAGACGGAAGCGCCGGACAGCACAAGTTCACGGATAAGAAGTCCTGGTGGTGGGCACGGGCGGTCAGGGAGGAGCGATCAGCTGGGAGGGAATGCCCATGGTCAGGGTTTCCTTCGGAGGGGACCGTGAGGAGGTCAATGTGCTAAAAGCCACTGGGTTGTGTGCTTTATAAGTGCACAGTGGTGAATTAGTGTCATAGACATTTTGCCAACGTTAATACAAACAGATGATCCAAAGGCCTTCCCAGCCTCTTTTGAAATTTGGACAAAAGAGTGTGTTTGTTTAAGTGTCAGCTGGAATGTGAGTCCTTCAGCTTCTAGAGAGAGAAATGTTTAATAAGAAGATTAGAACACTTTGGAATATAGAAGTGGTAAGACCTTCCTGAACAGGGGTGAGTTCACAGCACAGGAGACAGCCCTAAGAGCTGACCGGATGGACCACACAGAAGCAAAAGAATCCACACAAGGAAAACTGCGAGTTGAACAGGCAGCCGACAGAATGGGAGGAAAGCTTTGCTAGTTGTACCTCAGACAGGTAACACTTAGAAAATGGAAAGGCCTCTGGAGCTGCTGAGATGGTTCTGTTTGTAAAACACACTGCCCAGCCTGATGCTCTAAGTTTAATCCTTGGGACTCGCATTGTGCAAAAACAGATTCAAGTCCTTCAGGTTGTCTTTTGACTTTCACAACCACACAGAGTCATGCACAAGTTCCCACACATTACACAGGCACAAAATAAGTGAACGAATGAATGAATAAATGCAGTAATATTTTTTTAAAAAATTTAAAAACAGAACATTAAACACAAAGATAAAAAAACCAATGAAGATAAAAAAACCAATGAAAGCAACCCTCCTAATGAGACACAAGGCGACTGAAATCAACAGACAGACCAATGAAAGCAACCCTCCTAATGAGACACAAGGCGACTGAAATCAACAGACAGACCAATGAAAGCAACCCTCCTAATGAGACACAAGGCAACTGAAATCAACAGACAGACCAATGAAAGCAACCCTCCTAATGAAACACAAGGCGACTGAAATCAACAGACAGACCAATGAAAGCAACCCTCCTAATGAGACACAAGGCGACTGAAATCAACAGACAGACCAATGAAAGCAACCCTCCTAATGAGACACAAGGCGACTGAAATCAACAGACAGACCAATGAAAGCAACCCTCCTAATGAAACACAAGGCGACTGAAATCAACAGACAGACCAATGAAAGCAACCCTCCTAATGAGACACAAGGCGACTGAAATCAACAGACAGACCAATGAAAGCAACCCTCCTAATGAGACAAAAGGCAACTGAAATCAACAGACAGACCAATGAAAGCAACCCTCCTAATGAGACACAAGGCGACTGAAATCAACAGACAGACCAATGAAAGCAACCCTCCTAATGAGACACAAGGCGACTGAAATCAACAGACAGACCAATGAAAGCAACCCTCCTAATGAGACAAAAGGCGACTGAAATCAACAGACAGTTCTCAAAAGAAAAATGACAAATGTCCAATAAATATTTTTAAAAGGCTCAACATTCTTAGCCATCAAGGGAATGCAAATTCGAAGTACTTTGCAGTTCCATCACACCCAGATCAGAATGTCTTCCTCGGAAGAACCAAATGAAAAGAAATGCTGGCAAGGATGCACGGAAGCTCTTACACCCACTGCTGCCCTTGTGGAAACTGATGCAGCCATCGTGAACAGGAGCATGAAGAGTTTGTCAAAAAATTAAGAACAGCGCTCCCATATGACCCAGCTGTGCCATTCTGGCCAATATCCTACCAGAGTGACACCTGGACATCCATGTGTATGGCTGCTCTATTCATCATGGCAAAGAAATAGAATCAACTTAAGTGTCTATCAACAGATGTACGCCTAATACAAATGTGAACATATCCCATCAGAATTCTGTTCAACCACAAAGAAGCAGGAAGTTAAGAAATCAACTGGAAAGTAATGGATCTGGAAATTGTCCTGTTAAGTGAGGTGAGTCAGCTCGGAGGGACACATGTTCTCTCCCACACGCAGATCCCAGCCTTTAATATTTATATATATGTGGGTGAGTGTGGATATGGTGGCGACAGAACACTTGTCACACAAGTCACATGACATCAGAGAGGTGTCTACTGGAGGTAGGCAGAGCGTGCAGGGTGCCAGACAGATAAAGAGGGAAATAGATGAGAACAAATTATCAAACCCATTTCCTGTACATTACTTAAAAATTGAATGAGGAGGAAGAAGACCAGGAGGCTGCATGTGGTGGTCCATACCTGTGACCTTAGAGTATGGAAGGCTGACTTCAAAAGATCTTGATATTGAGGCCAGCCTGAGCTACAGAATAAGACCCTGTCCACAGATCAAAACAAAGCCACCACCACCACCACCATCATAACAACAACAAGAAGAAGAATAACAAGGAGGTGGAAAGGTCACTCAGAGGATCCAGGTTCCAACCCCAGTGTCCCCCAGACCACTCACAACTTTAGTCCCAGGGGGATCAATGCCCTCTTCTGGTCTCACTGGCTGCTAGGCATTCACATGATGCACAGACATGTGTGTGGGCAAAGCACCCTTGAACATAAAATCAATTTAAAAAGTAGGAAAGCAGAAACTCAACAATTCAAGACTAATCCCCTTGCAGTCTCATTGATTATTTTTAAAAAATTGTAAACTTTCATTTATTTATAGTGTGTGTGTGTGTGTGTGTGTGTGCACTATGAAATGTTCATGTGGAGGTAAGAACACAGCTTGAGGGAGTTGGCTCTCTCCTTCTACTATACTGGCCCCATAGGTTGATCTCAGGTAATCAGGCCTGGCAGCAAACACCTTTTACCTGCTAGGCCATCTGGCCTCTCTCTCTCTCTCTCTCTCTCTCTCTCTCTCTCTTTCTCTCTTTCTCTCTCTCTCTCTTTCTCATGCACACACACACTTATTTATTTAGTTCCAAATATAAATATATTTTTAAACTCAGGTAGGTATAATCTTTGTAAAGTGTTTCTATTCTTATCTAGTCTATCAAATGATGTAACCAATCTGAATATGTGTGTATGTGTGTGTGTATACTTATTTAATTTTCAATTACAATAAGAATAATTTCTGGGTTAAGAAAGTTGTCTGATAAATATGACCTTTTCTCTTTGTTTATTGTGCTCATAATGAACAGTAGTATTTATGAATTCTCTAGGGTGACTTCTCTTATATTAATCAACTTGCCTAACAAGAGGAGAAGTCAGGGGTCATGGGGCCACGGTGTAATGACAATTGTTCTGGAAGAAATACAGCGGTTGTGTTCCTTCCTGTGCTTCCTTGGGTGGCTGTTTCCAATTCCTAACGTAGTATTTTAAAATGTGAATAGCGATGTCCAGGAGTTTGCTCAGTTTTCACAGAACTCTTTGGGTGGGACTGGCCAGGGCTCCAGTTCCAATTTGTTTAACTCCAGATCTGGATCTTCAGCCTTGAGTTAATCTTGCCATAAGTAGGTTGGCTTTGTTTTCCAAAAATTCAATCTCAAAGCAATTTCCTCTGGATTCTAACTGAGGACTAAATCCCAAATCTGTCCTTCAAAATACCAAGCCTGCAAGGAGGGCATTGTCTGTGCTTTCTCACATCAACATGTTCCAGATCCAGGAAATTATCCACCCACTACCAAAATGCCCAGGCATGGGGCATCTGTTGTGTTCAGGGGACAGCCCGGAAGCATTGCTCAGAGCCTCTGAGTTGGAAGCAGTTGTGATTAAGATGCCCTGAAGCCTACACAGAGGGGCTTAGTGGTGTTCAGGGGCTTAGTGGTGTTCGTTTTTTTCCATTTACTCTGTTTATTGAGTTCTTGGGAACTATAAATGCTGATTCCCAATTGTCAGTAATACTCTCTTTAAGACACTTTTACTTGTAAAACACAGAAACTAACTTAAGCCAAAAGGGACATTTTCTTCTAGAAATATTGTGTGACTTTACAGAAAGAAGCACGTCTGAAACATTAGGCACAAAATGGCACCTGGGAGAAGACTTTGAATTTAAAGCAAATGGTCAAAATCAGATGGCTTGGACTTGAAGTTTTGCTTTGTTCCTTCCTTACTCTCAGCTCCTGGATAACTAACCTCACCATAAGTACCTTTGCCTGTAGAGTGGGTATAACAGTGGTGTCTTCACAAACAGTTCTGAGCACTGAGCACTAAACAGGCAGTGCACCTGCTGGTTAAGAAGAGCTGGAATTTCCTAATCACCATAACAAATAACTTTCCAGTCTTCATGTGTTTGCTAGACCACTCACTCCTGCAGATGGTCTGACCCAGTGCAGCCTCCTCCAGGGATGAATTCATTTGAGAATCTCTAGGCTCTAATCCAGATTTGGAGAGAAGGTATCCTTCGCCTCTGTGGAATAGACAGCATCCCTGGTGCAGCAAATGGAAGCTGATAGTGAACCTGTGAAGTATTCATGGTGGCTAGGAAGGCAGCCCAATTGCTGTGTGGATGAAGACCATGGGAAAGGAGGAGGCACTGGCCACACAAACTGAGATCTGTGCTCCTGATGTGCTATTGCCTCGATAACATTCAAAAGAACAGGGGATACCATGTCTTTATCTAGAATGCCCCAAATCAATCTATAACTTTCTATCTTCCAAGCTACCAGTCATCCAAACAATGACGACTCTGCATAGTTGGCCTAATGAAACATTTTATGATGGAGACTTCCAAAATTGCCATGGAGATAAGGAAGGAAAGTATTTCCTTTCCCACATCCTTTCCCGTGGTGAAATGTTTTAACAGAATTTGCCATGCTGCCTGTGGTAATACATTTTTCTACATTACTGTCAAATAATTTCTTTGTGTAGATTCAACTTTAGTAAACAAGTTTGTTGAATAAGATGTCCTACCCTATCTGTGAATCCCCAAGCCAAGTGTAAATTTTTAAAGGACATATGCTTTCTAATTTCATATCAGATTTATTTGTTTGTAAAGAAATAGAAAAGGCTGGAGAGATGGCTCAATGGTTAAGAGCACAGACTGTTCTTCCAGAGGTCCTGAGTTCAAATCCCAGCAACCACATGGTGGCTCACAACCATCTGTAAGGAGATCTAATGCCCTCTTCTGGTGTGCCTGAAGACAGCTACAGTGTACTTATGTATAATAAATAAATAAATCTCTTTTTTAAAAAAGGAATAGAGAGAGCAGCTCACAGTAGCTTACATAGTAAAAGGAAATTTTCTGCTTATTGAACAGAGATTTTCAGTGACAGGCAGGCTTCAGGTGTTGGTTGATGTAGAGTTGCCACTGTGTCCCTGGAAACTGGTTTAGTGTCCCTATTCCTTCTTCTTATGGAAGTTGGTTTCATTTCATTCTTGCTGGATTTGCTAATTCATACCTATAATCCTAGTCCTTGAGAAACTGAGGCCGGAGGACTGCTTATGGTGTAAGCCAGTCTTGTCTTCTATAATGTTTCATACCAACATGGACTACAGAATGAGACCCTGTGTCAAGTACACACACACACAGACACACACACACACACACACACATATGTATACACACACAGGGTTAGCATATTTCGTGATCACAAAAGCCAAGAGCAGGATGGAGGAGGAATGTTTATATTGTCAACCGAGAAGAGAATTTTCTCTTTTGATGAAATCCACAGGTATTTCTTCTTATGATTTCTCAAAAAAGTCAGTCACTATGAGAAAGATAACCTAGTTAGCAGTCAGTTGGAGACTACTCAAGGCTTCTCTGAGAATTCAATCATAGCCAAAGATTATGATTGAGAACTTTGAGGTCCTGCCAAAATGAGATGGGGTAGATGTTCAGAGATGAAGGTTGACAGGCATTCTCACAAAAATGCTTATTTTTATTGAGTTAGTATTTAGTTTACATTTATTTGTATTGTTTTATGTGCATGAATGTTTTACCTGAATGTATTATATATACAGTGTGTGAGCCTGGTACCCCAAATGTTCAGAATTAGAAATCAGATCCCTTCAAATTGGGATTAGTTATGTGTGTGCTGGGGACTGAATCCTCTGCAAGAGCAAGAGCTCTTAACCACTGAGCAAACCTTCTAGCCTCATTTTATGTATTAATTTTTATTTTTGAACCAAGGCTTCACTATGTAGTCATGGTTGGCCTGGAACTGTCTATGTAGACTAGGTTGGCCTCGAACACAGAGATCTGTCTGCTTCTGGGTCCCAATTGCTGGGATCTTTTCCTTTTTAATTTAATATAATTACTGCATTTCTCTTTTGTCCTTTTTATTTGGTGCAGTGGATTTGGGTGTACAAAGAAGGGGCTCTGTGCCTGCTAGGAAAGCTGCTCTTCTCCTGAGCTCTAGCCTCCTCTCAGCCTTGAGTTCTACTCTGTTGCCCAGGCTGGCCTTGAACTTGGGAGCCATCTGCAGCAGCTGGATCCCAGGCCTGTGACAGCAGGCTAGCTTGCTTTCTTTTATTGTACTTCATGCTTTCTTTCTGTTCTTGGCTGAATCACATTGCAGTGGATTCTTCTTGCCCCTTTTTGGCCTAGATATTTGATGAGCTAAATTTTCACCACTCTCACCCTTAGTTCTAAATTGCCTTTAAAGTGGGAAGGTGAGCTCTGCTCTGCTATGGAAGACACATTCCTGAGAAACAAAATGAGTTTGGGTCCATCAGTGAAGTGCCTCTGTGTCTAATGGAATAGTGTGCATATCTACCTTCTCACTTGAAGAAATGGATAATGATGGGATACCTTGATTTCAGATTTAAAATGGTTCTGCCATGATTACTAGGCCCTCTTCCCATAATAGAGCTGACAATTATTTTTGCATTGGGACAACATAGTGTTATATAATCTTCTTGTCTGTCAACACTAAATATATGGTAATCTGAATTACTTAATATTGTATGTAGGAGAATGTCTGAAAAAATAATAAAAGAATGCAGGGCAGGCAGATGGCTGGGAAGGAGATATCTTCTTGGATACCATTTGGAACTGACTATTTAAATAGTGTGTTTTGCAGACTTCATTGGGCGCCTCCAAACTAGTAAAGCAAACTTGAACATCCACAAGACTGAGCTTGATTACCAGAGGGAAACATTGCTGTGCCGAGATGATCGTTCCCTTTCTACTACTTTTTCTTGTGACCTGAATACGTTCCTGGACCTCAGTTTTTCCTCTCTTGCTCCCCCTTCCTTAAAAAGGCATTTGAGGTCTTCCCAGGTGTCAAATACTTGAAGACAGGGTTTCCCAAGGCCCCTGCTGGGCTTAGGCATGGATATAATTAAGCAATTGTTTGCCATTAACTTATCACACCAACAAGGGGCCTCATAGCACCTCCTTCCATGGCCTCAAAGGCTTTCTTTCTCTTTTCCCACACCAAAGACACAAAGACAAACAAAACCAGTTAAAGAATGAAAACAAGCTAATCTTTTCATTAAGCTTCTTTCAAGCATTTTCCCCTAAGTTCTTGGTAAAAATGTGCCAAGTACTGGAGTTATAGATGTTGTAAGCCTCCACGTGAGTGCTAAAGATTGAACCTGGGTTCTATGGAAAAGCAACAAGTCCTCAAACCCCTGGGCCAGCTCTTTAGATCCTACTCACTGTCTCAGTTCACATGAATATGTAGAGTCGGTTTGTGTGTGTGTATGTGTTTCTTTTCTGTGTTATCCAAAGTGGTGATTGTACCCATATAATAAGGAAATGAAAGGTTTATTTCTTTAAAAAAGCTTTTCAATGCACGAAAGGGCACATTGTTACTCAATCCTTCTCTTCTTTATATTAAGTTTTAAAAAGAATTTACCTATTTTTGTTTGATGTACATTGGTGATTTGCCTGCATGTATGTCTGTGTGGGGGTGTAACAGGAGTTACAGAGTTGTGAGCTGCCATGTGGGTGCTGCGAATTTTACCTGGGTCCTCTGGTCCACAGTCAGTGCTCTTAACTACTAAGCCATTTCTTCAGCCCCCCTTTATATTGACTCTTATTCTGAAAATACTTTGGAGTCTTACAGGTAGAATTCAGAGGCATGTTTAATCTGTCACATGCACACATATAGTACTAGGAGAGTGTGAATGTAGCCTAGCACAAAATAATTTTCAAATTCACCCAAAATAGTATGTAATAATAATAATAATAATAATAATAATAATAATAATAATAATAATAACAACAATAGTAGTAGTAGTAGTAGTAGTAGTAGTAGTAGTAGTAGTAGTAATAAAAACGAAAACCCTCAAGTTTATGGTTCCCAAGCTTGAACTTTGTAGATAACAAAGCTGTGCTGTAATGTCAAAAGTCTGGATACAGCTACACAGTAAACTAAAGAGAGAAAGATAGTTGGATAATAGATCCTCAGGCTGTTGCACCCCTGCAGTTACACAGAGCTTTGTCTAGTTGCTATCAGAACACAGGCTCATTTCTTCTTGTTTCTTATTTGCAAGACCTCAGTTTTATGTGGAAATAACAAATTATCACCTCTCTGCACCCCAACAGCCGACTACCCACTCTGAGCAGCTGTGTGTGCCAGCGTTCAAGGTCCGGGTCTTGCTTTCCTGCCCCCGGCCTCTGGAGAACCCTCTGTAAGCCCCATCCAGGAAAGCACATAAACAGACGTTTTTTATGTGTGCATCTGGCCCTTTCCTTGTTTCGTTCAGCCGTGTTGTTTATCTTCAACCTGCCCTGTTGACACTGAACTTTTGAATTGCTTTCTCGAATGGCCTTTCAAAGGTTTGTTTGCAAATAAAGGGGCTCTTGAATCTGGGTGGCTATAGGTCCAGTAATTTCCAAATCTGTCTTAAATCTTTTTGTCCTCTTATTAATAAAGCAAATCAAGTAATAGCCACAACCACGTCAAAGCTCCGTGGAAGTTGTTTCTAATGGTGCAATCTCTGTGCAAATTTAAGAGTCCAAGTCTTGAGAGAAGATGGCTGGTAAAAACTGGACAGCAAGAGCGGTCCACTTCTCCCTAGTGGCTGGTTTGTGATGGTGTTGGAGGGGAAGCAGAGGCTTCACACAGACTAGGCAAGTGGTCTGTTGATGAGCTCTATACCCAGCCCAATGATATAAAAATGATTGAAAACATATACTACCTCTTCCCGCACTTTACTTTCTGATACTCATTCTTTTCAGGACAGTTGCCCAAACTTTTCCAGGACAGATGTAAACAAGTGCCTAATTTTCTAAGGTAGGGCATTAAAAGGACAAAGTAATCATTTTCCCCAAAGCTAGCTTGGTGAGCCATTGAGTTTCCGGGGCTTATTTATAGCATGTGCAAGGGTTACCTATAGGTGTGTGGGTAACTCCACATAACCATATGACCGAAAAGTCTCACCTCAACATGTGTGATAACTTCCACATAGCTTCATGGATGGAGTCTCCTTTCAGTTCACCTTCCACACTTTACATATTTGAGCATTTTCACACACTGCAAGACAGTGAGAACTGCTGAGGTAATTCCACAGAACTGGCAAGGAGGTACGGATAAGAGTGGCTGATCTCTTAGGTGAATGTCAAATGACTCTACGCAAATTCCCCCTCTATGAGAAATCATCAGCAGACCCAATGCTATAGGGCCCCTATGACTAGCCACAACTACACTGTTTAAGATGGAAATGACTCGTGCTCAGAAGACAGCATTAAGTACAGGGGCTCAGCCTTCACCCAAAGGTGGCGAGTTTCTTGAGCTCATGGACGCTCTTATAATTTCGTTTGTTCTGATCCCAACCCAGCTAGGCTTGCATCCAATGTACTTAGTAATCGGTTGAATAAAATGGCTGGGTGTCTTAGATATTTCTTTTCTATTGGAATTTATGCATTGCTGAATTTCTCCTTGTTATTTCTCAGTTTAGCAGAGTTGCAGCTCTTAGTGTTACCTAGTCATCAAGCTAAATATTTACACCTATAATCCATGCATAGGACGCAAGGGAAAGCTGATATAAACAGTTTAGTAGAGACGGCACACAACTCACCTGCAGCAGTTTTCGGCGTTCTGCCAATGGAGGTAAACTGACTGTTTCCATGTTCCACAGGGCCTCTACATTTGCTTTGCTTCCCTGGAAGGTTCAGGGATAAGCAGTTTTTCTCTCTGCAAGGCCCCTGGTAGACAGAGCAGAAAGACGACGTAAAATGTTCTTCAAGGTTATATTCTCCTTCTCAGTCTTGGGTCAGAGTCTGCTGTATATTAGTCATACACAGTTTATATGGAAAGAAGGAGCTGGGTGTGGTGGTCTCTGCTCATAATGATCTCAGCACTGGAAGACTGAGGCAGGAGGGTCATAAGTGTGGGGCCATTTATGGGGGACAGGATGTCTGTCAGGGGCCACACACTTCAAAAAAAAATCTTGACTGTCCTTTCTTGGATTGTCTTTAATTGCTAATAATTTCTTAGTTGGAAAAAAACCCATGGGTCCCTCTCTCCTCCACACAACAATGTTGACTGACTTGACCTTGCATATGCCGACCACCATGACTCTTGTGAGTCCGGGAGTGCAGTGGACTTAAATCCAGAAGACACGGTTATGTTTTCATCTTTCTTCCATCTCTGGATTTTACGATCTTTCTGCTCTGTCTTCTCCAGTGGTCCCTGAGCCTTGGCGGTGGTGCTGGTGGTATAGCCGTCCCATTTGTGGCTCAGCACATCAGAGACTTATTCTTTTTACTTTGACCAGCTGTGAGTTTCTTCATTAAAGAAGCTTTCTCCACAAAGAATCTTCTCTGACGAGGTCTGGGAGATCGCTAATCTATGGATATGAAGATACAAATTAGGGGACAGTATGATACTATGTCCATTTCGTAGACTAGTAGTATGCTCACTGAAACCTCCCCAACCATATCTTATAGTGTTAGGTATGCTTTTCCTCCTGTGGAAGTGGCCTTAAATCTAAGCAGGGACCAGTTGGTTGTCCACATAATGTCTATGACACTATTGCACTGAAGGGGATATCTTGCCATGCCTGTCACTACTGTAGTTCATAGAGTTCACAGATGGGTACAATTGTTGATCCCTCCTCTCACCAGCATCCTGCATAGCATATTCCAGTACTATAAAATGTAGCTAGCAGTGAGGATGCTTCCTGGTTACTGTCAACTTAATTTCTCCATGTACTGTGACCAACATACGTGATATCCTCAGCAATCGGGTCTTAGCTTCAGGAAAGAGCAATGGCAATAATTTGTATGGTTGGGGGGGTCTCTGGGATATTACTGACGGAGAACATGATGGAAGGTACCCTATACACCTGGCACTATGCTTTATATTTGGCAACTCATGTCTTTTGGGAAGAGCACTACTCCCTGTGCAGGGTAACATTTTTTTATATGAACACACATGCACACACACACATACACACACACACACTCTCTCACACATACACACACACTCACTCACTCACACACAGAGAGACAGACAGATAGAGGGGCAAAGAGGCAGAGAAAGAGACAGACAGACAGACTACCTTTGGAGCTTATTGAACAACAGATTTTCTCAAACTTCTTTTGTGTTCCTAACCCCTCCATTCATCTGTCCTCAAGTGTACTCTCCCATTCCTCTTCACACCCGACCCCTGCCACTATTCTCCTGTCCTCTTCATATCACCTGTGTTCTACACACTCTCTTCCCAAAGCAGCTCAGGTTCACCTGTATATATGTGGCCCTTTTCTCCTCTGAGGTCCATGTTCTACTGTGTATCCGGGGTCCTGTGAAGCAAGCGAAAGAATGGATTCCTTCCAAGAACATCTTCCAAATTCTTTGCTAAAAAGTTGATTATCATTACGCCAAGAATTTTGGCTACCTTCCTAGATGATGAGTCCTCGATAGTGACAGAAAGAATGAAGTTTTCAGCCAGTGCAGCCTGGAGAATAAATAAGATGTCTTAGCAGCGATGGCTCCTTCGGCTGCAGTTGAGTGAGAGAGAAGAATCCTGGTTTGTAGAGTAACTCTTTTCTAGAGCTCTTGAGTTCCTCTCTAAATTCTTTAAGTTCCCTCATCTGTGAAATTATGTGCCAAAGCTGAGGTTGAAATGCAAAGACATTGGGATTTTGATCTTACTTCATTATTGGAACCTGTAGCCCATGGGAGTGTACAACTACCCTGATCCTTATTATAGTGGGAAAATGGAGGCTTCAACCTTCCGTATCTGTGACTGGAAATATGGTATATATCATGAAGCTAGGTAATTGTGAGAGGAAAAAAATGTAAAAATTAAAAATTAATACAAAAAATTTATGATGAACGCACATTTTTCAATAAAGACAAAAATCAGTAATGATAGTCTGCCAAACCATATTAGAGCCCAAGGTAAAAAGAAAACAGGATTAAATAAGACCATGTTTATAAGGTACTTGGCACACAGCCATGTACATAATAAATATACAATAAACACACATCAGTATTATAAAATATTTCCCAAGGTTTCTTCTAGTTATAAAATTGCTTAGCTACCTATTGCTCTTCCAACTTAGAGTCTTCTAAAAACATAGAAACTACTCATTAAATTTTAGGCAAATATTCTGTAGTATTGGCCCACTGCCTACCATGCTTCTGAACAATACAGAATTAGTCTTATAAAAAAATTAAGAAGTTGTATTTTAAACTAATTTATATGTATATAGGTCCTAATACTGAAGTATTAATATAATTTGATAAAAAAGGTTAAATAAAATGTGGCCAGAAGAATAGTTGACTGCTTACTCTAATCACTCTAGCTTCCATTCACCCTCCCAAGTGTACATATATTATGTTTATATATATAGATAGATATACACACATTATATATATATACACACATACACATACATACATAGTGTGTGTATGTATAAAATATACATTGACAGACTGTTATATTCCTCCATGGAGCCAACTAACTGTTGGACAAAGATAAAGGGTATAGAATTTTGCCCTTGGAATCTGATGGGAATTAAAATATACCAGAAAACACAGAGGGTCTGTATCATGTGTCAAGGCGATTTCTCAAGAACAATCTAGCTTGGAGCACGAGGATTTATAATGAGAAACATTTCCATAAGAATTATTTTTAAAAAATCTAGATACATACTTAGAGCCTCACCATTCAACACTTTTCATCCATTAACACTGACCCAAAATGCATTGGAAAACACTTAAAAAGCTTTATGTAAATCCCGAGGTGCACATAAAGGCCATGTGTAATCATTTATACCTTCAGAGATTGACCCTTGGCTTGTGAAGAGTTACAGGGACCTTGTAAGATGTTATGCAAAATGCCACAGGAAGAATTGATTTTAGGGAAAGGAGTGGTATGTGGGAGGACTGCGAGAATCTTCCAGAACCACTGCTTTGGACTTCACATCCGCACTAGTCCATGTATGTACTGAGTAACTGAGCTAGAGATTGTGGACAAGCAGTGGTAAGCTACTGAAAGCCCATGGGGTCTGTTCTTTATATCCTCTGTTTGGTTTGTGTGGTGATTTATATCAGCCTGGTCTAGGAAGTGGCACTATTAGAAGGTGTGGCCCTGTTGAAGTAGTTGTGTCACTGTGGCTGTGGGCTTTAAGACTCTCACCTTAGCTTACTGGAAGTCAGTATTCTGCTAGCAGCCTTCAGATGAAGAAGTCAAACTCTCAGGCTCTGCCTGCAGCATGCCTGCCTGGATGCTGCCAGGTTCCCACCTTCATGATAATGGACTGAACCTCTGAACCTGCAAGCCAGCCTCAATTAAATGTTGTTTTTATGAGAGTTGCCTTGGTCATGGGGTCTGTTCACATCAGTAAACCCTAATAAGACAGTTTGTTTGCTTTTGTTTTTCAGACTGTCTCACTCTTGGCAAGATTGCTTTGGAATTTTTACATATACTGTTCTCAAACTTGTGGCCTGCTTCTGCCCAGTTTACCATATGCTGAGATTGCAGACATGAGCCATAGTGTCTGGTTGTCATAGACACCTTAAAAAAATCAAATATTTCTGCCATCGTTATCATTATCATGATGTACATGGTCTTGTTTTATTCCTGAGGCTGTGATAAAATACTTTGACCAAAAGCAGCAAAGTCAAGGGTTGAGGTGTTGAAGTGATGGCTCAGTGGCTAATTCAATTGTCACACTTCCAGAGGACCAAAACTTGGTTCCTAGCACCCATATGGAGTAGCTCACGACCTCCACATGTCTCCTGGTGATGTAGGCCAGAAGATAGTGTTTGGTCTCATGAAACTGAAATTATGGATGGTTTTGAGCCTTCATGTGGATACTGGATACGAAACTGGGTCATATATACAAACACCCAGTGCCCTTAATTGTTTAGCTTTCTCTCTAGCCCATCCAACACTTGTTTATGATGCTGGGCCTCTCATGCTTCTGCTGTGCCATGTACTCCCAATGTGTGGGGATTGTTGATACACACACCACTGTATTTGGCTTTTGTGTGTGGTTCTGGGGATGGCACTCAGTTTATAAGGCACTTTTACCCTCTGAGTCATCTTGCCAGCCCATTACAGTCTTCGTAAAAACAACAGAGAAAGAATAAACCAGTTTGTTCAAGCTGCCTCTGTAGGATTCCATCTGTATGACCTTGAAAAGCTAAGACTCCAGAGAGAGTAATAAGATCGGTGGAATCCAGGGAGAGCATTTGTAAGATAGTGCATCTACTCTGTATGAAGCAGTAACGTTGAATACATGTCTTTAAACATTTTTCTAGACCCATAGAATGGATAGCACCAGTAATTGCTAACTCAAGCCATCAACACTGAGAAATAATGATATGTCAGTGTGGGAGCACTAGCTAACAGATGAACCGTTTAGGTGAGAGATATTCATAACCAGTGAAGCTATGTATGGGACAGGTTAGGAGTTGTATGGCAATCATGGTATCCTTTGCTGAGTTTTACCGTTAAATTAAAATTTCTCAGAAAAAGAAATAATGTCTTAAGAGGGGACAGGAGAATAGAGCTCTATGCTTTCTATCTGTAGTTATAGAATGGGGTTGAAAGTGTCCCAGTGTTGGCTCTGAGGTGCTTTGTGGGAAGCTGATATGTGGAACAGTATCTCCTTGACTTCTGGAGAGCCAAGATTGTTCTGGCATGTGCTTCACAGTATGCAGGCACTAGAAGAAGTTTTTTTTTCCCCCAGGAAGGGAATCACAGTCTCTGTTATTACATTGTTACCCAATGTGATAATGACATAAGGAGCCCTTTCTATTCATTTTATTGTTCGTACCCAACCTGAGTTTGTAAGAGCTGAAGTTAGTACCCTCAGGTTTGTGCTTTCAGGTCTTTCATGAGTGAACTCATATCTTGAAGTCTGTTACTGGCTTTATATTTTATATTTTATTGAAAATAGATTCTTCTCTCATACAGTGCATCCTGACCATAGTTTCTTCTCCCTATACTCTTCCCAAATCTCCCTCCCCCATTCCCTTTCTACTCTCTTTTCTTTCAGAAAAGAGCAGGCTTCCGAGAGACAATGACCAATCATGACAAAACAAAACAAGGCAAAAGCCTTCATAGTAAGACTGGGCAAGGCAACACATCAGGAGGAAAAGAATTCCAAGAAGAGGTAAAAGAGTCAGAGATACAGTTAGAAGTCCTAACACCAATCGAAGGCTGGGTGCAGCGGTACCTTTAATACCAGCCTTTAATACCAGCACTCAGAAGGCTGAGGCAGTCAGATCTCTGTGAATTTAAGACTAGACTGGTCTACAGAATGAGTTCCAGGACATCCTGGACACAAAGAAACCTTGTCTCAAAACCAAACCAAAAATCAAATCAAACCAAACCAACCTAAAACCAAACCAACCAACCAAAAAAAAAAAAAAAAAAAAAAAAAAAAAAAACCAAAAAAACAAAAAAACAAAAAACAAAACAAAACAAAAAAACCCCAGAAACTATCAAGTATTACATACTCAGGGGACCTGGTGCAGACCCACACAAGCTTTATATTTGCCACTTCAATGTCTGTGAGCCTGTGTTCCCTACTTAGTAGATTCAGTGGGCCATGTCCTCTTGGAGTTCTCCATCCCTCTGAATCCTATAATAGTTCTCCCTTGTTATGTGGGATTCCCTGAACTCTGAAGGTTTAGATGGAGACCTTGAATTTATACTCACTCTCATTGCCTAGTTGAACAAGTGTCCTGTGGTAGGATGGAGCATTCTTTGGATATATGCCCAAGAGTGGTATACCTGGTTCTTAAGGTAGATTAACTTTCTGAGGGATCGCCATACTGATTTATAGAATAGTGGTGTAAGTTTGCACTTCCCCCAGCAGTGGAGGAGTGTTCCCCTTGCTCCACATTTTCACCAGCATGAGCTGTTAATTGTGTTACTGACCTTTGTCATTCTGACAGGTACAAGATGGAATCTCACAGTCATTTTAAGAATGTTGAACATTTCTTTCAGCTTTCCTTAGCCATTTAAGATACTTCTGTTGAGACTTCTGTTTATATCTGTACCCCATTTAAAAATGGGTTATTGTTTTGGTGTCCAGTTTTTGAGATTTTTTAATATATATTTCTGATATTAGTCCTCTATTGAATGTGGAATTGGTAAAAAAAAAATCCTTTTTCATTCTGTAGGCTGATGCTTTGTCCAATTGACAGTGTCTTGTCTAGCCTTGCAGAAGCTTTTTAGTTTCATGAAGTCCATGTATCAATTATTTATCTTATTGCCTGAAATATTAGTATTCTGTTCAGAAGGTTGTTTCCTGTGACAATGTGGTCAATGCTATTTTTCACCTTCTTTTTCACTGGGTTCAGTATACCTGGTTTTATGTTGAAGTCTTTGATCCATTTAGGCCAAGTCTGACTTGGCCATGTAAAAGACCATATGGCATGATTTCTTGACCCTGAAACAGAGCCAACAGGGTCTGAGCCTTCATGAGTTGCTGTGGGCATAAGGCTTGCTTGTATCATAGTGTATATATATTTACATTCTATCTTCAAGGAATGTTCTCTCTGCCAAGGTTAATGACTCCAGAATCAGAATTATGGGAGATGAGGGTGTATCTATGTCTCAGGAAAATGGCAGAATGCTGTGACCTTCAAGATAGCCATTAAGGCCGTGAGAAAGAATGCCGAAAACATGGGTTTGGAAATATATACAACATATAAGAATGCAATATGAAATGTATAAGGAGATTCACAGATCTGAAAGATCAGAGGCCGCTGCACTATGAGCCAGCTTGTCAGAAAGATACTAAGGAAGGAGAGAAGAGATTTAGGGAGTGGTGATCTTAGGGCAGGATCTCACACAGCTAAGTTTGTTTGCTTGTTGTTTATGCTTACACAGGCAGGTATATTCTCAGCTCTTATTGTCTGAGCTTGTGATTGCTGTCTCGTTCTATGAATCCAGGGACTGTGGTCAGGGGATGGTGATTCATTAGATAATCAAAAGGGAACTTGGAGTAATGACTTAATTCATATGTAAAATTAAAAATTTGGATTTGTGATCTGTAAGAGCTGAGCTCTCCAGAGATATTTTAGAATATCAACAGAAATCTGCCTGGAGCACAGCAGAACATAGAAAGCAATCCGGAAAGCTGTCTTGAGCAGAACACAAAAAGAGAATAGTCTGCAAAACTGCCTCGACCAGAACATAGGTCATCAACTTGGACCCATGATTAGACTTTGAGTAATTTGTTTCAGTGCTCCCAGACACTCCTTTTCTCAGGACCCCTTTCCAAGCTGAGGCTCTGGTTCAGAGTGGCTGTGAACTTGTAAAATGAATTGGGCAACTTTCCTTCTGTTTTTAATTTCTGGAAAAATTTGAGGAGTATTGGCACTAACTCTTCTTTGAAAGTGTGGTATAAATCTGTGCTGAACCATCCTGCCCTGGGCTTTTTTGGTTGGAATATTTTTTTCATTCATTCATTCATTCATTTATTCATTCACTCACTCATTCATTCATACATACATTCAGTCATTCACTTTACATTAAATCTACTCTTCCCTACTTTCCTCCAGCTCTCCACTGTCACTTCCCATCATATTCCTCCCCTTTTCTTCTCAGAGAAGGTAAGCCCTGGTTGAGAGAATTTTAATGACTCTATTTCACTAGTGGTTATAAGCCTATTTAAATTGTTTATTTGGTCCTGATTTAACTTTGGTAGGTGCTACCTATTGAGAAAATTATCAATTTCTTTTAGATTTTTCAGTTCAATGGAGTACAGGTTATTAAAGTATGTCCTTATGATTCTTTGGATTTTCTTCATTTCTGTTGCTATGTTTTCTTTTCCCTTTTTGATTTTGCTAATTTGAATGTTCTCCCTCTGTCTTTTAGTTGGCTTGGCTAGCTTCTTGATTTTCTCAAAGAACTAAGTCTTCATATCATTGATACTTTTTATATTATTCCCTTTTTTCCTATTTTATTGATTGCAGTCTTCAGTTTGAGTATTCCTTGCTGTCTACTCTTGCTTGTATTACTTCGTTGTATACCTTTTGTTCTTTAACATTAAGTGTGCTGGTAAGTTGTTAGCATGAGGTCTCTGACATTTTTAAATATAAGCACGTAATTTTTTAATATAGGCAACTTTCCTCTTAACACCACTTTTATCATTTTTCATAAGTTTGGGTATGTTGTGTATTCATTTTCATTGAATTATAGAGTCTTTACTTTCTTTTTTACTTATGCCTTGACCCATTTTTTATGCAGTAGAGTTTAGTTTCCATGATAAGCATTCTATTGTTTCTATTGCTGTTGTTATCCAGTTTTAATACAAGGTGGTCAGATGAAACTCAGGGTGTTATTTCAATTTTCTTCTGTCTGCTGACTTGCTTTGTGTCCAAGTATGTAGTCAATTTTGGAGAACATTTAATGAAGTGCTGAGAAGAAGGTATATTCTTTTGTGTTTAGTGACGTATTCTGTAAATATCTGTTAGGAAATTTAGTTCATAGCATCTGTTAGCTCCAACATTTCTGTTAAGTTTTTTTTTGTCTATATACGCTGTCTGTTGCTGAGAGGGGGTTTTGGAGTCTCTCACTATTAGTGTGTGATGGTTACTATGAGACTTAAGCTTTGGTAGTATTTATGTTACAGAAGCACGTGTCCTTTCGTTTTGGGCATAGATGTTAAAAAATATCCTTTTGCAGTTTTTTTTTCTTTTTGATAAGTATATTGAAGTATATTGTCTCTTTCCCCAACTCTTTTGGTTAGTTTTGGTTGGAAATCTATTTTCTTATATTAAAATGGACACACCAGCTTGCTCCTTACGTCTATTGCTTGGAATATTTTTTCCATTCCTTTACCCTGAGGTGATATTTATTCTTGATGTTGAGGTGTGCTTCATGTGTGCAGCAGCAGAATGAATCCTGCTTTTGACATCCATTCATTTGTCTGTTTTTTTATTGTAATGTTGAGACCATCGATATTGAGAGATATCAATTACCAATGATTGATTCCTTTTATTTTGTTGTTGGTGGTGGTGGTTATAGTTTGTGCTTTCTTCTTTTGGTTTTGTTGGTATGAGATTATTTCTGGTTTTTTCATGGGTGTAGTTAATCTCTTTATGTTGGGAATTTTCCCTCTAGCACTTTATGTAGGGCTCAAGTTTTAGATAGATATTGTTTAAATTTGTTTTTATTATGAAATGTCTTATTTTCTCCATCTATGGTTATTGAAAGTTTTGCTGGGTATAGTAGTCTGGGCTGATTTCTGTGGTCTCTTAGAGTCTACCTCATATCTTTCTAGGCCCTTCTGGCTTTCAGAGTCTCCTTTGAAAAGTCAGATACATTTCTAATATATTTGCCTTTATATGTTATTTGGTCTTTTCCCCTGGAAACGTAAAAAAATTTTTTTTGTTTCCTATATTTATTGTTTTGATTATTACGTGGTAAAGAGACTTTTTTTTTTTCTGGTTCAGTCTATCTGTTGTTCTGTAAGCTTCTTGTACCTTTAAAGGTACTTTTTTAGGTCAGGAAAATTTTCTTTTATGATTTTATTAAAAATATTTTCTGATCCTTGGAGCTGTGAGTCTTCTTTTCCTATTCTTATCAGACTTGATCTTCTCATAGTGTCCCAGATTTCCTAGATGTTTTGTGTGTTATGCCCATTTAGGAAGCATTCATGAACCCCAAAAGATCACCAAGAAGTCAATTCCGATGTAATCAAACTAGGGTCTTTATTTAAGCTTGAGCTCGGGCTCACCCTGCATCTATGATGCAGCAGAATGGAAGGGTGAAGTCCTGAGCCCTAAGCTGGAGAAGGTTTTATAGAACGTGTCAAGTAAGCTAGGGGGTTTCTAGCCTGGCAAGCATCTAGTTGAATGACTATTGTAAGCCAACAGATGGGTGTTCTGAAGCAAAACCATGAACAATCACAAATGGTCTGAAAGTACATCTGGAACTACCAGACTAATCCTGATTGGCTGTTGCTAGGGAGTAGCTAGGGAGTAACTCTGGGTTATGAGCCAGAGACAAGTTACGTGGTTCTTCCTGGAACTTGGGTGCAACTTGAGTTCATTTGCAGGTCAAGTTCTCAGGCCCCTTTTCTTTTAAAATGGAAGCCAGTCCCAAGATGGAGTAGGTTTGGCCTTAATGTTTTGACTGTTGTATCTATTTCTTCTATTGTGCCTTCACTGCCTAAGATTCACTTTTCCACCTCTTGTACTCTGTTTGTGATGCTTATCTCTGTGGTTCCAGTTCTCTTACCAGATTTTCTATTTCCAGAATTCCCTCAGTTTGTGTGTGTGTTCCCGTGCGTGCGTGTGTGTGCGTGCGTGCGTGTGTGTGTGTGTGTGTGTGTGTGTGTGTGTGTTTTCTTTCTTCTATTTCTATTTTTAGGTCTTGAACCATTTTGTTTTCTTTAACTGTTTATTTTTTTACTTGACTTTCTTTAAGGCATTTATTAATTTCCTCCAATTGTTTGTTTGTGTTTTACTGGCTTTCTTTAAGGGATTTATTGGTTTCCTCTATAAGAACCCCTATTGTATGCTTGGTTTTAAGGTCTTTTTCTTGTGCTTCATCTGTGTGGGAATTTCAAGACCTGCTGTGGTAGGATGGCTGGACTCTAGTGGAGACACATTTTCCTGGCTTTCATTGTCTTTGCTCTTATGCTGGTGTCTAGGTATCTGAGTTTGGGTGATTGTAAGTCTAGGTGCTGAGTTCTGGGGAGCCAGGAGAGGATGGGCTGCAGGATCCACAGGAGGCATGAGCTGGGTTTACTATTTATTTATTGTTTTGGGGACAAGATCTCATGTAGTTCAGCCCAGGCTACCCTGAATTGCACTCTATAGCCATGTATGACTTTGAATTTGTGATTTTCCTGCCTCCAGCTCCTGAGTACTAGGATTCCAGGAATGCGCCATTACATCTAGTTTTCTGTGCTGTGTTTTGATCCCCAGAGCTTCATGCTCACCAGGGAAGCATTTTACTAATGAAGCCACACCTTCACTTCTGTAATTTATTTTAAATTGTGCTTGGGAGAAGACACACCAAGACAGCTAGACATGTCGTTGAGTTTTACACTAAGTCAATGTGATAGTGAGAGATAGTTGGCATTTATTCATAAATTTACATTTAGATGAATTTAAACATCAACTATATTTATCACTGACAAGAACCAAAGGTCATTTTATAACAATAAATATTAGAAGAGACCTTCTTTGGCAAATGTCTAGTGTTCAAGATAAATAGATTGGTTAAAATATTTAGAGATATTTGTAAATTGTTGATGAACAGGATGTAAAACTTCTATGCACTCTATGAATTCAGAATGGTGTGTAATGCTTGATTGCAATATGACCCCACCCTCATCTGCCCAGGTAGATGATTCTAGTTACTTCCTAATGGCTCTAAGGTTAGCTAAGAGTATGATTGTGTCTATCTCTGCGTAATGCAAAATTAATGATCAGCATCACAGAATGAAGAACTATGAGGAATATGCCCTTGGTTGAGCATGGGCATATGTATCTGCCCTCAAGATAAATTCTTATTCGATGATGTGAGTTTGTGAGTGACAGGATTTGCCATTTGATTTACATTTACTGTATCTAGATTTGGGGCATGTAGTTTACATTGACTTGCCTCCAAGCATGTAGTAGACAATTACTGAACAGCTATAATGCTCTCTCTCTAAAATGGCAGTTCTCCAGGTACCCCCTGCTCTGTGCATGTATCTCAACATTATTTAGTTCACACTTCCTATTGCATCCTTAACAGTCATCGTCAGCCCAGAACAGGTCTTGTTCTAACACTAAGGCACAGCATCACCCACCCCAGCACTAGATTTAATCAGTAGAACAATCATTTAAAAATGATTTATTTTGCCATGAGTGGTGGTGCGTGCTTTTAATCCCAGCACTTAGGAGGTAGAGGGAGACAGAACTTTCTGAGATCAAGGCCAGCCTGGTCTACATAGTGAGTTTCAGCCTAGCTAAAAAAAAAAAAAAAAACAGGAAGGGCATTTTAACAACAACAAAACCCCTCTCTAAAAACTCTAGAAAACCAAAAAAAAAAAAAAAAAAAAAAAAAAAAGTTTTATTCAATAAGTCTTTTGCCTTTATGTATGTATGCACACTATCTTCGTGCCTGGTGCCCCATGGAGATCAGAATAAGTTCTCAGACTCCCGGAACTAGTGTTAGAAATGGTGTGAGCCAGCATGATGTAGCTATGGCAAATGAAATCAAGTCCCCTACGAGAGCAACAAGTGCTCCTAACTGCTGGGCCATCTCTCCTGCTCCAAGTCAGTAGAAGAACGATTTAAAGTAAAGAAAATATATATCCATAAGTACCTTTGGAGTTTGAGAATTCTATCACTCATATTTTAAGACTCAGTTTAATCCAGACCATAACAGATATACATGTTTATATTTATTTTTCATTATTAAAAGATCAAAGCAAATGATTTGGTAAAGTTGGCGTGAGGGTTTTCAGAAAGACCATGCATTTTTGTCTCATATAAAATTCAGTGAGTGCTAATTTCCCTATGAGGCTGGGGTATAGAAATCTAGGATTTTCCACTAGTACTTTCCGGGCAGGTCTCTCTGTGCATGGACCGAATGCTCTCCTTAGCCTATCCATTAAGAGCTGTATCCAGTGATCAGGCTTGTGATTCAGCCATTGCAAAGTAGCTCTTGTGAAAATGGAATGTGACTGTACAAGGGACAGAGAAAGGGAGATGTTCAGCAAACACAGCCCTCTACCTGCAGCTCTGAAGTGCTCATGGTATGAAAACCGCAGAGGGAATGGATGCAGGGGTAGGAGCTGCTCTCCTAAACCATGCGCTGAGATGCAGCTTCTGTGAGGAGTGTTGAGGTGGTTTTTTCAGTGCTGTGGTAAATACCACTGAGGGATTTCAAAGGAGGAAAAAATTATCTTGGCTTCTGAGTTTGGGGGTCTCAGTTTATGGTCAACCACCTCCATTGCTAAGTTACCATGGTGGAGAAAGCACCAAGAGCAGAAATTCTCACTTCGTGGCAGGTGAGAATCAACAGGAAATAGAGCATAGGGTGTAGGAAAAAGGTAGTTTCCAAGGTCATGCCTATTGACCTCTAATAGCCCCTATGTTCCAAACTTTCAGTCACCTCCTAATGATGTCATTGGATTATGAATCTCTCAGTGGATCTTATCTATTGATATGATCACAGCCTTCTCAGTTGAGGAGCAAGACTTCAACACCTGATTCACTTCTAGGACACTTTGAATCCAGACCATAAGAGATACAGGTTCACATTTATTTCTCCTTCTTTACAAAAACAGCTAAAAGATTTGGAGGAGTTATGAGTTTTTGAAAAGGACTGTTCATTATGATTACATATAAGATATCATAAGTGATAATCTCTCTGTGGACCAGGGTGAAAACCATAGTCAGGAGGAGAGATATTAGCATATTTACTAAGGCTATTGACCATAGGATTAATCCAGAAAAAAGGAATTAGATAATGTTGGGTAAAAAAGCAATCAAAGCACATGAGAAAGCTTTTAGTTGCATATTAGCGGGGTGGGATAATTTTTAGAAAACGAGATTGTCTAATAAATAAGTAGGGGTGTGAAATTGATAAAGCCTTGGTAAGTGGACTAGGCATTGCACACCATTTTCTGATCATTTTTAATGAGTTTAATGGAAAGGAGAAATCTATAAAATTCAGAAAATTGCAAAAGAGATGGAAGGAAGTAGATTCTTTTGGCAGCAGTACAGAGTCTTAAAACTCTCACTGGAGAGTCATTTGATAGTGCCTCTGTCAGGTTATGCCACAGTGGTCAACAGCAGCTGAAGGAGGGTGACCTGAACAAGTGTTTGTCCCTCGTTCATGCTGTGCATTTATAGACCGTCCCTTGAGGTCTGCATCTACAACATCTCACTACTGCATCCAGGCTGGCAGGGGAACATTGGCAGCGACAGAGGAAGCACAGCAAGGTTTGTTTGCAGTGCATTGGCTACACCATATGGCCTTTCCATAGGCAAGGGACTGGCCAGTACAGGCCCGAGACATCTGCAAGCCTAAAGGTTGGAAACGTTGTGGAATCTGGACAGATGACTCAGTACAGTGGTTCTCAATCGGTTCTGATCCTTTGGGGTCACATAGCCCATATCCTGCATAGCAGGTATTTACGTCACCACTCACAATGGTAGTAAAATGATAGTTGTGAAGTAGCAATGAAATAATTTTGTGATCGGAGGTCACTACAAGGCAAGAACTGTATTAAAGGGTTGTGGCAATAGCACGGTAGAGAACCACTGATTTAGAAGGACCTTTATATGAGAATAAATATAGGACATTTTAAATATACAAAAATAGTGTATCTTATTAGAATAAAGTGTTTCTACTGATCGATTCAATTCTAGTTTGGGAAATTATGCTGAGACCATTCCCAGTCATACTCAATCCATTATGTTCCAAGATAGCCTTCCAGCACTGGAAGTTCTGTATTCAAGACTTCAAATAATGGCTAAAACATGAAACACTAGGCAGGATATGGATCAGTGGATAATGTATTTGCTGTGCAAGTGTGAGGACCCGAGTTCAAATCACCAGAATCAACAAAAAGCCAGGTGGGGTGGGTTAAACCCAGTGCTTCTGTTGCATGATGGGAAAGAGAGAGAAACCGCACGTGGGCTAGGTAGCCTGGCAATTGCATGCAGCAGCAAAGAAAAGAGAGACTTTTTCTCAAATGAGGTGAAGGGGAAGACCAAAGACCTACAACTCCCCAGGACTCCTCTAGCACTGGCACCCCTGAGACATCCAGCCTCGCTGACTAAACTAAGCCTAGATTCTTGACTGTGATAGTCATTGTTGGACAACTCAGACTGTCGTGTGGGGACTGAGGATGGGACAGGGGGGCGAGAAGACAATGGAGTCATGTGACAAATCCCAGGGGTCAGACTCTGGAGACCAGCGTAAGCATGCAGATCTTAGTTTATTGCACAGTGCATACATGTACAGTGTTTGAGTCAAACCCAGGCCCCTAAATCCTCGGCCAATCATTTCTCGCCACACTGTCATGGTACTCCAATGAAAGCTCTGCCTAGTGAGGTAACTCAGAAGTGGGTGGTGGAGCGTTGCTATTTGTTAGGACTTAACAGTCAGCGCCTTGGCCTTGATTCCTTTTTGCTGTCTCACTGGTGTTCGGGGAGCCATCTTAGATCTAATGCTGCGTAGAGCAGATCAGAACTATTCCAGGAGGTGCAGGAACCTATGGCAGCTTGTTCTCCATCCCACAGCCTTTAGAAGGTTGACCTCCACATTCCCCAAAAGACTGTATTCTGTTATTTGCTTGTGTGTGTGTGTGTGTATGAGTGACAGACACACAGACACAGACACACACATAATCAATATTGTTCCTTTATAGTACCCTGGCTAATACAATGCCAACCATTTAAACACGGAAGAAGAAGAAATAATTGTCATTTTTACTTGGTAAGTGAAGAAACCAAGGCCCAGAAGAGTGACGTGTTTCATTTAAGGTCACACGTTTATACACAGGCAATTCTATAGCTAGCCCCCAGTTTGTTAGATGACAGTGGCTGCATCTGGGTAGTGGGGGAGCAGGAGGAAGGGCACTCACTCTACTCCATGGTATTAAACAAAGGTTTACTTGCTGCTCTTATAACAAAAACTTTAATTTTTGAAAAAATAATGAAAAATCTGCTTTGACAATTTAAAGTAATGAGGAAAATGGAGCACATGTTAGAATCTTTGGGAGGAGAGAAAAATCAAAGGTACCGGCTATCCAGGAACCCCAGATACAACAGCAGAGGGAACAAAAGCTATATTAAACTAAGTATTTATAGCAACGATGGGTTGGGCAGCCTAGTGGAGAATTCTGTGCTTTGTGACTTTCCCAGGGGCAATGGAAGAAAACACCTGCTCTCCCCACACAGAAGAAACTGACTGTGAAGCCCAGCTCAGTGAACCAGTGAATTTGTCGGGATTATTTATAGGGATTACTTCCAGGTTCCTCAAAGGCTGCCAGCCCACTAGAATGTTCCACCCCCAGAATGTCTGATTCACGGCCACCATAGTACTGAAGAAACCCCATCTCCAGTCATGGCCTGAGCTTTCTCCTCCCTGCCTGAGGGAATGCTAATAGGGGCTTCGGCAGATGGCTTTGGCAGTTCTACCTCAAGACAGAAGTGGCCATGTTCTACCTGGAGGCCACAGCTGTACCCTGCACAGAGAGGTGCATCTGTGAGCAAACATAGCTCCGCAAATGGCTACGAGGTGAAAACAAGCAGCCAGCTTCATCAACATGGAGATTTGACATCCTTTAAAAACAGAGAGACTGGGGCTGAGACATGGTTCAGCAGTTAGGAGCATACATGCACTTCTAGAGAGCTGGGTTCTGCTCCCAGCACCCACATGTCACCAACCATCTGTAATTCTAGTACTAGAGAATCCAAGGAAAGAGAAATCAAGGCCGGCTCTAGCCTCTGTGAGCCCTACATGTACTTGGTGTATTTGCATAATGAAGGTTAAACACTCATAACATTATAAAAGCATAAAAATCTTTAAGAACCACAGAATAGTTAGGCTGGAGAGTAAAACAGCCTTTGCATTTGGATGTCTGTGATAGTGTTTCAAGAACCCTCCTTATAATATTGTCAGATGGGCTAGTGCTCAGGGCATGGGTGGCTCAGGCACACACTTCGAAGATAGTTCAACGGATGCAAAGTTGCCTGTGAAGTGAGACCATCCAAGAAGCAAAGTAGATATGACTGAAAGGTCAGCAAGTGCTTATGTTGGCTGCTTTTCTATCACTGTGACCATATACCTAACCCAGATGAAGAGAGTTTTTTTTCTCACTGTTTCAAAGAGATCAGTCCATGGATGCTTGTTCTCACAGAGGTGGCCAGACCATCATGGTGGCAGGATTTTGTAGAGGGCTATATTCACCTCATGGCAGATAGGAAGTAGAGTGAGAGAGAGAGAGAGGGAGCGAAAAGGAAGGAGAAGATGTGGTAGCAGGGAAATCCTTGAAAGTTGAAACCCTTCCAGTGACCTACTTCATCCAGGCACATTCCATTCCAGTGACCTACATAATCCAGACAGATTCCATTCCAGTGACCTACTTCATCCAGACAGATTCCCTTCCAGTGACCTACTTCATCCAGACACATTCCATTCCAGTGACCTACTTCATCCAGACACATTCCATTCCAGTGACCTACTTCATCCAGACACATTCCATTCCAGTGACCTACTTCATCCAGACACATTCCATTCCAGTGACCTACTTCATCCAGACAGATTTCATTCCAGTGACCTACTTCATCCAGACATATTCCATTCCAGTGACCTACTTCATCCAGACAGATTCCATTCCAGTGACCTACATAATCCAGACAGATTCCATTTCCTAAAGTTTCCACCATCTCTCAAAATAGTGTATCCAGGATTAAGCATTTAGAAAGGTACCCTGTGGGGACATTTTGCATTCAACTCCTACCAACAGGAATCAATGAAAGGAGATGGAAGCCTCCATGAGTGGGCTAATTCAGAATTTTTTCAATCACAAATTAGTGTCTGTGACCCATGAGCCAAATCTGTTCCAAAAGTCAGGGTTGATTTTCATTGTTTTAAATATATATATGATTCAAAGGCAACTGTGTCACCAAAAAAGCCAACCAAGGCATGGGTGAGGACTCAGAACCTCGGAATCCCTGGAGATCTGTGCACAGCCTAAAGGCAATGCAGCCAGCTAAAGTGTCTTCCCTTCTCAGCAATTGCCTCTGCTTTGGGGAAAGAGAGGCCTCTTAGTCTTGTAAGTTTCATGAAGTGCCTGGGACTTGTGAGGTTCATTTATTTCCTGAGTCTTAAAGAGTTTTCCCTGTTCCTCTAAGACAGAATGCTCCAATCTGTAGAAGGTCACTGTATAACACAGGAAAAACATTAAAGAAGACACTAGGAGAACAGATGGAGTTTGTGGATTTTCTCTGATGACTCTTTCAGCTTCTGTTTGTTTGCTTATACAGGCTGTTATTGTGTAGTTTAAGATGACTTCAGATTCACAGCCCTCCTGCCTCAGCCTCCAGAGAGTTGGTATTACAGGTGTATAACACCATGCTTGGTAATATGACTTATTTTTTAGTTGGTTTGTTTGCTCCTGTCTTATACTTACTGCATATCAGGAAAACCAAATTTTTGTTGTTGTTTTCTATAAGTTACTTAATGTTTAATCACTTAGAAATGCAAATGCTTTATGCAAAACATTGTCAGTCTGTTACCAGAGTGAAAAGTTACTCAGGGCAGTTTTTGCTTTTTGTTTTTAGTTTTTTGTGGCTGAGTCTTGCTGTAAATCTAGACTAGCCTCAAGATTTTCCTGCCTCAGTCTCCTGAGTATGAGGATTATGGTCATACAAGGCTGCGCCACTATGCCTTGTTCCAACCATGTTCTCATTATATTCTACATTACTCAGAACTTAGCATAAAGATCTGATAATACACAGCAACCCCACCCTCCAGGACTTCTTAGTGTGTTACTGTGTGAGAGCACACACATAATAATGATACCTTTTTGTTGACAATGACTAGGCTGTATAGGCACATAAGAGCAATGTGAGATGAGTAGTATGGGATGAGGAATGAGGGCTGTGGCATGAGGGATGAGGGATATGGGATGTGGGATACGGGATGAGGAATGAGGGATGTGAAATGAGGGATGAGGGATGAGGGATGAGGGATGTGGGATGAGGAATGAGGGATGAGGGATGAGGGGTGAGGGATGAGGGATGAGGGATGTGGCATGAGGGATGAGGGATATGGGATGTGGGATGAGGAATATGGGATGTGGGATGTGGGATGAGGGATATGGAATGTGGGATATGGGATGTGGGATACGGGATGAGGGATGAGGGATATGGGATGTGGGATACGGGATGAGAGCTGTGGGATATGGGATGAGGGATATGGAATGTGGGATATGGGATGTGGGATACGGGATGAGGGCTGTGGAATGTGGGATGAGGAATATGGGATGTAGGATACAGGATGAGGGCTGTGGCATGAGGGATGAGGGATATGGGATGTGGAATATGGGATGTGGGATACGGGATGAAGGATGTGGGATGTGGGATACGGGATGAGGGATGTGGAATGTGGGATGAGGAATATGGGATGTGGGATACGGGATGAGGGCTGTGGCATGAGGGATGAGGGATATGGAATGTGGGATATGGGATGTGGGATACGGGATGAGGGCTGTGGCATGAGGGATGAGGAATATGGGATGTAGGATGTGGGATGTGGGATACGGGATGAGGGATATGGGATGTGGGATACAGGATGAGGGCTGTGGCATGAGGAATGAGGGATATGAGATGTGGGATATGGGATGAGGGATGTGGAAAGGGATGAAGAAAAAAATTACTGACAAAAAAAAAAAAAAGAAAGAAAGAAAAAAAAAAGCTGCCTTAGCTCTGTAGTGACTTACCTTGAGCAAACATTGCCTCAGGCAAGTGCAGGAGACTAAAGTCGGAAAGCATTTTGTTGACATTGGCAAGGACACAGGACAAATGGCTTGGAACATTTCCTGGGCCATCTTCTTTAGAAAAGTAGTTGTATTTCTGTGCTAGGATTTTGTTATACTCCTCCTGTCCAGTCTTCCTCCCTCCCTCCCTCCCTCCTTCCCTCCCTCCCTTCCTTCCTACCTTCCTTTCTTCCTTTCCTCCTCCCTACCTCCACCTCTCCCTCCTTCTTCCTTCTCACTTCTTCCTCTTTCTTCTCTTCCGTTTCTTCTTCTCTATTTTATATTTATTATATTTACATTTTATATTTTATTTTACTTATTTTTTATGTTGTATGTGTGCCCTTGTGCATAGGTACATATGTGTACTCTGTATGCAAGTATATGTATGTATCTGTGTCTTTATGTGCATGTGTGTTCATGCCCTATGTGCAGTACATATGATCATATGTTTCCCCATGTGTAGGTACATGTATGTATGCCCTTGTGTGCAGGTACACATGTGTGTGTCCTTGTGTGCAGGTCCATTCACTAGCATAGGCACATGTAGAGGTCAGAGGCTGAGGTCAGGATATTTTGCTTAATTCTTCTCCATCTTACTTTTGAGTAAGGGTCTCTCTGACTCTGAAACGTCATTGTTTTGGTTAGACTGGCTGGCCAGGGAGCCCTCTGGATCTCTCCATCTGTGTTTCCCAGTGCCAGCATCAGAGATGCACCTAACTAAAACAGACTTTCATGCAGATGCTGATGATTAGAACCCAGGTCCCCATGCCTGCACAAGCCATTTCCCCAGCTCCAATCTTGTTGTTGTCATAGTAGTTGTGTTTTCTGTCCTATATGTGTGTGAGACCATGTCAATGCATGAGGAAGTCAGAGGTCAACCTCAGGAATCCTGTCCCTCTTGTTTTTTGGGACAAGGTCTCTCACGGGCCTGGAACTCAACAATTAGGTTAGACTGGTCGACCAAAGAATACCAGGGATCTTTTTGTCTAAACCTCTCTAGTTCCAGGACTATAAGAACTTGCTTCCATGCCAGCTTTCTATGTATTTTCTGGGGATCTAAGTTCGATCCTCATACTTTGTCAGTCAGTGGTTTGAATGACAATGCCCACCATGGGTTTATATATCTAAATGCTTGGTCTCCAGTTGGTAGAACTGTTTGGGAAGGATTAGGAAATGTGGCTTTGATGAAAGAGGCATGTCACTGGGGGTGGGTTTTGAGATTTCAAAAGACTCTGATTTCTAGTGCTCCCTCCTTCCCTCCCTCCCTCCCTCCCTCCCTCCCTCCCTCCCTCCCTCTCTCTCTCTCTATCTCATGGTTGTCAATCAAGATGTGAGCTCTCATATGTTTCTTGGCTTCAGCATCATAGACTTTTGAACACATAAACCAAATTAAATGCTTTCTTTTATAAGTTGCCCTGGTCACAGCAATAGAAAACTAACTACTACAGAGAGAAAAGGTTAGATTTTGGAATTCAGAGTGAAGCAACAAAAGAAAAGGCACGAGACTCGAGTCTTACCTCAACAAAAGACACTGTGTTTACTAGTGCACACATCGAAGGGCAGCCCCTCTCTCACAGAAAGGGGAGGGAGTGAGCTGGCCAGAGTTCTTATAGGGATGCACTGGGAGCCTGGGCACAGGGAAGCTGATACAGTGTCTGAGGGCACGAGCCAATTGCAATGGCCTCCTCTTTCTGGGCTTATCTGTCCCAGTAAGGTAGTGCTATCTTTAGAAACTGTGGGAAGGATATGGTTCCTTGGTGGTAGTTGGGCAAGGACAGTAAGACTGCCTCAGTGGGACTTCTGGTTTTCTGTAGCTGGGGCATTCTATCAGCAAACACTTTGCCAACTAAGCCATCCACCCTCCATTTTGTTTGTAATCCACAAATATCAATTGATAGTAATTGTAGGTATTTTCGGGGACAGGATATGGTACTTTGAAACACTGTATAGTATAGCTATTGTCTCATATGCTTGTTAGTGGGGAGGAAACTCTAAGGTCTCCTTTTTATAAATACCCAATATGACATAGTCATCACAGCTACCCTGCCATCGGAACTAACAGAACACCAGCCGCCACCTTTCTGTGTACAGTGTTCCTGCTGCTCAGACTCTGATCCTCTACAACCTGGGTTCATTCCCTTGACCCCCCCCCGGGGGCTTCAGCCTCTGACAATCATTTCTTCCTCTATCTACTCTTTTGGATCCTGCTTCTGGGTTTTGAGTTTTGACTTCCTTCTTTGCCCTCCCTTTCTACCCTCTACTTTTTCTAAGATTCAGATCCAGGTGAGTGGCCCATGGGTTGCATCGTTTGAACCTAGATTTGTGGATTCGGGTGGTAAAGTTTGATCACCCCTACTTTTACAGATAAGGAGGCTGGGCACAGAAAGCCCAGGTGAGCACAGAAGTGTGCAGGGTGCAGGTCTGCTTCCGGAGCACTGTTCCAAGGCACTTTACAGGACTACCCACTCAGCATACAACATTCTGCCCATGCTCCATGTTTATGCTTTGCTACACCCCCAGTCTGACTTGCCTTTGTGTCACAGGAGCTGGTACAGAACCCATGACCAGGAACCTACTAAAAAGCTGAGTTAGAAACAGGAATAGTACCTCCCCCACCATTTCTCTTGCAGGCACTTTGGAAACTCTCATAAAATGACTTGGGGTGGGGCAGCCACTGGGTTAAAACTTTTCAGGAAGGTGAGTCAGCAATACTGATCTCCAGGAAAATGTTCTCACCACTGAACAATAGCAATTTTACTTCTAGGAGTTTATTTGGATTATACTTCCACATCACAGTTCATCACTGAGGGAAGTCAGGGCAAAGGCAGGAACCATGGAGGAAAGCTGATTATTGGCTTTCTTCCAGGCACACATTAGCTATATTTCTTATATTTCAATTAAAAATTTAAGAAACTGTCACAAACATTCCCAAGGTCAATGGAAGAGAGAAGTTTCCTCATTTGAGATTTCCTTCTCCCAGGCGACTCTGGTTTGTGTCAAGTTGACAAAAACTAACTAGCACAGACTTTCTCTTCAGGAAATAGTCACAGAAGTGTATGTAACTATGTGACTGCATCATTGTTTATAATGTACAATCTGGAGAAGTCCAAGTGCCCAGTAACATTGGGATAGTTCAACAAAATTGTCTTTTGAACTTTTGGCTAAGATCAACCAAAGAACTGGTTAAATAGATTTCAGTATGTTAAAATCTAGCTAATATATATCTACCTATTACCTATCTATTATCTGTCTATCTATCCTATCATCTATTTATAATCTATCTACCCTTCTATTATCTATCTATAATCTGTCATCTATCTATCTATATATTTGAGTATCTATGTATCTACCTATCTATCTATCTATCTATCTATCTATCTATCTATCTATCTATCTGTCATCTATCCATCTACCCATCTATCATGTACCTATTAGCTATCTATTAATCCACCCATCTATCATCTATATATCTATCATCTCTCTATCATCTATTTATATCTACCTCTATCATCTATCTATCCATCTATCATCTATCTGTTATCTATTAATCTATCATCTATCTATCTATCTATCTATCTATCTATCTATCTATCTATCTATCATCTACCATGTGTGTGGCACAGAATGGAGCCAGAGGACAACTGTGGGAGTCAATCTTGTTTTTCTACTATGTGCGTTCCAGGGATGGAACTTAGGTTAATAGCCATGGGGTCAAGCAACTTTATCCACAGATCTATCTTAATGGCTCAGTGCAGTAAATGTCTATAATGACACAATTTGCAACAGTGAAAAATAAAACATACTTAATGCTCAAGTGATCACCATTGGCAAAGAGGAGAATTTCATTCAGGAGGGTATTATATGTACCCCCAACATTTGTGATTTTAGTCTCAAGCTCCGTTCACTGTATAATTGTGCAAGTATGGGTACATGTGTGTGTGTGTTCTGATACGAAGCCATATCACCAGGCCCTTTCCTTCTTTACTTTCTTTATACTTCTTGGTTTTTCTAAAATATTAAGTAGTTAGCTGAGAAAAGAATTTAAATGTTTATAATTTTTAGTGACATGCAAAAGTGACAATTAAATATTATGTTTAAGTAAACAGTTGTAATGAATATTGTGAACAGTATCACTGTGTACTTTTAAACAAGTCTCTATTTAGGTAGGGGTGAGACCAGAGTGATGGCTCAGTGGTTAACAAGACCACTTGTGTGGCTTGCAGACAGGGCTTGGGTTCCCATACCTTCAGCCATTAACAACCATCTGTAACTCCAGTTCCAGAGAATCTAACACCCCCTACTGGCCTCTGAGGTCACTGCACGCACTTGGCACACAGACATACACCCAAGCAAACCATCCGAATACATAAAATAAACATAAATCTTTGAGAGGCAAGATAGGATAAAAATATCTTGTATATAAATTTAAAAAGAAAAAAGAAATAAACATGATAAGCCTTTGTTACTTTTATACATGGGCAGTGGTGATTTCTATTTCTAAAAGAACCAGTCTCGTGTTCATATTAAAATGCTTTTGTATTTATTGGTCTTTATCTTGGTCTGCTTTCTACCTCGATGCTTGTCTAAGGAAGAAACTCCAGCAGGGCTGGGAGACAATCTTCTTTTCACTCTGTTTCTTCAATGTTCTCAGTCTCTGCCTTTGTCACCAGCCAGTCTCCTCAAGGTTTCAGACCTTATTTCAGTCATATCTCTAATGCAGCTGATCTTGGAATTATCCACACCCCAATCCTGGTGAATTGCCAAACTCCTTGCGAGTTTTCTATTAGCCCATCTGGGCTCCATTTGAAGTTCTTTGTGGACAGAGGTCAGAAGCCTGGACAATAAATTGCTTCCAAGGAGTCGAGGATGGTGCTAAGCTGCAAATTGATTTTAAAACTCCATGCTGGTGAGGCTTGTGGGGACTTCAGAAGTTCCATCCTGTCTTACCAGAGAGACCATTAAGTATAGAGAACCTAGAATTCCTCACTCTGTGTGAGCTCTGCAGGGAGCAGAGCGAGCACACCGGGATGAATTCAGGGAACAATCTTGACCCGTGTTCTCTCTGACTCACTGAGATGGGGAGGATGCTCAGAGCCTGTTTGGCGATATGTGGGCTCATGACCTTGGCCTAGTAGAATTTTTTAAAAGAAATCACAACTGGTAGAAAGGCATCAAGATGGTGGTGGAGGGGGGCAGCTACTTCATAAAAATGGAAATGGTTTCCTGGAGAAAGAGAAACAGCAGAAGTCAGGTTCATTTGGAGCGTTCCAGCATATGTTCTGAATTTGAAAACATTGTGCAGAAGGAAAGCGAGAAAATCAGAGTTTTCTGCACAGCTTAGGAAACGTGTGGGCAAGTGTTTGTCGTAGGAGGACTCAATTACAAGAGCTTCTCATTCCTTTCTTCTGTCTAGATCTCTTCACCCCACGGACCCAAAACAGAACAAAAGGTCTAGGTGAATGGATTAACGACCCCATCAAATTATCTTTGCAGAGGCCAGTGCTAGGCTCCCTCTGTCTGTGTATACGGGTTTTGTGGTGGTAAGTGACAGAAACTCCTTAAGACAAACCAGAAAGAGCCATATTAGCTGTGGTCACTGAAAACCCAGAGAGTAGTGGCACTTCAGGTATGTCAGGAGTCAGGGCTCACTCAATGACATGAGGACATAAGGAATCATCAGTCTCTTGGCCTTGCTTGTCCCTGAGCAGGGTTGATTCTTTTGTGGCCCCTCTCTTAGGTGCTAGAAGAGCCATCTGGATCTAATGAGCTTACCAACCAGCAATCCTGTTTTCTTAGTAGCTCTAGCAGATGCCCACTACTAATTCTCATGTGGGCATGCCATCCCCAGAGTGGACAATGATAATGTATACTGCTATGTCAAAAGCCTTACAAATCAGCTCTCTACCAGAAGTCCTGGGCTCTGAAGATCAACATGACTGTAGCTAACATCACTACATAGCATCAAAGTAAATAACGTTGCCTGAGCTGAGAAAAGAGGGTCACAGCCCGTGTTCGTCCTTGCTGTAATTTGTTCTCCGATGACTAGCTCTTTACCACAAATCTATGACCAAGGGCTTATCACCATAGAAACTCCCTTTGAAGGGACAATTAGTGTCTATTGTTATCATTGGGGTGCCATCATCTCATCGGGAGTTGCTAATAATGGCGTTCCTTTGGTTTGCCAGGCTTTTCTACAGCCTTTGTGTTGTAACCAGTTTCCTCAGGTCATGGCCACATCAACACACTACCAGGCAGCTAATTAGTGGCTTGTCAGCTGCCCACTTGGTTATTCCAAGTCTCTTCTTCAGACTTAGCGGGGGCTCTGAGGTGCGTAAGGAAAGAAAAGCTAGTGAGGGTAAGTCTGGACTAGACAGCCCAAGAACAATATTTAGGGACTAACTCCATGTCATGAAAAAGCTGCATGGTACATGAAGTGATGACCTGCTGGCCAAAGGAGAAGTTATTATAACAGGACTCCCTTTGCTTTTGCGACTATTTTACCAGTTCTTCTGTAGAAATGATGGCTACTGCTACTAGTATAGTTTACCTTGTCCTTTCCAAAAATGATCAAGCAGGGAGCTCTGAAAATTAATGGCAGTGCTTCCCAAAGACTGGCCTTTGGATCCCTGCATAAAAGCTGCCCAAGCTACCCTTTGATGGCAAGCATCGTAATATGGTCAGCTAGCTTGAGGGAGAAAATGATATTTTTGGAACAGATATTTGAGTAAATAGGAGGAGGTTTGAAGAATTGAGAGGATCCTGGGGACAGTCACTCTACATAAAACTGTCTGCCATATATGTATGATACTTGCTGGAAATACAGGTACCAGGCTTAAAGCCAGTGTTACTAAATCTACATCTCACAGTGTAGGAGGGGTCTTCACATCTCTGCTTTTATGAGGTTCCCCAGGTGAGTCTTGTATCCATCCAAGATGATGGGGGAGGTACAGTGCTTCACATTGCTGTAACAGCACACCTGAGATAATTAACTCCAAACCAGAAAGTCTTATTTAGTTTACAGTTTTAGAGATACCACTCCGTCGCTAATTGGTTCTTGTCTTTTATGCCTGTTGCAAAGCAGACTATTTTGCTTGGGGACATGTGGTGGGGACAGCTAATAACCTCATGTGGACACAAGAGAAGGGAGAAGGGCTTCTGCTACGTGTGTGTGTGTGTGTGTGTGTGTGTGTGTGTGTGTGTGTGTGTGTGTCAAAATTTCTCCTTGAAGGACATACTACTACTGTGTTGCCAGAATTTCAGCAAGGCCTCAGCTTTTAAATATTCTATGTCCCAGGATTTTATCAGGAGCACAAAGGACCTACTCATAGTCAATATTTCAAGGATGAAAGTCCTTGCAGATTTCCAATGCCTCCAGTTACTCCATGAAATAGCAGAGTTGACTTCTTGAAGGTCATGTCTGGAAGTGGGGCCCACATTTTGTATACCCACTGTATTTGTATCCAGGCACTTCAAAGGCCAGAGAGTTTTGAGACTAAGAGTTTGGACTCCTAAATCACAGAGAAATGGATTCAGATTCCTCTCCTGGTTAGACTGGGAGTCACGAACAAATTACTCAGTGCACTAGCACATGTTCACTGTATGACACAGCAGACTTCAGGACATGCACACTCTACAGCCTGACCACTCACTGTTCCCACTCTCCGTCCTTCTAATAAACTCCTCAGACTTTACCTATGGTCCCTCCTCTACCATTTCTTTAAAAGACAATCTAGATTCCACTAAGAGAAAACGCATGATACTTGTGTTTTTCACGGTGAAGCACTGTCCTCCTGTGTAAAAGACCAGTGAAGCACTTCACATAGCTGCTGAAAATGAGGACAGCTGTGGGCTTCAGCACAGGGCAGCTGACGTGACGTCTACTGTAATGAGATAACAGTTATTATGATCAAATAACTAACACTGTACTAGGTCTATGTATCGTAGATACAATATTATATACTATAATATGTATTTATGCACGGTGCATCTAGAGATGATCCAGCTATGGTGTCTCCTTTCAGAGTCTAGGAAAGGATAAAGGTCATCAGTGCCCTTGAAGAGCATCCCAAAGCAGGAGACTAGCAAAATTCCCACTCTCTTCTTCTTTCCCCCCACCATTGAAGTTCCTGAAACCTGATCTTATCCCTGAGCCTCTGAATGGCATCTTCTATGTGCTGGACTGAGGAGACTTTCTATTCCTTCATATCACCAAAGACAAGCATCTCTCAGAAAGCCAGGCCTTTCCATAGTTTTCCTTGATTTCACTATAGATATATCCAACTAAAGCTGACTAGTGATTCCCCCACATCACCAGTGCAGCATCAAAGAATAAAATTGTCAACTTGCAAGTGTCGATGCTAGGGCGTGAGTGGCTGTCCAGGAAGGCAGTGTGCAGACATAAGAACAGCTTCAGGAGCAATCACATCATTCATCTTTATGGTCCTGGTGGCTCCACAGATGAACCACTGTATGCTAAAATTGGACAAATTGTAGGGGTAGAGAGATGTTCCAGTGCTTAAAGCACATGCTATGCAAGGTTGGTGATCTTGATAGACCCCCATGACCCAAATAAAAGCCAGTCACAGTAGCCCTTCTGTCTTTTAATTCTGTGCTCCTATGAAAAAAGAGGAGACAGACATGAGAAGTTCCAAAGGTCTAAGGTCAGCTTCTTAGTCTAGCTTCTGCAGCAGGGAATGACAGTAAACCTTGTCTCAGATGAGGTAGAGTAGGGGTTATCCTTGGACCTTCATGCATGTTTTATTCACGTGCTTTCACTATTATATATGAAATGTAGACACACACACACACACACACACACACACACACACACACACACCATGATACACACACAAGATGGAGTAAATTGTAAATTCATATGTGGTTTAATGTGCTCAATGGGCTGATGCTCTAGCTGATCAGTGAGCTTCAGATCCAGAAAGAGACCCTGTCCCCCTAATAAAGTGTACCTCAGTCACATCTCAATACAATAGGCCTCTTTAATAAGCAGCACATGGAGGGTTGTGTGGTCCCTTCTAGCACTGGCCCAGATAAGATACTGTAAGAGCTCAGCATCTTTTGCCTTCTTGCCTCCTTGTGCTGGCCATTCTGTCTACTCTGTAGCATCTTACTGTTAGGGTCATCTCTGCTCCTGCCATTCTCACTGGCATCAGAACCCAATGTCTTCAGCCTTTCAGTGTAGAGTGAAGACCAGCGACCTGCTATCAATCCTCTGCGTCTTTAGTACCAGGCTGGATCCACTGAGGCATTCAGCCTTGTGGACTGAGCAGTTAACATGTCCTCAGTGTCCAGTGAAGAAAAACATTATTGAATTATTTAGGCAGCAGCATGTAAGGTGTAATAATCACTGGGCTGGTGCTCTAGCTCAGTCAGCGAGCTTTAGGTCCAGAGAGAGACCCTGTTCCTCTAAGTAAGGTGGAAAGTAATAGAGAAAGACACCCACTATCAATGGTCTCTGCATACACACACACACACACACACACACACACACACACCATTAGATTAGGAATCACAGAACAAGGGTACCAAGCCTGACTATTGGGTAGACACTGAGCTAGGTCCTTGGATGGATGAGTCTTTGACTTCTGGGACCTCCGTTCTTTCATTGTTAAAGTGAAAGTGGTAGACCAGTGTGTGTCTGAAGTGTCATCCTGCTGAAAAACTTGGTTATGTAACAGCTTTCTGGCCAATAGGTAAATTTGTCAGGTATCAGTTTCTTCAATTGACTGTCTAACTCTGTGGTAATTCTTCCCTGTGTTTAATCGATCTGCTGAATTCTCAGATCTCAAACACAACAGACCAATGGAACGAACTTCTTCAAGCTCAGAGAAGAGATCAATGTAAGCCTAAGGTCTTCATGTTAAGCCTGTTATCAGCACCTGCAGATTCATAGGCAGCCCTCTGATGAAGGATGTTGCTAACAATGGTTCTTGAAGGTGAAGCTTACAAAGAAATATGCTCATATTTCCTTAACAGAGGCTTAACCAACCGTACAGCAGCTTAATGGACGCCCACACAGTCTCCACTGCTGAGCCATCCTGGTACGAGTTTGAGGGTCTGTGATCTTTCTCCTCTGCCCCCTTCTTACTTATCAAGTATGATTTTGGGAATATAAAACCCCTTATGTTTCTTATTTTCATTTTACAGAATTTTTTAGACAGGCCCTCACTATCTAGTCTAGGCTGGTTTTGAACTCTCAGTCCTCTGGATTTAGTCTCCTCAGTGCTGGGATAGCAGGCATGTGACACCACTCCTGTGTCATGTTTCAAATCTGTAAAGTAGGATAATGATACCATTAGTTTGAAGATTGATAGAGATGCTATTTCATGCTTAATATTGAAGACTGTCTCTGGCATACATCTTTAAAGAAATGTTAATTGCAACAATTCTCTGCCTCCTCTCTCCCCCTCTTCCCCCCCTGCATGTGTGTGTGTACAGGTGCCTTTAGAGGTCAGAGGCCAATGAAAATATCACTCTCCAAATAGCTTGTATTTTGAGACAGGGCTGGTCACTGCAACCAGATGCTCCTGAATTAGGCTACTCTGGGTGGCCAGCAAGACCCAGGGACCTGTCTGTCTGCACATGCTCAATGCTAGTAGTGTGGAGACAGGTTCTATTTTTTCAGATTTATTTATTTATTTTATGTATGTGAGTATTGTGTAGCTGTCTTCAGATACACAGGAAGAGGCAAATTGTGAACCGCCATGTAGTTGCTAAGAATTGAACTCGGGACCTCTGGAAGAAGAGTTGGTGCTCTTAACCACTGAGCCATCTCTCCAGCCCCAAGACAGGTTCTTTGTGAATTGCTGGGGATAAAAATGAGATCCTCATGTTTGCTTAACAGATGCTTCACTGACTGGCTACCTCCCCATGACTGTTTTAGTTACTAATGGCAGTGGGCAATATAGTTATTTTGGTGCATATATCATGCCTGTGAGAGAGAGGAGACTGCTTTGGGTATCTTTGTGTTTGAGGGGGCTGAGCACCCAGTAGGTTTTGGGCGGAAATCTTTTTTTTTTTCTTTTTGATAAAGTTGGAAATGATGACTAATAGCAAATGCAGGGACTCAGAATGTTAATTTCCATTGGACACACAGCCTCTGTATGCATCTTGCTGACTGCAAAGGAAATGTCACCAACTGTCAGAGATATAGCAACACATTGCTCAAACATATGTGCCAGGAAAACCAGAAAGTTGTTATTGTATGTGTGAGGGAGCCATAACCAACACAGTCAGAGAAATGCTTCTTGTTCTTCCAGGAGCTTAAGAGGACTGTGTACCAGTGACCCCTTTGGAGGAAGGTTAGAGCTTCCGCAGGTTGGTGCCCTTTCCCCTGTCTCCTGTGCAGTTGCTCTCCTCTCTGGGTACCATTTTCTTCTCCCAGGAGTGACTCATTCACTTCAAAGCATCGACGATGGCTTGAAGGCTGAGTGGAAGAAGTGTCGGAAACATTCGTGTGGGATGTTCATCATTCCCAGGATGATGAAAGCCTCTGGCTTGGGAAGAGGACAGAGCAGCTGGGGACATTACTCAAAGTGTACGCTGACTCAGGCACAATGTCAGTTTTGGTCACTGTGCTGGGAGAAGCATTTACTGCTCGTGTCTAGCTCTCTGGTCACTTGTCCAGCTTGCAAGTTTAGTTAGATGTAAATGAAACACTGCCTGGCTCTGCTTCCTGGCCTCTGAAACCCACGTCTGGGAACAGCCTGAAGGTTTGTGCTCCAGCCCTTCCAGAGTGGCAAACACGGATGCTTTGGAGCTGAGTGGGAATCAGTAACGGAGTTTTGATCCAAGTGGGTTAGCATAAAACCTGCTGGAATTTACCTGGCACCTGGGAACATTCTCTTTCAGTAATGAGGAAAATTCTGTAATTAGACTTTGCTGGGTTCTAACCCAAATGCGGTTGTCTCCTAGCCGTATGTTTTTAAGTGAGTTTGTCTTCTTTTTAGTGACAATTGACTTCTTAAGCTGTCGTAGAAATTGGCTCTACCTTTAGCATGCAGAGTTTCTTTGATGGCTCAGGTCACTGAGACACTGACAGTAGGGCTGTCAGGCAAGCGCAACTCCAGGTGCTCTCCTGCAGGAAGGACTCTTGCTTACTTTAGGTCCCCCTGACTGAGATGAACAGCAGCTACTTCAGACTCCCAATTGTCCCTCTGCCCAGGAGTCAGATTCCAGGGAGGGAGAAAGCACTCAGCCCTATCAGTTACATTCTGTCACTTGGATGGAAGGAAGGATGGGAGAGGACATTTGCCAAATAGTACGCACATGATGAAAGATAATGGTCTATAAGAATTAGGGACTTTAGGGGTCCTCTAAACAAAACTGTACAGATCTAAATTTCCCAAGATCATTAAATGAGATCATGTTATCAAGTTAGCAGCACAGTGCCTGACCCAAGACTAGCTTTTCAGTGAGCTGGGGTGGCAAATATGTAGTTTCGGGGTCAGACTTGCTCTTTTCACAACATGGTCCTGACCTGGTCTCACAATCTCAACCGTGCCTCGCCCCAAACCAAACAACAGTACTAAATGAACAGAAAAACTAACTTAGTGTTGTAAGAACTCACTAAACCCTGCCACTTAAAGTTGCCACACCACCTCTGCACCAAGAAATTAAGGGCCAAGCCTGTAACACATGATTCTTTGGGGACAAGCCCTGTGCAGACAGTATCTAAAGCCAGATCTACAAAACTCATGTCCTACCTTATGATAAAGAAACTGTGAGTCAAGAGCTCTACACCCTTGGTCTCTGAAGTAAAAACTCAGAAAAATAATTACAGATCATTTTTCCCCTTAGCCATTAGAGTTTTCTTTAAATATAACAAAATAAAATATGAAGCAATACATCAGAGTTGAATAGGATAAACACAGAGAAGGAAAAGTCCCCTAGAAAAGGGACAGCAATCGGAGACTCCCTTGTTTGCACTCAGGAATCCCATAAAAACACTAAGCTGGGAATTGCAATACACATGCAGAGGACCTGGCAGAGGTCCTGGGCTTGCTGCCTTTGAGTGTTGAAGTCAGTTGCTCAGTTGATTTAGAGGTGTGCTCCACACCCTTCAGCCCTTACACTCTTTCTGCCTCTCCCCCTGCCCTCAAGGGTTCCCTGAGCCCTGAGGGGAAGGATTTGATAGAGAGATCAAAGACTCTCCCTGAGTGTACAATGTCTGGCCATGGGTCTCTGTATTTGTTCCCACTGCTGCAAGATGAAATTTCTCTGATGATGGCTGAGCAAGGCACTAATTTTTTAGTATTGCAGGATGTTATTAAATAAAAGAGTCACTTAATTGCTATGTATGTTTGTTTTCCTAATAGTATAATTTGGTTTTACCCTAGATCCCTGGGCTATCAAGTTTCAGGTTCTATGTCACCCAAGCAGTGTTGGGCATGGATCACATGTCATGGCCTTAAATCAAATCAGATATTGGTTGGTTACTCCCACAAGCTTTATGCCACCATTGCCCTAGCATATCTTAGTCGGGACTCCACTGTAGAATAATGTGTCTGTGGATGGCTTGGGGTTTACATTTCCTTTTGGTAACATGCAAAGTACTTCCCTGTCCCAAAGATGCTAGTACTTATGGGTAAAGGCTCTACGTAGGGATCAGCTCAACTTCTCTATGTTCAGTAAGTTGTGTGTGTGTGTTGTTTCCAACAACCTATTGTCCTGACTACAGCCTGGGTTGTTTGGGATTCTGAGGGGACCTCTAAAACCAGCAATTCAATTAGATGTAAACCAACCCTGCACTGGAAGTTTCATTTGGTGACAAGACATGGTAAGCTGGAACTCAGTCTTTCCCCAGTTTAATGATCTCATTTAGACCACCTTCATCTACCTACCTACCTACCTACCTACCTGTCTGTCTGTCTGTCTGTCTATCTATCTATCTATCTATCTATCTATCTATCTATCTATCTATCTATCTATCTATCTATCTACCTACCTACCTTCTACCTACTACCTACCTACCTACCTACCTACCTACCTACCTACCTACCTATCTATCTATCTTTCTATCTACCTATCATCTATCTATCATCTATCGACACTTCTACTGCATTCGGTGTCCATACTCTCCCTCTAATAACTATTAATCTTAGTTGTCTCTTCCCATAGTCCTTTGTCAGCCTGCTCTTTCTCCACTGTCACTTGATCCTCTCATGCATGCTACCCGCCACCCCATCCATCCATAACTATATTCTATTTCTGTTTCCTAACAAGATCTATCTGTACCCCTCATCTCTTACTCTACAGCTATCCTCTGGGGCTCTATGGGTTGTAGCTTGATTATCATTGTCTAAATATCCACTACCCCATATAAGTGTACTAATCTTTCTGGGTCTGCAATACCCCATTCAGAATGATATTTTTCTAGTTCCATCCATTCACCTGTGAATTCTATTGTGTTATTTTCTTTAAGTGCCAGGGTAATATTTCATTGTGTAAATATTTCACCTTTTCTTTATTTGTCCTTTTGGTGAGGAACATCTAGGTTGTTTCCATTCCCTGGCTATGATAAATAAAGCAGCAATGTGCATGGTCAAGCAGTGTCTCTGTGGTAGAATGAAGTGTCCTCTGGGTTTATGCCCAAGAGCAGTAAAATTATCATTACTATTGTAAATGAGACCTCAAAGTAGTTTTGCTTTACATTTCCCTGATGGCTAAGAATTTGAACTTTGGTGAGGGGTAATAAGTATGGGTCTATTTGGATTTTTCTACATATACCCATTCACCATTTGTTGAAGATGCTGTTTTCTTCCCATATGCATTTCTGGTTTCTTTATTAAATAATCAGGTGTATAGAGGTGTTATCATTTGTATCTGGGTTTTCAATTCTATTCCTTTGATCAACATGTCTGTTTTTGTATCAATGGTGCCATGTTTTTATTTCTACAGTTTTATAGAATTACTTGAAATTTCCACAATTCTTCTGTTGTTCAGGATTATTTTTTTAACTATCCTGGGTTTGTTGTATCTCCATATGAAGCTGAAAATTGTCCTTTAAAGATCAACTAGAGGACACGTAGACAGCGTTTCTCTCCTAGATATGGCATGTTCATCTCCATCCCCATTCCTCTTCCATTCATGACCTCTTTTTCTCTAATTACTATTTTTATATGCATACACCTCCTACACATATACAATGACTGGGTGATGCAGGAGTCTATAGGAAGGTGTCTTGCTGTTCACACGTATTGTAGATGATAGCCATACAGAGGACTGGCCCACCAGGCGTGATGTCTCCCAACATTGGCTAGCTGACAGCTCAAATGCTGCTATGAATGCTGGCCTCTGGGGAGGCCTCATTAGCATTTCGAGACTCTAGACATTCCTCAGATGAGTCACAGTGGCTTCTAGCAGAGGAAGTGTGGAAGAACATAGCTCAGAGTTGATAAATGCATTATCTCTCTCTAGCTCACCTCATGTTTCCCGTGTACTTGAAACCATAGTTTTCACCATTATTCTTTTCACCGGGAAGGTCGATCCAAGATTTTAAGCACGAGAAGGAGATCACACTGTGAGGATTCTGACATGGGTGCAGCACCTAAAGTCAAGAAGGTGGGTGTGAAGCCACACTGTGTGCCTGGGACCCTGGCAGCCTCCCTGCTTGGAGGAAAGCCAGACTGGGAGAGTGAGTGGTGCTTTCACGAGGAGCCGGTGTGGGTGACAAGAGTTTGCCAACTTGTTTCTCAGTACTCCCACCCCCACACTGGGCCTCAACTTACTCCAAAGTGTTTTAAGTTAGAAGTTAGAGGAAATAAAGTTTTAGAAAGAAAAGAATGTGGAAGTACAGAGAACCAGCAAGGAAAAAAAATGTTTTTTAAACCACAAAGGACAGAAAAGCATGGTATATTTAGGGAATTAATGTCTGCTGGAAACAAAGGTATGATGACCTATGAAGCTAGCAGAGGGTGGGGCCAGGCACCAAGATGCTGTGGGCTGTGGTAGAAAGGGGAAGGCAGTGGAAAGGTGCCAGTCTTCGGGGCCAGGGCTTTCCTACATACTGACTTTGTGATTTGGGTGGTGTATTTCTTTGTTCTCTCTCTCTCTCTCTCTCTCTCTCTCTCTCTCTCTCTCTCTCTATATATATATATATATATATATATATATATATATATATATATACACACACACACACACACACACACACACACACACACACACACACACAATCATATTATATAAATAGAAATTGCTATTGTGGTGAAGATTAATGTGATTAAGTACACAGAACCTTACTGATAATTGATGTTTTTGTATATTTTACAAGCTTCACAAGTATCCATTCCCTTCTCCCTCCTCAGACTTGAAAAGATGTCCAGTTCTACTCTTAGACAATTGTTCTTTCTCCTAAGTTTACGTTTGTCAGATGCTTACTCTTTGTGTTGTCATGGACCATGGCCCGGGCTCCTGGCTACAGGGGCAGACTGTACAGTTCTTTGCCAAGTTCATGAAGATATGTTTAGTCCTACTTGGCAATAGCTGCTGAATTTCTAAGATGGTAAAAGGCTCACCTTATGTTCTTGGTTAGTTTCCTTTTTGTGTTTCTTCTTTTGTTGATAGGAGCTTTTCTGCAACAGATCCCCGACTATCCCACATCTGCACCCAAACTCTTGGCATCCAGCCAGTCTCTACCATAAAACATCTCTCATTCAACTACTGACCTCTGGTCTAGTAGTAAACTTTAACATTCCTTACTGGTGCATATGGACACATCTGGATTAATTCAGGTCATCTGTTGCTGAATCAGCCTGTATTTCCTGTTTCTTCATTTTTGTGCATCAAAATGAGAGGCAGTCAGGGAAGGGGTCTCATGCAGCGTTTCAGTGTGATGTTGGACTTGAATCCCAAGGCTACCGACTCCTCTCTCAAGCTTACAATGCATCCCCACTGCCCCATCCAGACCCATGATGCCCCAGGGGAGCCAGTACCCTAGTTCACCCCCTCCTTTCTGCTTCCTCTGGTCCCCTACTCTACCCACTCTGTACCCTATACAGACATCTCCCAACTATACTCACACCCTTCACACTTTCTGTCTGGGCAGCTAGAAATGTCCTTCTGTGACATCTAGTTTCCTTGGTTCTTCTGCCTGGCAGTAAATGGGGATCCCTTCCTACATCATGCTTTACATTTGAGAGATTAAAGGGAAATTCTAGAATACCCTTTTCTTGTTCTGTTCAGCCTGGTTCCCAAGATCAATGGTGTATCTTGCCTTGCAAGGATGGTGATGGATGGAAACCCCACCAGAGGAGGTTGGATTGTGAGACTTCTCAGTTGGATTCTCTACATTCTCTCCAAAGAGTGGCTTCTTATGCTCCTGGAATTCTTCATAATAATAGCTGTACTCAGTACTCAGCAATCAGTCAATAATGGATGGTACTATGGGAATGAGAAGTCAGCTAGGCATGGGGAGGGGGAGACATTTTTGTTGTTTTAATTTTTCACTTCCAACTCCTTCTGATCCCTTTCTTTGCCTGACTCATTCAAAGACTCTGTGTGCCATATGCATTTATGCAACATTGTCCTAACTCCTTCAGAATTAACCATAACCTCAAAGGAAGCCAGACAGCTCAACAAAGCAGCTGTTTATCAGCTGCCAAAGTCAGCTTCTATAGTAGAAAATGCCAAACTTGAATTTGATGGCCACAGCTGAAGTGGTATATGCATTTATTGCAAATTTTCTGAACTTTGACACTGTTCAAATTTGGGGGCTAATAATTAGGAGTTGTCCTGTGCTGCTGTGGGATGCTTAGCAACTTTCTGGATTAATGTATCTAACTCATACATTAGATGCCTGTTGTTTCTTGACAGTTTGACCATCAAAATGTCCCCTGCAGGATAAGTTGTTCCTGGTGGGAAACTACTACTGTGATGTTGATCTGCTACTCAGGAAAAAATTGGAACTAATATTCAACGATTCTAAGACACATTGTACATGATTTAAGGAAAATTCTCAAGTTTAATAATTTTAATATTAAGTAAAATATTTACAAAATAACCACCATATGATTTTTAAATTGCTAGTACATAGATTTTGGACTTAGCTCCTTCTTAAAATCAATCAGATATTACTGCAGCTGTTAGGAAAGTATCTTGACATGGCTGATTATTAAAGCAAGGTGCCGACAATTCCAGATTCTTGCTTTAGAACAGTATCTCTGATAGTTCTGGAAAGGACTGACTGAAGGAAACAAACTTGGTGGTAGCAGGGCACTTGGAGTTTAGCCAGAGAGCTCCAGCACTCATGGGGTATCAGAACTGTCAATGCCCTGGTTGGAGTGGATGTAATTAGTAGAAATTGAGGCACCATTCAGACAGTTCCATCTAGAATGACTGGTGGGCCAATGGTTGAAACTGCAGCCAACATTCAGTTTGCAGGCCGTTGTAACTATATAGAGTTTACCAGAAAGAACGTTTCTGTTTCCAACCTTGGCAGGTAAATCCTGCTCCAATCATGGGCAGTTTAGAATGTGTTAGTATTGCAGCCATTGATTTCTTGAAGACGTTGGCTGATACAGAAACATCATTCACAATGCACAAAGTCAACTCTTTGTTAAATTGCAGTAACTTATTGCCCAATATCAGCATAAACGTTTCCAGGGAAATGATGGATTGAGTTTTGTACTGCTGTCCTGTTCTAGTTCATTATTTACCTGCTTTAGCAGAAGACATGGCTCCTAAACACCTCAAAACACAACGGTGCTGCTTTGTCACTGTAGACATTTTGTTCAATTTGCATTCCATTGGGTGAGAAATGGCAGTGGTTGTTGCAGAAGTTAGAGCTTGCAACTCATGTGGATTAGTCTTTCTTGAAGCAAGAGAGCCATATGCAGTGAGGTTTAGCAACTACAGCAATACCTAATTTTGAGACAGAACTTTTGTGTGCTTTTGTTTCTGTTTTGAACTGCAAGCTTTTGAAGGCTTCCTACTTATCAGCCATAAAGTATCGATCCATTTTATAGCTTTTTCAGGTGTGGACTTTTAAAAACTTATAAATTGATTCCCTATGAGTTTCACGTCATGCACCCAAGTCCCACTCATTTTTCTGTCTGCTTGTATCTGGTCTCCACCCTTGGAACACCCCCTAATAAACAATACACAGACAAACACTCATCACAAACATAGCAAAGCATAGAAAGCATCTGGCTGTGGAAGCTGCAGTGTGTCACAGTGTGTCACAGTGTGTCATAGTGTGCCCCTCTGTCCACAAGCCTTCACTTCAAACGTTTACTGCAATGTGCCAGTGGTTTGGCTTGATGTCTCCAGTTACTGTCACGTCATCACTATGGGACCTTCACTGGGACACCTCCCAACTCTGTTGTGGAGAGCCTGTAGTTTTGGATAAGCAGGACTAGCCCAACAGTTCATAGATGATGTAAATTGGGGGTGGACCATCTCAAAGCCATGGATCTGGGCCTGGGTGGCAGCTGATCAGGTCAGCCTGATGACTCTCCCTTATCCACACCACCAGGGTGAACTCTCTACCTCTGCTCCAGTTGAGGCCACTTACTGCTGTCACCCACAGGAGTCAGGGACAGCTCTTCTGCTCTTGTGCCCTGTGGCTGGCTCTCCTGCACTCATGCCCATCCAAAGCCAGCTCCATTGTGCTGCCAAGTCAAGGTGGGAGGCCCACTCTTCCAAGTGCTGCAGCCTGTGAGGGGCTGGGCAGCTCTTCCTCTCATACAGTCCCAGAGATGGCTCATTAGTGCCTTTCCCATCAAGGCCAGATTCACTATGTTGCCCACACAAGGAGCAGGGTGTATTTATTCTCTTGACTTATAAGGCTGGTGAGAGGCAAGGCTAACTCTTTTGTTCTCTTGATTTCTGGAGCAGCTCTCTGGATTAATGCTGGTGGCAAGGGGTCAGGGGTTGGAGAGGGTATCACCTCTGTCCACTCATGACCTCTGAGCAAAGGAGTGGCAAAGCCAGTTCTCCCTTGCACCCACATCCATGGGGATAGCTTATCTGCATGTCTCCACCAGGCCAGCTCTACTATGCTGCCCAGGTGAGGGCTAGAGCCCATTCTCTGGAGTGGAGCACTGCAGTTAGTGAAGGACCAGGGCCAGCTCACCAGCTCTTATGACTCTAGGGTCAGCTCTCCTGAATACTGCATCATTTCTGCTCCCAGGTCACCTCGTGATAGAGGAGTGGCAGGGACAGCACTCTCACACTCTTGCCCTCAGTCCAGCTCACCACTCTTATGAATATTTCTCTGTTTAGTCCTTGAGAGCTCTGGGTGATCTGGTTAGTTGATACTCTTGGTCTTCCTAAGGGGTTGCAATCCCCTTCAGCTCCTTCAGTCTTTCTGCTAACTCCTCCATTGGGGTACCCAGGCTCAGTCCAATGGCTAGCTGTGAGTATCTGCAGATATCTTAGATGTTGGTGGAACCTCTCAGAGGACAGTTATACTAGGCCCCTGTCAGCGAGCACTTCTTGGCATCAGCAATAGTCTCAGGTTTGGTGTTTGCACTTGGGATGGATCCCAGTGTAGGGTGGACTCTGGATAGCCTTTCCTTCAGCCTCTGCTCTATTTTGTTATTGTTGTTGTTATTGTTGTTCCTGCATGTCCTTTAGAAAGGAACAATTCTGGGTTGAAATTTTTGAGATGGGTGAGTGGCCCCATCCCTCAATTGGGGGTCATACCTATCTATTGGAGGTAATCTCTATAGGTTTGTATTTTCCCTTTGTTGGGTATTTCTGCTTATGTAATCCTCACTGGGTCCTGATAACATTTTGCTTCCTTGATGTCTGAGACTTTCTAGTGGTTCCTCCTTGTTCCCCACCTGCCACTGCTACATATTTCTATTCAATTCTTCTGGTTCTCTGGACTTCTCTCTGTCTCTTCTGATCCTGCCTCCCTTCCGTCCACCCTTCCTCTACCTGCTGTGATTTTGTTCCCCTTTCTAAGTGGGATTGATGTATCTACACTTTGCCCTTCCTTCTTGTTAAGCTTCATATGGTCTGTGAGTTGTATCATGGGTATTCTGAGCATTTGGGCTAATAGCCACTTATCAATAAGTATATACCATGTTGTGGAGAGCGGCTGTGGCGGCAGTCCCAAGATGGTGCTTGGGACTCAGGCCAAGTCTTGTGACTAGCACCTGACTTCCTCCTGTCCCCTGCCCCAGATGAGCCACTCCCACCATGCGAGCTTCGCAGGCGCACCCATTATGTGAGATCAGGCCAGATGGCACGGACCTATGAACTGCAGCCACGCAACATGGACTGAGGAGGTGGAATTGAGAGAGGATAAAAGGGACTGTGCTTGGGAGCGGAGAGGAGAGAGAGAAAGATTTTCACTTGCATTCTGTAAGGTTCCTGAATAAACCGCTTTGAGAAGAACGCTGTGTCGTCGCTCCTTTTCTGCTAGTCGGAGATGGTAGCGACACCATGTGTGTCATTTTGGATATGGATTACCTTACTCAGGATGGTTTTTTTTGTTCCATCCATTTTCATGCAAAATTCATGAAGTCATAGTTTTTAATAGCTGAGTACTTAATTGTGTAAATGTACCACAATTTCTGTATCAGTTCTTCTGCTGAAGGACATCTGGGTTCTTTCCAGCTTCTGAATAATTAAGGCTGCTATGAACATGGTGGAGCATGTGTCCTTGTTATATGTTAGAACATTCTTTTGCGTATATGCCCAGGAATGGAATAGCTGGGTCTTCAGGTAGAACTATGTCCAATTTTCTGAGGTACCATCAGACTGATTTCCAAAGTGGTTGTACCAGTTTATAATCCCACCAACAATGGAGGAGTTTTCCTCTTTCTCCACATATATGCCAGCATCTCCTGTCACCCGAGTTTTTGATCTTAGCCATTGTGAATGGTGTGAGGTGGAATCTCAGAGTTGTTTTTATTTGCATTTCCCTGATGACTGGCAATATTGAACGTTTCTTTGGGTGCTTCTTGGCCATCTGAGATTCTTCAGTTGAGAATTCTTTGTTTAGCTCTGTACCCAACTTTTAAATAGGGTTATTTGTTTCTCTGGAGTCTAACTTCTTGAATTATATATATATATATATATATATATATATATATATATATATATATATATATATATGATATCAGCTTGCTGTCAGATGTAGGGCTGTTGAAGATCTTTTCCCAATCTGTAAGTTGCTATTTTGTCTTATTGACAGTATCTTTTGCCTTACAGAAGATTTTTAATTTTATTAGGTCTTTTTTGTCAAATGTTGATCTTAGAGCTTGAGCCACTGGTGTTCTGTTCAGAAAAACTTCTCTCATGCCTATGTGTTTGAGGAAGTTTCCCACTTTCTCTTCTATTAGGTTCAGCATATTTGTTTTTATGTGAAGGTCCTTTGATCCACTTGGACCTAAAATTTTTACAAAGAGATAACGATGGATCAATTTGCATTCTTCTACATGCAGACTGACAGTTGAACCAGCACTATTTGTTGAAAATGCTTTCTTTTTTTTCACTGGTTGCTTTTGGCCCCTTTGCCAAAGATCAGGTGACCATAGGTATGTGGGTTTATTTATGGGTCTTCAATTCAATGATCTACCTGTCTATTTCTATACCAATTATTGCTTTGTAGTATAGCTTGAGGTCATGGATGGTATTACCCTGAAGTTCTTTTTATTGTTGAGAATGTTTTTTTTTTAATTCTGGTATTTTGTTATTCCAGAAAAATTTGAGAATTGCTCTATCTCTGTGAAGAATTGAGTTGGAATTTTGATGGGGATTGCATTGAATGTGTAGATTAGCTTTGACAACATGGCCATTTTTACTATGTTAATCCTGTTGATCCATGAGCATAAGATATCGTTCCTCTCTTGAGATTTTCTTTGGTTTCTTCCTTTTTTGAGATACTTGAAGTCATATAGATATTTCCCTTGTTTGGTTAGATTCACACCAAGATGTTTTATATTTTTTGTGACTATTGTAAAGGGTGTTGTTTCCCTAGTTTCTTTCTCAGTCCATTTATTCTTTGTGTAGAGGAAGGCTACTGATTTGTTTGATTTAATTTTATATCCATCCACTTTGGTGAAGTTGTTTATCAGGTATAGGAGTTTACTGGTAGAATTTTTGGGCTCACTTATGTATATTATCATATTATCTGAAAATAGTAATATCCTGACTTCTTCCTTTCCAATTTGTATTCCCTTGATCTCCTTTGATGTCTAATTTCTCTGGCTACAACTTCAAGTACAATTGAACAAATAGGAAGAGAGTGGGGAACCTTGTCTTGTCCCTAATTTTAGTGAGGTTGCTTCATGTTTCTTTTTATTTAATTGGTGATGTTGGCTACTGGTTTACTGCATATTGCTTTTACTATATTTATATATCGGCCTTGAATTTCTGATCTTTCCAAGAATTTTAACATGAAGAGGTGTTGTATTTTGTCAACGGCCTTTTCAGCATCTAATGAGATAACCATGTGTTTAATTTTCTTTGAGTTTGTTTATATAGTGTATTACATTGTTGGATTTTCATATATTGAACCATTCTTTGAATGTCTGATAGAATTCTGTCCTAAACCCATCTGGCCCTGGGCTTGTTTTGGTTGGGAGACTTTTAGTGAATGCTTCTATTTCCTTAGGGATTTTTGGACTGTTGAGATGGTTATCTGATCCTTATTTAACGTTGGTACCTGGTATGTGTCTAAAAAATCAGTTTTACCTAGATTTCCAATTTTATTGAATGTCATCTTTTGTAGTAACTGATATATTTTTTAAATTTCCTCAGTTTCTCTTGTTATGTTTCCCTTTTTATTTCTGATTTTGCTAATTTGTCTCTGTGTCCTCTGGCTAGTCTGGTTAAGGGTTTATCTATCTTGTTAATTTTCTCAAAAAAAAAAAAAAAAAAAAGCTCCTAGTTTTTTTTTTTTTTTAATTCTTTGTATAGTTTTCTTTGTTTCTACTTGGTTTATTTCAGCCCCGAATTTGATTATTTTCTGCATCTACTCCTCTAAGGTGTATTTGCTTTTTTTTTTTTTTTTTTGTTGTTGTTCTAGAGTTTTCAGATATGATGTTAAGCTGTTAGTTTAGAATCTGATAGAATCTCTCCAATCTCTCTCTTAAAAAAAAAAACTCTGCAATTATTAGTTTATTAGTATCATCCAGGAATCATGTTCAGTATTCCTCTTCCAATTACATAACAAACGCAACTGTAAAGTACCCAAATCAAAATGATATAACAATAATCCATCACAAAAGTGCAAAAAAAAAACACTGGCACTTTTAGAGACCGATAATCTCAAAATACCCCACAAAATTGCCAAATTGTTCCCTAAACTAAGCAGATTAAACATGATTAATGAATGAGTTTGGGTTTTATAAAAAGAGCAAATGGATTGGACCACTGGAACTAATATGCAAAGTTTATCCTCTTCCCTTGTATCTGATTTATAAACGGACAGACCACAGTATAGGAAAATATACCCTTCATTTTAAATGTGGCATAATTTTAAAAGCTGGCCCAGCTAAGTAAATATACCTTTAATAAGTCAAGTTTCCTGAGCAAACCGTATGTAAATAGAAGGGCAGGAGCATTATAGCAGCTTCTCATGATATCCTTCTCTGGGACTGAGGAAAACAAAGAGCACGAAGTCTTGTATTTTAAGCTCACACTTTTGGGGATACATTCTCAGGTCTTCTTTAGTAGGGAAACTGCAAAATATAACTGTCATTACAGAGTGATGGCAGTTAGAGGAGAGTCCTCACGTGAGGAGAACATACTTCTCTATTAGTCCTTCAAGGACAGGCTTTCAGATTGCTCGATTCTAATAGTCCCATGGTGTGACAAAACTGACCACTCCTTGCTGTGCCAAGTAGGTTATATCATCTCTTATCCAACTGATCATGGTTTTGGAGAATTCAACTATGGATGGAAATGTTACCCCGACTACAATATGCAGGGTGTGTGAACAAAAGCTTTTTTCCAGCTAACTGTATGAAAAGATACGCACTGTAATAATCCATGTGACCCAAAATGGGCAAAAGCAAAAGACTAGCTTCCCCTGGAGAAAAAAACTTTCAGACCTATGAAAAGGACAACAATACTAATAAAAAAATGTATTTACTTAGAAGCATTCAGAATGTCAACAAAACAGCCACGATTTTTTTTTTGAGGTTACAGAGTGGTATTCAGTTAACAGAACAATTATCTTTGTATAAGCTGCATCAGAAACAACTGAAGATGAAAATAAAAAAAAAACCCAAAATAAAACCAAAAGAATAAAAAAAACAGAAAAAAAAAAAAAAAAAAACCAAACCAAACTACTGTCCCCACATATAACTAATTTGTGCTGTGCACCAACAAGAAACTGCTTTAAATTTCCATGCCAATTTACAACCCCCAGACTGTGCCAGGCAAAGGTAGTGGCTATTGAAAATACCACCAGGACAGGGCTATCTGAAGACACATTCGGTAATGTGTTAACTATACAAAAAAAAAAAAAAAAAAAAAAAAAGACACTGTACAGTTTAAAAACAAATCTTACACAACCTTACATTTCAATTTTTTTTTAAAGGAGTGAGTTATGCACATGAGGGTTAAATGATTTATAGACACGATAAAAAAACTGCGCTAGAACCAACTTATTCACCATCATCATCCTCATCTTCATCTTCATCTTCCTCCTCCTCTTCCTCATCCTCTTCATCCTCCTCATCATCTTCCTCTTCCTTCTTTTTCTTGCTCTTTTCAGCCTTGACCACCCCCTTTTTCGCTGCATCAGGTTTTCCTTTAGCTCTGTAGGCACCAATATCCTTCTCATACTTCTCCTTCAGCTTGGTGGCCTTCTTCTCACAGGGCTGCTTGTCATCCGCGGCAGTGTTGTTCCACATCGCCCCGACTTTCTTTGCGACATCACCAATGGATAAGCCAGGATGCTCACCTTTGGTTTTTAGGCAGTACTCAGAACAGAACAAGAAGAAGGCCGAAGGAGGCCTCTTGGGTGCGTTGGGATCCTTGAACTTTTTGGTCTCTCCTTGGTGGAGGATGTAGGTTTTCGTTTCTCTTTCATAACGAGCTTTGTCAGCCTTTTCTTTAGCAGACATGGTCTCCCACCTCTCTGAGTACTTCTTGGAGAACTCAGAGAAGTTGACAGAAGCATCCGGGTGCTGCTTCTTGTGCTCCTCCCGGCAGGTTTGCACAAAGAATGCATATGAGGACATTTTGCCTCTCGGCTTCTTATGATCTTCTTTGCCCGTGTTTAGTTGATTTTCCTCCGTGAGGCAGAGAGTCGCCAGTGCCTGTCCGCTCTCGCTCGTCCCGGCGCTGTCTCTCCTCTCCAATCTCTTGCGAAGTCACTCAGAGCTATGAGTTTTCCTCTTAGCACCGTGTCCCAAGCGATTGGGTATGCTGTGCCTTCATTTTTGTTAAATTCTAGAAAGTCTGTCTGTCTGTGGTTCTTTCATTCATTCTTTCTTTTTCCTACCTCCCTCCCCCCCCTCCCTCCCTCCCTCCCTCCCTCCCTCCCTCTCTCTCTCTCTTTCTCTCTCTTTCTTTCCCAACCAAGTTATAAATGAGTATGGAGCTGTTTAGCTTCCCTAAGTATGTAGACTTCCTGTTGCTTTTGTTGTTAATGAAGACCAGCCTTAATCTGTGGTTATCTGATCGAATGCATGGGATTAATTCCATCTTCTTGTATCTGTTGAGGCTTATATTATGTCCGATTATATGGTCAGTTTTGGAGCAGGTATCCTGAGGTGCTGAGAAGAAGGTATATGCTTTTGTTTTAGGATGAAATGTTTTGTATATAATTGTTGAATCCATTTGGTTTATAATTTCTGTTAGTTTCACTGTCTGTTTAGTTTTTGTTTCCATGATCTGTCCACTGGTGAGAGTGGGGTGTTGAAGTCTCCCACTATTATTGTGTGAGGCTCAATGTGTACTTTGAGCTTTAGTAATGTTTCTTTTACAAATGTGGGAGCCCTTGCATTTGGGGAGTAGACGTTCAGAATTGACAGTTCATCTTGGTGTATTTCATTTTCATGAATGTAAAGTGTCCCTACTCATCTTTTTTGATAACTTTTGGTTGAAAGTATATTTTTACTGGATATTAGAATAGATACCCCAGCTTGTTTCCTGGGCCCTTTTGCTTGAAAAAAAAATCTTTTTCAGCTCTTTTTACTCTGATATAGTGTCTGACTTTGTCACTGAGTTGAGCTTTTTGTATGCTGCAAATTACTGGGTCCTGTTTACATATCCAGTCTGTTAGCCTATATCTTTTTTGGGGAGTGGGGGCAATTGAGTTCATTGATGTCGAGAGATATTAAAGACCAATCGTTGTTTTCTCTTATTTTTGTTGTTAGAGGTAGAATGTTTTTGTGGTTCTCTTTTCTTTGGGTTTGTTGCTAGAAGATTAATTTTTTCATTTTTCTTCAGTGTAGTGTCCGTCCCTTTGTCAGAACTTTTCTTCTATTATCATCTGTAAGGATGTTTTAGTGAAAAGATATTGTTTAAATTTGGTTTTGCCATGAAACATCTTGGTTTCCATCTATGGTAATGGAGAGTTTGCTGGGTAGATTAGCCTGGGCTGACTTTTGTGTTCTCTTAGGGTCTCTATGACATCTGCCCAAGATCTTCTGGCTTTTAGAGTCTCTTGAGAAGTTTGGTATAATTTTCATAGGTTTGTCTTTATATGTTACTTAACATTTTCCCCTTGCCATTTTTAATATTTTTTCTTTTTCTGTGCATTTGGTATTTTGATTATTATGTGATGGAAGAAATTTCTTTCCTGGTCCAGTTTATTTGGAGATCTGTAGGCTTCTTGTATGTTTATGGCCATGTCTTTATTTTAGTTAGGGAAGTTTTCTTCTGTGATTTTGTTAAAGATCTTTACTGGCTCTTTGAATTGGGAATCTTTACCTTCTTCTGTACCTATTATTCTTAGATTTGGTCTTTTCATTGTATCCTGAATTTCCTGGATGGAGTTAAGAGCTTTCTGGACTTTGTATTTTCATTGATTGTTGTGTCAATGTTTTCTCTGATATCTTCTATACCTGAGATTCATTCTTCTATCTCTTGAATTCTGTTGGTGATCCTTTCGTCTGTGACTCCTTAGCTCTTTCCTAGATTTTTCTATCTCCAGGGTTTTCTCCCTTTGTGTGTTCTTTATTGTTTCTATTTATATTTTTAGATCCTGGATGGTTTTGTTTGATTTCTTTACCTGTTTGATTGTGTTTTCCTGTATTTCTTTAAGGGATTTATGTGTTTTCTCTTTAAGGGCTTCTACCTGTGTTGTCCTGTGTTTTCAGGGAGTCATTTATGATCTTCTTAGAGTCCTCTATTCTCTTTATGAGATGCGATTCTAGGTTGGAGTCTTGTTTTACAGGTGTGACGGGGTATCCAGGGTTTGCCGTGGTGGCAGAACTGCATTCTGATGATGCCACACAGCCTAGTTTCTGTTGCCTAGGTTTTTTCACTTGCCTCCAGCCATCTGGCTATCTTTGGTGTTAACTGGCCCTTTTGTCTCTGAGTGGAGTCTGTCTTTCCTATGAGCCTGGTTATGTTGGCTCAGGCTGTCTCTAGGTGTGTGTGTGTCGGGGGGAGTTTGGGGGTACTGGAGAACATGATCTGCTCCAGGGTGCAGTTCCAAACAGGAAACTCTAACCTGAAAGTTTATTTTCCATTAAGTAATTAGAAAAGTGTGTGTGTGTGTGTGTGTGTGCGCACATGCGAGTATGTGCTCACTTGCCCACATTTAATGTTACCTATTTAACTCACCAACTCCCAAATACATACATGAATACTCACACTTATTATTAATGTCTAGGTCTTATAGCTTGGCTGATTCTTAGCTTTCTTTTCCTTTGTTTGTTTGTTTCTTTCTTTTTCTTTTTTTCTTTTTTCTTTTTTTTTTTTTTTTTGATTCTCAGTTTTCTAAGCCAACAATACCGGCCTGGTTTACATCTGTCCATGTGACCCCATTTATCTTAGTCTTGTCCTAGAATATGCTTCTAGCAAATTTTTCCATGCCTGACTTTCCTAGAGTTTTTAATCTCGGCCTGGAAGTCCCACCTTCTACTTTCTGCCTTTGCTGTAGGCCATCAGATTTTTAATGCAGACAGTTAGAAAATGCTTTAGGCAGATGCCGAAGGACAAAGACACACTTTTACACAGTGCACAAAAAGATTATCCCAACACCCATGCATGTGCATGTCGAGGCCTCTGAATAATGTTGGATTTTCAGACAAAATCTTTTACAGACAGGGTTTCTTATTGAACCTGCAGCTTAACTGGTTGGTCACCAATCCCTTGGGATCTGTCACCTTCATGCTCCCATCCCTAGGGTTGCAGCTGCACACTGCTTTGTCTGGCGTTTATGTGGATGTGGAGGATGCTTTCATTGAATCATTTCTCTAGCCACATAAAGACAAGTTTTTTTTTTTTTTTTTTTTTGGTTGAAATGATATATTTTCTCCTAAATTATTTTGATAGATGGTCCCATCCAGATTATAATGTTAAATGCATTTTTCCAAACTAATTAAATGCACCAAGTAAAACAAGCACCTCCCCCAGTATTTTCTTAGTGTGGTGTCTACAGCAGCTATGCTCTTTTTTTTCAAGTACATATATTTTTTTACAACTTTATTTTTTTTATAAAAGCAGAGATACATATACAGATTATTAAAAGCATTTTAGTGTAAATGTATATGAATATATTTTTTACAGTACTCGATCTTTTTAATGGTTTGATAATATGCATTGACATCTTACTATTTACAAAAATCATAAAGTATATGTAAAACAAAACTTGACATGGAAATAGTCAAAGTTTTTGGTATGTAAAGATTAAACATAATGATATTTAACTACCAAAAAATTACCACAAGGCTAATCTTGTTAGCTCTAGGGTTATTAGTGGTGTAAGGTCTAGGTGTACCCCACTCTGAGAGCATGCTATACACTTATTATTACTATTTTTTCTAAGAAGGACTGAGGCTTCCACATTTTGGCTTTTTTTTTTTTTTTTTTTTTTTGAGCTTCATATGATCTGTGGGTAGTTTCTTGGCTACTCAGAGCTTTCTGAGGCTAGTATCCAATTATCAGTGACTGCATATTATGTCTGTTCTTTTGTGATCGGGTTACCTCACTCAGGATGATATTCTCTAGATACATCCATTTTCCTAGGAATTTAATAAAATCATTGTTTCTAATAGCATAAACCACTGGTGTTCTGTTCAGGAAATTTCCCCCTGTGCCTATGAGTTTTAAGGTTTTTCCCACTTTCTCTTCTAATAATTTCAGTGTACCTATGTACACTGAAATTAAATATATATTATATTGATATATTAATATAATATATATTAAATATAGTATCATATCATCTGCAAATAGTGATATTTTTACTTCTTCCTTTCCAATTTGTATTCTTTTGATATCCTTTTGCTGTCTAATTGCTCCGGCCAGGACTTCCAGTACTATGTTGAATAGGTAGGAGGAGAGTGGGCAGCCTTGTCTAGTTCCTGATTTTCGTGGGATTGCTGCAAGTTTCTCCCTGTTTAGTTTGATGTTGGCTATTGGTTTGCTGTATATTGCTTTAATTATGTTTAGGTATGGGCCTTGGATTCCTGCTCTTTCCAAGACTTTTAACATGAAGGGGTGTTGAAATTTGTCAAATGCTTTCTCAGCATCTAGTGAGATGATCATTTCATTTTTTTTCTCTTTGAGTTTGTTTATATGGTGGATTATGTTGATGAATTTCCAAATATTAAACCATTCTTGCATCCCAGGGATGAAGCCTACTTGATCATGCTGATTGATAATTTTGATATGCTCTTAGATTCATTTTGCAAAATTTTTCCTATTTTTGCATCAATGTTCATAAGTGAGATTGGTCTTTGTGTGGTTTAGGAATGAGAGTTATTGTGGCTTCAAATAATAAGTTGAGCAGTATTCTATCTGACTCTATTTTTTGAAATATTTTGTAGAGTATTGTTATAAGGTGGTCAATAAATGTCTGATAGAATTCTGTACTGAATCCAACTGGTCCTGTGTTTTTGTTTTTTTGTTTTTTTTTTTTTTTTTTTGTTTGGGAAGCTTTTGATGGCTGCTTCTATTTCTTTAGGTGTTATGGGACTGTTTAGATGGTTTAACTGGTTTTGATTTAACTTTGGTATTTTGTATCTGTCTAGAAATTTATCCATTTTCTCCAGATTTTCCAGTTTTGTTGAGTATAGGCTTTTGTAGTAGGACCTGATGATTTTTTGAATTTTTTCAGTTTCAGTCTCTACTTTCATTTCTGATTTTGTTAATTTGAATCCTCTGTCTTTGTCCTCTAGTTATTCTGGCTAAGGGTTTATTGATCTTGTTAATTTTCTCAAAGAACCAGCTTTTGGTTTTGTTGATTCTTTGAATGGTTCTTTTTGTTTCTATTTGGTTAATTTCTGCTCTGAGTTTAATTATTTATTGCCATCTACTCCTTTTGAGTATATCTACTTCTTTTTGTTTTAGAGCTTTCAACCGTGCTGTCAAATTGCTAGTGTACGCTCTCTCCAATTTCTTTTTGGAGGCACTCAGAGCTATGAATTTTCCTCTTTGTACTGCTTTCATTGCATCCCATAGGTTTGGATATGTTGTGTTTTAATTTTCATTAAATTCTAGAAAATCCTTAATTTCTCTCTTTATTTCTTCATTGACCATGCTATCATTGAGTAGAGCATTGTTCAGCTACCATGTATATATGTGCTTTTTGTTGTTTTTGTTGGTATTAAAGACTAACCTTAGCCCATGGTGTTCTGATAGGATGCATAGGAGTACTTCAATCTTCTAATATCTATTGCGTCTTGTTTTGTGACCAACTCTATGGTCAATTTTGGAAAAGCTGCCATGAGGTGCTAAAAGTGTATTCTTTTGTTTTAGGATGAAGTGTACTTTTGTTTTAGGATGTACTGTAGAAGACTGTTCATTCCAGTTGGTTCATAACCTCTGCTAGTTTCACTGTGTCTCTGCTCAGTCTCGCTTTCATGATCTGTCCATTGATGAGAGCTGGGTGTTGAAGTCTTCCACTATTATTGTTTGTGGTGCAATGTATGTAGGATTTCTTTTATGAATATGGGTGCTCTTGAATTTGAAGCATATATGTTTAGCAATTCTGATAGATTTCCCCTGTAATGAGTAAAAACTGTCCTTCCTTATCTTTTTTGATAACTTTTGCTTGAAAGTCTACTTTATTAGGTATTAGAATGGCTACTCCAGCTTGTTTCTTGGGGCTATTTCCTTGGAAGTTTTTTCCCAGCCTTTAACTCTGTGGTAGTGTCTGTCTTTGTCTTTGAGAGGAGTTTCCTGTATGCAGCAAAATGCCGGATTCTGTCTATGTATGCAGTCTGATAGTCTATGTCTCTTTATTGGGGAATTGAGTCCATTTATGTTAACAGATATTAAGGAGTAGTGATTGTTATTTCTTGATATTTTTGCTGTTATTGGTAGAATTATGTCTGTGTGTCTTTATTCTTTTGGTTTTCTTGCTTGGCTATTTTCTTGCTTTTTCCAGAGTGTAATTTCTCTCCTTCTGTTGGGTTTTCCATCTACTATTCTTTGTAGGGCTGGATTTGTGATCAGATATTGTGTAAATTTAGTTTTGTCCTGGAATATCTTGGTTTCTCCATTTATAGTGATTGGTAGTTTTGCTGGGTATAGCAGCCTTGGCTGACTTTTGTGTTCTCTTAGGGTCTGTATGATGTTTGTCCAGGATCTTCTAGCTTTCATAGTCTTTATTGAGAAGTCTGGTGTAATTCTAATTGGTCTGCTTTTATATGTTACATGACCCTTTTCCTTTACTGCTTTTAGTATTTTCTTTGTTTTGAACATTTGGCTTTATGACTATTATGTGTCTGGAATCATTTTTTTTTTCTGGTCCAATTTATTTGAAGTTCTGTAGGCTTCTTTTATGCTCATGGCCATCTCATTCTTAAGGGTAGGGAAGTTTTCTTCTAAGATTTTGTTGAAGATATTTACTGTGCCTTTTAGTTGGTATTCTTTGCCCTCTTCTATTTCTATTATTCTTGGGTTTGGTCTTCTCATTGTGTCCTGAATTACCTGGACATTTTGGGTTAGGAGGTTTTTGGTTTTTGCATCTTCTCTAAATATTTTGTCTATGTTTTCAATGTTCTCTTCAGTCCCTGAGATTCTCTCTTCCATTTCTTGTCTGTTGGAGATGCTTGCATCTGTGATTCCTGATTTCTTTTTTAGGTTTTCCATCTCTAGGGTTGTCTCTTTTTGTGTTTTCTTTATTGTTTCTATTTCCATTTTCAATTCCTTTATCTTTTTAGTTGTGTTTTTCTGTAGTTCTTTGAGTGCTTTTTGTGTTTCTTCTTTAAAAGCTTCTTTCGTTTCTGTTTGTTCTCCTGTACTTGTTTAAGGGAGTTATTCATGCTCTTCTCCAAGATCTCCATCATCATCGTGAAGTATGAATTCATGTCTGAGTCTTGTTTTTGTGGAGTGTTTGGCAATTCACTGCTTGCTGTAGTGGAAGAGCTGGGTTCTGATCTTGCCAGGTTATCATGGTTTCCATTGCTTAAATTTTTTGCTTCTCTCTTGCCATCTTGTTATCTGTGGTTATATGTGGGCTTGTTGTCGGTGACTGGCACCTGTCTCTACTGTGAATCTGAGGGCCCGTGTGATCAGGACGAAAATTGCTTCTGAGTGTTCATTTTTTGTGGGCAAGCTGTGAGTTCTGGTGGCAGGTACTCAGTTGTCTTTGTGGGCTCAGGTTGGGACGCTCTTGTGAGGCTGCTCTGGGAGCTCGGCCCTTTGCCACTGAGTACTAGTGGTGGAGATGTGGCTCTTTCTCTAGGCAAAATGGACCCTTTTCCAGTAAGTACAAGACTCTCTGCTCACTGAGAACTCATGGTGTGTCTGTCTTTCCTGGGCCTTTGTGTCAGGTTCACCTCTGGTCCAGGTGTAAAAGCGCCCATGGAGCTGATATTCCAGAACCACCTTCCCTAGGCAGATCATGATCCTGTTTGACACAGTCCTGGGCACCGCTTCCAAGCACTCTCTGTGCTCTGGGTACTCATTGCACAACCTCACTATGTCTGTGCCCAGGTTACCTGCTGGTTTAGATGGAAGAGCTCCTGGGAGCCTGCCAACACAGCCTTTCTGGGAGGGAGGATCCCATTACTCTCTTACTGTGTGCTTGAAAGGAACTTTTGCCACAAGCACTGCCTCCAAGTACTGACTGTGTTCTGGTGCTCATACTGCAGACTCCCCAGGCCTGTTCCCCAGGTTATCTGCTGGCCCCAGTGGCAGGTTGACTGGACATCTGGTCAGGGAGCACTGCCTTTTTTCAGCAAATCTGGGTACTCCCTTATTGTGGGTCTGAAAGGAACCTTTGCCACAAGTACCACCGCCAAGCACTCTCTGTGTTCTGGGTACTCACTGCACAATCTCACAAGGTCTGTGCCCTTGGTTACCTGCTGGTCTAGGTGGCAGAGAACCTGGGCGTCTGGTCATCTATGTTCTTTACTCGGTAGAACCCTACCATTAGCTCCTCCCGGGTTTTAGTCATGTTTTACCAATGTACCACTTGTAGTATTTTTCTTCAAGCTCAAACTAGCTGCTGATAGCTCACTACCTCCTGTGTTATTCATGTGATTTCATGCCAGATAGGCTTCCTCCATAGGAAATCTTGTGCGTAATCCACTCTCTGGTGATCCAAAGTAGTCTGACATTTTGGAGTTGATTGAGTTCCAGTGATTGGCTTCATGAAACACAAGCTTTATATGTACCTCCTATAATTGCAAGAGATATTTTCCTGTCATACTGGGTTAAGATGTTCTGGAATACCTTGCTTTTCTCAAAATATTCAATGCTTGTTCTCCCCTTCTCATCCCTGACTACCTTTTGTATGTACTGCCAGGTGAGGAATGTTTCTGAATGCCCACTATAGATAAATAACCTTTCTCTTAGGGAGAATACAAGGTTCAAATCTGCCTTAAAAATTAAGGAAGGTGACATTTGCGTCAAGGATAATTATGATGATGATGATGATGATATAGTGTAGATGGTGGTGACAATGATGTTCGTAATGGTGCTGATGGTGGTGATAACGCTGCTGATGCTGCTAGTAATGATATTAATACTGTTCTCAATGGGAACATCTACTGTGATTTCCGAATTTATTGAGTACCATACTTGGCATTATATTTGCATATATACCTTGAGTATGACCATTTCACTGAGAGTACAGGTGAGTGAAACAAACAGGGTTAGACGTTTCTGGTGATTATAAATACTAAAAACTCTCTTTGTTGTTAACAATGTTTATAATATCCAATGACACTGATTGATTCGCTTATCCATTAGTAAAGTTTTATTCTAGTCTGTATACCACTGACAAAGGGGATCCTTAATGTGCTTAGAGTGACAAGCATTTTAGATATTCTTGGAAAATATGACCTAAAAAGGACATCTCTGCTGCCACCTTAGTGGAAATTTACCCTGTTGAAAGGCTGGTTATTGGAAAGTCTGATAAACACTAATCACTTGTAGAACATTGAATCAAATGGGGTAAGAAATTTAATCCTCTTTATTATTAGTATTTAATCTATTTTTAAAATTAAAATTACCTGCCAGTTATAATAAAATATCAGACATATTTAACATAAAAATGAAAAATCCTGAATCCCATCTATTAATTTTTATGAAGTTGGGATTGAATGTTCATTTCTAAAAGTAGCAAAATTAAAACCAAATGAGCCCTGTTTTGCATATAAATATGTCTCTGTGAGTTTGTAAGTGTTATGTCTACTTTGAATCCTGAGGATGAATCTATCAATCTGGGAGATGACTCAGTAGGTAGAAATCTTGCTTCACAAGCCTGATAGCCTGTATTTTGACGTAAGAACCCCCATACAAGCTCGAACCAGCTTATCATGAGCCTGAATCTCAGTGCAGGGGAATGGAAGCCAGGGACAGAATTTGAGGAAGTGCATTGGCCACTTACCTTGGTTTGTGCAGCAGTGAGCAAGAGGGATCCTTTCTCAAACAAATAGAAGGTATGGATTTATATTCTGACTTCTACATGCCTGATTTTACGCGTGTACATGCACACACACACACACACACACACACACACACACACACACACACACACACACACCACATACACACCTCATGCTTTATCTGATTCTGACATGGGATGAACACCAATGAAATTTCGGGCTATTTTTTTTTTTCTGTATGGGAACTAATAAGTGAAACATTCTATGGGGTGATAAAACATACACATAGATTTCTTTTAATATCCATGATACAGCCCACAACCATAAGAAGCTTAATAAAAAGGAAGGCCCAAGTGAGGATACTTCAATCCCACTTAGAAGGAGGAACAAAATAATAGCAGGAGGGAGAGAGACCTAGGTGGAAGAGGGGAGAGAGAAAGGGGAACAGGACCAGATATGGGGCTGGAGAACAGGAGAAAACTCCAGAGGGACAGGAGAATGAATGGAAATATGCAGCCTCTTGGGGTAGGAGATGAGGAATCCTCTAGAAAGTACCAGAGACCTGCGAGGTTTCAGGACTCAATGGGAGTGACCTTAGCCAAAATGCCCAACAGTGAAGAGAGAGAACTAGAAGAGTCTACAATCAGTAGATAAACAGGGCCTCAAGTGGAGGGACAGGGTTACCAGTGCTCAGTCAAAATTTCTAACTTAGAATTTTTACTTTCTAAAAGAAATGCAGGGACAAAAAAAAATGGAGAAAGACTGAAGGAAAGGTGGTCTAGTGACCAGCCCAACTTGAGCTTTATTTCATGGACTGACACTGTGCTGTGATGCTATGGTGTGTTTACAGAGGAGCCTAGCATGGCTTTCTTATGAGAGAAAACTGCCTGGTTTGGCCTCAGTGGGAGAAGACGCACCTAGTCCTTGACAGACTTGAGGTCCTAGGACAGAGGGATGCCTAGAGTATGTACCCTTTCAGAGGCAAGGAGGATGAGTAATGCATGAAGAACTGTAGGTATGGAGAACTGGAGAGGATGCAATGGCTGGAATGTAATTAAATAAAAATAAAAATTTAAGAAGTTATGTGGAGGATCACAAATGGCAGCTAAAAAAACCTTCCTTTTAACTTTGACCCAAAGAAGGTGATACCTCTGGATGCGATTAGTCAGCATCATCAGTTGACCAAGTGCTATGTAGGCACTATGCTACATACTATCTATCTATCTATCTATCTATCTATCTATCTATCTATCTATCTATCTATCTATCTATCTATCCTTTTATTGTCTCCCTAGTCAGTGTTTGCTCTGCAAATGAGAAGTTGGGCAGCCATGAAGATTATGACGCTTTCTCTTTGTCTTTAACATAGCATGAAATGAAGAAAGATACACAGTGTAGATACTGATACAAGAGTGTTTGTTGAAGTGTTTCTTCAAAAGGTTGAAAAATGGGATATAACTGCAGAAGCCCAACAGTAGGGAATTTGTTAAACAAACAATACAGAGTGGATCCATTAACATGTCAATGCAGAAAACTAATGATAGTATGGGGAAACACAAACTTTTGATAGTCCACTGGTGAGCACCATGAAATTCCTTTTTTTGTAAGTTTTCATGTGCATAGAGAATTGAGTAGTAAAGACACACTCTAAATGTTAAAAATGACAAAAATTAATGTTACCCATACTTATTGCTGGGTGGTAAAAAATGGTTTCATGTTGATGAATTTTCTTACCTTTGCTTAAAAAAATATTCTACAATCAATACATATGGGTTGGGTAATTTATAAAAATGGTAACAGTAGAAGGGGGTGGGGGCTGAAGAGAATCAAGGAGCCAGGCAAGATCAAGACCCAAGACTTGGATGGTTGCCAGAAAGAGTGGACCATGGCGTTATCTCCTATGACTTAATGCTTCCTGCTCTCTGTATTGCTTAGCTTCATATGTTACAAACTTAATATTATATCAGACATTTAGGTTTGGCTAATCCTCTTTTCAGAGGACATAGAAGCATGCTAGATATGTTTTTATTTCTGTACCACTTGCATGCACATGCTTCCCTAACAGGCATCTTTGAAATCCTGTGCCCAAATTATGAACTTACTAAATCTGTTCACTCTGCTACACTACCCCAAGAGTACAAATGAAATACAAAATAAATAAAAGACAAGGATGGCGATGAGAATAATCAAATCATATGGAAAAATAAAATTATAGCTATCTCACTTGAACCTTGGCCGAAGTTAATTTTGTTATAGAGGTGGAGACGTGTGCTTCTGAGTATCAATCATGTTGGAATTAAAAAATTTGGAAGTTGCTGTAATATCAGTTTCTCTAATGTTGTTGTGGTAGTATGCTTGAAATTATAATGAAGTGGAATGTGATTGGCAAAGGGCAGGGTTGGTAGGGTCAGGAGGGCTGCATGGGCAGGTTCAGCTATATTATTTGCAGGGCTCAGTAAAAAATGAAAAAATATGGCCTGTTCAAAAATGATTAAGATTGGTATAGTAAGTGCAGAACCAAGCACAGAGCCCCTGACCTTCATGGGCATCTGTGGTTACTCATGTTAGTCCCCGATCTTCATGGGCATCTGTGGTTACTCATGTTAGCCCCTGACCTTCATGGGCATCTGTGGTTACTCATGTTAGTTCCTGACCTTCACAGGTATCAGTCGTTACTCAGGCTGCACATTTATGAGGTAGTCTGGGGGAGATCAGGGCATAGGTAGCATCCTGATGCTACCAAGCCAAGTTACACGGTCCCTCTAAGCTTCATGCTCCTCAGCCTTAAAACCAAGAAAGTATTTTTCAGAAAGTGCTTTGTTGCAACTGACAGGAATTCAAACCCCAGTGGTGTAATCAATAAAAGTCTCCCCCAGCTCCCCTGGCTCAGGTGACAGTTCAGGCTGGTTGGTAATAGCCAAACTGTAGAGCATACATCACTGAACTATTTCTGAAATAACTACATAGTAAATATTTCCAACCTTATGAATCGTGTGGCTTCTGTCATAACTGTTCTATAACACTCTCAGATTTCAAAAGTAGCCAGAAAAAAAATGTCTGCAAGAAACTAGGTTGTCTTCCTATCAGACTTTATTTGTGGAGGATACATGTGCGTTTTATATAATTTTCATGACTCAGAAAATATGTTTTCTCTGCTTCTTTGCCCTACTGTACGAAACTGTATAAAACAAACTGAGCTCTCAGGCACTACCATATCAGATGGACACTTACTTGAAGATGTTTATTAGGTGGGTGGCCTGGGTTTGGGCACAGAGACATCATTTGGCATTGATGGATCTGTATGTTTCTGACTTATATGGCTCTATTATCTTCTGTATATGCTCTTGCTCACGCTTACCATCCAAAGTGGGGCTTCTTCTATATAAGCAGGTGAGTGGAATCTGGCGGGAAAGAGAAAATGCCAATCTTACTGCTACAAGTTGGTTACTTTAGAAGAATGAGTACCCCAAACCCCGCCTTCCCATGTCTATAATATGGTCCTGTTTGAGTGGGTTTGTTCAGCTACATGCTTATCACATATTGTTTGTAGTGAATATACAGGTGCAATATTTTGTTTGGACAGTGTGCTTGCCTTTTCATTGCTATAATAATAAACTGAGAGAACAGTTAAAGGAAGAAAATGTTATGTCGACTCATGGTTTTGGCTTATGTTTGACTGATTCCATTGTTGTGTACCCAAGATGAGGCTGGGAATCATGGAGGAAAGTATTGGAGTGAAGCCACTCACCTCAGGATAGATGAAAAGGTAAAAGAACAGATACAGAAAGAGGGAAGGACAGGATACGTTCTCAATGACCCTCCCCCAATGACCTACTTTCTCCAACTAGGCCTTACTTCCCCAAATTGCCAGGTACCAACCAGCCAAGGGTCATCACAACTTTAGCATACAAGCTGAGGTGGAACATTTCATATTCAAATCATAGCAACCAGAACCAGGTCTGTGATTATGTTTCCCCTAAAACAGTGGTTGAGAACAAGTTTCATAACTTTGCTGTCCCCAGTAGAACCACAGGAGTTAGGAGACACATCACCTTGTACAAGTGCAAATCGAGACATAGAACAGTGAGAAAATTTTCAAAGATTGCTTTTATAGAGACAGTTAAAACATTTTTTAATATTCATATTGTAGGGGAAATGGCTCAGTGAGACACTGTTTTTTGTTTTTAATTAATTTATTTATTCATTGACATTCAGATCACAGTCCCTCCTCCTGTCCTCTGAGAAGGGAGAGGCCTCATCCTGGCTATCATTCTACCCTGGCATATCAAACCAGCCAAGCTCAAGGAAATGGTTCCACAGACAAGCAACAGAGGCAGTGTCCACTCCAGTTGTTGGTTGGGTCCACATGAAAACCAAGCTGCAGATTGGATACCTATGTGTGTGGGGCCTATGTATGACCTGTGCTTGCTCTTTGCTTGGTGGTTCAGCTTCTGGGAGCCCCCAAGGGTCTAGGTTAGTTGATTCTGTTGGGCTTTCTGTGGAGTTCCTATCCCCTTTAGGGACATACTGTCTTAAAAAAGTAAGATGTGAAGTAATGGAGGAGGCCACGTGACATTGGCTTCCCAATGTCAATTGAAAACGTGTGTACCTTGTGTGGACACACCATTCTTATGGCAGTAGATTTTGAAAGAATAATTTTCAGAGTGTATGAAAATATCTCAGTGCTGTTTTTTAAAAGATCCTCAGAGGAAAAAAGTATATGCCACCCTAAATTTGGAGTGGGGTTTGCAAACATCCACCCATTGTTGTATGAGGTATGACAACCTTCCCATGGTCCTCTTTGCTTCCCCATGCGCCTTTCATGAATAATTGACAGTTCTCCATTACCTCTGTTTGACTTCCCTAGTTCAGCTAGTCTACTGCAAGTAACAATGTTACTTCCACTTCTTCTGGGCTACTAAGAGGCCTGTTTGGTTACTAGATGTCTCTAGATTGCCATACTTCTTTTACATACGTTAAAAATGGGCCAGATTTTTAATAGCAGAGTATGCCCTTCTGTTTCTTGTCTTATTACTTGGATTTCTTCATTTTCCCCAACAGTGCAGTGTAGTTTGTAACAAGTTTGTGACTGCAACTAACCCCTTTAACTCTTAAAGTAAATAGGGACATAGAAATATCCTGCTGTTTCTACCTTAGAGGTGGTATTGCTAACCCAGTATATTTAATGATTTGACCTCATTTGGTATCTGTGTGTGGTGGACTACGCACATGCTGCCTCTGATAGTTTCTGTTTTTCCCCATGGTACACACTAATATCTTACCTGAAAGCACTAACCTCTTTCTCTGCCCTGCTCTGGTCTTCATCTTTCTCCTCTATGGAACCTATACTTGTTCTCTCACACTCTCTCTTTTTGAGCAATAATTCATACTTGAGATGACTGTTGGAAGGCTTCCCAGGTCTCTGTTCTTTATGGGAACTATCGCTTCTTCTGGCCTCTGAGCCCAGCCTGTTGAATGCCTCTGTATGGCTTTAATCAAATTGGGCCTTGTAATGTGTTTCACTCTCTAATGAGGGTTCTTAAACATTTTCCATTAAAATGCAATTAAATTGAAAATCTCTGCTCCAGTGACCCCAGACTGGCCACTCAAAGATGATACAAACTAGATCTCTCAGTGGTCTCCTGACTACACACCCGAATCTCTGAAACCTGTGGTCTCCCAGAATGTATTCAAGTAAGAGCAACTAAATCTGGAGAGCCAAAGCAGAGGACAGTGCTGATTCTTAGAGAGAGGGTCTATCTGTACAGACCAGTAAGAACTGCTAAAAAGACTACAGTTAGAGCCTCTAGCCCTCAATATGAGTTCCAGAAAAGGAAATAAATCTCAGTCTTTTCATAACAATCTTCTTAATGTACACAAAAAGGAAAATGAAATGTGATTCAAGCAAAGAGAAAAACAAACAAACAAACAAACAAACAAACCACATCTAAATAACAGAGTCTCAAGTTCCAGTGCAGGGAGTAAAGCAACACAAAGATCAAGACTTGTTTTTTCCCAATTACTGATCCCTCAGTAATGAACCGAAACAAGAGGGTGATTATAAGTAACCGAGGATGACAAAACAAAGAGCTGAATGGAAAAACAAAGTCAACCCCAGATATAAAAACTGAATTCAATAGATAGAATTGCCGAAGAAGAGTCACACTGATACAATGCTGAAAATAAAAACTTAGTAAGGGAAATTAAAACCTCAGCGGCAGAATACATCACATGACAAACACAGTTGGGGCTAGAAGACAAAGCAGAGCAACTGCATCACTTGGTAAATCAACGAGAAAGAACAGCAACAACAATCTAAAGAACAGAACATGGGACACCATAAAAGTCCTAATCTTTGAATTATTGACTAGGGTGGTGAAGGGAAATTAAGAGGAGAAGGTGGAGAAGGAGGAACAGATGATCATAATGGTAATGAATATTTCCAATAAAATTAGAGAAAAATGATTCCTAAACTTAAAGAAATTTCCATTTAGATACAAGAGCTTACAGAATAGCAAATAGATAAGAGTGGGGAAAAAAACTCCCCACAGTGAATTATAATTAAAACATTAGAAATACAAATGAAAAAAAGGAACCCAGCGTGAGGCCTGATACTCTCAATGTGACAGAAAAGTGGGTTACACATGTCAGCTCATAGGTACAATAAAGGACTTTCTGAACAGGACCCCAGAAGCACAGGCAGTAAGAGCTACAGTTGACACCCATGAAATTAAAAAGTTTCTGTACAGCAAAGGAAATTATCACTGGAGGGAAGAGGCAGCCACAAGATAAGAAAGATGCTTTAGAATTTATACACTTGAAAGAGTGTTAGTGTGAGGAATATATAAAGAGCTAAAAAGCAAACAAAAAGCAAAATAACAAAAACTTCCTAAATGTGAAGAAAATAAATAACACAATTAAAAACTGAGGCATGGAACTAAGCCGAGAGTTTTTAAAAAACTAAATGCAAATGGCCAAGAAACACTTCAGAACTTTTTCAATATCCTTACTATCAGGGAACAAATTTAAAACTGATTTGAAATTTTATCTTACCCAAGTAATAAAGGTTGAAATAAAAAATGTTTTTGTGGATATGGAGAAAGGAGAAAACGTAATCATAGATGATGGGAGTGGAAACTTGGGCAGCCACTTCTGGGTACCAGTGTGCTAGTTCCTCAAAAGGCTAGAAATATATCCACCATGTGATCCAGCTATACTCTACCTGGAAATATTTCTAATGGACTCTCTATCCTACTACAAAGATACTTGCTAATTCATGTTCATTGCTGCTCTATTCACAACAACCAGAAAATGGCGACATCCTAGATGTCTATCAGTTGATGAATAAGACAATGAAACCATGGTTTATATATACAGGAGTCTTTTATTCAGCAATGAAGAGAAAACAAATTCATTGAATCTGCTTGTAAATGCATGGAGCTGGAGATCATTCTTGTGTGAAGTGACTCAGACCCAGAGAGATACATTCCACATGTTCTTGATCACATGTGGATGCTATCTTTGAATCTTGAGATATGTAAGTTTAAATTACTGTACCTGTATAAAGCATGAAACTAATAAGTGGCCATTGGTGAAAACCATCAAGGGAAGGGTTTTGTGGTGTTGTTTGTCTTTTGATTCTAATTCTGCCCCCGATGAGGACATCACATACATACTCAGGTGATTCCATGTGAGCCCTGCTCCCCATTTTAAATGGCCAAATAAAGGCTAAAGCCTGTGATTGGGCAGTAAAAGAAAAAAGTGGGGCTGGAGGCTTTAGAGAAGGGAGAGGAAGGAGGAAGAAGAGAAATGAGACAGAAGGATGTAGAGAGAGAGGAAGATGGAGAAAGAGGAGGTGAAAGATGGAGCACTGGAGGAACTGCAAGTCACAAGGGTTCTCGTAGCTAGAGAATGGTGTGGTGGTGTGTCTGCTCAATCTAGGCATGCAGCTTAAAAATATTATAACTGAGTTGTGGGTTTACTTTGCATGGAAATATTGGGGCTGGAGATTAACACAAATCTGGCTGATATTTAATATTAAGGCTGTCTGGTGTTTTTCATTTGCAATGATTTAGGCGGGCAAGAGAGAGGGCAAAACTACAGAGAGGTCATTTGTGGTTGATATAGCCAAGTACCAGGTAAGTCAGGCTGAGGAACATCAGTGGTGGCTCCAGGTGTTCTCAGGAGGAACAGAAACTGGAGTGTCTTGGCCAAGCTAGCCGTGGGGACTGACTATCCAGCGGGCAGGTGCTATTTCCAGAGTCTAGCTGGAAATAGCATGGATTTTTAAAACTACATGCAACAGAAGTGGGACAGACTCCATGTTGTATAAAGAGGTGGTGGTATTAAATAATAAAACAAGAAGGGTTAAGATTGGTGAGACTGAGGGCATGATAGATAATGGAAGTGGGCTAGGGTAACTAACCACATGTCCTATAGAAATACACTAGTGTAGAAGCCTCCTAAAATATACACATATACACGAATAAAGTTGTTTAAATGGAGTTATTTTTATATAACAGAATAGGTGATTCCCTCCTTTAGATACCATATGCTATCAAAATGCCTAGTGTCAGCTTTGGGCTAACTCTTTTTGAATTGGCAATTCTTGAGATCCTATAGATCCCACAAACATTACAGACTATTCCTATTTGCTGGCTACCCTGTAGAACTCGAGAGTAAGACAGTATTGCTTAAGACACCACATGCTGCAGACACAATACTTGAAGAAATACCCAACTGGAATATTTAGCTCTACTGGCTAGCTTTCATAGTGTTGGAAGGTTCTATGCACACTATTGAGGAAGGAAAGTCATCCATCTCTTACATAGCTATAGACCTTGTGTGCTAAAATAACATGCTATTTTGCAAGCTATATCCACTGGAGCAATACTGGCACAACTGTTACAGGAGTAACCAACCACTTTCTGATTGGATTTAATGCTTATTCCACATGATACATATATTTAGTTCTATTGACTGGACTGAAAACTTTTGTCTATTCTTAGGCTCTGGGGGAGAACTTAGAATTTTTATCCTACTAAATTGTCATAGTAATAATTTGTCCATTAAATTATTATCTTTATACCCATAGATTAGTGCATTTCTAAAACCACATTAGATAAACTTTCTTAGAATAGGAAAGAAAAGTGCTTGTACAGATTAAACAGAGATTAATGGGCTATTCTAGTAAAAGTATGAAGGACAATGCTGAGAGTGATTTGAATTATGAAGGCTCAACTCAAGAAGGTTGAGAGGAAAAAATCTTATTAAGTGGTCCAGAGACCATTCTTATCCTATTTTAGCAAAGAATGTGATGGCATTTTGTTCTTTTTTTGAGGTTTTTAAAAATATTTTTAATTTTTATATAACCATGTTTTTAATTTCAGTTTTGATTGTTTTTCATCATGTGTCACATTCGTGTATCAAAACATAATCTTTCTTTTTTTTACTTTATTTTAAAAAACAAAGATAAATGTACAAATTTTCACCATTTTTGCATAAAAGTATACGAATACCTTTTTAAGGTTGTAATTAAGTATTTGTGGGTATATATACATACACATATGTATATATGTAACAACAATATAGGAAAAGAGGCTATTAATTTGAGAGGATAGGAGAGAGACTAGGAGGGGCTGTAGGAAGGAAAAAGGGATGTGATACAGTTCTATTTTAATTAAAATATATTCTTTTTTGTTGTTGTTGAACTTCACACAGTCTGTGAGTTGTTTCTGGGGTGTTCAGAGCTTTCTGGGGTTAGTATCCCATTATCAGTGAATGCATATTATGTCTGTTCTTTTGTGACTGGGTTATCTCACTCAGGATGATATTCTCTAGCTACATCCATTTTCTTAAGAATTTTGTTAAGTCATTGTTTCTGATAGCTGAGTAGTACTCCATTGTGTAAATGTACCACAATTTTTGTATCCATTCATCTACTGGAGGACATCTGGGTTCTTTTCAGTTTCTGGCTATTATAAATAGAGCTGCAATGAACATTGTGGTGCATGTGTCTTTGTTGTATGTTGGAGCGTTTCTGGGGTAAATGCCCAGAAGTGGAATAACTGGGTCTTCAGGTAGTACTATGTCCATTTTTCTGAGGAACCGCCAGACTGATTTCCAGAGTGGTTGTATCAGTTTACAACCCCACCAACAGTGGAGAAGTGTTCCTCTTTCTTCACATCCTCGCCAGCATCTATTGTCATCTGAGTTTTGGATCTTGGCCAATCTGACTGGTGTGAGGTGGAATCTCAGGGTTGTTTTGATTTGCATTTCCCTGATGGCTAAGGATGTTGGGCACTTCCTTAGATGTTTCTCAGCCATTCGATATTCCTCAATTGAGAACTTTTTGTTTAAGTCTGTACCCCATTTTTAATAGGGTTGTTTAATTCTCTGGTGTCTAGCTTTTTGAGTTCTTTGTATACCTTGGATATTAGGCCTCTCTATCTGATGTGGGGTTGGTAAAGATAATTTCCCACTCTGTTGGCTGCCGTTTTATTTTCTTGACAGTGTCTTTAGCCTTACAGAAACTATGCAATCTCATTAAGTCCCATTTGTCAATCTAAGGTCTAGAAAAACAGTTATACCACCATTAGGATAAGTGGGTCGATGTTAAGGTGATATGTGATTGGACAGTAGAGAGGTAGGTGGGGAAAAGGCTAGGAAAAAGAGGAGAGGAGAAAGGGAGTTTTGAAGAGGAATCAAAATGGAGGTGGAGAAGGAGGATCTAGATCCAGGTGGTCTTAATGGGCCATAGGTAGATATAAACATTTAAAAGGGTTTCTATAGGACCTTTTATCTCATATAGAAGGTCAGTTTGTATCTTTGTCCATTGAAGGTAAGTTTATTGTGTAGAGGATTTGTGGATTGAAAATTTAATATATAAACCTGCTTGATAAGCTATCAGGCTTTGGAATTATGTTTGTGCTGGGTGGTGGAGGAAAGGAAGATCCAAGGGCAGTCATATCCACTGGGGACAGAAGCAACAGGCAGGCAGAGTGAATCACCTGGGAAGGGAACTGTGTAGAAAGGATGGCTTGCAGACTGTGCTCTCAGCTCTGCACTAGCGTGGCATCCACAGAGTGAGACCGCAGTGACTGATAAAAGGATAAGTCATCCTTTTAATTCTTGAAATTTTCAATAACTCTATCTCTCTCAGAGGAATCCAGAATATAACAAGTGTAGGCATGGGTGTGGATAAATAAGAACTTTGTCTATGGTTGGTGGGAAGTTAAAGTGGCTCAACTGATGGAGTAGTATAAGAGTCTCTAAAAAGTTAACAGGATTATCATATGACCTGTGACTGCCTAACACCTCATCTTCAGTCTCTGTACCAAAATAATTGAAAGCAGGGACCCAGATATTTATATAATGTTGTTCACAACACCATTATTTAAAAGAGCTAAAAGGTAGAAACAAAACCAAATATCTACAAGCAGCATGGATAAATAAAACATCCTACGTGCACATTAATGAATATGGGATGGAGAGTTATTAAACGCATTCAGCCCCCATTTGGGGTGATGAACTAGTTCTGGAGTGTCCCGCTCAACCATCTCGCCTGCAAGAACGACGCGGCACATGAAATAGGATTCTTTTGCGGTAAACTTTAATGCTCTTGAGAGGCAGAGCATAAGCATACATCAAGTAGAAGCGAAGACCATGAACTATCTAGCCTGTCCCCTTATAAAGGGATCAGTCCTTGCCTTGGACGTGGAGCCCCCTGATTGGTTGAAACTCATCAGGCCCTATGACGCCACGGGAGAGGCAGAGCTCAAGGAGTGGAAAGTTACCCAGCACGTGTGCACATGACTTGTTTACTGCTAACTCCAGCCGGATGTCAGTGCCATCTTGTAATGGAGAATGTGCAGGCGACGCCCCACATCTCCCCCTATCTTTTATTCTTTAAGCAAAGTAGGACACCCATATTAGGAGGGCGGAGATAGAAGTCAAATCCTCATTAAGGTGTATAAAGACCATGTACAGGAGTAACCGCTAGGCTTTTTGTAGCCCGTAGTACTCTTGACCTGTCACTCTGCCGTTTTTCTGAGGGAGGGACACTGGGGCAGGCAACCCTCACGCAAAATGACATACCTCCCAGAGATACCCCGAGACAAGGGGCTCTCAGTGCGATGCTTTGCTCGGCATCCCTCATGGGCTGCTCATACCAGACACTCTAATCCTGTGCAATGAACCGAAGTTCTAGGAGTGCAAGAGCTGTCTGGCCGGCGACCTACTGCTTAAGCATAGACAACCAGATATCGGCTGATGCTCCATGTTCTAGAGCGACAAGCGCTTGGGCAATAACCACCTTGTATCTCTTTTTGTTTGGGCCTTGAGCTTACAAACCAGCCAGAGAAGCAACGCAAGTCCGCAGCAAAGGATTGCTCCAAAGAGTCCCACCCCCACCCAAGTTAATATCGGAGGTGAAAAGCTTAGGGAAGACTGTAGCATCATGTTCCACTGGAATTGGTTTCAGGAATGCCGACAGAATCGCCCATCTCGCCTCTCCTCTGACTCTCTGGTTCCAAAGCATCAGGAGCAGGGCTGTCATCAGGAGTCACCACCATTTTTCGCGTGAGCTTCTCGGGGACCCAGAAGGGATTATTTTCATCCTGAGGGAAAACACAAACAGCTCCCCTGGATCTTATCAACACAAGATCCGGTCCTTTCCATTTATTAGTTATGACATCTTTCTATTTCACCATCTCTCTTGGTTTGTCCATAGGTAGGCAATGCCTTTCAGCCGCTGTATGGCCGTGGTCATCAAGATTTAAAAAATTTAAGGTGAATAGTGCCATGGATACTGCGGTCCTAGGCACAGGGGGCAAAGCCTGCATAATTGCCCCTTTTTGTTTTATTAGATATGATTTAAGGGTGCGGTGAGCACGTTTCACAATACCTTGTCCTTGTGGATTATATGGCAAACCTGTAAGATGAGTCACAGCCATCTGGCTACAAAATTGTTGGAATTTTTGTGAGGTATAGGCCACGTTGTATAGGGCCAAGCAAATGCATTTGTTCATTGATGGCTCTCAATTCATGTAACAATCACCATTTTCCTGATTTCTTTTTAATCACAAAAATGGGGGTATTCCAAGGTGAAGTAGAGGGTTCTACATGACCCAATTGTAGTTGTTCTCTAACTAATTGGGTAACAGCTTCTAATTTTTCGGAGGTAAGGGGCCATTGAGGAACCCATACCGGATCCTCCGTTTTCTATGGTATGGACCGTACTGCCTCAATGGCGCTTAGGAAAAGCCCAGACCCTGTCTTTCTTTGTTGGGGTTAGGCGAGACAGGCTCTAGGGGTCCTTGTTCATAGTGTCCCAAGCCTTTTCCCTCTTTAAAACAGATCTGTCTATCAGGGGCTTGTGGAGGGCCCCTCTGGGACTGCAAAATGGCTGCCGCGAGACCTGCATTAGTGATTGGCCTGCCCAGTTCTCTACAGACTCGAAGCCAATCTTGAAGACCTTTGCCCTTTCTAGGGGCGATAGCGGCTCGACATTCTTTGGTGGTCTGCTCAAAAATAAGCTGTTCAATAAGAGGGGCAGCCTGCTCGGGATCCCCGAAGATCCGACCTGCCGCCTCGGTCATGCGGGCTACAAAATCTGAAAAAGGCTCTTGAGGTCCCTGAATGATTTTTGTAAGCTGATTATCGGCTCCTCCCTTTTCTGAAAGTGCCTTCCAGGCCTTAATGGCTGTGCTTGATACTTGGGCGTAGGCACCCCAATGATAAGCTGTCTGATCTGCTGCATAGCGACCTTGGCCAGTCAGCAGATCAAATGTCCATTCTTTTGTGCAGGAGTCAAAGCCGTAGCATTGGCTCTTGCTTGGGTTTGGGCAGCCTCATACCAAAGAGCCTTCCACTCCATATACTGTCCCATGCTCGGTAGAGCAGCCTTGGCAATTGTCTGCCAATCAGAGGGAGTTAGGGCAGAGATAGCTAGTCTGTCAAGCTGAGCGATAGTAAAGTTGGCAGTTACCCCGTATTTTCTAACTGACTCTGCCAATTCTTTTATTTGATCATATTCTACGGGGGCATGAACGCGGCCACCCTCAGCTGTCTCAAACACAGGGAAAGCAAGACACATCTGCCTTCTCACCCTTTCCGGGAGGAACGAGAAGGATTTTACAGGCGTGCGTGCTGCATAAGGAGGGGGGGCCACGGGTAAAGGAGGCGCTGTCGGGACAATTGGGGACAAGCGCATGGGCCTGCACTGCTCATCAGGATAGTATCTTTTTTTCTCATATCTAGCTGCTTCTTCATCTAGCTCTGCTTCTTCTTCTGGGTTTAAGCCTTCTCGCTCATCATCATCTGAAGTCTCGGGGCTATCAATGTTAAGAGCCTCAAAGTCTTCTACAGGGTACAAGCTGACTCCCCTTTTCTTAATATTAGAGGGCATAAGGGAATGAAAATCTGAAGGTTTGTGGGTAACAACTCTCCCGCTGTACAGCGTACCTGGAGGTCCTTTTTCCTTAGGGGGGGAATATTTTTTCTGGCGAGCGCCCACCCTCTCGCTCTGTTCGGCTTCTGATAGTCTATCCTGGACTTCACTCAATACCTCTTGCCCCGCAGAGATAGCGGGCCTACAACTCTTATCTTTTAAACAATTTTGTACCATCCTCCAAATGGCCATGGTCCCGGGCCCGAGGTCTCCGGCAGTCTGCGCACAGTCTAATTCTCTACCCAATTTTTTCCATGAGGCTGGTGAGAGAGACCCAGAGACCGCAAACCAAGGGGCAGTACGCACTACCTCTTTTACGAAAGGCTGCAAGATGTGGGTGGGCAATTCTAAATCTCTCTGCTTAAGAATTGACTGAAGGGCTGTAACGGTCGAGTGTGAAGAGCCCATCACAGCGATGTAATGCCCGCGGCTTATTTGCGTGGCGGCACAAAGTGAAACTGAAAGGCAAGTCTCAGCGTGTTCCGCTTTTTTTTATCTACAAAGACTTAAGGAACACAGGTGTGCCCTGGCTTATTTACGTCCGACTTAAGCACAAAATTAACACCAGCCCCGTTGGACACAAGAGGAAATTAAGAGGAAGAGAATAAAAACTGCACTGACAAAGACCAGAGCCTCTACGGACCCTTCCCAGGCCGCGGAAGATTTAAACCAAATTTAAAGAAAGATCCAGGGTCAGACATACCTTGCCGAACTTATCTCCCCGCAGTTCTGGATCCTCCCTGCCCGGAGACAGGGGGCCTTCACTGGTGCAGACGATGGAGTGGTCGAGTTCCCGGGTTTCGGCACCAGATGTCCCGCGCAACCGTCTCACCTGCAAGAACGACGCGGCACACGAAATAGGATTCTTTTGCGGTAAACTTTAATGCTCTCGAGAGGCAGAGCATAAGCATACATCAAGTAGAAGCGAAGACCATGAATTATCTAGCCTGTCCCCTTATAAAGGGATCAGTCCTTGCCTTGGACGTGGAGCCCCCTGATTGGTTGAAACTCATCAGGCCCTATGACGCCACGGGAGAGGCAGAGCTCAAGGAGTGGAAAGTTACCCAGCACGTGCGCACATGACTTGTTTACTGCTAACTCCAGCCGGATGTCAGCGCCATCTTGTAATGGAGAATGTGCAGGCGGCGCCCCACACTGGAGATGGATGATAGTAGTGGTTTCTCAGCATTGGGTGAGTCCTTAATGAGCTAGAAATGCATCCTTCTACTTGGTTACATGGTAAATTATATGTTACTTGTGCTCTGTCACCATTAAAAAAAACAAAAACAAAAACAAAGGAGGACCAGGGAGAGAATGTATTATATAAATTGCTTGCCTTGAAAGTAGAAAAATCCCTAGTTTCATACACAATTCCATGTAGCCAGATATAGACTTGGTGGCTAGTTTTGTAATCCTAATACTGGAAATGTAGAGATAGGTGGATCCCTGTGTGGGACTGGCCAGACCCAGGTCAGTGAGAGACCCTGACTCAAGAGAATAAGGTGGATGATGTCTGAGGAATAGGCTCCATGGTTGACTTTTTGCTTTGACAGTTATGTACACACAGCATGCATATGAACCATCATCATACATAAGTGTAAATAAACACGCATGACTAGAGAGACAGAGGTGGGAGAGAGATAGAGACAGAGGCAGAGAGACAGAGACAGAGATAGACAGAGACAGACAGAAATATACACGCACACAGAGGGAGAGACAGAGACACACACACAGAGAAATATTGGTGAATTATGCTGCATTTCAGAGGCTACATGTAAGTTCTGTAAGTTCTCTAATGTTAGTGTAACATGATGTGTTCAGCTTTTGGAGACAACTGTTCATAAAATCTGAATTCCTGCCATGCTCCTATTAAGTGTATAACCTTGGGGAGGTTACTGAGCCTATTCCCCAGTTCAGGAATTGACAAGTGGCTACAGCTCTGTGTGCCTGAGTGGGAGCGTATAATAGAGATGGCTATGATCTCAGCAAAGTGACTGAATTCTGGCGGATCTTCAGTGAGTTGAGTTATTAGCAAGATTGCACATATTTTATGTATGCTAAATAATACTGGTGATTTGTGGAGCTTCTCAACGAGTTCTTTGCTTCCTGAGCTATCACCTGGGATGGAATCTTTGTGCACTCAGCCATTGTTATAGCCAGACGGGGACTTTATGTCTCTGTTTACTTTAGCCTCTGTCCCCCATCATCTGCCTAATGGCTCAGGCATGCCAAGGATGAGTAAGAGCCGTAGGTGAGGTACATTCACTAACCTTGGCTGAGATCCATTTCATGGTCATAACTCAGCAAACAGTGCTCTATGGAGTATTTGTGACTTGGACTGCAATCCATGCCCTCATGTGACTGGGAAGTCTTGGTGCTAAGGATGCTAAGGATAAATATTATAATATTATAAAGCTAGAAACAATGTGGGATGTGATTTAATCAGGATATTAATGAATGCCTGCCTTCACTTCTAAGATGCCATTCCTTGTCTTTGGTGGTCCCACAGAGCAGATCTGAAGGAAGAGCTCCCAGTGAAGAGGTTTGTCCCAGCCTTTGGCACAGTCACTGTGGAGATTATGTTCATGTACATCCTTTGAAGTTTACCTTTGTGCAATCTATGAAGTATGAGCAATGAATGAGATAATTAAGAGAGTTCAGGAAAATGTTTACCATATTCCAGAGGTTTTTTATGAATTTATCTGTGCTAATTTTTAGGATTTTCCTAAAAAATTTTCAGTTCCATTTATGTCATTTCCCTTTCACCTGTCCCCACTGCCCTGAATTTTCTCCAAGTTTCATCCGTCAGGAAAGCAAATTTGTTCTTTTGTTTTTCTGAAGTTTTTGTTGTTGTTTTTTCTCTAGGGTCAACTTAGACATAAAATGGTGAGGGGTTTAGGGAAAGTAGCTACAGGGCTTAGGAGCATGGGACTTGGTGACAGATGGACACAAATGTGAACCCCAGCCTCTCACTCTCTTACCAAAGCTGTACTGAAGTCCTGAGCTCAGCTGAGCTGTCAGCCTCAGAACATCTGGGACAGCCACATCTACCTGGCTAGCCTCACACTTTTGATGTGTGAAATGCAGGGAATGCTAGCCATTTTCCAGGAGGAATAACACAGAAATCAAATAAAATATTTGTTTCTAGCTGTAAGGTCAGGAGCCAAACCCAAATAGGAGGAACAAAACCTGACAAATGTCCATGGTAGGTATCAGGTATATCTGAATAAAGGGGAGCCCAGGGCCACCAGAATTCTGCCTCTTTCCATGTCTAAGGTTAGCCTTCTGCTGTGTCTGCTTCACTGTCAGGTTCTCTCTCCAGCTTCATGGTACCCTTTACATCGCTGACACCAAACAGTTTAAAGGAGAAACGATTTTAAGGGTTAATTTGGGCTCATGACTTTGGGAGTTATATAAGCCATCACAGGTGAAAGAGAGTGAAGGAGCCAAGTAGATTATTTCTTGATGATCAGGAAGAAAATAAGAGAGAAGAGGGAAAGAGAGAGGAGGTTGTGGGGAGGGAGAGGAAAAGGAGGAGGAAAAGTAAAGAATGAGAAAGAGGGGAAGGAAATCTCACTTTAGTAGGCTTTCTGGCAGTCTATGGGCTAGTGTTCCCAACAAATACCTTTGAACAACAGCTTCATCAACACCTTAGACATAAGCTTTCTCATCTCCTAGGTGATTCTCAAGCCAGGAAATCAGACAATCGGGGTTAACTATAACATTGTCTTTGTAACAGATCAAAGAAGAAAACATTCCTTCCCAGTAGTTGCATAAAACCCAAGACTAGTCCTGGCAGATTTATCTGTGTTATTTCTGACCAATGTCTATTGTCACAGACATAGGTGAGATTTTAGAAGCCCATGGCCTTAAACTACATATAGTATAAGAATGCATGTGTGTGAGGCCATTTGCCACCAGTAATAGTGGAGACCCAGGGACACAGGCCTGGCAAGACTGCACTGTGAGTAGCTGGGGCGCAGAGAGGGCTAGGCCTAGCATGCAGTAGGCAAGACCTTCTGCTTGGTCCAGGGGAGCAGGAACGCTGCCTTAGGGACTCGGTGTCCACCCAGAAGTCCCTTGCATGCAGACCAAACGCTCAAGACATTTACCACCTGGAAGAGTAGAGATCCAGGAACACAGGCCTGGTGAGAATGCACCGTAAGTGGCCAGGGCACAGAGATGTCTGGGCCAAGCATGCAGAAAGCACAGACCCCAATTGGTTCAGGGGAGCAGGAACCTTTTACAGGGACTTGGTATCTGCCCAGAAAGCCATCACGTGCGGACCAAATGCTCAGGTAATTTGTTACTGGGAATAGCAGAGATCCAGGGACACAGGCCTGGTGAGACTGCGCTGTGAGTAGCTGGGGCATAGAGAGGACAAGGCCTAGCTTGGTGCAGTAGGCATGGCCCTCCAGTTGGTCCAGGGGAGCAGGAACTTTTCTGTAGGGACTCGGTGTCTGCCCGGAAGTCCCTTGCCTGCGGACCAAACGCTCAAGCCATTTGCCACCTAATACAGCGGAAAACCAGGGACACAGGCCAGGTAAGGGAGAGATGGGAACCAATTACTGAAATAAGACCATGTATAATCACAGACAACAAGATGGCAAGAGGAAAATGAAAGAACTTGCTCAATGGAAACCAAGATAACCTGGCAACATTAGAACACAGCTCTCCCATCACAGCAAACAGCAGAATGCCAAACACTCCAGAAAAAGAGGACTCAGACCCGAAATCATACTTCAAGATGATGATGGAGATCATTGAGAAGAGCATGAATAACTCACTTAAATAAGAACGGGAGGACAACCATAAACAAATAGAAGCTTTTAAAGAGGAAACACGAAAAAACCCAAAGAAATTAAAGAACTAGAGGAAAACATAACCAAAGAGATGAAAGAACTGATGAAGGAATTGAAAATAGAAATGGACAAAATAAAGAAAACACTAAAAGAGACAACTCTGGAGGTAGAAAACCAAAAAAAGAAATCAGGAGTCACAGATGCAAGCATTTCCAACAGACTACAAGAGATGAAAGAGAGAATCTCAGGGGGCGAAGACAACATTGAAAACATAGACAAAACAGTCAGAGAAAATACAAAGGCCAAAAAGCTCCTAACCTAAAATGTCCAGGAGATCCAGGACACAATGAGAAGACCAAACCTAAGGATAATAGGAATAGAAGAAGGCAAAGAATATTAACTAAGAGGCACAGTAAATATCTTCAACAAATTTGTAGAAGAAAACTTCCCTACCCTTAAGAATGAAATGACCATGAGCATAAATGAAGCCCAGAGAACTCAAAATAGAGTGGGCCAGAAAAGAAAATTTTCCTGACACATAATAGTCAAAACGCCAAGTGTCCAAAGCAAAGAAAGAATACTAAAAGCAGTAAGGGAAAAAGGTCATGTAACATATTAAGGCAGACCAATCAGAATTACACCTGACTTCTCAACACAGACTATAAAAGCTAGAAGATCCTGGACAGACATTATGCAGACCATAAGAGAGCATGAGTGTCAGCCCAAGCTGCTATGCCCAGCAAAACTATCACTCACCATAGATGGAGAGACCAAGATATTCCAGGACAAAACCAAATTTACCCAATATCTGACCACAAGCACAGCACTACAACGAATTATAGGTGGAAAATCCAATACAAGGAGGGAAACTACATCCCAGTAAAAACAAGAAAATAACTAAGCAAGAAAACCCAAAGAAGAAAGACACACAGGCACAGTTCTACCTCTAAAAGCAAAAAGAGCAGGAAACAGCAACCACTATTCCTTAATATCTGTTAACATAAATGGACTCAATTCCCCAATAAAAAACATAGGCTATCAGACTGGATACATAAACAGAATCCAGCATTTTGCTGCATACAGGAATCTCATCTCAGAAACAAAGAAAGACACGAGCTCAGAGTAAAAGGTTGGAAGAAAAACCTTCCAAACAAATAGCCCCAAGAAACAAGCTGGAGTAGCCACTCTAATATTTAATAAAGTATATTATCAACCAAAGGTTATGAAAAAGAAAAATGGACATTTTTTTCTCATTACAGGGAAAATGTATTAGGAGGAACTCTCAATCCTTAATATATGCTCCAAATAAAAGAGCACCCATATTCATAAAAGAAACCATACTAAAGCTCAAAAAATACATTGCACCTCACACAATAATAGTGGGAGATCTCAACACCCCACTCTATCAATGGACAGATCATGAAAGCAGAAACTGAACTAGGATGCAGTGAAACTAGCAGAGGTTATGAACCAATTGGAATTAATAAACATCTAAGAAATATTTCATACTAAAACAAAAAAAATACACCTTCCTCTCAGCACCTCATGGCACCTTCTCCACAATTGACCATATAATCAGTCACAAAAAAAATCCTCAATAGATATAAGAAGATACAAATACTCACATGCACCTTATGAGATCACCTAATACCAATACTCTCAAAACTATTCAACAAAATAGAGTCAGATGAAACACTACCTAATTCATTTTTCAAGGCCACAATAACCCTTCTTCCTATATCACACAAAGACCCTACAAGGAAAAAGAACTTCAGACCAATCTCATTTATGAACATTGATGCAAAAATACTCAACAAAATCTTTGCAAATCCAACCCAAGAACACACCAAAACAATCATTCATCATGATCAAGTAGGCTTCATTCCTGGGATGCAGGAATGGTTTAATACATAGAAATCCATCATTGTAGTCCACCATATAAACAATCTCAAAGAAAAATAAAACACATGGTCATCTCACTAGATGCCGAGAAAGCATTTGACAAAATTAAACACCACTTTATGTTAAAAGTCTTGGAAAGAACAGGAATCCAAGGCCCATAACTAAACATAATAAAAGTAATATACAGCAAACCAATAACCAACATCAAACTAAATGGTGAGAAACTTGAAGCAATCCCACTAAAATCAGGGACTAGACAAGGCTGCCCACTCTCCCCCTACCTATCCAACATAGTACTGGAAGTCCAGGCTGGAGCAATTAGACAGCAAAAGGAAATGAAAGGGACAAAAATTGGAAAGGAAGAAGTAAAAATATCACTGTTTGCAGATGACATAATAGTGTATGTAAGTGACCCCAAAAATTCCACCAGAGAAACTCCTACAGCTGATAAACAAGTTCAGCAAAGTGGCTGGATATAAAATTAACTCAAACAAATCAGTAGCCTTCCTCTACTCAAAAGACAAACATGTGGAGAAAGAAATTACGGAAAAGATACCCTTCACAATAGTTACAAACAATATGAAATACCTTGGTGTGACTCTAACTAAGCAAGTGAAGGACCTGTATGACAAAAGCTTCAAACTTTTGAAGAAGGAAATCAAGGAAGATTTCAGAAAGTGGAAAGATCAACCATGCTCATGGATTGAAAGGATCAACATTGTAAAAATGGCTATCTTACCAAAATCAATCTACAGATTCAATTCAATCCCCATCAAAATTCCAACCCAGTTTTTCATAGAGTTTGAAAGAGCAATGTTCAATTTCATCTGGAATAACAAAAGACCTAGAGTAGCGAAATCCATCCTCAACAACAAGAAAACATCTTCGGGAATCACCATCCCTGACCTCAAGCTATATTACAAGGCAATTGTGTTAAAAACAACATGGTACTGGTACAGAGACAGGCACGTGGAACAATGGGATAGAATAGAAGATCCACAAATGAACCCTCATATATATGGTCAATTGATTTTTTACAAAGGAGCTGAAAATGTTCAATGGAAAAAGGACAGCCTCTTCAATAAATGATGTTGTTTCAACTGGCACTCAGCATGCAGAAGAATGAAAATAGACCCTTTCTTATCTCCATGTACAAAGCTCAAGTGCAAGTGGATCAAAGATCTTCACATTAAACCAGGTACACTGAAACTATTAGAAAAGAAAGTAGGGCAAACCTTAGAACACATAGGAACAGGGAAAATTTTTCTGAATAGAACAACAATGGCTCATGCTCTAAGACCAAGGATCAAGAAATGGAAATTAATGAGATTGCAAAGTTTCTGTAAGGCTAAGGACAAAATGGCATTCAACAGATTCGGAAAAGATCTTTACCAACCCCACATCCTATAGAGGACTAATATCCAAGGTATACAAAGAAGTCAAGAAGTTCGACTCAATTGATAATATTGAATGGCTGGGAAGCATCTAAGAAAGTGCTTGACATCCTTAGTCATCAGGGAAATGCAAATCGAAACAACCCTGAGATTTCACCTCACAGCAGTTTAGAATGGCTAGGATCAAAATTTCCGATGACAGTAGATGCTGGCTCGGATGCGGAAAAGAGAATCACTTCTCCACTGTTGGTGGGGTTGTAAACTGTTACATCCATTCTGGAAATCAGTCTGGCGGTTCTTCAGAAATTTGGACATAGGACTACCTGAAGATCCAGTTATTCCACTTCTGGGCATATACCCCAGAGATGCTCCAACATACATCAAAGACACATGCACCACAATGTTCATAGCAGCCCTATTTATAATAGCCAGAAGCTGGAAAGAACCCAGATGTCCTTCAGTAGATGAATGGATACAAAAATCGTGATATATTTACACATACATTCAAACTAATATAAGAGAAGGTGCAGACGATCCTTGAATATATGGGCACTGGGGAAAACTTCCTAAAGAGAACACCAATGGTTTATACTCTAAGATCAAGAATAGACAAATGGGACCTCATAAAATTGCAAAGCTTCTGTAAGGCAATGGACATTGTCATTAGGACATAACAGCAACCAAGAGAATGGGAAAAGATCTTTACTAATGCGATAGAGGGCTAACATCCAATATATATAAAGAACTCAAGAAGTTTGAGTCCAGAGAATTAAATAACACTATTAAAAGACGGTGTTAAACAAAGAGTTCTCAACTGGGAAATACCAAATGTCTGAGAAGAACCTAAAAAAAAGTTCAATATCCTTAGTCATCAGGGAAATGCAAATTAAAACAATCCTGAGATTCTACCTTACATCAGTCAGAATGGCTAAGACCAAAAACTCAGGCGACAGCAGATGCTGGCAAGAATGTAAAGAAAGAGGAACACTCCTTTATTGTTGGTGGGATTGCAAGTTGGTACAACCACTCTGGAAATCAGTTCTGGCAGTTCCTCAAAAAATTGAACATAGTACTACATGAAAACCCAGCTATACCACTCCTGGGCAATATGCTCCTACATATAGCAAGGATACATAACACACTATGTTCATAGCTGCCATATTTACAATAGCCAGAAGCTGAAAAGAACTCGGATGTTCTTCAATAAAGGAATGAATACAGAAAATGTAGTACATTCACACAATGAAGAAAACAATGACCTCATGAGATTTTTATGCAAATGGATGGAACTAGAAAATAGTATCCTAAGTGAGATAACCCAGTGACAAAATAGATAGATAGATAGATAGATAGATAGATAGATAGATAGATAATTTTTTAAAAAACCCACATGGTATGCACTCACTGATAAGTGGATACTAACCCAAAAGCTCAGATTACCCAAGATACAATTCACAGACCACATGAAGCTCAAGAAGGAAGACCAAAGTGCAGACTTCAGTCCTTCTCTGATGGGGAAACAAATACATCCACAGGAGAAAATATGGAGACAAAGTTTGAAAAAGAGGCTGAAGCAAAAGCCACCCAGGGTCTGCTCCACCTGAAGGTCTAACCCATATACAGCCACCAAACCCAGTCACTATTGCTGATGCCAAGAAATACATGCTGACAGGAGCCTGATCTCGCTGTCTCCTGAGAGGCTCTGCCAGAGGATGACAATTACAGAGGCAGATGCTCACAGCCAACCATTGGACTGAGAACAGGGTTCCAGTGGAGGAGTTAGAGTAGGAAGTGAAAAGGCTGAAGTGATTGGCATCCCCTAAGTACAATATCAACCAGTCAGAGCTCCCAGAGACTAAACCACCATCTAAAGAGTAGAAATAGACAGACCCATGGCTCCAGCTGCATATACAACAGAGGATGTTCTTGTTGGACATCAATAGGAAGAAAAGCCCTTGGTCCTTCCAAGGCTCAATGCCCTAAGAATGCATATTATATAATATATAGTTATACTTTTATATATGTAGAATATAGTAGTATATATTCTGCTACACTTGCAGAGAAAAATGAAAAGGAGACAGCAAAGTATCTCAGCAGTTAAGGATGCATGGTTCCAAGTTTGGTGACCTGAACTTGAAACCCAGACGCCGCATCGTGAAGGGAGAAGACAGACTCCTATGAGTATCCTCTCTGACCTCCACATACACAATATGACACAATGCAAACATGCATATCTGTGCTTACACATATAGATTTTGCATGCTCACTGAATACATGAATAGAAAAAAAGAAAGTATTAACCAGTGCAAAATGCTATATGACTCAGTGTCTTTTGACTTCATAGGATTATAAATAATAACTTGAGACTAGCAGGAAAGGCCTGTAAAAAAAATCAAGTCTGAACTTGAGGAGTCTTTTTCAGAGCATATTTGTGAGGCTGAGAGTGGAGCTCACTGCTAGAATACTTGCCTACCATGTATGAGGGCACGAGTTCAATTCCCATTTCTACAAAGGAAAAAAAAATGAAATAAAAGTGAGATCTTATTTGTTTTAAGTTTGTTTGCAAGATATTTATCTTTATCATGATTCATTTAGAAAAATCTGAGCTAACAATGAAAGAGCCAGAAAAAAATCACAGTTTTGGGAAAACTGAAATTAAGAAACAGTTTTTTGAGTCAGATGGGAACAGGGAATAAGTACGCAGGGGTGCATGTGGTATGAAATCACACCACATTTGACTAATGAGGAGAAGGACAGTCAAAATATGAGCACAAAAATATTTTAACAGAAAACAAATGCTGTTTTTTTTTTTTTTTTAGGCCATGCCCTTGAAATGGGAAAAAATAAAATAAAAGTTACAAAATGCTGTACCTGCTATTAAGGCTGGTTTTAACTGGCACACAAGATTGGTTCATGAATTGCATTAATTGGTTTTCTCACCTAGATTAATCACCAGGTAGTTACGAAGTTCCTTTTTCCATACCCACTCACATGCAGAATGCTAGGGCAGACACCCCAAAACAAGACAACTTCATAAATCTGGCTTTCTTAGGGAATCATTGAATTTATTGACTCGCCTGCCCAATTAGCGAGTCAAATAATTCTTAGAAGGTCACAGACACCCCCATCAGTACAAAAAACAGATTCCACCAACAGTCATTATTAAGGATTCTGTTGCCCTGAATTATCACCAGTGACTCCTGCCTCGTGAAGGAATTCTTCAAGTATTTTCAGTTGCTCTTGGAAAGAAAAGGTAATCTGCGACGGGACCGTCCCTCACATGGCTGTGTGCTGGCACCGTCAGTCCTAGCTGGCTGTTGGCATTGCTTAGGGACTGTGGGGGACCCATCACCAAACTCAGAGAAATGGCTTTTGAAGGCTGGTCATTTAGAAAAAGAGCCTTTAAGAGTTAGACTTCAACTCTACTTCCTGCTCTAGCTCTACATCCGGTGTGTCTCCCATGAGTGAAAAGCCACATCAAGCAAGCTCCGCCTGCTGAGGACCCCACTGTACCCTCGTTGCCAAGAAGGGCCTTTACCATGACAACGCCTTGATTCTGTAAGTTGCTTCTGTCTGGTGTTTTATCACAACCATAAAAGGAACAAATACACTTGGCTTTGGTAACGTATATGATCCTAAGGTGCAGTTCATCTTCTATTGATCATGTGTGTGCATGAGAGAGAGGAGGCGGGGAGGAGAGAAACATGCTAATAAAGGATAACTTCAGTGCTTTGCGTATTATAGACGAATGCTTTGCCACCAAGCGGTACCTTCAGCCTCTTTTTATTTTGGGGCAAGATCTTGGGCTAATTTTTCTCGGGCTGACCTTGAACTTTCTGTCCTCGGTCTCCTGAGTAGCTGGGACCATAGGCCTGTGCCACTCTATCAAGTTCATTATTCTCCTCTGAATACCTGCCATGGGAGTAGTTGCAGTAAACACTGCTACATGGCAGTTTCTAAGTTGATTTGCCCTAGAGGACACCTAATGTTTGCCTCTTGGCATTCATTGCACCTGCCCCACATGGACTGAAATGCACGCACGCATGATGAGTTTGGGCTGTATGTGTCACGTAGAGTCAGGGTCACGGGTCTCGGTGAGATCTCTGAAAGTACATTTTATTCAATATTAGAATGGCTACCCCAAGTTGATTCTTAGGACTATTTTCTTGGAAAATTGTTTTCCAGCCTTTTACTCTGAGGTAGAGTCTGTCTTTGTCACTAAGATGTGTTTTCTGTATGCAGCAAAATGTTGGGTCCGTTTTACATATCCAGTCTGTTAGCGTATATATTTTTTTAATTGAGGAATTAAATGCATTGATGTTAAAAGATATTAGGGACAAATAATTTAAATTTTCTGGTTATTTTTCTGTTAGTGGTGGAATTAATTTGTGTGGCTGTTTTCTTTTGGGTTAATGGAAAGATTACTTTCTTTCTTTTTCTAGGGTGTAGTTTATACCTCCTTGTGTTGGAGTTTTAATCTATTATTCTTGGTAAGGCTGTATTTGTGGAAAGATTGTTTTGTAAATTTGGTTTTGTCATAGAATAATTTGGTTTATCCATTTATGGTAATTGAAAATTTTGCTGGATATAGATAGTAGCCTGAGTTGGCATTTTAGTTACCTGTATGACATCTACTCAGGGTCTTCTAGCTTTCATAAATTCTGTTAAGAAGTCTGGTGTGATTCTGATAGGTCTACCTTTGTGTGTTACTTGACCTTCTTCCCTTACTACTTTTAATATCATTTCTTTGTTTTGGGCATTTGATGTTCTGACTATTATGTAACAGGAGGAAATTCTTTTCTGGTCCAATCTATCTGGAGTTCTGTAGCCATCTTGTGTGTTTATGGGCATCTTTTTCTTTAGGTTAGAAAATTTTTCTTCTATAATTTTGTTAAAGATACTTACTGTCCCTTTAATTTTGGAATCTTTGCTCTATTATATGAATATTATGCTTTGGTTTGTTCTCATTGTGTCCTGGATTTTCTGGTTGCTTTGGGTTAGGAGCTTTTTGCATTTTTCATTTACTTTGACTGCCTTGTCAATGTTTACTATGGTATCTTTTACCCCTGAGATTCTGTCTTCCACCTCTTGTATTGTGCTGGTGATGCTTGCATCTATGACTCCTGATCTCTTTCCTAAATTTTCAATCTCCATGGTTGTCTCCCTTCGTAATTTTTTTGAATTGTTTCTATTTTTATTCTTAAATTCTGGATGGTTTTGTTCAATTCCTTCACTGGTTAGTTTGTGTTCTCCTGTAATTCTCTAAAGAATTTTTTGTGTTCATTTGTATTTTCTTTTTTTAAATATAATATGATATAATATAATTTAACTTCTTAAAACTATTAAAAAACAGAGATACATATACAGATTATTTAAAGCATTTTAGCCTAAATATATATAAATATATTTTTCATAGTACATGATTTTTTAAAAAAAATTGATAATATGCATTGAAATAATACTATTTACAAGGATCATAAAGTATATTTAAAACAAAATGTAACATGGAAATAGTCAAAGTTTTTGGTATGTAAAGATTAAACATAATGATTTCTAACTATCAAAAATTGCCACCAGGCTATCTTCTTAGCTCTTGAGTTATTAATGGTTTAAGGTCTAGGTATATCCCACTCTGAAAGGGTGCTCTACACTTATTATTTTTTCTAAGAAGGATTGAGGCTTCCACCTTTGGTCTTTTTTTTTTTGTTTGTTTGTTTTGTTTGTTTTTTTTTTGAGTTTAATACAGTCTGTGAGTGTTTTCTTGGGTATTCAGAGCTTTCTGAGGCTAGAATCCAATTATCAGTGACTTCATATTGTGTCTGTTCTTTTGTGACCGGATTATCTCACTCAGGATGATATTCTCTAGATACATCCATTTTCCTAGGAATTTCATAAAGTCATTGTTTCTAATTGCTGAGTAGTACTCCATTGTATAAATATACCACAATTTCTGTATCCATTCTTCTATTGAAGGACATCTGGGTTCTTTCCAGCTTCTGGCTATTATACATAATGCTGCTATGAACATGGTGGAGAATGTGTCCTTATTGTATGTTGGAGCATCTTTGGGATATATACCCAGAAGTGGAATAACTGGATATTCAGGTAGTACTATGTCCAATTTTCTGAGAAACTGCCAGACTGATTTTCAGAGTGGTTGTACCAGCTTACAAACCCCACCAGCAGTGGAAGAGTGTTCCTTTTTCTCTACATCCTCGCCAGCATGTGCTGTCATCTGAGTTTTTTATCTTAGCCATTCTGACTGGTGTGAGGTGGAATCTCAGAGCTGTTTTGATTTGCATTTCCCTGATGACTAGGGATGTTGAGCATTTTCTTAGGTGCTTCCCAGCCATTTCATATTCTTCAATTGATAATTCTTTGTTTAGTTCTGTACCCCATTTTTCAATAGGATTGTTTGAGTCTCTGGCTTCTAACTTCTTGAGTTCTTTGTATATATTGGATACTAGATCACTATCAGATGTGGGATTGGTAAAGATCTTTTCCAAATCTGTTGGTTGTTGTTTTATTTTCTTAACAGTGTCCTTAGCCTTACAGAAACTTTGCAATCTCATTAAGTCCCATTTATTCTTGATTTATTTACTCTCAGATTCTTGATCTTAGAGCACATGCCATTGGTGTTCTGTTCAAAAAAATTTCCCCTGTGCCTATGTGTTCTACAGTTTTTCTAACTTCCTCTTCTAATAGTTTCAGTGTACCTGGTTTAAAGTGGAGATCTTTGATCCACTTACACTTGAGCTTTGTACACGGAGATAAGAGAGGATCTATTTTCATTCTTCTGCATGCTGAGTGTTAGTTGAGCCAACACTATTTGTTGAAGAGGCTGTTTTTTTTTCCATTGAATGTTTTCAGCTCCTTTGTAAAAAAAATCAAGTGACCATATATGTGAGAGTTTATTTCTGTATCTTCTATTTTGTTCCATTGATCTACCTGCCTATCTTTGTACCAATACCATGTGATTTTTAACAGAATTGCTTGTAATATAGCTTGAGGTCAGGGATGGTACCTCCCACAGAAGATGTCTTGTTGTTGAGAATAGATTTTGTTATTCTAGGTTTTTTGTTTTTCCAGATGAATCTGCAATTTGCTCTTTCCAACTCTATGAAGAATTCAGTTGGAATTTTGATCGGGATTGCATTGAATCTGTAGATTGCTTTTGGTAAGATGGCCATTTTTACAATGTTGATCCTTCCAATCCATGAGCATGGGAGATCTGTCCATCTTCTGAGTTCTACTTCAATTTCCTTCTTCAGAGATTTGAAGTTCTTGTCATACAGGCTCTTCACTTGCTTAGTTTGGGTCACACCAAGGTATTTCATGTTGTTTGTGGCTATTGTGAAGGGTATCTTTTCCTTACTTTATTTTTTAGCATGTTTGTCCTTCAAGTAGAGGAAGACTGCTGATTTGTTTGAGTTAATTTTATATCCAGCCCCTTGGCTGAAGTTGTTTATCAGCTGTAAGAGTTCTCTGGTGGAATTTTTGGGGTCACTTAAGTATAATATCATGACATCTGCAAATAGTGATATTTTTACTTTTTCCTTTCTGATTTGTTTCCCTTTGATTTCCTTTTGCTGTAGCCAGGACTTCCAGTGTTATGTTGAATAGGTAGGGGGAGAGTAGGCAGCCTTGTCTAGTCCCTAATCTTAGTGGGATTGCTTCAAGTTTCTTTCTGTTTAGTTTGATGTTGGCTATTGATTTTCTGTATATTGCTTTTATTATGTTTAGATATGGGCCTTGTATTCCTGTTCTTTCTAAGGCTTTTAACATGAAGGGGTGTTGAATTTTGTCAAATGCTTTCCCAGTATCTAATGAGATAATCATTTGGTTTTTTCTTTGAGTTTGTTTATATGATGGATTACGTTGATGGAGTTCCATATTTTAAACCTTCCCTGAATCTCAAGGATGAAGCCTACCTGATCATGGTGAATGATCATTTTGATATGTGCTTGGATGTGGTTTGCAAAAAATTTATTGAGAATTTTTGCATCAATATTCATAAGTGAGATTGATCTGAAGTTCTCTTTCCTTGTAGGTTTTTGTGTGGTTTAGGAATAACAGTTATTATTATTGTGGCTTTTAAGAATGAGTTGGGTAGTGTTCCATCTGGCTCTATTTGTGGAATAGTTTGGAGAGTATTGGTATAAGGTCGTCAATAAATGTCTGATAGAATTCTGTACTGAATCCATCTAGTCCTGGGCTTTTTTTGTTTGGGAGGCTTTTGATGGCTGCTTTTAGTTTTTTAGATATTATGGGATTATTTAGATGGTTATCTGGTCCTTATTCAACATTGGTATCTGGTATCTGTCTAGACATTTATCTATTTCCTACAGATTTTTCAGTTTTGTTGAGTATAGGCTTTTGTAGTAGGATCTGGTGATTTCTTGAATATCTTCTGTTTCTGTTGTTATGTCTCCCCTTTCATTTCTTATTTTGTTAATTTGTATACTCTCTCTTTGCCCATTAGTTAGTCTGGTTAAGAATATTTCGGTCTTCTTAGTTTTTTCAAAGAACCATTTCCTGGTTTTGTTGATTTTTTTTGTATGGTTCTTTTTGGTTCTTCTTGGTTCATTTCTTCTCTGAATTTGATTATTTCCTGAGGTCTACTCCTCTTGAGTGTATCTGCATCTTTTTGTTCTAGAGCTTTCAGCTGTGCTATCAAGTTGCTAATGTATTCTTTTTCCACTTTCTTTTTGGAGGCACTCAGAGCTACGAATTTTCCTCTTAGTGCTGCTTTCATTGCATCCCATAGGTTTGGGAATGTTGTGCTTTAATTTTCATTAAATTCTAGAAAATCCTTAATTTGTTTCTTTATTTCTTCTTTGACCATGCTTTCATTGAGTAGAGCATTGTTCAGTTTCCATATGAATGTGGTCTTTTTGTTGTTATTAAATACCAGCCTTAGTCCATGGTGATCTGATAGGGCGCATGGGAGTATTTCAATCTTCTAATATCTATTGAGGCTTGTTTTGTGACTGACTATATGGTCAATTTTGGAAAAGCTGCCATGAGGTGCTGAAAAGAGGGCATACTTTTTTGTTTTAGGATAAAATGTTCTGTAGATGTCTGTTAATTCTAGTTGGTTCATAATCCCTGCTAGTGTCACTGTGTCTCTGTTCAGTTTCTGCTTCCATGATCTGTCTATTGATGAGAGTGGAGTATTGAAGTCTCCCACTATTATTGTGTGTGGTGCAATATATGTTTTGAGCTTTAGTAGAATTTCTTTTATGAATATGTGTACTCTTGAATTTGGAGCATATATGTTTATGATTGAGAATTCATCCGGATAGATTTTCCCTATAATGAGCAAAAAGTGTCCTTTCTTATCCATTTTGATAACTTTTGGTTAAAAGTCTACTTTCTTTGATATTAGAATGGCTACTCCAGCTTGTTTCTTAGGGCCATTTGCTTGTAAGTTTTTTTTCCCAGCCTTTAACTCTGAGGTAGTATCTGTCTTTGTCTCTAAGATGAGTTTCCTGTACACAGCAAAATGTTGGATTCTGTTTATGTATCCAGTCTGATAGCCTATGTCTTTTTATTGGAGAATTGAGTCAATTTATGTTAACAGATATTAAGGAATAGTTAACAGATATTAAGTTGTTGTTTCTTGCTATTTTTGCTTTTAGAGGTAAAATTATGTCTGTGAGTCTTTCTTCTTTTGGTATTCTTGCTTAGTCATTTTATTGCTTTTTCTAGGGTGTAGTTTCTCTTTTTGTGTTGGGTTTTCCATCTATTATTCTTTGTAGGGCTGGATTTGTGATCAGATATTGTGTAAATTTAGTTTTGTCCAGGAATATCTTGGTCTCTCCATCTATGGTGATTGAGAGTTTTGCTGGATATAGCAGCCTGGGCTGACATTTGTGTTCTCTTAGGGTCTGTATGTTGTCTGTCCTGAATCTTTTTGCTTTCATAGTCTCTGTTGAGAAGTCGGGTTTGATTCTGATTGGTCTGTCTTATATGTTACATGACCTTTTCCCTTTACTGCTTTTAGTATTCTTTGTTTTGAACACTTGGCAGTTTGACTATTATGTGTTGGGACGAATTTATTTTCTGGTCCAATCTATTTGGAGTTCTGTAGGCTTCTTTTATGCTCATGGTCAAATAATTCTTAAGGGTAGGGAATTTTTCTTCTAAGATTTTGTTTAAGATATTTACTGTGCCTCTTAGTTGATATTCTTTACTCTTTTCTATTCCTATTATCCTTAGGTTTGGTCTTCTCATTGTGTCATGGATCTCCTGGACATTTTGGGTTAAGAGTTTTTTGGTTTTTGCATCTTTTCTGAATGTTTTATCTATGTTTTGAATGTTGTCTCCAGTCCCTGAGATTCTCTCTTCCATCTCTTGTAGTCTGTTGGTGATGCTCGCATCGGTGACTCCTGATTTTTTTTTTTTTTTTTTTTTTAGCTTTTTGATCTCCAGGGTTGTCTCTTTCTATTTTCTTTATTGCTTCTATTTCCATTTTCAATTCCTTCATCTCTGTGGTTGTGTTTTCTTGTAGTTCTTTGAGTGATTTCTGTGTTTCCTCTTTAAAAGCTTGTATTTCTATGTGTTCTCCTGTAATTTTTAAATAGATTTATTCATGCTCTTCTCCAAGTTCTCCTTCATCATGGTGAAGTATGATTTCAAGTCTGAGACTTGTTATTCTTGAGTGTTTGGCAATCCACTTCTTCCTGTGGTGGGAGAACTGGGTTCTGATGTTGCCATGTTATCATGGTTTCCATTGCTTAAGTTCTTTTGCTTTCCTCTTGCCATCTTGTTATCTCTGGTTACATGTGGTCTTCTTTTCACCTTGTTGACTGTCACCTGTCTCTCCTGTGGATCTGACGGCCCATGGCTCAAAAAGAATATTGCTTCTGAGTGTTTGGATTTCTGTGGGTGAGCAGTGAGTTCTGGTGGCAGTTGTCTTTGTGGACTCAGGCTGGGGAGCTCTTGTGAGGCTGCTCTGGGAGCTCAGCCCTTTGCCCACTGGTCCTGAGTACTAGTGGTGGGGATCTTGCTCTTTCTCCAGGCCAAATTGGACCCCTTTTTAGTGAGTACAACACTCTCTGCTCACTGAGAACTCAAGGTGTGTCCTCCCTGGGCCTTTATATCAGGTTCACCTCTGGTCCAGGTGTAAAAGTGCCCGTGGGGTTGATATTCCTGAACTGCCTTCCTTAGACAGATCAAGATTCTCTATGACACATTCCAGGGCACCACCTCCAAGCCCTCTCTGTGTTCTGGGTACTCACTGAACAACCTCACTAGGTCTGTGCCCCAGGTTACCTGCTGGTCTAGGTTGCAGAGCGCCTGGGCTTCTGGTCCAGGATCACAGCCTTTCCAGGCAAATCCTGTATTTTCTCTTAAGGGCTTCTACCCGTTTATCTGTGTTGTCCTGTACATCATCATGAGTTCTGATTTCAAACCAGAATCTTGCTTTTCCAGTCTGTTGTGGTATCCAGAACATTCGGTGGTCAGGGTACTGTGTTCTGATGGTGCCAAGTGGCTTTGTTTTTTTTGTTGCTTAGGTTCCTGGACTGCTTATTTTTGGTCTTAACTGGTCTTGCTGATTCTGGAATTGGCTTGGCCCTTCTGTAAGCCTGTGTGTCAGCATTACTGGGGAACCAGCTCTCTCCCAGCAGGATCTGGGTACAGAGAGCTGTAGCACAGGGTCAGCTGTGGGTGCAGGTGGAAACCGGAAGGATCCATCATGTGCATTTTAGACAGGTAAGTTACATTTACATTAGCCAATTCCAAAACTGTGGGTTTTTTTTTTTTTTTGATGCCTAAAATGCCTGCCTGGCTCTATATTCTCAGGCAAGCAAATAACCCATATCACAACACTGTAATATCTATAGATAAGCAAACTGTCTACATTATGGAAAATATCTTTCATGGTCACTCAGGCCAGGAAAATGAAGGCCCCAGGTCACCACAGTTGATAACCACCTCAGCTGTCATTGCTGACGTTATGTGTATGTAATTCAGCTGGTCCTTAAATCCCAGTAGGGCTGATCTGAGACTTATACCAGTGTTCTGGGTATAAGTCTGTTCATAAGCAGAGAAAAACAGTTGATTGATTAGGAGGATTTGGTAGTCAGAGATAATTTACTTGGCTGTTTTGGTCCCACAGATTTTTGAAGACAGTTTACTGAGGTATGGATGGCAAAGAGTAAAATACATTAATTTTGAGGGTAGAGTTCAGTGGCTCTTTGGTATCTTTATGTAACCATTGTAGCAATGTAACTCAGGTGTTTTCTGCAGTCTCCTCACATCCACATATGTAATGATACTCTCTCTGTTCCGTATTCACCCTCGGTTTCTGTAGAGTATGGCTGTTAGAGAACATTCTATATAAATGGAACCATAGGACGCAAGGCCTTTGCTGTTCAACTGTATTCAGTATGACTCTGTGCTTGGCGATCACCCACACTGAAACACTTATCTTCAGTTCATTTTTATTATACTCCATTGTAAACTGATACCATTTTGCTTATCTATTCATGCCAGATGATAAATGATTGGGTTGAGAAATGCTCTTATGAACATTTGGGCTCAAGCCATTGTTTCCAGTTCTCGTGGTAAGATACTGATGAGATTTTGTTGTTATATGGTAAATTTCTATTCACCAATTTTTTCTTTTTAAGAACAGGATCACTCACTACACAGACTGTGTAGACTAGACTGGCTTCCAGTTCACAGAGATTCTCCTGCTTCTGTCTCCCCAGTGCTGTGATTGAAAGCAGGTACCACCTCCCCTGGTATATCCAGCATTAAAAAAAAACCTTCTAAAGTGTTTTCCAAATAAGATGGCTCATCTCATATTCTCGGCAATGCATGAAAATTCTATTTTTATATCCTCGTCAGCACTGTTATGTCTGTCTTATTACAGACAGACATGTCTGTATGTGCAATAGCATCCTGCAGTGGCCAGTTCCATCCATGCTTTATTTAGTTACTCATTTAGTCACTCAGATAAATGAAGATGACTATGTACTAGTCCCTCAACAAGGTGACAGACAGTAAAGCAATGTCCCTGACACCAAGAAGTTTAAAGACTAGTGGATACAAAAAGTGTACTGTGTGTTTTATTGTTTCTCTTACCCCTGGATTTTCTTATTTTATTATCTTCATTATTATTACAGCCACCACCATCACCAGCACCAGCACCACCACCACCACCATCACCATCAACACCAACACCACCATCACCAACACCACTACCACGACCACCACCACCACAACCACCACCACCACCACCACCATCACCACCACCACCACCATCACCACCACCACCACCATCACCACCATCACCACCACCACCACCACCACCATCACAACCACCACCACCACCACCACCACCACCATCATCACCACCACCATCAACCTCACCATCACCACCACCATCACCACCACCACCACCACCACCACCACCACCACCACCACCATCACCACCACCACCACCATCACCACCACCATCATCATTGTTATCATTATTTATTGTTATTATTTGGAAACAATATTTTACTACATAGCCTTAGCTGGGCTGGGACTCACTATGTAGCCGTAGATGACCTTGAACTCAGAGATCTTACTGCCTCTGCCTCTGAGTGCTGTTTGGGCGTGCATATGTAACTCCTAAGGTATTACCTAAAGTCACACATAGCAATCCAAAGACTTGACCAGTCAGGTTATATATATTTTTTCTTTTTCAGTTTAGTAATAGTAACAGTTTATTTTATTTTATTTTATTTTTAACAGCATGTCTTCTTTCTTCTTTTTAAACTTTATTTAAAAAAACAAAGATAAATGTACAAATTTTTAAGCATTTTTGCATAAAAGTATATGAATACACTTTTTAAGGTTGTAATTAAGTATTTGTGGGTATATATACATACACGTATGTATATATGCAACAATAATATAGGAAAAGAGGTTATTAATTTGAGGGGATAGGAGAGAAACTGGGAGGGGCTGTAGGAAGGAAAGGGGGATGTGATACAGTTCTATTTTAATTAAGATGTATTTTTTTTCCTTGAACTTCACACAGTCTGTGAGTTGTTTCTGGGGTGTTCAGAGCTTTCTGGGGTTAGTATCCCATTATCAGTGACTGCATATTATGTCTGTTTTTTTGTGACTGGGTTATCTCACTCAGGATGATATTCTCTAGATGCATCCGTTTTCTTAAGAATGTCGTTAAGCCATTGTTTCTGATAGCTGAATCAACAAAACCAAGAGCTGGTTCTTTGAGAAAATCAACAAGATTGATAAACCCTTAGCCAGACTAAATAGAGGGCAAAGAGAGAGTATCCAAATTAATAAAATCAGAAAGGGAAGTGGAGACATAACAACTGAAACTGAGGAAATTCAAGAAATCATCAGATCCTACTACAAAAGCCTATACTCAACAAAGCTGGAAAATCTGGAGGAAATGGATGAATTCCTAGACAGATACAAGATACTAAGGTTAAATCAGGACCAAGTAAACCATCTAAATTATCTCATAACACCTAAAGAAATAGAGGCAGTTATCAAAAACCTCCCAACCAAAAAAAGCCCAGGTCCAGATGGGTTTAGTTCAGAAATTTATCAGACATTTATTGACGACATAATACCAGTACTCTCCAAACTATTCTACAAAATAGAATCAGATGGAATACTACCTAACTCATTTTTTGAGGCTATAATAACTCTCATTCCTAAACCAAACAGAGACTCTACAAGGAAAGAGAACCTCAGACCAATCTCACTTATGAATATTGATGCAAAAATAATCAACAAAATCCTTGCAAATCGAATCCAAGAACACATCAAAACGATCATTCACCATGATCAAGTAGGCTTCATCCCTGGGATGCAGGGATGGTTCAATGTATAGAAATCCATCAATGTAATCCACCATATAAACAAACTCAAAAAAAAAAAAAAAAAAAAAAAAAAACCACATGGTCATCTCACTAGATGCTGAGAAAGCATTTGACAAAAGCCAGGTTTTATTGAAGTCAGGCAGTGAAGTAGACAAGTCATAGGGTGTGGACTGAATTTGTCACTGCTGGAATGTGTCTGAGATTAGAAAGGAAAGGGAAACAGAACAAAATAAGAAGAAAACAGGCTCAGACATAGAAGTGAGAAAATGCACATGAGGACATCCTGGGTGCTCCCTTCCGAACTCTCTGGCTTATGTGCCGTTCCAGGCAACTCTGTTATGTCTTCTCAGACTCAGTGTAGTGGCTGTATCATTACTGATGACCTTCAGGCCCTAGTTTTACTTGAGCTACTTTGAGTAGGTTCTGCTCCTTATAATTAGAAGAGTTTTTGAAGAGAAACAGAAGCAGTCATGTTACAGATTTGTAATCATCCTCTTAATCTCATTCTAAGATAAGCCCTTGTACTGAATATATCCATTGTCCATTTTACTACCTTTTTCTTTCTGACCAAGGATTGATGCAATCCTTTAATCATCCACATTGTCAAGGCAGGCATGGAGCTGCACATTTCAACCCATCTCCTACTCTCTCCTCTCAAATTCCATACTTATGCCAGATTTTTAAAAATGATTATTATTTAGTTTTTCGAAACAGCATTTCTGTGTGTAACAGCCCTGATTGCCCTGTAGACCAGGTTGGGCTTAACTGCACATAGACCTGCTTGTCTCTGTCTTCCAGTGTTATGATTAAAGGTCTGCACCATCATGCCTAGTGCTAGTTAATTTTTACTATGGACTCAATAAAAAGTAAAGACAGTTGTGAAGAGGAAACTTCTGTTGAATGTCTGCAGTACTTTCTTGGTTGATGTAGGAGGACCCAACCTACAGAGTCCAGCTCATCCTGCCACAGTACCAAAGTATGGAAGAAGGCCTGGTCTCTATAAGAAACGTAGCAGAACAAGGCAGTGGGACCAAGGTAGGAAGTATCACTTCACTGTGGTCTCTGCTTCTATTCCTGCTTCTTGGATCCTGTATTGACTTCCTCCAGTGATAAATTTCTACTTGGAAGTGTAAGATAAAATAAATCTTTTTTTAAAAAAAAAAACAACTTTATTTTACAAAACAAAGATAAATGTACAGATTTTAAACATTTTTTGCTTAAAATTATACATTTTTGTCAGTACTATTTTTTCAGATTTTAACATTATTTTTACATAAAACTATATGAATATATTTTTTAGTCAGTACTTGATTTTTTTTAAAGGTTTGATAGTTTACCTTGAACACTTAATAGTTACAATGAGCATAAAGTACATGTAAAACAAAATGTAACATGGAAATAGTTAAAGTTTTCTTGTTTTCTAAATATTTTTATTTGTTTTGTTTTGTTTTCTTTATTTCTTGGACTTCATACAGTCTGTGAGTTATTTCTGGGGGAGTGCAAGCCTCTGGGTTAGCATCCCACTATCAGTGACTGCATATTATGTCTGTTCTTTTGTGACTGGGTTATCTCACTCAGGATATATTCTCTAGATGCAGCCATTTTCTTAAGAATTTGGTTAAGTCATTGTTTCTGGTGGCTGAGTAGTATTCCATTGTGTATATGTACCACAATTTTTGTATCCATTCATCTTCTGAAGGACATCTGGGTTCCTTCCAGCTTCTGGCTATTATAAATAGAGCCGCTATGAACATTGTGGTGCATATATCTTTGTTGTGTATTAAAGTGTCTCTGGGGTATATGCCCAGAAGTGGAATAGCTGGGTCTTCAGGTAGTACTATATCCAATTTTCTGAGGTATTGCCAGACAGATTTCCAGAGTGGTTGTATTAGCTTGCAACCCCACCAACAGTGGAGAAGTTTTCCTCTTTCTCCACAGCCTTGCCAGCATCTGCTGTCATCTGAGTTTTGGATCTTGGCCAATCTGACTGGTGTGAGGTGGAATCTCAGGGTTGTTTTGATTTGCATTTCCCTGATGGCTAAGGATGTTGAGCACTTCCTCAGATGTTTCTCGGCCATTCGGTGTTCCTCAACTGAAAACGTTTTGTTTAGCTCTGTACCCCATTTTTTAATAGGGTTATTTGATTCTCTGGTGTCTAGCTTTTTGAGTTCCTTATATACCTTGGATATTTGGCCTCTATCTGATGTGGTGTTGGTAAAGATCTTTTCCCATTCTGTTGGTTGCTGTTTTGTTTTCTTGATGATGTCCTTAGCCTTACAGAAACTTTGCAATCTCATTAAGTCCCATTTGTTAATCTTTGACCTTAGAGCTTGAGCCATTGGTGTTTTGTTCAGGAAATTTTCTCCTGTGCCTATGTGTTCTAAGGTTTTCCCTACTTTCTCATCTGATAGTTTCAGTGTATCTGGTTTAATGTGGAGATCTTTGATCCACTTACATTTGAGCTTTGTACAAGGAGATAAGAAAGGGTCTATTTTCATTCTTTTGCATGTTGAGTGCCAGTTGGACCAGCACCATTTGATGAATAGGCTGTACTTTTTCCATTGGATGTTTACTGCTCCTTTGTCAAAAATCAGGTGATCATATACATGAGGGCTCATTTCTGGATCTTTTATCCTATTCCATTGATCCACATGCCTATTTCTGTACCAGTACCATGCATTTTTCAGCACAATTGCCTTGTAATATAGCTTGAGGTCAAGGATAGTGATTCCTGCAGATGTTTTTTTTGTTGTTGAGGATGGATTTCGCTATTCTAGGTCTTTTGTTATTCCATATGAAATTGCACATTGATCTTTCCAATTCCATGAAGAACAAAATAAATCTTTTTTTTTAGAAGTTACTTTTGGTCACCATGTTTTATTACAACCACAAAAACCAAACTAGGGCAGGTGTCCAGGGTGCTTATACTGGGAGGTTGAATGCATTTTTTAACAGGTAAGTTAATGATTTATCCTTATTTCACGGTGCTCACTTTCCAAATAAGGACATACTGTGTTGCCTGAGTAAATTTTTGCATAAAAACAAGTAGCTATGAAAGCATCATGGTTCACAGCTCTATTCCCTTGTGATCTTCCATGATCACAAAGAATTCACCAAACCTTATCCAAAATTGTAAGCTAAAAAAGAATCTATTATGCCTAAACTTAACCTGTCTTGGGAATTTCATCAATGAAAGATGTATTAATATACCCTAGTCTAGTGCTCATTTAAGAATCTTACTGGCTACTCACCTGCTGAGAGCACTAGGGGACAGTGGGCATGAGAGAAGTACCAGTGTATGCCCAGGAAGCTTTTGTTCCTAGCCTTGCCAGTTACACTGTGTCTCATAGAAGGATTAAAAATTATATGTGAACAGTTCACAAAATAGATACAAGAAAAAAAATGCTGTCAGCCCCACGGTGATGCATTCCCCTTATGCATGAGGCCTACAATCAAGATAGATGTTTCAGCATTAACCCAGAGCCAATTCTGTCCCCAAAGCCTGAGAAGTAAATCATGGCAAAATGAAGCGATTTGTGCCACCAGTAATTCATTTATAGCTACAAAACAGAGGGCTTAACTAGAGGCAATAGGATGCCAAAATTGTAATGCCAGGGAAAGAGGTAGAAACAGACAGAAGATCCTCCTGCATTCTGTTTTTACTGGAAAGGTGTGATGGTATGATCTTGTCCTTTAAGTTTGTTTCGGTCCCCAGGAGTAGACGGGAGAGTAAAGCAATCTCAAGACACCCTCTGCCCCAGAACTCCATGTACACATGAGGACATGCCACGATGGTGTCCCACCAAACTACCTTTGAAACAGAGTGACCTGGAATGTCTACCCCTGCACCTCCCAGAGGAAGTGAGAATCCTATGGGTAGAAAAGAAGAAAGAACTGGATGTCTTCAGGTACTCACTTCCGGTAGTGTGGTTCCTACACTATTGGTATCCGTGCTAGAAAGTGAGCTCCAGTAATTTATTCCTCTCAGGTGCACAGTTGAGAGACTCTGCCATGGAACCCTTGCACAGCTTTGCTGAACAACACTTAGGAAAATAAGGAGCCCAGACCTGGGAAACTAGAGTGAGCAGGTGCTAAAACCTCCTATCAATGCTGGGACAGTGGGAAGCCGCCAAAGCTCTGGTCAAGAGACATGCTAGTACCGGAGCCTATCTACCGAAGATGACTGCACATCCGTAAGCCACCTCACCACAGCATGGTGGGTGGTGAGGTAAGAGGGAGAGACCGGGAGGAGAAGAGAGAGGAGGAGCTTCGGTGTGATTGTAGAGTAAATAAATTAATTTTTAAAAGGAGAAAAGAAAAACATTAAAGAAAAGACAATTCAAAATCAAATGTGTAATGAATCTAGGAGGTGTCTGGACAGTCACTCTTAGATGGTAACACATGACTTCACTGCAGCCTTTGCTTTGGACATGCAACATACACCCTTGGCCCTGTGCACACAGCCACCCTATTTAACATCGATAAGGAAAGGCTGCCCACATAGTTCAGATTTGAACCTGGCATGTTGTAAATTTCACAGGCCATTCTTTAGCCTTGCATTTTGTTTTCTGTTCTTATACAAATGGTAAGATCTAGTCGTGGAAAGACTTTCAGTGCTTTTCTACCTCGGTTCTTCAGTGTGGGTCAGACGACTGTATCCTCAGAATAAAAATGCTCGGTTTTAAAGATTGCCGTTATAAAAAGTCATGAAGTGAACTCTGGCTCGGGATTAAGATAAGATTTCCAGGAAATTTGCCTGCAATGGAATCTAAACTTATTTATAGTCCATATGTCACTGTTGGTTATAAAATCAAGTATTGTTTCTGAAAAATGTTGAAGGTACCGTTATATCTTACAGTGCTAAGTATTCAGAAAAGAGAATATTCTGTATGTAAAAGCTAACAAGCACTACCATTGCATTAGCCTGCACCTTTGCATTCAGTGTAAATAAATGGTAAAATGGTATGTGTACTAGAGAATTATTGCTGTGAGAGAAAATTATGGTTTATAATTAGCAGAGGTTTGTTCTGTGTGCCTGTTTTGTATAACCACATACACAAAGGTCATATAGACACTTCTCAGGTAAGAGAAGGCCTTCGGGGGTCGGGAGGATGTGAGTCCCGACTGAAATGAAAAGCTGTGGGATCCCTTCAGCTCTAAAACAGGATCTCTTAGTGCGGTGATCTTGTCTACAGCCCAGACCTCAGAGAGCTTGTCTACTTACTAGTAAATTCCGCTGTGAGAAAGAAGCTTCCAGAGTGATGTGTACTAATTTCAGCAGCTGTTCATCCTGCAGCTCAGCCATAGAGACCTTGACCTCCTGAGGTCGATGACCTGTCTGAAATGAGGCTGGTGGTCACTTTGCATATCTGATGCTCCATTATCTTTGGTATACCATTTAAATAGCTATGAATGGGTGGCATTACGGGCTCTTGGGCAATCTAGTGAGAATCTTTATAGCAAACTTGGCTTCTACCCATGGACTATCATTCTGAAAATACTTTGGGTGCAATTAAACGCTCAGCAACCCCTCATTAAATGATGGTTGTATCTAACCTTATTGTGTTCCTTTTGAGTATAAAAATGAAAGAAAGAAGGATTTCAAAGCATAGAGCATTTCTGTTTTTGCCTTGAACACTGTGTGGGGTGGGCAGGGAGAATATGGACAGCAGCTTGGCACAGAATTTGGGCTGGAGGATCTTGGTTCACACCTCCTTCTCCCCCCTCACACTTCAAAGTAGTCTGAATTCCCAGGGCTGTCAGAGAAAAGGGAGGCGTGGGAGGGGAATCAGGACTTGCTGGAAACATCCTCAAGTCAAGTGGCCAATGTGTGAGTTATACCAACCCTGCGTCAACACTGAGGGGAAGCTCAGGAGGAGTGGGTGATCAGTGTAATTCTCATTTGTCTGATTTCTCGGTGGTAAGACTTTCCCGAGCAGACCTAAATGAATTCATAATGTGCCTGGGAAAGAGGTACTGAGACAACTGCAGGCAGTTAGGCAGCTATAAAACGGACCTGAAAGAAGACCCAAGATAATATACTGGAAAGACATTCTCGGTGACATCCTTATTTCCTGTAAATGACACCATTTACCCAATGGCAGCTTTGTTTTCTCATTCTACTCTCTGTTTGCTTTCTGCATTTTCTCTAGCCATTGGAGGAATGAATCACATTGGCAGAGAGGAGCTGGGGGCTGGATCCGTCTCCCCTTCCTTCTTAACACTGGCACCACTGCTTCACTTTGCTTGCCCATAGTTCTGGAAGATTATTTATTACAAACAGTTGCTTTCTGATGGTGTAGTGATAAGGGTTTGGAGAGAGCAAAGCCACATTTTAGTTTCATGGCATTCCTTTGGCTCGTTGTAGTGATAATTGAGTTGCACACTGAACTATGCGGTGTCATGAGCCAGACTGTTGTCTTCGTGTCCCCACCACTGACTGACACGTGTTCAAAACAGGGGTGACAGTAGCTACCTATTAGGAGTATTTAGAGGCAAAACGGCTTTATGGTTGGGAAGCATTTAATGCCATGTCCAGTATACGCCAAATTTTCCTTGTATAATTTGTGGAACCAAGCCAGACATGGCACCTTGCACCCTGGGGGTTGGGCAGGAAGGATCATGAATCTGAGTTCAACCTACCTTACAAAGTTTGACATTACCTCGCATAAATGAATGAATAAGCAGACCTTTACTTATGCCAACAAAGTCTGATATAAAGCATCATTTATATATGTTTGTAGTCAGAAGGGCAGCTGGATGTGATGATCCAAACTTCAAGTTCAGCTGCCTGAGAGGCAGAGGTGGGAGGGTCGCTTGAAACTAGGCCTCAAAGACCTTAAGGCCTACAAACTGCTCTAAAGAAACTTTCTTTAAACTACACTTACTTTAATATTGGGGCTGTTTTCATTTTCAGTATCACTTGAAACAGCAGGGCCCATGGTATTTGGTGAGCCATCCACTTGTTCAATTGCTCTTTATGGATTCAACTATGGTACATGTGATTGGCGCTCTCTCTCTCTCTCTCTCTCTCTCTCTCAATGCTTACATGCTGTTCTATACTTAAACAAATACTTTCATGTATCTTTTGATATAATACATGTAGCCAAATGAAGGGTGGGCTCTTCTGATTCCTTCTGCTTTCTTCCCCTTGTGGGGTTCCTGTCCCTTTGTTCTGTATTTCTGTTGCCCTGTATGGCCCCTCCCCCCATGCTTTTGAGACTGAAACAATGCTAAGTATATAGTTCTTGGTTTCTGGGAGTCAGAAATTTGGGGAAAGCTCAACCAAGCAGGTCTGGATTGGATTGGAGTCTTGTGCTCTTGCATTTAGATGGTGGCTGGGATGGGGGAGGGGCTATGCAGGCATTAGTCTCATCTTGTGTAGTCCTGGGACTTCTCTGTGAGCTCTCTGCATGGCTGAGGAATGTTTCCCTCACAGAACAGCACTCAGGTGTAGGAAGTGTGCACAGGGCAGTTCAGGGCCCCTACTCATGTGTTCTAGGTAACAGAGCAGAAAGGGAGGTTTTCTTTTTGTAAGAAGTTACCATGGTTTGTCCCCTTGAAAAGTATGCTGACATTTGATTGCTCTTGTGGTGCTGTGGAGAGATGGTGTTTTTGAGAGGTAATTAAGTTAAGGGGGGGGGTTAATACCTTCTTTCAGGAATGGATTGGTTATCTCAAGAGTGGATCATTAGGAAGCAGGACTGCTCTTGTGACTAGTCAGCTCTGCACTTCCTAATGCCTGCTTACCTTCTGCCTTTTCTAAAGCCAGTTATGATGCTCAGTGAGGCCAGTGTAAGATGCACCATGCAAACATGACACCTGTCTTATAAACCACGCTGGTGTACTGAAGCAATGAAAGCAAAAGGAACCAAGACAGTGGTATTTTGTCTGCCAGCCCCAGTTAGCTGGAGTCACAAAACCTAACTCACCTTCAGAAGTATCATCTTTCTTGCTTTAAAAAATTCCTTTCCTAATTCTTTGAAAATCCCATTGTATTTTAATCATCTCCAGTTCTCCCCCACATCTCTTTTCAGGTCCCCACCCATTCTAAATCCCCCAACTTTGTGTCCTCGATTTTTTAAATCCACAGTCTCCCATTAATGCTTCCTATATACTTTTAAGTGTGTTTCCATCCACTGGAGCACGTTTGATCTACCAGGGTCTATGCCGTCAAAGAAAGATAACTTTTTCCTTCATGGAAGCTAATACCAAAGCTTCTTAACAATGGAGGGAACTTGGCGACCCACCTTCCATATCTGATGATTTTGTCTAGCTTGCGCTTACTTAAGTCTTGCTTTTTTTATAACCACTGTGAGTTCATACCCCCAACTTGCCTGTTGTGTCTGAAAATCACTGTAGTAATCTACTGCCTTTGGCTCTTACAGTCTTCCTACCCCATTTCACAGTGCTACCTGAACTGTGGGAGGAGGGTGTGGGTGATAACCAGGTTCCACTTATTCTCAGCATTGTAAATCTCTAGCTTAGTTACCATACTGCCAAAGTGAAGCATCTGTGATGAAGGTTGAGAGATGCACTGAGGAACTTAGGATGCACTTATGACTTCCTAAGGAGTCCTTAGGAGTTGGGTGAATACAGCAAATCCCATTAGTGGCATGATAGTGGTAGACTCTCTCTCATTATCGATCTAACCCTGGGTTCTTGGCCCGGATAGCTGCATAAGATTTGAGTTCTATCTTGTAGAGCAGACCTTAAGGTCACTAAGAAAGTTGGTTACTTTTAAAATAATCCTGCCACCATTTCACCATTAGGCATAGCTTGTCTACTGCAAGTCATCATTATGTCTTGAAGGGTTCACAAGTTGGATAAGATAGATGATTTCTTTTCTGATGGCATGCATAGCACCTTTCAGCTAGACAGTTTTAATAAGCTTCCTAGTCAGTACGAGCTTGATATTTTGTGTTCTATGACTCATGTATGTGATGTTTTATGGCCACAGCCTGCTATATTGGATGTGTATAGGATATCACTGGCCAACAACTCTAATAGAGATAACCATTGTTTGGTACTGGACATTTTATCTGTTAGCCTGTGGTGTCTAGTAGGGGCACTGTTTCTCATCCTATGTCAACTCCATTAAACTCTTTGATTACAAGTATGCATATATTAATATTTTGGAGCTTCAGAAGTAGGTTTTCACCTGAGTTTTCAGAAGGTCTTTAGAATGAGTTCTCACTCTTTTAGCCTATCTACCTCTTTCTAATTCTTCTTTTTTTTTTCTTATTTCCATTTCTTTGCTGACATAATTGCCTTCTTTGAAAGCAAAGGGCCACAAAGAGGGACAATTCCATCTCTTGAAGGAGTTGGCCATGTTTGAAAAATATAAACTCACCATACATATCTGCTGCATATTATCATTTCCATGTCATAATTCACTAGGCTCTGGAAGAATGAGCCTGGAAAACAGAAACCCTTAGCAAAGTGACCCTTGTTTATCTAATTCAGACCAAATGCTTTCCTGTCTCTTGGTAAGCCATGCTGAGCTACTGTCCTCAGCAGGCTCCCTCTTCTGAGTAAGGAAGTAACTCCTATTGGAATGTGCTTGCATTTCACAAAGTCCAACACTGAGGGTCTTGATATGTATTTTGTCTTTTCTCTATCCATGAGTGAGAATTTTGTAATACAACTCTCTCTCTCTCTCTCTCTCTCTCTCTCTCTCTCTCTCTCTCTCTCTCTCTTTCTCTGTGTGTGTGTTTGTCTCTGTTCTCCAGCAATCACTTTCTCTCTCTCTCTCTCTCTCTCTCTCTCTCTCTCTCGCTCTCTCTCTCTCTCTCTCTCTCTCTCTCTCTCTCTCTCTCTCTCTCTCTCTGTGTGTGTGTGTGTGTGTGTGTGTGTGTGTAATATGAGTGCACATGACCATGTATATTTGTGAATGTGGAAACCAAAATTTGACACTGGATTTCTTTCTTGGTTGTTTGCAACCTTATTTTTTTAAGATTCATTTTATTTTTATTTACATGTATTCATAGCCTCTGCAAGAGCAGCAACTGTCCTTACCTGATAAGCCATCTCTCTACCTTTCTTTTGAGATAGGATCTCTCACCTCACCTTTTATTTACTAATCTGGCTGGACCAAATAACAAGTATTTCTCAGGGACCCTCATTTCTGTCTGCCTACTGCTGGCATCACAGTTATGTGTCACCATGGTTTACTTTTTATGTGGCTGCTATGGATTCGAACTTGGGTTCTTACACTTGTTTAGCATCTGCCTGCCCTTGCAGTCTAAATCCAGATATTCCTTCCCACCTCTACTGCCATCTTGGCTTGGAGACCCAAAATACTTCCTCTTCTATATCTATTGGATGAATTAATGCAAGAAAATGAAAGCCAGAGGTAATGAATAGGGAGTAATGGGGAAAAATACCAGGAATAACTAAGAAAACTAGGGTTTCAAATGCTTCCTTCTGGAATGGATATAGGCTCAGATGGATGTTTTAGTGGACAGACTTCGAGTCACAGACTTGTGTCTCTTCTCCAAGATAGCATTCAGCAGCAGTACCTGCTGTTTACTTTGAGAGTCCCTTGAGCTGTGCTGTTTTCTGCACTCCTCAGACCAGTCAGAAGCGAGTTGTTGACAGACCACAGTGTAAATTAAAGGGCTGGGATTTATCATTAGACATATGGTCTCCCAGCAACTGAGACTTTCCTGTAGTAGGTGGAATTTGTAACACTCTGGCCTCTAGGACCATATGGTTGTATTTAGAGATGCCAGCAGAATCAATGCTTGGAGTAAGATTCCTTCTTCTGTTCTTCCTCCATAGCCACAGGAAAGATTTTTGATTCAAAATTGGAAAAAAAAAAAAAAAACTACAAGTAATGAATTCAAAGTATCCACTTGTTAGCGACAATGTTAGTTTAGACATGGGGTTGGTTAATCAAGGACCATCCTTAATTAGGGTAAGTGACAATAGGCTGATCCTTGAGGTGGGAGAGGGGAGTGACCTATACCTTAGGATTTCAAACTGTCTAAAGATGTGTGGACTGGACTTATTCCTGATTTAAGAGAACAATTTACAAGGTGGCTTAAGAGTCTTGAAGTCTTCCCTTAAACAAAAATGAAAAAGGAAACTGTGCTTTGCAATAAACAATTGGAAAGTTAAAAATGTAAAACCAAGATTATTTAGAGCATCATTAGAAAAATAAATACTTAGGAAAAGTTTGATAAAATGCTTAAGATCTATATACTCCAAACTATACAACATTGTTGGTAGAAGTTTAAAAAAAAGGTAAAGAGCTGTAGATACCTTTCTATGGGCCAAATGACTCAGTACTATTAAAATGTGAATTTCCCTTCAGAGAATCATAATTAAAATCTCAATAGGTTCTTTTATTTTATTTTAATTATTTTAAATATTAAAAATAATTAATTTTAATTAGTTATAAAATATTAAAATTACATTTATGTGTCTGTATATGCATGCATGTATGCATTTGAGTGTGTGTGTGTGTGTGTGTGTGTGTGTGTGTGTGTGTGTAAACTTGCCAGGAACATGTTTTCTTTGTTTACTATGTAGGTCTTAGGGAGCCAACTCAGGCCTTCAGGCTTTACAGTAGGTACCATCTTGCTGCACTGACTTTTAAAAATTGCCTACATTACTTCGAAAATGAGGATTAGAGATGAAAAATGGCACTTTTTGGTTTTGAAAATTATTCTAAAGATACAGTAATTACAATAGTTTGGTACTATTGCCAAAAAGAGATTCACAAATCAATGGAACAAAAGGAGAGTCCGGAAATAGATTTAAATGTATTTAGTAAATAGAAGTTAAAAAAGAAAATTCAAAGAATACTGTCTTAAATGGTCTCCCCAAATGTATATTTATGTATACCAATAGATTACCTGTTCCATAACTCATGTCACACATAAACTTAAAGTGAACCACAGATCTATACATAAAACCAAATAGCGTTATATTTTCACAAGAAGTCAGTAAAGAAACTTTTATGTCCTGGAACTATATTATATTATATTATATTATATTAATTAATTATATTATATAACAGCATCATAAACATAGTACAATTAGGGACTCAGTCATCAATAAAACAAAAACTTGGTTTTTCGAATGAGTTGATATGAGTAAGAGAAGATAAACCACAGACGAGGAGAAAATATTTGGAAGCCATGCATATTAGAAAAGATTCAAATCTGATATGCATAAGAAATTCATAAAACACGTAAGTAAAAAATTAACCCAATAGAACAATGAGCAAGAATGTAAAGAGAGGCTTCTCTAAAGGAAATATGAGACACCCGAGAAGAAAATAGGCACTTCTTGGTTTTGAAGATTATTTTAAAGCTACAGTAATTACATTATTTTTCCTGCATTTTCAACTTTATTATTTTTTATGTCAGTGCAAAGCACAACCTGGAGTGAGTCCCACGTGCCCATCAGCGTGGCTGCTTTGACAAGACTGATTTACCAAATGTTGGTGGACATATAAAAGGGAAACTCTGATCCACTGTGAATGGGAATGTAAAATGATACAATTGCCTTGAGAAATAGTTTGGCTGTTTCCTAAAAGTTTAAATGCGTATTTTATCTGCAATTCATTTCCCTTATTACTTGATAGCTTCTCAGCCAAAAATGAAAGCATATATCTACACAGAGACTTGAATAAAAATATTCACTGTATTTTGTCCTTTTAGAAAATTTAACATTATTTTATGTATATAATTGTTTTGTTTGAAAGTATGTATGTGCAGTATATGTCTGCAGAAGACAGAAGAGGCCATCAGAATTTCTGGATCTGTAGTTACAATGGTTATATGCCACCAAGAGGATCCTGGGAACTGATCTTCTCTCTTCTGAAAATAATCCAGGTAAGTAGTGGCACACATATCTTGGTGGTAACCAACAGCTTTCTAATTGGACTTAAGTCCCACTCAATAAGACAGAAATCCTCCTGGTACTAGAAACTTACCCAATTGCCCATAGCTAGTGAAGTCTTGGATTTTGGAGGAGAACCTACAACTCTTCACTTAACAAGCATAATCCCTAATTACAGCCTAAATATTTGTTTCTATATCCATATATTAGTGTAAGTTCTACTTCTTATCAAGAAAATTTATGTTTGCAACAGATGGAGACCATTTTAGAAAACCACAACCAGAGAAAATTCAGATCTGTGGAGACCAGGCTGCAAAGATGCATTTACAAAATAATTCCAGTACCTAAGGCTCAGGGAACAATATAGAAGAGGGGCAAAAAGGATGAGAGAATTTGCTGTGAGATTGTGCCTCCTAGTAATGTCAGAAGCTACACCTATAAAAATTTACCAATGTAACTTTGTTAAACATGAGCTTAAGAAAGACAACAAAAATAGACATGCTAATGTGGATGTGGTGGGTTGGTGGAAAATCCCACCAGGCCTCAGTCCTACACTAATAATTACAGGCAACCAAGGAAAGCCGAGAGTAGGAAAATAGTCTTCCCCAGGGAAGAACAGCCAATTGGTTATCCAATACCAAAAGATTAGCTTGAAAATATACAAATGAAAAGTAATGCTATACAAACTGAGCAGAATATATCTATATATTTAGGAATATTTTTAGAAAAATATATACATATATATGTATATGTATATGTACGTGTGTGTGTATGTGTGTGTGTGTGTGTGTGTGTGTGTGTGTAAAAACAATTAGTAAAAAAGAGGTCATACATTTGTAAGAGAACAGGAAGGTGGTAAGTAGGAAGGTTTGAGGCAGGAAAAGTAAGGCGGACATTATGTAAGTAAGAGGAAACACTCAAATGAAATACACACCATACAATTCCTCTTACTAAAGATCTAGTTGTCAGTTTAAGATAATGTAGTTGCTTTGGACAGTGGGCAGGATGAGAAGGGTAAATGAATGTACTAAAAAGTAGTTCAGAAAAGCTGGGGAGTGACAGAGATGTGCTTTTCTTCCACTCTGGTGTCTGATTAGCCAGTATAAATACAAGTCACCACACACTGAGCTGTGAATTTTAAACATTTCTGTTGTATCTCTGCAAAGTTATGAAAACAAAAAAGGAACAGAAGAAAAGAATGAAAGAAAAAAAGGCAGGCAGGCAGGCACGCAGGAAGGAAGGAAGGTAGGAAGATAGGAAGTAAAGAAAGAAAGAAAGGAAGGAAGAAAGGAAGGAAGAAAGGAATGAAGGAAGGAAGAAAGGGAGTGAGCCACAGAAGCAAAGACTGCCTAGGGGTATGTCTCTAGCAGAGGTCTTGAAGGCAAGCTGCAAGTCAGAAAGTGAAGGTTTCTGGAATTTGTCTCTTTTTATATCTTGGTTTATTATTTTTTTCTATTGGTTTTCATCCATAACTGGTTCCCTTCTGGTGACAAGATGGCTGCTAAGTTTACAATCAGGGAAATGAGAGTTTTTGTTTGCTTGTTTGTTTGTCCCGTTTGTTTTTCTGCAGTGGCTGAAATGAAATACATGTCTAATGTTGACTTCATTAATCTGGTATGAGGTATGTAGAATTAGACAGTGCTGATGGCCAGACTTGGCTACATGTCTATTCCTCAGGGAGAGCTGAGAGAGTATGGCCTACTGACCCAGACTGCAGGGACTGAGGCTCAGAGAGATGCTCTATCCAAATACACATGTGAGCAGGATGGATGCAGGATGAGCAATGACATCAGATCACCATCACTTCCTCTCATAGGGAAAGGACAGGGCAACTCACGGACACAATGGAGCGACATCTTGTTCACCGATTTGTTCTACTAGGCAGTACTTTTAGGGTGACCAAAGATGTTCCTTCTTTCTATGTAAATATGCCTTGCCTTTTCTTGAATGCTTAATCTAACATGTAATCCAAACCACTAGGAGACTAAGACAGTAGAATGACAGTTCAAAGTCTTCCTGGATTACAAAGCCAGTTCAAGGCCAGCCCAGTTTTCTTAGCAAGATTCTGCAGCAAAGTAAATATTAATTTAAATTAAAGCTTTGGGAACATAGCTCAGTGGAAGAGTACCTTTACAGCCTGCACAAAGTCCTGTGTATTGTTCCAATGACCAGAAAGATCAGGGAGAAGGAATGGAAAAAAAAAAACAAAAACAGGAACAGCAGAGAGGAAGGAAAGAAGGAAGGCAAGAACCCCCTTAATCCTCAGGGTATTCTCTTCCAGCTTTCCAGGAGCTACTGTTTAATGAGACTCCAGTTATGTCCAAGAAATAGGATGCACATTTACATGTATAGGGACCAATTTTTTATGAGAGGACCAAAGCTCCCCAATGCTACAGTTCCAAACTGAAGAGGCCAGGAGCACAGTGCCTAAAGCCCTAATGCTGGAGTCAGAGAAATTAAGGTGGAAATCTCAGCTCTGTTACTTCTCTTGAGTGTGCAGGTTTGTCTGTGTACCTGTTTGCTCAGTTACAAGCTGGGATATTACTAATAACTTACAATAGCATTCCTTGAGTCCAATTCCTATAAAGTCTCTGAGACTGCTTATTCTGCTCCTCACCATGTATGACTTGACAGATGTTCACCTCAGGGATGGTACCTGTGCTACAATTTGGGAAGCAGGAGGTGTATATTCAAAATGTTGTTCTTTCAAGTGTTTAGCGATTTGAGGGCCCCATGCCTTTTCACACCTTTGATAGAAAGAAGTTTAATTTTATTCTGGCTTTTAAAGATTCTCATATAGCTAGGTATGGCGGTTGTCTTAGTTGGGGTTTTACAGCTGTAAACAAACACATTGGCCAAGGCAACTCTTATAAAAACAATATTTACTTGTGGCTGGCTTACAGGTTCAGAGGTTTAGTTCATTATCATTAAGGTGGAATCATGGCAGCATCCAGACAGGCCTGGTGCAGGAGGAGCTGAATGTTCTATCTACATCTTCACCTGAAAGCTGCTGTGGGAAGACTGGATTCCAGGCAGCTAGGAAGAGGGTCTTAAAGCCAATTCCCAAAGGGACACACTTCCCCCACTAAGGCCATACTTACTCCAACAAGGCCACACCTGATAGTGTCACTCCCTAATAGTGCCACGCACCAGAGTGGTGAATGCCTTCAATTAATGAAGCAGATTCTGAATTTAAGGCCAGCCACAGAGACACGGTGAGTCCCTGACTTAAATAAACCTTTCCACACAGACTCCCAATGAGAATGCCATGCATGAGGAGTTCTACAGCTGGTGAAAACCCTTCGGGAACTGCCACCTCAAACACTGAAGCTCTCACTAACGCACTAATGCCGTTCTGCTTGGAAGAGCCAAGGCACAGGAGCACCATGCTTCCTCTCCTCACATCTCTGACAAGTTACCATGTGGGTCTACAGAATCCACAAGAGACATGTTGTGGCTTGATGAAATGAAGCAGGAAGACATCACCGAATCAAAGTTCCAGCTGAACCCTATCTAGAAAGTCTATTCCTAGAAGTGTTCTTTTGGTGATGGGGTCTACTGCCATCCCTAGAGAAAGCCTGATAAAGGCTGTGGGCTGTCAAACTCTAATGAGAAGCTTCTATCAAGAGCACCACAACTGGATGTCACTGGTAAGATTGTCTCCAAATTCAAAGCTTTCGTGAGCCTATATCACAGTGTGCTGCACCACTTTGAGGTCTTGGTGAAATTTTATCCCTGTAATAGTTGATAAAATTCTGTCTTGAAAGACTGTGGTGTAGGACAGGTTCATTTTGCACTGCAATTGGAGACGTGCAGGAAATATTTGAGAGGAGTGCAAAACTTGTTCATTACCCTTCACCCAGTTTCTCTAAAGTTGACGGATCACATAACCAGGGTGATGATCACAACCAAGAAATTAACACTGGGAGGATACGGTTGCCTAAATTAGAGTCCTCATTTGAATTTCATCAGTTTGTGTCCTGAAGTATTTCCTCCAACAGTGATTAATCTGGTTATTATCGCCAGTATATTTAGGTATTTGATCATGCCTGGCCCAAAATATATGAGATAGTTAAAGATTTATTAGCACATACTCATGTGAGAAACTCATTTCCCGATAAGATTGTACGCTGCTATCCAAAATCACAGACTCGGAGTCTGGGTGCAGTCTTAGTTGCTGCATTCCATGCTTCTGTTGAGGGATCTTCTATCGATTGATTCCACTGGCCAGTCTTGGGAGGGAAACCACTGGTGTGAACCTGGCACTTGCATGTATCAGGCACTAAAAAAGAATGGCACACTTCTCATCACCTAGAATCTGTCTGTTAAATGAGAAAGAGGGGACATATACTGGTTGGTTTATTTTTTTTTTAATCAATTTCACACAAGCTAGCGTTATCAGGAAGGAGAGAACCTTAATTTAGAAAATGCTTCCATAAGATCTGGCTTCAGGGCATTTCCTTAATTAGTAATCAGTGGGAGGAGGCTCAGCCCATTGTGGGTGGTGCCATCCCTGGGATGGTGGTCCTGGGTTCTATAAGAAAGCAGGCTGAGCAAGACAGGGGAAGCAAGACAGTAAGCAACACCCCTTCATGGCTTCTGCATCAGCTCCTGCTTCTGGGTTCCAGCTTTGTTGGAGCTTTTGTACTGACTTCCTTCAATGATAAACTCTTTCCTCCACAAGTTGCTTTTTGGTAATGGTCTTTCACTGCCTCAGCAGAAACTTTGACTAAGTCAAGAGGTAAACAGAGTGTGAGATACGGTGGGAAAGCAGATTGAAGAGTTACTACGGATGCATGCTAGTGTAGAGACGGATTCCTCAGGTCAGAGCTAGTAACTCATCTTCACTGCTGTGTCAGAAGACTTTCTAGAGGAGTTAAGCATGCCTCATCCAGAAGAACTGGGTGCCTAGAATTAGTCCTCTGATATCAGTCCTAACCTAAGAAGACATATTCTGAATAAAATCATAATGTATGATACCTTCAGAACGATTGCGTGCACATGTTTGTGTGTGTGTGTGTGTGTGTGTGTGTGTGTGTGTGTGTGTATGTGTGTGTGTGTGTGTGAAGCAGAGTCCCACAGTTGTGTTTATATAGTTCTCTACTGGTGGATCCTTTATACCAGTCCTTTTAGATCTATAGAGTAGTGATGGATTTGCTGTTGTTTGAGGAAAAACAGTAAAAGCAGTAAAAAAGTTGTGTTTAGACCAGAGACGACACCTTTGAACAACAATTTTGACCTTGCTTGCAGCATCAGTTGGTGCTTACTAGCTGTGGGGACCTTAGCCAAGTCACTTAACCTCTCTGATTCCCCATCTGTCAAACAGACATCAACCTCATAGGGAAAATGTAGGAATGATTGGAAAAGATTAAGTGTGGTTGTACAGTAGAGTATGGATGCCACTCTGCTGTGGTGTGTGTGTGTGTGTGTGTGTGTGTGTGTGTGTGTGTGTGTGTGTGAAAAAGAGAGAGAGACAGAGACAGTGAGAAATACAGAGACAGAGTGATAGAGAGACAGAGACATTGAGAGAGACAATCAGAGACAGAGAGAGAGACACACACAGAGACAGAGTGAGAGAAAGAGAGGCAGAGACAGTGAGAGAGAGACAGAGACAGAGTGAGAGAAAGAGAGTGAGTGAGAGAGAGCACCTCAGTAAGAAATAGCTGGTGCAATCAGGGTATGATAACTCCTGAAGGGTTTGATGAAGGATTATTTTCAAAGCTGTTGGCAGTGTTTAGAGATATCCACAAAGGATGGCGTGTTAGTCATCTGTTTTCTAATATGACAAATGCTGGGATTAATATGTGAAGAGAAATTTATGTTGGCTTATAGTTTTGAGGGCTCTAGTGAGCTCATGGTCAGTTACTCTTAGGTTTTGGAGAAGTATTTGATAAAGCGGCACTTACCTCACAGCTTCAAGACCAAAGAGAAACAGGAAGACACCGGAGCCCCACGTTCCCTTGGAGGACACACCTCTAGTGACATGAGGATCTCTCATGAGACTTCCCTCTTAAACTCCTGTCACTTCCTAAGGGCTCCATGGGGTAGGGGTCAACCCATGGGCTGTGTGACATTTCTACTCTAAACTACAGCAATCAATGTGATATCTAAGGTCATTTCATAGAGGGAGTTCTTCCCATAGGCAGACCAAAGGGAAAGAGGGGACAAGTCCTTTTGTCATCTGGGCTCTCTGCTGTTTGAGGGCACAGAGATGGTGAGTGATTTGTCTTTTAAATGAGAGTATGATGGGGATTTTTTGTTTTTTCAGATTGCTACAGTTCTTCTCTCTTTTGGTAACAATACTACCTTATATAGTAGAGACTTTTCTCTTCCATCTTCATTAGTTACCTAAGTATTCACAATGTGTATGTTGTAAGTGGGACTCTGTCCTGATTTGATGAATTAGTGATCTAGGCTAAGTCAATCAGCTTGTTGAATTCTCTCAGACACTGGGATTGATCTGTGATTGAGCACTAGGCTTAACTAGAAGCCCTGAGTCTCAGTGGTTTGTTGCCTAGAATGGCAGAGGAGAAGGAGGTTCTATTTCTACCCACCACCCAGGAGAGATACACATGAGTCAGAAAAAGAAGCCAACTTAACAGCAGAGAGATTTGAGTGCCCTGGATCCAACTGTGCCTGAAGCTCCAATCCCCTGGACTTTAGAGTTAAACAACATAATGTTGAATTGGATTTTTTGTCATACCAGAATGAATTTGGACCAAGGCAATGTCCCTGTACAGGATTCTTTTCCTCTAATATTAGTATAAATTTGAGTTTAAGGATAGGTTTTGGCCATAGTAATTAGAGAAGCTACACACATCCTATATAATATAATTCTTAGAAGAATAGTGTTAGTGAGATTCTAGTGTAATGTAAAGGCTGGTGACTTAGCCAGCAATGAGTGTAATGATGAGGTAGTTGAGATTTGTGTTTTAAAATACATTCTTGTACAATTATTTCATGCAGAGAGCTAAGGCTGGAAACCAGTATTGATGTCACACATCTGCTATGTGCTTATCTGGGTAGAAAATGGCAATTGGACTGAAAGTTAAAATCTGCTATTTGATTGCATTGACAATATAGTAAAATTCCAGTTGCTCTAATCCCCAGTAGCCGGTTCACTCATAGTTTTCCTTAACAAAAAGTGTGATTTGGGAATGACAGAGCTCCCTGTCAATCATTGATCAGCTGCTCTTGTTTAAATGTCTCTATTTTAATAGGATCCTTATATTCTGCCTGATTGAATTTTAGAAGGTGAGGGATTCTTTAGAAGACAGGAATTTAAAATTGAGAATTGTGAATGATAAGTCTTGACCTTGTTTGCCTAGAACTAGAACTCAGTTTGTCTTAAAACACAGTGAAGGTTTTCTGTAGTAGGTTTATTGGGCTGTGTTTCAGATGTGATGAAGGCCTCCCCCCATAAGAATTTGGTCTATCGGTTTTTAGTATCGTAAGCAGTGAAGCCATCACCACTGCCTCAATCTGGATAATATCCATCTATAACTAAAGGACTCATTGTTCATTGGCAGTGTTCCTATTCACCTCACCCACCACCTTTCTGTCCCAATGAATTTGTGTGTCTGCATGTCTCAAGTATGGTGACCTCTGTGACAGGCTTCTTGACCTAGTGACTGATTTCTTCTCTGGCACAGTGCTTTCAGCATTTGTGTACAGGGTGGAGTAGTTCCTTCTGCCTGAGCTTCCAAAGAAGAACCAGGATCTGGATGTAAGCAAGACATTAAACTCTCTCTGAATCTCTTCCAGCCTGCTTATTAATCATTCTTTCTAGCACGGGGGGAGTTCTCAGCCTGCACATCATGGGTGGTCCTTCCACATAAACTAACAGGCTTTGCTTCCATGGTCCCAGCTGCATCAGGTCTCCAGTAGGCTCTTGGTCCAGTCCCAAGAGTGCCTCATCCAGACAAGGGCATTTACTCATGCCATCCCTCCATCCATGTCTGCATTTCCATGTCGTAGTTTAAATCCAGGTTTCTTCTTCAGAACTCAATTCAAGTGTCAGCTACCAAAGTCTAGGTCATGTTCCTTAATTACTTTTCTGCATAGCATTTATTCAATTTGTAATTACACCCCCATCACTGTGACTATTTTATTAATTTTTATATCCCCCAACTAGATCATAAACTTTCAGAGGATAGAGTTCACATCTGTGCAGGACATTAAAAATATCCATATATTGAAGCACGGGAAGCATCCCCTTTACCTCACATAACTTTTAGAATATGTTCACGTAGTTTTCATGTTTAATATATTTATTAATAGGATATTCTGAATATGTGAACTGTGTCTATCAGAATATTAGATTGACCTTTATCTGATTAAGCTGAGCAAGCAAACTCCCTGTTCTGTTTTAATATTGAGCACATTGGTCAATAGCAATGAGTCGGAGTCAGGCAGACAGCAAAGGCAACAGGGAGTTAACAGAGATGCTCCTTCTCCCTGTTTGGATCAAACAACTCCCAGTGCTCTTTTCTTCCCCCTGCTTCTTTCTCTTTCATTTTCTTCCTCCCTCTAAAGCAGAGGGAGCAGCTTTCAAATTAAATTACAGACCTCTTTTCTTTCCAAATAGGAATCAGCACATGGTTGCTTTTTTAAAGCAACCCTACATTTTTATAGAACAATAAATGACATGATCTCATCTTTTTACAAGGTAATTATATTAAAAAAACTCTTAAAGGTTTTACATGCAGTTGATTTAAATGCCTTTAAAAACATATGATAAACTCTGGCAGATTTGTTCTTACAAAGAATAAATGCTCTCCTGAGGGACCATGTGAAGTGTTCTGGGAATCTTTGCCTTCAGAAGTGTTATGGAAGGCTTAACTGACATTGAAAGTCAAGGCTGTACTGTGGGCAGTCCCATTCTTCAATACCTTCACAGCTCTGCCCTTTTCTTTAGCCAGGGGACATGTGACAGCATTTGGAGACCTTCTGTTGTCATACACAAGAGGTGAGAGGCTGCTGACATCTGGCAGGTAAGAGTGGGGGATGCCACTAAGTGGTCTGGAGAGCATAGGACCTCTTTCCTCTGAAAAAAAAAAAAAAAAAAAAAAAACTCCAGCACAGATGCCAGAGGAGCCAAGACTGAGAGACTCTGATCTATATAAAATAAGATTATGACTGTAGTATTAATTCAAAACTTAATGGCCATTTGTTAATTAATAGTTTTCAGGGATTCTAGGATATAAAACTCTACTTGCTTTTGAACACTCAGTCTTTAGCAACTGCTTTCTGGCAGCTTACTTGAATAGCCATTGAACATATAAGCTTTAAAATGCATGACATCTGGGTCCAAGAAAATGGCTCAGTGTGTAAGGGAACTTGTAATCAATCTGAGTTCATTCCCCTGAACCCACTTAGTGGAACAAATATCCATGTACTATAAATAAATAAATAAATAAATAAATAAATAAATAAATAAATAAATGTGATTCTGTTCCCTTGGTAACTAAATCTAGTTCCTCCTACCTTGGCACTGAAAGATTAAAATTGAGAGGTTAATGGGATCTGGGTTTCTCTCCACCACCCCTCTTCCACACTGGATTGTAGAAGGCTTGGAATTTGGGACTTGAGCTCACATGGTCTACCCAAGAAATGTTTATTGATATCTGTTCACAGGCACAGCTCCAGACACTCAGGAAGATATGCAGAAGTTTTTCTTCTCATAATAAAGAATTAAAATATAAAAATATTAAAGTTTTATAAAATAATAGATATAAGATATGTATCCCCGAGGCATGTGCTGAAAGCTGCTAAGGGATATCTGGTAAAGAAAAACCACTCAGCCTTATCTGTGACTCTCAGAGGTGAGGTGTTCTTTTGAAGGGCACGACATACTTGGACTGCATCTCAAAGGTTGGGAAAAGAAAGGGAGAAGAAGCAGAATTTCATATATTGACTAAAATGGGAGAAGATACATGGGGTCCACTGTCTGTACGTAGTGTGATATTAGTCCTGTATCTTTAAATTTGAGGGGCAAAAGATGCTGAAAGGATGTATAGGATAGGTAAGCAATGGTGTGAGCAGGCTAAGGAGCTGGAGGTGAGAGGAAATTTCAGTTCACAATTTATGTATAAAATTCTAGCTACTCTGGAAGAGATTGACTTACAGGGACAAGATTGGATGCAGGGGGACCAATTAGAAACTTGCTTCAATGGCCCAGGTAAGAGATAATGAGTGCTTGGACCTATGTAATGGCAAGGGCACGGAGGATGGGACTTGATAAGCAATTGTAGTGAGAAAGGTTCAGCAGGGCTGTAGTTGGATGTGAGGTCAGGGTGAAGTCTCCTTGTGGTTTAGGATGGCTGTCTGTGGAGGGAGTTATTTTCATTGCAGAATAGAGATAGAGCAGAAAAACTCAGTGGCAATTTTCCTGTGAACATGTTAAATGCTATTTCCTTTGGGCAGTGTACCTGAAACCTTTAAAAGGCTAGGAATTAATGTGCTAATATGGGAATCACTGACACAGAGAAAAAGTACACTGTGTTCTCTTTTAGTACATCTGGTCTACCACACAGAGGGTTGGCGTCACCAAGATATATTCTATCATAGTTCTAGAAACTGCAAGATCAGGTGCCTTAAGATCTATTTTTTGCATGTGGTCTCTGTCTTTGGGCTGCATATGACTACTTTCTTGCTGTGTTAAAACATAGCCTTTTCTTGGTGTCTGGTTATCCCCTCCCTCTCCCAATTCTCTCTCTTCTTATGAGGACACAAGCCATATTGGCTTAGGGCCCTGCCCTTATGACTTCATATCAATTCAATTACTTCTTTAAAGGCCTCTCTGTTACTATACATATTTTTTGTTTAATATCCATTTGGGTGTTTCTTCACCACTTTTTTCTGTCTTGTTCACAGAAAATTACACAGAAATATTGTAATTTATCAATAAGCCATCTGTATTATGCTGGACAGGTTTTCAGCTATATTAATCCTTCCATGCTGTTTAAATACACACAAATGTCCCATTTCTTGCCAAGTTAGTATCTCTTGGGCAGCTTCTGCAATAGTTCTCTTGGCCATGTGCTCCTAGTCTATCCCACCTATTGGTGATCTCCTTTGTTTTCTTCTCTCCTCCTCCTCCTGGTCCTTAACTGAGATCTTCCTACTTGATCTCAAGTTCTACTTTCCTCTCTCTCCTTCCTAGTCACACACAGGTTCTAACCTTTTATAGTGTACATAAATATATGGTCATTGTCTTCACATCAGAAGAGGGTTACAGATGGTTGTGAGCCACTATGCAGTCCTGGGAATTGAACTCAGGATCTCTGGAAGGGCAGTCAGTGCTTCTAACCACTGAACCATCTCTCTAATCCTAAACTCTAAGCTTTTATTAGTGAATCAGAGATTGTTGGGGAACATTATTTACAGTACACTGGTCAAGACAATGCCCATGTCTAGACTGCAACCTGATCTTGGGGCAGAGAGCTCAGCATTTAATTATAGCACTCAAGACCAACCCCCAACATGTTCCCCTTTTAGACTAATAAAAGGCACTTTCTCTCACAATAAAAAAACCATATACAATAAGAACAATTAGGAAACAATTATGAAAATTTTTATATAGAGGTTACATTCAAAATGTCCAGTTCATTTGTATTTGGCAACTTAGGAGAAAGTATTCTATTATCTATTTAGAGCTGAAAGTTACATATATAAATAATGTTTTATTATAACCCATGCTACTAACCTAAATACATTCTTCTATATCTAAATTTTATTTCTTAAATTCTAAACAATTTATTCTTTTATTGTAAGACTAATACTTTCTATTCTTCTACCACACCAGAGACTTGAGAATAAATAAATATTATCTGAGTAAGTAGAAACTATAGAAAAGGATCTTCTAAAATTATAGAAGCGACAGAGGTCAATTGGTCATTTGGACAATTGCCCAAAGTTCCTCTATAATGATGAAGCATTCATCTTTAGCCTCTGGTTCAGCATATGGCAGGCTTTTCTATGAAACAGAAACTATGAAGAACTTTCCTTATCCTTGCAAAGCTCAGTAGTTTGTCTTGTTTAGTCAGTATTCTCTCTGCAGGAGAAGCAAGGGCTGTTTTGCCTGGTGGCGAGCATGCCATATATTAAACAAACTCCATATTAAGACTCTCCAATGTTTATCATCTTCCCTGAAGTAGAATGAGGATCCTCCTAGAAGCAGTCATGCCTTATTGTCAAAAAGGCCTACTAATAATAAAACATCTTTAGATACCATATTCTGTAAATGAGCTTCAAAAACCTCAGTGATCTATAAAATATTGTATTTAAAGATATTTTATTATGTTTGAATTAACAAAATGGTTTGTTTCTAGCTATTTACTATGTATTAAACCTAGGAAATGTATTTTTGTAAAAAAAACTAAAGTAGTACCTGACATAGCCATAAGTTTGACTTAATATTAACTTGCATTATTTACTTACATTAAACAGTTTGTAATGGTTTTGTTTAAAAGGAATCAAACTCAGTATTACATTTTTAAAAACTGCCTAGGTAAAATACCTCAAACAAGAGTTGAATATATATATATATATATATATATATATATATATATATATATATATATATATATATATATATATATATATATACATATATATATGTGTGTGTGTGTGTGTGTGTGTGTGTGTCTGTGTGTGTGTGTATAGTGTATACATATATATAGTGTATCAATATACAAAGATCTATACTAATGTTAGAGTTTTTGCTTGTTAATAATTTGTAGTTTAACTATAGATTCAATAATCTATCCTTTTTTATCGCTACTATTTCTGTAATATCCTTATATTTCTTTTTTTCCCTTTTCAACACTTCTTTTTTTATTGGAAAACTTTATTTTAATAAACAAAGATAAATGTACAAATTTTTAAGCATTTTTGCATAAAAGTATACATTTTTTAAGGTTGTAATTAAGTATTTGTGGGTACATATACATACACATATGTATATATATAACAATAATATAGGAAAAGAGGTTATTAATTTGAGGGGATAGGAGAGAAACTGGGAGAGGCAGTAGGAAGGAAAGGGGATGTGATACAGTTCTATTTTAATTAAAATATATTCTTTTTTTCCCCTTGAACTTCACACAGTCTGTGAGTTGTTTCTGGGGTATTCAGAGCTTTCTGTGGTTAGTATCCCATTATCAGTGACTGCATATTATGTCTGTTCTTTTGTGACTGGGTTATCTCACTCAGGATGATATTCTCTAGATGCATTCATTTTCTTAAGAATTTTGTTAAGCCATTGTTTCTGATAGCTGAGTAGTACTCCATTGTGTAAATGTACCACAATTTTTGTATCCATTCATCTACTGAAGGATATCTGGGCTCTTTCCAGCTTCTGGCTATTATAAATAACGCTGCTGTGAACATGGTGGAGCATGTGTCCTTATTGTATGTTGGAGAATCTTTGGGGTATATAGAAGTGGAATAGCTGGGTCTTCAGGTAAGATTATGTCAAATTTTCTGAGGAGCCACCAGATTGATTTCCAGAGTGATTGTACCAGTTTACAATGCCATCAACAGTGGAGAAGTGTTTCTCTTTCTCCACATCCTCCCCAGCCTACATAGGAAAGAAAAGGATAGGGAAAATGTAAGATAAAAGTCCCAGAGTCCATGTTTTTATACCTTGTTTTCTCCCTGACCAATACCATTTAACATCTTGTAACCAACACCCTTTTAATAACAATTATTGTTTTCTTAAATTTTTGGGTATAGTTTTTGTTTGGGGGCACAAGAAAACTAGAAAAATGTTCAAGTATTAAGAAAGCTGTCTGTAATATGTGTCGTCTACTTTCAATGTGCTGTGAAAAAATGACGTCCCAATTAGAACAGTTTAAAGGCTAGAGTGATTGGATTCAGCAGCTTTCTTTGAAGCTGTCCTGGAAGTGATTTTGATAAAATAGCTATTAAGGCAGTCTGAGGTAGGATCAGGAAGGATGGTGGAATAAAGATGTCTTAGTGTCTCAACATCTTTTCAGCATCATCAAGAATGAATCCTGGTCAAGGCCATTTGTCAGGTTGTTTCTTCTCTATGAACATAGAAGCTTTTAGAAGCAATATACATTTCTGCAATAACATGTGTATGGAATGTGCAATGTGCACAAATCAGTTAAGGATGATTCTCTATTCTCTGTTCCAGCAAGCAAGTCATCTGTCTTACTTTGTACATCAGTTTGAATTATGTAACCAAGCAGCAATATACATTTTATCTGTGTCTATTGAAAGGATGACAAGATAAGTCCTGAGGATATCATCTATGTATAGCTGAAGTCATGGCTGGAGACATTTTTATGTTTCACAAAGTCTCAAAGTTTTGTGTGTTGTTGGTCATGAAGATTTCTTTCTTCTTATCTGTAGCCAAGATCTTCAGAGGGGTCTTCCCAAGTCATATCTGATTTTTAAAAGTTTGAAAGGGATCAAGAGCTCTTCTTTTCCCATGTAAACATACAAAAATCCTCTCTTCCAATATAATACACTTCCTCCCTCTCTTTGGAAGTTAAGACATTCTTAATATACACAGGCTGGTTAAGGTCAACATTTTTTTCCATGATCCAGTGTCTCTCAGTAGCTGTAGTTTGTTTTTTAAAATTCATTGGCATTTTAAAAATGTAAAGTTAACAAAGCATTATGCAATGTTTCTCTGAAGGTTTTTGATGCCTATTTTTATTTGTTAAACATCATCTTTAAAGTATGATTAGATTTTTTTTAACAACTGCTTGTCCTGTAGAATTGTGTAGTATATGTGCAATGAGTTTTATATTAAATATGTAAAAAACCTGTTTCATTTTATTAGAGAAATATCCTGGAGCATTGTCATTCTTAATTTGTGCAGGCATTTCTATAATTGCTATAACATCTAATAAATTTGAAATATTACAGAACCAGTCCTTTCAGAACTTAATGCAGTACCCATTGAAATCATGAATATGTGTCTATATATTTTAGTTTACCAAACCCTTCAAATGAAACACATTCATTTGCCAAATTTTATTTTGTTGGGTACGTTTAGGGTTACTCCATTACTGTAGGTAATGTATTTGGGTTATATAAAAAACAAATACTATATTTCATTATAATTTCCTTGGCTTGTTGCCAAGTGATGAAAAATTTCTTTATATATTTTGTATTAACATGGAGTTTCTTATGAAACTCTGAAGCTTCTAGAACATTTCCTATTAATATCTAATTTATTTCATCATGCTAGAGAGCCTGTACACTCATATGGGATCTGATAATTGCTATATACAATTGACGATATCTATTTCTGATCATTTGTTGTAGTTAAATCAATAGTGAACAGGTAGCAGTGCTGCCTGGGAACAGTCACTACTGGCCCAAGGCCAGAGTCGATCCAGTTGCATCAGGACTGGCGACCTGCCCACAGACTACTGGGTGCCTGGAAGAGCTGCAGAAGGCTCTCACTCCTGAGCCCACTGGTGAGTCCACACTTTCTCTCCATTGACTATCTCAGCAGAGGCCATCCAGAAGTCTCAGGGCCCATGTAGCAGTAATGGTGGGAACAGACACTTCTGGTCCAAAGCCAGAACTGGCTTAGTTACTGCTATTGGAACTCACAATCTACCCAGAAAGCTGAACATCTAGAAACAGTCTCCCTCTGGAGTTTATGGGCCCACAGACCCACAGGAGAGCAGTGCACCAGTCAGAGACAACAAGATCACCTAGCATCACAGATAACAAGACAGCAAGAGGCAAGCACAAGAGTCTAAGAAATGGAAACCAAGACAACCTGGATATATCAGAACTCAGTTCTCTCATCACAACAAATAGTGAAAATCCAAACTTACCAGAAAAACAGAATTTAGATTTAAATTCATACTTCATGATGATGATGGAGGTTCTCAAGAAGTGCATAAGTAACACACTTAAAGAAGTACAGAAAAACCAGGAGAACATACACAAACAAGTTGAAGCCCTGAAATAGAAAACACAAAAATAACTTAAAGAATTACAGGAATTCACAACCAAATAGGTGAAGAAATTGAAAACAGAAATAGAAACAATGGAGAAAACACAAAAGGAGTCAACCTTAGAGTTGGAAAACATAGGAAAGACACTGGGAGTTATAGATGCAAGAATCAACAATAGAATACAAGAGATGGAAGAGAGAATCTCAGGAGCAGAAGATACCATAGAAAACATTGACACAACAGTCAAAGAAAATGCAAAAAATTAAAAGGTTCTAACACAAAACATCTAGGAAATCCAGGACACAATGAGAAGACCAAACCTATGGATAATAGGTGTAGAAGGGAGCAAAGACTACCAACAAAAAGGCAGAGTAAATGTCTTTAACAAAATTATAGGAAAAAAAACTTTCTTAAGCAAAAGAAACAGATGATCATGAATATACAAGAAGCATACAGAACCCCAAATAGATTGAACAAGAAAAAACTTCTTCCTGACACATAACAGTCAAAAAAAAAAAAAAAAAAAAAAAAAAAAAAAAAAAAAAAAAGAAAAAGAAAGAAAGAAAGAAAAAAAAAAAAACAATGTTCAAAACAAAGAAAAAAATACTAAAAGTAGTAAGGGAAAAAAAGAAATGTAAAGTATGAAGGCAGACCAGTCAGTATTACACCAGACTTTTCAACAGAGACTATGAAAGCTAGAAGATTCTGTACTGGTGTCATACAGACCCTAAGAGAACACAATGCTAGCCCAGGTTACTATATCCAGCAAAACTCTCAATTACCACAGATGAAGAAACCAAGATATTCCAAGATAAAAGCAAATTTACACAATATTTGTACACAAACCCAGCCCTACAAAGGATGATAGATGGAAAACACCACAAAGAGAAAAACTTCACTCTAGGAAAAAACAAAAAAATTAATCTTCTTGCCACAAATCCTAAAGAAGAAAAGCACACAAACATAATTCTACCTCTAACAACAAAAATATTAGGAAATAACAATTGTTATTCCTTACTAGTTCTAAACACAATGGACTCAATTCCCCAATAAAAAGACATAGATTGGACATTGATTGGACATGGACATAGACTGGATATGTAAACAGAACCCAGCATTTTGCTGCATACAGAAAACTTACCTCAGCAACAAATACATGCAGTACCTCAGAGTAAAAGGTTGGGAAGAAGCTTTCCAAACAAATAGTCCCAAGAAACAAGATGGAGTAGTCATCCTAATATTAATTAAAGTAGATTTTCAACAAAAAGTCATTAAAAAAAGATAAGGAAGGACACTTTACACATCAAAGAGAAAATCTATCACAATGAACTCTCAATCCTGGACATTTATGTTCCAAATGATGGTGTGCATATTCCTTAAAGAAATTCTACTAAAATTCAAAGAATATATTTCACCACACACAATAATAGTGGTAGACTTCAACACCTCACTCTCATCAGTGGACAGATCATTGAAGCAGAAACTGAACAGGGACACAATGAAACTAATAGGGGTTATGAACCAAATGGTTTTAACAGACATCTATAGACTATTTTATCCTAAAACAAAAGAATATACATTCTTTTCAGCACCTCATGGCACCTTTTCCAAAACTGACCATATAGTCGGTCACAAAACAGGCCTCAGAAGATACAAGAACGTAGAAATAATTCTATGCATTCTATCAGATCACCATGGTCTAAGACTGGTCTTCAATAACAACAAAAACAACAAAAAGCCCACATACACATGGAAGCTAAACAGTGCTCTACTGAATGATAGCTTGGTCAAGAAAGAAATGAAGAAATTACAGACTTTTTAAAATTTAACAAAAATGGAGGCACAACATATCCAAACTTATGGGATAGAAAGAAAGAAGTACTAAGAGGAAAACTTACAGAACTGAGCAACTTCAAAAACAAACTGAAGAGAACATACACTAACAGGTTGACAGAACACCTGAAAGCTCAAGAATAATAATATGCAGTCACTGATAATGGGATACAAACCCCAGAAAGCTCTGAACACCCCAGAAACAACTCACAGACCATATGAAGTTCAAGAAAAACAAAGGCCAAAAAAAAAAAAAAAAAAAAAAAAAAAGAGAAGAGAAAATGAAAAACCATTATGCTTAATCTTTACACACCAAGAAAACTTTGACTATTTCCAGGTTACATCTTCTTTTACATGTACATTATGCTCATTGTAACTAGCAAGATTTTAATGCACACTATCAAACCTTTAAAAAAAAATCAAGTACTGACAAAAATGTATTCATACATTTTTATGCAAAAATGCTTAAATGTACATTTATCTTTGTTTTTAAAATAAAGTTGTTTAATTAAAAAAATAAAGCAAATGCACCCAAGAGGAATAGAGGGCAGGAAATAATCAAATTCAGAGCTGAAATCAATCAAATAGAATGATACAAAGAAACAACAAAACCAGGAGCTGTTTCTTTGAGAAAATCAACAAGATTGATAAACCCTTAGCCAGACCAACCAGAGGGAACAAAAAGAGTATCCAAATTAACAAAATCAAAAATGAAAAAGGATACATAACAGCAAAATCTGAGGAAATTCAAGAAATCATCCAATCCTACTACAAAAGCCTATACTCAACCAAACTGGAAAATCTAGAAGAAATAGACAATTTTCTAGACAGATACCAGGTAACAAAGTTAAATAAGGATCAGATAAACCATCTAAACAGTCTGATAACCCTTAAAGAAATAGAAGCAATCATCAAATCTTCCCAACAACAACAACAACAACAAAAGCCCAGGGCCAAATGGGTTTAGTGTAGAATTCTATCGGACCTTTTTAGAAGACCTAATACGAATACTTTTCAAACTATTCTACAAAATAGAAAAAGAGTTAACACTACCCAACTCATTCTTTGAAGCCACAATTATGCTCTGTCCTAAACTATACAAAGACCCTATACAGAAAGAGAACTTTAGACCAATTTCCTTCGTGAACATTGAAGCAAAAATACTCAATAAAATTCTTGCAATTCAAATCCAAGAGCACATCAAAATGATCATTCACAATCCTCAAGTAGGCTTCATCTCAGGAATGCAAGGATGGTTCAATATATGGAAATCCATCAATCTAATCCACTATATAAACAAAGTCCACGGGGGGGGGGGGGACACATGATCATCTCTTTAGATGCTGTAAAAGCATTTGACCAAATTCAACACCCCTTCATGGTTGGATATAAAATTAACTCAAACAAATCAGTAGCCTTCCTCTACTCAAAGGACAAACATGCTGAGAAAGAAATCAGGAAAACGATACCCTCCACAAGTCACAAACAGTATGAAATACATTGGTGTGACTCTAACTAAGCAAGTGAAGGACCTGTATGACAAGAATTTCAAATCTCTGAAGAAGAAAATTGAAGAAGATCTCAGAAGATGGAAAGATCACCCGTGTTCATGGTTTAGAAGAATCAACATTGTAAAAATGACCATCTTACCAAAAGCAATCTACAGATTCAATGCAATCCCCATCAAAATTCTAACTCAATTCTTTATAGAATTGGAAAGAGCAATTTTAAAATTCATCTAGAATAGCAAAAACCTAGAATATAAAAATCTATTCTTAACAATGAGAAATCTTCTGCAGGACTCATCATTCCTGACCTCAAGCTATATTACAAGGCAATTGTGTTAAAAAGCACATGGTACTGGTACAGAAATAGGCAGGTAGATCAATGGAACAGAATAGAAGATCCAAAAATGAAGTCTCAAACATATTGGCACTTGATTTTTGACAAAGAAGCTGAAAACATTCAATGGAAAAAGGGCAGTCTCTTCAAAACATGGTGTTGGCTAAACTGGCAGTCAGCATGCAGAAGAATGAAAATAGATTCTTTCTTATATCCTTGTACAAAGCTCAAGTGCAAGTGGATCAAAGATCTCTATATTAAACCAGGTACACTGAAACTACTAGAAGAGAAAGTGGGGAAAGCCTTAGAACACATAGGCACAGGGGAAAATTTCCTGAACAGAACACCAAGACCAAGAATCGTGAAATGGGACTTAATGAGATTGTAAAGATTCTCTAAGTCTATGGACACTGTTGAGAAACTAAAACGACAACCAACAGATTGGGAAAGATTTTTTACCAATCCCACATCTGATAGAAGTCTAATATCCAAAATATACAAAGAACTCAAGAATTTAGACGCCAGAGACTCAAACAATCCTATTAAAAATGGGGTACAGAGCTAAACATAGAATTTTCAATTGAGGAATATTAAATGGCTGAGAAGTACCTAAGGAAATGCTCGACATCCCTAGTCATCAGGGAAATGCAAATCAAAACAACTCTGAGATTACACTTCACACCAGTCAGAATGGCTAAGATCAAAAAATCAGAGGATAGCACATGCTGGTGAAGATGTGGAGTAAGAAAAACACTCCTCTACTGCTGATGGGGCTTGTAAACTGGTACAGCCACTCTGGAAATCAGTCTGGCAGTTCATCAGAAAATTGGACATAGTCCTACCTGAAGATCCAGTAATTCTACTTCTGGGCATATACCCTAAAGATGCACCAACATACAATAAGGACACATGCTCCATCATGTTCATAGCAGCCTTAGTTATAATAGCCAGATGCTGGAAGGAACCCAAATGTCCTTCAGTAGATGAATGGATACAGAAATTGTGGTGTATTCACACAATGGAGTACTACTCAGCTATTAGAAACAATGACTTTATGAAATTCCAAGGAAAATGGGTGTATCTAGAGAATATCATCCTGAGTGAGGTAACCCTGTCCCAAAAAAACAGACACAATATGCAGTCACTGATAATTGGATACTAGCCTCATAAAGCTCTGAATACCCAAGAAAGCAACTCACAGACAATATGAAGCTCAAAAAACAAATGAACTAACAAACAAAGAAAACAAAAGAAAACAAAATGCCAAAAAGTAGAAGCCTCATTCCTTCTTAGAAAAAATAATAAGTGTATAGCACCCTCTCTGAGTGGGTACACATAGACCTTAAACCATGAATAACTCAAGAGATAAGAAGTTAGCCTTGTGGCAATTTAGGTAGTTAAAAATCATTATGTTTAATCTTTACATACCAAAAACTTTGACTATTTCTATGTTATGCTTTTTTTTACGTATACTTTATGATCTTTGTAAATGGTAAGATTTCAATGCATATTATTAAACCTTTAAAAAATCAAGTACTGTGAAAAATATATTCATATATATTTATGCTAAAAAAAAGTCTAGAAAAAATTAGAAAATCAAGGCTTATACTTAAACATAGTAAAAGCAATACCCACCAAACCAGTAGCCAACATAAAACTAAATGGTGAGAAACTTGTAGCAATTCCACTAAAACCAGAGACTAGACAAGGATACCCACTTTCTCTCTATTTATTCAGTATAGTACCAGAAGTACTAGTCAGAGCAATAAAACAGCAAAAAGAGGTCAAAGGTATTCAAATTGGAAAGAAAGAAGTCAAAATATCACTATTTGCAGATGATATGATAGTATATATAAGTGACCCCAAAATTTTCACTAGAAAACTTTTACAGCTGCTAAAGAACTTTAGCAAAGTGGTTAGTTATAAAATTTACTCAAACAAATCAGTAGCCTCCCCATACTCAAAGGATAAACAGGCTGAAAAGGACATTAGAAAATTGACATCCTTTACAATAGTCACAAAGAATATAAAATACCTTGGGGTGACCCTAACCAAACAAGTGACAAATCTGTGCAACTAGAACTTCAAGTCTCTGAAGAAAGAAATTAAAGAAGACCTCAGAAGGTGAAAAAATCTCATGCTCATGGATTAGGAGGATCCATGATATGTGATCTAAAGTATGTTCATCTAACCTAAAGCAATCTATAGATTTAATGCAACCCCATCAAAATTCCAACTCAATTCTTTATAGAGTTATAAAGAGCAATTTTTAAATTAATTTGGAATAATAAAAAAACCCAGAATACCAATAACATTTTCAACATGCCTGACTTCAAGCTTTATTACAGATCAAATTGTGATTAAAAACTGCAAAGTATTGGTACACAGACAGGCAGGTACATCAGTGGGATAGAATCGAAGACTCAGAAATGAACTCACACACTTATGTTCACTTAATTCTTGACAAAGGAAATAAAAACATTCAATGGAAAAGAAAAAAACCAGCGTCTTCAACAAATGGTGCTGGTTCAACTGGCAGTCAGCATGCAGAAGAATGCAAATCAATCCTTTCTTATTTCCTTGTACAAAGCTGAAGTCCAAGTAGATCAAAGTCCTCCACGTAAAATTAGATAAATTAATAGAACAGAAAGTGGGAAAGAGCTTGGAACACATAGGCACAGGGGAAAATTTCCTGAACAGAACACCAATGGCTTATTCTTTAAGATCAAGAATTGACAAATGGGTCCTCATGAAACTGCAAAGCTTCTGTAAGGCAAAGAACACTGTCAAAATGACAAGCCGGCAACCAACAGATTGGGAAAAGATCTTTAGCAATCTTACCTCAGATAGAGGTTTAGTATCCAATATATTCAAAAAACTCAAGAAGTTAGACTCTAGAGAATGAAATAATCTTACAAAAATGGGGTACAGAACTAAACAAAGACTTCTCAAGTGAGGAATATTGAATGGCTGAGAAGCACCTGAAGAAATGCTCAACATCCTTTGTCAACAGGGAAATGCAACCCTAAGATTCCATCTCACAACAGTCAGAATGGCTAAGATCAAAAACCCAGGTGACAGCAGATGCTGGCAAGGATGTGGAGAAAAAGGAACACTCCTCCATTGTTCTTGGGATTGTAAACTGGTACAAACACTCTGGAAATCAGTGTGGTGGTTCCTATGAACATTGGACATATTACTATCTAAGGACCCAACTATATTCACTCCTTGGCATATACCTAAAAGAAACTCCAAAATCTAACAAGGAAACATGTTCCACCTTGCTCATTGCAGCCTTATTTGTAATAGCCAGAAGCTGGAAAGAACCCAGATGTTCTTCAACAGAGGAATGGATACAGAAATTGTGGTGTATATATACACAATAGAATACTACTCAGCTATTAAAAACAATGACTTCATGAAATTTCTAGGCAAATGGATAGAACTAGATGCTATCATCCTTCAGTATAAATTGTAGAGGTCCTAGAAATTCATGTACAGTATACGACGGAGAATCCAATTGGTTCTTTTTATAAACTGAAGTCATTTGCTTTTTCAATATTTGTTGTTATTTTTTCCCCCAAAATTTCTGCAAGCTGTTTGCCAACATACATTTTATGCCCATAATAAGGTAACCTCAGCATTAGTAAAAGGAACCACAATTTCTGCTAGATTTAGTCCTAATCATTGTCTGAGTCTCATATTTTTTTCTGAATCAATTCAGAAACAGTATATATATATATATATATATATATATATATATATATATATATATATATATATATATATATAATGTGTGTGTGTTTTCAACTTTTTGCTTGGTTTGTGTGCTAAAACCATACTTTCTATGATCTAGTAATACCTAAGCAGAAGAATTCCTGTTGGAGAATGAGTAGAATTCAAGATAATTAAAATACAGGCTATCTTTGGGTCAAGATGATCTATATGTGTGTCTTGTATTTTCTTTTTTTTTTACCAGAGCCTTTTTTCCCCACCTCAGCTGATGATTTTGTTGGACTATTTAAGCCTTTACCACCTTGTAAGGTTTAAAATAAATTACTTAGCTTTTGAGTAATCAATCCAATTGTATATTGTAGCCAGTTAATATCTCCCCCCCAAAAAAATGAAAATCATTAAGAGTTCCTCATTGTTCTCTACTGGTATTTACTTTCTGTGGTTGAACCTTTTGTAGACATAGTTTAAATTCTATGTAATTAACAGAATTTCCTTTCTGTAACTTTTCAGGAGCAATTTGTGATGTACAAGCAGCCAAACTTCTCCTTATTTTACCAAACATTTTCCCCCTAAGGTATCTCTATTTGAATCAACCATCAAAACACTATCCACATGATGGTAAATTATGGGCTGAGAAAACTGCTTTAGAATAATTTCTAAAGGCAGTTTTTCAAAATATTGACATAAAGTAGGACTATTCAACATTTCTTATTACAAGACTTTCCAATGATACCTTTTTACTAGACAACTTCTATTAAAAATAGGTACTGAGAAGGCAAATACTTTTCTATTATGTACATGCAAAGGGATTGTAAAAAAAAAAAGCAATCTTTTACACCAATAACTATAATGGGCCATTCCTTACACAACAAGGAAGGCAATAGAATTCCAAGGTGTAAAGAGCCACAGCAATGGACATTTTGTATTTTTATATCTCCTGCAATTTTCCAACCACAGCTGATTTGTGAGTATTTGGCTTGTATATGTGTAGTACTTTTAATTCATTCATACAGAGAAGTGTATCTTGCATTTTATGTTCTATAGCATTTTTATTTAGAATTAATGTTTTCAAAAGCCAGAGATTCAATTAAAATTTTTCTAGTAGTTGGTTCTGATATTGGTCTATTTAGAGGTATAGTTAAGCTCTGTAAAAATTCAGTGAAAGATTCATTTGAATGCTGGGTTATCTTTGTCAATGATTCATCTCATCCCTGTTTCTTAATCTTGTTCCAAGCATTTAAGTTTATTATATGACATTGTTCTACAACAGCATTGTCAAAGGTAATCTAAACTGTTAATCAGAATATAGAACTTTACATAGTAATTTGTCCTTGACAATAGCAATGCCTCTAGTCCTATTTTGTTACTCAATGACTGGAGCTTCATCTTTAACCATGTCAGCCATTGTAATTGAGTGCCAGGCTAGGATAGCTGTCATCAAATCTCTCCAATCCTTTGGGTTTATACAATTTTTTGTGGCCCAGTTATTAAGTGTCTGTTTGACCTATTGTGAATGTCAGCATATTTTGTTATTACTTCCTTAAATCTTTTAAAATTTTGTGCCTATATTGGTTGTCACTGGAATTCTTGATAATCCTGAAGATTTCCCTCATCTCCTTCTAATTCCCTTATTATGGCTGGGAAAACCATTTTCAGTTTTATATCATATATAAACTGCAATTTTACAGTTTGTTTACTTAGGCATGTAATTACATTTACATTTATGTGTTTATAAACTTTTCTAGTTTTTTTCTAATAAATACCCTCAATTTTAATTTCTTTCTTTTGTGATACCTCTCAAATCTTAGCATTTTCCTCAATCTGATTTATAAATATCTATAATTTTTCTCTAAGAATTGTTTCGATACTTCATTCTCTCATTCTGTTACATCTTTAATATTTTATTATCTTCTTCAGTCTTTTTTATATATTTTTGCAAAATTTCTAAGGCTTTTGTCCATTTGTCATACCTTTGCTTTTCTTGTTTTTCTAAAGCCTTCTTTCTGGAAAGAGCATAAAAATTCAGTCTGACTATTCAGGTAAGAATGAGGATTGTTGATGTGATAAAAGCCATGCTCGATACTGTGTCAGTTCTAGTTAGGTCATTTATCTCTCTCTCTTTTTCTCCTATCTTTGAAACACTTAAAAGAGCATTAGATAAACCCCAAAACCTCTGTGTTATTGTGCCTCTCATCTTCATATGCTTTATTTCTTTAAATCTATTATTTTGAAATTATTTATATTTATTTATGATATTTTATATCTATATCTTTTTTCTTCTAAACATTCAAACATAATTTCAAATCATTTTTCTAACCTCATCAGAAGTTCTGTTGTGCTTGGGTTTTTTTCTTTTGTGTTCTCTGTCTCTTTCTGCTTTTCAGCTCATGATACTAGGTTAGTCCAAATCTGTTCCTTTGGCTCACAGTAAGGGGTAGAGAGGGCATTTAACTAGAAAAAACTGCTTTGACCACCATTGTCCTAGGCCCTTGTCACATTTTGACACATCATACCAGTCAGTGCCTGTGACTTCTGCCCAGTTTGGGGAGGTGGGACCAAGTTCCAAATTGGTATGCTTTAAGACTACCATATATCTGGCATGCTCATAGGTCTTAGCTCCAGTGCCCCAAGGGAATGCTCAAGAAAAGCTGCCAGGAAGCTTTAGAATCCACCAGCCCATGGTCAATTTCAGAGCTCCATGTGGATTCTGGCTCTGTGGCACCGTTCACAAGGCTGGTCTTAGTCCTTGCAGGACTAGCTCTGCTGATGTGGTCATTCTTGGGATCCCCAGCTATGCTGTTGCTTTCTGTGGGTTCTGTTACCTATTGGCACTTAGATCTCTCCAGTCCTCCCCACCATTTCTCTGGAACTGTACAGTGTTTAGGATAAACCATAGCCGCTGTCTCCTAGGGCACCTGCAAAGAAGCTAGTTCTCTAATCAGCAGAGGCGTTAGAAGCTGGGCTCTAGGGAGTGCTCGTTCTATATCTTTTGGGGCTACATGATGCTTGCAGTTGCAGTGATTGCATATTTTATACTTCTTTTAATAAAAAGACAGAGCTAGAAGTTGTTTTATCGTCAAGATTTGAATAATTTTTGGATCTGAGTTCAGATTTCAGCCCCACATTAGGCTTCAATTATTGCTATAAACATTTGGGGTGGGGCAGGTTGTTATACTTCCTTTTGTTTCTTAATATCAATTGGGGTTTCTCCCTTACTTTTGCCTATTTTGCTCCCAAGAAAATGACACAGAAATATTGTAATTTATTAATAAGCGATCAGCATTATGCTGGGCAGATTCTGAACTATACTAATCCATCAAGGCTGTTATAACCCACATGAAAGCCTCATTACTCGCCAAATTAGTCTGTCCTGGCTGCTTCTGTTTTAGTTGTCTGTCCTCAGGGTGAACTTCTCGTGACCTTGTGCTCTTTGTTTGCCCTACCTCTTCTCTTCTCTCCTCCTCCTCTGGTCCCTACATGAGACTTCCTATTCCATCTCAAATCTTACCTTTCTCTCTCTCCTGACCAGTCATAGGCTCTAGAATTTTATTAATGAATCAGAGATTATTGATAAACATTATTTACAGCACACTGGTCAATACAATGCCCATGTCACAAACTATCTGATCATTGAGCATTATGCAATGCACAAGAACAGCCCCAACACCCTTTCTTTAGATACAGTCTCTGTCTTGGGCTGAATGGGCTAAAATTTGTGTTTCTCCAAAACTTACATGTTAAACTTCTAGCACCAGTGTGATGGTATTCGGAGATGGTACTTGGAGAGAGATGGGTCATAAGCAAAACCAGTACCTTTACAAAAAAGGAATTTTTAGAGAGCTTTTTGACCTTTTTATGCCATATGAGCATCTAATTCTCTCAGCCTCTTGTAAGAGGGCCTTCATCAGAACTTACAATGCTGGCACTGTGACCTGAGACATTTGTTCCCCAAAAGTATGAAAAATAAATGTTTATTGTTCAAGCTACACAGTTTGGGGTAGTCTGTTAGAATGGTAGTCAAACTGAGAGCATGATGGGAAATGCCAGAAACAGAAAACGCCAGGCGGCAGCAGAGGCAGAAGTGGGATGGTGTTTCTACAAGTTTGGGCCAAGGGTTGACTTCAAGAACCAGAAGCAAAAGAAGAAGCAAGGATCAAACTTCCCCTTTTAGCCTTCAGGAAGGCACCAGCATTCCCAACACCTTCAGGCTAGACACCTATGCCCTAGCATGAGAAGATGATACATTTCTGTTGTTTAGACAACCCCACTGATATACACAGTTATGAAAGCCCAAGGAAATGGATATATACACCAGTGACAAAAGTATTTTAAAATAATAGAGAATATTAAATATAAAATATTTAAATAAAATATAAAAAAGTAAAATAGAGTGCAAATCATAGGTCAAAACACTTTGTTTTAGAGACTCTCATTAGCTCTCTTAGAAATCTTTCTCATCTGGAGACACAGAAGACTGAGCAGAAAGGAAGAAGAGAAGTTCTGACTTCAAGAGAATTAGCCATGAGTGATCAATTGTGTCCAATAGGAAACAGACCCAGGAGTACCAGGACTGGACTGTGCTTTGTTATGGGCACCAGAAAGTCCCAGGCCATTGGCATGAGAACATTTCAGGGAAACTAGAGGAAACAGATTATGATAAAGAAAAGATTGTTGTCAGGTGTTCATTCTCTGTGTAAGGATGAAGAAATCATGCAGACATAGGTGTGCGAGGTACCACAGAGGTAGAAAGTGGCTAAGATGAGAAGGAGGGCAAGCAACAGGCTCAGTGGGTAAACAGGTTGTTGCTAAGCCTGACAACCTCAACCCCCAGAACCCACAGAGTATAGAGAGAATCATCTATACTAGTTGCTTTTTGACGTGAGCATTGTAGCACATGAGTACCCTCTACAACTAAATAATATAAAATGCGTTAAAAGGCAATGTAATATATATGTATTTGTATGTTGATGTATAATTTTGAGGAGGCGGGGGCTAGAACTCACGGCTTTGTTCATTTTAGGAAAGTACTCTATCACTAAACTGCATCCCCAGGCTCAATATTATGTTTAATGTGGTTTTTAGATGTCAACACTAACATATATTCTATGAAGGTCAACAGTAGGGAACTAAGGAAGTAAACCAAGTGTTCAAGCTGGCATGAATTTACTTGCTCTTGGGGTCAAGGACAATATACGTATATAAGAGCACAGCTGCCTCCTGACACTGGGAACTTACTACTTGATACACATGTTCTATTTATTTCATTTCATTACTCCTGAAGTAGGCCCTTGGAACCTCATTTCATAAGTGAGGAACATGTGGTTGATGCAGTTGCTCTTAGAATAATACTTGCCCAAAATGATGGAGCCAGATGACCATGGTTTGAAATCTCCAAAACTAAGCCAAAGTAAACTTAATAAAGGAGGTGGAGAGAGAGAGGTCAGAGGACAAGGGAGAAAGAGAGGACCCAACATGGAATTCCGGAAAGACGAGCTAGATCCAGGTGGGTTTATTTCACATTAAACAGCTATGAACATTAAGGATTTCATAGGTCTAATATCTCATATAGAAGGGCAGTTTGTATCTTTGTCTATTTGACGTAATCTTGTTATGTAGACGGTTTGTGGATTGAGAACTGAACACATTAACCTGTGGGTAGAGTTATGTCTGTGTTGTTTTGGGGCGAACAAACACCCCAGAACGGAGGTAGAAAACAGGCGGCGGAAAACCGCCAAGGGAAGGGAGTTGCGAGGACAAAGGACCTAGGTGGCGGCTCGGACTGAGGGAGAGAGGTGTGCGCGGCTCCATACTAAAATCTGACCCGAGGAGTGAGGTGCAGAGCCAATAAAGAGATAGGATTATTAAAAAAATTAATATTTACTGCAACACTGTTTGGTTTTTGTTGCTTTGGTGAAAATCTAACACAATGGGAGAGCATGAAAGGGTTTTTTTTTTTTTGTTGTTTTGTTTTTTGTCAAGTTTGGTCAAAATTTGAACTTTTGCAAAAGGTTGAGGGCATTTAGAAGCTAGAGGCTCCAACAAGCAATTCATGGCCCCTAAGTCCTTGCAAGCCCAGGTGAAATGTTTCACAATACCTGTCTTTTTATATGTATATTACATGGATGTGTGTATATGCCCATGACTTATCTATATATACATTATTACATCTATAAATATGCAATCAGGAAAAAATAAAATATAATAGCAAATAATCTTGTTGGAGATCGTAGATGATTAACAATTTCAACTCAACAAGTAACCATAGAATATTATTGTGAAGACAAATAGATAGACCATCCTGATAAATATAACTGGCCTTTGGTCCTTCCCATGATCAGCCCAGGAGGAATTCTTACATTTCTGTAATGGAAAGGCACACCCAGAGGTCAAGCTTATATTTTCAATGCAAATTTCTTTACTTTATTTAGTATAGCTAACAGATATTAAGCACCTTTATTTTTATTCTGAATAAGGCATAGACTAAACTATATGTTAATTTTAAATAAAATAGAAACAGACTCTCGGTCTACACAGGAATCTTGCCATTTTTTTTTTGCCTCATTTAAATTTTTCTTCTTCTCTTGGTTTTTGATTTAGATGCCAGAGAGAAGGATAAATATGATAAGAAGCAAAGACAGGAGTCAAGAAAATTACTTGCTCAATTATTAGATTGCTTCCCAAGCATTGCATCTACCGTGTTATAATACTGAGTACAGTGGTACACACCGGTGGTCTAAGCACCTAAGAGGTAGAGACAGCAGGCTCAGAAATTCAAGGTTAACCTTGATTACATTGTGAGTTTGATGCCAGTGAGTTTGAGATAGACGAAGCTCTGGTTCAAAAAACAAAAACAAAAATAAAAACAAAATACGTCTCCCAACCTGAATTTCTATCAGTGCCTTTGATGTTTGACATAGTCATAGGCTTCACAACTCAGACTTAGCTCTTGTCCTGGAGAGTCAAAACGCCTTGTACGAAAATCCCCATTTTAACACAATAGAAAATGCTATATTTACACCTGTTTTTTTTTCTGATAAATATTTAAAAGGGAAGTTTGACTTCCAGGGTAAAAGAGTGCCTTACTTTGTTTCTTCATTTCTCGTGAGGCGCCAGACAGCACCACAGTACAAATATTTTCCTCTGCACTCACTAACTTTCTAGAGTAGTAGTGGTAAATCTTGGGGATGATGAAGGCCACCTTACCTCCCTTACAGGCTCTTTGGGAAAGGTAAAATAAAATAATGCACATGGATGTGGTTTGGAAAGGAAAAGTGCTGTAAGGTTTAGGGTGGTGATGCTTGTACCTTGCCTGTCATGCTGACTCACAGTGTGCATTGTTTATCAGCTCTTCCCACACACGCTTGGGAAAGAAGTTCACAGCTCCCTTCACTCTCTTCCAGAAGATACAACTGGAAGGGTCTGAGAATCATTGAAAAAAGACCCAGATAAGAAAAGCATTGAATGTTTATTCTGCGGAAACAGCATGCAGGGGACAGCCATCTATACAAAATGGTGGCTACCATGAGGGAAGATCACAGGCCCTGTTTAGAGCCAGGTAGCAGTTTTCCAGTTGAAGTTGGATCACCTTTGCCAGGATTGGTTGAGCTTATGGTATGGGATATTTGAACACTTCTGATTGGTTCATACCTCAAGGGAGAGAGGGTTACTTTATAGGGACCTTTTCCTTATGTTTTAAAGCCCCTGGCTAGTCAGGGCTTTGCTGCTCTTGTTCTGTCGATCTGAGACGCCTGGAACGTCCTTCTGGGAAATTGAAGCTTAAGGTCTACCTAACATGGCTGCATGTTCTAAAATGGAGCAAGTTTGGTCCTCTCACAACTTCCCTTTACTTAGATTTAATATGAATTCCAGTTTTTTCATTTATCTTCTGGGTAGGTTTAAGATAAGCACATAGCACACCCACTCTTTGAGGGCATTTAATGTCTGAACAAATCTAAACAGCACTAATGAGGGGACACTGCTGCAAGTCATATCTTCAGTGTGCAGCTTGGTGAGATATGACAACACTTGTCTCCACAATTGTGGATTCATTTATTGGTATCTGCTGCCTTTTTTCTCTTCTCTGAAATGAAGGCTATCACAAGTCTAGACTTCCCAGTTCCAATGTGTCTTATTAGTCTTTCTTCTGAGGCAACATTAGTTTTTTTATCTTAGCCTATAATTTCTCAGATATCAGACAGCAGTCCATTTGTACACCGAAGATTGTAGAAATAATGTGATAATTCATATTTGAATAGTTTTCATTTTTGAACAACATGTAGCTTTTTATAAATACAACCAAAGGTATGAAACTAGAAATGAAATGAAAATGTGGGCTGTATATATTTGTCTCTGAATGCTACTTGGGTAAGAAATGAGTCCCCAGATGAAAGCAGTGTGAGTCATTTCAAATCTAACTGCCTCCTATTATCATCAGATTGCATTGATGTGTTTGTGAAAACTCCACAAAGAATTCCATAAGGAACTTTTGATCTTGGAGGGCTCCAGGGGTGCTGAGGCAGAGTGAAGGGGGACATCTGCATGTGTGTTTTTTAATCGAGTGGATTCTGCAGCATGCTCACAGGCAGTTTACTCACAGAAGAGGAATCAGATTCTTTAAAGAAAGTATTACAAATGAGATTTGAAGGCAAAAGTAATAACATTTCCTCTGTGGACTATCGAATCTGCAAAACACACAGCACTTGTGTTGTTAATAATGCCTTGCCTTCCTCCTGTAAGCCTCCACATGACCCCAAACCCTTTTTAGCATAGTCCTCCAGGCACAGAATGACATATTGGTAAATGCTCATGAGTCTTCCTATACTGCATTCCACACATCAATCTTTTATTTCCTTTGAAGATGTACCACTGGTATTTCTCCTGTCCTGTTGTGGTCCAGAGGACATGCATTTAAACAGCAGAAATCTAAATTCTGCCTGCAGAGAACTTCAGTTTATGGAGAAAAAAAGCAGAAGTCAACACCCACACGTATTAGAGGGCCTTCCTGACCCGGTATTTTTCCTGTGCCTTTCTCTGTAGTAGGTGGGAGTTATCTAGACAAAGTTGATATGTTTTACAATAGCAACTGCTAAGTTTGGTTTTGGTCACAGATTCACTTTCATTAGCTGTGGAAGGTGATAATGATTTTTTCAAAAATAAAACATATAAGCCAGTTTGGGTGGCTCACACTGTAATCCTAACATTTAGAGGACTGAGGTATGAGGGTGGTGAGATGGAAGATAACCTGGGCTATGGAGTGAAATTCTGACTCAAACAAGACAAAACAACATATTGAATGTACTCCATAGAGTTGCTAAATGACTCAGCAATTCCAGTCCAAACAATTAAAGCCACAAGCTCAGATATTTGCACAGCAAACCCAGATTTACACAACTGTCCATCAACAAGTGAATGGACAAACAAAATACAGGATGGCACACAAGAGACTCTCACTCATGCTTTAAAAAGAATGAGGTTCTCCCTCAAGCTGGACTATGGATTGGCCTCAAAAATATGATGGTAAGTGGAAGATGTCAGCTACAAACAAATACAGAAACAATTGTATGATTCACACAGAGCAGTGGCGGGATGTGGAACAGAGACTCCCAGAGGCTAAGTGCAGGAAAGTGATTAGTTGAACTTCTGTTTGGAAAATTTTAAAGTTCTGAAAGTCTGTTCTGATGGTGCTTGTCAATACAGTGATTACCCTGATGTTAGAATTACATACCTAAAAAAGACTAAAAGACTCTATTTTATTCAATGTATGTGTTATTGTATTATTAAAAAGAAAAAATGTGGCTCCCAAAGAGCTTTTGTTTATTTGAGATACATTTACCTCTAATTGCTGAAATCAAAATTAAAATAGAAAAGTGCATTAATTATTTCATCTCATACTAAAAGAGTAAAACTATCAAAGGTTAATGTAACCTTTCTCTAAAGATCAAGTACATTATGAGAAGCTAGGAAACACACATTGTTGGTTATTTTGAACAGAGATTCATTGTGTTAAATTTTTTTAGATTTATTTATTTTATTTTATGGTAGGAGTGTCTTGCTTACATGTATGTATGTGTGTCTAGTTTCTCCAAGACCAGAAGAAGGCATTAAGTCCAATGGTTGTCAGCCACTATGTGAATGTTGGGAACAGAAGCTAGATCCTCTGTGAGAGCAGTGTCTCAGTATTCATTTTAAAGAACATTGTAGGCTAGGGATGTTGCGAGTCAAAGAGTGCATGTCTGATATACACAAGACCCTAGGTTCAATCTTCAGCATTTAAAAAACCACTTAATAAGTAATGTTATCACTCAAGGTCTTCCAGCACCAAAGTCTAAACACCTACCTCTACTTCAGGAAGTAAGCAGCTCATTCAGCTTGTCCTTCAGCTCAGCCAACACCTCTGGTTCTGGTTGTGACCACTGAGCAACGTCCAGAGTTATGGGTGTATTTCCTCCTCTGTTGCAGACTATTACTATCATATCTTTGTTTGCCTGTTCATGTGTGTGCTCATGGATGTATGGAAGCAGGCCAAAGGCAAATGGCTGGCATCTTCCTACACTGCTTCTCTCCTTTCTTTTTTGGGTCATTCACGGAACCTGGAGCTCACCCGTTTGGTAGACTGGCTCTAAAGCAAGTTCCAAGGATCCTCTTGCCTCCTTCTTTCTAGTGCTGGCATCATGGTTTGTGCTGCCATGTCTGAATTTGAAAAGAAAAGCTGATTTTTAATTATGTGTCTGTGCCAATGTATGTGAATACAGTAAAGGTGGCCATGGAGCTGAAGTTATAGGCAGTTATAAACTCCGTGATGTGGTGCTGGGAACCAAACACAAGTCCTCAGCAAGAACAGGATTTGCTCTTAACAGCTAGCTATTTCTCTATCCCTGTGCCTAGCCTTTTTCTTGGACTCGGAGTCAAGGCCTTATGCTTACATGGCAAGAACTTTGTTGACAGATCCAATGCTGGTTTTATACTCTTTGAGTAAAAGCATGAAGAGATGTTGGACATTAAAAATGGCTTCTAGCATCATGACTGTAGGACCATCAGTGTCAATGTTAACACAGTGGGAAATATCCTAATGTTAGGATCAAAATTCTCTTGACTTCATGGACTACCAGTGGTAGGTACTATTTGAGAACCATGATGCTCTAGGCAGAGGGAGGAGATATAAATCACAAGGAGACAGAGGGATTAGCTAACATTATGAGACTGAATGAAGGCTAACTATTCATTCAGTTTAGTAATTGTGTCTATTGTGTTTTAGGAACACTAGACCTACAGTGCTCATCTCCCTTCTCAAGAGAAGTCCAGGGGTAGGTAGGGATAGGTAGAAACAGGGAAGTTCAGGGTTGGGTAGGGATAGGTGGAAACAGGGAAGTTCAGGGTTATGCAGGGATAGTTGGGAACAGAGAAGCTCAGGGTTAGGTAGGGATAGCTGGGAAAAGAGAAGCTCAGGGTTAGGTAGAGATAGGTAAAAACAGAGAAGTCCGGGGTTATGTAGGGATAGGTGGGAAAAGGGAAGTTCAGGGTTAGGTAGAGATAGATGGGAACAGGAAAGTCCAGGGTTATGTAGGGATAGTTGGGAAGAGAGAAGCTCAGGGTTAGGTAGAGATAGGTGGGAACAGAGAAGTCCAGGGTTGTGTAGGGATAGGTGGGAACAGGGAAGCCCAGGGTTGGGTAGGGACAGGTGGGAACAGAGAAGATCAGGGTTAGGTAGGGATAGGTGGGAACAGAGAAGACCAGGGTTAGGTAGGGATAGGTGGAAAAGAGAAAATCGACTGAACTTCATTGCATTGATTCACTACAACTTCTTCAATCACCTTCCTTTTGAGGGAATTTGTACTTTTTCCATTATTTTTAGTTTCTTTTTCAGTTTTTTATTATCTTATATTCTGACTGAGGCATACTTAAATAATTAGTACTCAAATGCAATTTGAAGAGGGACAGGACTTGGAACTATTAAAAAAAACAGAAAAACAACAAAAAACAAACAAAAATCCCACTCTTTTTATTGGCTCTTCGTAAATTAACATGTCAGGGATGTTTGCCTAGCCTTTGGTGGTAACAACTTCTGCTGGAGCAGGGCCATGGACCCAGATGTGGCCCTGGGTGGCAGCACAGGCCAGGTTCTCACCATGTTTCCAGGTGGCATCACCAGCTACTCACATAGTGTTGTTCCTCACTGCCTTTCAGTCCCCTCATCTGCCCTTTTCTGTTGTGCCCACATCCCGTGTTGTCTCTGCCACTTACTTCCTTCTCCTCGTGGCTCCTAGGGTCTCTGAATATCGTGGGTCATCTCAGGAGTGGTCTAGAGAGTGATATGTTCAACCTGTGCATATGGTGCAGGCCAGGGGTCACAGTTGGTATGGTCTTCCTCTGTGGACTGCATAGCACCTGACTGGTGGTTGTCTCAGGGCATTTCCCTGTCCATACTGAAGGCACAGGTCTGGTCATCATTTCAGGCTTGCTTTTTTCAGAAAACTTTAGGCCACTAAACATCCAGATGTTGAAGATTTTGACATCTATAGTTATGAGGGATGTTGGGCAGAAGTTTTTTTAGAAGATGTTTGTCACTGGGTTTTATTACCAGTGTAATAGTAACCAGATAAAATGAGCCTCAAAGAACTCTGTCTTCTCTAAGTGGGCTTAAGATTGTTATTTTTCTTTTGTAAATGTTAAATAGAATTTATCAGTGGAACCATCTGGATCAAGAGATATCTTTGCAGGAAGATTTTTTAAAAATTATAAATTCAAATATACATTCTTAGTAATAATGGGTCATTCAAATTTTAGCATATTTTTGTCAATTTTTATGAGTTGTGTTCTTTAAAACAGGTTTAGGTGCTTTCTGCCAAGCCTGATGACCTGAACTCAATCTCATGGACCCACATAGAAGAATAAAATGCTCAGATCCCACAAACTGTCCTCTCATCTCCACACGCACATCACGGCATATGGGTACATATATGTACGCAAGCATGCCTGCGCATCCCCCAGATGTAACAAGACTTCTCATTTTGTGTGGCTTGTCAATGCTGCTGGGGTAAAAATTGTTTGTAACATTCTGTATTGTGCTGTTAGTCTCCAGAAAGAAAAGAAACTACAAAATGTTTCTCCCATTTACCATAGTAATAATTTCAGATTTTTCTCTTATTTTTGCCAGTCTTATTAGTGACCTTATCAGTTTGATTACTTTTAACATAGAATCAGGTTTTTGTTTTGAAATTTTTTATTGTCCTTCTTTTGCATGCCATTGCTTTTCTTTCTTCTACTCACTCTGCATACAGTTCTGTTTTTCCTGGATTCTTTCAAAGAGAATTTAGTCTTTGTTTTTAGCATTTTTTTTACTATGATTATCATCATTTAACATGCTTTTCCCTTCTCAGCAATGCTTTAGCACACTGTAAATTTTCATGTGATTCTATTTGAAATATTTTCCAAATAGAGTATGGGTTATTCGGAAATATATTGTGTAATTTGTCAGGGGTTTGTGGCCCATGCCTATAATTTGAAAGGCTGAAGCATAAGGATAGCATGAGTTCATGGCTCTCCTGAGCTAGACTGGCAAGATTCTGTTTGTAGGCCCCATGTACCCCACTGTAACTATGAAGGAATCATATAACATTGGCAGGTCTCCAGGTCAAAGGCTGGATCCCTTGACTGACATTGGCACAGAGTTGCTGTGTCCTCTATGTACTTTTAGGGAGAAAGCACTTCCCTAAGCTTTTGCTAAGGTTGGGTAATTCTGTCAATGGCATTCTCAACTCTGGTTCTCCCCCTTTGAATGAATCTGTCCTTCAAGTGTTGGGGAACTCAATGAGTGGGTTCTTGCGCTCTGGGCTTTTCTTTCTCCAGTGAATAATGCGGGGCTTTATAACTTCAAGGGCAAAAACTACCTTACGACCATAGACACTTTCTATGCAGTGTCCTTGCTTGTAGCTTCTTCCCCCTCCTTGTCATTTTCCTGTCTCTGCGTTGTACTCAGAAGTCCCTTCTCATTGGAGATATGCATGAGAGTAGTGAGCAGAAGGCATGGCATAACCTGAAAACAATGTCATCTTGAGATTTCTGCCACAGAAGCAAGTCCCCTAACTTACAGGCTAGCCTCAGGCCTTGAGCAGGATGGAGTAAGATTCTTCACTGGAATGTAATAGGTAGAATCTAGCCCAATTCAGTTTTTGTTTTTCTTTAATCGGTGATCAAACTACCACAATCTGCATTTTTTTGACACTCTGTTCTTCCAAACGTCCACAGAAATGGTCTATTAAGTACTGCTCCCAGTTCTCTAAGGTTCCGCAAACCCACAGCTTCATTTTCTTCTACCTTCATTCTTTCGGTCAGATGCAAACTCAGTCAGGCTGACCACAGCAGGAAGCAGAAATGTGAATGGAAAGCAAGTCACTTTTTCCTGTTTATTTCTCCACCTAGGACTCCGTAATGTGGACTAGGGCCAACCAGTCATGGTGGGTTGCTCCTCCTCATTTAGGCTTTTCTGGAAACTTCCTCATCAGCACACTCATAAATCTAAGTCAAGTTTGCAATGAGGATTAACCACTGCAGAGGTTATGTAAAATATGACAGCATACGGGAAGTCAGAACCCACCGGTCTTTGAGTATCTTTCTAGTTATTTTTAAAATAATAAACAAATATTAATATATATTTATTTTCTTTCTTTTATGCAATGGTAGCATGTCATACAAAAATGTTCTATTCTCTGCTTTTCTCACTCAAAAATATGTCCTGGGAAATATATTTTTTCTAGTTGTGTATTTTCTTGCTGTATAGAGTTTTATGCATCATAATTTAAATAACGAAACCTCTTTTGATGGACATTTAGATCTTAAAAAACCTTTTCTTATGGAAATTATTGTTGCAATGCACAGTCTTGTAATACATTATTTATCTATAGGATAATTTCCCATAGGTAGATTGCTAGATCAGACAGCATTTGCATTTGTAAGTTGTTAGCTGTGCTAGATGGGTCCCCATTGGCAAGCCTCGCCATTTCTGAAGTGTTCACTTCTGAAGTGCCACGAGGTGTTCAACTAGCTGTAAAAGTTTTTCTTCACTGGGCTAGAGGAAAGTGAGGGAGAGATGACACTTTTGAGATCATTTTCAGAAGCAACATCAAAGTTCTTTTTGAAACAAGGAAAGAAGAAATAAAATAAAAAGCTCAGAAGTTTCACTATGTGTAATTGCTGCTCTTGAGGATGTTGATAAACCCTTCCCACTGTTCTCTGAGGTTGGTTTTTGTCCACATTAAATGAAGACTGTAGAACAAAGTCTCAGACAGGATAAATATCCTGTCTAAGGTTGTACTGATCAGTAGATTCCTAAAGGCCTCTTCTTCTACCTGAGCGATGCTCTCTCTCTCGTGATAGTCAGTCCAGCTCATCCCTGAGTCTCATGTTAGGATGAGCTTCAAGCACAGCATATGCTGATCACTTCTAATACACCCCAACTAGACTGAACCTCGTTGACCACTTTTAATGTATGCCAACTTGACTGAGCCTCAAAACTTACTGTCAGAAGATGGTGCTGAGTTAAATATCTGGAGTTAAAGTTTTCTCATAGTCCTATAGCTTATCTTGCCTAATAATAGCTTTTTCAGTAACATAAAGCTAAGATAATGCAAATAGATAATTTGCTTGAGGATATAAATTAATTGCTGGAAGAAGTCCTTCATGAGAAAGAATCTATGTTTTGAGTAGAGTCCAGTGAGCAAGAATCTTAATTTCAGCAGTCCATTTCTAGATGACCCAAGGCAATGTATTACCACGACTGTGTGCACACCCCACTTCAGAATAAAGGGGTCCTCATATATAACTCTCATCACCAAGTACTAAATTCATCATGACTTGTAATACCACATGAGTCATAAACTGTGTGAAAGAGTAGACTTTGTGTCCGTACACAATCCGACCTGACCACTTTTTACTCTTCACCATGTTTGTGACCTCAGAAACTTGAGGAATTTTTTTATTTCCTTTTGTTCTATCTAAAAAGATGAGGACATTAGTCATAAAGACATCAGTAAAACTTAGATTATAAGGATGTTGTGAGACTTATATGAGATCACATGGAAAAAATACTTAGCACCAAGCCAGGACATAAAACCCACTTATTAGGTGCTACCTACTATTACCTTTGTATGCTACTAATTGATTTTTTTTTTATTCAAGATCTCTTTAGCACTGACTGTAGGAGGCAGATTTGTGTACTGTGACAACTAACTTTGTTTAATATGGCATTCTGCTTGGCTAAATGGAAACACAGAGATACAGTTCTGTCTGTCCTTGTCTGTGGTTAGCTTTTGCTTCCTCATGTGTGAGATTTGATTATCTTTATCTTTGCATGTGTTACCCACATATCATAAAATCATCCCAGCTTTTTAATATCTTCCCACAAACACTTATCTTTTTGACTTTCAGTAGGACTGTAGTAAGACTGCCTGCTCTTGAGGGCCCCTGTCTATGTAATGTCATGTGAAACCATCACTGTTCCCATTTCGTAGCTGTATCATGGTCACACAGATGCTATATGCTGTGATTCATCCTTGCCACTAGATGGCATTGTAATAGAACACATTTACTGGTTAATTGTCTTATACTCTAGGGAGGTAGCCATAGAAACGAGGGCTTGGGGAGTAGCTACCTATGTGAAACGGGATGTGAGAAGATTTAAAAGAAAGGTGAATTATAAATTCAAGAATTTTATGTTTGGGTGTCATATAGGTTTCTTCAAAATGTGGTTTTAGTGGTGTAAAGAAGATGAGAAAGAGGGGGAGTTGGAGAGAAGAAGGAGAGAGCAGGGGTAGGGTGGGGAGAGAAAGAAAGAGAAGGGGAGTAGTTTTAGGTTTTGGCCAGCATGGCTTATTTCTATTGGAACTTGCAATACCCTTTAAAAATTACACAGTTGTTCAGAGAAGCTTTTGTCAATTGGTCAAGATTGTCTCTTAATAGTTCTATGAGTTTTCTATGGACTAGCATTCTGTGAGCATTCAAGACAGATAAGGCAGAAAAAGCCCCCAGTGTGAATGAAAGAAAGGCTTTTAAACGTGTAGTGTTATCATGCATTATCTATTTCAACCTGGTTAACATCAGATGAAAAGGTGGGTGTATGTGACTCAGGGCACCAGATGTGTTTGCTTCAGCAACCTAATAAATCATGGACTCTGTAAATTCTTCCAGTTTAAATAAACAAAGAATCCTAATGAACCATCTGCATCTCCTAGTCCTTGGGGGTGGGGGTACCTAATAGGTATTCTAGCAAATGCTTAGTGAATAAAAATATAAATGGCTACTTCATGAAGTTTAGATGAAATAGACATGCTGCCCTTTGTATTTTAAAATTAAGAAAGTGAAAAATCATTTTGTCTCTAGATAAGTATTAGAATATAGACATATGAGGGGCTAATATTTGTAGGACTAGGAAGAACTTGCTAAAAGTAAACATAGTGGGGAAATGATATTGAACAGGGAGATATGAGGTGATAATGTGTATGTTTTTTAGGTCACCTTAAAATAAGTATAGAGAATTGAGTCTATGTACACCACATTCCTCTCACTTCTATCTATCTATCTATCTATCTATCTATCTATCTATCTATCTATCTATCTATCTATATCTATGCATCCATCCACTGATCCACACATGTATGCATAATCATAGGTTTGAGCCTGTGTTCAGTTACTAGTGTAATGGTTAATCTCAATTGTTAACTTGATTAAAATATAGGCTGGAAGACAAGTCTTTGGACATGGCTGTTAGGATTATCCCAGTTAGGTTACTTGGTATGGGAAGACCAATATACACCCCGGGTAGTGCCATTCTCTAGGGTAGGATCTAAACTGTATGAGAAAGAGAAAGTGAGTTGAGAGAAAGCATTTATTCTCTGCTTCCTGTTTATGGATACAACATGACCAACTGTTTCTAGTTCCTGCTGCCTTGACTTTCCACCACAAAAAACTATATTAACTCAAAATGTGTGTCCTAGGATTTCAATTACTGTGAGGAAACACCATGAGCAAAAAAAAAAAAAAAAAAAAAAAAAAAAAAAATTATTTGGCTTATTCTTCCTTATCACTGTTCATCATCAATGGAAGTTAGGACAGTAACTCAAGCAGGGCAGGAATCTGGAGGCAGGAGCTGATGCAGAGGCCATGGAGGGGTGCTGTTTCCTGTCTTGTTTCACATGGCTTGCTCAGCCTGCTTCCTTATTAGAACCCAGAACACAGTATAGCACTACTAACAATGGGCTGGGCCCTCCCCTATCAATCACTCATTGAGACAATGCCTTCAGGCTTATCTATGACTCCATCTTATGGAGGTATTTTTTAAATTGAGGTTCTTTCCTCTCAGATGACTTTAGCTTGTGTCAAGTCGACATAAAACTATTCAGTGCACTATGAAACAAAATAAATTATTTTTTTAAGTTGTTTTTGTCAGGGCATTTTATCACAACAACAGGAAAAGCAATTAAGACATTAAGAGTGGTGCTATTGTCTTTGAAGATACTGACTTATTGAGAAGTTGGAGGTCTATCTGGAGTAAGTAGACTACAAAAAGCAGGACCTTGAGGCCTCTTTCCATACTTCTGGTTTATCTTCTATTGTTGGTTTGTTTACATGTAAGGATCCCTGTCTGCACACTCCTGCTCCCATAGAGTTGCTTCCCACCACGCCTTCTTCACAATAATGGACTGTGTCCCTTCAAACCATGAGCCCAAAAAAATTCTCTCTAAATTATGTTGCTTCTGCAAAGTGTTTGGTTACAATGATAAACTACTGGTAGCAGCAAGAAGCGAACTCATTGCTGTTGCTATGAGAAACTTGACCATGTGGTTCATATGTCCTTTGAACTGGTTTGCAGAAGAAATATTTAGAGCCAATGTGTGATATTTTGACAAAGAATCTGGCTATATTTTTCTCATGTCCTGAAAATCTGAGTGAGGCTGAATAGTCATGAGTTAAGTTGTTTGCCAGTGGGAATTTCAAGACTGCAGCATTCAGGATTTGGCATGGTTGTTGCACACTGCTCTCAGTTGTATTTACAGTGAGGAACAGCTGAAAGATGGGGAAAGTTTTCAGTTTGATGAAGAAAGGATCATCGTAGCATTTGAAGTTGTAGGAAAGGCTGTTATGGACAAAGAAAGCATCGGTCATTTCTAAAAAGATTTCTGACATTAAAGTGAATGGATGTTTTACTGGGGTCATGGAGCAGATGTCTATAAGAGAGAACTCACTTTAATGAGAGCTAACTGGGTAACAGTGTAAATTCATTTGAAAGGGGAGGGAAAAGAGAGACTTCAGATAGACCCTGCTTGTAAGTGACTGCTTATCAGATCGTTTTCCCAGAGAAGTCAGGAAGGTACAGAGAAGCCACCTGCAGCTGGGAATCAAGGTGAACAGGCTGTACCTCGAGCAGGCAGCAGAACTTGGCAGTATCGCCCACATGGTGCCCATTTTACAGGCATGCAAAATACAAGAGTTACAAAGGGCAGGCGTCACAGAGTTAAAAAGGCTTGTACTAAGGGTCTAGAAAACCACTGAGACCAGGTAATGAGAGAAGGGTCAGAAAAACCAGTTATTCAAAGAGCAAAAACCCACCCCCGTTTGGTGATTTTAGAAGCCTCACAGAGTAGAGGACAGCACACTATCATTTGAAAACTGCCAAAACTCACAGAAAATGTTCTAGACTTTTCTTCCTTCCAGAATCTTGCTATGTAGCCCAGGCTTGCCTCAGGCTTGTGCTGGTTCTCCTGTGTCCACTGCTGAGGGCTAGGATCCAAGGCTCGTCTTGATGTTTTCTCGCCTTGTGAAGAGCCTTCCGCAGCACTCTCACTGGTGATAGTGACCCTGCTCACAAGGTCTTGAAGATCTCCAGTTATTTCAGCTTATGACTGGACTAGGATTCCCCATTTGTTAAGCAAAAGAAAAGAATATCTTTGAAGAAACAAAGTAACTTCTGGAGTATCAGCAGTGACGTATTTTTGTTTGTTTTTGTTTTTTTGTCAGCATTCAATTTAGAATTTTCAACTATGTGAGGACACAGGGGCAAAAGAGGATAAAAATCAGCAATATGGGTTAGACTTTTGAATATTTCTTTATTCTCGAAACTTATATATATGCATGCAACAAAGTATGACCACATGTAACCACCACTTTCTCTCTCAAACTTCCTTCATGTCCCCACTGATACACACCTACCACCTTCATGTCTCTGTTAAGTCAGTGCAGTATTTCCCAGAGTTCATGAGGGTAGGATACTGAAACATGCCGGTCCTAATGTGCCACATCTTCAAAGGAGATTAATTCTTTTCCCCTAGAAGCTATCAATACTTCCTCAGCAGGAATGGGGTCTAGAGATCATTTCTGCCACCTAAGCTGACATGTTGGCTGGCCCGATCTTATGTAGGTCTTATGCAGGCAACTATAACTGCTGTGCGTTCCTGACTGTGACAGCCGCATCGTGTTCAGAAGCCAGCCTTCTCAGCATACTTCCCCATTCTATTGCTCACATTCTTCCTTTGCCTCCTCTTTAATGTTCCTGGAGCCTCTGTCAAGAAGAGGGGTTGGTAAAGATGTCCTGTTTGGGACAGATTGCTCAGTTCTCATTCTCAGCACTTTGACAGTTATGTGTCTCCCTGTTGACAGCCAAAGGAAGTTTTTCTGACCAAAGTTGAGAGTAGCCCAGGTCTATGGGTATAAACACAAATTTGTAGATGGTGATTTGACAATTTAGCAAAATAATAATAGAGTGCTCTACCCTAACATCTCTAGCAGTAGGCATTTGACCAGGATTATAGTCCAGACATGAATATTCTTCCTGTGGATCAGGTGTCAAATTCAAACAGAGAGTAGTTAGCTATACTGTAAGAGTCACACAACTATTACACTTGTGGGAATATTTGTGTGGCAGCTAGATAAAGCAGCATGCAGGCTCCCAAGCTGGACACTAAGGCCACTGTCATTTCTCTCAGCAGCTTGTATAGCACTTTCCAGAACTAGGAAAGCTAGCTACCAGGGAGGAACTTCCCTTTTGCCTTGAGAATGACATATGTATATCCTACAGCCAAAGTGTGTGTTGTCTTTAGTCATAAAGTAATTATGTGGGAAATTAGGTAAATCTGTATAATTATGATGGGAAACCGAGGCCAGTGCCAAATATCCTGTGTTGCTCTAGAGACGCCTAGGACTCTCCTGACCAATAACTTAATTTCCATTAATTAACCCATGCCCTTTGAGAGTGACATGTCTACCTGTACAGGATAATTTTATCTGAACTCTTTTTACTTTCTTTCTTCTGGTTACATTTGAAGTTACTTTACTAACTAGAGTGTAAGTATCCACCGTCATCATACATTTTCAGTTTTGGTTACTCATCGATGACCTTTTGTTCTTACTCATTTCCTGCCCCCACTCCTGCTTAAGCCTTTCTCTCTTAGCACTTCTCACTCCTCTTCCATTTCATATGTATTCTATTATCCCTGCAATTATTCGTTCTCACAGGGCTCTGAGTAAGATGTGGATTGAGTCCAAATGGGTTCCCATAATCCTTTCTTTAGATTAGCTTTCTCTTCTCCAGTCTCACATACTCCTACACCTCTCTCTGTTCAAGCCTTTTTGTTCCTCAGATGTGGATTGCTTGGTGGGGTCACATGTATACCTGTGCTATGACCATGCTACTCTTCTCTGCATTGTTCCAATTTTAATGTATGTGCCATTGAAGCTAGCACACCAGGAAGAATTTTGAAGCTTAAAAAATTACAGCTTTAAACCAAATGTAATTAATACTTTAAAGAATGTAAATTAAAAAGAGAGACTGTCACAAAAATTAGAATCTACAGAAATATACAAAATGGAAAATGCAGAGCAAAAAGGATTAAAAAGTCAAGAGATGAGCTTAGCTATGAGTGTGGTGACAGGAGGGAGAATTAGGGAGGTGAGGAGACAAAGGGTGGTGTTGTGTCTGAAGGGCAGAGAGAAAATAAGATGGTGAGTGCAGGTAGAAGCAAAGGGTCTTTATCAAACTCAGCTAAAGTTTTTACTGTGTGTCTAACTGAAGTTGCCAAAGAAGAGGCTAGAAAAAACAAAGGAAAGATTCATAGATACATTGGTCAAGTAATCTTTGAAATGAATGAAGTCTATCCATCTGTAGACTAATGAAATTCTACAAAACCCTAGTGGAACAAACACTGTGTGTGTGTGTGTGTGTGTGTGTGTGTGTGTGTGTGTGTGTGTCTGTATGTGTGTGTGTATTATGTGTCTCTGTGTGTATAATGTTGTGTGAACATGCAGAGTGCTTCCTCTAAGCACTGCAAAAACATATGTATTCCTTTTCAGTCTCAGAAAGTTTTATTTGTCTAAATAAGCTGTGTCCTGGGTCATCAAGATATTGTTGAAAACATCAAATGATCAAAATTACACAGGATTTATATTCTGTTTGTTGGGATTCTGTAAACCCCACCCCTCCGTTACCTAGGAACAGCCAGGTATACCCCACCCCTTAATTACAGGCAGTATCCAGGTATGCTCCAACCCAGTGACCTGACACTATAAAAGGGGCTGCTTGCCCCCTTCTCTCTCTCTTGCCTCTCTTGCCTCTTCTGCTCTTGCAACCTTGCTCTCCTCCCCTTACCCTTCCTTTTCCCCTTCATTTCCCCCCCTCTTTCTCCACATGCGCATGGATGGCCTCTATTCCTCTATTCCTCTCTTTCTTCTCTCTCCCTCTCTCTGCCTCTACTACCCTCTTAACTTTCCCATGACCTGAATAAACTGTATTCTGTACTATACCATCGTGTGGCTGGTCCTTCAGGGGGAAGGGATTCCCAACATGGATCCCACAGAGGTATCTCCCTTGCTCCCACACCTTGCCGCACCTCCATGGGCCATATCCCCCCAACCCTCTTCATTTTTCTCCTAACACTGGTGCCGAAACCCGGGACGTCATCTTTTAACAACACTATCTATAGAAGGTTAGTGACACACATGTATAGTACAATGCAAGAGTCACATCATATTCATAAACTATAAACTCCAAAGCAAAAATGTCCCATTGTATCTCCTTTAGATGACTCATGCTTAGGAAATAGCCTGGGAAATGAAGGATAATAATGCCACAGAAGAACCAAAGCCTGGCTGAACAACCAAGGATCCAAGTTGAACACCTTGAGCGGTGAGGCACATGGTTGTTACATAACCCAGATAGAATATGGAAGAACGGGAACTCTGCCAAGAGTATTCATTTAAAATAGCTTTAATTCCTACCTAATCACACACTCCCATAACTTCAAATTGAGGTGAACCTACAAAATACCTGCCTGATAATTCTGAAAATTGTCATGAAAACCAAGAAAAGGCTGAGAAATGGTGAACCAAAAATCCCTAATGAGATGTAATGACTAAATATGGTATGATTTTGAGGCTGGGATGGAGGAAGAGAATAAGGTGGAGAATGAGTAGTAGAAAAACCGGAGAAGTCCAAACCAACCCTGACACTTAGTTATTGACACACCTAAATAAGTTCATGAAGTTTTCTTTTCAAATTTATTTATTGAGAATTTCATACCTTTATAAAACTTTTTAAAATTTGCATCTGGTTCCATCTCCTCCTACTCTTCCCAAAGCCTCCTATTGCTCCCCCAACTTCCTGTCCTCACTTACTGAGTTCAGTTAGTGATGCCCATATGCCGATGGGTGTATAGCCTCCCAATGGAGCATTGGCAACCTAATGGGGGGTGGCGGTGCCTGCACTGCCACCAGCTACTCCAAATCCGACTAAGCTTGAGGATTTGAAAGAAAGACATGACTTGATTACTCCAGTTACCAAAATATACTGCTTTACTCTCTCTGTCCTGCTCTAAAGATATACAGCCACAAAGGCAGTGTGCAAATTTCCCAGCTGCTTGGTGGAAACAACACCCCCTGGGGTGAGTCTGTAGCCTGTGGCAGTGAAAACAAGAACACAGGTGTGGATCAGCTTGTGACTGGACCCATTTAAACTTGAATGAAGGGTGTGCCTTATTCCCAAGGTCTAGGCAAACAAGCCAGCAGTTCAGCTAACCCTGAAGGGGGGGGGTGGCAATGGCTCCAAAGGGGGGGGGGAGTGAGATAGGGGCACAGGCCCTAAAAACATTGCCCCAACCTCTAGTAGCCACCTACTATCGATAGCTCTTTAGTTAGGAGTGGGTCCTCATGAGCCCATACTCATGTTAGAATGCTGACAGGGTTCATCTTGTACAGGCAATGCACAGGCACCCATAGATGTTGTAAATGTATGGGTGAAATGGCCCTAGCATGCCCAGAAGACACCATATCACAAGAAATAATTGTCTAAATCTGGACCAGTGCATATAAAATGTCTGTGCTCCATTCCTCATCCCTGTGCTCTTGTGTAGATGCTAAGTTTACTGGTGGTATTATTTGGAGTGGTTTAGGAAGTTGCAGGAGGGAGAGACTATTTGGAGGAAGTAGGTGACTAGGAAAATGTCTTTGAAGGGCACCCTGTCCATGGTCCCTGCTATTATTATGGGCATGTGCCACAATGCCCAAATTGTAAAAGGTGAAGATTGGGGATGAAAAATCAGGCTGTCACCCTGGCTTGAGAGCTCTTTACTATCTAAGCTATGGCCACAATTACACTTTTAAAAATAGCTAATTCACAATGCATTTGGTGGAATAAATGTGAAGGGCACCTCTCAAGAGTGTTTCATAAAATGATCACACTGCTGTTTTCCAGTGATAAATAAATAAATAAATACATACATACACACACACACACACACACACACACACACACACACACACACACACATATATATATATACTATATGTACATCACTTAAGACTTCTTGCCTCTTCCAGTCACGATCCTCTTGATAAGTATTTCCTCTACCAAACTCTCATCACCATTGATACTTTATCTACTTATGAAATTACTTATATAATCAGAACCGTGAAATGTCTACTCTTTTTTACCTGGATTTTCTTCTTAACTTTATGTGTTTGAGATCCATTCATAATTCTGTTACAGTAGTTTTTTTTTTGTTTTTACAGGTGCATATAGTATATATGATATATATCACAATATACATATTAATGAAAAATGTAACTTTGTTATATGCCTGGCCACTACCCTGTGGCCATTGGGATTGTTCCACATTGGGACTATCATAAAAAGGAACTGATTATCTCTGGCCTTGCATTTTTCAAAACATACATGTACTCTTGTCATGGAAGTTTTACTCTCATTGCTGCTGCTGTTTTAATACAAGGAAATTTTTTATAAGCGTACACGCCCATCACTAGTGTCCAGTCACTTAGCATCCTGGTAGTCACTCCTTTGCTAGTCTAGGCATGATGCTAAGGTGTATGGTGATAATCTATTGAAGCTTTGAATTGCACAATTCTATTAGGAGTCATTATGTAGCCCAGGCTAGTCCTTCTTCTTCTACCTTCTGAAACTGAGATCACAGATGTTAATCACTATCTAGATTTCTAACTTCTCTTTTCTTTTGTGCTTTTAAGAAATGTTTGGGGCAAATAATATTAGGTTTACAGAAAAATAAAAAGAAATTCAGAATATTTATGTGTACTCCTCACCTACGTTTGTGCCATGTTAGCATTTTTATCTGACCATAACATAAGGAAATCTCCCCCAAAAAACACATGATTTCAACACCAAATCATATTCTTACCTTTTTGTGCTATAAAAACTGTAATAAAATACAGTTGAGGAAAAATTCTGTATGCCTTAAAAAATGACAATCCAAGTAATGTATAGTCAAAGATTATAGTTTACTGTGAACTATTTGGATAAAAAATTAATTTGTCTCCAATACTTTGGAGCTTATTTACTTATTTATTTATTTGATGCATGAATGAATCTAGGAGACCAGTTAAAATTATTGTGCCAACTAATGTCAAACTGGGTAATGTTGTTCTGATGTTCTCCTATTTTGAAATTCAGAGGTAATGAGGTTTTTTACAAAAATTTGGAGGATTTAATAATCACAGAAAGTTAAACATGTTTTAGAAAACTATTTAATTTTCAAAACTTCTTGCAACATGAAGAAATAATCTTTCTATCTCCCCATTTACACATAGTTAAATCCAGGTCTAGAGCAAATGCATTGCTTGTCTAAGGATGCTGTATACATAATCAGAAAAGCTACAACTCGAACTTAATCTGCACAAATCCTAGAGCCGATGCTTTCATTCATCTCATCATACTGATAGTTCTGAATGTCTAAATGACATGATGCTTGTATTCAAACTCAAGCCTATGGGTCTCAGTTTTTAAAGGTCCCCATGAATGAGTCCCTCTGCTTCAAAGACTGAAGAATGATGTGGCATTTTACTTGAATTTAGCCGCCCAACACAACATTCACACACACATGAACTAACAGAACCACACTCCCTGGATTGTGTATTTGTGGCTGCTTCACACCAACCTGCTGCCATTCGTGACTTTTCCACCTGTGATTCTCAACATTAGAGCTCTTTTCCCAACCACTTGCAAGCAGCAGATGTAGTGGATCTGTGTACAGCAAGCTCTGAATTAGATAAACATCATGACTCCCAGGAAGCATGCATGCCTCTTCCTTTATCCACGACTTTCTGGATCTTAAACCATAGTGAGTTAGTGCATCAGAAGGAAAGTTTTCTGCCCACACAGTTTTCTCTATGGAATCTCTTGAGACATAAATATGGTACAACATACATTTTTTAAGTATAAGGCTCAAGATAAAATGTGATAGAAAAATAATCAAATAATATATAACAGCTGTTTTTTTACCACCCTGAAAAGATTATTTTTGAAATGGTTCCTTCCTGTAAGCCTTTCTTTCTTGAAAAAAAAGTATAGATGATAGCTAAAAGGATACATAGAGGTTATTGAAAGTTCCATTTTGCATGCCCTTGTTCTTGGAGAAAAATATCCATTATGTGGCTTGAAGATGTCCCTGTGGTCCAAGAAAAGGGAAGAGGTAGTAATTACCTATCCCGGCTGTGAGGCCCCTTCATTTTTATGCTATGATCTTGGGTGAGCTTCTTCCACCTCTCTCTTCAGTTTCCTCCTTCCTAAGTATGTGAATAATGGAGCCTACTTCACGAGACTCAGAATTCAGTGACATGTGTGTGTGATGGCTAACCCAATGCCAGGGTCATAGCAAACATAAAAAAGCAGCTGTGATTACAGTTGTTAGCATCTTTCTCTGCCTGTTTATGCTTTGAAGAACAGTCTCCTTTAATAGAACATCAACATACACAGTACAGCATTACATATTCTATGTATTCAGGAACTTTTGAATAAAAACAGCAAGAGGCCAGTCAATAACATCACAGATGTGTGTGAGTTGACAAGTTTCGATGTCCTTGGTGAAGGCTGCCCAGAACAAGTTCCTTATATCTGGTTTGGTCTGTAGGGACAGCTGTCTTCTTCCCAGAGCTAGTTTGGCCTACATGCTGGACAATTCTATATCTACTTGATACAAGTTAAAGTCATCCTATAGTGAAAAATCCCAATTAAGAAATGCCCCCAACAGATTGGGCGAGCTGGTAGGACAGTTTCTAAATTAGTGATTGGTGGGGGAGGGCCCAGCCCATTGTGGGTGGTGCCACCCCTAGGCAGGTTGTCCTTGGTTCTATAAGAAAGCAAACTGAGCAAGCCATGGGGAACAAGCCAATACTACATGGCCCCTGGTTCAGCTCCTGTATCTAGGTCCCTGTCCTGCCTTCCTTCAGTGGTGGAAGTGTAAGCTGAAATAAACCTTGTCCTCCCCAACTTGCTTTTGGTCACAGTGTTTCACCTTAGCAACAGTAACTCTAACTAAGATAAGATGGTTCTTTTCTCTGTGTTAAAAACCCTCAAGCCACCCACAGATAAGATTTGAGATTCAAGAATAACATTGTCCTGTGGTATTAAAAACAAGTTGATAGACCTGTGCCAGCCTATTAGCTCTGTTTGTTTTTGATGATCTCATATATGTAGAATTATGAGTGCAATATTTTCTCCCCATTAAAACTAAATGCTTCTGAGCCAGTGAGATGGATCAGTGTCTCAAGGCATTTGTCACCAAGCCCGGTGGCCTGAGTTTGATCCCAGGCTAGATGTGGGAGGAGAGAACCGACTCCTGCAATTTGTTATCTGACTTTCACAAGTGTGCTGAGGCATGCTTCACACACACACACACACACACACACACACACACACACACACACAGAGAGAGAGAGAGAGAGAGAGAGAGGAAATAAGCAAATGTACTAAAAATAAAAACAAATCTTCTGAAGAGTATAAAGAATATACATCTGGCATAGAAAACTGAAAACCTATAAAAACAAATACTTCCTAATTCTAAAGAAAACTACAGATAATCTTCTAACTTTTAATAAATGCGTTCTCCTTTGTGGGACTTTATAGATAGATATATTTGTTACTAGCAAAACTCTATAGATTGTTATACTTCCTTTCTTCTGAAGTACACATAACTAGTATTTACCGTCATTATATATTTTCACACCTAGTTCTTATTGTCATTTACAGGCTTTAGGAGAGCAAGTCTACCGTTTACATGGGGTTTTATTTTGGATTTGATTTTATTCTTGTCCATTTGCCTAGCCATGCCTACTTGGCCCAGAACCTTGATCAGATGTTTCCTTGGCCATGATGTCAGTCTCCCCTGACGCTGGCTCAGAGCCTAGAGTGAGCCTGAGCTAGAGTCTCAGCTGGTGTGGAATGAGTGAGTAAACTCATGGACGTGTAGCATGCCTGCTAGCGTTGACTCTGGCCAGGGGATTCATTGAAAAAGAAAACCACATTTTTGTGATAAAAATGATCTGAATTCTGAACTTGACTTGGTGGGTCTAGTATACCTGCAGGGTATACAGGAAGGTCATCCAGACTCAGCATTCTTTCACACTCTTCTGCCCCCCTCTGACCTTCTCCCCATCTCCCACATCTCTGCCTCTCTCCTCTCTACTCTCATGGCACTGTAGACTGAGAGATGGCCTTGGAAATGCTTTGCAAGTGCTTTTCAACTGAGCTATGTTCCATGTCTGCACGTGTGTGTTCCCAGATGCTTTTGACATGCATGTTTGTCCTCTGAGTGGAAATGTAGTTTCATGTTGTTATGTCCTCTCTAAACACCTTCATCCCTTCCTGGCATCCCCAAGTTCTCCCATCCATCCTTAATATTCTCAATGCGAGCACAGACCCTTTTCGGAGAAGTGCTTCCTATGTAAACTGAAGCCGAAAGTAGGCAGCAACTGTGGTTTCCAATCTGAAAAGGTAATTTTCTGTCAAAGGTTTAAGGTTGAAATTAATTGAGGCTTGGGAACAAGATGAGTTCTATAAGAAAGCTGGCTTGCTCCTCGGTGTCATGTTGAAAGTAAGTTCAGAGTGGGAGCTGGCTGCTGTGAGGTGGGGGAATAAGACCCAGCCCCGCATGCCTGAAGGGTAATTCTTACCCAGAAAACCTGACACTAGCACACGACGGGAACACAGTGGACCACATAAGGCTCTCTATTCTCCCAATCTGCACTCGTTAGCCATGCAAACACGCCTGCCATTCTGTGGTTCTGTTCATGCCACAGGTAACGGCCATGCCTTGCCGCACTGCTTCGTTAGGCAGGTTTGATATTGCTTTAGAACTCTGGAGAGAGGAAGTGCTGGGTCTCCAGGGGAAATGCTCTGCCAGCTACCGTGTTGTTATTCCAATGTTTTAAAAGTCTTATGTTTTATCAGAGCAGTTAGAGCACATGATTAGAAAATGCTAAGTTATGAAATGTAATTGTCCCTTGCTGCACTCCTCCCTGCCACTAGAGGGAGAACTTAATTTTTTTTTTACTTTTTAAATTAAAAAATTATCATTTTCCCTTTCTCTTTCCTTCCTCCACACCCCTCATGATATACACATGTGCATGTATGTATATGTGTGTATATGTGTATGCATGTGTGTATATGATGTGTGTGTGCATGTATGTATGTACAAATGTATGTATATTATATAATCTGCTCAGACAATAAAGTTCTATTTGTATGTAACTGAGTTCAGACCTGATCTCTTCGTATTGGGTAACCAGTCGGGGGTCTCCCCGAGGAAGATGATCTTCTCCCACATGCCTACAGTTGTTTGTCTATGGTTAGGGTCCTGTGAGATTTTGCCCTTCGATGCTAGAAGCCTGTTGGTGTCTTCCTTGTTCAGGCCGTATTTAAGCAGTCATGTTGGCATGACCTCATGAATGTAGTCTCTTGACATTCTAGGAGATGCAGTCTCACAGCAGACTTCCTGTTCTTCTGGCTCTTACAATCTTCCCACTTCGTCATCTGGGGTATTCCCTGAGCCTTGGGTGCAGGGGTTGTACTGTAGGTGGGTCAGTCGTGTTGTGGATGGATCAGTCGTGTTGTGGGTGGGTCATTCATGTTGTGGATGGGTCAGTTGTGCAGTGGATGGGTCAGTCGTGTTGTGGGTGGGTCATTCGTGTTGTGGATGGGTCAGTTGTGCAGTGGATGGATCAGTCGTGTTGTGGATGGGTCAGTCGTGTTGTGGATGGGTCAGCTGTGTTGTGGGTGGGTCAGTTGTGCTGTGGGTCGGTCATTCATGTTGTGGATGGGTCAACTGTGCAGTGGATGGATCAGGCATGGCTGGCCCCATATAATCACTTGTTCTTTGCATTTTGATTGGCTGTCATTTACTGTGCGTTACAACAAGAAATTTCTTTAATGGGGGTAAAAGCTACATTTAACTGTAAGTATATGATTAGATGTTTGGAAAGTAGTTATGGATTATGCTGGTTTAGTGAAGTGATGTTCCAGTAAATACTTAAAAAAAAAAAAAAAAAAAAAAAAAAAAACTCAAACTTTTATCCCTTTATCGGCTCTGAGTTCTCACTCATCAGGCTGGACCCTGATACGGAGCCATGCGCACCCCCATCGCCCAGCCCGAACCACCCAGTCTGAGATCCCACGGCCCAACCCTGACTGAGCAACTCCCTTCTCTTGGCGGTCTTCCTCCGCATGCCTTTCACCTCCAGACCCGGGTGTTTGTTTACCCCAAAACTCAACACAAACACAATTCTACAGCCCAATTACTTTTCACTCAGGTTTATATAGTCAACTTTCAATCCACAAACCCTCTACACAACAAGATTGCATCAAATAGGCAAAGATACAAACTGCCCTTCTATATGAGATACTAGATCTATAAAATCCTTAATGTTCACAGCTCTTTAACACCAATCAATCCCACCTGGGTCTAGCTGGTTCTTGGGAAGCTCCACACTGCCAAGATCTCTCCTCCTCCTCTGACCTCCTCAGACCTCTCAGCCTTCTCCACCCCCTCGCCCTGCAAAGGCACTGGCTTTCCTTTATTTTACTAATTAAAATGGGCAGGTTCAAATGGCAGCCCTTCTTGGGGAAGTGGAATTAACATTAAAATACAAATAGCTTCAGGACAATCTGCAAAGTGACAGTTGTACATTCTCCAAAAGCCATGACTTTTGTAGTCCAGTAAAACTAGTCTCATCGGCAGGGTTCCAGCCACAGGCATGGTTTCCCTCTTCTTCTTGAGCACGTCTTAAATCCAACTCGAGAGCTTTTGGTTACCTCAGAGGTATGTGTGCCACTGCTGCACCTTAGGGTGTCCTGACACACTGGTCAGTGTTGTGGTTCCTAGGTACCACAGCTGGGTAAGACTATTGCTTGCTTTCTTCCCTTGGTAGCTTGCTTGGTGCATTTCAGTACCATAAAGGCTAGTCCTCAGGGAGGGGCTTTCAGATCTGATTAGAAAAGGTTTTCACACTGTCTTTCTACAGTGTCCTTAGCAACGACTCACAGCAATAACCTACAGTGTTTTGAGTCTCTTGGACTCACCTGACTAGAAATTTTCAAGCTCCTCATGCCTGCTTGGGTGTTTGCTACACAGTCTGTGGCTCTTGGAGAACATAGCCATCTGACAATTTCACTTAAATTATATATGTGTCATTTATTGTGAAACTTCTGTTGCAAATGCTATTTGATTGCGTTGTATAGACTTTGGGTCTGAATAGCTTTGATGTAGAGTATTTTTGTTTATTTGCAATTTTTAAAAAGTTTTATAATATATGTTATAAAATTATAAATAAACAATGTATATGTTAACTTAGGGCTTCTAATGCTTTGTTGAAACACCATCTTCAAATGACAAGTTGGGAAGGAAAGGATTTATTTGGCTCACTGTTTCTCATCAAAAGAAGTCAGGACAGGAACTCCAACAGAAGAGGAACCTGGAGGCAGGAGCTGATGCAGAGGCTATGAGGGGTGCTACTTACAACTTACTCCTCATGGCTTGCTCAGTCTGGTATTTTATAGAACCTGGGACCACCAGCTCAAGTATAGTAGCACCCACAATGTGCTGAGCCCTCTCCCCACCAATTACTAATTAAGAAAACAAGTACAGGCTTGCCTAGAACCTGATCTTAAGGAATTTTTAAATTTGAGATTACTTCCTCTCAGATAAGCTTGTGTCACATTTACATAAAACTATCCAGCACATGTGTGTATACATGGACTTATATGTATTCTGTGTAATTTTAGGTAAATAGATAGTAATATGATTCCTTAAGACTTTTTCAGATAAACTTATTATTACTTTCTTCTCTTCCCTGTCTCTCCTGTGTTGATTTCCCTCCACCTTAAAATTAACACTTCGTCATTTTATTTTTCTCCTTCAAATAACTTGTGTTTTGTATTTTCTAACTTTAATTTATGACTTTAAATATGTCCAGATCTGTTCTGGTCATAGGTTCTTTGAGACAAATCCATCAGCCTTAGCCAGCTGTAGAACCGAATCACCTGACGTGCCTACCCTGACAATGGCCCTGCAGCTAACATAGGTTTCAACCTGAACATTAAACAGGCTTGTGACCTTGTCAAACTCAGCCACATTTATTCAGATGGATGCATGGTCTTGGACACCACTTATACAGCTGTGTGTCCATGAACGTGCAGGTGTAGTTCTGCATACTGAGGCCACACCTGCTCATTGGTCTAGTGGGAGCACACAAAAGGCCCTGCACATAACCTATACCATGCTATTTCCCTCCTTATTTTCCCTTCCATTGTCCTGCAGGGAGAACTTAAAAAATTGTACTCTACCCTTGGAGGATAAATCTTTTTCACTTTTCCTTAAGTCCAAACAAGCAGCAATAACACCCCCCTCCAAAAACAAACAAACAAAATAAAAACAAAAAAAAAAAAAAAAAAAAACAAAAAAAAAAAAAACCACTCGTTAATTGCAAGTGATTCTCTACCACTAATGGATCCAACTGTGCCTTTGACTACATCTACTCCTTATATGTTTATAAAAACTTGTTGACCAGAGCTTTGCTAGTCTTACTTTTGGGGTAGGAAGAACACCTTCAAGAGATACTTAGCAGAGTATCTCAGATGGGAAAGTCAGGGAAGGAATTATCCTTAGAGATAATAGAAATTACTGGCCTTTAAAGCAAATCTTGTTAAATAGAAACTATTGGACACAAGATGGAAATCTAAAGCAAGCACATTAACTTTAATATATAAGTTGTGTACTTCAAACTCTTACTTGTCAGCAGCAAGCAACAGAATTATTTGTTGTGTGTTCCCCTAAGTTTAGGGCAGAAACGAAACAGAGTGACTCTGTGTTCTTAGTAAGGACTCCATACTGTTATGGTGGAGATTAGATTTAATTATTCATGCCTTTCCTCTTACTCTTCAAAAACCATCCCTCATGTGACCAGCTCCTTCAAACAAGAAGTTTAAATATCTCATATTTTTATCTGTTATCTTAGATATCACCTTTTATTAAAGTATCTTTTCCCTCCGCTTTCACCTATGAAATGTTGGATTGGTCTTGTGGCTCTTAGAAAACTCACATCTCAGTTGGTTGAATTAATTCAACCTCTTTAGTCTATTAAGTGTGAAGTCCAATTATAATTATTTGTATCCCTCTCCCTGAGGGCCGGAAGAGGTCACTATTTTGTTGCTCCCAAGTATGAGTTCTTTCAATGAGGGTAGTTTTAAAGGCTTCTTTCTGTGCAGACATGGCTATTGGTATTTCAGACCATTGTAAGAAAGCTTACTGCTCAGGTCCCCAAGCCCCACACCCATCCTTCATAAAGACTCTCATACTTTGGGTTCTGGAGGACAACAGGGTCCCTGTTTCCATGGTCTCTTTTATTCCCTTGGTTTTGGGGATTCATATTTCTTTTGAGTAAGGTAATTTGTTTTCTTTGGGGTATGAAGAAGCCTATGAGAGACTCCGCCAGTTCTAACATTCTAATACACTCGGTCTTTGGGGTCACAAACTCTAGAATTGAATGTTGAGAGTTGAAATCCTACTCTTCCCAAAATTGTGCATTAGTGATCTGTAAGCCTCAGTTTCCTCATCATTGGGAATGGCCACCAGTCCTCAACAATTCTGGGAAGGAATGGACTCATTTAATTGTCTTAAGACATTCTTTGTGCCATTCTTAAGACTTAGTAAGCCCTAAGTAAATGTCAGCCAGTATTTTAATTATCAAAATATTGCATTGTAATTTGAGGCTTTATAAAACAAAGTCTTCCATTCCCTGTAGAGCTGAGCTCTACAGGATCCAAAGATGTAGCTTTTCAAGCAGGAGAGAAGAAAGGTACTCTGGAAGTCAGAGGAGTGCAGATGGCTTGATTTTAAGATAACATAGAACTTGCATTGACCAGAGGCAGATATCCTTGGTTAATAGGCAGCACACAGCCCCACTCACTTGATTAAGTTCTGTGGCATCTGGAAGGCCACCTTGCACTACACAGATCTATTTATAGCTATAAGCTTAAATATCTGTCTCTTTAAGAAGATGATTAGGAAATGGGGTCTGGTGGGCACATTTTTACAATCCTAGCATTTAAGGCTCTAAGAGAGGAGAATCTTGCATCTGGGGCCTGATTGAGCTAAATAGTGAGACTTAGTCTCAAAAGAATAAAAACATCAAAACAACCTTCTCCCTTAACAGCATCCAAAGGAATAAAGGAAAGAAAACTGTGGTTGATTCCTGTCCTGGACTATCTCATTTGGTTTAGGATTAGATTAAAGTACATTAAACATCTAACTTGGGGGAATACTGTGTGGCGAAGGGACTGTTTAACGCCTTAGCTCACTGATGGGAGAGGCTCAGGGTTCACACACAAACTGGATCTAGTTGTCAGAACCTCAGGAGGAGACAATGATGTGAGACTGTTCACTATCTCTACCCTGTGTGTTTGTGTGTGGGGTGTTTAGGGGTGGGGATGGAGAGTAAGTATAAAGGGGATATGGAGGGTAATGGGGGTGCATATGGCAGGGCATTCCTTCCACTAAAGCAAGAACAGAAGCCACTTTAAAAACTTTTATAAATATTCAATCACAGAGGTCATTTTCCTTCTCACTCTTGTGAGGTAGCAGAGTTAGCAGTTGGATGAAGAAGGAGGAAGAAGAAGAAGAGGCAACAAAAGCAGAAGCAGAAGGAGAATAAGGAGAGGAAGAGGAAGAATAAAGGGAAGAGGAGAAAAAGGAAAAAAGGAGGAAGAGGAGGAGGAGGAGGAGGAGGAGGAGGAGGAGAAGGAGAAGAAGAAGAAGAAGAAGAAGAAGAAGAAGAAGAAGAAGAAGAAGAAGAAGAAGAAGAAGAAGAAGAAGAAGAAGAAGAAGAAGAAGAAGAAAACAAGCTTTGAATTTAATGTGCCTGATAGCTTGAGGATGCTAGTGTGGTGCTTGGAAGTCTAGAAAGAAAAATCACAGAGGCTGCTGGCATACAAGGCTGCATCATACGCTTCAGGTTAGCTGCCTTGAGTCACTGTGGGTCTCTCAGAAGAGGAATGTTATAGTCTTTTTTATAGCAGCCTTATTTAACACAATACCATATTGTTGCATTTAACCATTTAAATTTTCATTTTACTCATTACTGATACTTACTACTAATATTAATGTGTATGTCTGTACAAGACTGCATATATCTGTATTAATGTGCTCATTTGTTGCTGTTTGTTCTGCCATTTGTACATTGTGGTTATCTAGGAAGGCTTTACTCCCTCCAGGTTGTGAAGGTTTGCTCTGTGCTCCTCTCTAAGCATCCTGTAGTTTCCCCTAATACTGTTAGGTCTATGATGCATTTTGAGCTAAGGCCTCTGGATGTCAGGAATTCTGCTTGATCTTTTCATATACTGATTACCAACTTTATAGCACTGAGAGACTCCTAAGAGAGTAAGGCAAACCTCTGGGTGTTTCTAGAGAGGATTAACTAGGGGGCAAGACCAAACCTAAAAGTGTCTGCCACATCATCCCATACACAGGGAGTCTGCTGGAATCAAACAGGGAAAAGGAAATCCCAGTAGCCCAGGAAGCCATTGTTTTCTCTTTCTGCTATGACATGAATGTCTCTAACTTGGTCCATCCCACTTCAATTAATTGACACCCCTAAAAACATGGGAATTTTGTCTCTTTAATCAGTTGTTGCCATCAGACATTTTATTATAGAGAAAAAAATCACATGACAGACATGTATGTGAACATCCTATCAGTAGTAGAAAGGTGGCTGCTCTCTATTAAATTACCTTTTAAATCTCTTTGGAAATCAATACACAAAAAGTGTAAAATTAAAAAAAAAAAGATTCATTTATTTTCTATGTGTGTGTTTGCCTGCATTACTTTGTGTGGCATGTGTGTGTAGGTACTTGCAAAGGCCAGAAGAGGGCGTAAGATCCTCGGGAACTGTATTACAGATTGTTAGAACGTTAGAACTACTTAATGAGGAGGCTGGAAGCTGCACCTGAGTCTTTTGCAAGATCAGTATGTGCTCTTGACTACTGATCCCTCCTCCCAGCCTTCCTTCTGCAATCCTGGTGGCACCCCAGTGATGTGTCCTTATTCTTACTGTCACATACCATGCTGTCTTGATCACTGCCTTTTTGTATTTCATTTTTAAATTGGTACTTATTCAATATTCCTCATTTTTTCAAGGTTATTTTGTATTCCTTGTGTTTACAGGTGAATTTGAGGATCTGCTTGACAACTTAGTGGGGGAAAGTACAGCTGGGGCTCCCATATGGATCATGTTGAATCTGTAGATCAACTTGGAAGCTTTAGTTACTACTATCAAAACTTCTAATCTTAGAGGTGGTGATGTTTTTCTGTTTATTTAAATATTAAATTTCTTTTAAGAAGTGTTTTCTACTTGCTAGGGTTTACATTTTTGCTTTAGTTAAATTTACACCAAAGTGTAATAGTTCATTTTTTATGTCATAATTTATATTGTTTCTTGATTATCTTGGCTTTGCATTCTTAATGTCTAGTGCTTAGAAATACAATTGACTTTTGTATGTTGATCTTTTATACCACACTGGTCCTGAACATGTTTATGAGTTTTCATCATTGTGTGTGTGTGTGTGTGTGTGTTGTGTGTATGTGTGTGTGTGTGTAGTCACAACCCAGACATCCTGGCCTGTGCGCAGATCCATCTCCTCTGCTGCCCTGCTCAGCATGTCTGTACCACCACCAGCGAACCCGTCATCCAACACTCAGGTTAGATAACTGTGTAGAGGCTTAGGATGTGGACTTATTGCAGCTTGTGAATATTATATTATGTGGCCACTTATCTACCCCTACCCTGGGTGTCTCACAGCACCATGAAGATTTTCCATCTTCAACTCTTTCTCTGCCCCATCACTGCCATCTTGTTTCTATGTTAATGGGTTTAACTGTGTCATTTAGATGTCCAGTTTTCTGGTTAAAGCATTGTTCCTTTACGATGCTTCATTACCGGCAGGTTGCTGAAATGAGTCTGAATGACTGACTACTTGTTGCATACCATATAAAGTAAATGTGATTAAACAGAGAATCTGTCTTCTTTTGGGTAGTGGCAGAAAATCAGGAGTATGGTAGCTATAAACTCTGTCAGAAATAAAAGATCAACTTTATTTCCTAAAACCTTAATTTAGGGAAAAGCCAGACTTTTTTTCCCAAAACAATTTCCCCCTTTTGCCTATCCATTTTATTTTCCTCTTTTTATTATTTTTATGATGTATTAAATTAAACCATTTTCTTGCAGTGTGCTAGTTAAGACAATTTCCTTAGCTTTTGCTGAATGACTTGGCAGGCTAGATGTCTTAGAGCTGAATCGTAAAAACCCATTAAAATCCAGTCATATAAAAATAAAAGATGCTGCCTGGTGCACCCCGTGACATGTTATGGTGAGGTCTCATCACATTATAATAACAACTGCCAGGAAGAAGTGACTGCTGTGTCATGCAATGTGATGAAGAGAGAGGACTGTATTAGCGACACAGCCAACCACATTTAATTAAATCCCATGTCCAAATTAGTTCTCTGATTGGCATATAAGAAGAAAACATGTTTACTGTGATGTTCAAAGAGCACACTTGTTTGAGAAACACAGGCTTTTTAGTCTGTCTCTGTCTATTTCTCTTTGGTCTTCAAGATTAATGTTACACCCAGGGTGAAGTTGGTGTTATTAAGGTTCCTTATGTCTCCAGGGAGGAAGAACAAGCCTTCAATGGGGGTAAATATCATACTCATTTGACCAGGCAGTAAGTGGAAGAGCTAGAATATAGACTCAGAGAAGATTTAGGAACCTGTGGTTTTTTAGTGATGCCAAATTTTGGTAAAGAACAGACTGCTTGCAAGGCCAGATTGGGCAGTTGTCTGCTTTATAACCCAAGAATCAAGAATGATTATTAAGTGAAAAGATTACACCATAGGTAGTGAATGTATGTGAAGTTCCTGAGGTCAGATTTTAATAAAGTTTTATTGGGATGCAGTTGTTTACACACTGTTGACAGCAGCCTTTGCAGACAATAACAGGACTGAGTAGTTGCAGCAAAAGATAAATGTGCTCCAAACCCCAGACATCACTTAAGGTATAAATGTCCTCTGCTGATTCTTAGCTATCCTGGGATATGCGTGACCCATAGCTACAGGTTGGACATGCCCGATTATACACCATTACAGGAAAAGGTTGGCTCTCTCTGATCTATGCTGTGATTCTTTAACCAAGGTAAAGCTCAATACTTAATGTCAAACTAAACATTGAGTTGAAGCCCCAAAATCAGCATATTTTAAAAGAACTCCCCAGTAATATGTGCACAAAGTAATTGTTGCTGACTTATCTCCTGGCAGTGTACTTCCTTCCCAATCAGTCCATAAGGCCTAGGATGATGCTGATGATTTGAAAAGTGAGACAGGGTTCATATATCAATTCATTAGGCAAATATGTCTCTCTCTGTTTTGAGATAGGATTTCACATTGTAGCCCCTGCTGGACTTGATCTTTTATACCTTCTGCTTCTGCTGTCTGAGTGCTGGAGTTGGTGGTAACCCTACCATCCCTGGCTTAAGCATATGCTTTTGATTTTGTGTTATATGTCATATGCTATTCAGTGCTAAAGCCACAGTCAAGAGGAAAGTAAATTAAAGGTCTGATATAAAATTACATGATAAGAGGTCCACATTAATTGCCTAGAATCAGACTTACTATACATAGGTGGAAACTCACAGTAACCTTTGTATTTCAAGTAATGAATGTTTTTGTTTCTATTTTAATACTAGGCTTAGAGAATTAGCTTATATACTGGTCATGTGAAACTGAACTATAATGTATAGGCATTGCTGGAATTTGAGAGGCAGACAATAAGGTGTTACCTGTGTTTAGGATGGAATTCTGAGCTGGTGTGAAGCCACAGGACACATTTGTGTAGTGATTTCGCCTCTTACAAAACAAATACAGAGTCAGATGTTGTCATTATTGCCCTTGGGGGCTTAGAAAATGAAAGCCTATGTAAGTTCAGAGGGAAAATACATAGACATTCATTTTAGCAGCCAGTATCGTTGTGATACATACAATGCTGTGTTGCATAAGCCCAATGGATTTCAAATAGTTTTTTCTTCTTGGACTCAATTCTGGTTTTCTTGGAACTGCCCAGGTCTCTTTTTGTCAACATGTTGAAGTAGTATATTAGAATAGGAAGGTAAGATTTTAGTTTTAACATTATCCTCATCTATTAGTCACGGTGGAAGCAACTTCTGTCACATGGCCAGTACAGGCTCAGTTTTTTGAGAATACATCCCATCAAGATCAGAAAGCAAAAACTGATAATACGATTAGAAAAACCTGCCAGTCTTTTCTAGATCGACACATTAGTCATCTTTAGTGTAGACACTTTACAAATTAAGAAGCTTAACATAACAAACATTAATCTCCTAGTTGGAGTGTGCTGAGGTGGGTTGGGTGCAACTCTGGCTTAGGGTGTCTCATAAATTAGCACAGCTGGGAATGAGACACCCTCAGGGCTCACCCAGGGTTTAGAACTGCTTCTGAGCTCCCCCGATGGTTGTCAGACAAGTATAGTCTCTCATGGGTCACTGCCCTGAGGTCTGACTTTCTCTCTGGCTGCTGCTGAGATGTCTCCCCGAGTTCCGGTCATATGAGCTTTCTTACAGGGACAGCTCAAGAAATGGTAGCTTCTATCAAAATTGGCAAGTAAGACAGAAAAAATGGGCAAAATAGAGACATAAGTTTCAGAAGTGACACTGTATTCATTTTTCCATATTCTGTTTATTGGAAGTTGAGTACAATGCCTAGCTTTTTCCAATTCCAGGGCTTGTACAAAGCCACCGGTGACAATAGGTGGTAAAATCACAATTTTATTCTTTTTTCAGGATCATAAAAGGAATCTGGACACACAAAAGCCCACCCATTATAAAGGAACTATAATAGGCAAAAATGTCCTGAGTGCCCACCGGCCTACCACGTACCAGACATGTGTGAAACCATAATGTTCAAACTGAGCAAGCTTCCCTGCTTCCACGTGCTGTTTTCTCCGGGAAAAATAAATCCTGCTGCAGTGCTTGGTAAGCAAATAATCTCCCAAAAATGTTATTTTTATATTTCCATGGCAAATATCCTATCTCAGAAACATGGCCAAGTTTCCCAGTCTGTGGCATCTCTAATCCTATTGTAGACAAATACGATTTGCTTAACCAGCCCAGAACTGGCTCTGCATTCACTTACACTTGAAGAGGCAATTCACAACAGTGCGCTCCTAATGCTCCTGTTTCCTGGGTGGACTTTTCCAGACAACAGACACACCAGAGCTTCACAGAAGTAGGTATTCTGAAAGTCTCTCGGAGAGCCCTGCTGGCCACCATGTCCTCTTGCACTGCGCAGGCCAAGTTGACCTAACATCCAGCTTTGAATCATTTTAATTGCTTTCTTTTCTAGATGCATCTTTTCAGCCTTTTAAGTGCTCTCTTGAAAATGGCTTCTTGAACAAGATTTCAAATGTGTGCCTAGTGATGCCATTATTTTGTGGTTATTTTCTGTAATTAATATTCCACGTTTCAGAAATGGTTTCTAGGTTTTAATTGACTTTTGTCATCCCCATCTTGCTCCCGTACTGTGTTGGCCATCCGTGTGCATTATTAATCAACTGCTCACACTGTGTTTGCCTGCCCCCTCAACTCAGTACTGAGTTCTTTCTCAAACTTTGTTTTGATTGACAGTCATAGGTGACTTTATTGTAATGGGCTTCTAAATAGCAATAGTTTTCTGTGGTAACCAGCAAAAGGAACTATTCATTTGAAAGAGTAAAAATTAGGGGCTGGGAAGAAGTGGGTAAAGTGCTTACTGTGCAGGCATGAAAGCGTGCATCTGGATTTGCAGGACACATGTAAATTGCTGAGTGTAGCCATGCACATCTGTAAGGCTAGCAGGAAGAGGAGATGGAGATAAAAGGGCACCTAAAGCTTATCCAACCAGTTGGCCAGGCGGTGAGTTTTAGGTTCAGAGACCAGTTCATCTCAAAAATAGGATGAAAATGATGAGAAAAGACATCCTGATGTTGTCCTTTGGCGCTCATACATAGATGTGTGCATGTGTATACATTCATACACCAAACATACTCACATATAAGAAAGAACAGATATTGGGTATTTTTCTAAAACACAAACTCCTTCAAATGATATAGAAATAATTGCCTAACCTGTTGAACAATAATATTAACAAACATTATCAGGTATTTTTATAGAAATATTAAATCATTGCTCTCAGAGTTAGGAATATGTTTCCACAAAAATAGTAAAAACCTAAGAAGTTTGATCACTGTAGTGATTATTTATTGAAAGTGACACTTGAAAAGCAGTCTTTAAAATGCTTGTTTCCCAGTGTTGTTTATTGTTAATTTCATAGGATCTGCCAGTGGAAAATATTCTCCCAGCTTCCTTCCAATCACTGTAGATTTAACAGGAGTTACCACAAGCTAACTTTCCTGAGGCAGTGGTAGACTGCATTCAAAGCGTCTTGTTCACCTCTGTGGATTCCTCTGTTCATAACACTTCTAGGTTTTGAACATGTATGTGAAAGTACTATTGACTTTTCTGTTCAAACAGCCTTTAAGTGTTGAGATTAGAACCCAAGGCCTCCGTGCGTGGTAGGGGAGCAATCTCCCGTGGTCACATACTCCAACCCCCTACAATGCTCTTTTTGAATTCACAGATCCCTCTGAAAGTGGAAACACAAAATCTATTCTAATTGCCCGAGTCCATGGAAACAGCTTGGCTTGCCTACACTTTCATTGAGAGTGATTACATCTCAAAAAGAGGAATCCAGTCCCATGAACAAAATGGCTCAGTCATCAAATCACTAGAGTCTCAAGATACTATGCTTCTGAGAACAGAAATTTTTTCCAATCTGGGTCATTATACATTGAACAAAGTACATACATATATTTTAAGAATATTACTTGTATGTTTTGGAGTATGGAAGGGTGATATTCCCTCTATTCTAAGCACACATAGGGAGGACTAATTGTCACATTTTATTGTTGCCTATGGTTCATTTATTCTGTTCTTCCCTCCAGCCTTAACATATGTTAACAACTTTTGAGTCCAATTGGAAACAACCATAAGTTTAAAACCATGTACCCATCACCTGCTTCTTTCCCCATAGAACTATGTTTTACTTCCCCAACTCTGTTCAGTATCCTGGATACTGATTCTGCAAGCAACATCTCCTTTGCACCTTTAGCAACTGTCTTTTGTCTGGGTTTGGTCATTGGAAGGTACTGAAAAGGGACTAGAGGTAGACAAAAGGGGAGAAGTCAGTGTATTTTAATCCTATTTTTTTCTAGTTGGCTCTGGGGATAAAGTTCAACACAGGCTAGACCTCCTTTGTTAATCAAGTTCTCCATGATACAAACCAAACCCTCTTCTGTCTAATTTCTTATTAGACATTAGAAATCAGACTTCCAGATTCTTGGCTTTGTTATCAACACCTAATTGTTCTCTGGCTAACTTTTGCCCTAGAGTAATATCCACTTCCTCTGTTTGTAAATCTTTGAGTTGCTTCAATATATCATTTGGCTTTCAAATTCATTCAACCTCGGCACTAATTTCTTGTATTAAATTGCCTTTGTAAATAACCAGATGTAGGGCTGAAAAGATGACTTAATGGCTTGGAGTACTTGCTGCTCTTTCAGACAGTTCAGGTTTGATTTCTTGCACCCATGTAACAGTTTAAAACCATGTATGGCTTCCAGGGGATGTTTCTCTATCTTCTGATCCCCCCTATACACCATAGGTGCTATACATATACATAGTACAAACATATACAATGCAAAAACATATTCATATATATAAAATAAATAAATCTCCCTTCCCCCTGCCCCTCCCCAGACCTCTAACCCTAACCCTACCAGATACTTTCAAGATTATGGAATAGATATTCTTTACCTTATTTTTTGGTTTTGTTTGCTAAATGTAATTGAAAATCCCATCTACTATACATGAAACAAATGTAATGGAACTGAAAAAGATAAGAAAATGTAAGAAAAGGATGATGATGATGATGAAGATGTGGAGGCAGAATGAGCAGGAATATTAGAACCAATATAATGGTGAAAAATATCCTATGATCACCATCCCCAAACCTGAATCAGCCACTAGAGAACTAGCTACTTATTTTTGCCAAGAGGTGTAGGAAAAAAATCCTCTAACAAGGGACTACTATACCCTTTAGCAAGAATACTGGGAAAAGGGCAACTTGTTAAAAAATAATGCCATTGGATATTACCTACTCTATTGTAGACAAACATCATAGAAGAAAATTGTTGCTTGCCCCCTCCAACCAAATGCTGAATAGGGAACCCAAGGGTCCTGCTTTTTCCGGGCAGCAGCTGAGAGCTTGATCAATAGAGCTGCAAAGTGAAATAGACAAATCCACAATGGTAGTTGAGAATTTCAATGCTCCTCCCTCAGTAATCAACAAAAGAGCTCCTTGACCTAAAACCTGCAAATAGAACTCAAGAACATGATCAACTTCCTGAATCAAATAGATATTTATAGCAGACTGGACCCAACAACAACAGAGCATGCACATTTGTTTATCTTGTCCATGGTTCAGTGAACTACATCATGACCCATAAAACCAACCTTGCAAGTGTAGAAACTAAAATCATAGGGAGAATGTTCTATGAATACAATGGACTCAGAATAGAAACCAGTATTAGGCTGAAAGTAGCAAAGGCACCCAGTGCCTGAAAATTGAACAATGCAATTCTCAATAACCCAGTAGTCAACAGCGTTTCAAGAGAAATAAGAAATACATTGAAGTGAAAACACCACATCTCACAATATATGGGACACAATGAAGGCAGTGATGAAATATAATTTTACAGTGTGAAGACTCACATTAGGAATGAGGAACAGCCAAATGACATCATCAAGATGGTGAAAGAAGATCGCTTCACTTTGTCAGACAGAAGTATTGATTGTCAGCTATCCACAGACAAAAACAAAAAAATAAACAAAAAAACCCCACCATAGAGACAATCAAAATACTACTGGCCCTAGCTATTCAGCATCCTATATACCCTGTGAAAATCAATGCTACAGAGTAGCAGGCAGAGCATGCCCTTCACCGTATCCCTCGCTGTGCCTCCTCTTCCCCTACCCCAAGGCAGCACATGAACAGGGCTCTGCAGGGCTCTTGGTTTGCAGGCCAGTGAAAGAGAACCAGGGAGAAGAGTATTTAGCTCTCCTATCCCTCTGAGAAGGAGCTTAGGAAGGATATTTTGTTCTTACTTTATTAGAAACTAAGGACTTAGAATGAAATTGCTTTTCTAGGCCACTGGGAGTCATGTGACAAGGCAAAGAGGTCAAGATCATGGGGAGCCAGGGAGCAGATTTTGGTAGAAGTACAATGCATTTGCCACTAGATGCACCTGGTCAACATTCAGTACTAACTAAGCGCTTAGAGCCCTAGACAGCCAATTCTAGATCTTTCCATGGACAAGAGCCTGGGATTACACAGAGGAAAGGAGAAGACCTCAAAATGATCTTTTCCCAACAAGTAGACTTTAATTCAGTGGTACCTGAGAGTTTAGTCTGTGCTCCTTATGACAAAAGGCCATCTCCAGTCCAGGGAGGTAGTCAATGAGCAATTTGAATATTTGCTGAGCAGAGCTATTGCTTCACTCTTCAGACTGCTCCCAGCTGCTCCAGTGACCCTTGTCCTGTGCAACCGTCTCGCCAGCAAGAACGACGCGGCACACAAAATAGGATTCTTCTGCGGTAAAGCTTTAATGCTCTCGAGAAGCAGAGCATAAGCTTACATCAAGTAGAAGTGAAGACCACGAACTATCTAGCCCGTCCCCTAATATAGGAATCAGTTCTTGCCTTGGACGTGGAGCCCCCTGATTGGTGGAAACTCATCAGGCCCTATGACGCCACGGGAGAGGCAGAGCTCAAGGAGTGGAAAGTTACCCAGCACGTGCACACATGACTTGTTTACTGCTAACTCCAGCCGGATGTCAGCGCCATCTTGTAATGGAGAATGTGCAGGCAGCACCCTACAGACCCTGTCCAAATGAGGGAACCTTTGGTCAGGGGTTCACTATAGCTGTCCAAGACGGGAGGTGACTTGGAATCACATGAACAGTGTTACAGAAGACAGGAAACATCCACATAAGACTGTCTTGAGTAATAAATTTTGGATAAGATCCTGAAATCATAAGTGACAATAAAAAATGAGCAGGTAGAATTACATCAAGGTATCTTCTATGTATCAAAAGAAACAACTGAGTGAGGTGGCAAACTCTGAAGATGTTTGTAGACCAGAATCTACTAAGAAATCAATATCCAAAGTAGATGGAAAAACGCCAGCAACTAAATAGAAGTAAAATGGTCCTTTAAAGAAAGGACCTGAATAGATGATGTTTCTAAAAAGAATAGATGTGACTGGCTATCAGATCCACGAGATAAATGATTGACAGTAAAACACAGAATAGAATTCAGATACATCTTTTAGAATAGTCATTAATAGAAACTCTGGAGATGATGCATTTTGGTAAGAAGGAAAAATCCTGCATATACTATAGGAAGGAATGTAAATTAATTTATATGTTTTGTAAAATAGTATGGTAAGTTCCTCCCCCCTCTCCAAAGCCAAAGGAAGTAGCATATAATGTAGTACTCTCCCCTGCTAGTATTTATCACAAAAGATTTAGAACTAATATATTGAAGAAAGGCTTGGAGACCTGTGTTCACTGTAGAGTCATTCAGCCAGTACCAAAGGGGAGAAAGCTGTTTAAAGAATTAGCAGAAAGCATCCCCAACCCAGAGATAGATAAGTGTGTCTGCAATCCAGGAAGTTCTATGTCCACCATTCAGATTCAGCTAAACCAAATCTACTGGAAGTCTTAGTATAATCAAAGTCTGGAAGGTTAGTGAAGAAGAGGAAAGGAGCAGTAAGCTGTCCAAGTTCTCTGGTGGTAGACTCAGCAGAAAATTCATCAAACAGTGATATAATATTGCCACATTAAAGTAGCAAAGCTGTTGATCTAGTTTGATTTCTGCTTCTGGTTCTAAGTGACCAAAAGCCACTTAGAGGAGGAAAGGCTTTATTCTTCCAGGCCACAGTTCTTCAGTGAGGTAAGTTGGGCAGGAACTCAAGCCAGAACTGGAAGCAGATGCCACAGAGGAATTCTGTTTGCTGCCGTGCTCAGGCCCATGCTTAGCTTCATTTCTTATAGCCCCAGACACCCTGTCCATAGAACAGTATTGCCCACAGTGCACTGGGCCTTCATTCGTCAACTACTAATCACAGCAACCCCTATAGACATGCCCACAGGCTAGTATGATCTGGACAGTCTCTCAATTGAGATTTCTTTTTCAGGTGACTTGTCTAGGCTGAAGCTGACAGTTAAAGCTAACGAGGACATCTTTCAACTAAGAACACTATTGCCAGCAAGGATACCCTGTGGAAATCAGTTGAGAGACTATATCTCCACCAAACTTAGAACTTAAGAAGTGCCAACTGGAATTTTTTAAGCTAAAAGTAAGTGATTCTGATGAGTAAATGTAATCATTAGGAGGTATGGAAATTACATGAGTAATGACAAATCCAAATTGTTCAAATTGTAAACATGGTGTCTAACCATTTTTAGAAGGAAGACTGAAAAACCAAAATGATTGTATTAATGTGATTCATTAATGTTTAGAGATAAGCTGAGAGACTAGATTTTTTTTAAGTTCAAATTCCATTATTAGAAAACTTAAACTCAGATAAACTAACAGGCTGTTACCTGGCATTAGTTTCCAGGTTACTCTAGAACAAAACCCGAGCCTAGCTCCAGGTTCTAGGCTAATCTCAACAGCCCAGGGTCTCATGGTTAGTCTACCCCAACAATTTAGCTTTCCCAGGTTGATTCCCAACAAACCCATCCCCTGCCTGACAACCACCAATGCAAAGGGAAATAGAAGTTAAATTTTTGGTTTGACACCCGGCAACAGCCAATTATGCCAAAAGCCATAGTAGCTCTCCAATTAGATTCTTGCCAGGATAGAAATGCTGACTCCCCATTTGCTGCTCTCTATAAAGCCTTACCCCTACAGATGTTGGGCACTCCTCTCCATCAAAACTATCTTGCCTGTCAGTGTAGGGGCCAGAGCTAGCTTGAAAAAAAGTCCTCCTGTGATTTTTATTGGATTGGCTCCTGTCTGTTTATTTCGGAGGGGGGCGGTTACTGACACTTCCCTGGTACCACAAAGCACTACACAAAAGTGCAAAATAGACATCAAACTTTTCAAATGTAGAATGGAACATAAATGTATAATTTGTTTTAGTATGATTTTTATCAGTGCATTTGTATTTTCATTACTGTATTTTATTTTCTGTGTTGTTATTAGTATATTTGCTTTTCTTTTTAAATTGTTAACATTAAAGTCAAGTTAATGTTAATTTCTTTTCAAACAAAGATCTATTATATACAAATGAAAAACGGTAAGTAAGGAATCAAAATATAGTAGATAAGTTGGAGAATCGAGTTATGTGTCCAACAACAGACAAGTGCATAACAAGAAAGCATGCAGTCGCAGGAGCTGCATTCCTCTCATCTGTTATAGCATGAATGGAATAGGAAATGTGCTAAGTGATGTAAGCCAAGCTGAAAGGCAACTCCTGTATATGTAGACTCCAAAATGACTACACCCGGAAACAGAGTAGAGAGGTCATTAGCAGAGGTGTTGAGTAGAAGGGATGAGATGATTGTCAAAGGGTACAAGAAAGCAGTTAGATAGGAGGCTGCATTTCATCTCTGGTCTGTCTGTCTGTCTTCCTCCCTTCCTCTCCATCGTTTTACTTTTTGAGTTTTGTTGTGCATGGAGAGGAAATATAGCTAATTATTGTACATCTTAGTGTTGCAGGAACAGTGGATCTCAAATATCATCACGTGAGGTACCAAATGGTTAAGGAAATAGAGGGGTTGGCTGGCTTGATTCAGCTTTTCAAACTGTGTTACAAAATCACAATGAGAGAGAGAGAGAGAGAGAGAGAGAGAGAGAGAGAGAGAGAGAGAGAGAGATATGAAAGAAAGAAAGAAAGAAAGAAAGAAAGAAAGAAAGAAAGAAAGAAAGAAAACCTCAGTCAACGATCCAAGCTTCTACTTTGACACATACTGTGCAGATTGAGGCCTGGTCTTCTCTCCTGTGCCTATCTGGTTATGGTTTCTGTTCCAGAGGTGGCTCTTTCCTGTGGTATACTCTTCAAGAGGCACAGTGACTGCTTAGCATTCTAGAAACCATGCTGGGGTGGAAAGGAACCCACGGTATGTACCCTGTAAGATGCTGATGTCATCAGCAATTCTGTCCAGAGCCTGTTGTTGGGAATGACCCTGATGAACGGCAGTGCTCCAGAGGCCTTTCTGGATGCTGATGATCAAATGATGAGGAAATTGGAAATAGCATTGGTAGCAAAACTAATAGATATACTATCTGCAAAATGGTCCATGCCACAGTCTTAGTTCTCATGCAAGTAAGGAAAAAATACAATAAATATTTAGGAAGGAAGTCTGTTTTTTCTTAGTGTGTAATATCAGAGCCCAGAAGTGAAATAGAATACTCGGTAATGTGAGCCTTTAATGTCACCACTGACTTTCGTCATTGACTTCACATTTTTTTCATTCCCTCCTGTCACACCCTCTGACTGTTCCACATTTCATATCTCACCCCCTCTCCAGTCTCCACGAGAATATTCACACCCCACCCACCCCTCCAGACCTCTGAACTCCCTGGGGCCTCCAGTCTCTTGAAGTTAGGTACATCTTCTCTGACTGAACCCAGACCCAGCAGACTTCTGCTGTATATGTGTTGGGGGCCTCCTATCAGCTGGTGTATGTTGCCTGGTTAGTTATCCAATGTCTGAGAGATCTCAGGGATCCAGGTTAACTGAGAATGCTGGTCCTCATACGGGGTCACCCTCTTCCTCCTCAGCTTCCTCCAGCTTTTCCCTAATTCCATCATAGGTGTCAGCAGCTTCTGCTGATCGGTTGGGTGCAAATATCTGCATCTGACTCTTTCAGCTCCTTATAGGGTTATTTGGAGGACAGTCATGATAGGTCTTTTTTGTGAGTGCACTATAGCCTCATTATTGGTGTCAGGCCTTAGGGCCTCCTCTTGAACTGGATCCAGCTTTGGGCCTGTTGCTGGGCCTTATCCTCAGGCTCTTCTCCATTTCAATCTCTGCACTTCTTTCAGACAGAAACAATTATAGGTCAGAGTTTTGACTGTGGGATGCCCTGTTTTTCTGCTGGAGGTGGGCTCTACAAGTTTCCTTAACCCAATCTAGGGCATTTTATCTAGGGTACAACTTTGAGTCCTGAAGGTCTCTCACCTCCCAGAAAAACTATTGATTAAACAGTATGGTATCTCTAGCTTTCAACTTCTATTATAAAGAATGTGTAGTGTGGTTTGTTATGGTTATATTTTGAAGAACTGATAAAAATAAGCCAAAGTGTGCATCAAATGTCAGCACATGAATACTTTATTATAAGCAGCGGAGAATAAGGGATAAGAAATATTGAAGAGAAAAGAGAGACCCTGACAGAGATGCAAGAAAAAGCTGAATTTACAGTCGATCGATGTGGATTAACCTGATTTATCTAGTATCTTAAGGGAGCTTGGGGTATGTTTCTATAACACACACACACACACACACACACACACACACACACACACACACAGAAAGAGAGAGAGAGACAAAGACAGAGAGACACACAGAGACAGATAGAGAGAAAGAAAGTGAGAGAGACAGAGAGAAAAAGAGACAGAGAGAGACTTACAAATTCGAGACCTAATTAAGCAATCTCTGTTGACTATAATGAGTATTTTATATCCTATAGCCTTACTTGAATCTTACTTCAAGAAATATTGTATCATTTTAAGAATCTATATTCTTAAAATAAAAAAGAACATGGTTGAACAGAGGGACAGTGGAAACTAGTAAAGAACAATGACTTTCCCAGGGTCTGTAGCCGGGGAGAGCCATGCCTTTGGGTGTGATGCTGAGAGGAGGAAGTTTGCTGCACTGTCTGAGAAAGGAGACTTAACAGGGAATGGCATCTGTGTGAGGAGTGTATCTGCTGTTGCCTTGCAGGGAAGGACCCTGGACCCACTGTCTGGTCACTCACAGCTACTGAAGGGAAGCCTTTGAGAACATTGTGGACAAGGAAGGTTCAGAATCAGGTCTCAGAGCAGAGAGTAGGATGGACACCAGACAAGTGTGGGTCTGAAGGGACAAACAGAATATTCAATGCAATTTTTCCCAAGATCATCACATAATTACAACGATCAGCCAAATATTTTTAAAAGAAATATCCCTGGGCTACCTAGGCAAATTAGTGAGGATCAAATCTAGAAGGATTTGTATTATATTTTAAAGGTTAAAATATTAGAAAAAAATTGCCTCTTATATTTGAATGCCTGCCTTCTTTTATGATAGATGATTATGAAAGTGCCACTAAGCCACAGTAGACATCAATTTGGGTTTGAAAACATCCTAGCGTTTGACTTGGCTCAACATTTTCCTTATTGGTGACCTTGGGCAACTTACTGAACCTCAATGAGTTTCCGTTTACTCATCTGCAAAATAGATGTAATAATTCCTCCTCCTTAGAATGGTCGTGTAGCTACAAGAACGGAATGAAAGATGGTGTGAAGGCACCTGGTAGGCACTCAATACATTCTGATTGAATTTGAATCACAAATTCCAAATTAGTGACTTCAAAATTCATGAGGTAAGGCCACAAGTTAAAATTAAGAGCGAGTTTTTGAAAAGAGAAGAAAATCTGTGTTTAGCCTGTTAATGTCATCTATCACTCAATCAACAATTATGATAATATGATCAGCAAACTGTTCTCTATTGATGGTTCTTTCACTATGTTTTGATTACAAATGTGAAGTCTTATCAGGACTCAGATCCTATTAAGAATTCAATGATTTTCTTAATTATCTGATAATCTGCATTGAGAGAGAGAGAGAGAGAGAGAGAGAGAGAGAGAGAGAGAGACAGAGACGGAGACAGAGACAGAAAGACTAAGAGAGATGAAAGGACAGTTCAAGCTGTTTGCTGTGGGTTGTTGGTTACGTTGGTTACACCAAAAATTTGGGCTTCATCTCTTTAATTTGAAGGAGGGGAGTGATTGGCAAACAGCAGCTCTAAGGCAGCCTGAGGTACATCTTTTTATTTCAGCACCTCACAAATAGGTTGCCATGGTAATGTTGACAGTCACAAACTCTTAATAGCAACAGCTGAGGGTGTAGGAGAAAAATAAATATCGCAGGTAGAGTCTGCATCCAGAAACACTTTAATTCCTACATCAGTAGCCCTATTTCCTTTTTAGTCACAGGCTCAGACTCAATGATTATAAACGTTTATCAATTGTAGAAATCTTTGTTTCTATTAATTATGCTTTTATTGGCACACTTTTCAAGAACAAGCCAGCTGTACATTCCTAATAGGCAGGTGTATTTTAAACATAAGAACTACCCTGCTGGGTCAGAGCCACATTTTTTATTTTTGCCAGTGACAGAAACCTTTAGAATTGTATTAGTTCCCTGTCTAAAGAAATTTTAAGATGGCCAAAGATTTTCTCTCTCTAGGATTTAAAAACAACAACAACAACAACAACAAAAACCAGAAGAGCTCAGGCAGCAGTTTGCTGAGTGCCTAACACGGTTAGAAGCATTTCCTCCTGGGCCGTCATCTACACAGAGTCTTGTGGCTTTATGACTACAAACTCCTTGAATGCAGATTCTTTCTGAACATTGTATGGCACCAGCTCCCTTACACTGGTACAGTGTGCACCACAGGCCGAGTAGGTGAGTTCATACTTCACGTCAGCCTCAGTTCAGAGCATGGACTCTTCAGCTGGAATGCTCACATCTTTGCCTTGGCACTGTAGCTCACTACTGTGACACAAACTCTAGGAACAAGGAGGAAATTGATAATGATTGGTATTTTATGGGAGAACACACACACACACACACACACACACACACACACACACACACACACACACACACGGATAAAAGCCATTGCTTTGTTTCCTAATTTGAAATACATAGTAAGAGAAAGAGAGAAAACCTAATGATGCCAGTGTGACTCAGCCACAGAGCACTCACCTAGGTGCACACAGGAGTCCCTGAGTGCTGTCTCCAGTGTTGCCCAACAGACAATGGATGGTCCGTGGTGCTATTGTTCACCATTTCAGCCTAAAAGCCACGAGGCTCTTGAAGCAAGAAACACACAGCAATTCTCACCTTAGGTTACACAGAAACAAGTTCAACCCATACCACAAATTAGTGGGCTAGGTAGAAACATGGCATAGGATGTATTTGGTGTGTGTGTGTGTGTGTGTGTGTGTGTGTGTGTGTGTGTGTGTAGTTTTTAGCATTGAAGTATACATGTATGTGTTAATTCACACATATATGATCTGCCTTACACTATATATATGATATATGTGTATGTATGCAGAGGCTCCTATAATTCACACACTATTACATGTAGGTTCTTTGGCCTTTATAGCATTCTTTGTCTGTCCTATTTGTCATATAGAAAACTGAGATGGCAACAGTATGTTGCCACAGCACTTCGCTGTTGTGTCTCTTGCTTTCTCAATCTGTTCTCTACATAGTAGTCATCCAAGTGATCCCCTTAAGATGTACACCAGCTCTTGTCACTTCCTTGCATCCCATGGCAGGAACATTAAATCCAAACTCCCATACCACACATGGTGTCTGATTGTCAGTGTCTCCCTAGCCCGTCTCCTCTTCCACGTCCCAGCTTCAGTTCCCGTCAGACTCATGGAACAGTTAAGATTTCTTTCTAGATTTTTGGCATTTCTCCCTCAGCCCTCCTGGGCCTGTTCTCGGTGGCACTGCCTCTCTCAAAGTCTAATATTCCTGTGCCTAAACTGGCACCTAGTCTATGGAAGTAATGTTAGTGGAGTATAGACCTCCAGGCAGGATGAGCTATGCTATTGACAGGCCCTGGTGCAGGTAAAAATTCAGGTTTTCTTGTGCAAAAAATTACATACAATTTTAAGACAGCAGCAGTAGACCGTTAGACCGAGAACCTTTTCAAGGTTACAAAGCCCTGCCTCCAGGCACTTTATGACATCTCTCTAGATTCAAACTCCTCCTATGTAAGACAATAGAGTCTGATCCCCTTCAAGGCACACATATAGGAGTTTCCATGAGCCAAGGTATTGCAGCAGTACCGGCCCAGAGACCGTACTCTGCACATGGCATTACTGCAAATCCAGCTCCCACTATGCAAGACAATTTTCTAGCTCTTACTCTCTGAATTACCTCCCTAGTAACTCTCCCAAGTGACTAACCCAACAGTATCAAATAGGACAGGGATGTGGGTGTTGCTTGCAAATTATTTTGACACATTCAAGGTATGGACCGACAGAGTATTTGGCTTGCCGAAAGGAATGTGTCAAACAGAGTTAGCTGTTATGAAAACTGGCTTGACAATAGCTAAATCATGTCACCCTCTGAGCCCACCACTGACACCGGAATGATAAATAATACCTACCACCCACCCTCTGACAAGAGCGAGGCAAGCTTGAATTGGATCAGGAGGAAGGCAGTTGAAAACGTTGATTTTCTTAGAGAGAGGGGATCTGTAGGCACTGCTCGCCAGGATCTGTGTCTATTGTCACTCACCCTGTTTGCTTAGTCTGTGTGGCTCTGGTTGCTGCATGCATTGTATAACAAATCAATCGCACCTCGAATGGAAACTCTTCACAGACGCTCACATTTTGATTTATTTTTGTGGTACAGCCAGCAATTCAAGTTAGCTTAGAAAGACAGGAAGGAAGAGAAGCATATGTATTTACATTTATATTGTGGTTCGCAGGGTTCTGTGGAGCCCTAAGGGTGGTGGGACACAGCCTGCTTCCCCTGTAGTAGAGGCTTGGCTTGTTGGCAGAGCCCTGACTGGTGAAGATCTGGAGTCTGATTTTTATCAGTAGTTTCTCTTTGACAGTAAAAGCTAAAAGAAAGTGGAGAAAGAGTATTTGTGAAGTGTGTAATAAACACGCACACACATACACACACACACAAAATTCTGCTTGGCATCTTAATGTGAGAAGTTAGAAGGGTCATGGAGGCTCTAAATGGGACAAGTGACCAAACCTCTGCAAGTGTCAAGTGTCCCTGTGTGTAGGATAGTTAGAATATTTAGCTTCTTCTTGACCCTCCAAATTGACTCTCCTTTTTTTTTTTTTTTTTTAAATAATGGCTTCTCCTAAAGTAGGCTATTTAGGTCTCTGTTCCTTTTTAGGGTGACCAATGGGTAGCACCTGCCCTCTTCTGGGATGGTTAAAAAAAAAAAAAGAAATTTTACGGTATTATTTTCCCCAAGCATTGCTTGAAAATGTTGCCTTGAGCTGACTATGAATTTGTCCAAAGCAGCTCTGATCCATTTTTGAGACCACGATTAGACAACACAGTGTAGTCAGGGATGACGAAGGACCTTAGCTCCCTATGCTCTCATAAATAGCATTTTTGAAAATAAGCCTTTCTAACATTTTCATCTTGAGCATGCTATTTGTTCTCTGTTGGGATCCTCGTATACACAGTAACTACGGTAGCTATATCCTGTGGAAGGTGTCTGGGTTAAATGGGTTTACATGCCTATAAAATGCTTAGGATAAAACCCAGATATTCTTTAACATAGAAATGGATACAGAAAATGTGGTACATTTACACAATGGAGTACTTACTACTCAGCTATTAAAAACAATGACTTCATGAGATTCTTAAATAAATGGATGGAACTAAAAAATATTTTCCCTAGTGAAGTAACCCAATTAAAAAAAAAAAAAGCCCACACATGGTATGCACTCACTGAATATTAACCCAGAAGCTCACATTACCCAAGATACAATTCACAGACCACATGAAACTCAAGGAGGAAGACCAAAGTGTGGGTGCTTCAGTTCTTCTTAGAAAGGGGAACAAAAATATTCTCAGGAGAAAATATGGACACAAAGTTTGAAGCAGAGATTGAAGGAAAGATCATCCAGAGACTGCCCCACCTGAGGATCCAGCCCACATACAGCCACCAAACCCAGACAATATTGCAGATGCCAAAAAGTGCACACTGACAGGAGCCTGATACAGCTGTCTCCTGAGAGGCTCTGTCAGAGCATGACAATTACAGTGGTGGACGCTCACAGCCAACCATTGAACTGAGAGCAGGGTTCTCGATAGAGGAGTTAGAGTAAGGATTGAAGGAGCTGAAGGGGTTTGCAACCCCATATGAATAACAATACCAGACAACCATAGCTCCCAGGGACTAAACCACTATCCAAAGAGCACACATGGATGGACCCATGGCCCCAGCTGTGTATGTAGCAGAGGATGGACTTGGTGGGCATCAATAGGAGGAGAAGCCCTTGGTCCTGCCAAGGCTGGATGCCCCAGTGTAGGGAAATGTCAGGGTGGTGAGGCAGGAGGGAGTGGGTGTGTAGAAGTAGGGGGAGGGAGGGTGGGATATGGGGTTTATGGAGGGGAAAACAGGGGAAAAAATTTGAAATGTAAATAAAATATATCCAATAAAAAAAAGTTAAGAAAAAATAAAAAAAAAGAGCAGAGCCTTGGGTCACATTTTGCCTAAGGTTACACTGTATTGTCAACCATCTGGGAAGCATGAATTATGACCTTACTTGTCTAAGGTTCAATCAGAAAGCTCTAGGGCTCTGGACTCAGCCAGTTAGAACATTTCTGTGATTCTTCTTCCTGCATCATGACATCACCCAGGCCAGTTACTGTGACTCACAGTTGGCCTGGAGGAATGAACGTTTTCTCTATGACTTTTTAGATCACCTGCTATGTGGTCATGTTGCTTGTAGACCCAGTTTTGTTGCTTTGATTTTTATTTTAAAATTCTCTGTACTTAGTACTACTCCTTACTGCCAATCACCAAGGGGAGAGTTCCACCTCCCCACGTTGATATGGTACTGTGTAAGAACTTGATATGGTGCCTACATGTGGCTTCTCTGAGAAACTAGACTAGGAGGGACACTATAAAGTGTGAGCTTGGGAAACAGCATAAGCCAAAGTTGAACCTTGTTCAGACCACCTCCAAAGCCTTTCTTATCAGTGGACTTCCTCAATGATGCCAACAAATTACGTTCTTATTTGTTGGATTCCCCTCCCCCTCCAAAAATGCAGGCACCCCAAAGCTTTCTTTCTGATATGTGTGGGTGCCATTTGGATTTGAAGCCAAGTCATTCTGTCTCTAAAGACTGACATTTTCACCTGCTCATTTTCCTTATTACTTGGCTTTTATAGAACAAACCACACCTCATTTTTCTTCAGATGAGTTTCTTTTCCCTCAATGCCCTTTTTGATATTGGTTTCATAAAGAAAGCCTGAGCCTGTGCTAGGATCTCACATGGTCCTGACTTGGAGCAAGTTACCTATAACCCCCTGCTTTCCCTTTGTGCCGTAGGAGGTTGGACACAACAAGTCATTTTTACTTCTAATGTTTTGTGGGCACTTCCACATTTAACAAAACCAGTCTCTGAACTAGTCTCTTAGTCAGAGGCTACTCTAAGTTTGTGCCAACTAATAAAATTAATAGAGAAAACCTACTTGTTACATGGAGATATAGGTCATTTTGTCTACTTCACATTATTTTTCTTTAATTCAGGTTTCCAGAAATAGCTTTGCTCTACATTTTAGTGATTTAGCTCAACTTCTCTAATCATGTTTCTGACTTCTCTTCCATCTGAAAGGTTAATCTCCTTGGAAGTAAAGGATAGGCAACTTGAGTACAGGGTCTGCTCTAAGGGTGTGGGTTTTTGCCTCAGGTTGTCCCCTGAAGGATTACTAGGTGCTTCCCAAGTACAGTCCTTTTATTTTTCATCATTGTCTGCCCTCATGTTCCCACACCTGGGAATACGCATTTGCTCAATTAACCAAAGTAGAAACCAAGGAATCCCAGCTTCTGCTTCCTTAGTCTTAGGGACCTGTCTTCTCCATGGATTTCAGTTCTTGAGTTTGTCATCTAAGTTGTTATGATAAGTGGGAGAAGAGGCTGAAAGGCTGTAAGGCAGCAAAAATTAATTTTTATATGTCAGGTGTTTAGAAGTTCAAGATGAAGATGTTGCCAAGGTTGATTCCTTCAGAAAGGTCTGAGCGGCAGCCATTCCTTGGTTCTCCTGTAGGTCTGTGTGGTTGCTGCTTATTCTGATGCTCCTAGCCTAAAGGGTGCATCACCCCAGTCTTTGCTCACATCGCCACAGGTCCTTCTCTGGGTTTCTTTGCTTTCTGTCACATTTCTTAGGAAATTCTCATTTGACCCACCCAGAGCTGGCATTTAAATCCTCACCTTAATTCCAACCTCAAGACTTTCTTAGTAACACTATATTTTGAGGATGTTGGTAAACACTAATTTTGTGTGTGGGATATATACAGTTAAATCTATTACAAAACCTTTCTCCTTATTGTCACACTGTGACTTCCAACCCTTCCCACAACAGACCCTCCTTGACCCCAACAGCAATTTTTTGTCTCCAGCTTTGTCTTTTCCTTAGCCCTAATCTTTGCTTAAGCTTTGGTGATTTCTACTCAGTTTTTTAGTTCCCTTGTTAAACTAGGCCCATGCCTTCTCCACAACAGAGGGATGATCTTCAAAATGTAGTTGGGCTAAAATAGGTTCTTGACATGTTGGAGGAAGTAACTCCTAGCTGACTATCTTCATTTATCCATTCTTTCTGATTACAGAGTCCTGATGGTTAAGGACAGTGATGGGCCCAAATACAATTTTACTTACTGGAATCTGCAGCAGCTTTGGGTTTTCTATGAGACATATGACATAGTTTTGGCCAATTAAAAATAAAAGGATTTCTCAGAGAGGTAAGCAGATTTGCCTCATACTAACTTTTATTGTATTCCTTTCTTTTCTTTCTGCTGGGTATAGAGACAAGATGCTGAAGGTATGGTCATCATATTGTGACTACAAGGGTCAACCCTAGATTCAGAGAGACTCTATAGAACAGTGGGAGCTTACTAAATTCTTTCAGGTTCTGTGATCTCTACACTGACCCTAAGCAGCATAACTTAGACATCATTGTTTGAGTAGAAAATAAAAAAGATCTGTCACATTCAAAGGTAGCTCCTTTCTACAGTGGGGACACATACATACCTCTAATATTTACCTCAACTTTCCTACTGTACTAAACTCTGGTTCTACCAAAGTGTTTTGTGTCTCATAAAAGCTATATTCTGTTTTTCCACCTCTGGGTCTTTGTAGGTAGATAACGTTTCCTCCGATTGACCTGGAATTCACAGATACCTGCCTACCTCTGTTTCTAAACACTTGGATAAAAGGCTTGGATTGCCACACCAAGTTGGGTTTAGCATTTTTATTACACTGTATGCATCACAAGCCTAGGTCTTTGTTATGTGTTCCACAGGACTCTTTCTTCAGAGTCCCTTTTTCCAATTTCTTCCTTTTGTGCAGCAATGCCTTGGACAATGTTGATCTAGCATGTGGTAGATGTTGGAATCGTGTAATGAAGACAGAAAGGGTACATTAAGACATACTGCCAGCAGTCAGTGCTCTGAGCATTGCTGTAACATTGGGTATGATACCAGAGTCTGTTATTCCAGGAAGCTGAGCTCGAGCCTTTGCATCAGGACCAATATTGCACCAGGATTAAAGATGAGGAAGCATGGAGCAGAGCTCAGCCTTGAAAGAAGGAGGGAGGGAAGAGGGATAAAACTGGAAATGTGAGGTGGTTCAGCTCAGGGAGACCTTTGGATGACAAGCTATCTGGTGCTGTTTCGATCTTGTTATCTGGATCATATGTTACTCTAGGTGGCTTCCAATGGCTTGACTTAAGAAAATTTCCACTTGTGATTTTGAAACTTCATGATGGTGAGAAGCAATGTCTGCTCAACAGGATCGATATTTGCCAATTTGAATATCAATCTTGTCCTGGATACAATCACCTCCTGTGGGTGTTATATTGTGAATATACAATAAAGAGGGCTCTCGAGCTCCATACAGCCATAGTCATGCATAACTGATACTTTTCAGTGTACCATGGGGCTGAGACATGGTGCTAATCAGGTTAGACAGACTTAAGATCTTTTTAGGGAACAGTACCAGAAGGCCTTCAGACATTCTTCTCTATTATCTGTTCTCTACTCTCCGTTTACTAGCAGAACAGTTCATTGTAGCCAGGCACTCCACAACCTCTATTGCAGCCAGGTGTGATATGTGAATAAGACCTTGTCTTGACACATGGGCTTTAGGAAGGATCAGTGTGCCCTTCTCTGCCTTTTCCTCCATCCACTGAAGGAGTAAGGACTTAAGCTCAGAACTCAAATAACCATGTTAGACCAGGAATGTGACACTGCCTGCCATGCATGTCTTTGACTTAAGGATGCCAGGAACCTGGTTTCAGATAGCCAGAGAAGTTTTCAAGTGATTTTCTACACAACAGCAAAAAGGCGTCCTTTTTCTTTAAAACCGTGTTACTTGCAATTTCCTTTCTTACAGTTGAATCTTACTTACTTCATATGTAACCCGAGTGCAGTGCTGAGAGAACTAGCAGAAGAAATATGAGTTGTCCATAGGGCTAACTGTTAGTCCTGGGCATGTTTCCCGTGCTTTCTTTTTCCTTTCAAAACTGACTATATGAAGTGGGATTCACTGTTTCTAGTCATCCTCACTTCTTTCCTGACCTTTCATAAAGTCTTCTTCTGTTTTAAGAATTTTGTAAACCCATTGCTGTGGGGAGATAAGCCAGGGAGTAATAGACAATGCACATGGTTGCTCTTGGGGCTGTGATGAGTTGTTTATTGATGCATAACAATTTTCCCCAAGTCTGGTAGCTTAACACAATGAACAGTTACTGTGCCCCAGTTTCTAAGTGTGAGGAACACAGACATGGGCTCCTTGGGGGCTTCTGGCTGGGCACTATGTTGTAAGGTTGGGTTGTTCTGTCTATAGTTGGGGCTGCTGTCATCTCCACGCTCATACAGTAGACTGGAGTAGCATTTCCAGGCTCGCTGATGTGGCTGTTGACAAGCCTTTGAGAATCTGTTAAGTTTCCTTGGGTGGATCTGCAGGCTTTAGTTGTGACACCATATGGACTGCTCCACAGGCTGCCTGAATGTCCACATGATGTGACAGTGGTGAACCGAAGGGGAGGAGGAAGAGACCAATTGAGAAACTACCGTCTAATTATTACCTAATTTGGGAAATGGCATCCAATCACTTATGCCATATGCTATCTGCTGCAAGCTGCCAGTGAATCTGGCCCACACTCAAGGGGTGGAGATTCTACAAGACATGCGTATTGGGGGGATCGTTAGGGGTACCTTGGAAGTGGCCCATCATTTGTGCACTTGTTAAGTGCTTTAATTCCTGGATATAGCATCTCTTTCTATGTTATGGCATATATAGTACATATTCTCATATAATATACCTGCTATATGGTGTATTACTTACTTTTATGTTGCTATGACAAAACACCAAACAATGACAACTTAAAGAGGAATTGAGAGTCCATCATCACTATGGTCGGTGGACATGTAGCTGAACCTTGAATCACACACAAAAAAGCTTGAAGCAGAGAGACAACCAAGAAAATGGTGTATCTTCAAACTCTTATTACTTGCCTGCAGGCACACACTTCTTTCACCAAAGCCACACCTCCTAAAAGTCCCCAAGTAGCACCACCAACTGGAGACCAAACACCTGAGCCTACAGGGGACATTCTTCTTCAAACGACCACAGATGTGTTCTCTTCTGAGTTGGTGGCCCAGTGATATATTAAGTACCAATATTTAATGAGCATCTACTGGATACCAACCATATGCAATGAACTAAATATAGAACAGTTATATATATATATATATATATATATATATATATATATATTATATATGCCTCACTGACAGTCCCTTCGTCAATATAAGCAATAGGAGGTTGTCCCATATTTCTACTTTGTTCCTTCAGTTTCGGTCACCTGTCTCTCTAGATATTCACTAAGTGGGTACCTGAACCAAAGGGATGGAGCAAGAGCCTTTCTACTATATCTTATGGGGAAAGTAGTGGGAAAGGGTTGGATGGTATCGAATTTTCTAGAACAGACATGCTTTCTAGTATTAGTTCCATCTGCTTCTAGTTACATGCAGTTGTACATCCTGCTTTTCTCAAATCAGTTTTCCTTATCAGTAAATGAAAATAAACTAGTGTGTGATCTCAGTTCTGTAAGAGTTCAATGCCAAAAGGTATGTGAAATACACAGTGAAGAACATGGCACTCAGCAGACACTCAAAAGAATCCTACTGATTCAGAAACATGACATCATAGTGACTTTCAAGGATGTCACATGTTTGGATGTAGGAATAACACTGAAAAGGAATTCTTCTACGGATAATCCACTCCATCAAATTGTGTGCATGCAACGTCCAGTCCTTCTGAGAAGCAAGGAAGGCTGGGTATAAATAAATTAACTAATGAAGAACAGGGGATCCGTGTTTGGACTTTGTGCAACAGTAATCCTTTTTACAATTGAGACATAATCTTTAGGTAAACAAAGAATATAGAATACGTTCAGACTAATAGTGTTCAGTCAAAATGATCAAATATTTAGCTTACCTGATGTAAGTGCTAGCTAGCCCTTGGCACCCCGTAGGACATGCTCTTCCCTTGTAGCGTGCAGTCTGGCTTCTAAATGTACACCTAGCCTTTCCAGTTCTCCACGTTTAAATATATTTGGGATTTTTCACACATGTGTGCATACCGAGAATGGTGAACTGCAGTTTTAAACGCATGTTGTAGAAATGCCAATTTCCAGATAGATTTGTTTTGCTACCGAGTTAGTTAACACTTGATTCATGAAATAGCGGGTGGAAGGAGATGTGGAGTGGATACTTCCACCCAAACAGGGTGAAACCTGCCAAGGAATGGATGGCCCAAAAGAACGGAGAAAATGAAGTAAAGTACTCATCAAGATATCTCCTCAGAGCGATGGAGAGGAAGAAAGGCAAGAATTCAGAGCATATAAACCGGAGACTGTCTCTTAACTCTTTCAGCTCTAAGAAGTCCAGAAGAAAGCCATAATTTGTTTCTCGATGATGCTGCTTGCTTTGTTGTTCGGTGGTAAACGTGGGCAGAACAAAGGCTTACATCTATTACACTTCCATGCTTTCTTTTTTTTTAAAATCTCTTACCAAAGCCATGACCCAAGAATGTCTGAAGGAGTCAAGAGGGATTTTTCTTGCATGTAAATATGCTCTGGTTTAATCCAGAAAATGTGCCAATGCTGTCTCTGCAGTAACTTACAAGCTGACTTTCTCTATGAGATGGTCACGTTGTAACATTGACATATAGAAGGGATGGAGTGTTGTAGCCAGGTTTGGCTACTACACTTAGTGTCACTGCCGCCTCCACTGGCCACTGTACAGTGTTGTGGACGGTCATTCTGTGTTTTGTTTTGATTCCTCCGAAGTAGTGCCTACCCTGAGCTCAACAAGACAAAGACAGAGAAAACCAAAAGAAACACCTCTCTTCTCTTATGTTTGCCATGGCTGTGTAAGCTTCCCTTCTCACTGTTGTGATTAGTTATTCCAGATAAAGTGTCTCCATGGAGGAAGGGTTTATTCAGGCTCACTGATGATCCAGAACATCCTGCCTGGAAGGTGGGGTGGCTGGTCACATTGAGACCACAGTCAGGGAGCAGACAATAACACACTAGTGTGTTTGTCTACTTCTTTTGTGTTCATCCTGGAATCTAAGCCCAGAAAAGGGTGCTGCCCATGTTTAGGTGGGTCTTTCTATCTAGAATCTCCCTCAAAGTTTTGACTAGAAGTTGTTTCCTAGATCATTCTAAATCCTGTTAATTTGACGATATTAACAATCACACTGGGGAAGATAGATAAAAAAATAAATGTATGAACTGTGTTAACAGTTCTTTAGGATCGATGCTAAACGGCAAAATTAATTGCTGCCATCCATTTAATTTGATGAAATGAATATTCATAGCATCTGTACTCATCTGCCTCCCTCTGGCAAATAAGAAATCGTTATACCAATAACCCCAACAACTCTTGGCATATCTAGCTTTGTGATTTTTATGGGTGTATAGTCTTAATACAGTGCTTTTCTAATTAATAATAATTTTACAGTTTTTATTACCTTTCTTTGTGTGTGTGTGTGTGTGCATGTGTGTGTGTGTGTGTGTGTGTGTGTGTGTGTGTGTGTGCATAGCAACAATTAATGCACCATGGTCATAGTATGAGCATGCCTACACACATACACACAGTGCGTAATTATTAGTGATTTTTGAGCCCCTCTTAATAACTTAGTAATATTTCCTATGTTACTGTTTGTATCCTTTATTAATTTTCCCATGGAGATTGACATCAAGGTGTTAGCATTATTATTTACTATTTGAAACGGGATCTCACTAGATAGCTCTGGCTGCCCTGAAACTTACTTTATAGACTAGCCTGGTCTTGACCTCACAAAGATCTGCCTGCCTTTTCCCACTGAGTGATGGGGTTAAAAGTATGCCCTGGGGGAGAAAACTGTTATTACTGATTGGAAGAAACTCCTGTTCTATATACTTCCAACATGCTATCTGACAGTCAAATGTGACTCTTCAACACTTGAAGTGTGGCTGATGTAAATGGAGACATGTCATGAACATAAAACAAACATACAAACTTGTAGATTGAAAGATATAAAAGACCTGAGCGATGTGTTTTATAAGAAACATATTAAAACAATGGATAGAAATAGCACACTTTTAAAATGAACATTGCACTTCCCCTCTTTTCATAGTGCGTCTGTAAGTGCCTGCCATCCCGTCCATGCTGTGTACATGGATCCCTGTTGGGCAGATACTACAAGGATCTCCTGAGCTGTCAGTCCCATTCACTCTGTCTACAGTGACTTGTAATTGAATTCACCCATTTGTTCCGAGTGCTTTTGACGTTTTGCTGAGAACTTCTTTATTTATGTTTAGGTCACAGAGATATTTGCCTATATTTTTTCTGTTACTTTGATTGCATTGGTGTTTGCATTATTTACATATGGTGAATCACACCAGGATTAAGGTTTTTTTAAAATCCTTTTTGTTTGTGTGCCAGTGACTGAACTCAGGGTCTCCCACATGCTAGACTCATGCCCTCTCACTGAACCTGCCATACCCAGGATTTATTCATATTCACCTCTGAACTGAGCCTTCTTCTTCTCCGTGGGATAAACCAGTTTTCTAGTACAATCTACTGAGTTTTTATCTTCATCTTATTGACTTGTGCTATTCCTTTGGTGATATGCTGTTTGGTGTTAATGCCCTCTATATAAGATTAAATTTAATTAGCCAACATGATTAAACATTTGGGAATTATCACAGAGAGCTTGGATTTCTGGTATAGAAAAACCATAGGCTCTGGCAGCCTAGTGTCAGCAGCTGGCATTGAACAGAGGCAGCTTATTCAGAGGACCAAAAGTTCTCCTTTAACTAAATGTCCTCAGCAGTCTTCAGTCTCTAAACACTGAAGCTGGGGGTCAGTAATAGAGTTTAGAGGGAACAGATTGATGTTACACTTGTGTCTTGACAGCCAGGAAAAGAGAGACTGGAAGATTTAGCCTCTTTTATTTGCTTTTCTACTTTCATATACACATCATTTTTATATACTTTTAAAGATTCGTTCTTGTTTGTGTCTCCATGAGTGTATGTCACTTATGTGCAAGTGCCTACAGAGGCCAGAAGAGGGTGTCAGATCCACTAGAACTGGGGTTGTGAGTAGTTATGAGCTACCTAAAGTTCTGGTGGATGCTGGAAACTTAGGTTCTCTTGAAGGGCAGCAAATGTTCCTGATTAGCAGACCCCTCTCTCAAGCCTTAGGGGATGATGTTTTTAATAATATGTAAAACACTTTTTTGGCGTGACTTTTATGTCATATTTTGTTACATTAAATATTATGTAGAATTCTGTATCAAAGTGTACTGGGAGAGGTGGGCAAGGCTCACAGCATGGTTGGTGTGTGAACTCTACAACTGGAGAAGGCTTTCATTCCAAAAGGTCCTGTGCTCAAGTTTAAATGGCTGTTCCTTGCTGTCTGTCTGTCTGTCTTCCTTCCTTCCTCCCTCCCTCCCTCCTTCCCTCCATCCATCCTTCCTTGCCTCCCTCCCTTTCTCCCTCCCTTCTTTCTTTGCATATAGACATAAGAGATACCACAGGAGAATAGATTCTAGCTGACCCACCCTGCATGGGATTTGGAAAGACTGAAAACTATCACCATCTAAACATGTTATAGCTGCAGTGTCAGCAGTGGCTGAGAAGCCATACATTTCACGTACACCAGACTCTGCCTCCATCCCTGAAAATGCAATGGTAGTCTATGAGCCACAAGTGATTCAGGGAGTTGGTCACAGCTTTCTCAGTTTCTGTTCTTCGTCTGTGTTGGCCAGACTCTTAACGCTGAAATGTGGGGTGTGGGTGTGGTGTGTGGAGTGGGAAGTACCAGTATGGGAGGGAGAAAAGCAAGGTGGAGGAAGGAAGAACCAACTTTTATCTCTGGGCATTGAAGTCCTTCTTAACTCACATGGAATCCATCATATATGTATATCAGTGGACAAAGGACAACTGAGACAGTTTTGAGCAAGATATCCATTGTTATTGTAAGAATAAAATGCATGCATGAGCTGCAAAATTGGATAATTTCAGTAGTTTTTAATGTAAATTAAATGCTCTTTTGTTTACACTGGTCTGTGTTGTCCAATATCAAGATAAATGGTGCACTAAACGCTAATAATTAAAGTTTAAAATTTGTTTTTACCACAAATGACATTAAAAAGCAAATTAAAAACATTGAGACAAATCAGAACAGAAATCTCAGAAGAGAAGGAAATAGCTTCCTGTTTTCATACCAGGCAGGGGAAAGCCGTGCTCTGCCTTGTTTGCTAACTCTGGCTTTGGAAGGAAGAGGACAGGGTGAATGAGGAAGTGGAAAGACAGGAGGTCACAGGCAAGGGTGAGAAACTGAGACAGGATTTCATCTTAGTTCCAGTCGGACTGGGTGGTAGGTCAGACTTACAAGTGACAGGAAAGGTAGAAAATGACAAAGGGACATAAAGGGAGATGGCACAGGAGGTGACATTTCACTGAGGTCTGATTAAGACGCTTCCAAGCCAAACATCAGAACCTCATTTCTAGCTGGTGGAGTCAGACTCTGTGCCCTACCACCTCACCACTTTTTTTGAGTATCTGGTTTTAGGTTAAAAAAATGTTGTTCAGACAAGGGTTCTTTCTTGAATTTACCAATTTACAAATGTCCCCACTACAGGTCAATTTTTATGCCACCTTGACTTTTGTGTTGGTCTTTTTATATTTCTTGTTCCTATTCTGCTATAACAGAGGGCTTCACAGTTTTATTTTATACTGGAAGTTGCAACTTACATAGCCACCTGTGGAAATAGGAAGGTGGAAAAGTTACAAATTTTCTCCTGTAAATCTGTTTTTATCAAGTGGTCCAGAAGTATAGATAGAGGCCTAAACCTCTTATGATCTAGTCAACATACTGCTTGGATTTAATCTTGAACCTCTCTCTCTCTCTCTCTCTCTCTCTCTCTCTCTCTCTCTCTCTCTCTCTCCCTCCCTCCCTCCCTCCCTCCCTCCCTCCCTCTCTCTGCCTCCCCACCCCCTTTCCCTTGCCCTTTATTTCTCTTCTCCCCCACTCCTTCCCTCAAAAACCAAAACAGAACCTAAGAGATGTTGCCCTATTTTATGAAACAGCCGTGTGATGGGGTAGGAGGGTGTATCTTGGCAGACCCTGCCAATGTGTTCCCACCACCAACCCCAGGAATCATCCCTGCAATGGGGGCCTAGAACAAAAGGAAGATTATTGGAGGAAGAGAGCCAGTGAGTGGAGGAGGGACCTGGAAAGGCGTAGAAGGAGGCGGAGAAAGGGGAACAGAAGAACAGAAAGAAAGAGGAGAGAGGAAGAGAGGAAGAGAAGCAGAGAGGAAGAAAGGAAGAGGTCATGGGGAACATCTTCGGGGAGAGAGAGAAGAGGGAGAAGGAGGGAAGAGAAGGGAGGGGGAAAGAGAAGGGGAAGAGGAAGAGAAAAAGAGAGGGGAAGAGAGGGAGGGAGAGTGGGAGAGGGGGAGAGGGAGAGAGGGAGAGAGGGAGAGAGGGAGAGAGGGAGAGAGGGAGAGAGGGAGAGAGAGAGACAGAGAGAGAGAGAGAGAGAGAGAGAGAGAGAGAGAGAGAGAGAGAGAGAGAGAGAGAGAGAGAGAGAGATCTTATACAGGAGGCAGGTATACCTGGTTGTTGCTAGGTTACTGTTGGGCAGAGCCTAGAGGAATTTCTAACAGCTGTAGCCACTATAAAGCATTATCCCTTGGAATTCAAAGCTTGCTGTGGATATCAAGCTCTGTAAGATGCTCGAGTCCATGACACAAAATGGCATAGTGCTTGCATCATATAATGGATGGACCTCTTCTTTTGTTTAAAAAGTATCATTAGACCTCTAGTAATTCCAAATATGCTGTAGACCTTGTGTGAGGGGTTATACTTAGTTATTAAGGGACCAAGGTTAAGAACAATCTTGATTACAGATACAAATACAGACATTTGCTAGGCTGGAGTTGGCTCAGTGGCTGAGTGCTTGCTATGCAAGTTTGAGGCACTGAGCACTAATCCTGTCTGTAGAAGCTCTGAATACAGTGGCGTGAGTATTTGTAGCCCCAGGTTTTCTAGTGGGAGATGACAAGCTCAGGCTGAGACAGGAGAACTCCCATAAGCTCACAGGCCAGGTAGCTTTTCATATAAAGCAGTAAAAAAATACTGCTTCAAACAAGGTGTGCGGAGATGAAGGACGTCTGAGGTTGTCCTCTGTCCCCCCCCTTTCCACTGGCTGTAGCATGTGCACAAAATACATGTATGTACACACACACACTCATACACTTTCCTCTGCTGGCATTTGTTTGAACCTATTGATGTGTAGAGCCAAGAAGTGTACTCAGAGGGTGTGATAAGACTCATGACAGAAATAAATGGCACTTTTTGTGTGTGCTTTGTTATTGTGTGTATTTATAGGGGTTTTCCAATGTATAGTATATCGGTTCTGTGGTGTGTGTGTGTGTGTGTGTGTGTGTGTGTGTGTGTACTTTTTTGTATTTGTGAGGTGGGGCAGAAGTCAGCATTGTTGTCTTTCTTAGATTTTTCTCTGCCTTAGTTTTTGAGACAGGCTCTCCCCTGGACCTGAGCTCACTAAGACGGGTTGGTTGGCCTCTGAAGTTCAGGAATCCTTGGCTTCCTTCAAATTAAGTTACACTCATTTCAGCATTCCTGGCTTTTAACACATGTGCCAGGGATTGGCCTCAAGTCCTCACACTGTGTGACATGGCACTTTACCAGCTGAGCCATCCTTCAACCTCCCTCTTCCCTCCTCACCGCCCAGGTCAGCAGCACTTTCTCCCCACCCCACCCCTGTCTGCACCTCCATTTCCGTTTCCGGCATTGAACCACACACTCACACCTCTTTTAAAAGCCCTCACTTTTATTCTTTCATTTTTTAATTATATAAGTTTACATATATGTAGTGTGGAGAGTACATATGAAAAAAAGGCAAAACAAAGTACAGAATTCATAATTATAGTGTGAGAAAAGAAGCATTAATGATGCATAATCTTCTGGTCCCTTAGGCAAACAGAGCAATGTGAAAACACATTTCTTTCATGGAAAAATGGACTCTGGTGTAGCTGATGGCTGGCCAGATGCTTTTCATGTAGTGGCTCACCAATGAATTTTCATGTTCTTAACTATTTTCTTCAATATATATATTTAATATCTGCAAACTATTTCACACACCTCCCACTTTTGCCCTTGAGACAAGCCCTTGCTCTACAACCCTGGCTAGTTTGGTACTAGCTAGAACCATGGCTTTGAGCCTAACGAATTCCTCATACTTCACCCTCCAGAGTGTAGGACTGGAGGCATGAGCAGCCATCCCCAGCGAATCATAATCCCTTGCTTTTTCTAGTATTGTATACTGAACCTAGAGCCCCATGCATACCAGGCCAGACCACATATCCCCAGCCTTGATTATTATTTATAGGTACTCTTATTTGTTGAGTATCAATAACTATCTATTTAGAACATTTTAAACTGTAGTAACTTTATCATAAAGTTGTCTCATAAAGTCTCCAGCCCCTGGCAACATTTTAAAAACAGCTTTGCTGTTCTCTCTCAAATATCATTCCTGTTTGAGCTTGTAGGCACACCGATTGGACCTTCTCTTTCCCAGCATTTGAGCTTGGTAAGGTCCAAATTCAGGTTACTCGATCTTTTGTTTTTCTTAAGAGAGTTTAAAATTGGAAGGCCTTCCAGAAATGTTTGTCACATTGGTTTAATGGAAGACACTCTCCACTTCTAACACATAGGGACAGATTTCACACCCTCGCTGGAACGGCTGATATTTAGGACAGTGCAAACGCTTTCCACATCGCATTTGCCCTCTGGCAGTATCTCACGGTTGCAGGCGCACTTGTCTATGGTGAAATGTATGGCTTCTTCCTTTCATACCTTAGTCACAGCATCATTGCTTTTGAACATGGGGCCTTTACAAGGCTGAGTTTCTCAAACAGAATACAAGCATCATGATGCTGCTGCCGTGATGGCTGATCTGAAACTAAGACAGAAGCCAAGTGATTGATAGTTCAGAGTGTGCTGTTCAGAAGGGCCTCGCAGAGATGATGGTATCTCAGCAGAGAGGGGTGGTCGGTGTAAGAGTTCATCCTGAAGGGTTTGCAAGTCAGGGTCTGTTGATTGCTTATGTGTGGAGTCCCCTAGTTAGGTGTGTGGGGGTGAAGAAGGCAGAAACTGAACCTGTGAATGAGAAGGGACTGGAGAGCAAGACATGAGAGGTCACAGTAATGAGCTACACCTGACTGCCAAAAGCTTTCTGGGCCAGGATTCTGCTCTGAGGTTCTATCTGTGGCTTCCGACAGCCCATCCCAGGTCTTTTTTATTTTCAGAATTAAAAAAAAAAAAAACAAAACAAAAAACATCTGGCTACATTTTAAATTGATCCGCTCGATTTATTTCAGCAGCCTGCAGGCCCCAGACTGTTCCTAGCTATGCATCAGTGTCTGCGCTGGAGTCAGTGGGGGCTGTGCCTGCGCATCTGAGGATGTAATCTGCCCTCAAGTCATTCTTTAAAGCGATTCCCCACGTTGAATTGTTTAGTGTGAAATGGGATTGTTTGCATTCTATTTACTCTTTCCTTTCTTAATTACAGTGACCTCCAGCTCCAATCTGCCAACTGCTGCCTCCTACTACGTCTTTCCAGGAACCCTCCTGTAATAAGGTTAACCTTAAATACTGCATTTCCTCAAGGGTGACATAAAATTCACTCTCTTTAGAGAAAATAAGTCCACGTCCTTAGTGAACGATGCCAGACAGAATTCTAGGAATAGGAGAGTCGTGCCATTTCAGATGCTTTTTCCCTCTGATTCTGCAAACACTTCTTCAGATTCAGTCCCGCCTGTAACTCAGAGGCCTGTGGTGCCAGGGCTGTTCCCAGGGACTGTCAGGACAGTGATCACTCCATGAGGGTCAGCATGGAGATCAGTGCTGTCAACGTACCTGTTGGGAGGGCGAAAGATTATCTTGACTCCTTTAATTGATGGGAAGAGACTCACCTTATTTGTGGGTTTAGGACCATTCCTTGGCCAGGGGACCGTGACCTGGTGGAAGAGCGAAAGCACAGTGTGCTGAGCAGTGCTGACTGCGCATGCCATGTGACCAGCTGCTTCAAGTTCCTGCCGCCTTGACTCCTCCCCTTGAACCTCGAGGTAAAACAAACCATTCTCTAAGCTGCTTTTAGCAAGGTGTTATGGTAACAGAAGAGTAATTAAGAAGGACGATGATGCCATTCTCAAGATTCTCTTGCGTCTAAAACTAATTGTGTGACCCTATTTTTGTGTGGACTTCCCATAAAGGGGAAGGCTAAGACACAATGCCGCGTCAGATGCTTGGGGGTCATACTCAATAGACTGCTGAAATTTCTGCTTCTGGATTCGGCTTCATCCACACATTTACCAGTGGTCAGAGCCCTAGGACTCCTACCCCTCACAGTCACTAAGAATTGGGAATTAGGCAGATTACACTTTCTGTTTGAAGTCAGCAGCTACCATCTGCTCCTGGCTTTTGAACGTCTTACTTCATATTTATCAGACGGGGCTCCTGATTTAAGATGCTCATGTCCCTTGTAACTTGGATTCTCCCTTATTAGCCTGAAAACCTTCCGTCCCATATGCCAAACAACACTAACTTGGACAAGGTGAAGTTGGTGGAGATTCCTTTGTTCTGTAGTCCCGCAGAGCAGACACTGCCACATTACTTGGCACCTCCCTCGACCCTCTGCCTGAAATGCCTTTCTTTTTCCAATTTCCTCAAAGCTGGCTCTTCCCTGTGCTTTTGCACACGCCATAAGTGAGGGTCCTTTGGGTAAGATTTCAAGGCAGGATGATATTCTGATTCTAGAACCACACAGGAGCTAGTCAGTCAGTCCCAGCATTGCTTTGACAATAGACAATACAGCAAAGATGCTGCTTCAGGGAAAACGAACTCCTGCTGATCAAGAGATGATTTCTGGCCTGGGTAGAGACCTAGCATCCCATGCTGCTCAAAACACAAACTAATTAATCTCAGAACTAGTCAAGTTGGGCCCATCAATCATCCCTCAAGAGAGTGGACCCACTCCTAGGAAGTCAGACTCTCTTTAAGCCATGTTAAGGAGGTATGTGAATAGTGCCCCCACTAATGAGATACCCTACTTTTCCTTCCCCGAATCCCCACTTGTAACTGCAGTGTTACACAGCAGGCTGCTCTGCAGTCTGCCTGCTTTTCTGAATTACTCCATTCTCTCTCTTCCTCTAACATTTGGGCTTCCCTACCATTTTACATTTTGCTCTTTCCTTATCCCTCCCCATTCCCAACATGACTGCCTTCTGCCTATGACAGCTCTCCGTGCCTACTGAGAGGCCTGGCTTTCTTCCTTTCTCTTCTCCTCAATCCTCAAGATACAGGCTGAGATTACGGATTGCCTGCCCTGGGGTTTTTCTTTTAAACATGAGTAAAATGGTCCTCTCTGAATAAACTTTTGGCTTGACCTTCTCTACCTTTTGAGACTTTAATTGGTGGAAAACCCAAAAACCAAACCAAACTAAAACAACAGAAGTACCACCTTATCCATCAGTACACCCCCATGTGGCATTAGCAGTATGATCATCTTGGGATAACTGGATAGATAGCAATTTTTATTTATCTACCTGACTGGTCAGTGGTAGTAATTCCATCTCTAAGTGTTTATCTGAGTAGTCTTTCTTTTTGAGTCTATTCTCTAATAGTTCTCCCAAAAGAAAAACTTTTATTGTAGTCTCTTGCATTCAGTGCTTGAGAGCTTCCAAATTAAATCAATCATAAGTAGACTAGTCAAAGAAAAGACATTTTAAAAAGTCGTGTTTCTGTGGCTGTTGGGAAGTGGGAGTGGAGACCACAGAAAAACCTGACTCTTTTCAGTGATGAAGACAGGGACTTTATAACCTTTACAATGAGGGGAAAGGGATGCTGAAGAGAAAAAACTTCCATGGGGAGAGCAAATGAGTTTCTCTACTGGAGACAAATGGACTTTCAGAAGAACAAGTTGAGATAAGAAGGTCTGCGGAGATGTTTGTTTATGCAAATGAAAGTGGCCTTTCCACCTTCTTCTGGCTACTGTCCACTCCCCTGCAGAGGGATTTCTGTCACTTTACTCAGTCTCCTCCCTGGAAGAGAAGCTGCCCTGAAGAGGGGATTTATGACAGTCTTATTTCCAGAAGTTCCTGTGTTTAGTCAGATAAAGGAAGCTCCAAAAGGCTTCTTTCTGCATCTGGTGAATCTCACATGCTTTTAGAGTCACCCGTTACCTACTCCAGGACGCCAGACTCCCTGAACTCCTAGCACCAGGTACTGTGTCAAACCCATAGTAAGTTCTCCGTACATTTTCTGCAATATGGATAAATGAAGCAGCACTTACTCATAGTGGCCAATACATCTTTGTGGTTGTTTGTCAAAGTGGAACTATATATAAATATGTATTTGTTGTCATCTATATGAAAATCAAACCAGCATAGTCACAATGCCAAGGAGAGAAAGAACCCCTTCATTTTATGATTTCAGATGTGTGCCTTTTGTTGGATGGTTGGATAAGACAGTTCATGGGTCAGACTCTGACAGTTTCCTTCTGGTTCACTAGACAAAGCAGATTTCTCCAGAAAACAGTCCAGAAGTGGCTCATTTAAGTCTCCAGAGTTTGCTATGGGAAGACACTGAGAGTTCTGTGGGTGAAACCCTTCCTGTGCAAAGTGGAGGGTTAGAGTGGGGATTCTCTTCTGGCTTAGGGTAGTGACTTTTCTCCATGGTCTTGTCTCTGTCTGAAAGGTTAAGATGGCAGATGCTGTCCTATACCTACTGGGAGAAGACAGACATTTTTCTGATGGGAACCACAGGCCCACCACCTTATGTTCAGTGTGGAACAGTAATGGCTCTAATGACTTTAATCTTTGGATAGTTTTTGTCAGCTCAACAGCCTTTTGTGCATGCTAAAGGAGGATGGTACCATCCCATGGGCTGGGGTTCTGGACTCAAGGATCAGCATCCATGCCTCCCTGCTTCTGCACCGAGGTCACAGTGTGAACAGCTGGACACAAGTGTCCTTGCTGCTGTGACATCCCTGTCACAGATCCTGTTAGCCCTTGCCCTTCTTAAGATGTTTTATCACAGCAACAAGACAAGTAACTCAAGGGCCTGCTGATTGCTTCTGCAGTAATGTAAATCAGGGGGATTGCCTGTGGGTTCGGGCAGCTCTCAGACCTCAGAGAAGTTTCTTGGTGCAGTGGATCGTTGTCAGGGCCGAAAGCACAGAGAATAAATGTCTGTGGGGTGCTCAGTACAAATGGAATGCTTATATCATACTTCCCCGGTGGCTCAGAGATCATGAGCAAACAGAGGTGGAAAGATTTTTAAGCCAGGCATGGGCTTACACACGCTTTTAATCCCAACACTTGAAAAGTAGAGGCAGGTGGATCTCTGTGAGTTGAATGTCAGCCTGGTCTACATTGTGAGCTCCAGGACAGTCAGAGGGAGTTATATAGTGAGAAGAAGAAGGGGGGAGGAGGAGAAGGAGGAGGAGGAGGAGGAGAAGAAGGAGAAGAAAAGAAAAAAGTCAGAGCTTGAGGAGAACTGGAGATAAACTGTTTACTAGGCCTGACAGGAGGACTGCAGCACTCACGCCCAGCTGCTGAGGCTGACGCACGCACGCACGCACGCACGCACGCACGCACGCACGCACACAAGCACGCAGGAGCCGACCAATATTCTGCCACCACCGAAGGGGAGGGAGCTCATTAGTCCCCACCCTTAACTGGGGATCCAGAGACCTAAATGGCCTTTGGGGGAATGGCAAATAGGCAGGAGCCCTCTTGTACCAACCTCTCTCCAGTGGAAAGCTCTTGTGGTGGTTTAAAGGAAATGTTCCCCAGAGGTTCCAGCATTTATGTACTTGTTCCCCAGTTAGTGTCACTATTTGGTGACACTCTGGAGGCGTGGCCTTACACTTTGAAAGGATTACATCACGGTGGGGGGACCTTGGAAGTTTCAAAGCCTTTCTCAGTTTACCTTCTTTGGTTCCTGTTTGTGGTTGTAATTGTGACCCAGCTGTCATTCCTGCTGCCATGTTGTTCCCGCCTCTACTGACACCAAACCTCTGGACCTCAGCCAGGCTCCACTCCTGTGAATGCATGGGTAACATGAACAAAGCAAACAGAAGGAGGATATAAAGTTGGGAAGGGTTGGAAGGTGGGGGGTTTGTCAGAATTAGGGAGAGGGGTGAGGAGGTGAGAATGATCAACGCACATTCTATGAATTCTTCATAGGATTAATAAAAATGTTTTAAAAATACCCAATATGCACAACAGAAAATGTAGCATTTCAGCCATTTTAAGTGTATAATTAAGACCTCGTAACAAGAGTTTCCAGAATCTCTTGGCTTCCAAAATATAACTGTTCTTTCTCTCCCCAGCCAGCTTTTGTATTCCTAATTTCATATCATAGGTTCTTCCTACAGGTTTATGTTTAAATTTTATTTATGTGTATGAGTGATTTGCCTGCATATATGTAAGTGTACTATTAATGTGTACAGGGCATACAGAGGCCAGAAGAGGGTCACGATTCTGTAGAAATAAAGTTATAGACATTGTAAGCTGCCATGTGGATGCTAGGAACCAAACCCAAGCAGTACTGTTAACTGTGGAGCTATCCCACCAGCCCCTAGAGGTGGGTTCTTACTGAATTTGATATTTGTTCAGCCTGATGTCACCACGGTTCATTCATGTTGCAGTGTTGAGCAGAACTTCTTCCTTCATAAAACGCTGAGGAACGGCCATGAGCTGTTCTTTCCCTCAGCCATAGAAGAATATGCAAAGGATTTCCACCTTTTGACTACTAGTATGTGATACTACTAGAGACTCAAGTGTGCAAGAATCTATTCAAATCCCAGCTTGTCTTCTGGGTGTATGCACGTTGTTAACTTGTACAGTCATTCTTTAAAAGTTTTGATGAGACCAGGCACTAAAAAAAATTAACCATGATGCTCTCACTGCTGTAAAACCCAACTCCCTAGTGGGATAGACAACTATCCTCCATTTCAATTTACTGACATTTGTCGTCTGTGGATCTATGGATTTATCTGTGAATCTCTACATACCTACCTACTAACCTGTGGTGCGCTGAGGCGAGGTGTATGGTATACAGTAGTTCTTGGTTGTACCCATTCTGTTCCCTGACAGGAGACACATGGGAAGAGGAACCATTAAGGGAAGGAGTTAGGAGAGAGTAATGAGCTCACGAAGAGCTTCTAAGACCTTCAAGAGATGCATAAAATACAGTCACATAGCATGAGGTGAGTGTTTGAAGATGATAATGGTGACATCTGTTATCTGGTCCACAGGAATCTTAGGGCTGTTACCCTGCAGATTATCGTCCTGTCTAGGAGGTCTGGGGATGCAGGGAGGAATACTGCTAGAATGGCTTCATTTCGGGACAATCGGGTAGGCTGGCAAGTGGAAGAAGAGTATTTGAAAAAGTTCATTTGGTGAGAAAGAGATGTGTACTGTGTACTCTGATTAGAACAAGTATCCCAGCAATTTCCCTTATCGAAAGGACCAATGCTGGGTTAGGCAGGATAGGGGAAGAAGTAGAGGGTTTAGCTGTAAATTCAGGGCAAGTATGTGTGTATGGTGGGGGGCTGTAAGTAGGTGCCAGCATAGGATGACTGCAGGATGCGGGGAGTCTAGAGAGGTCGAGCAAGGAGGCTCTGGGGAAGTCTGCTGACAGAGGAAGCTGAGGGGGCTGGGGAAGCAGAAGAGGCTGTAGAGGCAGCTGAGCGCCAGTAAGGGTAGGTTCATTAGCTGGGTTAAGACTAGTAGACGATTCATCTGGTTGACATTTAGTTGCTAGAAGGAGTTGAATTGGGGAAAAGGAAGTGCAAAGAGAGGATTTGGAATAAAGATAAGTAAGAATTTGGAAATAGAGGACCTCCTTCCATTACTGGGCCGCGGGCAGTGCGTATGAAGGTCCTTTAGAATGGTAGGATCATAAGTTCCGTTATGTGGCCCCTTGATGTCACTACCTAATGAGTACTGAGACCAGGCCTTATTGCAAAGGTGTATAAGCCTTTAAATCAGACGCTAGTTTCAGAGGTTTGAGATTTTTCCAGCAGACATCCCAGTGGGAAGCTCGGAGGTATGGTCAAAGACAAGAAGCCCATTGGGTGAGAGATGTTATTAAACTATTTCTACCAGCATTCTGAGAACTAATGAGGAATGATAGATCAATTCTGCCATGGCATCCTGATGGCAGTAGATCAATGAAATGTACCAAGCAGCCAAGTCTCGGCTTACTGGTTCATCCCATGGAAGCCAGTGGCCGAGAGCTATGGGCCCAATGCCCGAACTGTGATCTCAGGGCCCGAGGGAGACCAGTTTAACAGCAGTGGTGGTATGAGAAAGAAATCAAGAGAGAACTGATTCCTAGACAGCGAAAGGGAGGGATTCACCCAAAGGTTGAAGTCCTAAAATGTGGAGTCAGCTGAAAGGTGGGTCATAGAGACCATGGAGTCCATCCCTTAGACCCATAAAGGGCGGCTAGTCCTGTTTTGGGACAAGGCGCCCTGTATGCGGACTGAAACGGGAAGCTTACCGATCCGCCCGTGTTCGCATGATGCTTAAAGATCTGGTGCCAGAAAAAGTGAGCCTGTGTAGCTGCGGACTTGTCACGGCCACTCCATGCGGTGGTGGGCTCCACATGGCATGGCAGTGGAAACGCAAACCCGCCCGGACCTACGTGAATGGGTTTGGGCACCAGTGTAAGAATATGTGAAGCACTCCCAGACAGATCACATCAGCAACAGGTCTCTCCTGTGGTTTTATTGGTAGAAGCGCCTCTGAGGGGGTGAGAGGGAAGAAGGAGAGAAGGAGACTGTGGGTTGGGGTATGCATCTTTTATCTGGGCTGTGACACATGTGATGCCTGTGCAAAAGGATGTGTGGCAGATGCCGTGGCCACGGACGCAGGAGTGGTGATGTCGCCTATAGATAATGTGTCTAGTTTCTTGGTCCAGTAGCTGTCTATAAAGATCTTCTGACTGTACACAGATGCACCAGATGCTAACACCCCTCAGGGTCATGGGGAATGGAACTATTAGGAAGTGCGTTGTTGGTGGTAGGCTTTGAGGCTTCAGAAGCTTAATCCAGGCACACTCTAGATTTCTGCTCCTTGTTGATTGAGATGCAGAACTCCCAGCTCCTTCTCCAGCACCATGTGCCACCATGTTTGCCACCATTGTGAAAATAGTGAACCTGTCAAGTGAGACTCAGTTAAAGGTTTTTCTTCATGTGAGTTTCTGTGGTCATGATGTCTCTCTTCACAGCAATAGAAACCCCAAGCTAAGGCAGGAATAGAGAGATGAAGCTGAATTCCAGAGAGATTCTACCCACATGGGTTTGGTGATACCTCCTGCCTTCTGATTCACACAGTCAATGCAGCTACTCTCTCTGTTCCCACTTCCCTCCACCAGAAAGGTCTCCATTTTTCTACCCGTCCATCAAAAAGCTGGTGAGGTGCCACGCTCACCGATTGCCTCCTCTCTGTCTGGGGATGTCTGTCCTGGCTATGGGTTTATTCTTTTTTACCATCACTTACTGTGCCTTGGCAGGGAGAGATGATGAATGCTCACAGCCAGTCCTCAGCTCCTGATGGATACATTCCCGGAGCTGTCCAAATACCATACATGTGAATATTCCATTTCTAAGGAAGCAAAGGTGTCAGAGTGAAGGGCAAGGCTGTACTGCTAGAAAAATATCATCCAATCAAATACGAGCAGTGACAGCTGTCCTGGGCATGTCTCTGTTGTCATTAGACTCGCTTTGCTGCTGCTATGGTGAATGGCTCTCCAAAATTTCCACTCCTATCCTAACCTTTCATGGAAGACATTTATTTGCTTACTGTTTGCCATCTCAAGAGCAAGCTTTCTAGTTTTTCAGAAACTTGGTTAAAGGAATTTACATTTTGTTGGTATGCCCTCCCAAACCACTGAGAACGTGTAATAAATTTGGATCATTTATTTCAAACAGGACAACACTGTAGATGTCACGTGACAGCCTTTCCCAGAACTACAGAGGATTGGATAAAATAACGAGCCCTGGTCTTGGATGCTACATGCTCATTCATGTATTCATTCATGGTTTCATAGACTGTTAGCAGGGGAGTTCATCCAGCCTAGTGTTAACTGAAACCATCGCATCCTTAGGCTTCTCTGAGCTTTAGTTAAACCTACTTGAGGTGTTTCCCTCCTCCCACTACTGGCATTGGGTGTTATTTTTGCATTTATTATGAAGAGCAGATAAAGGAGGTGGAGCTTAATGAGGAATAAAAAATGAAAAAAGGCCAAAAAAAATCTTTGTTTGTAAGTGTATCTGACCTTATAAACTTACATAGTCCACGGATCATTTCCATGGGAGACTGTTATGGTTCCAAGAAGAGCCATTGTGCTAATGCAGCAGCTGATGGTGGTTTGCACCGGCCCTGCATACTAACGCCCTTATGAAATCAGGAATGAAATATGGGAACTGAGCCCGGCCAATAACAATTTTTAAAAATAATGAAGTACTTTCCCACCTCGCTCTTCTGCCAACCCTCACCCCCACCCAAATCACGAAGAGCTGCATCAGCCTAATGAGCTAATTGCCTGAAAAAGGTTATTAAAAAATAAAAAGAGCTCTGCATTTGTAGCAGGGGATGGGGGATGGATCAAATCAAAGTGAGACTTATATTTTGAAGCATGAAACACATTTTTGCACTTGGGGAAATAAGCAAACCTATGCCATGTTTCACTTCAGCAACTGATGTTTAAATCTTGAAAATTAAGTCACAGAGACCCTAGGATGTAGTGAAGGGCTGGAGGTGGAGACCTGCTTTGCCAAGGCACTTTGGGCCTAAGTAGCAATACCCTGCTTGGGCCACATTGGAGAACAGGCTGCCAGTTGGGCCAAATTATATGATGCTTTTGCAATGTGCACAAATAGCCCATTACACTTTTCACAGCGTTCCTTCATTAAGCCCAGAGAATTGTTTCTTTATGTTTTCCCCATAATAGCTTCTGAAAGGTCAAGAATCGCTTCCTTGACTTTCTGGTGCCCTTCAGGGAATAATGCTGTTAACCATTTGTGGCTTTTGCTCCTCAGAGTTGACATTTACTCCAAGGATTCCCATAGGATGTCAAGGCTGTCTGACTTGATCATCAGATGGATACTCCAAACACACATGCACATGCAGATGAACATGCACTCGTACTCCTCAGGAGTGGGCAGGCAGTAGGAGCAAGACTGGAATCCTTGCTGATTGTAATTTCACTTGGATTGAATTGATGGGGGCCTTTAGAAGCAGTAGAGGACTTGAGTTGTGATGGTCGTTCTACCTGGGTTCAAGATCAGACCTGCTCTTTTTGTTGACGGGTGACGCAAGGTGAGTCCTGTCAGCTTTTGAAGTTTGGCTTCCAGATTTGAAACCTGACAATCGTAACTGCACATTGGCAGATGCTCTCCCAGAAGAGAGTGAACTTTAACAGGCTGAAGGGCGACTGGGAGGGAGGCTTCGAGGAGATTGAAGAGATAGTTTAGTGCTCCAACACAAATAAACATGTGAAAATGCACATTTGCGTGTATGTGTGTATATATATGTATGTATATATATATATATATATATACACACATACACATTTGTCCTAACAGGTTTAAAAGTAGAATCAGTAGCTTCTTAAGCGCAAGGCTCCATGGTTAAGGCCTTATTGTTGCCAATGCTGAGAGATAACACGGAGGAAATGTTACAATGCTTAAGATACTAATAATAGTGTTAGAAGGAAATTTGTTTTCAATTTGGCAGCTAATATGATTCCTCTTAGAGTACCCTTGGCCAGGAAATCATTTATTTTGTATCCCTAAGCTTTATTACTGCCCTAAACTCAGGAAATAAATCTGCCTCCAAACCTCAAGTAACATGCTTACCTTCTGAGCACACCACTATCATCTTCTTTAATAAAACAAAACAAACATTGTGTGGTTTGCTTTGAAAGTCTTTTACCTTGGACTTAGAATCAGATTTGTGTCGAGTCCTTAGTCTGCACCTTATTAACTTTATGACCTTGGACAAGTCACAGAATTTCTTGGAGTTTCAGTTTCTTCATCTTTAAAATGAAGGCAATGTCTACCTGCAGTTGCAAGGAGTATTAATGCATTTTTTAAAAGCCTCATGAAATGTTTGCCAATATTTGCTTTTGCATTTTTAATTGGTTTTTATTTTATTGTGGAAGTGATATGAGCTTCTCATATAATTAAAAAAACCTTTTGTGTGTGTATTGTGTATGTGTGTATATTTAAGCATACCCAGGCATGGCGGTCACAGCAAATGGCTGCAGGTCAGAGCACAGCTGTGGGTGCCCTATGCCTCCTCCTTTGCTTCAGGAAGGGTCCTTTGTTGCTCATTTCGGAGCACCCTAAGTTAGCTCTTCAAGAGCTTCTGGTGACTCCCCAGTCTACCCCCCATTGACTTGGATGCTGGTATTGTATATACTTCTCCACCTGGATTTGTTTGGGTTCTAAAGATCCGAACGCTGGTCCTCTTGCTTGCACAATGAAGGCTGTATCCACTGAGTTACCATCTGAACTATCTAAAACGTTTTAAGCAGTGCAATGATCAGGGAAAAGTAGAAGTTTCTTGTCTCACAGTGCACCGGGTTCTTTCCCATGACCAGTCTTATATGACTGAAGAAAGAACATTAAATTCTTAAGACACATATCTATAAAAAACATTCCAGAGCTGAGGAGTGACTTTGTGGATAAAAACACTTGCCATGTAAGTCTGACAAGCTAGGTTAGTCTTTAGATGCAGTGGTACCAATCTGTGTTCTCCTCATCCTGATTGAGAGATGAAGAAGGAGACGGGAATGGACAGGAAGCTGGTAGGTCAGCTAGCCAAAAGTAAGCTTTGCAGGGCCGCAGGACAATAGACCTGGCCTCAACACGAAGGAAAGCAAAAGTACATTCTGAGTGATCTCCACTGACTCTCCACATCTGTGTTGACACCACACACACACACACACACACACACACACACACACACCACACACACAGACACACACACACACACAGACACAGACACACACACAGACACACACACACACACACACACACACACAGAGAGAGAGAGAGAGAGAGAGAGAGAGAGAGAGAGAGAGAGAGAGAGAGAGAGCTCACAACCTCAGTGTTTGGGTGGATGAGACAGGAGGATTTGCGAGTTTTAGGTCAGCCTGAGATACATTGACAAAATCCTTTAGCTCTTTACCTAACAAGTAAGCTAAATGTCTGGTTACTTAATTTCTTTGATAGTTTTTTAAAAAAGATTTATTTATTTATTGTATGTGAGTACACTGTCTCTGCCTTTAGACACACAGAAGAGGGCATCACATCCCATTATAAATGGTTGTGAGCCATCATGTGGTTGCTGGGAATTGAACTCAGGACCTCTGGAAGAGCAGTCAGTGCTCCTAACCGCTGAGACATCTCTCCAGCTCATTCTTTGATAGTTTTAAAGTTTTTCTATTTTTATATAATTTAGATGGGGAACAAATAAAAATCTTCAAATTGAGACATTAAAGACAGTGATTAGAAATTCACCATTTCTAATTTAAAAACAACAGGAAACATTTGGTTGCAGGAATTTATTATTTTATATTTTTATTATTCTGGCAGCTTATACTAAGGAAAAAGAAACTAGTAGTGGCAACAGGTCGTGGTCGTCGTCGTCATCATCATCATCATCACCATCATCATCAGAGTCATCATCATCATTAATTATTGTTTGTTTAGTTCTGAGATATTCTGATGTCTTCATTTTCCTTTAGCCACAAGACTTGAAAACATTTTAGCCTAAACATGGTTCAATTCCTTTCACGACACATAATTCATTCTGTTTTTGTTTGTTTGGTCACTTATTCAAAATCTGTTCATTCATTCCTTTACTAAGCATTTCCAAGACATCTGCTCCTACTCAGATACTTCGTAAGGTGCTAGAGACTCTGGGAGCCCAATGCACAGGCTAGCCTCACTGAGAGCTGGGTATCACAGGATGCTGCCGGACCATAAAGGATGGACTCTGAACCCTGTTGATCTGGATTGAGATCTAAAAGCTCAGCAGGAAGTAGGATGGTTCAAAAGCCAACGTGGCAGTGTGGTAGTGAATTCAGAGATAATAGCAAGCTACATGGAGAGATATCCTGTACAGGGACAGGCTGAAGTCCCTGGAGAGAGAACAGGGACACATCAGTCACAAAGGACCCTGTCCACTGAGCTGGATGGTCATCATGAAAGAATTGCAGGTAGGACAGGTTTGATGTGCTTTCATTGTAGATTCTGTCTGAGTATTACAGGGAAAACCAGAGTGTTCACTAGGAGGTTGAGAAGGAGGGTAGTGTCACAGTCACCGGCCCGAGAGTGGCTGCTGAACTGACCACGGGAGAAGCAGCTGATGTGGGAGCAGAGGGTTGACACCTGGGAGAAGCGACAGAGGTGAAGCCACTTGGTTTAGGGCTTATGTTTTCCAGTAACTAGTGAGGTGCATGACAATTTAAACCAAAGTTAGATTTTTTTGTAATCTGAGTAATTATGTAGCTAATGATCACAAATGTAAGCTAGTGTTTAAGGTGCACAATGGGACAGGGATTTCTGAGTACAGTTCCTCAGTACAAACTCACAGAGGCATGGGTATCTTTTATTAATGCTTAATTTTAGACACAAGTTTTATTAAATCATCGAAAACAAATGCTCAATCTTTGTCATTTTCCCTAAGGGTCACTTAGTTTTGGTGTGCAGATAATTCCCACAATCACTTTCATTGACTTTACGGCATTGTTATCCTTTGTGAGTTGTACAATTTGTTGTTAGTGTCTTTAGTGTCTTATTGGCTTTGTGCTGTTGTCTAGTTATTTGTAATTGGCAAAGAATATTAAAATTGGGGATAACATTCTACATGATAAAATCTCATGGGTAAGTATTTTTGTGCTATAATACCTTTTGCTTTTCTATGCAATTGTAGCCTATGGAGATTTCAGTAATGAACACTTGGGTAATGAGAAGACCCTATTATCTACCACCTATTCATTGGGATTGTATCCCAACAGAGAAATGCAGAAGAAAGCTGTCCTCGGGGGAGAGCAAAATGGAGGAGATCTTTCTTTTTCAGGATGAAATTCTTTGTGTACATCAAACACGCAGCAGAGAAGACCATGAAAGCCTTCTTCAAATTTCTTTCCGATTCTTACTCAGCTCAAGATGTTTGCTCAGCAGTGTTCCCATCAAAGGGCACAAGATTCAATGGAAGAATTTCTACACTTTCTGGAAGGAAGCCCATAGCTCATTACCAATCAGACAGTACTCGTCTTACCCACTGATGTTTTATGAAGGAAAAACATTCCCTCCTCAGTGCAAACACAGCATTCCTTCCATCACTCCAGTCCTCATACCCATCCCTGATCAAAGGGTTGCAGGAAGAACTTTATCATCTTCCTCTTCATGAAGATTTCATTTCCTGGGGTCTGTGAACTCATCTGGAATGTGTGTCATTGTTTAAAATCTTTTGATGAATGACTCATTAATTGAAAATTGAATCTAATTCTGCCCCCTCTTCCTGGTTATTTTCTGTTTTCTTTCAATGTCAGATAACTACTATGTATGCTGTGCAAGGTACCATGCTGTATGCTGGATCACTTACAGATCCAACACTAACCCAAGGGAAGGATCAAAGGTCAGTCACACTGGGCTTGATCTATATCCATTGGGAATATTTCCCTTACTCTGAATTTTTAATTTTTGTGTTATAAGGCACGATGTATAAATAAGTCACCTAGGGAATGCCAACCCTACCTGGACATTTTAGAGTGCTTTTACTGTTTGATTTCTCATTTACCATCCTTTGTGTGGTAGGGGATCTTGGTAAGCAAGAATAGGTCGCAGGACCATGTTTAGTTCAGGTTACAGAAGGGACTGCCATGCCATGCAGTGTGTCAGAGTGATGCTCAGGGCCTATTGAGTTCTTGAAGAAAGCTCAGAAGGATCTCATATCATATCACAGTACCTCAGTAGTTTTTCCCAAAAGGCAGCTCCCAGTAGACAGATCTTTTCTGGTATTTCTTCTGTGGACCATTTTTCCTCTCCATTCTTTTCCTATACTGCAGATACACCGGCCTAGCCATCTCTGTTTTTACATCCATTTCTTCCCTCATACACATCTGTAGGGAACATGGTGATCTACTCATGACTTGGCAGCCCCAAGCTTTATCATATTCTTAATGCTTAGCAACAGAATCTCCACACAATGAAAAACTATTCAGTCTATAGTGACTATGTGGATCACCAACCAAAGATGCTCCATTTTATAATTGAGGCTCTAGAGACACCCTGTATTCACTCATTCAAAGAACCTAGGAATGAGAAAGTCAGTGGGGATACAATATTGAACTGGTCAGTGAAGAAAATGTAGGGGGAACCTCAGATTTGTCCTTTAGAAGGATTAAGGGATGACATTATTCATTGACTTTCAGTCAAGGTCATCAGCCTCATGGTTGATGATGGCCCTCAGGGATGGCCTTATCACTCTTTGTTGGCTGAAACACCTACAGCTGAGTGAGCTCCTACAGAGTCTCTTTAGGCAGGAGGGATCTCTACCACAGACATAGGAGCTATAGTAATAGAGCACCCATTATGGATGTGCAGGGATCCACCATCTTGCTTGATTCTGCAACACAATTACAGTAAATTCACCTTTATTTCTCAAGTGCCTAGCACAGTAGCCAATTCCCAGGAACCATTTGGCTTCACTTGGGACTCAAGAAAAGTCAACGAACAGCAATCAGAAACCAGCCTTCTATACCCTCCTGGGTCACAGATTTCTTTACAACTTTGAGTATGTCAAATCCTCACGGACTTATTACTTAATTCTGAGTTAAAAATGTAGACAGAAATCTAAACATTATAGTAAAAGAAAGTTCCCTACTGGTCATGAGAAGAAACTTGGTCCCCTAACCTCCTAATTTCACTGTGCCCTCTATTTTGGCGTCTTAGGGTTCCCTGAGGTGGAGGACACGTACGGCTAAGGTGGGGAGGGAAGTGACAATGTTGAGTACCTGAAAAATGTTCTGTTTTCCCCATGATTCACAAACCGTCTCTAACACTCTCCTGCACAGAGTGATAGGATGCTAATTTCCCACAGATTCATTATCACCATGAAATGAAATTTTGGAACACATCAGAGGTAAATGTAATGTGCAAATGTAGAATCCAGCAATTCTAGTTTTAGCTGCTTTGTGTTTTTACACCTCTGTCAACGAGCCACTCATTAAAGACTTTTCCCAAACACTGTACTTGAAAGAAGGCTGAAGAAAAAGTTATAATATCCAGGGAGGAGAGATGTCCTTGCCAGCAAGTTTCTGAAGAGCTCCCTCAGTGCATCCCTAGGGTTTCAATTGGAACACAGTTCCTTGTGCTCAGCACTGTGCTGAGTCCTGGAATTAAATTTGTAGCAGCACATACCTAGCTTTGTCTTTGTGGAGTTGATTAGATAGTTGGAGATTTGATCTAAGGTTGCTTATATTATGTTAATTTGGTCCCCAAAATTGCATGAGAATCTACATGTCCCCCTATAAGATGCTGAGGAACCCTGCTTTCAGTTGGTTTCAATTGGTAAATGAAGTTGCCATCAGCTAGTGGCTGGGCAGCAAGACAGAGGCAGGACCTCAGGATTCCCAGGCAAGAGACTGAGGAAAGTGCAGGAAAAGGGAGAGCTGCCATTCAGGAGAAAGGAGTAGAGGTCATGTCTGAGAGGTGCTAGACAGAGAACATCACTTTCATGTAGGTGCTAGGAAATTCAGCCTAACAGGCCTGCAAGTCTGGGTCTGGGGCAGCCAAGACGAAATATAGATTTTACTAAGTAATAACTCAGGAATATCAGAGGGGAGTGTATTAGCCACATAGAGGTTTGGAAGTGACCCAACCATTCAGCTGTTTAAGACATATTAAAATATAAGGTTGTGTGAGTGTATTTTTCATTTGAGAATCTAGAATTTGCGGTGGGTAGCAAGGAACATGCCCACTGCTGCTGCCGCCGCTGCTGCTGCTGCTGCTGGCTCAGGGTCAGTTTCAGTAGAGTACATTGGGTTCAGCAACAGTGCCAGCTGTTGTGTTTTTAAGGCTAAATATAAAATGATAACTTAAAATAAGTAGTCTTCTTATAGTGAAATTCAATAAAAATCATACAGTCTTGAAATTTCAAAAAGCCCCCAAAAATAGTCAATGTGGGATTTAAGAACAAAAGTGAAAAATAAAAAGATAAAATAAAAGAGAGTCCAACATTTGCAGAGGCCCAGTGACAAGAATGATGGGAGAGGAAGAAACCCATCTTCCTCAGAGAGGGGAGGAATATGGAGGAAGTAAGGTAGGTACAGGTCAGGCAGGCTTCTGGCCAAACAGCAGAAAGTCACTGAACCATGTCCATGGGACATGAGGGCTTAGTGAGGGCTTTATGTTTTACATAAAGGTTTTTGTTTCTATGCAACATTTCATATTTCCAAAAGTTGTATGAACAGTTCAAATAAAAACATTTATTTCTACTCTCACTATACTGCTGTTTGCAGACAAGGTAATGTGCATGTACTAGTGCACGCAAACACACACACACATGTGCATGCATGTGCATACACATACACACAGGTATGCACGCATGCATACATGAACACATGTACACACTCACAGACATGAATTAATTTTCCAAAAGATGTTAGGTCAGTTAGCTTCACAATAATCAATCTCTCTCAGTCTCATTTGGGTAGCATTTAGTTTGTATTTCTTGGCATGACTGTATTTACTGGTAACTAAATTCCATGCTGTGGTGTCATAGAGGATGAATAGAGAATTTTCGTCCTACATATTAAGTGTGTAAGTGAAACTTTCCTTCTCTGTTGGAAATAACAGAGCCATAGCCATCACATGAACAAGATTGGTCCAAAAGAATTTTCTGGTGGCCTCTCTGGGAGCTCCCTAAACTACATTTGTAACATCCATTAGCTTTCCGAAATTTCTTAGCATATCCCAAAATGGATTAAGTTGCTTTGACAGGCTGTATTTTTTATGGGGCCCTTCAGCCATTACTTACCCTGTTAGTCTCCTCAAGGTGCCTGCAGCCTGATTTACAATTTCATTTATGGTTTTGACTGGTAGTTTGGAAACGTTAACTAGCCCACCTCTTCTTGGATCTTGCTTTTTGGCTTTTTATCTCCAACACTAAATCAGCCTGCTTAGATTTCTCTGGTACATAAGTCTCCTCAACAAATACTCACACGGGGACTGCATGCTTCAGCAGCTGGATTGTGGGAAATGTTCAAGTGATTCTCACCTAGCTCTACTGATTTATAAATATTTAAGTTGTGTAACTATCCTTTTACCTGCCTCTTATTAATTCTGTTTCTTTATATTCCCAGAGACCCATTAATATTTATCTTGCTGATCTCTTGCTTCCATGATTATTGTGCTAAAGACAAAATAGTGGCTCTCTCTCCCCTCCTTTTTTTTAATCTCTCATCATATCCTTTGTCTCTGGTTTAGCGAAAGCAGCCATTGTTTTCCTTCGTGTAGCATCCTACTGTGTTTTCAGAAGATGTTGCCCTCATCTCTTACAGCTTCTGCTTTTGAGATTACACCCCTCTGCTGCTCTATTCTAGAGTTGCTTTTTCTTTGCATTGAGGTTTCTTTTCCCCAAACTTTACATAATTGTATTTTCATGTCATTCCCCACCACATCAGGAAACATTAATGCTCTGAGACCCATATGTCTGAATATGCTTGCTGGTTATATAAAAGCACACAGCACCCACGTGTGCACTGTGTGTTCTTTCTCTAGAGGATGCACTTGAATGCCTACACCCATGCTTTCTTCCTTTCAGTAGAACAGCATAAGCAGTAATCATTTAGTTCCTGAAAGATGGTTGGATACAAGCCATTTATTTCAGAGCATGTCCAGAGAATTGATTTGAAACAAACAAGAACTGACTATGAGATCAAGACAAGGAGTTCCCAATAACAAAAATAAAATAAAATAATAAAATGGTTCTTGGAACCTGTCTCATCAGAAACACACTGGGAATTGTAATGTGTTTTCAAAAAAGTATGCATTGTACATCACAAAAAATTTAAGAAAATGGACTGTACTCTGTCATTATGTTTATAGTGGCTCAAGAAAAAGCAAGCTGCGTTGCAGTCACAGAGTGGGAGTGTGTCCTGGGGTTGTCCATGCTAGAGATGCCTGACCCCTGTGCCCCTATTCTTCTGGTGCTATGTGCTTGAAGACAGTGTTCTTAAAGGGTTAACAAAGCTTTTATGTGTTTTATATGTCAGTTTAAGAAAATAAAACAATTAATGTGTTTACAAGGTCAGTTATGTGAAACTAATATTTTCAGTAGGGATGAACCACATGGGTGGCTATCTGAAATGCCACTTTTTAAATATCTGGTGTACAACTATGTTGTTAGACAAACTCACCTGTCTGGTAAGCTGATGGGATGTGGATGATTTTGGTCACTGCTTGGCAGGAACCTGAAATGTCGTAGGCATTGTTTCCATAGATTGTCATCTCAGAGTAGAGACAACATCATGAACCCCATCTTCCAAATGAACAGATGACTCTAGAAAGATTGTGAGTATTTTGCAGTGAACACAAGGGGTAAAGAGAAGTGGTCAGGGAGTCAAAGGTAGGTGTCAAGAACTGCCAGCATCTGTGAGATTCTTTCTCCCACTTATGGGATAGAGATGTACAACTGTTTAGCTTATGATTGTGGACTATAGATGCAAAGCCTCAGTTGGTGGGACCCTTGTATCCAGTGGAACAAGATGGTAGTAAATAGCAAAGCCTAGCAAGAATACAGTCTCAGCATTGGCAGTCTGCATAGGACAAGCCTGACAAATTCCTGGTTATTCGTTGTTTAGTGTCAGTGACAGCAACACACACACACACACACACACACACACACACACACCACACAAATAACTATTGTAGTCTTAATGTAGTTGTAACATTTAAGAGAGCAGGCTAACCTCTTCATATAGGTCAGTGCCAGGAAAATCCCACCGGAAGCAGGAACTAATCTGTGGGAGCACTGGTAGGAAGAACGGTGTTGCTCTCCAACTTCCAGAGGAGGAAACAAAAAGCTACAATTGCTCTAACCTGCCCACACAGATAATAGAGAAACCCAGTACAGTCTCAGCATGTACAGGTCCAGTGGTGCTCAGCAGATCTCTAGAGTTCTCCATCTTGCAGAACTAAACTAAACTTCACATTCGTTCACAAGCAACTTCATAGTAACCTCTGTCTATGCTCTGTCCACTACAAGTCAATTTTTTCTCCTATCAGTTTGAGCATGTTTTATTTGTTTATTTATTTATTCATTTTATATCTCAATATCAGCCCCCTTCTTTCCCAGCACTCCTTCATACAGATCCTACCCCCATTTCCCTCCCCCTCTCCTCTGAGATTGTGAGTCTCTCCCTCTACTTTCTCCAAGCCCAGTACATCAAGTCACTGCTGGACTGGGTGGATCCTCTCACCCTGGGACCAGATAAGGTGGCCCAGCTAGGGGAACAGGATCCACAGGCAGGCAACTGATTCAGGGACAGCCTCCTGCTTCAGTTGTGGGGGAACCACATGAACACCAAGCTGTACTTCTGTTACATGTAGAACACATAGGATATTTCTTTTTCTGAATCTAGATTATTCAGTTAACATAATACCCTTTCAGGTTCATTCATGTGTTTTCAAAAAACAGGAATTCCTTATTTTTTAAGGATAAATAGTACTCCATTGAGTATGCATACATATATACCCATATATCACATTTTAAAACTTTGATCATCTGTCTAATTATTTCTACATTTTGGTAACAATTTGCCAACAAAACTGCAAATAGACATGAAAATTCTTAATGTCTCTTTGAAATCCTGACTTTAAAGCCAATAGTACTATTTCTAGCTCATACAGTAGTTTCAACATACTATTTAAAGAAGCTCTATAGTGTTTTAGATAGTGCTCCAATACAGTTAGAAAAATGATGGTTCAGCAGTAAAGGTTGTGTACTGTTCTTCCAGAGGACCTGAGTTTGGCTCAGAACAACTACATCAGACAGTTCACAACCACCACAACTACAGCTCCAGGGGCAATGTTCTCTTCTGGCCTCTTCTATCACTGCACTTACATAGTAGTCATACAGGTACAAACACACACACACACACACACACACACACACACATCTTACACAGTGCTACAACATTTAATGTCCCTTCTGCATGGGTCCCAATTTCTCCAAGATCTTTCCAGGTGCATTATCTTACAGCTGTGTGTTAACAGTTATCTTAACACATGGATGCTAACATCTCTCAGTGTGGTTTCAGTTTGCTTTTTCCTCATGGTACCTTCTGATGGTATGTGTTCTTGGGGGAAATGGAGTCCTTCAGTTATTTTTATCTCTTTTGCTACTGAGTTTGAGAGCATTGTCCATTGTTTTAATTATTACAGAATTATTACTTCTTAAGCAACTACAATGGTCTCTGTTTAACTGTGGCTCTGTTCTGTGTGATTTTTGAAAACCAAGGTACCACAAGAAACAAATATTAAGAAATAAAAAAATTAGTGATTTTTCAATCCACTGCCATTTTCATCAGCATAATGAACTCTTGCTCAGTCCAGTCCTTCCTAAGCTACCGGCTGGTGGCAGCCTAGTAGCTGTCTGGTTGTAGTACGAGCTGTGGTGGCACTGAAATACTGTGTTCAGGCAAAAATTACATGAAACGTCATCATTGATATTTACATAAAGCAGTAACCTGCATAGGGCTCAATACTTTCTATGACCTCTGGCATCCACGTGGTCTCTTGCTGTAGGACCTCCATAGATAAGGGGGAGTAGATGACTGTACTAACTAGTGGTAGGTACCCACAGATGATCTGAGATTTGATGGAACACACTATCCAAACCAGGAAGGACCTTAAAGCCCAGTCTCATTATCCCTAACATCCCAGTTTTCTACCATTACTTAGGCTGCATCCATGACCCTCTATATATCCTAACCTTAACCCTAACCCTAACCCTAACCCTTAAAAACTCTTCTAGAAAAATGTAGACCATGTCCAGTTCCATAAAGGTGGCATTTTATTCTTCCCACTAGACCCAGGAGATTTACCCTACTAAATTTAAAGCTGCAGTTAACTCAGTTCCCCTGTGGAACTGTGACCTGAGTCCAACCATTTCAAGAACAAGTTTCAACTTGCTGGTAGGGCCAAAAACCGAGTCAATGTTCCCAGAACCCAGAACCCAGTGCTATCTGCTCCTTCAGGTTTCTCTTGTTGGTCTGTTAACCAGTGAAGAATGTAAAGAGGGAAACATCTAAACTAAGGCACACGTGCAGCTTACCCACCTCCTTTGTTTCTTTTCCATTCCACACCAGCGTCCAGAAGAGGACCTGACTACAAAAGCTGAATCAAGGATCCTGAAGCCAGTTACCAATGTCAACTTCCATGTTTAACCCTCCTGTCAAGTACAATTGGTTAGTGCAAGAGTCCACCCTGGTCATCCTCACTTTGTGTTCCCATCCTATGAAGAATCCTAAAGAAGTCTGAACCTTTAGGGATATAGTTTAGGTCCCAAACTGGCCACCTCACTGCTCATGAAGAAAATAAATAAGCTTTCATTTCTAAGCTTCTGTCTCTGAAGTGACTTTTCTCAGCTTCTACCCTGAACCCAATAGAACAAACACCATACTCACAGCAGGAAGTAGCTTCATGTGTACATGAATATACACATATACAGAGTATGTAAATGTTTAATATATAAATACAGCAATATATATGTATGATATTAATATATACCGTGTAACATACAATTATTATACTGTTATATCAATATAGTACAAGCTACCTTGGGAAGATGGCCCCTTCGGGAGATTGCTCACTGTGCAAGCAAAAGGACCTGAGCTTAGATCCATAACACTCATCCAGAGAACACAGGCACACGTCTGTAGCCCTGGCACATCGGGGGTGGGGTGAGTGGGGACAGCAGGATTCTGGGAACAACTGGCCAGTCACCCATCTGAAATGGTGAGCCCAGGAGCAGAGAAAGAAGATGTCCCCAACAAAATAAAAATAAGGTGAAAAATAAGGAAGACATCTGAAATCAATCTCTGGAAATGAAGGAAGGACAGATGGAAGGATGGAGGGATAGAGAGAAGCATGGGAGAAGGGAAGGGGAGGGAGGGACAAAAGACAGGAGGAAGGAAAGGAAAACAATGCAGGTAAGAGGGAAAGGAAAACAAAAAAATTAAAAGAAAAAATGGGAAAAACAGAGAAAACTCTCTCATTTCGTGCTGGGACAAGAGATTTCTACACTAAGAGCTTTATTTGAATTTGGGCTCCAAGCTCATGACCTGACATGGAAGTGTAAGGAAGAGACAGGTAAATGCAAAGAAGGAAATAGAAAAGTAGGTCGTACTGGGGCGTACATGGTGGTGACAGAGGACAATTCCTAGACTAGCAGCAACATTACTGTCCCCTGCTGACTTGCTAGAGTAGAGACCTCTCAGGCCCCAACCCTGACTGCTGATAAGAAAGGAGAGCAGGGCCAGACAGAGCTGTATGGAGACCTCCTAAGACACTGACTGAGCTGGCCAAATTGCAAGTGAACAGAGATCCAACATGTCTGGGAGGCACTGGCTGTGTGTGCCATCAGCAACATTAGGTAGACTTACCAAGCCATGTAGCTCATTTGTATTTGAAGATTCAAACCTAAGTCCACTGCACTCCCAAACCAACCATTTAATCAAATAGCCTAACGCGTTAAGGTGGAGTTGGATGAAAAAGCACGTGCCCATTCTTCTACTGCTCCAGTCTGCATTTCTTCTCCAGCACTTCATTTTGTCAGTGAAGTATATGCACTACATGAACTAATGACTTAGGTAAATCTATTATATTTTGTACAGCAAGCAGTCTATCGATGGCAAAGCCACTCCCCTCATTGAGAGAGCCTTCATCTCTAAACTAAAGTCACACCAATTTCTTAGGAGAAGAGAAGAGCAGGGGTGGGGTGGGGGTGGGGGTAACATATTCAATATCAGAAATCAAAAGCAGAAAAGCTTTCCTCCTGGCTCAGTTCATATGGCTGTCTGTTTACGCACTAATGGAAAGCGGCATATAAAAATGGAGAGTTTATGGCTGTTTTGTGAGTACCCCAATAGAAGGGCCTAGAAAGAATCATGATCCACAGAGGAGTTCCTAAATAATAGCCTATCTTTTCGTCAGTGGAGCAAACACTAGCAAAGCCTGGAGAAAGCTCCTTCATAAATAAACTGTTTCTTAGTGCAGTTTATTACAAGCCACAAGACACACACTGGGCTGCTACCAAGCTTTACTTGCATTTCACAGAGATGAGTTCAGACCAGACTTTGCATTATAGGTCTTTGGTTATTCAAATAGTTTATATTGTCACTTAAAAGAAACATACTGTTACCAGAAGAGTTAAGTTTTACTGTGAATTCTATTGTCTGATTGAAAAACGGTGTAATCGATCAGTTTACTGATGACTACTAATGTTTCTGTATTGTTCTCTCTGGGTTAGGGTCCATGAGCTGTTTTTAAACTGATGATCCTTTTGCCTCGGCTTCCTGGTGCTTAGTTCACAAGCATGAAGCAGCAAACCTGGTTGTTACTGGTGTTCTGGAGATCTTTGGATGCATTCCTGGGATGCTGTGTGTTCTGCCTCTACAACGAATTCCTCTAATGACTATGAAGATAGACTAGGAACATCTGTTAGAGGATATCTGAGAAGGTAGGACCATATCTGCTGAATCAGAGTCTGCACTGGATCCCAGAAAAGGTCCTTTGGGGTGGAATCCTAATGGCAACAATTATCATATGTATTGTTTAAGCTTCTCTGCATTGGGATTCTTATCTGGGTGTGAAGGTGACATAAAGTTCTGTCCTAAAGATTTGTTGTGAGGAGGAAATCACAGAGCACCCATAAAAATGTCAACAACACAATATAATCCAGAGCATCCAAAACAGCAAGAACAGAACATTTTCCTCCGTAAAGATGGTTTTCTAGTTTATCAATAGAAGGCTGCATCAAAATGCCCGTAGCCAGCACTGCCATCAACATTTGGAGAATAAACACTTGGGTTTCCTACTAATTTGTTAATGGCTGGTAGACCCAATATTGATTGCTTAATGGCAATGAGTAACCTGAGAGTATATCAAATTGTATGCACAGTCAAAGCCGATTTCCAGAAACAGCGTTTAAGCTCGGCTTGATAGAAAAGTACTTCTGTGCACAGAGAAATGAGAAGACTAAATTGGAAGCTCTCCCATTGGCACGCTGCTTCTACAAGAGGCCTCAATGCACACCACTCACATTTACATCTTTTCTTCAAAACCTCCCCATGATATTGACTTGTATTATAAAACACTTCCTAGAGCCAAATTCAGTGCAATGGAAATGAAGCCCCATCAACAGCCTGGTCATCTCATTATGGCAACTTGTCACACAACTGGCCTTTTAGTCACTGAACAATTGCAAATTTCCTTGGTTTGCCTGGAAACCCCATTCACTGTCTCAGAAGGCCTAGTCTATTGTCAAGGGAAGCTGTATGCAGTGGTGATGGAACCACACTAGGTGGCAGGACATTTTATTATGTCATGCTTTGCATTCCAAGATGTTTTGCTTCCCAGCATGCCACTGAAAGATCCCCACAGAGGGGAGACCCTCACTCAAGTCTCGGGATAACACAACCCCCAAAGAACTCATGAGAGACCATCCTTGCTGCAATTAAATGAGGTTTATTGATGAACCAGTGCACTGGGGTCAAGACTCATATCCCACACAGGAGTAGAGGAGTCTGACCCTGAGTGGCTGGGAGAAGGGGTTTTTAAAGGAAAAAATCACAACCAAGTGGGGAGGGTGTACATCATTGGAAAATGCCAAAAATACCAGTGAAGAATCGCAAGGGAAACACCGGGTTTCTCAAGATTGTTTATAAGGTGTTATTTTAACATTTATGGTTTTGTGGTCAGTCAGTTCCTGAAACAGAGTCACTGAACCTGCTATCATACATTGTTGGCTCTACTCTACCTGCTAAGGGTCTTCTACTTTACCTGTTAGAGGGTCAGGATTTATCCTGGTCTTTCACAACTTGTGGTGTCCCTGACTCTTAAAAGTGGGCAAGATTTTATCTTTCAAAGGACTTGTGCTAGATTTTGCAGTTTTTCTCTTATCAATAAAAAAGCAGGAAGGGAGAAGTCCATTATAACGTAAAGCTTTAAATCTGATGGGAAAGAAATGAAGACAAAAATAAAGGTATGGGTATCAAGAGAGCGCTACAGTCCAATGGCGTGCAGAATAGTACAAAATTCTTTGGGGAATCAAAAGCATCCATGTTATGGTGGTCTCCATAGAGATGATTTTTGACATGTATATGTATATATATATATATATATATATATATATATATATATATATATATGTATATATATATATATATATATATATATATGATTTATTACATGTTAAGAGCATACCTTTAAATTAGCAGAGCTGGAGGGAAATGATATAAGACAGCTATGCAAGAACCAGAAATAGTCATGAAGGCAAGGTTAGAGAGGATGGATACCTTGGTCCTCTTGTCTCCAGTGACATATCTACAGCCAGGTGGCTTGCAGAGTGAGCACTCTGGCTTTCAGCCACTCCGGTGAGCAGGAGCATGCCTAATGGGCACACAGGAGCTAAACTTATCAGCTCAGGAGCTAAATATGAGGAAAGATCCAATAAGCCAGTACAGTTTCTCAAACTCATCTTACTAATGGATACAAATCTGATAAATGTTCCTTTCTTTCATGCCTATGCTTATTAAAAATGTATAATATCTGGTCAATCCACTCCCTCCAGATACTCTTCAGAATCACTAGTGGGCTGTGAAAATGGGAGGAACACAATGGGTCCCAGGCTAAGGAGCACCAGCATCACAGCCTCTTAAACCTCTTGGTCCCAGTGTCCTTACCTGTGAAGTATAGGTGATGGTGCTTGTCACTGACTCATAGACTTGCTGAGGTGAGTGAATCTGATAATTCTTTCAGAATAGGAACACATATACTCTATCTACTGCCCAGTTATCAAGATTACTTATGCCTCATTTCAAGGTATCTACACTCATCTCCCCAGACGCAACCAGGAACATTTGGGTGCTCTGCTTAGAACTCTAGCAAAAAGGCTAGTAAGCACAGACCCACAATTATTTAAAGTTCCTAGACATCACACAGGAATAAAAATGTAACAGATGGCTGGCTTTTCTCCAAACCTACTTTTGACTCTGACCACTCCTCATGTTCACTGAGAAATACTCACTATCTCTCCAGATTTGTGTGTTCATTTGGAAGATGGGGTTCATGACGCTGTCTCTGCTCTGAGATGACAATCTATGGAAACAATGCCTACGACAGTGCAGGTTCCTTCCAAGCAGTGACCATGATCATCCGCATGCCATCAGCTTACCGGACAGGTGAGTTTGTCTAGCAACATAGTCATGCAGCAGATTAAAGTTAAGTTTTCCAATCTTTCCGGGGATTGTGATTTGAATGTCCACCTGTATCATGATGAGTTTATCCTCAGAGCTCCAGGGTGACAAGTTAAGCCTCACATGGTACTGAGAAGAGCCCAAGGACACTGCACAGTCCTAATGATGGTTTGGGGATTAGGGTTCTGGAACTGGAATCAAGCAGGAGATGGGGTGCTGAGTTTCTAGCCTGCCTAGGATCATCTTGATAAAAGTCATTCACTCTGAGGTCTGGGGTGTTGGTTATGGCTATCTAAAGCATGTTCTCAACCTTTCTTAAGTTTTTCTTAACAAATATCCCATATTCTATCTACAGCCCTTTAAGCTACTCTTCCCTTTCCCTATGAGCTCGGGAACTGCTGCTGGCTTCAAACTTCATCTGAAGTCTGCATATGATAGAAATGGAGAAGACACGGGAAGAGCTTACAACATAAATAAATAGCATCTGCCAGCATTCTGTGGCTTGCCACTTGAAGAAAGCCACACACTTTCTTCTGTATTGAGCACTGATTGTATGTCAGGTATGCCCTTGCCCCAGCCTCATGAGGAAACCAAGACAGAGTCTACCTTCTCAGTCCCCAGAGACTCAAAAACAATCTGCAGACTCCACAGCCACTGGTGACCTTGCCTTGCTAGACTTAATCTTGAGAAGATGCTCATCCTGGTTCACTGTTTTAGATGCCACTTGTCAAAGCAAAGTCTCGGAAGAGAAAGCAGTTGGAAGTCACAGCAGGATGCTACCCGGGCACTAGTCTGCTGAGGCTTCTGCATGATACTTACAGCCACTTTTCAAAGATGTGACCAGTCATCACTGTTTCATGCCCAGAGTGCCTCCTGATTCTCCTGGAGTTTTCTTAGAGCACATAGAAGGCTAAGGATTATTGTTCTTGTTATGCATGTGTAGTAGATGTGTGGTGTTTGTGTGTCTGTGTGTTTGCCTGGAGGACAAAAGTTAACCTTACATATCTCCTTGTATCACTCTCCGCTTCATTTTTGTTTTTTTTTTTTTTTTTGTTTTTTTTTTTTTTTTGTTTTTTTTTTTTTTTTTTTTTTTTTTTTGAGCAGGGTCTCCTAGGAAGCCTTAGAGTTCCCAGATTCGGCTAGACTGGCTGTCTAGAAATTCCTACAGATCTTTTTGTCTATACCCTACTTCCTCCTGTTGCTAGACATACACCACATGTGGTTTTTAAATGTGTTCTGAGGATCTGAGTGGAGGTGCCTACTGAGCTCTCTGACCTAAGGGGTCACTTCCCAGAAGTCCCTTGAGCACTACTATTGTTTTTTATTTGTATTGCAGAAATTGTTTGCAGTTTTTGTGAGGACATAAAGTGCATCTCTGGCTCACTCTCCATGAGCATCTAAGCAATGGAACTCTGTGTGCCCATTCGATGAGGGTGATTTTCCATACCCTTCCTGCGATGGAACCCCACATTGTATGTCTTTCCCTCTTGCCATTTTGCTTGTTTTTACATAAATTGCCTTTCTGTGCCTGCATGATGATTTCATTTCATTTCTCAAGAACTGCTGAAGGAAATATATGAGGAATCAACTTAATATTATTGGCAAGCAGCAAACGTTGGTTGGTTGGTTGGTTTGGCTGGGTTCCTTAAATGGAAAAACAGTAGAGAGAGGTAGGGGGTTGACCAGCAACTATTTTCAGCTTGTCATTTCCTATTTCAGTAGCCTAAATAGCTCACAGTTCATTTGCATTACAACTGTAGGCACTTACATATCTGTTAGGAAAACCCTGAGGTGTTGCATAGGAGGGGTGAAGGGAGGAGGGTTGTGATGGACTCACCTTTCTGCCTGTTTTCCTGGGTGAGTAGACTTGCCTCTCCAGTCTTGTCTCCTTGCCTGTGAAATAGTGCCACCCAGGTATCTGTCCCTGAGCTCTGCTGACAGGATGCACAGAGTGAAGCATAGAGAGCATCTAGTGGTTTTCATCATCGCTCTGGTTCATGGATCCCAATCCTCCACTCAAATGGTCACGAGGTTCCAGGACGAGACTAAGATATTCGAAAAATTGATGCAGGTCAGATGCTTTGATGTGTGAATTAAGTGAGCCAGTTTGCAAGTCAAAGAAAAAAAAAAGACTTTGACTAATATGTCTAGAAGCAAACTTTATGACCTCTCCTGTCCTGTTATAGTGAAGCCTACTTTCTGGTTCCCTACCTCCCCGTCTCCTAGCTTTTCTGCCTGTTGGCGATTTTGTCATGTATTCAAAAAACCCGTTCTACTTGTGATGGTTAAGTTTGTGCGTTTGCTTGTGTTGCTTTAACTTTTGCTGAGGAGATGTGAACACACATCTCTTCACTCCAGATAAACGTTAATGGTACACTAAAGAAACAATGCCACCCAATTTTTGTCTGGTGAACTGTTGTGCCTCGTTCTCAGGCCCAAAACACCAACCAAGTGCTGACTCAGGTGTATTTACATTAGGGTCTGATACAAACTCGAATTTGGGTTTACTCACCACTTACCCACAGGACGGTTTGGTGAAGCAGCCCTGAACTTTCATCAGGGCACATTTTTATAGAAAATGGGAACAAGTGTCAGGGTGTCCATCCTGGCAAGCATCTAATTTAATGACTATTGTAAGCCGACTGGTGGTCATTCTGAATCAAGACCATGCACAATTACAAACAGTCTGAAAGTATATCTGAAACTGACTAATCTTTGATTAACTGTTGATAGCATGTAGCTATGGAGTAACTCTGGCCAAGGACAAACTGTGGGGTTCTTCCCGGTACTTGGGTGCACCTTGGTTTTAGCTGTGCATCAAGTTCTCAGGCTTTTTTCAATTTCTTTTGCAATAGAGGTCAGTCCCAAGATGGAGTAGGTTTAGCCTCTTGTAACCAATGGACTTCACTGGGTTAGCTTACAGCAGCATATATGAGAAGGATGTACATGAGTGTGGAGAACTCCCAAGGCAGCTACTAAGGCTTCCTCCATCTCCAGCAACCATTTTCTACCTATATATTCTCAAGGAGAGGCAGGGTCATGTTTACAGGCTCCTCAGGACTTCTGAGGCTGGCTGCCCTGTGAACCCCTTATATGCTATGTGGTGAGCCCTCTCCTCTGTTCAGGAGGGAATGTTAATGGGACCAACCTTGTGAGAGTTTCCTACTCTGACTTCAATATGGCAGCAGCTGTGTCATTTCAGGATGACAGAGTTTTATAAGTTGTATAGGTCACACTGCCCGGAAATTTGGTCAAATGCTAAGCTAGATCTGAAGGGATTTTGAAAAAGGAGATAGACTTTAAAATCATCAAAGTGGGTTACATTTCATTGAGTGGATCTCACTCTATCAGCTGAAAGTAGTAAGAACATCACGACTGATACCCCTGAGGAAATGGTCCTCTAGACAACTTTTTGGCTTTGTAGAATCAACTCTTGTCTGAGTTTCCACTCTGCCAGCTTGCCCTACACAGTTAACGCTTGCCAATGTCTGTAGTTGCACAGGCTAGCCCCATTGCTTGCTATATTCATTCAGTTGGCTCTGTTTCTATGAGAATCCTGCCTTTTCTAACTCAATTCTAAAAGCTACTTATATTACTTATATCTCAATAGTACTAATGGAGATTACAGGGTGTTAGGGTGATCTCATCTCTGTGCCTATGCTACTGAGTCTCTGCTTTGTCTTTAGCACTCTGGGTCATGATTCTGATCCAACATGGCACATTCTCAGGGAAGGGGGACATACAGTGCCTTTCTCTTTTAAAAAGGTAAGCTGCTAGAAACTTCATCACATGGGCTACAGTTAAAATTTTCTTGGTTAATTCCACTGACCAGAATCTGTTGCTCCAGAAACAAACTGACCTTGAAAGCGGGGAAGGCGAAAGGAGACTCTTATCTATGAAAGCTCACGAGGTAAGAAACAGGTACCCATTTTCCACAATGCTCACATTGTACAGTTTGGTCAATAGCTTTGATTTTGGATTCTTACTCTGAGAGCAGTGTATGGCCTGTAGACTTTTTCCTGGTATGAAGCAGTGTGAATGTCATTGTGTGTGTGCGTGTGTGTAAATAGACAAAAGAATAACTGGACATAAAGTGTCAAAATCACCAGTTACTGAATGGCCCAAATACAAACATCTGTCTGCAAGGAACAGAAGGACACCCTGCCTGTTTATTCAGAAAATACTTATTAAATTCCCTTTTTGTGGGGCAATTGGCAGTGGAGGGTACCCTGATGCTCAGTCAAGATAAGTGAAGCTCCAGGGACCCTAAGGGACAGTAGGAAGCTTCCTAGTCTCCTGGGAGATCAGGACCCCTCATGCAGCTACAGCGCCCCCCCACAACCCCCTGTAGCAAGGTTTGAGTCACATAGGTCACACCCCAAGTTCCTCCTTTATAGGTGAGGATGTGACTACCTGTCATGTAGGCTCAAGACAGAAGCAGGACCACACCCCCAAATATGTAGATGAGGTATTCACAAGCCCTCAGGCCAAGCTAGTAGAAAGTACCTGTTTTCAGACTCGAAACTATCCCAAGACTGTATATATGAGGTCTGTCTGAAATTAAAAGTGTGTCCAGGAATTACTCCATCGCTTGAGAACTTCTGGGAAGAGATCTGTTGTCCCGAATTCGCAGCCAGAAGCTCTCCTGCACCCCTGACCATGAAGCCAGTACCCTGGTGGCTTGGCCCGGCCTGGCATCATCTGGCAGTGTGGAAGCAGAGATGAGGCAGCACCAGCAGTGGAGGTGGCAGAATCCATTCCCCTTCCCTGACCAGAGATCTCCCTGTGGGGCCTCCAGCACCCAACCCACACCTCTTTGTTCCCAGTGACTGGTAATATTACACAACTATATTAAAAATATGTTCTTGCCAAAGTGAAGCCAGCATGTCCATTTTCTGTTGGTTTCCCAAGCTCAAGTCAGGCCAGGGATGCCCCTGGGAGTGCACAGAGCTTATGAGAAAAGGCATTACCTTTCCCTTGAGATGCTGAGGGCCTGCAGGCCAGGCTGTCCTAACTGTTCCCAGCAGCATCTCCTGGGAAGGGTTTCTATAGACTGGACTCTTCTTGGGCTGCAGCTTAGACTCTAGAGAGGGAAAAACAAAAACTAAACCAGCTCAAGTTAATATAGATGTTCCTATTTGCTGGAAGCTCTCAGACTCCAAACCAGCAACTCAGCTTATCAGGAGATGCTCCAAGGAACCATCACAAGATAATGCTTCTCAGCTTTTGCTATGCTAGAATTAAGTATTAATTCATCTCTTAAACATTTCTTGACAGTTCACATGTGCCTGGAACTGACTCTACTTTTAACTCATAGCTTTGGAGCTACAAAGTTAAAGGTCAGATCTGATTACTTCCTTCTTGCTGGCAGAGTCCCAACATGGTACATGGCATCACAAGTATGTATGTTATCACTTGGTTTTGTGTGCACGTGTACATGCATGTGTACACGTGCATGCATTTATTTATGTTAACGTGTATGCACGTTAACAATCATGTGTGTGCAGGTGCACAGTTGTTTGTGTGTATGCAGAGGATGTCATTTATTAGGGGGCGTTATCCAATTGTTTTAATTTTTAAGATTATTATTTTATGTGAATGAGCATTGTACCTGCATGTATGTATGTGCAAGCCAGGGGAAGGGAGCTAATAGGCAGTGTTATTCCATGGCTTCTGCTTCAAATTCCTATCTTGAGTTCCTGCTAAGTGATTGACTTCCCTCAATAATTCTTTTCTCCTTTAAGTTTGATTGATAGATGTTTTATCACAACAACAAAACACAAACTAGGACAGAGGGCCACATGCCCAGTCTTCTTTCCTCCATAGGACAGAGGGCCCCATACCCAGTCTTCTTTCCTCCATAGAGCAGAGGGCCCCATACCCAGTCTTCTTTCCCCCATAGGGCAGAGGGCCCCATACCCAGTCTTCTTTCCTCCATAGGGCAGAGGGCCCCATACCCAGTCTTCTTTCCTCCATAGGGCAGAGGGCCCCATACCCAGTCTTCTTTCCCCCATAGGGCAGAGGGCCCCATACCCAGTCTTCTTTCCTCCATAGGACAGAGGGCCCCATACCCGGTCTTCTTTCCCCCATAGGGCAGAGGGCCCCATACCCAGTCTTCTTTCCTCCATAAGACAGAGGGCCCCATACCCAGTCTTCTTTCCTCCATAGGGCAGAGGGTCCCATACCCAGTCTTCTTTCCTCCATAGGGCAGATGGCCACATGCCCAGTCTTCTTTCCTCCATAGGGCAGATGGCCACATGCCCAGTCTTCTTTCCTCCATAGGGCAGATGGCCACATGCCCAGTCTTCTTTCCCCCATAGGCCACAATGCCCAGCTCTCCCCCCACCCCTTCCCAGATCTGGGACTGGAACTTGGGTCTTCTTACTTGCAAGACGACCTCCTTGCCTTCCCAGCTCAGCCATCACTTGTTTCAAACATGTTTACTTCCCCACTGATTTAGCTACACTGGAACAGCTTGCATTTTGTGGTGTGTAAAGTTATTTAATATTTTATTCAGAGGCAGCCTTTGTGCTTTGGTAATCTTGTTGAATTTTTATGTATTTGTATAACCCAACACCCACTTACTTCAGTTTCACAAATTGTGGTTAGCCCTTTATCTAATACCTTTTCTTGATCCTTTAAAATTTATTTAGTTTTGATTTCTAGCTTGGTTTAAGACAGGTTTCCTTTTACATTAAGCTCACATAGCTTAATATGATAAATTTGCTGAGGAGGAGGAGGAAATTCTTCCTCATCTTTAATTTTTGTTGTTGTTGTTGTTTTTGTGTTTTCTACTAAGTTTTTGTTTTAAAATTGTTGAGATTTGCCCATATAGCTTGCACTTACACCCAGGAAGGTTGCCAGAACAGGCTGAATTTCTGGTGCCATTTCTACTGTTTCCCATTGTTGAGTCTCAGTAGAAATGGGTCCCTGGAACTCGTATGCAAAGAGATGAGACTAAAGTTGCCCTGACTGTTTGACAACTGCCAACTGCAGTGAGAGCTCAGACTGACTGGTGTCCATTCTTAGGACCAGTCTCAGAAGTAGCGGTGGGGGTGGGGAAAAGCCCGTATAAATGGGGGCCATGTTCAGGCTTGAAGAAAAGCTGCTCCGGTTGATTCAATATTCCTAGAAAATGGCAGAGACATCAATTAGTAGAGGAAGATGCATGTCTGAGGGAGCAAGAATCTGCCCGTGATATCCCCAGCCCTGCTGGATTATTTATTTCAGGAAAGCAAGCCTTTTATGAAAGCCTCAGAGCAAACTGCAAAACAAATGACAGTTCCCTCAGCTCCAGGCAGCGTCTTCAGTCACCCTTGGCTGTGGGCATCGGTTTTCCTGAGCACTTTGCTAGTAAAGGGGTGAGGTGAACTTAGCCAGGCTAAGAGAGATTAAAATCCTGTTTGTTGTGAAGTTTAAAAAGAGACAAAGAAATCTGATGTTTAGGTTTTCTGTGTTGTAGGACGCAGTTTTTAAACAAGCATCCTGCTTTTCCCCACAGACTCAAGAGGCGCTCCTGGTTTTTACAGGCTCCACCCGACTTCCTTCAGATACAGAGTTGAATTGGAGAAACTTTAAAACACAGGTGACCATTGCTTCATATATTGGGATCTCTTTTTCTCTGTTACAGAGAGAGTAAAGAGAGAAGAGAGAGAGAAAAGAGAGGGGAGAGAGAGAGAGAGAGAGAGAGAGAGAGAGAGAGAGAGAGAGCCAAATTTGTTTGGATGTACCTTTTTATGCTTTGTAAAAACATAATTCTCCTAGGTGAGGTGATATGTTGTTAGAGAAGCAAAAGTTGAGGATGGTTCCTGGCAAGGTGAAGGCTTTGTTTTCTTTTATTGTTTCGCCTTAGCCGATATCTGTTGGTTCATTTTTGAATTTCTTAAGTTCCTAGCTTTACTTTTTCTTCCCATCCCCATATTTTTTATTGGAAATTCTCTGCATTTACATTTCAGATGTTATCCCTTTCCCCCAATCCTCTCCTCCTCCCCCTTCCAGCAGCCTTATTTATAATAGCCAGAAGCTGGAAAGAACCCAGATGTCCTTCAGCCAAGGAATGGATACAGAAATTGTGGTACATATACACAATGGAGTACTACTCAGCTATCATAAACAATGACTTCATGAAAATCCTAGGCAAATAGATGGAACTTAAAGCTATCTTCCTGAATGGGTAACCCAGTCACAAAAGAAGACTTATGGTATGTGAAAGGAAAAGATGATGGGGCACCAATGAAAGGAAAAGTCACTGAAAGGAAAAGTCACGGGGCACCAGTGTTGTGAAAAGATAACGTCCCGGGTTTCGGTACCAATGTTATGAAAAGATGACGTCCTGGGTTTCAGCACCAATGTTAGGGTGAAGAGAGTCGGGAGCATATGGCCCATGGAGGTGTTGCAAGACCTGGGGGCAAGGGAGATGCCTCCGAGGGGCCCATGTTGGGAATCCCTTCTTCCTGAGGGACCAGCCACACAACGGTATAGTACAGAATAGAGTTTATTCGGGTCATGGGAGAGTTAAGAGGGTGGTAGAGGCAGAGAGAGAGAGAAATAGAAGAGTAAAGGGCGGCCATGAGCACGTGGAGAGAGGGGGGGGGGAGGGAAAAAGAAGAGGAGAGGGAGGGTTGAGAGAGCAAGAGAGCCAGGAGGCAAGAGGGGCCAAGAGAGAGAGGAGGGGGAAAGCAGCCCCTTTTATAGTGTCAGGTCACTGGGGCAGAGCATACCTGGCTACTGCCAGGTAACTGAGGGGGTGGGGTTTACAGAATCCCAACAGTAGGTACTCACTGATAAGCAGATACTAGCCCAAAAAGCTCTGAATACCCAAGAAACTATCCTCAAAATTTATGAAGCTCAAAGAGAAGAAAGGCCAGAAAGTGGATGCCTCAGTCTGTCTTAGAAAAAAGATCAAAACGTTCATGGGAGGAAATAAAGGGAAAAATAGAGGAGCACGGATTGGAGAAAAGATTGTCCAGAGACTGCCTCACATGGGGATCCATCCCGTATGTGCCCAATAAACCCAAGAACTATTGCTGATGCCAAGTAGTGCTTACTGGCAAGTACCTGATAGGAATGCCTCGTCAGAGGCTCTGCCAGAACCATACTGATACAGAGGAGGATGCTTGCAGCTAACCATCAGACTGAACATGCGAGCCCTAATGAAGGAGCTAGAGATAGCTTTACTTTCATACTGAGGCAACATGTTAGAGAGCAGCAGACCTCTACCTTCCTCAGATCAGGCATAGCCTGAAGAAGCAATTATAGATTTCTCAATAATCACAGGAAGAAGGTCAGGGGTGGGAGGGGTGGGTGGGGTATTCTAGAATTGTTAGCTGAGTGTTCGTGAATTCTAAAGACAACAGACAAATGAATGGGAAAAGAATTTATTGGTGCTCAATGAAGGGGTGAAGAAGGAAGTAGATACATAAATGGCAGACTGGAAGGTTAAAGGTGCCTCTAGGGATGGAAAAGAGAAAATGGAGAAGAGCCTCCAGCAGGATCTAATGGGACCTGAAGTGAAGGAGGAACAGCTTTCTAGAGGAACAAACAGGAAACTAGAGTTTGCTCTGTTCATTAGTACTGCAAACCCTGCTTCTCTTCTTCTGCCTTGCAGGGATGCTCCCGGAGGGGGCTTACCACAGGTTTGCGAGTGGGCTTCTTCCTGTGCATGAAAGCAGCCCCAAAAAGGGAACTTCTAGCATTCTCAGTTCCCAGAAGTTTCTGCTTTGAGTTCGATAAGGGTTGTGCTGAGAAGCCTTTCTTTACCTTTGTTGAATCCCAAATGTTTTCAACCTAAGTTTTCCTCCATACAAACTCCACTTAGAAATACGACTCCAAGCTATTTGCTGAGGATTTTAAAGAAAGGCTGACATGAAGACTGTATCTGGAGCCTGGATTTTGGCCTCTCCTTAAACTTTGCTTGGGAGGCTAGCCTTTTGTTGGTCTTACTGTGGTTCAAATACAGCAATGGGGCATGCAAAAACAACCATGGGCCAGATTGGACACCCCATGATATCCCCAGCTATTAAACTCGCAGGCAGAGGAGACACACTCTTACTACAAAGGCTGAAACCTTTCCAAGACCATCTGTGTTTACTGCAGGGTGGGGCATGTGGAGTGGGGAGATGCCAGAAAGGCCACCTGTAGATCTCTGCTGATGATGAAGGGAGGGAAGGGAGTGTCTGCAAAACCACCTTTCCTCTTTCCCTCTGCTCCTTCCCAGCTTCAGCTGGTTGGATACAATTAGACCTTCCTACCCTGTAGTAGCCATTCCTTAGTGAGATCAAGGCAAGTGAGTCACCTAAGTGACAATACAAACAGTATTGTCATGCAACACTTCACAAACTCAAAGTAATGCAAAAAAAGAAAGAAAAAATCATGTCGAATAAACTGTCAGCCATTTTAAATAAAGACAAGTTCCAGCTTTGCACTTTTAAACAACTCAAATCCCTGAGCCTATTTTTGGTCATGAGTCCAATAAACTCTTACCAATAAATAAATAAATAAATAAATAAATAAATAAACAAACAAACAAACAAATAAATAAATAAACACATACATACATACATAAATACATAAATAAATAAATAAATAAATAACCAGCACCAACAACACAAAACAAAAACAAAAACAGAACAACTCCCAGTAGTTGTAGATCACCAATTTGATTTAAAAGGATTGTACAAAAATATTGTTTCTCTACATCACTGGTTTAGGGCACACTATTACATCTCATCCTTCTCTATCTCACTCTGGTATGTGGCTTCGTTCTCGTATTGTCTTCATCTGCTCCATGAAGACTCTGTGACTCAGACACATGGCACTGGTTGGCAAAGATGCCATCAGTAACAGTCCATGGTATCACGACGAGCACTGAGCCACCATTTTCCTCCATCCTAGGCACTGGCACTGGAATGACTTTGCCAAGAAAAGGGATCTCTAAAGATGAAGTAATGAAAGGCAATAGAAAGAAAGGGAGAGTAAGAGACAGAGATACACAGTAGGTGATACACATTAGGAGAAGTGACTAGGAAGATGGATGCTGTGAAGGCCACTACATGCAAGTTAGAGAATCAGGAAAGCCAGTTACATAGCTCAGCCCAGGTCCAAGTCCCTCAGAACCAGAAGGTCAGACACTTTGGAGTGTGTCTATGAATAGTGGTGGGAGACGTACTCATCCCAGAGTCCAAAGCCCAAGGATGTGGAGTTGTGAGTCCAAGAGTAGGACAGATGTCTCAGCTTGGGGGAAAGGAAAGGAAGACGACAATGAATGTAAGAGCTTTTTTTTTCCTGAGCTTTTGTTTGATTGCAGCCTTTGACTAATGGGATGAAGCTCCAATTAGTATCCCAGTAAGGACTGACAACATGCCTTCCTTATTCAGTCCACCAAATCAAATGCCAATCACATCCAGAAATGCTCTCACAGATGTAACCAGAACCAGTGTTCTGCCAGATATCTGGATATTCTTTCATCCCCTCAGATTGTCACTTACAATTGCATAACACTGTGCAGAATTGATACAGAGGCCCCCAACCCTGTTCTTCCTGGTAAACTTTCACCTACTCTGAATAAGCATGAAAAGTCAGGAACAACCCTGTCTGCTTAGCAGACATATGAATTTAGCAAGGTGAGCACGTGCCCGCACCGCAGAGGCCCATTGACATGTTGCAGGTGTGTGTTAGTTCACAAGTAAAGAGGAAAACCTGGGACTGTGGCTGTGAAAAGGAAAGCTGGACTTTTTTTTTTTTTTTTTTTTTTTTTTTTAAATAAATTTGCAGTATCTAATGACTGCACATGAATGTATCTGATTTTCCATTAACTAAATGGAGTTGCCAAAAGGAACTAATGAATACTTCATGGTTGAGTTCTGTAACTTTTTAAAGGGAGGACTGGACATGAAATAATTTCTTTTAATAAAGAGACAAAGACAAGCATCTTTGTAATTTAATGAAAGGCGCCAGATTGGAACGCTTGCTACTGCAGCCTCGCCTCCTCTCCACATGGACCCGCAGAAGGCTCTCAGTGTGGGCTTTGATGATTGATAGGCAGCGTAACTGACAGTTTGATAGCGCAAAGCTTTAGACTCCAAAGCAGGTAAACTGCAAGATAGCCCAGCTCTCCTTGTAATTACATCCTGTTGTTTGGGGGCTCTCACAAACCGTAAAGGTGTGAGCTAGGACTTTTTTCCTACTTAAGATGTCAGTGGCGTTATTGTGAAAGTCCAAGAGACTTACTTGGGGAAAAATGCTTTTGGAATGATTAGCTTCGCTCTGTTTATTCTAACTTACTCCTCACAGCTACCAGTTTTCTTTTTTGTTGTTGGTTCTGAAATGACCTGCTTCTTTCGTCTTGATGGGTACAAAACCATTTTCATTTTAAGATTCATGTTGTGTTATTTCTGCATCCTCCAGCACCAAAGGACTCTGTGGGCTCAGAGTAACTGATGGGGACCTTGAGGTGAACAGATGTCTTTACAGGTCATGCTTTTAAGACCCAGCTTCCTTAGAAGTGCAACAGACTATACACAATCTAGTAAATCTCCAGAGTTAATTGGAAACACTGGCCACGGAAGGGATTGAGAACAAATGGATCTAATGTCTTTTAGGAGCATACAATTAGAATGGGATGACTTGATTGACAGCAGTCTAATGTTATTAGCAATTATCTGCTTAAAGAAAAAGGAGGAGGGCATGTTTCTTTGAAGTCACAATCTTCATTTTTGTACTTGGTAAATTATTAACCATTCTATTAGAAAAAATAATGAGGAGCCGTAGATTAAATGGCAAAGGCGTAGTTAGTAAAAAGAAATGCCGTTTGATGGGCTTGACCTTGGGGATGAGATGGGTATGGGTTAGAAACAGATGCTTGTTTTCTTGGCTTATTTCTTTTTACCACCACATACGGTAGGTAGATATGGTTCTAAGCACAATGCGAGGACAGTAAGACTAGTCCATACCTGTCAAATTAAAGATAGTGGGAATGTAAAAGATGTCAAAGTTCAATTAAACTGGAGACATTTCTGCTGAAAGCCTAGTGTGGGCAGAATTCTGAGCTAGGGCTTTGAGGCTAAGCGGCTATAAAGTCTATTAAAGAGCTTATCTTCTGGCTGTTGAAACAAGAAGAAACATGATAAATATGGAAATCTTTTATGTGTATGTGGTGTGTGTGCACGTGTGCACGTGTACACGCTTAGGATATGTGGATGTGTGTGTGTTGGCACACGCTCAGGTGTGGTCACATGGAGGCAACAGGTTATGAGGGGTCTTTTCTCATTGTTTTTTGCCTTAAAATTTCACAGTCTTTCACCGAACCTGGTGCTCACTGATTGGCTAGATTGGCTGCCAGCAAGCCCTGGGGGATCTGTTGTCTTTGCCCCCACAGGAGCAGGGTCACAGGCATGTGCCACCATCATTTGCTCTTTGCCTGGGTGCCAGGGATCTGACAGAGAAAACACTTTTCCCGCTGAGCCATCACTCTAGCCCGCTGCAAATCTTCTTGGCTACAGTGTGTGTGGGTCACATGAAGCGATGTGTTGTGTCCTGGAGATAATTTGAGAGCAATGGTATTTTTTTTAAAGGTACAAATCATGAGGATCATCAATGAATGGTGTTTAAATGGAAAAGGGTAATTGTAGGTAACCGAGAACGATGATACAAACTCAATGAGCAGGGTATGTGCTAGAAGAAATCTCAGAGTTCAGGGGGAATATAAAAATGTCCCCGTCTCCTAGTCTATATTAGACTCCTGTGCAGTCTCCTGCTCCATCCTCTTCCCAGGTAACTTTTCTCACTGGTCATTAAATATTGGAGTTCCTCAACACTCAGTCACAAGCCACATGTTGTTCTCCATCTATGTCTGTCTGAGACTCTTGTCCAGTCCCAAGGCTTTCACATGCTAATGTTTTTGGTTTCAGCCCAGATTGCTCTCGGGCTCCAGACCTGTGCTAATGGTCCCAGCTGCTTTGTTGACACTTCTTGGATAGTACAACAAAAATTTTAAAGGCAGAGACATGAAAGTGGATTAATTTAACTTCTCTATATACTTCCTTCTTCTAAAGAGTCCTTGTTGAGGAATGGGAGCAGTGCCAGATGACAGGCAAGCCAGAGAACCGAAGGTGCTCTTTCAGGCTACCATTCATCCTAGTCCAGTATGAGCTCCTCATCAAGCACTGTTTCCACAAAAGTTCCAACTCAACCAAGCTCCCAGTGCTCCACAGTTTGTACCATACCCCTTTGACACTCGCTTCCTGCAGACAAAGTTCTTCCTTTCTTAGCCACAAACTGGTACTGGTTCACCCTCCTGGTTCATCTCTACCCTTTCCTTAGTAATCAGAATCTGACGGTTGGCTGCCCACCTCTTCCTGTCACTTAGACCATGGCTGTGGTTTCCACCTCACAGTAAACATTCTGATAAACAGTCAGGCTAATGGGGCTGGAGGGGTAGCTCAGCAGATGAGAGTACTTGCTGCTCTTGCACATGACTTGAGCTCCATTTCTAATTATGACTAGTAACCATAACTCCAGGGGCATCTCACATCCTCTTCTGGCATCTGAAGGCCCCAGGCACACATACAGCACACATACATGCATGTAGGCAAGCACTCATACACACACACACACACACACACACACACACACACACACACATATGATAAAAATGAATGTGTGCTTTTTAAAGGTCAGCTATATAACCTGAGCTGATGAAATAAAGTGAGATATATGCTGAGTGCCATTGGTGACTATTTCCTGTGGTTAAGATTGGCTGTCAAGCGCATGGTCTGCCTGTGCTAACCCAGACAAGCTGCAAGAACAGTTGCCAAATAAATATCACAAGGATGGAATCCAGGCAAAGCAACCAGATATGTGAATGCAGAGAGTACTCCTTTACTAACAAAGATCCTATGGGGGGGTGACATATGTTTATCTTCTTTCTGTCATTGCCAGATGAAGATTTTTCTGTTACTTGATGTCCAAGCTGTCTTAGTGTCCATGAGAATTTTATTCTCAACATTGCACTCCTTATTTGAATTTTTGAAAGCATTGGTTCCCTCAACTTGATGAGAGCTGTGTTTGGTTTCCTCCCAGCTGTACATCATAGGATTAAGGGAATATCTGACAGATGAGTACATGGTCTAGCTAATGGTATAGTAAGTGATTATACAATAATAATAATAATAACAATAATGACGACGATGATGATACAGAAATACAAGCACAAGCTATTTGGGCAATGCCAATGACTGTTAAGGGTGAGTTTAGGGGGAGCTTGAAGGGGGTTGATCCTGGGCCACCGGGATGGCTGATTATAGAGGGGATACATTAAGGACATCTTCATACATGGTTGCAGTAGAGAAGGGGACACACAGAAGGGAACTTAGGACAGAACTGTGCATGGCTTGAGCAGAGTCTCACGTGAATACACTGGTAATACATGCCTTTGAAAGCAACACCAAAAGACTGTGGGCTTGTCCCAAATGGGGGAAAGTCCTTGAAGATTTTGGGATGCAAGTGAGGGATAACTTCATGTCTTTATCTGATACTTAACTCTTCTGTGAGGACACCTTCACTTTGCAATTGCTAGTCATTAGAAGAATCAAAGAGCCCTGTGTTCACGATTGTACAATTATACATACAATAGGCAACGTAATTAAAAAAAAACTTTTCATTTTAAGCATTTAAAAGCATGTCTCCTTAGTTGAAATAGAAAGAATAATTGCATCCATGGTGTCTTACCTGTAGGCACATTTCGCAGCCATTCATTTTCAAATATCTGATGTCAGTAATTTAAGAGCGACTTCCAGAACATTATTCCTCTGTGTTACAATGTCGGCCACTCAATAATTTCAAATTGATTCATTGCTGTACCTAATGGAAAAAATCATTTTAAGTACTCTTCCCATTTTCCCTTAGGGAGAACGCTTGGGGAGCCTCCTGTTCAATAGTTCTCATGATGTCATGATTTGATTTTATGTGCCTCTTTGATAGCTTTTTTAGAGGTGTAGTAGGACTTTAAACATCTGATGCTAATTGGAAAAACCTGATTATTTCTGAGAGTTAGATTGCATTATCTCTCAAATACAGAGATTTCCTAAGCAACTTTTCCAATGGCTCATCTGAAAGATTTATAAGCATTTTCTAATTTTTTGCCAGTTCTGGGGCTTTTTATCAGTGGTAACATGGCACATAGTGTTTTAGAAAGACATGAAACTATGATTCTACCCTGGACATATTTACCAATTCAATATAATGGGATGCATGGCACTTATGCCTTTGCCGACTATAACATCTGCCCATTTTCTGTCAAAAGACACTGTCAGTGAGGGAAGAACTTCCCAGAGAGAAGCCATGTCATTTTTACAACTGAAGGGGTCACCTGTACCCCATTCTGGCCCCATGTCCCATGTCCTTTTCAGGCATCCCATATCAGGTTACACGATAAGGTAAGGGTCTATTTTAGCAGAAGAATCGCACACCACTCAGTGGTGTGCGTGTGTTTTCATGAGTGTGTGTATGTATGTGTGTGTGTGCATGCATGCACACATTTGTGTGTGCATGTGAAAGCCAGAGGCTGACACTGTTATCTTTCTTCAGTCACTCCCCATCTTTATACTTTGAGACAGGGTCTCTTCTTTTAGTGACCCTGAACACATCAATTGAGCATGGGTGGATGCCCAGTGAGATTCAGGGTTCTACAAGTCTCCATCCCATAAACCTTCCTATCACTGGGGGTCAAGATGCACATGGTGACACTCAGCACTTTACGCGAGGTCTCACCTGCCTCCCATTTCCTACCTCTGGACATCATAGGACCATACATACCATTATCTATAGTACTTGGCACTGTGCACAATATCAATGCATCGTTTTCTTGATGTTCCTTTGAAGATGACTATGGCGAAATCCAGTGCGTGTAATGAGTCTTGTGCTCTGCTCACTCAGATTCCTTTAAGGGTGGTTGGTTTTGGGTCTATTACCACTGTGGAAAACACCCAGTTTACTCCTAGTGTTCCCAGCCTGATTTCTTATGTTACTTGTTGTTGGATGAACATTTTTCCTCATACAGCAGAAGTTACAAAGTGGCAGGGTGACTGGAAGTAGTTAGACGACTACTTTAGTAGTATCTAACTTTAGTAGTATCTAACTTTAGATTAGTTCTCAGTCAATCTCACGTTGCTTACTCTCTAGAGTACTAACCTCCCGCTTCTCTGAATGATCCTGGCACACAGTTTAAGTGCCTGTGAGTTTGTTGTTGGCTTTCATCCCCAAATCCTCTTTAGCCTCTTGTTCTTCAGAAAAATCCTCAGTTTTTGTCTGTGTCTCATTGAAGTTTTTCCCAAAGTGCATTGTTTTATGTTCTTATAAATTGAACTCAGCACACTTAAACTGGCCGGACTCTCGAGTGTCTCTGGGTTATGCTACACTGTGGATCTATTTTTCACTGTTTATGATTTTCCACAAATAAGAATAATGTACAATATACTCTGTGCTTCAGATCATTAATAAAGATATTAAATAGTATGTGCTCTAGTTTTCACCTCCTGGCACCCAGCTTTCCCCAACTTGACTCTGGCCCTTTAACGGTTATTTTTTATTCTGTCAGTATTTTTGTCTTGTTAAAATATTACTGTAATAATTCCTAACAGAAAGTTCCTTGTAACATTTCTTCATTCTCAGCACCTTGGAGCAGAAAACCAAGATAAATGGACAGATATCCTTTTTTGTTGGGTCTGCTGGCACAAGTCTGTATTCCTAGGTGCTCTTGAGGTCAAACTGGAAGGGTAGCAAGTTCAAGGCTTGCCTGAACCACAGAGGGAACTGAAGGTGGGTGGGGTAACTTAGACTCTGCCTCCAAAAAAAAAAAAAAAATCAAAAAGAGAGTTGAGACTGTAGCTCAATGATGAATGGCTTGACTAGGATGAATAAGACCCTAGGTTTAATCATTAGGACTGAAAATAAATAAAAAGACATCTTTTTCCTGTCCCAGCATCTGGATGCTTTCAAAAGTGTTGTTTGTTTGTAATAGCATTTATTGGACGAGTATTATTTTAATAATAACTGATACTTAACACAGCTTTGAACTACCCTGGTTATTATACACAAAACAACTCACTCAATATTTATAGCAAGTCTATGCAGGAGATTTAACTATTTTCCTCGTCTTGCAGAGCAAAAGGCTGAGGCACAAAAGGAGCTGGTAATTGCTGCATTGTGTAGTAGGCAGTGGATCTGGGGCTCTCATCCAGCCGGTTGTCTTTGGAATCTGGGTTCTTAATCAATACTGAACTCAAACCAGGTCACCTCAGGTGAGGGTGGGTGAAACAAACCAGAAAGGAAAGAGTCCTACACTGAGACGATCAAGGCAAAATGAGCTTTCAGTGAGCAGCCAGTCTCTCCTTCCCTCCCCTCTTGTCTTCAGCTGGTTAGTGAGGACCTTCTGCCTTCTCAGCATTTCTCCTCTACACCCCATCGCCATAACCTGGATTTAGTGCATACGTATCACATGGCCAGGTCTCTGTAAGGGTTTCCCACACTCAGGTCCTCTATTTTCCACAACACACACTATGTAGCCTTGTAACAATAGGACAGTGATCTCATAGCTTCCCTTTTTAGAGCCCCTGAATAGGTCCCATGAATAATGTCAAATTCTTCAGCAGCTGTCCACGGCCACCTTTCCCTCACTTCCCACTTTGTCTTCTGAGTTTCACATCCCATGGCGTTTCCCCTAAACTTACTTGCGTTTAATCCTTTACAGTATCTGACTATCTGAGGCAGCTATGCTCCTTTCTCTCTTTACAGTGTTCTGAATGGGAAGGCTGGGAGCTCACTCAAGCACCAGTTGCGAGCGGGAGCTACCTACACATAATATAAGACTAAGGAGGAGGAAAGGTCATTTTCCCCAAAGAAAACCAAGATTCCGTTTGCAGAATCGGAGTAAATGTTAATCAAGGAAAGCCAGAAGATTCTTATCTTGTATAAAACATTCAGAGGGCAGGGGCCCTGTAATTGATGTCATATAGAACTCTTTACTTGAAAGTCTGCAATTACCAAAACTCATTTATAATTTTGACTAAGCTCTTCTTTTGAATAATTTTGAATAACCTCTCATATCCAGGAACTTGAATCTTGCTTGATATATAGAGCATGTGATGTGGGAAGAGGTTAGGTGATTGAAAATCATTAAAAACGTCTGCAAGGAAGGCATGTGAATTTCTCTGCAACAGAACGTCTTTGAAGCAGTGCATTATTCATATAGAACATTACGACTCAGGGAAGATTCCAAAATTCACTCCTTAGCCAAGAACAGGGATGCTCCCTGCTTATGGGCTTAAGAACTTATCGTTCTCAGACAAGTGTCCTAACAGAGTGAGATTTGCTGTGAAGCTGGGCTAGGCAGACATGGAGGCTGGCTGAACGGTGTCATTTATTGTCGGTGCATGTCTGTCCTCGTTTCTACCAGTTTTGTTGACAAATTAAGGAAGAGCTGAAACTCACTGAATCTATCCAATCTTGCCTCCTTTGAGCTAGACTCAGGGTGAGTCTTGTTTTGTTTACCTTAGTGGGGTTTATAGACTAATGTAAAGAAGCCAGGACTTTATTCTGACTGACGTTGAATAAAAAAAAAAAAAAAAAAGATGAAGATCAAAAAGATGTGGGCACCACACTTGCGCTCATGTGACGTACTTCTTTTTTCTTTAACAGTTTGATAAGATTTTATTAAAATACACATTTCATACAATCACTCTCCCAAGTTATATGAACATTTCCATAACTCTCAAATATCTCCTCTGTGACATTGCAGTCTATGTGGTGCTTCGATTCACCTCCTGAAACATTGAGTACACTATTGTTTCTACAGTGAATTGTTAAATTTTTTATTAGATACTCTGTATTTACATTTGAGATGTTATCCCTTTATCCTGCCCTGATCCCATCCCCCTCCCCCTCCATTTGCCTTCACAAAGGTGCACTCTCTCTTGATTCCCCTCTCCACCCCATTGCCTTGTCATTCCCCTACATTGGGAAAACATGACTCCTTAGAACAAAAGCCTCTTCTCACACTGATGCCAGACACTGCTGTCTTCACCTACATATGCATCTGGATCAATAGGTCTCTCAAAGTGCACACAGAGGCTGGTGCTTAGTCCATGTGAGTTTTGAGGGGTACGTGATGTACTTCTAAGGAGTCAATATTCTGATTCCTGACCATGTCTTGAACACTGACTTTCTCTGTACTGGCTTCCTTCACATTGACTGTTAAATGAGACTAATGAGTGTTCCCGAAGCTATTAGCATCTCACCCCTAACTTCTTAATACAGTCTACATCCTAGGCCTAAGTATCAGTGGGATATTGAGAACGAAGAAACCCTAAAGTAGAGTGGGAAATTACCCAATACTCCTGAGGATCAAAGAGTGACTACTCAGCCTAGGTTTAAAAGCCTTCAAGGGTTTTATATTTGCTTGTTGTTTTATGCTCTTGTGGAAAAATATTTTTCCTTGTAATGCAGCACATGACCCTAAGCTGAAATAACTTAATTCCATCTCTCTTCTCAGAGGTATGGTCTTTAATATATAATAGTGTTTGCTAATGATATTCTACATATGAAGGCAAGACACCTGCTTCTGTACATTGTTGATGGTGCTGGCCTATTGCTAGCACCATGAAGACTGACTGTCAAGAGTAGACACACGGAGGCTTTATTTTAGTGGTATCCTTACGAATGATAGTTTTTATATTCCAAGCAAATAAACTGAAATAGGCTGTTGCATTTGTGTCTGTTCAAATGAAATAATTTCCTTTGAGTTAGTACATGGAAGTGAAGACAGCCATGAAAATTATTTAATAATTACTTTTGTTTACTGGTTGTCAGGTCACAATATTACTGGAAGGATATTTTTCTAATATCCTTCTATTAATGTGCTTTCTAGCACACTGAAGAAAAATCTAAGCTAATAAAATACTTTCTTTGGGTCTCTGTTTCTGTTTTAAATGGCATCGTACTGTAAAGCCACAGTCTCCTTATTAGTGAAAGGGTAATAATTTAAACACAACAAAGATAAAAATATTCTCCTATTTCACTGCCCCAAGATTATACTTTCACTTCATTCTATTCTTCAGATGCTAGAAACCCAAATCAAGCTGCCAGTGGGATTCTTTCTCTGTGGCCTGAGAAGGCATCTCTTTCTGGCATGCAGATGCTCATATTTTCCTGTCCCCACACAACAGCCTCTTGCTATGACTGTGTGTCTGGATTCAACTTTCCCATTTTTATAGAGACACTGCTTTTAGTGACTAGTGTTTACCCTAATAATGACTCATTTTCAGGGCCAGGGAGATAGTTTATTTGGAAAGTGTTTTCAGTACAAACACGAAGATTTAGTTTCAGTTCCTAGAAACCCACTTGAAAAGCCAGGCATGATAACATGAACTTACAATCCCACTGCTGTGGAGACAGATAGAAGGATCTCTAGGATTGTTGTCAGCCAGCCCAGCTCAATCACTGAGCTGCAGAAGCCAGTCAGAACCTGTGGCAAAAATGCATATTCTGAGGAACAGTACCGAGGGTGCCATCTACAGATGTAAATGGGCACCTTCCCATACATAAAACACATGTGTACACACACACACACACACACACACACACACACACACACACACACACTCACTCACAACATTATTTTCAAATAAGTCCACCTTCTGAGGTGCTAAAGATTGGGGCTTTGGCATCCAAATTTGGTGAGTCATTTTGTAATAAAAAAGCATATCTTAGAATCAATTTCTAGGCTTTGGAATTTACAACATCTAGAATTTGAATACAGAGCTGACTGATTAAAAATTGTGTGCATATTTGATAAATCTTACCAAGTTATGAACCACAAATATTGCATTATAAATATCTTAAGCAGTGGGTGAAGATGGCTTCTCCCTTAATTCTCACTACACAGTGAGATTCAGTACTTGCTCCTTGACAAACTCATAAATGGGAATGAATGTTGATGTTTAAATTCACATATTTGCATCCATCTGTGAAGCTGAATATCTTTTTATATTACTAAATATGTATTTTAAAAAAGAAATATGGTTGAACTAAGACAATACCTTATAAGTTGTTTCTACTTAAGTTACATATGATAGGCTATCTTCCACATTATGCGGTATTTTCCTACAGGAAAGTTATATGGCTCCATTTTATTCCATCTCTATCAAAATTTATTTAATGAATTCCTTATTATATATTTACATTGTTTCCAATATGTTTGCTTCTAAAAGAATGCCAAGGTAACTAGAGATAAATCGTTGTGTGCAACTAAAATAGAAACTTTTCTTTTTTAAAGTATACTTTTGAAGCTGAATTAGTAACTAAAAACTCATATTACTATTCTATATTTTGACCTCCTGTGGCCTGCATAACTGTAGTTGCCTATGATGCCAAGAAATCTATTTCTCAGAATTTTAGGTTAGATTCTGGCTGGTTTTTGTGTTCTAATGCCCAGCTTTTCTTTAATGAAATTAAGTTATCTTTGAAATCAACAGAACCATAGACTTCACCACATAGCATGCACGAATGACATGATTCTGGCACGGCAATGTAGTTTGGGGGAGTTAGAGACTTATGTCTCTCAACATAAAGCATACCGCCTTAGTAGGATTAAAGATAATTTAAAAATACTCAAGGAACACTTGAAATGCATTAACTCATTTAATCTTTTCAACAACGATAGGAGTAGTAAGGAGGTGGGAATAGGGATGCTGTAATAGGCAGGAGTAGTAAGGAGGTGGGAATAGGAATGCTGTAATAGGCAGGAGTAGTAAGAAGGTGGGAATAGGAATGCTGTAATAGGCAGGAGTAGTAAGGAGGTGGGAGTAGGGATGCTATAATAGGAGCTATTGTAGAAATACTGTGTAACAAGGAATTCAAATGTCAGGGATTCTGAACAAGAAACATACAGTGTTGTTTTGCTTGTGGATTTACATTGCCTACAGCTCTGACCTGTTTGGCTAGGACAAGTTGAGCCTGAACTAGATCCATATGGTAGGTAGGTCTAGATTTATTCTAAATTGAACACTTCACACTGGACCACTTGCTGCCTGAGAATGATTCTCTATGAAGAAGAGCAGAATGCAGGAGGCCAGCACCTCTAAGGCTGCCATTTATATTTTATTGTGCCAAGCATGTTTTGAGAGAGGTAAGTTTCACTTACACTGGAAAAAAATTGTCAACTACTGTATATGATTCTACTACAAGAGAATAAATATTGGAACTTGCAAAAGATATCTTCGAGAAACTGGATGTGATGCTGCCAATTTTTCATACAGGGTTCAGAGATTTTATTTTGTTGTTAACATTGATTAAGGTTCTATCCTATTAAAAAGTTCCATTAAAATTATTTCAAAAGATAATTTAATTTTGAGATGATTAGTTAGAACCTCAAGAGGAGTGAAACATTTGAAAGAGAAGGCCAACTCATACTCTGATTTTAAATGAGACATTTATACAAATAATCTCATAGCTGGCTAGTCCTATGATGATAAAGTTCAAAAGTCAGGTGCAGGTGATTGCATAGAGAGACTTACATGCAATAATGAGATTTTCTTAAACTTTAGGGTGGAAGGTGGAGATGGGAGGGGTTGGGTATCACCAAGAATTCTAGGATAGTCTGGAATTCTTGCTATTGAGCCTTGAATGTTCATGGTTGATCAGAGGGTTGCTCTGGTTATTTGAAACCAAAGTATAAAAGAAATGTTCTAATCAATAAATTAGGAAGAATGTAGTTTGCAGAGATATTACAGATACTATTATAAAAAATGTTAGAGGAGACTATTGGACTATTGGTGTGCCACAGTTAGAGAAAAACAGATTAATGTGTTTGTTAAGCCTTCTGTCCTTCAACAAACTGAACAATCTGGAGTGTCAAATCGAAAATGTAAAAGCTAAAAAATCTGCTATTAAGCAAAGAAATTATAAAAATAAAATGTGAGACAGTGAGACTCCTGGCAGAGAAATCTGAAGATTCATTTAGTCTTTGAATATGAAGTTCGAGAAACAATCATAATAATATAGTTCACAGAAAGAAACTCATTTAGGGTCATTGATTTTACAAACAGAAGAAATTTCCCTATTTGTGAAGATAGGAAACAATAGGTAATTGTCAGTTTTTATATGAAAAATTATATCTGCTTGATTGTTTTGGGCGATCATGTTGCATTTAGTGCATTATTTTGACCAAAGTTACCTGACATATTGTTTTAATAGTGGAAAAAAATCTGTCAAGGCTGAGATTGAATTGGATTCCATGAAGCTTAGCTCAGAAACAGACAGGTTTTTTTTTTTAATGGAAACATTATTTTACCTTTAATGATATAGATGTTTGAATTAATTTTTTCCAACAACTTGCTAAGATTTTTATAGCCTGTGTGAGTGTAATAGAGAATGAAATTGGTAAGCAATGGTACCAGTAAACTCATTATAATGTAAAAGAATTTCACCACAGGGAAAAACTTCAGGGTACAGCTGAGATTAACAGTTTCCACATCAGTTTGATATGTTCTAATGTGTTAATAAGGATACAAAACACAACAAAATGAATGGAGACAGTGATATAATAATTTAGGCTCTTGATTCGTGTTATGGGAAAATTGTGAGATTCTTTTCTGATGAGATACATGTCTAAATTCTAGTTCACATGTGTTTGCCAGATCATTCATTATGACAAAATTCCTTTTAAAAACACTGTTTTGTGTTTATACAGAAACAAACTAAAATTTAGTCTTCTAAGGGCATGGATTTTAGCTTGTTCTGTTTATTAACAAGTTACCAATTGTGTTTGAGATTTATTTTCCATTTTGTAAAATGTGGGAATAATAGTAATTGCAAAAGTTGTGATAAAGGGACTGGGGACAGCTCTGAAAAGGATCCACCATGCCAGGATGGAAATCTGAGGTTAGATCTCTAACACTCACATAAAGAACCAGGTACACATTCACTAGAAACCTTACTGCTCTGTGTGTGTGTGGGGGGGGGGGGGGGGAGATAGTTAGATTCCTAGAGCACACTTGCCAGCTAACTTTATCAAACTGATGAGCTCCAGGTTCAGTAAAAAACACTCAACAAAAAGAAGGAAGAGGAGGAGGAGGAGAAAGAGAAGATTGGTATGGTACAACATATCTTTAATCCTAGCATTAGGGAGGCAAAGCAAGTGGATCTCTGGGAGTTTAAGGCCAGCTTGGGCTATGTAGCAAGTCCCAGGATAGCCAGGGCTGTACAATGACGTTCTGTGTCTTTGTCACAGATATATATAACAGAATGATTAAGAAGACATCCAGCACTAAATTTTGGCCTTCACATGTATGCATACTTACATGCATATGTATCTGAATATGCATGCACAGAGTTATGATAGGATGAAATGAAGTAGTTTTATGTGATGAAAAAATAAATGTCACTGTATGGTACAGAATGTCATTCATAACATAATTGTTAAATATATAACTACCTCACACTAAAATCCAATGAACTAGTTTCCAGCAGAAATAGGACTTTAAGAAGCATTTTTCTTATTTAAAATGTACAAAGACAGATAATGATGTAACATTATCAATCACGTGCTTAGTAAAACACTGAGTTTAAGCCACAGCACACAAGAAAGCAAAGGTATAGACTTCCATTACTTTTGAATTGATAAAACATGTCAAAGATATTGTGTTCAAGAATTAATTGGCATGACTGGTGACATGCAACTGGCCTTGCAGTTACCAATGCAGTATCAAACTGAGAAGAAGACCGCATCCCTGTGGATGCCAGAAGGTAGGCAAGGTTACCATGTTCTGTACAACTCTGATTATTTAAATCAGTTAACTATCATCCTTATGATCATCCTTTGCAAAGCTTGTTTATACAATTCTCAAGGTTGATAAGAGTCTAACACTGTCTTCAGTGGATACCTTCTGTTAATTGGGTAGCAAGGTGGGTGGTACCTAAGACTCTGCAAGTCTACGTCTTGCTTTCAGCCAAATAGAGGAAAAGCAGGGAACTCATTGACATTTGTCTAATTATTTTTAACTCAACAATTCTTCATATATTGGGGAAACATCTTCCGGTGTCCACACTCCAGAGGAAGTACCCCAAGAGGAAGCAAAGTGAGAGCTGCAATAAAACAATATGTTTTTATTGCTAACAAGTAATGGTTTTACATATTTATGGAGCACAGGGTGATACCTCAATATATAAATTTAGCGTATTCAGATCAATTCAGGGTATTTAATGTCTTACATATCTTTTATTTTAAACCATTTTAAATTAAAACTACATTCTAAATTAATAACTACATCACTTTCCCCTTTCCATTTCCACCTGCCATCTCTCTAATGCCTTCATGTTCCCCACACTCAAATTGTTAGCTTTTTTCTTTGATTATTATTGTTCCAAATTTATTCTTATTATTTTTTGTGTCTTCAAACCAAGATACAAAGTCCACTGTACACTTGAGGAAAGAATCTTGAAATTCTTGTGGATGCCCGTTACATTTATAATTATTCTGTGGGACATGTGATTTGGTCTGCACCTTCTGATTCACTGTCATTTTGACAGGTGATTGGTAAGTACAGTGAGATTTAGGTTCGAAAGGGCTTTGAGAATATACAGAGCTGATGAAAGTGAGCTCTTAGGCAACAAGAAATTCAAAGGCAGACAGGAAACAGGAAATTTAAAGGAGTTCTAATATGATAAAAGATTGAAGAAGTAGGAGATTCTGTATTCATTTGCAGATGCTTGGTATCACAGCTTTAATAAGACAAAAACACCACCTTAACAATGACCCACAAGTTAAACTAGAAACAGAGGATCAGTGTAACCCTTGAAAAAAGGTACAGTCCTCACATCTAAGAAAGGGGCTGGGGTTATCTGTCATCAATAGGGTGGTGCTACCAAGATGTCCATAGAAATGACTTAAGTAGGGGAGAAAACCTATATTTCAAATATCTTTTAAAAACAGATTAAATACCTATTAGCCTTGATAATTAATAGTGATTGGACTTTCCAAATATATCAGTTGTTGTTGTCCTTATTGGGTTTTTTGTTTGTTTGACTGTTTTTTCTTTCTTCCCATTTGGATCTGGATTCTATGATTAGGAATCCATTACTTGGCATGTTCTGAAATTCTTTCAGGTTCTGGCTTTTTTTTTTTATGATTGTACTTTCAGGGGCAGAGGTGGAGGTGGGTGGGAGGAGAGCTGCTGACCTGCTCCTCTGCTGAGAATGATGGAGGAAGGACTAAGACACGTGTAGGCTCTACATTGCAAAATCTTTTGATATTAAAAAGTATGCAGCTATAATCAGAGTGGAGAAGTCTGGGAAAGTCTGGAAAGTGAAAATTAGCCACGCCCAACTAGAAAAGTTCAGTGGTACAAGAATGCAAAATACTGTAGCTAATTTTGTTATGGGTTTTTTGTTGTTGTTGTTGTTGTTGCTTTGTTTGTTTGTTTTCTTTCGGGGCTAGGGTATTATCTAGGCTGGCCTCCAACTCTCAGTTCACCAGTATGATCATCCAGAGTCTCAGGGGGATCCAGTACTGGGATTATGCCTAGCTGAGGGCAATGATGTGATTTCAAACCCCTTCTTCTCAAGTTGACTTACATGTGACACAAAGAGAGAACAAGAATGAAGAAAAAAAGCAAAAATGGTTCGAAGTGAAAAATGTATACACATTTTAGTCTATAAGGACATGGATTTCATAAACAGACTGATGTTGAGAGGCAGATGGAGCAAAGATATGCGTAATGAAAATGTAGACTCCAGCTTCTGCTGGGGCTGACTCCAACATATTGGCTTTTTCTGCAACTGCTTTCCTCTGCAGGCAAGAGAAGCTTGTCTAGGACTTTGTTCGCAGGTCTGGTAGCAGAGATTTAGTGCATAAAGGTGTCCAGTGGGAGGCAAGATCTATTTTTGTGGTGGTAAAGCATTATTGTTGGCATGCCCTAATTGTGTTTGCAGGAAAATTGAAGGCCATTACAAGAGTGGGAAATCAGCTGAACGATCATAAATAATTGGTCAAATGAGAGACTGTGCAGCCCAGTTGGCAACATCATTTTCATGATCATTGGTACTTAGGGAGTACCTACTGGGTACCTAGCATGAAGAAAGCCAAGGCCGTGACTGGGAGAACATTAAGGCCTGATTTCCTCGGGGTTGTATTGTTCTTGGCTCCTGAATACCTGGTTTCTTTGTGTCCACTACTATTGCAGAAATAACCTTCAAGACTACAGGTCCACCCCTGCATCTGTCTTTTATCCCTAGCCATCTGAAAAGTTTAATCCCTCACCCTCCCCTGCCACTAGCATGTAGCTTCCCCGTGAGGCTATTTCTGCCTTCAGTCTGTAGGGAGGCAAGGCACTGAGGATCACCCCTGGGAAGCCTCAGTCTTTGAGCATCTGACCTTGAGTTTTTGTCCAGGAAATAAGAACTACTACATACTTACCTTTAGCTTTGGTTCAGCACAAAGCGGAACCTCCAACCTAACAGCCATTATCTACCTGTTCCTGTATCTTACCTCACATTCAATCTGTCCATAAATCCTATTCTATTACACAGACTCTATTCACCTCCCCCTTCCTCACACTCCTGCTGCCTCTCCCAGAGTTTAAGCTCATTCCCTTACTCAACCTATTTTTGTCCATCTCAGGGTTACTTAATAACCTAGGCTTTCACTTTTACTCCAATTCCATATGGATGTTCTTCTCTCTCTCTTTCTCTCTCTCTCTCTCTCTCTCTCTCTCTCTCTCTCTCTCTCTCTCTCTCTCTCTCTCTCTCTCTCTCTCTCTCTGAGTAAGGTTAGAGATTGGACCCCAGGTCTTACAGGTGTTTGGAAGGTGCTCTACTAACTCCCAGACACAGGCAGTAGGGAAAGAATAGTGGTGGCTACAGACTTCAGTCATTGAGCCATCTGGCCCCAGTTCTTCCCAGGTGAGGTTCCTGATGCTGTAAACGCAATGTGGAGCCATCTTGGCTGTGTGTTCTCCAAATTCCTTTTTCAAGAGTTCATTATTTCTGTGTTATATCTCTCTTTATTTTTGCATAATATATTATATGAAATATTATGGATAATATATAAAATATTATAGAAATATATGGCCTAAAAAGTAACCCCAGATGAAGGGAAATGGGAACAGCCTTCTCACATTCAAAGATGGTAGATGTATGGCAATGCAGTATACATCCTGGACACTGTGAAGCTATCCTGTTGATTCTCAGCGAGGAGAAAAAAGAGAAAGACAAGTCTTTGTCATTTGAGGTCCTTGTTATTCACTACAGCAGCCGGGTTCTGTTTCATTCAAGGATCATGTACATTTTTAACTACTAACTGGGAACTAAACTTTTCAATACATCCTAACCAGCTTTCACATATGTTCACTCATTTGACCCCCACTGTAACATATGCATTCATCATTCCTACTGTGCCAACAGATAAGAAGATCTGGGAGACGATAACTTGGCTGCAGTTTCTCGAGTAGGAAGTAGTGGGTTTTAGATTTGAAGTAACCCTCTCCCTATGTGTGCAGCTTGAGCTCTCCTGCTGGGAGTGGAAAGCAAGACTGTGAGAAAGGATGCAGAGAGGCAGAGAAGGAGCTATCAGCAGGAGCTGCTTTGACAACCAAAAAGGACAGAAAAAAAGGACAGCTCAATAAACTACATTTTCTGTAATCAGGTTGTAGATATGAATAGCACATGTGCATTCTTTAATCTTGAACAAACATACAAACATACCCATACTCTGCAGCAATATAAATGACTCTGCCAACTTGCTTTGCTGAAGTTTTGGAGTGCATGCTCTTATGAATATATGTGTGTGCAATAGTACGTCTTTTGGTGCAATTGGGCATCTTGCAATTCAGTATGCACTTTTCATTCAGATGGAAAATGCCACAAAAGCCCCTTATAATACTCACTTTAGGTTAGGAAGTACAAGTGCAGGAATTGATGTAAAATCTTTTTGAAAAGGCAGTTCAGAAGATTGTGGAAAATATTATAACTGATATCATCCATACTGTCAGAAGAGTCACATAATCCGAGTTAATCCTAAAGGATCCCAGCTAATCCTAAAGGCAAAAACTGTTATCCTTTTGTAGATAAGGACACCAAGGCACAGAAAAGTTAAAAGGTTTTCTAAAGGTCACACAGTAGAGAACCTTTCTACCCAAGTAGACAGAGGATGAGGGGTACCCTTTTCTCTGAATGAACTTTTTGTATCAATTTCTATTTTATTTACTCTTTTTTTTCTACAGAAAAAGAAAGGGAAGATATCTTAATTATGATAAAGTAGTAGGTCAAACTTGTTCTGACCATTTTTTTTTTGGGAAGATGTAAAAGCTGTCTGACTATGTTTCGGGTCAATGAAACCTAGGCGGCGAGGCGATGTTTGGAAGTTGCAAGTTATATGTGAGAGATACAAGGAGAACCAAAGTCAAGTGTGAAATGAAATACTGAAAAGGGAAAAGTTGACTCCCTTCTGAGAGGGCAGCTTTTTCTTTGCTGTGCCTAATTAAAAATCTAGAGCAGGAGCAGAGCTGAGAGTTGAGGAGTGGAGGCTTGTCAGCACTGAAAGTCACACCAAGGGAGAAAAAAAATCACAAGATCCAGCCTGTCCTGGAAGAACCAGAGCTCACATTTCAGGCTTCCTGTTTCTTCCTCCTGGGTTCTCATAAATCTATCCTGGTGTGTGAATGGGATTTACATTCGGCTACAGCAAGAGATTTTCTCCAGGTGTACTTTTAGGTAAGAACTCTGAATAGTAATCCTAACCTTTTTCCTTCTATTTTTTTTAAACTGTTTCATTCTGACTGTGTACAGAGTACTTCCAGAGAGTCTGGAATTTTAAGAGTTTTTACTGAACACTTGTGATGAGATGAGTAGGAGGTGTGTGTGTGTGTGTGTGTGTGTGTCTGTTGTATATATGTTTGTATGTGTATGTATGTGTGCACAGATGCTTGTGTCTCTGTGTGTTTATGTGCATGTTTGCGTGTATTTATGTGTGTATATGTCTGTGTATAAGTGTGTATATGAATGTGAACATTTGGGTGTGTTTTACAGCATTATGTCAGCCAGAAACAGTTTGAGATAAGACACTGTTGGCAGGAAACTTTGGCTCAGTGGGCCAAACCTGTTCACTACATGTTTTCTGCTTTTGTATTTTAGCTCATCCAGACATTAATAGAACCTGCCACTTGTGGAGCAGGTAATTAAAAACAATAGTTGGTGCTCAGTACACAAGATTTTCTTGGACTGACTTATGTATCTAAATATACTATAAAATTTTACATTTTCTACCCATAAGCCTTAAGTCAGTGTCACCAAAGCCCAGAGTAAGAAAGGAAGCAGATAGAAAATGACTACATGCAAATTACCCATGGCACTGAGAAGAATCTGGGGAAAGTCATCTTGTAAAATTCTTCTGTAGCTAAACATATGTACATTGCCATTTCTGTAAGTTTATTTTATGAAAGTAAAAGACTATTGATTTAAAACTTTGCAGTTTGGAACATTTGGGGATTTATGGGCTTCTTGAACATGCACACAATTATTAAATATATTTATAAGCCCCATGAGTTCCTGAAGCAGCATCAAGTATAATGTCATTAACCGACCTGTTTTTCAAACAAATCTGAATGATTATATCTTAGAGTCCTTCTCATTAATAGGTTAAGTTGAAAGTATCATTAAATTTACAAGTTTATTAAATATGCCTGTCAAGCATCATAGTTAAGTCTAACCTGCCTTAAATATCCCAAGAACAGTTACATTAGCCTAGGGGTGGACCAAATCACCTAACACAATACTCATTTCATACTAAAGTGTTGAATGTTTCATGAATTGATTGCTTATCTGTATTCACCCAACACTAGAAAACACTCTAGAGTAGCAGTTGTTCCTCTAAGGATCCTGACTGAGTGGAGAGTGGGGAGCTGTGAAGGGTGGCTGGCTGCCTCCCACTGCCACTGACAGGGACAGATATGCTGCATATTGCTAGCCCTAGAACGTATTAAAATAAGAAATGTGGAGAACGGCTCCCAGTGAGTGTATGCTTCTGTCTTGGCATTGTAAAGTTGTACAGTAAGACAATAGCAAACATTTCATGAAACCATATTTCAGTCCTCTAGAAGTGGGAGACAGTTTGGACCACTAAGCTGAATCTGAGGAGAAAGACTTGCCATAGGTTTGGGCAGCAGCAGGTAGGGATTATTGCAGGCCACCTAAGAGCGGCCAGGCATGCTTTTCTAATGTTCCTCGTCTGTTCTGTCACCCAATTTCATACAGTAAAAACCGAGGTTTAGAAGCCTGTCTTCTTCCAACGCTCCCTAATTTTTATACTCTCATTTTTTCAAAGGACCACACTTCCATCCACAAGTTCCTAATAAGCTGAACTGTATACAAACTGAGCTCTTTCTGCCTCTTTCTTTTTTATGTCCCATGTGACCTGGAGCCTGTTTTATTTTATTTTATCTTATTTTTTATGTGTATACGTACACTGTAGCTGTGTTCAGACACACCAGAAGAGGGCATCAGATCTCATTACAGATGGTTGTGAGCCACCATGTGGTTGCTGGGAATTAAACTCAGGACCTCTGGAAGAGCAGTCAGTGCTTTTAACCACTGAGCCATCCCTCCAGCCCAATTTTTATACTCTTACTTGTGTAGCTCTCATTCTAACTCTTAGCATCCTTTGCAGAGAATGTAAACACATGTCTTCTTATCTTACTTCTCATTTGTGGAGGTTTAATTTGGTCAACCACTATATATGGAGTCTGTTAAGCATTGTATTAACGAGTTTAGTCTTCTCCCAAATGCTGTAGACAGGCGGCTTGAACAGGAGGGATTGGCTGTCTCATGGTTCTGGAGGCTGAAACTCTATGACCAGGTTACTAACGTGGTAGGTCAGGCTCTAGGGTGCAGATGGCCGGCATCTTACCTTAGGCTCCTACAGTCTCTTCTTCCCATGAGAAGAGACGGAGTTGTCTCTTCCTTTTCTTAGAAAGATACTAATCCCATCACGAGGGAACCACTCTCAAAACCTCATCCAAATATAATTACATGACATAACCAAATTATCCAAAATATTAGCCCCAATCCAATCAAACTCTGGGTGGTGCTTTGACATGGGAATTAGGGCAGGGGTATAATTGAATGCATACTAAGTACTTTCAAATGGCTCAATCTAACAGTTTTCTATAAAATTAGTACAGAAACAATAAGGTGAAAGTAGTAGAAAATCTGATAATCAGATAGTTTGTTCACCCTGAGGTAGGTTGTCATTCCATTTTATACTTTTGCATGAACACATACACCTTCCTGGCTCCTGCCATATGCGTGTTGCTCTGACCTGCTTCTTGCACTTGCCACTAATCCTGGGACAGTTTGACTTGTCACTGGTGCCACAGAAAACATTTTAAATGGCACGTTTCTGGCACACATATGCTTTTATGTGCATCTCCTACTTTTAAAACTACAGATTCAGAGAAATTGAGTTGTTAGGAAAGCGGGCATGGGCTTTTCAGTCACAGCATCTTAAAACTTCACACCAAACTTTATTATAAATGGATTCTTAGAAACTTATAATTTCTACTTTATTACTTGTTTTTACTTAATTTTTTAGTAATCTGAGAAGTCAAATACTCTATCTAATTGCTAGTAGCAATACCTTCTCTTATCTTTGTCCCAGATCATATCCCATTCCAAATAAGTCTTCAGTATCTTTCTAGATTTTTCTACAAATGTAACTTTCATTGTATTGCTTTCATCGAGAACCCTGTATTTTCCAGTGTGCCCTAGGTCTAAGGAAAGTTCCATCAGCCCTTCTGTAATCTTTTAAAAAATGGTTATTTTTATGTGTATGTGTACCTGATTATGTGCCTGAGCCTCTCATATGCAGGAGCTCTAGGGGGTCAGAAGAGACATTGGTACTGTCCTTAGGAACTGAAGTTACAGATATGTGAGCTACTCCGTGTGTGCTAGGGAACAGAGTCAGGCCCTCTGCAAGAACTGTACATGTTTTTAACTGCTGATCTATCACCTCTCCACCCCTACACCTCCATCTCTTTTTTCCAGTCTTCTCTAGTCTCCCCTTGAGTAACAATAAGCTTCCTGTTCTTTAAGTCACCCTTCACATGCCTGTTTCTCTGTCTGAAATTATTTTGTCCACTTGGTTTTCAGCATCCACCAAAGTTGTTTAATGAGGAGCTACAGGGTAGATGGGGATGTTCCGATCAAGGAATTGGGGGTGATGCCTTGATAGCACTGAGGTAGGGTTTCCTTGGTATTGTCCCATGGAGACGTGGGATGGCCCTTCATATGACAAACAGACTTCCATGTTCTTTAAACCTCTGAAGTCCTGACAACTCTCTTGACAATGATTTCTTCTAAAGCAGCTTTCACACAGTCTTCAGTGATTGCCCTGGCTGACTGTCCATAATGCAAACAGATATTCTTTTGATCCTCGTTGCCTGATTTTGTCCCTTCAAACAGTTCTTAAAGTCATCTAAACCTGTAACACCCACATTTGCATGTCTAGAATGGTGCTGTTTCTTTGTTGTAGCAGCTCTTATCTTCAAGTATCATCTGCATATTTTTCATTAAATATTGGGTGTTGAATTGCTTTTGAGAACACAAATTTACATTGGCAGTCTATAAAAGAATACCACAGAGAAAGGCCAAGTCCTGAGTATGGAGGCCTCTGAGCTCATGATTGTATAGGAAAACAAAGTTAACAGTGAGACTGCATTCATTGGCTGAGACTATGTGGATTGCTACTTATAATCTATATGCCTCAAAATACTCAAGATGGAAAATGATTCATTTCATTCTATATGCTTTGATAGACTATTTAGAGTATTATATTTACATAGTTTTAAGTAAACCATCATAGGGAGAGACATTTTCCAAGTTAAGAGTTTGGTAAAGCATTATTCAAAGTGGCACATTTGGTATAAACCAAGTTTTTATTTGTAACTTAAATAGTTCAAGTATCACCTCTGTTTGCTGTTACTGTGGTAAAACACATGACAAAAGAATGTGAGGAGAGAGGGGTTTGCTTCAGTTCAAAATTATGGTCTGCCATAGCTGGAAAGTCTTAGTGGCAGGAACTTGAAGAAGGTTCACACACACACACACACACACACACACACACACACACACACACACACACACGATGAATGCATGCACACTTACACTTGTGCATCCATCTCTTTTATAGGATTTGTACCAATTTGTATTTGTTGAATAACTGAGGGGACTTTAAAATAAACTACAGATATGATCATTATGAAATGCTGCAGAAAGCAAGGAATGAGGGTGATCTTAAGCTATTTGTGGAAATTTTACCTTAAAAAGCTGTAGAGGGGGCTGGATAGATGGTGTACTGGCTTGTTTTGTGTCAACTTGACACAAGCTGAAGTTATCACAGAGAAAGAAGCCTCAATTGAGGAAATGCCTCCATGAGATCCATCTGTAAGGCATTTTCTCAACTAGTGATCAAGGGGGAAGGGCCCAGCCCATTGTGGGTGGTGCCATCCCTGGGCTGGTAGACCTGGATTCTATAAGAAAGCAGGCTGAGCAAGCCAGGAGGAGCAAGCCTGTAAGTAACATCCCTCCACAGCCTCTGCATCAGCTCCTGCTTCCTGACCTGCTTGGGTTCCAGTCCTGACTTTCTTTGGTGATAAGCAGCGAGGTAGAAGTGTAAGCTGAATGAACTCTCTCCTCTGCAACTTGCTTCTTGGTCATGATGTTCCTGCAGGAATAGAAACCCTGACTAAGACAGATGGTTTAGTGGTTAAGAGCACAAACAACTCTTATAGGGGACCTAAGTTCCATTCCTAGAACCCACTTTGTGAGTCTAAAAACCAAATCACCAATATCTCCAGTTCTAGGGGCACACACATAGACATTATTAAAACAAACAAACAAACAAACAGTACACACACACACACACACACACACACGCACGCACACACACACACACACACACACACACAAGAACCCCAAAAATGTAAAAAGCAAAAGAAAATGGTAGAGTCCATCATAGGCAAATGTGGCATTTGTCCTTAGGAAAGGTATCCCATGGTTTGGAGAGTTTTTAGCAATATACCATGATACACGAATGCACACAACTCTTCTCTCACAAAATAGCCCATCACATGTTTGAGGCCCAGAGTACTTCTTGTCTTCTCTTCTGCAGTCTGAGTATCTAAAGTGGGAATTTCTGGGTTTGTTGGAAACTCAGGTTTGTCATGTGATGTTTTTGGTGGAAGATGTCTTATGAGAAGATGTTTTGCTGAAGCAGACACATGAGAGGTTGTTTTGTTAAAGCAGACATGTGAAATGCATGTGACATTTTGCTGGAGTGGACAATCTTGAGAACGCATGATGTTTGAAAAGAGTATAACATAAGCCAACAGAGAGTGGATGGTGCTCTTGTATTGGAACATCTTGCAAATCTTTGCTGGTCATCCTTGGGATTTGCTGCTGCTGGTCTTCACTGATGATGTCCTTGCATTCATTGGTTTGCTTGGCTTTCTTCGCTGATCTTTACTTGTCATGACTTCATATAGAGACACACACTAAAGAACTTCTGATAGTAAGCCAGCTGCTTCTTGCCACTTCTGCTGACTGGTGCTGATCAGTAAAGAGTCACAGTTTCTTCTGGATCGAGCCGCTGCTACTGAATCATGTTTGATGTTTGCCATGTAGACTGGACTGCTGCTGCTGATTTGTGTTTGGGGTTTTGCTACAGGACTAGACTTCTGACAATGAGGATTGGAACTGCCCCTAAGAACTATTTCTAAAGAGGTCTACAACCCCTGTTCCCTATTAACCTTTCTTTCCTCCTACCTCTGGTGCGTGGTGGGTTACCAGGAAGGTTGAAGTGTTAAAGAACTATAATTAAGGTAGGTTTTGAACAATCTAAGCATCTGAAGTTCTTTGAAGAGTAAGGTGAGCCAGTGCATGCTTTTGTGGCTGGTAGAGCACAGAGTCACCTGAAGTCCCCCAGAAGCAGCACAATGGAACCTGTCTGAGTTTGACAACTGAATTTGTCATCTTCCTAAATTTCCTTTGCTTGAAGGTAATAAATCACATTTAAACTAACTCACATAACAAGAAACTCATGCAGCCTGCAAGCCAGAGGCGTAGCTTCAGGCAGAGTGGTATTCCAGGATGCCACACCTGCTGTTTTTTCCTCCTTGCTTGTCCTTACTTGTCCCTGCTTGACATAATTCCTAGGTAGGCGAGGTAGTCCTCAATCTTAGACTGGCATCATTTCATACCGAGTACAAAAATCTCTGTGACAAAACATTGGAGGACACTCCTTGGCTTGGAGTAGTTGTCTTCCCAGAAACAGCCATTTTGGCCACCGCTATGCAGCACTTTGGACAACCTTGTTTGGTATGAATATCTCTGAACCCAATTCTACCCTGTAGGAACTGTTCAGCTCCATCACAGTCACATGAACTGATGTTTACTGTTGGAAAGAGATCAGATTTGTTTTCATTGTGAGGCAATGGGAACAACCAAGTACATGTATAAGTACATATAGCATGTTACTTAACGAAATATTCAAGAGAAAGTTGTGACACAAACATTGAAAGCTCAAAAATGCAGATGAAGTTTCTAAAGAAGAGGATGAAGAAGAAGAGGAAGAGAAAGAGGAAGAGGAAGAGGAGGAGGAAGAAAGAAGCAGAGGACTACCTTGTTATATGCAGGCAATTTTCACCTCAAAATTGACCTAATGGTATTTTGCACAGCATTAGGCTTCAAGCTATATTTTATCAAGAAGCTGCCTGTAATGTACTGGTAGGATACATGTAATGTACTGAGGATAATTGTTTTCAATGGCATTTTCCCAAACAGTGCATATTATATGAGTTTATAGTCACAATGCTCCCTTGCTTCAGTGTTTGAGTTACACACATCAGTGTTTAACGCCAGCTTATGCATTTTGTTACATTTCTAAGTAGATTCTGGTGGCAAAGATCCCCTGTTGGGAGACCCTTCTTTATGATACATAAAAACCACATGGAACGCTGGAGGATGAGCAAGATGAACGCCATAGAAATCTGATTAACAATGGCTGCTCTGCTTCAAAGGTCAGGTACACTCAACGAATTTGCTTAGAAATTATTTTGTTTATTTTGTGGGCATATATATCATAAGCTTTCTAAAGGTCAAGAGTAGAGTTTGTTCTTGGATTTTAAAGCAATCAGATTTCCATTTACAGTACGCTTTAGTGACCGGCACTGTAGAAACAGGATACGTTATGTCATACTTACAGTTTGTGTTTAACTGTATCATGAAGAAAATCCCTGCTAGACGAAGGTAGTGTAGACATGCCAGTTTTCCTAAGTTACTTTTAGTTTCAAAATGGTGCATAAGAGACTGCTACTCACAAATGACATTTGAACTCAGGATGTTGTTTTATTCCCAGATTCTTCTCAAAGACATAGAAGCATCTTATTCAGCTTGGAAACTGGAACAAAGGAGCCCCGGGTTTTATGAACATTTACCTGGAAGGAGTCTGGAATCTTTATTAATTCATGTTTATAAAAGCACTGTGCATGTCATAGAGAAGCGACTCTGATCAGTTATCCTGTCTTCCTTACTATTTGAAAAAGATCAGTGGCGTACTTATATACATGAGACATTTTTCATTAATTATTTTAAATGTTTCCTGCTTACCATATGCACTTTACCAAGATTAAAAGAGAAGCTCACAGAGTACTTTGTATTCATGCTCATTAACATTCCAGTGGAATAACAAACCAAAATGATTCATGTATGAATCAGTGACGCATGGCTAATTACAGTTTTCAGCCACACAGCCAATAACATTCACCATGAAATGTGGTGTCTGTTAAACACATCTCTCGGAAGTTTTTATTAGGGAAAGAGTGGTAGAAGATAGGAAGGCTTCAAATTATGGTTTTAAAATGTCTAAATATTTTAGGGGATTTTTTTACATTATAAATATCTTTCACGCGAATATTTATCACAAGCATGACATTCTGTTATCAAAACAGAAACAAAAAGGCCTCAGAGATTTGCCTTAAAACAAACATAACAAAATAAACAGAAACATCTCAACTCCTGAGAAAGAACCACATTTTAGAATAAAAATGGAAGAAACTTCTTGGGACACTAGTTAATATTATTGATGGTTTATATAAATTTTCAAAAAATACTTTATGTTGAGTTTTACTTTTCTTATAAACTCATTTTCCCATGATTCTAATACAGACCTATATTTGAAAGACAAAAATCTGAAAATCAGAGTGTGCTGCGAAAATTGAATATCATACTAAAACACTCCAGTTTAGAAATAATTTCATAATCCATGAAAAAAATTGTTTCTAAGTATCGAGAGGTAGATGGATTAGGAAAGTGCTACACACACACACACACACACACACACACACACAGAGAGAGAGAGAGAGAGAGAGAGAGAGAGAGAGAGAGAGAGAGCGGTTAATCATTAGAACCCAAGCAAAAATGTGTATGGTGGTACAAGATTGTGATCCCTGATCTTGTGAGACAGACATGGGTAGGTCCCTAGGGTTCATACACCATCCACACCTAATTGATGAGCCTCAAGCAAATGAGATAGATGCAAAAGTAACTTTTAGTCTCCTGTTAACACTGTTACCTCCAAGGCTTACTGCCTCCACCTGCTAACCAAGGCCTGGTCCTGGAAACTTCTAGACTCCACTAGTCCTCTCTCCAAAGCATGGCAAAAACTCCTCCTCCCCAACCTTGCATCTGCCTGTTTCTCCTGGGACCTGGAAGTCCCGCCTGTACCTTCTGCCCAGCAATTGGCTCCCAGCTGTTTTTACTGACAGATCAAGAACCAATTTGGAAATAGAGCCTTAGCATGAAAAAACTGCCCCTACACAAAACAAGGTGGAAGGAACCTGAAGAATAACATCCTCATTATGATCTCTGACCTCCATATGCATGACAACACACACACACACAGACACACAGACACACACACACACACACACACACACACGAATCCTCTCATATGTACACAATCATGACTATACACGCACATATAAAAGAAAAAAATCTTTATTTTTTGTTGAAAATTTTAACATTAACCATTTTGTTAATTTAATTTATTATTTGATATCAGAAGACTACATTAATAAAAACCTTTGTCTTTATTAAAAATTTAAATTTGTATCATTTCAGTAGTAAAAGTAATTAATACATGGTTTAAAAAATGTTCCTTAGCTTAGAATGAGGAAAAGCCAAAAGAAAGATTCTCCTCATAAAAGTGCTGTCTCATTCTTCCAAGTGTCCATCAGAATCATTCGTGATTCTCCAAGGAGCTCCCTTGCCAGTGTAAGCATAGATTCACAATTCTGAAATCAACCAACCAACCAAACAAACAAACAAACAAACAAAGAAAACTATCTGGAACCCAAAAGATTAGCTTGACCAGAGTTATTAGTGCACTTGCTTGTTACATCTATGGGTTTTTAGTAATGTTTGTTGACAGGATGCTGTCCTGAGAATACACGGGCAGGTAGTATAATCATATGAGTTTCTACAAACTACAAAATGTATCAGTTTTGTGTTTACATTAGTATGCTTATAGACACTAAGAACTGTGTGTGTGTGTGTGTGTGTGTGTGTGTGTGTGTGTGTTGAGATTTGGTTGTGATGTATTATAATGCTAAATACTAGTCCTGGTTGCCCCAGGGACAAGAGAAACCTCATGTAAACAAAGTGGTGCTTTGTGACCTTCCTCTTTAATTTAAAACTATTTGTTGAATAAAGATGCCAAAAACCTTGGCAGAAGAGAGGGAGGTGGAATTTTGGTTCCTGGGCTTTGGGGTCTAAGGCAGGAGACCAAGAGAGATGAGGAAAAAGGTAGAGAGAAGAGATTGTGCCATGGGCTAGGTGAGTCATGAGAATATGCTCATGAGGGCTGGCTAATTATAATTAATAACAGCCCAAATGGAACACGGTAAATTATAACTCAAGGTTGTTGATAGCGAAGTAGATTCTAATAACTTAGAGGGTAGATATTTGCCCAGCTCACATGCTGATCAAGGGTTATTGTAAATATAAAAGTTGTATGTCTTTTATCTGGGAACTGAATGATGATGTAAGGCAGGGTAGAAACCTCTGACTGAGATTAAATATTTACAACGTGTATGTGTGCGGGTATGTGTGTGTTTGTGTGTGTGTGTGTGTGTGTGTGTGTGTACGTGCATACAACACCTAATTCTTTTAGGTTTACTCAAATGGATATTATGCATACACTCTCTGACAATTACATTTATGAACTAATTTAGCCATTTCCCTTAAGATTGTACTGTGACATCTAGGACCTTTGACATCATGTTTTTATAACTTTGCTCTTCACTGATGTGAGCCCTAATTATTCTTCCATAATGCCAAACTTGTTTGTATCTTCGAGATGTTGTACTCACTGCTCTCTTTAGAGTTTTCTTTCACAGCTTTTCACATGGATTGTCCCCTCACGTCTTTGAAATCATATGTCTACAGGCAGGCCTTGGTTCAAATGACATCTCCTCTGAGAAGCATTCTCTAGTTACCCTATCTCAACGACCACTGGAATGTTCTGCGTGTCCTCTTGACTGTTGACTGATGGAGGCCCAGCTCACCGTGTGCAGTGCCATTCCTGGACAAGCAGGGCTAGGCCATATAAGAAAGGGAAGGAATGCAGTAAGTTATCATCATGGAGGGAATCTGTAACCTGTCAGCTAAAACAATCCCTCTTGTTCATGGCATTTATCACAGCAACAGGCGGCACACTAAAACAGTCCTCTACTAAAGAAATACAGCTTTTTAATGTTAAGAAAATGTTTTTAATGGATTTTAACTCTGAGAATGATATAATGCCTTTAATGCTGCAGTGAACCTGGGGCCATGTGTTTGGATGCAGCATTTCTTGAAAAGAATGATGAGAAATCTCAGCTTATCTCTGGCCACCCTAGTGAGATCACAGCTTGGACACCCAGTTGAATTTTATGTACCGTATGTTCCAGGTAACTGGGAGAGGATTGCAGAAGATGGCAGGAAGATTAAGTGTGATTATTTATGATGCACAGTTAGAAAGAGAGAGCATGCATATGCTCTCTAACTGTAGGGAATACACTGATCCCTTAAATATCTAGTGAGCAAAGCCACCCAAGCAATCCATCGATAATGGAAAAACAAAAGGATAAATAAAATAAAGTGATAGAAAAATAAAGGAAAAATTGGACAATATGTAAGATGTCATCAGATGGTTGCTGTTTTTGCTAGCAAGAATTTTTTTTCCCATCAAACAGAAAAGCTCTCCATGATTACAAGGAGAGGTCTGTGAAGGAGAATGGAACTCTTCTAGACAGCTGAATGTGCCAGTCTCTCTATACTTCATATGATAAAAGATAAAACACCGATTTCCTTGTTTTAAGATATTTTTGGATTACACACACACACACAATTTTTTCAAGTAAATCTCCTCAGAATGCTTGTCTGAAAGTCTAGTTTATGACCTGTAACATATAGCTGAAATGAATTATGCAGAGGGTTGAACTCTCTGACTGCTAATGATTGCTTGGTTTTGAGAGTGTTTCAATAGTAAAGATCCCTTTGTAGGTCCTCTGAGCTTGAGAAGGATGCTCTTGGGACTATATTGTATGACCTCCAGTCTTCCTACATGGGAGGAAGCTCCTGTATTTGTTAAGGTGCAAGGTTACCAGGAGGTTGCCTGTGTTCTTTTGCTTCAGGACTTTGTTTAATACTACAGGGACTCTTCCAGTTCTCACAGTATATGAGTCTTGTGGCTACCGTATGGCAGTGGCTACACACTTCCTTCTTGACTTCCATCCAGGCACTTGCACTGTCTTTGCAGGAAACAAGGGAGAAGCAGAATGACCAACAGTGAAGTTGTTTTTTCAGAAGTGTTATGGGAGTGCAAATCACAAAACTCTTACACACACACACACACACACACACACACACACACACACACACATCTTCTTAGTCTACAGATTAGTTGGATCTTTGCTTTTTCTCTCCCTCCCTTTTTCCATTAAGCACTTGCATTTCTTTAGATCATGAGACAAAATGAACAGATCTTCAGCAGTATTTTTCTCTAATGCTGCTTCCCCATCTCTTGATCTTTTTCCTGCCTGCTGTACTCACCATAGAGCTTCAAGAGTTCCTGTTTCCTGAAGTTCCTGTTTTGTTTTAATGACTTAGTAAAGATTTTAGAAAGGAAGAGTATTAATTGTTCTTATGATAAAGATACAAGGGTAAAGTGTTAAGAAGCTGCTTGGAATACTCTCTCTCTCTTTATCTTTATCTCTCACTCACACACAGACACATGCACACACACATGGACATACATGCACACAGTACTTGGGGCGTATCCAGTTCATTTTGGAACTATTCTAGTATTCTTCATGACACTGTTGTAAGCAGAGCTCTTTGGTGCCCCGCCCTCTTACTTCCAATGGCGTGGCTTCTATTTCTAACAGTCTGTGTCCACTGAGGTTATTCTGTCTACTCATATGCATGCTGACTACCAAGGACTTACCCCACAAAGCAGGCTTGACAGACTGATGAGAATTAGTGCATCAACAGCCCGGGTATTTAGCTGCTCTGGTTAGACAACTCAATTAAGTATTGCTTTCCAAGACCCTGAAGGGGGATTGAACTACAGTTGTCACTTCAAGTAACTCAGTGAACAAGGCACCTGTTTAGTTTAGTTTTGTTTGTTTTGGTTTTTCATGTCTTTCTGTTCTCAAGTTCACTTTCTCATTCTTTTTGTGGTATTTCCTGTAACTAACTGTGCAATAAACAAGTCTATGTTGAATATCTGCCTCAGGACCTGCTTCTGGAAAAAACCCAAACTCTAGTGATCATTCAGTTACTCATGTTAGGCTGTAACCTTCCACTTGACTATTTTGGTATTTAGAAGTTTTGGATTCAAGGCCAGTCTTAAGCATTTGTTTCAGATGTATGTATTGCTGAAGGTCAGAGGTGAATTTTAACCCAGACCATCCACAGCTGAATGCTTGTTTCCTTATCAGCCATCTGACAAACCTATGACCATCATTAGAACAACTATATTAAAAATATTCACAGTCATTTCTCTGTAGAAAATGTAATGACTATAGTCTGAAACTACCTTGGGAGGGGTTTAAGTGTTGAGATTTCCCATGGCATATGGCCCAGTGACTTTATTCCATATTTAGTTTGGCACTGTTCTACACAGTAGACACATGTGGTAAAATCACTCATGCTGATCAGCTTGAGGAAAACTGAAACTGGTGAGCCAATTCTATGCTCATAAAAGCCACGAAGAAGCCATATTATATAAAATAACCCTAAACCGACAGAACCTGAGTTTGGAAGACTGAAGGGTTGGTTTATCCCGATTCACAATTCGTCCCTATGCATATTGACCTGCATTTTTGCTATTTTAACTGTAATTCTTTTCAGTTTTACTCTCATTCACAATTCTCCTAGTGTCTTAGTGTGTAGGCATAGTTTGGCCACAATCCAGTGTGATATTCTCTGAGAGTCAAGCTTTCGAGGGCATCAGGATATTTCACCAGGATGCTGTGTCTACCTTGCTACTCTTTATGGGGTTCAACTTTAGAAAGGAAGAGAGATCTGAGACTTAACTGCAATTCCCCACATGTAAGGAAGGAAAAGCAAGGGAAAGGACGCTGCACTGTAAATACTTTAGGGTTTGTTCAAGCATCACTGCTCATTGGTTCACGTTCACAAATTAAAGCAGACTAGCAAATACCTTTCTTTCCTTCTACTCAGATCTGAGAAAGATGGAAGGAAAAGAGTGGAACATAACAAAGAAAAGGGCAATGTGTGGTCATATAGTCCTGCTAAGAATCTGCACAATCATGTGACAATCATTATAGTGTTCTACAGTCTGCAACTATGTGTGTGAAAATTGTGGGTTTTTTTTTTTTTAATCCCCCCGCATACATTTTAGGTTCAGAATTGGTTAAGTCAATGACTTTTTCCCCCAGCATTCACATGGCATTTGGTATGAAATATACTGGGGAAATAATTTTTGAATTAACATGAAAAAGAGCAAATATAAAAGATCCTTGGTGATAAGAGATGAGTTTAACTGATATACATGAGACAGGAAGGACAGAGGAAAGCTATCATTCAATTATTCAAAACTTATTTACTATGTTTGTCTTATTGTTTCATCCCCCACCCCAAGCCCCCGCCTAGGTGTGAGAAATACTGTAGCCAAATACAGATCTACTTCCTCAAGGTCTTGTATCTGGGAAAACAGTAAGAAAATAAAACCTATAAATAAACAACTTGAAGCGATTTGTGGCAAAAGCCTACTCGAAAACTTACAAGGGCAGAGAATAAAGGCGGAAAAGAAGACACAAAAGATTATGGTGGAATTTTGATAGGATGTCAGGGAAGTAGTCATATTCTGGATCAAGTAGGGACTTTGGGACGTGTTCTGAGAAAAATACAAGTCTTAAGTAATCAAGGAGCTGGAGAGAGGAAATGAAGTGCAGCAGTTAGCTCTTTTTGGAGGAAATCAAGGAAACGGACTGAGCAGGCTTTCTTTTCAAGAGAAAAACAGACGTGTTTCTTTTTCCATTTGTTAAAAGCTAAAGATTGTATGATTTATGACAAATAGTCCTTTCAAAGGGGAGACTCACGAAGACACTCTTAAGAATTGGTGTTACTGTCATTTGGCTTCCGATTGGTTCAGCTCAGTCCAGTTCTCTTCGCCTATTGGCTCCTGTGCCTGTCTCCAGATGAGAAGCCATCTTGACTCCCGCTCCTTACCGCAGGTTACTGTGGGGATTGTAGTTCGTCCCGTTTGGGCCTGCTTTGGGACTTTTCCCGTCAGCTCTCAGGTCCACCCCTGTGGGGACACGCTCAGGCGGCACTCCTGTCCCTCGCTCCCGCCCTCTTGCCTTTCATTGCAGCCGCCAAGATCTTGGAAGGTAGGGGCGCGGGCTGGGTTTCCATGCGTGTACCCCAGTGGCCCGCGGGGCGGGGACAGGCCAACACCACTTGCCTTGATGGTGACCTTCTGTCAGGAGGACTCAACCACCTGACGGGACTTCTCGGGATGGACGCAGGCGCCCCAGCTCTTGAGCACCTGTACTAGCCTCAACCTGCCCCTCGGGGTAAACTGAGGCACCGGGTAGCGATAGCAGGTCCACGAAGTGTCATTGTGGCTACTTTTGGATAGTTTGTCAGTTCCAATGACAAGTGGCTGAAGCCCGACCCAAACAGGTCTGTGATAAACAGACACCTAGCTTACGTGTCCCAAAAGGTTTGAACAGGTACTAAGGCAGCTGCAGAATAGGACTCAGGGAGGACAATGTTTTGAGAAACCATGTGCGTTTTGATAAGTTTAAAACATACAATAAAGAAAAACAAACCTATATCAATTCACCGTGGTGTGAGAACTTGTCACTGGTTGACCCTCCGCCTTCGTAGTTTTTAATTTTAATTTTACATTCGGGGATTGAAAGCTGTAACCGACTGTAGAAGGAAGGAGGCAGGTTGCTGGAACTTAAGCTACCCTCGCTTCTGTCATACGACCCTGGACCGCCAGCCCAGCGGTCCTCATGTGGATAAAAACCAGCCTAATGCATTCTGCTCTAATGGACCAGAGAAGCAGTTTGCTGCTGTAACCAGCACTGAGGCCAGGCTCCCGAAAGTTTGTCATTTGAAAACTGCTTATTTTCGGTCTCAGAAATGTGCTGAAAATACCTAGCAATTGTTTTAGGAGAAACACTAATCGGGCTAGGCCGGTTCTGTTAAGGGCCGCCCTAAGAGCTCCCGTGCTTTAAGCTGGTTATACCTGAAAGCTCCATTTTATGGCTCAAGACCTTGACTACGGAGGGTTCTGGGACTTGTAGTCTCGCCTATTGCACCCAACCGGCCTGGTACTTTAGCTACCAGTGCGCCCTTTGGCCCGACGAGATGTCTTCTGGGAATTGAAGTCTCACTACAAGGGCCCCCGGGAGGTAGCCCCTTCCCTTAGAACTACGACTCCCACACGCCCTGCCTTCTAGGCTGCCTTCTTTGTCCAGCTGCTTAATTATGCTAGGAATAAGAGTGTGTGATTAGTAAAAATTTTCCCCACCTCTTTTTTTATTTTTTTTCTTTTTCTGATTGCAAATGCTATTCAGAGTATTGCATATGATTTTTTTTTTTTTTTTGTTGGTGTTAAAGCATGTTCACATGGTCTCCAAATCATTCTGTAATTAAAACAACAGAAAAAAAAAAAAAAAAAAAAAGAGCTCGGAAAGAAGTCTGTTTATGGTTTCACAGCCATATTAAAATTGGGCTTTTTAAATTGCATATTAGATTCAGTTATAGTTTAATGCAATATGGTAGACATAACCTTTTTTTTTTCCATTCATCGAACTGATTAGGGGACAAAAATTTGGAAAGTAACTTTTTCAAGTTAAGCCACCTAGATAATAGAAGGAATAGGATTGTACCACCTTCTATTTGAGCGTCTCTTTCTAGCAAAATCCTTACTTTCCAGAAGTCAGAGTCTCTGGCCCATAAGACTATAGAATACAAACCCCTTCAGCTGCACAGCGGTGCTTCTGTAATTAGACACTAGATGCTAATGCTACAAAACCTTGTGAGATTACTTAAGTCCAGTGCAAAGATTTCTCGGAACAATTACTGTGAGTAAAGGTTTCAAAAATGTTAGCTATTCTTAGCCTGAATGCAACTAAATTTCAATGATGAGGAAACTGGTCCCTGTGAGGCCGAGTAGTTTGTCTGAGGCCACACCGTTGGTTTATATCTGAAATAGAACTACTCTCCGGCAACGTACGTTCGATATCAGTAAGCAGATGGATAGCTATTTAGATAATGTTACCCTCCCCCACTCCCAAGGTTGTTCTTTATAGGCTACAGACTTGGGCCAGTTGTGGTTTAAAAAAAATTTTTTTTTTTATTTTATTAATTCAACAAATGCTTTCCTGAGCATCTCATGTGCAGAGACATTTAAGTGAAAAGTGCCTGGTGTACCAGCACTGGAAGGACTTAGGGATCCTCTCTCATTTTCACTTCAGAAACAAGTCAGCCCGCGACTTTCTCTCATGCCTTGGGTGGAAGGGAAGTGGGTTTCCTGAGGCTTGGTAGAGCTGCCTTTTACCTTCAGGGCAGGGCTTGCCTCCTCCTGGTGTCCTTACCCCACGTCCCTCCGGCAAATATCTGGTGGCAAGCATTAAGGATGCTTTTGTGCTCTTATCTTAATTTGTATGTTCAGCTCTATATGTTTTGTTTCTATTTTCCGCATTAGGTTTGTTTCCCAATCTTTTTTTTTTTCTCCAGAAATGAGAAGAATGAGGTTTTGATGCTGTTTTTACATTCACAGATATCACAATCTAACACTTTGATATAAGGTATTGAAAATGTACACATCACGTGTATGTCACACAAAACTTTGGTTTGAGAAGACACAAGGCCCTTCAGTCATGTATTCACAGATATGTAAGCAAGCTCCTCTCACCTTTTCCATGTGAGAGATGATTTCTAGATAATTAGGTAATGACATAACAGCTTTCTAAATTGTTGGCCAAACTTCGTAACTTATTGGCTAAACATTCATAACAAGTCACTATGCACAGAGTTCTCCCCATCAACCTTGTCCCTTCAGTGCTCGAGGAGACCAAGTTTGTGGACTTGCATTCATTAGCATCCAGAACTCTGCTCCCATAACCTTTCCTTCAACCTCACTTTTTAATTTTAATGGAGAAATGCAGCTTTGAAATGTAAGATGCAGGGCTATGTTTCTTTCAACATGAGCATGGCAGAGAGAAATCCCAGTTTCCGAGGTCATCTTCCAAGGGATATTTGGACATGCCCATCTCTTTGACTTCTCAGATGAAATAACAACCCTGATAAAGGCAATACATGTCAGTCGCATGGCATTCTGGGACTCCAACCCAGCTCTTGGAGGCTTCTGTCAGCTCCCAATAGTCTATAGCAGATAGATAAATGATATGCTTTATTTTGCCATTGTTAATGTAATCTTGGTACGTGAAAATAAAATAATTTTTTATTTGTCCTTTCAGAATGAGAAAGGTGGATCATAATATTTAAAATGAAAAGTTTTGTCACTTAAAAATTCTTGTCAGCTTGGTGACATTGTTATGGTCAGGGAGATGGTAAAGGTTTTAATTGCAAACACTGCCTGCTGAGAAGCCTCTGAATCATGGTTTCATGTAGGTATTAAACTCAGACTGGAAAGCTGTCAGTGAGGCCTTTTGTCTACCCAGAGAATGGAAGAGAACCTGGCTCAGGATCCTCAGGCAATTGTCCTCCAGCTTGTGAATGAGTCGGGGCAGTAGCAAGTGACTTATTTCTAAAGTTGAGAGTAGTGATAAAGACATTTTCTATCACTCCATGACAGAGAAGGAGAAATGAATGAGGGTCCAGTCAAAGGGACGAAGAAGGGCCAGGCAGGGAAAGGAGAGGTGAAGGTCATACAGCTTGCTCCTGGCTCGCCCAGGCCAACACTGTGGACCAGCTGTAGACAGCATGACTGACGGAGCGGTGGCATAGTTTAAGTGCAGGTGAGGGAAGGGAGAAAGGGAAGAGGGAGCGCTGGGCTCTGGTGAGTAAGAGTGAGACCTGGGCACCCAGGCATGACATCCAGTGACTGAGGAGGGTGACAAAGTGAGGTAACACAGACCAGCACAGAGGACTGCACTGACTACAATGGGAACCAGTGCTTTCTGGGAAAAGAACTTTAACTGTGGAGTTGCCTCCATCAGATGGCCTGCTGGCCTGACTGTGGGGCATTTTCTTGATTAATGACTGATGTGGGAAGGCCCAGCCCACCGTGGGCCGTGCCAGCCCTGGACTGTGATCCTATGCTGTGTAAAGAAGGATGGACAAGCCATAAGAAGCAGGCCAATAAGCATAATCCACCTAATGTCTGCCTCAGCTCCTGCCCTGATGTCCCTTCATGAAGAACTCTAAGTCTTAGGTAAAGTAAACCTTTCTTCCCTATGGAGCTCATCACAGTAATAGAAAATAAGACAGTGATGTTATACACAGTCCGGCTTCTACAATAGCCTTGTGTGATGTTATACACAGTCCAGCATCTACAATAGCTTTGTGTGATGTTATACACAGTCCAGCATCTACAATAGCCTTGTGTGATATTATACACAGTCCAGCATCTACAATAGCCTTGTGTGATGCTATACACAGTTCAGCATTTTCAAGAGTCTTGAACCTTCTTCCAAAGGAACATGGGAAACCACTAAGCACTCTAAAGGGAAATAAAAGGTTTGTATATTTTTAAAAGTATAGATCCAATGTGCATAATAAGTCAGTGACAAGCCAGAAGTCAATGGGGAAAACATATCTACAGCTGTGCTTGCTGTCTACATGTACATACACATACACAATTTATTATACACACATACACTCATATACAATTTATTATATACACACATATATACACATATGTATAATTCATTATATACATATATAATTCATCATATACATGTATAATTTATTATACACATATACATATAATTCATTATATACAATGTATTGTATATATATATAATTCATTACACACTTATTTATTATATATACACACACATGTAATTTATGATGCACACATGTCAGTATACACACATAATTATACATCTATATAATTCATTATACACATAAAATATATTTAATTCATTTTACACACACACAGAAAGAGAGAGAGATGGAGAGAGAGGAAAAGTAGAAGCTTCCTCCAGATCTGTCTGTGGCTTTACTACTAAAGAGAATGACATCTCATCCCACAGCAAACATTCATTTCCAAAAGTTCTCTGAGGCTTCTTAAGCCCCATATGTATTCATATTGAAATGTTGATCTGTGCATCCTTGTGCAGGTAATCACATGGGTTCGTTAGTGTAATATCCGTGTCTTATCTAGAAGGCATCTGTCTAATAGCACCCATTCTCTCTGTACCCCTCTACTGAGATGTTCCTGAGCCATTAAGAAGTTATAGATAGATCTGTGTTTTTGGGATATTAGTGTGTACCCATGTATGTATTCTGCTGATTTAATAATATGATGGCTTCTGATTTGGTAGCTCTAGAATGGACCAGAAAACCAGCCTTCCGGATAAATGCTTGATGAGGCTTCATGGACTGTACTCTGAATAGCAAGAGTTTAAGCAGTTCTTAGTCTGTCTTTGTGAGACTAGAGATGAGAGTAGATAAGAGGATGAGAATAGGTAAGATGGATGTGTGTATGTATGTATGAATATATGTGTGTATGTAGGTGTATAATGAATTGTATGTGTATGTATGTAAAATAAATTATGCATGTGTATGTGTATAATGAATTATATATATGTTCAATGAATTATGTATATTCATATGTACATTATGTGTTTGTGTGCATAATGAACTCATAGTGTTAGAGTCCAAGAGAGCAGAGCAAAGGCACAGCAGCAAGAACAGCTAGGAGCTCACATCTTGTTCTGCAATCAAGAGGCAGAGAATAAACACTGGCCGAAGGGGCTTCAGTTTTAATGTTGGTCCTGTCTCTGTGTGATCTGGGCAAAGTATTATAGACTCTTTCAGTCTAAAATGTTGCATTACCCATAGAAAATGTTTAATTCATTATCTGTCTTCAGCATATGGAAGTTTTTCATTTTTCACTTATTCAGAGTAATGAATCATAAGTGAAGAATGGTAGCATGCACCTATGATCACAGTCCTTAGCATGTAGAGGTAGGAGATTCATGAATCCAAGGCCTGTCTGGGTCACATAGTGAGCTGTAAGCCAACCTGGACCATCAGGTATGGCACTGTCTGATAAAAAGTCAACTAACCAAAAATAAATAAATAAAATTACAATGTTGTGAATTCTTTCATGCTTTCTTATTGTCATAGTTAATATTGAACAGGATACAGTATCTCTCTGCTTTACATGTCACATGCTGTATCTGGAAGTTCTTCAAACATTTGTATATGCTTAAATGTTATCGGTGGAGGAGAATTGAAGCATCTTTTCCTCATTCACCCTCATCTTATTGCTAAGGCATTCCCCTTTCTTTCCACTCCCCCTCCCCCCAATAAAAGACAGGAGAATTTTGAAAAGTAAGCAAATTTATGCCGTGTAAGGTTTAGATTACACGGAGTACTTAAGAAGAACGAGAACTTGAAGATGGGTAAATGTGACTCTTTGTGCTGGGGTTGCTGAAGTAGACTGAGTCGTGGTGAGTAGGACCAGTGCTATATAATAAACAGTGTGATGCAATGTTCATAGCCTGGAGGAAGTAGAAGGCTTGTTAGGTCAGATTCTTTACTATGACCCTTTGTCGTCAAAGACAAGGATGAGTCTTTCCTCCAGGCACAGGAAACTCATTTCTCATGAGGGTTTTATGACCTATTTCATGGGAAGGTTGAAAATCCTTCCTAGATTTTATAATCTTTTTCAGGGGAGAAGGAGGGAGAAAACAACAATGAAATGTTGTTTCTGGTATTTGTCTCTAGTAGCAGAGTCTGCACCCCATTGTGGGCTGATGACTGTAGTTAAGACTGTGCAGTTGAGTCTCTCTGAATTCAATGGGAAAAAAATTTGAGGTCCTTAAAGGAACATACCTACATTAAAGCTCCATTATTAAGAAGGGATTTGGAGGCATTCAAACGGACATCTCTTCCTCCATCCTACAATATGAATCTGTTTGGATTGTTTTCTAATAAATGCTTTTCAGCATTGGCTACCATTGGACTCCTCCATCCCCACCAGGAACTGGTCAGTCTTGTGCAGACAGATCCATGCAGGTTGGCTAAGGGGCAGGTGCTGCTGTTTTACTTTTGATGTTTCTCAAGTGATTCAAATGGTGTAGTTCTGGCAGGAGAGTCTAGAAAGCATTTGAAGGTGATGGGAGGGAAAGATGTGAGATGTCTCGCCCAAGGCTCTCCCTGAACCAGGAGAACAGCTCCAGGTTGTGTCTTGGGATGCATCCTCCATCTACCTGCAGAGCCACCTTCCTCCCTGACCCACGTTGAGTCCCTAGCTTTGCTTACCCACGTCATGATTCTCCTCATGGAGACTTTCCGGTTGAGTTCTCTTCCTGGTATTTAGTTTATTTCATTCTTCATAATTGGAAGTAAAAAAAAAATCAATAAATTCATTAAAGCCATGTTAAAATTTTTCTAAAGGACTGTTCAGAAAAAAATGTAAGCTGCTCTTTCTAATGACATTCTCTGTTTCTGGTGCAGCTGTCTGGAATGCACTGCTTCCTTGGAGCTGCTGTTTGAAAGTCTGTTTCCTTTTCTTAAATAATTAACCCCCCTTTTCCATTGGCAGATTAATTAGGATAATTTGATTAAATCCCTTTTATTTTCTGAATCATTTATATTGTAGAGACTGAGGAGGAAGAAAACTTTCTCTACCCACTTAGGTCCTGCTTCTAGGGCACTAAAAATTAAATGTACAAGCTGACGAAGGGGAGCTCTTTTTCTTGTATGTGCACGTGGAGGACATTAGAGAAGCAGGGGCAGAGGAGGGCAGTGCTGGGGCTCGCGTACCTTCTGGAGTTAGAGCAGAGGAAGGGAGCAGTGCACAGGGATGTACACAGGATGGGAGTACACAGGGATGGAAGGGTGAGCTGGGAAAAGATGCCTGGAGAAATAGATGGGAGATGGAGGCTGTTTTGTATGCTTTGCTGTGCACACAGTTGCTCTTTTTTTCATAAGGAGAGGGATCCCTTTTACAAACACAGCTACTTCACAAAAGGAATTCATGCCCAGCTTTCTACGTGCAGGAAAGGTGTTGAAAAGAGTCCTCCTTCCCCAGGCTGCTGTTTAACTACCACCATACCAGATAGCCTCTATTCCAACGTGGCATGTTTAGGGAAGCAGATCTGATCACTGCCAGAACATTCTTTTTAAAAAAGTATTTCCTTCCCCATAGAAAACATGCAAATGTATGTTTGAATATTTATATTTAAAACCTTATCAAGCGCCTAGGAGTATTCCTGGCCTGAATGTATATTAAACAACACTGTAATTTTATTTGCCAGCATTTGCTGAGTCTCTACTCAGTAGGGGGCTATTTTCCAACATAGTAGCTTTGTTTGCCTGGTGTGTTGACTCCACAGAGAGAAAAGGAAAATTCAAGAAGAGGAATATTATTACCACTGGGCTTGACATAGTTAAATATCACATTTGTAAGAGCCATGGCACTTTTAGAGTTACGGCCTATGTTTCCTGTTAATGATTAATTAAGCATGAATTAAGTATGAATAAAGTAGAAATTTGAGAAAGAGAGGAGGAAGATACTGTTATTGTATTCTGGAAAGTGAGGAAGAGTTCTAAGTCAGTGTGGTTATTAACAGCACTCCCCTTTTCTTTCTTTCTTTCTTTCTTTCTTTCTTTCTTTCTTTCTTTCTTTCTTTCTTTCAGGTTTGCCTATTTCTGTTATCATTCAGAATTCTATTAAAATTCAATGTATTTGGCAGTTTCTCAGACTCCCAGTTACTGGAGTTAAAAACCATCATAGATAATGTTGAGGTGTCAGTACTCCCTATGAGGTTTAATGCATGTGTATTTTATTTGAAGGAGATTACAGCCTGTAGTCATTTAATCAGTGAAGTTTGTGGTATGTGGTAGGAAGAAAATTTTCATTTTCTTCAAGGCTTGAGATCTCCTTCCTATGTCTTCAGGTGAAAAAAAAAAAAAAAACACCCAAATCAAACAACAAAAATAAAATTTTGTCTTTGTCTTTAGATTCTGCACTACACAAAGGACAGTATCCTTGTTGTAACAGAAGCAGTTTAAGCAACAGCAGCAGGATTTTGTACACAGAACAAAAAGCCTTAGGATAGGTGGAGGGAAGAATTAAAACCTGCCTTTATTTAAAAAAATAAGAGACTGTGTACTGAAATACTAACAATTCCTGTGTTATCTTCTCAAGGATGATCGTGCAGAGAGGAGAGGCTGTGGGGGAAAGGAAGAGAGACATGCCCATGGTTGGTAAATAGCAACGAAAAGGTGGTTGAGGAGAACAGTCATCTGTATAAATAAAATGAGGTTGGCATGCCAGTTACTACATCATTGAAAGAAGGAGGTCTCTTTTCACTGTGTTTGTCCCACTCTTTGGATGGTCTGCTTAAGGTATAGAACCTGGCATACTTAATAAGTGGGGAACATGTTAGAGAAATGAATAGTGGTTATATTCTAGGACAGTGGAAACAGAGGTGCTTGTATGGTTTGGATGGGATGCATTGTCCCCAAAGGCTCCTGTGCTATGGGATTGGCTACCAATTGACTGGCTCCAGGGAAGTGAGGATCATGAGGATTCTAACCTCATCCACAGGGGTTTATTTCTTGATAGACTTCATTTGATAACCTTACTGAGAAGTAGTGGGGACTTTAGGAGTGGGGGCTGGCTAGAGGAAAGAGGATGCAGAGGGTATGCTGCTCCCTCTCCAAGTCTTTGCTTTTGCCTCCCGGTTGCCGTTATGTGAACAGCTTCCTCTGCCCATGAACTCTTGTCCTCCTCTATCTCACTAGAGGCCCAGAAATGCAGAGCCAAGTGACATTCTACTAAAGTCTCAGAAACTGTGCCAAACTACCAATTGTCTTCTCACAAATAGTTTTTCTCAGGTATTAGTAATAGTGTCTAAAATCTGACTGCCAGAGAGAGGTACCAAGTTCTTCTCTTGAATCACTTAGGGTCTAGGTAACTCTAAGTTGTATCCAACACTGCATCCATTCCTCAGAAAGCAGTCCACATGGGTTAAAATATTGAAAGAATGGGGCAACTATAATCAGTCTAGCTTCAAATCACAATCTTAATAGAAAACATACCAAATATAACATATTTTAAAGTTTTCAGGTTTTTACCATCAAATTTATAAATTCAGTTTTTATTAGCCAAAACATATCCACTTGAGCATAGTATCCAAATAATCAACTCAGATTGAAGGCATTCCAGCTCAGGTTATGAGCCTACCACTTAGAACTATCCCAGTTCCCAGAGTGAAGTATGCTGTGAGTAGCCTTGCTGGAAGCATATTGCTAGCTTTGAGATTAGAGGTTTGCCCAAAGGGAGTGGGCACACTTCGTGTGCACAGCTTGAGTGTCTGAAAACAGAGATGGCCTGATTACATGGAGATGGGGGCACTTTGAGCAGAGAGGAAATGATCCTCAGGGTATAAAAGCAATAGGGGGCCACTGCAGTGTGAAATCCTAGTTGCTAAGTTCTTCTGGCTTAGGGGTGAAAGAAAGGCCAGGCAGTTTTATCAGCCAGTGGCCACAGATAAATCTGCAGCTGAGGCCTCCTCTTGGCTCTGTGGAGCAGCAGATAAAGCATCTTCTAAGCTTAGGCTTCCTTTGGCCTCCTGAACTTCCAGGAGGCAGTAGGCCAAGGTTTCCCTGGCTTGGAGGAATCAGCTGGGCTTGCTAACTAATGCAGACTGAACAGCTGGGTCCAATCCTGTGGGTCAAGAGCTGGCTGGAGCTACATGCATGGGTCCCAGGGAGACCAGAAGCATCTGTGTTTTCAGCACACTTTAAGTTGTTGCTTATGGTGAAATCCATGGTCTTCACGTGATGTAGCAAAGTTCTGGATCTTCATGACGTCTGTGAGTTTGGGTTTTGTATAATGGAATGAGAATGAATTGTTTGGAATTCACAAATCCATTTTCTGGCCGTCTATATTGGTCCTTCTGTGTATCTGTCTTCATTGTTAGTCAAGGACTGTTTGAACAAGTTGTTTCAATGTGCAAGTCTTAGTCCCCCTAAGGTGGATATGATAGTACACACTTTATTAGTAGGTCTGGATTTGGTGATAACAGTGGTCTGAATCTAAAACATCTCCATGGCGTTAAGTTCTGAATGCTTGTTTAGCAGCTGGTTGTGCTAGTTCGAGAGGATGTGGAACCTTTAGGAGGAAGGCTCTTGCTGCTAGGTGAGCCCAGCCAATGGTTCCCATATCAGTCACCTGTTGCTTCCTGCCTGCTGTGATGGAAACAGGCTTCACGTCAGGCTTGTGCTGCTGTGACCTGCCTTCCCTATCATAATGGTCTAAAGCTGAGTGCCAGAGTGAGTCCTTCCTGTCTTGTTTCTGTCAGGTTTCTCATTAGTGACAACTAAGAAGATATTACTACAATATCTTTTGTGTAATGAGCACCTGACAAATGAAATTATTCTTAAAACGTTTTACACTTTTATTATTTTTGAGCTCTGGTATCCGGGTACATTCAACCCAAACCATGGGTCTTACTAATCACTAACTACATGAGTTTGAACTGGTTTCTTGGCTCAGAAAATCACATTTCCTCATCTTTAAAATGGTGATTATGCCACAAGTGAAGACATGCACCTATAATCTCAGTGCTCGGGAAGCAGAGGCAGGTGGATCTCTGAGTGTGAGGGCAGCCTGGTCTACAGAGAAAATTCCAGACAGCTAGGACCACACAGAGAAACCCTGTCTCAAACAACAATGACAACAACAAGAACGAGGGTACTGAAGTGGTAACTACTTAATGTTGTGACTCCTACGTGTGTGGAACACTATGGTAGGCACAGATATAAACATCAGATAGAGAGTTGTGGCAGAGATGGGAAATAAGCAGACAGAAACTGTTATTTAAAGACCTCAGGTCGAATACTGTGATTAAAGGGGAATTGGCTCTTCTGTTTAGATAAAATAGCGAGGGATATTGAGCAGACACTAACATAGAGGCTGAAAGGGATCGGACCATAAACATTGGTAGAATGGTATTCTCAGCAGGAAGAACAGCATGTGTCAGGTGTTAAAGAAGGCTTCTGTGGTTAGTAGAGATTGACAGGGTGACTAACTGAGGTTAGCCATAAGACTAAACTCTATAGGGCCTGAAACCGAGGCATAGATTCAGGTCATTGTACCTGGGCCTCAGTGCTATATCTGGAGCTTGCTTCTTGATGCCTGAGGTCTTCTTCATCTGGCACACCCCCTAGCATCTTCTCCTAGACTTCTTCCATGTTACTGAAACATGAGCTTCCTAGCTGATGTGTCTTCCTACCTCCCTATGCTTCTGCCTCCTGTAGGGGAAGCATGTCTGTCCCTCCTGGTCTGAGACTGAGATGAGTGGGGAGACCAAGATGGAGGGAAGGGCTACTAAGAACTGTTGACTGAAGAAATAAGGGATGTAGTATGTTCAGATCATGTCTCCAATGCTCATTACAAAAGAGCTTTATGACCCCTGCCTGATTCATCTCACTACCACTTCCTTGTTTGCAAATTGGAAATGTGCTTCTAAGGTGGAGAAAGGACTCAACGTGTGTCATGGACAGAGTCAATGGCATGCTGTTGACTGTAGTTTCCTTGGAGCTAGGTCCTGGGCATTTTGCTTTCTTGACTTCTAGACTTAAAATCATCATCACCACCACCAACAACAAACAACCAACAAAAACTCCAGCCTTTATTTTACCTATAACGTCTTGATGAAAACCTATATTTGCTCCACAGTGTGCGAGCTACAAGAGGACAGAAGCATCGTGGCTATTCACGCGTGCCATTTCCTTACTGTTGGCTCATTGCTCAAGTTTACATGGCCCCAGTTGTGTCTGTGCTGTTCAGGATGCAGGGAATTATTTCTGTTTGTCTATGTCTACCTGATGGAGAGTAGAGGTCAGAGGTCATTCCTGACACCTTGTGACCATGAATAGTGAGTTTTTATCATAAGTGGCATAGCAATATTGTCTGTCGTTCCTTTCTAGCTCCATGAGGGCAGGGCATTGCTCTCCTGTTCATCCTCTGTCTTAGACAAAGTCACCATCTATTACTAAACATTCTATTTAAGCCTCACTATTACCACCGAGATCTGAAAGTCCCGATTGCCCTGATGTTTGTTTATCTTGGTGGATGGATTGTTTAGTTGAACAGATAACAGGAGTTTTTAATGCCAAACCGTCAATGCAGGACTCATGAGAAGCGCATCTGTCATCTTGCTCTGGGGACTGACTTGTCACTTTGGCTCTTATATAATGTACCATTTTTTGAGCAAAAGACTCAACTCCTCTGTGCTGCATGGTATTTGTAAAGAGAGATGATGCGCTAAGCTTAGAGGTGTTCTGAGTACCAAGTGAGGTGGCTATAAGACATGTCATAGGAAGTATCTGGTGCAGCTAACAGCTACATATCTGTCAGTTTTAACATAGAAAATCACAGGTCATCTGCGTTCATATAATGTTATTTGGTAAAATCTTGTATTCAATTTATCACCCAATAAATAAAAAGACCATCAGTTCTGAGCATGTAGAGTTTACTAAGAAATGTTAATGAACACCACCTAGTATTCAGCATAAAAAATAAATGCTGGTTGATGCTGAAGACAGGAATATAAATCAGAAAACAAACGCATCTGCAGTACTGTAATATTTAAATGCCTTCTCATAAACACAAGATTCTCATTAGTTCAACACCACAAAAATGATAAATATTAATATTTGTCATCAAAGAGAAAGCTTAAAAAAACAAAGCAGAGTAAACAACAGTTATCTTTCACGGATTACATAATTATGGGTGCATTTTTAATTCAGTAGCCTCAAGCCTCTATTTTTTTTAATTCTATATGAGGCAAGCTATTTTTATCTACTACATAAGTAAGAAAGATGTGCATTTAATTTAAAAATTCAGGTGTTTTGCTGACTCAAATAATGTTTGCAAGAGCTAGGTCTGCTGTGTTTTGAGTCTTAAAGAGACCCATGTAACTGAGCACACACTTCTTCCTTGATCTTAGATTCTGTTGCAAAAGAATGCACTGGAAATGGGCTCCAGACAGGCCATGAAAAGTCAAGGTGGCCTTGTCGTTGCCACAGGTTCTCTCCTCCCTCACTAGCTCTGAAGATTCCTGGAAGCACATACCATAGTCTCAGGGAGCAGGAGAACACACACGTACACTGTAGCTATCACTTGACTGTGGCCAGGCTTGTTTTTGCTTTCCCGGTGTCTAAGTAAGAGAACTTACTTTGGGAGAGCATTATTCTGTCACCAAGGAACAGAATATTGGTAGTTGGGAGACCTCGGGTTCAGCTCTGGCTCTTACCTGACATGTGTGTCGAGACTCACTTTCCACTTCAGTGACACCAGAGCTTGCAGCAGGTCATTATGAAATCCTATTACTCTCCAGCATCCAGTGCCATGGGTAGAGATGTTCTGGGCTCGAATGAGCTCTTTTCTTAAGGTCTGCAGAAGGCTAATGTAGATAGGTGACAGTGCGCTAGACAGAGCTGTGGTTTCTTTGGGATAAGCCACGTAGGTTCTTAGCTGTCTTACTCATTACACAAAAAGAGTACAAGGGTGTTGTAAACACAGGAAAATGTTTTCAAAAACATCAAGTGCTGTGTTTGGCAGAACATAGGGTTTATTGATAATGTTGATAATGATTGATTTATGTAGTGTCATTTCAATTGCTGTCATCATTATTGTATGACAAAATAAGAATATAGATTATGCTATGTTATAGGCTGTGTATACAGATTGTTGTTGCATACTATGTTTGTATTTTGATAGCACTTTTCTGTCTCTTTATACCTCGATATTTTCATCTGAAAATGATGATAGTAAGACATTATACCTCATTGGTGAGTGTGAGTATGAAATAAGAAAATATATATAAAATCACATAAGATATTTTCTGGTATACAGAAGGAATATTTTATCAATTATTTGGAGGCTTATTTTTATTATTAATCAAAGTACTTTTAAGTATGAAAGAACTAGACAAAACAAGACACATGGTCCAAAAGATTTTCCCTGAAGGTCTCATTTATTATGAGGTTTGTAGGGAAAATGAAATTAGATCAGTCCTGGAGAATTAAAATCCAACATGAATTCTTAAGCAAAATGTTGAGGCCTCCTTAAAATCTAATATTCCAGGTCCTCAGACATATGTCTACACCTGTGACTCCACACTGGCATAGAAAACAAATTTGGATACCTTCCTTAGAGCAGATTGGTGTGGGCCAGGTGTGAAAATAGGACCTTTGCATATTCTCAGTTCATCCTGATAGCAGTTCTGAGTCAGAGTTGCTGGCTACCTGTGCTTTAGCGGAGACACAATGCAAACCCAGAGGGGTAATTGAGTGCTCTGCACACCCAGCTGGCAAGTGGTGGGCTTGCGTATGAATCCAGGTCTCTGATTCGGAGCTAGATCTCTCCTGGTAGATGCCATTAGACGGCTGACTTGCTTGGGAGCTGCTTTTTTCCTGTATTATGGGATCTGATTGGGAGGGGTCCTCTTTCCCACAGTGACACAGCAAATTAACACTCAATTTTATTGTTTTCAAGATCATTCCGTTTCATTTAAGGGGGTGAATTTCAATATAGAATGGACTTATTTAAGGAAATGTCAACGCTTTTCTTAAATTGGCAACATCAAAACTGTATTTATGGGATTAAAGAAAACACTGTAATACAAACTCACTTGAGAGTATCATCTCTATATCACTCTTCACAGCATAGCTTGCAGCTGTTAGCATCAGTCTATTTTTAAAACACAAAAATAAATTGTTTCTTGATAAGTCTCTTGAGTCTCTGGGCAGATATTAGATAAGTTTGGAGTTTACAAGGCCAACATTTTGATCAGAGGGCCCAGAACATTCTATAAGATGATACTGTTAAACTAACTTGCTAACTAGCTTATGTTACTTAATGCGTAAGAAAGTAGATTTATTTTAGATTTTTTTTCAAAGTGAAGGAATGTTCTCTAAATAAATGGCATTGCCATGTCACTCCTGCCTGGTCTTGCTGACATCTTCAGTCAGCACATTTGGAAGGAGACCTCCCATCTATGCTTGTCTGCCCTACCCTTCATGTGGCGATGGGTCCCTCTCACACACCATCGGACTGGCTGAGTTTTGACATATCTGTATTGTTGCTAGCATGCTCCTCCATTAGAACACGTCATTATACCTTAACCTTCCCCAACTGTTAACCCTTTAGGTTTCCTCCAGCTGTTTTTTCCTCTCCTTTTTTTCCTGCTACACACTAATAAAGATTTTGCATGTGAATGTCATCAACCCATGGTTGGAGATTCTGGGCCACATCACAAGCTTCAGTCAGGATTCTGTGTCTCATTTTTTCCACACTGCAGGCAGACCTCATTTATACATGCAGGATGCTTTTAGGTGCTTCTCCTCAGCCATGCTTTGCAGGAACTTCAGAAGATAACTATAAAGCCAGAAGCTGGTGGGACATTTAGCTATATCATTCTTCAGGCTCTACTGGCCAAACAAAATAAACACTCTGGATTGGCTTCTTTAAAGCAGCTATATATTATTCAATATGCTAATCTGCTAACCTTGGTATATTTATTAATGGTGGATTAGTGGATATTGCTAATCAAATTGCACCATTTTATATACCATTAAGTATGACAGAATGCCTTCAGCTGCAAGTTACAGAAAACCTAATTTAGGTTGGCTGAAACAAACAGAGGGAATGGTTTGTGCATAAGAAAAATTCTAGAAATGAGTGTCCTCAGCCTGTCGGGAATGTAAAGGAGTATCTTCAGTGCTCTTGTCCTGTTCTGGTGGTCTTGAGATAGCAGTTGTGTTCCAGGAGCCAGGGAGAGGTGACAGAGGAGACTGAGGAGTGACTTGTTCTCTCCATCCTGGGAGCTGTTAGCGTGATGTGGAACAAAAAAAAGGCAGCTTCTGTATCTCTCAAAACAGAGGCAGTGCGTTCACTGCAGAAATGATCTCACATGCATTCTTGCCACTTATAGGGAGTCACTGCTCTCGTTCTGATGTCCATCTTTCTGGTCTAGTTATAAATGTCCGTGTGTACAGAAAGCTAAGCTTATTCGCGTTGCCCTGTTACGAGCCTTTGTGTGGTCAGCACGCAGGTCTATGCCTAGAACTGGCAGGTGATGATTCCTTGTGCTGCTTTGCTCTCCCAACTGCAGGTTGTTATAGACTTTTGTTCTTAATTCTCAGTGGGATTAAGTAGGATATCATTGTGTGTGTGCGTGTGTGTGTGTGTGTGTGTGTGTGTGTGTGTGTGTGAAGTTTCACTTCTGTTTCTCATTTTATAACCTAGCTTCTGTTCTCATCTCTTAGGGAGATACTAAGAAAAATAGTTTCCTTTCTTTTATTTCATATCAGTTTTTTTTTTTAAAATACACACTGGGAAAAAGTATAGACATTAATTTTCTTCCTTCCTGTACAAAGAGTAATGTGCGATACACATGGTTTTGTGCATGACTTTATTTGATTTGACTGCTGTATAATGTTCCATTATGTGAATATTCCAGAGTTTTATTTATCTGTTCTTCTGTCTAGCCTTATTTGAAACCTGTGTCTTTCCAACAAAGTGGGCCCAAGTGAACTATCATACTCCAGCCTGCAGCTATCCCATTAATAGAAGGAGGCAGCTGTATCTTAATTTCTTATCTGACTGCCTGGGCTCCAGCACACTTTAACTTTGCCTCCAGTGTGTAGTTGGCAATGTCTAATATAGTCTGAATCTCCCAAGAAAAGAATTTCCAGGTGGTTTTATGCTCTTTGGAGACCCCTTGATTCATGTTAGTCTTTTTCATTATTAGATACTTTCATGTTCTTGTTTGGGTCATGAGCTAATCCCTTTGTTCTCATCCCAGGAATCATGGAAATTTTGCAGGATATTAGTTCTGTTCCCTCTGCCTTTTGAGGAAGTTCATCTCCCAGTTTTGTGAGCTGCATGTTTTGACATCTGCACCAACTTGTATCACTAAAGGAAAAATATAAACTATATATACATATAATAAAAATATAAATTTATTTTCTTCTTGGTTCTCTTAATGGAACATAAGAGTGGAGCCTCACCCTAAAAGAACACCACAACCCTATCCCAAAGTATATTCTTTCAGTATTCAGAATTGCATCAGGTGATGACTGAGCAGGTGAAGGTATCTAGTTATCCATTTCTCCTCGATGAAGTCCCTCAGAGGTAGGTCTACACGACAAGTATGCATCCCATGAAAAATGCCCAAGCACTGCTTTCCAGATTATGCTCAATGAGCCCCCTTGTAGTTTCTCCCTCTGCTCCTTTTATACAGTGCAGCCATTTGTTTCCCTTCCTCTGTCTAGAGAAGTACTTCTCAATCTTCTTGATGCTGCAAATCTCTAATTCAGTTCCTTGTGTTGAAGTGACCCCCCCAACCATAAAATTATTTTATTGCTACCTTAAACCTCTGATTTTGCTACTGTTATAAATCATAATATAAAAATTGATATGCAGGATATCTGATATGGGACCGCGAAGGGGATATGACCCACAGGTTGAGAACCACTGGTCTAGAGTCTGCTGTCCATAAAGGGAAGGACTAGGCTGGACACTAGATTCCATTATCTAGTTTGGGGACCTGGCACATAAGAAATGCTTAGGAAATATTCATCAAACTGATAATTACTGTTAACATACTACATATAAAAAGCAATTTCTGGTACTTACTCAAGTCTGACTGATTAGTAAACATAGCCAAGAACTTTCAGATAATTTTAAGTGAAATTTTCATTCAAATGACAGGTTCCCATGCATCTGTAAGATGGAGATAGATAGATGTCTGGGCACACTTTATCCAGTTTCTTCTAATTATAACACTTTGCAGAATTGTAGCTAAACATCCATAGTCAGGAAAGAGACATGGATGGAATCTATTCATGTGACTTGAAGATTCCTAGTCTACTTCGGATGCTTAGTTCTATCTACTTTTGCTGGTGGGTGTTTTTGAATTCTGTAAGTATGACTTCTTTATCATGAACACTTTTGTGATGACCAATCTTCACACTTTTTAAATTCCTTAGAAACAGAGACTGCTAATGCTGAAATAGAACTTTCTTAGCTTGGGGAATTGATGGAGGAAGGAATAGGAGAAAGCATACAATTTTAGTTAATGTTTCTATGAAGTAGGGGCCCTGATAAGGAAACACAAACCCAGAGGTGTAATTGGGGTGAATAGTTGTGTGGAAAATTGGATGAAAAGCAGTAAATTGTGACAGTGTGAAAGGTCAATGACACTTGGGCTCAGGATATTTACTGGGTAGAAAAGTGACCAGTATCAGTGTAATTCTATTAATCCAGAATCACTTCCATTTCAACATCTGGCCAGTGGTGTTATTCTTTTGTATGGGAAGATATATTTGGTATAAACATGCCAGTTTCTATTTTCCAGAAGGAAACTCAAACATGCTTGTTGTTTCTGCTGGTTTTAAAGTCCCCTTCCTTGTGCTTACGCAGCATAGTTATGACAGGATATTCTGCAGTTCTTCAAAGGTGAAATGGAGTCATTGATCATAATGGTTGGCACATTGTCTTTACACGCAGTAGTTATAAATTGTTTGTGTTAAAGTATCTGCTGAAGCCATTGCTGGTAGCCTATAGCTACAGACATTAAACACAAAACTCTCCCATGTTAGCAGCCCAACTCAGACACTGGGCTTTTAGAGCCAGATTCAACCCCTGCTTATGCTAATGCAAGTTTTAAAATTGATTTTGGATTTTGAGGTTGGATTTTGAGTTTGGAAAGAAAATAATTCAAATGGCACACTCTGGGGTTTAGCAGAAAGGGCACACAAGCTCATGAATATATTTGGTTCCCTCTCCATTCCAATTTGTTGATCCCATGGAAAAAAGTTATGTGCTGTGAAAGACATGGATTATAATCCAAAACAATTTTCTGCAAGAGGAAGTCAAAATTTTTAGGCCCAAACATTAGACCAAAGAACCCGTTTCTTCTTCATCCCCCACTGGCGCATGTTGATGGTTACAGTTATTTTGTTCATTTACATATTTAGTTTCAAAATTCTAATTAACACTTAAGATTTTATATTTCATAGGGTGCCATGTGATGTTTTGATATAAATATATATTACATAAAATTTGAATATCTAGCTCAGTGTCTTTTTTTTTGGTGAATTATATTTACTTGTGTTAATTTTCATGGACTTGTACTCTGAACACATTTTCTGCTCTTGGTAGTATATGTGCCGCAAGTTTCACTGCTGTCAAAACATGTTTTTAAAAATAACCTGTGTGTTTTAATCAGTATAGTCAAGATAAATTAGATATTTAAAAAGAAAATCTACCTAATATATAGATCAATGAGGAATTATGTTTATGATTAACTTCTGCTTTTATGTGGCAAGACAGGATAGAGTTATACTGACATTTAAATTGTTTAATTAATTTTAAAACTAGGGTATAATGGTAAGAAATGATTATCACTCCCAGTGATTGACTGCTCAATTCCATTTCCTTCTCTCTTTGCCTTTATTCCAGTGGGTTCTTTGAAAGGAAATATTCTAAGGACAAAGCCATCTGACACTCTTTCCCTTCATTCCTGGCTCCCTCTGTGCAGGCCTTGTCTTAAATGTCCCTTTGATGGAGAAACCTTTTCTAACCCACGAGACTTAGTTGGTTTTTAGCCTTATTCAAGTCTTTACATTCCATGTTACTTTACATTAATCTCAGGTACTTGTTAATACTTGGCTTTTACCTTTGGTTGTGAACTGAGACAGAGGCTGTGTCTGTCTTCAACACTCTCTTACTGGTTCAGTGTCTGCCTCACACCAGATGCTTAAAGAGGCCAAAAAGGCTGCTTAGGGACATGTGGGAGCAGCATTTTTAGCAGTGTTTCTTATCTCTCTTGGTGTAGACTCTCTTCTTTCTTTCTCTCTGAGTGCGTCTTGAGTATCACCACATCGAATTACTGAAGTAGAAAGAATAGCTGACATTCTGTTTTCAAGTGACCATGCTTTGACCCACTTTTCTGGTAATGTCCTCACGATTGTATCTCATCGCGGTGCATTCTGCAAGGCTGACAGGCAGAAAAAGTTGCTTCAGCACACAGTCCTCATCTGTCAGAAAAAAACAGCTTGCAGATTCTTACTATGTGAATGAAATACGGAGAGAGCGAGAGTGTTCTTGTTGGGCTATCATGATAATTGGAAGTAACCACATCAGGGCACTAGGGGAAAACACAGGAAAAGATACTGCCTCTGAGTAGGGCAGCAAATTGGGAGGTGAGCCTTGTCTTCAAGCTCACAGGCTCAGGATGTTTGCTACTATCAAAAAGGAAAAGATTCCCTTATTTTATGGCCTCCTTTCCCCTCCCCCTCCAAGGGATCTAATTGCAGTGGTTAAATGCAGCTAACCAGTTTTTTAGAATATGCTCTCTAGCCAAGTCTAACTTTAGACGCTGTAGATGGACAAGTTTGATTGTCTGAACTAAAATGGGAACATGAAATAAACACAGCCCTCACTAATAACATTGTGACTTTGTTATCAAGTGTAGATTCTCCATCCCCCACCCCCACCCCCAAAAGATGAAGAAAAGCTTGTGACCATTTTGTATGGCTTGTCTGGAAACTTCTGTAAATCTTACGTTTTTGTAAAATATTTTTTGTTATTCTAAAAAAAAATGTTTGAGATTGAGCTAGCACATCCTTTCAATGTGCCCTGGCTGGCATCACCACACCCCAGCTGCCTGATACCGTCGATGCCACTCTTGTTGTTCCTGGGAGACATAGTCTAATGAACCTTGGGCATGGGCTCTATACCCTCTGCACTTGGGAAAGAAACTTTTTATATTCCAGATCAATAAAATTTTTGAAAAAAAATTGGAAATGCACTGTGAAAACTCATTAAGCAGAGAGATTCTCCTGTTCCAGGGTTTCGATTCAGAAGAAATAAACAACAGTGGACTGTTCTTACAGTTTATATTTTGCAAGCTTGGCCCTGGTGAGACAGAGTATCCTACACTATGTATCAATGACCTTTGCTGTATAAATGTTTTGATCCTGTAGATGGAAACTGTGGTTCATGGGGTACTTAGTTAACAGGAAGGGTTTTACTTCACACTGGCGAAAAGTTTTAAAGTGCAGATAGGAAGCAAGGTACAATTCAGCAGTCATTCAAGTCATGACATTGTTATAGTTTGAGATAGCTTTAAAATCACTTAGTCGAATAGAACTCTAAAGTACTGTAACTGCCAGGTTGCTTTATCTAATTTATGAACCAGAGGCAAAGGAATCAACAATAACCCTCCATTTGCCATCATTAGATTAGCTATTACTGAAACCACAGAAAGTATATAACCCTTTACTTGTGATCAGTTGAATTTAGTCATTAATCTTTGATGGTACTTTCATTTAACCAAATGCCCTTGTTTACAACAATAAGCATGTTAAATGTTTGTGTTCAGAATTTGATAGGGCCATTTTACAGCATGTCACCCACAATGATACGGTAAAGTTATAGACTATTCATTTGTGTTCCACCATACATTTCCCAGTCATTCCTGTCTGGGTCCTGTTTTTCTTTCCCACTTTCAAAAAGACATTTTTTAGGTTTGTAACTCTTCTATTTTCTTCTTTTGAGAATATAACCAGACATTAACAAACATGAAACTACTTGTAGCAGCTCCATAAAATTGATTTTGTTCAAAATTATATAAGCATCTGGTGGTCTGAAAATGTTTCATACCTGATATTTAAAAGATATTTGATGATTGCCAAAAATGAATCGATTCCTCCATGCTGTTTCCCTTGAGGATGCTGTAATATGCCACTGGGTTTGCAGCTCACAGACTGAGGAGGGAAGTTGACTTGGATTTTTCCCTAAACTTCATTTACATGTCTCAGACCTTAGACCTGCATTTAGAAAGGCTCATTGGCTGTTAACTATCTTTCTGTAGTTTCTCATTGTGCAATAGTCTTCATAATAGTACTTATTGTATGTATATCAGATACTGTTGTTAAGAAGAGCATTTGTACTTGTCCATTTTCAAATCTTTGTTGATTTGAACAATATTGGTTCTAAAGTAGGTTGTGTAAAATAATTGCTTTCATCTTTCCAGGAATCAATAGTCTGGTATCTTAGCCATAACTAAAAGTGACATGGAACATAGTTATTATTTTGCATCTGACCACATATACAGCTTGAGAGTGAGTCTTTAAGCATGAAGGTGGATATTTCAGATGCTGATTGTAGCTCATGAGCAAAATTCATATCCCAAAAGTGTATTGCTTACGTAGCACTTATAAAATGCATTTTGTCCTACTTTATTTACAGTGACGTTTAAAACTGAGGTAATGGGACCTTCAGATACACGAGCTAGAAATATATTGTGTGTCCATTAAAAAGCGAATCTATGAACCATTCATTGTTAGCTTCCGTGTCTGTCAAACTTCTTCCTTGTTGTACTGTGTTATTAAAACTTACATACATGTTTTTTAAATAGTGGAGATGACTGTAGGTAAAAGTATACCATTTGTATTCAGTTTTTTTGGGGCCTGTACCATGAAAGGAACAATAGCACTCCAGGTTGGGAGATCTGTTTGCTGACACTGTCACTGACATTGATATGCCCTTCATCTGTCTTAGAGAGGGCACTGGGGAATCAGGACACATGGCTCTTATGGTATGGAATAATTTTTTTTCATATGTACCATCTTTCTGTTAACTTGAATAATGAGTCACAGAAGAATGAAAACTTCTTTGAGCTATGAAAGTTTAGCAAGAATAAATAAATGTTATGTCCATTGTGTTAGTATAATGTGAAATAAGATAGCATTGAATACCATCTCCACATCAGCATCATAGTGACAGTGCCCTCACTGAGTCAGAAATTGAGGACATACTGAGATACACCATCTGGCAAAATACAGAAGGCCAGTTTTGTGCCAATTGAAAAAGCTGTGTCAGATCCAACTCTTGTGTATTTTGCATATTATTAGACACCTTGGAAAATGTTTATCACTTTTTAATTACAAAGGACTAAGGGATTTTGTTGCCCCAAAGAAAATACCAGAAGCCCAAAGGTAGAACAATTACCAAGTAGATCATAAGACACAGCCTTTAACCTTGAGCTCATGTAGGAAATAAAAACAGCATTGTCCCGGGGTCTGTTTTAGAAGAGTCACAGGATGGCATGTCCTTGAGCTGTTTGGATGGAGTTGCAGACCAGCGTCTTTCTGTTGTTCTGATGGTTGCCCAGTTTCTTCCTCCCATGGCATGGTCAGACCTTGGAAGCACACGCCAAGAAACCAACTTGCTTCTGCATCTTGGCCTATCATGTAAGCTGTGGTCTGTCATGTTCATTAAAATGAAAATTTGTCGAATGGAATTTGCCCGACTGGCAGAATAGTTTAAATGTCAGATGTTGTTAGGCCTGGACATAAATATTATGTTTCTATTGTTAATTAATTGCAGTGCCTTAGTACCAGTGATCCAAAATCCAATTTAGTCTGCAATAGGCCTGTGGATAAGCGCCAGAGATAATGAATGCAGAGGGAAAATGTATTCAGACTTTCCATTGTATTTATCAATGTCCTCTTAGAAAAATGGCAAATTTTAGTGTGTCACTGAAGTTCAAGACGTGCCAAACAGGACAGAATTAAGACTCATGGTCTTTGAAAACCTCTCCAGTATTACCATTGAGCCTGCTCACTGCTTCTACTGTGTCTGGCTTGGCAAAAGAATGACAAAGGAGTCCTTCTCTGCTCCCTTTCCTTTCATCCCGTGTCTCAACTCTCCTGCCCCATCTGTTATGTTTGAAGCTTACTTCAGTCATAAGTAGCATGGGGGCAACTAACCCTGTGCTCACTTTTGCATGGCATTTCGCTCCCTTCCATTGCTGTCTACCCTTCCTCTCTTCTGCTTTCTACCCCATATTTTAGTCCGTAGGCTCAGCAGCCTGTCTGTCAAATATGCCTCTGTTTGCTAAGATCATTTTGCTTCCAAATTGAGCTGGAGGCTGAGTAACACCCAGAATAATGCTGGTAGAATTGCCTGCATCAGAACTGGGGAGCCAAAATCTTGCTGCCAGTGCCCAGACTTCCAAACTGATGTTATTGCCAAGCCACGAGCCAACAGGCTTTGACTGCCATCCACAACCAACATTTTGTTGAATGCTTGCTGTGAGTGTGGCATCTTACCCTGCCACCTCCATGGGTTCCAGAGGCAATTGGGTGTGCCAGGCAGAGAAGGGCTAATTAAGACTTTGGAAGGCAGGACTGGTGTGGTCCAGTGGTCAGGGACCCTCATTTAGTTTCTGGCATCCTGCTCCATGTCAGCCTCCTTCTGCCCTTGTGATTATGCAGGGTGAGAAGCAGAGACAGGAAGATGAACTTTGGTCTGCTTTGAGGATCTCTGTCCAACAGTGTCTGTCAGATTAAAAATGAAAGGGAAGGAGGCCAGGGAATCTTCCAGATGGAGAGTTTAGAAGAGGGCACAACCAGACTCTCTTTCCCAATGATGGAGATGGGTCATTTGAGCTCTTGGCCAGGAACCAGGTGTTATGCAGCCTGTTTCTTAGTCCTGAAGTGGAGCAGGGTCTGGCAGAACAGGCATCAGGCCCTCAGGGTGGGTGCTGGTTCAACGGGTTACATACAAGCTTTCTGGTGGAGGTGCAACATGTACCCTAGGTCTTTGCTCGTCTGGGAAATATAGGCTCCCTTTTCTTGGGTTTTGTTCAAGGGGGCTTCCCACAGCACATGGGAGTTAGAGTTAGCAAGTGTAGACACAAAATGGGAAGTTGACATTCTGAGCATTTCTAATTTCTTCTATGCAGAAAAGATAACTCTAGGGAGAGGCTATAGGCATGTTGACTGCAGTGACCATTTGCCCTAGGACTGAATCACATGTGGAAGCAGTTCTGGGCAGCAGGGTCTTGCTGAGACTATAACACTGATAGTCACTTCTCTGCTTCTTGGTTACATAGTTTTCTAACTAATTTCAATATGCTTTAAAAAGTACCCAGTATGGGAATCTGAGAGGGAGAATTTGTTCAGATGAGAGCAAGTATATATACTAAGGTTTAAGAAATGCCAGGAAGGTAACAAACAAGGGTAAACAGTGTCTAGTTGGGCACCTTTAGAACCAGATTATTTAAAGCTTGTATCTGTATACATACCCTCTGTTTTCTCTAAAGATGAACCTTTTTTTCTCTAATTCAGACTAGTAGAGGTTAGGGAAGGACTGGGGCTACTGGGAGCAGAGCTATTTGACTTGAAATGTCATACTGTTCCAAGAAAACATACTGGGGGCATGTAAGGGCACCCCTGTGCAAATGTCACATTGCCACATTGTCTTCTCCTGAGATTAGTCCAGTATGTTCTAGTCCTGTCTGGTGGTCAGACAAACTCATTGACATCCCATTTTCAGGGCACCAGCCCAGCTCAGGTCATGCTCCCTGAGATTTCATGGAATTTGATCTGCCTGGAATTCTGTAAACCTTGATGTGGTAATTATTGACCGCCTGGCATTCTGCTCCACAGATGTCACCTAATGATTTTCAGATCTCATCCTGCTTGGCAAGTTTACTTTTGCAATGTCTAGCAAATACAGCAGTAGCAAACAGGTATGGTGTGGTTGGGATGTGTGTGTGTGTGTGTGTGTGTGTGTGTGTGTGTGTGTGTGTAGTGTGCATTGGTGTATGCCTCAGACCATGATGGTCAGACTTGAGCAGAGAAAGATTTCTGTTTTATGAAACTCTGAAAAATAACATGGGGACAGTAAGGAGTGGATGAAAACTAGAGACAAATTTCCAAAGCAACCATAGCTTTAGAAGTCCAAATCATTGTATATTAAGTAATAGTGAAAACATGTTTAGTTATTAAGCATGCTTTGCTGAATGCTAGTCACTCTTCTAGAAGACACCACAGAGCAAATCATTTGTGAAGTTATAGATTTGAGGAAGGGCTTCTGCTTATTTTTTACAATGCAAAGTAAATCATAAAGATAAAGGCTATTCTGAACCCTAAAGTATGCCCAAGGTTTACATAATGAATATATAGATATTAGTTAAAACATAATTTCTAAGATTATATAGGAAAAAAGGCTAGGATTGGGGGCCTTGCTGTTATTTTTTCTTTTGTGAGTGTTTAAGTCACTATGTAGATTTTCAAATAACACCATGCATTTAAAAATATTCGTTTATCATCAGGTGGTTTAACCAGACCTGTTTTCCAACTGCCTGGTTTTTACCGATATGTAAAAAAAGGTTTTAGAGAGTGGTTTAAGAATCTTCTCTTAGTTGAAAATTGGCTATCATTTGAAAGACTGTTGCAGTAATTTGTCTGCAGTAACAGCTCACTGAATGTAGCAGAAAAATGAAAATGAGCACTGAATTTATTCAGTGTCTTCACTGCTGTACCTGAATGCACAGCCTCTTTCCTAGCTACAGAGATAATTGTTACAGACTTAAAGGTCAATAACCAATCCCTCAACATGGCAGTTAAGTCGGGTGAAGGCTGCAGAATTCAACAGCAGAGCAAAAGCCTCAGTTCTGGGGCACCTCGCCTTACGTAAGGTGCAGCTGGATGGTTCTTAGAAATAGCTTTCAAGTGAGTCTGTCTGTATACTTGGGAAAGCCATTTCTTTATGTTCATATCAGTTTATATGGGATCTGGGGTCTGGACCATGGACTGAGGGATTTGAGGGTTTGAAAAGCTGTGAGAAAACACCAAGATAAATCAGTCAGTTATTGGCTTGTTCTACTTTGGTTCCATGCTCATTTCTTTGAGGAGCAGCAGAAGCCTAAACCTATTTGGATTCATTTAAATTTAATTTATTTCTTGCAGAAGGTCATCTGAAGGGTGTAGACACTGTCTGCTCTGGAACAGAGGGTGGTAAGGTTAGGCTGGGGGGTGAGTGGCGGGTAGACCATCCTTGCAGCTGGAGGAGAGGATGTTTACCTGGTGGGGCACATGTAGGTCCTTGGATTTGGGAGTCAAAAGGAAGAGAAGGCTGATTTTGAGAAGTGATTCCTGACTTTTGTCTATACATAGGTATTTAGAGCTTAGGAAGAACTTTTGCATTTTCATTTGCTTTTGTTTGATTCTCTCTCTCTCTCTCTCTCTCTCTCTCTCTCTCTCTCTCTCTCTTTCACACACACACACACACACACACACACACACACACACACACACTCACATTTTCAGGCATTAAAATGTTATAAAGGCCATGCATAGGATGCACTTGCGGTTGTATATTCACCAAGTATTTTATTGGATGATTATGGATGTTGGGATAAAATCTGGGGCTTACAAAGCACAAGGCAGGCAAGTTTGAACAATAATAGGTATAGGTTTTAAATAACATAATATCTGCTTAAGGTCAGAGAATATAAGCACACAGAGCATAACACATACTCATCATTAAACATTGCAGGCAAGATTAAAGTTGTTTAAGACAATCTCCCACCACTAATCCCTAAAGGGAAGCTGTCATGAAGATGAATTTTAAAGCCTATTTGATAAAAAAGCTTTTGTTTATTTATTTGTGTCTATGTGTAATGTTTGGGTATGTCTGTAGGGTCATATGTATCATGGCATGCTTGTGGAAGTCAGAGGATGGCCTGCAGGTATTGGGTGGTTCTCTTCTTCCATTGCAGAGGTTCATTGATCAAACTCAGGTTGTTTTGTTTGGCAGTCAAGTGCCTTTACCTGCTGAGTTAGCTCTCCAGCCCCCTGCAACATAGTTTTAAAATCCCAGTTTACAATTCTTTCCCCATTTTAAGACTTTGAGAAGAGAGCCCTCACTGCTTGATTACTACTGAATGCTGAGGATCTTTGATTTCCCCAAGCATGCTTGCTCCAACACAGGCCTTCAGCCCATGTAATTGTGCAGTATAATGGACCATCACTCCACAGGGAGGCGTGCAGAACCAATAGAATTGTGTGAATTTTGATCCTTCTTCCTCAAAAGTGTAACTTTTGCCTTGTTTTGTCAAGGACACATGCCTTTGGAATCTCTGTATTTTGAGTCACAGGGAAAGGCCACATGTGCTATAGCAAAAACATTAGCTAATCTTAGAGACTGTTGACAATTATGTGGCCAAAGGAGCCTTTGTTTGATTCTGGGCTCTAGCTTTCAAATCTTCAAGTGGGAAAGGCATTGTCATATTCTGCAAAGCCATTCCCCTATACTCTCAGAATTCCTGATCTGGAGAAACTACGGAGATATAAACAATTATTTCTGCAAGTTAAACATTTTTGAGTGATTTGTTATGTAGCAATAGACAATATATACTTCTCCAATTATTACTAACTTCGTTTGACTAATACTAAGTCATTTCTGTTGTCTGTGTGATGCTTCCTGTTCACTCAGAGTATAGATTCCTTCATATTTAATTTTCAAACCTTCCTAATATATTTCTTATAAAACCCAAATTACAAGATTTAAAAAATATTATGTGGAAAAAAGTATTTCACTAGGTGTTTCTGCTCTAGATAGGGCAGTAACTGAAATGGCTGACCTTTGGGAAATGCTGTCTCTCATGTGTGCTCACCAGGCTTCTTTTTACATTCTTTTCCTCTTTTTCTCATCTTCTCCAGAGAATTCATTAAACTTCTTCATATTGCTTTCTCCACCGGTTTGGAAATTTCTATTCACTTGATAATCAGTATCTTATGTTTTTAAAATATGAAATGAAAACATGGATATGGTGGTCATGTTTTATCCCTAGCAGCCAGGAGGCAGAGAAAGGAGCCCTGGGGATCAGGCACCAGCTCTGGGGTATATAGTGAGGTCCCTTCTTAGGAGAAAACCAGACAAGCAGGGGATATATACAAATGATTTTTGAAATGAATTTTCCTGAAAATGTCCAAATATATGGAAAATAACAAAATGACCATAAACTACCATTCCTCAGACTAATCCCTCCATGTTTTCCCTGTTAAATCTACCACCACACCCACGACACAGAACCCGGACTTCTCTATAAGACATTTGTTTTATTTCAGTTTTAGATTTTCTTTCTACTTACATTATATTCCCAAGCAACCTAGTACTTCTATTTGAATTGTATGCAAATGGAACAATAACAAGAAAGACCTTCTGTGACTTGTATTTATACCATCCTTGTTAATATTGATGACAGTTCCTTCGGCTTTTCCAGTTTGTTTGGAAGACTCCATAAACATTTTATTGTGCTGCTTTAATATGGGTTGTATGTTGCATTTTGCCATTTTATCCAGGGTGTTTATTCTTAGGCAGTTTCTTTGGCTTTTTTTTTTTTTTAATGAATGTTGTGAGCATGGTATGAGAGTTTGTGGTTATGTAGGGAATGTTAGCTAACTTTAGCAGGTTCATCAAATATATAATGCTAATATTCTGACTTCTTCCTAAGCTACTGGATTCCCATGTTCTCAGCTGCATTTGATTTGCAAACCATAATCATCGGTTGCTATCATCTTTGCTGGTTAGTTTACACCAAATTGACACAGGCTGGAGTCATCTGAAAGGAGGGCCTCTTAATTGAAAACAATCTCATAAGATCCTCCTGGAGGGCACTTTCTTATTTAGTGATTGATGGTGGAGAGACCAGCCCATTATGGTGTTGCCACTCCTGGGCTGGTGATCCTGAGTTCTGTAAGGGTTAGTAAGTCGTAGGGAGCAACTCAGGAAGCAACACCTCTTTATGATCTCTACATCCGCTTCTTTATGGCCTCCTGGTTTCTGACCTGTTTGAGTTCCTGTTCTGACTTCCTTCAATGATGACTGTAAGCTGGATAAACACTTTCCTCCCCATGTTGGTTTGGGTCATGGTTTTCATCACAACAACAGCAGAATTATGATTATTTCTTTAAAATTGAGTTATGAACAGTATTCATTATTAGGTAGCTTATTGAACTTTCTCTGGTCATTCATTCCTCCTGATATGAATTTTTCTGTATTAAATTACATCTTATGTATTTTTTCCAAAGTGAACTTTTGTAAACAGAGAACAATCCTTTTTTAACCAGACTTATGTCTTATTTCTCTACCATTTTTGGATAATAGCATAAGACTAGTTTATTGAATTTCTAAATTCAGTAAACTTTGACCATGTTTCAGCATCAGTGCCTTGCTTGTATTTTTATGGATAGGTAATATGTCCTTTTGTGGATGTCGTTGTTTCTTTTTTCTGATTGAGGTCGGGACTGCCATTCTGTTTTGGAGTTTTTGGGTGCATCTAAGTTTTGATTTTTTTTATTCTTTATCATATGATTTTGATATGTTTTTGAAGAGGACTCATTGCTTTCATTCTAAAAATATTATATGCATTGTCTTTTTATATCGGTCTTTCTCTTTTGCACTTAAAATTCTCTATTTTGCTTAAATTTGATATATTTGAAATAGATTTCAGATCATAAATCTCTCACATTTCAAAGAAGGAAATATAAAATTCCTATTCTAACCCAAATTAGGCTTTCCCTACCTGATGTTTTATGGTACCACAGAATATGAAAATATTGTGATACTTTCTATGGAGAGGCCTGTGTTAATACTCTAAGGGTTATAGCATGACCTACAACTATTGTCTATGCTTTGACAGGCAGCTGTGAGTGGTAACCGATTCTTTGGTGGAATTAAGGAATGTGGAGGGAAATAGTCCAGGAAGACCTAAAGCCATCACCTAGAATATTGAAACGAAAAAACTAACTGTGTGGTAGTTAGCAGTTTTCAACTTGTGCATCTTTGGGATGATGAGAACCTAGCTAAGACTACAAGAAGAGGCAGACTACAGTACTTTCACAGAAGCCCTCTGTGAACAATGGTGGGTGCTCCACAGCCTCTGGAACCCTCCCCACTTATCACTTCAACAGGTGTCATTCTGCAGTGTCCTTACGAACTCCACTGACTAGCCTGTGGGACATGGGTAAAGTAATTTGGGAAGCAGGAAGTTATCAAGTAATGACTTGATTTGCAATATGAAGTTGTAGGTTCTGCACTCCAGTGGGTTTCTCCTCAAAGAAGGCTGCATTCTTTCCAGAGAAAGGGAGGTTATGCATGCCTAGGCATTTGTCACCCCCTCTCATGAACAACGATGCTAAGCTGAACTGCAGACCCTTGTGCCTTGTATGAATGGAATACCATTTCTGAACTATGTATTTTGTAGCAACTGGAAATCAGCTGTAAAAAAGATAATAGGACCAAGAACATAGATGCTTATTCAAGATACATGTGCTATCCTGATGTTTAACATGCCATCAAACCCCACAGTTTATAAGCCGTTCACTGCTGAGGTGTTCATATCCCAAAAGAGTTGACTAGAGATTTGGTGAGGTTTGCACGATGCAGTGTGCTGTTTCTGTCTGTGACGTTGTTAGCCTGTCTTCCATCACTAATAATACAAGATAGCAGATGGATCAGTTATAAATATCTAAAAGGCTTATTTGGACCATGGTTCCGAAGGGGCAAGATCTAAGGTCTGCATGTGGCCATGGCGTTCTCATGGCAGAACTCCAAGACTACTTTACAGCTCATCACACACCAGGAGACAGGGAGTGTACGTGTTGGGCACATACACGATTGCATGTACTTCATAAACGTTTTAACACATCATACTTCTCTTGCAATGCACATACACACGCATGCACAGGCACTCGCGCGCACACACACGTTTATACTATGTCTCTTGTCATGGATATGTGATCTCTTTCCTTCTCTCTCTGAAGCCATCAGGATTCAGAATTCAATCCTGAAGCCATTAGCCCAGTCACCTTATTCACACCTAATGATTTCTCAGTGCCCTCCCCTTAACCAGAGTCAGACTAAATTTTCATTCTCTTCATGCCTCATCGTAGAAACTAAATTTTGACATACAAAGCACTGGAAGACATTCCGACCATAGCTGTCTGTGTCTGGTTGGTTTGCGCAGCTGTGAGGCCCAAGTCTGGTCAGTGGTGTATGTAGCTATGACCACCTACCACAGCATATGGAAATTCTGTTGAAAACCGCAGAAAGGAAATGTGGCGCTTTACTTTCAAATATCTTAGTCTTTTGTTCTTATCTCCTTGCAGCTTTGAAGCCCAGCAAAGAAGGGAAATCTACTGAGAAGAGTCTGCAAAGGTAAGTAAGTGTATTTATTACATGGCCTTGACAAACATTGCCTTTACCACATTGATTTTTCTTTTATTCAGAGATTTAAACACTCGGATTAAAGATAGAGCTGACAGGACAACTTCCTTAACCACCTGCTCATCCCCTCTCAGAGGCAAAAGTGCTGAGCAATAGTTAGCGGAGAGTGGGTAAATAAAATGATGTGCTGAGGGTGGCCAAATGCGATTGTGTGTTTGCTGACTTTTGCTTTCTTTTCAGCAGTTAAGACGTTCCAATAGAGCTAAGTTTACTAAGATTAATGCTCGATGGAGAAAGAATGCACTGGTACCACTCCTGATCAATATTTAAATAAAACCAGCTGGCCAAACAAAGCATTTAAAATAAAATGTAGAGTGGTATTTCAATCGGGTTGGATGAGCTTTATCACAGAAGTGAGTTGTGCGGTTGGGTAGAGGAGCTGGTATTGTATCATGGCGACTACCTTCTGTTTGGTGGAGCTGATTACCTTCCACCCAGTCACACTGGATCCTTCATATGCAAGTTACAAGAAGTGAATTTCCAAGCTCAAAGTAATAGGAAGAAATAGCAGCTCAGTCTCCTGCGAAACATTATGGTTGAGTTGGTTTTCACATGGAAAAAATGTAATTGTTTCATTTTTGTAGGTATATTTATAAGCGTACCTCTGTACAGCAGTGTTCTTTGATTCATTGTTTAATTTCTGTTCTGCATGAAGTATTTTAATTTAGAGAATTCACTCCGAGGAATTATAGGGCTGTGCTTTCATCGAGAGTCTCTGGAGGCCAAGGTGAAATATGCCATAATTTTACGTTTGTTTTCATCATCAATTATGTTTCTGACAATTTTAGTTTTTTTCTGTCATTTTTATTATAGTAATTATGGCTGCGACCACTTTGGCTAAAGTTGAAAAGCCCATTTGATTTACTTTCTATTTTAAGTTATTTTTAACTTTATGACAAACTTGAATTTTTAATGTTCATTTTGAGAGTAAAGTATAGTTTTACAAAGAAATTGGAGAGAAATCTCTTTTGAATCATCAAACCATTACCCATAAAAACTGGAGGATTTACTCTCAGGTAACCAAGTTCTGATATAGTATACGGCCATCATGAAGATTATGCCATATGAAGGCGCAGATGATTCTCATTTTCATATACCGTTTGTTGCTCTGCAGCCTTGAGCCATTTCTGGGCCCTTGATAGCATTGGATCCTATGTGCTCGTAACTTCCTGGAGTTATGAATGCTATAGCCATCTCAGGGACTTTTCGATTAGACTCCTGGCTTGGTCCTCACATTCCTTTAGAGAAGGGGGCGTTTTCACTGTGTGTGCATTGTCTTAGTGAGACTTCTGTGGTGTGTGAGTAGTCTGGAGTCAGACCTGGGTTTTGTCCTGATTCAGTTAGTGGCCCATGAACAAATGATTCATTCTCTTTGGGTGTCTCTTTTCTTACCTGTCTGTGAATACGAGATGGAAAGACAGAGTCTGCCTCCTATGGGTGTTTTACAAGAGCATGCCCTGCTCCGTGACAAGCAGATGCCACCCTGTGCTGCTGCTCTGTCACTTCCTTCTTGTCCTCGAGCTCCTCCACCTCTTCCTCATGAGCAGAAGCAGCCTTATGAATTTATTAGATAGTTTGAAAAGTACATTTTATTCGTGTATTTATATGTATGTGTGTGTGCACATGTGGGTGTGTATAAGTGTTGTTTGTGTGCATGTGTGTAGGACAGAGGCTGACATCAGGTGTCTTCCACCATTGCTTTCTGACTTACTTTTTGAGACTTTCTCACTTAACCTAGAGCATACCAATTGGGTAGCTGGCTAGTCCCAGGCACCCTCCTGTTTCTGCTTCTCTAGCCTAGACATTACTTACGGCAGCCTTTCTTATGTTGATGCTGGGACCAAGCTAATAATGTCTTCTGCTTGTATAGCAAGCTCCTTATGAGTTGAGACATTTCCTCCCACCCCCCACCGCCCCACACTGTCCATTCTTTTCAATTTTAATGACTAAATTTTACATTGTTTTAAATTATGTCTGTATGTGTGTGCCTGTGCATGAGTATGTGCATTTGAGCACAGGTGCTTTTCGAAGCCAAAAGTGTCGGATTCCTCGGTAACTGGAGTTACAAATAGTTTTTAGTTGCATGGGTAGTCAGAGCTGCTAGATCTTCAGTAAGAGCCCCAAGCACTAATACGCACAGAGCCCAGGCCATGTCCCTAGTTCCTGCTCTTTTGTTTGTTTGTTTGAGAGAGGGTTTCCCTGTGTAACATCCCTGGATGTCCTGGAATGTTCTTTGTAGAGCAGGCTGGCCTTGAACTCACAGAGATCTACTTTCCTCTTCCTCCTGAATGTTGGCTTTAAAGGCATCTACCACCATGCTGGGCTACTGTTTTTTTTTTTTTTTTTTTTTTTTAAGATGTTTCCTGATAATGTTTTCAAATGAACAATCTACCTAGTGATTTTCTGCTAGGTAGATTGTTAGAAATTTTTAAAGAGAGCTTTGATGGGTGTAGATGAACACCTTTTTCTATTTCCCCTGGCCATCTGTCTCTTTTCCTCTTTTCTTTGATTGCATGCTGTAGCAGAATGGCAGCTCTGCACTTGGCCACAAGCTAGCCAAAGTACAGGCTTGTTCTCTGGAATTCAGACCTTTATGTGAAGCATTCTCCTTGTTGCAGGTGGACATTCAGTCCTGACCATATCTATGAGACCACAGTTCCTGTTAGTTGGCCACCATGCCTGTCTTGTCTCCTGATGGTCTCCATGTCTTATTTAGCCTCCAGTTGCCCTGTAGAATCTAAAGTTAGCCAGTTGGTTTATCTTGTTTACAGGTTGAGAACCCTAACAGCTTGTACACCAGTGACCTAGATTTAGAGTCATTGGCTATGGTTAAAGCTTCGCAACGAAGACACCATCGCCTTCTTTCATTCTGTATAAGAGCTGAATGTTTTACGCTAGGCCACCAAAACAGATCTCTAAAAGGCACATTTTTGGTGAACTCCCCATGACTTCAGTTCTAGGTAAAAAGCAATTTTTTCCAGTGGCTTTTCTCAACAATATAGAGTGTTTGCATTTCTAGAGGAGGGGTAGGAGAGTCATTTGTCTCCTGTTCGGGGTCTCAGACTCCCTGTGGTTCAGGCCTGTGAAGAGGCTTTGATTCTCTTTCATTTATTCCAGTGCCTCAAAATGAAACAACTGTGTTGTTTGTTTTCTTCTTTTCTCTGAATTTTAATTTCTCTTTTTGACATTTCTTGTTAATGTGTAAAATGTGGTTAAGAACATTGTTGAGCCCCTGGAATCTTTATGGTTTCCTGAGAATGGAGCAGGAACGTTTCCCCTTATGTCTTTTGTACTGATTCCTTCTGTTCTGTGCAGGTCCTAGAACAAGGTGTTCAATGACTGTTCTCCCAGAGACATTACAGTTGTTCCCTCCCCTATTGTGACTAAGTAACATGGTTGCATTGCATGCTGGGAAGAGCTTCGGCTAAAATGTTAGGGAGAATGCCTTCAAATTTGTTTCTGCAGCTCTCTAGCTTTGTGACTCTGGGTAATAGTCCTAACTCTGCTGGTTCCTATTTCTACTTCTATTTCCCATAGCCTTCTAATATAGTTGTATCAGGCAATATAGTCTAAACCTACAGGTAATTATTACATTATCACAATGATGTATTCATTTTCCCATTGAACTAGAAGGTATAACCTAGTTGTTTATTTCTTTTAATGTGTACAGCTTTAATGTATTTGTAATTAATATGTGGTTTCAGATATTATTTCCCCCAAAATGTCTACTAATACCATAGGAAGAAGATGGTAGTAGGTAGGCAGACATATGTTTTTGTTTTATTGATATAGAAAGTAAGTCTTAAACCAAGTAGTTTGTCCAGAGCATGACAGATCTCTGTAGAGTTAATAGTCTTAATCAGGACAGCTATAACAAATATTCTCACTCCAGTTGTGATGCTAATTAGGAAGCCTGACGTGGAAAGTAAGAGAATGCATGTGTAGCATGTTCAAGGTAGTGGTGTGCCCCACCGTACTGATTGCAGGTAGACTTGGAGGCATTCTGTCTGTCGCTTGTCTTTCCTTCTCCATAGCTACGGTGTTGGCACTCATGAGATACTGTTACTACTGTCATCCGTGACATAGGCCTGTGTTGCTTGGTGCCCTCAGTTGTTAAGCAGCAGTCCTGGCATCTGTTAACACACCTGCTGTTTGTTGTTTGGTTTGGTATAAAAATGAAGAAAATTTAATCCTCATTTTAAAGGACTCACTGCAAGTTCTTAACATGACTTGAAAAAGGATCCAAACCTGTGGTGACAGAGGAACCCTGCCTGATGTCTTCCTTCTGCCTGTCGCCACCTCCATGCTTGGCCCTTGTTTATCAGGCAAGAAGAGAGTGGTAAAACTTGGCCTGGGGTTTTCTCATCCCCAGGTGTGAAATTATTTCGGAGCTAAAGCAATAATACTTTGCATTTCTATCATGATTTTATTTGATGATCTCAAAGTGTTCTGCTGGTGTTAATAGAGCTTTCCAGCACTCTCTGAAGCAGGTCAGTATTATTAGAGACGATTCCCTTTCAGAACATTTTCACTTTGCATCCCATGTGTGATTTGAAAGGCTTTTGTATTGGCTGGGAACCTCAACAGTCTAAAGTGCCATGCATGTTGGGAACTTCCTTTGGATTCAGGCCTCATTAATCCCCATTACATCGAGGGGAATCAAGTAGTTACTTAGAAGCAGGTGGGACATTTTGTAAGTGAATTAAAGTAAAAGGAGTTTGCTATCACCCTTTGTGTGACTGTTTAGAAATATTTAATATTGTTCACCAGCAATGGAGCCTCCTGCTTCACAGCTAGCCTTTGACTTTACAGCAGCAGATGGTGTAGCAGGGAACACACTGAATGATGAAGAAGAACTTGTCCTGGGAGCACAGGACTGTCAAACCAACCGAAAATACAAATTGAGTTTGAATCCCGGTTTAAAACTGTCATTCTGTAAAACTGTTTTAAATCTTAATGTGTGGCTTTTGTGGTGTAGCGTTTTCTGGGGAGATATTAACAACCATCTACGGTTACCAGACAGAGCACCAAGAGCCTCGTCCAGACACATCAGCGTGGCGAGGGAACACTTTGGGGTCACAGGTGATACAGAAAATCCTACTGCAGCACGGAGGTTACTCAGAAACTGGGTCACTGGCTGTCCTTGAAAAGCTCCTCTTTAGAAGCAATTGTTTACTTCTTATATAACCTGGGGAAGGGGCCCGTGAGTTTTGAAGGTCACTGAACTTTATGAGTCACATCATCACACTCCCCTCCCTTTCTCCCTCCTCCTGGAGGAACTGTTTCATTCTGGAGGGAAAAGTTATACAATTTTAATAATGCATGGGTACGTACGTTTTTCTATTTTTTTCTTTAAATGTTGAAAAAGCTAAGTTGGTGCTATTTGGCCTTTCTACTTCCTTGTGGCCAATGGTGCAAAAGTACAGCAAGCGGGCTGTACCCCAAACCATTCAGGGACAAACTTTCAATCTTACGGCAGTCACCCTCTGGGGCTTCTTGGCCATACAGTGGTAGAAAGTGGTTGCTGTGTCTAGTCAAAACAGGTTGTGTTCTTTAGTGTCACTTCAAGGTCAAACACTCTGTGGTCCAGCATCCTTTCACCACCCCCATCCAAAGTCCTGCCAGGGAGCTGCTGCTAGTCTGCATCACCTCAACAGCCACTTCCAACTTACCTTCAACACCAGGAAACCCCATTTCCCACTCTCCTGCAGTTGTCTACCTAGACAAGGTCAGAGGCAAAAGGACACATTTAAGCAAAGCAAAAAGAGCCCATGCTTACATTTATCCATTGTTGTATGTAGGGTCTGCCACATTCTTCTCAATGTATTTATGCCTTAGGGGGAAAAATCTTACTGGTGACAGGATTTGACAGTTTGAATTGCCTGTGATAACTTTTTTCTTTAGACACTCCCCTAAGGCCAAGTGTCTTAAAGCTCTTGAAATGAGAAAGGGAGGCTATTGCCAGAGGGTAACCTACAGAACCACTGGTGTTTCTAAATGATGCACCCCAATTCAACATTGAGAAAAGGTGAGGCTTCACCCAGTGGGCACTTTATAGTTCTCAGATGAGTGTCAGCTGGTTGCATAATTCATCTCTTTTTTCCTGGCTTCTCAGTTGTCTTTCTCTTTTAGAAAAAATTCACTTAAGATCTATCATGTAAGGATTTGGGAGAATGTTGGCAGAATTATGGGTCTCTGTACCATTTCCCCAGAGTCTTTGCTCAAAGGAGGATACATAAATTTCCTGCTAATTATGCAAAGATAGATTTATCATTGAAAATGCTTTTGGCTGCAAATAATCAAAAAGTCAACTTGAAATGGTTTAAAAAATTAAGGGAATTAAGATGAAAAGGCTTGCCATCCCCATGTCTACCTGCTGAGCCTCTTGGAAGTCATGATTGATGGGAAGACGCTCCAGAACCCTGGTTCTGAAAGTTAGGAATCCAACTGAAACTCACTTTCACACAGCGGCGTCAAGCAGTGGGGACCCACCAGGGTGCCTTTGATGGTTGTTATGGTGCTGCAGGGAGAGGGATCTGAGCCTGAAACTGGTGACAGATTGCTAAGCCAGAGACAAGTATTTTGTGGATTGTTCTACCAACTTGCTTTGAAGTTCCTCAAAACAAAACCCATTAGACTAAGGAAAATGACATCTACAAGAAGACAAAACTTACTTCCGAAAGGGTGTCTCTATAGGTTTTGTTAGTTTCCTGGATCAATGACGTCATCACCGTTCCTATCTTGCCCTTTTTCCTCTTCCACCTTTACTGTGTTGACTCCTTCTTAGACTGGCTGTCATGGTTTTTGTTTTTGTTGTTGTTTTGATTTTTGGTTTATTTATTTTTTATTTTGTGGTTTTGTTTTGGTTTTTTTGTTTGTTTGTTTGTTTGTTTTTTGTTTGGGTAAACCTCGTGCAGATTTGACAGCATCCATTGACCAAAGAGTCTACTGGTCTCTCTTTAATAGCAAAGATTCTGTAAGCACCCAGCAGTACCTCAAATTCGTTCAGGTATTGGCATGTAGATGAGATTATTGAGGACCTTACTAAGGACAAGTAGAAAGAGATTATCAAGGACCTTACTGACTTCGGTTTTGTTGTGAACTGTAGAAAATAAGGTTTATAGCATATCAGATAAGGAGAAAGGCTACCCATAGTTAGAGGTGTCACACACACAAATGTGTGTTTATGTATGTGTATATGTGTGTGTGTATGTGTGTGTATATGTGTGTGTGTGTGTGTGTGTGTGTGTGTGTGTGCATGTGTGCATGTATTTGAATGAAAAGGAGGCTACTAGTTTAGCAGAACCTGGTTAAGCTGTCCTAGGAACCAAAAAGGTAGATATTAGAGAAGCAGAGACCCTTTCTCTGTTTTAAAGCAATAATAATTTATTTCTGATGTGAGATAAATGTACCCTTCCTTGGATATATGAAAGTACTTTCTCAAATTCCTTTGAGGAGGGAGGGTGCTCAATAAAAATAGAGCTTGTGTTCATCAGTATTATCCAGAGAAACAGAGCCAGTAGATTGCTTATCTATTTGCTTGTTTGTGATGAGGAGTTGACTCACATAATTAGGAAAGCTGAGAAATTCCATGCTGTGTCATCTACAAACTGTAAACCCAGGAAAACTAGCAGCCACATTAAATCCCAGCTCAATAGCCTGAGAAGTAGTGTTGCTGGAGAGGTAAATCCCGGTCTGAGGGGAAAAGAGCACCAGCAGATGTGTCCCAGCTCAGACAGTGGGACAAAAGAAGCAGCAATTACCCTTCCTTCCTTTTAGTCTACTTGAGACTTTTAAGGTTTGGATGTTTCTCAGGTGCATTGGGGAAGCCAGCCTAATTTGCTGAATCTACCATCTGAAATACTCATCTCATTCCCAAACAATGACACACCTAGACATAGCTTTTAGTTAGGGTACCCTTGGTACATTCAAGATGATACAGGGAATCCATCAGAATACGACTTTGCCTAATAAGCACAAGGAGAGTAGGGGAAAGTTGCTGCTATTATATCAAATGTAGGTAAATGTCCTCTGTGTCTCCTATGTGGATGTTTGTTTCCATAATCTCCTTTTGAATGGCTTGGGTGAGGTGAGGTTTTTCTCTTTGTTGGAGTCAGTTGTGGCCCAAGGCAAAGACAAGTATACCTGGCTGGCTGCCTGCTTAATTACACTTAATCCTACTTGGCAAGCTTGAAAAAGACTTTCCAAGGAAGCCTGAATTATAGGGAAGGCAGATGGATCAGCACCCCTCTTACCTGTTGGTTTTCCATTGTTGACAACCCTAGTAGAAGGCCTTATGTAAATGACTTAGTTACCAAGTGAGCTATTTACCCACTTAGTTATTCCAACAGAAGGGTACCACATACAGTGTGCACTTACATAGTGAGGGGGTGATGGAGCTGCCTGAAATATGGCCTAGTTCTTCCCAAGTAGTGTTTTATCTTAGTGGAAATGCTTATTTGCTTTATAAATGGAAAACCTTTTTGTAAATCACATTCTGCCTCTTCAATCTCTTATAATTACTTTATTTTTATTATGTAACTAATACATCTGCATTTTATAATACTTGGGAGCCACATCAGTTAAAGAGGAGAAAATAAAATTGTTCTTATCCCACTATTCAGAGATGATCAACAGTGTCATCTTTGGATGCTTTCTCCAGTTAGTTCTCTATGTTGATAAACTGCTCGGAAAAAGAGGTACATCCTGCTTTTTCAGCTAAGCATCGTATTATGAATGTTAAACGCTCTCCCAAACCATCATCATCTAGGTCTGCACTGTGTTCTGGCATTCAGAACTTGCCTGCAGAAAAATAGAAAAATTCATCTGCTTCTTAAAATGGTCCTCAGGCTGATCTGTCAGAATGCAACCCAAGGTCTGTGTGACTGGCTGCGTATGCCTAACTGGCTTCTAGAAGACAGAGTGATTAGAGAAGTTGGTCAGAAATTAACTTTCTGTGATAATGATCATGTTTGTCCTCTTGGCGACCACTTTCCTGAGGATAATTTGAGTGAGCTCATTTGCTGTTTTGCAAGGAGGTTAGCTCAGCCTGAGAATCCCTGTAAGGAAAATAATCAGCAGCCCCCTCAGGGATCTCAGAGCATCTTTGCAGCTCAGGTCGGGGGCAGCCCCTACAGTCTGTGCTTGCTGGTCCTGATAAAGCAAATGCAAGCATGCCAAATTACTTTGCTCCGGCTTTCCCCTTTTTCAGAATCAATCCATAAATGCTACAGAAGGAAAGCACATGAACATTTGCTTTACCGAACCCACAAAATGTTCTGCCTACTTAATCCTCTCTCTATTTCAGGGGGAAAGGTCTGTTATAGCTGAGCGGAGAATTGAAGGATCACACAAGTGAAGACTGGTTGCCAGGCTAGACATCTCCACCTGTGCTCTCTCATTTTCCTTGGAGTCACAGGCTGTTCTTTAACACTCCTTTGTTGGTAAGAGGTCTGCCGTGCTTCTCTTCCAGTTCTGTGACTATGATGACCACCGTCGGGGGAACCTGAGCCCCTTGTTTAAACACGGGGTGTTTATTGTAGGATATTGTGAGGTTTGATAGCTGCCTCTGGAAGATAATGTCCTTGCCACCAACCCCCACATCTACATTTAAATGATGGCGGGCAGAGAAGGCCATTTCTCTCAATATGTATTTTGGAATCAGAATTGCACATGAGTTCAGAATCAGGAACTTGTTGCAATGATGTTATTCTTTGCTGGCATTTGGTACCACAGCCATTGTTTTTTTTTGCTGGCACCCACCCTCAGAAGCTGATCGGAAAACTTTCTGACCTGCATCTTCCTGCACCAGAACTCTGGAGAACTCTCTAGCAGGGTCCATTCCAGGTTTTCCATCTCAAGGAACACATGGCAGCCTGGCTGCTTGTGCCTTGTTTACGTGTTATGTGTCTGAGTCTTCCAGCTGTCTTGGACTAGAGGTCTGTGGGCCTTTTGGTTTAACATCATAGACTCTGTGTGAGTAAAGGCAGTCATAATGAATAGCTGTAAACAGAGTTGCCTGCCTTGAGGGAGTATTAGCAGAGAGGTGTGGGGGCAACTACAGGAGGAGCCTGTTAGTAGTTTACCATCAACTAGGTAGAGGCATCGTGGGAGTACTTCCTGAAAACATCACAGGCATCGGGTCCATAGTTTCCCTTCCTGAGGCTGCAGGTGCTCATCCCAAACTGTCTCAGGCTTTCGATAACTTGGTGAGATCAGGCAATGAGTCATGTTTAGTCACATTTACTCTTTCTCTCAACTAGTGGGAGATGTACTGTTCTTGAATGCTTAACCAGTAAAGCATCTCAGAGAACTCCAGTAACCTGACCAAGACGGCACAGTCAGGGTGACCAAGAAGAAGATGCATTGACAGACAGTGCCATGAATCTTTGTCCAGGCAAGACCAGGGAAGAGCCTGCCATTTCTTGTTAAAGGATAGGGATTTTGATAGATTCATATGGCACATGTTTCTAACAAAACGGGATCTGCTTTGGCCGCTGAGAGAGGGCATGGCTCAGGTGGGCAGTCACTCTACCTTATGAGGCCAGTGACTGATTCAGGCTGTTGGGCTGTCCAGCATATGCCCTTCCTTGCTAAGCCATCTTCCCAGCCCATCACTCAGCTCTTAAAATAGACACCTAGGTGTTTAGAGCAGTAGAAAGCTAGGAAATAGTGATTCTGTAGAAACAGAGTGCCCTGAGGGAGTTGGATCATGTGGCACGTTGAAGTGAGTGTGTTGAGAGGCAGCAGAACACAGAAGCTTGTTCCAGAGTTCTTGGGGTGACCTCTAGGTAATGTGTCATCCCCCGTTGGGAAACTCAGTTAGTTTCCAGAAATTTGGTCTCAGCTCAGGGACCAGCATTTGTTCTGCACTGTCAGCCACAATGAAGAGTCTTATTAGCGGCACGCTATGTCTTTGTGATGGTAATTTGTGAGCTCAGATATGTATGTCTAGAAAAGAGGGTATAGAGGAGATGGGGGTGTTCAAACCAAACAGTACGAAGGACCTTCTTTGTAACACGTATTTAGAGACAATTTGATTCTGGGGATAAATAATTATGAAGTGGCCTACAGCTTGCTCTTTCATACCCTTATTCTAAGTGTGTGACATCCAATTTATCTCACTCTGATTTGCCTCCAGCACAAAGCCTTGTCATTCTTTCCAGTTCCATGTACCTTTTTGGAAGACCCCATACTCTTTAATTTTGTTGAAGGGACAAATTATATAGAGGGGTTTTGGGAATTTCTTATATCCCTGAGATTACTTGGCACATAGTAATTGTGCATGTTTATGGGTAATGTGATAATATATTTGTGCATAATTCATTCTCTACTCTGCACTTTGATCAACAGTTCTTCATAGTAATTCATGCAATGCATGAGACAGGAACACACCTTTGGTTAGTCACATTAGAGTCTTCAAGTCTCTCCATTTCTTTCTATTAATGGTAAATTATATATGTGATATACTATATGTAGACTGCATACACACACATATATATATACACATACATACATCATATGTATACACACATACATACATCTACAATATTGGATATTTACAATGACTATATACAATTATCTTTAATAATTCATTTGTATTAAGAATTGAGCTGACTTAAAAATACTATATTAGTGATAGAATATTCACAGACATAAAGACCATGAAAGGGACATATGAAGGTTTGGGCCAGTGGTATTGTTTTGTCTTGGTGTATGTGAATTTCAAGTTTCAATATGCTTTGGACAGCCCCTCTGAATACTTATGGTTCACTTGCACTGCTGATACCAGCTGTCACCCTGTCACCAGCTTCTTCTCTTTTCTTTTACATAAGTCACTCAGTTACTTAAGTGTGTGTGTGTATACACGAGCGCATGGACGCATGCATGTATATGTACTCACACATGTACACTCATGTGCAATGGCACAGATGTGGAAGTCAGAGGACAGCTCAGTGCTTGGTTCTTCTTTTCCACCATGTGTGTGTCCTTGGAGTTGAAATCAGGCTTTTAGGCTGGGTGGTTTGTGCCCTCACCTCTTAAGTCATCTTGTCAGTCCTTTTTCTCTTCTCTTCATAGGTTATACCTCCGAGAAAGCATCCAGTCTTGTATAACTGTAAAGCAGGTAGCCACAGGTTCTACTGCATTAAATATTCACCCGAGCCCGGATTAATATGTAAACAGCCATGGTTCAGTTAGCAGCTACGATAAGTAACATTGACCATTTAGCCACGTGATTACAGAAAAGAGATGTAATAGAATAAGTAGTATATTTATTCTTTGTTCTAAAGACACTGCTTTCGATTAATCTATTTCTGTGCCATTATTTGAAGGACAAGAAAAGTTCTCAAAACAAGCAAAAGCAAGAGGAGAGGTTTTTTTTTTTTTTTTTCCAGAGTATTTATTAAGTTTGGGAAGAGAAGGAGAAGGCAGTGTCAAGTCTGCTGTGACTGGATTCTGAGGCTTGTGAGCCTTGGACTTCGTAGACAACTTGGCAGCATTGTTTTGGTCATGGGGTGAGTCTGCCTTTAGGAAGAGGCAGGAAAAAGAACTCAGAGACTATAGGAGCAACCTGAGATGGTAGAACTAAATGATACTTGGAAATTGGTACATGGGGACTAGGGAACAGTCCTGGCTTCTGCACAATTTCTTCCAGAGTCCCCAGAATAAAACGGTATTTCCTTTAGCTACCAAAAGGATCATCCATCCAACTGCTCCTGAAGGTATCTAAGGTCACACATATTCTTACCATGGTTATTGCTACAAGAGTAAGTTCCCATCCTTCACTGAGACAGACAGACAGACAGACAGTAGCCATTTCCATAGTATGCATTTGTTTATTTGGTGTAGTATCTTAATAAGGTAAGAAAAAGGCAAGAAAGACTATTGTTCCTTTTCTTGCTTTACTTGTTGGCATTTTTTGTCTAATTCATTTTGTTACAAAGAAAAGTTCTCTTCATTCACATAAGTTTGACTACTTTGTCCACAGTAGATAATTTGACAAGCTTAAAATACTTAAGAATATTTGCTTTTCTACTTTGTGTATATGTGAAAGAAAACAATTTAAACCTTTGAATTTCTTTTCTTTTTTAGAAAACCTAGTGGAGGATAAGCTTTCTTGAAATGTATCCATCTTATAAAATGCATTACATGATAACTTGGGCAGCTCAGGCCTAAAGTGGCAACTATCCTTAGTTTTTTTCTTGCACACATCCTGATTGTCTAGGAAAAGAATATTCAAGTTGCTGTGCCTATTGCTCAGTTGGGCAACAGCTGTTGGCATCACTGATATTCTCTTTGTTTTAGAGTTCTATGAGTCTCGGAAATGAAATTAAGACAATTAATACATCATTTGATACTTTTTATAATCAAGTCAATTTATGTCTTGAAACTGAAATTTTCTTTTTGTTTTGTTTTTATCTTTGTTTTTGTTTTTATTTTTTTAAACTGTGTGTTAGTCAACTTTTTATTGCTGTGGCTACAATCCTGAGGAAATCCACTGAAATACAATCTTCTTTTGGCTGGTATTTTAAGAGTTTGAAGTCACTTGGACCATGCTGCCTTTGTGTCTTCAGTGAAAAGAGTTTGCTAGAGAAAGTTGCTAACTTGCTGGTGCCTAAGAAATAAGAAGAAAGAGAAGGAGAACTTCAGGCTCCTCTATTCCCCAAATGAGCATGCCAGCAATGACTTAACTTCCTCTTTGTAGTCCTCACCTCCTAAAGTTCAGCCCCTCCCACTAATACCATCAGCTGGCAACCTAGCCTTCATGGCATTTGGGAGATATTTAAAGTCACATCACACCAACAGCTACAACATTGGTATTCATTCTTGACCAGCATGAAAAACATAATTCAGAATTTTGCTCCACAGTTCTGCAAACAGACTGGACCAGAGAAAATGAAGCAGGACTTCTATTTTCTCTGTATTTCTCATTTAAAGAAGCAATCAGAAATAGATGCAACCTAGGATTCTAGGCATGACCCATGACATTCTAAGAAGTGTTTTTGTATCTTAAGGAGAATTGCTAACTAACAGTGATTTAGAAAGTTCCCCAAGTAGCTCTAAACCACTCACTGAGTCTTCAGAGTCTTGCTTCCCAGAAGACATTGTCTGGGGTTTGGAGTGCCCAATTATGATTGACTACAAGTGCCACTAGAGAAGACTTGCTGTGTAAATTGTGTGTTGCTGTGAGAAAGGATGCTCAGAGATTCGAATCAGACTGTCAGCAGCTCAGCAGTTTGCACAGTCAAACTGCCTGTTCTGTCTAGTACACATTTTGTCCTTTGTCTAGTGAGTGAATGAACAAAGCAGGAGAATGATGCTCTGGATCAATTTTGGATAGAAGTACAATTCACCAGTGCACTCTCATGATTTGGTGCTGCAGATCTAAACTCTATAGTGACTGTACCTAAGGGGCTACTCTCGAAAAGACAAAGTATATGACCTTCCTGGACTATTTCTCAGTCACTACAGTGCACCATCATGACTCAAAATCACATATTTGTTCTGTTACAGTTTTAAAATTTTCAAAAATATATGCATGTCCTTTACTTACCCTGTAGCAGAGCCCACACTTTTAGAAACCTTAAAAACTATAGATCATTATTTAAAACTGTAAGTTTGTACATTTGGGTCTAATGTTTCTCACAAATCTCCACCTGTCAGGAGGTGTCTTTTAGAAGTTAAAACCCATGATCTATACGCTCTACCTTCTCGTGCTATGCCATATTATTTGACTTATTCCACAAAAGAAAACGAAACCCCCAAACACCCTGGATTACAACAGTTCACCTCAGCATGTTTTCCAGAATACATTAAGAAAGGTTTCAACTTCCAAGTCTCTTTTGAATAATACAACACAAATAAAAGCGTCTGACCAATACAACTGACAGTGAAGTAAGGTAATGTTGTTGCTGAGCCTTCTGGGCTTATGAAGTACGTGAAATTGTAGAGCCGGTGGGACTTCTACTGGTCGTGCACATTCTGTCATCTTCTGGTCATCTCAGCTGTGATTCTGCAACAGGAGATGGTGTAGATGGATCTAGGTTCTCTTCAAGCATTCGTCGCTTATTTGTATTGCTTGGGTTTTTTGCTTTTGAGACAAAGTCTTTCCATGTAGCCCAGGCTGACTTTGAACTCATAGTTCTTCTGCCTCTGCCTCCTAGGTGCTAAAATTTCAGGTATCTACTACTGTTCCTGGTCCCATCTTGGTTATGCCCCAGAAAGCACAAGTCTCCTCAGCCATCAGATTGATATCACTCCAACAATTCTAGAGGGAAGCACCATAGAAACCCCCTGTTTAGTGTCAGTTCCTTCCTTACTGGCATATGTAGCCAGGCTTCTGAGACCTGGATCTACCCGAGATTATAGGCTTTTGAAAGTTATGTAATAAACAGAAGCAGACTGTATGGCTCCTTTGTATGTGGTATCGTTCGCACAACATTATATTTGTGACATGTGGAAACTTTCCTTTTTGCTTTTAAGAAATGATGTAGACTTGTGGCTGTTAAATGAAATCATATGATAGGAAAATGCTCTGAAATTTTAAAGTGCCGTGAAGACACAAGAATCAACTGGTCAGTTGTGTATTTAAGTACTAGGAGGTGTTTCAGGTATTTGGGAATTCCCCCCCCCCCGTTTTTGTATCTATTTTTTTTTGACTAGTTCATCTATAAACTTTGCATGTGCAACATGGACAGTGGTTTACAGTAGGTTCCTCACTTAGAACTGAACTCACCAAATGGCAAAGTTTTGGAACAGTAATATTTCAAAGGTCATCTTAGAAGTCTACACCCTGAGGGTTGTTTCTTGTATAGGTTAGTAGATTTTTCTCACAATTGACTATTGACAATTAAGTGAAAATTAGAGGTTTGTTTTCTTTAACCTAAGGCCAGTCTTAATATCCCCCTTTAGCTTTTAACTATATAACTGTGAAAATGATGCATAACCCCAGTACCTTTTCCTTTCACTGATATACAACGTGCATAGAATTTGGCTCACAGGTCAGACTACATACTGGATTACTCACTTTTGGCACCAAAAATACATAGTGGTTTTCTTGAAAGGGACACTCCCAATTTAGCCAGATGATATCAAACCCCGTTTCTTTGCCAGCACTTTACAATATCTATGGATGTGGGGTTGACGCTCTGTTGGGTGTGCAAGTAATGCCTGGAGATGCCTCCCTCTGTCCAACAGACATCAGGATCACAAAAACACACATCACTAACACGTGCTTGGAATCTCACAACACAGAAGACAGAACAAAGTACCAGGGTGAGAGCAAATGTCCATCAATGCCAGTAGACAGGTACCCAACATTCGCCATACAATTTACCTCTTGATGTGCAGATGCCAAATGATTGAGATCTCACGCGTATTCCTGGGAAGAATCTTTAAAGTTTAAAGTACCTCCTTCATCCTTCACATGAAGTACACCCATGCAAAGACCACCACCCATGTGTCCTGTCCTGTATCATCCTTTATAGATTTTTGTTTAATTTACATTTTCAAAAAAGCACAACTGAATTCAGTGGCATTTTCTTGCTGGAACAAACCCAGTATCATTTTTCAATGCCTATGTGATGACAATCTGGTTATTAGGTTGTCACAAAGTTTTGACAAAATGTAGTGTTGGACTACCTAATTACATTGCTTCAGTCCAATGGGGCTGCCGATCTGGTTCCTAATAAATTTTGGCCAGGGTTGTTTTCTAAAAGGCAAACATATCAGTCATGTGATAAATGTTTTCTGTTTATGTTTACTAGACTAAACAAAGAAAATCCACTTAGGCCTGCTCTTGAGGGGATAGTAACAGTACACATTGCTCAGAGTCCAGATGTCCCATTCATCTGAAAGTTTCATTCATTGGGGAGAAACCTGGAAGAACCAAGACTTTCTGCAGGTTTTCTTTTATCTCACTGAAAAACATACAATGAAGTCAGAAATCTTAAGGACATATTTAACAACCTCTTTTTATTACCATCTACCCAATTTATACTTTTATTTAGAGCTGGCATTTTCTTTCCGATTCAATGCCTAACTAAGTACTGGAGTACACAAAGGCGTCTTTTATACACTCTTCTTTGTATTGAGGTTGGTTCAGGTTTTGTGATGTTATAATCATTTAATATTGGCCAAATGAAAAAAATCTACTCATTTAAATCAGACACAATACTAAAATGTATTCTGATAGTATGGCTCCATGGTTAGGTTTTCCTTTTTTGACAATTTCATCCTAAGAATGGCTAAGGATGATTCTCTGTTCTAACTAACATGCACAAGACTGTGTTTGATCGCAAGAAAACAAACAAAACTTGTTTTGACTGGCAAACTCTATATCCCTGTAATCCCAGCATCAGGAAGGCAGAGGCAGAAGGATTCTGAGTTTAAGATCCTCCTGGACTACATAACAGTTGTAGGCCAGCCTTAGCTGTATAGATGGCATCAAGACGGAGTTAAGTACCTGTAGAGAAGTGCTGCTTGTCATGTCCTTGCAGATAAATCACCAATTTCCACGGGTGCTCAGCACTCTGGAGGGCTGGGGGCTGAGCTTCGTCATCGTCCCATAAATCCCTTTCTGTCTATGTGACCCTGTTGCTGAGGCAGCAAGGATATAACTGCTTAGACTACATCTCGGAAGTGGAAGGAGGGCATGCAGGGGGAATAACCCGGGAAATGTAGTTTTACACTGTTCTCAAGGCAGATTGTACAGGTTTTTTAAGTGAACTAGGAAAAGAAAGCTTTTGGTTGTATAACATTCTGAAGGCAGTTCTACAAAAGCACAACAATTTGTGATATTTGCTACTTTGACCAAGAAGTTGTAGTGAAAGATTGTGAGAAATGTTTCTGGAGTGGAGGGGCGATAGTTCAGCTACACAGAGGAGCGTGCTCTACGGCTTTATGCACAGTGAAGTAATAATGATTCATTGTGTACGGGTGTTTTGTCTGCATGCCTGCATCACGTGCGTACATGCGTGCATGCATACAGTGCCCATGGAAGCCAGAAGAGGGCATTGGGGTACCTGGCACTGAAATTACAGATGTTTCTGAGGTGTGCTGTGGCTGCTGGGAACTGGACCTGTTCTTAGCCACTGAGCCGCATTTATAGAGAACTAGAAGAGAGATGTTTAAAGATTCAAAGGTTTAAAAAAGGCTAATGCTGTTCAAGGAGATGGAAATGATTGAGAACTATACTTTATTCTGGACAACCATAGTAAAGAGAACTGGTACCAGTGTTTGCTACAGTGAATCCTGTCTGTGGCCATTCTGTAGGTTCCCTGGGGGGAAAGAAGCTTTGGTTTGACACTTCATGGAAATCTTTATGATGTCTCTGAAATGTGATGGCTGCAGTGGGTCACCAGGTTTTGATTAGTTGCATAAAGCGTGTCAGTTGCCTGCCTCACGGTAACTATTTGGTGGGAGAGTAGGTGCTTGCCTGCCCATTAACCCACGAGGAGCCAGGCAATGAGTCTGTGTAGTCATCTGTTTCCCAGACAGCTGTCACTGCTACTTTGTTCAGCACACTGAGACTTAATAAACTATATAGCTTGTATGAAGAAGAGACAAGATCTTGGCTGCTGCTCTGGGCATCTCCAAAGGATGTTCAAAGCCCAATAGTTATGCATTGTCCCGTTTTTCGATGCTACTGTAACAAAATCCTGTAGATTGGGTAATGATAGCAGCAAAATTTCATCTCTCTCAGTTCTTGAGCTTGGAAACACCAAGATGAAGGTCCTTGTCTGCCAAGACTGTTTATTGCAAACAGCTGCCTTGCTCCAACATCCTGGGGAAGGGATGTGTGCTGTATCCTCAGTGGTGGGACACAGCGAAGAGGGCTCTCCTTTCACCCTGCCACCCTTGTGCTCTGGTGCTAGTTCTGTTGATGCTCTACTCCTATGACACTGTTAAATCCCAGAGGTGACAACTTTCTATGCAGGTGCTCTGAGGATTAAGCTGTAACGTGAATATTGGGTGAGGCACTGTCATTTAAACCACAGTGCTTATGTTGCAAGATCAAACTAAGTTGATAGTACCTGTCATATATTCTTTATTTAATAAAAATGTTTCTAAATTTCTACTGAGTGACATTGATGAAGGGGTGTCAGGGCTTCAGTTGTCAACTTATGCACCTGGGAAGAGGAAACGGTAAGTGATGAATTGCAGGCATGCCCATGGGGGTGTTTTCTAGACTGTCACTTAATAGAAGAGGACCAATGTCATTGTGGGCATCGCCATGCCTGGGCATCTGAAGTAGGTTGCATACGAATGGTAGCTGAGCATGAGCCTGGAAGCAGCCCATTAAACGGCCTTCTCCATGGTCTCGTGAGTTTCAGCCCTCTTTCTCCACGATGAGCTATAAAATTAAAAATTAATAAATACCTAAGTTGTTTTCATTTGTAGTGTTTGTCATACCAACAGAGAAAGCAAACTTGGACCAGGTGTCCAATTGTCTTGGTGAAGGATAACTGGCAGAGATGCACAAAGGGCTTTGGGGGCATTTGTGGTGACTGGTGAGTGCATTTCAGCCTATCAGAAGCGTCCTCAGAGTTCTCAATCAAACAACGTGAACTACATTCATTTAGCATTATTTGTTTATTACGGTTCCCCTTTCCATGCAAGTTTTTTGAGTCATACTGCAAAAAGTATGTGTGTGTGTGTCTGTGTCTGTGTCTGTGTGTGTGTGTGTCTGTATGTGTGCATGCGTATAGGCCAGATATCAGTCTTGGGTATCATTGCTCACATGCTGTCCAGCTTACTTTTTGGGAGTCATTCACTGGCCTGAGGCTCACTGGCTTGGTTAGTTCTAAGGGTCTGCCTATCTTAACCTGTCCAGTGCTGGGATCGCAACAAACAATGCTTGAATGCCTGGCTTCTTGATTTGGCTTCTGGAACTTAGGTCCTGATGCTTTTGTAGCAACTCCTTTATAGATGTTGCCAGCAGAAGCATCTCAGGCCCTATTTTGTCAGTTTTGTTTCTTGACACAGGGTTTTATTTTGTAGGGGAGGCTGGCCTGAAATTTAATGTATAGCACAGCTGACCTCAAACCTATGGCTTCTTCTGCCTCAGCCTTTGGAAAGTCAGATTCCAATTTACTAAGTCTTGCTCATGCTAGGTAAAAGCTTTACTACTGAGCTTCATCCCTAGTTCTCCAAAGTTTTTCTATGCATTATGGCTTTGATTTTCCTTTAACTCCCACAACATCCCATAGGTAAGTCTGTTCTCTTCTCAGCCTTTCCTGTGAGTTCACATCTGCCCCATTCAAACTCAGGTAGTCTCCTCATTAACAAATGCAAACACAGCAAGCACACTGTCTTGTCATTTTCCCAAGGCCCAAGGCTTTCCACCAGGACTGAAGCTAAGTGCCCGATTCCTGCTTAATGTTGTAGAATGTCTCATTTGGAAAAAAAATGATGCCCTCACAAGTATCTTGTAGCAACGAGGTGCACAGAACTGCATGGTGACATTTTAATAGCTTATTTATTTTATATAGATATAACTTGTTCAAGGTGTTTAAAAATGTCAGAATAGCCTGAGAAATGTGTGCAAATAACATCCTGCAATTAACAAGCAGAGAGATCTAAAGATGCACCAGTGTTCTAAACAATGAAAAACTAAGTTTGCACAATTACTACATGTGAAAGATTCATTTCCTGCAGGAAATGCCTGCCCAAGCAGCACTGTGTTCTCCTTAGGAAGTTCACTGACATTTGAGCTCTTAAAGTTGGAATTGGAAGGCTCCTTTTCCCCAGAGCAAACACTGATTAACTCAAATGTACCAGGGAAGATGGAGTTTACCAGTTCGGTAATCCTTTCCTGACGCTTTATATTTAATGACATGCCTATTTAGGTAGAAATCATTTAAAATTATTAAATTTGCTCACATAAATTATATCAATAATTCCGTGTCTTCTTCCTTGACATCACAGTATAACTGTTTTATCATGGATTCTGTAAGAGTTGTACATAATATTCACTTTGAAGTTACCATAATCTCTGGATATGTGTTCTCTGTGTACCATAAACTCTGGCCTTCCCTAATTTGTCTTTACTTTTTCCAAGCAAAATAGAGAGCATATATAGTTGTAAAGACCAGTTCTGTACATTAAGATGAAGGTGTAACCTGAAATCTTTATTAATTACTTTGATAAAATCTGAGACAGAAATACTCATCAGAACTCCAGGGGGCGGGATCATTGTAGCTCATGGTTTCTGGGGGCAGGTTATTGTAATTTACGGGCAGGGTTATTATAGTTCTGGGGCAGAGTTATTGTAGCTCATGGTTTTAGAGGTCCCATCCCGTAGTGGTGGGGAAGTCACACTAGAACAGACAAATGATGTCAGAAGCAAGCAGCAGTCCTCACCTCAGGAGTCAGCTGATGGACAAAAAGATTAATCTAGAGCCAGTAGATACAGCTTTCAAAGACCTGTGTTTGCTGACCCACCATAGGTAGGCCATATGTCTCAAAGATTCCAGCACTTCCTGAAGCTGAGTCACCAGCACAGTCCTGCTGTGCAGGCACACAAGCCTGAGGAAAGCTTTCACACTCAAATCAAAACCATATGCTTTCTGGCAGCTGCCCTTTGGCCTTGATGCTGTTCTGCATCCAGTCCATTCAAAGAGCAAACTGCACATCCCTGTCAACATTGTGTAAGTACTTCGGGGTTTTCAAAGGTGTTCGTAATTACTGCAGGCCATGATCCAATCAGAAGAGGGCTTTTCCAGTTGTTGTTTGCTTTAATGAAGAAATCACACAGAGTTCAGAGCCTGAGTGACATGAAATTTTAAGGCAAGCTGCAAGGGACACTCTGGTTGTGATGACTGTGGGCACTGGGCTTTAAATGAGGAGGAGTGAGGACTATAGATTAAGGATGCTGTTAAGATGTGGGTATAAAGATACTTCTCCTTAACCTGTCTAGGTGCCCAAGCCTCCTGCTAATACAGTCTCTTTGAAGTATTAAATTTATTCCTCAATTTCCTTTTTTATGGCCTAATAGTCTCTTTAGGTTCTTACAGGATAGAGTGGTAAGTCATTTGTGGGGTTTTTTGATGAAATTTTCTTGACTGAAAGTTCGTTGGAAAACAACTGTGTTTTGCAAATAAGCCCCAGAGATGAAATAGGTTAGTGTGCATATATAGTCCATGAATTACCACCCATCAGGGATTCTACTATCAAAGGTGTAAAGTACATCCTATCAAAGGTCTTTAGAAACAACAGTGAGAACAACAACAGTTCTCTCTCTCACACACACAGGCATACACATGTGTGCAAACACTTTTGTGGGAGTGAGTTTGGGGTCTTTGAGGTTGGTTTTAGTTTGAAATGGCAACTCAATCATCAGTAAATGAATTATCTAGCACTTTCAGCACAATAGAAGGATTAATAAATTGGGAATGAAATGCAAGTGTACTGGTTGAAGGTTAAGAACAGATCTTATGGTTCCCGGAGGAAAGCTGGCAGGACAGTCAGACATCCACATCCGGCACATCCAGCTCCCGTGCGTCCTGTAATCTGTACTCAAGGGGTTAATTAAAAGGCCACCATGTTAAAACTGAGGTGTTTCTAATATATTGGTCAGTTATGACATCCCTGATAAGACAGGGCAGCATTTAGCCCACCTATCTCTGTGGCAGTGTCTTCTTGGAATGAAATACTTACTTTCTGTCTTTTCTCCCCTGTGTCATGACAGAGGTACTCCAGGCACAGACACACTATTTTTCCATAGAGAAGAAATAACTCCCAGTAGCTCTGGTGTCCTCTGTGTGTTTTTCCTCTGCATACTTAACGATGGCACTAGAAAACAGCACATGTTGTGTATGAAAGGTGACCTTGATTTAATGTCTTAGGTGTATTCTCTTGCAGAGTTGTATCATAGTTTACTTCACTGGTATTAAGTACAGACATAACTATATCTGAGACAGTTTAAATCCTCTGGCAGTAAAATGCCTTGTTTCCATAGTCTCTCAGGGCCAACACACTGATTTGACACACAAAACACAACGGTGAATGTAGAACTTTTTCTCTGTCCGCAGGGTGGTGCTGCCACTTGGGTGACAGTAAAAGTTCTTTGCCTACCTGTATTATTTGTCGTAGCAGAAACCACTGTGTTAGTTTTTGTGAAGAAGATGACTGGAAGGGTGAGTTTAGGACTAGTTCCACAGGTAGGTGGTTCTCCAGTACTTTATCTCACTCAAGTGTCACCAGGGAAGCTTGGGGCTCTGTAGGTTCAGCCTCACTGGAGTCCAAGATTCCACATTTCCAAGACACCCAGAGTGCTTTAGGCAAACCGCGCTTTGAATAATAAGATTTGTAGGAAAATGAATTAGCTTTTCACATTGGTGGAGTGAATGGTGGTGGTATTTTGAAGATAGGGCGTTGTTTGTTACAAACGGTGACAGTCTCTCCTGCTCTACAGGCTGGGGTGGTAAATTTGCCTAATGGTGGCAAGTAGTGCCAATATAAAATCTGATTAAGTCACACATGCTTAGCTTTGGGCATATTGTATAAAGTACCTGATTTAGGGAGCCAGTAGCCTTTAGTTGGTTAAAATGGGATTATAGAATGAACAGCTTAAGTTCTTCTGTTGCTATTTTTTTTTTTTTTTTTTTTTTTTTTGCAGTATTTTAGGCACTTGCTTACAATATGATGATCACATCAGGGTAACTGATATATTAATCACCTCAGACATTTTATCACCTTTCTGTTTGGGCAGGATTCAAAATCTTCACTACTAGTTGTTTTTAGAGTATATATCATTTTTATATCATTTTATTATATTATTTTAAATTATTATATTATAATGTTTTTAGATGACTAATTATTGTCTGCCATAGTTACCCTACAGGTGTATAGAACGTTAGCGTATTTGTAGTCTGGATTCCCAACCATCTCTCTTAGAAACTTCCCTCTGCTTTCTCTGTAACTAGTCGCTGTACTAGCAGCTTTTATGATTTTTATTTTTGCTTCTGCAGGCAAGAGACAACACAGTATTTGTCTTTCTGCCTGACTTATTTCATGAACTTAATGTCTGTCAAGGGCATCCATGTTGCTTCAGAAGATAGGACTTCACTCTTGTTTTAATATAAAGGGTGTATGTCCTAACCTTTACACACACTGTCATATACCTCTCTGTCTGTCTGTCTGTCTGACCTCTCTCTCTCCCTCTCTTTCTCTCTCTCTCTCTTTCTCTCCCTCCCCCCTCTCTCATATTCAATAGCTGGAGAGTTATTTCAGTGTCTAAGAGTACCTCCTGCCAAATTTTCAGGGAACTCATATTTGTTGCCCTGCACCAACTTGGGCGTCTATGGTCCCAGCTCCATGGAATATCTCTGACCTTTAAGGGCATTTACATCCATGTACAAATGCAAGTGCATATGTGCACACATGTACACACTTAAAAGTTAGTAATTTTAAGTTAATTGTTTTATACACACAAAAAATAATTACCTTCAATGTATACAAGATATGCAAATTTTACCAGCACACAGCCAAAGATAGCTGTCTTGCCTGACTTCCTGAAGCTCTGTGATATGAATTTTAATTTCTTCTCATTGTTCATATTGTTCATATCTGAGGTTGTCCATGGGTGCTGTTCCTGGGATGTCTTTCTGACTCCATCCTGTGTTGGGTCCCTTGTCCTCTGTAATTTAATTACCTTTTTACTGTTTTTTATTTATTTAAATTGTTTTTATTGGATATTCTTTGTATTTACATTTCAAATCTTATCCCCTTTCCCCCACTTCATCCTCAGACAAGGCTGCCCACTCTCCCCCTACCTATTCAATATAGTACTGGAAGTCCTAGCCAAAGCAATTAGACAGCAAAAGGAAGTCAAAGGGATACAAATTGGAAAGGAAGATGTCAAAATATCACTATTTGCAGATGATAAGATACTACATTTAAGTAAACCCAAAAATTCCACCAGAGAACTTTTACAACTGATAAACGACTTCAGCAAAGTGGCTGGCTATAAAATTAAATCAAATCAGTAGCCTTCCTCTACTCAAAGAATAAACATACTGAGAAAGAAAAAAAACTCAGGTGACAGCAGATGCTGGTGAAAATGTGGAGAAAGAGGAACACTTCTCCATTGTTGGTGGGATTACAAACTGGTACAACCACTCTGGAAATCAGTCTGGTGGTACCTCAGAATATTGGACATAGACTGAAGACCCAGTTATTCTACTCCTGGGCATATACCCAAAAGATGCTCCAACATATAACAAGGTCACATGCGCCACCATGTTCATAGCAGCTTTATTTATAATAGCCAGAAGCTGGAAAGAACCCAGATGTCCTTCAACAGAGGAATGGATACAAAAAATGTGGTACATTTACACAATGGAGTACTACTCAGCTATTAGAAACAATGTCTTCATGATATTCCTAGGCAAATGGATAGAACTAGATGCTATCATCCTGAGTGAGTAAACCCAGTCACAACAGAACACTGGTATGTACTCACTGATAAGTGGATACTAGCTCCCAAGTGTTCTGAATACCCAAGAAATAATTCACAGATCTTATAAAGCTCAAAATGAAGGAAGGAAAGAAGGCGAGTTCCTCAGTCCTTTTAGAATGGAGAACAAAACTCTCATGAAAGGAAATACAGGGACAAATAGAGAAGCAGAGATTGAAAAACAGATCTTTCAGAAACTGCCTTACCAGGAGATCCACCCCATATGCAGTCACCAAACCCAAGCACTTGCTGATGCCAAGTAGTGCTTACTGGCAGAAACCTGATATTGATGCCTCCTCAGAGGCTCTGCCAGAGCCAGACAAATACAATTTAGGATGCTTGTAGCTAACCATTGGATTGAATACAGGGACCCCCAATGAAAGAGCTAGAGAAGGAATTGTAAGAGTTGAAAGGGTTTGCAACCCCTTGGGAAGAACAACATTATCAACCAAATAAACCCTCCAGAACTCCCAGGGACTAAAACACCAATCGATGAGCACACATGGAGAGACCCATGGCTCCAGTTGTATATGCAGCAGAGGATAGCATTGACTGGCATCAATGGGAGGAGAGGTCTTTGGTCCAGTGAAGGCTCATTTTTCCAGTGTAGGGGAATGCCAAGGCACTGAGTTGGAGAGGGTAGTTAGGAGACGAAACACCGTATGTTGCTATCTTTGAAGATGCTATCTGCAAATGGTTTCTGAGGTAAGATTTCTGTTGCAAATTGAGACCAAGGTGGCCAGGCCTCATTGTGACAGTTTTATCTCTTCTTAACATGATTGATGCCCAGTACTCACATCCTTCCATAATTCCAGTTACAGTGAATTCTAGTTCCTCCTCTGGACTTGATGGTCATCTGTTATACATGTAATCATACATGGGGGTAACACATTCTCACACATAAAATTAAAATAAATAAACTTAAGTATTACAAATATAAATTTACTAAAAAGTAATTGTTAAATTGAATAGTTTATCCCTTTGGAAACTTTTACGTGCCCTATGACAAAAAAATTGTCTTTTTAACCAAACTTTAAATACATTTTTAGTACTAGAAATCAAAGGCAGGATGTTGTACATGCTAGTCAAGTGCGTTATGACTAAATTACATCTCAGTCTTTAATCTCTGAGCTTTCTTCTCTAGCAGGTTTCTAGTTAGGTCTTGGTACTCCTGTTGTAGCCTTTGCTGTGCCTGGACGGGTGTATATAACAAAGCTGTTAAGTGACATGTGGGTACCTGGGTACTTGATTGGGTTTTTTACTATACTCTTGCTCTCCAAGCTCTTGTCTGCCTTTCACAGGAGTTCTGTTAGAATTAATCCAACAGGATTTCCTCCACTTCCTTTAGTAATTTCCCATTCCCTGACCCCTTTACCTTCTGTAATATTTCCCATAAATCTTGACTGCCTTGCTGTATTGGAAGTTAAATCTATTCTCTCCTGGGCTAGTAGCCTTGATAAACTCCTTCTTACCTCTTGAACAAATGTCAGAATAAGTCTTGTTTAATATACGTTTCTTGTCCTGCACAGCTATCATCTTGTGATATTGGAAAAGCATTGAAATAGAAGCAAAACATATTCTCAACGCCTTTATTTTTTATTGAATTTAGAATTACAATTAAACTCACTCAAAATGTAAATATTACCCAAAATTCAGTTTGTAAAAGTAGCATTGGGAAGAAATCTAAATTATTACTAAACTTTGGGGTCATTAAAAGATAGTTTTTTTGGAAGAATTAAATCATGACTCATAGGTATAAGAATACACGCTGAAGATTTAATTTTATGTATATGATGGGAGAGAACTAAGGAGATGTAATAACTAGCTTAAGGGAAAAATGAAACAGTATAAGCATCTGTGGTGGAAAGGATTGCCAGGGTTAGTTGCTAGTTGAGATGAACCTAGCTTTGTCACTGTGGGAAAGAAGTCAAAGTTACTGCCTGAGAGGGAAGAATTTATATATTTGTATCAGGTGTATATAAGACCTAAGTGTGTAGAGTAGTTCAAACACAGGGAGCAAAGATGAGGTCTGATAATTGGGAAAGATGCATTCGACGTGATGTGCTATTTTCTATTGAAAGGAATGTTTTTTTTTCCAAAAAGATGATAGCCACCTTTCACCTAGATGTGTTCCCTAAGTATGGACCAGCTATTCACTTGTGAAAAATATAAAATGTCCCAATGGTTGTGGATCATTGTCTCAGTCAACATTACTATTGCCATGTAGTTTCTCAGGAAACAATTTATTCATCTTATACTTTGTAATATAATGTAATATTCCACTGAAGAAAATCAGGATAGGAACTCAAAAAAGGCAGGAACCTGGAGGGAGGAGCTGATACAGAGGCCTTCAAGGAATGTTTAGTGGCTTTTTGTCCATGGCTTGTTCAGCCTGCTTTCTTATAGAACCCAGGACTACTACCTAATCCAGAGTGGCCCCAGCCCCAATGCTCCGGTCCCTCCACCATCATTCACTAATTGATAAAATGTCTTACAGGTTGGCCTACAACATGATCTTATTGAGGCATTTTCTTAGTTGAGGCTCTCTACTCTATGATTACTCTAATCTATGTCAAATTGACATAAAACTAGTCACCACAGTGGGTATATACAAATAAACAGTAAAGAAGATGGGCTAAACACTATACATTGTCATAAATTGTTCTACATAGTAGAGAATGAAAGATGTTTTTATATCTTGTAGTTTCACATCTTCAACCTTGTAGTCAGAATATATAGAAGAAGATCTGTTTTTCCCTGGAAAATTTAACGCTTTGCTATAAGGCAATTATCCACCCAGAACAGGTTGTTGTCAAGCATTCATTTGAACCAAAGTACATTTAGAGAGGACAGTACAGTTGAACTGAACAAAAGCAGTTTGAAGCCATACCTGGAAATAAATCCATTTTATTCAGGAACCAAGTTGAATCAACAGATGGTGGAATGTAGAAATTGTATTATCTCCATTCTGAGAATCATAGTTGGAACAAAGAATCCCTGAGTTGAGGTCTGACAAATCTTTTATATGCAATTATCTGATTTCCTTAAGTCTTCCTCACTAGATAGTAGGGTCAGTACTTCATAGGAATGGAGCATTAGGTAAATGACAAAGTGCCTTAGCATCTGCCATTCTGATTAGTTCTTCATTCTTCTAGGTACAGTTGGATTGGTTGGCTTTCTGTTGCTATGATAAAACATACATGGCTTAGGGTTTGCTTCGGCTATGGTTCCAGATGCCAGAGTTCACACCGGTGCGGGAGGGGGAGAGGCAGAACAGGAAATGGAATAACACAATAGTGATATAATTGCTCCAGCAGGGCTTCACCTCCTAAAGGTTTCATTATCCTAAACAGCATCACTGGAGACCAAGTATTCAAGTGTAAGCCTAGGTGTGTCATGGTAATTTCAGCACTTGGAAAGCAGAGATCCAGATCTGTAGGAGTTCAAGGCTAGTCTCATCTATGAAGCAGGAATTCCTGGTTTCATTGGAGACTCGGTTGTGTTATGTGATGTTTTCTGATGCAGGCACATGAGAGGATATTTTGCTGAGAACAGACTTGTTGCATTTTTCTGGAAGTTGCCTGGTGAAAGGGCATGTGATTTTTTGCTGGAGTGGATAGTTGAGAGACTCATGTTTGGAAAAAGTATAAATACACCAGACAGTGGACTCTTTTGCACTGGTTTGCCTTGCAACTCTTTGGTGGCCTCCATTTTTCTTTGCTGAGGTCGCCCTTCACTGGCATTGTCTCACCTTGCTTTCCTAGCCAATCACTGCTTTCCCGACTTCACAAAAAGAAAGTCACCAAAGAACTTCTAATGTTATTCTGGCTGCTCTTTGCTTCATCTGTGGACTCATGCCCATCATCAGAGACTGGTGGCTTCTTCTGGATAAAACCATTCCCACTGATTTGTGTTTGCTTATTGCTGATTGGCAGGAATGGACCAAACAGACACTGCTGATTTGTCTTTGGTGTTTTGGTAATGGACTGGACTGTTGACAAGGAAGTTAAAATTCCCAGGATTTATATTAAAAAAAAAAAGAAAGAAAGAAAACAAAACAAAACAAAACAAAAAAGCTAGGTGTAGGTGTATGCCTATTAATACCAGCACTGTGGAGGTAGAGACAAGAAGGATCCCTGCTCATAATTCTGGGAACCCAAGGACTCAGTGAGACACCTTGGCCCACAAAAAAATTAATAATAATAAAAAATAAATATCTGTTGGTGTGTGAATGTCTCCTGAGGAAAATAGTAACACCCAGACCTAACCTGGGACTTTCACACATGCAAATACCTCTCCTAAGAAGACCTCCTGGGATTTGACAGCTATTTTTTATATTCTCTCTCTATATATTTACTCATGCTTAAATAACTTGCTCAGTGGTGCTTGCCATTTTATTTCTGTAAACATTTTTCTCTGTCTTAGGACTTAGCAGACTTTCTCTGACAAAGACCAGACAGAAACTATTAAAGGTTCTGTGGTCCTAAGGAATCTTTTACATTGGCTTAATTCTGACTTGCTAAGTGAAAATAGCTATTGTCAACAGGAAATGATACTTCTATCTCCATGACACGTTATTTATGAGAGTTCAGATTTGAATTTCTTGTAACGTTCATGTCTTGTAAACTAATATCCCTCTTTAAAGGTTTTCAAAAACCTTCAAAAGTGGAGTGATCAGGTGGCTGTGGCTGTGCAGGCGGCTATCTATATGTGGCCCACGTGCATTGTATGCCTACTGTTGCCATACAGAAGGAGCATGGACAGCTGCTGGAGCTTAATTAGGTTTTATGCTGAGCTCTCTCAGTTTCCATCTGAGGTATCTAGGGCAAATAACCATTGTTCACTAAAGCTTTGTTATCTTTGTTGTAAAATGTAGATGATAAAAAAAATGGAGTTGGTTTTTGAGCTAAATTCATTGTATTAAAATATAAAGCTTACTATTTGAGCCATAAAAAATTCACAAGATAAGTATTCCATTTTCTCCTCTGGTCCTTTCCACCACTTTATTTAAATTTCTATATATACATATTTGGGGCAGTATCAGCTTTACTTTCTTATGAATTCAATTTTTATAGAAAGCATCTGACTTCTTAATTTGTATTAAATCTAATATATACAATTATTAATGGGAATAGAAACAAAATATATTAAGAGGGTATCATAAAAAGCTCAGGGGTTAATCTTCATGTGAAGGGAGACTTTTTTCCCTCAGTCATTCATTTCGTCAGTTGACAAGCTTTGTACTGAATTTTCAGATTCTATTTTCTGTGTAAAGGTAGACTTGCAAATGCTTTTGCTAAAATGAGTGTGGTTTGCTCTTGATCATATTGCAATGGTGGTGCTGTTCTCTTACAGCCTTTATGGATGTTTTGGTGACTATGCCTTCATCATGTCTCCTATTGATGTTGCTCTTTGGTGGTACTTAGCTCAGTCTTGTTATTTTGTTATAAATGGGATGACTCCACCTGTTTATGGTTACACATATCACTCTGGTATGCTCATGTTTTGTACCCTATAGTACCTATAACAGCAGGCAAAAGGTGGGTGCTTTATGAGTGCATGGTAGCAGAATTAATGTATGAAAGTCATTATCTTTTAGATGAGGAAATGGCCCATAGCATCCTGTATTAAAATGGGCATTTGGTAAATTGATTTAGACATGTTGGTATCAAACTTAGTCAACTCTAATGAAAGAAGTCAATATTAAAAATTAAGCAAACACAATAGAAGGGACAAGTTATTGGTAGTAAGGAGTTAAGAAGTATGTTCATATTCCTTAAATGTGCAACTTGTAAGAACAATCTGTCACAAGCCAGGGCCCAGGAACATTCTAAAGAATGATAGAATTCTCTACAGTATTTCTAGTCAGACTCTGCTCTGAAGAAAGAGCTTTAAGTGTTAAGTATAAGAAATGTGGATGGAGTGAAAAAGTTCTGAGAGGATCGGTTTGGAATTAAGTTCTTAATCCTCAGTTGACTGAGAAGACAGGCAGTGGCATGTGGGGAAGTGTACAAGTTTATTAAAGTAAAAAAATGATTCTCAGATTATTTCTAAGTATCAAGCAGTGTGTGTGTGTGTATACTATAAGATTGTATAATCTCTTGAACACAATATGGTTGTGTAATCTCTTGAGCTGTGTACTCAAAGAAGTATATCATATTTTAGTATAAATTACTTGCCAAAAATGTCTGGGTAGGAGAGATAACTCAATACTTAAGAGCTCTGCTCTTCCATAAGACCCGGGTCAGTTCCCAGCACTCGTGCCTGATGGCTCATAACTGCCAGTAACGTTAGCTCCAGAGGATCGGCCCTTTTCCCGCCCCAGACAGCACTTGCATAAATGTAGCTTTCACACAAACGCACACGCACACACACACACACACAGACACACATACACAGACACACACAGACACACACAGACACACACACACACACACACACACACATGCACGCAAATGTTAGCATCTTAAGAACAAAGTTGTCAGTTGCAAATTTGAAAATATGAAAGATTACAAAAAATATGCAAGATTCACAAGGATAAATTGAATACTTTCCCTTATATTGGAATTTAGGTTTTATTTTTAAGTCATAAAAGCAGAAGGGAAACTGTTTAGGAAGAGTAAAGGTTCACTGAGGTAGATGGATAGGAGAAGGCTGTGACGAAACGAACATGGTCAAAGGGTACGATATACATGTGTGAAGATGACATCATAGTACAAATATTTTGTACAATGAAGATGCATTAATGACCAGGTAACTGCCATCAACACTCAGGACCTGCCTGCAGATGGGTGAGTCCTCAGAGAATCCTTGAAAGCGCTCTCCCACCTAAGCCCATGGTGACATGAGCCTGTCATTTATCCTCACCCGCTGTCTGGGGATACACAGATATGGTGGTGAACTGTGGGATTAGGTCCTTTCTGGCCCAGCAAGAGGGCCAGGTGACCTCCATTAAGACTCAGGACAGGCCCGCAGAGAGCTGAGACCCCAGAACAGCCTTGCAAGCACTCTTCTGCCTAAGCCCACAGGGAGCATGCCACACACCCTACAAGATGTCCTGGGAGGGATAGCCTGGAGCTCCTGGGGGACAGTTAGCATGATGTACTCTGGGATCGGGTCCTTTCTGGCCCAGTGAGAGGGCAAGGCAACTACCATCAAGACTCAGAACCTGCTTGTAGATGGATGAGCCCCCAGAGAAATCTTTCAAGAGCTCTCCCACCTGACCCCACAGAGACAGAAATCCCTGTAATCATAACTCACTGCCTGCCCACAAAGAGCCAAACACCCAGAAGCAATTTCATTTCTGAACCTATGGGTCCTTAGATACACACGAAAGACAGGCTTCAGTCAGAGACAACAAGATTACCTATAATCACAGACAACAAGATGGCAAGAGAAAAGCAAAAGAACCTAAGCAATGGAAATCAGACAACGTGGCAACATCAGAACCCAACTCTCCTACCACAGCAAGTAGTAGATTGCCAACACCCCTCCCCCCCAAAAAAGACAAGACTTAGATTTGAATTCATACTTTATGATGATAATGGAGATCTTCCAGAAGTGCACTAATAATTCCCTTAAACAATTACAGGAGAACAAGAAGAAATCACTCAAAGAACTACAGGAAAACAAAACAAAACAGATGAAGGAATTGAAAACAGAAATAGAAACAATGAAGAAAACACACACAAAAAAAGACAACCCTGGAGATAGAAAAACCAAAAAAGACATCAGGTGACAGAGATGCAAGCATCTCCAACAGACTACAAGAGATAGAAGAGAGGATCTCAGGGGCCAAAGATAACACAGGAAACATAGACAAAACAGTCAAGGAAGATGCAAAAACCAAAAAGCTCCTAACCCAAAACATACAGGACACAACGAGAAGACCAAACCTAAGAATAATAGGTGTAGAAGAGGGCAAAGAATATTAATTAAGAGGAACAGTAAATATCTTCAACAAAATAATAGAAGAAAACTTCCCTGCCCTTAAAAACAAGATTACCATGAACATACAGGAAGCCTAAAGAACTCCAAATATATTGGAGCAAAAAAGGAATTACTCCCAACAAATAATAGTCAAAACACTGGATATTCTAAACAAAGAAAGAATCCTAAAATCTGTAAGGGAAAAGGAAAAGTAACATGTAAAGGCAGACTAATCAGAATTTCACCAGACTTCTCAACAGAGACTATGAAAGCAAGAAGATCCTGGGCAGACGTCATACAGACTCTAAGAGAACACAAATGCCAACCCAGGTTACTATATCTAGCAAAACTCTCAATCACCATAAATGCAGAAACAAAGATATTCCAGAACAAAACCAAATTTACACAGTGTCTGTTCACAAATCCAGCCCTACAAAGAATGATAAGTAGAAAAATCCAACACACACACACACACACACACACACACAAATTATACCAAAGGAAAAGCAAAAAAAAAAAAAAAAAAAAAAAAAAAAAATCATCCAAGAAAACCAAAAGAAGAAAAGCACACAAATATAATTCTACCTCTAACAACAACAACAAAATAACAGGAAACAACAATAACTATTCCATAATTTCTCTTAACATCAATGGAGTTATTTCCACAATAAAAAGACATAGACATGACTGCTTTTATTTTTTTAGGTGTTATGGGATTGTTTAGATGGTACTTCTAGTCCTGATTTAACTTTGGTACCTGGTATCTTTCTAGAAATGTATCCATTTCCTTCAGACTTTCCAATTTTGTTGAATATAGGCTTTTGTAGTAGGATCTGATGATTTCTTCAATTTCCTCTGTTTCAGTTGCTATGTCTCCACTTTCATTTCTGATTTTGTTAATTTGTATACTCTCTCTTTGCCCTCTAGTTACTCTGGTTAAGGATTTATCAGTATTGTTAATTTTTTCAAAGAACCAGTTTCTGGTTTTGTTGATTCTTTGTATGGTTCTTTTTGTTTCTACTTGGTTGATTTCTGCTCTGAGTTTGATTATTTCCTGAGGTCTACTCCTCTTTAGTGTATCTGCTTCCTTTTGTTCTAAAGCTTTCAGCTGTGCTATCAAGTTGCTAATGTATTCTTTCTCCAGTTTCTTTTTGGAGGCACTCAGAACTATGAGTTTTCCTCTTAGTGCTGCTTTCATTGCATCCCATAGGTTTGGGTATGTCGTGCTTTCATTTTCTTTTTTTCTTTTTTAATTGAACAACTTTATTTTAAAAAACAAAGATAAATATACAGATTTTAAGCATTTTGCATAAAAGTATACAAATACATTTTTGTCAGTGCTTGGTTTTTTTTTTTTTAAAGGTTTGATAGTGTTTATTAAGATCTTACTAATTACAATAAGCATAAAGTACATGTAAAACAAGATATAACCTGGAATTAGTCAAAGTTTTCTTGGTGTGTAAAGATTAAGGATAATGGTTTTTCATTTTATTTTATTTTTCTTGAACTTTATATAGTCTGTGAGTTGTTTCTGGGGTGTTCAGAGCTTTCTGGGTTAGTATCCAATTATCAGTGACTACATATTATGTTTGTTCTTTTGTGACTGGGATATCTAACTCAGGATAACATTCTCTAGATGCATCCATTTTCTTAGAATTTCATAAAGTCATTGTTTCTGATAGCCGAGTAGTACTCCATTGTGTAAATGCACCACAATTTTTGTATCCATTCATCTACTGAAGGACATCTAGGTTCTTTCCAGCTTCTGGCTATTATAAATATGGCTTCTATGAACATTGTGGTGCATGTGTCTTTGTTGTACGTTGGAGATTCTCTGGGGTATATGCCCAGAAGTGGAATAACTGGGTCTTCAGATAGTACTATGTCCAATTTTTTGAGGAACTGCCAGACTGATTTCCAGTGTGGTTGTATCAGTTTACAACCCCACCAACAGTGGAGAACTGTTGCTCTATCTCCACATCCTCGCCACCATCTACTGTCATCTGAATTTTTTATCTTAGCCCATGTTCTAATAGGGTTGTTTAATTCTCTCGTGTCTAGCTTCTTGAGTTCTTTGTATACCTTGGATATTAGGCCTCTATCTGATGTGGGGTTGGGAAAGATCTTTTCCCACTATGATGGCTGCCGTTTTGTTTTCTTGACAGTGTCCTTAACCTTGCAGAAACTTGGCAATCTCATTAAGTCCCATTTATCGATATTTGACCTTAGAGCACGAGCCATTGGTGTTCTGTTCAGGAAATTTTCTCCTGTACCTATGTGTTCTCATATGTTCCCTACTTTCTCTTCTAATAATTTCAGTGTGCCTGGTTTTATGTGGAGATCTTTGATCCACTTGCACTTGAGCTTTGTACAAGGAGATAAGAAAGGGTCTATTTTCATTCATCTGCATGCTGAGTGCCAGTTGGACCAAGACCATTTGTTGAAGAGGCTGTCCTTTTTCTATTCAATGTTTTCAGCTTCTTTGTCAAAAATAAAGTGACCGTATATGTGAGGGCTCATTTCTGGATCTTCTATTCTATTCCATTGATCTACATGCCTATCTCTGTACCAGTACCATGCAGTTTTTAGCACAATTGCCTTGTAATATAGCTTGAGGTCAGGGATAGTGATTGCTAAGGATGTTCTCTTGTTGTTGAGGATGGATTTTGATATTCTAGGTCTCTTGTTATTCCAGATGAAATTGCACATTGCTCTTTCTAACTCTATGAAGAACTGGGTTAGAATTTTGATGGGGATTGCATTGAATTTGTAGATTGCTTTTAGTAATATGGCCATTTTTACAATGTTGATCCTTTCAATTCATGAGCATGGGAGATCTTTCCATTTTCTGAGATCTTCCTCAATTTCCTTCTTTAGAGGTTTGAAGTTCTTGTCATACAGGTCCTTCACTTGCTTAGTTAGAGTCACACCAATGTATTTCATATTTTTTGTGACTATTGTGAAGGGTACCTTTCCCCTAATTTCTTTCACCACGTTTGTTCTTTTGAGTAGAGGAAGACTACTGATTTGTTTGAGTTAATTTTATATCCAGCCACTTTGCTGAACTTGTTTATCAGCTGTAGAAATTCTCTGGTGGAATTTTGGGGGTCACTTAATTACACTATCAAGTCATCTGCTAATAGTCATGTTTTTACTTCTTCCTTACCAATTTGTATCCCTTTGATTTCCTTTTGCTGTCTAATTGCTCCGGCCAGGACTTCTAGTACTATGATGAATAGGTAGGGGGAGAGTGGGCAGCCTTGTCGAGTCCCTGATTTTAGTGGGATTGCTTCAAGTTTCCCACCGTTAAGTTTGGCATTGGCTGTTGGTTTGCTGTATATTGCTTTTATTATGTTTAAGTATGGGCCTTGGATTCCTGTTCTTTCCAAGACTTTTAACATGAAGGGGTGTTGAATTTTGTCAAATGCTTTCTCAGCATCTAGTGGGATGATCATGTAGTTTTTTTCTTTGAATTTGTTTATATGGTGGATTACATTGATGGATTTCTGTATATTAAACCATCCCTGCATCCCAGGGATGAAACCTACTTGATCATCGTGAATGATCGCTTTGATGTATGGAATTGGTTTGCAAGGATTTTGTTGAGTATTTTTGCATCAATGTTCAAAAGTGATATTGGCTTGAAGTTCTCTTTCCTTGTATGGTCTTTGTGTGGTTTAGGAATGAGGGTTATTGTGGACTCAAAAAATGAATTAGGTAGTGTTCCATCAGATTCTATTTTGTGGAATAGTTTGGAGAGTATTGGTATTAGGTCATCAATAAATGTCTGATAAAGTTCTGCACTGAAACCATCTCGATCTGGGCTTTATTTGGTTAGGAGGCTTTTGATGACTGCTTCTATTTCTTTAGGTGTTATGGGATTATCTAGATTGTTTACCTGGTTCTGGTTTAATTTTAGGGTCTTGTATCTGTCTAGGAATTCATCCATTTCCTCAAGATTTTCCAGCTTTGTTGAGTATAGGTTTTATAGTAGAATCTGATGTTTTCTTGAATTTTTTCAGTTTCAGTTATTATGTCTCCACTTTCATTTCTGATTTTATTAATTTGTATACTCTCTCTTTGCCCTCTTGTTATTCTGGCTAAGGGTTTATCAATCTTGTTCATTTTCTCAAAGAACCAGCTCTTGGTTTTGTTGATTCTTCGAATGGTTCTTTTTGTTTCTATTTGGTCTATTTCTGCTCCACATTTGATTATTTCTTGCTGTCTACTCCTCTTGGGTGTGTCTGCTTTTTTTTTTTTTTTTTTTTTTTTTTGTTCTAGAGCTTTCAACTGTGCTGTCAAATAGCTAGTGTATGCTCTCTCCAGTTTCTTTTTGAAAGCACTCAGAGATATAAGTTTTCCTCTCAGTACTGCTTTTATTGCATCCCATAGGTTTGGGTATGTTGTGTTTTCATTTTCATTAAATTCTAGAAAATCCTTAATTTCTTTATTTATTGCTTCTTTGAACTTCTATCATTTAATAGAACATTGTTTTGTTTCCATATGTATATGGGATTTTTGTTGTCTTTGTTGTTATTAAAGACCAGCCTTAGACAATGGTGATCTGATAGGATGCATGGGAGTATTTCAATCTTCTTTTATCTATTGTGGCTTGTTTTGTGACCTATTATTTGTTCAATTTTGGAGAAAGTGCTGTGAGGTGCTGAGAAGAAGGTGTATTCTTTTGTTTTAGGATGATATGTTCTGTAGATATCCATTAATTCCAATTGGTTCATAACATCTGCTAGTTTTACTGTGTCCTTATTCAGTTTCTGTTTCCATGATCTGTCCATTGGTAAGAGTGGGGTATTAAAGTCTCCACTATTATTGTGTGGGGTAAAATGTATTTTTTGAGCTTTAGTAGGGTTTCTTTTATGAGTATGGGTACTCTTTTATTTTGAGCATATATGTTAAGGATTGAGAGTTCCTCCTGAAAAATTTCCCCTGTAATGAGTAAAAAGTCTCCTTCCTTATCTTTTTTGATAACTTTTGGTTGAAAATCTACTTTATTCAATATCAGATTGGCCACTCCAGCTTGCTCCTTGGGGCTGTTTGCTTGGAAGGTTTTTTTCCATCCTTTTACTCTGAGATAGTGTCTGTCTTTGTCTCTGAGATGAGTTTCCTGTATCCAGCAAAATTCTGGGTTTTGGTTATGTATCCAGTCTGATAGCCTATATATTTTTATTGGGGAATTGGGTCCATTTATGTTAACAGATATCAGGGAATAGTGGTTGCTGTTTCCTGCTATTTTTGCTTTTGGAGCTATAATTGTGCCTGTGTGTCCTTCTTCTTTTAGTTTTCTTGCTTAGGTGTTTTCTTGTTTTTGCTAGGATGTAGTTTCCCTTCTTGTATTTGGTTTTCCACCTATAATTCATTGTAGTGCTGGCTTTGTGGTCAGATATTGTGTAAATTTAGTTTTGTCTTAGAATATCTTGGTCTCTCCGTCTATGATGATTGAGAGTTTTGCTGGATATAACATCTTGGGCTGACACTTGTGTTCTCTTAGGGTCTGCATGATGTCTGTTCAGGATCTTCCAGCTTTCATAGTCTCTGTTGAGAAATCGGGTATGATTCTGATTGGTCTGCCTTTATATGTTACATGTTTTTCTTCCCTTACTGCTTTTAGTATTCTTTATTTGCTTTGGGAACTTGGCCTTTTGACTATTATGTGTCTGGAGGAATTTCTTTTCTGATTCTCTCTATTTGGAGTTCTGAAGGCTTCTTTTATGCTTGTGGTCATCTCATTCTTAAGGGTAGGGAAGTTTTCTACGATTTTGTTGAAGATATTTACTGTGCCTCTTAGTTGATAATTTCTGCCCTCTTCTATTCCTATTATCCTTAGGTTTGGTCTTCTCATTGTTTCCTGGATCTCCTGGACATTTTGAGTTAGGAGCTTTTTGGTTTTTGCATCTTCTCTGACTGTTTTGTTTATGTTTTCAATGTTGTCTTCTGCCCCTGAGATTCTCTCTTTCATCTCTTGTAGGCTGTTTGGGATGCTTGCATCTGTGACTCCTGATTTCTTTTTTAGGTTTTCTACCTCTAGGGTTGTCTCCTTTAGTGTTTTCTTTATTGTTTCCATTTCCATTTTAAATTCCTTCTTCTATTCCTTCATATCTTTGGTTCTGCTTTCCTCTAGTTCTTTGAGTTCTTTGGTTTTTTTTTTGTTTGTTTGTTTGTTTTTTTTTTTTGTTTTTTGTTTTGTTTCCCCCTTGAAAGCTTCTATTTCTTTATGCTTTTCCTCCCGTTCTTGTTTAAGAATCTCTATCACCATCTTGAGGTATGATTTCAGGTCTAAGTCTTCTTTTTATGGAGTGTGTGGCATTTACCTCTTTGCTATGATGGGAGAGCTGAATTCTGGTGTTGCCAGGTTGTCTTGGTTTCCCTGGGGTATGTTCTTTCACTTTCCTCTTGCCATCTTGTTGTCTGTGATTATATGTGGTTTTGTTGTCAGTGATTGGTTCACATTTCCCTTTTGTACCTGGCCTGTGTCCCTGGATCTCCACTGTTCCTCGTGGCAGATGGCCTGAGCTCCTGTTCTGCACACACGGTCCGCTGGCTGGAAACAAATACCCCAAAGCAAGGTTCCTGCTTCCCTTAACCAACCAGGGGGGGGGGCACACATTTCCGGGAGCTCAGCACAGACCTCTTTGTTCTCTGGCTACTCAGAGCACTACTTCACCAGGCCTGTGTCCCTGAATCTCCACTGTTCCTGGAGGCCATGCTTTCATTTTCATTAAATTCTAAAAATTTTTTATTTTTTTCTTTATTTCTTCTTTGACCATGCCATCATCGAGTAGAGAATTGTAGAGTTTCCATTTATATGTGAGCTTTTTGTTGTCTTTGTTGTTATTAAGGACAAACTTAGTCCTTGGTGATCTGATAGGATGCATGGGAGTATTTCAATCTTCTTATATCTATTGAGGCTTGTTTTGTGAATGACTATATGGTTAATTTTGAAAAAGATGCTATGAGGTGCTTAGAAGAAATTGTATTCTTTTGTTTTATGATGAAATGTTCTGTAGATGTCTGTTAATTCCAATTGGTTTAAAACTTCTGCTAGTTTCACTGAATCTCTGTTCAGTTTCTGTTTCCATGATCTGTCCATTGGTGAGAGTGGGGTGTTGAAGTCTCTCACTATTATTGTGTGTGGTGCAATGTGTGTTTTGAGATTTAGTAGGAATTCTTTTATGAATATGGGTGCTCTTGTATTTGAAGTATATATGTTAAGAATTGAGAGTTCTTCCTGATATACTTCCCTGTAATGAGTAAAGAGTGTCCTTCCTGACATATTTCCCTGTAATGAGTAAAAAGTGTCCTTCCTTTTCTTTTTTGATAACTTTTGTTTGAAAAACTACTTCATTTGATATTAGAATGGCTAGTCCCGCTTGTTTCTTGGGTCTGTTTGCTTGGAAAAAAATTTTCCAGCCTTTTACTCTGAGGTAGTGTCTATCTTTGTTTCTGAGATGAGATTCTTGTATGCAGCAAAATGTTGAATTCTGTTTATGTATCCAATCTGACAGTCTATGTCTCTTTATTAGGGAATTGAGTCCATTTATGTTAACAGATATTAAGGAATAGTGATTGTTATTTTCTGCTATTTTGTTGTTAGAGGTAGAATTCTGTCAGTGTTTCTTTCTTCTTTTGGTTTTCTTGATTAATTATTTTCTTGCTTTTTCTATGATATAATTTTCCTCCTACTAAATGGGAAGAAACTTCAAACAATCTAACAATACTAAGACTATATAAGGCTGCCCACACTCCCCTACCTATTTAATATAGTACTGAAACTAATATCCAGAGTAATTAGACATCAAAAAGAGGTCAAAGGGATACAAATTAAAGATAAAGAAGCCAAAATATTACTATTTGCAGATGATGTGATAGTATATGTAAGTGATTCCAAAAATTCCACCAGAGAACTTTTAAAGCTGATAAACAACTTCAGCACAGTGGGTGGATATAAAATTAACTTGAATAAATCAGTAGCCTCCCCCTACTCAAAAGACAAACATGCTGAGAAGTAAATTAGGGAAAAGATACCCTTCACAACAGTCACAAACAATATGAAATACTTTGGTGTGACCCTTACTTAGCAAGTGGAGGACCTGTATGACAAGAACTTCAAATCTCTGAAAAAGAAAATTGAAGAAAATCTCAAAAGATGGAAAGATCATCCATGCACATAGATTGAGAGGATAAACTTTGTAAAAATGGCCATCTTACCAAAAACAATCTACAGATTCAATGCAATCCCCATCAAAATTCCAACTCAATTTTTCATAGAGCTGGAAGGAGCAATTTGTAAATTCATCTGAAATAACAAAAAACCTAGAATATCAAAATCTATTCTCAACAACAAGAAAACTTCTGCAGAAATCACCATCCCTGACCTCAAGCTATATTACAAAGGATTTGTGTTAAAAATTACATGGTACTGCAACAGAGATAGGCAGGAAAATCAATGGAATAGAATAGAATAGAAGAATATCCAGAAATGAACTCTCATACATATGGTCACTTGACTTTTGACAAAGTAGCTGAAAACATTCAATGGAAAAAGGACAGCCTCTTCAACAAATTGTGTTGGCTCAACTGGCAGTCAGCATACTGAATAATAAAAATAGACCTTTTCTTATCTTCTTGTACAAAGCTCAAGTCCAAGTGGATCAAAGATCTCCACATTAAACCAAGCACACTAAAACTATTAGAAGAGAATGTTGAGAAGGGCTTAGAACACATAGGCAAAGGGGAAATTTTTCTGAACAGAACACCAGTGACTTATGCTCTAAGAACAAGAATTGACAAATGGGACCTCATGAAATTGCAAAGCTTCTGTAAGGCTAAGGACACTTTTAAGAAGATAAAAATGGCAGCCAACTGATTGAGAAAGGATCTTTATCAATTCTACATCTGATAGAGGGCTAATATCCATTATACATAAAGAACTTAGAAAGCTAGACTATAATCAAATAATCCTATTAAAATGGGGTACAGAGCTAAACAAAAAAATTTCAGCTGAGGAATATTAACTGGCTGAGAAGACCTAAAGAAATGCTCAACATCCCTAGTCATCAGTGAAATGCAAATCAAAACAACCCTGAGATTCCACCTCACACCAGTTAGAAGGGCTAAGATCAAAAACTCAGATGACAGCAGATGCTGTTGATGATGTGGAGAAAGAGGAACACTCCTCCACTGTTTGTGGGGTTGTAAGCTGGTACAAACACTCTGGAAATCAGTCTGGTGGTTCCTCAGAAAATTGGACATAGTACTACCTGAGGACCCAGCTATTCTACTCCTGAGCATATATCCCAAAGATGCTCCAACATATAATAAGAACACATTCCTCAACATGTTCATAGCTGCCTTATTTATAATAGCCAGAAGCTAGATAAAACCAAGACTTCTATCAAGAGATGTATGGATACAGAAAGTGTGGAGTACTACAAAGCTTCTAGAAACAATGACTTCATGAAATTTTTAGGCAAAGGATGGAACTAGAGACTATCATCCTGAGTGAGGTAACCCAGTCATAAAAGAACACACATGATATGCACTCACTGATTAGCTGATACTAACCCTAGAAAGTTCTGAATACCCAATACCCAAGAAACAATTCACAGACATTATGATGCTTATAAAGTGCGAAGGCCAAAATGGTGATGCCTCAGTCCTTCTTAGAAAATAGAACAAAACTCTCATCGGAGGAAATGCAAGGTCAAATAGAGGGACAGGGATTGAAGAAAAGATCACTCACAATCTGCCTCACCATGGGATTCACTTCATAGGCAGTCACCAAATCCAAGCACTATAGCTGATCCCAAGAAGTACTTACTGGCAGGAACCAGATAGAGATGCCACTCCAGGGCCTATGCTAGAGTTATATAGATACAGCTGAGCATGCTGCAGATAACCATCGATCTGAACTCGAGATCCCAATGAGGTTGATAAAGAAAGGACCTAAGGAGCTGAAAGGGGTTGCAACCTCATGGGAAGAACAATATTATCAACCAAGCAAACCCTCCAAAACTCCCATGGAGTAAAACACCAATCTTTGTGCACACTTTGAGAGAACTATTGATCCAGTTGCATATGTAGCTAAAGACAGACATGTCTGGCATCAATGTGAGAAGAGACTTTTGTTCCAGGGAGGACATGTTTTCCCAATGTAGGGGTTACCAAGGCAATGAGCTTGAGAGGATGATTAGGCGGGAGTGCACCTGTGTGAAGGCAAATGGAGAGGGAGGAGGGATTGGAGCAGGGTGGGTAAAGGGATAACATCTTAAATGTAAATACAGAGAATCTAATAAAAAATTTATAAAAAGCAAAAAGAAGCAGAGGGTTGTCATGGGTAGGATGAAGATAAGAAAGGACAGGAATCACAACGCATTACACATATGTGTGAAATTGTTATGGAATGAACTTATTTATTAAAACTAAAATATACTTGCAATTAGAAAGAAGATGTATTAATGATAATTATAAAATAGTATCCTATATAGACAGCAAGAATGACACACAATTTTTATTTTCTACTGACCCCCTGTGTAATATCCCTATGAAAGCTGTACTTATTGTGCCAGATAAAACCAGATCGATTTCTTTACCCTGGTTCTCCAGGTCTTCCAGACAACCCAAAATGTTGATGACATATTACCAATGATAAATAAAGAATCTATTATTGTTTTATCAGGAGTTATTTTTTTACTGTATTTCAGTTTTCTGGGCTATTTATGTATATTGCTTAATATTTTCATATATCTCTATGAAATAAGTTGTGTAATTTTTTAGTCATTAATTATTTATTTGTTGTATTTCTATAAATTGTACTCTACTTATTAACAGAATAAAAATAAATAAATATGCACAGGTAACACTGTGAGCCACAGCATTAATCCAGTAATATTGAACTAGTTATTTTCCAGTGCTGGTGATGTAGCATGAAAGTGCTTATTCATTGCATGGTAGCAGCAATGGCTAAAACATATTCACAATTTTATAATTACTGCCACATTTTATTTTAATATTACTTTATGCTTTTACACATTTTAAAAATATTTATTTTATAAAATATTATAGCTCACAAAACTTGTTACATAATAATATATAATAAATACACCATTTTTTTCTTTTTCTTTTTTTTTTTTTCTAAAAAGGACTGAGGCTTCCACATTTTGGCATTCCTTCTTTTTGAGCTTCATAAGGTCTGTGAGTTGTTTTTTGGGGTATTCAGAGCTTTCTGGAGCTAGTATACAATTATCAGTGACTGCACATCATGTGTGTTCTTTTGTGACTGGGTTACCTCACTCAGGATGATAGTCTCTAGTTCCAGACATTTGCTTAGGAATTTCATGAAGTCATTGTTTCTAGTAGCTGAGTAGTACTCTATTGTGTAACTGTACCACAATTTCTGTATCCATTCATCTGTTGAAGGACATCTGGATTCTTTCCAGCTTCTGGTTATTACAAATAAAGCTGCTATGAACATGGTAGATTACTGGTTGGTTTTGTATCAACTTGACACAAGCTGGAGTTATCCCAGAGAAAGGAGCCTCAGTTGAGGAAATGCCCCCATGAGATCCATCTGTAAGGCATTTTCTCAACTAGTGATCAAGCGGGGAGGACCCAGCCCATTGTGGGTGGAGCCATCCCTGGGCTGCTAGACCATAAGAAAGCAGGCTGAGCAAGCCAAAGGGAGCAAGCCAGTATGTAACATCCCTCCATGGCCTCTGCATCAGCTCCTGCCTCCTGACCTGCTTGAGTTCCACTTCTGACTTCCTTTTGTGATAAACAATGTAGAAGTGTAAGCTGAATAAACCATTTTCTCCCCAACTTGCTTCTTGGTCCTGATGTTTTATGCAGGAATAGAAATCCTGACTAAGAGAGATGTGCTACAGATACATCCAAGTGTCCAGAAGAAGGAGCCCCTCTACTTTTCCTTTGCTATTTTTTAGGTTGGGATCCCTCCACAAAAGTATAGATTAACAAGAGAAAATATGTGATTTTTGGAAAATATTATATGTAAGTCTTTAGAAAGGAAGACCACAAAAAACTAAGAAATATACATGTTTTTATTCTGTTTGATGAATGGTGCATAGCAGTGCAGAACTACAATTGTGTTAAATAGAGTCAGTTGTAACAATCTCAGGGCTTTAGCAGCTGCTGAGTCAGATAAGTATATTTCTTAAGGTATTTGTGCCCTTAGGATGCACTTCAGGGGGGAATGTTAAAAAGAACATCCTGCTTGTGTTTCTGTGAAATGCCGGGGTATTATATTTTGAGGAAGTATGTATCGAAAAGTATCACAACGAATATGGCACCTGCTTGATTAGAGGTAGCACCCAGTGGTATGCACAGCTGGGCCATCCCTGTCACCGAGGAAAGCACAGCAGAAACGTGATCCATAAGTGCCCATGGTGGTAAGCTGTTACAGAGGAGAGGTACCTGTGTAAGCGCACAGCAGGGGACCCGAGCGTATGGAGGAAAGATAGCTGAAAATAATGACTGAGCCAAAATATGAAGAAAATTAAAAAATCAACTAGATCAAGTAGCTGGAGTGGAGGGAAGCGTATTCCAGGCAGAGAAAAGCCGTGTGCAGAAGTTATGGGGAAAGAACATGGCATGATCTTACAGCAGAAGACTCTAAACCAGATAGATATGACTAGCTCAAGATGTGTATATGTTTTAAAGGATACTTTTCAAAAAGGTCAATCTTAATTCATACTGGTATAGAATAACATGTTTAAGATAAGAGCTCATGAGATATTCAACTAATAAAATCAGTATAAAGAGAATTCTAAAACACACATGCACATGCACATGCACACACACAGAGAGAGAGAGAGACAGAGACAGAGACAGAGACACACAGAGAGATTATATATTTGAAGGGAATAGGAAGACATCACTAGTTTCTTCATCAGACAGCATAGACTGTCTACAAACAAGACTTATCTTACATGTCTATCAGGCACAGTATACAGTTATAAAATGAATCAGGACACAATGCTGAAAGCCAGGAGGTGGTCTTCTTTATATACAAAGCATGCATTGTCACAGAACGATATTCATTTTCTCCTACAGAAACTTCAGTTATGAATACATTTTTGAAGTTTAAAGCTGGTTGGATGTGATTTGAAATGGGCAGAATCCAAAGCTGGACAATTCATATCCTGCCTTGAATATGTCCCATTCTGCTGAATAGAATATTCAGCCAGTCATCCCTAAACCTCTGTTTTATAGCAGGCTAAAGCACTTCTAATAACTGGTTTCTTCCCTATCACAGTAGAAAAGAAGAAAATACTGTCTTTGAGAGAAGACACATAGGAAAATAGGGTAGAACTTAGCTCCTATGAACACCGAGGGGTGATACTTTCCAGTGACCCACCCCAAACTAAAAGTTGCCACCCCAAGAAGACATCTGACCTAACTTATAAAGAGCGATGGCAAGAAAGAATTTCTTCAGTTGTTAGTCACTTTGAACAGAGAATGACAATCATTTGGTCAATTAGCAGAATGACTGGCACTGAGGCATTTGAATTGATGATTTGCTTTGATGAAATGTTAAGCCAGCTTTGACAGGTACTACAACTCTTTAACAGGCACTCCCACTCAGGAGTCATGTATTAAAAATGCTCCTACTGTTAAATAGAAGGATTCTCCCATGTTCACTTATAAACTGGGTGTGTTGGGAATAGACTCTGTTTTCTGTTGTCGATGCCATATTGTATGTGGAGACAGGATTAGAATAGCACCTTTAAGGTACTTGTAGAGACCAGAATTTAAAGCTGCAGCATCACAAATGTTTGAAAAGTAACTAGTTTTGATTGTGTTGTGTTATTATCCCCCAGTTACAGATTCTCTTTTGTTCTTTTCTTTTTTAATTGGTGTAAACTCATCTAAGTTCTCAAGAAAGCTGTCTCTAGTGATATTTGTGACAGAAGCCCCGGTCTGTGGGACAGTGCATTAATACTTTACATAGACAATTAGACTTACAATGTAAGTAAGCTAACTACAGGGAACAATGCCACTGGGTTTGTTTTCTTCTACCAATGCTCTTCTACAGATGTTAAAACCATCTCTTAAAAATCTCAGTGTGTTTCCTTCTGCTTTAATCCTAGGTGAAAAAGCTCTGAATCCTATATATGTTTTGACTTTTATTTGGAAATATATTTAAAAGAAAGATGTAAAATAATCCCCAAGCCTGAAAAAGCAGGTTGACTGTTTACTAAATCAGGCCTCTTAATAGTGAACAGCTCAGAGAGCCTTCCATAATAAAACAGCTTCTCAGTTTTATACCCAGATATTTCTGTTTCGCTTTAGAGCAGAGATGACAGACTCAGTAACAGAGGAGCTGTGTCTAGGATGAATAGACTGGATGGTTGAGTAGTGAGCTGCATGCTTACCAATCTTTCAAGCCCAGCTTTTATGTAAGGCAACTTTATAACTTCATCCTTTCCAAAACCACAATCATTAAAGACCATAGGGAAATAAAACACAAAAGAGAAATGTAGAGATAGCCCACCCGACCACCTCTGTAGCCACTCGTTCTCCTGCTGCCCTTGCCGAGTTTACCTACATCAAGACCACCATGTTCTGAAACGGCAGCTCACTCTTCTCCATGGCGGTCTACACGAGCAGTGTGAGGACATTGACGACCTCAATTGTTCAAAAACATACAGAGTCTTTCACTGTGTATTCTATGTCATCAATATCAGATATCTTATTATGCACCCAAATTTTCAAGTAACAGTGATTAAAGCAAAGAAGAAAATGAATGTCCTAGTCTTCCTGTGACTCATACAATAATCAAGATGAAAATTCCAAAGCAGTTATCTGTACAAAGAAATAAACATCTCTTTGTCCCTCTAAATTCATCGGTTCATCTGTGGAGTTCGTAGTTGATGCTTGGTTATGACATGTTTCTTAAAGCACAAGTTTCTGAACATTTGTCCGAGAATGATATATGGAAAAGAAGAGATTCCTGACTTCTTCCTTCCTGCAATGAAGTCAGGGTTATCTTGAAGCCAAGATGGGTGGTATATGAAATGTGTAGTTTCCTCAAATTCTCTTTGTGGATAACTGATACAATTACTGTCTGAGCATCATTTTAAGGCAAAAGCCTGGTGTGTGGAATAAAAAGTGGGAAGACAGTTAGGAAGAAAAGATGCCATAGTTGTGGCAGCTCTGTGTTGTTAGCCAGCCTTGTGGAACACACAAGGCACAGTTGTTCTCATTTTGACAACAAAATCTTTGGGAGCTTCTACTCACAGTAGAGGGGGGGTAGGCCCATACACAGCAGCACATTTTGTACATCATTTTAAGGACTTTGGGCATCCCTTGAATACCATTCATGGACATTGCTGGATGCTCCACATGTCCCATGATCCTTTCACTTGTTGAGAGTATCTTAAGAGAGAAATGGGAGATGAAATCCCCACTGAGTACAGATGGCAAGAAAGCATGTGTATTCATAGCAGCTTGTTGTTGGCTCCTCTGTGTACTGAGCACGGGTTCCTCCAAATGTTTCCAGCATGGACATAGACATTGCATGCTAACTGCATGCCATTGTGGTTGTATGCAGTCAGTTGTGGGACTTTGGCTCTGCAGGCAAGAGAAAGGAGCATTTTCACAAACTTCTTTCTGTGTACAGAAGTTCCCTGATGCAAGCTACCTGCCCTACTCCAACTTCCTCTGTGTGTGTTCAGTGGGTCAAAACTTCACCCAAACCAAATGGAAGAGATTCGTCTTATATATCGCAAATTATCATTACCTCTCACCACATGAGGAGAGGCACAATTATTTATGAATTATTGACTAAACTAAACCACACCTTGGGACTGACCTAAAGCTAGAGAAAAACCACCCCCTCCCTCTTAATGGCGATAGTACTGGGCAATTGTTTTGTCTAAAGGGAGAAAAGTGGCAATATTGCTGGATCGCTGTCTAGTACAGTAGAAGTTTCCCCAGCTGACTTCTTGTAAATCATCCAACCTTGATTGCAGCTGCTGAGAAGGGCTTGTCCTGGGTCTTCTAATGGACTGCTAGGGTTTAATTACATGTTGTTTTATGGTGTCTGGCAATTCAATTCCCATCCCTGACATAGCTACAGAGATCTTTACAAATAAGCTTCATCTGTCTCTCTTCTCATTCGATAAAAGCACTCATTCCTTTGATTCTTGTGGACCTGACTGATGCTTTGAATTTGTACCTGATAGAGATATTTTAAAATGCGCACACACAAACACTCACAGGCACATACATACACATGCACATACATACTCACTTAAATGTCATTGACTATAAAGACACTTCTAAAGCAGTTAATGACATGAAAAAGGAGAGAACATTTAAGGTTTGTGTCAGGGGTTCTAGCCTTTTGATTAGAGAATAAACCCTGTTTGAAGTGTAGAATAGGTTGCAAGGGCTGACTCCATTAAAGAGCAATAGATAACCCCAGCAAATGCAGCGACATGTTTTGTTAGACATTTCCATCTATTCATAGTTGCTTGAAAGAGATGTGTTTTCTTCAGGTTACTGTTGGTTTCTAGTACACAGTCCTGGAACTGTATTCCGTGGGAAGCCCTTTTGATGTGAGCATCACAATAAAACCTGTGCCTTGCCACATTGATGGTTCTGTTGATAAGAAGTTGCAGAAAGTCAACAGTTGATTCTACTTCACTGTGACATTTGAATTTAATAAAGCCATGTTTACCATCATTTCTACATAATCACAGTGAGCACCTAATGGGCCACAGTTGAGAATGCAAAACGAAGAGAGGGTTTCATCGAAGGTACATAGGGAAGAACAATTCCTATGCTTTATGTTTAAACAATTCAGATCTTGTCTCCGAGCTAGAATAGCTATAGTTCTTGGTTTGTGCCACACTGTCACTCAGGATGATCCAACCTGTGCGGGATGACCATTGCTGTGCTCCCCTAGCTTTCCTCTGGTCCTTCTTGGCTCTGAAGGCATTACTAGGGCAGTTCTTAAACACACTTACTTGGCACATACATAAGAATGGAAAATGAGGCCCTGCTGGTAACCAGAACATACACTGCTCTGAATAGGGGTGACCAAGACCATACAGTGACTCTACAGACAAGGCATAGCCTTCTCTCCTGACTCCACTGACTTTCTCAGAGTGGGTGCTGCTTGTGGGCTAGCCATTACCAGTCTCAATATCCTAGGACCTAGAAAAATTTCAGGTAATTCCCATCTCCAAGATGTTTCCCAGAGTAATGGTGCCACCTAATATCTCCTCTATGCTTCTGGTGGCTTGTCACCTGTGGACCTTGACACAAAAGTTTTTTTTTCTTGAATATTAAAATATGCCAAGAATAATAAGGTTTGTGAATAGTTACTTTTATAATCTTTAAAAAATTCTTATTGATTCTCATCCAAATGTGTCCCTTCACATTTCATTTTCATCCACAGTGAATAAACTGGTCCACTTGACCCATTTTTGCAGACAAATTAACTGCATAAGACAGCCTGTGTATATATAGATGTAGCCTTTATAGCATATGGACAGTTTGTTTTTTTTCTTTAAAGGGTATATGTTTATTCTATCTGTTGTCATATGGTGTTTCGACAGTTGAATGTGCTTAGCATAATTTTTTTTACATATTTTGCCTGTAAAATGTAGCTGAAGAATCTCAGCCTACATTCTAATCTGATTTCTTACAGTTGTACTTCCATTTTGAGTGTCCCCAAGCTATAGTGACACATGAGAATTGTCTCGTCTAGAAGTTCCCAAGGATAGTAAGGTGGAAAGAATCGCAAACACATGTATTAGTCATCTACATGTCAAGGAAATCTTGGCGCCGATTTACAACTTGTTTCATAAGATGAACCATTGACATGGCACTGGTCATTACAAATTATCAATTGATTATGTATTGTTGAATTAGATATAACACAGATGACACTGTGTGGAGGATTTGGTAAATAACTGGGTGAAACGGAAGGGATATGATACAGACTTACTTCTTAAATAGTTGTTGGACAAGGGTGTATGCTATTTTATCAGATCTGTTTTAAAACCCTGCCTTCAGTACTTGTTCCTAAAGAATATATGGTGAGCCAAATAGACGTGATTCCTGACTGGGAACTCAGAACCTCAGCAGAGCATTGGCCCCATACAGACGATGGTAATGCTATTTAAGGACAGTTTCAATAATGCTAAGAAGCAGCTCAGAGTGCTGTGGGAGTGGATAGTGGCCTCTTTTAGGTGGGCATTTCTCCAAGGTCAGGTATTTGAGTGAGAAAGTGAGCCTTTAAGTAGACTTAAGGAATGGTGGTAGATCATGTGTCCCCAAGACTATACTGAGATTCGGTTTTTAATGATTATATGCTAGGAGAGCTCAGAGGACTCAGCGTTTACTCATATGATTGGGCATGATTTATTGCAGCCGAAGGATACAGAGCACAATCAGCAGTGGGAAAGATGTATGTAGTGAGCCTCAGAGGATGCCAGGTGCAAGGTTGCAAGAGTTATCTCCCAGAGGACCTAGGAAGATGCACCTAATTCCTTGAGTGCTGACAGGTAAGCGCATTAGAGGCTCTGCACAGAGCTTTTTGTAGTAGGCTGGTCACAAAGGTATCCTGTGCCTAACATGATCACAAATGCAGGGCCACAAATGAAAAGCGGCCTCTTAGCATGAGCTCTGCTAACTGAACAATCAGATTAGGCACAGAGCCACCCTTACTCATTCTAGGAAAGACAGGAGCCCTTCATAATTCAGGAATCCCAGATGTTAGCCCCCGAGTCAAAAGCAGGCTTGCTAAAGACAGAAGCTGAGGAGGCTGTATCGTCTCCTCCAGGGCACAAGGCTGATGAAGCAACCTTGCTTTCAAACATTTTAACTAAGGAAAACAGGAGTTAATTGAGTAACATGAATGTGGGAGGATCTTGATTGTCATTAGACTTCAGGGCATGGACCGTGGAGGCCCACATCTTTCAGCCTCTGTGAGGGACCTCTTAGTAAACAGAGGGTTGGGTGTGCTGGTGCATGCCTATAAATCTGGTACTTTGGAACACTGACGATAGTTCTGGGCTAGACTGGGCTAGTTGGTGGTGCTGGAGTGGAGGAAGGAAGAGGAAGGGTGAGGGAAAGAGGAGAGAGCAGAAAGGAGGAGGAGTGATAGAAGGTGATCAGGTATAGGGCTAGATTTGCCTTAGCTCTGATGATTAAGTTCGCTTTAATTAAATACATTAATCTAGTACCTATGTTAATTCAGTGAATTGAAGAAGCCTTTTATTGACCACCTAAGAATTATTAGAGTTTATCCAAAGTCTTACAAGAACTGCAAAGACAACAGCAAAGGGAACCATGATACTTCTGGGCATGGTCACCCATGAAATGGTGGTTGGTTTCCTAAGTGTCTCCTCATTTGGATGTTGAAAAGAATGGCTAGGAAGTGAAAAGAACCAGCTGGAGCAAGTTTTGTCAGCAGCCATGGACTGGGCACTAAGTGCAGACTGCCCTCACAGGGAGGCACTTGATTGCCTCATTGGCTTAGAAGAATATTCAGTGAGGCTTCCTGGAGGGAGCAGCAATGATGAGAAGGACAGTGCCGGGAGGACTGCCTCTGCCAGTGGCCTGGCGGGAGAAGGCCTGTTGGGCCTCGCTTTGAGGAGATCTGCATGTGGAAGGCCACAGGATTAACTTTTGTATAAAAGGGAACAGGTGAACCCTTGAATTGGAGCACGGAGCTGGCTTTATTTGAAAATGCCTTCAAACACTGTTTTGATAAGAATGGGGAGGAGGCAGTGGTACCATTACATAAAGTTGGCAACTTTTGTAACCAGCTTTTTGGTTTTCACCTCTAGGGAGAGTCAATAAACTTTGATTCCCAGCATTAATGCAATTATTTTGATTTTTTTTCCGGCTCATTCGAGAGAAGACTGCAAAGCTGCAATATCAGATGGCCGCAAGCAATTCAGAAATCCCATGTCCCCAAGGACACCCGCTGCCTTTCAGAAGTAGCGGGCAAAGGGGTGGAATAAATCATTTCCTCTGATCTTGTTAGTGTGGGGAATAGTGTGGGGAAGCGAGTCCATTGCAGGGCTAATGGGGACAGGCTGTTGCAGGCAGCGCAGGAAAGTAGCATGTCCCTGCCTCTCAAAAAATAGTTCAGTATATATATGTTAGTTAAAATGTGTGTGTGTGTGTGTGTGTGTGTGTGCATATGGAGGCCAGCAGTTGATGTCAAGAGTTGTCTGCTGCTGCTGTGCACCTTCGTTTCTGAGGCAGGGTCTCACTGAATCTAGAGATAGCTGGCACAGCCAGATTGGCTAGCCATGCGCATGTTTTGGGTGCTGGGGCCCTGACCTCAGTTCTCCAGGATTTCACAGCAGGAACTTCACCCAGTGAGCCATCTCCCAGCCTTGCACATCATCATCTTCATAGCAACACCAGTACTGAGCCACGGCTTACGAAGTGCAAACGTTATTTTCTGGAGACAACTTCAACTTGTTGGTTTAGGCTCTGATACTAGAGTTTTAGAATTTCTTATTTAATATAGCTTTTCCTGAAGCGATGCTTTAAATGTTATTTTCTTTAGAGGCATCTGAAGAGATATGTATATTATTATATATCTATACCTATACCAAATATTATATATCTACATTAAAAGATCACCAATTAGACCCATCAAAGTCAAAAAGGAAACATTACCCACATAATTAGCTGTTTAAAAGTTTGGGGACAGAGAAACCCACAATTACAGTCTTTTTCAAACCAAATGTTTCCTTTCGGTGACTGATGAACTTGAATGTATTATTTTTATACTTCACAAAACTGCGGTTTTCTTATTGTAAAAAGCACGGATTGTCTTTACAGTTTCTCACATAAGCTCTTGCTGCTGACATGGTCGCCCAGGATTTCTGAGTGTGCCTGGATATTTGTCAGGAAGACAACTGTCAGTCAGTTCACAGCATGGGAAGTTTTAGGTGATGTCATTCTCGTTCTGCTTCTCAGCAGGCCAGCTAGTGCCACCAACGTTGGGGCTGCACTGTCTGGTCCACTGGGCACTGGAATGGCTGACTAACTGGCCACCTCGAAGCCTCCTTATTTCTAGTGTATGTTCCACTGTGATGTCATCTGACTTTATTCCTGGCTTCTGCCCTATAACGTGCGGCCCCAGCGCAGGGGCGTGGCTTGCTTCCAGGTCCTCTCAACCCCACTCCTTCACCATTCCAATGTGATGCACCTAGAAAGCATCCTTTCCTCTGCCCCTCACACCTGCTCCCCCCTTCTTCATACCAGGTAGTCTCGTTTATTGTCCTAAGCGATTTTACTTCTGTGCCATAGACATCCATACGTACACAAACACATACATGCATGTTTTATATGTAACCTAGACACCACGAATGAGGGAAAACATGTAGTATTTGTCTTTCTGACACTGAAGTTACTTCACACTGATGACCCGGCTGCATCTGTTTTTCCGACAAGCTAAATAATTTCCTTCTTCTTTATGGCTACAAAACATTCCGTTCTATGCATGCATAGTACACGGCACATGTGGAAATCAGGGGCACTGGCCTGTGCTCTCATTCCGTTCTGTGCATGTGTGTACACGGCACACATGGAAATCAGGGGCACTGGCCTGTGCTCTCACCAGCTGCTGCTGCACATGTGGCAGCTGGTCCTCTAGGTACAGCTCTCTGCTCTCTGTTCCCTTCACATTCCCTTCTAAGATCATATTGCTTGGGCTCACACTCCGGCTCACACTCCGGCTCACACTCCGGCTCACACTCCAGCTCACACTCTGGCTCACACTTGGACTCACACTCCAACTCACGCTCCGGCTCACACTCCGGCTCACACTCTGGCTCACACTTGGACTCACACTCCGGCTCACACTTTGGCTCACACTCCAGCTCACACTCTGGCTCACACTTGGACTCATACTCCGGCTCACACTCCGGCTCACGCTCTGGCTTTTCTCTGTCTCCCTGACGCCTCCCTTCACTTGGCTGTCTCTACTGCCCCTGGAGTTTCAGTGGAAATCTGCTGTGCTTCAAACTGGATCAAGTATTCCACCAGATTCATGACCTTATCCCATTTATTATCATTAAATGAACTTAGTAGGTGGGACCTGCTAGATACATACTTTACAAATTGTATAATTGAATTGTAATTTTAAAAAACAAAAGAAAGTAACTTATCAAGAATTTAAGTATTCTAATGAGTATTCTCAATTCAACTGTGCTTGAAGATGAAGTGACCAGTCAGATGCTTATGACCGCTGATTGTGAACAAGAATGTCAGAAGCTACTCCACGTACAGGATATAAGAAATGGAAGAAGATGATGAAGGGCACTGACTGAAGGTGACCAAAGCACGTGTGATGAGGAAAATGGCAAATTCTTAGAAGCTGGTTAGACTTTCTTACAAATGGGGCGACAAATAATCCCCTGTGTTGTGACAGGGCTGAGTGGTACTGGAAAAGCACAAGAAGAATGCCTTTAATCCTGAAACCCTCCCTCAGGTTGAGGAATGCATTTGCTCTCCAGCTCTTCAAAAGCCTTCAGTAGGCCCACAGGGAACAGGGAATGGATTGGAGGAAGAAACAGTAATATAAACAGCCATAAAGAAGTTGTATGGGAGGGGCCTCTAGGGATAAACAAGAAACAAGTCCTGAAAAGTAAGGAACTTTAAGCAGTGATTTTTTTTTTTTTTTACTGTATAGATTTCTCATCATTCTGTTACAGACATTTAAAAATGCTTATTTTGAATAATATTTATATATGTATATACATATTATTGGTACACACATATATGCTAATAAAAATCCTCTCAATGAAAGCAATTGTGTGATATCCCGAGTGTCATATGTCATGGTCAATTTGACAGTATTGTATGCTAACCTTATTTTTGGCTGGCATATGTGCATGTGAAAGATAGGAATGAAGACTAATATAGTTGAGATATGCTTGTAGGCTGGGAACCAAGCCCCACTATTGTCAGTGAAGTGATTTTCTGAAAGTGAGCAGCTCCTAAAGTGTAGAACAAAACAAAGTGCACTTTTCCTTCCGCTTACATGCTTGTTACTTTTTTTTTTTTTTTTTTTTTTTAGAAATTCAGTGAGAATTAAAAATGTGTAAAAACTACTTTAGGCTGTTATGTATAACATATCACTTTTTTTTTCATGACTGTCTGGTGGGACATTTGAAAGTCGTGGGAGGCAAAGGCTCATTTTTCATGTGTAGGCCTGTCCTGCACATTACAGAGCACTCTGCATCTCAGGTGCCCTTCAGAAAATAATAGTTTTATTCCCCGTCAGTGAAACAGCCACTAACCTTTCCTAAATAATAACCTAGAAACGGTATCACTCTAGTTGAACCTTCCTATGGAGGGGCCTCTCTGTTTCCCCCACACACTTAGGAATGTTGTAGTAGTTTGTTCTTTCTTTCTAATTTCTGAGAAATTGAAGGTTTCATGACATTCAGGAGATCTAACTCCACTACTGTATTATGATTTACACGTGGTGGAAATGTCCAACATAAGGGTCACCTCTTATAAAGATGTATCAAATAATACAACACCTGGGAGAACATATCAGGTTCTGTAGCTGCTTCTCGGTGATCCATTGAATCAATCACGGATGACACATAAGTTCCTGATTTTCTTGGGGCAGATCTTGCTTATACACCTGCATCTTGCTCAGCTTAGCTTTGCTTTTAAATTTTCACAGTTTTTGTTAGTGTTTGTTCATTAAAAAAATGATGGGCTTTATATTGACATTTTTGTTCCAGGATATAATATATTCTTTGACCACAGTCACTCTCCATTACCCTCTCTAATACCTTCTTCTCACACCTAGCAGCCCTTTCTTTTTTAAATAATTGTTTTAATTGCATGTAATATATACATATATACAAACATATACTTATATATGCACATATATGTACATGTGCATGCCCATGTATATAGCACATCATTGGATGTTTGTCCCTCTGGGTGTGTCTTATTACACATGATCTAATGGTCTCCATCACTTGAGATGATGGTCTCAAGTTTTACTAATTTTCTTGCAAATGACACAATTCTGTTCTTCTTCATAGTTGAATAAAGCTTATTATATCTATAAACCACACATAGCTTTAAAATCTATTCATCTAGTGATAAGATCTGCTTTGTTAGCATAGTAGGCAATACAGCTAAGTCAATAACATGCTACAGTGAAAAGAAACAAGAATTTTTAAGGCAGCTTCATTCATAGTGGGCAAAAACTTGAGAAAATCTAAATGTCCATCAAAGGACATGATTGTAGACAGCTTGTAGTACCATTGTATAATTAATTCTATTCAGCAGTAAATGAATAAACAATGGGTATGGTGCAGTGTGGGGCGGGTAAAAACATGTTGAGCAAAATACCACAACAGAACTTTATACTGCCTGGGTTCATTTTTGTAAAGTACAAGAGGCAGAAAATATATTCAATGGCAATGGAATCCAGACATATGCAGATGTCTGGGTTATCACTCTTGTATTCTGCATACTTTAATGTATATAAATGACCCCTTTAAGACATCAGAAGTGTGGTGCAAAAGAGACTTTGTTTCCATTAAAAGATACCATGTGTTCATTTAAAAAATTTAAAAAATTGGGTGAAAATGATTATGTCTTATTACATAAATGTTGTCTATTTTTTCTGGCCAGGACTTCCAGTACTATATTGAATAGGTAAGGTGTGAATGGGCAGACTTGATTATTCCCTGATTTTAATGGGATTGCTTCAAGTTTCTCTCGATTTAGTTTGATGTTGGCTTCTGGTTTGCTGCATATTGCTTTTACTATATTTAAATATGGGCCTTGCATTCCTGATCTTTCCAAGACTTATATCATGAAGGGGTGTTGAATTTTGTCAAATGCTTTCCGAGAATCTACTGAGAATATCCTGTGGTTTTTTTTTCTTTGAGTTTGTTTATATGGTGGATTATGTTGTTGGACTTCCATATATTAAACCATCCCTGCATCCTTGGGATAAAGGCTACTTGATTATGGTGAATGATCATTTTGATATATTCTTGGATTCAGTTTGCAAGAATTTCATTGAATATTTTTGCATCAATGTTCATGAGGGAAATCTTTCTGATGTTCTCTTTCTTTGTAGTTTCTCTGTGTGGTTTAGGTATGAGCATAATTGTGACTTCAAGGAACAAGGTGAGTAGTGTTCCTTCTGTTTCTATTTTGTGGAATAGTTTGGAGAGTACTGGTATTAGGTCTTCTATAAAAGTCTGATAGAATCTCCACAAAACCCATATGGTCCTGGGATTTTTTGGGTTGGGAGGCTTATGATTACTGCTTCTATTTCTTTAGGTGTTATGGGACTGTTTATGTTTTATCTGATTCTGATTTAACTTTGGTACCTGGTATCTGTCTATAAAATTGTCCATTTCCTCTAGATTTTCCAGTTTTGTTGAGTATAGACTTTTGTAGTAGGATCTGATGATTTCTTGAATTTCTTCAGTTTCTGTTGTTATGTCTCCTCTTTCATTTCAGATCTTGTTAATTTGGATACTCTCTCTGTGCCCTCTAATTAGTCTGGCTAAGGGTTTATCAATCTTGTTAATTTTCTCAAAGAACCAGCTCTTGGTTATGTTGTTTGTATCATTCTTTTTGTTTCTATTTGGTTGATTACAACTCTGAGTGTGATTATTTCCTGCCATCTACACCTCTTGCATGTATTTGCTTCTTTTTGTTTCATAGCTTTCACATGTACTGTCAAGCTGCTAGTGTATGCTCTCTCTAGTTTCTTTTTGGAGGCACTCAGAACTATGAGTTTTCCTCTTAGTACTGCATTCATTGAATCCCATAAGTTTGAGTAGGTTGTGCTTTCATTTGTCTTTAATTCTAAAAAAAATTTGTAATTTCTTTCTTTATTTCTTCCTTGACCATGTTATCTTTGGGCAGAGCATTGTTCAACTTCCATGTGTATGTGAGCTTTTTGTTGTTTTTGTTGTTACAAAAGCAAGCTTTAGTCCATGGTGATCTGACAGGATGCATGGGAATATTTTGATCTTCTTGTATCTGTTGAGGCCTGTTTTATGACTGACTAAATGATCTTTTTTTTAGGATAAAATGTGCTGTAGATGTCTGTTAATTCCAATTAGTTCATAATCCTCTAGTTTTGCTATGTCTCTGTTCAGTTTCTGCCTCCATGATCTGCCCATTGATGAGCGTGGGGTTGTTGAAGTCTCCTACTATTATTGTGTATGGTGCAATATATGCTTTGAACTTTAGTAGGATTTTTTTTTTTTTTGTTATGAACATGGGTGCCCTTGTATTTGGAGCATAGATGTTCAAGATTGAGAGTTCATCTTGACAGATTTTTCCTGTGATGAGTAAAAAGTGTCCTTCCTTATCTTTTTTTGACTTTTGCTTGAAAATCTATTTTATTTGATATTAGAATAGCTACTCCAGCTTTCTTATTGGGACCGTTTGTTTGGAAACTTTTCTCCAGCCTCTTACTCTGAGATAGTGCCTGTCTCTGTAGCTGAGATAAGTTTCTTGTATGCAGCAGAAGGGTAGATCTTGTTTATGTATCCATTCTGATAGTCCATATCTTTTTATTGAAGAATTGAGTCCATTGATGTTAAGAAATATTAAGGAATAGTGATTGTTGTTTCCTGCTATTTTTGTTGTTAGAGGTAGACTTGTGTTTTTGTGCTTTTCTTCTTTTTGTTTCTTTGCATGATTTTTTTTCCTTTTTTTTATTTTTTTTTATTTTTTTGCTTTTCCTTGGGTGTAGTTTCCTTCCTTGTGTTGGATTTCTCCATCTATTATCTTTTGTAGGGCTGGATTTGTAGAAAGATATTGTGTAAATTTGCTTTTTGACCTGGAATATCTTGATGTCTCCATCATTAAGAGTTTTTTCTGGATATAGTAACCTGGGCTGGCATTTGGGTTCTCTTATGGTCTGTATGATGTCTCTCCAGGACCTTCTAGCTTTCATAGTCTATATTGAGAAATCTGGTGTAATTCTCATTGGTCTGCCTTTATATGTTACTTGTCCTTTTTCCCTTACAGCTTTTAGGATTTGTTCTTTGTTTTGAATATTCAGTGTTTTGACTATTGTGTGTCAATAGAAGTTTCTGTTCTGGTCCAATCTATTTAAAGTTCTATAGGCTTCTTATATGTTCATGGTCATCTCATTCTTAAGCATAGGGAGGTTTTCTCTTGTGATTTTGTTGAAGATATTTGCTGTGCCTTTTAGTTGGGATTCTTTAGCCTCTTCTACACTTATTATCCTTAGATTTGCTCTTCTCATTGTGTCCTGGATATTCTGGATGTTTTGAGTTAGGAACTTTTTGGTTTCTGCATTTTCTCTGACTATTGTGTCAATGTTTTCTATGTTGTCTTTTGCCCCTGAGAGCCTCTCTTCCAGCACTTGTAGTCTGATGGTGATGCTTGCATCTATGACTCCTGATTTTTTTCTAGGGTTGTCTATCTCCAGGGTTGTCTCTGTTTGTGTTTTTATTATTGTTTTCATTTCTGTTTTCAATTTCTTCATCTGTTTGTTGTATTTTCCTGTAGTTCTTTGGATGATTTTTGTGTTTCTACTTTAAGATCTTCTATTTGTTTATGTATGTTCTCCTGTAATTGTTTAAGGAAGTTGCTTCTTGAAGATCTCCATAATCATCATGAAGTTTGATTTCAAGTCTAATTCTTGTTTTTCTGGTGTGTTTGGCAATCCATTACTTTCTGTGGTGGGAGAGCTGAATTCTGATGTTTCCACATTGTCTGGTTTCCATTGCTTAGGTTGTTTTGCTTTCCTCTTTCCATTTTGCTGTCTGTGATTATAGGTAATTTTGTTTTCTCTTACTGGAGCCTGTCTCTCCTGTGGGCTAAGGAAGGAGATTACTTCTGGGTATTTGGCTTTTTGTGGGCAGGCAGTGAGTTCTGATGGCAGTGACTCCTTTCTATCTCTGTGGGCTCAGGTTGGGAGAGCTTTTGTTAGGCTGTTCTGGGAGGTCAGCTGTTTGCAGATCACCCTGAGTATTGATGCCAGTCACTTGTCCCTTTGATTGGGCCAGAAAGGTTCCAATCCCAGAATTCACCACATTATCTTCCCTCTGGGAGCTCCAGGAGATCCCTCCTGGGACAGCCTCTATGGTGTGTGGCAGGTTTCCTCTGGGCTCAGGTGGAAGAGTGTTTGTAAGGCTATTCTGGGGGCTCAGCCTTGAGTGGAAATTTTGATGGAGATTGCTTTGAGTCTGTACATTGCTCTGTTGATCCTTCCAATCCATGAGCATGGGAGATATTTCCATGTTCTGAGGTCTTCTTAAATTTCCTTTCAGAGACTTGAAGTTCTTGTCATACAGATTCTTCACTTGCTTGGTTAGGGTAACCTCAAGGTATTTTATATTCTTTGTGACTATTGTGAAGCATGTCATTTCTCTAATTTCTTTCTCAGCCTATTTATCCTTTGAATAGAGGAAGGTTACTGATTTGTTTGAGTTAATTTTATAACCAGCCATTTTACTGAAGTTGTTTATCAGCTGCAGGAGTTCTCTGGTGCAATATTTGGAGTCACTTAAGTATACTATCATATTATTTGCAAATAATAATATTTTGACTTCTTTCTCTTTAATTTATATCCCCCTGACCACTTTTTGATGTCTGATTGCTCTGGCTAGTAGTTCCAGAATTATATTAAATAGGTAGGAAAGAGTGGGCAGCCTTGTCTAGTCTGATTTTTGTAAGGTTGCTTCAAGTTTCTCTCCGTTTAGTTTGATGTTGGCTACTGGTTTGCTGTATATTGCCTTTACTATGTTTAAGTATGGGTCTTGAGTTTCTGATCTTTCCAAGATTTTACCATGAATGGGTGTTTATTTTGTCAAATGTTTTCTCAGTATATAAAGAAAGAGTCATGTGTTTTTTCTTTTGAGTTTGTTTATATAGTAGCTTATGTTGATGGATTTCCACATATTGAACCATTCTTGCATTCCTGGAATGAAGCCTGCTTGATCATGATGAATGATCATTTTGATGTGTTTTTGTTTTTTAATTTGGTTTGCACGATTTTAGTGAGGATTTTTCCATCAATGTTCATGAGGAATATTGGACTAAAGGTCTCTTTCTTTATAGTGTTTTGTGTGGTTTAGGAATGAACGTATTGTGGCTTTGAATGAGTTGGGTAGTGGTCCCTCTGTTACTATTTTGTGGAATAGTTTGGAGAGTATTGGTATTAGATCTTCTATGAAGGTCTGATAGAATTCTGCACTGAATCCATCTGGTTCTGGGCTTTTTTGGTTTGGGATGCTTTTGTTTACTGCTTCTATTTCTTTAGGGGTTATATGGCCGTTTAGATGGTTTATCTGATCCTGATTTAACTTTGGTACCTGGTATATGTCTAGAAAATTGTCCATTTCCTCTAGATTTTCCAGCACCAGGGAAGCAGAGGCAAGCAGATCTCTATGAGTTCAATGCCAATCTGATTTACAAAGCAAGTTTTATGCCATACTGAGACCCTGTCTCAAAAGCAAAACCAAACCAAACTCAAAACAGTAAGAAAAGGAATATCTCCGGAGGGATGGTGAGATGGCACATCAGGGCACTTTGCTAGACTGAGCTGTGTCTGAGACTCATAAGGGAGGAACACAGAACTGACAGAACAAGATGTCTCTCCACACCCCCATAAATAAGTAAATACATGGAATTTAAAAATTAAGAAATTAATAGGAATCTGATAGACAAAGACACAGATATAGCTAGAAGTTAGAAGGGACTTATTTATAATAATTTCCAAGAGTGAAAACAGGAACTGACTCCCCTGAAAATAAATGGCATGCTCACATGACTGTCTTTATGTTTTCTGACCCCCAGTCTCATATCTTACTCTTATCTAGGTTGACACCATGGAGAAATCACTCTAGATCCATTGACTATTCCATAATTTTATGTTTTCGTGTTTGAATCTCTTTTCCTTTCTGTGTTGGGGCCTGACCTGGCCTTTGTACATGCTGTGACTCACCAAATCTCCACAGATCCTCTCATATCCTCAGAGACTATCCATGAAAGTTTTAGTATTGGGGAAGTAGGGGTGGTGGTCGCAGTACTGTTCAGTCTATAACTCATTACACACTGTTTTAATACATATTAAACTGGATCACGAGATAATTTTTGGAGGAAACTTGGCACTCTGAATCACCTTATATGGAGCCAACATGACAAAATAAAACATACCATTTTTTTTCCTAAGATGAAACAAAGCAGGCATGAAAGTAATGGAAAGGATACATAGGCTAAAACAAAGCAACATAATTTGCAGTGTGAATTGTTGGATAGTTACTATCCTACTTAAGTTCTTGCTAATATTAAAGGATCTGTTTTGTTGTGTCACCTCAATGGAATATTTTGCCCTGAAATTTAATTAATGCATTGTTCCCTTAAGCATATGTTCTACATACAATGAGTATACCCTTAGATAAACTTCAGGAATACCACACATTTCTGCAGTGTTTCAAGAGGCAGAAAACAACAAAGAGAGCTCCTTATTCCTTGCTCTCTCAGAGAGTAGGAGAGAAGAGTTTTGTTACAGTTGTCTTTATTAGAAGCAGCTGTCAGTGAGGGATTTCCCCCCATGGATGAAAACAAAAGGAGCTATAGAAGTCTGTGCAGGAAGATAGCACCCAGGAGGCATTAGGATAAATAAAACTAGGCAATATTAATGATGCTCATTAACAGATGTCACTGTTGGGGATGAAGTAAATTCCATGCCAAAGAGTTTCATATATTACACTTTTCAAAACTGTCAGCTTTTTGACTTTGATGTATGTCCACGTGGATAGTTTTAATAAGCTCCCACGCTCGCTCTTTGCATATACCCTGAAGAATCCTGGGAGTTGCTGGCAGCGATGTCACAAAGACATTTTTGCCCAATGATTGTTGCTTCCCTTCGATGAGTGAAGACTCAGATCATTGTGTTTTCACTTAGTCATCATGCAAACATTTGCCTTAAGAATTAGTTTAAAAATACTGAATAATCAAGCAGAATTTTTGTCATTTATTTGAAGGAGTCTCCCACAGGTTGTGACCTGTATAACTAATGGAATCACATGCATGTAAACTGTGTTTGATGTGGAAGCCAAAATGCAGAATAATAGATTGTCAAACTATCATTTGCAAGTGAGATCATAGATTTGATAGTCCAAATTAGGTTGTGTTCTTTTCCTTTTTGTCAGGTCATATTCTAATAACCATATTGTGTGCTAAACCCTGTGATTATCACAACACTTGACAGATGGTAGGCTGTTAATTTGTATGTAGGAAGGAGTGATTGCCAGTGCCCGAACAGTATCCAGCAAAACATAAAATGTCAGGATCCACTTTTGGTTAAATTTTGCTGGACTTCATTTCAGCAAGGTAATGCTGAGCCTAAGAGTTTTAGTGGCTTAGCATATGTTTCATCTTACAAACTAAATGATTTTACTTACCATTGGGTGTGTAAAGGAATAAGGAAAAAGTAATTTTTCTTGTTTATGTTCTTGTTTTTGTTCTCCTGTACAGAATTGTCATCAACATTAAGGGGTTAGTAGAAAGGACCAAATGAGAGTTATGAGCAGACAGGATTTACTTGCTCAAAGTTGAGGCTAATTATGGTATAGTAGTAGTATATATACTGATGCTTAGGTAGGGAACAAAATAATTTAAAAGTTAAAGGCACATTGGCAAATTCACTAAAAACTATTAAAACTAATAAAGAGATTCAGCAATGTGGTAAGATATAAGATCAATACACAGAAATCAATTTTATTTCTGTATACAAAGAATGAAAAGTTTTAAAATGAAATTAAGAAAACAACCTCACTTATCATAGCAACAAATGAATAACATTCTTAGCAATAAAGTTAATAAAAATGTATAAAACTTGTACATGTAAAACTATAAGACAATAAAAGACAGTAAAAAGTTCTAAGAAGTAGAAAGTCGGAGGAGGTCCATGCTCATGGATTGAAAATCTAATATTGTTATTAATAGTGAAATAACGATCAAAATGATGGACTTACTATTAAAATCTCTAACCCTAATTAATTCTTCTTAGAAGCAGTCCAGTTGATTTAAACTGCATATGTATACAAAGGATGCAGAATAGCCTAACAATCTGAAGACAGCACTCAGAATTGGAGAATCCATCTTTCTGGTTTAAAGTTTATTACAAAGCTATAGGCTACAGTATCAAGACTGTGTGATATTAACATTAGAATATATGGTCAGAATGGAATCAAGAGTCCAGAAATAGGTCCCGTGAAATGGCTCAGTGGTAATTAGAGAGAACGCACTCCTGAGACTGTTCTTCCGACTGCTCCTTCCAACAAATAGATCAATGTAAAACAAAACAAATAAAAACCTTCCAAAGAACACACATACACACACACACACACACACACACACACAGAGAGAGAGAGAGAGAGAGAGAGACAGAGAGACAGAGACAGAGACAGAGACAGAGAGACAGGGAGAGAAAGAGAGAGACAGGGAGACAGGGAGGACAGAGAGAGACAGAGACACAAAGAAAAAGACACACGAAGAGAGAGTGAGAAAGAGACACACAAAGGAAGACACAAAGAGAAACAGATATATAGAGGAGGAAAACAGAAATAAAGGCAGAGAAAGACCCAGATTTCAGAAATAAACCCTCACTTTTGTGTTTATTTGAGTTTTAACAAAGAATTTCAAAATGACTCAATTGGGAAACGTTTTTTAAAATACATGCCTCCTCCTCCTCCTCCTCCTCCTCCTCCTCCTCCTCCTCCTCGTTGTTGTTGTTGTTGTTGTTGATGTTCTTCTTCTTCTTCTTCTTCTTCTTCTTCTTCTTCTTCTTCTTCTTCTTCTTCTTCTTCTTCTTCTTCTTCTTCTTCTTCTTCTTCTTCTTCTTCTTCTTCTTCCTTCTCCTCCTTCTCTTCCTTCTCTTCCTCCTTCTTCTCTTTTCTTCTTCCTCATCTTTCTCTTCTTCCTCCTCCTCTTCTTCCCCTCATCCTTCTGATATCCCAAACAACAATTTTGTACTCTACCATTCAGCAGTTAGGCCACAGTGAAATTATAGATTCAAACGAAAAAGATAATACAATTAAACACAAGAAAAAAAGACAGAAGTTGAAGGTGTCTAAGTTGGCACCAAGTTAGGACTTTCAGAATCAGAAAAATAAATACAGGTGACAGTGTTCTGACTTGTAAATGCAAAGTCAACAATCAAAGAAAATGTCGATTTCACCAGAAATGTAAAACATGTCAAATGATGCTATCAAGATAGTTGAAAAGATGACCTGAAGATAGAAGAGAAACACACATCTGATGAGGAACTTGTATCCAGTACGTGTGTGTGTGTGTGTGTGTGTGTGTGTGTGTGTGTTGAACCAAAACTCAACCAGATATTATTTTATATTCAGTGGAATAGCTAAAATGAAAGACAATAAGTACTGATGAGAGCAGAGAAATTAGAGACTTTATATATCTCAATGTGAATATAAAATGATACAACCAATTTGAAAAATAGTTTGCCAGTACCCAAAACACTAAACTTGTGTGACTGCCTCCACACTAAACTTACACCTAAATATATATAATGTAATTGTTCATAGTAAGTAAACACTGAAAGCAGCACAGATTTCTCCCTACAGTGGATGGATGTACAAAATAGGACATCAGATACAAAGGAGAATAAAGCACTTTTACATCATGAACAAACATCGAAAATACTATGCTAAGTGAAAAATGCTAATTACGAATCGGCATTCATGGTGTGGTTTAGTTTTCCTTATGTGACATGTCCAGAACACATAGTCCCATGCACATTGTAGAATAGTGGATTAATAGGGCTAGAGTATTTAGAGAATGATGCTGATGGTTATGGTTTTCCTTTTGGCATGATCAAAATGTTATGTAATTGACTATGCATTCAATTGCTGTTGTATCACCTGTCAGTGAAAAAGCTTATGACCAATGAGCAAAGGCAGGAAATAGGAGGTGGGAAATCCAGCAAGGATAAAGAAAATTCTGGAAAATAGAAAAGTAGGAGATTCTCAGGGATGAGGATGAATGGACGTAATAGTATAAAATAAAAGACATTTGCCTAAGGAACTCTTGAGTAGAAGAATGTAAGAAGACAAGGTGAGGGAACCAACTACATAGCTTCTGTCCATTGGTTTGGTGCAAATACCTGCATCTGACTCTTTCAGCTGCTCGTTGGACCTTTTGGAGGGCAGCCATGATAGGTTTCTTTTTGGGAGCACTTCTTAGCCTCAGTAATGATGTCAGGCCTTGAGCTGGATCCCACTTTGGGTCTGTTGCTGGACCTTCTTTTCCTCAGACTCTTCTCCATTTTCATTCCTGCAGTTTTTTGAGACAAGAACACTTGGAAGTGATGAAGCCTTGACTTAAAGCTTTCTTTGTACTGTGATTTCTTTTTGGGTGTATTTTGCTAAGTGAAACTTGCTAAATTTCTGTTAACTAATTTTATTTCTTAAAATAAAGACTTTTTCACAATTAAAAAATTGTTTTTGCTCTTCTGGGTTTTTTGCCTTTCTAGATGAAATTGAAAATTGCCTTTTCCATGTCTTTGAAGAATTGTGTTGGGATTTTGATGGGGATTGCTTTGAATCTGTATATTACCTTTGGTAGGTTGTCCATGTTAATTCTGCCAATTCATGAGCATGGGACATCTCTCCATTTTCTTAGATCTTCTTTGATTCCTTTCTTGAGAGACTTGAAGTTATTGTCATACAGATATTTCACTTGTTTGGTTAGAGTTATCCCAAGATATTTTATATTATTTGTGGCTATTGTAAAGGAAGTTGTTTTCTTAATTTCTTTCTCAGCCTATTTATAATTTGGATAAAGAAAGGCTACTGATTTGAGTTAGTTTTATATCCGGTCACTTTGTTGAAGTTATTTATCAGCTGGAGAAATTTTCTGGTAGAATTTTTGGGGTTGCTTATTTATATACTATCATATCATCTGCAAATAGAATCTCTTTATTCTTTTCTTTGCCAGTTTGTAGCCCCTTGATTTATTTATTTTTATTGTCTTATTGTTCTAGCTAGCATTTTGAGAACCATATTGAATAGTTATGTAGAGAGTGGGCATCCTTGTCTTGTTCCCAATTTTAGTGGGATTGCTTCAAGTATCTCTCCATTTAATTTGATGTTGGCTGTTGGTTTGCAGTAAATCACATTTATTATGTTTAGGTATGGGCCTTGAATTTCTGATTTCTCAGTACTTTTAACATGAAGGGATGTCGCATTTTGTCAAATGCTTTTTTTTTTTTTGCATCTAAGGAGATGATCATGTGATTTTTTTCTTTGACTTTGTTTATATAGTGGATTATGTTAATGGTTATTGTATATTGAAGCAACCTTGCATTCCTGGGATGAAGCCTACTTGATCATGGTAAATGATCATTTTGGTGTTTTCTTGGACTTTGCTTGCAAGAATATTATTGAGTGTTTTTGCATTGATATTAATAAGCGAGAGTGATCTGAAGTTCTCTTTTTTTGGTTGGTTTGGTTTAGGTATCAGAGTAATTGTGGCTTCATAGAATGAATTAGGTAGCATTCCTTCTATTTCTATTTTATGGAGTCGTTTAAGTAATATTGATATCAGGTCTTCTTTTTCTTGATGCTTTCAATATTCTTTCTTTGTTCTGTGTGTTTAGTGTTTTGATTACTATATGATGAGAGAATTTTCTTTTCTGGTCCCATTTATTTGATGTTCTATAGGCTTCTTATACCTTTATGGCCATCTCTTTGTTTAGATTGAGGAATTTTTCTTTGATGATTTTGTTGAATACATTTTTAGTTCCGTTGAGCTGGGAATCTTTGTTCTCCTCTATGCCAATTATTTTTAGATTTGGTCTTTTCATCGTGTCCTGAATTTTCTGGTTGTTTTGGGTTAGGGATTTTTTTATGTTTTGAATTTTCTTTGACAGTTGTGTCAATCTATTCTATGGTATCTTGTACATCTGAGATTCTCTCTTCTATCTCTTGTACCCTGTTGGTGATACTTATATCTCTAATTCATGACCTCTTTCCTAAGTTTTCCATTTTCAGGTTTGCCTTCATTTGTGTTTTTTTTTTTTTTATTATTGCTACTTCCACTTGTAGGTCTTGGACTGCTTTATGTAATTCCTTTACTTGTTTGATTGTGTTTTTTTGTATTTCTTTAAGGGTTTTATGTTTCCTCTTTAAGGGTGTATACCAGTTTACCTGTGTTTTCCTGTATTTCTTTCAGTGAGTTATTTATATCCTCCAACAAGGACTCTGTTATCTTCATGAGATAGGATTTTGGGTCAGCTTCTTGATTATTAGGTGTGTCGCTGTATTCAGGGCTTGCTGTGCTGGAAAAACTGGGTTTTAGTGATGCCCATGTATATGGGCTTCTGTTGCTCATGGTCTTGTTCTTGATTCTCACCATATGTTTATCCCTGGTGTTTGATAGTCTTGGTGACTCTGTCTGGAGTTTATCTTTTTTGTCCCTGGGTTGCTTCAGGTCTTCCAATAGGTTTGTGGCCCTGGCTATAGCAGACCTCCCATGGAGCCTCCGAACTAGATGGTCTTCAGAGGGACAGATAAACTGCTGATCTGTTGCCCTGGCTAAAGTAGATCTCTGGGGAGAACTTCATACCGTTGGGTCTTCAGAGGAGTAGTTAAGCTGCTGTCTTGTGTGAAGCTGTTCTCCAGGGAGAGCTTATGGACTGTGATTTCTGTTTCCCTGTGTGCAGCAGAACTCCAGGGAGGCTTTCAGTCTTTTGGATCAGTTACCCTGCATACCACAGAGCCCCCAGGAGGTCCTCAGACTGTGGCCCTGTATACAGAGGAACTCCTGGGATGCTGTCAAGTGCAGTGGATCTTCTGGGATGTCTCAGGATGTGGTGTCTTCCAGGCAGCAGAGTAACTAGCAGTCCCAGCAGAAAGGACCAGGCAGAAGAGGTTGGCTTTCATTTTTTACATGTTGCAGAACTCTTTTGAGTATACTTAAAACCTAATGAAGCATCTAATTCAAATGGATGAGTTTTATGGTATATGTTTCATAAAAACATTTAAAAGCATTTTCTCTCCTATTGCTAATAGAAAAGAAGTAGACATTTTCCATGTTTCATGTTAGCATTACAATAATTACCTACATAGATACTATGCTACTTAGAAAGCAGTTGCTTTCTCTTTTTAAAAACTCATAAAAACAGGTCCATAAAAATTATTCTTAGATAAAGGCTTTTTCCTACATATAAGTGGAAAATAATGGCAAGACAAAAGATAGTCAAAAGGTGGTGAGATGTCTCTTCCACAGCATCACAGTTACAGAGAAATGCCAACCAACTAGTGCTCTTCTATTGTGTAACCATCTCTTTCCTGAGCCAATCAGTGTACATGGCACTTGCAAACCAAGCACGGACTCTATGTGTTCTGTGCTATGTGTACTTGCAGCTCATTGTAAGCCGATATCTCTTCACCACTGTGACAAAACAGCTGAGTTCTAGGGACCAAGCCTTGTTTTGGCCTGATGTTTAGAGGCTAAAGGTCTGGCTGTTTTCTTCCTTTATCTTGGAGGTATGATTTGATGGGTCCTGCCTCCTGTAAGTTCCATCGACTCACTGGGGAACTGAGCCTTCAATGCAGTAACATAAGAGATATTTAAGATCCAAGTCATAATGTATCAATGTCTGCATATCATATAAACAAGTTTTAGAAATTTGTATAAATTTGGTCTCATGACTACCAAGGCTCTCTTATTTTTCTGTATTGATTGATTAAATTTCTTATAATATATATATATATATGTATATATATATACATATATATGTCAATATATTTATATATTTGTCAAAACAATGAATTCACACACATGTTGTACACACACACACACACATACATACACACACACACACACACACACACACACACATGCAGACTGGGGGGCAGAGAAACAGGAGAATAAAAATATACCAAAAAGAACTGGCCACATATATTATAATTTAAAAACAAGTTGAAGTATTTTCCATCAAGCATGTATCTAGTAAAGATATTATTGATTTTATTATTTTGTGGAAAGTAAAGAGAAACAGACTGTACAGTTTAGAAACAAATATAAAATGTACTGGAGTTCAACAAAGTTCTCTGATTTGAGGTAAATGCAATTTTAAAATACATTCTAAGGCAGTGGAAAAGGAAGTTTAATTTTACTATCTAAAAACATCTTTTAAAATTATACTTGAGAGATTTAATTTTCCCTTTTCCAAATATGATCTTTAAAAGCCAATGGCCTAATTTTAAATGTCAACAGAAACTACTGGCATATTTGGATCATTTCTTTGACTATGGCATGGTTTGAAAAAGTCCAAAAGTCGTTTTCATTTTATATATACACTAAAAATATTATGCCATAAACGTTACTTTCCTTCTATTCGGTATGTGTATGTATGGTGTTATATGTAGGTGTATGTGTATGCACACATGTTTGGATGCCAAAGGACAGCCAGGGGAATGGTTTCTCAGGACCTGTCCACCTTGATTTTTGAGACTGGGCCTCTCATTGGCCTGGACTTTGCTGATTATGCTAGGGTGACTGTCCACCAAATCCCAGGATCTGCTGAGCTCTACCTCCCCTCTGCTGGGGTTTCGTTGGTACACCATAGGCCCAACTGGTTTTACATGGATTGGGGAAACTTTAACTTATTTCCAGTTCTCAGTGTCTAGTCCCATCCACAGTATAGTTTCTAGGAAAGATACCCTTTAGTGGAAGTGAGAGTGAGAAGGAAAAAAAGGAAACCCTGTTCTCCGCTTTTTTATGGTATCCCGGGTCTGTGGCCATAGTGTAAGCAGAGCCCATTTTGGCTTAAACACTTCTGACAGGCCCAAGGACATTTCCAGCTTTCAGCTTAGAAAGAAACTGTCTACTTTGTGGTGTCTTCTTCCCCTAAGCCACTTAGCCAGTTTCTACCTGTTACCATCAGAAGTGCAACAGAAAAATTTGGGGCTGATCTGAGCATCTTCCACGCACGTGCTTCAGGAGAAGCCAGCAGTGCAGAGGTCCTGAGTGATGCCCAGGTCTCTCCACACACGTCAGCAATCCTGCTGACCCAATTCTTTCCCATATATTGTCAGAAGCACATGCCATTACATATGTTTCAGAATAATATAGTCCTTGCTGGCGGAGAGAAAAAGATAAAAGTTGGAAGTTTAATCATAAAACTTACTTTTGACCTAGCCCATGATACTTTGTATCTGGGAGAGGAGGGAGCTGGAGACACAACTTGATATTTTCTATACTTAAGAGTGAAAGCAAGATGGGGAAGAGATGTAATCAGACCCCATCACCATCCTGTTTCAGCACAGCATGTAATTCTCAGTTAAAAAAAAAAAAAAGTTTTATTTTTTTAAAGAAGAAAGCATTTAAGACCATGTGCCCACAAGCCACTTCTGTGAAAAGCATGGATTCTTCTTGAAAAACCATTTTGCAATTGTGAAGGTGCAGACAGAGCATCTCCAGGAGGTGGACTGATGTGTGTGGGCCAGTGGATGAGATAATCTTCATGAAACATGAATAGTAATGAGAACGACCCTCTGCCTGCTCCTCACAGCCAGGCTGGCTGCCTTGGAGTAAAGTGCCAGCTGCTGTGAGTAGGATAAGAAATTGGTGGCTGCTTTTAGGAAGTATCATTGCCCGGACCATGAGGGAAAACTGTAGTGCCTTTGCATAGGTCAAATGCTAGAACTGAAAGTGTCCTCTATTTCTGACTGAATTAGGGAAGCATGCCCCACCCTCAACCCCGGCAGAAACTGTAAAAAGAACCACTAAGCCACATCTAGTGTGACAGCTTCTGTGTTCTCTTTCTGAGACCAGTTCTCCCTGCTTCAGTGGAGTGGCTGGGAGAGGGTGCTTGGCATTGACATTCAAATGAATGTATCAAATATCTCTCTGGACTACAGAATTTCTTTATCTGATGTTGCCACAACAAACAGCTCAGAGGTGTTTCTCTGAATCACTCTTGGCTTTTCATATTCTGACTGTTGAATGAAAGGAACCCTCTAGGAAGACTTTCCTTTGAAAAGAGAAGTCCATTATGAGTGTCTTTGAAGCTCTGAAGTGCGTCCTTTCTATTTGGATAAAGCGTCACAATAGGCAGAAGGAAGCAAAGACAGCCTTATACATTTTCCTATGAGCATGCTGACCTATTGTTGTCTTTATTAAAATGATGCCTCCAAGCAGGTAGTCCTATTCTGAGTGATGTCTCCAGTCAGCTTGAAAGAAATCACTGGAAACTTCACATGTTGACCTGAAAACAGCTTATACCATCCTGAGAAATTTGAAAGGGGATGGTTTGTGGTTCTGAGTAGGTGAACAAATACACCTTCAAGTCTTAGATCTTTAAATTGGCAATTATATTAATAATAGTGAGGGGTTTGCTTAGGAATGGCTTCTATAGACTCCTGTGAGTGAATGCTTGGCCCGTAGGGAGTGGCATGATAAGAAGGTGTGGCTTTGTTGGAGGAAGTATGTCTCTGTGGATACAGGCTTTGAGGTCTCATATACTCGAGCTATGCCCAGTGAGGTGCACAGTCTCCTGATCAAGATGTAGCTCCTTCTCAGCACCATGTCTGCCTGAATACTGCCATGTTTCCTGCCATGACCATAATGGACTAAAGCTCTGTATGTCAGCCCCAAATTAAATGTTTCCCTTTGTAAAAGTTGTCATGGTCATGGTGTCTCTTCACAGCAATAAAACACACACTAAGACAAACGGTAAGGAAGTATGCTGACATCAATACATATGTTCGTTTGTTGTTGGTAAAATGCATCTCTGTTCATCCCAGAGAGGGCTTCCAGCCAGATCCCATATGCATCAAGACTTAGGTGAGAATGGCATATATATATATATATATATATATATGTATGTATGTATGTATGTATGTATCATCTCATTAGAACACACCAATTAAAGCAAAAAGTGGCACTTCAAAGTAATAAAGCTCCCTAGCATCTTAGTGTAGAACACTCTACAGTCAATTTCTAACCAACTAGTGTTCTATGTATGTTTGAAATATTATTTTGTTTTGAATGTGTGTTTTCATTATTTTCTGTGTTGGGAATGGATACAGAAGAAGGGCATTTTTCTAGACAAATAAGGAACCAATGAGACCTGCCAATGCACTGGCCATAGGTTGTAGTCTTATGTGGGGTATATCTTTGATTTCTTGCTTTCAGTCGGCATTTGACAGCATGCTTCATGTTTTCCATTTCTTCACCAGGTGTGCTGATTACTATGACAGAGGCCGCTTCTACCCTCTAGGACCCTACCTTTCTTTCATTTGATCAAAGATGTTTTAGTGTTTCTTCTTTTGAACAGTTGGAGAGTAAATTATCCCACCCTAAATATATTTCTTTGTTATATTTTGAGTTGGTTATCCAGAGAAATTGCTGACCTCTGTAGACACAGGAGTGGCATGAAAATGCCATTCTATTGTGAAGAGAAATTTCTATGGCTGATGTCAATAAACAGTAGATATAGACACAGGCTTTTTCTATCTCACATCCTCCCTCTTGCTTAGGAAATGCCTTTCTTCCTTCCTTCCTTTTTTCCTTCCTTCCTTCCTTCCTTCCTTCCTTCCTTCTTTCCTTCCTCCTTCCTTCTTTCTTGTGTATGGATGTTTGTGCATATATTTCTTGTGTGTGGTGTGTGTATGTGTGTGTGTGTGTGTATGTGTGTGTGTGTGTGTGTGTGTGTGTGGTCTGTGTTTATAGTTTTCTTGTTTGTATATATTGTATATGTGTGATGTCTATACATACATGGCTATGAGTGTAAGTGTTCATGTAAAAAGCATACACATAGAAGTTAGAAGATAATCTTGGATGCTGGTCTTCACCCTCCATTTTGAGAAAAGGTTGTTACTGCTGTTATTAGTAACTACTTACAGTGTGCAGCTTTCCTGTAAGCATCCATCTCTGTCTCCTGCCTTAATAGAGTACAGAAGCTTGCTTCTATGTCTGACTTTAAAAAGGTTTTGTAGATTCATACTCCTGGTTTTTGCAAAATAAGCACTTTACACACAAAACCATCTTCCCTGACCCTAGGAAATATCTTTTTATAGGAAGAAACAGAGAGCCTAACCTGTCCCAGACATGGTCACTGTGATGTGATGTGGGAGAAGTTTTCCTTTGTACTTATGGGTCTTCTCTCTTCATCCCTGAAGATCAAGCCCTTATCCCTATATAATTCTTTATGTAAAAGTTTAGCCATCTTATTCCTTTTGAGTCTCAGACCCTGCATCTCTTGGATGATGTAGTAGTTTGAAAGAAAATGGCCCCCATAGGCTCATACTGAATGACACTATTAGGGAGTGTGGCATTCTAGTAGATATGGCATTGTTGGAGGAAATGTGTCACTGGAGGCAGGCTTGTGGTCTCAGATGCTCAAGTCAGGCCTAGTATGACCTTTTCTTCATGCTGCCTGCTGATCCAGATAAAAAATTCTCAGCTATTCCCCCATGTCTGCCTTTAAGCTACCATGCTTCCTGCCATAATAATAATGGACTAAACCTCTGAACTGTAAACTAGACCCAATGAAATGTTTTCCTTTACAGCAGTTGCTATAGTCACGATGTCTCTTCCCAGCAATAGAATTCTGACATAAATTGGTACCAGGAGTAGGTTATTGCTGTGAAAGTTTGACCCATGTTTTTGTTTGGAGGCATGTAGACTTTGAGACTTTGGATTAGGAAAATAGTGGGCTGCTTTGAGATATAGATATATAGATATAGGTATATAGATATATAAATATATAGGTATGGATATATAGATATAAATTCACTAAGATATATTGCATTTTCAGATGTCCTTAGTTGATAAGGTATCTTTTTTCCATTTCTCTTACATTTTCATCTTTGTAGCTGGATTTGGTTATGAGTTTTTGGCCTGGAGTTGTTTTTAATTTCCCAGTTCTCTTCCAGGTATACAGTTGTTATCTTCTGACTGTTCGTTCCCTCCTTCTCACACACTTTACTCTTCCTTTTTTATTATTCTAATATCAACAGAATGTCTAACATGACCAAAGTCTAGTACCTAAGTTATGAATTGGCACTACTCTCTCAAATGCTACTGAGCCTTGAAATTTGGACCCAGTTGTGGAAATGTTCCAATCAAGCCAGTTGATATTGGCTATTGTAATGCATGGAAGACAGTATTCTTCTGTAAAGATTATCATTTCAAAGTGACGTTTAGCCTGAGACATGGCCAGGACACTTGTACTTCCTTAGATATTATATCGGTGGTTTAGAGAGGGAGATGGAGTTTTTTATCATAGGCATACTACACAGAAATTTTAGGAGAACAATTTCTGTTATTGCAGAGGCAGGAAGTATATTATGCCTTTATTTTGCCTATGTACCATCTACATATCCATGTCTCAGTGGGAAAAGCAGAAAGATCCCTGTTGGAGTTGTAGTCATTATCACCATCATCACCACTGAAACATTAGCATTACCACCATCTTCACCACCACCATCACCACCACCACCACCACCACCTCTACCACCACCACCACCGCTGCTTCTTATTAGGCACAGAAATCCCTTAAGATAGGCTCCATTGTCATTTAAATTGTATATATGTCAAGTAAGTTGAGAGCCTTTAAATAACTTGTATTTACCTAGTGTACAGGGGTGATAAAAGCCACAGTCAAGACTTGCCCCTCAAACACTACTAGCAGAGCTGGCTACCCTGAACTGCCTACAACCTCTGTATACTACACCTCTCACTGTCTTTCCTGCTTCTGCTCTTCCTTTCACAAGGTCTTTATCCTTCTAAGCAGTTATGACTTAAGTAGTCAGGTTATCTTTCATCTCTGATTAAACACTACCATTTTCTTAGTGTGTTTTCAGATACATTTCTAAAGGCAAACCTCAGGTGTTCAAACGACTGTCCGAGGATGACTACTGATGTTGGGTAGCGCTTGCTATTCCAATCTGCTTAGAGTACCAGCATTTCTTAAAGTGATGTGTAGCGTAGTGCCCACTCAGAAGATTATGCTACCATGTATACACGAGCCAGTCTTCACCATTTGAATTAAAATCACTCTTCCTGCTAAAGCAAAATTTATGGAAGTGTCTATTATATGAATATCCTACTATTCAAATTTCTAGAGGAAATTCTAGCTATCTATTTACTTCTCTGACTGCTCATTCAAAGAATCTGTGATAACCTTTTGTTTATCACTGAGAGCTAAAAACTCAAAGGCAGAATATTTATATGAACGACAGTGATGTGAGACCTTGATTTTGGTTTTGACTGGATATCTATAAAAACTAGCATTAGTAATTTAGAATCTAGAATCAGATGATTCTAGGTTTGAATCTCTACATGGCTGCAATTATATCTCAGAAAAAGGCTACTGCTTCTAGGATTTAATTTCTTGATTTTTAAATTGGAGATAATAATAGTTGGTTATTGCCACGAGGGTCATCTGAACTGAATCCTCAATAGCACTTGACCGGTGTCTGGGAGCAAAGAGGTAGGTGACATATGTGATGGTGGTGAGGATGGTAGGGGAGGTGATGGTGATAGTGATGATGGTTGATGATGAAGTTTCTTATCATGGCTAAAGACATAAGGCTCTACTCTGCCTCATTTTTTGGAAGTGAAATCTGACATGGATAAGTAGATAATTTGATTAGTTAAGAGTGTACAAAGTATGAGTGTTCAAATATTTGAAATTGGAGAGAGCAGGTGACAGCAGGGAGCGACAGAGTCAAGCACGCATCAGGACAAGACATTTGCAGCTTGGTTTGGAACACTTTGCTGCTCCTAACTCACAGTATCTTATACAGTGGCTTTAACCTTTCTGAGCCTCAGTTTCCTCTGTTGAAAATGATCATAGCAATACCCACATAACAGGTTGTTTTGTGGATTTTAGTGGAATTCAGAAGTTAACTTATCTGGGCTCTTGGAGCGGCCTAGACCAGTAGGCTAGACAGCACTCATTTATTTCTTAGTTCGGAAGACTGGAAGTCTGAGACTGAGGTATTAGGAAGTATGGTGTTTGGTGAAGACTAGCTTCCTTATTTGCAGACGGAAATTCCTTTCTTCATGTCTTGTGAGGAAAGCAAGGGTTCTTTTTATAAGGCATGAAGTCTACCCTCCTTCCCTAATTATGTCCCCAAAGCCCTGCATCCAAACTTTGTTGTATTAGAGGTAGGAATTTTACATATAAATTGAGCACAAACATGCAGTTTATAATAATATGCTGATTTACAAATCTTGGGTTTATTTTTTAAGGTGATGGCACTGCAATAAAAATGTTGATATGAAATTGCAACTGGCACTTTATAAAGGACTAGTAGACACTGACAACTGAGAAGTATGTATTTTAAAACTTAATTTATTATTATTATTATCTTCTTCTTCACCATATGCCACAGTTAAGAGCACATAATAATATGAAATGTTTTAGAGTGGTTTCTCTCCTTGCACTTTTCTCTGGGTTCTGGGGATTGAACTCAATTCATTAAGCTTTTGTGGCAAGTGTCCTTGCTCACTGAGTCCTGTTGCCAGCCCCCTTTGTATACTTTTAAAGCTGAAGACTCTAAAGCAGTAACATACCATCTTGAAGCCAAGAGGTTAAGTTGTTTGGAGAAGTCTCCTTAGCTCATGGACATTATATGCCTTAGCTACTGTTTCTGATGCCATGGCGGGGAAGAAGCCCTTGTGTGACAATGCGCTTAGTGGGGCATAAATCTATGTAATCAGCAGCTGAATGGAGCCTATGAGGCTCACCCCAGAGCCAAGCTGTGTTTATGGATTGGAAAGATGTGCTGAATTTCACTTTGGGCTCAGGGGCCCAGTAGTGAACTCTGGGAAACAGTTGTGGCCCACAATGTGGCTTGTTGTGCCACCTGTCCTTCTTGTCACTGTTACCATCATCACCTTGAGCCTTTATTAAGTGCTGGCCTGGGGAGCTTCTTTAGGTGTCATTGAATGCTGGCAGCCAGCTCTGTGCTTTAAATAAGTCTTTGCTGGGCTGTGAGGTGAAAAGGCTCAAACTGTAACCCACAGCAGGCCCACTGCATGGTCGCATGGGCTTCAGAGAGGACAATAGGAAGTTGTAGTAGGCTTTGGTAGGTTTGAGATATCAGCTTAGTTCATAGCTGCTTTCTCTAGGAACTGCTATTTTTTTCTCATCTTTGAGAAACACCCTGGTGGGCTCATTTTCTACTTGTTTTTATTGATATGGATACACAGGTTGACTCAACTGGGACATGCAGATTGTTTTCCTCAGAAGCTAAAGCATGTTAAACATGCTAGATGGGTTCAGTGACCTTGGGATCTGAAAGCAGCCACATACACCATTAATTCAGTCATCCTTAGAACAGTCGTGTAAACTAAGTCCTCATCTCACTTTCATTTTACACACTGAATCACAAAGACGTTAAGTGATGTGTGTGAAGTCTTAGAGTGGGGACACAACAAAGCCAGACACAAATCCAGGCAGTTTAAACTTATGTGCCCAGCTGCATTGGGTGGGGGAAGGGGTGAAGAGAAAAAGATAGATTGAACAGAAATGCAAGTTGACAGGCTGTGTGAGGAACAGGAGTGCTGAGAGACAGTGAATGGTATTTACTGAGGAACATCCAGATTCTTGAGTCTTTCCAGCTCTAGGTATCCAATCTCACCAGTAACGTGTTGTACTCTTGGGTTTTGAGAGGCATCTCTACATCCTTATGAATAAATTCCACTTTTTTGCTCAGTGTATTTTTAATGAAAGTCTACTACTTGCAACCCAGGGTCTGGACAAGAGTCCAAACTTCACTGCAGTTTGGTACAGAAAAATATAACAGGCCATTCACAGTACTACCTAAAGATACTGTGTATCCTTAGGTAGGTAGGCTAGTCAAGGAGACAAACTAGAACATGGTTTTGAAACTTAGAGTAACAGGAACTCTTGAAGTGGTAAACATTAGTTGCTATAGAAACTTAGAGGTGTGACCTATCACCCCCCCCCCCCAAAAAAAAGCAATACAAGCAAAAGAAAGTGATTGGAAGTATGTTGGGGATGGCGTTGTGGCAGAAACGGGGAGAGATTGGTTTGTTTTGAAAGAGGAGAGGCATTTGGCTGTAAGAACAACTGGGAGAAAAGGCAGTCCAGGCAGGCAGGAGACTGTGAAGACAGGTGAGAATAATAACTTAGGAAAGAGGCAATTGCATGTGTAGAGGAAGAGGAAGGCAGGAGAGGCTGTGCGCCTGAGCTCTTGGCTAGGCCTCTCGGAAAAGGCTTTTTTTTCAGTGCAATGGCGATGAAGGAACCTCCTCCTACAAGCTGAAGGGTTATGCACTGCCTCATCTGCTCCCTCCGACAGGAAAGAATTTACAGTTTGAAACTGAGAGGAGGACATTCTGACTACATTAAAGACAGTTTTAGAACAGACCCAAACAAACACACACCGCATCTCAACATTCAGGAGCGGTGTTTTCATTTTTGCTCATGATTTTCCATTGGCCTCAAACATGCCTGTGTTTGTCCGTGCTCACAGCCCATCTAGATATCATTTTCACATCCTAATGGACCAACAAGGATTGCTGTGTCTCTGTGATGTTCTCTTATTAAGGTAACAGCAAGATAATCTTACATTTGACAGAAGCTCTTTTGAGAACTCACAAGGCTACAGGCAATACATTTGCCTCTTATGAAACAAAACTATGCAAACTGGAGAGTCCTGCCTTTGAGCAATGCAGACTTGGTGTCATGGTCTTTGTGGAACTATTTAGTAACACACATTTTAAATGAGGGCTTAGAATATATGTTGAGAATTAGATGGGTGTCCTGAGCCCAGGCTACCTTGGCACTCACAATGTAGCCATGACGACCTGTCTCTGCCTCCTAAGCAGGTATTCAGGTTTTTGAGGCTCTGTCTTTGAGTCTTTTTTGTCTGTCCTCATTGTCCTCCTTCCAGCAGCCCTCAGAAATGCTTCTGGGGTGTCACACCCTCCTGTTCACATAGTGTACACAGGCACTACTAACCTGGTATCTTGCCATTTCTTTGCTGTGTAAATGCAGAAAACAGTTTGATGGCCGTCCACAGGCTCCAAACTGAGCCCTGGAGCGGACTTAATTTGGCTAGGAAACATTATCTTGACTGCAGCCAGTGTCCTATAATCATTATTTTAATAATACAGGCTCTTCAGCCTAAACTAATAATGAATCACCTCCCTTTCGGGTGTTGTCAGGGCACAGGCAGGCTGGCCGGAGTGGCAGTGGGCTGTGGAGGATGAACATGTCTTTGCTCTTCCTTCCTCTGCTCTGCAGTGGATTCTGTCTGCGTCACTCTCTGTCCTCTAAGCTCCTGCCTGTGTTAAAGAAAATAGGATGATTGGTCAAAATTGCTCCTTAAATTAAATTTTGCCTCCTATCTCCAGCATAATAATGAGTCTCTAAATTAAAGAGGCAGATAATTCTGCAATTGGATTTACATTTCGGTCTGTAATGAATTTAAGGTCTTTAAATTCCTTAGTTTTCCCCCTTATTATGCTTTTTGTCAACATAACTTAATTCTGTGGCATAAACTTTGTTGTTGTTTTTATTATGCTTTCACTGTTTAAAAAAGCTCTTACTTTTTTCTGTTTCTCATATTTGCATATTTTTTCTGAAAAGACACTGATTAATTGATACATATACATATATAATTAAAGAATTTGATTTTTTAAGAATAAATCCATAGAACAGTTCATGTAATGAAACTAAATACAGGAGTATTCTTTGGAGTATTCATATCTGGTTTTACTCTCTCTCTTTCTCTGTGTGTGTATGCTCAGATGCAAACATATAAGTATGAGTTATTGATACACATAAAATATGTTGTTATCAGAGACGTGTTGGAATATCTCTTGAGTCCTCAGTTTCCTCCTCTATGGAATAGGAGTGATGTGTATATAAAAAAGAAAAGAGTTTTGGCATCAATGTTAGTTAAAACATGAAGAGAGTTGGGGGGGTGGTTATGGCCCATGGAGGTATGGAGAGGCATGGGGACAAGGGGGATGTCTCTGAGGGACCCATGTTGGGAATTCTTTTCCCCTGAGAAACCAGCCACATGATGGTATAGTACAGAATAGAGTTTATTCAGGTCTTGAGGGGAGGTAAGAGGGTAGTAGAGGCAGAGAGGGGGGGAATAGAGAAGCAGAGGCTGGCCATGAGCATGTGGAGAGAGAGGGTAGGAAGGGAATGGGGAGAGAAGGGGAAAGCTGGGGAGGAGAGCAAAGAGCAAGAGCAAGAGAGAGAGGAGGGGGCAAGTACCCCCTTTTATAGTGTCCAGTAACTGGGGCGGAACATACCTGGCTGTTGCCAAGTAACTGTGGGGTGGGGTTTACAGAATCCCAACAAGGAACACTAGTACTTCTGAATACATGTGCTTGCAGGGTTATTGATCTAGTGGTGTCTGCCAAATGCCTGCTGTACAATTACATGTGTGTTACTATCTGGCTCAGAGTAATGTGAAGGATTTTATTACCTTAGGATTTTAGGGTTGAGCTTAAGTCCTCAAGTGTATGTCTTTACAAAAAGGCTCAACGTATTGGATGACAGTTTAGATCTTAGAAAGGAAATTCTCAAGTCTTTACCCTCACATCCCTTTCCTCTTCACCCAGACTAGTCCCTGCCTGATTCAGACTGATGCCACCTATGCAGCAGAGGCCCTTGATGGCCATCACTACCACACCTCTGTGAAATTATCTCTGATTCAGAAGCAACTGCAAAATTAAATTTGTTGAAGTGATTTTTGTAATGCTAGTTCTCCCTAGTGTCAGGTCCAAACCAAAGTTTCAGGATAAATGGCTAAGCGTGCCTAGTAGCATACCAAAGCACATGCTTGGCCTCCAGGCATTCTCAGCTCTTCTCAGGCCTCCTACCCTGAACTTCTTCAGCTCAGGACTTTGCTCCCTAAGCTCAATCTTCTTTGCTCCCTCTCTCCTCTCTCCTCTCTTCCAGTCTACAGACATGGTCAGTCTACCACTTTCCCTGCTTTGGACCCTTCCGGATGCTCATAGCTGTACTTCCTACAACAAAGCCCTTCTCCCCAGTCATACCTTGGGGCACATCACGTCTTACTTTATATACTCAGAGCCTTCTTTTCTGCTGAGAACCTGGTTTCCCAGGGCTGAAGAGGGGAGCTTAAAATTGTGGGAGGCAAAATGCCCTCAGAAACTCTCAACAGATTAGCAGGCAAACTCACACAGGAATGGTCCAGCCTTTCATAGTCAGTGTCCCTGTATTGACATGATAATTGTATTTAGTTGAAGTTTTATCCTGCAGGTGTGACATTGACTTTGCTGTTCTAAAATGAGCTCAGCTGTGACTATCCTCAGGAGATCCTCACAAGGCTGGCCTCATCAACTTTACCTGTGTTAAAAAGGAGGGCTCTTTACTCAGTGAAAAGATCCCCAGAGGTCCCTCCCTGTCCCGCGGATATACAAATGGCTGTTCCTGCAGGTGGGAGACTTTTCTTGGTGGTGGTGTAGCTGGGAGTTGTCCACAAACCTACAGGTATCCACAATTAAACTGTTGCACCAAGCTAGAATTGGGTAGAGTCTTTTCTGGGGGGGAAAGGGGAGACCTGTCATTGGTATTTTTAGGAGTAAGTAAATATTTATTTATGTTTTCCACAGGAACATTAGAACATCAAACTCTGGTGTTGGCTTCTTTCCTCCAAAGGCCTGTACACAAGCCTTTGTCTTCTGTGCTTGCCACAGAGCGGACACATAGCACCTCTGAAGTCATCTGGACATCCGTAGTCCCTTGTCCTGGATGATGTCCTCTCTGGCTGAGAGAAGAGGCCAGGCTCCCTTTTCGTCTTGATCCTGTCCCTCTGCCTTTCAGCCCACGCCATCCTCTTCTGGCTCCAACTACACTACACCTCTAGTGTAATCTGATTGGCTCAGAGTGTCAGCTACCAGCCGAACAAACATTTTGTGAATGAGCAAGAAGAGTGAGTTATTTCTGTTCTTCTGTGTGCCTTTTGATTCCTTCCTTCCTTCCTTCTTTCCTTCTTTCTTTTTTCTTTCTTTCTAAATTCCTGAGGTCTCTTGAGTCAAATAAAGTCATCGTTGGCAGATATTTCTAATTCACTGTGCTCAAGCTTGGATCACCTTCTCCCATTTGAACCCCTTCCATACCCTTTCTTACTCAATGGCATTTTTATGTACTCGCTATTCACGTATGTACGTATTTGTCTTCTACTTCTTTCCAGAAATAGCTGTTGAGTTCCTATTGTGAGGCAGCCACTGTGTTAGACGGAAAGATATACAATCAGTAAAACAGGCATCATTGTACGTTGCAGTGATTTATAATGTGCTAACCAATGTGGATACTAATTTGACTTATCACAAAAATATTAGAACCAGGACAGATGCTCTAAAGAACAGTCTAGGGATGCCCTGTGAGCTGTCACAGAAGGAATGAACCTATCCTCAGAATTTGCACAGCTTCCATTAGCAAATGGCATTTGATATTTGATGAAGAGAATGGATGGGAATGAGTTAGGAGAGTACTTCCTTCTTTATCTCTGTGTAGCCTCATCACCAGATACCATCAAATCCACCTATTCTCCCACTTCATGTTCTCACTCGGGACAATTGCAATGTCCACTTTCCATCTCAAGTCCCATTCTTTTCTGCTAACTTTAACTGATGCCAGAGTTATTCAACAGAACACAATTGCATAACATATTTTTCTCCTACCAATAACCTAAAACTCTTACCAGCTCCCATGTTAAATCCCAACCCTCTGTCATGGTGCCAAAAGCCTTTCAAAGTCTGGCTTTCATCTCCTGTCGCTCAGCATCATGGCCTGTTTCCTGGCCACTATAGACTCTTTTACTTGGCTGAAGACACTATGCCCTTGAAAGCTCTTATGCTTTGTCTCTACTCATTTATCAGCCATGAATTCCTCGATCCTCCTTTAGTATCTGTCTGGCCAGTTTCTGCTGATCATCTTAGACTCTTCATAATTGTCACATCCTCTGCAGGACTTTCCTTGACCCATTAACTGTGTCCCCATAGATTTTATCTGCATGCTCCGTTCACTGACCTCCCATAAGTTTACATTTTGCTAACTTTTTGTTTGTCTAGAAAATCAGTGACCAAGATGGTTATCACCTTTCTCTTCCTAGGGCTTGAAATATAGCAGGTATTAGGAAATATTTATAATCAATTATCCATGTGCAAATAGGATAAGAGAGGCAAGACATGAGTGCAGAGGACTTGAAATAAACATTTGGACCCTTGTCAGTGATGAAAGTTGTTGATCCCCAGTGAGTTTGATCAAGGTATAAAATTGATCCAGTCAAACTAATAATTTGGTGACTTATTAGTTGTCAAGTGAAATAATAGAAGCAGGGTGAAAGGCCGCACTCTTCTGGCTTTCACACCCAACCCAGCAAAAGGGAAGCCTTCAGCTTGTTAGAGCCATCCAAGATAAAGGCATTTTATTGGCCTCATTCTGCTTCCAGGAAAATATGTCACCACAGCCTCTACTACCACATCCAAGTGATCTTAACAACAAAACACAGTTTCTCTCTGGAAGAAAGTTCTGCTGCTAATTCCTGACTCTTTTAACCAGTCAATTGTCCAGGGGCACACTGGTACCTCTCCTAGATAACAGAGCATCTGGCCAGTCCCACCGTTACTTTGTTCTGATACTCAGGACAAGGGAGTGGCAGGAGTAAAGCTAATGTGCACCTTATACCACATACCTATCAAGTGCTCACTTTCCTGCCTTTCTTGTACACACTTAAACCTTTACTATTTCACAATTATTAGATCTTGTCTGTGAAATGCATGTCAGATGAGGATTCATATGTAGGTTTGCGTGCATGTGCTAAGGATGCAGAGACAGCACTAAGAATCACTTTTGGACTTGCCTTGCTTAGAAATGAGCTCTGAATTCAGACTGGTGACTCCTTCGGGAATTGTAAGGAAGTAGAATTAAGAATTTTACACAAAAGCACATGGAGTTTACTCATTAAAGTTTACATTTTAAGTCATAGAACTTATGAATGACAACACAGGGATCAGGGGAAACTTTGTAAAAAATCTTTTTTAGTAAAAAAAATGTTTAAAAATACTTGGTCAAAAGATAAGATGCTTTATATTAAGGAGATTAAAGGACAGAAGAATTCAGTAACTTTCTTAGAATCATACAGCTAATTAGTGGCCACGGCAGAGTTCAACTATGTGTCATGTCTGATACCCTCATTCCAACTACCACCTTCTTACACACAGTCTGATCCCCACAAAGGTCCAATATTACTTTCTAGTAAAGAGGGAATTACCATGAAATTGGGAAAGCAGAAGGGAGCATTTGTTAGAAGGTAAATTGTGGAAACTAGGACTTTATTCATATGCCAATAAATGGTTTTTAGTGAGAGGCCAGTTAATAGATGTTGTAGACTTTACAGGTTGTATAGTCAAAACTCTACAGTTTTAAATAATTATGTTTCTGATCTATAGTAAATGTGAAATAACTATATTCCAATAAAACTCTTTCTTTTAAAAGTGAGAGTAGGACTCTTATTAGGATTTAATTTGGGATTCTAGATGATGTAATAGCTCATTTTATAAAATAGAATAAGCATTCAGATAAGCCGAGCAGGAATTTTGGCTTTACAGAAAAACTTTTGGAAGAAAACAGGGACAGAGCAAAAACCACAGTGGTCATCTTATTTGTTGTCAAGACAGAGACAGCCTGTGCCTTGAATGGCCTGTCTGCAAGGTGCCCGAACGCAGGAGGATGAATTGACACACAGGCCTCCCTTATGCCTTACCCTTTCCCATCCTGTGGTGGGCACTTCTCTGGGTGTCTCTAGGATTTCTTTGCATCATTTTTTCATGCTTGTAGCACCTCTTGTCCTGTGTTTTAGTTTTTGTTGTTGGCCTCTCTCTTACTAGACTAGGGACTTTTGTGACCAAGGCAATTCACGGCACCTTTAGCTTAGAACTTAGGTGGAGTGGTTAACAAATTCCCATTTTCTGGGATTCCCAGAGACTTGTACCTCCTTCTAAATGCAATGCTGTTTCATTTGAATATTTCACACTAAGCTTGTATTACTGTGCAATCAAGGGGGAAAGGTAAAGATATAGTGTTTTCGAATGACTAAGTGGATGAGTGAGTGATTAAGAATTCAGTGTTGCTGAGGAAATTAAGAAGCAAGGTATCATTTACTCAACCACCAAATCTCTGGTTTTCCAAGAAAGATAACATTTCTCACACTTACTACTCTAATTGCTTCTTAGCATCTCGATGAAATGGAAATGCACAGATAGGCCCAGAGTAGTCAGGGTATCCATCACTTATGACAGACACCTCCTTATTCCTCATCCTTGCCTCAAGCTGGGCAGAACTTGCTTTTGGAGTTTGATCTTGGTCATCTGTTCCCAACCACTTAAAGGCATCAAGAGCTTTTAATGTGACTGTGCTCAAGTGTACCCTGCAGCTACCGTGCAGTCATGGCCCTTTGTCCCCATGCCATCTCTGAGTCCTAATTGTTTTGCTATCTCCGGTCACTCAGGACCAGAGCCCAAACCAGCTCAGAAAGACTATTTGCATTTAGATGCCACACCACCTGTCAGTTTCCTCACTGCTGATAACCACAATTGTTTTCTGTCTTGATCACTGCTGGGTCCCAGTGCTTACAATGCTGTTGGGCTGAAGTCAATGCCTGATAAATATTTGACCAAACATGAAGTGAAGGTATAGCTGTGAGACTCATGCATGCCATAAATGCCACATTCGACTCTTGGAACATTATGGACTTTAATGATTTACTCATTCAATAAATACTTCTTTCTGTACGGCAAATTACTAGCTGTGCCCTCAAGTATAGTAGCCCTCCTGGAGTTTACTGTTTACACGGGGAGACGACCGCCATGAAACATAAATAAGTGTGTAACGATCCAGGGCTTCCCTCCTGTCTGTCAGCTGAGACAACAGGGAACGTGCTTCAGAGGAACTGTTCCGAGTGGGATCGGGAATAAGGTTGTAGGCAGGTAACACATGACTACTTCTGAGATCCAAAGGCTCTGCATATAATGTTTGGAAGAACCTGTGGTTTTCACACTTCCATGAAAATCACCTCCAGAGCCATGAAAACAGGTTCTTTGATCCCATCTGTAGAACGACTGCTTTGCTAGGCTGGGGCAGGCCCTGGCATTTATGTGTCTGTGTTGCTGCTGCTGCTGCTGCTGCTGCCTCAGTGGCCACAATCTGGGACTCAAAGAGATACAGTATGAGTAGCATCGATTTACCTAACAGTGAGGGTTTGTTCTGAGGCATGGTCTCTGGAAGGGCTTTGATCTAAAATGGAACATTTAACACACATTTAGTCAGTCCAAACCAGACAGGTTCATTGCTCACACCTTGGCTTGAAAAGGGTGTTGTCTTAGGCAAATGGATGGAACTAGAAAATATCATCCTGAATGAGGCAACCCAATCACAAAAAATCATCCATCCTATGCACTCACTGATAAGTGGATATTAGCCCTAAAGCTTGGAATATTCAAGATACAATTCACAGACCACATGAAGATCAAGAAGTAGGAAGAGCAAAGTGAAGATGCTTCAGTTCTTCTTAGAAGGCAGAACAAAAATATTCTCAGTAGGAAATATGGAGACAAAGTTTGAAGCAGAGGCTGAAGCAAAGGCCATCCAGGGACTGCCCCACCTGGGGATCCAGCCCATATACAGCCACCAAACCCAGACAATATTGCTGATGCCAATAAATCCATGCTGACAGGTGCCTGATATAACTGTCTGCTGAGAGGCTTTGCCACATCATGACAAATACAGAGGCAGATGCTCACAGCCCATCACTGAACTGAGAACGGAGTCCCTAATGGAGGAGTTACAGAAAGGATTGAAGGAGCTGAAGGGGTCTGCAACTCCATAAGAACAACAATACCAACCAATCAGAGCTCCCAGGGACTAAACAACTATCCAAAGAATACAAGTGGATGGACCCATGGCTCCAGCTGCATGTGTAGAAGAGGATGGTTTTGTTGTGCATCAATGGGAAAAGAAGCCCTTGGTCCTGCCAAAGCTCAATGCCCCAGCATAGGGGAATGTCAGGGCATGAAGGCAGGAGGGGATGGGTGGGTAGGGGGGCATCCCCATAGAAGCAGGTGGAGGGGGATGGGATAGAGGGTTTCTGGAGGGGAAATCAGGAAAAGAGATAACATTTGAAATGTAAATAAAACACATCCAAAAATAAATAAAATATAGAGGAGTGTCATTTGCCAGAAAAGTTTTTTTGTAAACTTTAGAAAACCACACCCAGCTGGAGCCAACTATTGGAGGTCAAAGATTTGATTTCAACAGTTAAGGGGTCTTTGAGTCAGTGTTCATGCTAATTGCTTATAGAAGTGCTGATGAACCATTGTGTTACTCAGGACTCTTTTTCTGAGAATTGCTATATATTTATAAGAAAACTTGAATTAAAAACATAAGTTTTTCTCTTTATTTTTTTCTTTCATTTTGCATTTGATTTGTAGGCCCGTTGGCTCTTAAGTTTTGAGTGTTCCTATGCTGAAAATGAGGCATATTTAGTCTCTTTATAGTAAAAACATTTTGACTGAATGAGTTAACATACAAATGTGTTCATGTACTTAGATGTATTAATGTTTTGCTCTTTGTTCAGTAAAGAATAATACTTCTTAAGTAGAAGTAATTTCTTATTCTCTGGTCTAAAGCTGTTTTCCCTGAAACATAGCTTTTTCCAGTTTTTTTGTTACTCTGAGGGGGAAAAATCCCCTCTCTTTTGTATCACATTAACCTCATAGTGTATTTATATTAAACAATACTCTTGGGAGAAAGAAAGGTTTGGTATACTTAGTGCGTCCGGCACCCCTGCAGGCACTGCTGCCTGCGAGTGCTCAGTGGAACCCAGCAGTCAGAGCTGATGAAACATCCGCATGGTGGCTATGAAATAAAAAAGAAGTAATTGGGGACATGTTGGGAGCTGGCAAATGGAAAACACTAGCAGATGTGGCACTGAGAGAGAAAAGAAAGCTTCAGAATTCACATTGGCCATGAGAGCAACTGGGACAGACACAGGCTAGACGCTGCCACCCCAGCCAGAGCGAATGTGGGGAAGAAATTGCAGAGGAACTGTAAAGTAATAAGGGAAGAGTAGGATTGTCCTAGAAGAGGCTCTGTAAGTGACCTGCAAGAGAGCCCGCCTTCTCTGGGAAGACAGGCTAAGGTGTTGGTTCAAACTTGCAGGATTTTTCTACTTCAGAACCCAATGGCTTCCTGTTCACTGCAGCACTTGGATCTGCCCCTACCCAAATGGTCCCTCCCCATTTCAAACCGGTAGGCACGCAAGTAGGATGACTTAATCTGGCCCTTGGGTCTGATAGTTGAGTGTGGGCTCTGTGGTACTCTGTAGACAAGGGTACAGGGAGCAATTCTCTGAGGAGGTCAGGAAACAGTGAATTTCTCCCTTTACCTGTAAAGTAAAATGTACTTCAGCAGATGTGTGTACTGAAGTATTTAGCTAGGATTCCAGTAACGACAGTTCCGGTCAGTTCCTTCTTTACCAGGCTGGCCATTCTTTTCCCCCCGGCCTTTAATTTTAGCTGTTTCCCCCTGTATTCTTCCTTCTCATCTCTCTCTCCGTCCTCCCCTTTGCCACTTGATCCTCCTGTTCCAGCCTCTTCTTCCATCCATAACTGTCTATGCTCTATTTCACTTTCCTAAAATGATGCCCCTAGTACTTGAGTGTGTACCTAACCTGTGGTTCTATGTATTGTAGCCTAGTTATCAATGACTTAACAGCTATTATCCACGTATAAGGAAAGAAATCATATTTGTCTTACTAGGTTTTGGATATCTCACTCAGAATGATTTTTTCTTAGTTCTGTTCATTTATCTGCAAATTTCATGATTTCATTCTTTTTATTGACCAAGTAATTAATACTCTATTGTGTAAAAACCACATTTTCTCTATTCATTCTTTTGTGTTGAGAGACATCTAGGTTGTTTCCAATGTCTGGTTTTTATGAATAGAGCAGCTATGAACATGGTTGAGAAAGTCTGTTTGTGGTAGGATGAAGCATCTTGTGGGTATATATATCCAAGGGTGGTATAGCTGGCTCTGAGGTAGATCAATTCCGATCATCATGAGCAAATACAACGATTTCCATAGTGGCTGTATAAGATTACACTTCCAACAATGATGGAGGAGTGTTCATCTTTCTCCACATTCTCACCAGCATGAGCTTTCACTTGTGTTACTGATCTCAGCCTTCTGACAATGGAAGACAAAATTTCAAAGTAGCTTTGATTTTTATTTTTATTTTCCTCATGGCTAAGGATGTTAAACATTTGTTTGCTTTTTGGCTATTTTAATTAGTCTCTCTCTCTAGAGAGTTCTGTTTAGATCTGTATCTGCTCATTTATTTATTTCTTTGTTTATGTTTATTATTTCTTTTTTGAACTCTTTATTGATTCTTTGTGTCTCATTGTGTACCCCAGTCCCACCCATCTCCCCATTCCCTTATAGCTACCCTGTCCCTTGCAACCCTCCCCCTCAAAATAAGAACAAAACAGGGAATAAAGCATAGAAAACATTTTGTAGAAAATATAAGGTGTCACAGTGTGTCCCACAGGACACTCCTCTGTCTACACACATTCACATGCAAATGTCCTTTGCAATGAGTCATTGGTCTGGCTCGAGACCTCTGGCTTCTGCCACACCATCAATATTTGAGCCTCACTGGGACTCCTTTAGGTTATCCTGTTGTCTTGTGCATGGATATCCTGCAACTTTGGATGAAGACTGAGCCTTTCTGGCGATCTAATAGTTCACAAATGGTGATATTTTATCTTATTTGAAGATATTGTAAAAGGTGTTGTTTCCCTGATTTCTTTATTGGTCCACTTGTCATTTGTGTATAGGAGGGATACTTTTTTTTTCTTTCTTTTTTTCTTTTTTTTTCTTTTTCTTTTTGAGTTAATCTTGCATCAAGTTACTTTGCTTAAAGTGTTTATCAGCTATAAGAGTTTCCTGGTAGAATTTTTAGGGTCACATATGTATACTGTTATGCTATCTAGAAATAGAGATACTTTGAATTCTTTCTTTCCAATTTGAGTCTCTTTGATCTCTTTAGTGTTATTTTATTTTTTTAATTTATTTTAATAATGATTTTTAAATGGTTTAAGCCTATCACCCGTCAGCGGTAGGAAAAAAGGATATGGGGAAACTCGACTTGTTTAGAAAGGTGTTTTGGAGTAATTCTTGCCTGTGTTGTCTGGAAATTGGCAGTACAGTTTATCGGTCATTAGTGTCCACTCGATCTGTTTGCAAATATCATATGGATTCATCAGTAGTTTGGTTTGGTAGCATTGATGTCTTGGAGTTTCTATTCCTGCACAAAACATCATGATCAAGAAGTAAGTTGGAGAGGAAACTGTTTATTTAGCTTTGCTGTTCATCACTAAAGGAAGTCAGGACTGGAACCCAAGCAGGTCAGGAAGCAGGAGCTGATGCAGAGGCCATGGAGGGATGTCACTTACTGGCTTGCTTCCCCTGGCTTGCTCAGCCTGCTTTCTTCTAGAACTGAGGTCCACCAGCCCAGGGATGGCACCACCCACAGTGGGCTGGGCCCTTCCCACTTGATCACTAGTTGAGAAAATGCCTTACAGCTGGATCTCATGGAGGCATTTCCTCAACTGAGGCTCCTTTCTCTGTGTTAATTCCAGCTTGTGTCAAGTTGACACAAAACCAGCCAGTCCAATTGGGATAGTAAAAAGAAATCAATAGTGGTGGCATTCTCTAGTAGTGAGAGCCAGGCTTCTGCCTGGGAATAAGTCAGCAAGAAGGACCAGTAGGAATGTCAGGAAAAGTTTTCCATTGTCTCTCTTAGCAAACAAAGATCAATGAAGATATGAGGCCAATAAGTTTCTGTATAGGTAGTTCTACAAGTAAGTCAAGCACAGCCTTCATCATTGACTGTTGAGTCTTATTTATGTCTTTTTAAATATTATGTGTCTTCTACTGATCTTGTCTCACTATACAAGTTTGTCTCAGCCGAATCATTTCGTCAATTAGCCCAAGTCTGTGGAAGCAGCAAGAAATTGTAGCACATCACCAGAAGATTTTTGGTGTGTTTTTCTCTATGGAGTCCTGACAAATGGAGCTCAACTATGCAATGTAAGGTGAACCAATACATGTGTGTAATTAGCACAGAATCTTTCATTACTTGCATTCCACATGCTTGCTGTAGCAGAACACTCTTTCTCTTGTGTGTGCTTCAGCAAAATGTTCCTTTATGATGAGTCTGCCTTAGCCTTTCAGCTGTGTCTGCTTTAGGAAGACAGTCCTTGCTGGGGTGAACTATCTTGATCATGGGTGAACTTTTTGATGTAGTTTTGTATTTGGTTTGCAAGTTTCCTTTGCTTTTGTGTTCATATGGGAAATTAGTCTGTAATTTTCTTTATTAGAAATTTATGTGGCTTGAGTATTAAAGTAACTATGGTCTTGTAATACGAATTTGACTGTGTTTCTGCTATAACATTTTGGGAAATTTGTGGAGTATTATTGACATTAACATTTTTTTGAAACTCTGTGTTAAAACCATTTGTGCTGGACTTTTTTGGGGGGGGGGTGGTGTTGGGGAGAATTTTAATGACTGCTTGCTTATTTGGTCTTGATTTAATTTTGGTTATTAGTATGTAACAAGTAAATTATCCATTTATTTTAGATTTTCTAATTTGGTAGAGTACATGTTTTAAAATTCTGCCCCTATGATTTTCTGTTTCCTCAGCATCTGTTGTTATGCCCCTTGTTGTTTCTGAATTTGTTAATTTGAATATTCTCCCTCTTCCTTAGTTCATTTGGATTTAGGTCTGTCAATCTTAATTTTCTCAAAGAATAAACTCTTTGTTTCATTGATTATCTGTGGTGGTGTTTTTCTCCTTCTATTTTATTGATTTGAGTTTAATGGTTCCTGGCCACCTTCTTCTTTTGAGTGTGGTTTTCTTCTTTTTGTTCTAGAGATTTTGGGTATGCTGTTAATTTACTACCTGAGATCTCACCAATAATTTTAGGTAGGCTCTTAAGGTAATAAATTACCTCTTAGAACTACTTTCGTTGTGTCCCATAAGTTTTGGAATGTTGTAATCATTTGCATTCATTCATTTAATTTCCATCTTGATCCTTTTTTTTTTTTTGTTGTTGTTTTTGTTTTTTGTTTTTGTTTTGTTTTGTTTTCTGAAGAGCTTTTACCTTTATTTCCAGTCATCCAATTTCAAAGTGATTTCTGGGGTGGGACAGAAGGAAGGTGCATTCAGAATAATCGAGACCTCAATGGAGAAGCTGGAAGAACATGGACTGCCCTGCTGGCAGGTAGGCGATGCTCTGAGCCAGCTGGAGAGCTGGTATGCGATGTCCTCAGCAGCTCATCCAGGATGAGCCCAAATGTTGCTGCTTGCCCTGTGAGGTCATTGCTCACCTGCCTGGAGACTTCTCACTTGGTAATCAATTCACCATAATAGAATTGAACCACCACTGGTTTTGAGGGTCTCTGTGGTGATGAACGGCAGCACCTGCTCATCATAGTCCTCGCCAGTGTTGGAGTAGGTACGAGGAAGCTGGCTGGACACCGGCTGGAAGAGGATGCGTAGCGTGATGTTGACGTTCTGCAAGTCTTTGCTTCCAGTGATGAGCGTGGTCGAGAGCGGCCATCAAAGATAATTGGCTTCTGTACCCAAGAGATGAGAAAGTGAGTCCCTTCCCCTACCACAGTGTCCTGTACATCATGGAATCCATCAAAGATGACGGCTCTGTGTCCAGCATCCATGTTATATAAAGCAGATCTCACCACGCCTCCTGCAACTGCTAATGCCAGGCCGAACTTTCCAGTGGCAGCCAAGACTCCTGTTGATTCCACTCACACCTGCTTTCACTCGGGCCTCCACATGAATCCCCCAGCCTTGAATTCCATTTTTAATTTAATAACGAGTTCTTTGGTTTCCATGAGTTTATAAGATATCTTATTATTGGTGTCCAGCTTTAATAAGTGGTGGTCATTGGGATGCAGAGAGTTATTTCAATTTTCTGTATCTATTAAGACTTGCTTTGTGATCCTACCTTTTCCTACTCCTTCTCTTCTCTTCTCTTCCCTTCTCTTCTCTTCTCTTCTCTTCTCTTCTCTTCTCTTCTCTTCTCTTCTCTCCCCTCCTCTCCTCTCCTCTCCTCTCCTCTCCTCTCCTCTCCTCTCCTCTCCCCTCCCCTCCCCTCCCCTCCCCTCCCCTCCCCTCCCCTGCCCTCTCCTCCCCTCCCCTCTCCTCCCCTCCCCTCCCCTCCCCTCCTCTCCTCTCCTCTCTTCTTTTCTCTCTTCTGTCTTCTTTCTTTTCTCCCTTTTTGTGGAGAAGTGGGGGACAGTGTCTTGCTCTGTACCTTGGGCTAGTTGAACCCTCCCTCTTTTGTCCCAGATAGCTTAACACTTGCAGCAGTCACCCTCTTTCCCCCTGTAAAATGCTTGGAGTTATAGGCACACACAGTGACACCTAGCTGCCATGCCTACCTCCTGTTAGTCACCAGCTTAATATTTTCATGTTAATGGCTTACCAATTAATAAAATAGCTGATGACTTCCTAAGACATTTTGGTAAATATCATGTGTTTCAACACTGCAGGTATAGTTAGCTTTATAGGAATGCCAAAAAAGAATGTGCTAGTCCATCTACAATTATTGATTTGTTGTTGAATGAGTATTTTTCTGTAATTTTCACTTTGTTTGAGGACTTGACCTGTTGATTGATTACCTTTTCATAATGCCCATCCAGAGTTTATATCTCTAAGATATGTCTGAATATAACAATATATGCTAATTGATTATTTCCCATGAAAGTTACACCATCCTATGAGGTTTTGTTTTAGAGATGTATTTATTTATTTTATGTTTGTGTGTACACTGTCGCTGTCTTCAGACACATCAGTTACCATTACATAGTTGTAATTACCATGTGTTTGCAGGGAATCGAACTCAGAACTTCTGGAAGTATAGCCCTTGAGCCATCTCTCCAGCACCATGCTATAAGTTTTATAAGCAACCCTTAGTGTTATGAAATCTTTAAGACAATTTTTTGAGTTTGCTTTTATTATTTTCAGAGGGTGATTGAGCCTTTGTGTGTAAAGTGGCATGTGTATTTCATAATAGAGCCCAACATTTAATCTAGATGCTTTGAGTTCTTAGCCATCCCTTGTAAACCCGAAGCCATATTATAGTATTCAGCCTTCTTCAGAGACTAGAAACAGCTCAAAGAGATTTATATGAAGAAGCTGATTTAAATGATTCTGGATGCTGAGAATTCCTGGAGATCCAAGGGAGCCAGGGATCTAATTTCCATCGCCAGAAGGTTTAGGAATGAGGAGTAGCAGTATTGAGAGTTCTCATCCAGGTATTAAAGTCTAAAAGAACTAGTCTAAGTTCTACTCACAAAGCCAGAGAAGACCAGTGTTCTGCCACAGAACAGATATCACATTCTTGTTCTCTGTCCCTTTATTCCCTGGTGATCCTTGGTGAATTAAATGATGCTTCCTAGTCAGAATGCACTGAATCCAAAACCACTATCTTCCATAAGCACTGTTCAAGTGATCCTCAGGCTAATGTGCTCCAACTATCTGTCTCTCAGTTCGCTCTCATTGACATATTTTGACATACATCTCAGTCCTTGTAAGAAGTTAAGCTCTCGTGAGTAAACCTTACTGATCATCCATGACCTGGGTATAGGGAAGAGATCCAGTGCCAGCAAAGTGTGTTGGGTCACCAGTGCAGTGGGGATTGGTAAGTTGAAGCCAACAGTTGATTAAATGCAAAAACAGGAGTAGATCTGGGTGCACTGACTTATATGGCCTTCAAAGGGCTGAGTGAGATTCCCAATGAGAAGTCTTCTGATCTCTGCTTCTTACTCTTTATTGCCTGATCCAAAACTGGTAAACATTTTTATCTCTAGTACTATTAATGGGTCTGGTATGACTATGAGCAAAGTTATCATTAATGGTATAGATCAAAGTCTTCATACAAATGGGATGTCAGAGATGATGGTGTAAATGACAGGACTGAATAGTAACCAAATAGTGTCATGGAGGATCATGAGGCATGTAGCATGTAAAAGACACAATTTTTAAAATGCCATCACAAGAGGTGTAATGAACTCTATAAATAATTTACTTTATAAATTGATATAGGGAATTAAATTTGTTTTTTTGTTTTTGTTTTGGTCAGAATTACAAGTGATAGAGCTGAGGAGTCTGTATAATCTGGAGCCGGAAGAACTATCTGTAGCTATAAAGGTATAGAACAGATTATAGTGACAAATGACTTATCTGCAGTATCGCTGCCAACCAGCGTGGGCCAGAAACTTTTTCCTCTTACTTTTGGCTTCAGAGAGGGGGTGACCTACAGATGGTTTGAGCTTAAATTCTAGGCAACCAAATCAGGCTCATCTCTCCTGGTGGCAGTTTCAAGGGAATGAGGGCCTTCCATGCTGTGCATATTCCTTAAACTGCAGGCGCTGTCCACCGAGGCCAACCTTCCTGGGAATCTTCAGGAAATAGAAATAAGCAGGGAAATGAACAGTAATTACCTGGCATTAAGCTGAGACCTTTCTGTGTGAAAGGCATGCAAAGACAGGTCTTTCAGCGACTTAATGAGCCTTATCGCAGGCCTTCAGCTTTGCTGAATAGATTTGGAGGTAATAAAATGTTGGACCCTGCTTTCCAACCAAATTATACTACAACATTATTTTTGAAAGACCTTCGGAATAAGTGGCTGAAAGTCCCCCCATCCTTCTTGAAGACAGACCCAATCTCTCCTTATTAATAAGATCCCAGAGTAATTTCAAATGGTGACGAGTAAATAAAATTATTTAATGAAATGAAATAGAACCTGATTTGTAAAAATGAACTCAAGGAAACGCTGCATGCTGTGTGACAGTCATAGCCTATGTCTTCACCCAGCAAATACTTTGTGTCTGTCCTGACTGGAGACAGGCACTGAGCTAGGACAAGACACTGAGAAGGAAAAGACAGAGAACATGGCCAATGAGCAAGGGTACAGACATCGAAATCCACTGAGAGCTTTTGAAAAGCACTGTGAAGGAAGTAGTAAGGAGCCACGTTGGGGTGTGCATCCTATGCTAGCTGCAATGGGAAAGCTGGATAGTCACCTAGCACCGAGGCCACCTCAGGAGCATACACGGGGTAAAAGGAACCGTGCGCAGATATTCTGGTCTAAGGAGAAGTGATACATGCGTCTTACTGTGTTGTTCTAGATCACAGCCGCGGTACCGTTTCTAGGGTGACTTTGAACTATAGACTAAAGAGTCAGTCTTTTCAGAATGTATGTTTACTCATCAATTTCTGGCATTGTGGTGCATGGCTCATTTCTTACAAAGATGAGATGACTCTAATTAATGCAGGCCAAACTTCAGGACAGCGATGTGCCCTGTTTTCTGCTGCATTGTACATCTGATTGAGCAGGCCGATTTTTAACCAGAAGGGACTGGCTCTCCTAGAAAGATGACCTCTCAAGTGAATTAGATCACACCCAGGGTTGCTTAAAAGATGTGAGTCTAGAGAAATGGGCAGGGACAAAAATAGTAATAGTGTTCAACTTTCCTATTTTCTAGCTCATCTTTTAAAAAAAATTGAAGTGAGTGATTTACTGTTTAAGAAAAGTTTAAGAAAAAAATTATTGGCAGGTTCCTTTAAAGTTGGCTTATTTTTTTTAATTATGTGGTGAATCTAATTTAAATGCAGTTTTTGTTCAATAATTCATGATGATACTCTTTTATTTAGTAACACCCAGCTTTCTGTACCCAAGATATACAATTTGCCCGTGGATACTATTTTCATTAAACAAACTTGTATTTGGGGATACTAAACCTCCTCCCATGTTTGAAGCCAGTCTTCTATTTTCTACCTTGATTGACACCAAGCATGACCTCCAGTAAGGGTGGCATGATGGATGAATGAGGTGCTAATGTGCATCAGGGAAAATGGCAGTGGCTACTGTGCAACTTTCTGGGCTCAAATCATGGCACCTGATTTATGAGCAGTTGGACTTGGGGGCGGTACTTTAAGTCTCATTGTCTGTGTTCTCATCTTTAAATTGATGTGTTCACTGTTTCATCCATGCTCCCATAGGAGCCATAGCAACTACCCTCTATGTGAGAGCATAAATTTTAAACACACCTTTTAATTTTAGTAATAATGTTATTATTAATAGTTGAAGAAATGAAGTGTGACTTCCAGTGGTCACAACTATAGTCCTCACCCTGATTAATTGCATAGTTTCCTATGCAGCTAATGAGTTCAGCCCTTCACGTGGGGCTGGGAGCGAGGGCATTCCCAAGGTAACGGGCTAACAGAAGCTCACCCAAAGCACATTGTTTTTGCTCCAGTATATGAAGGAAAGAAAACTACATGCAAATTCTAAAAGCAACATAATTGTATTATGCAGCAGCTTACAAAATTTGCATGAATTTATGAAAGCATTAGACTAGACTTCAAAGCCCATTTACAACTTGTAAAAGGAAATTTAAGCTTCTACCTTCCTTACTCCAGGACACCATGCTCATTCTTCGACACTGCAGGGACTTCACTGGATAGCTTTGAGAGTACTAGGAAAAATTGACCTGTTACCAAGTTCCTGTAAGGAAGTTGCAGGGTTTTCTTCAGTCACACACCAAGTCAAGGAATTTCAAGTACAAAGGTAGCTTTGTGATGCCATGTAGTTTGGCAGACACATTCATAGCCTGTTTATGAGCTCACATTCGTCTTGAAGAAAAATGCCTCATGGCTGGTTTTTGAATTTAGGTATTGCTTTAGTTTTGCATCTCATTCATCTTATTACAAATGTATAGATACAGGGCCTGGAGAGATGGCCCAGAAGCTAAGCACACTGACTGCTCTGGCAAGCGATTAGTGTTCGATTCACAATAGCCATATGTGGCTGTAATTGCTGTTTCAGGGGATCCTATGTCCTCTCCTGACTTTTGTCATATTAGGCATGAACATGGTGTACAGACACACATGTAGCCAAAACATTCATACATATAATTAAGTAAATCTTGCACAGTTAAAACAAACCAAAATATGTCTTATACACTTCTTTTGAGTACTCCAGCCTTTTCAGAGTCATGAAGACCAGATAGACCTGCTCTCTAAACGGTGTGAACTCATAGGAAGCTGTTTCCTTGCCATCACCATTTGAATTTCTCAAGGCATTGTTAGGAACATGAGTAATAAATAGCTTATCTACCTATTTGCATGAAAACCATAAAGTTAATCAGACTGGGGACTGTAGTCATGACTTGTAAAAAGTCACATTTTATTTCTCAAATTATTAATAATAATGTTAATACTAAAATTAAAGGTGGGCTTGGAATTATACAGTGGTGGTTGCTAGGCCTCCTGTGAAGCTGCAGTGAGGAAGCAAGGTAGGTATCAATTTAATGCTGAGCACACAGACAATGAGACCACAGTCTAAAATCTCTCAATGCAGGTGCCACGATTTCAGCCAGGAATCTGCATGTGAGCTACTACCATCTTCCCTGATAAACAACAGTAATCTAATCCTCAGAGGGCCTGTTGAGTGAGGGGTTGTGTTTAGCACCAAGAATAGAACTAAGTCATTCATTTACTTAATTACTAACACTTGAATTAATGTACCCACAATATCCAATGTGCTCGTGAATATTACTTGAGTTGAATAAAATCGTGTTTAGGAAAGCTAAAGCCAATACTCCCATGTTTGAAACTTGCCCTTTTCATGGCTCTATCTTATCACTAAAAAAAGAGTTTGATAATTTTGGTTCCAAAGGGAGGAAAATAGGTGATTGGTCAAGGTAAAACTAAAGACAATACAAATAAATGGAAACACAGTCTATTGATGTATCCATGAGTTTATTGGAGTAAATTTTTGTTTTTTCTTTTTTAAAATTTTTATTAGATACTCTGTATTTACATTTGAGATGTTATCCCTTTACCCTGCCCACTCCCATCCCCCTCCCCCTCCAGTTGCTTTCACAAAGGTGCACTCCCTCCTAATCACCCTCTTCACCCCATTACCTTGGCATCCCCTACACTGGGAAAACATCCCCTCCCTAGAAGAAAAGTCTCTTCTCACATTGATGCCAGACACTGGTATCCTCAGCTACATATGCACTGGGATTAATAGGTCTTTAAAAGTATGCACAAATGTTGGTGTTTTAGTCCATGGGAGGTTGCAATCCCTTTCAGCTCCTTAGGTCCTTCCTTTAGCAACCTTATTGGGATCCCAACTTCAGACCAATGAATGGTTATCAGCAAGCATGCTCAGCTGTATCTATATGACTCTATCATAGTCCCTGAGGGGGCATCTCTATCTGGTTCCTGCCAGTACGTACTTTTTGGGACCATATGTGGTGGATTCCAGGCTGAGATGACTTCTGGGTGATCTTTTCTTCAATCCCTGTTCCTCTATTTGATCTTGAATTTCCTTCCATGAGAGTTATGTTCTCCCTTCTAAAAAAGACTGAGGCATCCCAATTTTGACCTTCCTTCTTGTTGAGCTTCATAATGTCTGTGATTGATTTTTGGGTATTGGGTAATCAGAACTTTCTAAGGATAGTATCTGCTTATCAGTGAGTGCATAGCATGGGTGTTCTTTTGTGACTGGGTTACCTCACACAGGATGATAGTCTCTAGTTCCATCCATTTGCCTACGAATTTCATGAAGGCATTGTTTCTAATAGCTGAGGAGTACACCATTGTTTAAATGTACCATACTTTTTGTATCCATTCCTCTGTTAAAGGACATTTGGGTTCTTTCCAGCTTCTGCCTATTATAAATAAGGATTTTATAAACATGGTAGAGCATGTGTTGTTGTTAGATGCTGGAGAATCTTTAGGGTATATGCCCAGGAATGGAGTAGCTGGATTTTCAGGTAGTACTATGTACAATTTTCTGAGAAACCGCCAGACTGATTTCCAGATTGGTTGTACCAGCTTACAATCCAACCAGAATTGGGGGAGTGTTCTTTCTCTACATCTTTGACAGCATCTGCTGTCACCTGAATTTTTTATCTTAGCCATTCTAACTGGTGTGAGGTGGAATCTCAGGGTTGTTTTAATTTGCATTTCTCTGATGACTAGGGATGTTGAACATTTCTTTAGGTGCTTCTCAGTCATTTGATATTCCTCATTGGAGAATTCTTTGTTTAGCTCTTTACTCCATCTTTTAATAGGATTATTTGATTCTCTAGAGTCTTCTTGAGTTCTTTGTATATATTGGATACTGGCTCTCTTTCAGATGTAGGATTGGTAAAGATCTTTTCCCAATGTTTTGGTTGCTGTTTTGTCCTTTTGACAGTGTCCTTTGCCTTACAGAAACTGCAATTTCATGAGGTCCCATTTGTGAATTCTTGATCTTAGAGCATAATCCATTGGTGTTCGGTTCACAAAAATTTCCCCTGTGTCTGTGTTCTAAGTTCTTCCCCCACCTTCTCTTCTAATAGTTTCAGTGAACCTAGTTTTATGTGGAGATCATTGATCCACTTGGATTTGAGCTTTGTACAAGGAGATAGGAAAGAATCAATTTGCATTCTTCTGTATGCTGACAGCCAGCTGAACCAGCACCATTTATTGAAGAGGCTGTTCTTTTTCCATTGAATGTTTTTAGCTCCTTTGTCAAAGATCAAGTGACCATAGGTGTGTGGACTCATTTCTGGGTCCTCAATTCTGGTCCAATGATCTACCTGCTTATGTCTGTACAAATACCATGCAAGTTTTGTCACAGTCGCTTTGTAATATAGCTTGAGATCAGGGATGGTGATTCCCTCAGAAGTTTTTTATTGTTGAGAGTAGATTTTGCTATTCTAGGCTTTTTGTTATTCCAGATGAATTTGTAAATTGCTCTTTCCAACTCTATGTAGAATTGAGTTGAAATTTTGATGTGGATTGCATTGAATCTGTAGATTTTTTTTGGCAAGATGGCCATTTTTACAGTGTTGTTCCTTCCATACCATGTGTATGGGAGATCTTTCCATCTTCTGAGATTTTCTCCAATTTCCTTCTCAGAGTCTTGCAGTTCTTGTCATACAGTTCCTTCACTTGCTTGGTTAGGGTCACCTGAAGGTATTTTATGGTCTTTGTGACTACTGTGAAGGGTGTAGATTTCCTAATTTCATTCCCAGCCTGTTTATCCATTGAGCAGAGGAAGGCAGTTGATTTGTTTGAGTTAATTTTATATCTAGCCACTTAGCTGAAGTTGTTTATTAGTTGTAAAAGTTCTCTGGTGGAATTTTTTGGGGTCACTGAAATATGCTATCATATCATCTGTAAACAGTGATATTTTGAATTTCCTTTCCAAAGTGAATCCCTTTGATTTCTATGTGTTGTCTAATTGCTTTGGCCAGGACTTCTAGTACTATATTGAATAGGTAGGGGGAGAGTGGGCAGCCTTGTCTAGTCCCTGATTTTAGTGGGATTGCATCAAGTTAATGTTGGCTACTGGTTTGCTGTATATTGCTTTTACTATGTTAAAGTATGGGCCTTGAATTCCTGATCTTTCCAAGAGTATTATCATGAAGGGGTGTTGAATTTTGTTGAATGCTTTTTGAGATTCTAGTTGGAGGATCACATTTTTTTTTTTGAGTTTGTTTATATGGTGGATTACATTGATGGATTTCCATATGATGAACCATCTCTGCATCCCTGGGATAAAACCTACATGGTCAGGGTAGATGATTTTTTTGTTGTGTTCTTGGATTCCGTTTGCAAGAATTTTATTGAATATTTTTGCATTGATGTTAATGAGAGAAATTGGTCTGAAGTTCTCTTTCTTTGTAGTGATTTGTATAGTTTAGGTATGAGTAATTGTTGCTTCATAGAATGAGTTTGATAGTGTTTGTTCTGTTTCTATTTTGTGGAGTAGTTTGAAGAGTATCAGTATTAGGTCTTCTATAAAAATCTGATAGAATTCTCCACTAAACCTCGCCTGGTCCTGGGCCTTTTTTCACTGTAAGCTTTTGCTGACTGCTTCTATTTCTTTAGGTGTTATGGAATTATTTAGATGATTTATCTGATCCTCATTTAACTTTGGTATCTGGTATTTGCCTAGAAATTGATCCATTTCCTCCAAATTTTCCAGTTTCTTGAGTATAGGCTTTTGTAGTAGGATCTGATGATTTCTTGAATTTCTTCTTTGCCCTCTAGCTAGTCTGGCTAAGGGTTTATCAATCTTGTTGATTTTCTCAAAAACAAAACAAAACAAAACAAAACAAATAAACCAAATAGCTCTTGGTTTTGTTGATTCCTTGTATAATTCTTTTTGTCTCTATTTGGTTGATTTCTGCTCTGAGTTTGATTATTTCCTGCTGTCTACTCCTCTTGGGTGTATTTGTTTCTTTTTGTTCTAGAGCTTTCAGGTGTTCTCTCAAGCTGCTAGGTATCCTTTCTCCAGTTTCTGTTTAGAGGCACCCAGAACTATGAGTTTTCCTCTTACTCCTGCTGTCATTCTATCCCATTAGTTTCAGTGTGTCATGCTTTCATTTTCATTGAATTCTAAAAAAAATCCTTAACTTTTTTTATTTCTTCCTTTGTATTATCCTTGAGCAGAGCATTGTTTGCTTCTATATGTATGTGAGATTTTTGTTGCTTTTCTTGTTATTAAAGACAAGCCTTAATTCATGGTGATCTGATAGGATGAATGGGAGTATTTTCATCTTTTTGTATCTGTTGAGGCCTGCTTTGTGACAGACTATATGCTCAGTTTTGGAAAAGGTATCATCATGAGGTGCTAAGAAGAAAGTATATTCTTTTGTTTTTGAATGAAATGTCCTGTAGATGTCTGTTAAATCTAGTTGGTTCATAACCTCTGCTAGTTTCACTGTGTCTCTGTTCAGTTTCTGCCTCAATGATCTGTCCATTGATGAGAGTGCGGTGTTGAAGTCTCCTATTATTATTGTGTTTGGTATAATATATGTTTTGACCTTCAGTAGGATTTCTGTTATGAATGTGGGTACCCTTGTATTTGGAACATAGATGTTCAAGACTGAGAGTTCATCTTGATAGATTTTTTCCTGTGATGAGTAAAGTGTCCTTTCATATCTTTTTTGATAACTTTTGTTTAAAAATTTATTTTATTTGATATTCGAACTCAAGCCTGTTTCCTGGAACCATTTGCTTGGAAATTTTTTTCCTAGCCTTTTACTGTGAGGTAGTGTCTGTCTTTGTCTCTGAAAATAGTTTCCTGTATACAGCAAAATGCTGTATCCAGTTTGATAGTCTATGCCTTTTTATGTGGAATTGAGTCCATTGATGTTAAGAGAAATTATAAAATAGTGGTTGTTGTTTCCTGTTAATTTTATTGTTATAGGTAGTCTTGTGTTTGTGTGGTTTTCTTCTTTTGGATTCCTTGAGTGATTTGTTTTTCCTAGGGTATAGGTTTCTTCCTTGTGTTGGATTTTTTCATCTATCATCCTTTGTAGGGCTGGATTTGTGGACAGATATTTTGTAAATTTGGTTTTGTTCTGGAATATCATGATGTCTCCATCTATGGTGATTGCGAGTTTTGCTGGATATAGTAACCTGGTCTGGCATTTGTGTTCTCTTAGGGTCTGTATGATGTCTGTTCAGGATCTTCTAGCTTTCATAGTTTCTGTTGAGAAACCTGGTGGAATTCTGATTCGTCTGCCTTTATATGTTACTTGTCATTTTCCCTTACAGATTTTAATATTCTTTCTTTGTTTCTGATATTCTGTGTTTTGACTATTATGGGTCAGGTGGATTTTCTTTTCTGGTCCAATCTACTTGGAGTTCAGTAGGCTTCCTGTATGGTCATGGTCATCTTTTTCTTAAAGTCAGGGAAGTTTTCATCTATGATTTTGTTGAATATATTTACTGTGCCTTTTAGTTTGGAGTCTTTGCCCTCTTCTACACCTATTATCTTTAGGTTTGGTCTTCTCGTTTTTGTCCTGGTCATCGTGGACATTTTGGATTAGGAGCTTTTGGTATTTGCATCTTCTCTGATTGTTTTGTCTATGTTTTCTATGTTGTCTTCAGTCCCTGAGATCTTCTCTTCCATCTTTTGTAGTCTGATGATGATACTTGCATCTGTTTTCTATTTTCCACCTCCAGGTTTTTCTCTTTTTGTGTTTTCTTTATTGTTTCTCTTTCCATTTTCAATTTCTTCATCTGTTTGGTTGTATTTTGTTGTAGTTCTTTGAGTGATTTCTCCTGGTTCTCCTGTAATTGTTTAAGTGAGTTATTTATGTGCTTCTTATAGATCTCCATCATCATCGTGAAGTATGATTTCAAGTCTAAGTCTTTTTTTTTTTTTTTTTTTTCTGATGTGTTTGGCAATGCACTGCTTGCTGTGGTGGGAGCTCTGGGTTCTCTTGTTGCCAGGTTGTCTCGGTTTCCATTGCTTAGGTTCTTTGCTTTCCTCTTGCCATCTTGTTTTCTTTGATTATAAGTGTCTTGTTTTCTTTGCTTTCCTCTTGCCATCTTGTTTTCTTTGATTATAAGATCTTGTTGTCTCTGACTAGAGCCTGTCTCTCCTATGGATCTGAGGGCCTGTAGGCTCAAGAAGGAAATTGCTTCTGGGTGTTTGTCTCTTTTCGGGCAGGTAGTGAGTTCTGATTGCAGTGGCTCCATTCTGTCTCCATAGCCTCTGGTGGGAGAGCTCTTACAATACTTCTCTGGGGGCTCAGCTGTCTTCAGGCATGTCCTGAGTCTTGATGGTGGTTTTCTGGTCTTCTTTCTGGGCCACAGAGTGCACCACTCTAGCTGTCCTCCAGGAGCTCCAGTCTATCCCTCCTGGGACAGCCTGAAGGGTGTGTGGCAAGCTCCCTGAGGGCTCAGGTGGAAGAGCACTTGCAAAGCTGTTCTAAAGTCTCAGTCATCTGTGGGCAGGTCCTGAGTGTTGATGGAAGTCACCTGGCCCTCTTCCTGGGCCAGAAAGAACCTGATCCAACAGTTCACCACCCTATCTTCTCAGGAAATGACCAGGTGTTCCCTCACCGGACAGCAGGTAAGGGTATGTAATAGGCTTAGGGCTTACTGTGGGCTCAGGTGGGAGAGCGCTTTCAAGGTCTCTCTGGGGCTCAGCCACCTGCAGGTGGGTCCTGAGTTTTGATGATGGTCACCCTGCCCTCTTGCTGGGCCAGAAAGGACCCTGGAGTAAATTATTCTTAACAGAAAAACTGTTCTTAAACTATTAATTGGAGCAAAAACTCTTTGGACTAGATTTTGTAAGCTCAAGTTGTAAGCTTAGATCTTTAGACTTTGGATTATCAACATTGCGGAATGAGTGCAGATCAAAATCCCCAGGCCCTTTGTACTGGCCGGTTTTGTGTCAACTTGACACACGCTGGAGTTATCCCAGTGAAAGGATACTCATTTGAGGAAATGCCTCCATGAGATCCAGCTGAAGGCATTTTTTTCACCGAGTGATCAAGGCCGGGCGGGGACCCAGCCCATAGTGGGTGGTGCAATCCCTGGGCTGGTTGAACTGGGTTCTACAAGCAAGCAAGCTGAGCATGCTAGGGGAAGAAATCCAGTAAGTAACATCCCTCCATGGCCTCTGCATCAGCACCTACTTCCTGACCTGCTTGATTTTCAGTCCTGACTTTCTTTGGTGATAAGCAGCAATGTGGAAGTGTAAGCTGAATAAACCATTTACTCCCAAATTCACTTCTTGGTCATGATGTTTGTGCAGGAATAGAAAGCCTGACTAAGACAAAATGGTACCAGGAGTCAGGTATTTCTGTGACAACCTGACCATATTTTGGGGAAGACTATGAAAGGACTTTCGAACATTGAGCTAGAAGAGCCATTGGGATATTAAGAACTCTGTGGGATGTTGTGTAGGGGCTTGGAAGATAATGTTAAGAACAGTGCAGAAGATATAGGCCTGCCTGGCTTGTGAAATTTCAGAAGGAAGATTGAAGACTCTTATCAGGTCTGTTGCTATTTTGATTGTGAGGATTCTGTAATTTTGCTTAGCCGGGGCTGAAGAATCAGCTGTGATTAACAAGATACCAGAAATACTACCTTTGTATTACTGGGACTATTGATGCTGGTCAGCTGGAGCTATGAAATTAGTGGTGATTATGCAAAGACCAGCATCAAGAACTCAGATGACAGCAGATGCTGGCGAGGATGTGGAGAAAGAGGAACACTATTCCACTGTTGGTGGGGTTGTCAGCTGGTACAACCAACCTGGAAATCAGTCTGGCAGTTCCTCAGAAAATTGGACATAGTCCTACCTGAACACCCAGTTATTCCACTTCTGGGCATATACCTCAGAGATGCTCCAACATACAATAAGGACATATGAACCACCATGTTCATAGTAGCCCTATATATAATACCCAGAAACTGGAAAGAACCCAGATGTCCTTCAGTAAATGAATGGACACAAAAATTGTGGTATATTTACATAATGGAGTACTACTCAGCTATTAGAAACAATGACTTTATGAAATTCCTAAGAAAACAGATGCATCTAGAGAATATCATCCTGAGTGAGGTAACCCAGTCACAAAAGAACAGACATAATATGTAGTCACTGATAATTGGATACTAGTCTCAGAAAGTTCTGAATACCCCAGACACAACTCAAAGGTTATATGAAGCTAAAGGGGGGGGGGGCAAAAGTGAAAGTCTCAGTTCTTCTTAGAAAAAAAAATAAGTGTATAGCACCCTCTCAAATTGTGGTACACCTGGACCTTAAATCATTAATAATTCAAGAGCTAAGAATATAGCCTTGTGGCAATTTTTGGTATTCAAAAATCATACCAAGAAAACTCTGACTGCTTCCATGCTACATTCTGTTCGACATGTACTTTATGCTTATGGTAACTAGTAAGATTTCAATGCATACTATCAAACCTCTAAAAAAGTCAGGTACTGACAAAAATATGTTCATGTAGTTTTATGCCAAAATACTTTTAAAAATCTGTATATGTATCTCTCTTTTCTAAATAAAGTTGTAAAAGAAAGAAAGAAAGGAAGGAAGGAAGGAAGGAAGGAAGGAAGGAAGGAAGAAAGAAAGAAAGAAAGAAAAGACCAGCATCATTGAGGTGAAATCTGAGAACTGTTTCCTGAGAGCCCAGAGAGGCTGTGTTTCAGAGATAGCCAAGGTTGTACCTTGTGCTGTAGCTGGACTTGGTAATGGGTAAGAGTCACCCAGGTGGTGCTAGTTTTTGAAGGAGTGAAGGAGTCATTGAGAACAGCAGAGGCTCAGCACTGTGAGAAGCCATGGAAGACCATTGGTGAAGGTGCACCCTCAGTTGCAATTAGTACCCCAAGACTGACAGTAGTGTTTTGGAGATGCCAGTACCATGAGATAACCACCAAAAACAGCAGTGGCAGTGGAGAACAGGCATCTGGTTTCTAGTAGACAAAGTGTGTGCTACATAGGGCAGAGCTGGTGAAGTGACCCAAGCCTTCAGAGGAGCCCAGAAGTTCTTAAGTGGATCCCAGACATTGGACAGTTAGAGATTGATTTTGCTTTTGATTGTGACTGGTCCCTACTATTGCACTGATGTGAAGGGAAAACAATGTCCAAAGCAGGCATATCATTCACAGATGACTGGATCATAGTAAGGAAGAAGGTGATGGAGATAGAATCACTAATTGATGGTTTTTTTCTGGGTCAATGCCAAATTCTACACCAGGCACTTACATAACTTATTATCTCTATGAGTGAAGAAGGAGATTGACATTACATAATTAGGCTCGAGTCTGATCAGGCCCAGAATATAGAATTGTGACTGCCAATGGTCACACTAGGACAAAGTTTGTTCCTAGTGTTGTTATCAATAGTATCTTAGTTTGTGTCAAGCAGAACTTACACTTGGCCATTTATTTTTTTTCTTTCATTCTCTATAGGCCACATATGAAAACCTTTGTTGATAGGCTTTAAGGAGTTGAGAAATCTGTGTTTCTCCTGACCAGCATCTTTTGGGTGCTAAACATCCAGGTACCACAAGAATAATAAAGTTGATACAGTGAGCCACTAGCATTTTTCTTTGTGCCGCTAGCGTTTACTCTGCAATGGGTCCTTACTTCGGCAGTAAAAAATAGTCCTATTTGTCTTCTCACATCCCTACAGAATCATTGTTCTGGCTTGTTCTCTGGTTGTTCTGATACAGAAGACTGCACAGTCTAGAGAGCTTGTCTTGTGGGTTAGGGACACAGGCTCAGAAGTCTGAGGTCACACATGGCACATGCTAATTATCTGCACTATAGCTAGGGTTATGGCTTCACTTCTATATGATTGATTCACTCGTTTATTTAATGGCTTTAAAGCAGCTCCTGCAATCCTGGGAGTGTGAAAGCTGGGGTAATAGCAGCTCAGTAAAGTACATATGGACCTGGTTCTTACAGCTCTTGAACCTCACGGCTTGAGATACAGCTGTCAAAAGATAAACGAGTTTATGATGATCTTAGGGACAGAGAAGAGTTGGTGTTGTGGGATAATAGATAGGAAAGTGACCAAGGCTCAGGCTACATGGTTGTTAGTTAATGAATGAAAACACTCAGCATGGTGCTTTGTGTATCCTAATTGCTTAGTGATGGTATCTTTTGTTGTTATCATGTCTAATTTCTCAAAGAACTGTAGATGCAACTATACTTAGTAGAAAGCAGAAAAATTAATAAGGTTGTCTCTCATCAGTATTTGGATTTTATAGTAATACTTTAATCCCTTTGACCTTTTTTATTTTACTCAGAAACTGTAGGCATTATGGTTATTTGAAAGAATTGTTTAAATATAGGCCAGTACGGGTCAAGGGGTAAAGGCGTGTACTGTACTGCTATGCCTGATAACCAGAGACTTATCATACAATGTGGGCTCTACAAATTGTCCTTTGACCTCCACACTCAAGCAATGGAAATCTCCTTCTCAAATAAATCAATGAACACAATAAACAGATTTAAATGTTGAATTATAAGTTGTTTATGCCATAGTAAATGGCCACATACTGTGCATATGGACATCACTGGTTGGATTTCAGGTTATTAATAACACAAAAATAGGACCTAAACTTGAAATGGCTATGGGGACTTAGAAGGAGGCTGTCGTTAATAGATATCATAAAAATACATTGTATAAATAAATGACACCTTCAAAGAATAAAACAAATACTTATTTACAAAACTGGCCAGAGAGGCAGGTATTTAGCATGGCCATTTTGTTTTACACTTGGTGCCAAGATAAAGTGAAACAGGCAACTTGGAGACTGTGCCTTTGGGGATTGTTTATTTGGTAGGTTTTGATTCAGTCTCATTAATGCCTCATCAAGCACTTGACCATTAGTCTGGGCAGGTAGCTCTGCTCAGGGATCTTCCTTCCCTGGCTGCTGAGATAGGACCATCCTAATGATGACTGCTCTAAGTGTCGTGTCTTGGTGACTGTTAGTCCCCAAATACAAAGCACTGTGCATATCTAAACAAGTCCTCATCACTTGCAGCTCATGTGCAATTTAGCAGCAAGAGATTTCATATCTCGCAGCATTTGATGGTCCCACTTAATTAGGATCTGCTTCCAAATGAAGCCAGTCGATGGCCGTAATGACTGAAGCTAACATGTTTGCCCCCAGAAGGAGAGAAAATGAAAATATCCCGAGTTGCTGGTTAACGGAGACAGGACTAGAGCAGTGTTTATGGAACCTGTCTTCTCATTTCTGACTCCAGAGCTGCCCTACAGGTGAGGACCAGAGTTAGGTCACACAAGCAGGGGCCAAGGTGGGGAAAAATATTAAAATGTGTCTTCCTATGTTTTTCCCATTCCTTGACTTTTTTCTTATTCTCTAGCATAGATACATAAATTATGGGAAAAAAGACCTTGAGGAAATATTGGTAAACGGAGTGTTAAACAGATCTTTGAATGTAAACAGAACTCCTGAGCATACTCAGGTTATGTATTGCATATGGTGAAGGCCGTGGTCTATAAAGGCAGTGGAATCTTCATTGTCCTACCTGATCACTGTGATCCTGACGCAACTTCTTTGAGTCTGTATTGTCTGAAAAGTGCCACGCAGATGCTGGCAGGAGCTAAATGATGAGTGACAGCTGGCTCCTCTGTGGGGTTTGTGGTCTCAGTTTATGACTTTTTCTGGCAAGAACTTATTCCTAAGATGAGACAGCCCATATGACTCAAATTTGACTATAAAGGGAAAGATTCTATTTTTCTCCCTAGAACATCATAAGGTTTCAATAAATAGTTTGTTTCTAGCTCTGTGCTGGTACTACATAAGACAGCCATTGTTGAAGTGGCAAATGTCAAGCAGATATTCGACAGTAGTTGTTAACATGGAGACTTTGGGAGTTAAAAAATGCTCTTTCAATATGTCTTGCTTTAGAACATGTTTAGAATCTTCATCATCGCCATCTTTCATCCTTACAGTAATTGTGGCAGTAGGGACAGTGGGAAGACTTGGGTTTTGCTTTGTCTTATTGTTTGAATCATCTTTCATTTAACATGGTCTTCATATAATCGACAAATACATGCTGGTGCCTGTGATGTTCCTCAGGTCCTGCTCATGCCAGTGACCCAGAGCCAAGTCCCCGTCTATACAATCTGGACTCAGGCGATCCTCCCGTTGCAGCCTAAGATTCCGAAAGGACTGGCAGGTGAGTATCAAGAGTGATAAACACATTAAACATGAAAAGCATTAGTGGTAGATGGTGAATACCAGTCTCAAGTGTCAATCGCCAAATTCTTGCCACTGGACCCTAGGATTTGCCTTGCTGAATACAGAGTTTGTGACAAATACCAGAGATAGTCTGGTATAGTCATTCATTTCACAGATCAAGCTGAGTTTAAATGGATGAATGATATGCTTCAGGTAATCTCCCCTTAAGGGTGTTGAAATGTGGGATGGTTACTGCATTAAAAAAAAAAAAAAAAACCTCATGTTGTCACTGCTTGACTATAAAATGTGGACTTAGCTAAAGGCCACTGGAGAACTTTAAGTTGGGAAGCAGCACTCTCTGCAGCTCCCCATCCCAGCAAGAATTGAGAGCAGAAGTGTACAGATCTATAGCTGCACAACCTACCAGGGAACACATTCAGCATTTGATAACAGCCACTTTTCTTCCTGGAGCCAAAGACTTTTACTTTCTGTCTCCCAGCACTATCTTTAGGTTAAGACCTTGCTATCCCGCTGTTACAGGAGGCGGAGCCCAACCCATTCAAGCAGAGTGGCTGCCTTTTGAGATGCAAGGTTTCCTTCCTCCTGTGGTGTGGTTTCAGTGGTGGCTGAGGTTTTATCAGAGCAGGTGGCATGCCTGCTTTGGACTGGGCACTATTATAGGCACAGGAATAAACAGAACAGATCATGCCCTGAAGCAGATGGTGCTTATATATTGTAGGGACAAAAGGACCCTCCCACTCCACTCAGAAGGTTCACTAGACAATAGACAGCAGTAGAAAATAAAAACCAATTTGAAACATGCACCTACATGGTAGAAAACACTTAAAAGTATAAAGCTTGAAGAAAGGTCAGAATGTGAAACTTATATATTGTTCTAAGCTGCAGAATGAAATAGGAAGTTGGGATATTTATAGGATGATGGCCACAGGGTATGGGAGGGTTAAGTGCCTTGATAAAGTATCTGGTATCATCCTTTAAAAGGATACGGACTGGGCTGTGTCAGATTCTCTCTGAGGGAGGTGGGCATTGATTCTTCTTCTCTTTTTCTGTGATATGAACTAATTTTCTCTGGAGAGCGAGTTAATGAAAATTGCCTTTAGGGTAGGAACTGCTTTCAGTCAGATAAGGGAAAATGAGAAAGCCCTTCCCTGTTCTAAAGGGCGGAAAGGGGTCCTAGACAGGAAGTCAGGTGGATCTTGATTTTCTTTCACTTCAAAGTACTCAGTATGCCAAAGTATAACCCTTTGGGGTGCTTTTTTCTGGTCCCCAACATATTCTGCTAATAATGGTTAAGGAAAGTAAAGAAGAAACAAGAAGGCAAGAGGCCTGTCACACGCTTGGAAATGGCTGTGAAGAAACTTGTAGGGTTTTACTGTAGGTGAGTTGGGAAAGTGTTGGCAGTCCTTTGAACAAATGGGGGTGTGATCTGACTTAGGTTTTCAGGGGCTCCAGAGCAGGACATCCAGTCAGGGGTCCAACAGAAGATGAGGCTCTTTAAAATTCTTGAAGTCCTTCCAACCAAGATTTGGTAGTGGTTTGATTTGGGAAGTTCTGGTCGAGTTGATGAAAAGTAGTTGCATTCTCTTAATTTTTTTTTTTTTTTTTTTTTTTTTTTTTGGAGGCTGGTCTGATGGACTCCAAGGTGTTGTTCTGAACATTGGAAAACCACAAAGGCCTTCTGTCAGCAGTGTGGTTTGTGCACTCAGACACATGTCTGTGTGGAAGAATAAGGAACATGGAGGGAATTTATTTTTTCATATCAGAGGCTGTGTGGAAATGATTTATTACATCTATTCAGATTTGAATGTGGGCAGGATTCGAAAATCAGTCCTCTCTCACCTGCACATCCGGGTTTCTTTCACACACTTGCCATGCTTCTTTATAAGATGTGCACTTGGGAGAGATGAGTCATTTACTCCTTAGTATGATTTTGAATGAGTGTCCTACTTTTCTAGTTATGTGAAAGCCTTAGTAGGAACTCTAAGGTAACAAGAGATTTCATTTCTTATACTGACTTTGCTCACTGGCATGCTTGCTAGAAAACCATTATGAAAATCTGCATAAAGTTGGTTTCAGGTTTAGTAAGAAAAGAAAAACTTGATCATATCTGCTATTCTAGGTTCTAGGAAAGGTATATCATAATGTGCTTTGTATTTGAATGCCTAGTACTGACTAAAACACACAGAGACACAGAGAAACACACACACACACACACACACACAACACACTCATAGCCCCAATATCTCACACCTATCCACACACACTTCCACCCCACATACACAATTTTTATGCACACAGTTGGTCAGATCTTTCTCCTTTGCAATGATTTTAGTTTTGAGCAAACAGGCATCAGAAACTTTTTCTCTCACTTTTATTTGTCCCACTTGCCTCTGAAATTGAACCAAGGAAACATGGACCCAAAAATAAGATTGTAATATCTAAAGGTCTTGATAAATTGTGTGATACTAAGTTCAAGTAATCTGGGACCTGAGTCCTTTACCATAAAAACTAGTACCTTTGCCTGGTCATTAACTAGTTTTGTTTTTGGTTTTGGCTTTTGTGGCATTTGTTACTGGCAAACATTCTGTAATTAAAATTAATTTATTTTCTGTACTCCTTCATTTCACCAGAATGTAAGCCAAAGGGTGCAGAATTTGCTCCGTTATTCACTGCTGTTTCTCTGATGCTCACTAGTATAAGCTAAATAAATACTGAATGAATAATCACTAATGAATTATAGTCTAGGACTAAAATCCAAGATATTTTGAAGTGAAAGCCCCTTTCTAGAAGCAGAAAGCTCCTGTGATAATAAAAACAACATCATTAGTAAATAAAACTGCAGAAAAATAATAAAAGACATTTCTTTTTTAAAAAAGATGTACAAATGGCCTGCAGGTATATATTTCTTAAGAAGTTTAACATCCTTAGTCATTGCAAAATGCAAATTAAAATCAGACTTAGGAAGCAGATGAAGATAGACTAGTAAGTCCTTTTGTGTGACACTCCAACGGTAAAGTGTTGGGATAAGGACAAGCAGGCTGCTCCAAAGACAGAGGGGAGGAACTTTGAGAATGGCGGGAAGGACAGGACAGCTGAAGAGTGTGTAGGAACAGAAGGGCAACACAAGGCAACGCCTCTGGCAGACATGAACAAATCATAGGAAGGAAAAGCATTTGTAAGGTCAGGTGACTCTCGCATCCACACACAGTAGGCAGTATTTGCTCTTCCTCTGAGAGAAGTTATCCAATACTTCATCCTTCTTTCATTTTCCTGTCATTCCTCTCCTCCCACCTTCTCTCATCCCCTCCTCTCTTCCTCTACCTTTGCTTTCCCTCATTTCCTCTCTCCTGGTTTGCCCCTCTTCCTCTCCCATTCCTCCTCTCCTTCGTTTTTTCTTCCTTCTTGCCTTTTCCCTCTTCCCTTTTTCATTTCGACTCCCCCTTTTTCTTTTTACTACACCTCTAGCAAAAGAAAAATATTTTCTAATTTTGCTTAATATTTTTATTGGATAATTTCTCTATTTTTTCTCTCCTTTACGCATTTAATAGTAATTTGGCTTTCTCTTATAGGTTTATAAATGTTTTCACCCTCTTTTTAAAAAATACGTTTACATGTTTTAGGTTTTGAGTCTCCCTTTATGCATTTGTCTAATGCTGATTACAAATTTTATTATTGGGTTTTTCAATCCTTTGCTCTTTTCTCGTTCAAGTGTTCTTGTTCGTTTGGTTCTCCTCTGTTTCCCTTCTGTCTTCTCATGTACTTGTTCTACACTTACTCACATAACAGCCGATCCCACGATTCGTTCACAAGAGGTTGGCTGTTTTCTGCTTTATAATCATTGGTGGTAAATTAGGGGCTGAATTAATTTAAAGAATGTTTTTAGAAGTTGTAAGGTTTAATGTTGTTGCTGTTGCATGAGCTTGTTTTATTTTCTCTGAGTAATACAAGGAATTGAGTGCACACGGTAACTTATTCAATAGCATGATCTTCCAGTAAGTCTATCAACGGTATTGAAACACACAGATGCATAGTCTGCAGTACAGAAGTGCCAGACGCAGGCTGAAGACTGCCAATGTGGATCGTCATGTTCGAGGATAAAAGTTGCCAGGTAAAGAGTTCAGAGTTTACCAGTCAAAATGATTAATGATCTCATGGAGGGCTCATAGAGGCAGATGGCTGAAAGGAATTGATATAGACCCTGGAGAAGAAATAAAGGGGAAAATTAGCAAAAAGTTTAGAAAATCAGCAATTAAAATATAAATGACGAGAAAGTAAATGAAATTTTGAAAAAAATTAAAAACTCAATGAATCAAGTAAAAAGCACAGTGTGTGGAAGGTATCACAGATAGACTTGACCAATCAGAGATAGAATGGAAGGTCATGATAACAAGGTTAATGAAATACTGTATCCAAACACCTATAATTAAAAAGAAAAGCAAAGGGATAACAATAAGTTATGATTACAATATCCAAGAACTCAGCTTTGACCAATAGTCCAAACCCAAGAACAGTGAGTAGAACAATCTCAGACAAAGATGTGGATTATTCACTTATTGAAATTATCATACAAAAGAAAAATAGGACATTTAGACATTTAGAAAGGTCTGGAGAAGACCCTTTTATGACACATTCTTAACATGTCAAGAACACAAAGCAAAAAACCAATACTAGACTCTCTAAGGGAAAACTATTAACTCACATACAAACAGGCTATTAGGAAAATATAAGATTTCTTATCAGCAACCCTGAAGACCAGAATGGAATGATCCCATTTAAAGCCCTGAAGGTAGATAACTGTCAAGTAGGATTGCTATGTCCAGCAAAGTTATATTTTATAAGTAATGGAGAAATATAAGAACAGTTCAAGATAAATACAGAGTAAGGCAGTTCATGACCGCGAAGTCAGCACTGCTGAAGATATATGAAGGAATGCTACACAGGAGGGAAAATAACATTCTCAACTACAAGTGCACAGAGGTAATAAATTTCATGAGAGAAACTGATAAACAACAGTGTAGGAAGAACTGAATCATATGAAATACAGTAAACCACCAACCACTTAAATAATAATTGGGAGAAATAAAAAAAAAAAACATACAGCTAAGTGTGATGGTGTACTCCTGTCCTAGCATGTGAAAAATAGGGGCAGAAGAATCATCAGAAGCTCAAGAAGAGTTTGGTAAGTTACAGACACACTAACAGATGGTGAGATTGTCACAAAACAAACCAAAACAAAAGCCAACTGTGGAGGCACATACTTTTAATATCAGCACTCAGAAGTCATAAGCAGCTGGACTTCTGTGAGTTTGTGGTCATCCTGGTCTATAGAGCTAGTTTTAGGATAGTCAGGGCTACATACACAATGAAACCTTGTTTTAAAAATGCTTAAACAACCAACCAAACAAAACACAAATAATCCAACCAAACTTGACCATTGTAGGAATGAAAAACCTCTCTCAAAAAGAACTATATTTGTGAAAGACTTCAGCTTACCAATGAAAGGATGAAAATTCATTGGGTGAATTAAACCACAAGATCCAACTATCCGTTGTCTGAAGAAAAACATACTTCATTGGCAAAGACATACACTTAATTTTAAAGGTTGGAAATCAGTTTGCTGAGCAAGTGGATGCTGACAGTAAGTAAGCTTATGTAACTATCATGCCAGTTGATAAAATAGACACGTGGACTTTTAACTGTAGTTAGAAGAGATAAAGATACATTTCGTATCTTAGAAACCACAGAACAAGATGAGCCCCAAAATATGTGTGTAGGAAAAATTAATGACATTAACAAGATTGAGACTATATATAATTGAGATTGATATATAAAATTGAGACATATATAATTGAAGCTGAGACTAAGAACAATAGAATCAATCAGTGAAAGAGTTTTTGTTACTGTTTCATTTGTTTGTTTATTAGAAAATATAGCAGAATGGAAAACTCTAGCTTACCTAACTGAGAGAGAGAAGACTCAAATTTGTTAAATTAGCCAGAAAACGGAGTCTATCATAAGATTCACCAGTGAAACACAGGAGATATGAGGGAATAATTTCTTAAATGATATTAAAATAATGGAAGCTTTAAATGTAATGGGTCAATTCTAAGACATTGACGAAGATTAAATAGGATGATGTAAACAAGCTAGAGAGATGTGTAGCCAGCAGTGAGGCTGAAAACATGACAGACCCCCCTCCAGAAGTCCGTATAGCACAGAGTTCCTTACATGGTCGTGCTTAGCTCTGTACTGTCTACAATATAGGGACAGATGAAACATATGTTAGCATAGGAGTGGATAATGAAGATGTATCACATATGCACAGTGCACTTTTAACCAAGAAAGATGAAACTCTGACATCTGCAGAAAAGTGGTTTAACTTAGAAAATCATACCTTAAACAAAATAAATGAGACAGAGATGTGTGTGCAATGTCGATGTCATTTCATGTATGTGTATATGTATGTGCATACTCACACACACTTAGAGGTATAAAAGCTGAAAGGGGACTATGAGAGGAAGGATGTTCTAGAGGGGGAGGTGGTAACAAGATGGTAAGAAGACAGGACTGTTTGCATGGAATGAGGGAGTCTAGCAAGAGCAAGAAAAGGGAGGCAGTGGGCATGGGGATGAGTGTTGTCTAATGATTTGTGCATAGAAAAATGTCATGATGAACCACGCTTCTTCATGTGCCAACAACAGCCTCGAAATCAAACATCTCACACCTTTCGAATTGTTTATTTCTAAAAGCTAACAAGTGCATCTGGGATGTGGAGAACACGTAGCCCTCGAATGCTGTGGCGCATACAAATCATTATGACTTTTATGGAATGCAATGTGGAGGTTTCTCAAAAGGCAAAAAGGCAGAATTATAGTAGAACTATATGTATACACTCAAATGATTTGAGATCATTCTGTTACATGCCCAAGTTCACTTTACTGTTTTTCACTGAAGCCTAGCTACTGATGTGTCTACTGAGAGAAGTCACAAAGAAATATTAAATCTATGTCTCATTAATATGTGTATATGCACATGTGGTGGAGCATTAGTTTATTATTTATCATTAAAGAGGAAGAGAACTTTATTATTGGATCAGTAATTGTGAACTAACATAGAAGGCAATATAAGCAAGCACTGGATGATCTCACTTATATTTGGAATCTGAAGAAGTCAAACTCAGAGAAGCAGATAGTAGAATAAAGGTTACCATAGGTAAGAGATCCAATAAGGTGACGGCTGAAAAAATACTCATCCAAGCACATGATATCTGATGAGAGGCATTAATCGAATTGTATGTCACATGCGAACTACAGTTAGTTACAATGCATTGGATATTTAAAGTTGGCACAACTACAGATTTGAAATATGTGTTGTTAGGGAAGTGAAAAGTTGGGGAACTGAAGGCGAGGGCAGCCTCTCACAGCTCCTTAAAACTTTGAGACACACTTCAGCTAGCAATCTTCAACCTCCTTGTTACTTATCACTTGCTTGGTTAACATGGTCCTTTGGAGCCCCACACGGACCACAAATGTGAAGGGTAACTGACGCTGGTAAACACAGTCAGCTGTACATTCCTGACACTAATAAGAGAAATCAGAAGTCACATGCTTAGTCAACACCTGTCCTGAGTTTGGGGCTACATGGAACAAAGATCAGACAGTCAGACATGGAAGGCACAGATTCCTTCTTCTTCCAGTCCCTGGAGGTGAAACACCTCACACCATTCTTGACAGAACTCAGTTTTCGTGTCCACCCTGATAAAAGGCTCAGTGGACAGAACTGTAGGTAACTGTCTCTTTTCCAGTTCTCCCCTCACCGCTGTCTGGTGCTTTGGCCTCACCATGCCTCGACTTTCATTAAGCTTGCTTCATTTGTCTTCTCCTTTCTTTTTGTCCTTCATCTGGGACTGTGATCTAGGTGATGGATGCCCACTCCAGGAAGAAAGTGTCTCTTCAGATGTATAGTAACATCATGGCCCAAAAGTAATTATCTGAGGTAATGCTCGTGTTCATCACCTCAGGTTGTCTATTTGACAGTATTTGCATATTTCATATTATTTGGTATGTAATAGGTACTTAGAGTTTCCCTTTAATTAAAAATTGAATTTATGAAAAAGAAAAAGGGAAAATTACAAGAAGCAGAGAGTAGAACAGTGGTTGTTAGGCGCTTTGGAAGGAGTGAGGAAGAAGTTGTGTGTATCTCATCAGGGGATATATTAGGTGGAAGGGGATATGGATTCAAGAACCCTTTAGCATGACAGAGTGGCAGAAAAGTTAGTGCTGAGCTGCTGGAAATTGCCAGGACAATGGCTCTAACATTGTTCTCCCAATAACAAGAGAAAAACTATGAGATGAAGGATTATTTAGCTTGTGCTGGAAACCTTTTCAAATCGTATATGCATACCACAACAAACTAATAAAAATAATATCTGTGGTTGGGCATTCGTGGACACCTGAGCTTTGAATATGTGCTCTGTGGCCGAGACAACTGGCTTCACATACAAGTGTCCAGGCATGTAAAACAAGTTAATAGTCGGAGGACAAGAATTAGAAGAACATGAAGAGTTCACTCTGTAGGAGACCTGGCCTTTGATCCATGAAATCGGCTCATTTTCTTGAATGACTCAAGGCCAGAGGGAGGGGCAGGCGCAGAGCACCTCTGAGCAGTGGGAACCACTTGCCTGTCCCCACTGTTAAAACCCAAAGGTCAAGGTTCGGCAAGGGCTTTGCTTGGCTCCTTGTTTTGCACCCCCACCTCCTTTTTTAACTGCTTAGTCTTCAGTGAGAGACAAACAGACCTTTACCACACAAACAGCCTTTTCCAAACTACACTGGCCAGTGTGCTGTGAAGATTCCCAGTGTTTGTCAGGGTAGTGGAGAGGCACAGGCCTTTCACTCCTGATGGAGGGTTTCATGGGAAGAGCTGCATCAAGGCGAGCTGGTGCTAAGTTCACTGCACACCAACACCACACGCCACCTTTCCTGCTGTACACTGATGCTTTCGTACAACAGTTCATACTCATCTACATATATTAATTTGTGAAAACAATTTATAGACTGCCACCATGAATAGGAGACTATTAATGCTTATCAAAAATGGAAACTGACAATATAATGTGAATATAAAATTCTATTTACATACTATGTGCTGTATTTGTAAGTGGAAGAGGTTTTGTTTGTCTTTCGTGATTTAGAGCAAGGGAGGGAGAAACCCTGTTTCAAAGAACAAATTCAAAAACATATAATTTATTTATTTTTATGTACATTGGTATTTTGCCTGCATGTATATCTATCTGTGTGGATGTGAGAACCTCTGGTGCTGGAGTTACAGACAGTTGTGAGCTGCCCTGTGGGAGATTGGAACTTGAAAGAGCAGCCTTCACTGCTGAAAATATCTCTGTCATTTTCAGGAAAAATGACACCCAGCAAAACCCAAGCCTTGAAAGCACAGTGTCACCCACCACCACTTTCAAGAATGAGCCCTGATGAATGCCCCAGAGCTGGAAGCAGCCTAGAAGGCAGGTTCTCTCCACACTGGATAGCTGGCCGTCCACTCACTGCGCATGTCAGAGCAGCACGTCAACTTGTTCCCTGCCTCTTTAGTCTCTGTGTGGCCCCAGCTTGGCATTGCTTTAAACAACTATAGTATGCTGAATTCAGTCTTGCCCACCTCCCTTCCAGGTCATCTGTCATACTGTCACTAGGAAGTTCCTCTGTGCAAAATTGAAATTGGTCCTTAGGAGCACTGACCTTGGCATCCTGAGAGATCATCTTTGTCAGATTGCGGCAGCGTCTTTATGCTTCCGTCACACGGTCGATTAGACATTTGTAAGGTGGAGGTGTTATCAGTGTCTCAGGCAGATGGTAAAATGTTGCTCCATCCTTCTGTGCCTGCCTTAACTTCCATGCACATCACTTCAGGGGTGTGCTGTACAAATTGCAGTTTACTTGGTACAGATTTAAAGCCCAGAGGGTTGGTGAGAAGCTGTTGCTTCTGAGCACATCTCTGTCTGTCAGCTGCACAAAGGGCACTCTGATTAATATTGATGTCTCTCGGTGCACACTGACGTGTAGTGCCTTCACCCTGCACACACACAAGTGCAGTGACTTCCCCTTTCACACAGACAGTCACCGTGACTTCTACCAGCACACACATGCAAGCACATTGTCTCCCCCTTGTACACACAAGTGCAGTGATTTCCTCCCCACCCCCTCCCCCACAAGCATAGTAAAGTGATGTTTCTTCAGTAGCATTTTAGAGTTAGAGAACTTTGGAAGAGCATTTCCATGCGGTCCTTGGAAGAAGCTTCAATGGACACTGAGGCAGGGGGAGAGATTTCTGTGTTGGCTTGCCTTAGGAAGGTGATGGAGAATTACTTTCCCAGTATTCTTAAGGGCTACATCAAAAGAGAGAAAGACATCTGGGTCAGTGTATACTTGATGAGTGAATGTGCTGTTTGAGAGGTGGGTTTAGGATTGTGCACAATAATAAACAAACAAGCACTTTTTGTGTTTATGCACCAAAGGGTCCCAGGGGTCTTTCCAGACAAGGAAGTTTCAGTGAGACTTAGATGTGAAAGTTTGAGGCCAGTCACAGCAATTGGCCTGCCGCATAGGTTTTGGTACATGCGCATGCATCAGAATCAGTAAATCCCTGCAATTCCTTTGATAGTGTTGGCTATGTACAGTTAGAGAAAGCAAAAGCCATTTACTGTCGACTGGACATAAAGCCCATGAGCCCACCCTCACAGTCCTCGTCTTTAGTGAGTATACATCCCGTGTAGGGCATTGTGCTAAATACACCGGTGATGTCTCTCTTTAGTGTTGTAAAATCCCTCTAAGTCAGTGTTCTCAACCTGCGGGTCACAACCCTTTCACAGGGGTCACCTAAGGCCATCAGAAGACACAGATACTTTCATTGTGATTCATGACAGTAGCACAATTATAGTTATAAAGCACCAACAAAAATAATTTTATGGATGGGGGTCTCCACAGCACGAGGAACTGTATTAAAGGGTCACAGCATTAGGAAGGTTGAGAACCACTGCTTTAGGCAGATTCTCTTGAGTGTTCTAACTTTGCAGCTCAAAGTACTTTTCTGAGCCATATCCCTGGCTCGTAGATTGGAGTTCATAAATACTCCCAGATACCACCTCTTTAACTTTACACTGATTTTTTTCTGAGATTCTCTGTCTTGGTTACTACTACATATTGGCAAAGAAGTAAACAACTGATTTTTACCCATTTTTACATTATCATCAAAGAAACACACACACATATGTGGGTATATATGACTCTATGACCACATGACCGTATATGTATACATATATGTGTATGTACCTATATCCTCTGCTACAGATAGGAATGCACTTCTATATAGGTACATATCTATTTTTAAAGAGTCTTTTGAGGTGCTCATGAAGATAAGAATTTTCCTACAGTAAAGATTAATTTGAATTCAAAATCTGGATGTTGATTTCTTTTTGCCAAGAAGCTAAAGAACCCTTCTGAGTACCATATTAAAATTGACTATGTTTACCATATATTAAGAACAGTAACTGCATATAGTGATACACACACTGGCGCATGCCAACTGCTTATAGGTAGAGGGTAACCATAATGATTTGGTGATGGGTGATTGTCAGGCCCACTCAGCCTGTTAGGTTTGTGATATTGTGTCCACTTACAGATGAGAACCTTCAGGCTCACAGGGAAAGAGATTCTACGTGTCAGACTAATTCCCAATTTGCTGCTGTGATTTCCTCTTCTGTTCTGGCCTTGGGTGCACGTCCTTTTCCAAGTCTGTTACAGGTTGTTCACTGCAATATATAAACTCCCGCCCACTCTGCCTCTTTCTCGCTCTTTCACCTTTAAGATTATTGTCATTTTGCCTCAGTATTTTGCCAATTAGTAACATGCTTAGAGTCACCAGGCTGGTACAGGAGGAGCTGAGTTGTCTCAGCCCTGCATCATTGCAAGAACCAGGGCTTTAGGAGATGTATTTTCACTGAACTCAGTATATGTTCAGGCTCCAAATAAATCAGCCTCTGTGTGTTTCATTGTTGGGATTTGTTCAGCTAGTAAGCTGGAAGAAAATATTAATGGAATTATGGGTCATATATCCCCGTTATTATTTATCATTATTCTTACATCATTGGCTTTTATTGTTAATCCTTTCTCATTGAGACCTCATCCTCAAAATTTATCAAAACAAAACTTCATATTTAACACTAATCTCTGAGCATAATTATCATCTTGCTGAACATTAAAAAATAAAAAATATTTTTACAAGACTATTTGTTTAAGTCATCTTCAAATAACTTTTTCAATAAATACTCTACATGTTTGCTTTTTGTTATAGCACAAACCATGCTAAACAACTTGACCATAGCAAAAACGACTTTCCTGGAAATTCTATCAGAAGGCTTTCAACAATCTAATTTCTTTGTAACAAGGAGCAAATTTTTGTAAAAATGGTACATAAACACTTTAGAAGAGCGGGGCCTTTATGTTTAAGTCTAAACATACATTAAGAGCATAATTATCATGGAAAGAGACAGATAAAAGGAGGCAAGGTAGAGCCCTGGCTGCATTTTGCCCCGTTGGTTCTCAGGCTATGACATGGCAGTAGCTGGTGTGTGTGCGTGCTGCCCGCTCTGAGTCTGTGCTTTCCTTCTGTGCTGTAAGACGTGGGCTTCTCCTGAGAGGAGCTGCATTTCCTACCCCTCCCTAGCAATATCTGGAGTGTCAAACAATTTACTATCCTCCTTGACAGGAAGTAGTGTGTGACTGAAGCACGCCTCCCCTTTCTGTCATCTTTGCTTCTGTCTTCCAGGAATCCCAATCTCAAATACACTGCCTCCTGGTCAAGAAGTCATTGCAACTGCTTCTTCCGGTGGCTGTATTCATTTCCGGAGTTCTGATTCCTGTTGCTTAAATGTTCCCTTAGCGGCACTTTGGTTTGCCCTGCACACGTTCAGACAATTCACTTTCTCTTTCTTTACACTTTAGGAGAGTGATTTATGTTACTTGCCCTTTAAGAGCCTTAAATGACATTGCCTGGCAAGGACAGTGGGTGGTTTATGAGGAAAGGAACGAGAAACATAATAGCAGCTAACATTTTTTTTAATTATGTAATTTTAACTTAGATAAAATTTTCTGTAGATCTTGATACAGAAACCCATTTTACAGACAAGCAACATCAGATTTAGACAGAAACGTGTTTTGCCTATGGGCAAAGCAAGGATTTGAATCTAAGTGTGATTTGCTATCTCAGACCCCCATCCACTGTTTTAGTGTGGACCGGGGACACCCAAAGCACACAATCTTAGAGGATCAATTTCTCCACTTAATGAGTCCCTTTTTATCTCAAAGGTGGGGCCATTTCCCTTCCCTGTGTCCCATGATTAAAAAATAAGCTGAAAAGGTGAATGTTTTTTCTTCCTTGTCTTCATGTGGTGAATTAGAATAATTATGGTTAGTTAAGGGATGTGAATGAAATGTCTTTATCAACCACTAAGTTGAATGGAGTTTCTTCTTTTAAACCACAGACACAATGCCATCCTGACAGCCTGTGAGTGACAGAAAGAGAAGTGTTTTCCATGAAATGCAAATGCAGATGTTGCAAGATTTCTAAAGCATAAATAGTAGGATTAAAAAGCTGGGGCTGAGGAGGAGGTTCTACAGAGTGATGTCATCAGTGCCCTTTTATTCTTTTGTCTCCTCACAATGAAGTTATTTGGTACGTTCACATTTTTCATTTGACTTTAAAAGAGCAACAAAGAGAGAACCATGAGCACACAGGCAGGCTGTTGCTGCTGGTGATTAGGTGGCGGAGATGCTCATCTTCCAGGTTATTGTATCACTAAATGATATTGGATATAAGTCTAAGTGTAGATCTCCTCTTTTCACCATGGTCATTGTCTTCGCCTATATTTTCAATTCTTGCCTTTTTATCTTCATGAGCACACATATGAGTGTAAATACATGCACATTCAGGTAACATTTGTAAAAATGTTCTCTCCTGAATGCAGTGTGTTCTGGGACTAAGGCCTTCACTGAAGGCCAGTGGTGTTTGGCATTTGCCTGTTTGCCTGGAGACTGAATGTGGCTCAGCAACTCTAAAGCAGAGTCCTTCCTCACCATTGATAAACATTCCCGAGAGTCTGAGGATACATTCAAGTCCTGTATCATTTGTGAAGGCAGAAGCTTTGGGGCAAGTCTTACTGACATTTGCCTCACTCCCCACAGGCAGTGAAAATAAAAGGAACACAAGATGCAGTTTTAGATAAAAGCAACAACCCTTGACCCTGGGTGACAGCCCTTGACCCTGGCTAACAGCCCTTCACCCTGGGTGACATCCTCTCCCCTGGGTGACAGCCTCTCCTCTAAGTGACAGCCTCTACCCTGGGTGACATCACACTTTTAGACTTGCTGGCTCATTTTTATCCTTGTAACATCCTAAAAAAGGTGTAGATAAAAATACAATTACCATTTCAGAAGAGAGCTGCAGTTCAAAACAAAAAATCAAATAACTTCCAAAGGCTACAAAATGAAGTCCATGTGGTTCTCAGACCTTATGATTAGTGTGATCTTCCTTCCTAACACTAAAGGCCAGCCTGACTTTATTAAGTTTTTATCCCCAATTCACACAAAAGACATGAAAAACTACACCATAATTTGATATTGTTTCCAATGTGATCAGTCATTTGACCCTTGAGGAGACGAAGGCATCACCTTAGGATTAAAGTTATTGTATATATGGAGCCTTATAAATTCCTCACAGTTTTTTCATCTCATCATATACTAAAACGGAAATTCTGTTGAATGTTGGACCAGCCTGTTCAGTTGCTTTTAGGAGCAATAACTAATGTAGTCTCACCTTTATCAATTCTGCTTCTGTAACTGTCTCTTGTGAGATATTTCAATATTTCCTGACAAATGAACTTACGGCTTAAATTTTAAAAGTCTAACTTATATTTGGAGAGTACTGCTGAACGTTCTTAAATCAAATAAGCTTCCTCTTCCTGACTGATACTCATTGGCCGTGCAGAGATCACACGGGTGGGGTCAGTGTGCATTTACATAGACTCTCAGAACTGACCATTTCGGTCCAGTCTTTTGACTTCATCCTCTTTGAGCAGTCCTTCTTATATTTTCTGTATTATGTGATTAAAAACATGTTATTGTTTTAAAATTATGATGACATGTGCATAGAACATAATATGCAGTCTCCTGTTTTAATACAGGTAAGCATAAGGCAACGCTAGGCCTTAAGTGCATTTGCATTATTAAGGAAATGTCACTGTTACCTATCTACAGAACTATTTCATGTTCCTCAGCCAAACCCCTTTCCTGTCAAGGCATCGCTCTGTCTCCTTCCTCCACTCTGAACATTCTGCTTCCTGCTTCTATAAATTTGAGGTTGTGGCAATCCTGTCTCGGTGGAGCACTAGAATAGGGCTGGCTTATTTTATATAGTGTGTCTTTGAGGTTTATCATGTTGGTTATGTCAGAATATTTTTAATAAGCCATTAGCTCCAAATTCTACTGTCAATGAACGTATGGAGCAATTGACTGGCACATAGCCTACCTTCCATGAGCCACCTCCTTAATGGCTGACTATTATTTTCGTTAAAGCCAACAACTGCCTGGAGCTCCTTGGCAAGGTTTGGAGCTTATGAAACTCTTTCTACTCCATGCTAGAATGTTGACTGAATTTATTTGTGAAGGTCTTGTGCAGTCAACCACAGCTGCTACAAATTTATTAGTGCAGCAGTCTGTCATGTCCAAAAGACAGTTTTGCCATGGTTCTACCCAACTTCTGGCTCTTAAAGTCATTCTGACCCCTCTTTCTCAATGATCCTGGAGCCTTGTGGATGGGCTGTGATATAAATGTCATGTTTGTGACTTGTCTCTTTGTCATCTATTCTCTGCAATTTGATCAATGGTGTATTTTTGCATTAGCAACAATTCCTTACATAAGAAAATATGTCTGAGGTTGCCTGAGAGCTGTACAAATCTATAGGTAAAAGAGTAATGGTGTAATACTATGTCCATTTAAAAGAACAATAGTAAATTCACTTCAGGGCCCTAGGAAATCTCCAACAATAACTACTTGCTAGATTTGTACTACCAGACACATGTTTTCTCTTGACTATCAGGTTTTAAATCCAATCAAAAAAGTAGTTGGTTACAACCATAGCATTTGTGGCACTATTTCATCCCTGAGTGTATCTTGTTACATAGATCCGCATGGTGCACAGGTGGGTAAGAGAACAGATGAGGTCCCCTGCAAGTCTGTCCAGTAGCCTGCTTAGCAACTTCCAGTCCTGTGAAAGGTAAAAAGCAGGAAAGAAGCTCCCTGGTCATCATCAACTTGATTTTTCCATGTCTTCTGACCAGTATGTGTGATATCTTTGGCAATCGGCGTCTTACCATATAATTCCAGTGGTCACTCAAAAGGAATAATCCTATATGATTGGGATGATCTCAACGATACTGCTGACCAACAACTTGAGAAGGGGGTATTCCCCATCTAGCATTAGACTTTATAATTGGTAATTCAAAGCTTCTAGGATGAACATAATCTCCTATATAGGGTATTTTGAGTCACACACACACACACACACACACACACACACAGAGGTAGAGAGGGGGAGAGAGAGACAGAGAGACACAGAAAGACACACAGAGAGACAGAGAGACACACACAGAGAGAGACAGAGAGAGATTATAAAATAGTAGATTTTCATATAGCCTTCTCAAACATTCTTAGTTAGAGTATTAGTTATCCCTACCCCAGTCTTCTGCCTTGCCTTCCCATTCTTCTTCTCACGTGAAACTTCTCTCTCCATTATCACCAGTGTAGAATTTATTTTAAGGCTGAATGTCTAGATGTACCATAATTTGTTTCTGTATTCCGTTGCTGATTGGCACTGGGGTTGGCTAATTGTGTGCTTTCGAATAGGATCACTCCTATTAAAACCCATTTCACAGTTCTATCTGGAGCTCTACCCAGTGCTTTCAGAGTGTTTTGCTATTTACAGTGGCAGAGATTTCTAAATCAGAAGCAGACAGTGGACAGTAGGCATGTGAGTGAGGGACTTGTTGCTAGGAACGAGGGGAATCTCTGACTGCCTGGGGGATATCATTCCAAGTATACCAGGTATCAAGTAGCAGAATGTGTAAAAGAGCCCATTTTATAGGTTGTTATTTGGTTATTTGTTGAATTGGTGCCCCAGTCCCAATTCTTGGCACATCTGTTGTCTTCATCTGTCTGAGATCATTGAACTATCCTTTGTTCTGAGATCCTGGGCCACTCTGATTTGGGGAGAGTAAGTTGGCCTTTTTTCCCTTGAGAATGGTAGGGATAATATGTGATAATTGTATTAGCTTTAAATGTGATTGGCGATAGATGAAACTTGTGTGACACCTGATCATTCAGGCTACTGTCTATTGTAAATGCAATTCTTGAATCTAAAGGTAAATGCTAGGAACTGAATCTTGCAAATGTCTATTAAAGTCTGAAAGGAGAAAAGTAACGATGATAATGATAAGTGTTCACAAAGTACTTGAGATGAGGAAGCAAGCTTTTATAGCTGCTGCCTCATTTAACTTCATAACAACATAATGGAGGCATAGATAAAAATGCTACCACTATTCTAGGTAAGAAAACCTGGTAAAGCCGAAAGGGTGAACTAACCTCCAGACATCACACAACTGACACACAGTACCTGAGCAGGAAATAGAACCACTGGTCCGGCTGATGACTCTTCTTCACCATGTGGCCTTCCTCCCCCTGGTGGTTTTATAAATACCAAATATGATTTTCTTGCTCCTGAAAACATGTCTATGAAGACTCATATTAGCAGTCTAGGAAGAAGATTATCCTGCAGCAACAGATCAGGGGACTGCACTAATGCCAAGGATTCTATGGGAATCATCCACATTCACTAGCTTCTCTTCTTCTGCTGATGCTATTCCCCACTGTTCCTGAGTCTCGGTTACTCCACAAACATGCAATGCTAATCAGCTGACAACTCATTTCCAGTTTCCAACCAGTTCCCCACTTCTCTTCTGGTTGCCTTTTTCAAGGTGCTAGAGTTCAAGAACTTCTGGAGGATGATTCATGAAGGAGGGTTAGGTCTATGCTACCTTTTCTTTCTTTCTTTTTTTTTTATTTTTGGTTTGCTAAAGTAGTATGTGAAAGCAACAGAAAGGAACTTTGAAATAAAAGGTTTTATTTCAAATTTGAGTCTGCTAAACATGAAATGTACCTCAGCATCAGTGGACTTATTCTATCATCAGTTTTCTTCGGGGGTTTTTAAAAACCACAGTATCTAAGAACATACCTTCCCCTTAATTTTGGTCTCATATATTCCCAGGCTGTCCTTGAAGTCACTATCTAGCTATGGATGATCTTCCTGCCTCCACCTCTGAGTGCTTGTGTTATAGATGTTCATCACAATGCTTGCTTTATGAAAGACGAGGAAATGAACTCAGGGCATTTCAAGAAGGGCATGCCACTCAGGAAGGGTTTCAATAAGTACATCCTCTGCCCCTCCCTTAATTTGGATGACATCCCAATAAACATTCTTTCAACTTTATCTCTACACTTTAGAAATCTCACCAAAGCCCTTCTGTTATCCTAGGAAGCAGGATACTGAGCTTTGATTTGCAAAATTGATTCTACAAGGTAGCATGTTGTTATTCTATTTAGAGACTTGAGAGCATATTCAATGATTCAATTATATTTAATTTGTAATTAACTCCCTCCCAAGCAGCTAATGGTGCATAACTTGGTTGCTACTATTCTGGATGAGCAGAGAGTAGAACAAAATGGCCGCTTTTAGAGAAAGCCAGTCTTTGATAGAGTCCCTATGATTGTATCTGTATAGTTTGGGATGATTTGATTTCATAAAATAAAATGCTTTTCTAGGAACTGTTCTCTGAGCCACAGAGATGGTAGCTACTACCCTCATCTGTGCCAAGCCCTGTCTCTAGGGATAGAGATGAGTAGGCCATGGGCAGCAGGACCTGGTTATGTCAGTCATGTTTTCACTGTTGGAAATTTGGGATTCTGAACTGAGAGGAAACACAGGTGCTAATGCTGGTTTAATCATTTTGGGTGATAGTATTCGGACATAATGCCTGTGAGCTCGTGCCCTCCCACTCCCTGGAGCTGCCTTGATTTTTCAAAAAGTTTGCTTCCCAGTTCTAATTTTAGTTTTGTGAGATACTGCAGTGCTTCCAATGGCTGGTCTGTATTTCTTGATACCAAATTTACCCAGTTTAGAGCTGAAAGTGTAACCAAGTCTTTACAAAATCTGTTAACGCAAGTGATGATGGCTGCATCCACTTGGTAGAAATTAATCACAATATTTAATTGTGTGTGTGCGCACATGTCTGAGAGTTTGATTGAATGATTTAGTGTTTACCAGATGCTTATTATTTCCATCATCATTATCATCATGAACATTGTCATCATAGCTCCTGTTTGTGAAAAGCTTTCCATGACTCCGGTGCTGAAAGCATGTTGCATACAAAATATCATTTACTACACGATATCAACGGTGCTGTCAAATGCATAGCTCCCTTATCCCCATTGTCCTTTGGGGAGTTGGAGTTGACACCCTTTTGTGACCATGTCCCATCACACATTGTCAAAGTGATGTAGAAATTGTTCGAATCCAGAGAAACTGGACTCTCCTGCTCTGCATTACCACACACAAGCTCTTGTGGTCACAGAGGCATGGCAGTCCCACCGACTGTTTGCTTTATACTCAGGGTGGAATTGGGGTCAGGGAGTGTTGTGGGTCTTGGAATTTTCTGATTCCAATTTCTTCCTTCCTTCCTTCCTTCCTTCCTTCCTTCCTTCCTTCTTTCCTTTCTTTCTGTCTGTCTTTCTTTCTTTCTTTCTTTCTTCTTCTTCTTATTATTATTTTATTACTTATCTCATGAAGATTCTATCATGTCTGGGAATATGGCAGGTGAAACACAAGATTAGATGAGTTGTCTTAAGAAGGCCTCCTTGAGATTTAACAGCAAAACAAGACTGAATGACATGAGTCAGATAGCCATGCAAAATCAGGGGCAGTGTGCTGGAAGGGAAGCTACCATGCAAAACCATGGCTTTGAGAGTAAATGCAGACACGGTGGACGAAGAGCGGGTGTGGACAGAGACAAGTCAGGACACAGTGTGTGATGGAGCTTTTAATGTGTGCAGAGGATTAACCACTGAGAAATTCACACAGAAAGAAGAAATAAGATCTGGTTTATGAGAGATGAAGTTCTGCAGCAGTTAGTGAGAGAGCAGACAACAGATACCCAGCAGAGTAAACAGAAAACCCATGAAAAACGTATAGACTCCATCACTGTATTAAGCCCTTTACATACAAAATAGCACTTGATAGGTACATGCAGTGTGACAAAATGGACCATGGCTTTTGATGGTCTTTTGTTTGCATGGCAAGCACTGTACTGCCTGAGCCATCACTGTAACCCCATATTTACTGATTGGGTGGTAAAGTGGCAGAAGGGTAACAGGGGCTACTAGAAAACAATAGCTAAACAAGTCAGTGAAAGTAAATATATTTTAACAGTGTCAAGGAGGCACATATTATAAAGTAATAGTAAACCAAGCAGTATCTTTAAAAATATGTTAAAATTCAATTGTTCCTATGAGACACATGGGGCTGGCATTGCTCTAACACTGGATGGCACAGTAACAGCAAAAAGGAGGGAAACGATAAGAATCTCTTCATATTTATGAAAAAGTACATGGTAGGATTAAACATCTAATTCTTATAAAAGCCTATATCAAAGTAGGTCTGCAAATAAACATCAGTAATAAACAGAATCCATTTAAAAAACAACCGTGGTAGTGAACTGAGACGTTGGAGGTCTTGTCTTACCCCAGACTTACATGAGCATTAAGTAGGAACTATCCTCACCATAGCTCAGTAGCTATGGTGTAAGGAGAGCTGGAGAGAAAAAAATGGGGTGGATTATGGAGAGATAATAAAGCAGTATAGCACAGCATGTAGTTATATAACTTTAAGCAATCAATTTAGCAAGCTTAAAAAGTTAATGTAGGAAGCACCTGACCTTCTAGGTATCAGCCCCTCAATTCACAAAGCCTGCTAAGGTACTCACTAAAATCAGCCTGATAGCATGTAGGGTGTACGCCAATAATTTGTATTTTCTAGAACCACAGAACAAAATAAACAGAACTGAATAATTATATACAGTAGCCCTGGAGAGTCTCACGGAAACGTGGGCCTGAGTGTCACTAGAGAGATGCAAATTGGAAGGCAGGAAAGATACCCAATGTTACTGTAACCACAAAGAAATTCTGTTTCCTGCTCATTGGAGTGGCTTAACTGTACAGAAAAAAATGTGGTTCAAAGGAGAAACCAGAGGCTTAGCACATTGCTGGTGGGGATGTAAATGATATATGTGCTTTAGAAACTAGTTTGGAAAGATGTGTTTGAAGGAAAGTTATTATGTAACCCTGTGATTCCACATATAGTCACTGAAAATCTTCTAAGGAAATGAAACTATATTCAAAGTATGTGTTGTCTTCGTAGCAATGTTATTCATGATGACCTGAAGCTGTATAGAGTTAATCCAAACCATTTATGCAAGTATTTGGACCCAGAAACACTACAAGATTTGGAACATGGGAACTAAAATTACCCCACACATAGAGGTATTCTACACAGAGGGAAGGATTCTTCACATAAGATGCTATATTATTCATTTGATTTATTATGATATTAAAAATGATTATTGTGGGGTATGGAATAGTGCTTAATTGCAAAGGGTATGGCTTAACATTGTGTATGACAGAGGTATTCTAACCCTAAGGTGTGATAGCTATTTACTGTGTAGACTTACTGGCTTTATCAAACTGCAGATTCTGTGTGTGAGGTAAACAGCATGTACATGTGAATCCTCTTTAAGAAACCATTGCCTTATACACAAAATGGTTCAAATGTAAGACTTGGTAGAGGTATCTGAAAAATCACCAGGATTAGTGTGTTGGGTGAATGGAGTCTTCTAAACTCTTGTGCGATTAGAATCAAACTTATGAATATATCAAATAGCTTACAACTGCATACATTTTAAGTGAGTAAATTGGAAAATAAGTAAATTAGAACTCACAACCACATGTGTGAACTAACAAAGAGAAATGCATTAACATGCAAAGTCTTTATTGTTGTTGTTTTATAACAAAGCACTGTCAACTGAGGAAAAGGCAGCCATTGTTATAGACGGTATGTATGCCTGACAAGGAGCAGTAGCTAGAAGATTTAATGTATTTTTAAAAGTCAGTCAAAAGACAGGGGAACCTCACAGTAAATGAGTCAGTGCATTTGAATGATCCCTTAACATTTTCGGGGACTTCCATATGCCTACTAAGCATATCAGTTTTCCTGTAGTTAATTATTATTAAAATGTTAACTAAGAACAATGTGATACCATTCCAGGATGTGCTAACATGAGGAAAGACCAATAACGTCAAGTGTTGGCAGGCATGTGAGGCCAGAGCTGTCTGTATTGCTGCAGGATGAAAATGCATGCCATCACGATAGGAAGCTGTTGGCGATCGTTAATGAAGAAGGCCGCTTATAAACTCAGGTGTTGTAGATGTGTGTCCAGGAACGCCCAAGTCTTCACAGTCTCATCATGTTTAATAGTCTTCAAGCAGAAGACAATCTGAACAGTCTCCAACAGCACAAAGTATCAATAAAGCACCGTGTTCATATGATAAAATGTTTATATAGCATCAAAATGAACCAACTCTATTTATAACAGTGAGGATGAGTATGACAAACAGTAAGAGAATAGAAAATTACCAACTGTATGAGTCCACTCATTTGGAGCGCAAACTGCGTAAGACTAATTCATGGAAATAGGGTAGGCTGGTAGTTATTTTGGCAACAAGCAGGGACATTGTTAGACTGAGATGAGATATGGTATAGAATTGGAAGGTGTTGGTATCATTGTCTGTGTTGTTACACCCAGTAACTTTTCTTTTTTGTTTTGAGGTGGATTAGAACAGTGTACAACTTAGGAGCAAAATTAGGAAGCTTTGCAGTCATACAAAGGGATATTCACATGGGATTTTGTAAAATTCTTGTGAAGAAATGGGCTGGTCTGAGAGGTATTTAGGAGTGAGTCTACACATGATCTAGAGACTGATTCTTTGTAGGAATTTTATTGATCATACACTGTGTTTTCTCCTCCCAGAAGATATTTAGAATATGACTTGATTCTGGGACATGGTCACCACTGATGTAACCAGTTAATATATAGTCAGAGTACAGCAGGTTGGATCCTTAGTGCAGAAACCACAGCTCTCACAGGAAGAGCAGCACTGGTATGTTTCAGAGCTTAACTATAAGTGGCCAGGGCTTGAAAATGCAAATCCAAGTTGCCCTGAATACTGTGCTCCACCGTTCCTGTTCCACAGTAATTGGACAAAGAAAGCCCAAATCAAGATACGTCTCAAGTACATTGCTAAGAACACTGTAGAGAGTTACAACAAAGAAAGAGAGTCTGTTATAAGCTACAGCCTTTGGAAATTTCAGAATGGGGGAAGCTGGGGGTTTGTTGTACATTCCAAAAGTGTTGTGCATAAATGACTAAGGGACTAAATTAGCCCAAGATAGTTTGGTAATAGACCAGCAGCACCAAGAACTCTCCACCCTTCATAGGGGGAAAGACAGAGACTCAACACATGTGGGAAAATGCCCCATGATAGGGGAGAGAATGAATGGATCACCTCAAGTCCAGAAAAGCTGGTCACTGCCACAGACAGACGGACAGAAGATATGTGAGGAATAATTCCACCAGAGGTCTCAGAGGAAGAAAAATCTTGGAAGGATGATGTACTAATCCAAACTGACCAAAGGAAGCTATACATAGATCATCAAACTAGAATTCCAAACATTAGTTAAACCCAGATGATATTTTTTGAGCTCAAGGTTAAATGTAACGCATCAAGAATCGAGCATTTTGAGAGAGCAGTTTGTTCTTTGTTCTGCTTTCAGCCAGGAATTCCCCCTAAATCTCCTTGACAAATGAGGAAGGCATCTTAAAACATTTCAGAGAAGAGCATACAATCTCCTTGAATTATTGGAAGAGCAATAGCAGGAAAGGCAGGCTGGTGTGAGCAGTTAACATGTCCCTTCTTGTTTTTTCAACTTGTGGGGCACAGCTGCAAGTGTAGCCCTGGAGACACAGCCTCCTTATTTTATTATGCTTTGGGAGAACAGAACAGGGAGTCAGGGTTACTACAAATTAGCTCCACTTCACTCCCTGCTGATCTGAGCACTAAATATCCACTGGGGTCCCCATTCTTTCCTTTTCTGGGCAATGTGAGGTGGACCTTCCTCAGAGCATCACCTTTGTGAAGGGCAGAGAGGTCTGAGTGGTCTGTCCTCTTCCTGTTTGCAGTAAGTGTGGGCTCAGAGCCCTCTTCTCTGCAGACCGCACTGGGCAACATGCGTGTGTAACAAGCAAACTTTCTCATTGTTTTCCTTGACAGCTAGTAGGGAAAGTCCCACCAGTCCATCACTTTTATAGCTGCATTGGCTCTAGGAAAAAATAAAGTTTAATCAAGCACCTTAAATTGTCAATATAATTAGGCAAAAATGAATTAATTTTTGTCAACTATTATACTAAGTTCTACTTGTGGGTCTAGGATTTAAATATCAGAAATTTACATGTAAATGTAGTCATTAGTACACCAATCTATTGAACATCTACTTTATGGATAATTTTCCTTTTTGGCTGAAACATTGATTTTCTTTTTCAAAATGTCTTTTTCAAGTTAATTTTCATCTATACATTTTGTCTTATACATTTCAATACGTTTCATAAACAGTACACTCTAACAGTTCCAAGGTGAAGGGGAGTAAGGGACAATGTACTATTACTGCAGATGCTGTGTTAACTACAGTGGTCCCCAAGCCAGACCTCAGCGTGACAAATAAGATGGCTCCAGGCTGAAGATTTGATTATCTATTGTTTTCATCTGAATATCAGAGGTCGTATTTTATAATTACGTGTTTGATAAAGCACTAACTGAATAGTTTTGTAGCTGAAATGCAGCCTCAGAAACTCTAAAACATAACCAGACAGAAAGACCTGTTGTAATATACATGTTTTGTGTATTCTTCTAAATGCTTATTGAATTTTTAGCCCAGGATGAATTCATTTAAGAAAGAAACAAATAGTATGATTTTTAATTACTATTAATATTTTTATTGAATAGTTTATGTATTTACATTTCAAATGTTATCCCCTTTTCCGGTTCCCTCTTCTCCCACCCCCTCCCTGTTTTTATGAGGATGCTCCCCCTCCAATCTCCTCCCTCCCACCTCAATACCCTGGCATTCTTCTGTACCGGGGAAAGCAGAAGATTTGAAAGCCCTTCACAAAACCAAGGGCTTCTCCTATTGATGCCAGACAGTGCCATCCTCTGCTACATATGTGGCTGGAGCCATGGGTATCTTCATGTGTACTTTTGGGTTGGCGGTTTAGTCCCTGTGAGCTCGAGTGGGGGGGTGTCTGGTTTGGTTGATATTGTTGTTCTTCCTATGGGGTTGCAAACCCCTCCAGCTCCTTCAGTCCTTTCTCTAGCTCTTCCATTAGGATCCCTGTGCTCAGTCTGATGGTTAGTTGCAAGTATCTTAATCTGTATCAGTATGGCTCTGGCAGAGTCTCTCAGGAGACATCCATATCAGGCTCCTGTCAATTTTTATTAACATTTTTAGTTTGAATTATTATATTTACTTGTATAATATACCATGGGATATACATTATGTCAGAAGTGCATTATTTTACATATTTAAATTTGATCTTGTAGAAAGACTATTACTTTTGTTTCTATGAATGTGGATATGTATCCTAGAGGACTAGAAAATGAAGTCACTTGCTTTGTTATTTTGTGAGTCCTTACTTTTGTACTTTTAGGGCTTGGATAAGGACAAATTGATGTCCCTCTCTTTGCCTGTTTAACTGTGGAACCATAGTCCGAAGAAACTAGAGTTTCCCTAGGGATCTGATGCTGGGAGAAGAGGAGAACAAGGCCCAGTGCCAGGCAATAGAGGAATTTGTTTCCTGGAAAGAGACCTAACACAGTCCTGACAGTTTGCCACATGACCTTGTAGGAGGAACTGGAACTCAGACAAGGAATTGTCAATGATAAATGGCTGCACCTTGTAGGGACTTCTTGACTGTTCACATCTGTGGCCCCATGCTTTTGTTAGTACCTTGAAGGCTTGGGGAGGGGGCATTGGATGTCTTTGTTACTCATCTCAACATGGTGACATTGAATAAACCTCCTTTTTTTGATTTTCCCTAATAATTTATTTATTTTTATTTAATTTTACTTTACTTTTACATTGAAGGTTTTATTCCCCTCCTGGTCACCCCTCCTACTGTTCCATATTGCATACCTCCTCCACACCCTCCCTGTCTCCATGAGTATGTCCCCACCAGACCTCTAAACTCCCTGAGGCCTCCAGTCTCTTGAGGGTAAGGGGCATCTTCTCTGACTAAACCCAGAGAGTCCTCTAGTATATATGTGTTGGAAACCTCATATCAGCTGGTGTATGCTGCCTGGTTGGTGATCTAGTGTCTGAGAGATCTCAGGGGTCCGGGTTAATTGAGAATACTGGTCCTCTTAAAGGCTCGCCCTCCTGCTCAGCTTCCTCCAGCTTTTTCCTAATTCAACCACAGGGTTCAGCAGCTTCTGTTGAATTCGCATCAGAGAAATCTCAAATGGCTGAGAAGCACCTAAAGAAATGTTCAAAATCTTTAGTGATCAGAGAAGTGCAAATCAAAATGACCCTAAGATTCCACCTCACACCAGTCAGAACGACTAAGATCAAACTCAGATGACAACACATATTGGTGAGAACGTAGAAAAAGAGAAACACCCCTCCATTGTTGGTGGGATTGTAAAATGGTACAACCACTCTAAAAATCAATTTGGAGGTTCTTCAGAAAATTGGAAATAGATCTACCTAAAGACCCAGCAATGCCAGTCTTGGGCATATACCCAAAAGACTCCCCACCACGCCACAGAGGCCTGTGTTCTAGTATGTTCATAGCTACCTTATTTGTGATAACCAGAAGCTGGAAACAATCCAGATGTCACATGACAGAAGAATGAATATAGAAAATGTGGTTTATTTACACAAGGAAATACTACTCGGCCATTAAGAATCCTGAGTTTCTAGGCAAATGGATGGAACTAGAAAATATCCTGAGTAAAGTGACTCAGACCCAAAAGGACACACACAGAATGTACTCACTAATGTGTGGGTATTAGCCAACAAACAACAAACAAACAAACAAAGTACAGAGTACCCAAGATACAGTCCACAGAATTCAAAAAGGTCAACAAGCCGAAGGGCCCAAATGAGGATGCCCAAGTTTCACTTGGGATGAAGAAGAAAGTAACCACAAGGGGGGGACAGTGGGAGGCACCGGGAGGGAAAGGGGCTGGGGTTGGGGGAGAGGGGAACATGATCTGGCATTGGTGGGAGAAAAGGACTGAAGCCCCGAGGCCCAGCAGAAAGAACAGAAACAGGCCACTTCAGGAGGTAGGAGGTTAGGAAGACCCTCCAGAATAATTTGTTTCTTTAATCAGTTTATTGAGGACCAGTGAGCTCACCTGGCTGGCCAGGTTGGCACGGGTGGTACTCTGATGTTAACACTCTCTGCCACCCTCCCAGGATTACATACTTCTGAGAGAAGAAGAAATTACATAATTGCAACAGAGCAGGGGAATGGGGACTTTGCACATTAAAATTTTCCCTCACTTTAACTATTTATTTTGAGGTAAAATACCCTCACTTTATATATTTCTCAAGCTAGCCCACACTTTATAACATGGCAGGTAAGTAAGTAACCAGGTACCTGGGTTTTTAAAAACTTTCTTACCAAAAACCAGAAACACAGATGTGTTCCCAGTGTGAGGCTGAATTCTTAATGTTGGATGTATTGCTTTGCCATACACAATGTTTATTAATTTCTTTAGTGATGATCTCTTAAGTTCTGAGGCAGTTGACTGCTCAGAAATAAGGTGGTGAAGTTTAGCCTTCAGCACCATTTGAGTTCTCAAAACCTATCCCCTCCAACTTCTTCCTATTTTCACCGGGCTTTAGTTTCCTTGTATGTTAAAGACAGAAAAACCTAATAAACACTAGAGTTTATTCTTGTTAAAAAGGCATCTGGTGAGCATATGAAAATCATTTAAACATTGAGCAAAGCCTTATTGCTTGGTCTTATTAACTCTGCCGTTCCTGTGTTGACTTCCGTGTTTGTGACAAAAGATACGGAAGAATGCAGTTGAAACGAGATGTGCAAATACTACGGAGATGACTCTGGGGTGCACACCAGCCAATCAGTGTGGGGAGATGGGTTCAGATCCACAGAGCCCACAGAAAGGTGGATGTGGCAATGCATGTCTACAGGCTCAGGGCCTCTAACGGGCTGGAAGGCAGACACAAGAATCTCTGAAACCCCCAGACCAGCCAGAAGGAGTCCACAGCTATGAGCAGTAAGACATCTATCTCAAAGCAGAAGGTAGAGACCAACATCCATGGCTGTCCACTGACCTCCACACCCACCATGTGACATATACATGCCCCCAGTCACTCATTCACACACACAAAGATTTTTACAATTACATATATGCATTAAGATTATAGTATTCAAAGTTTATACTTGAAGAATGGTTGGCTGCAACGAGTATACCGTTTTCCTTGTCTACTACTATGCTACTTCTCATTGTTAATAAGTTGTTGATATAAAAGTTAAAATTTCTTATGAAGAACTTGCAGATAGAAACCATCACACATCTAAATTAACCACACCCAAAGTCTATACATCTTGATTAAATCCTGTACAGTTAGAACAGCCATTCTGAAGCTATGGAGTTTCACATTGGCTTCTACACTTTCACTATCAAATTCATTTTTATACACGTATACACCACAAAGCCTTGGAAAATCCACAACAGAGTTCAAACTAGAAGAACAGTTGACTTTATTATCTCTTTCTTGACTCATTTATGAACTGTACCTAGTCTGTCCTCATCCCCTAATATATACCTTTCTTGCTGTCCTTATTGCACGCACACTATACATACATGCGCCTTTATTTACATGTCTTTATATTATGGTAAACAGACTGTTGGAGGTATTACAATGCCAACCTTAGATCATTCTACAGAAGCTGAGTAATAAAGACAGCTTGATACAGGCATAAAAATAGAAGACAAATCAATTGAATAGATTAAAGAACATAAAAATGAAATTATACTATGTCCATTTAAGGCAAAAGAATGTATTAGAAAAAAAATTCTGTAAACTGGATATCTGTCTGCAGAAAAAAATTAAGTTTACATCCTCTGCCTTCTGTAAAAAATAAATCCAAAATAGACCAAAGACCTTAACTTAAAACCAGACAACACGGGAACATCTACAAGAAACAGGGGACACTCTTCAAGTTGGTGGGCAAGAGCTTTCTGAATAGAACCTCAGTAGCACAGGAGCCCAATCCCAGAATCCACAGAGGGATGCACGGAAATAAATGTTTGTGAGCAGAAAATGAAATCACCATCAGAGCAAACAGCTCAGAGCATGAGAGGTCTTCCTCAGCTAAACTTCAGGCAAGGGCCTAATATCCACAGTTACAAAGAATAGCAGAAATTAAGTGCCAAGGAAACAAACTTTTCTGATAAGAGTGAATTACGAATGTGAGATTGCAGAGAAAGCTGACAATAGCATTTTTAGCTTTTATGAGCATTGTTACTGGTTTAAAGTGAGGTCTTTGTGGTGCTTGAAACTCAGCTTCCAGAGTTACTAAATGAGAGTATTACTGGAGAAAGGGAGAGTGGGGTACCACCTAGACAATATAGTCTGTAAACAAGCAGGTCATACGTTGCCCAGATTTCAGGAATGGGGCTGAGTGCTGAGTGTGGCCGGGAAAGAGCAGAGATTGTTAGCATCACAGAGATGTCTGTCAGGTCCCCGTGCGGCACGTTTAGTGATCACAGGGAGAACAAACACTGCCCTTTCCAATGTAGTGAAGAAAACTAAGAACGGAAGTGGTATTTCTAAGAGAAATGCTCTACAGAGGACGAGGAACTAATACCCCATCTATAGTTGGTCCCATCAAGGATTTCTGCCTCTCTAGTTAGAGCGATGGGTGAATAAAAATTAATTAGAAGCTGGAATCTGATTTTAAGACGGGATGTCAGACACATATATCAAGTTGTTAGGTTAGCTGTAAAGCATAACCTGGGATTTATATATTTAGAAGTTATAATAAATCTGTCTGTCATGAAAATCAGATTACCCAGTGTTGCATGCTAATGACTTTGCTCTTGTGGAACTGCACTCTCCTGACAACTGCCCGCTGGCTCTGCCACATGCTCAGTTGCTGCTTGCGTCACCCCGCTTAGCCAGTGCCCACTGTTAATGCAAGATTCTGGAACTTTTTAAAGAGACACTTTCCCCTACCTGGTGATGCTGACCTCCTTGACCAATAAGGACTCCCTTTCCTAAAGATTAATCACTATAGAAGTATTTCAAATGTATTTTGGGGGTGCCTTCTACATACTGGGCTGTCTAAAAAGTGCTCAGAACCTAATAGCAATGGTGGCTGTCCCAAAGGATGGCAACAGAGCGATGGGGCTCCACTTCACCTGAGGACAGTAGAGTACAGGACATAGGTAGACTGATAGGCAGCCAAGGAAGCTTCCTGTATATTCAGGCCACTGTCCTTGCCTTCTTTATTTTTGTCATTTTCGCCAGGGTTCTATTCCCCTTCCTCGCCCTCCCCCCTCCATGTCCCCCTCATATACACTCTTCTTCCTTTACATTAGTTGGGACGGTGGCTTAATGAATAGCTCATGTTGGTCTGGAACTAAAGATCCTGGTGCCTCAGACTCCTGTACTGGGGTTACATGTATGTGCCACATGTGTAGGAGGCAGTATTTTTGAGCGGTGTGTTGAGATCTGGCCTGATGACAGGAGGTGAGATGGGATGAGCAGAGATGAGAGAGGAAGGAAACTTTAGACTCTGGACAGATGAGAGACTGATGGATGGGGGTCATACTGTGGGTTGCACAAGATGTCTGCTGCAGCATCTATTACACAGTGACTACCCACGCTCCTTATTTGTGACTTAGAGAATCTAAACAGTGGTGTCAATTAACTTTTGTTACTATGGTCCTTATCTTTTACTTTCCCAGCTTTTCCACACTCCAGGGAAGATCTACTTCCCAGGATGATCGGTATCTGTGTCTACCCTGGCACACTGACCTGTAGCCTGTTCCTAAATTGTCCATATTACATAGACTCAGCCAGGCACAACTTGCATACTCTGGGAGATTCTTTTGATTTGCCCCAGGAGGCAATCACCTCGGCTTCCACCTCTTTGTCCTTAGGTGAGATGATGCAGATGTGGGATAGTGATCCACCAACCAAAGGACCCTCTTAGAATCCATCTGGAGAATGCACATGCTCAGCCTCATTCATCCTGTCTGAAAGTCTGCTTAGGATTTACATGTTTGTCTTTTTGATTTTCCTATCCGAAATATGTGGATCTGTATTATGTTCTTTGTATTTGCTGAATAAATTGATTTTGATTGAAGAAAGAAAGAAATAATCAAAAGTACCAATTCAAATATTTACAAAGGCAGAGTTGGAGGGTGTAGAGGGGTCTAGGAGGAGAGGAGAGGTATTGATAGTGTAGTCATAGTTTTCCAGCTCAAACCATGATGTTATGACCTATTACTCCTGTAGTCTTAGATCACTGAACCTCTCAGATCCCCAGTGGTGTTTTACTCTATGGGGTTTTATCTCAAGTTGATACAAAGTTCCCAGTACATGGTCTGTCCTTTCAACACCCAGCTCCTTGTCCCTGTGATACATGTCCTGAGAAAACTTCCCTTTTCTTTTCCTCTGGTCTTGAGAGGCACAGCCCGGGTTTTTCTCACGGCCACTCACAGCTGTACCTGCCACTGTAAGAGCTCACTTTATTTTGGACTAGTACTATCTGCTGATCGAGTCTTCACAAATTAAAATTTTAAAGACCTCCCCTCTCTGCCTAGCTTAGGTCTACTTCCCGTGTGGATGATGCGGATGAAGCAGATTATGAGTTGGTCTGACATGAGAGGAACATCTGATGCTTCAAGCTCAGGTTTTTTCTATGGCCACATAATCTAAGTTATAGTTGACTTTTCTCCTCTGTGAGCTAATTACATCAGTTGCTGACACAGAGGAGATTAGTGAACGGCTACATGCAAAGTCACATGAAATGCTCAGCATACAGCAAGTATTCAGCAGGTGACAGCTATCATTGGTCACTGTGTAATTGCTTCCAAAGTTAAAGTCATATTTCCATCAATGTTTGCTTATCTCCTCGTCTGACTTCAAATGTGAAAGTAGGAAGATTGTGTCTTTAACTGTTTCTTTGTAGAGATATCTCTTGCAGTAAATTGTTTACTCATTTCACAAATGAGTAAACAAAAGCATAAAGTACTATTTATTAGCAAAATGTGTGAAAATCTTCATGTATTTGTGCAGAGTGGGAAATTACTCTACCACTGTTCCTCAGCTGTCTCCACTTAATGCTGTGTTTATATTAAAGAATTTGTCATGAGCTGTTTCTAAGGTTAAAATGCTAGGACAAGAGTTGCAGAGATAGACAAGTTGATAGTGTTCTTGCTTTGTAAGAATGAAGACCTAAGCTTCATCCTCAGACACAATGCTAAAAAAAGAGAAAGAGGCAAGCAGGTGTGGTGCACACATGTAATCCAAGCACTGATGATGAACACAGGTGGATTCCTGGGGCTGGGTGCTGAGGCAGCCTAGCCTACTCAGTGAGAAAGTCAAGCCAGTGAGGAACTATCTCCTAAAAGATGAGGAGTGCTCCAGAAATGACACCCAAGGTTGTCCCCTGGCCCCCTTATGTCCTCCCACACAGGTGCAAGTGCACCTGCGCATATGTGTCCCCTCTTCTTATTGCAACTGCAGTGTGGGCTTGCTCATCCCCTCCCCCATCCCCCTCTTTTAGTGAGTGCTCCCTCTTTTAGTTTTCAGTTTGGCACACAGAATACTCTCAAAGACCAAAGGATTCTCCTTGGGAGCAAAGGACTTTGGTAACACAATCTTTTTTTTTTTTTCTACAAAGCATTATAATGTCTTTGTTGTTTCCTGGACATTCTTGTTTTTCCTAGCTCATCTTTAATGTTTTCCACTTGTGATCAAGACCCACCAACACACAACATTTGTCTGTAGTCTTATGAAAAATAGCACCACAATTAAGAAGAAAGATGTAATCAACATTTGACCTCATGTCCAGCTGCCTAAGTGAGTTGCATGATGAAGCCAAATTAAAATCCCACACTGACAGGGCCAGTCATGATATAGGAGGTTATGGAATTGGAGTCAGAGCTTCCAGTGTTTTCTGTCAAATCTCTCAATTTGCAAATGTTGAAAAAAATTAAACCACTAAATTAATCATTGTTTGATGTTCCAAATGGAGCAGAGCAATGAGTCTGTGGTGGCTAGGGGGCCCAAGTTCAGTCTCTGCTGCAATGATCTAGACACACGATGGGAGGTTGGAGACATTCTGAATGAAGGTAAGATTATGGTTAGGGAGGCCTCATGTCCCTAAATCACTTGAATATCCTTTCAATAAAATAAAACTGTGACATTCTCTTCTGAGTCCCACAAACCTCTGAGGGGTTCTTTAAGATACTCAGTATTCCAGGCTTAAGCAGTTTGGTGAGCTCTCCCTCTTTTGTTTTTCCATTTGGCACACACTGCTCATGCCTTTAAAAAATTAAAGTGACATGCATAGAGAAAAAGTTGCTGGACCCTGAAAGTTGGCTAATATCAATTACATTCTTGTATCTAGCAGCCCATGCCTGAGTAACACAACTTGTTGGTTGTAAGTGCCCCTGCCAAATAAAGAACAAAGAGCTGCTTTGCTTTACTTGGTATTGACAGCATTATTTTACCTGCTTTTACCCTATTCAAGGAGGTAATAAAGAGCTGGCTTCCAGGGATGATGATAAACAGTGACTCAGCATCGTGTTCTTAGAGCTGCCTGCTTCAGCCTCTGTGATTTAAATTGCTAGTCATTATAGCCATGCATTAACTGGAACTGCAGCAAAATGATACAAAAGAAGAGGGCCAGAGGGACATGTTCTGAGACAGGGAACAATATGCATAAGAAAGGAACATAAAGACCATCCCAAGGCTTGACTATGCATGAATTCTTTGCAGTGCTCCTGGGGTGGTCTTGTGTTCTTGCTCACATAGAGTTTTTAAATTTATTTTTTATTTATTTTGTGCATGTTAGACCATAATCATAGATTATAATCTGGCTTTAAAAGTATGTTTTATTTTTTAATAGAAGTAAAAAATATCAAAGTATATTGCAGGCAGTTTTCTTCTTCCTCTTTAAAACCAGATGCAAAAGTGTGTGAGAGAAGTTGGGTTGTGGGGAATGAATAAAGTTATTGTCCACTCACTTGTATCTTACCACTGTCATTTTTACTAAAGTACATACTTTATTACATAGAACCCCATAGGCAAAGGAGCCTGTCAGTCTTCATTACTTGATTAAGACTCAAAGTTAGCATAGCCCATGCATATTCAAATAGCAGATGTTGTCTTTTGATCTAAGAGCATATACACAATCCATCTTGATCTTTTGGTCTTGGGAGCCTCTTATAAAAGCATGGCCTCTGGCCACTTGTTCAAGACCTTCAGAGAGAAAGGATGGGGAGGGCCTTGTTTTAGATTTTCAAATAAGACTTAACATTTCTTCTATGCAGGATATAATGACACAGTCACTTCTCCTAGAAGCCTTTGTTCTCATTTAGAAGACTTTATATTGCAATTAGAAAAACTGGACCCTTTGTGTATAAATTAGAATTGGAAAAGTCTGATTATTCCCTTCGATGACAAGATGGCAACTGACTACGCATTGTGCAATTCATGTACAGTGTGTGTGTGTGTGTGAGAGAGAATGTGTATGTGTGTGTGTGTGTGTGTGAGAGAGAGAGAGAGAATGTGTGTGTGTGAGTGTGTGTGTGTGTGTGAGAGAGAGAATGTGTGTGTGTGGGTGTCTGTGTGTGTGCAAAGAAAACGAGATAGTGCCTCTTTGTTGAAACTTTTCTGCCTTGGGCGTGGTGATTGCTTTCAATATTAGGTAGAATGTCTTTAGATGGAGTTATGGAAATCTACCTCAATTTTTTCGTGCTAAGTGGTTAACTGTAGATGCAAAAAAGGCCATAAAAGAATTCACTGCAAAAACGAGGCCTCTTCCATAGTTTCTTACTGTGCCCTTCAGGTATTATTTCTTTTATACACTTACCCATTGGCTCACATCTGACCACTGTGGTGCCCAGTATCCTTATATTGCAGTGTCTAAGGCAGAAATGAGAAAGAACACCAATCCTTCAGCATATCCTTTATTTTCTTAAGGGAAAATGGAACTTCCCCAGAAGACCTTTAACAATTATTCTTACAGTTGATTGGCCAGCATATCAAGCCCAAAAGTAATTCTATCAATGGGGCATAAAGTGATCATTTTCATACTATTACAGCAAAATTGTAAATCTAAGGAGGGGGAGGGCCTGCTTTCTTTTTTTTGGGTAAGGCTGTGAACATTCAGTATCTGGTCAAATCCTATGAAGAAGGGGAGGAAAAAACAACAATCGGCAGGAATGTCACACTCCTGTTCAATTATCCCATCAGCTGTCTACCTCAGAGGTCTGGAACACATAGAGAGGTGTTACCCCAAGGTTTCAGAGCTGGATAGTACCAGGTCATTGATCCATGCTCCTATACTGAGTCTCGGCAGATATGGACGGAGCACAAGGGAAATTACTAACAGCAGAAAGATTACCTCACTTGAACACTCACAGAAGAAGAGCAGCACGGTTTATTTGAGAATACAGAGTTTTAAGGAAGAAAATCCAAATTCTCATAATCCTACTTTCCAGTCATCACTACTAATAACATTCTGGAGAATGTCATAGTTTTCTCTATCTCTTATGCACACTTCATTTAAACATCCGATAATATTTATTAGCTACATTTTACACAGAGTAATATCCCAAATATATAAGCACATTCAGAGACATAATATAAATTGGATTCATATGCTATTTTACCTCTTACTGCTTCACTTTCTATCACACATATTTCAGGGTAATTTCCCATAAACTATAATTCTTTAGGGACATCATTTTTAATGATTGTATAGCTATCCATTTTATAGATAACCAAGAACATTAAATAAGACTTGTATTAGCTTGTCCTCTTTATAGGAAGTAATGTAGTAAATGAGTATTAATGTATGCTAACTCTTTGGATATGCTTTTATCCTTCTTTTGGGATATGGATTTTGGACAAAAAAAAATGGGCCTTTTGGTTGACCTTTCTCATGATGATGTGTAAGTGTTTGGCTTTCTTCATAGCTCTTGCCTGGTAACATAAATATGTATGTATGTGTATAAATATATATATATACATATATATATATGTATATATATATATATATATATATATATATATATATATATATATATATATATATATATATATATATATATATTTCATTTGGAGTTGTTGTGGAAGTCCTAGAGTTAGGCATTGTGTATCAGAGACAAATTATTGCTGTAACTCATTTAAATTTCTTCAAGGGGATTGCTGAGGGTTTATTATGCATTGTAAATTAACTTTTAGGGATAAAACAAAACTGTGCACGCACTTACTATGATAAAGAAAGAATTCATAGCAACTTGTACAAAGTTATGTTTAATTTCATGGCTTTCTGAAGAATGGAACAAAAATCTCTATGAGTACATTGTTTTAATTCATAAAAATGACTTGGTATATCAATGGCTAATTCTCAAGTCTCCTGTAGCAAAGATCAAAAGAATTGTGGGTTAAATGATAGAATATTGGCTGGTGGGATTTATCACCTCAGCTTGTGGTTCTTCTGAGGGATGCTCATAGCCCTAAGATTAAGACGATACCCAGCAATTTGATGCTGCCAACCTTGTGTGGCCAAGGAAGAATAAATGCTCTGATGGTGAGCCTGGTGGGCAGTACCTATAGACCACCTTGTCGATGTTAAAACATCACTTCTGCACTGTTTTCCATTATCTGCTCCCAATATAAGTACCTGACTCACTGACTCTTTTACTTTTAGGCCCAAATCTACCCACTCATACAAGAAATGTTGCTTTCTTTTGAAACAGAGTACCATGTATCCTAGGCTGGGCTCAAACTTACTATAGAGCCAGTGTTGCCCTGAACTCCTGCTTTTTCTGGTTTTACCTCCCAAGTGCTAGAATTACAGGCAAGAACCACCATGTCCTACATTTTAATGCAATGGCTAATATTGAATTCCGTGTGTGCTAGGTAAACACTCTATTAAGTGAGCTATAACACTAGCTTATTGTCAAATGCTTTAAGTCTAATCAAAGATTTTGGGTATTATACCTACAAAAATATGCCTACTTCCTATCTGCTTGTCTAGTCATCTTTGGTGATTAGAACACTGTAAAATGAGTTTAGACTCAACTCTCAACTCTCTGAGGATGTACAGGAAGATGGCATAGTTTTCTTTATTCTTCATTGTGTTCCAGAGCATATCCTGAATGCATATCGTCTGTCAGTCACTCTGTAAAGTTTGAGCATGTAAGGGTCAAGCCACAGAATGGAAGGTTGCTATTGTCGAATATGAATGTGGTTCTCACCTGCTTTGGTACTGGCACTAACCAGTGGTTATATCTAGCCATCTCTTCTATTTTTCTTTTTCTTTTTTAGTCCTAACCATGAAACATGGGGCCTCATCCATGCTAAGCAAGTGTTCTATCACTGAGCTACATTCTCGGGCATCTATTCATCCTTGAAATTATGCCTGTAACTTGGTTGGGCAGGACTTAAAATAGGGAAAATACTAGTTTTGTTTTGTTTTGGTTTCCCACTGTGTTAAATTGCTCCATCTTTAAAAAAAAAAACAAACAAACAAACAAAAAAAAAAAAAACCAAGAAGACTCATAAATTGTAGTAGCAGAGTGGTATTTCATCCTTGCTACATATAAGAATCACCCACAATGGTTGGAAAATAGGCCCAGTGTTTACATCATGCTTCAGACCAATCCCAGCAGACTGTGGGGTGTGTGGCCCAGAAAGCACTTGGGGAAACAGCACTGTGCAATGAGCAAGTTACTTACCATCTTTATCATCACATTTCTTTATGTCCAGGGAATATGGCAGAAACAGTTTTTCTCTTTGCCCCCTAAAAATTCTGAGAAACCTTGCCATTAAGAAAGGAAGGAAGGAAGGAAGGAAGGAAGGAAGGAAAGAAGAAAGAAAGAAAGCAAGTAAGAGAGAAAAAAAGAAATCCTTTTGAATTTTAATAGAATTTTTATTATATATGATCTAGGTTTGGCATGTGATCTCTTACCCTCTTCATCAAGATTTTCCCTGCCTCTCCCCTGAGAAGTTGTGAGATTGTCTGAGAGCTGATTATCAAGCCCTGGAATGTGTTTAGTTTTGATTCGCATTGCCTTGGCTCCTTTTCTCATTACTTTTTCAGTAGGAGCGGGGCCCAGTGAAGAAGTAAAACTTCAGTCACTCTGTTCATTACTAGTTTTTGTGGACTGTCAAACAATGTAAATTAAGGATGCATGGTAGAAGAGTCTAGTAGTGTTTCAATTCTATTGTAGTGGTACCCAGTATAGTTTCTGAACTGGCAACATTGGAATGAATTACTATTCAGGCAGAATTATTTCCTCTCCCTATAAAGTTGCCTGCAACCAGACCCTGGAAGAATGTTATTAGACTTGGCAAAGAAAGACTTTCTAGTTGTGATTAAGATTATGTACCATGAGTTGAATTATCCAGCTGGGCCCACCTGATCACATGACCTCTTAAAACCAGAGCCATTCCCAGCTGCAGACTTGATAGAGTACTCTAACTTCTGAACTAAAAGTTGACAAAAAACTGGATGAAGGGAGAGGTTTCCAAATGTAGGTAGCCTTCTGTTGCAGTAAATACTTTTTAAAAAATATAAAAGGGGACCATTCCATGCCAGCACCAGCTACTCTCTGGGCCCAGCAGCGATCCTGCCACCATGGCTAGCTGCAGCAGCGACTACCCATCTAGTTCCCATGGCAGGTTGCTGCCACATTAGCCTCATATAATGACCACCCATCAAACACCCTGTAGCCCGGCAAAATCAAAACTCTGGAGGCTTACAATTTATCAGTCAGTTTATATCAATAAATTCTTGCCCCACAAAACATCCACACAATAAACTCAGAGCCAATAATTGATATTGATATAAACTTCCCACCTAGATAAGACAAATTGTTCTGTAATAATCTATCTCTTATAAGATATTCATAGCTAATTGTGGCTATTTAAAGCCACACAGATCTTATCTTCCTCCATCTTGGTTCTTTCTTCTCCTTCTCTCCTATTGCTCTTGCCTCTCAGAAGCTCTGCACCTACCTTGCTTTTTAACTGCCTAGTCACAAGTCTTGCCTTATCTTCTGCCTGTATATAGACATCAAACCACAGCCTTTAGTAGTGGGGATGTCTTTCAGGAGTTAGGCAGTAGGGAAACAGCAGCCTTGTGGGACAAGGACAAAAACCAATGTCCCTTAGAGCCTCAGAATGGAACATGGCCTTTTTCCACCTTGGCTGTAGCCTGGAGACCTGGGTCGTCTTTCTGCCAAGTTGTATGTACTCTCTGATTTTATGTGACTGACTCCAAAAGGGACCATGCCCATTTCAGGCTCCGGTGAGTCATACTTGCCATCCAGAGTTGCTGGACTGATTAAGAACTATCTGAAAGATTGTACAGGTAGAAGGCAACTGTGAGCATGTTTGCCTTCTCTTAGGACTGTCCCTGCGTATAAGTTTATTTTTGTTTTGTTTTTTACTGATTTTCATCTATATCTTCTCACTGTGACAAACTATATGCATATGATTTGCACACAGCTCTGATCTCTGGCTAGAAAGATCGTTCAGAGTTGCTGATGTACAGATGTGAATTTTATGAGTACCTTTCTGTTCAAGTAGCTCCTACCTTCAAATGCCACCGAGATGCCACTGAGGCATCATTTACTGGCATCTGTGCTGCCAGAGGTCCTGTGTTTTGTTGTCTGATTACTTTTCTGTCTCCAGATTTCCTCAGTGCTAAGGAAGATCATCCTGTCTCTACATAGGCAGAGGTAGAAATGTGACACTTCTGGGGAGGGACAAGAGTTAGTAGGTTGTCAACTATTCAGTCAATGACATGGCCCCTGGGAGAAAAAACATTGAATGTGATGACTGTTCCTGCTCTCCTTAAGTTCTCACCTTCTCCTCTCCAGGTTCCTGAAGTCACCTTCCCTATATTCTCACTGGGCATTTGCCTTTGATCTTTTTCTCAGGCTCTGCATTCAAGCTAGCTAAGCTAGGAGAATCCTTAAAGTGGCTCTGACCTTGGTGTCAATTTGCAAGAAGATTCAGTGGCTTATTAGCCACTGACAACCATAGTAAAGAAGGCCACCCTATTGGAATGGGGGAAATGGTAAGGTCAAAGGCATTGAGGTCTGTAATAAATTCATAAAACTGCCATGTATGCCCCAAACCATAGACCTCCCAACTGGGTAAATGAACACTTAATAGCATACATGTGTAAGTCGTTGTTATTTGGCCAAGGAATGAATAGATCAGAATGGGTCACATGTAAAGTAACAGTATTTCAATGTACTGATACAGCTGGAATATCTGTTTGGAGACTGATCTATAATGGGGTTGAATTACACTGATTCTGACTTTTTTGTTCTAATTACTTGACTACTTCTAGGATAAGCATATTCTGGGTGGAGGGGTACTTAAGAACATTATTATTTACTTGGAGTGAAATAACTGGGCTTCTGGGATTACGTTCAAGAGCTGTGTCTCTCCCAACCTGTTGGGTTGGACTTCCTCAACTTAGAGTCTCTCTAGACTTTTCAAGTCCACAATTCAATAGTTTTAAAGTATCAAAAATGGACTTGCAGCTCTGTGAGGTAGTGAGCCTGCCTATGTTTGCACACAGAGATTTCCCTTCTAACAAGATCATTGTACCTTATGTGTGCATTAAAATGTCTCAGGAAGTAGAAGCTCCTTAGGACATTGTGCAAGTTGATCATATCCTTCACTGGGAAGATTTTTATCTGTGGAACAATGTTTACATAAGGCTGTCACCTGACAGTGATTTTTATGGCTGTCCTTACTTTGCCTGAATATGACAGATTGGTCTCTATAACAAGATAGGACAAAGGACAAGGAGATAACCCTAGGGACAGTCTTAGCTCCCTTGGTTGGCGTTTCCTGCAGAAGCTATGGTTCATGGTGTGCTTGAGAATGATATAAGTGTGCAGGTAATGAGCCCAGGACTGCCGTACAGCCCAGATCTGTGCCTTGACCTTTGTTGGGTAGGAGGTGTCAAACTTGGTCACAAACATATCAGCTTTCAGAACATGTTTCCTCCACCCCCTGGAAGAGTCAAGGGGTCATAAATTTGGTCTCTAGGCAGCATATATGCAGTTGCTTGGCAACTGAGAGAACAGTTTAGACCTTGTATGATATTGTAAGGAATTTTATCCATCTTAAAAAAAAGCTAGGAGCATAATTTAAATTTCTGAAGCAGAGTGTGGGTGTTCTCAAGTGGCAGAGCTTTATCACACATCTAGTTAAAACTCTAACTGCGTAAACTTGATGCTGCTCAAGTTTTTCCGCATTAGGGATGCTATAAACAGAAGGAACTCTGCAGTGAGGCCGAATGAATGGCCCTTCATTGGGATGGAGTCAGTGCTGAGTGTTCGAAAATACAACTAATAGTGTTCTAAAATGCAAGAGCTGTTTTGTGTATGAGATTCCATGAGATAAGTAGTCTTTGTGTTGATGTAGCTGTTCAGCTAGAATCCCTTTGTATGGTTTGACCCCATCACTATAAACATATTGGCCTGGATATCAGCCTTGTTGCTTTGTGTTCATAAAATTGCTGCCAAAACATTCGACATTATTCTATTCCATTAGCATTCAATACATGATGAGAGAGAAGAGAATAACAAAGACACGAAGACATTGTTGTGGTTCTCCCCTCTTTGTGTACGTGTGTGCATGTGTGTGTGTGTGTGTGTGTGTGCACATAACATGTCTGCCTGTCTCTCTTTCTGTTTCAGTCTTCACTTCAGTCTCTGTCTGTTTCTCTCTGTCCCTCATCATTCCTTAAAGTCTTATAGACTTCAATTTATTAAAACAAAGCAGAATTTGTCTTCACTATGCATATCAGGTCTTTTTTTTTTTTTTTTTTTTTTTTTTGATTCACCCGCTGAGGATCAGGTACATTAGCAGGGGTGAGGGACGGATAGGTGGCTATTCAGAAAGCCTTTCCCAGTACTGCTTAGGCTTCAGAGGTTGTGTAGGCTTAGACTCAAATTGTTTTTTAAGACACTGACATTTATATCTGGGAATAGAGATATTTAACATTAAAAATAAAATTCTTCACTGCTCTCAAAACCGTTCAGTGATCTAGCTCTATCTGAGCTTTGTGCGCAGCAGCCTCATTTATGAGCCCACAGATGTCCTCTGCAGATGTCTGCTCAGTTCATGGCACTCATCACTATCCCCTCAGCGGATACCTGGCCCTCTTGGTTCATAACTGTCTCCTTCCTGGCTCCACAGACATTTGCACCTATGAATATTAGTCTAAATGCTTGAATTCCCATTGTGAAGCAAGAGACTTGGAATCAACCAAATGTTCCATTATACTTCAGTATTCCCACTGTCACGATGCCTGTTCCTCTTTTTATATCTGTGCTTCTGGTGCTCTTTGGGTCTATGCTTCTTTGTTTTGTGCCCATACAATGCAATGTTTATGAGTGTATCTTTGGATATAAGTCTGAAGTTGAGTTCTGGTAATACTACTTATTAATTTTTGGCCTTGTCTTCCTGGCTATGAGACCCAGAAACTCACATGGTTCATTTGAGAACTGGCCCAGTGCTTGGCTCATCCAATACTAATCTTGAGGAAGATGATGATGTCTCTGTAATCCTGCTAACTGTATTTGGGAGAGGAAGCTTAGCATCTTCCACAGTCAGACAGCTGCTGCCATTGCCATATCCATGGATTAGCTATGAGACCTGTGAGTAGCAGTGTTTGGGAGACACTAACCACCCAGAATCACTGCCTACTCCCTTTAGAGAGAATCAGTTCCACCTGGTTCATGCCTTGAGGTAATGTACCCAGTTCCTACAAGTTTACCTCTGAACTCAAGGTTGTTCATTTCTATCTCACTGAACCACCTGCATTTATACTGTCAAAGGCAGAAGGGGTTTTAGTTTTGCTCTCGGACATAGGAAATAATTCTAATATCTCAAGTGACCTTGGGGAGTCATCATTTTTGTTTTATAAAAGTCCTTTTATTCTTTTTATTTTACTTTTTTGATCTAGACTCCATGGGATTAATCCTTCTGGAGCAGTACTTGGAGAGGACAGGGTCAGTTTTGAGTTGTCTGGGAGACAACAGCATGTTAAATTGGTGCTGATTTTTACCATTGGCCAAGTGGGTTCCAATAAGTCCAAAAACCCACAAAGAGCCCCAGGAATTAGTTAGAATCTCATGTTTTTATAATTTAATTTAAAACCATCTGGTTAGGATATTAACTACTGTGGGCAAAAAACCCTTACTCTTATTTCCAAGCACAAATCACTGTGGTGAACTTTGTGATAGCCAGCTTAGAATAGGCAACTGTAAGTTGAAATATTTTGATCTTAAATTCCTTGAAATACCTAGTAGTATACTCGACAGCACATATAGACAAGTTGGTTTATGTTATGTTCTTGCTTACTATGGCATTGCTAATACTGAGAAATTTAAAATATATTGTTTTCATTAGAAGGGACTAGTCAAATACAGGACCATGTGCACATACACTGTAGACCACACACTACACTACATGTATTACCCTGAAGATCATATACTTTTATAAATTTGTACTAAAAACATCAAGAATGTGGGAAAGAAGTATGTTATACAGACAGGCATGACATGTGTAGTAATGCTCTCTCTGAGAAACTTGTCCCATGGAAGTTACAGGTATGGGTTTCAAAATGAGTTTGTTGGGACTTCTAATCCTGGCTGTCAGCAAGCCCTATGTTCAGGCAGGTTTGTGGGTTTCTCTAGGCTTCCGTTGTTTCCTGTGTAAAGGGAGTTTGTGATGCTTTCCTCTATAAGACTGTTGTGAAAATTAAACAAGTGGGCATGATGGTGCATGCCTGTGACGCCATCATTCCAGAGGTCAAGGCAGGAAGACTATACATACATTCAAGGTTACATTACAAGACCGTCCTCAGAATAAAAGAATTTGGATATGCATTCCATCTTTCAGAAATATTAGTTATCATTAGTGGCAGTGTACAGTCAAAAGACAGAAATAGCTTACATAAATTTAAAAAGTGTTTTAGACTTCTGAAAGCTGATATGGTCCTTTAACATATATGACATTCCTTGGATAATATGTATTTTATAATGTACATATACTTTGAAAAGTTGGAGCTGTGAGAAGAGACAGGTGACTAAGAGTCTAAGTGTATGTCAGGGGACACAGAGGCCCTTTACTGTGACTGAACTTGAGCTGTGCATGCATCAGGCACATAAACTGGTCAAACTAGCAGTTGCCTAGTATCAAAGTGGGGAATCCAGACAAAGTACCAAATAGCCTAGAAACGCTTCTGAACCTCATAATCTCTAAGCTCTATTCCAAGCTATTTTACCAATTCTTCACCTTCAGATAATCTCCCCTGACAGTGAGACTGGTGTTTGATTCCAATTTTATCTGGCTATTGGACAGCTGATGTGACTGTAACTATTGTCCTTTAAAGAATGTGAGTGGAATATCTGACTGTTACCTGGAGATGGGAAGCTACATTCGGAGATGAATGTCCTCCAGGGAGACAGTGCCCATGTAGCAACTTCAGGAAGTGAGCATTTGGAGGAGGCTCTTAGGATCCAGGAGAACATGGCTTACAGTCTGAATCCTAGCTGTGGAGGATGAGGGCTGAGGCACCACCCACTGTTGCATAACCAAAAAGGCAGCCAGCAAGTAAGGATGGTGATTGACACCAGTGGCCTTCCATCCAGAACATAACCATCCACACACATCGGTGACAGTGGTTATGTTTATAAGAAGGTTCATATAAATCTGAAACATCAAGCAAGAAACCAGAGTTCATGTGATTAGTCTCACACATGGGCCACAAGGCAGTGCCTAGGCAGGAACTTTTCTGTACCTGGATAAGAAGTGCTGACTTGCAGCATGTGCCATGACTCCTTATCAAGAGCCCAGACAGATGAAAGGTCAAGTTGTAGCAGCTGGCTGCCGTGGAAGGCAGCTCCCATCTGAGACCAAGTTCCTTTGGCTGCTAAGACTCCTTTCCAAGGTTACAGAGATGTGCCCCCGGTGTCTACTTTTGCTATTGCCCACAGTGAAGCCAGACAGCTTTCTTTCCAGCCATTGTAAGGGACAGAGCAGTTCAGCCCTTCAGCCCTCACACCTTACAGCTAATATCTCCTTACTTTGAAGACAATTGTCAATTGTCTCACTTAAAACAGGTTGATGGACTCAAAAGTCCCTTGAAACATTTGAAGTCTATGCATCCTCCATCTTAAGGAGAATGTGTATCTGTTTACAAGTGTAAATGTTCCTTTGATTGGATAATTTTAAAAACAGAATAAAACATATAGAGATTCTTTAAAAATAAGCACAATGGGGCCCCACAGTTAACAGAATCTCTTCATTTTGAAGATATTTAATGTGTTTCACTACTTTCTGTGGGAAAAAAGAATAAACAGCCTAATAGAACAAAATACCGTTCATTATCTGTGGAAAGCAATGCCCTCTCTCTCCCTTTAGACTATTCAGGCATGAATTAATTTGTTTTGTGCCAAGGATGGAATCCAGGGTCTTGCCCATGTAAGTATGTACACTGTGACAAGCTTACAGCCACCCACATCCACATATGCATGCAAAATTAGCAACGTGTAATACAAAGTGAAAGAAAATGTAGTTCTTAGTGAATGCCAGGCTAACTCTAAAAAGCTTATGTATAAGTAAATTCTTCCAGCAGCCTCAAAGCATAGAAATTTTTTGTTTGCATTTGTCCATAATATCAAAGCCCTTCCTGAGGCTGAGCTCTGTGGGGGTTATTCTTCAGCTGGCACTGTGCTCACCTACCACTGCTAGGCTTATCAAATGCTCTGACCCAAAAGCCTTCCCCAAAACTTAGAGTTGACCTAATTTTTGGTCACAGTATTTGCTGTGAGAGCAAACCATTTCTTGAAGGTAAACTATGTAAAAATGGATTTGTTTTGCTGTGTGTATGTGGGGGGATATCTTTGTTTTGCTTTGTGTGTGTGTGTGTGTGTGTGTGTGTGTGTGTGTGTGTGTGTGCGCACAGGTGTTACAGGCAGGTGGATGTATGACCAGATTTTTAGTATGAGTCCTAGAGATCTGAATTCAGTTGTTTATGTTTCTATGGCAAAGACTTTACCTGATGAGCCATTTCCAAATGTGATAATTCAATACAACAACCACCCTCAACAAGAAAACAAAGTAAAACAGCAACCAAAAAGGAAACCAATCAACCTTCTTCCCAAAAATTAACACAAAATTGTAAACATATAATATTACTTAAGAATATAGAGTCCATAAAATGGAGTCCTGAACATGAATCAGTCCTGCCCTAGAGTAGTTGACACATCTAATGTAAGTCCATTGGAGAAAACTGAGTTTCCCTCTCAAAGCAGGTGTAAGTTACAGTTGTTAACCTATACCCTAGTTGTCAGGTTCTCATTCATTTATTCATGTAATTAAAAAAAATAAATATCAAAGTCAAATATAAGAAAATAAAAGAAAAAAGATCATATTAAAGTTAGAGCAGACAATGGAATGAAAGGAAAGTGCCTAAGAGAAAGGAAAGAATCAGAGACCCACTTGTTTACACACTCAGGAATCCTATAAACACTGACCCAGAAGCCACAATATCTACAATCACGGGCTGGTGCAGGCCCTGTGCTGGCTACTCCTATCACTTTGTTCATATGACACTTTCTCATAGAAATTTAAAGGGCCTTATTTTCCTGGTGTCCTCCATACCCTCTGGTTCTTTCCCCATCCTGTTCCATGGGGTTCCACTTAGGACAGGATGTATTCAGGTCTCCCACACTGTGGGTCTCTGTGTTTGTTCCCGTCTGCTGCAGCAGGATGGGAGAGACTCTGATGATAGCTGAACAAGGCACTGATCAGTGAGTATAGCAAAATGTCATTATGAGTCCATCAAATATATCCTCTTCCTTTTTTCTTTGAGCAATATTATTTGATTTTACTGTAGGTACTTGGGCTACCTAGTCCCAGATTCTTGGTCACCCTGTCAGGAAAGGGGTCCTTCTTGTAGAGCTGTCCTTAAGTCAACTTAGCTATGGTGCCACTACTGCCCTAGCATATCTTACAGGGAGTACATTTTCATAGATAAAGGGTGGATGGCTGGGTTGGTGTTTTCTTTTCTCTTTTGATAGCATGCAGAGTACCTTCCTGTACAAAAACACTGGAATGCAGGGATGAAGGGTCTACGTAGGTGCCAGCTCGGCACATCCGTGTTCAATGAGTGGTGTTAATGTTATCTTCATCAATGGAGACTGATTGTCAGTTTATGGAGAGCAAACTATACTCTTGACAACAACATAGCTAGTTAGGGATTCCTTTCATGCCCCTTTGGCCAACAACTCAACTAGATAGAATGTAATCCTGGCACTAGAAATGTCATTTGGTGACAAGAAATAACCAGTTGGCACTCTACCTTCCCCATAATTTGGTGATTACTTTTAGATTGCCTTCATATATGTGTCTATTTTAGCAAGTTCTACCTCTTAAAAGTACTACTTACTACCCCTCCTTTGTCCATACACCCTTCTACAAAACCCCTTCTCACTTGACTCTAACTGTCCCAGCACCTTTCCCCATCCATTTATAACTATTCTATTTTCCTTTCCCAGGGAGATTTTTCTGCCCCTACTCACTTACTCCATACCTACCCTCCATGATTCTATGGATTATAGCTTGGCTATCACTGACTTCACAGCTAATATCCACATGTAAGTACATGTTGGGGGTTGGTTCTAATGCTATGAATTAATCTAGCCCCCAAATGAGATATCTGCACATCCAAACCCTGAGGGTCCTTCTCAATTGTCTTCTGATTGTTCAACAAAGAGCCAAAAACTAATTGATAGGCAGGTACTGAGGCAGGAGTTGGAGTTTAGTGAGGGCTAGGAACCAGGAGAGAGGAAGGGAGAAGAGATCACCATGATGGGGAAGAAGCAAAACCAGACCTAAAGGCTTGCTAACATATAAGAGTCAGGAAAATGGTCACACAAACACTCCCTAATTGTGTTTGGGTTATCAGAGATGAAATATAAGTTTTAAAAGATGTTAACTCATGAATACTGGAGGAGAGTGTTTGTTGGCAGCAGGAAGGACTAGAACTGCCCAGCCTTTGAGCAAGTCAAGGCATGTGTGTGTGTGTGTGTGTGTGTGTGTGTGTGTGTGTGTGTGTGTGTGTTCCTTTCATAAATCTAGAAAGTTCCTGGGAAGATACATTGCTTTAAATGTTTTTTTTTTTTTTCAGCCATTTGAGTTTGCTCTATTGAGAATTTCATGTTTAGATTTGTATTTCATTTTTAATTGGGTTGTTTGATTTCTTTGTATCTAGTTTTTTGTGTTCTGTATATATTTTGGATGTTAGCTCTTTATCAGATATGTAGTTGGTAAAAAATCTTCTCCCATTCTTTTGGCTGCCACTTTATTCAAAAAATCATCTTCTTTACTAGGCAGAAGCTTTTCAGTTTCATGTCGTTCCATCTATTAATCTTTCTTCTTTGTGTCTGTGCTGCTAAGGCAACCCTGAACAATTAAAAAACTTTTGGAGATATCACTATCCCAGAATTCAAATTGTATTACAGAGCTGTTGTAATAAAAACAGAAAGCATGGTATTGGCAGAAAAACAGACATGTTGATTGATGGAATAGAACTGAAGACTCAGACATAAATCCACACATCTATGGATCACACACACACACACACACACACACACACACACACACATATTCCAGAAATAAACACTGGAAAAAAGACAGCATCTTCTACAGATGGTGTTGCCCAAACTGGGTGGCTGCATGTAAAAGAATACAAATAATTCCATACTTATCATCCTTCATGAAACTTAAGTCCAAGAGGATCAAAGATCCACATAAAACCCCACACACTGAATATGATAGAAGAAAAAGTGGGGGAATACCTTGGATCTCTTTAGCACAGGAAAAGACTTTCTGAACAGAGCAGTATTTACCTTTTTAAAAACTAGGTATGAATTTACATGTACAGTTCTTAGATAAATATAAAGCAAAACACACAAATTAAATGCAATCAAAATGTCAAAACCAAGTTCAAATTAGTGATATTAATTTAACATAATAAATAATATTGTTTGGGTAAACAACATCACCTCTGGAAATATCAGTATGGAGAAGTCTCTGGTAAAGGTTTCAGGAAGCTCGTCATATCTGTGTTACCTAGAGCTGTGTGGTGACTGGATTTCCCTTATACATCAGCCTACTAGTACCCACACAGTTCATTTGTTTTCACACTACCTGGGATTAGGCGCAGGAACAAATCAGACCTCTCAATGTCTACAAAGCTACCAATGTCTAGTGTCAATGCCTCAGGTGGCATACATCTGTTTTAGCACATAACTGGAACGTACCTAACAAACTTTCAAAGGCCCATCACAAATAGTGAGAGACCTGCACTTGGTAATATACTGCTATATGCACTTGGTAGGCCAAGGGAAAAGGATTATGAGTTCCAGGCTAGCATGGGCTACATACTGAGTTCTAGGACAGCCTGGGCTTCATAGTAAAACCGACTTTTCCAAATAAAACCAGAACCCAAAACAAAGTAAGAACAGAAAATTTGAGACATGCAAAAACGTGTAAAATGATGTGGCTCAGTACTCCTTCCTCTGTGCACATCTGCATTCCCATCGCTAGGAATGCTGTTTGAATGGGGCTTTGCTTGGCACCCTCATTCGCTCACAGAGTATTCTTTGGAGTCATTGACATTCTGTAGACCTTCTGTAGAGAGCACTCCTGCTAGCTCAGCCTCTTACTCTGACCCATGTATGGTCAGCACATGCATCACCTCAGCATCATGGTTTCTTTGCTTTTATCTGTTTCCAATATTAAATAGAAGTTCAGTTGATAGTGGGTGTGGATTTACATATTGCAGAATTCCCAAGGCCCGGAATAGGAGCTAACAAAGATCTGTTGGTCCAAGAGGAAAAGATCCTTGTTATTTAAGCTAGTGTTCTTTTGTTATTGCTCCAAGTGTAGTCTACTCATGAGAGGCACGTTTGAAACCTCTCCAACCCAAGTCTGCTTCTAGTTTTCTCACTGAAACACCTCTAGTCCTTACCAAGGCCCATTATCTCTTTCTCCCCCCCCCACTCCTCCCTCTCTCCCTCCCTCCCTCACATCCTCCCTCCCTCCCTCCCACCCTCTCTCTCCGACCCTCCATCCATCCCTCCCCCCTCTGGGTATGTGTGTGCATGCATGCATGTGTGTCTATGTGTATGTGCCATGCAACCTGTGTGTAGGTCAGAGGGCAATCTCAGGTATTAGTCTGAAAGGTATTCCTTCTTGTTTCAGAAAGGGTTTCTTTGTGGTGTACTGCTATGTATGCCAAGTACTGAAGACTTTCAGAGCCTCTCCTATCTCTGCCTACATCTTATCAAAAGAACACGGGGATTGCAGATGTGCACTATCATGTCCTGCTTTACATGGGTGCTGGGGATTCACACTCTGGTTCTCCCCTTTGTGTAGCAGGTGCTTAGCACTCCAAATCAAATCCTCAGTCCTGGTCAGCTTTTCTTCGTTCCTTCTTTTCCAACTAGGCCTTGAACTTCCCAAGGATAGCATCTAATTTTGAGTAATCTCTAGAGGTCCTCTGGCATGTCATGGATGCAGAACTGCAGTAATTCGTGCAGATCAGCCAAGGAACTATAGAACACTTGGTCTTTAATATCCTTCAGCTCTGTTCCCTAAGATTCTACCAGTGACCAACACGACAGGAGCTTGATGAGGGCCAGTGCATATACAGCAGGTGATGTAAGAAGACACATGAGCTTCGGGATTGAATTCCCTCTGGGGCAGTCTGAAGGCAGTTCTAGCCAGTAGTAAGAGAAATTCATTTTAGTTCATCTGAGCCTGAACCTTTCCATCATAGGTCAGGTAGTCTTCCCCCTCCATTTACACAGATGTTCCGTGTCTACACAAGGAGAACAGTGCTTTGATAAGAGGACAGATTCGAGGAAAGGAAGACACACAGGGATTTTCATCAAGCCAGTCATCGTTATTCTTCTCATTGTTAATTCTTCCTTCAGATATAAGTACTATCTGCTAGTAGATTTTAAAATAATCGAATGCCAGTGGTTTAGTCTCTGTGGGAAGAGATACGACCATGGTTAGCACAAGAAAGGAAAAATTCTACAGAATTTTTATCAAATGTTGTCAGAATGCACATGGACTATGCTTTAATGAGAAATAGGGAAAGTTCTTCTTGAGGAGGTGAGCCGCTGGCCCCAAGAATGTGTGGGCTTTTAACTGGGTTAGTGGCTAGAAACTGGCAGCCATGAGGGGTCCAAAGGGTAGCATCAGGGTGGTAAGAACTGGAGTAGGAGTGTAGGCTCAGAAGAGTAATTCTACCTCTGTCTGGGTCTGAGAAAGAGGGTTTGCTTATTTCTTTTTTACCTTTCGGAGGGGGCTGTGGCTGTGGCTGTGATTTGAGGGACAATAGGTCACTCTCTGACAGGAACATGCCAGAGGAGACATTGGCCTTCAGCAGACAGGCCTTTTCTTCAGCTCAGAGGTGCCAACGTAGAGACCTGGTAGGGGAACAGCACAGGGAATGGGAGCACCTCTTCTTGGGAGTTTTAGAGTAAGTATCTGTGGATGTGACTCGCACATCCAAAGCATTTCTGCTTCGAAGCAAAAGCTTGTTCTGTTGAAAAGGTTAATAGTATAGGAGAAACCAGCTAAGATAATTCTTAGCTGATGTGACTATGAGCGTTTCCATCAATTAATGATCTGTATATTAGTAGTGTGTGTCAGCCATTAAAACAACTTATCATACTGAATCACAGATACCATTTTTGCAGGGGAAAAATGAGATAATTTACTAGTAAAACATTACAAATTACACTGAGTCGACATCACTCAATTACAGCCACATTACTGAATTACACCTGTTCAGCCCAGAGCCGAGAGAATTTATTAGCACAGCCTCCATTATTGCTAATGGAAGGTTCAGTTCCAAAGCCCTTGGAGGACACTGAATATTCTGTAAGAGGTCCTTTTCCTGTTGGGACTGTCCTCAGGCTTGTCAAAGAGGTTGTGAGGGCTTCATTGCTCACCAGACTTGGGAAGCCACACCAAGGATGTTTACTCCTGTGGGAGATGACATGGGACATCTGGCCTGGTGGCAGAAGCGTGTTTAGACTCGCCTTTTCCAGCCTCCTGACAGATGACCGCCTCCTCAGCTGGGCGGACACTGAGGAGCCCAACATGGGCTTTGCTTACCTGCAGTTTAGTCTCATTATCAGCCATTATGTTCACTGCCCACAGACACCTCCGCTTATTGATTTGGGACCTGGGCCATTTTCTAATTGTTTCTTTCAAATTGAGTTTGCTCTGGATTACTGCCTCTCCATTGAGTAATTTCTCTCCTTCGTATTCTGCCCTTCCTTCCCCTCCCTCATTAATTTCCTGAGTGGCCCAAGAATCTGTGGGCCCGACACACAGAGAGCAACTCATACCAAGGCCACATGAGCTGTGGCAGCTTACAAATAAAGCCCAACTTGGAAATCTAGGGTATATTGAGGAAAAAAAAAGATTCATCAACCCCCACTTTCCTCCAAAAGCATGTTTGTGTGAGTGAATTGTACATGTTATTTAAGTGAGAACTTCTCAGGAGGCATGGCAGGGTAAAGAATTCAATGTGTCACCTTCTATTTGAAATCTCTTCAGTACTTTTCAGCTACTCACTTTTCATGGTGGATTTGAGATCCAGTGTTTCTCTGAAGAAAATGGGGAGGGGACCAGTACTTCTAGTCCGCTTTGCCTTTCTTCACGATTGCCAGTCTTCTTTCAGTGTTAGAATGTAGTCTACGGTCCCCACTATGGCCCACCTCAATACCACAGCTGTAACAGTATGAGCAGCATTTTCCAAGTTCTCTGTGGTCACTGACTTTGAAACTCATATCCAGCATCGGGCTGCACCCTGTGGCAAGCAAAACAGTAGCCTTCGGCTGAGACTCCCCTGCTTCATTGTGACTACAAATCCAGAGGCAGAATACACACCCACCTGCCCAGTGCCAACTGGGGGCACTGACTGCTGTGTAACTTCTCAGGGCGGCACCTATAAACAAGGTAGCAAAACCAGGCCCCAAATTTACCAAACACTAAACCAACAGAGGATGCGGCATCTTCACCTGGATAACTAACAAACAAAAACAAAAGCCAAAATGAAACAGAACTATTGAGAAATCGTTGCTGCCTCTACAGCCTCAGCAGCATGTTATATGACCTCATTTTGCATCTGTCTGGGATCAAGAGAAAACTCCAAGGGAGTCAGTTCAGCATGGTTCCCACTGTTTGACTTGGCCTGCTTGGATTGCAATTATGATGATAATCAATGCAGCTGTTTGTCCATCTATAGAGACCTTGTTTGTCCGTCCTGTCCTGGAAGATCCAGTGTAGGCACAGCTTGCCTCCTTCCCAAGACTCAGTCCTACTGCTAGACTCTGCCTTGAGTCTCTAACCACTCTAGTGACGCTCTTGACAGCTGAATCACTTTCAACCGTGCCTTCAATATGAATTCTTGAATTATGACCTATGAACAGCAAACCTCTTTGTATATGTGTGTACACGTTCGAATATGTCTGAGTGTGTGTACATGTGTGTGTCTCTGTGTGTATATGTGTGCATGTCTGTGTGTGTATGTGTGTGCACATGTGTGTGTATACATGTGCATATGTCTGTGTGTATAAGTGTGTGTGTGCACATGTGTATGTGTGTGTGTGCATATGTGTGTATCTGTGTGTATGAATAGTATGTGTGTATGTTTGTGAGGAGTGTGTGTATGAGGAGTGTGTGTGTATGTGTGTGCCCATGTGTATGTGTGTGTATGTGCATATGCATGTATCTGTGTGTATGAATAGTATGTGTGTATGTTTGTGAGGAGTGTGTGTATGAGGAGTGTGTGTATATGTGTGTATATGCATGTGTGATATGTATCTGTGTGTTATATAATATATATTCTGAAAGTTAGTATTAGTAACTATGGCTGGTGCAAAGGGATCTGTGGTTACTAACAGCCATGCTATTGAGACAAATTGGGATTCCCAAATGTCCTACGTTGCTTCTCTGTTGCTGGGATAATACACAAGAACCTAAAGCAACTTCGGGGAGGAAACAGTTTATTTGCCTCACACTTTCAAATCCCATTCTGTCTTTGTGAGAAGTCAGGATAGGAATTAAAGGCAGGAACCTAGAAGGAAAAGCTGAAGCAGAGGGCATGCAGGACCGCTGCTCACTGGCGTGGTCCTCATGGCTTTCTCACTCAGGACTGCTTGCCCAGGCCTGGGGCCACTGGGCTGTGCTCTCCCATATTTATTGTCAGCCAAAGAATGCCTCCGAAGACATCAATACAGACCCAACTGAGGGAGACAAGGCATCAGCTGAGGTTTCCCCTTCCCAGGTAATCTCTAGTTTGTGTCAAGTTGACACAAACTAACCAGAACACTTGGTAAGCTGCAGCCAAGGACAATGACATAGCTCATGAATGTACTGGTTCTGAACAAGTTCTGACACTACAGAAATACACAAACATGCCCATTTATATCTGTGACATAGTATGCTTAACATGGGATGCTCATGGCTGGGTGGTTTTTAGGATAGGTGTAAAGCTAACAGTCATTTTTCCAAAATAGAAGGTTAACTGGCATCTGCAGTTATAATTAGCCTCTCAGTAGATGGGAGAGCCTGGGAACCTGTGTGATCCATGGTTGCTAACAATTTCATGTCACAAAGCATCACTAAAAAGGCTGTTCCTGCTCTGATGCCACTGTGTGACAAACTAGGCACACAAATGCAGGGGAAGGCTTAGAAACTCATGTGATTGAACAGAGTACACATGTCTACTGAAGGCAACAACAGATTTGGACTTTTACAGTAAATGCTTTTATTTTTCAGCTGTTTTTACAGAGTCTCATTTTCATTACGTTTCTAACTTTTGTACATTTTGTTTTAAAATTATAGTGTGATTGTGTAATTCTCTCTTCTTTTTCTTCCCTTTCAACCCTCACATACTCCTTGATTTCTAAATTCATGTCTTTGTTTTTTAGATTCTTGATATATGTATGCACATAAAAACATATATTCACAAATATGCATTGTACATACGTATATATGTTGTTTATTGACTTGGTCCTCATTCTATTCTCAGCCTGCTTTCTTAGGCAACTCAGGACCAGTGGTAACACCACTCACAGTGGTCTGAGCCCTCCCACAAAAATCATTAATCAGTTATATATTATTGTATATTTGATTGATTATAATTGATTATAATCAATCATATATATATATATATATATATATACACACACACACACACACACACCCTCCTTTGTCTATACATTACCTGTATGTGAATGGTCTCAGGACTGATCACTTACTTGGTAATAGATAATTAGTTGGAGAGGCTCCTCCCTTTGCACTTTTGTAAACATATCTGTTTGTGGCAGACTGGAGATGTGTGTGTGTGTGTGTGTGTGTGTGTGTGTGTGTGTGTGTGTATGTGACACACACACACACACACATGTGCTTTGAACCTTCATCATTGATTATATAACACTGTTGTATTTGGATGAAAAAGATAGGCTCTAGGATTGGCCTGCCATAGCCATCAGTATGAGGCTTGGATGAGAGACTTGGGCTGGTACCAGTTACCAGGTTTGTAGTCTTCATCCTGAGACTGTAGGGTAGCCGATACTGCTGGATGCTTTGTTGTGTTAGGGGGGGGATAGCTTCAGGCCACTGGTTCAACCAACTTTGGCATTTCTGGAAAAATGACAAGTGAGGTACTTGGTATTTAGTTGGAATAACTTGGGATAAAGTCAATAAATGATGAGAAATGCCTTAGGGCTATTCATGTATGCCTCATGTCATAAGGAGTATGAAGACGAAAACTACAAAGGTACTACCCTTTAGTATGAGTATTCCTAAGCTCTCTCTAGACAGGGGTTTGAAGAAAAGCTATATTTAGGCTCAGAGATGACATACCTTCCCTTGTCTTCTCAGGCTTTTATTTTTTGATGGTATATGGAAATTACCAGAACCTTTGCATGGAGAGCATCCCCACAGAGCAGATGTGCTTCTCACCCCTCATTGCATGCTGTATAACTTTCGCCTTGCCTCATGAATTTTGACTCTTCTTTGGAAAAAGGGTCACACACAACTCCTTGATAAATTTTCCCAGACTAGTTTCCAAACACTGTGCACAGAAGGGCTTTAGCCATTTTCCACCTCTTTGCATGTGTTATATTTCTTTTTTGGTTTGAGATTTGCATAATTATTATTCATACAACAAACATCTATCAAAAACATCTTGAGGGCCTGTCATTTGTTAAATATGCAACTTGAAGGGGAAAATGCAAGCATTTTAGCTAGTGAAACATGGAAGCTAAAAATAACCCAAGAGGAAGAGGAGGTAAAGATACCTGTGGAGCACACAGGGGTCTGGTGATGGCAGAAAAGTCTCATTCTGCCAACATCCTTGCCATAGTGACATGCTCTCCTTATCCTTTTCCTCAGAGACATTTTTATATTTGTGTGTCTGCATAGGTATGCCATGTGCGGTGGTGGTGGTGGTGGTGGTGGTGGTGGTGTGTGTGTGTGTGTGTGTGTGCACACCCGAACATGTGTACCTGCAGAAGCCAGACTGTTCTAGATCTCCTGGATCTGGAGTTATGCATGGTTATGAGCATGCTTACATGTACTTAGGTCCTCTGTAAGAACAGTACTTACTCCTAACCACAGAGCCATCTTTTCAGTTCTTTCTTTGTTGATGTCTAAAGTGTACCTTTTCTATTTTAAGCTTTGAAATTGGAGTATATTAAAATTTGTGATCACATAATCACCACAGTTAGCTAAGTTGGAGCAGAGTTGCTGTGGCCTGTGTATATAACAACATATAGGTCTCAGATCCCTAAAATGGATGCCAGTTACTCATGAGCAAAACAAAATAATTTGCTACATATAATGGATTGGGTATCAATAGTTAGCTTTGCCTTTCTTTAGGGTTAAGAATTAATTTTTCTTTATATCTTTGGTTCATTGCTGAGAATTTTATTCCAAAATTTACTTTATCAAGAAAAAATGTACACATTTATTTAATTTTTGTGAGGTATAGCAGCTTCCAGTAAGGAACTAAATACCTGTAGGCTATCTTGTGTAGGGAGTGTTATGCTGGGTTTGCAAAAGAAATAGATATCCAAAGAGTGCCACAATAGGACAACATGTTGCTGATCTGACAGACACCGTGGGCACGAAGCAGGGCCCATTGGTCTGTTCAGTGTCTTCCTGTCCTCATGTCTGCAGTGATAAGGGGTTTTCTGGAGACTTGACTTACAGGAGAGTGCACGGCCCGTTTTGGGGAATGATAAGAATGTCCTCTCTAGGTTTTATGAGATGCTTCAGGGCAAAACAGTGCAGAGTAATGAGACCTCCCTGCTTCAGTGTGTTTTCAAATGTCAAGGTGTTAAGGAAAGTACATTTTAGGTTCACCACCTCCGCACCTTGTGCTTTGTCTATAGCTTGGATTAGATTTCCTCGATATTTCTAAGTCAGAAGACTTCATAATTGGTGCTCTGACTCTACTTTTACATCACAGTAAAAAGGAGAATAACAACAATATATGTCCCTTTAAGTAAAATATGATGGATTGGTAGATTCAGAAGTTCTGAGCCCAAGTTCCCCATCGCACATGTGTGATCTCATGGTCCACTTGTCATACGTATACACAGAGTCTCACAATCCATCCATTACACTTGCATGTGTAGCCTCATTGCCCATCTGTCACACATACATGTGTGATCTCACTGGACACCCATTATCCTTTCAGTTTTAACATATGGTCTGACTACCCACTCATCATACTTACATGTGTGATCATATTATCCAGCCATGATGCTTACATGTGCTGTCATATTGTCTACCCATAAACCTTACATGCATGGCCTCATTGTCCATATCCAAAATAATGGCCTCATTCTGGGTGAAAACGTTGTTCCAACAGGAGTTACAAAATGGAAGCTCTCTGATTCCTCATTCTTTTTCATTTATTACATGGAATAATCATTCAGGAAGATCTTATTAAGCATCTGGTTATGCTCAAATAAAGATTGTTGATCTAATTGTTTATTATATTTTAATTTTCAGGTGAATGAGTCTTTCATGGGGTCAAAGTTGCAATCAATGAAGGTTTTTTTCTCAAATTTTGACATTTCCAACATAAATGTTTAGACTCATTTTGTCACTAATCTTTCAAATTCCGCAATTTCCCATTTTTGACCAGCAGGGATTTCTTATTCTGACATTAACATCATCATTAATCACCACTACCGTCCTATTTTTAATTGTTCAAAGTATATCAGTAAAATGTCAAAACTAAGCAGGAGAGTGTTCTTTCTGAGCTCCAAGGGCACCCCACATGCATAGGTGCACAGACATATGTGCAAACAAAACACTCATATACATGTAAAGTCCAAACTGATGGTCTATGTCTTCTGTGTCTCACTTCCCTCCACCCCCTTCGCATGGCTTCCACTCTACATATTCAGGTGTCAACCTCATTAGACTTCAACTTCCGCCCTTCCAGCACAACAGAATGTCCCAGGTAGGACATTGGGTTCTGCTGTTTAACTTGCTTTGTTTACTAAGGTCTTTAGTACAGAGACTGCAGAGGGCAATGCTGCCTAAACAGGACAGAATTCATCTTCATTCATGTAGCAGCCTGGTATTGTTGCTCCTGGCAGTGGAACAGACCTCTCGGGATGATTTAGGAATCCAGGTTTTTCTCATTTTGTGTTTCTGCCTTCCCCTAGGCCCATGATGCTATTTGCATCTAGATAGCAGAAGGGGAAGAAAGAGAAGGAAGGCTCATGCATTTCATAAGAGTATTAACTTTAATTGGCGCAGATGCCTTTAGTTTGAGCTCAGTGACATGACCACACAGTGGGTCCGCTCAATAAGTGTAAGTTTCTGAAAAAAAGAAAATAAAACTTTGGTGACTAGTCTTTCTTATATACTCAAAAACCCTCAAATGCTTCTTGAATTCTCATCAACATGATTGCCTTTACTATGTTTTAAGAGAATTATACTAGTTTATTATATACATTTTCTTATCTTGGATAAAACAAACAAAAACAAAAGACCCCAACCCAAGACCGAGAACTTCCTATGGAAGGATGTGGAGGAGGACTGGTGGTAAGTGAGCGTCATTGGGCGGCTTTTCTCTTCCTCATTTTCCTCTTTAGGAAACTGCTTTTCTATAACTTAGGTGGATATTTTCAGTCTTTTAGGAAAAAAACGTAGACAGCAGAAGCTGTGAGTTTGCCAGATTCCTGAAAAACGGATGCTCATATCTGGAGCAGGAAAAGGCTGCTTAATACTCATGGCGGAACCCAGGCAAAGAAGGTTTTATGGTGGCGCTCAGTAAACCAAGAGGCTCAAGATGGCAGCCGTCTCACACAGACTTGTTTTCTGTCTCTCAGAAGGTGTAGATTCTGAACTGCACTGTCCATTTTAAGGCAATGGCATCAAACCTCGATGAGGTGAACGCTAAACTGAATGTGTCCTGCAGTGTTCAGGGTACTTTCTGAGGTAGAGAGCCGGTGCCTGCAGCGGGGGGTGGGGAGGACTTTGTAAGAGGGGAGGCCCTGGATCTTTTACACTGCTGATTTGTGCTACCTGGCCTGGGGCCTGGGCTTGCATGGGCTTTCTGTCTAGAACGGTATGCAGCGTCGGTACAAGTAGTCCCTGCTATGCTTGGCATCTGATTTCATGGATGATCACTTCATCTTTAGACATCTTACACATAGTTCATGAACTGGAGGACACATGACCCCCACCCCTCCACATCTACACACACTGCGGCTCCTGTATAGAAACTCTTGTAACTCAAGAATAAGAGGCTCATGTTTCCATTTGGCTTTGAGCCCTGCACACTATGTAGCTGAACTCACATTCAGGTTTCATAATCATAACTACTTTCTGTGTGCTTTCTCTCTCGCTTTCCCTGTCTCTTTCATTTCTCTATTCTGAGGCATTTTAAACTAAATTGCAACCATCAGTTCACCTTTCCCTGTTGTTTGCAGAAAGTGAGTTAAAACTCTGGTCACAAGTGGCGTTGCCACATCCAGCAAATGAACCGATTCTTTCCTCTGACCTCCACTTGTCCCCCTGTGCGGTCCCCTCCTCCCTACCGGCCTCCTTTCCTTCCTTCCTCTCTCAAATTCAGACAAGGTCTAATACTTTATAGTAAATGTGCTTTGGACATTTCATAATCTAGAATAAGCCACTGCCATTTCTGCTGTAGATCTGTCAGAGGCAGAGCACGCTGTCCTATGGGAGACAGCTCTGCCTGCTGTTGCTCTTGTCGCCTGGCTGTTTTCTCCATTCACACCCTTGTTTATACTGGAAGTCTTCTCTGGGCTTGACCGAGGTAAGTGAGCATAAGTGCTCCTCGGAGGGTCTTTATGTGCTGTCACCATCAGGAGACCCCCTCTGTCTTGAACTTCTGTTAGTGAAGCTCCAAGTCATCGGTAGGTTTGGTAGTGATAATTTGATCACTCCACTAGAGAGTTCTGCAGTAGTGTGTAGGTGAGTTGATCTCTGCTCTGCTGCTTGCTACTGGAGTTGATTATTTCATGAAACAATTACAGATGTCTTTTCTAATTGCTGTCGCTCTTCCCTTTATTACCTAAGCAACTATTATACAAAGAACTTTCCCTTTTCATGGAGGGTTGTTTCAAATTCACCTTTTCATTTTCTTAACAGGAGCTCCTCTTAACTAATGATGTTTTTAGCTTTGTATGCTTGCTATGTGGCTTGGAATTATTACTTAATATTCTTGGAATTGAATGTGCTGTCCTTGAACGAGAGAGTCTGCCTATGTTCCATCGAGCAACGCCCAGTTCTCCCGGGGTTATTTGTTCTAGGACTTGGGAAGCACTATTGTGTTCCTTGTTTCACAAACTCATGATTAGAAAGATTAAGGTCAAGTTATAGTCCCCAAAGGTAGATAGCCACTTTTCTTTTATTAAAACTAGGTTTTATTAATGATTTTATACACATGTACGATGACATATGCTTCTATCCACTCTCATTTCTGTTCTCCAGTATCCTTGCTATCATCCCAACATGCTTCCCGTCCATTTCGTATTTCTTTCTTCTCTCTGTCTCTCTCTGTCTCCATCTCTCTCCCGCTCTTCTCTCTTTTGTTCTTTCTTTCTAACCTCCTACATCAGATAAGTGATGCCCGTATGTCCATGAATGGGAAACAGTCCACTAGAGAACAGGACCTTGGTGACATCGCGTCCCCAGCAGCTGGCATCTAGCAATAGTTCCTCATCAAGAAGTAGAATCCGAAGAGCTCTTCCCTCATTGAATCATAGCTGGTTTGATCTTGTTCAGGTAACCAGGTTGTGTAGCTTTCGAGTACAATGGCTGGGTCATATGCAGAAGACTACACTTCATAGCAGTCCTCCCATCATCACACCACTTGGTGGGTAGTCAAAGTGTGTGTGTGTGTGTAACAGAGAGGGGGAAGGAAGGGAGGGAGAGAGAAAGATACATGTGTGTGTGTGTGTGTGTGTGTGTGTGTGTGTGTATATATATATATATATATATATATATATGGAGAGAGAGAGAGAGAGAGAGAGAGAGAGAGAGAGAGAGAAGGGGGAAGTTTGTTGAGTTAAGTGAATAAATAAAAGCAAGCCAGAAGTGCAAAACTCCCATAATTGATGTGTCTTCTCATTCTGAGCTGGAGCTTCTCTGGCTGCTCTGATTTATTGTGCTTACAGGTATAGATCAATAATCTGAGTATATTAGAGCCCAGATTGACCTAATAAACTTCACAAATTTTCCAAACAGTACTTTTTGTAACTTCTGGATGCAACATTAAAATCCTTTTCTCTTTTCTTGATCAGTCTTAATAATTTAAAACTACTGTTTAGACAATACATGGAAACCATCACTTCTTCTTTTAGGAAGGAAGAGCTGTTACGAAACAGTATAGTCTAGGCAGAGAGCCAGGCTTTGTTTGGGCAAATACTGCCCAGCCCTCTGAATTATAAAAGGCATTCTCAAGTGCCCTTGAGAAGCATGCCTCCCACAGCCTGGACGTTTGCTGAGATTGAACTTTAAATTGTAATGCTCTTTCCCACCCTGTCATTTGCTTTGCTTTTGTGCATGAGAAATGAGTCCTGTGAGAGATGTGAGCCATTGTCACAAACATGCTGGGCTACACCTAGGGCCCAGAGGATCCAGAGGAGAGAAACTGAAGCAATCCAGTGGCTGCCTTGAATTTTCTATTTACTTGAAAATTATGAGCCAGCCATTACATACATACATGCATATCACAGAAGTGGAGCAATATCTACACTTTTACCTAGATAATATTAAGAAAATATATTAGTTATTTTATGCCATTTCCAAACATTTAGGCCTTTAGGAACAATTAAATCTAATCTTTACAATTGATATATGGGGACATGCTGTTCATCTAGTTTAACTAAGTTTTCCAAAGATTAATGGCTTACTGGATATATAGAGAAAAGAACAGCTGAGGTTTCTTGGGCTCTCTGACTAACTTACAAAGTTATCATAATCCATCATTTTGTGATTGCAAGCAATAACGACTGCATTTGACCCATTTCAACAAAAGTGATGCATATAAGGTGCGTTCTGGGCATTTTTGAAAGTTCATTGTCAGTTTCTTAAATTCCGAAGGACAGACATAGTGTTGGAAGAGGGCTAGCTAGTGGAGGCCAGCAAGACTGTGCACACCAACAGCTGAAGCACTTAGTAAACCTGGGCATAGACGTTGATGCCAGGCTGAGTAGCAGGAACCTCCTACAAAATAATGAAAAGCACCTCACCAAACCAAAAAAAAAAAAAAAAAAAAAAAAAACTGATCATGGAGATGGAGCTCTTGGTAAAGTGCTTGCATATACAGTCAAGCATATACAGTCAAGTTCAGCTCCTGGCCCCCATGTGCAAAGCTAGGAAGTCTAAACTTGTAATCCTAGCAGGAAAAGGGAGGCAGGAGGATCCCTAGAGCTCTCGGACCAGACATTCTCAGGTTCAGCAGGAAATTCTACTTCAAAACATAACGGTAGAGAATAATTGAGGGAAACACGTGCCATTGATCTCCTGAGTGTACATTTGCATGCACACATGCGTGCACATGAGAACACATACATACACACATGATAAAACCCAAAATGGTAAAAAAAAATGATATAAAAGATGCATGCATTGCTCTGAAGGAGCTGTGAGTCAGTGGACACTTCAACTCTGCCACACAGACTTGAGTGTTTTCAGCCCAAGACCCAAATCCTGACTAGAGAAGGTTCTTGGTGGGTGAGTACTTGTTGAATGAATGAATGAATGAATGAATGAACGAATGAATGACTAAATGAAGAAAATAATGTCAGAGCACCCCTGGGGTGTGGCTCCCAGCCTTCAATTGATAATATTTTGGTTGTGAAGACCTGCCTTCCTCTACATTCAGTAGCTCATGAGTCCTGTGTCTAAAGTCCTGAAAAGAATGTCCCTTGCTGCACTCACTGCTATGAGCGACTGAACTGTTAGTTCCCAGTGACTGGACATGCCTTGATTTACTGTGCAGTTGATTTAATTCACTGAAGGTGACCTTGCTGCAGTTTTCTGCCTGAACTGTGGCAGGATCACAGTTTCTGGTGGTCCCTAGGGAGTAAACTGCTGTGGGTGACAGCTCTCAGTCTTTTTACGACTGAGTTTGCTATAACTCTCACAGGGCTGTCTTCACACGCACTGGCCTCGGGGCTGAGGATGACATTTTATACACAGGCCATGGCGACCTGCAGTTCATGGGGCTGTAGCTGAATTACCTGTAAGATAAGAACATTCTCCTTTGGTGAAGTTATGTCCTTGTTTCTAGGGGCTTTGAAAAATAACCATTAGCTGTATTTGCTTCCAAGTTCCCAGAGCTCTGGCATTGAAGTAGCATCATACATAGAGCAGATTCAAACCTTAAAATTTGGGAAAGAAAAGAAAATGAAGCTAGGGAGAATGGTCTGCTGATAAAGTACTTGTCATGTGTGCAACTGGACATGGAAAACTATGGGTGCAGGCCCATGTTGGTCTTTTCCACCTGGGGTTGGTGACAGAAAACAGACACCTGGGGTCATCCTCCCCCACCTTACTTCATGCCCTAGGCTCTAGTGAACAGGCCTGTCTCAAAGCACAGGGGAGATGGCTCCTGAAGAAAGATGCTTGACATATGGCTTCAATATGCACATAGAAGGGCATCGTCATAGGAGCAGATATATGTACCTGCACATATATGTATGCATACATACAGAGAAACTTGGGAAACGATTTCACAGTTTTCTATTCTCTGAAACTTAGTAACAAAGTAATTGGCAGGCTGTGAGGACAAGTTGCCCAGGTAGTCCCGTCTTTCTGCCAAGTGAACAACTTTGACTCAGAGTTCCTCCGAACTGTCTAGAGGAGCTTGTCACAAACATGGCTGTTACTCTGGATAGACACCATGGATCTAGACTCAATTACACATATTGCTGGAGCCTCAATGAGGTTTTATGCTACAGTGATACATTTTAATGACTTTATTCTGTGTATCATGCATTAAGCCATTAAGATGGACACAGAAACCTGTGGTAATGCCCCTTGCAAGGACATTTGCATAGGGACATTTTAAATCTAACAATAGCCCTTAATGAAAATGAGCAAATATTGTTTGCTTATTTATTTTTGCTTAACTAAAATTATTGTTAAGTCAAATCACGTCACTCTTCCATTCCTAATATTGCAAGAACTCTGACTTTCAATTGAATCAAAATCCCAAACCTAATGTAGGGAAGAAGGCTCCTTTTCCTACCTAGGGTTCTTCCCTCCCTTCTTCTTCCTCTTGTTTTCACTTTCTTTTCTCAGTATATCATAGGCTTGTGGGCCCCTTGCAGTTCTTCAGGAATGCTGGCCCTGTATGCAGACACTGACTGCCCCCCTTATTTTGTGGAAAACTCGTTATGGCTCATGGCCTCTAATTCTCTTAGTGAGGCCGCAACACCCCACCATCTCTCTTCTGTGCTTAGCATTTAGATATTTATATATAAAAATGGATAAAATGATAACTAATTATGTTTAGTGTTTCTATTTCTAGAACCCAAACTTGATCAGTGTAAGGTTCTTCGTCCTGTTCGCTCAGTGATGTGTCTTTCTTTGAAGTTTCTATGGTGATGGGGATGCTGCTGATGCTAATTGAACACTTAAAATGAAGCTTGTGCAAATGCATTTTAGTTTTATTTAAATTTTCATATTTGCATGTGACTCTCCTTTACTGGACACTGCAGACCATAAACGTTTATTTATTGGATTAATTTCTAACTATAAGAATATTCACTGCTCCTTATACTTCACAGGGATTAGGTGGGGATTTTATTTAAAATGCAGATTCTGGTTTAAGGGGTGTTGAGTGTGGTTCAGGTGTCTATTCTAACAAGATCTCAGGCAGTGCCTCTGTGGTTTAGGGAACAAGGTCCTATAATATCACCACTGCCTTACATTACTTCTGTGTTTTCTAGTGCTGGCCAAGAGTTTTTCATTTTCTGGACAAGAAAAGAGTACTAAAACTTACCTGTTAGATCCAAATAATAGACTGTAGGTACAAAAAAAAAACAAAGAAAAAACATTTCTCCATAATCCACTTCAGTGGAATTTTCTTCCTATCTTGTGTCTCTAAATTGGTTGAATTCAGTTGTGGTTAATTTAGTTTTTTTTTTTTTTTTTTAACTAAGTTCTATTTTCATATGTCAGTCTGTAGTGATTTAATATATTTACCTGATGTGCAATTCTTTTTCTAGGTCACTAAAGATGCCCACAAATTACCTCTCACAATGAATTTCCTGGTTGGGCTGGACCACTTGGGTTGGGCTGGACCACTTGGGTTGAGCACCAACGAGCTCCTACAGTTAGAAAACAATCCCATTAGTCTTCGCCATTATTCATTTACAGAATAAACATCACCCAGTCATTCCCTTCAGAAGAGGTTAAATTCATTCATAAGCCTTTTGCTGTCACACGTCTGTGGCCGCTCCCTTGATTGCATGCACACTTTCCAGGTGGGTGTTTGTCACAGTGGTAAATCGTGGAGCAGATCAATTTCAGGTGTTGTTAGAATTTAACAACAATTAAGGGACTGATGAATATATGAATATTGCCTGATTTATCATTCCCTTATAGGCTTTTCACAAATATATTAGAAGCACAATTTACACTACCTGTCAGAAGGAAAAACAGAAGAGTAACTACTTTGAAGACTCAATTTAATTTTTTTTTTTTTTTTTTTTTTTTTCAGAAGAAAGCGAGGGTGTCTGTTTGGATTCATATAGCAAACTCCTGCCCTATCTTCTTTAGCCCTGTCTGACCTGCCTGACTTCCTGGAATGTTTTAGAAGCTCTTGCTACTACTGTATTAGGGTATAGTTTTTCTGTTTCTTGTGTATTTTCTTCCCTTTGCCTGAAGTGTCCTTGACCCTATTTTTACACTGTAGAAAGCTCCGAAAGATGCCTTTTAGGGAGAGTAACAGTAATAGAATCATAGTGGTGGGTAACATTCATCGAGCACCTTTGGTGTCTCAGTAACTGTGTTAAAGCTATTTAATACGTTCTGTCATGAGATCTTCATTACATGGATGGTTTAGATCAGTATCACTGTGTTCCTCTCCCTAAAAGTTTTTCTTCTTTCTTTTGATTGCTTAGAGGCCAAAGAGATCGGTTCTATTAATTAGAAACTATAATCATAGGCTCTCTCCCTTCACATCCCATCACCATTCAGCTGGTCGGGGTTCTTTTCTTCTACACAGGAAGAAACTGTGGGTAAGCAGGAAGTGTTTTCCCAACTGGTCCTAGACTGATTTTGGTTTCTGACAGCTGTGTGCAGCAGCAGGTGGCACTGTCCAGTGTTGCAGCTTTCACACTGACCTCTGGTACTGGACCTGAGTCCTGTGCGGATGCAGCTCTGGGCTATACCTCTAGCAATGGTACCAGTAGCTTCTGGTGACTGTTGCTATGGTGCTTGTGTAGGAGGCCTGGGAGGCTGGAATTCCCTAGTCCTAACATTCCAGCGTTCAGAGTTTGGAATCAGGCTTCTCAGCCCTGACAGTAACTAGTGTTCCGGCTCTGGAGCACAGGTGTCTGAGACCCTTCATCCTTAAGGCCTGACGACCCTATGGCACCCTTCCAGTGACAAGGACTCCCAGTGTTCGTTATACAGCCACACAGACTTCTTCAGCTGCAGCTTTCTGCCTTCTCTTTCTCCCACCAACACTCACTGTGCGAGGCGCGGGCTCTGAAATCCCTAGATGCCTGTCTCTGCGATGGCCGTGGTCAGATAGCTGCGGTGGCTTCGCGTACTGCAGCTCTTCCGGCTTTGTCTTGCTGTTGCAGCTGAGCTGCCACCCCGGCCACGGCTCCACAGGCCCAGCTCTGATGCTGTGCTTCCTGCCATCACCGCTCTTAGAGCCACCTCAGACCACCCTGGGAATGGCAGGGATCAAAATCAAGGAAGAAAAGGCCACAAGAAGCCTTTCATTGGGTGTAGTGTTCAACTCCGAGGGCCGGCGTGTACGCAGTGTGGGATACTCCTGGCTACTTACAAAGTGAGCCAACAACAGCCTGCATAGCCAGGAATGTCTGCACCGTTCACAACTGTGTCGATACCATCATAGCACTGTGCATTAGGCACAGCGATCCCTCTGCTAGGCCTCCCAGTACTCCTTCTGTGGCCTTGGAGGAACGGCTTTAGGGAAAGAACCAGACAAGGTGTTTGAACTTGTATACCACCATCATGGCTCTGATGGCAACTTTAGGATCCAGGAGTTACGCTTTAGTACCAAGCAGCTGTTTTTGTTGCATTGCTTCCTTAAGATGTTTGTCAATTCAAAACAACTGATGCTGACAGAAAGGTGGTCTTGCAGGCTGACTACCTGACAGTTCTTGGGTCCCGGAAGAAGAACCGGGGAAGACTCTAGTAGCAGGAAATCAGTTGTCCTCAACTTTGGTTTGATTTTGTTATCATTGTTTGTTTACTTGCAAAAACTCAGAAGTGCTTAGAATAATGTCTTATCATTAACAACGGTGGTGATTCTAAGAGTGTTTACCAGTGCGTTAACAATGATCAGCATCCTCCTGGGCAGCGGCCCTTTAATCTACAGCAATCCCACAGGATACTTGCCTTTTGTTTGTCAGTGACATTCCTCGTATGTCAGAGGGTCATGTGTTTGTCTTCCCTGCTCAGCCACTTTGGAATCACAGAGCGGCCATGGCTTATGTGTTCTGTTTTCTCTCCAGGGTCTTCCTGAATTGTAAAAGGCTACTTTATATTTCGATATGGAAAACATTTCCACAATAGTGAGCTTAAATCTATGAGCATTCCTGATTGCTATGTAGAATGGAAATACTCAAGTGCAATGTATTTACGTTTTATAAAATTGGGGGATGTTCAGCTGAAACTAAACATAACCTAACTTTAGTGTTTAAAAGATAGGCCCAAGGCTCTGCCAAGAGCTTCTAGGTTCTTCTTTGTTTAAAACAACAGTTTAATGGTATATTAGAAACTCTAGGAAAAATACACATGTATCCATGTGTATATACTTACTATAAATTTTGCCAATATAACATATGTGTGGCATTCAGCTTACAAATAATAATCACAATTTTCATTATAAATTTCACCTAGCTTACTGATTCTCATGTAATGTGTTAGTTGATTTTTGCCAAATTATTATTTCCCTAGCCAATCCATATTTGAAATTGATGAACAAGTGCTTCCCCTTATCAGTATTGAATAACAAGTTTAAACACTTGAGAATCATATTTGTTTCTTGTTGTGATATTCAGTTTGTAACAGCTGCAGGCATGCAGCATGTTGATTTGTCTGTCTTTAACCCTTGCTGATCCACAAGATACCAAGTCTTAATGTAGACTTTGATGATTTGTCTGATTTCAGTTTAGAAAGGGGAAGGAAGAGAAAACAATGGCTTTCCCCATTCAATGCAGATGATCATTTTAAAAATTACTTCTACTGCACTTAGTTTATCTGATTGTGTGCGTGCACATTCATGCATGTGTGTGTGTGTGTGTGTGTGTGTTCTTGTGTTTGTGTCATGGCACAGTTGTGTTGTTTAGAGCACAACTCATGAGAGTCAGTTTTCTGCTTTCCCTATTTGGGTCCTAGGGATTGAAGTCAGGTCTTCAAGCTTGGCAAATGCACCTGTACTGCTGAGCCACCTCACCCAGACAGATAATCTTAGTAAGAAAAGGAGTAGAATTAGTTCAGTGTAAGCATCATATATAAAATGTTTCTATTTGTTTGTCATATCTTATCAGTCTCACAGCTACACCGATTAATTTTAGATGATGAACATACTTAACTGGCATGTTGAGTGACTGGCAAAGCTTACCAGGTGCATGCACAGTTCCGGGCACCAGGTACAAAGTACAAGGGGTCCATCGACGGTGCTTGGTTCTCAGGCTTGGTGTGGGACAGTGAGGCTCAGAATTCCCACTCTGCTTTTGGCTTTTCAGCTTCTAAAGTTGGGTTTTTTACTGTTTGTTAAAGCACATTGTAAGCTGTGAATCTGACTGGTGTGAAGAGTTCCAAGGTCAGCCGAGACCGGTTGCAATGGTAGTGTTGGGCGTGCTCTCTGTTTGAGCCAGGCCACTCTAAGCAGGTATTAACCTGCCTCTTCTTAAGTATTTAGCACTGCTGCTATGTCTGCTTTTTAGAAGGTAAAATCAAGGCTTGCAAAAGTAAGGAAGCATTGGGCGTTGTTGAGACAGATCTCAGATCCAGATCCTAGAAATAACCATGGCTTCCTTAAAAGCATGCGCATTCCAGAGGAATGGAAAATGGCAGACGCAGAGCTTAAAGCCATGCTTTTTGTGACAGCAGACTCATCCTTTATTCTTTCTGAGCAAGACGTGGGAAGAAGTTCCTTTCTTCCCACCAGGTAGGAAAGCAGCTCATGCTTGTTACTGACCAAGACAAAATGCATGGAATGAAAATAAGGAAAAGGGTGGGGGGCAGATAAGCTTTCAGCTCCAGAGACTGGCGTCCACTACAACAGGAACACTGTGGCAGCCTCTTAGTTCACATTATGATGGGCTGGAAGCACACAGAGATATACAGGAAGTGGCCATGTGAACCTTCAAATATCTGCTTTGAGTGACTTGCTTGCTCCAACTCTCAACTCTTACTTCCTCAAACCTCTATAGCTTCCCCAAAGAGCATCATGAGATATGGACCAAGCATTCCAAGAACAAACACATGGGAAACATTTCATATTGAATTCGCATGACCTATAGATATTCAAAAAATGAAGAATAAAAGGTATTTACCAATAATATGTCTATAACCTATAAAATACAAATAATACTTAATGGGGTAAATATAAGCTAGTTAGCTTATTTAGTAGTATTGATGTCCACTGTTCTTTCCTAAGTTTAGGATGGTAACTACATTCCCTAAGTGCAGGCATTCGCTTTTTGGAAGCAACACTTAGAGGTCATGAATACAGAAACAATAGAGATAAAAGCATAGAATCCCAAAGTCATCACCTGCTTCTTACAGCTGTCTCCAGAGAAGTGGCCACTGGCCACACTGTTAGTACTATGTGGAAGAGCTTGAGCTCAGCTCCCATTTCGTGCTCTTATTTGTGTCTTGATAGGTGGCAATTAGCAGGGTCAAAATTTGTTTGACTCCTAAATTCAGTTCTAGTTTCTTGGATAATTTGAGGTTACAGCAAACGCTGAGTGAGTGTACTCTCCGAATTTTCCTGTCTGCTCTGTGAGTTTGAATTCTGTTGCTGTCTTGCTGATTAGGTAGAAGGAGGAGATTTTTCCTGACCAAAGTGCTTATCATTCCCAAAGGAGGCAGCAATCTAAATTTATACGTTGGTGCAGGCTACATTTTCATACATCCAGCACCTTGGAGACATTGCCCATGAAGAACAAAATCATCTGGAATGACATTTGGTCACTGACCTAAATAAGGGCACTTCTGGGGCCTTTAATCTATTGCAGCAACAATCATATTTGACCACAGCCAGTAGAATGTGTCCCCCTATACATCCAGTTATGTGACCAGTGAAATTATTTAATAAGTTCTGTCCTGCAGCCATGATATATAAGCCCCGTGCGGCTGAACTAATAAATCTTTATCCTTGTCTTGACATTCAAATGACTAACTGGTTACGTACGTTGAAAAAGTAGTTCTGGATTTTGTGCCCAAGAATATGTTAGTCAGATCTGGGAAGACAGTTCAATCAGCAAAATGCTTACAAAGCAAGGTTGACTTCTGACTCCCCACATGGACTGCATATGTGTGCACATGTGTACGCGCCCGCGCGCACACACACACATGCACACACACTCACACAATACTGATCATTTTTCATTTATGATGGCCAAGTTTTGTATAAATGTTAAGTCTGGTGAGTAATAGACAGTGAGGAAAGTGTGCTCTCCTGATGTCTGTTACACCATTATCTACATGGGTTTTATAGATGCTGCTTTTAAAAGTTGTTGACATGTTGCAAGAGGAAAGACCATCCTCAAGCCTTGCTCATGTTTGCTCTGTGAGGATTGCTTCTTCAGAAGCTCTTGTGGTTATTAACTGAAGCAAGGCTTGGTTTGTTTTATTTTGTAGCATATTATTAATAGCACTGGTAATATCTCATGTTAAAGATGAATTTTAAAAACACAAATTTGTTCTCTTTTGAGTATTTTAATAGCTTGATTTAAATTACAGTTTTATTCCAGTATATGTGCACCTGGCATCATTGGTCCATTCCACTCTATACATCCAGGGATAACCAGCTTCTTGATCATATTTTTTTTCTTTATGCATTCTTTGTTCCCCACACATAACCATAAGCCTGTAATTACAGGTTCTTTTTTTTTTTTATAAGAAAAGCCAATGTGAAGCTTATTTCTTAAGTAATAAAACCTAGTCCTAGCAGAGAATTTGAAGCACACAAAGTTTTTAGTTCAGCTTCTATGAAGACCTCATTGTATCAACATTCTAGTGTCCAGTGAGGAAAGGCTAGCATGGTTGTCAGGAACCAAAGAATTGGCCCAGGATCTGTGCAGATGCGCAGTGCATAGATGTCTGAACATCCTCAGGGACACCCTGCAGGGTCTTCCTATAAGCTGTGCACATGCTCCTGGATATTTTATATTTAGGTACTTCTTCTCAATATGATGTAAACATGGTGTAAATACTTGTTACCATGTGTATTGCTTAGGGAATGGTGGCAAAGAAAAAAGATCTACACAGTTTCAGCAAAGATGCATGATTCCCCTTGAATATTTTAGACCTCTGTTATTGAATCTACAGATAGATCCTGTAGATCAAAACCATTGCCTAAATGAAGACACTGCCTAAGGTGTCCATTCCCATCTTCTTCCTGGAATTTAAACCTTCTGACCTAAATAAAGCAACCCAGGAAGGAACTGAGAAAAGTTCACAGAAGCTGGCTCCTGAGGATGTCTAAAGCCAGGAAGGGAAGAACTGCTTTATGCTGTAAAACTCAGGAATATGGAGACCAGAGTGTGTCTCAGCGTCACATGATGCACATAAAGAGCCTACAGGACATGAATCGTTTTGGAACATTATTAAGTTATGTGAACTCAGCAGTATTTTGAGCCCACAGATGCTGCTTGGTTTTATAGTCACTATGTTAAAGAGAGTCAAGCATACATATTGAGTGGTTTCATTCTCACAGTATCCTAAGAATCTCCTCTCTCTCCTTTCCTGCCAACCGTATAGTGATATTCACTATGCTCTAAGCAACAAAGAAGAGGAGAAGGGAAGAACCACGTCATGCAAGGTACTTCACAGTGTCAGGATCAGCTAATACAGATTTTCCTAATCCATCTCATCTATGTGAAATAATTCTCAATGTATTTTCTAACATTTTCCACATAACATAAACACACATGTGTGGTTAAAGTTTATCTATATGTATATATCATATGACTAATGAATTAGATATTATTATAGCATTAGAAACAGTCATTTGGGGCTACAGAGATGGCTCAGCAATTAAGAACACTGTCTGCTCCTTCAGAGAACATTGGTTCCATTTCCAGCACCCACTCAGAGGCTCACAACCATCTGAAACTCTGGTTCTATGGAATTTAATGCCCCTTTCTGGCCTCTTTGGGCACCAAGCATGCGTTCTGTGTTCAGACATACAGGTAGGCAGAACACTCCTATACATAAAATAAAGATAGAAATAAAATTTAAAAGCATAGATATATCTTTGTTTTTATTTTTAAGAACTTTCTGCAGCTTAATGTGGTACACCTCATCAATTGTAATTCAAAGAGTGAATATTATATGTGTGTGATGATTAAATCATAATAATGCATATTTCTAAATCTTCAGCAGTCCGTCATTGTTGTCTTTTGAGAATTCTGTTTTCTTTTAGTCATTCAGAAGCACATTATGGGGTATTTTTCCCAGTAGTTACCTACTATCCTGAAGAAGCAACATGAACAATTTCCCTACAGTGGTTTCGCTGCTTCCTACCCCCTTAAGTTTCTTGCTGTTTCCCTTGCCAACTTTATTTCCAGTCTTAGAACCACTCTTATGCTCTGTTCTTTGATGTGGTTAAACATCATTTCTTCCAAATAATGTTAGTCATAACATGCATGGGTTTAGGGTCCTAACAGCAGTTCGGTTTGCCGCTTGTCTACAAGGGCCTTGAACGCTTTTGATTTATTTCAATATGAAAGAATAATTTCATTTTTCCTTTGCTTAGTCATATAGACCTTAGTGTTCGATCTACACATTTATAGTTGTGTGTGTTTATTTTTGAGACAGTGACTTAATATGTGGCCTAGGCTAGCCTGATACAAGTTTTTGTAGCCTAGGCTATCTAATCTCATAGAAATCCTCAGCCTTTTGTGTGTTGGGATTGCAGGTGTACAACAAACCAGCCTAATATATTTTCCATAAGCCAATTACCCTTCCTCAGAGACAGCCTTATAATACAGTGGTGACGATAAAAGAGAGCACTTACCTGGAGAGCCTATTGCATCATGTGCCCATTCTGATTGTCTTATCATTAAGTATTCAGTGAGATCAGTGAGCAATCTTTTTCACCTGTCCATCCATCCATCTATCCACCCATCTATATCTGTATATATAGTTGATGGTTTGTATATTCTTGGCCCATAAAGTGGTATTACTAGGAAGTATATCATTGGAGTAGGTGTGTTACTGTGGACATGGGCTTTAATACCCTCTTCCTAACTGCCTGAAATCCAGTCTTCTCTAGCAGACTACAGATGAAGATGTAGAACCCTATCTCCCCTTCTCCTGCACCATGCTGGCTTGGATGTTGCCATGTTCCTACCAGTATCAAATGATAATGAACTGACCCTCTAAACCTGTAAACTGGTTAATTAAATATTGCCCTTCTATGAGTTGCTTGCCTACGGCCCACAGTGGGGCTGGACCTCTGGCAGAGAGACTCGGGATCTGCCTGTAAAGCCCGTGCTCGAGGACCAAATGCACAGGCCTTTTGCCACCTGGACCAGCAGAGATCTAGAGGCACAGGCCTGGTGAGATTGCGTTGTGAGTAACCAAAGCACAGAGAGGGCTAGGTGGAGCTCGCTGTAAAGGTGCACTTCTGGCTCACATTAGTGTCAGACCTCTGGCAGAGGGACTTGGGATCAACCTGGAAAGCCCGTGCTCATGGACTAAATGCACAGGCCCACAGTAAGGCACAGGCCCTTGTCAGTGGAAACTGGGATCTGCTCTGGAAAGGCAGTGCTTGAAGTTCAGCTCTACAGGCCCTCTTACACCTAGACCAGAGGAGAGCTTGGCTCATAGACCCAGGGAAAGCACACCCGGATTTCTCAGAGAGCAGAAAGTACTGTGCTATCTGGAAAAGAGTCTGTTTTGGCCTAGAGAATGAGCCAGGTCCCTGCCAGTAGTACTCAGAACATGTGGGCAGAAGGCTGAGCTCCCAGAACAGCCTCACAAGACCTCCCATACCTGAGCACACAAAGACAGAGCAGAGTCACTGCTACCAGAACTAACTGCTTGAACACTAAAAGCCAAACACTCAGAAGCAATTTTCTTCCTGAACCCATGGGCCCTCAGAACCACAGAAGAGACAGGTGTCAGTCACTGACAACAAGACCACATATTACCACAGATAACAAGATGGCAAGAGGAAAACAAAAGAACTTAAGTAATGGAAACCAAGACAACCTGGAAACATCAGAACACAGCTCTCCCACCACAGCAAGCAGTAGATTACCAAACACTCCAGAAAAACAAGACTCAGACTTGAAATCATACCTTACTATGATAATGGAGACCTTTGAGAGAAGAGTATGAGTAACTCCCTTAAACAAGTACGGGAGGATACACATAAACAAATAGAAGCTTTTAAAGAAGAAACTCAAAATCACTCAAAGAACTACAAGAAAAAACAACCAAACAGGTAAAGGAATTGAGAATGGAAAGAGAAACAATAAAGAAAACACAAAAAGAGACAACCCTGGATGTGGAAAATCTAAAAAAGAAATAGTCACAGATGCAAGTATCTCCAACATACTACAAGAAATGGAAGAGAGAATCTTAGGGGCCAAAGACAACATATAAAACATAGACAAAACAGTCAAGAAGATGCAAAAACCAAAAAGCTCCTAACCCAAAATTTCCAGTAGATCTAGGACACAATGAGAAGACCAAACCTAAGGATAATAAGAATATAAGAGGGAGAAGAATATGAACTACGAGGTACAGTAAATATCTTCAACAAAATCATTGAAGAAAACTACCCTCACTTTAAGAATAAGATGACCATGAGCAAAAAAATATGCCTACAGAATTCCAAATAGATTGGAACAGAAAAGAAACTCTTCCAAACACATAATAAAGCAACAAGTGTTCAAAACAAAGAAAGAATACTAAAAGGACATGTAACATATGAAGGCAAACCAATCAGTATTACACCTGACTTCTCAACAGAGAATATGAAAGCTAGAAGATCCTGGACAGACATCATACAGACACTAAGAGAACAAAAATGACAGCCCTGGTTACTATATCCAGCAAAACTCTCCATCACTATAGATGGAGAGACCAAGATATTCCAGGACAAAACTAAATTTACCCAATATCTGACCAAAAACCCAGCACTACAAAGAATATTAGATGGAAAACCCAATACAAGGAGGGAAATAACATCCTAGAAAAAGCAAGAAAATAACTAAGCAAGAAAACCAAAAGAAGAAACACAGACATTTACCTCTAACAGCAAAAATAGCAGGAAACAGCAATCATTATTCCTTAATATCTGTTAACATAAATGGACTCAATTCCCCAATAAAGAGACATAGGCTATCAAACTAGATACATAAACAGAATCCAGCATTCTGCTGCATACAGGGAATTCATCTCAGAGACAAAGACAGACTGTCAGAGTAAAAGGCTGGGAAAAAACCTTCCAAGCAAACATCCCCAAGAAAGAAGCTGGAGTGGCCATTCTAATAGCAAATAAAGTAGATTTTCAACCATAAGTTACCAAAAAAGGTAAGGAAGGACACTTTTTACTCATTATACAGAAAATTTATCAGGAGGAATTCTCAATCCTTAACATATATGCTTCAAATACAAGAGCAGCCATATTTATAAAAGAAACCCTACTAAACCTCAAAACTTACCAATACAATACAATAATACACCAATACAACAATAGTGGGAGACTTCAATACCCCACTCTTATCAATGAACAGATCATAGAAGCAAAAACTGAACACAGACGCAGTAAAACTAGCAGATGTTATGAACCAATTGAAATTAACATACATCTACATCTAATTGCATCCTAAAACAAAAGAATAGACCTTCTTCTCAGCACCTCTCGGCACCTTTTCCAAAATTGACCATATAGTCAGTCACAAAACAAGCCTCAATGGATATAATAAGATTGAAATACTCCCATATATCCTATCAGATCACCATGGAGTAAGGCTGGTCTTTAATAGTAAAAAAGACAACAAAAAGCCTACATACACATGGAAGCTGAACAATGCTCTACCTCAACAATAGCATGGTCAAAGTAGAAATAAAGAAAGAAATTAAGGGTTTCTAGAATTTAATTAAAATGAAAGCACAACATGCCCAATCCTATGGGATGCAATGAAAGCAGTATTAAAAGGAAAATTTATAGCTCTTAGTGCCTCCATAAATAAACTAGGGAGAGCATACACTAGCCACTTGATAGCATAGTTAAAAGCTCCAGAACAAAAAGAAGCAGATAAACCAAAGAGGAGTAGACAGCAAGAAATAATCAAACTCAGAGCAGAAATTAACCAAATAGAAACAAAAAAAAAAAAAAAACCATTCAAAGAATCAACAAAACAAAGAGCTGGTTCTTTGAGAAATTTAACAAGATTGATAAACCCTTAGCCAGACTAATAGAGGGCAAAGAGAGTATCCAAATTAACAAAATCAGAAATCAAAGTGGAGACATAACAACTGAAACTGAGATAATTCAAGAAATCACCAGATCCTACTACAAAAGCCTATACTCAACAAAGCTGGAAAATCTGGAAGAAATGGATGAATTCCTAGACAGATACCAGATACTAAAGTTAAACCAGGACGAGGTTAACCATCTAAATAATCCCATAACACCTAAAGACATAGAAGCAGTCATCAAAAGCCTCCCAACCAAAAAAAGCCCAGGTCCAGATGGGTTCAGTGCAGAATTCTACCAGACATTTATTGATGACCTAATACCAATACTCTCCAAACTATTCCACAAAATGTAGTCAGATGGAACACTACCCAAATCATTCTTTGAAGCCACAATACCTCTTATTTTTAAACCACAAAAAGAGTCTACAAGAAAAGAGAACTTCAGACCAATCTCACTTATTAACAGTGATGCAAAAATACTCAGCAATAATTCTTGCAAACCGAATCCAAGAACACATCAAAACGATCATTCGCCATGATCAATTAGGCCTCATACCTGGGATTCAGGGATGGTTCAATATATGGATATCTATCAATGTAATTCACCATATAAACAAACTCAAAGAAAATAACCACATGGTCATCTCACTAGATGCTGAGAAAGCATTTGACAAAATTCAACACCACTTCATGTTAAAAGTGTTGTAAAGAGGAAGAATCCAAGGCCCATACTTAAACATAATTAAAGCAGTATGCAGCAAACCAATAGGCAACACCAAACTAAACAGTGAGAAACTTGAAGCAATCCCACTAAAATCAGGGACTAGACAAGGCTGCCCACTCTCCCCCTACCAATTCAACATAGTACTGGAAGTCCTGGCTGGTGCAATCAGACAGCAAAAGAAACTAAAAGGGATAAAAATCAGAAAGGAAGAAGTAAAAATATCACTATTTGCAAATGACATGATAGTATACTTAAGTGACCACAAAAATTCCACCAGAGAACATTTACAGCTTAAAAACAACTTCACCAAAGTGGCTGAATATAAAATTAACTCAAACAAATCACTAGCCTTCCTCTACTCAAAAAATAAACATGGTGAGAAAGAAATTGTTGAAACGATACCCTTCACAATAGTGGCAAACAATGTGCAATACCTTGTTGTGACTCTAACTAAGCAAGTAAATGACCTGTATGACAAAAACTGCAAATCTCTGAAGAAGAAAATTGAAGAAGATCTCAGAAGATGGAAAGATCTCCCATGCTCATGGATTAGAAGGATCAACAATGTAAAAATGGCCATCTTAACAAAACAAATATACAGATTCAGTGCAATCCCCATCGAAATTCCACCTCAATTCTTCATAAGGTTGGAAAGAGCAATTTGAAAATTCATCAGTAATAACAAAAAGCCTAGAATATCAAAATCTATCCTCAACAATAAGAAAACATCTGTGGGAATCACTATCCGTGACCTCAAACTATATTACAAGGCAGTTGTGTTAAAAACTGCATGGTACTGGTACAGAGATAGGCAGGTAGATCAATGGAATATAATAGAACATCCAGAAATGAACTCTCACACCTATGATCACTTGATCTTTGACAAAGGAGCTGAAAACATTCATTGGCAAAAGGACAGCCTTTTCCACAAATGATGTTGCTCCAACTGGAACTCAGCATGCAGAAGAATGAAAATAGAACTTTTCTTATCTCCTTGTACAAATCTCAAGTGCAAGTGGATCAAAGATCTCCATATTAAACCAGGTACACTGAAACTACTAGAAGAGAAAATATGGAAAATCTGAGAACACCTAGGCACAGGGGAATATTTCCTGAACAGAAAACCAATGGCTTGTGCTCTAAGTCCAAGGATCAAGAAATGGGACGTTATGAGATTGCAAAGTTTCTGTAAGGCTAAGGACACTATCAAGAAAACAAAATGGCAACCAACAGATTGGGAAAATATATTTACCAATTTCACATCTGATAGATGTCTAATATCCAATGTATACAAAGAACTCAAGAAGTTAGATGCCAGAGAATCAAACAATCTTATTAAACAATGGGGTACAGAGCTAACCAAAAATTCTCAATTAAGGAATATAGAATGGCTGAGAAGCATTGAAAGATGTACCTGTATGCGTGTGAGTTCTTCTCTTTAAATGGCCAATTATCAGTAAGTAACTTTCATAGAACCAGGCAATATAAACTTATTTTTGCTTAGACAAATAGCTTCTAAATATTGAGTACCCAAATCCCATATGTCCTTTAAATAATGGGTAAGTGGTAGTATTTCTCAGTTGTTCTGTTTTTTGCTGCTCTTTTACTATTTAGGCAATTCAGTGTTTGTTCTTGTTGGTTCCTGTTTCCCACTCTAGGGACACACTCTTTATTACTTTTACAAAAGCTGTGTTCTGTTAATTACCTTATTTCCATTAATCACTCACCACCTTTCTGTTGCAGGCGTTTCTTCCCCTCTGGCTTTATCTACCTGCTGCTCCTTACTTAATTCATGGCTGAGGTGATGAGAGTCCTTTCTTAGGAGATCAGGTGGCTTCCTAGCCTCAAAGAATTTCTTAAAAATGAATTTACAACTTATATGAGAGTCCAGTCTTTCAGAAGTCTTCCTGCTTCGGAAGAGGCCTAAACACATTGCACAGATGCTCACAGAAGCCTGTGAGAACAGATAAGAAAAGGAAAAACCTCAGCATAATTGTGTTGTTGTAGAGTTTAGTAAATAGTCATCAACATTTACTAGATCGAAAAAAGCTTAAAAGAAGAAAGATGTGCCTTTGAAGGTCTGTATTGTTCTGTTCCTCCTTGCTTTGATGTCTATCTGTCCCTGAAAACAGGTCTTTATTTTCCTCTACTACTTCACTTTTCATCCACTAGTAAACATAAATCAAGTAAACATTTTCCTGTGGTTCTTACACTAAAGTCTAATATGGAGATCTCAAATTACCACATTAAGTTGAGATATAAAGGGAAGAGATGGATAAAGCTATAGATAGATAGATAGATAGATAGATAGATAGATACATACATACATACATACATACATACATACATACATACATACATACATACATACATACTTAGATACAAAGGTAGACAGGTAGATAGACAGGTAGATGGTAGACGTAGGATACAGAGTAGGTGATAGATGATAGCTAGATGATAGATCAATAGATATTAATCCATACCATTTGTGTCCTGCATCTGATATCTGATCCCATTACTATAGAACCTTTGCTTTCTTTCCCAGTAGCTATGTAGTTCATTTGAACCAAGTTCACATTGCCTGTTTGCTTTCAAGCAAATGAACAGAAAGCCATTGTGACATTCCTGGAGGCATGCCTCCTCACTTTTAATACAATTACTTCTTGGGTTTTGAGACATGATTAATTAGATGAGTAGAAGCCGAGGGCAGCAGATACAGGGGACTTTGTAACTGTGAGTGACTGTGGTTTTCTGGGCTGTGATAAGAAGTCATCATTGGGACTGCAAAGGCTCTGAAGGCCAGAATTCCTAACATTTGTAAGAGAAGATTTAACGGACAGGGGGAAAGAAAACAAAGCATTTGTCCCCTGGCATCTGCAGGCAGTTAGTTTAATTCCTAGGAAGAGAGCTGTTAACTGACATCAAGGCCATCTTATTGACAAGTTTTCAGGTTCTGGCCCAGCATGGTCTGGCAAAGACTGTTTATTGCTGTTGCAAAGTTCTTACCATCATTTTGCCAGAGAACTTATTAGACTCAGAAAAAAGCATAATCCAGCCAACTCATCTTTTTAGTTCATCTTTACACATATCCTCTAACAAGTGGGTTTCATGATGGCAAGGGGAGCCTATATTTTCTGATGTATTTTTTTTTTAAGCTGGGAGAGTTGAGACATCACAAGAGCACAGACAAATGCATGCAGCTGTGAACTCTAGAGCTGATGGGACAATGCCCCTCTACCTCCCACTCTCCCCCACATGCCTCATCCCCTGCAGGCAGCAAGGAGTAAACAGGGATGAGGTCCAGCAAAGGGCAGGAGGTAGATGTCAAGGTTCTTGCTTCCAGTCATTGTTGTGTAATCCTGGAATCTCACTGCTAGAGAGAAGTGCAGAACTTGGCGTGGTTGTGGAGGCTGTGCTAAGAATTAATGAGGCATGGACTTGATCCTTTCCTGGAAGATAGTACAGTATGTTTCTGTCCTTTTGTCCTTTTCTGGGAGTCGGGAAAGGCTTTGGAATAGGAGTAGCAATGGGGCTAGAAGGAGCATCTGTGAAGTTCTGCATCTAGGTATGGCTATGGGTATGATATGCTACTGAAAGTCATAGGCCATCATGAGCCTTATTTAACCTCCTCCAGTAACTGCTTTAGACCAACCAGCTTATATTATAGATATGAAAACCGAGGTCCATAGAAATCAAGAGACAGATAATGATCCTTAGACTTTGAGAAATACATTTCCCCTTGTTTTACTAGGTATTTCTTATCTCAGACAGATTGGTATTCTGTTGTGACAAGAACTATATTAAACCATAGGTATCTTTGTTCTTAAATGAAAAAAAAAATTCTTGTTTTAATTCAGTTGTGAATTAATAATACAATTTAGGCACTCCTGGGTTTGAACTTTCTTACTTCTTGGAGGTACCTATACCTCACCTTCCCCCTTTCCCTCTCTGACTTCTTTCTGTGCCGTGCTAAACTAAGTAACATATCAGCTCAAACACAGAAAACGAGGTTATTGCTAGAAATCTGCTACAGCATCAAAGAAACATTCTCTCACTTTACACTTAAAATGTGAAAAGCTGTACATAGAAGCTGATTTCTTATAACCATACAGCTATATTTCAAAAGCATGAGAGGAGATTGTAATCTGAACTGTAATGAGTCTTATGGAAAAGCAAATAATTAGTATTGTAGGTGTCTGAGAGTTAATCAGCCCACTTGCCAGTGATTGGGAAATCCCTTCTCACCCTAAACCCAGTTTCCAAGGGACAACAGAGAAACACAGCTTCTACCTCCACAATGTAATAAGAAGGCAAGAGCAGACTAGAATGTCTCCGCATGATCTGGACTTCTCTGAACATGAAAGGAATCTGGACAAATTGCCAGCTTCTAGGAAAGTCTCAAGTATTACAAAGAACATCATTTCTGATGCATTACAAAAACTGACATTTAAAATTATGTGATCTTAAAAGTATATTTGCTTAGAACCTTATAGTGTAATAATTGCATTTTTATTATCATGTATTTAGAAATTAAAGCATAAGCAAGGTCTGGTGTTTCACACCTATAATCCCAGAGGGAGAAGGATCTTGAGGACCTTCATAACCAGACTAGGTAATATGAGACCCTGTCTCAGGAAATGAAATCAAATGTGTGTGTGTGTGTGTGTGTGTGTGTGTGTGTGTATGTATATACATGTAAACGTGTATGTATGTGCATGTGTATATATGTATGTGTGCATAAATGCATATGTATATATATATACATTCCTACTATGTTTTTTTAAGTTTTTTTTGAGAGAAGTTAATATGTATATTATATATACACAATAAAACATGGTCATCACCATTCTTAGCTTCATCTCTCTCTTTTTTTGTTTGGGGTGTTGTTTATGAACAACACACTAAGTCCAGTTGTTCTGTCCATGTATAAAGTGTATGGAGCTATGTACTGGATGTAGGGCAGCATGCCTAATTTTGGTCATTTGCTAACCAGAAGTTCCATTAGACAGGGTACTTTTCTTTTCTAATAGCACCAAAAAGGAAATTAATTATTAATCTTGGCTAGATAAAATATTTAAGACATATACTCTGTTCTGAAACAATAGAGGCCTTTATTAGTGAGGTTGTGGGGAATTTCTTCCTTGGGAACAGTGGGCAGGCATAGATATCATTGTTCATGTACAGTGTCTGCATGTTGGCAATCATACAGATTGGCTAACCAGCAGGTTCATGATTCTCGAGCAATCAATTAACAGAACATTTTATTGACTTTTTCCAAGGCATTGGAAAACCATTTGGCCAATTGTAAAATTTTAAGCTTTTTACTTCTTAAATGTGACATTAGAGGACATTTCAGCATTTCAGGAAAATATAAAGCACGAAAATATTGGCTGAGGGTGTAGCTGAGTTCCACAGTGTTACAATTTTCATGACTCAAACTGTTTATTGGATGCTGTGTTCAAAGCCAACACCCAGGGATAAAAGCAAGCAAGCAAGCAAACAAACAAACAACAACAAAAGCAGACAAAAGATTCACACAAGAAGCTACAAAGAATCTGGGAATTGCAGAGAAATAGACCCAGGTACAGATCAAGTGAAGCCATGTTTGCACACAAGCTGTCCTGCTCTCATGTTGGGGTTCACTATGGTATGGGAAGACACACACAGGCACCTTAGATGCCATCTCCCAAACTGGCTCCAAGTTTGTGTTTTGTCTGATTTCTACTTTTCCATTCTTTAAAAGAACCTATAATGCATATCAGATATGACTGAGCAAGTTATTGGAAAAAGAAACAATTATTGGGCAGTATTTGTTGGGGATTTGGAAGTCACATGGCAGAATTTAGAAATAGGACCATGTGAATTATTGAGTAGCTGTATCATATTGTGGAATTAATTTATTGTGGAAGCCAGCTGCCAATTTTCTAAAGGACAAAGAGTCAAGATTAGTTTGGTTATTTTAGTAATTATTATTTAGCATGTGCTAAGTACCCACAGCATGCTGGTGCCTCCCATGGTATCAGTAGGCACCATAGACGGAATGAGACTGGTGGTTGGGTTTAATTAATCTCTCAAGTTAATTGTCAATATGGGGCACATTTCTTACGTGAGTAAAACTGGAGTATGAGCAGAGATAATGTCCCTCTCTCATTAAGCTGTCCACGTTAGATTTACAGGGGGACAGTGAGGTCCATTCCAGCTTCCTTTTGATAGCTTTCGTTACTGACAGCATGGAGTTAAGTGGAGTTCTGGCCTTTCCCTGGAAGACTCGCTCCAGTAGCAGGACCACAAACATAACCACCTATATCAGCAAGACTTCAAAGGATTGTTTGTAGTTTGATGCTCAGCCTGTCATAGCTTCTTTTCCACTAGCCCCAGACTTCTTTTTGTTCTTTAAAAGCAGGAGAATTGCAGTGCAGGGTCGCAGCTGACACCCGCCAAGAAGGGCAGCCCTGGCCAACTGCTGCCTTCCCTGAGTAGCCAGTTACTGAGTTCTGTAATGATGTGACTCCAAGGACCTTAGGAACTTCCTTACACACAGTCACAGAACTGACAAGTGATTTTTGCCCCTTTCTCTCCCCAGAGTGTACTTGTAAAGCATTTTGGACAGAGCCTTTTAGAAAGAGCTGAGATCACTTCAGTCACCCACAAGAACTGGAAAACCATGAGTGTCTACTTCTAGAGGATCTTGACTTGGGGTCCCCGAAACTAGGGCTTGGTGTAAGTAGTGACCAGTAAGAAAAGGCTTTGGGAGGAAATTCAGTAGTGTATGAGGGAATTAGGGGACAGGAAGAAATTACCAAGGCTGTGTGTTCACATGGGCCAGGTCTGATGATATAGAAAATCTCTGAAGCAGGAGTCATCCCTCAGTATAGCCTTGTGCAGATAAGCAGGTTCTTATCCTGGGCATCTCACTCCTCAATCTTTAGCTATGGGGGCTGGTGAGGACCACACATGGTAGCACCTGTTCGAGGATGCTCGGATCCCGGTGACTATGTTTACCCAAGGACAGTGTTATGGAAGAGAAGAACAGCAAAACCTGTGGGAAGGGTGGGGCACCCAGGTGACACAAGGATCCTCTGGGATCTGGGGTGGGTGAATCCCAGCAGCTTCTGAAGGTAAAGAATACATAAGTTCCTACAGTATTCTGAAAACTCAAGAAATCCCAGGTTGTTTTGTAACAAAATTCAGTATTAAAGTTGTGATGTACAATTGGCTACTGATGGTCAGTTTTACATCCTGGTTTTGTTTTTAAGAGGAGATTGTCTTGAGCAGTTCCCAAAGATTTAAAGACTGGTGAGAAGGAGATCTGGGCAGCCAGGGAGCAGAGAGATCTCTGCTGAGTGCCCACGAAAAGAGGGCCCCTGCCCTGCCTGATCCAGGGACCAGGAACACAGCATTGGAACCTCTCTTTCTACCCAGTGACCTTGGGGTGCAGAACAGGGCTCGGCCCATCTGCCACCTGGACCAGTGGAGATCCAGGGACACAGACCAGATACAAGGGAAAGGCAAGAACATATCACTGACAACAAGATGGCAAGAGAAAAGCGAAAGAGTATATCCCAAGGAAACCAAGACAACCTGGCAACACCAGTACCCAGCTCTCCCAGCACAGCAAACATTGGAATGCCAAACACTCCAGAAAAAGAAGACACAGACCTAAAATCATACCTCAAGACACTGATAGAGATCCTTAAACAAGAACGGGAGGAAAAGCAAAAAGAATCAGAAGCTTTTAAAGAGGAAACAAGAAAAGACTCAAAGAACTCAAAGAACTAGAGGAAAACAGAACCAAAGAAATGAAGGAATGGAAGAAGGAATTTAAAAAGGAAATTGACACAATAAAGAAAACACTAAAAGAGATAACCCTAGAGGTATAACACCTAAAAAAGAAATCAGGAGTCACAGAAGCAAGCATTTCCAATTGAATACAAGAGATGGAAGAGAGAATCTTGGAGGCCGAAGACAACATTGTAAACATAGACAAAACAGTCAGAGAGGATGCAAAAAACAAAAAGCTCCTAACCCAAAATATCCAGGAGATCCAGGACACAATGAGAAGACCAAACCTAAGGATAATAGGAATAGAAGAGGGAGAAGAATATCAACTAAGAGGCACAGTAAATATTTTCAACAAAATTGTAGAAGAAAACTTCCCTACCCTTAAGAATAAGATGACCACGAGCATAAAAGAAGCCTTCAGAACTCCAAATAGGTTGGACCAGAAAAGAAATACCTCCCAACACATAATAGTCAAAACAACAAGTGCCCAAAGCAAAGAAAGAATACTAAAAGCAGTAAGGGAAAAAGGTCAGGTAACATATAAAGGCAGACCAATCAGAATCACGCCCGATTTCTCAACAGAGACTATGAAAACTAGAAGTGCCTGGATGGATATCATGCAGACCCTAAGAGAGCACAAGTGCCAGCCCAAGCTGCTATACCCAGCAAAACTATCAATCACAATAGATGGAGAGATGAAGCTATTTCAAGACAAATCTAAACTCACAAAATATCTGACCACAAACCCAGCACTACAACGAATTATAGGTGGAAAACCCACTACAATGAGGGGAACTACATCCTAGTAAAAACAATAAAACTCCTAAGCAAGAAAACCAAAAGAAGAAAAAGACACATACACAACTCAACCTAAAAAAGCAATAATAGCAGGGATCAGAAACCACTATTCCTTGATATCTATTAACATAAATGGACTCAACTCCCCAATAAAGAGACATAGGCTATCAGACTGGATACATAAACAAAATCAAGCCTTTTGCTGCATACAGGAAATTCATCTCAGAGACAGAGACAGACACTATCTCAAAGTAAAAGAGTGGGGAAAAAACTTCCAAGCAAACAGCCCCAAGAAGCAAGCTGAAGTGGCTATTATAATATCGAATAAAGTAAATTTCTAACCAAAAGTTATCAAAAAAGATAAGGAAGGACACTTTTTACTCATTAACGGGGAAATCTGTCAGGAGGAACTCTCAATCCTTAACATATATGCTCCAAATAAAAAAGCACCCACATTCATAAAAGAAACCCTACTAAAGCTCAAAAAATACATTTCACCCCACACAATAATAGTGGGAGACTTTAATACCCCACTCTCTCCAATGGACAGATCATGGAAACAGAAACTGAACAAGGACACTGCCAAAGTAGCAGAGAATATTAACCAACTGGAATTAATAGATATCTACAGAACATACATATCATCCTAAAGTAAAAGAATACACCTTTTCAGCACCCCATGGCACCTTCTCGAAAATTGACCACATAAATGGACACAGAACGAGCCTCAATCGATATAAGAAGATTGAAATACTCCCATGCATCCTCTCAGATCACCATGGTCTACGGCTGGTCTTTAACAACAACAAAGACAACAAAAAGCCCACATACACATGAAAACTAAACAACGCTCTGTTAAACAATAGCAGAGTCAAAGAAGAAATAAAGAAAGAAATTAAGGATTTTCTAGAATTCAACGAAAAAGAAAACACAACATACCCAAACCTATGGGATGCAATTAAAGCAGTACTGAGAGGAAAACTCATAGACCTAAGTGCTTCCCAAAAGAAACTGAAGAAAGCATACATCAGCAACTTGACAGCACAGCTAAAAGCTCTAGAACAAAAGGAAGCAGATACACCCAAGAAGAGTAGATGGCAAGAAATAATCAAAATTAGGGCAGAAATGGACCAAATAGAAACAAAAAGAACCACTGAAATAATCAACAAATCCAAGAGCTGGTTCATTGAGAAAATCAACAAGATTGATAAACCCCTAGCCAGACTAACTAGAGGGCAAAGAGAGAGTATACAAATTAACAAAATCAGAAAGGAAAGTGGAGACATAACAACTGAAACTGAGGAAATTCAAGAAATCATCAGATCCTAATACAAAAACCTATACTCCACAAAGTTGGAAAATCTGGAGGAAATGGATGAATTCCTATACAAATACAAGATCCTAAAGTTAAACCAGGACCAAGTAAACCATCTAAATAATCCCATAACTCCTAAAGAAATAGAAGAAGTCATCAAAAGCCTCCCAACCAAAAAAAGCCCAGGTCCAGACGGGTTCAGTACAGAATTTTATCAGACATTTATTGCGGACATAAAAACCAATACTCTCCAAACTATTCCACAAGATAGAATCAGATGGAATACTATCTAACTCATTTTTTGAGGCTACAATAACCCTCCTTCCTAAACCACACAAAGACCCTAAAAGGAAAGAGAACTTCAGACCAATCTCACTTATGAACATTGGTGCAAAAATACCCAACAAAATCCTTGCAAACCGAATCCAGTAACACATCAAAACGATCATTCATCATGACCAAGTAGGCTTCATCCCTGGGATGCAGGGATGGTTTAATATAAGGAAATTTATCAATATAATCCACCATATAAACAAACTCAAATAATAAAATGACATGGTCATCTCACTAGATGCTGAGAAAGCATTTGACAAAATTCAACACCCCTTCATGTTAAAAGTCCTGGAAAGAACAGGAATCCAAGGTCCATACGTAAACATAATAAAAGAAATATACAGCAAACCAAAAGCCATCATTAAACTTAATGGTGGGAAACTTGAAGCAATCCCACTAAAATCAGGGACTAGACAAGGCTGCCCACTCTCCCCCTACCTATTCAACATAGTACTGGAAGTCCTGGCTGGAGCAATTAGACAGCAAAAGGAAATCAAGGGGATACAAATCTGAAAGGAAGAGGTAAAAACATCACTCTTTGCAGATGACATGATAGTGTACTGAAGTGACCCCAAAAATTCCACCAGAGAAATTCTACAGCTGATAAACAAGTTCAGCAAAGTGGTTGGATACAAAATTAACTCAAACAAATCAGTAGCCTTCCTATACTCAAAGGACAAACATGTTCAGAAAGAAATTAAAGAAAAGATATCCTTCACAATAGTCACAGAAACTATGAAATACCTTGGTGTGACTCTAACTAAGCAAGTGAAGGACCTGTATGACAAGAACTTCAAACCTATAAAGAAGGAAATCAAGGAAGATCTCAGAAAATTGAAAGGTCTCCCATGCTCATAGATTGGAAGGATCAACATTTTAAAAATGACCATCCTACCAAAAGCAATCTACAGATTCAATTCATTCCCCATCAAAATTCCAACCCAGTTCTTCATTGCGTTGGAAAGATCAATGTGCAATATCATATGGAATAAAAAACAATGTAGAATAGCGAAATCTATCCTCAACAACAAGAAAACATCTGCAGGAATCACTATCCCTGACCTCAAGCTATATTACAAGGCAATTGTGCTGAAAACTGCATGGTACTGGTACCGAAATAGGCACATGAATCAATGGAATAGAATAGAAGATCCAGAAATGAGCCCTCACGTATATGGTCACCTGATTTTTGAAAAAGGAGCCGTAAACATTCGATTGAAAAAGGACAGCCTATTCAACAAATGGTGCTGGTCCAACTGGCACTCAACATGCAAAAGAATGAAAATAGACCCTTTCTTATCTCCTTGTACAAAGCTCAAGTGTAAGTGGATCAAAGATCTCCACATTAAACCAGATACACTGAACTATTAGATGAGAAAGTAGGGAAAACCTTAGAACACATAGGCACAGAAAAAAAATTTCTGAACAACACACCAATGGCTCAAGCTCTAGGGTCAAAGATTAACAAATGGGACTTAATGAGATTGCAAGTTTCTGTAAGGATAAGGACATTGTCAAGAAAACAAAATGGCAGACAACAGAATGGGAAAAGATCTTTACCAACTCCATATCAGATAGAGGTCTAATATCCAAGGTATACAAAGAACTCAAAAAGCTAGACACCAGAGAATCAAACAACCCTATTAAAAATGGGGTACAGAGCTAAACAAAACGTTCTCAATTGAGGAATATCGAATTGCTGAGAAACATCTAAGGAAGTGCTCGACATTCTTAGCCATCAGGGAAATACAAATCAAAACAACCCTGAGATTCCACCTCACACCAGTCAGATAGGCCTAGATCCAAAACTCAGATGACAGCAGACGCTGGCGAGGTTGCGGAGAAATAGGAACACTTCTCCACTGTTGGTGGGGTTGTAAACTGGTACAACCACTCTGGAAATCAGTCTGGCGATACCTCAGAAAATTGGACATAGTATTACATGAAGACCCAGCTATTCCACTTCTGGACATATACCCCAGAGACACTTTAATATACAACAAAGTTACCTGCAGGATAATGTTCATAGCAGCTCTATTTATAATAGCCAGAAGCTGGAAAGAACCCAGATGTCCTTCAGTAGATGAATGGATACAAAAATTGTGGTACATTTACACAATGTAATACTACTCAGCCACCAGAAACAATGACTTAACCAAATTCTTAAGAAAATGGCTGCATCTAGAGAATATCATCCTGAGTGAGATAACCCAGTCACAAAAGAACAGACATAATATGCAGTCACTGTTAGTGGGATGCTAACCCCAGAGGCTCTGACTGCCCCAGAAACAACTCACAGACTGTGTGAAGTTCAAGAAAAAAAGAAAACAAACAAAAAAATAAATGTTTAGCTCAATCCTTACACACAAAGAACATGTTGACAAATTCCGGGATACACCGTGTTTTACATGTAATTTTTGCTCATTGTAAATTGTAAGACCTTAATGCAGAGTATCAAACCTTTAAAAAAAGAAAAAAAAAAAAAAAAAAGCCAAGCACTGACACAATTGTATTTGTATACATTTATGCAAAAATGTTTAAAATTTTTTTTCTTTTATTTTTGTTTTTTAAAATAAAGTTTAAAAAAAAGAGGAGATTGTCTTGGTTTGGGTTCTGTTAATTTGATAAACGGCATAAGGAAATAAAAAGAGAAATGGTTTATTCCATGTTACTGGTTACATTCAGCCTCCAGTTTGGTGAAGCCAAGATGAGGACTCAAGGAGGAAGTTGGAGCTGAAACTACAGAGGTATATTGCTTACTGGCTTATATCTGGGCTCAAATTTAGCCCTCTTCCTTAAACTTTCCAGGCTCACTTTCCTAGGTATAGCATTTCCCATAGTAGGTTGGACCTTCCTACATCAAATAAGGAAATTTTCCATAGGAGCTAGAGATGGGGCTCTGTGGTTAAAAGCTCTGACTGCTCTTCCACAGGACCAGAGTTTGATTCCATGCACCCACATGGTAGGTAGCTCACAACCATCTATCACTGTAGTTTCAGGAGATCACTACTATCTTCTGGTCTCTGCAGACAGAAGGCAATGTGTGTGGTGCACAGACATGCATGTAGGAAGAACACCCATACACATACAAATAAATTTTAAAAAGCTGAAAATGTCTCACGAACATGTCCATGAGCCAATCTGATGGACTCAATTTTTCATCTGAGGTTCTGTCTTCCCAGGTGTGACAAGTTTGAAACCAAAAGTAACTACCACAGGGGAGGGCAAAGAGATAGAGGAAGAAAGAAAGAAAGAAAGAAAGAAAGAAAGAAAGAAAGAAAGAAAAAGATGAAAGTCCCATGGTATAGCTTTTTTCTTTATAGAGGAAAAAATTGTTGCTCTCAAATAGACCTTCATAGGATTAAAAGCAGGTAACACTTCTTAACTCCACAAAACCTAATCTATTCTACCTACATTGATTTTCAGTAATCTACTGTTAATGGCTTCTAAAGTAATTAAACACAACAGTTGTAAAAAGGATTATAGCCTCTTTCAAAAGACGAAGTAAGGTATGCTGGATATTGGGATATACATCCTTCATAATGTCAAATGACAGGCCCTAACCCTGTGATGTAAATGCATTTCTGCAAATGTCAGTGCACAGAGAATGGCTTAGACAGGCTGCAAGGATGGCAGCCAAGCAGGATACAAAGAAGTTACGTTGCTTGTGATCCTTCAGATTGCTTATCACCCTGGATGCACACAGTGAGACTGCAGTTTTCCATGACAAACATCTAAAAGTAGGACAGAAACAGTGCCATTTAGGATTAAAACATTAAGATAAATTACAAAATACTCCATATCTAAAACTTTAAATAATATATTCACTTTTCTCCTCTTGCTATTTCCTATAAAACAGCAATATTTTCATCTGGTAACTCAAATTATTAAATTTGAACTGTATATTTCTGAATTTGGTCATGTGCATTTGTAAACTAGACTTGAAGATATCTTCTTCTTTCCCTATTTCCTGCATTTCTTTACTATAGCTTCATATTTTCTACATTATTGTAAAATTTTAATATCTAGAAAATATTTAAAACTGATGTATTTCTTCAAATGAGAATTGAAAAGGTAATTTTTTTCCCCAATCAGTTGGCATTCTTTTGATATCTTCTTTGATTTTTTTTAAAATCAAAGTGTTTAGAAGGAAACATTTAAGTGCAAAAGTCTATAGCGGCCTATAACATAAATCTAAAATACCAAATATCTTCTCAAATATTTGCAATCTTCAGCCTAAGTGACGTTTAAATTTCATGATGCATTTTTATGATGCACCTGTCTTAGTTACAGACATTGCCCTTCTTGAAACAAAATAATTGTGAAAAAAGTATTGTCCAAGCTGTTTGTTGAATCACAAAAGAAAAAGAGTCCTAAAAAGTAAAAAATCTGAGGCCGCTTCTGAGTATACCATGGTGTTTTAAACTGAAACACTAGCTCTGGAGCAGAAAGGAAAATGTCATAGACAATGGCACCATGATGGCACTGTGGACAGGTCACAGCCTTTTACCAAAGCAGATGTCCGACTCAATCTCTGCTGCTGACTACTGCTCCAAGTCCTCTATTTTCAAAAGCTTAGTCAGACAAGCTTTATATTTTTAAAATGAAGCAACCCAGTAACAATGACGCTTATACTGGTGTCTTTGTCTTATAGCAGTGTCTGCACCTGATACCGGTATCTGCACCTTTTAGTGGTGTTTGCATCTTCAAATTTGTTTCTTCCCCTCGCGTGTTGTCCCGACCCCTGCTTTTCTTTGTGGCCCCCCAATCTTCCCCTCTGATTGAGAGTTTTGAGGGAGTGATATGGCTCACTAGGTTTGTCTTTTACTGTGACTCCATCCACATCTGAATCATCAGCCTTGCTATGCACTTCATAATTTCCATGTTGCATATTTTGTTCTGAGATTTGTAAACATATCTTCTTTTCATCCCTCACATCAGCGCCAGGGCCCATGTGCATTAGTTACTGTTCTTGTTGCAGCGAAAAAATGCCTGACCAAAAAAAAAAAAAAAAAAAAAAAAAAAAAAAACAACCAACCATAAGGCTTACATTGCGAGTTTGTGGGTGCAGTGCATGGTGAGGAAGGTGTGGCTGGGATCACACAGCATCTATACCGGTAAACAGAGAGAGATGTATACTGACATGTAGCATGTTTTTTTCTTTTTGTGCAAGGTAGGGCCCCAAGCCACAGTGTTACCCACATTTTGTGTGGGTCTTACCCCCTCAGGTAATCTAATCTAGATCTCCCCTCACAAACATGCCCAGTAGCTTTTCTTTAGTGATGCTATATCCTGTCAAATTGATAGTATCAACATTGGATCAAGACCATTATTACTGCACTTCACAATCAGAAATAAACCAAGTTATTCTAACCCACATCCAGCCCTAAAAACCCTGCTTTTGTGACAGGTGGTATAAGATCAACAAAACTGATCAGTTGACTCCAGCAATGACACAGATACCACACTTCAGAAACTATTAGTGTGAGTTTGGGAGGCTATTATCCATAAATTATGGTGAAATGTATATCATGTTGGTGATCATGACTATAAGTCCTGCACACTACAACCACTGCCATTGTAGAAATCATCATTCTCACCCCTTCCTGCTCTTCCTCTTTGTCTCCAGAACTAACAGCTGTTGACTGGATTTTACAATGCCAGTCCTTGAGCCCTCTGCACTCAGGAACTTTCCCTCTATTTCTCCTTCATTGGCTGAAAACATTTTCTAGGCTGGGGAGATGATTCAGTCTATAAAGCACTTGTTGAAAAATGGTGGGTACCTGTTTTAATTTCCCAGACTCACTTATTTAAAAAGTCCAGGTGTGTTAGTGTGTGCTTGGAGTCCAATGATGGAAAGGTGGATATAGGTAGATCTCTTTAGTCTGCTTGGCTGCCCTAAGGCCCCTGTGAAAAGCCCTGTCCCAAAACACAAAGTGGGTGGTGCCAGAAGAATGCCATCTGAGGTCTCCTTCTCCCTTCCACACATAGAAACACACTCATATCTACATAAACATGATAACACATGCACGTGCATATACACAGAAAACATTTTCTGATGTATACAGTCCATGCTGGCTTGGTAGTTTACAGACGCTCTCACGTCCCGCTACCACTGGCCTCTCTGCCCACCCATCTCCTCCTTTCCAGTTTGATTTGCTCTTTTTTTCCTCCTCTTTGTCTGAAGGATTATAACAAGTCCATAGTATTGGATATGCATTCAGCTTTCCCTACATACTTTCCAAAGCTTTGTAAGTAGTCCCTTCCTTGAAGCTTTGTCAAATTGTTCTAATTTGAATGGGGCATCTTTGCCCTACCAGAGAGAACACAGTGGGGGTGTTATTGGAATGTGTGTGGACACAGACTCGTAGGTTAGATGGTGTGTCTTGGTGTCTGGGAGAGCAGATGAAGAAGTAAAGTACACTTGAGTCAGTTACCAGTATGACCAGCAGGCTGGGGTTCAGCTGAGTGAGTCTCAGCATTACCTCTGGTGTTACAGATTTGCTCCAGAACTCTGCTCCGGTCCTTTTGATTTTGTTATCCACTTGTCTCTAACATTGGGGTTTGCACTTCTTTACGTTTGTATTTCTACTGTGTCCTCAACACAGAACACCACCATGCTTTCCATACACCCAGCACAGCACTTACTTAATGACCCATCCTGCTCACCCTGGAGATGAGGAGGAGGTGCAGCCCAAAAACACATTGGCAGAGTGTATCTTCATGTTAGCTTCTGCTAAAGTCTCCAACAGTAGACTGTTGCTGTGTTATACTGGTAAATACTGGAGAAATGGACAAGCCTGGTGATACTCCTTCCTTTAGCATCTGCTATAGGAGAAAAATTGGACAGAAGCCTAGAAGTCATGGGCAATTATAACTTTTCACTAGGATATACTGGTCTTATTTTCATTTGAAATAATAAAGAAGATTTTCCTCCTTCTGACTTTTTTGCTTATTAAAATTTTGCTGCAAAGTGTTCTCAATTACTGGATATTGATGTTTCTGGCTTTGAAAGCCTGATTGCAGATATCCTAGTAATAGTTTTTTTTTACCTTTTAATTAACAATAAGTGCTGGGAAAATCAGTACTACAGTGGTTACGGCTTTGGCTTTTCAGGGGCATGAGCTTCGTGTCTTACTAAGGAGGAAATTATAATTGAATATTAGAATTAACAAAATTTTTAAGTAAAGGCTTTCAACACTAACATTTTGAAATACTTAAATGTCAGAAGGACTAATTAGCAATGCTGGGTCAATTCAATGGCTGGGGTTTTAATGTCTTCTCTGAGAAGAATAGATATCTAGTTAAATTTTAAACCAGAATATGTTTCTTAATCTTACAAAGCATTAAAAGTGTGGTGTTTCCCTTCAGATAGATTTTTTTTTTCTTTTCAGATTGCAGATTGCCCTAGGTGTGTTGAATTTACAGGAAAATGGCATGGGTCCCCTGAGATATGGCTCTCTGTAGACTGACACAGATCTCTCCTGGGAGATTTTATATACAATCAATTATTTATGTAAACACCCAAGGCCCTTCTGCAGTGCCACAAGTGGATGAACACAGGCAGTGTTTGATTAGGAGAGACTGCCACAAGCCCCTTACCGGCATCTGTTAGGGATAGCAGAACCCAAGGCAACTCCGCCATGGTGGGGATTCCAGTCAAACTATGTAGAGACAGGGCATGTTGGGTGTAGAGGCTGATTCAGGTAAGAGCATACAACATGGGTTGTAGTCATTTATGTTAAATGCAGGTGACATTTTTATGAAAAAGAAGAAAAACTTATAGATTTTTACTCTCTTCAGTCAGGACTGATTAAAAGAAAAAATCCCCCAGTACTTTCAATTTTGTTAGAGTAGCAATATGTCGGGGCCTGGCTACGTGAGAGGGTGAAGAGATCAGATGTTGGGCAGATGTTGGGCAGAGTGGCCCAAGCTTTAGCTAAATATATATAAATTTTTATATATAGGATCAACACCAATCTTATTCCACAGGCCTGGGATTTAAGAAGCCTTTTATGGGGCTAAATCTTCCTAAAGAGATTTGCAAATGGTCAATATAAGTATTGTATGTAGCGTTTGATCTTTTCATTGTTTGACTTTTCATTTTTATTTTAAAAAATGTTTTTGTGTTCTTACATGAGTGCATGTGTATGTGCCTGAAGAGGCTAGTCATCCATATTGAACTAAGGATGTTGAACATATGTATGTGTGAGTGTGTGTGAGTGTATATATATATATATATATATATATATATATATATATATATATATATATATATATATACATATATATGCTTCTCAGCCATTCAGTGTTTCTCAGTTGAGAATTTTTTTTATCTGTCCTCCATTTTTCGTAGGGTTATTTGATTCTCTGAAGTCTAATTTCTTGAGTTCTTTGTATATATTGAATATTAGCCCTCTATTTGATGTAGGATTGGTAAGATCCTTTCCCAATCTGCCCAGTCTGTTGGCTGCCATTTTGTCTTCTTGACAGTGTCCTTAGCTTAACAGAAACTTTGTAATTTTATGAGGTCCCTCCCATTTATCAATTCTTGATCTGAGAGTATGAGCCATAGGTGTTCTGTTCAGGAAATTATACCCAGAGGTGCTTCGCCACTTTCTCTTCTATTAGTTGAAGTATATCTGGTTTTATGTGAATGTCCTTAAGCCACTGGAGTTGAGCTTTATACAGAGTGGTAAGAATAGACCTATTTATATTCTTCTACATGCTGACTGCCAGTTAAACTAGCAGCATTTGTTGAAATGCTATCTATTTCCACTGGATGGTTTTAGCTCCTTTGTCAAAGATCAAGTGACCATAGGTTTGTGGGTTCGTTTCAGTGTGTTCAGTTTTATTCCATTGATCTACCCTTCTGTCTCAATTCCAAAGCCATACAGTTTTTAATGACTATTGCTCTGTAAAACAGCATGAGGTCAGGGGTGGTGATTCCTTCAGAAGTGTTTTTACTGTTGAGAATACTTTTTCCTATCCTGTACTTTTTGTTATTCCAAATGAATTTGCTAATTTCTCCTTCTAACTGTATGAAAAATTGAGTTGGAATTGTGATGGGGATTACATTGAATCTGTAGATTGCTTTTGGAAGATGACTATTTTTTGCTATATTAATCCTGCCAATCCATGAGCACGGAAGACCTTTCCATCTTCTGAGATCATCTTCAAATTTTTAAATTATTATTTTATTGCAGAGTCTCTGTATTGACATTTCAAATGTTATCCTCTTACTCTCTCACATCCCCCCTCCCCCTCCACTTGTTTCCATTAAGTTGCACCCTCTCCCAATCACCATCTCGACTTCAGTGTCTGGGCATGTCTCTATACTGAGAAAACATTCTTTCATTTGGACCAAAAGTCTCTTCTCCCACTGATGCCAGACAATGCTAACCTCTGCCACATATGCAACTGGAGCCATGGGTCTCTCCATGTGTGCTCAATGGTTGTTATTTTAGTCCATGGAAGTTGTGGATGGTTTGGTTGGTTGATAATGTTGTTCTTTCCATGAGGTTTCAGACCCTTTCAGCTCCTTCAGTTCTTTCTCTAGTTCCTTCATTGTGGTCCCCATGTTCAGTCCAATTGTTAGCTGCAAGTATCCTCATATGTATCTGTATGACTCTGGAAGAGTCTCTGAGGAGGCATTCATATCTGGCTCCTGCCAATAAGTACTTCTTGGTATCAGCAATAGTGCTTGGGTTTGGTGACTTCATATGGTGTCGATCCTCAGTTGAAGCAGTCTCTGATTGATCTTTTCTTCACTTTCTGTTCCTCTGTGTGAACTTGTATTTTCTCCTATGACTGTTTTGTTCTACCTTCTAAGAAGGACTGGTTGAACCACATTCGACCTTCCATTTTTTGTGAGCTTCATAAGGTCTGTGAATTGTTTCTTGGGTATTCAGAGCTTTTGGGGGCTAGTATCTGCTTATCAGGGAGTGCATACCATGGGTGTTATTTAGTGACTGGGTTATTTTGCTCAGAATCATAGTTTCTAGTTCAATCCATTTGCCTTGGAATTTCATGAAGTCATTGTTTCTAAATAACTGAGTAGTACTCCATTGTGTAAATGTACCACAATTTCTGTATCCATTCCTCTCTTGAAGAACATCTGGGTTATTTCCACCTTCTGGTTATTACAAATAAAGCTGCTATGAACATGGTGGAGCATGTGTCCTTGCTATATGTTGGAGCTTCTTTTGGGTATATGCCCAGGAGTGGAATAGCTGGGTCTTCAGGTAGTACTATGTCCAATTTTCTGAGGAACCACCTGACTGATTTCCAGAGTGGTTGTACTAGCTTGCAATTCCACCAACAATGGAGAAGTGTTTCTCATTTTCCACATCCTTGCCAGCATTTGCTGTCACCTGAGGTTTTTATGTTAGTTATTCTGACTGGTGTGAGGAGGAATCTCAGGGCTTTCTGATTTTCATTTCCCTGATGACTAGGAATGTTGAACATTTCTTTAGGTGCTTCTCAGCCATTCAAGCAAGCTTCCTTAGTTGAGAGTTCTTTGTTTAGCTCTGTACCCTATTTTAAATAGGATTATTTGATTCTGTGGAGTCTAATTTCTTGAGTTCTTTATATTTATTGGATACTAGCCCTCTATCAGATGTAGAATTGGTAAAGATCCTTTCCCAATCTGTTGGTTAACATTTTGTCTTCTTGACAGTGTCCTTAGCTTTACAGAAACTTTGCAATTTTATGAGGCCCCTTTGATTTTAAATTCTTGATTTTAGAGTATAAGCCATTTTTGTTCTATTCAAGAGAATTTCCTCTGGACCTATGTGTCTAAGCTCTTCCGCACTTTCTCTTCTAATTGTTTCAGTGTACCTGGTTTTATGTGAAGATCTTTGATACACTTGGACTTGAGCTTTGTACAAGGAGATAGGAAAAGATCGATTTGCATTCTTCTCCATGCTGACTGCCAGTTGAAATAACACTATTTGTTGAAGAGGCTGTCCTTTTTCCATTGAATGTTCTTAGCTTCTTTGTCAAAGATCAAGTGACCATAGATGTGTGGGTTCATTTCTTCAATTCTATTCCATTGATCTACCGGCCTATCTCTGTACCAATTCCATGCATTTTTTAAAATCACAATTATCTGTAATCTAGCTTGAATTTCTTGTCATACAGATCTTTCATTTTATTGGTTAGAGTCACACCAAAGTATTTTATATTGTTTATAATATGGTGAAGGATTGTTTCCCTAATTTCTTTCTCAGCCTGTTATCCTTTGAGTAGAGGAAGGCTTTATTTGAGTTAATCTTATATCCAGCCACTTTGCTGAAGTTGTTTATCAGCTGTAGGAATTCTCTGGTGGAACTTTTGCAGTCACTTAAGTATAGTATCACATCATCTACAAATAGTGGTATTTTCACTTCTTCCTTTCAAATTTATATCCCTTTGACCTCCTTTTGTTTTCTAATTGCTCTGGCCAGGACTTCCAGTACTTTACTGAATAGTTAGAGAGAGAGTGGGCAGCCTTGTCTCGTTCCTGATTTTAGTGAAATTGCTTCTAGTTTCTTTCCATTTAGTTTGAAGTTGGCTACTGGCTTGTTTTATATGTCTTTCACTATGTTTAAGTATGGGCCTTGAATTTTTGATCTTTCTAAGACCTTTAACATGAATGGTGTTGAGTTTTGTCAAATGCTTTCTCAATATATAATCAGATGGTTATATGTGTTATTTCTTTGAGATTGTTTATATAATGGATTAAGTTGGTGTATTTATGTCTATTGAACCATTCCTGCGTCCCTGAGATGAAACCTACTTGATCATGGTGGATGATTATTTTGATGTGTTCTTGGATTCGGTTTGTGATACTTTTTTTTGAGTATTCTTCCATTGATATTAATAAGGGAGATTGGTTTGAAGTTCTCTTAATTGTTGGTTGTTCTTATGGTTTAGGTATACGTATAATTATGGCTTCATAGAAGGATTTGGATAGTGTTCCTTCTGTTTCTATTTTGTGAAATAGTTTGGGGAGTATTGGTATTAGGTCTTCTATAAAGGTCTGATTGTATTCTTCACTGAACCTATCTGGTCCTGAGCTTTTCTTGATTGGGAGACTTTTGATGTCTGCTGGTATTTCTTTAGAGGTTATGGGACTCTTTAGATGGTTTATCTATTACTCTTGATTTTACTGTTAAAAACGGTGTTTGTCAGTGAAGCTGTAGCTCACTAATTGAGCAAGACCAGCTGTGCAACAAGTTCCAGGATTCCTCCTGTCTCTGCTTCCCCAGTACTAGGAGTATAGCTATTACCCATGTGCTTGAATTTTTTCTTTGGGTGCTTCGTATATCAACTTGGGTCCCCTGCTTGCTCAGCTAGTGCTTTAGCAGCTAAGCTGTCCCCAAGGTGCCTTCACTGTTGTGTCTTATGTGCTGTTCTTCTTATAGGAGATTTACCAATCCAAATTCAAAAGAGACTCACTCATGATCCGAGCTAAAGTTACTCAATTAATTCAAGAGAGAAAAATGGAATTGATTCTCATACATGCCTGGATTACAACTGAGAGCTGGTTCCACTCATACTTCTCTCTGAAAGGTACCTCTTTGAGAGGTGCCCTGCTTCCAGCACTTGATTACCAGGGAGTGTGAAGTCATCTCAGCTGGATCAAGACACTTCATACTATTACACGGATGCTTGTTGACTTCCCACTGAATTCCTGTGTTATAATTCTAACCCCTTAAGAGATGTGGGGTGTTTGACGGTTATAATAGTTAATCTTTGTTATCTACTTGATTTGGGTCAACTAAGAAATGTGCCCAGAGTGGACAGTACTATCTGATGGTGGCTGATTGTAGCTCAGGTAGATATAATATGTTCTAAAAAAATGTTTGATATTTTCCTGCCTGTCTGCCTCTGTTCTTATTGGTGCATACACCGACTTTCTTGTTGCTGATGCTGCTACTATTGCTGTTGCTGTCTGTTACTGCTTGGAACCCAGACACATCTGACTTCTTACATGAAGTAGTGCTTCCAGGGAACAACAGGACCTTCACCACAGTTTTTTTGAGCCAATTTAATGAACCACTTTTGCAATACATAGTGTTCTCTCAGTTCCATGACTCAAGAAAACCCTGACTTCTACAGGAGCTGATTAGGTGATCTTGATAGCAACCTTATAAAAAAATTTCTCTCTTGTGAAAGAGAAACCATGGAGGTAGCTGGTGCTTTATATTAAGACAAAGAAATAAGACATGATCTATGAAGCCTTTATGAGTCTGTGAATCTGCTGGGGACTTGATGGGGCCTCTCAGCCTTTAGGATACATTTCTATTGTTTGTAATTTGTTCAGTTTCTCATAATTTATTAGCATCTCAGAAGGATGGAGACACTTTCTCCTTGCTCTTCCCTCTTAGAGGTGCCACTGGGACCCCAGCTTCATGCACTTCTTTCAGGCTTTCTTTTTTCGGTAACAGATATTGCTTCCATAGGCCCTCCTTGAAAACCCTGCAAGCTCAGTGTGTCACATCTGTATTCAACTAGCCCAACCTGTCTGAGTAGTTTTGGATGTCTTTTCATTTTCTTTTCCTAAATGGGCAGGTCCATTGCAAAGAGTCAGAGAAGTTTTTTTTTTTTTTTTTTTTATGAGCCACATGTCTTTTGTTTTTAATTGTCACACTAGATGATAATTAATTTGCCTTCGCAAATCTTTGCTTTGAAGAAGAACAAGGTATGGTATAGTTCCTTTTCTTGACATCTGTAGCCAAGGACTGTCTGTTTTGATGAAGCACCTTCGCCAGACAGATTTTCTGGATTATTGCTTCAGAAAGTGTCGTCCCACCTGCAATCCCTTCTGTTGTTGATGTTTCTGTTCAGTCCCTGCATGTTTCAAGTATGAGTCAAGTATGGACCCTGGGACTCAGTTCTCCAGTAGCCTATCATTTGAGTTTCTGCCTTAATTTGGAGCTTTGGAGCAGAGATGGTGGTGGCAGTGACTTTATCTCTAAGCATTTTCCTTCCCCCACCCAGCTGAGTGCAAAGTACATACACGGGGCTTTCCATAATTCAGTTATGCACCTCCCACAATGAGCTGCTCTATCTTTTCATTTATCTCCCACAGTGCCTCTGCCCATGCATCTGAAGTGACTCATCTACCCATTCATGTAAGTGTTTCTTCATTTGGTTTATGGCCCACCCCAGAAGGCACCTGGGTTAGACATTGCATCTTTTTCAAAAGTTACTATAGAGATCTTCTGCATTTGCATTTACTTAGCAAATGTCTGCCTATAGACACCTAATAAAAGTATAAATGTGTTAAGAGCTTACCGCCCCTATGAAGAGTCTATAAACATTTTTACTACCATATATTAATTGACAAGATAATGAGTTTTATGGTGACACTAATTGTTTTGAGTGTGTCTACATGCGTGTGCACCTGTCCGTGCGTGTCTTATGCTTATAGAGCACGTATGTGTGTTTGTGCATTTTGGTATGGAGACAAGAGGTCAATGTTGCTTTTTTCCTTGATCACTTTCAACCCTATTTTTGGAGACAGATCCCTCACTAAACTTGGAGGACACCAATTGGACTAGGATTGCTGGCAGTCGCCAGAGATAACCCTGAGCCCTCCAAGTGCTAGAATTACCAAAGCATGCATTCATGCCTGACTTTTTCCTTGGGCAGTGGCAATCTGAAGGCAGGTTTTCATGTTTGCACTGCAAGCATTCTACCTATTAAAGACATCTCCCCAGTCCCTGGTCATATTTCCAAGCATGACTTATAATGTAATTTGATCATAAATGACTCCTCACTCATTCTCCCCTTCCACTAGCTTGTTTTCTCTTTTGTAAAAGTCCTCCCTCTACTTTCAGTTCTCTCTCTCTCTCTCTCTCTCTCTCTCTCTCTCTCTCTCTCTCTCTCTCTGTGTGTGTGTGTGTGTGTGTGTGTGTGTCTGTCTGTCTGTCTGTCTGTCTGTCTGTCTGTCTGTCTGTCTCTGTCTCTGTCTCTCTCCCTCTCTCCCTGTGGGCCCCACATTTGGATGAACAAGTGTATTTGCTTTATTGAGTTATTCTGGCATCTCTACTGCAATTAATATTGATAACATCAAGTACATACCTAACCAGTATATGCGTTATATGGTAGATATATGCTGGGTTATATGGTAGTCATATTTTCAGCTTTTTTGAAGAGCCTCCACACTAATTCCTTACTGGCTACACTGGCTGAAAGTCCCACCCACCAACAGAGTTTCTTCTCCACTCTCAGATTTTGCTCTTTGTCATTGTGATGACAGGCTTCCCAGCTAGGGTGACACAGGATCTCAATGTACTCTTAATTTGCATTGACCAGCTGCCTTAGGATGTTGAACATTTTTTTCTAGTATCAACTGACTATTTGGAAATGTGTTTCAGTTTAGCTCATTTACTTCCTGGATGCTTTTTCTTTTGGTTTTTAGTTATTTAGGTTCTGGATATTAATTCTAGATATATATTCTGGATATTAATCTACTGGTGGTGGATTTCTGTCTGGTGAAAGGTTGAAAGATTTCCTTCTATGATGTGGGCTGTCTCTTCACTCTGGTAATTGTTTTGTTTGATGTGATGCAATTTGTCCATTTTTACTCTCATTTTGTAAGCCATGGGAGCCCTGTTGAGAAAGCCATTGCTCATGCCTAGATCTCAGCCCTTCCAGCCTCAGCTTCTCATTCAATATGTATGAAGTGATACTTATAATCATATGATTTCTAATAGTAAGGAAGAGACAGAGATGTGACTTCTAATTATTTGAATTTATTATGTTTGAATGTTATAAGCTTTTTTGTAAATGAAAAGACCCCCAAACCCCCAAAACCAATTTGCAAATAAATAAAAACATTATCTATCCAAATTAACCAGATCCCAAGTTACATGACTAGGTGAACTTCAGTGCAATTAGAACAGAAATTCTGGAATTTCACAGTAAAATTTACACTTTTAGTATCAAATATATTGTGTACTTATCCAACACCAACCCCAAAAGTCTCTTACGGAGTTAGAACTAGAAAAACAATTGGTCTGTGTCCCCTTCCTGTGTCTGTCACCTGCATTCAGTCTGTCTGCATCCCTGGATATTCATGTTATACTGTCCCCAAGTGTGCATGTAGTTACATATATATACATGTATACACATACACATATACACACATACACACATACACATATACACACATACACACATACACATATACACACATACACACATACACATATACACACATACACACATACACATATACACACATACACATATATACATATACACAGATACACATATATACATATATACATATACACATATATATACATATACACATGTATACATATATACATATGTACATATACACATGTGTGCATGTATATATATGTACATGATCGTGTATATATGCAAGATTTTGCAAATGAGATAGAACCTTAAGGTTTTTCTCTGATATTGCTTAATATACATTCTAAGTACATCTACTTTCCTGTAGTATAAATGAAAATGTTTACCTTTCTTATTACAGTTGTGTAGTATTCTATTACATATATAATACATTTATATTCTTTGTACAATAGATATATTTTATATATCAGAGTATCTTATATAATATTTTCTTTATTCATTCACCTGCTGATAAAAATCTAAGTCAGTTTTAATTCTTTGCTATCATGGATAAAGCAAGAATAGAAAGGAGCAAATATTTATATGATAGGATATGAAGTTTTTTGGGTCTGTATCTAGGGATGAAATTGCTTGTTATATGGTAGTTCTGTTTTGTTTTGTTTTAAAGATTTGTTCAGACACACCAGAAGAGGGCATCGAATCCCATTACAGATGGTTGTGAGCCTCCATGTGGTTGCTGGGAATTGAACTCAGGACCTCTGGAAGAGCAGTCAGTACGTTTTACCACTGAGCCATCTCTCCAGCCTATTAGTTCTGTTTTCTGTTTTTGTTTTTAATATTTGGAGAATCTACAGTTTATGGGAGGAACTCAAGGTAGGAAGCTGGAGGCAGGAACTGGAGCAAAGGTCCTGGAAAGTGCTGGTTTCTGGCCTGCTCCTCAGGGCTTGCTCACCCAGCCTGCTTTCTTACAGCACCCAGGACTACCATTTTAGGAGTGGTACCACACTCCCACACAAATCATCAATCAAGAAAAGCACTGGTGGCTTGCCTGCAGGACAATGAGGTTGGAACATCTTTTCCACTGACTGTTCTGAAAGGACTCTAGCTTGTGCCAAGTCACTAAAGGTAGCCCAGAATGAATAAGGCTTCCTTTCCCCATGTTCTCCAACACATGTCCTGTTTGTTGATGATGGCCATTCTGATTGGGGTGAGGTGATGTCTAAAAGGAGATTGGATTTGCATTTTCCTGAGGAATAGGGATATTGAACAGTTTTAAAAATCTCTTTCCTATTTGTTTCTTTTATGATAAACGTCTATTCAGTTTATTTTGCTTCTTTATTGATTGGCAGTTTTATTTCCTTGGCCTTTAATTTCTGCAATTCTTTGTGGATTCTGGATGTTAGCCTGATGTTTAAAGTGTAGGGTAAAAAGTTGTCCTCCTTCTGTGGGATCTTTGCTAACTCTGCTGATGGTTTGCTGTGCAGAGAATCTAAATGTGTTTTAATTGACATGACAATTGCACATTACAAGTATAAAGTAAGTTGATCTCTGACACACATATGCAATAAGAGCATCATCTGAAGGGTTTACTATTCATTTGTGTTGGGTGTGTGCAAATCTTTTCGAGCTAGTTTGAGAATATGATAATTTACTGGCAGTCATCCTTTGTGAGCAGAGCTCTGGAGCTCATTCCTTCCACTCAGCTGTACCTCCATATCTGATCACCAGTCTCCTCTGGCTTCTTTTTACCAGCTCTGATAGTCACTAGCGACTTCTGTGAGCTGAATTGCTAGTTTCTTACATCCAGGTAGAGCATGCAGTATTTGCTTCTGTGTGTCTGGTTTATTGAACTGCACTTTACTTGTGTCCCCCGGGCTCACGTGTGCTGCTCCTGATTACAGGACCTCTTACCTTTCTAGCTGGGTAATACTCCCTCATCTGCTTTGCCCACTGACCCTCAATGGGACTCTCCATGGATACTGTTTCTTAGCTATTGTGCAGAGTTCTGTGGTGAACCCCGGAGGACAGATATATCTTTAGCACATGATCCTTTTCTGTGAATATGCCTAATTCAAGTCCTAAGTGGATCAGAGAGCAGTTCGTTCAGTTTTCTGAGGAAGTGCCACCACGATTTCCATGATGACATTATTCATTTATGTTCTCAGCAGCAGAGTAGGGAGTCGCCCTGTCCCACACACCCCTGTCCTGTCAGCAGGCTACATTTGTAGTATTTATTATATGACTGCTGGTCATCTAGACATTTATTCTGTCAAATGTAATTGTAATAGCATGATTCTTTTGCCTACTAGTTCCCAGTTTTGAGCCTCTTCTACCAATTTATAGTTTGGTGCCAGTAAGCCAGTAAGAGAGAATATTTCTGCCCCCTCTCTCTGTCTCTGTCTCTCTCTGACTCTCTCTGTCTCTCTGACTCTCTCTATCTCTCTCTGTCTCTGTCTCTTTCTCTCTCTCTCTCCATCTTTCTCTGTCTCTCTTTCCCTTCCGTCCTTCCTCCCTCCCTCTCTTTTTACTTTCCTCCCTCTCTTTCCTCCTCCCTCCTCCTTTTTTAGAAAAGCACAACAGAGTGAAGCATTTAGTAATGGGGCTGGAAAAACCCAGGTCTCTGATGCCTTGTCATTTCTAGGAGGTTGAAAAACTCAAATAACGCAGTACTAAGGCCAACAGGTATTAAAGCACTGGTAAATTCGAGTACACATCTGTGGTGGTGGCAAGTACCACCCAGCACCAGCCATTGTTGCCCGGTGGGATTTCTGGCCTGGCATGTTCCCTTTAGTTGTTTTAAGAGAAGAAAGCTGGATGTTTATGCTGAGATATTAATGTGTAATTAAATAAACCAATGAAGTTTATAGACAAGTACACCAAGGTGAGCCACCATTTCACCATTTCATACTCTGCTACCGCTGTGACTGCAAAGCTCTCTGGGTTTGGCTCTGCTCAGACACCACACAGAGGAAACTGTTTACTGTTGAAGGCAGAGACTGTGCTTGCTTTATCTCTGAGAGGGTAGAAATATCTCTTCTCATATGATATCCCCCAGTAAATGGGATTGTTCTAAGAAAAATAAGGACTGTCAACAACAGATCTATGTCTCAGGCATCTTGGCCTCAGCACACCCACTTCCTTTACTTTGTAATAAAAATATTTGGGCAGTTAATATTTTCTGTTTTTGTTTCCCAAATTAAAATTTCAGGAGAGGTTGGAGATGAAATTTTTTCTTGAACTACTGAAGAGTTACAGTAATGCCATTGTCTTAGTTAGGATTTTACTGCTGTGAAAAGACACCATGACCAAAGCAACTTTTATAAGAAGAACATTTAATTGGGTCTGACTTACAGGTTCAGAGGTTCAGTCCATTAGGATCAAGGCAGGAACATGGTAGCATCCAGTCAGGCATGGTGCAGGAGGAGCTGAGAGTTCTATATCCTAATCTGAAGTTGTCTAGCAGATTACTGGCTTCCAGGCAGCTAGAATTAGGGTTTTATAGCCCATACCTGTAGTGACACACCTATTTCAACAGGGCCACACCTTCTAATAGTGCCACTCCCTGGGCCAAGCGTATAGACACTATCACACCCACTACCATGCCAAAGGTTCTCAAACTTAACTTTGGGTGATCTCCTTATGGGAATGCTTAGATTGCTGGGCTTAGTGGTGTGCTTAACTGATTAAATTCTTTAAGATGATCCCAATTCTAGTGCTCACATACATAAAGAACCTCATTCATCTTAACAGAATTTCAGAAGTCTCTGTGCTTTCAAGAAAAGAACATAGCACCGCAGGACATCTTGGCTAACTCCGGCCAGTCCCATGCAGAATGGACTCAGGCACATTCTCAGATGCTGAGAAGTTTGCCTGCTTTGTGACAGATCAACATTTCTCATGGCCAAACTTTCAGGCTCTTTATTCTTCTTTAAAGAACATATAGGGAATTCGATTTAACTCAGATCTTAACAGCAAGAACAGAAAGCCAGAACCGGAGCAATGTCAGATGCATACGATGGAAATCTGCTGTCCTCTCAGCGGTCAGTCTGTTTCCCTGTAACATCTACACTCTTCCATTACTATATCACTCCATTTTAATTAAAGGTAACTGGTCAGCAAGCACATACCCAGAAGCCTGCCTCACACTCCTTTATCTAACAGACTTGTCCACAGCTAGGCCTAGCCTTTAGCCTGCAGCCATTCCATGTCACTTTGATTTTAAGTTCAGTGTCACAATTAAGTAACTTGACGCCATGAGTTAGCAATAAGCAGGAGCGCCTCATCTGCCGGGTTTAGAAGCAGATCAGAAGTGGTACTCAGAATGATTGCATTCCTAAGCCCACAATTAGCACAGCTCAGAACTAATTTTTAGGCCTTAAATAAAGCCAAAAGAATCTACACAAAGCACTTCATTTTTTTTCTGGGAAGGGTAAATGCAAATTAAAGTGTTCACTGGAAAGTCATCTTCTTTAAAATGTACTTCCTAACAACTACTTACTCAAGGAAGGAACAGCTACTGCGGGTTGAGACTTTTTTTTGTATAAGTCCCCCGGCTCTTTACTACAGCAGCAGAGAGCCCCCCCCCACACACACACATATATATTGGTGTGTGATAATTTAAAAATTGTTCTTCAAAGCTGTTCTTGCAGTTTTGGAGATTGTACACATTTACACACTACGGCTCGTTATTAAGCAAAATTAGGAAACTTGAGTACTGGAAAGTAAAACAGGCAGCATTCTACAGAGATCTAAGTAGGCGGTGAAGAATGGTCAGGATGGCACCTTACAGTATGTCATATACCTCCTAGAAAGAGCCCAAGTGCTTTTGCAGCATGCCTCAAAACATTGCACATAACATCCAGGTTAGGGTAGGGGAACAGGGAGAGACCTTGGGTCTACATACAGCAAGTGTGTTCCTGCTGCATAAGGGCCTAAAATGGATAAGAAACTAAAATGGAGAAGGAGACGCCCCAACTCGTGTGACAGCTGCTATGTGTTAGGACTGGAGGGAATTGCATTAGAGATCCCAGTTAACTTTTATATGGCAGGAGTCTCGTGAGCTATCCTGTTGATCTTCTAGTCCAAAGATGTATTGAATAATTTTTCTTAGGATCTATCTAGAATAATGAAAGGCAATGTATAAATATATACATGTTCATAAACATGCACATGCATGTTGGGTAGTCTCATACATATTACATATACCTCTAGGTAGAACATATATAGTTCATACATGCTTATTTTTCTTTATGGATCAAGCAAAACGCTACATAACCTATGCAAGTAAGTAAACATTTTTTATAATAGCCAAATTAAGGAATTGTAGAAATTAGGTGAAACAGTTTATTTTAATGATGCATTTTATTTAATTTTATCTGATAATATAGAGGAAACAGATGAAACTCAGACACATTTCGTTTATATCCTTTTTAATACTTTTAGTATCATGCTTTTAATATTAAATATAGGAGATACTGTTTACATACACAGTGGGTAGTAAATCAGCTCTGTGGAGGTGCTGTGATTTGAATATAAAATGTTCCCCAGGAGATCCTCAGTTGGAAAACTTGGTCATTAGCTGGTAATGCTTCCTTTGTGAAGGCCATAGAGTGGGTCATTGGAGAAAGCCTTTGGGATTTTAGAGACTGTCCCCACTTCCTTTTCACACTCTGCCTCTCGACTGAGCATGAAATGTGACCATTGAGCTTCTTGTTAAGGCTGATATGGGTTCCCCACCAAGACAAAATATATACCCTTAAACTGTACGCCTGCATAAATTCTCTTCTCCTCAAACTGCTTCTTGTCAGGTATTTGTCTCAACAATGAGGATACTAACTAGCTAAGGATCAAGAGAAGACGTTGGCCATCCTAGAAATCACACTGATCTGACGTTAACTACCTGGAGGTGAATTCAGATTAAGATCACAGACCTCAAGACTGACCTCTCTCCAGGACTAGCTACACACTCCAGGTTCTTTAGTTGTCTACTGACAAACCGTTATGTCAGGATTCTCTTGACCTGACTCTCACCTTACTGTCTATTAGAAAGAATATTGTGGAGGACACGGAGGAAGAGATGCATTTGGATGAATGACATAGGGGAAGAGAGATGGAAAGAAAGAAGGGGTAGAGTGGGCCAAATTTTGTCTCCTGTCTGTGCTCCACCAAGGAAGCTTCCGATGCTCAGCTACGTGGAAGCCCTCCCAACACTGCCTATTACGCGTGTTATGAAAGTTTAGATGGTATTTATCAGGGCACTGGATCTTAGTGATTAGATGAAGCTTCAGCTTCTGTTCCTTCCTTCACGGAGGCTGAGCAGTGAGGTTGAATGTCATAAACATTTAATTTTTTCCTAATTGTTTGGTGAAAAGAACCAGTTACCTTGGGGCTTCTGAGCACTGGTCAGCTTATTAGCAAATGAAAGATAATTCAGGAATCTAGATAGAATAGACACTTTAGAAGTCAGAAGGATCCAAGAAAGTGAATGAAGACCAAATATATCCTTTATTATGTAATAGTTAATCTATTTGATATACTAAATTCTAGCACAAAATCAATATTTGGAAATATGTTGGAAATATATATATATGCCTATACAGGTAAGTAAATGTGTGAGTGAGTGTGTGTGTGTGTGTGTGTGTGTGTGTGTGTGTGTGTGTGTGTGTAGGCTAGTACATAATCCTGGGCATTGTTCCCCAGGAACATCCAACTGGTTTTTGTTCTTTTACGTTGTTTCTGGTTTTTCTGTTGAGACAACGACTTTCACTGGAGCTGATTGAACTGCTGGCCAGTGAGCCTCTAGAGATCTGCCTGTACCTGCCTTCCCAATCCTGGGATTGTAAGAATGTACCACTTCACCCAGCCTTTTTATTTTTACTTTCTAATGTTGATTCTCAGACTCAAACTCACTCATGCTTGTAAAGCAAGCATTTCCCTGGCAAAGCTGTTTCTCCAGCTTCCAAAGACATTAATGACAGGCACATCACACCTTTCAAGTTGCCAGTCTCTGAAATCTGTCTCTATTTTGTGCTCACAACACATCTAAGGTCATGTTTTTGTCATTTACAGGATTCAGCAGACACATGTGACTCATACATGAGAGAGTGGGTGAGGAGAATATATTTCCTTTCGTGGGTGAGACATAGATCAGAATTCCCAGGTGATGCTCTCAAGCCCCCTTTCCAGTCACCAATTCTATGAGCCTTGTAATGCATGATGAATTTTGGAATTATTTATTTATAGTGTATATATACAGCTATCAGTATTTGGTAAGGCAAAGTATTAGTATAATGTAAACATTCAGTTTCTTTTTTGAGGCACTCAGAGCTATGAGTTTTTCTCTTAGCACTGCTTTCATTGTGTCCCATAAGTTTGGGTATGTTGAGCCTTCACTTTTACCAAATTCTAAAGTCTTTAATTTGTTCATTTCTTTCTTGACTAACCTATCACTGAGTCTAGAGCATTGTTCAGCTTCCATGTGTATGTGGTCTTTCTTTTATTTTTCTGTTATGGAAGACCAGTCTTACTCCATGGTGATCTGATAGGATGCATGAGTTTATTTCAATCTTCTTGTATTTGTTGAGGCCTGTTTTGTGACCGATTATGTAGTCAATTTTGAAGAATGTGCTGTGAGGTGCTGATAAAAAAAAGTATATTGTTTTGTTTTAGGATAAAATGTTCTATAGATGTCTGTTGAATCCATTTGGTTCATAACTTCTGTTAGTTTCACCAAGTTACTGTTTAGTTTCTGATTCCATGATCTGTCCATTGATGAGAGTGGGTTGTTGAAGTCTCCCACTGCTATTGTGTAGGGTTCAATGTGTGCTTTCAGCTTTAGTAAGGTTTTTTAAATGAATGTAGGTACCCTTGCATTTGGAGCACAGATGTTCAGAATTCAGATTTCATCCTGGTGAATATTTTCTTTGACAAGTATAAAGTGTACTTCCTTATCTTTTTTGATAACTTTTGGTTGAAAGTCTATTTCATTCGATATTATAATGGCTACTTCAGGTTGTTTGTTGGGAGCATTTGCTTAGAAAATTGTTTTTCAGCCTTTAACTCTGAGGTAGGTCTGTTGTCACTGAGGTGTGTTTCCTGTATGCAGAAAAATGCTAGGTCCTGTTTACGTATCCAGTCTTTTAGTCTATGTTTTTAATTGGGAAATTGAGTCCATTGATGTTGAGAGATATTAGGGACCAATGATTGTTGCTTCCTATTATTTTTGTTGTTAGAAGTGGAATTATGTTTGTATGGCAATCTTCTTTTCGGTTAATTGAAAGATGATTACTTTTTTGCTTTTTCTAGGGCCTGGTTTATTTCCTTGCATTGGAGTTTTCCATTTTCTTCCTTTGTAGGGCTGGATCTGTGGAAGTATATTGTGTAAATTTGGATTTGTCTTGTAATATCTTTGTTTTTCCGTCTATGTTAATGAGAGTTTTGCTAGAATAGTAACCTGGGCTGACATTTGTGTTCTCTTAGGGTTTGTATGATGTCTGCCCAGGATCTTCTCATTTTCATAATCTATGAGAAGTCTGGTGTGATTCTGATAGGTCTGCCTTTATATGTTACTTGACCTTTTTCCCTTTCTGCTTTTAATATTCTTTTTTTTTTGTTTGTTTTATTTTTTTTTTTTTGCAATTGATGTTTTGACTATTATGAGACTGGAGGAATTTCTTTTCTGGTCCAATCTATTGATTTCTGTAGTTCTGTCATCTTCTTCAATGTTTATGGGCATCTCTTTCTTTAGCTTAGGAAAGTTTTCTTCTATAATTTTGTTGACAATATTAACTGGCCTTTTAAGTTGGGAATCTTTGCTCTCTTCTATCTGTTATCCTCAGGTTTGATCTTCTCATTGTGTCCTGGATTTCCTGGATGTTTTGAGTTAGGGGCCTTTTGCATTTTGCATGTTCTTTGACTGTTGTGTCAGTGTTTTCTATGTTATCTCCTGCTCCTGAGATTCTCTCTCCCATCTCTTGTATTCTTTTGGTGATGCTTGTGTCTACGGCTCCTGATCCCTTTACGAGGATTTCTATCTCCAGGGTGGTTTCCCTTTGTGATTTCTTTATTGTTTCTATTTCCATTTTTAGATCCTGGATGGTGTTTTTCAATTCCTTCATCGGGTTTGTTTGATTTTTGTGTTTCCTCTTTAAGCGCTTCTATTTACCTGTGTTGTCCTGTATCCCTTTAAGGGAATTATTCATGACCTTCTTAAAGTCCTCTAACATCATCATGACTTGTGATTTTAAATCAGAATTTTGCTTTTCTAGTTTGTTGGGATATCCAGGACTTGCTATGGCGGGGAAACTGGGTTCTGATGATATCAAGTGGCCTTGGTTTCTTTTGCTTAGATTCTTGGACTTGCCTCTCGCCGCCGTCTGCCGATCTCTGGTGTTAGTCGGCCTTGCTGATTTTGAGTGGCTTGACCCCCCTGCAAGCCTGTGTGTCAGCATGACTGGGGTACCAGCTCTCTCCTAGCGGGGTCTAGGTACAGAGAGCTCTGGCAGAGGGTTAGCATAGTACACAGGGTTATCATAGGGCACAGACAGAAACCTGAAGGATCCTGTCCCAAACTGGTTCTCGATTCCTGTGTTCCCTGGGCTCTGAGCCGGTTCTTCTTGGGCCAGAAATTTGAGCAAAGTTGGTGGTTTCCCCCGTGCTTTCAGATGTCTCAGCACTCCTAAGAGACCTCTCTCCCGGTTGGGTCTGGGTATGGAGAGCTGTTGCACAGAGTCAGCTCTGGGCTCAGGCGGAAACAGGAAGCATAAACATTTTTGCTTTTAGGGCGATAGTTGGTTTAATGAAAGGAGTTAGGGCATAATTCCGTAGGAGAGAATTTTATTTTCCGGGGAAGTTGCATTCTTCTGCAAGCCTGAGGTGAGATCGTAAGTCCAAATAAGTTCAGCTCTAGAAGTTCATCTTGTCTACCATTATAATGACTTGTATATGCACTTCAAGAATGTCTGGGCTTTGAGAACTTTACTCAGGAAGCAACTAAAGAATAATGTAGTGAAGTGAGCTGTGAAGGGGCAAAAAGCATTTCAGGCAGTGCCAAATGGGCAGCCCAGATCCAGGACGGAAGTCTGTAGAAAGTACTAGTAACAGTGATTCAGAATAGCCAGAGACACGGCGGGCCAGTGGCGCAATGGATAACGCGTCTGACTACGGATCAGAATACCCAGAGACAAAGACTAAAGGCAATCAATTATGTATGCTCTGTTATTACTTTGCAAAAATGGCTCCTGAATTGTTTTATTATTTGATAGTGTTTTTCCAGGAAAATAAGCTTTTCTCTGCTACCATTTTTCACTGCGATAGAAGCTGACAAACTCTGAGCTGTGTGGAGAGCATGTATTTCTAGCTAGTCCATGATTTGAATTGTAGATTGTGATGATACAGTCATAAAGTTTGCCCTGGATGCCTTGTCAGTTGATCGTAGCCTGAAAGCATTTTTAATGTCACATGATAGGGCTTAATGACTTTTGCATTGTTGTATGGGTTGTTCTATCAGGAAAATGAATCAATTCACATGCTCTGCCTTCTAAATTCTCCACAGAAATGCCACAGAATACTGTGTGAAGCTACAATTCCTTTCTCCATTGTGTTTCTTTATTGGGTACCAGGGTACGTGAAGACCATTTCTAGTATAGAAAGGGAGTTGCTCTGCTTCCAGTCTTTCACTTAAAGCAGAGAGATGCAGAACAACTGGAAGCTAAGGAGTTAAGCAGCCACCTGTCATCAGTGGAGTGGCTTCTGAAGTCATTCCTGGCTACAGTTTGCTATGCTGTGGTTGTCCCTTCATTAAGCAAAGCCTCCCTTCATCTGTCTCTGGGTTAGTTTCCCATTGTAGCTGACTGTGTGGGTTGAGCCTTGGAATCTGGACAGGAACATCCAGCCTTGGAAATAAACAGGTTCATAAGGGTCCTGAGGTTACAGAGTTCATGAAGCACTCATTTGTTTGTGTGTCTAGCTGAGTCCGATCCCTCAAATGATATAGTTAAATCACTTAAGGTATAACAAACACACAATGCCAATTAGTCACAGCTATTCTTGGGTTTCGTTTAAATAACATGCCATCTCTTCAGCCTAGTTTTTCTTGTGAATGTTTCTGTGTGATGCATTTGTTTCTGGGTAAACTGGCCATTTATTATTTACTGCTATGAAGTATTTTCCTGTACAAATGCACTATGCTTACTGATTCATATGAGCATCTGGATTTTTCTAGTTGTATGGCAACTCTCTTTTTTAATTCAAACTCTACTATTGTCAAAATAAAAAACTTTATGGAAGGATCTGTAACTCAGGCTGCTTCTTCTGGTCTGTGAAATCTGCATGGGAGGACTTGAGACACAGAGTGCTCTGTCTTAGTCTGTGTGTCCTTAGTAGCTGCTCAGTTCTTCAGCTGCATCCTTCAGTCTCCTCCAAACAGTGATGCTGACAAGAGCAGCACCAACAACAGTTTGCTTGCTAAGCAGGTACCAGCCTCTAGCATCACCCTGCAGTTTTGGTAATGCCTCGCGTCATTTTCACTGAGACACTTGGAGGAACCATTATCCCTGGTTTAAGAAGCTAGGAGTGGTGTGAGCTCAGTAGAGTTCCTTCAAGCTCAGAGCATGTTAATTTCACTCTAGATGTTCAGTCCAGCACTATGTTCTTGATCTCATTCCCACTGTTAAGGACTGACCTGCATTCTCTGTAAAGATGTCACAACTTTGCAGTATGTCATTGTCCGTCTTTCCCCAACATGATCAGTGCCGTTATCAATTTTTAAAACATGCCCTTGGAACAATTGCTCCGAGACTTCAAACCTTCAGTGGTTTCACTGTTGCTACTGTAAAAGTTGAAAACTGAGTCCTGCATGTAGGGTTGAATCTACCACTCTCCTGCCTCTGCCTGACTCACTTCCCATTCACAGGCATCACAAGAGCCCTCCAGGAATTGCACTCTCTCTGATCTTGACAGCCCACCTTGTGCCTTGCCCCTGGTGGGGGGGCAGGGCCTCTGCAAGTTACCACTCCTTCTGCTTATCTTCCTCAAGAGGTGATTTCTTGTCACTCAACTCTCCGCTCAGATTCTACCCTTCCACGAAGTACTTCTTTGAGTGCCCATTAGGAAGAATCTGTCTACTGCACTCTTACTTTCTTCTGGGCACACACGTCTCTCAAAATCATTGGCTCATTTAGACCCATCTCACCCAATTGTCATGTTTTTAGATTCTAGAAATGTGTCTGGCTGTTAGTACTCAACAGGTATTTGCTGAATAGAAGAACCAGGTGTATGCACATTTTGAGAAGTCGCCATGACCCCGTAGCTTATGACCTTATATATCTTAGAACACTGGTTTTCAACCTGTGGGGCACAAACACTTTGGAGGTTATATATCACATAAGTTGCATATCAGATATTTATATTATTTTTATAACAGTAGCAAAATTACAGTTATCAAGTAGCAACAGAAAGAATTTTTGAGTTGGAGTCACCCCAACATGAAGAAATGTATTAAAGGGTTACTACATTAGGAAGGCTGAGAAGCACTGTTTCAGAAATAAAGAAAATGTTCTTTTAAAACTGTAACTTTGCAAGAAGGCAAGAGGTGGTTGCAGTCTGCAGAGAGGAAAGTGCAAGAGGGAAGGAAGCTGGGCATGTTATTAATTTTATGAAGGGAAGATGCTCGCAATTGCAGGAATTGACTCCTGGCAATGAAGCAATTTCCCACATGTCAGAACTAATCATACGATCCTGGAAAGTGGTTCTTTTCTTCTTATTATTATTTATCACCCTTTGTAAAATACCAGAATAGGGAAACTGTTTCATGTCCAACCCCAGAGCACAATATGGAACACACATAATAAAAAACAACGCATATTTTTTATGTTAAAGTCTCAAAATAAAAAATGCCACCATAAAAGAATATCTGGCTGCTCTTTGATCAGTGCCACCCCTTCTAACACAGCATGCCTAGGACCAGTGATAAACCTGTCTTTTTCTCTGTGCGTGAAATTAACACGTGTGCCCTTAGTAACAAGCTTCTCTCTATCTTGTATGTAGAATGCCACTTTGCCATTTGGGGAGCTGGAGTCCAGTGTCTGCACTTTCTCATTCAGCAGCCTTTAAGTTGTTCAGAATTTGTTCACAAGTTTTAAATTTAAATGTCTTTAGCTCATAGATGCAGATTAAAATTCCTGGCCCCCAAGCAACCATTGTCAAAGAGACTCATAGCACATTGCTTCTAGAATATTACATGCCAAGCCTTCTAGGGTATGCACAAGAATTATGGGTGTGAGGAGTAAGGTTCTTGCTTTTTGTGCTCTGGGAAGGAAAGAAAAGCCATGTGAGAAACGTGACTGGACAATTTAGCCTCAAAGTTTTGAATGATGTGTTCCTCAGCTAGTCTGGGCAGGATTTCTTAATATTCTGCATCAAATTCCATCACTTGCCTCTGATTCAGGTCTGTGCAGTCATCTCTTCCTCCTACCTCAGGCTTTTATTGATGCTTCCAGCTCCAGGCAGTGCACAACTGCAAACTCCTGTTTACCATCTCTGAGGAATGACGCTAATTCCAGTGCCCAGGGATAACACATCACTTATTAACACTACTGCAATACCCAGTAGGTGGTAACTGACAGGGAAGCAAACATGAATTAAAGAACATCCCTCCACAGCAAATGGCTGGAATTCAGAAAAAGCAGAGCGTTCCATTCCTGGATAGTAGTGGAAAGTGGTAAGGGTTTCACTGATGACCTGCAGTATGTTTTTCAAAGAGTAAGTGATCTCTAAACTTCAGTTGACAATCAGTATGTTTAGAATAATCGTGTCTGTCTCCCAGGCCCTCTACAGCTGGAACAACATATTCGGTCTGACTTAAGGTCAGAGCTGTTGAAAGAATATTTGTGGCAGTCCTGGACAGTGACATGAGCCCTGCTGTCTGTGTCGTTTGCAGCAAATCTAGGAAAGACAGCTTAAAGCACAAAGGCTCCACTGTGCCATCTATAGATGTATCTTTTTTAAAGACGTATTTATTTTTATTTTATGTAAATGCCTGTTTTGCCTGTGTATATCTGGGTGCTACATGTATTCCAAGTGCCCGAGGAAGCCGTAAGAAGGCATCCAATCTCCTGGAACAGGAGTTACAGGTGGGCATGAGCCTCTGTGTGGTACAGGGAACCAGATGTGTGTCCTCTGCTAGTGCCCCTGCCCTCTTTACTGCAGAGTTCACTCTGCAGCATGTGTCCTCTGTTCTTCCTCACCCCTCCACTGTCCTGCTTTCATTGCCCTGCCTTCACATTACAGCTTTCCTTCCAAATGACTTCATTCTGTGTCTCTCTCTGTGTGTGTGTGTGTCTGTTTGTCTGTCTGTGTCTGTATATGCCATGGCACATGCGTGGAGGTCAGAAGACATTTGGCAGGAGTTAATTCTGACTTTTCACCATGTGGATTGCAGGGGTTGGACTCAGGTCTTCAGGCTTGGCAAACACCTTTACCTACAAAGACTTTCTTGTTCCATGTTTTCTATTACTCCCTCTGCCCTGCCATCACTAACGCTTTCTAACTCGTGTCATGGTCTCCATTCTGCTTTTGTGCTCTAAACACACACACACACACACACACACACACACACACACACACGAACACAAACACATATACATACATGTATGCACGTGTGAATGCACGTATGCACACACATGCACACATGCCTAGATTCTGCACAGGAGAAAAAGAACAGATTATCATTTTCTGAATCTTGCTTATTTTGCTTAACATACTGGTTTCAAGATCCATCTACTTTCCTAAAACTGCCATGCCACCTTCAAAAACTAAGGAATAATTATAGGTATAGATATTCAGGAAGGAAATAGAAGTATAACCTATAAGTCTTAAGTTTTAAAGAAAAAGTTTAAATGACTGAAAAACCAAATCTGACCAAATTAGCACAGTAGTCTACATTCATTTTTAAGAATCGATTATATCTCTTATCATTGAAATATTAAAACACTGCTCTAAGAGGCTCAAATAGCTTGCCACCATGTTTGATCCTCATTTTTATTTAACTTTTGGCCAAAGTAATGAAGGAGTGAAAATAACTTGATTTTAAAATAAGTATAAAAGTGCAGGAGAAAATGAACAACACATCTAGGAGAACTGACATCCAAGGACTTTTGTAAACACCCACAACTCATCTCTTTCCAGGCAGCTTTCTTAAATTCTTTTTAGGAATTGATATTACTTAGAAGAATTGTTAATATAATTGAGAATCATAATAAGACCCTAAGCCAAGCACCTCAGATTTTTGAGGTGCCCTTCATTGCAGTCAGCTTCACTACTAGCAGCCGTCTCTCCTGAAAAACAGCAAACTTAAGCTTGATAAGGAACAAGAAGCCATGTAATGCTTTTATCCGTCTTAACTTTAGCTTCTAAATATTTCAGGTTTTAATCTGATTCCATGACCTGCAGCTGAGTAATCTCCTTTAGTTTGGGCCACATTAATGTAAAGGAGAGAGAAAGTATCACATCCATTTCTGCATTGATCAATTCTTTGCACAATTCTGTGCACTTATTAGATACACATTGACACCCAAATATTAGATCCCGGAGAATAACAGATCCAGTTCCACATGGTCTTGCTAAGTGTTGGATTTCTGTAATGTGTGCCCAGTGATTTGGGTGTGTAGTTTCAGTGTAGGAAGCATGTCATGTTCTGAGTGTATGCATATTATTGACATTGGTAGGGCCATGTCAAGGATCCCAGTGCCTCTGATACATGGGAATGGCAAAACTTTCTCTAGTCCGGCTCAGAAAACTGGCAAAACTTTCTACTGGTCATGAAGTGCAGTTACCTCTGGCTCTATGTTTACTGGCTGAGACTGTTTCTCTATAGTCATCTTACTAAGATAAAATAAAGATTCCTTTTTAACTGTGTACATAAACCTGACTGCTTTATTCAAATGCATACAACAGAAATAGTTTCTGACTCCTGTGGTACAATCAATCAGACTGTGAGACCCACACGATCCCACCTTCTCTGTATGTGTGGCTGGCATTTCTTCATTCTAGACTTGTTAAGTCAACCCTAAAGGCTTGCAGCTCTCAGCAGGCTGAAAGGAATAACTAATATATCTTCATAGTGAATATCAGATATTACAACAAAACCTAGAATGCTGACTTTTAAGCATACCACAGCAAATATTCTTCCTTCAGTTCAGAAATGCCTCCCCTAGAGACTTTGCTTTGTGTGTTATTTTAACATGTTTTATCTGCAAATCAGCTTACAATCAGTGAGCACTGCTCTGCTAGCATAAATACAGAATGCAGCTGCTGGAAAGGGTGTCCCCTGCATTCTATTAGTGTATGAGTGTATTGTGTCCCATGAAGATATGCACACACGTACACATGCATGTACATAGTATTGCGACATCTGTGAACTGACATCTAGACTACAGAAATGGGTCAGACGGAAGGGGTGAGGAATGACTTACTTCCTGCAGCATTTTCCACCACCAGAACTAGTTTCCGTTAGCTTGACGCTACATTTTTGTCTTTACCATTGCAGATTTATTTTTTAGAAAGCCCTGTTGTTTTAATCTTTGTTCCCTGTGACTCTTCTCTAAGCTGTGATTTCTGTTTTCCTGATTATGCTTAAGAAATAAAGTGAGTGACAAAAACTGAACCAGTTTATCTTTCTGAGTCAGCAGAGTTGTGTGAGGTACATGCTTGCTGTGAGTATAACTCCTTTACATACTAGGTTTTTGTGTAGACTCATGTATGTATGGTGTTTTGTTTGTTTGTTTTTTTTTTTTCAGATTTCTTTCTTTCTTTAAAAGTGTGAGACTATCTCATAAGTTTTGGCCATCTGTTATGGAATATTTGTTCCTTGAATGTTGCAGCTTTGAGGATATCCAATGAGTTAATCTATAGGAAAGATTTTTTACTGCAGTTTTGTCTTATTTTTTACTGCCCTGGACATGTGTCAGATCTTATTGAATGTGATGATGCTTTTTACAGACCTGAACTGCGAGAGGCTTAGAGACTTGAGCTCAGACAAAGTCCTATTAGAGATGTGAAGACAGAGAACAAGAGAACAGTCTTCAGGAGTGGGGAACATTGCTGCTTCATACTTGCCATTCGACAACAGTCCATCTGGACACGTTCTCAGTTTCTTATCTAACTTTGCCACACTCAGCTTATGCTACATTCCCGATCTATGTGCTCGGCTTCTTTGTGCTGTTCCCATGGTTACAAAACCAAATCGTGGACATCCTGACATTGTTGTTGCTACTGGTTAAAGACTCTGTCATCTCACTCCCTCAGTCCTGGCTTTGCCTTTTATCACTGAGCTGTGGCCGGCTCAGACCTCTGTATGTTCAACCTAGTGGTTGTATAAGTAGGCTGGATAGTAAACTTACTTTCCCTTCTCCTCTGGACATGTAGTTCAAGAATGCAGTTTCTCACATGGCTTTGCTCAAAGGAGAAGTCAAGGAGATCTGACAACCAACTGGGTTTGCAGTGTTCAGCAGCTAGTGCAGAAATGCAGCCCATAACTACTTTTCCTCACTTCTTGCCTCCTTTCTCTTCTTCTCTTGACTTTGCTGAATAGTACATTTTAGAAGCTTAAAGATTTCTCTGCTGTCTGGGCTAAGCCACTGTCTGGAAATGTAAATGTATATGTGTCCTACATACATGCCCACAAAAGAAGATCAGCTGAGCCAAAGCAAATAAAGTAATCCAGATTTGCCATGTTAAGCATCTCCCCGGAGGGAAGGAAGGCAGGCAATGAATACACATGTATGTATGGCTACGCTGGCTAGTTTTATGTCAATTAGACACAAGCTAGAATCATCTGAGAAAATGGAACACCAATTGAGATAATGCTTTCATAAGATCGGGCTGTAGGCAATCCTGTAGGGCATTTTCTTAATTAGTGATTGACATGGGAGGGCCCAATCCTTTGTGGATGCTGCCAGCTCTGGGCTGATATTCCTGGATGCTATAACAAAATGGTTGGGCAAGCTATGTGGGGCAAGTCAGTAAGCAGCATTTCTCCATGGCCTCTATATATATTTTCACCTCTGGTTCCTGCTGTTTCCTACTCTGACTGCCTTTGACGATAAAGAGAAATAAACTCTTTTTGCCTCAAGTTGCTTTCGGACATAGTGTTTGATCAAAGCATTATGATCAAAGCAATAGACACCTGAATACAATGTCTCAGTTGGCAAGGTGCTTCCCAGGCAAACATGGGAACCTATGATCTTAGTACACACATGAAAATCTGGGAATAGATATAGGGGAATCCCTGCAGCTCCCTGGCCCAGCTATTCTTGTGTTTGGCACACACACACACACACACACACACACACACACAGGAGTGGGGTTGTTGTTCTAGATTATTTTCTACTAACAAATATCTTGACCCAACACAACTTAGAAGAAAAAGGTTCACTTGACTAGCTCTTCCAGGTTACAGTCCACCACTGAGGGAAGTCTGGACAGAACTGATGCAGGAGCTAAGGCAGAAACCATAGAGGGACACTACTCAGTAGCTTGACCTCTTTCTTTTACATCCCAGAGCCTCCTACCCACAGCCAGTCTTCAGTAAAAACAACTCTCATTGGCATGACAGCAGGTTAATCTGATCAAGGTACTTCCTCAACTAAGTTTAGTTGAGAAAGAAACAAATTAGGACAGTAAATGACCATGCACAGAGCTGCACAGGGGGAACAAGGACATTAGCAGCAATGACAGCATTACAGGTTGAGAGCATGGAGTGGCAGAGATGTTTGAGAAGATGAGAGTTGTCTTGGTTGGGGTGATGACTTTGCAAAGCACTTGCTGCGAGTAGCAGTGTTCTTTGCTTTTTATAAGTAGGGCCTTGGTTTCTTCCCTTGATAGATGATTAAGAATTATAGACTGTGGGCTAGAGTTATGGCTCAGTGGTACAAAGCACTTACTGATCTTGCAGAGGATCTGGCTTCAGTTCCCAGACCCTTCATATCTGATGGCCTCTTCTGACCTTTGTGGATATGAGATATGTATTTGGTACACACACATGAATGGAAATAAAATACCCAAATTCATAAAATAAAAATAAATAAGTCTTTTAAAAAATGCAGTTTGGCAGGTGAGATAACTGAAGTCCAGAGAAATCTCATACTTGAAAGTTGCATGGCTCCCATGACCCACAAAGAACCTGAAGTTCTGACTCAGATCTGGTCAGTATTGGACTTAAGGGGCCCTCTTATATAGTGCTGCTGTATGCTGTTCTATAGGGGAAATGTGAAGATATGGTTCATTTGGTGATTTGTGTAGATGTCCTTGTGGTGTGTGCAGAATGGTTTGGAAGGGGAAGAGTAGAGGCAGGAAGTCAGGATGATCTGTTTATAAATGCTGATGCTGGGTGCTGCCCATGAGGCAGGGTAGCTGTTGCACTGGCAAAGTGAAGACTTGAAGAATATTTTGTGGGTAAAATGAAAAAAAAAGATTTTCATGGATTAGATGTAGTAGAAAGAGTAAGGGACAAACAAAAGACGTTTCCTCATATGTAAGGAATCATTGCCAAGCTCAGATCATAGATAAAAAGAACATTACTGAGCAGGAGAGCCTGCATTCCTGTGTGCAACACCCCCAAGCAGGGTTAGTACTAGGAACATAAAGGAATTTGAGGCCACTGGGAATTGCAGCACAGCTGGTTGTTTTGCTCTAGATGAAAAGTCTTTTCTTTTGGAAGATACTGGAGACCTTTGCTGTGGGGCACCACCCACATGTGGAATGCCACGGCGAGAAGGGGCCACAGACGGTGTGAGTGATAAGACAGCTGTGGCTATTAGGCAACCATGTAGTTTCATTTATAACTCAACAGATATGTAAACGTGTTACATCTGTGTTTGGTTTTACTTTTGACATCTGAAGGACTGAAACTCAGTATTGAGAGCCATCAGAGCATCAGGAAAATTCACATGTGCAGGCATGTAAATTCGGAACTGTAGTGTCTAAGGCAGAGAATCATGGCCGCCAGGATAGCCTGGGCTACATACTGCAACAAGGAGAGCCAAGTGTCTAGCCCATCAGACAGTCTGCAATTGCCTTTTCTTAAATAGGTCTGATACCCTACATATATTCTCTGGATGCATTGTCCAGAAGTTCCAAATAGGCAGCGAGGTGATTTCCATCTTCTGGGATAACTTCCTGCAGTAAGTAGGTGGGCGGGCTCCTGGATTGATAAGCTAAATTAGATGGAAAGTAGCTCAAATCAGATTCTGGGTGATTGCTCCCGCCTTGCGACTCACAGCACTTATTTTCGATTTCACTCTTTCGGCAAATGATTATGGCCTGTCTTGTGACATCTCTTATATTGTTACTTCATCCTTCACCTTTTTGCATTTTTTTCCTCATTTTTTTTTCTCTCCAGCCTTATCTGTTAGCTCTTGGGGACAGAAATGATGTTTCATTGTCTTTGTATCTTCCTCACCCCTGATGCTAAGAAAAGGGCTCCTGCTAGTTTTGATTGATAGTTGCTGCTTGGGAAGGGGACTTTTCTCAATGGTATTAAATGCACCTTATTTTAGAAAAGTGAAAATGAGGGTAAAAGACTTTTTCTCCTTATGATTTATATAAAGACATGTACCATCAGAATAAATAAATTTGAGATAATTTGCTCTGGTCAATATCATACAATCATGAAAAAGGCTTAGTTATTTCTAACAGTAAAACTTTGTTTCTAAATGAAATATAAATTCAAATCACATAAAATCACTAATAGTTACAAATATGGCAGTATCTTATGTTTCAATTTAGAAATATAAATGAGCCACTAGTAATTAATCTGCTTGCTTCTAACTTTAGTAGAATGATCTCAGAGAAAAGTTGTCCTCTCTCTACCCTAATTTTAGAGAGAGGAAGCTAGGGAAATGCAGATCTTGTAACAGAAGTTGATGTCAGGGCAAGAACTTGACCCAGTGTCTCTTGTCATGAGTTGGTTCCACAATGGCTGGTGGTTCCTCTGTGCTGCAATGGGGCTTCCAAAACATTCCTGTCCCATGAATAAGAGTCGTTATTATTTCCTTGAGGCAGTGTCAAGGTCAGTGCCAACCAGACATCATCCAGTGACTCCTGGGGTAGGTGAGCAGCTGATGCAGTGTATTGTGAAAGATCAAAACAAGGGCCAAGCAAACGAATGCATGCAGCACAGCAGGCACTGCACAGAAACCTCACTTATTCAGGGACCGTTACACATGCCAGGGGCAGCATCTTCCAAGGTGGCAAAATGGTCTTCCCGGTGGCTGTTACAAGGAGTGACAAAAAGCAGCCCATCTCTTATGAAATAAAGACAAGGTTGCTACCAAGTCAGCTATTTAGAACAGGAGTGAAAAGTCTGTGATTCTTTGTAAACTGTGAAGAAAGCTACTAACTCCACTGTATTCCTGGTGTAAATATTGCAGTAATAAAGCAGAGACTGCAATAAAGCTGGAAAGACCATAAGGTGTGTGACAGCAGTGCCTTTATCATTGTCAGCAAAAATCAATAGCGATTCTTAATTATTGTCCAATATCATAGGCCAGTAAATAATACACACCTTTTTAAAATGAAAGAAAACAGGAATTACTACAACATTTCAAAAAAAAAAAAAAAATGTGGTCCACACGAGGCCCATATCTAGGTTGCAGAACTGTCTGGGGGAGTTGGGGGAGAGTGTGTGTTTCCTACTCTTCTCCTTCCTTTGCTGATTTTTATTTTACTCAAGTCGGTAGCTCTGCCGCCTTACTCTTTTTAATAACGCTGGGTTTTATATGTTTGTTTCTATCAACTTGAAGTGGGAAGATCAGGGAAGGAATTAAATTAGTAGTTTTCTTGTTATTCCTCTTGTTAACTCAGAATTATCTTCTGCATTCCCCTAGAGGAAGTTCGACTCCCAAGCAGATGTGTGCAGAAGGGAACCCGTGCATCACACACTGCGCAGGCCAACAGGGTCAGATTAGAAACAGCAACTTCAAAACAAAGATTTGTTATTGGAAATACTAGCAGTCTGGTGTAAGAAGGCAACTGCAGGGCCAGCTTCCTAGTACGAAGATCATAAAACATTAAAATAAAACAAATCTGAGTTCTTTTTGCATTCTGACACTGCTAAATGGTCAATTGAAGAGTAGCTTTTTATAATTTAGAAGTACTGGGCATGGAAGACATGCTTGGCTTAATGTGTATAAAGCTCTGTACAGTCCAAAGCTATAGATCTAAGTATAAGTCAAAATCAGTGTTAGGAAAAACAAGGAATATTCAAACATGTAACTTCCCATCACCCTTTAACTTACTGTGGGTAGAGCTGTCCTCTTTTAAGCTATTTATTCAGTAAGGCCAGAGATTGTTAGCCACTATATTACTCAGAGTGACATGTTTCTTTTGTAACAACCTTTTTTCTCCACTAACTTCTTTACAAAGGGAGAAAAGGAATGTGAAAGAGGTTCAAGAGATGCCCCTAAGACCTCTGATTTCAAGTCACACCACTAGGATTCTAGCCTGGATCTGTCTTGATTCCAGAGCCATTGGTTTTTCCCCATAATCTCCTGTGTTGTCTCTACGTAGAGGCTTCCAGAAGAAGATGCTTCAATGCCATCACTTGAGAATCAGAGGCAGGCAAATATCTGAGATCAAGACCAGCCTGTTCTACCTAGCACATTCTAGACCATCCAGGCCTACATAGTGAGACCCTGTCAATATGTCTTTAAGTAGAGGGTGGAGAGTTGACAGCTCATACTCTTATAACAGACCCAAATGTGACTCACAGCACCCCTGACAAGTGGCTCACAGCTGCCTTTGACTCCAGATCCAGGAGACCTAATGTGTCTGGCTTCTGAGGACACTTATTTATAAACAGGCAGACACACATGCACATGTAAAATTAAATAAATGCATATATTTTCAAAGATGAGAAGGTGTTAGGTAAGACCCTCTTAAGGAAAGGAACCTAGAGTAGGTTCTGCCTCAAACCCAAAGAATGTCAAGTGGGGTCTTGTAAAGGACACTGGCTTGGATTTTTCCTAAAAGCAGAAACCTGGTACCTGAACTGGTATTGGAACCTGATCCATGGTTGTGTAGAACTTGAGTCCCTATTCAACAACCAGAACCAACACTAGAGCTTGAGCCCTGGGTGATTTGTCAGTAAAGTTCCAGAAGCATTGATCTCACCAATGCAAAGCTGTTCTTTCTCATTCCTTGTCTCTGGTCTTTTAAGAGCAGCTTTCAGAGAGGGCCCAAAGTGGATGTATGTCCAGGCACAGAAGGACATATCTATACAATAGGCACCAGGTTTGCCCTCTCTGCCTATAATGCCTTCTTTCATCTTTTCAGTCACTCTTGGTTCCTTATATGTATACAGCAAGGAAGCTTGAAAGAGTCTGAAGTAAAGGAACAGAAATTCCCATGGGCACCATGAGGCAAGAAGGCATCAAGCCTAGCTTTCTTCCAAAATAGAGTCTGGCACATCCAGAGGATGCTGGAAATCACAAGCTGGACTCTTTGAGATGATTGTAGCATGTGCAATTCTTTGGGAAGATGTGCATATGTGCCTGCTTACACATGCAGACAGCAGTTCTGTGTTTTATTTCTGTCTTACACATGCCTGGACACAGAAGCTTCTCAAGGGTGACCAAAGATAAGTATGATACATTTCTGTCTTTAAGTCTCAGAATAGTCACCTTTGGACAATTTCAGCATCTAGGGTGGCCTGCTTTGACTAAAGAGCTGATCCAGTTATGCGACAGTCACACCCCTAACCTTTGAGTATTGACAACTTCTGCTTTGAGCAAATGGTGGAAATGGGTTTAAACAATTTTGTCTTTCATTTTTATCCCCATGTGTGATTATCAGACATCTATAAAGCAGGAAAAACAAAAGATTTATAAGGTGGGCCACCCTGTAGTCTCAACAGTAATCTAGCAAAGATGACAAGGGAATCAGCAGGAAACCCAGACATACACCCATCATCGGCCTGTCACACTGAGGGAAGCATGTCCAATCTCTTCCCTGCTGGGCAACTTCAAACATGTGCCATGTACATTTTCAGGCAAGAGTTAATAAAGGAAACCCTTTTAATAGACATCCAGTCCACTTTTAAAGATGGAAATAAAAGGGTTTTGGAGCACTGGAACTTTATTTAATTGTGAAGAGAACAAGGGAATGTTCGTTCCCTGCACAGGCCTCCAGGGTTAGGGAAATAATTGGAGTGGAGAGAAACAGCTCTATTTCTGCTTTAAAAAAAAACATACAGGCCCAGATGACATTACACACACAGGTGTGGGACACCTTTTATGTGTCACACTTCTTGTTTATAAGATTATTGTCTTCTTCTAGGGGTCATTAAGAAAACGCTTCTCATCACGGGAACAGTTATCCAGCAAGAGTGATGCCCCAAGTGAAGCAGAAGTCCTAGGAAAGCATCCTCTTGGTTGCTGTGGAATAAGCCTGTAACATTCTGTTTCCCTCCTTTTTATAGAGACCTGGGCTAAAAATACACCCAAAGAAGGAGGGTTGTTTTGACTTTCTGGTGGTCAGCATGCCCAAGGTCACTTCAGAATATATTCTGAATGGGGCGTCTCACAGCACAGGCTGCATAAAGAGGTTTAGGGACATTAATGAGCAGGCCGATATTTCCACAGCGTACATAGGATCGGCTTCATTTTATTTAAGAAAAGCTTTAACTGGAAATTGGAATTACTAAGGATTTGACTATGCATAATTCTCTCAGCTTAGCCTAGCATGCACAATATGTCCAGTTAGGCAAGGCTGTGCACTGGGCACCAACTTGCAAGTGACCGGTGGGAGGGTTCCATGAGTGTGATCTTAGAGGTTTCCAAGTGGTGTCTCTTATCAGTCAGCCTTTAAAAGACAGAAAGGTGTGAGTTCATTTACTAGACATCAGATGTCACTTACTGCTGTGGGCCTTTATGTGTCACCTGTGTATGTATTATCATCTGACCCCTCCTAGTGATTACCTGTACACAGTCACCTTCCGTGTAAGTACTTAGGTAGGTAGGAAAAGAGTTTTCCAGTGCAGCATATGGAAAGAGCTGAAAAGGACTGCTTGCTGAATCCGATGTGGTCAAACATGCAATTGGAAGTGACTGGAATCCTCAAATTCTACTTAAAGTAATCAACAAACTTGACATTTTTCTTTTAACTTCTCATGAAAGTGGTTGGATTTTCCTCTTTGAAATCACTGCATTTCTCTTTAAATTCATTTCTCTCGGAGACAGTGGTTAGTGGGGAGTGATGGAGCAAGGCCACATGTTAAAAGTTCAGCATGTACTGGCAGAAAACATTTTCATGTAAAGGAACAGTTCATATATTTTACAAAAGAACTAGTAACTCAGAGAGATCTGTCTACCTCCTGGTGTTTCAGATTTCATGGTTCCCCTTAATACCAGTGTTTGACATTAGATGCCTTTCCAGAGAGGAAGGAAATCATTTGAAAATTAGGTGCATAAAGGTTATTAAACTAATATTTAAAATTCTGGTCTTGCACATTTTACTTCACCCCTAATTAAATGCCATGGGTAGAAATGTATGATCTTCAATTTGTGCACATGCTTGAGGCCGAGTCCACCTGGAGGACAAAAGATGCTGAGGAGCTCTTGCTTTGCAGCTTTTCTCCTTATAGCTACTGTCAGCAACCATGTCTTAGCCAACGCTGAGGACTGCCTTTCCCTTCTCTCACCCCATTTTCACATTTTTCTGTTTTCTTCCCCCTTCTTTGTTATTTTGTGTATACATGACTCTCTCTCTCTCTCTCTCTCTCTCTCTCTCTCTCTCTCTCTCTCTCTCTCTCTGTGTGTGTGTGTGTGTGTGTGAGTGTGTGTCTGTGTCTATGTGTGTGAGTGTGTCTTCTGCTGTCTGTCTCTCTGTCTTTCTGTCTGTGTATGTCTATGGTCTATGTGAGTAGGCATGTGTGCCATGCTCACATTTAGAGGCTTGAGGACAACTTTACCTGAGTTTGGGGCTAGAACTCATGTCTCCAGAACTTCACCCACTGAACATCCGTTTCTCTGGCTCTTGTTTTCTGTTTTTTGAGACAAGCTTTCATCTTTCTAACTCTAAGCTGACCTATCTCTTAAACCTAACCTCCCAGGTTCTGAGATTACTGGTTGAACTACTATATCCAGCTTATAGCAGTAAAGTTTTGTGCTAGTTCTAGGCAAACCAAATCAAAAGATGCTTACAGAAGTTTTATTTTTACTGCTCAAATTCTGATTCTTTAAAGAAGTGAATTATCTCTGTCTCACTATGTGAGTTATCCATCTAACAAATATGTATTAACCTAGGCATAAGCATTCTCCTTAACACTGCTGAACATATGAATTGTGCTCATGTTTCTGAACAGTGTCTGTAATATTTTATTAAATGATTTTCATCACTCTGGGCAATAAACAGCTGATTTGACTTAGCAGAGTGCAGGTGCTATTTTTAATCCTTAGTGCTCTCTGGAGAGCTTCCAAATAATAATAGCATCTTTAAAAGCCTCAGATTCCCCAAGGAGCAATAAAATTGTGCTGAGTATTGTCCATGATAAATAACGCATCTTCTTTCTCTTCCCTTCCATAATTTTACCAGGGGAAGCTTCAGGTTTCCTGACATTACTTGGTGAATGCTGAGTGAAGGCCAATGCTTATTTGCTCCGAATAGCTGCATGGTTTTTGTAATTACACGGAAATGTTCTGAATAGGTCTGAATCTTAGGAATATTAAAAATCAAGGGCAATAAAAGTGTGAGTTCATCAAGCAAGAGGTGTAGCTTAAAATGTTATTGTCTGAAATGAAAATGTCTTAATATCATACTGGCTGAAGGAGTTCTTAGTTACTGAAAGAACCAGCCCTTGCAAAAGCATGTTCCAGAGAAAGGTACCAAGGAGAGTGCTCAAAATGGTCCATGTTATAAAATGCTGGGGTTAGGGCTGGAGGTCAATGGATGTAAAGCTCAAAACAGCTGGTGTGGCAGTGAGATCAAAGCAGAGGTGTTTGAAGTGTCTCAGCATCTCAGAGTACATGGTTTCTGAGGCTGTAGGAACCTGAGAAACACTGAGGGCCTTGACTGTGCATGGGGAACAACTGTATTCAAGGATTAGGGTGAGCTGGGAGTATACAACCCTCACCTGGGTCTTGATGATCTTCCTGAACTTTTGCTGCTTACAGGGCACAGTTATATCACATTTAGAAGAAGAAAACTTCATTTCAAACATGTGGAGTTTCCACCAACAATGAATATGTCACTAACTGAAAATGGGATGTAGTCAAAGAAATAAGGACTAGTTAAGACATGACTAAAAGAGAGCATAGGACACCAAAGGGACTTGGCGTAGGAGCCATGAGACACAAACTTCACAGTTAGTCAATACCTTCAATAAGCAGACTTTCACCAGAGATTTAGTCTTTAAATACAACCGAATGAATGTCTTCATGCTTAAAATGATAATAAATGGGGTGAAAATTTTAGTAGATAGAGTTAACATGTTAGCCATTAAAACAGAAAGATGTAGAAGAAATGATACTCAGATTTAAAACACAGAACTGGCATCAACATAAAATGACTTCATAGTGGACATATGAAGAAGCCTGAAGGGCTGGTTTGGTAGTTGGAGGCCCAGGCAGAGGCTCTAATTTATGGGGTGGATGCAGCATTTAAAGAGATATTGGCTGAGTTTAACAAAATTTATGTGGGATATCAAAGCCTAGGTTTGTGGAACTTAAAGAAAATTCAATATAAATAAGTATATTCTCTCTCTCTCTCCCCCTTCCCTTTCCCTCTCCCTCCTTCCCTCCTTCCCTCCATCCCTCCATCCCTCCATCCCCCTTTCTCCTCTCTCTCTCTCTCTCTCTCTCTATATATATATATATATATATATATATACTATTTATTTATTGATAGATAATACTATGACTACTAAAAGTAAAAAGAAAAGAAAGTTTAAAATTATCCAAAGAGAACAATGTAATCTAGCAAACAGTTAAGTCACCCAGAGTTTCAAGCATTTACCAATCTAAAATGTTATACTTGGTGAACATATCCTCTAGAAAATATATATTTATGAATGGTAAAATTACATAGTGAATACTTAGCATTTCTACACTAAAATTTTTGAAGGAAGTCTCAGTGAGAGGGACATGTTCCCAAATAGAATTATAGGAAGAAAAGAAAAGCACTCAAGAGACAAGAAATGCCAGTGTGAAGAAATTAACAGGATGACACAAAGTGGTGTCAGTAAAGTTTCAGTTTTCTGATAAATAAATTAAGATGGGATAATCTAAGCATCCTGTAAGTTAAGGATAGTAATGTAGTGGATTAGAACTGTTAAATGTTTGAAATCCTTACTTCAAATGTTGAAAATGGCACTAAGCAGTTGGTCAAAGTGGGAGAAAGTCAGTGAACTGATTTGTTATTTTAAATTGCAGTATATAAAGAATTATGTCTTTATTCAGTAATTCTTTTGGTTAAATAAACAAATAGAGGGAATATTGTCTTGATAATATTAATTTAGGTGTTACACAAAAAATTCCCACAAGAGTTATAATATTATTACTTATAGATTGTTGTTGATAGGTAGGAATTACCTATCTATTTTAGATAGATAATAGATAGATAGATAGACAGACAGATAGTACATAGATAGATTGATTGATAGATAGGTAGATAGATAGATAGATAGATAGATAGATAGATAGATAGATAGATAGATAGATAGATTCAGGAATTTAGCACTAGTACTTTGGATAATATAAAAATATGAACAGATATGGTATGCTTCCAATATACAACCAGGAAGGTAAAAAATATAATTAATGGGAAAATTTACTTCTAAAAAGTCATGTTCTCCAATTAACCAGTAGTAACAAATTAAAACAACAAAAGAGTTGAGGAGAACTAATAGGTTAAATGAACCTTAAAAATATCAACTAACTATCATAAGAGCTAATAAAAAGCTTGATTTCAAATGCCTATAAAGCCACAATGGCAGTTGAGATATTTAGAAACCTGAATGCTCACTAAGATTTAAATAGTATTCTGAAATAGTTTGTATGTTTGGTGATATTATGGTTGTATGCTTTTAACAGCCTACTATTTATCTTTTAGAGATAAATATTGAGATAGTTATGAGGATTCGAATAAACAGCATTTGTATTAAAATAGTATGGGTAAGGGAAAGTTGACAGGGATGAGCTGGAAGAGAATTGGGTGTGGATTACTGACAGCTAGGATGGGAAAATGGCTGCAGTCAGTCCACCCCATTATTAACAATTGTATGTGGATATGTAGGAAATCCTCTGTAACAAAAATCTTGAAAATAAAACAGGGTGAGAATAGTGCTACACACCTTTAATTCCAGCACTTTGGATGCAGAAGCAGGAGGGTCTCTTTGAGTTTGAGGTCAGATTACTCTCTATAACAAGCTCCTGGCCAGCCAGGCTTCTGTAATAATGCTGCACCTCAGTAAAATAAAAGAAACAATAAAATAAAATGAAGTAAAAGTAGGATTACAGTCAAAGGCAATGTATGTGGGAGAATAGGGTAAAAAAGTTAATGTGATGTCAAATTCTTATTCGGAGAAAGTAAATATATTAATTGTTGTAGATTCTAGTAAGTCAAGAGAATGGCTTTTATTTCTGCTTAAAGAATGTGTAATTAGCAAGCTGATATGGAAAATGAAGTGATAAAATGAATATGATTAGTAAAAGACAAAAGAGTTATTAAGGAACAAAGAGCCCAGGAGGAAGAAAAGAACAAATCAAGCTGTTGACTAGAAACCAATGTAACAGTAATTACATTAATGAGAGAGGATTGAATATTTCAATTTAAACCCAAAGATTGCCATACTAGATTATAAAAGCAAGACTAATTATATGATTCAGATATTAAATCATATGAAGATTTTAAAAGTATTTAAAAATATCATGCAAGCTCCAACAAAAGGCCAGTATGGCTGCCTGTAAGCAGGCAAGCTGAGTGGTTTCAAAATATTTGAATACCCTGAAAGGAGGAATGTTCAAACATAAATGAAAACACCAGTGTAAGATTCAAATACTAGTTCTAGCACTTGATCTAACTGTGTGGTTTATGGAATACCAACCACATGTAACAAGCCAAGAGAATGCATTCTTGAACATGTATCACATAGATCATATAAATGTAAGTACTTCTCAATGAATTTGAAAACTTTAAACCATACTCATTTCTTTTTTCACTTATCTAATTTCAAAAACTAGATAATAAATAACCTAATTTTGAGAATTTATATACATATACTATGTATTTGTCATGTTTCCATGCCCATCCCTCTTTTCCCTCCTTCAGGTTCTCCCAGACATGTTCCCAACATCACACTCTCCCCTCTCTTCTTTATGACCTCCTAGGTCCAATCAGATCTGCCTGGATGGCAATGATCATAGTGAGACTTCCACTGGAACACAGACAACCTATTAGAGGTCACGCTTTGGGAACTGCTGACATTCCTTCCACCAACGACAGTCAATTGCCAATACCTCTCATCTCAGAGTAGGACTTCGGGAGACTTCCATCCATGCTAGAATGTTGACAGGCTTCATCTTGTACAGGTCTCATACAGGATGCTGTGAGTTCATGAACCTAGCTCTGTCATATTCAGAAAGACAATATCTTCCCCTGCTTCTGGCTATTACAGTCTTTCTGTTCCCTTCTTCTCTGAAGCTTGGGGGAAAGGAATGATGTAGCTGTACAATTTCTGTTGTGAATATTCCACTTCACTTGTTGGGGAGTCTATATTCTAATGATAGCAGTATTGTGGAAATACCTAAAAAGTGGTCAGAGAAGTCTAACATTTGGAAATAATGTCTTGTGTGTGTTCTTTTTAAAAAAGCATTAAAGTTAGCAATACTGGTCGCTGATGATAGTGTATCAGACCTCAATATGGAAGGTAAAACAATCCTTACAGTGAAATGCAGGACCTTAGATCTTCAGAAGAAAGGCTATAAATTAGTAGGATACCAAGAATCTATAAAGAAAAAAATAGGACAAATTCAAATGAAGTAAAGAAAATAAAGAAAAGATGAAAAAGTCATTGCAATAGGAAGTAAGAAATGTTAAAGTCAGTTCATAGAAAAGTCTAATAATGTTAGATATTCATTGACGAGCAATTAAGAAAAAACTATGACACAAATTTTCACCATTAGAACAAAGGAAACGCACTCAAAAGATATTACCAACATTTTATTCTAATAAATTTGAAATTTTTAATAAAATATGTTTTAGTTTTAAAATGCAGTTAAATTAGCATAATACATTCTAGAGAATCTGAATTATTCTGTGTCAAAAAGACTATAGTTGTAAATCCACTCACATACTAGACACCAGTTAAAATTAATGCCAGGTTCTTCCACACAGGAATAATGATGCAAGTCATATATAAATGTACATTATTACCTAGGATAACTTGACTCCCTAAAGACAAAAAAAAAAAAAAAAAAAAAAAAAAAAGAAAAGAAAGAGCGTTAAACAAAAGGAAATTCACAGTCTACTTTTTCTTATAATGATGGGTGTGAAAATTCTAGCTAAAACATTAATAAATCAGATTTGATTATGTATTTTATTCCAGAAAGGCACATTGAGTATGAGAAAAATTGGTGAGTGTAATTTACCACGTTACCAGATTCAAAGTGAAAAAACATAGGAGCATGTGAGCTGAAGAAGGGGGAATGATAGCACTTAGTGCTCATTCAGGACCAGCCTCACTGTTCAATGAGTAGTAAGTGGACTCTCCTTAACCAGTAAATGTTATCTACAAAAGGTATTGCAAATCTCACATTCAATAGAGAGATATGAGGAGTGATTTTGCTGAGGTCAGGAATGATTTATTTGTCATTTGTCATTTTAGGAGAAGTCCTAGACAATGCAATATAGTCTTGTAATGACAAAAAAAATTGTATTCTTTATAGGTTATAAGGCAATTTTTACACACACCAATTTGGGGTACTTCATAATTAGGCTATCTGAGATGTGATATGCTGCTATTTTTAAATGATCACATCTGAAAGAAGAAATGCTCACACTTGCTTTTAGTTTGCTCTGCCATTCTGGAATGACCTTGAGTTAGACTAGATATAGATCTGTATCACTTAGCTTTGAAAGTTTCTTGTTTACAAGTAAAGCATTCATTAGACCTCTTATGAGCATTTCTTAATTAGTCAGAAACTCCAGTCTTGTAGCGGTGAATATTTTTTTAAAGGAGAATGAGTATCTTGTAAGACTTATTAAATATAAATCCTAACCAAATGTACTAATTGACAAAATTGATGGACTGGGTGCTAGGTATATTTTGTACTTTGTAAATTACAGAATGGTAATAGCTGTACTCAGCTTACATTTGAGAAAAAAATATTTTTTAGTTGGACAGAAAGGGTGAAGTATAGCAAGAACCTTCCCCTAATGAATAAAGATTTCAGGGGACCAATCAATCACTGAGTAAGGAGTATGAGAGGCTTCCATGTCAGAGAGAGGACAAAAAAAGGCTGGAGGAAGAGAGGTTCATTTTGGAAGGGAAGGCGATGAAGACAACATGTTGGTAGGAGAGGCTTCCAGTTCAGGTGACAGATCCGTTGGGATCCTCTCCTAGAGGATTTATATCTAATATGTCTTACAAGGATACTCATTCACCTTTTAAAAATATTTACCACTACACAGTCTGGAGAGATGGCTCAGGGGAAAGGGGCTTGCCTGGTAAGTGAGAGCCCGAGTTCAAATCTTCAGAACCTCTGTGATGTGTGTTTGCAGTCCCAGAGTATTATAGAGAGATTGGGGATGGGGGAGAAAGGATCCCTTAAAGATCAAAGACTTCTAGCTCGATATATGTTATGGTGAACAACCAAGAGAGCTTGTTTCAAAGGAGGTGAAAACCAGGAGCAATACCCAAGACTGTCCTTTGACTTCCAAAGTGTGTGTGATACACACTACTGCACTCTCACACACAGGCATGTACACACACATGTACACACCATACACATGCTGTTTCTATTATAACAACTTCTAATTGGCTTTAATAGTTAAAATTGCGATATTATATGGTTAATTTTCTGTTGAATTGGCAATATTCTTATATAGATGAGGCCTTTTGCAATGTTTGAGGCCAATGTGTAGATGTTTACCAACACATATGAGGTAAAAGTCTAGTATACAGAACTTAGCTTCCATCATAGGTCTTGTCCTTCATTAACCTGGTAAGGGCAACACAGATTTTATTGATCTTGTTTTTGGTATCTCCTTTTTTGTTCTATATTCTTACTAAACAATATGTTTCTAAGGTCCAAACAATAATCATCAAACTAGCAATGTATTCCTAAACCTTCATTCCAAAGCCATTTATCAGATGTAGCTGCTAGAGGTTTGGTCCCATTCTTTTTAGTTTTTTTTATACATTTATATGCACTTTTCTATAATTGTTACAAAAATAAGGTGTTATTCCCTCTCCTATATGTCAAGTATCTTGAAAATAAGGATTGATTCTATTTCCTACAAAATCTAACATATCATTGAAGTGGAAACTTAAGGGTTCTTTGGAAAGTCAGTTAGACATTATTTTGCTGGGGCAAACACATGAAGTAACATTTTGTTAAAGCAGATACAGGAGGTAAAATCTAAGGCAGACTCATGAAGGAACATTTCACTGATGCAGAGACAGGGAAGGGGATGTTCTGCTAAAGCAAGCACATGAAAGACACATGATGAAGGATTCTTTGCTAACAGCACATATGTATTGGTCTGCCTTACGTTGCATAGTTGAGCTGCATTTTTCAGGATTCCATAGAGAGAAATGCACCGAAAAACTTCTGGTGGTGTGCTGCAGTTTTTTGCCACTCCCTCAGATTCAGGTTGGTTGAATGCACATGCTGAGGTACAGGACATGGAGGACATGGGATGTATGGAGGGTATAAATAGGCCTTTATGGAGTGATGGAGACAGAGCTTGGCCTGCTGGTACAACTTGCTGTGCAATGCTTGTGGGTCTCGAATCTTTACTGATCTTCACTGACCTTTGCCTCTCCGAGAGAGGCACAGCCAAGAACTCCTAGTGTTTCTCCTGGTACCTTCTGCTGACTTAAGCAAGGCTGAGGCCTGGTTGTCTCTGCTAGGTCATGTTACCAATCTTGCTATCCTGACTACCAAATTTGACTGCTGGTCTATATGTGAAGTGTTGGCGAGTTGCTCAAGTTGCAGCTGCTAACCTGTGAACTGAGCTCCCGATTTCCAGACAACACAGATGGGACTTGATCCAAAGAACCTTTCTAAGCAAGCTCACTTGCCCCTCGCCCCTGTATCCTTTCTTCCCCACTACCTCTAGTAGGTAGTTAGCTACAAAGGGGGTTAAAGTGTTTAAGAGCCATCATTAAAAATAGGATTTGAAAAAAAAAGTTACAGATCATCAGTCAGTTCACCAAACTCTTAAGTATGTTTAGTGCATGTTATTTTGAACATAATAGTTTTTGAAAAACAATTGTATTAATCAAGGTGAACCTTCCATATTATAGAAAGTGGAAAAAAACATCAGGTGAGTAGGTAGTAAAACTTAGAGACTGACTCAAGTAATTCACCTTATGCTCTATGCATAAAATGTGTGATAGGACCTTTTTAACTTTTCTATTTTTGTGACAAAACACCATGGCCAAAACAACTTGTTTTATTTTATACTTAGACCCGTAATTCAGTTTTAGAGGAGGAATCATGGGTCACAGGACTCCGAGGATGGCAACAGGCAGGCAGCCATGGCAGTAAAGAAATAGTTAAGAACTTCTATCTGATCCATGAGGTAGAGAAGGAGAGGGAGGGAGGGAAGAAAAGAGGGAAGGAGAGAAGGAAGGAAGAAGGGAGGGAAGGAGGGATAGAGGGAGGGAGGGAGAGAGAGAGGGAGGGAGGGAAAGAGGGAGACTGGGAATTGAGTTACAATTATTTGGGCCTGTGGGACCCATTCTCATTCAAACCCTTACCTCGTTTGGTGTCAGTGTCTAAATGTCTTCCTGCCGTGTGTTTCAGTGTGTCTGTTCTCATCACACAATGGCGCTCCAATGCGGTGCATTAGAGTGTAATGAATGCTGTCACTGTTCTGTTGTCACAATTGTTGCAACAGCCTTCAGACTGATCCCTTTGCTCCCACATTTTTTCCCTCTCCAAAATATTGTCTGGGACAGGACCTTTTCCAGAATCTGCACTTGGTGATCTCATTGTGGTGGAAAACATTTTTTTCTGCCATTAGACACCATAGGAGAGCCTTGTCACCCTGGATTCTTCTTGGAACTTGCTTCTAGGACTTCTGCATTCCAGCTATGCCTGACCGTTCTTTCCCCAAAACTCAGTTCTTCTGTGGAGGCTAAGACCTTTGCATGTTGTATAACCACAGCACTGTAGAATCGTGTGTTCTCCTAATTAAACCCCCTCCTCAGATTTCAACCCAAATGATTTCTTCTCTCCAGAACAGGTTAGGCCCCTGTCTATAGTCTCTTACTGGCACCTGTCACTGCTGTGTTAGTATTTGACATTGTCTGTGTCCAGACAATCAGCTGCTAGGTGTGGAAACAAAATGTGTTAACATCTGTCCGCTCAGCCTGGCACATTGCTAACTCCGTGGAAATCATAAAATAATACATATATATTTCTAAAGGGATGGGATTGAGATTACTGTAGCTAAGGAGTTTATGTTCTATGCCTAACTACAGGAGGTAACTTCAGAGGAAAGGCGGTAGCAGGGATTCTAATGAAACATAAATGACTAATTTATCAGACATACTAAAAAGCTCATATATGAGAACCTAGTCACTTAGAGATAAGTGTGAATTTCAGCAAAATTTCGGCATATGTTTGGATGATAGTACATGTATTCCTACAAGCAGTCTCTATATAAAGCCTTTGTGGGGTCAGGTAAGTGTTGTAGATAATGAATCTTCTATCCTAAAAATCCTCTGGACCATGGGTTATATTAAAGACAATGTTGTATTCAGGAAGCCTGTTTGACTTAGTTTAGTATCATCTGCCCATGTGGTCCTCCTTGGCAAAGGACGCTGCACATTTCTTCATGTGCCTGTTTGCCCTTTGTTTGCATTGCAAAAACTGTAATTTCATTACTAAATCTCCACAGAAGACATTGGGCAACTATCCTTTTGACTGAAACAAGAAGACAGAAAAGACAGTTCTCACCCATGTGAAGATATAACCTTGTCTTGAAAGACAATCGAGTATACAGAAGGAAGAATGGGCCCCATCTAACCTTTATGTCTCTGCCATACTTACTGCTACAAAACTAGGCTCTGTCCCACCACAAACTTTAGGCTACCAAAGTCTATACGATAGAAGACCACAAGACCTAGAATAGCATAAAATTAGAACATTGCAGCTATTTTTCATAAGAAAAAGAAGACATTTGGTCAAACTTGGTCCAATTACCAATGATTAAAAATGCCAGTGTTGTTTTCAATACTTATTAACAAGCAAGGCTTAACTATAAGTAATGGTGCATCTATTTCATTTTTAGCTTATTTTATTAAAATTAATTCCTGCTAAACAGTTCTCAGTTCTGTGGGAAATTTGCCAAAAATCATATCTTTAGAATGGATGAAGTCGTGTAGGATGCGTATAGAGCACATGTCTCCAAGGTTCTCAGGCATTTAAATATGTGAGTTTTATGTCCCAGTATAGAATTTTACACCGCATCATTCTTCTATTCCAGATACAGTTGAATTTGTAATGATATAGGTGTACTGAGAAACTTATGCAAATTGAAAGCAAGCAGAAGATTTTTTAAGCATTTCAGGCTAAATAGAACCAGTAGCCACCCTTAACTGTATGTTTTTGAGTTTATAATAATTTGGTGTAAAATATATAAATTTAATTCAGAAGAATGAGGAGGAATATAGCCTAAAATTAACAGATTTAAAAATGATTTCACTGTGAAATAAAAGAAAATAAAATTTTCACTGTGAAACCATATATATTTATTCAACAAATGAGTATTATGGGAAAGAAAGTAGAATGGAGATTATTTCTGCTTTCAGAATTAATTTGTGTGGCTTAAGAGTCCAGTTCCCATAGTGCTGGGGAAAAGAGGTATGGGCAGATGTGGTGGGTGCACAGTAGACTAGCCATGGTGACACTTGTTTTACACACGACTGACATCCTGGATAACCTCCCTAGAAATCTGGTTTCTACTCTGAAAGTTCTGTGCCCAAAATAGTGTGGTAAAGGAATTTGCCCAGGATTGCCTGTGTTTCCTGGAGATAAACAAACAAAAATCTAAAGTCTTAAGTAATATGTGGTCTCTCTATGGTATCATTTTAAGCCAGGCAGAAAAGAAAAGAGACAGTGAGTGTCATGTCTTTATTGAGAATCCTTGTGAGAGTAGTTTTCACATTTACATAAAGGTTTGTGTGCATATGTATGCTCATGTGGAAACCAGAGATGACACAAGGAGACTTTCAGTGCTCCCCATCTTTGATTTTGAGACAAGGTCTTTCACTGAACCTGATCAATAAATTTGGTGGAGCCAGTGAGCTATAGCAATCCACCTATCTCTGCCTGGCCAGTGCTAGTGTTGCAGGTTTTCCCAGTCATGCTGGCTTTTGTGTGGGGTCTGGGTATCCAAACTCCAGCCCCATATTCATGCACCAAGCACTTTACCAACTGAACCCCTCCCAGCCCCATCACCTTTTCCATTTTTTAAATTATGTGTTAGTTCTAGTTTGCATTTATCTGAGTTCATCATTTTCATTTTACTATTTTTTCTACAAAGACATACAGCTCTGTAAGACAGTATACAATGTCAGACTTAGGAGTTGATCTTGACCAAGACGTTAAAAATGATGTGTTTCACAACAGAGGATGTATTTTAACAGCAGTAAGTAATCCAAGCTTTGTTAGAGTCCCTGCCTGAACATGACCTACTGTGGAATTTATTCTTAAACTCCCAAGACTGACTCTCTCAGCAGTGCGGCCCCACTATGGTCTTATAAGACTGAAAGAGCAGAGTGGCCTATTGTTTATAGGTCACTAGAGCCCAGCTTGGCTTATGGATATGTTTTTTAAAATCAAGAAAATTTGGGATGTCTCTTGGACACTAGCATTCTCTCTGCTACTGCCCTTTTCTCTTAGCATCTTTCTTTGTCAGCTCTTCACCTCAACTTCCATCAAAGGTCTCTGGAAGTATTAGCCTTACTAATGAGAATGGTACAGCTGAACCTGACTAGAACACGTGGAGGTAAATATTCACTGAGGTTGGTTGAAGCAGGTAGAGTTTTTATTCTGTGCCTTTTAAAATAGACATTGGATGTTTAAAATTAAACTACAAAGGTAGACATAGTTAGTGCCATTGATACTTGAAGTAGACATGGTCCGATTGGAAACAGAACACAAGGTAAAGGTCCATGGAGAGTTACACTGATCCTCTGTGGGGAAGTGGGGGGGGGCAGAGAGACAGAGAGACAGAGACAGACAGAGAGAGAAAGAGAAGAAAAAGGAGAAAGACAGAGATAGAGACAGAGACACAGGGAAAGACAGAAACAGAGAAACCGGGAGACAGAGAGATCCTACACTCTGCTTTGATATAGTCCTAAGATCTTTTTATCTGACCTTTTTGAGTATATTTTGTTGCCAGTAACTGTATGATTCTCAGTGAATAAAGCTTTTGTGTGACTTTTATTACCTTTGCTTGAATATACAAACATAACTTAGGCACCCCAAAATTGTTTTGAATACTCTAGTTGAATCATAGCAGAATCTTATGATCACTGAGTAGAGTTTTAGTCTGTTTCTTAGTAGGAAAATGTAAATATGCTTACATACAATCATTGAGTAGGATATTAGCCTATTTGACTACTATAAATTCTTAGCTATTCTAGTTACATTAGCAGGAAAAATAGATGCTATTGACTTTGAATAAATTTTGATCCTTAAAACCCTTGAGTTCAAGCTTTCCCTATTTTTAGTTGATATTTTCAGATGTTTGTGTGTGTGTAAAGTCTGTGCTAAAATTTTCCCAAATAAGAAATGTTTTCTTCTTCATTGTGGGGTTAAGAAAATACTACGTAATATTTTGTGTTTTTAAAATAACAATGCTACTTTGATGGTTTAGCTGATAAAGCACCCAGTAATCAGAGAACCAACTACTGCAAGTCAATATATGGAATGTTGAACATACACACACATGCACACACACACACACACACACACACACACACACACACGGGCATGTGTATGCACAGACTACTATGGAACTATTGAGTCAAATATTGTAGTGAATGAATAGACATAGTGCATGACTCTATCTTTGTTGATTTTCCTTTTCACATTCCTTGTCATATTAAAATAGGATACATCTTTGTGTTGTATATAATAAAAACAAACCATTAATTTATCAGTGTCTCCCAACTCCTTCACATCAGGGAACACACTGAACTTGAAAATATTGTAGAGTCTTCCCCTGCCCTATGTAAATGCTCATGCCTCACTGGAAGATGTGAGGGACACATTTAGAAGGCATGGCTGTGTTCCCGTCTACTCATAGTGTTTCCATGGGCTGTTGCTGCTAAGATTTGTCCCCTATATGTGTGAGGCTGCAACCTCTCTTTGTGAACATGTCAGCATCTCCATGGCTTCCTGTTTGGGACTTCTCTTTGTTTCTCCTTTATATAGAGATTTAATCACCATTGTGTGCAACTGTGGTTTCTCTTAATGCTTTTATGAGAGTCAAAGAAGTATTTTTAATTAAAAAATCAGATTAATTTTAGACTAAAAGCTGACAGTTTATGGTAAGAAAATAAAATTGATTTGATGAGCAAATAAGATCCAAATTCCTGTGATTATTTGTCATTACAAATCCATTACATTGGAAGCATTTTATTTCAGGACTGATGGAAAAAGCATTTCGAAGCTATGTCAGGCCTCAGTGGTCAATAACTCAATAATCAGTTATTGATGTGCCCTTAGTTTATGAACTGGCACCGGGGGCACAATTACAATACACTTGCTTTCCCTAACCCAGTCTGCAGTTATTTTAAAACTGTCACCAGACCCTCAGCTCTATAGCTTTTTGTTTTTGGTGTTGTTTTTGTTTTTTTAGATTATATGAGTTCTGATAGAAATTCTCCAAAAGAAATTGTTAGGGAAAACAAACTTCTCCATAATTTTTCCAGACCAAAGAAGGCATCTAATTATTTCCCACAAAACCTTGAGAAATGTGTAGCCCAACTTGTGGTTTTATAGAAAACCACAGGACAAAAGCCAGCAACAAGTACACTTACCTATGAGAGGTTAACCAATTCTTCCCTGAAGTGGAAAGTGTCTCAAGCCTTGCTTCATTAGGCTGAACCAGCCCTTCTTCTTATGCCTTCTCAGCATAGAGGATCCTCAATGTAGTCACAAGTCAACACTGTTGCGAAACCAGCATTCTGATATCATCAAACTCATAGCTAACCCTTTATGGAAAATCAAATGCATAGTTTAATTTAAAATCCAAAGAATAGGACACAACAACTCTATTCCCTGGTAATTTGATATGGTTTCTAATTACCTTCACCACAGCATTGTACAAATAAAAGTATTCAAAATATTCCATTCTTTGGCAAAGCATATTTTGCCCAATTTGTTGATTCCCAAATTAGAAAATGAATTATACATCTTTTTGTATTCTTGTTTTTAGGATTTTAAACTCAGCTTTAGATAGATATACAGTCAGATAAAAAGATAATGCAGAGATAGGTAGGTAGGTAGTGTAGGTAGGTAGATGATAGGTAATTAGGTAAGTAGATAGATAGCTGTTACAGAGATACATCTATCTTAACTACTATAATTTAAAACAGAAGAGAGAAGCCTCTTTAAACTCCCCAGAGACTATTAAACACAATTTTTAAGATAATATCTTTCCTTGTTCTTTGTTTATGAAGTCTGGTCAGGAAATGGCCATAAAAAGCTTCAAATCCCAATTGAATAATGTGTTTTTAAAAGTAGCTGCCAAGTGTAAATACCCCTGATATACATTTGTGCATCCGATAGTATATAAATAACTGGGAAAGCAGAGCACAGGTCAATCAGTTATGCATAGGTCAGAAAGCTTTCCGTCTGGGCTGAGTCTTTTTAGCAGATGACATCATGTGTCCTTTGCAGTCTATTGTCAAATGTGGCTTGAGTCATTGCAGAGTGGCTCCTGCTCTGGATTACCAGGACAGTGCTGGTGAGGTTCGATAAATAAGAGTATTACTCTTGGTGGAAAATTTAGATGATTAAGGAGTAGTGATGAAGGATTTCTATTCAACAAAACCCCTTCTGGGCTCCATCAACTGATTTTTTAGCTTCCTGTCTCTTACTTTATTTTTTGAAGACAGAAGGAGTTGGAGGCAAGCCATGTGCCCTTTATATAACCGTGTTGGCTGTTTCCCCATGAATCCCGGCAGGGAAGCAATGGTAATGAAGCCTGGCCATCTTGTCATATCTTCTCAGGTCATCCTTACCCATCTGGATGGGGCATCCACAAGCAGGGCTTGCCATTTCTGCTTTGATCAGATAGAGACTGGTTATTCCTGACTGTCAGAACCTAGAGTGACCAGTGTAGTCACATGTTGCAGGAGACAGGAAGGGATGTTAACATTGTCCAGCCAACACAGCAGGGGCGGCATCGGTTTATACAGAGATCGGGTGAGAGAAGAAACTGCCAAGGTCAGTCATTTCCAGCCAGTCAGGCTCAGAGAAGGGAATGTTACCTGACAGACACTACTGAAATCTCCCTCTATCCTTTCAGCATAAATTAGTTTAAAAGAGGGGTCTTTTAGTCCCCATCTCTATCCTGTTTCCTGGGCATTTATCTCAGTTTTGTTCAAAGTTCTTAGAAGGAGGAAGGCCTGGATGGCCCCAGCGACTACGGAAGGGATAGTCCTCGCCTCCGGGGAGCTTAGGGTCCGCAGGGAAGACAAAGGTCAGCAACAGGTCTACACAGCACAGCGTGAAGCTGCTGTACCGTCCCGGGACTGTGGATATTTGTGGCTTTCATTTGTGCCAAACAGTCCCTGGGTTTTCAGTCTGAGTTTTGAATTATGTCTGATAAACATGCCTAAACTTGTCCTTTGTCTGAGAAAGTAGTCAGGGATCTCTCAGTTTTCAAGCCGGTTGCCGTGGGAGCAGCAGATCCTTTCTTTCCTTTCTTAGAGTCTTTCCTGGCTGTCCTTGAGACAAAATCAACACAATGGACTAACAGGAGAAAAGCATATGCATTTATTTCATATGGGTTCTTCTAATGATGAGCTCTCATAAGGAAACAAAGGCCTGAAGAACGCCAGAGCCTTTATGAGTTAGTTCCTTGAACAAAGAAACAGTCTATGAAAAGTAATTAAATTATACAATGAGACTAAACATTGATTTTCAAAAAAAATATTTTTTAATAGGACCTATTTGTGCAGAATTCTCCCAGTCTCAGGCTTGCTCCCCCACCCCACTCCCTGGTCCTTCTGTTTCTGATACAGAGAGGACATCTTCAACGTGTGGACTTTCTCTTCTGCGTCACTATGCTCCTGAACATGACTTTCAGTCAGAATGATTATGTCAAAGTGGCATACTATGGCATAGCATGTTCGGTGGTCCTTTAACTGTCCTGTTTTGGACATTTGGGGCAATGTGGTCCCAAAATCCTAACACCATCAGCGAGAAACTTCATATGCCCTTAGGGGTTGTACTTGGTTCTTTCTACAGTAGCATTGGGTATCCCAGAGGAAACTGCACACTTCTGTTTTCTTCTCCCCACTTTCACGTGTGTCAAGATCATAATCCATGGTCATGAATAAGTTGCTTTGTGTGACATAGGTAGACAAAACCAGAATGTTATCTATACCATTCAAGCCGACTTCATTGTTTATTTATATGAAAGAACCCTATAAGACTTATTGCAGAAGACGGAGAGCTGTTACCCATGATTTATCACCCTATTTCTATCATTTTGCAAGTCTTTCAGGCTGGCTGTAGTAAGACGTGCCTACAAGCTCAACACACGGGTTACAGAGGCAGAGGGGATGCCATATTTTGAAGCTATTCTTGTTTAGAGAGTCTCAGGCCAGCCAGAATTGATACCCAGACACTGTCTCAAGCAATAACAAACTCTACACTCTTCATCTAAATGTCAGTGTCATACTCATGTAATGGGGTAATGGAGGGCCTTGGATACCAGCAAATGTTTATTTTCATTCTTGTTTCAATCAGAAGCTGAATGATGTTAAGCAAGAGAAATTTCGTTCCTGGAATTCTCCTTTATTATTTTAACTCCTTTCCATCTCAGCTGTCTTTGTGCCTAGGCCCTCAGTGCCTTCCTTAGTGCCCGTCAGAATAATAGACCTAAGATTTTCCAGGATGTGTAATAGTTTTTGTAGCAACAGACAGTGAATTCAGAAAGAAATGAAAATATCCATAGTATTAAGCAACTCAGAAAAATTCTCCTTGGGGCATGTTTTATTTGCCTGTGCTGTTGCCTCTTAGACGAGTTGAGTCTCAATTCACAGCCTGCGGATTGCTCTTGAGGATCCTAACACCCTTTTTCTTTCTATTCGGTATACATTTTCTTAATAAAAGAACAATACAAATGCAAATGTGTAATAAAAATATTGAAAGCTACAGATAAGTGAAGTGATAGAAATAGAATATCCTGTGTGTTGGGAACACGTTCATCTGTGAATTAGAGAAAATCCAGCCCATGGCCACACTCTGCAGAGATTTCCAGGGAAACCCGGCTAGTGGTATAGCATTGCTCTCTTGCTCTGCATGTGTCTGGAGGGCCACAGTGTGGCTCTCCCTCCTGCAAGTATGAAGCAGTTACTTACATGTGCCTATGCTAAAAAAAAAAAAAAAACAAACCGTGATCTCTCAAGGTGAGTAAAAGTAGGATAAACCTGGACAACTCTGCCCTCTCTGTGTTTAGTCTGTGTGGAGACTCAGCAGTCGACATGAGACAGGTTCTGCTATCCAGGGCAGGTCAGATATGCACCATAACCAAAGTGAACCTTCAAAAAGTAGCACATTAACAAGTCTTGGAATCACTTTACAGGACCTATGGAACTGTCACAGAAGTGAGAGGGACCACACCTTGAGCAGTTCTGCTTAAATGCTCAGACTCACTGTCCTTCATGTAAACCCCAAACCATGCCAGTGCGCTGAAGGCAGGTTTGAGGTCATCAGGCCCCATAGTTGTTCCTCTCATTGGATACGTTTTCTCTCTATTTCTAACCATTTCTTAGTCTTCAATTAACACTCTGGGAGAGTGACTAAGCCTAGTCTACTGAGGCACTGAATTTTTGTTTTAAAAACTCATAAAACATAAAGTTGTGTGAGTACAGACGGGGTGGATACAGGAAGAATTAAAAAGGAGTAAATATGATTAAAAGATGTATGGAAGTTTTAAGAATACTATATATATATGTGTGTATATGTGTGTGTGTGTGTGTGTGTGTGTGTGTGTGTGTGTTTATACTGAAAAGGCAAAGGATAAACAACAAAATATATCTACTAGATGGGTATGCTTTTTAAAAAATTAAACAAGAATTATCATAGCAGCCCATTTATATGAAATAGCTTATACCTAATTTTATAAAGGCACTCCTATCTGCAAGGAATGCTAGCATGAGAAGGGGTTATACAGGAAATCTGATAGTTATGCACCTTTTTTTTTTTTTTTTGCAGCAGTATGTTTGTGTGTGTGTGTGTCTAGGCTATGTTTTAGTGTGTATATACATATGTATACATTTCATGTGTGTCTGTGTGAGTGTTGATAGGCCAGAGGTTGAGAGCAGATGTGTTCAACATTTGCTCTCCACCTTAACTTTTGAGACACTGTCTTACAGAGCTCAGAGCTCCCTGACTCTGCTAGATTGGCTAGCCTGTCAGTCCTGTCTCTGGCCATTAGCACACTGTTTTCTCTTGTTCTTTTGATAGCCTCTTCCTTAATGATATTGCAGACACTGTTTTCATATCACTAAAACACTCCAGCATTAAATAGTTCTTAATGGCTATAGAACATTTTACTGTATAACTACATTAAAATTAATAGAGAACACTCTTATGTTTGACAGCATCTAGGTACATCTTTTCTCTGACCTCCTATGACTTTTCTCCTTTAGTTTGATTCTGATTTTTAAAACATCTGTGAATAGCACAATGGTGTAGATAAATACACAACTCTTCAGAGACTTGACAAAGTCATGAGAAAAACGATTTTTCATAACTCAGGAACTTGGATTAATCTATAAGATGCAAAATATCTTATTGATTTAGTAAGATCATAGAAGCAATTGATAAATTCGGAGATAGAGGGAAGAATGTGATCTATTGTTTTTTAATGGAGTCAGTTCAGTTGATGGGCTCAGGTAACATTTTTTGCATGTTTAGTTAAAGTGATCTCGGACTTTTTAGACAGGTTAATTTTTCAGAATCCTTTCTGCTTGAAATAAAGTTTCATTTGTCATTGAGTTGGGTTTGTTCTACACAGGTTGTCAAATAGGAACAGGGAGGTAGTGCATCTCATGTGTCTGGATGTGGTATGGCATGTTCAAGACTGCAGATGATAGCTTCCAGTATTCACAGGAAAATACCCCTGCCCCCAGCTTTGGTGAGGTTTAGAGAGAGGATTAATTGCTCCCAATTGTGCTTGAAAACCAACACTGGCTTTGCAAAAGGAAACAGAACACTGAAATTTGCCAAGTATATCAGCTCACTTCATGAAAGGGTTTCAAATATCCCACGTTTTCTCGCATGTGCAGGGATCTCAGTGGAAGCTGCCCTGTGGTTTACTGATATCCACTGCATGACTTTTTAATATTTCACAATAAGGTTAGTTTCTATAGTGACTGTTTTAGGACTGGATTTCTTCTGTTTCCAGACAGACAACATGTTGGAGGTGATGACAATGTATGGGGGGGAATGAAGAGCAGAGCTGAGCTTTAAAAAAAAACCCTCACCCTGTGCTTTCTGTGGCTGGTTTCCCAGTCCCAGCTCCACTGAACTCTCAGTTCTACAGCAAAGATTTTCTTGACAAAAAAAAAAAAAAAAGAAAAAGAAAAAGAAAGAAAGAAAGAAAGAAAAAAGGATTGTAGCTATTTAATTACCAAGGAGTTCCTCCACCAGAGGGGGCTTGCAGGCAAACAGAGATGGCAGAAATTCAATTTCCACATATGTCCTGTCTTCTTTTCCTTAAGTAGCAACTGCTTTTCCTTAAGTAGCAACTACTTTTCCTTAAGTAGCAACTACTTTTCCTTAAGTAGCCGAGTTGACTTTTAAGCAACCCTTCCATTCCCTCTCCTGGGAGTCCTTTTTTTTTTTTTTTTTTTTTTTTTCACAGCAGAAGCCAAAGGTTGAAAGAATTAACTAGTCTTAGTGGCCTAGCACCAGTGTGGATGCATTTTGGTTTTCACACTAATTCAAGTAAGACAAAAAACAAACAAACAAAACACAAAAACAGTAGCCTCTGGTTCACCAGGAACTAAGGATTAGCAACTATGGAAATGGTCATCCATGTAGGGGAGTAGAAATCTTTGAATTAGACTGAAAGCTGACCCACAGCTGGGCATGTGTTAGGCTCTGACCTAGCAGGGCTTTCAGCTTTTATGAGTTCTTTGGTTCTTGAGCCTTCCTGGAGACTTTGGCCTGTTCTTAGATTTGAGGTGCAAGGCTAACATATCTGTTGTCTTGTGGGTAATTCACTATGAAGGTTTAGAAAAACTTGAGGTTGGGGTAGATATTAGCAAATACCGGGTCAGATAAGTACTCTTAAGGTACCTGAAGGTCCAAGAGAACTTGACTCCTGTCATCCCAAAAATCTGGCTTATGATAGCAGCATGCTGAATAAAACTTTAAAATAGGGGCTTTGTTCCTTGTTTGAAGTGGAGAGCACTTGGCAATAATATAGGATTTGAAAATACTCAAAGAGAAGTGATTAAGGTATTTCTTTGTGTCTTTCATTGTGATAAAATATAGTATTAGTCAATATCCACAAACAGTACCTGCCCCGTGTCTGCCCAGGACCCGCCCACTGCCTGAATGAGGTGAGTGATATTGGGCCAGACTGGAGGATGCTTGCAGATCGGCAGGGTGTCTCCTCACTCTGTACCCCAACTGTTGGGAATGGAGCAGACCATTCTTGATGTCTGTATATTGTTATGCAGGGATGGTAGAGTAGTTTGTCTGCGACATTTTGTTACTTTGGGCTTGCAGTTTGAAATTAAGTTACTCTTAGCAGGGGTGGGGGGTATTCTTGGACAACAGAAAAAGTGGGCAACACTTCTCTTCTCCAAGACAATGATTGACATTGTCACTGACCTCAGCTCCCCATCGATCCCATCTCCAGTTCTCCCACTCAGCTGATCCCTTGTTTCGATTACTCTGGTAAAATAAAAACAAGCAGAGACAACCACCTCACCTCTTCCAGCCAATCACCAAGGCTACCTGTGTTCATAACCACCATCATCTCTCTCACTGATTCTGCACAATGGATAAAGAAAGCTCCGTGATGGATTCCTAGACTCCACAGGTGAAGATCCAGTCCCTCCATATCATAAATTTATATTCATCTTATTATTGTCTTAGAATAGTTTCCACAGTGGTGGGGCTGCCTTGTTCATCTCTTTCCCTTCAGTACCTGGAGCATTGTTTCCCATCAGTGTTTATGGCTCAAGCACTTTGCTTACTCTTGATGATTGATTATTAAATTATTAAGTGTACAGACTGCTGTGACAAAGGTCCTTGCATTTGGTGTTCTTTAGCTGTTGCTGTTGACAACTCAGGCTCTCATCACCTGCTTGAAAGGCTGGGAGATGTGCTTCTTCTTCTTCTGTATCTTCCATGTCATCTGGCTTTTCCTTTGATATAAACACATCATTTACATATTAATTCTTTGTGATTTTCTCATTAGCCCTGAACAATTAAAATACACAATTACTTTGCCATACTCAGAGTTTTTATAATGTCATACCAAAGTCTTCATTAATTAAATAACTTAATTAATTAGAGACTTATTCTAAGACAGTATCTTTCAGTTTCAAATCATGACAACTAGGCAACCAGATGTGTGCACTGGCATACAGAAAATCAAAAGCTGTCCCTTTACTGTTTGGTTCCAGTAACACTGAGAAGGGAACAAGGTTTACAGGATAAAAGGAAGGACAACGTGTGACAGGGCAATAGAAGTACCACTCAGTTTTCAGCCTGGCATCTGGATCCTTCCAAACATTAATTAGAATTTTAAAAAAACACAAAAAACTTAAAACAAGAAAGTTTAACATACTCTTTGGAGATTCTACATGATGTTTGCAGATTGTAGTTTGAGAAACACTGAAGTATAGAGCAAAAATTCTGGGGCTAGAGAGATGGCTCAGCAGTTAGGAGCACTGACTGCTCTTCCAGAGGTCCCGAGTTCACTTCCCAGCAATCACATGGTGGCTCACAAGCATCTGTAATGGAATTCAATGCCCTCTTCTGGTGTGTCTGAAGACAGCAACAGTATTCATTTACATAAAATAAATATTTTTTAAAGAAACATTTTTAAAAGAAATATTTTTTAAAGGCAAAATTCTAACTTCTTGAAGCATAAAACTTTTTTTCTTCATTTGGCTATGGGGCGAGTTTTAGTGAGAGGTACTAAGATAGGGACAGAAAGAAGAGAGAGGCATGGGATGCTATAAGGGTTTCCATTGCTGTTAATACACCATGACCAAGGCAATTCTTCTAAAGGAAAGCATCTCATTGGTGCTGCCTTACAGTTTAATAGGTTTAGTTCATGATCATCATTGTAAGAAGCATGGCAAACTGCAGCAGAGATGATGCTAGAGAAGGAGCTGAAAGTTCTATATTTTGATTTTTAGCAGCAGAATGATACCTTCTAATAGTACCATTATAACTGAGCCAAGCCTCCAAACACAAGAGTCTATGGGGGGACAAATCTATTCAGACCACCACAGATGCTCTGAATAAGAGATGAGAGTCTAGGATGCAGAAGAAGTGATGGAATACAAACAAATGTGAGTTCAGATTTTAATGACAAAGATGGTGGTGAGGCTAGAGAGATAGCTAGGTGCTTAAGAGCACATATTGCTCTTACATTCGAGCTGAGTTCAATGTTTAGCAGCCATATCAAACAGCTCATAACTGGCTGTAATTCCAGCTCCAGAGGTATCTGGCATATCTGAACTCTGAAGGTACCTGCACTCATTCGTGTGCATATACTATTCTCTCATACCATTTATTTTTAAAAGAACAATGCTGAAAGAAGAGTTGAATGTATCATCAGAAGCACTTGAGAAATGTTTTCACTTAAATAGCTAAAGAGTACAAGCTATCCTTAGTCTTGGAATTGTTGTTACTTGTATAACATCTTAGTACTGATTTGAGACAATATACTCTATGCATATGCCTGAACTACCTATGCATAGATTGTATCTCTTAAATCAGTAGTAAGTTCACAGCACCAAAGTCAGATAGCCCACAACTGCTTAGAACTGTGGTTCTAGGGTATCCGATACTCTCTTCTGCCTCTTGCCAGCACCCATATGCAAATGAACATACACATCACTGGAGATAAATAAGAATAAATGTTTAAATTATGTATTGCTGAAGTCTTTTAACTAAGGGGAAGCTATATCTTCTTATAAGTGTTCTCCAGGGGACATCCCTACTTAGGACAATGACATAGTATGCATGGTGGAAAACATGTGGGAATTGACAAATCACATAAACCATCTGAAATAATATCAGATAGAGATGATATCTAATGATGAAAGGACAGTCTAGAGGGAATATCAGTTTTTAATTGGTACTACTTGGCAGCACCTTTATGTAAGTTTATTAACTAAAACTAGACAGAATTACAAATAGATTATTTGTGTGTGTGTGTGTGTGTGTGTGTGTGTGTGTGTGTGTGTGTGTATGTGTGTGTGTGTATGCCATGCTCTAAGCTTTGAAATATTATTTCTCCAAAACAAATAAACACACTAAGTGTTTAAAAAATGAAGACTGGTAAACCACACATGATTACCTGGTTCAAATGGACATGTGTAGAATTTTATTTGAATTCCATTAATAGAAAATATACATTATATGAAGAGCTTTAATATGGATGAATTTTTTCTCAGATATAAAAAGTTGGAAGGCAAGAAACAGAAAAAAATGCATACATTTGGAACCTCAGGATCACTCAACTGAGCCTCAAATCAAAAAATGTTTAGAGAAATTGGTCTATACTGTGTTGAAGTTGTATGTAGATCATGTGCTTATAGATTCATTATGTAAGAAATGAATGAATATTGGCAATTGGTAGAGTAAGCACTCAGCCTAAGAGAAATGAATGATAGAAAATATAAACCAAAGAGCATAGATGGAAGGAATGATAGAAACATAAGAAAAAGAAAAGCCATATTGGTCATGACTGCAATCGTAAGACTAGTGAACTTCTGGCAAGAAAATTACTAATTTAAGCCCAGTCTGAGGTACATGAGACCCTATCCTAAAGAAAAAAAACGAGAGAGAGATAAGTGTAGAAATCAACAAAGCAAAAAGTGGTCTTTGAAATAAAAAATGTGAATCTAATATTTGATAAATCCCCTTTGTGTGTGTGTATTATCAGTTTGTGTGAGTGTGTTTCTTTTTATCTCTGTATGTCTATGTGTATACATGAGGAAAAAAGAATAAATGGTATTAGACATGGAGGCTCTGCCAGAGTCATATAGATACATTTGCGGATGCTTGCAGCTAACCATTGGACTAAACATGGGGATCCCAATGGAGGTGCTAAAGAAAGGACTGAAGGAACTGAAAGGGATTGTAATGTCATGAGAAGAACAACATTATCAACCAACCAAACCCTCCCAAACTCCCATGGACTAAAACACCAACTTTTGAGCACACATTGAGAGACCTATTGATCAGTTGCATATGTAGCTGAAGATACCAGTGTCTGGCATCAACGAGAGAAGAGGCTTTTGGTCCAGGGAGGGCATGTTTTCCCAATGTAGGGAATGCCAAGAAAATGGGGTGGAGAGGGTGATTAGGAGGGAGTGCACCTTTGTGAAGGCAAGTGGAGACTGGGGGGGGATGGGAGTGAGGCAGGGGAAAGGGATAATTTCTCAAATGTAGATACCGAGTATCTAATAAAAAAGACAAAAAAGAGTGCTACATAGTTCAATATTTGTATGAGGACTACCTATTGAAATACTAAGATACATTGAATTGCACAAAACATTATTAAATTTGGGTGGCTTATATTTCAATATTTGTATGAATGCTACATATTGAAATACTAAGATCTGTTGGACTACATGAAAATTATAAAATTTAATTTGCTTTTACACTTAAATGTGTGTTTATTAGAAAGATTAAAATTACATATATGTATCATATTTCTAGTGTTCATTTTAGGCAAAAAGACATTTATAGCAGGCTACCTTTATTACTGTATTTAACTCCATATTATATTATATTCTATACATGTGTCATAAAATGGAAAGTGTCATCAATTAGCCTTATGTTGGAAGTAGTTTTAAATCTTAATTTGCAGAATACTTGACTTATCATTAGGAATTACATTTATTTCTGAGTCCCCTATGTAATATCCTAAGGAACTTACCATCTATATATAGAAAAATGAATTCAGATATTGTATAACCACTATGTAATCCTTGTTTTTATCTATATAATTTATGTATTGAAGTTCAAAAAACATAAAACGTAGGGTAAAGAGCCCATTTTCTGAAAGTCCAGTTAAAAGAGGATTTTACTATCAAAATTATAATGGTTATTTTTGAGAAGTAAAAGAAATGATGTAAGGAAGCTCATGTTTCAAATTTATTACATTGCAGAATTGATAATATATTTAGATAATCGCCTTCCTTGGATATTATCCCATAATATTGACTTATATTTCTTTTGAATAGACTGGTTAACATTGGACTTAGAGTCTGGCACACATGAGCTTGTGATTTACAAGATAATTTTTCTCATCAAAACCTAGGCAGAACTATTTATTTTAAAGCCAATATTTATTTTACAATGGGAAGATGGAAAAGATTAAAGGGGCATAAAACCATGATAAATCATCCAATCTTTATCCCATAGAAAATCTCTTAAATGGCTTTTAAAGTAATGGGAGTAAACTGTCCTCCATCTTTGTTTGGGTTGTTTACTGGCATATGGCATAGCCATGTAGATTAAAACCTATTTAATGAAAAATTTGTAGAAATTCAGACATGGTTTGTAGATACTTTCTCAAGAAATTGTACACTGTGTTGACTCCTTAGCTAAACCTCTGGGTTCTGTTCATGTGCAGAAAGGAATCCAGCCTGAACTTTTCAGAATTCAAAGCAAAGATCCAAGATATCAGATAGCTATCAGGCTTTCATATTTAGTAATCACTTTTTATATCACATTTTTAGCAAAAAGTACATTTATATTTTATGTACATGATTATGCAATATTTCCAAAGAAATGAATTTTTCTAACAGTTTGCTTGGCTTTATTTATTTTTTGAGTTAAAATAATTTCTATAGTTTAAAATATTGTTGTGTCTCTCTAGCAGTTTAGTACTCTTCTAATGTTTGTGAAATTTTATCAGAGAAAACTTTGAACCCAGCTTAAAACGTTAAAGTAGGAACAGTCTTTGTAAAGGTATCGATCGGCTGTGGTCTGACGAGCAGTACGGTGTCCTGTTGTGTGGTGGATGTCTAGCCTCTGTGTAGCTCATTACACTCAAGGTCAGGGTTGGCAAACCTCGTCTTTGAAAGACCAAAGAATAAAAATCACAGGCTTTCAGTTGAATAGTTACAGTAGCACGTGCCATTATTGACGTCTCTATGAACAAATGGGTGTGTTACCCTGTGCAGCAGTAGGTCTGTGTCTAGGGACAGTCTCTTAAAAAAGTAGTCAGAGGTTGGAGCAAACAGCTATCCATGGGATTGTCTGGATGGTGTTATTCAGTGATATGGAAAGCTCTTTAAGAGCTTTTGCTAATTAAAGGAAAGCCACCAAGAGACATTCAGAATATTATCTTAAGCTTATATGCACTAGATTATATCATGTGAAACTACTGAAAACTGTTTCTCATTTGCAAAATGAAATTTTTCTACTATTTATTTCTACTAAGTGTGTGTGTGTGTGTGTGTGTGTGTGTGCTGTGTGTGTCTGTGTGTGTGTGTCTGTGTGTTTCCTAGGAAGAGACTGAAAAATTGTTAACCTATACTTTTTTGTGCAGAAGAAATAAAACTTTTTGTTCTATTCTTTGTTGTGTTTTCATTTTTATTTTTTACAATGAATATGTTTTAATTTTCAATTAGGAACTGGTTTGCGTTTAAGAAAGAAAATTCTTTACTCTTAAATCTCTGGTGGAAGCAGGGAAGGTACCTTTGTAATTCTCTTCGCAGACAATGGGCCTCCAGGGAAGGACTCAAACAGTGGTTTTTCTATTGGCAGGGCCAGTGGCAGTGGGTTCAGGATGCTGTTGCCAATGTACAATATGTATCCGCTCTCACTGGTAAACCCATCTCCCCTGATGGCACAATGTTCAACTCATCAAGTGAACTCCTCATTTCTAGGTTCCTTAAGCTTCAAGTCTCTGTCCGGATGAGACTTGGCTTAGCATGGAGAACACCCACAAGATGGGGTTGAATGTGCTAGCCGTGTGCACAGGACTGCAAATTGTAGGCACTTTGATGTGTTTGCGCTTTACATTTTGCTATTGTCAGCTTACTTAATGAAGGGCATGTTTTGAGAAATACATCCTATGTTATGTTCTGAAAACACGAAGGCCAAAGGGACAAAACTCAGTGAGAGAGCTGCATATAAAATCTCTATGACTTCTGTGGCTCCCCAGGGGGGAAGCCTGCTGACCCCTCACACGGGAGTCTGTGCTTCCACATGGTGGGAAGTATGGTCTTCCTGTTTGAGATGTTGGTCCTTCCCATGGATCATTCTGCAGTCCCTTGAGTTCTCTCCCTTCAGCTCTCACATGCTCTGTTTCCTCTTTGCTTCTAGTCGCCTGACACAGCTGGGAGACACTGTGACACAGAGACAGGTTTTGCTTTTCATTTTTAATTCATTTGTTTTTGGTATACCAGTATTTAACGTTCTTCTGGAGTCTTGGTTAGAATGATATTGATTTCTAGTGGATTTGGAGAAGCTCAGGCCTGCTGGGAAAATCTCTCCTTGTCCCAGACACAGGGCTTGGCATTTGTGTGGGACAACGGGACATGTTCACAATGCCATCTTCTTCTCATAGGGACAGCCAGGGGGCAGTGCCACAGTTGGCCTCTCTGCTAGACAGGAGCAGACATTCTGTAACCTGCTTGTTTTTCTTATATTCTGAAATGGCTTTTTGCTGTACTTTGATATAAATGTGCAATTTGGACATTAGGGGGGATTTCTGCCTCATTTAGAACATAAGTCGGGATAGGCATATCTGTGTCGGAGTCGGCGAAGGGCCCTGTGTGCCTTACACTACTTCACTAGAGCAAAAATATTTCCTTAGTTCATAAGGGTTACAGGCTAAATATAGCGGCAGATGAGACAGCATTGCTATCCCAAACTCTTAAGTCAGCTGGTCTTCTCATAAATTAACATGATCTGGAATTTCTATCTCCTACTGACTGTACAGTCTCCCTTTTCAGTGGGTAAGAGAAAACCAATTCAACACACGCTCCTCTGTCCATCTGAGGACACACAGACAAGGGGAAGCTTGGGGTTTTGTTTGTTTTGGTTTTGTTGTTGTTTTGCTTTTTTGTTGTTGTTGTTTTTTTTGTTTTTACATGTAAAGAAATCTCCAGAGCAATTGGTAAAACCCTTTACTTACGGGTTTTGAGGCTGAGGTTACGCATCTCAGGGACGTTTTGAGATTGAAAAGCCCCCAGTTCACATAGTGTTGATTGGATCATTGCTCAGCAATACAACATTTAAACAGTCAAGTGAATGCAGTTTGATCTCATCAATGAAATATAACAAATGTAAAGTATATGGAATGCTGTTGAAAAAAAAAGTTTCTTTTTTTCCCTTGTATTTAGAAAAATATGAAAATTACTTTCTTTCCCCTTGAGTAGTTACAATAAAAGTTTATAAATACTGTGTTGAGTGTTTAGGTGTTTGTCTGAGCAGAACTCATTTTATAAACCTGACAGTACCAAGAAGGCAATTAATTTTTAGAAAATTGTCAGCCAGCAGACATGCTGAGCCTAAAACAAATGATTCATTTTTCTGTGTAGGTAATAATATATGGTATAAAAATTAGGAGATTGTCACACAGAAAAGGGAAAATGAGTATAGATCAATAATTTAATTTAACTCTGACCTGGCTAAGCTCTATAACATGGTTCATAATTTTTCAATGAATAGACCCTTAGCGTTTTACATATAGCATCTCAGCTCCACATTGATCCGCTCTAATGTTCTCTTCATTGCAGACAGGACAGCACTCAAATCAGTAACCAATGCACTGCAGCCTGCATGCCAACAGTGTGGCAACCTGCTCAGGCTTTCTCTAGCTTCAGCACTCTGTTCTCCTGGCTAATCTTTAAACATCAGAGGAGCTCCTGCAGAGAACGGACGATGAGCTTGTGGAAGATGCTGGAGTCCACAGGCTCAGTCTTCCTCCATTAACTAATTGCTTACTGGAAGTGCAACCCTTCCAATCCCATGCACAGTATAGATTTGTTCTGGGGAACAGTATTAATTTTTAATAGAACTAAGTGGCTCTTTAGACAAGGGACACTGACTATTAATCAGGAGGTGAGTGATTGACTGGCCTTCATTTTATTAATTTTTCATGAAATCTCAATTACTGGGCCCACAATAGGCTATTACCTATTTCACAAGTATTTGATAGGTGCTCTGTGATATTCCCTGATGTTTTTTCATGGGCAAAAGCACCAGATCCTGTGCTCATAAAGCCTACAGACCTGTGCGCACAAGAGACAAGTGTCAGGATGTGTACAGAAGTATAAGGAACAGCAGTTTAAAAATCTGGTTTTGCTTACTCCTATAATTTTTTTTTTTTTTTTTTTTTTTTTTTTTTTTTTTTTGCACAAAGCTCCTAGTTCTAAGGAAACTCATCTAACCCATTGTTTCTTCAATCTAGGGAAACATTTTATGAACAATTCGGCATCCAAGCCTTCTAAGCTGCCTCTGATGCTTGGAAAGGGATGTGCTGTAGGTGGTGTGGGGTTGTGGGCTATTCCTGGACTGTGGTTTGAAGCTCCTTCAGTAATGAACTGCAAATTATTCTTGATCCTTCTGTTGATTCTCACCCGCTATCTTGTGCATAAGCATAACATTTAGTGTACCCATGAGCGGGGACAGGATAATTTCCCACTGTGTGATGTTTTCATTACCGGTAGCAATGGGCTGTTGCCGTCAGTCTCTGCAGGCCGGCAGGACAATCTTTGACATTGCTGTTTGTCTAGCTTTATTACAGAGCCAGGGGGAAAACGGGTGAATGAGCATTTTTCTTGTTCCAAAAGATTTTCTGGAAGGTTCTTTTCAAGAACAGCAGCTGGCATGGCTCCTCCCTTTTCCTCTCATAACATCCCTAGGTCTTTAACTTTATTTCTTATCACCTGTAACACCGTGGCTAGTCCTTCGAGGTACCCATCTGTTTCTAGGTTCATTCCTTCCAATACCATGTCAGGTTCCTGTCTTCCGGAGAGTTCCTGAGAGTGCTCACTGCAGAAAAAGGTTAGCCTGGCCTGGGCCTGCAAGAATGAGAATGTCCATCAGAGACACTCTTGAAGTACAAAGTCCCCTGCCTTCCCTCCTAGGTCATCTGCTCTTCCTTCCTGGGGCTGCCTTCCCTGCAATGAATTAATTAACTTCATCCCAAGTGTGGCCCCCTCTTTCCTTGAAGAGTCCAGGCCCTTCCTTCACCTTTGAGAGGGCAGCCTGAACTTCTTTGTTTTTCTTCTGTTTCCCCCAGGAACCTCTTTCACAGTCACTGCTTCCTCACTCCTGTCTCACATCTCCAGGCAGGGCAGGCAGCTGGTAAAGTTAGGTTTGCAGAAAGTGGTCAGGGTTCCACCTGTCCTTGACTTGTTCAGCTGTCCTTACAAGGTAGGTATTTCATTGAAACCTGACATTTTTGTCTTTTAGTTAATACATGACTGTAAAGAACTTACAAAGGAAAAACATCACACTAATAAAGCTGGTATCATATGGAGGTTTCAGGGCAGGCTTCACACAAACTGGATGAAGAAGGGGTGGACAGGGGAGAGAGGGAGAGAGTGAGAGAGCGAGAGAGCAAGAGAGCGAGAGAGGGAGAGAGACAGAGAACATATGAAGTTGATACATTGTATGAAATTTTAAAAGAACTAACAATAACATTTTTAAAAGTCACACTGTCACACTTGTGGATTAGCCATATCCAAAGTTTGTTCCTTAGAGTGAGAATCCCTACAGTTAAAACTGCTATTCTGAAGTGGCAGAGCATCACAAGAGAGTTTACTTTTTCTTCTACTTATTTATGCATTTATTATCCAACACACACACACACACACACACACACACACACACACACACACACACACTCACACGGACACATGAAAAATCTGTAACAGAATTAAGATTAGAAAAACAATTCGAGTTGTCTCCTCTTTATGACTTGTGTCTTATTGAATCCAGTCCCATCTTTAAAATGAAAAGGAGAATGCCCACTGTGTAAAGTATTTTGAGATGTAGCAAACTGTATGTGAAGTACACAACTCCTCGCAGCTCCTCACACACGGCAGCCTCTGTGCTGCCCTCTCTAGAGACCGCGCACGGCGTCTGCCCGTGTGTCTGGAGCCTTAGCTCACGCACTGGAGTCTGTGTTCTTTGTGGATAGCCACCATGGCTAGCTGAGGCAGAGCTATTGCAGGGCTTTCCATTCTCAGTTTGACAATTTTCCATCTCCACCCTCATTCTGCCAGCCTCCTGGTGCATGCGATGCAAATTTTCTTTTATGGCAGTGTTACATAGAAAGCAGCTTCACTGTTTCCCTCCTCCGATAGCGCCCCTTTAATTCTCCAGGTACAGAGGCTTGGAGTTCTGAGACTCTCTCCCCGCTTCACACTCATTTCATTCTGGCCAAGCTCTCTCTCCACAGGCTTAGTGCAGATTGCCGCAGCTGCAGTCACTGTTTACAATCTGGTGACGAGTTGGAGATTAAGGCTTGTCATCACTATTTAATTAACCTCAAATTAAGCAGGTTCTGGCCCCATTCCATGTCCTTCCAGAAGCCTATCAGCTGCTATCACAGGGCTGCAGGATCAGATGGATCTGAGGCTGCACCAGAGAGAGCAGTGGCTACAGTAACAGTTACACTGCACATGCGCAATTGATTCTTACTCAAGGCCCGCAGCTGAGACTAGGTATCCGTGCAAAGGGCTTGTGAAGGAAAGGCATGGGGTGCTTACTCCTTTCCTCAGCCTCTGAAGTATGCCAAGGATGTCCAGTCCTCCAGCCGCTGGCCAGAGGTGGCGCTTGGGCACCTGTTGTGTGGCATTTTTGTTGATTATACATTTGTTGATTATACATTGAAATGTTATTTTGCATGTTTTGAGCACTAAAACTTTCATTATTCTCTTAAATTTTTGGTGTCACTGGTATGCATTTGGTAATTATGCATGTATCTTGTGCTGTATTTATTTTTAAATTATTTTATTTTTCTTTGCACATGTCAAAATTTTTAAAATTATATAATTGTACATGTAAATTATTACTTTCATTTAGTACCATTGTAAAAATGCAATCATCTCTTTCCTTTTGGCTAAGATGAAGTATGAATATTTAAATCAAAAACTATATGTGGTTTTTAAATACATATTTATTTAGTTTAATATACCTTCATTGATTAATCTAATTTCCTACATTAAAAACTTGTTATTATCACTGAGAAATCATCATAATTCTTCCCTGTCTATAGTGTATATAATCTGAAGCCCCATAGTGATACTTAAAACCAAAGACATTACCAAGTTCTGTATCTACTGTTTAACCATATATATATGTATATATATCACAATGATTAAAGTAATTTGCTATAATGAAAGTTCTGTAAATACAGTCTCTGGCAGAAGACTTTACTGTACTAACTCTTCCTTATGATGGTATGAGACGATTCATTGTCTCTGTAAGGAGCAGGGATGGGATGGATAGCAGAGGCACTGGAACGTGGCAGTGAGCTACTACTCAAGGCACTACACAGTACTATTGTATATCAGGTGGCATTGAGTATAATGCTATTATGTGTGTTCAGGATGTTCATAAAAGCACATCATTTAAAAACCTAACTTCTAGAACTTCGTATTTAATATTTTTGGTGGATAGTTGACACAGAAATCCAATGCTTGGATGAGGGGTAGCTACTATACAAACCACCCCTGAACCTATTTGTTAAAAATATATTTGGGCTTATCCTTAATTCCGTTCTTAGACTGTGTTTCTGCAGGCTAATTCTCGGAGGTCTGCGCTTCCTCATATGTAGAATGGGGACTTGCTTGTGGGTGGGTGGCTGTTGTAGGGATCAGGACTAAGGAGGCAGCACTAGCTTCTTTCCTCTAGGAGAAAGCAGTTACATACTCAGACCTAGGGATCATGGGACCTTGTTATGAATGACCTGTTAACAGACTGGACAATCTGAATGGAGAAACTGAAAACACTGTAACTTCCTCCAAGTGAGAACCCTCATGAGGCATTGGGAGAGGGGCCTCTATCGGGAGTTACATTTGTTGATACGAAAGACATTTCCCAAAACTACAACTGTGTGGTGGTAGAAGGCTTGGGGATGGGAAGTAAGTACCACAAGCTCTACCCTTTGATGCTTCCCACCATATTGTAGCTCAACAGAAGTCATGGAAGTGGAGCCCAGAGAGTGATGTAAAATCTGCATGTCCATTGCATGTAGCTGAGGTAGGGAGATGACTGTAGCCAGTGAGTTCTAGGCCAGGCTGGCCAGCATGGTGAATGCCTTACCCCAACAGCAAGGGGGGATTGCTCTGGAGAAAAGCAGAAAACCGGCTGGAAGAGGGGAGTGGAGGAAACCACATACCAGCTCTGAGACTCCTCTGTGGTCGGAGGCACTCATCCTGGCCAGCTTTCTTTTGTGGACTTGTATGGAGTACGTGTAATGATCCCACCTTCAGAGTGTGGGATAGAAGTCAACAGGGTGAACTTAGCACAGGTTACTTCTCACTTGTATTCATCAGTGGCCTACCAGTGGACCAACATCAACTTTGTAACACATGGCACACTTAGCACTTCTTAAGTGAATCAGAAAGGAAAGCACAGGGGCCATGAACTCCTACATTTCAGCTTGAATCATTCTGCACACCATGGTGAGCCAAGCGTTTGTGTTTCAAATTATGCATATCAGATTCTTATAGTTAGGTGAAAAAAAATCTATAGGATTTTTCACATAGTTGGATAATTGGGCCACATGCTGCTGGCTCTGCTCAGAAATAGTCACTTAAGTATCTTTTTATTATTTTTGATATTTCCTGAGAAACTTAAATGCCACTTTCTTCTATGAGGATGCTCCCCTACCCACCCTCCCACTCCTATCTCACCACTCCCACTCCGGGCATGGAGCTTGCACAGGCCCAAGGACCTCCCCTCCTTTGGATGACAGTTAAGGCAACATATATCTGCTACAAATGCAGCTGGAGCCATGGATCACCCCATGTGTACTCTTTGGTTGGTGGTTTAGTTCCTGATGTCAGGAAATGCATGCGGACAGGAGCCTGGTGTAGCTGTCCCCTGAGAGGCTCTCTCTCTCTCTCTCTCTCTCTCTCTCTCTCTCTCTCTCTCTCTCTCTCTCTGTGTGTGTGTGTGTGTGTGTGTGTGTGTGCATGTATGTTCATGTGTTTGAAGACACATCCTTTATGCTTGTTTCTGGAAACCAGACTTCAACTTTTGGGGTCACTCCTCAGGAGACATCCATTTTGTTTCTTGAGAAATGTTCTCTCCCTACCCAGGGGCTCATTGGTTAGGTAGGCTTAGATGACAATAAGCCTCATGAATCCACCTATTTTCACTTCCGGGATACTGAGATTACAAGTCCACAGTGCCATGGCTGACTTTTTATATAGGTTCTGGGCATCAAACCCGGTTACCTATGCTGGCACAACAGACACTTTACTTCTTGAAAATACCTCAGAAGATCTCAATAGCAAATTCTGCACTAACTGAGATAAACGAGTTTTGCAAGTCTTGAAGCTAGTTTACAAAGTGCCCAGTTACACTGATAGGTTCTGATTTTTCACAACCAGGCATTCAAGAGCACACTTAGCCTGCTGCATCACGTGCTAGGAAGCATCGTCCACTGTGTGCTTATTCACTATGAAAGGATACAAAATGGAGCCCACAGCTTCAATTAACTGTCCCTCCTCTGGCATTTCATTGCTGGCCTTTGAAAAAAGTGCTGGTGGCAGTTACCTGCCAGATTGTGCTCTAAAGAATTCAAGATGGAGAAATGGCAAAGTTGTCTTGGAAATTAAAGAGGAGAGTCTTGGAAGACATGGAAATGGCTAATGAGTAACACATTAATAACATGGCCAGGTAAGTAGAGACTTCTAGCATTTATAAGTTAAACCTTTGAGCAGATAACAGGCCAGTTTAAACTTAAAAAGAAAAAGAAACAAGCAATCACCTCAACTCTTGTAATTTTTTATAATTTAGAGACAATGGCTTTCTCTTGTAAGCAGGCACTTTCAGGACCCTCTATCACTTTACCTGAAGTCATTTCAGAGGGTTTTCTATGATTCTGACATGGTAAAGACACAAAGGACAGAGATAATGGGTCCCCATCTAATACCAGACTGCTTTGCCAAGCACTTGGAGCACATTTCTCTCTGTCTGTTACGATAAAAACCGAAGAGAATGTTATGTGCTTTAAACAGTTCCTGTATCAGATGCCCAATGGAAGGGTGAGTTGAGGAGGCCAATTTATCCAGCAAATGTGCCCCTGCAAGTCAGGAATAATTACCTCCCTTGACATCTGAGGAACTTTTACTGCATCCCGTTGGATTATCTGTGGATAGTCCTTCCAAGCCATTCTCAGAGACCCCGCCATGGCAGGTGAGCTTCTTTATTTATTTCCACTTTTAGAACTTCACCTCTGTAGAATTCCTTTTGAGCTGGATCCCTGCATAATGAACAGAGATACAAGCCATGCAGGTATCTCTCTGCTGCAGGCACCGCCTGGAGAAGTTTGCCTCTTTTTGGCATGCAAGTCTCATTTATTTTCCTGTGCTTTCTACTATGGGCAGAGGCTGGCCAGCTGCATTATTAAATTACCATTATTGCATTGTAATGTTCTGGCATGATCGGGGGCTGAGCTGAAAGTTAGTGTTGCCTGGGAACCTGTTTTCCCCTTTCTCAAACAGTCCCACATCGACATATATGTCTTGCCTGACCTACAGCGAAGGGAATTCTGAGGTATCACTGTTAAGTTAAATGCAGGAAATAAATATTCTACTGTTAAGTAGACTTTTCTGGTCTAGAGTATACTGGACAATTCAGGGTTTTATTTTTTTAGAGTATGGGAGGCACTTGACATTCAAAACTATTTGACATTTTAGAAGTTATAATGTCATTTTAAAAGCTATAATGTCACTAATACACTTACATATAATTTATTTAGTTTACACACGCTTCCAAAGGCTATCTATTCTCAGCAGAAATGCTTTTAATTAAAAATAGTTTATTAAATTTAGGCCCTACACTTCAGTTCTCACTTTCTTCACATACCTCTTGATAATTTACATAGCATTAGATATAATGAGGAAAATCATTGTTGTAGTATTTCTCTTCTTGATTTAAAAAAAATCAGTGTTAGTATATGTGAATATATATATATATACTAAGTAGATAGCTTACTGACTGGATGAGTTGTTGAATGATTACCTGGTTACATGTCCCTCCCCCAGAAAACTGTGTGTGACATCGTGTGAATACTTTCAACAACAAAATAATAAAACAGATGCTTGAAAGTCTATTTTTCTTTCTCAGTCCTTGTCTAGTGACCCCACAATTACTGCCTTCCTTTGTCATGTGCAGCCTAGATTGGCCTCGAACGTAGCTAGAGATAACCCTAGACTTTGAAACCCGTAACTTCCACCTCTTGAATTCTTCCATTTACACAATTTACACAGCACTGCCAGTGGTTTCATGCAATACTGCGGATGGTACCCAGGGCTTTGCGCATTTCAGGCAGACACTCACTCACCTCAACTCCAGCTCCAGCCTCAGCCGTAGTTTTCTGCTTACCAGTAAGCGATCATGACACCTTGCCTTTCTCTACGGGAAAGCCTCTAGGAGCTGCTTGTCATCAGTGCCGTTCCCATTCCAGATTCCGTGGGTAAATATTTTGTGTTCCTACCCTAAGCTCTCCCCACACCCCGATTACTCTCCTACTCACAGTGCTGTGGCTGCTTGGCACTGCAGTCTACCCTTGTCCTGAGCCTTCACCTGCTGAGTGCTGAGCTTCGAACTCTGTCTGCCATGAGATGATTACTTCTGTGTTTCATGTTGGTCTCCCTTGATTGAAGTTTCATTTTCCAGGGAGCTCTTTACCTCTGCACTGCTGCCACCAGCAGTTGTCACCGCCAGCGAAGACAATGCTTCTCTTTGTATGCCTTTGACAGTTCATCAATAATATAGATTGGCATGTGGCTGCTTTCCCTGTTTAGCCAAGTCAGATGAAGTACTAGGGTAGTGTAAATGGAGATGTCCCACCAGTTTAAGCTTTTCTTCCACAGATTTATCTTGACTCTTTTGATACTGATGGGGCTCTCTTCTCATGGCCAAACATATAATGTTTATTGCAGGCAAACCCTCTGCTAAATGGGGTTGACCCCATTTGATCTCAATATCCACTTTAGAGTGGATGCTGTTACTTCCACTTGATCACAAGGTCAAGTTCAGTGTGCCTGAGAAACACAAACCTTTTAGATGGCAGCTGGGGTCTCACCTTAGTCTGTGTGAGCTTGATTGTCTGTAGGAAGTAGATAACTATTGACTAGCAAGTAGTGGATTAATGTGCAGCAAGTACCTTGAATATTTGAGAACAGCCCCTTTGCTTAACTATGCATCTCCCATTCATCCCTCCCCTGCCCTGTGCTATGGGGGTTGTCTCCTGGATGTCTTCTCTCCAAGCACTGCATTCAATGCCTTTCCCCTCTCGCCATGGCCACATTTTAGGGTGTAAATGGGTGTTATGTGTGTCATTTGCTGCGTGACCACCTGCTATAACCTCACCACCTTTTATCAACCCAGGTACAACAAGCAAACCCCTCAGAGCTGGCTGCACTTTTGCCTTTCCCATTTTGTACCAAACATTTCCCTCTGTCACCTTTCTCTTTAGGCTTTCCAATGGAATTGAATGAGGAAATTGAAGACTGATGTATTTCATGCAGTCCTGAAAATAGGCATGTTTCCAAGAATTGTGACTTAAAGCCATCTCCAAAGACTTTCACAGTGGGACCTTTGTGTCTGGAATCCCAGCTACTAGACCTGTGATTGACCGAGTACCTGGCTTAGAAACAGCCTGCTGAATTTTACTTACATAAGTTTCTATGTACAGAAAGTCATGTATCATTTCATAAAATAAAAAAAATTACATATAAACAGAGGAGGAAAACTTTACACGGAAACACAAAAATAAATGATGCTATACAGATTATCAGGTATTACAAATGTGTTTTAGAAATACTGCTGAATTTGGGCTTTCCCGGTGAATTTTAGAAAGAGAAAACAAGAATTTTTCTCGGAAAAGGAAATTTTTATTTTGGTTCATTCTGTCAAAGGACTAAATGGCACCAGGACTCTGTGCTTGGAATTTTGGAAACACTAGTAATAATTGGTAATTAGGTGGTTTGATATCAGCTGAGCTCTTACCTGAGCACCTTTTTCCTCTTGGCTGCCTTTCCAGGTTTTCTTCATCCTTCTCTTTCTCTCTCCTTACAATTACCTTTGTTCTTGGACCATTGTAGGCATGTATACAATACATTCTGAATTCTCTTACCTTTCACCCTCTCTTACTTCCTGTTTGCAGATCTGCTTGGCAGCATGAGCCTTGGAGAGCAGGGCCTAAGAATGAAGTGGATCAAAGTCTCATGCAATGGCCAACGTTGTTCTTAGAGTCAGGCAGTTTCCTCTCCGGAGGTTAAGAGGGATCACATATGAGCAAGGAGTTCAACCACAAGGACAAGCCACATGGGGAAAAACCATGTTTCTTCATAGCCACATACGAAAGATAACAGCTGAAGTAAACTTACTTGCAATCCACTATCCTGGGAGGCGCATGTAAACATTCCAAGAGCAATTCTGTGTTTTTGGAGAAACTAAGGCAACAAGACTCTTGTCTTGTTTCCTTGGAGTTTTTCTGGAAGTGCTCAAAGTTCCCCTCACAGGAAATTCCTGGACTATGTTCTGACAGTTTTCCAGTACAAGTAACCAAAAAGACTGCCAATCCCAGGTTGGGCCATGCTTGGAAGTTGGTTCTTCCATAGCCCTTCTCCCTATCTTCTGGCCTGGCGCTTACATTTTGGTCTCTGGATGCCTCCCCCCTGATGTTCCCAAGACCTAGAGTGGGTGACTTAGAAGTTTCATTTGGGGCTGAGCCTTGACCCTGCTCTTTATTCTCGCGGTCTATGCTGGCTCCTTCTCAGGATTCCTGACATTGCCTACCCTACTCGCTGCCTCTCTCTGTTCACGTGTTGAATTCTTTTCATTAATGTATTGTGTGTGTGTGTGTGTGTGTGTGTGTGTGTGTGAAATATATGTCTGAAACCTCATTTTATATCCTAATTTTTGTTTTCATAGAAATTTCATTCATTGTGTTGGTAGCTGACCTACATAACATATATTATGTAAAAATATATTATGTACTATATAGATAATTTCCATTAACAGCACACATAATTTACATACTAGACAATGATATACAACAACCAATACATATATAACAAAAACAATATGCTAGGTAAAGTTAAGTGGCATAGGGAAAGTAGACCAGCATGCATTTATGTTGAGTGGCTCATGAATCTTTCTCCAGTGAGGTGGCATCTTGTGTTAGGTGAAGGGAAGAAGGGATGCCTAGGAAGATGGCAATGAGTCCAGCAAGTAGTACGAGCATGGCTGGAGGACCTGAGGTGACAGCCTGCTTGACAGAAGCCAAAGTGGGGAGGAGAAAGGATCAGCAGAGATGCATAGCCGTCAGGCTTGTATTGTGTAGGGCCTTGCCAGCCCTCTGTAACTGTGACAGAAACCTCTGGAAGCCTGGAAGAAAGAAGTGATGTGATCTGATTCATACTTTACATTTTTCCTTTAGCTGTTGTGTGTAGAAGTAGCAGAAAGAGCCGAGAAGAGAGGGAAAGAATCAGGAGGCTTTGACTGTGTGCAGGGAAGTGAGTCTAATGGGAAGCTGTGACCCAGGCAACCACACAAGAAGGTCAAGGCTGCACAGAGACCTTGAAGAAGACTCACTGATGTTATGCCTTATAATGCATCTATTGCCATTCAGCACATCCAGGCAGCACTCATCATGGGCAATTCTTTTCATTTCACTATTCTATTTAAGACTTACACTTTGTTTCAGGTTTTGTGGGGTGGGGAGCATCCTTTAAGATGGAGCTTAATGACTGATTAGTCAGTACAAACCAGAGTTCTATCAGGGGCAAGAATGTGTTCCTCTGACAAATTTATTTATTCATCTTCTTCAAAAGCAATTGAATTCCTGTATTTACTCTCCAGTATCTGAAATGTTGTCAGCTCTCCAAATGACTACCGAGGAGGTAGGATATTTTTTGTGTGCTATTCTAATTTTGTGTTGCTGTATTTTTAATTCCCTCATCTCCACTTTGTATTACAAACTTCATCAGACTGCTGTGTGCTGTTAAAGCTGTCGTCACCATGGGGAGAAAATGACTAATTGAAGCTGCTTATTGATATAATAGAGCAGGTTGTGACACTTGGCAAGAATACTGCAGCAATGGGTTCCAGCTGATGTTATGTAAAAATATTCAGCCATGAAATATGCACTTGCGAACAGCTTTTTGAAGATGTCTGCAGAATGGAAACAATCCATGTTCTAAGAAAATCCGCAAATTAAAGATGTCTGACCAGTTAGGGTTATAGAGAGTGGGGATGCAGTGTGAAATTGGTCAGGGGATGGCCTCAAACTTGTAATAATCATACTAATTATCAATTATAATTATTATGAAGGCCTATCCTCAGTAGCAAAAAAAACTGATTTTGCCCTCATCCTACTAAAGAATAAAAGTATCAATTAGCAGAAAATGTACGATAAACCTGTGATAAGTTTGGGATTGGTTCTTAGGGGGTATATTGGCAGCATGAAAAGGAACATTTATTTCTAGGTTGTCTTTGGAAATTCCGTTCCTTGTAAATGTTGAAACACATATATGCTTTGGCCTCCCTATTGTGTTTTGTTATCATTTGCCTTAGAAATATTGGCATGTATGTTCACAAGAATCTATATGCAGCAAATATTTATTATAACACTACATTTGCAAACAGATGATTTAAAATAGTATGAATGTCCAAGCTTTAGGGGATTCGGTGAATAAGTTATTGGATAACTGGACTTTATAGTTGCCGTGGTACAATTAAGCTCTCACCAAGATTGCACCTATGTCAAACCCTCTCTGTGCTACTGAGTTAAAGAAAATGGATGACAGATGCTATTATTTGTAGTCAGAGATTTTAAGGATAGGACATGCTTGTGTATGTGTGGGCTGAACACTGTACACTGAGTCACAGTAGTAGCAGGACACACATTTTCCAGTATATTCTATAATATATATTTTATTTGCATCTTACTTATTTGAAAACTGGTAAGGTGAGAAACTGTAAGCACTAACATGTTTTCCTTTTGTCCTTGGATGTACAGAGGTCTTTGGTTTCTTCTAGGCTGTTCTGTATCTGATTTTGTTCTGAGAATAGTCCTTGGTATGAGATTTCATATTGTCTATTAGAATACCCCTTGTTAGGATAACCTTACAGTTTCATTGAGTTGGAAACTCCCCTTCCTTCCTAATGTTATGACTGCAGACTACAGCTGAGCACTTTGTTCCGAGGTCCCTAGGCTTCATATTCAGAATAACTCTTTTAAAACTTGCTTGAAAAAAATGGCAAAATTATCAAACCCACTTGCTCTGATCTTCTCATAGCTGCACTTACGAAAATGCCACAAATCAAACATACTTTCTAACAACAAACAGAAATTAAACGCTAGTAATATTATGTATTATCAAGTTTTTTAAAAGCCCACCATACCCCCAACTAGGTAAGCAGCCGTGGTTTGAAATATACAGCCCAAAGCTGTGTCACCCTCTGCTATGTGGGCAACGCCACAAGGCCCCAAGAACAAAGCTTGAATCCTGTTAATCACCATTACAGGAAGCACCGTGTGGTGATGTTCATAAACCCTATTGCTCATATTGTGTTTGAGATGGGGGGGCGGCAAAAGAGTCAGAAGAAAAATACACTTCTAAAAAAGTTAAATAACAACTTGTGAATTCCATTCTCTGCTGCTGCACAAGCAACTCATTAAGCACGAAGCTGCACCGGAGCACCTGAGGGGTATGAACTATGGAGTGTAATCAGAGCTTATTTTCCTGTGGTGGAGACTGAAATTTATATGTTCCTTCTAAGCAGCACCTTCCGTTCCATTGTTATGTTGTAACAGAGAGGGAAATTTACAAGTTGCCGCTTTAACAACACCAAAAGCACTAGTTCCCAAACAGAGAAGGCAAAGTTTACAAGCCACCAATCAACAACACCAACAGTTTGTTTGTTTTCCGATCCCCCAGCAGATGTACTAAAATTTATAAGGTTAGGGAGAAATCCTCCATTATTAATGCTAGGTTATGTTGCTGGTGGGGATTCCACAGATGACTTCGAACACTGAAGAGAGGAGTAAAGATAGATGCCTTGAGACAGGAACTTCTTTCAGACTCATTGATCTTATAATTACAACTGAAGAATATGCAGAGATCATCATTCCTGGACCTGTGTTCCTAGAAGCCCACTCCTGTGGCTCTTGACTCTGGAGTACTCCATGTGTGTCTGGTTTGGCTGGATTGCCTGTGGAAATTCATCCACCTTCCTTCTCTACAGAGCTTATGTGAATGCATGGCCCTTTTCTTCCAGGGACTGTCCCTTTCTCTTCCATTCTCTTCTCAGAACCTGGGGGTAATCCCTGTGCGCACAATGAATTAAATGGATGGCTCACAGCCTTAGGACACAATTCCCATTGTTATCTTGCCCCATTACAGAAATATTTTACTTGTCTAGTACTTTCTTGCTATTAGAATTTTAGGATATGTATACCCTGTTTCAGTGATTGCATTAATTTCAAACTCCTTGAGGGGAGGTAACATGCTTTAAATTTTCTTGTGTTCCCACTGGGGCATGTGTGTAGCTGTGTAGTCTGAACCAAATGGCTATTTAGCTACTCCAAAAAGCAGAAACAAGAAGGGGGAAGTAATGGGTAATTTTGTCATTGCAGGTCTGCAAAGACACTGCCTATCAAAGCCCTTTCTTCCTCTATATAGTTTGAAGGCATGTCTCCAACCAAGAGAGGAAATCTCTTCTCTACCCTTGACTTTTGACTACCTTTCTCTTGTTTCCCCTTTTCTCTTCTCTCCTCTTTTTGTCTCCCTCTGTCTCTGTATCTCTGTGCCTGTCTCTGTGCCTATCTCTGTGTCTCTGCATCTCTCTCTCTCTTTCTCTCTCCTCTCTCTCTCTCTGTCCCCCCCTCTCTCATTGCTCTTATTGAGACACACTTTCATCATGTAGCTTTGATTGACTGGCCTGTCCTAGAACTCACTATATAAACAGTTTGTTCTCAAAGACACAGAGGTCTGCCTGCCTTTGTCTCCCAAGTGCTGGGAATAAAGGTATGTGCCATCTGTCTTACCATTTGGCTGGCCTTCTGAGTTGCATGGTCCATGGTAATGGCTGAAAGGCACTAATCCTATGCCTGAGATGCCATCTTCAGGTGGAAACTTCTGATTTCACTTTTCTTTGTTCATGGATCTGTCCTGTAAAGAAGTGTGACTATATTGTAAGAAGTAGGTCACTGGGGCAAAAGTCTCCCAGAACACAGAAACATAAAGAGGAACCTAGTAAGGCCAGTCAAAAGTCAATGAGCACAAGGAAGCCAATTTATATGAGTCAACTTCAGGTCAACAATGAAGGTCAACACTAAGTGCGTCATCCTGTAAAACTCTACATTAGCAGAGGTGTGACATCATGGTGTGATTGCTGCATCTTCCCCTGCTTCAGACACTTGTTCCCCAGGCAGGTGACTAATGTTGTTCATGGGAGGCCAGGCGTCGAGCCTTGAGAAACTGGGTCAGCCCGGGAGAACTAGTGCACTTGGTTATTACCATGGCCCATAGTTCTTAGCTAGAGAAAGTTCTAGACATTTACCAGCTGACAGAGTTACTAGAAGGAATCTATATCCCAAACTATACCAAGTATCCTCTGTCTCTCATTAATTCTCCTGCAGACATATCCCTCCAGAACTTTCTACCTAGGAACATAGACCTAATCCTCTGTTTAATTATTTCTCTAAAAACTCTGTTCTCTTTTATGAGCTATGTAAAGGTAGATACAAATTTAAACTGTTGGTATCACTCATTGCTGGGTACTCCCAGCATGTATCCACAATGCACACGTTTAATTAAGAGTTGTTTTCCTATAGTTGATCTATCATACATCAGTCTAACTTAAGGGGCCCCAGTTGAAGCAGCTAGGGTGGTAAAGGGAAAAGGGCCTATCTCAGAACACACAGTTATATGTACAAGTAGTCACTGTTGTTGACTGTCATTATTAATGACTGATACCAGACATTCATCTTGGTTAAATGTGCACTGGGCCTAGGAGCATACAGTTACTCTTACCTGGTAGATAGGGAAGGTCCTTTATGAATTCATCTACTGCCTTTATATGAACAGAGGGAAGGCAGAAGTTTTTCTTGCATCTGTTCCTTTTAAATCCCCACAAGTTCAAAGTAACCCTTAATGTATATTGACAAATTTGACGTTGAACCTTCTGGCACTCTTTGTTCTTATATTGTGTTAACATAAAGTGACCTCTAAAAAATACATGTCAAAGGCTGTTTTTGGAGTTGATCCAGTCTTTAGGATATAATAGGATCCTGGGAGTTCTAGTCTAATTATTGGATGAATCCACTGATAAATTCATAATTGTATGATTGGGTGGTGATGGACATTTTCACAGTTGAGGATCATAGGAAGACAGAAGTAGGCCATGGGATGTCCTTAGAGGCCACAGCACTTGTCCTGACACTCTGATTGTCTCTCTTAGTTTCTAGACTACAGTAGGGTAAGCTACTGTGCTTAACCATGCCCTTCAGTATGACCCTGAGCCTTACCTTGGACCTGAAATAGTGGATCCAAGCAAAGATTAACCAGGACCTCCGCTACCTTGAGGTAAAGTCAAAGCTCTTCCTTTAGGTATTTGTCACAGTGATCAGGACCTGGCTGAGCTGATCAAGAGTATATCTTTCTTCATCTAGTCTCATCCATAGAAGAGGAAATGAACTCAAGTATGTTGCATTAGCAGCCTATGCTACCAAATATGTAAATAAGAATTTAATTTCAAGTTTGATTCAGTTTCATAGGTATCTGTCCAGGTAGATATCATACTTCAAGTAGGCATATTTCCTTTACCATTGCCATTCAAACAGAAACCCATCCTTCTCAAACCCCAGGCCTCCAGGTGCCATGTACTCGGGCTTGGCTTCTCTTCTGTCTTTTTATCTTATTCTAAAACTAAGAGTGGTGGTTCAGTCATTTAGTTGATTTTGGGAGTTCCTGGCATGTGTGTATCTGCACACATATGTGTAAAGTTAGAAACAACACTGAATACCATTAGTTGGAAGGTTTAGACTTTTTATAGACACCTTCATATAATTATTGTCAGCTTTTCTTTAAATTACCGTCAGTGTTTTTTTAAGTGCTGATGAAGGTGATGTGTTCACCAGAATAAGTAAAGATTTTTTTGAAATTGAATTGTTTGTTTTTACTATGCAAAACCAAATATAATAAGAATAATGACACCTCTCTCTCTCTCTCTCTGTTCCAGACTTACTGGATCACTCTGTGACATCCATCAGAAAGAAGCCCCTAGTAGTAGAGATTTTTATCAGATCATCACAAAATAAACCTTTAAGACTCTGATATGAGACGTAGTTTGAAATTAGACTCCAGGCCATCTCTTCCATGTTAGCTTTGAAGGATTCTTCTGTGTTCTCTTGAGCGTTAAAGAAACTGGCAGTGTTCAAAATGGTGATACTATCTGTGGTCAAAACCAGTCCACTGCCAGAAGCTACCCTGTGACATATTTTTTAGCTCTCAGAGTCCTTTATGGCAGACTGGGGTGATTTTTTAAATCGTGGGAAAGTAGTGGTAGTGTGTGTGTGTGTGTGTGTGTGTGTGTGTGTGTGTGTGTGTGTGTAGAACACAATGACACCTACAGTAAGGAATGAGTACTTTATGGCGTGAAGAAATTGAAAACACATATTTGATAAATGGGTAACATATAGAAGGTGTCCTGCAAGATTTTTCAGGATCTTCTTTAAGGGGGGATCATTAGCTTCTGTAGTTTATGATGAAGTTGGAATCAATTTTATTGTCTTCTTATTCTAAAGAGAGAGGTGACTTGGTGTATTGACAGTTCATTACTGGGACCTGAATGATGAAGAACTAGCAGTGTTTTTCTAAAAACACAAAGTCCATTCATCTTCCCACTGCCTGGTGTTCTTAACCACAAAAACTGTTAGCTTCTTGGTAAAAATGCGATTTCCTTTGCCATTTTGAAAGAATCATATTCAAGACAAATGTTACACTTTGATTTCCTGATCTTTTGGAAATGAAATATTTCCTTTCTTTTTAGATAAATATCTAACTTTCTCTGACAAATATAAGTAGCGTCAAAATACAAAACGGTAACAAATTTCATTTAAAGATCTCCTTTGGCTTTATTTTGATTTAAAGTCTGGGTAACATTTCATTCCATGTAACAGAAGAGACACTCGAATAAGCTGAGCTAAAGTTGGTTTATAGACATTGAAGTACTGATCTGACCAAAGCAGAATGGGGAGCAAATGGGTTCTTTCAAGTTCATTTTCTTACAGGGTGGGGACAGACAGATTTCTGGCTAACATCAGGTCATGTCAGCAAAACCATTTATTTCCTTCAGTATTATCATCTTATAGGCTTGGCTATTACTCCTGTTGATTTTTTTTTTTTTTGGAGAGCCAGGTGACAATAGCTTTGATTTTCAACTGCAGAACTCTTCCTTTTGGCTTTTAACCTGATATTTTGGGACCTAATGTTGAAGCTTAGATCAAAGCAGCGGTTCCCATCATCTCATGGGAAATATTAATAAGGGCAAAGTTTAATTTTTCTGTATTCTCTGGACATTTATATATAAAATTTTGAAAGTAGATGGAAAAAAACTCTGAATCCTTGTTGGGTTCTGTAATTCCAGTCAGAAAAAATCAGATTATTTTTTACCTCATATTGTTTTTTTTTTCAAATCACTTCTAAATTAGCTGGAGGAAATATTTTCCAAAATCAGGGTGTTGGTTTTTTTTTTATGGTATGACATATGGCCATCCATAATGCTCATCCCTGTGTAAACAACTCCAATGGAACTCGCTGAACTGAATTGATTTTGTTTTAAAGCATGAAAGTCAGAGGCACATCAGGGAGCTGCCTGGAAAGGATAGCTGTGGGAGTTTATCTGTAATGTGGGCATAGATGGATATCATTATGTATGTGTGTGAAATAGAAACAGAGATTAAAAATGCATTAAAACAGCCCAAAGAGTTTTAATCCTCAAGAAGTTGAGTCACAAATACCCGACAAACAAGACTCACTCTTGTCTTTGAGAAGGTCTGCCAAAACAGAAATGAAATAGCAAAAAGAGAAAAAGAGAAGAAAAGAAGGAGAATGAGAAAGAAGGACCAAGCTAGTCAGCAAAACTAACATATATTATTATATAAAGATGGAGGAAAAGTTAAAGGGCAAGAGTTGAATGGGGTTCTCGTCTTAGCACAATCTCTTTGGATTATTGATTATAGCCCCAACCAAGCATGACACTTTGAGAGGTTAGGCATGGAAGCAAGTCATACCTCTGGAATGCCTTTCTATCTACATACTGAACCCACCCCAATCAGTCCTTGCCTTTTGTCTATGTTTCCTGAAAGACTCTGGCTCCAGTGAGGTTTTTATTAAATACTACATATAGTTTGTATCTGTAAGACACAACATTTCTTAACAGAGTCTAAAGCAGTGGTTCTCAACCTTACTAATTCTGTGACCCCTTAATTTTTAGTTCCTCACATTGTGGTAATGCCAAACCATAAAATTTTTCTGTTGCTACTCAATAACTACAATTTTCTACCATTATGAATCATAATATAAATATCTGATATACAGGATATCTAATATGCAATTCACATATTGAGGTCCACTTGTCTGGAGGAATTCTTGAGATCTGGTTTTAGTACAAATTTTCATTACACTTTCTCTGAGTTTTTTGACTATGTGATTCTTGAGCCACTGGCACTGCCAAGGTCTTTAAAATGCAGTGGTCTCCGTCTGCTTTAGTAGAGTGCTAAATTTTACATGAAAATTTCATAAAATGTTTGTTTCTGAGATTCTGGGACTGAGTTTCTGAGTTTCTTTGTCTAAGCATGCCCTGGGTTACTTCCTCTCACAAGTTACTTCCCCTCTGGGGAAGACTGTAAGTTTCCCATTCTGCTTTTCAAAGTTTACTAATTTACTTGGTTATTATACTAGAGATTTTCAGGAGTCATTCACCTCTTCCAATGGTGGTTATCTGATGGCCCAAGTTTATTCCCTGGAGATTGTAACAGACTGTGCCTTAGTGTCCGCTGCCATATTGGATACCTTAATTATCTTTTAAAATCCTTTACTCCTGTCATTCCTCTGTGGAATGGGAGATGTATATTTCCATATATGGAAGAGTCTGTATATATCCAGCACTACTTAACAATGCTGCATTATATGCTGTCAGCATATGAGAAATGTAAACATGTTTTCATTTCATAATGATTATACTTATTCAGTAAGTCAGTTGCCAGTAAAAATCACCTGCTGTTATAGAGAATGCAAAAGCTGTAATTTCTTAGCTGAGAATATGAGCAAAGGTGTATAGCAATAATTAAAATCACATTTGGAAAGTAAAAAGATGCAAAATCAGAAATATTTGGATGCCTGAGTCTCTTATGTGTGAAGGAACTGTCTCACTCACATTTTCTGTCTCTGATGCTATTTAAAGTGCCTGCCACATTTTCAGGGTTAAATGAAGGAGCTGATGAGTAACTGAGTGGAGAGCTTCCTATTACAGCTTGTCTTTGTTGCCTTGAATTTTCAAGCATCAGCTCCAGTTAGAATTTCAGAATCTCCACTGCTCCTTTTTACTTCTTAAGAGATGTCTTTCTATATCTTCTTAAAAAAAAAAAACTGATCTTTTCTCTTTTAACCTTTGATTCCTGACATTTCCCTTTCCACTTCTCACTTTCTTTTTAGTGCGACTGTCTTTGTCTGTGTCTGCTGCTCTGAAAAGCATCCCATGCCTTTCTTCCATTCTGTGACTTCCCTCTGTTCGAGCTACTGTTAGTGAGCTGCTATGTCTTTGAGTTAAAGCGGGTATCCCATTGTGCTATTGTGCAAGGAAACTGATTAATTGACTAATGGAATGATTTCTGATGTGTCAGGGGGCTTGGGAGGACTATCAGGTGAAGAAATGGACTAGTTTACAATAGCATCTTCAACACAGTCTAAAGCTCAAAGCACTTGCATTTTTGTCCTACCTTCTTTGATTTATTTAGTGTACAGTGTATGTACATTGACGTCTCTACTTTGCTTATTTTTTCAACTTAAAACTAATACTTTAAATAATCTTATTTCTAGATTCTGTGTTTGTAAAATTTAACAGATACCCACTCCAAACCCAGACCCCTACTTTATTCATTGGCTTCTACATAATCCTATTTCCAGTAAAGGAGAAAGATGTGACCAGAACCACAGAAATTCTCTACTGATGAATGAGGCAGAGAACCCTATGAGATATGAATAGTCAGTTCTGACCCAGAGACAGAGCTGTGCCACTATCATTAGGACTCACTGCCTGCCAGCTGATTGCTAAGCACATAAAAGAGCCTTAGGGGCTCTCCATCCTGAGCCCACGGGTGAGTCAACACTTCTTTCCCATTGATTATCCAGAAAGAGAATGCATGAAAATCTCAGGGTGCAGGTAGTGAAGTGCTAACTGGAAACGGTCTGTTCCAGCTCAGGGACAGAGTTGGCCCACTGCCATTAGAACTCATAGCCTACCCACAGAGAGTTGAACACCAGAAGCAATCTCTCTCCTGATGTCACAGGCCCAGAGACCCACAGGAGAGACAAGCTCCAGTCAGAGACAACAAGATTACCTAGCATCACAGATAATAAGATGGCAAGAGGCAAGCGCAAGAATCTAAGCAATGGAAACCAAGACAACTCGTTAATATCAGAACCCAGTTCTCCCACCACAGCAAGTAGTAGATATTCTAATACACCAGAAAAACAAGATTTAGACTAAAAATCATACTTGATGATGATGATGGATGTCCTCAAGAAGCACATGAATAGCTAGCTCCCTTGAAGAATTACGGGAGAACACAAGTAAACAAGTGGAAGCCGTAAAGAGAAAACACACACAAAAAAATCACTTAAAGAGCTACAGGAAAACACAAACAGGTAAATAAATTGAAAATGGAAATATAAACAATAAAGTAATCAAAAAAGGAAACAACCCTGGAGAGAGAAAAGATAGAAAAAGATCGGAAGTCATAGATGCAAGCATCTCCAACAGAATACAAGAAATGAAAGAGAGAATCTCAGGTGCAGAAGATAACATAGAAAACATTGACAAATCAGTCAGAGAAAATCCAAATATCAAAACACTTTTAACACAAAACATCCAGGATATCCATGACACAATAAGAAGACCAAATCTACAGAAAATTGGTATAGAAGAGAGCAAAGGCTCCCAACTGAAAGGCTCACTAAATATCTTCAACAAAATCATAGAAGAAAACTTTCCTAACCTAAGGAAAGAGATGACCATGAACATAAAAGAAGTCTACAGAACTCAAAATAGATTGGACCAAAAAAAAAAAAAAAAAAAAAAAAAAAAAAAAAAAAAAAAAAAACTCTTCACCACACATAATAGTCAAAACACTGAATGTTCAAAACAAAGAAAGAATACTAAAAGCAGTAAGGGAAAAAGAACAAGTAATATATAAAGGCAGACTGATCAGAACTATACCAGACTTTGCAACAGAGACTATGAAAGCTAGAAAATCCTGGACAGACATCATACAGATCCTAAGAGAACACAAATGACAGCCTGGGTTACTATATCCAGCAAAACTCTCAATTATCATAGATGGAGAGAAGAAACTAGAGAAAGCATACCCTAGCAGCTTGACAGCACACCTGAAAGCTCTAGAACAAAAGGAAGCAGATACACCTAAGAGGAGTAGATGGCAGGAAATAATCAAATGCAGAGCAGAAATCAGCAAAGTAGAAACAAAAGAACTATACAAAGAATCAACAAAACCAAAAGCTGGTTCTTTGAGAAAATTACCAAGATCGATAAACCCTTAGCCAGACTAACTAGAGGGTACAAAGAGATTATCCAAATTAATAAAATCAGAAATGAAAATGGAGACAATACAATAGAAAATAAAATTCTAGAAATCGTTCAATCTACTTCAAAAACTTATACTCAAAAAAATGGAAAATTTGTAGAAAATGGACAATTTTTTAGACAGATACAAGATACTGAAGTTAAATCAGAATCAGATAAACCCTCTGAACACTCCCATAACACCTAAAGAAATAGAAGCAGTAATCAAAAGCCTCCTAACCAAAAAAAGCTCAGGACCAGATGGGTTCAGTACAGAATTCTATCAGACCTTTATAGAAGACCTAATACCAATAAACTCCAAACTATTCCACAAAATAAAAAGAGATAGAACACTGCTCAGCTCATATTTTGAACCCATAATTACACTCATACCTAAACCACCCAAAGACACTACAAAGAAAGTGACCAATTTCTTTTATGAACATTGATACAAAAATATTCAATAAAATTCTTGCAAACCTAATCCAAGGCCACAACAAATGATCACTCACCATGATCAAGTAGACTTCATCCTAGACAAACAGGAATGGTTCAATGTACAAAAATCCATCAATGTAATCCACTATATAAATAAACTCAAAGAAAAAAATATGATCATCTTATTAGATACTGAGATACCATTAGCCAAAATTCAACACCCCTTCATGTTAAAAGTCTTGGAAAGATCATGAATTCTAAGTCCTACCTAACCATAGTAAAAGAAATATTCAGCAAACCAGTAGCCAACATCAAACTAAATGCTTAACAACATGACAATGTAAACAAATCGGAAAGGAAGAAGTCAAAATATCACTACATGCAGATGATATGATAGTATACTTACATGACCCCAAAAAATCTACCAGAGAAATCCTACAGCTGATAAACAACTTCAGCAAAGTGTCTAGATATAAACTTAATTTCAATAAGTAGCCTTCCTCTACACAAAAGATAAACAGGCTGAGAAAGAAATTCTGGAATGACACCCTTCACAATATTCACAAACAATATAAAATACCTTGGTGTGACCCTAACCAAGCAAGTGAAAGATCTGTATGGCAAAAACTTCAAGTCTCTGAAGAAGAAAATTGAAGAAGATCTCAGAAGATGGAAAGATCTCCCATGCTTATGGAATATCGAATGGCTGAGAAGCACCTGAAGAAATGCTTAACATCCCTAGTCATCTGGGAAATGCAAAGCAAAACTACCCTAAAATTCCACCTCACACCAGTCAGAATGGCTAAGATTCAAAACTCAAAAGATAGCCTATGCTGGTGAGGATGCGGAGAAAGAGGAACACTCCTCTACCGATGGTAGGATTGTAAACTGGTACAACCACTCTGGAGATCAGTCTGGTGGTTCCTCAGAAAATTGGACATAGTACTACCTGAGGACCCAGTTATTCCACTTCTGGGCATTTACCCAAAAGAAGCTCTAACATCTAACAAGGGCACATACTTCATCATGTTCATAGCAGCCTTATTTACAATAGCCAGAAGCTGGAAAGGACCTAGATGTTCTTCCACAGAGGAATGCATAGAGAAATTATGCTACATTTACACAATGGAGTACTGCTCAGCTATTAGAAACAACGACTTTATGAAATTCCTAGGCAAATGGATGGAACTTGGAGCTATCATCCTGAGTGAGGTAACCTAGTCACAATATATATATATATATATATATACAATATGTTCTCACTGATAAGTGGATACTAGTCTCCGAAAGCTCTGAATACCCAAGAAAAATTCAGAGATCTTATGAATCTTAAAAATAAGAAGGCCATAATGTAGATACTTCCGTGCTTCTTAGAAAGGAGAACAAAACATTCACAGAAAGAAATACAGGGAGAAATAGAGGAGAAGGGATTGAAGAAAATATCATTCAGCGATCACCTCACCAGGGGATCCACCCTATATGCAGCCACCAAACCCAAGCATTATTGATGATGCCAAGAAGTGCTTACTGGCAGAAGCCAAATATGGATGCTTCCTCAGAGTCTCTGGAGAATCATACAGATACAGTTGAGGATGCTTGCTGCTAACCATCAGACTGAACACGGCGATCCCAATGAAAGAGCTAGAGAAAGGACTGAAGGAGATGAAAGGATCTGCAACCCCATAGGAAGAACAACATTATCAACCAGTCAAATCCTACAGAACTCTTAAGCACTAAAACACTAACCAATGAGCACACATGGCTCAAGTTTCATATGTAACAGAAGATAGCATTGTCTGTCATCAATGGGAGAAGTGGTCTTTAGACAAATGAAGGTTCATTTTTACAGTGTAGTGGAATGCCAAGGCACTGCGGTGGAGAAGGTGGTTGGGGGAGGGAGCACCTTTATAGAAGCAAGTAGAGGGTGAATGGGCATGGGAATGGGGGGAAGGGGATAACATTTAAAATGTAAATACAGAGAATATCTAATAAAAATTTTAATTAAAATGATATAATAGTCAGTGTGATGTGATTAATATGCTTACACTGTCTAGTATATAATTTCCTTCAAGAGTAAAGCAGAAGTCTTGGATAGTGCATCCTAATATAATAATTTAAGTTCAAATCTCAGCAGCTAGTAAGTGAGGTGGTGCACATCTATAATCCCAGAACTTGGTAGATAGAGAAGACAGGAAGAACAGCAGTTCAATGTCTTTCTTACTACATCGTGACTTTAAGGCCAGACTAAATTTCACAAGACCCACCATAAAAAACAATGTAAAGCCCCAACTCTAAGGCTGGTGAGATGACTCAGAACATAAAGTCCTTGCCATGTGGGCTTCCTGACCTGAGTTTGATGCCTGAGGGATGGAGAGAACTAGTTCTATAAAGTTGTCTTCTGGGCTCCATGAACATACTGTGCCACATGCACATGCACAGAAATATACAGACATACATATATACATACACTCTGATAAAAAATGAGATTTAAAGCAGAATAAAAAAACATCAACAAAAATAGGAACCTCAAAGCTTCCCAAATGAAGGCTTATGCAAATTATTTTATCCAAAAAGGTTGCGGTTTTCTTGTCTGCAGAAAAGAGGCATTGGTTAGTCTTGATCAAATAGAGTTATCCCAAGTGTTAAAGTTGAGTTAATGCTGCATAGCTCCCTAGAAGGGACTTGCAATCTATTTAAGTTATTATCAACTGATAAGGAACATTAAATTAAAGAACACTGAGAGAAGAGGACAGCCCTTCAAACATCAGTAAGAGGATTGGTCTATTAACATTTTCTTACAACTTTCCATTGGCTTCTAGTTTCTCATTTACATACCTTTAAAAGCATGTGGAGTGTAGTTGTAGATGTCCCAAGGCACTTAGCTTTATATTTCTCAAATTTAAGTATGCAAACATGCTATATGCCCAAGAACCTTAACGGGAATATATGTGTTACCATTCCTTTTAGGCTCTACCCAACAGTTACCTAGCAACAGCCAGGTAGGCCCGGTTTACTATAAAAAGAACCGATGATTGGTTGGTCTCTCTGCTCTCTCTGACACTCTTCCTTCTCTGATACCTTTCCCCCTCTCTCCTTTTCCTGTTACCTCCTCTCTCTCCCCATGTTCTGGCTGGCCTCTTCCCTCCCTACCCTTTCCCTATTGTAAGGGCCCATGATTCTTCAAAGAATGATATCATAGACTCAAGTAGTATGTAAAATCAAAGAGTGCTTTATTCTGAAAAAGTCCAGCATGCTGGGGTCTCTCATTCCAAAATGCATCCCCCAAAGTAAACTGGCAGGCCTGGGTTAAACCATATTAGGAAAATTTTGGAGTAGGTGACCTCTATTTTAATTTATTGATTCCATCTTTAGGGACATTGCAGAACCGTTACCATGGTGTGGGGGCTGGAAAACTTGCTGGGGAAGTGTTGAGGATTGTTGAGAAAATCTGGAAACTGCTGCTGACCTATTGCCCTTGACACAGACCAGGTGACAGGGCAGCTTCTGATGGCAGGGCAGTTTCTGACTGGCTACCTGACACCTGGGGTTTTTTTCCTGTAACTGACTTGCCTAGACTTGCCCAGTTCTTAGCTATAATCTCCTGAACTGTTAATTTGAAGCCTGTCATGAAGTCAGCCTAGCCTTCTACCCAGCCCCCCCCCCGCCCTTTCCTTCTGCTCCCCTTTTTCTCTGCCCACTGAGGCAACCCCTCCAACACCAAGGGCTCTACAAAACACATCCTTGCCATACAAAATGACCTAACAGGTTGCCAACTCCTGTTTATGCTTTTTATCCTCTGCAAAGTTTGGGAGGGGGGTGTATTGTGTGTTTTCTCTACAACCACCTAGGCAAACAGTACACTTCTCAGTCCTGTTGTCCTGTTGTCTAATTGGACTCTTTATAGGTGATCTTCACTAAGGCAGAGCAGCTCTGTCTTTGGACTCTTTAAATCGCCAGTGACCTCCCTCCTGTTACTTGTCAGTAGTTAATCTGTAGTTTAGGGCAGGGTCTTCTACAGTGCTTTGAGACATAGCCAGTTACTTCCTAATACATAGATTCAGTTTGAACACTTTGTGTCAAAATACGAGCTAGGTGATGTTGCCTACCTGATGGGTCACAACTTGTTCAGTTCTCTCCGTACTAATAAAGCTGCTCATTCACTTGATGAAAGTGACGCTCTCCAGATGGCTTCATTTGTATGGCTTGTTGGTGTTGTTAATGTTTTCTATTAGTCTTCATTATCATTTGGTATTTTGTCTTCAAGTCAGGTAGGTTATCTGTGTGGTGTGAGTTTAAGATAGGCTCTCTTCCCTAAGCAGTGTTGATCATTTCTGTCCAGGGATGCCTTTATATTGTCAGTATGTTTACACAGTTCTCCATTGATAGTCATTGGGATAACGAAGTTTTACTCTTATCTTCTATAGCATCAGATATTTCTCAGAAAATTTTGCACAATTCACACAATTGCTCTCCTATCAATTAAAGCAAAATATCATTACTTCTAGAAGATAGATGTATAGACATAAATAATCAGTTGATATTCAGTATCAAAGTGGCTTTTCTACATTCCATATTTGTGTCTTTGATCCTACAGTGAGACCCAGTGTGTTGAATTATTTGTCCTGTTATACAGCACACAGAAAGCAGTGTCTGATTACCATACCAGTACCATTGCCAACAACCAGCCTCATAAGTAAACTTCCAGATTTCTTTGCACAGGGTTTTGTTTTAATATTCCATTAAGGCTATGTGTTCATGATACTAGATTCTGAAGTTACTTGAAATAACTTACTTCTCTGTGGCTACTTAAAATCTATTGTTAAGTTTATCTATTTTCTTGATCTTATAAAAGCTTAGGATTCTTTCATTTTAAAAAATGGAGTACATGAAACTTTACATGATTTAAAGAAACAAGTAAAGCTTGTTCTTAGTCTTTTCCTCTGTAGCAAACATTGGCATTAATCTCTTATGTACCTTTTAGATATTCATTTGTTTGTATTTTATTTTGTTTTGTTTTACTTTATTTTATTTATGTGAGTATATGCCTGTATTCAATATATTCCATGTGCCTGTCTGATGCCCATGAAGGCCAGACGAAATTGTCAGATGTTATCCAATTGGAGTTACAGATGGTTATATGGGTGCTGGAAACTGAACTTGGGTCATATGCAAAATCAGCCAGAGCTTTTAACTACCAAGCCATCTGTTCAGCTTGGTTTTATTCTTTGTGTGCTCAATTTTATCCACAGCAAATAAACATATAGATACATTTACTCACTCTTACACAGCATATATAATGCCATCTATATTATTTTCTCAGCTTGTTTTTTTTTTTCAGGCAATCATCCATATTATGTTATAAAGAGTTTCTTCATCCCTTATTAGAGCTCAATACTACTTGCCATGTGAATAAGCAAAAGTTATAATGACACTGACATCCTTGCCAGTGTTTTGTTGTTAGAACTGCCCATGTGAATAGGTAGTGTTTGTATCTTCCCATACGCTTGACAGTTTATGTTCAGGATGAATTGCTATTGCTGATGTTGCTGTAAGTATTTGGATGGGAAGAAGATAAGCATAAATAGAGCACATGCTAATTTTTCTCTCATGTAGGTTGTTGCCTTTGTACTTTGACTAGCTACACAAAAAAGAGGCTCATGTTCTAGAGGAGTCATAGCCAAGCTTTTGAGATCTTATAAACCTTGTAGGCAGGAAGTAGTATCTTTGACACTGATGAAAACATTAAAATTTCTAAACAAAGGCCTGGGTAGTGCCAAGGCATACTGGAGCAAAAAGTGATGGAAGAAAAGAATGAAGGAAGGGAAGGAAAGGAAATAGAAAACAAATTAACTGTGAAATTCAGCAATTTAAGTCAAAGCTATTTACAAAGAGAGTCTAGCCAGCCTAAGTATTGAAAAAGGAAATCTAACAGCCTTGCCCTTCCCCCATTCCATCTACACAGACCCATTATATTACGTTCCCAAAGCTAGTCACCTCGATCCATTCTCTTGTTTGGCCACTTCCTCCTTCTGGTCCTCCTACAAGGTCCAGCTATCAAAGCAATGACATTCAGCAACCAAAAGTCCCCTTTGCTTCACCCAGTTACACCCAATTAAAATGAAACATGTTATCCTAACTGAGGTTTCCCCTTTTACCTTTATACACTGCCGTTTGCCTATGAGCCATTTCCTCTCTGTCCATAGTCAGTTCTCCCCCCTCCCCCCGTTTACTTTTCCTTTTTCCTCATCCTTTATCTCCTGCCTTTGTCTCATTTTCCCTACCATCTGCCCCTCTGTGGCAAATAAATCTTTGTGCTGAGAACTTGGTCTTAGGGTGTCCCTCCAATATAACATCTTAACTTTATGATCAGAAAATGTTTAACACAGCATCTCTCCCCATGAAAATTATTATAAACAAAAGCACACACTTTGAAAATACTGCATTGATGACTTTATGACTAAGCACAGGAAGGTAAGCTTATAATGAATTTTAGATTCAATACAGATAAAACACTCATAATTGAAGTGAATTATAACACAGCAGCATTTCAATTTTAAGTATCTTCAGCTACGTTAATGTTGTACATGCAAAAATCCCTTAAAATACATAAAAAGATGTGTCTATAATTGCAATGTAGTTTTGAGTATGGCTCTACAGAATTAATCTTTATTTAACTGTGAAATGGTACTTTGTCCACAGTGATGTTTTACATTAGCAATTCTTCTCTCTCTTTAAAAAAATAATGTCAGGATTGGGATTTTCTTGACATAACTGTCCTGGAACCTGTTATATAGGCCAGGCTGGTCTCTACTCAGAGATCCACCTGTCTCTGCCTCCCAAGTACTGGGATTAAAGGCATGTGCCTCCACCTCTTGACTAATATGTACTCTTAAAGCATTTCCCTTGTGGACTATTGATTAATGAGACAAGATATTCTTTCACATTGTACTTCATTCTCCTTGCTGTAATTCTTTCTCTGAGTCCCAATCACTCTGCCTGTTGATCAAGTTGGATGAGCTTGGAGTAAGAAAGTTAAACAAACACAGGATTTAGGGTAAGGACTTTCTCTCCTTGCAGGGCATGTTTGTACCAGTGCACTGGAATCCCAACACTATTCCCACTTTCTCTGGCTTGCCACTGGGCTTTCCCAGGCCAATGAACAGGTTCTCACTTAGATAGAGCAGCTGTTGGGAGCCAAAGGTGTGGGGCAAACTACCCTAAGGCTTGCTGTTTATAATGGGGATTTGCTGGTGCTCAGAGAAACTGCCCCTTCATACATTTGATTTGTTTCATGGAGTTGCTCATGATAGACCTTTCCTCCAGCCCTGCCATACCAAGCCATTTCTAAATCATCCTGTGCCACTCAACCAAGGAATCAGTGCCAGATTTTAACATCTTACAAGGCTGTATCCTTGAAAGGAAGCAGCCCAATCATTTCTGAATGCATTTGGAATCGTGTTAATTAAGCCCTCTGGAGGGACACTGAGCATTAAATGTAGCCCCCGGCACCACCATGAACCCTGGTCTTTGGCTGCTGTTTATGCACAAGTCTTCCTTTCTGTAAGGACAGACTTCAGCCTTGTGCATCCTGCCATTCAGCAGGACCAGTGGCTTTTACAAAGATGTGTTCATCTTAGCTTAATATATTCATATGAAAAAAATGTAATAGTGAAAAAACAAAGCACATGTTGACATTGCAGGGGTCCTTTGTCGGTTTTCTCTGTATTGCTCATGGCAGTGACATGGGAAGATGGCAAGTTTTATTAACTAAGTTCAGGACATAATAGGCAATATTAATTTCAAAGGAAGTATGAAAAGATATGCAAATGTGATCAGCTCCCAGGAAAACACCCCAGGCTTTGGAATTATGCAGTTTAATAAACACTTGTTAAGAAGCTTCACACACCAAACATCAAATTTTCAAGCAAGGATTTCTGATCATGTAGTGTTTTTAAAGAGTGCCGAGATTTCCTCAGGTTTCAGAATCCTAAACTGGGACAGTAGGGTGTGCGAAGGGGTAGGTTTGTCTGTAGCAGCCTCATGCTCCTGGAAAATCACAGATGCTTCTGGTTGGGAAAATCTGTTGTTGTTTTCCAACTGAAAGTTTAATATAGAAATGTGGGCTGTTAGAGTAGGACCTGAAGTCAAACTGTCTCAGGCAAATGTACTTATCCAGTAACTGACAACAGAGAATTGTCCATGGATTTTTAATCAGCTTCTGGGATGAGAGCAGCTTCACAGGAAGTTTCATGCCATGGCTTCCTTGCGTCTTGGCTTTCTATATACACACTTTGCAAGGCAGAGGCAAGCTCACGTTTCTGCAAAGTTGGGAGGCAGTTAGGCCCTAGTGTAGGATTTTATCACCCTAACCTAAGTTAGATTTTTTTCAGTGTTCATTTTTTAATGAAGTGCCTTTTGCACTATCTCAATGGATGGTGTGTCTGGAAGCAGCATTAGGAGGGCTTCAGACAGATCAGTGACTCTGCTCTAAACTTGCCTGTCTGTGACTTTTGTCAAGCTTTGCATTATTGTTTAGTCATGATGATGTGGGCAGGCAAAGGGAAGCATTATTCTCCACACTGAGACTTCACTCTCCTGGGTTCCATTTGAGCCAGCAATATGGCGGTTACATATTCATCTTAAAATACTATTTGGACAGAAGTGTGTTGCTGGGTTGTTTGTGATATTAAAAAGAAGCTGAGATACAAAAATTGTGGTGCATTTACACAATGGAGCACTACTCAGCTATCAGAAACAATGACTTTATGAAATTCTTAAGAAAATGGATGCATCTAGAGAATATCATCCTGAGTGAGGTAACCCAGTCACAAAAGAACAGACATAATATGCAGTCACTGATAATTGGATACTAGCCCCAGAAAGCTCTGAACACCCCAGAAACAACTCACAGACTGTGTGAAGTTCAAGAAAAAAAAACAGAAATAAAGAAAAGAAAAAAACCATTATGCTTAATCCTTACACACTAAGAAAACTTTGACTAATTCTGCGTTACATCCTGTTTTACATGTACTTTATGCTCATTGTAACTAGTAAGATCTTAATGCACACTATCAAACCTTTAAAAAAAAAAGCCAAGCACTGACAAAAATGTAATTGTATACTTTTATGCAAAAATGCTTAAAATTTGTACATTTATCTTTGTTTTTTAAAATAAAGTTGTTCAATAAAAAAAGAAGCTGAAATGTCTTAAGAGCAGAGTTTGTGGTTAAATATTTGATGTGTCTATATGGTAGCATGCCATGTAGTCTCTTAAACAGCTACTGCTGACAAGTGGGGAATATGAAAAGAAGTTCACAGCATGTAAAAGCTGAGACATGTTACAAAGGAGAGAAGGCAGAGCCAGCTTCATACATATGAAAAATTTAAAGAGATATGGGACTGGGTTGAGAGCTCACCTGGTAAAATGCTTACCTCATAAGCATGAAGACTCAGGTCTGAGACCCCACATAAAAAACTTGAGCATGGTGGTTCATTTTCAGGGCTAGTGATAGAGATTCTGTGAAATACCCTGTATTCAAAAGCTAAAATATGATGTGATTGAAAAAGACACCAAGGTCCACCTAAGGCCTTTGCTTTCATATATGCATATACATATTTATGCCTGTACACACATTCATGTACACACATAGGCACATAGACACATCAGTGTACTTACATAATAATATCCATTATTTTTATTTCGTTTGATGAGTACAGTTTTAGGGTTTTTGTTTTCCTGAAACTGTTTTGTCATAGCACTCATAAGATTTCAGAACCCATGTCTGAGAGACAGTGAATCACAATGTAGCTGATCACTGTGAGAAGCACGGGCTTCCAGAGAAAACGTTTACAAGTTTGTTGTCTTCCCCTGAGAAGGATTTCCAGGGCTAGGATTTGAGAGCAGGGCTGTTCAGGAATCTGGGTTTTCTCTATAGGTATCTGGAGAGACTATCCTATGGAGAGATCCTCTTAGGAAGGCTGCTCCTGAAGAAATGAAGTTTATGCATCTTTAAAAAGAGAATACTTCTTCATTCCTTTATACCTCTTCTGTAACAGAATGATGGGATTGAAAACTAATCATTAAGGCTGTCCTATATAAAATGAATTGAAAACTAATCATTAAGGGTGTCCTATACAAGATGGACTGAAAAAAAGACATCTGCCAGATGGAATAACATTTCATCATATGAAAAATTTAAAAGTAAAAGAAAATTACATAAATTCTTTTTATGGCAGAACTCAGAAAGTCAAATCTCAAGGGATAAAGTAGGGGAAAATATTTACACAGAATGTTACTGACAAAGTTCTAAACTGTTATTGCAAATTCAGGAGAAAAAGAGAGGTCAGATATTTAATAGAAAATTTACCAAAGATATAGAGTGTTAAAATTGCTGTAAGAATAATCTTTAAGCCTATGGAAGTATACACCCTTCTTCACTTGTAGAACATGTGGGTCATTCTGTGAAGGTGTGGAAAGCTTGCTTGAGGAAGTCATGGTAGCTGAACGTTATGCTGTGAAGTAGAATGAGGAGGGGCCCTGTGGACTGATAGTCCTTACTACAAGAAATTAACCATGTAGGCACTTCTAAAGCATGCTGTACCTCATTATGAGACAGGAAAAAATAAGAACACGTGTCTCATCACCTCAGCTCTTAAGAAGCTAAGGCTAGATTATCATCAGTCCAGTGCCAGTCTGGGCTACATAGTAAGAATTTGTCACAAACAGCCAACCCAAATAAAATAAAACAAACAAACAAAGAAAACTCTAAAGCCCTAAAGTAAATACAGAAGAACCCCAACCCCTCCCTCCTTCTGAATATTTTCCTTCTGCTTTTGCCAAATAAATACAGGAAACATAAACTTGGAAGAAGAGAAAATGGGGGTCTCCTGGGAGTAGGCAAGTAGGAAAAAAAAGATGATACTTCTCTGCATGGATACATTGGATAGTATTAGCTTTGAAACTAGTTTTTTTTAAATAAATATAATTCACAAGGATTGGAGAGAAAATGCAATGAATCCAGAAGTAATTGTGCCTAACTACACAGTACATTGACAAAGTCACCGTTAAAGACTTCCTACCTTGACTGTGTGTCTTCAGTATTAAAGAGGAGAAAACTGGAGAGAAAACCTAAGGTTTTCACATCCATTGTTTAGAGTACTGCCAGAGGAACAATTTTGCAGTTATTTTCTATCTACTTTAGGGTTAGTGGGATTCTTCAAAGGGACCTAATATTGTTACTGTAGAGAAAGGATAATACACACATGGAATAGCAGAAAACCAGGAAAAGCATGGAGTTGTTAGATGGATATTACAAGTGTCAATAAGAATGCATGACTAAATATATGTTTAGAATTCTTAGCTCTCTCTCTCCACTTCTAAGGCTTAAACAAATGGTACTTGGTACTTCTAGCATCACTGAAGGTACTTCGTTCCCCACACTTGTTTCTATGTACCACTCGTTCCCCACTAAAGAGAATGATGGATCCTTGGAGAAGTGTCTGATACACACACACACACACACACACACACACACACACACACACGAAAGCCGGGAGGTTTTGTTCTATAGTAAATAAGAAAGCCATCAATAAGAGAAATAGATGATAATGTTGGCTATACAAGAACAGAGGAGTTAGTCTGAAAGAGACATCTTAGGATCAGATGAGCAAGGTATACTGGCTACTGTCCTAATTTGAATATGAATTGCCTGCACAAGCTTTATTAGGAATGCTTAGTCTCCAGCTGGTGGAATTCTTTTGAGAGGTTGTAATAAAGTCAGGAGATGAGACTACTTGGAGGAAGTAAGAGTCAGGGGTGTGCTTTTGACAGACATAATTTCTAGGACCCAGTTTTTGCCTTCTTCTCATCTCTTACAATGAGAATCATTTCCTACTTCACCAACACACACACATATGCACACAAAACTGTCTTGAAGCTCTTTCAAAATGCATGGACTTGGACAAGAGCTACTATCACTAACAAATCCCTGAGAACCATGAGTCAAAATAAATCTTTACTTCTTTGAGTTGTATATACCAGATATTAAAGTAATAGTGTTGAACTGTATCATATGACTCATGGCTCCAGGTGCATATGCAGCAGAAGATACCATTTTCTGACATCAGTGGAAGGAGAGGCCTTTGGTCTATTGAAGGTTCGTTTTCCCAGTGTAGGGGAAAGCCAAGGTGCTGAGGTGGGATAGGGTCATTGGGAGAAGGAGCACCTTCATGGAGGCAATGGGAGGGGGAGGCAGGATGGGATTGTGGGAAAGGGATAACATCTGAAATGTAAATGCAGAGAATATCCAATAAGAAAAAAAGAAACAGTAATTAAGACTAGAAAAAGAAAGACAGAGAAACAGACAGAGAGAGACAGACAGAGAGAGACACAGAGAGAGACAGAGAAAGACAGAGATATAGGGAGACAGACATACAAGACAGAGAGATAAAGACAGAAAGATGGAAAAACAGAGAGAACCAGAGAGGGGGAAGAGAAACCTATGCTTTAGAATAACTGCTAATAAATTAGGGAAAGCTGATAGAATTAAGAAGCCACTGTTTTATAAGTGTCATATGAATAAATCATAGATCCATCCTAGAATTATCAGGAATCAGGAAGTGTGGGTAGCAGGGTGCTTGAAATATTTATTAGTTGTGAAAGAAAAAAACAAGCATTTACACGTGAATATATGCTTACGTGTGTGATAGTTATGCCCCTGGATATCACATGGCACATGTAAGAGACCAGCCTGTTCTTAGAGGTTTTGTTGCCCACATTAATACTCCAGTAGTTTATCATGAGCTCATCTTTCTTTCTGAGGGAATAGAAAAAAGAAGAGCGAAAAATACGGAGAATGATGCAAAGATATAAGAAGTGTGGGAGCCTCTGGTAGGACTCTTCCATCCTTCTGTATGATTTGCTTAAAGCAAAACAAAACCTCCTTCAATGAACAACACTCTAAGCGCATTTATTTTGGTCTTGTTTGGTTGTTTGCCCCTCCTCCCAGAGGCCTTCATTCTGACTACATAGCTGCTTCTAGTCTCTTTCCAGACTGTGCCTTCCATTTTGTCTTTCACAAATGACATCCCTGGCATCCTTACCTTTAGATAAAAATTGTGCTTTATTCACTGCTGTGAAATTGAATCTGGGATCAAGAGGGGCAGAGTTTCTATCTTCTTCCTCTGTGCACACGCAGTGATCATTTGTATCCATAGAACAGCCGTCCAGACTCTCACTTTGGACATGCTGGGCTCCCTCCTGGAGTGAGCTGGGCGTATAGTTTGGGCACAGTGTAGACCATCTGATAACATCCTTCTAAAGTAAAGCCTATTAGAGCTAATGTCTATCAATATTTCATTGTATAGAACTACCCCCTTTTCTGACTTGGTAAATTTAGACAGTGGTTGGGAAGATATGTCATCTTTTGTCATCTTGAGTTTCAGATGCCAGAAAAGCCAGATCAAATAAAAATGTTTTAGAAACTGTGCTGGACGTTTGACATAGTTTGTGGAAATGAATTGGGAAGTTGTCAGAACCTAAGTGCTGATTTCAAGGATGGCCAGCAATCAGGGATTTCAGCCCTGACATTCTGACAACAGTGAATCCTTTCTCTTTTTCTAGCACAGGCTCTACTGGGGAAATAGCATATGGGATACTATATTGCTGGAATGTCTACCTGACTTTGATTGCTTGTGACAAACCCCCTGTAGGATCTTGGTTTCTCTTTTGGTTTGTGATAGTCCCTTTATTGTGTTTGGGATTCTTGACTTCCTTTTGCTTGGAAAGTACCTGCCAGATGCATCGCCAAATGGAGATGATACAGGCCAAACTGGGATGATGTGTTTTGGAGGTAGTTCAGAGGTGGGCTTAGATTTTAGACAGGGGTGGCCTTGAGAGGGCGGCTACTAAGCTGATCATGTAATATCTGGTAATATTTTTTTTTTCAATAAAAATATGAAAAATCTTGCCTTCAGGAATAATGTGATTTTCTTGTAGTTCGCAGAGTTTTATGTTGGTGACTCTTTTCATTGTTGTGACCAAATATTTGTCACAAAGCAAATAAATGATGGTTCTTTATCTTGGCTGGGGTTTGAAGGGATCTAAGCTACCACGGCAGAGGAAGCACAGTGACAAGGAGGAGGGGAACAGCTACTCCATTGCATGGTCATTTGGGGAGTAGACAGGATGAAAGCTGGTACTAGCTTGTTCTCTTGCTTTCTTTAGTCCACAACCATGGCTCCTTGGATGGTGCTACTAGTGTGCCTGCCCAGTTCAGCAAAACCATCCCAGAAACACCTTCATACACACCCAGATGTGTGTTTTTCTAAAGATTTAAATCCACCCAAGTTGACAATTAAGATTAAACTATTCAGTAAATATTGACTAACTAGCAGTAAAGAAGGCAGAAAAAGGAAGACTTTTCTTCTGCCCAGCTTGGGGTTCAGTTGTGGTGGAACAAGTAAATACAGACCAAAGACTAAAGAAGAAAAGCATTAAAATGTAATAAGACATTACATGATGTAGGAACCATCATTAAAAAAAAAAAAAAAAAAAAAAAAAAAAAAAAAGACCTTAGGGAGTACCTGTAGTGAAACCTGTTACATTTGGCTTGAACGGAAATGGGAAAACATGGAAGGGTGATGTGATGAAAAAGAATGAGAAAGCATAGTAAACCAAAAGCAAATCATCATCTTTGTTATGTCCTGTTTCTGAATCCAAGTCCCCAAGGTTCATTTAGTTCACAATTTTGGAAACCAAGTTTCTCAGATCAGGCAACTTTATGTGTTTGGCCAGAAAGGAAGAACCTTATGCAAAAGATTCAGAAAAAGCTCCGTAGCAGGACAGATTAACAGAAAGACTCAGAGGCCAGGCTGATCTTTTTCTATAAATTACATTTCTGTGAGATCTAACTAGAGATTTTACAGAACTTCATTCCCCTCTGGGGACAGTGATCCCAAGGACTCTGACTTTCAAGTAGACCCAAGAGAACATCTTGGCCCATAGAATCTTTTAGTATTTGCTTTTCCTTAAACCTCTACTTCTTAAAATGTTCAGGGTACTAGTATAGCATAGTCTGAGTAAAATTTCCATGAAACACATCAGAAGTAGTAGGAACTCATTTCAGAAAATCTATATGGCATAATTTATATAAGGGTAAATGTGAGTACTAACCAAAAGTCTGGTTGAGCATCTATGGTCTGTACAATATTTTATTCACAGCTGTTAAACCATGTGGTTTAACAGAGCTGCATTTTCAATTCTGGATTACTTTTCTTAACCTTCCGTCATGGACACTCCCTCATACTGTTTGGTAGTTCTCATAATCATCATGATTTTGATAATCCCTGAACTCTAGGATACTGAGGTCTTGCTTTGATGCCCTAGGCAATATTAATGTCGGTATTATCTATTTGTCTTACTTAGAGGTATTTACAATTTATCAATTTCCCTTCCCAAATGGGAAGGTGGGGCTGCAGACTTAGAGGTGTCAGGAAGAAGACACTCTAATGTTCAGTGCTCCTAATGAGAACTCTACAGACTCTAGTGGTGAGGAGCATGGATGGGGACTGAGAGGGAAGTGGCAAGCGACCAAGTGTGGTGTTGTCACCAGAGCTGAGAAAGTATCAGACTCTGGAGTGGCCTATGGGCTCACTTGCTTCATATTTACAAGAGAAAATGAAGGATTTTTATCTACTATTATTATCATTTGCAAAAAAAAAGTTAATTTAATTAAAAAAAACAAAAACCTAACAGATCAAACCAAGTCAGATGAAACCTCAGAACTTAGAACAAATAAAATGAATCTTCTAAAGCTGTCTTTAAAGATTTCTTTAAAGACATCACTTAAAGGTGTATTTAAAATATATATGTGTTGTTGCTCAGATTTAGCCACATTCCAGCAACAGGCCTGAGTCTATGGGCTGAAAGTTGGGGACAGAAAAACAAACAATTTAAAACCTGATGTTTCAGCTAGAAATTCATGCAGTTTGTACTTATGTTTCACGAAGAGTTACATTCAAATCCTGGGCTACTTCTGATGTGAAGGCTGACTTGGACCTACGGCCCCATTCATGACTCAGGCTGCTTATTCCTGACCTAACTTCAGAGAGACCAATAGGATAGTATTTGTTAAAGTGCTGTTGGCTTAATGCATGGACATTTTTTTAAGGCTCAAAAAAAAAAAAAAAAAAAAAAAAAAGAGTGTAGTAAATTGTCATAAATTGCACTGTCCAAAAAAGTAAATGACATTTCATCAAACTGAAGTCTGTGCAGGATCTTATTGCAGTTTTCTGAGAAATGATTGCAAGAAATAGAAAATACAACTTAAAGTGGTCTAAATGATAAAAAGTGGTTTACCGGCTTATATATGATGGGAAAGAAAAGTACCAATTGGGGTGGCTTGGAGAACTGCTGAATCCAGAAGACCAAGTGGTCCATCCACTGTTCTTAGGCAGTATCTCCCTCTAATGGCAAGAAAGCTTCTAGTAAAATCCAACCTACTAGTTTAGCAACCCAACTGGGATAGTTTCCCACCTCCCATACACTTCACTGGAAGTTTGGTGTTTGTTTTGGGTTTCATGGCTAGAACAGCAGTCCGGTCTGAGGAAGGGGCTGGGAGGCAGCTTCTCTGAACAATACTTTCTGAACAAAACACACCAAGATTAGCAGACTCTTATTCCAGAAAACTGGATTACTGGCAAAAGATGAGGGGAAGTAGACTAGTTGATTGGGGACAGTTAAAACAGCAAAGAACTACTACCAAGTAGCAAGGTGTAGGCCCTCAAGCCAGAAAATGCAGCCAGGAGAACTGCCCTGGCCCGCCTGAGAAGTCTGTCTGGACTGTATATAGGACATGTTCTACTGACTGACCCAGTATCATTGTTTAGTGACAGGCCCTGTCTTTGGCATCAAATAAATCCTAATACGACCAAGCAGAAATTAAAAAGCTTTAATGAGATCTTCGACCTATTGATGTATGCCCATGTCTGTAGCTCAAGTCACTGATGCATGAAGTCAAGTATCTTTTCCCACTGGGGATGTCATCATTTAAATGGCACTATTGATTTTGAGTTTTGGCATTGCTTCTTTAACCCTGGAAGGTTCCAAGTTGCCTGAGGGGATGTAGTGGAAGACATAAGTAACTCCATGTTGTACCTAAGCCAGCTTAATTATCTGCTCCGGGTAGCTTGTCAAAGCCAAGCTTCCGGGAGAGATCCTTGTGTGCTGTGAGTGTTCTGTGTTCTGAGTGTCAGTCATTTCAGCTGCATCTAGACAACCATGGCTTCTAGTCCCACAAGCACTTGCTGCTGAAGCAACTGTGACAAAATCAAACACTGGCTTCCAGAATGAATGAACATTCAGATTACCCATTTGGGTTGTTTTCATTACTGATTGCTAGCTAACTTCATGCAAATCCTGTGATTTTAGGACAAAGGTGAATAAGAATTTTTAACAATTCAGCCTTGTGGTTCAGGACTTTTCAGAGGTTACTCCTCTAGGTAGTCACTAAGCTTCATTTGGTGTGGCCTGGGGAACCCCTTGGAAGGTCACAGGGAGTCATTTGCATATCTTGTGTGAAGTGTTGTCCCTATCGCTCAGTATTCTGATTGCTTGTTTTATCTGTGTCTAGTCTGGCTGAGTTTGTTTACATCCCACCAGGTGATTTCCCCGGGTGGTTCCAAAGTGCAGGCTGCCAGATCCCCTGGAGAACCAGATTTGACTGATGGAAGCCTGATTATATTCTTTATAGTGTTTCTTACCTTCCAGAAAATGTTCAGAAAAAAAATGCTTTACTGAAAGCAAACACTAAAACACAGACATGGATGAAACTGGAGAAAATCAGCATGTTTTAACCATGAGTGTGCAGTCCAGATCTCCTCAATGAGCCAGCCACGTGTCCTCACTGTTCCTGGCATAGAAAGGTCACAGACTCTGAAGCAGATGACCGAGATCCTAGGTGACACTCAGTTACTAAATTTCTGTTTCTTTGAGACAGCCACTGAATCTCTGGGAAACACACCTCTACACCCAAATCAAAGAGATTGCTCTCCCCAAAGTCCCTCGGAGCCCACTTACACGAATGTTCTCTTATTCTCCAAAGAAACATTCATTCAGATTTTATGGTGAGGCTTTATGAGGAAATGTCCTTTTGTTTACACAGAGAAGAATATTTACAATGAGAGGAAACGTTTTTATTTGTAAATAGTCTTTGTTTTTGTTTTCCCTGAAATGCTGGGTGCGGCTTCGGCTTGACCAGTTTCTTGGCATTTACTCTATCCTGGTCAGAACCCACAGCATATTATTGATTTGTTTCTTTGTTGGTAAAATAGAGTTTTAAATTTTCACTAAATTATTCATTATTTATACCATATGATTTCAAAGCAAAACTCAACCAACCCACAAGAAAAGACATAAATGCAAAACACATAATAATTGGGACAGAGCTGTAAGGAAAAGGAAGGGAGGAAAGAGGTGGGAGTGGGGATTTCTCTAGACAGCAGGAACTAAAGCTCTTCCTGCCTGGAGTGCAGAGCTTCTTAACTGGCAAAGGCTAAAAAGAGGTGAGCTACCAACTTTCTTTAGCTACAAGGGAAAAACTAAGAAAAAATTATGAGTACAATTAAAAATAGTGCAATTGGTGTTATATACCAAGCTAGCCAAACAAATGTTGCTGTGAAATGAAAGATCCAAGTGAGCCTTGGATTCACTCTGCGCTTGGTAAAGCTCAAGGGTGAAAAGGCCTTCCCACAGATTGCTAGTGTATTTTAGTCTAGACGGTGTCTGCCTTGAGAGACTTGTAGCAGGGAGTAGAATGCTGAGCAAACGGGTAACAGGATGTGTAGGTTGTCGAGCTAAGTAGAAAAACATATTTAAAATTAGGAATAAAGGGAAGAATACGATTATGGTGCCTTCCCTAATAAGTGGTATTGGAATTTATCCCTTTCCAACATCTGTAGAATGTGCTCTCCAGTTCTATACCTGCCTGAATTTCCTTCTTTTCTGTTTTGACAGCAATGACTCCCATGCTCTTCCTTTCCCCAGGCTTCGAGCATCTGCCATGTGTAGATTCTGGATTACTTTCTCTCATCACAAGTCACTGTGATATTTTGCTAAGTACCACTGTCCCTGTGAGTGTTGTTACATGAAGCAATGTTTTCACCATTCTTGATCTCTTAGCCTTCTGATGATACTGACATATTAATTATGGAACAGCCAAGAAGATTTCAGGCAAAAATAATGGCTTTTCAAGTACTTCTCATGAATATTGGACCACTTTATAATTAGCATAGGCATCTTGCCAAGGTTTTTGAATCCTTGTAATTTGGATGGCAAGTGTCCTGGGGAGGGATCATATTTGCTTGTGTATTCTGCTTGGCATTTAGCCTATTTTCAGTAATTCATGGATATTAACCCCACAATAAGATAATCAGATTTGTCAAATAAGCCCTAGATAATTGGGTCATACAGGCTTTATGTTACATAGTGGTGTGCTTTAAAAAAAATGACTTTCTATTAAGGAAAGACAGGTTTTATTTGTTTTTAATGACTAATCAGTACAACAGATATTTACTGAGCACCTAATGTGTGTCAGGCAGTACTTTAGAGAAGATAAGTGAGATATTCTTATTGAGGTTTTACCTTATTTGGGGAAGAAGACAAGTATAAATATTTGTGCAAATAATAACTCATATTTCAGGCATTGCAGATACCTCTAAGGGGAAGGAACATGTTAAGGTGTCAGAGATTGTTAGAGGAAGGGACAATTAGGGCAAGCCTTTGAAAAAGGTAGCTTTGAGCAGAGAACAAAATGTCAAAAACAAATCCACCATGCAAAGAATTTTGGGAAAAGCATTTCAAATATGATGGGTACCCACATACCCATCATACTTGAAGAAGAGCCAGTGTGACTGTACAGTACCCACATACCCATCATACTTGAAGAGAGCCAGTGTGACTGTACAGTACCCACATACCCATCATACTTGAAGAGAGCCAGTGTGACTGTACAGTACCCACATACCCATCATACTTGAAGAAGAGCCAGTGTGACTGTACAGTACCCACATACCCATCATACTTGAAGAAGAGCCAGTGTGACTGTACAGTACCCACATACCCATCATACTTGAAGAAGAGCCAGTGTGACTGTACAGTACCCACATACCCATCATACTTGAAGAGAGCCAGTGTGACTGTACAGTACCCACATACCCATCATACTTGAAGAAGAGCCAGTGTGACTGTACAGTACCCACATACCCATCATACTTGAAGAGAGCCAGTGTGACTGTACAGCATTGCACAGGAGGAGGCCCAGAGTCAGTCTACAGTCCTAGTAGACTGTAGGTAGGAGTCTGGAATGTCCCCTAGATGTAACAGCTTTTCAAAGTCATGCCACAAACCGACTTATATTTTTCAATAATCCTCTTTGCTTGTGGGGAATATTAATCACACTTCTTTAGAGAAGCAGAGGCAATAGAATGAGGATTATATTTTCTTCATTATATATCATTATATATATCCTATATCATTTGATATAACAAAGACAATTGGTTTTCACATTTCTGACCCAACTGGTTATCTTTACAGTGGAGATGCTGAGAACTCTGTACCCACTCAGTCTGCAAGGCTGGATGCCTGTCAGTCCTAGTCATGATGGAAGCTTAGAAAATTCCTGGAGAGCCATGGGTCTTCATTCTAATTTGAAGGGTGAGAAAGCAATGGATGACAATATCCAAGAGTAGATGCACTCACCATGAGGCAGAGAAGGCAGGCAGGCAAGCACCAAGACACTTTTCCCTCAGCCCTCCTTAAATCTAGGCTGCTATGGCTGCAAGGCAAACTCTCTCTGCGGGAGAGTCTTCCCGTCCCAGTTCTGTCTGGAGCTTGTCTCTTAGCTCCATAACCGTCAGATGGATTATCAGTATCCCACATCTCTATGCTGAAGAGCATCCTTACCTCTCTGGTCTTTAAAGGGATTTTAAATTATTAACACTAAAATTTAAACATGAGTTTTAAAAACATTTAGACTAACTCAGATTACCTGTGCAATTACAAATGTTACATTAAAATTCTCTCGAGTTAAACTTTTGTGTTTACCTACACAAATTCTGACATTGATGTTTTCAAAAGCATTTAAAAAATTTAAATTTCCATTTCCTCATAAACATTTCTAAGATACTTGGGAGGGCAACATTTTAGTTATCCTTCTATTGCTGTAATAAAAACAATCTGGGGAGAAAATATTTTTTCATCTGATAGCTTGAAATCAGTTATCCAGGGAAGTTGGGGCAGGAATTTGAAGGGAGCAGGAACCTGGAGGCAGGAAGTGAAGCAGAGGTTAGGGAGGAACATTGCTTACTTGCTTGCTCCCTGTAGCTTTTTCAGCCATCTTTCTTACAGAACCTAGATCCACCAGCCCACAAGTATTCCCATTCACTACGGATGAACCTTCCTGCATCCTTCATTAATCAAGGAAGCGCTCTACCCAGAGGCCATTTCATCAGTGGAGCTCTCCTCTTATCAAATAACTCTAGTTCTTGTGAAGTTGACAAAACACCAGGACATTTCCTGCTTGAATAGGCAAAACCTTTCTAGGTTTTCAAACCATGAGCCAAATGAACTTGACTCCTGGGCATAGTAAAATTGTTTATCTTAAAGACACTAGCACGAACAGTCAACATCTCTCAAAGTCTGTCTAAAAAGATAACTCATTAATTGTTTTCACAGTGGTAATTTGTGACATGATTAAATTAAGGAGAGTTGTGCATTTACTTTTTTGAGACAGGATCAGGCTCTGTACCCTAGGCTGACCTAAACCTCCCAATAACCTTTCTGCCTTAGCATTAGCACAATGCATTTCTACCATCATCCCCACCACTAATGTAAATACATGATTTTTAAAAGTGGACTTTCTCGGTGCTTGAATTTCTGCCAGTCAGTATAAAGCCACAGGTTTCATTGCTGGTCTGATTTTTAACTTATGTTTTAGAAGGTTCTTGTTAAAGGGGCAGTAACATCTGTCAGCTAGACTGGGGTCAGGGTTTCTGGTAACCTGAAGCGTTTAATGTGGCTTTTCTTAACTCAATAAATTATATTGTCATTTCTCCAGTATTCCTGACCAAGATAAGCTTGGAGTAATATAGATTTGCATAGAAGAAATGATTGTCTGTCCTTTAGAGAGGAGTACCTCAAGACTTCATCTTCTTCTTAAGAGTGAAGACTTTTTATTAAGTTATTTACCTGATTTTCTCTAGTTCTTGGTTCCTTACCAGCAAAAAAAAGTTAATGCTCACACAGACTGCATAGAGGTTTCGAGGGGACTATACTTGAGTACAGATGTCGTGCCGGAGACAATGAGGCAGCGTCTGACACGCAGTGAGCTCAAAACTCGTGTGAGTTTAGCTGTCTTCTGTTTTACTTTTGCATAATTGTGGGTATCACATAACCTAGATTGCATAAATTCCACGTTCTATGAAAAATGCCATAAACCATTCTGAGAATGGTTCTTTTATATGGAACAAGTATAATGAGTTGGGTAGTCCTGTGTTCAAAGTCAGAAAGATGAAGGTATGGTCTGCTTGCAGGTGGCACTGGGCAGTCAACATGCTGTCTAGCACATTGTTACAAGGCTACCGAAGGGCTACGTGAAATTCTAATGCACACTAGACAAGTAACGGGAATTAGCAAAGGTCCCAAGGAAAATAGGAATTATATCTGTGAGTGAGTTAGTGTTAGTATGAAGGTGGTCGGGAAAATAAAAGAACCACTGAGAGCCTATACTCATTTCTGGAAGGACTTCTGTTATAGCCAGTAACTAAGGAAACCAGGTACAAAATGATAACACCTGTTAAGCATCTATGGTAGCCCCCCCTATCTTTTATGTCCTGTGCATTTTTTTACATCTCTCCTGATACTCTGACAATATTTGAACCTTACAGTGTCTATATTATAAACAAGGAAACAGATGACTAAATCCTTTCCTGTTTAAACATCTGGCAAATGATCAAACAGAAGTAAAGCTACGTCTTCTCCACCGTTCCATCACAACGAGATACCTCAAGCAGCCTGGTGTGCAGCCTAGGTCAGCGGCCTCAAGAGTTTGCAATTCGAGAACATGATCCACTAAGACCACAAAAGGGATCCCTGAACTCTGGCCCTGGCCTGGCTACTGTGTTTCTAAACAGAAAACAGAAGTTCAACTGAATGCTGATTGGTGGTGGTTATTCACAACCTCTGACTCTAATGAGAGATGCTAGGTTCCCTAGAACAACCTAAGGAGCCCAGCGGTTGTACCTTTTCATGTTGAACTGTAGAAAATTCCTTCCTTAGCTGGCAGAGTCATTCATTTTAAAAGTTGTAGCAAATGAAAACTTTGGTTTCCTACACAGAATAATATTCAGAAAGAAATACTCAGACTTCCCCAAAGCATTTCTTTGGTGTAGTGGAGCATTATTTTAAGATGCTGCTGCTACTGCTGTTACTTGAAATATCATTTGTTAATAGTTTAATAAACAGCAACCTTTGCTTAGTTAGTTCTTTTTCAGTTCCTATAACAATTCTACAAGTCAGCACCCTCATCGGTGATATCTGTGGGCAAGGAGATAGTTCCCACGGTGGTTAATCTATCCCTAGGTCACAGACCGGGGAAGTTAGACCTGTTCTGTCAAGGCCAGTCCTTTTTATAACTGTAAAGACATAAGGTTTGTATTTCAAGTTGAGAAGGACAGACCTGGTTTTACCTACATATAATTGTATTTAGTTCACATTGAAGAATATTGTTTTTACTCTAGGGGCTCACAAAGTTCAATAGCTGTATGATTTACCTCCATAGTAGCAAATGGTGCTGTTTGGCTTTCCATTGGATTTCCTCAGTAGTGGAGTTTTATCTCTCTTAACATTGAATAATACTTTCTTAAGTAAAGCGTACATGTTGACTAGGTAATATTTCCTTCCATTAGCTCACCATAAAATTACTACTTAGCTAGCAGTTCTTTTACCGTCAGATGACTTTAGAGCTACTATCTGCCTAGGGTTCCCCTCTGGAGTCACCGGTATGAGTTTCATTATACCTGCCATCCTCTAAAATACGTTTAGGACCCTGCCAGAACCCTCAGATAGAAAGAAAGCATCAGGCAGGACCCTCAGATAGTAACAGCAGATAGTACCAGCCAGGATTATCAGATAGGCAAGAGGCAGCAGTGGCCAGGACTATCAGATAGAGGCAGCTCACACAGCTTGTGTACTTGCAGAGTCCTCATGCAGAGAGAATGATAAACCTATCTGTAGAACAAGCCCGGGCCTTTTGTGGCAGAACACACAGAGCAACAAAGGAAGTTGTTGAAAGAAGGAGCTCTACAAAGCAAATCCGCAGCTCCCTGGGGCAGCAGCAAGTGCTTACTTTTACAAGGCTGTTACTAAATATTTTCCTGACAGGACAGAAAACAACTTGCCCAACTTTACATGTGTCTCTTTGGAGAAAGCCATGGGTGGTTATCAGAAAGCGTGTTCAATGGTTTTAAATCTTTCTTCCTGCTAGGGAAATCATCTGAAGGGAAGCATTTGTGTGTTTCTGCCTTTTCTTCATCCTCTTTTGTTCTGCCTTGCAGATTTTTTTTTTAAATGAAACTGTTGGGCATATGGTCTCTTTCTCAGTTTCTCCTTGTCTTAGCCCCTCTAGAAACTGTAGATCTAGAAAAATCCAACAGTCAAGTTGATTGCCAGGTTTCTAGAAGCATTCAGAGGCCTCAAAGCTCAAACTGAAGGAGAAAACAGTTGCAGGGTCTTTTGTAGAACTGCCCCATGCACAGAAAAGTAAACCATCAATCTTCAGTTTTTAAGCATTAGATCTGTTTGTTTGATTTTATTTTATGTACATATTTTATTTTATGTAGTGTTTCACCTACATGTATGTTTATGTACTAGCCACGTGAGTGTATACAGGGGCCAGAAGAGGGTTTGGCTCCCCTGGAACTGGAAGTAATGGATAGTTGTGAGCTAGCTCATAGGTTCTAGAAACTAAAACCCAGTCTTCTGATAGAGAAACGAGGACTCTTGACTCCTGAGACATCTCTCCAGCCCAGTGATCTTAAGTTGCAAACAGGGAGGGGGGAGTTAGGTGTGTTTGTATATAGACTGACAGGCAGAAGTCCTGACCTCATGTGAGTTGCTGTTCATCTTCCTTCTACTGTTACTCCTGAAAAGAGCTAAGTATATATGAAGCCATCATAAATTTGATTATTACTTCCTTGGATATATAACTTGAGCTCTCAGGGTGGTAATTACATTTGTATACTCTTTGGATCATTCTGAGTGACAATTTCTTTTTTAAAAAATGATCATTATTTTGAGTTATAATTTTCTGTGTTCAGAAATCTCAGAAACCTAAAAATGTAATTGGCCAACTTATTAAAATGCAGAGGAGAAGGGAGATGAGGGCGGGAAGGGGGGCGGGAGGGGGCGGGAGCTGAGGGAAGAGAGTGTTGCCTCACAGGAGAGCAGCTGACCTTCCCTCACAGTGTCTCACAGGCATGCATCTCCTGAAGACATATGTGAAGTGGTTCTCTACTGAATTTCTGGGTTTAGAGACCCCTAAGCTGGACAAGTCATGTCAGAATAATTTGCTTCCTTCCTAATGTTTTCAGTGTCTGTGAAGTTGTTCGCTGTCTATGAATGTTTTCTGCAGTAGTTGCTCATGAAAGCCACAAAGTCTGAAAGCATTTCCTTATAGCAAGGACTGAATACCACAAGCAACAAAACAGGCACTTAAGTAAAACTAAAGCTACCATTCAGGGGTATGTCACCCCTAGAGGCCCGCATCAGACAAAATATAACAGTGTTTTTCAGAATGGTTTTGCAAGGCATGTTTGCATGCCTCTACCACAAAAAAAGTTTTTGCAATCAGTTAACTTTCTATTTGCTTCTGTATATGCCATTAAACAAATGTAAAGGAGTATTTTAAGTCTTGATGTATACATCAAATGTGCCACTATTTCTGCCTCATGGACTCTCTTGAAAACAAGATTAGGTTTAGAAATATCTTTGTGTGTCTAAAGAATTTGTTATTTAAAAATAATAATATTGAGTGCTGCAAAGGCCAACAGACTTGTGGGTGGTCAGGTCTTTTGCTGACCATTCGACAGTACAAAGCCTGAGTGGGGGAGAGAATCATATGAGAAAGAAATTTCCAGGAGCTTTTCCTAACGTAGTCACATAGTAGCAGCAGCATGTTCGTTACGATGTCATTCTAACATTTTTAGTTCCACTGTAAAGACAAAGGTGAAATATGCAAAACTATTCTGATATAGCTCACGAAAAGGATTCCTAAGTAATAAGAGAAGCAGCATGAGGTGCAAGGCATGCCAACCTTGTGTGCGTGTGGGCGGGATCCGGAGGCAGGGGTGATAGTGAAGGGAGGTCAAAACCGGACTCTCGGTGTTCTGAAAACTGCTATCCAGGCTGCAGCTATGACGTCGTTTTTAGATAATGTATCTCGAGTTCATTGACACAGGTAGACGTTATTAAGGAAATACCCTATCCTACACAAACACTTGGACAATGTCCAGGGTGTCATAAGTGTATGCAGAGTGACTATTTCCTACACAGTTTTTCTGGAGCAGGGCACTGTCATTTGCCATTAATCGAGGTTTGATTTATGAAAGAATTCTTTTCTTCCAGATGGAATATTATTGTCCAGTCTGTGAGACTGAGCAGTAGTGGAGTTTGCCTCTTTGTATTTTTTCATGAAGCTGGTGAGCAGTTACATGAAATTAATATATCCAGTGTCATCCCATACTCTCCAAAGGCCTGAGCTCTGTGGGAACCAGAGTTAGCTAGTCTGTGAGAGAACAGAACACAGGAAGTTAAGTGACATGCTGTGTTTCCATATGACACTGTTATATGACATAACTGACAGGCTAGGTAATGTAATACCAAGGCCTTCTAATGAGATGACCTTGTCAGCAGAAATAAAACTCCAAGGTTCTGGCTGCATACAACTGTGTCCCACTCTGCATGTAAGATGCTGGCTCCCTCTAGGCAAACCAACAATACGTAGACTTTTCCCTCATGAAGCTTACATGGCTCTTGCCAACAAGTACAGCTCTTCATTCTTCCTCAATAGCTCCTTTCCTGTCCTGGAAATACGTTTCTATTTCCTCTCATTTCTGGTAATCTCCTCAGATTATCACCAGATAGCCAACATAATTGGCTTAGCAGTTTTCAGTTCTTCTTGCCTCTGTGCCTGTTTTAGGCAGCCCATCATGGAGGAGATGCCTGGTAGAGGAGGCCACTCACCTCATGGTAAACAGGAAGGGGAAAGAGAGGAAGAGGAAGAGCTAGGGACCTCGTGTTCTGCTCTAGAACAGACACCTAATGATTTAACCACTTCCCAAGAGGCCCTCTTCCTAAAGATTCTAGAAGCTTTTACTCACACCATAGGCCAGAGACTAGACCTTTTTCTATACATGGGCCTTTGGAAAACATCTAAGAGTCAAACTATACTACAACTGAAAGCCATGTCCTTTGGACATATTTGGTTTTAGATGTTTAAATCTACCCATAGCACTCTAGAATATTTTTGATATCTATTTTCTCATTTCTAAGTGTATTCTCATACTCACATACACTGTACACTGCAGGAATCAGTCAAAGAGCAAGATCAATTTATGATCAGGACAAAAAAGATGATAGACACTGTGGGGAAAGTAGATTACAGGTTACCGGAAGGGTTTGTTTAGATGTTTATGAAGTTTACCATGGTTATTTATGAGAATTGAAGTCGCTTCGTGTGTTATTCCATCATACTCACACAGAATCTTAAAGCAAAGTGCTGACGGCTCTTTCTGGAGAAGGATGTGCAGAAAGGAGCACCCTCCCTTTTGGTATCAGACGTGAGTGATTGAAGTTATATCAAATCCTGTGAGAAGCGGGTGCAGCAACCTTCAGAAGTAGAGCTCTTACTTTAACTGTGCATTCTTCTTGTGTACATTGATACCTCCAGGTTTCCTGTGAGGCCCTGACATTGCACTTTCTTCTCTTCAGAACTCCCCTGTCTTCCTCATGCCGAGGTCGCTTGAGGTTGAACAGTCATGTGTGCTCACTATATAGTTCCTTAGGCAGAGTCTGTAGATTTCAGTTTAACCCCCTAATCTGAGATGGCCTTTTCTGAACACTTAGCATTTAGTGTTTGTAATTCCAAGGCAGGCAATCACTTTCTGCATGTGTCTGGATCTGTGAAAGGTACTGAGAGGCAGAGAATTAGATCTGCACTCCCTGGGCTTATGATTACCTTTTTATTTCCACCAATGCTGTACTCACTAGCTATATTTATGTCTCTGAGTAAGGACACACTCTATGTCCATAACCAATACCCTTTCCATTTCACCGGAGCTTGACTTATTTCTTGCTACTTGGAACTAAGGGCATAATAGTCTGTACACTGCAAGCCATTAATATATAACCAGCATTTCAGGAAGATCAAGATTGGTGTCATATGTGGGATCAGAAGACTTCAGGAAAATCCTATCTTCATGTGTAAACTTTTCTGTCTTTTTGAAAAGGTTGTATTTTATTTTAGTTGCATGTGTGTGGTATGTGTACAGAGATTCTTCTAATGCTGGTGTTGCAGCTGATTGTAAGCAACCCAATATGGCTGCTAATAACCAAACTCTGGTCCTCTGAAAGAGCAGGCCACCCTCTTAACTGCTAAGCTACCGCTTTGTACCTGTTATGGCTATTTTTAAATAACCAGTAAACATTCTGATCTTTATGTTGTGTTATGAGAATCTTTCTTTAACTAAAGGACCAATCTGGCATTGGTTTCTGAGGACTTAGTTAACCCAAATATCTAGTCAGAATGACAGATTCATTAAAATGTTTAAAGATCTAAACTCATACCATTCTAAATTTCAAGTAACTACTTCAGAACTACTTTCCCCTCATGCTCCACCTTTTCTCTCAAACAATGTTTATTCAAAGTATTTGAACATAAGGTAGGCCTTTGAGTTTGCTCTTGATATTTTAGTGTATGTCATAAAATCACCAGTCTGAAACTGAAAATAATATGTAAAAACCAAACTATTTTATTGTATCTTTAAACTCTAGTTCTGGTTACAAGTCAGTTTCAAAGACAATTCACTTAAGGAGGTTGATTTGGAGTGCTAAGGTCAGTGTAAAGGGTCTAACTAACATCCATTGTTTTGTTTCCTTGGAGACTATATTCTACTCGTTGAGGAACAGCTCATTACAGAGCAAGTAAATGGAGACTGCATCCCACCTAATAATTGATCAGAATCTGTCACTGACATCTAGAAAACTGAAAGGCCTGTTGTAAGAGACAGATCTTTTGGAGACTTTGCACTCCTTATTGGCTGCTTCATAGTACTGAATTTTATAAAGCCCAAGCAACTAAGACAAGAAAGAGGAGTGGCAGCCATGGAGCAGTAAGTGTAATATATGTGGAGAACATGAAATTCATCAGAAAGTGTCTCAGTGTAAAATGGGTTCACTTCAAGGGAACTCCAGGTGTTTATTTGTGGCCATTTGGCTGTGAACAAAGCCTTCACAAGATCTGAGTTAGGTTTAGAGATTAGGAAACACTGCTTTCCAAATCAAAATGTATGGCTTGTGATGTTGAAAGAAAAGAACATGGAGAAAAAAGAATGCTCTGGCAAAGTCATCGACAATACTGTTATTCTGAGATCTGTTGTAATTACCCATGGGGTGCAGCTCATTGTCTGGCCATCCTCTGACTCTTTTTCTTTTATTTTAAAGAATTCTAGTCCTATTAAGGTATGTTATACCAAGACACACTGTAGCAGGCACAGATTTGGCATTGAGAAAATCACATAGGGTGTGATTTATAAGTAACTAGTACTCTAGTGCTGTCTCTATTTTTCCACTCCCAAGAATCTTGCTCTTTAAGCTGAAAAAGGCTGAGCTATGCTGCAGTAACAAATTAATCCCTGAATTAAAGGGGCATAAGGCAAAGGCAGGTTTATTTCTTGTTCGTGGTGAATCTCCATCAAATGTCAGGGGAGCCTTTCTAACAGTTATCACACAGCCACCCAAGCTGATAAAGCCACCAATAATCTGCCATCTCTAGAAAGTTATAGTATTCAGAACATGTGACCTTCATAGAGAGGAGAGACTGAAGAATATAACAGAACACCCCCCATTTAGTTCTGAAACATTACTTTTTGTTATAACCCTCAGACAGATAGAGCTGGTCACATAGTCTTTCCTGACCTAAGAGTTGTATGGGAGTCTCCGTGGCTGGACCACAGGAGAAGGAGGTGTGGTGCTGATGGTGTGTATAATACTGTCCACCATACTTAAAATTTCTTAGGACTTTCTTCCTCCCTAAAGCTTGTCCTGATCAATGCAGCTCTCTCTCTCTCTGCTTTGAAGATCTGTTAACACCCATGCATTCCTTTCACTTGGCATTTAGCCTTCACTGTCTTTGATATGTAAATATTCTGCTTATACATACCAGTGAATTTGAACAAATACCTTGCCTTTATGATGTCTCTTTCCTATAACTTTGTTGCCTTGAAAACAGACAAGATTATTTATTTATTTGTTTTTATTAACCTAAAGTGCCTTGTATGTTCAGTATGAGCAAATCTAGCTTATGACCGAAGCCTGTCATAGGGCAGAGCACAGATAGGTAAATTTACTAGGTTTATTTAAATTTATTCTTTAATGTACAGTTAAAGAAAGAAGAAAGAAGAGGCTGTTTGTAAGGGATAGATCAAGAGTCCTCTCTCTAGTCAATGAACAATCTATTATGGGTTCATACTGCCAAGGACCACAAACATTTCAGCACAGAATACATTGACTGTTCTGGTTTCTGCTCAGCTAGAATGAAATGTGATGACCATGTAAAAAAAAGGACCCACGAGTTGAAGTAAACAACTTAAGCAGTCAACAGGGAAAAGGAAAAAAAAAATCATAGAAACCTAAGTAATGACGAATCCTTGGAAGAAAAACTACATGAGAGATTCACATGCAGCATGTGAGGCCTGGCACAAGTCTAGCACATGTGACACTGGGCACAGGTCTGATGGGTGGTTGTGAGCTCGATGCCACCAGGCAGAGCTTAGGGATCCTGTTAGAGTAGCGTCTCTTGTTGTAGAAAAACGAACACCCAAACTCACCCACCTGAAAGCACAGGAGGAGTCAGACATTTGGGGCAGGCTAGGAGGAGTGGTCCTGCCTCCAGACCAGGTTGCTGGCCATCTGGAAGCTTGGCTGGGGCTGATGCACTTCTAAGACATCTTACTCCTGTGCTTGGCAGATTGTTGGGAGTTGTTAGGGTTTCTATTTCTCCTCCTATGGGCCTCTTTGTGGCTTCAAGAATATCTTTCTCAGATGGGAGCAGCTTATATCAGATTAATCAATTTGAGAAAGAAAATGGAATATAGTCTTGAAAGACTAGTAAGTATTAGTCTCCACATACCTGTAAAAGAGCATGCTGGTGAAGGAGATGAGCTTTGTTCTGAATGGAAGCTGACAGATGAAACTGAGTGCTAGCAGAGAAACATCTTTGCAGATGAAGTATCATACTCCCTACCCTTTCACAGAGGGGGATTCTTATTACAAATAACATCGGGTGCATTCCTCCAGAGATTGACATTCTGAAAAATAATTCTTGATGGATTCTTGACTTTAATTCCAGCACCTGGAGACAGAGGCATGTAGATCTTTATGAGGGATACATAGAAAGACTCTACCTCAACAACAGCAAATACTTGAGATAATAATAAATACTGGGGAAATAAGTTCATTAGCAAAACAATTGCCTTCCAAACATAAAAGTTTAAGTTTGCTTCTAAGAACCAGGACATGACAGTGTGAAGGGAGACAGACAGACTCCTGAACTTGCTGGCCATCTAGCCTATCCTACTTGGGAAATTTCAGACCAGTGAGAAACCGTCTAAAAAAGAAGGTTGACGATGCCTGAGGTATGACACCTATTCACCGTCTGGCTTCCACACACCTGTCCCCACACCCATGACATGTAGGCTGATACCATTTCTCAGCTATTGTGAGTAAAGCAGCAGTCTGCATGGGGTGAATCTTTTGGGTACATATGCCTTTAGTACTCCTGAATCACATGGGTCTGGTTTGAGGCTTTTTCTGTGTGCATGCCCAAGTTCCCAGGATGACTAGCAGCGAATAAGTGTCCCTGTTTCCTTACAGTCTCACTAGTATTCTAGTGCTTCATATCCTTCATATTTTCAGGTGTATTTATAATATTCTATGTGTAGGAGTATTCTGCACATATAACTATATTTGCACATCATGTCTAGTGATGGCAGAGGCCAGAAGAGGTGCTGGATCCTCTGGACCTGGAGATGTGAATGGTTATGATCACCATATGAGTGCTGGGGACTGAACCTAGATCCTCTGCAGGATCAGCATTCACCGTCATTACTGGCTCAATCATCTTTCCAGGTCCATCCTTTGTGTTCTTAATGATCACAATTCTGACTGTGGAGATGGGCTCTCAAAGAGGATTTAATTGCATTTTTATAGTGTCTAAGAATACTGAGCACTTTTACAAATATTTATTGGACATTTAAGAATTGTCTGCCTCATAAGCTTATCTGTTGATACAATAATACTATGTATTTTGTATTACTCTCAGTTCTCTTCATAATTTCCCCTTCTGTTTTAGTATTTATACTTTAATTGTTTCACTGTTCTGCTTTTAAGTGTGTCTCATTAGATTTGCAGATTGTTGGCTTGTTTTGTCATTTTGACCTAGTTAACTAAATTGACCAGCTTTTTATTTTCTTGCTTGTGTTTGGTTTTGACTTTGGCATTTGGTCCCTTAATTTTTTTTCTCTCTAAGCTTTGAATGGCTTTTAACTTTTCCCACTAAACAAAAACAGAAGTTTATGTTAGAGCTACAGTTAGAATTTTGTATCCCGGACTTTCCCTGGGTTGAGCAGCACAGCGGGATTTTGGCCAAATTGGGCAAGGGTACAATATTTCCACTTACCCCTTCTCACTGAAAAAGAGTGGGAGAAAGGTTAGTCTGCGGAGCCAGCGGAGAGCCAGCGTGCAGTCCCCCAGTTCCCCCTCGCCACCTCAGCTTGCTCCAGGTGACCAGTAACCCTGCATCGGCTATTCCCAGCCGGACAACAAGGAGTGAGGAACCGCACTCACACCATCCACCACCAAGAACAGCAGTGAGCCAGCGGTGACCCAGCAGTGACCCAGGGGTGATCCAGGGACACTTGTCTGGAACAGCAGTGAACCAGTGGTGAGCCAACGGTGAGCCAGCAGTGATTCAGCAGTGATCCAGGGACACAAGACTGACAACAAGATGGCAAGTGGAAAGGGAAAGAACAAACCCCAGGGAAACCAAGACAACCTGGCAACACCAGTACCCAGCTCTCCCAGCACAGCAAACAGCAGAATGCCAAACACATCAGAAAAAAAAGACACAGACCTAAAATCATACCTCAAGATGATGATAGAGATCCTTAAACAAGAACGGGAGGAAAAGCACAAAGAATTAGAAGCTTTTAAAGAGGAAACAAGAAAAACACTCAAAGAACTCAAAGAACTAGAGGAAAACAGAACCAAAGAGATGAAGGAATGGAAGAAGGAATTTAAAACGGAAATGGCCACAATAAAGAAAACACTAAAAGAGATAAACCTAGAGGTAGAACACCTAAAAAAGAAATCAGGAATCACAGATGCAAGCATTTCCAGTAGACTACAAGAGATGGAAGAATCTCAGGGGCCAAAGACAACATTAAAAACATAGACAAAACAGTCAGAGGAGATGCAAAAACCAAAAATCTCCTAACCCAAAATGTCCAGGAGATCCAGGACACAATAAGAAGACCAAACCTAAGGATAATAGGAATAGAAGAGGGTGAAGAATATCAACTAAGAGGCACAGTAAATATCTCCAACAAAATCATAGAAGAAAACTTTCCTACCCTTAAGAATGAGATGACCATGAGCATAAAAGAAGCCTACCGAACTCCAAATAGATTGGATCTGAAAAGAAATTCCTCTCGACACATGATAGTCAAAACACCAAGTGCCCAAAGTAAAGAAAAAATATTAAAAGCAGTAAGGGGAAAAGGCCATGTAACATATAAAGACAGACCAATCAGAATCACACCCGATTTCTCAACAGAGACTATGAAAGCTAGAAGAGCCTGGACAGACAACTTGCAGACCCTAAGAGAGCACAGGTGCCAGCCAAAGCTGCTATACGCAGCAAAACTCTCAATCACCATAGATGGAGAGACTAATATATTCCAAGGCAAAACTAAATTTACACAATATCTGACAACAAACCCAACACTACAATGAATTATAGGTGGAAAACCAATTAAAACAAGGGGAACTAGATCCTAATAAAAACTGGAAATCCCCTAAGCAAGAAAACCAAAAGAAGAAAGACATACAGACACAATTCAACCTTCAAAAGCAAAAATAACAGGAAACAGCAACCACTATTCCTTGATATTTGTTAACATAAATGGACTCAGTGCCCGAATAAAAAAATATAGGCTATCAGACTGGATACATAAACCAGACCCAGCAATTTTTTTGCATACAAGAAACTCATCTCCGAGACAAAGACAGACACTATCACAGAGTAAAACGGTGGGAAAAAACCTTCCAAGCAAATGGCCCCAAGAAGCAAGCTTGAGTGGCCATTCTAATATCAAATAATGTAGATTTTCAACCAAAAGTTATCAAAAAAGATAAGGAAGGACACTTTTTACTCATTACAGGGGAAATTTGTGAGGAAGAACTTTCACTCCTTAACATATATGCTCCAAATAAAAAAGCACCAATTTTCATAAAAGAAACCCTACTAAAGCTCAAAAAATACATTGCACCCCACACAATAATAGCAGGAGACCACAATACCCCACTCTCACCAATGAACAGATTAGGGAAATAAAAACTGAACAAAGATACTGTAAAACTAGCAGAGGTTATAAACCAACTGGAATTAATAGATATCTACAGAACATATCATCCTAAAAAAAAAAAAAAATACACCTTCTTCTCAGCACCTCACGGCACCTTCTCAAAAAGTGACCAAATAATTGGTCACAAAAGGAGCCTCAATAGATATAAGAAGATTGAAATACTCCCATGCATCCTCTCAGATCACCATGGTCTAAGGCTGGTCTTTAACAACAAAGACAACAAAAAGCCCACAAACACATGGAAACTAAACAACACTCTATTAAATGATAGCAGGGTCGAAGAAGAACTAAAGATAGAAATTAAGAATTTTCTAGAATTCAATGAAAACGAAAACACAACATACCAAAACCTATGGGGTGCAATGAAAGCAGTACTGAGAGAAAAACTCATAACTCTGAGTGCTTCCAAAATGAAACTGGAGAAACTTCACAGCACAGCTGAAAGCTCTAGAACAAAAGGAAGCAGATACACCCAAGAGGAGTAGACTGCAAGAAATAATCAAACTTAGGGCAGAAATAGAACAAATAGAAACAAAAAGAACCATTGAAAGAATCAACAAAAAGAAGAGCTGGTTCTTTGAGAAAATCAACAAGATAGATAAACCCTTAGCCAAACTAACTAGAGGGCAAAGAGAGAGGATCCAAATTAACAAAATCAGAAAGGAAAGTGGAGAAATAACAACTGAAACTGAGGAAATTCAAGAAACCATCAGATCCTACTACAAAAGCCTATACTCAACAAAGCTGAAAAATCTGGAGGAAATGGATGAATTCCTAGACAGATACAAGTTAACAAATTTAAATCAGGACCAGGTAAACCATCTAAATAATCTCATAACACCTAAAGAAATAGAGGCAGTCATCAAAAGCCTCTCAACCAAAATAAGCCCAGGGCCAGATGGGTTTAGTGCAGAATTTTATCAGACATTTATTGACGACATAATACCAATACTCTCCAAACTATTCCACAAGATAGAATCATATGGAAAACTACCTAACTCATTTTTTGAGGGTATAATAACCCTCATTCCTAAACTACACAGAGATCCGACAAGGAAAGAGAACCTCAGACCAATCTCACTTATGAACATTGATGCAAAAATACTCAACAAAATCCTTGCAAACCGAATCCAAAAACACATCAAAAAGATCATTCACCATGATCAAGTAGGCTTCATCTCTGGCATGCAGGGATGGTTTAACATACTGAAATCCATCAATGTAATCCACCATATAAACAAACAAACAAACAAACAAAAAAAAAAAAAAAAAAAAAAAACCAAAACCACATGGTCGTCTCACTAGATGCTCAGAAAGCATTTGACAAAATTCAACACCCCTTCATGTTAAAAGTCTTGGAAAGAATAGGAATCTAAGGCCCATACCTAAACATAATAAAAGCAATATACAACAAATCAACAGCCAACATCAAACATAATGGTGGGAAACTTGAAGCAATCCCACTAAAATCAGGGACTATAAAAGGCTGTGCCCACTCTCCCCCTACCTATTCAACATAGTACTGGAATTCTTGGCCGGAGCAATTACACAGCAAAAGAAAATCAAAGGGATACAAATTGGAAAGGAAGAAGTAAAAACATCACTTTTTGCAGATGACATGATAGTGTACTTAAGCAACCCCACAAATTCCACCTGAGAACTCCTACAGCTGATAAACAAGTTCAGCAAAGTTGCTGGATATAAAATTAACTCAAACAAATCAGTAGCCTTCCTATATTCAAAGGAAAACATGTGGAGAAAGAAATTAGGGAAAAGATACCCTTCACAATAGTCACAAAAACTATGAAATACCTTGGTGTGACTCTAACTAAGCAAGTGAAGGACCTGTACGACAAGAACTTCAAACCTCTAAAGAAGGAAATCGAGGAAGACCTCAGAAAATGGAAAGATCTCCCATGCTTATGGTTTGGAAGAATCAACATTTTAAAAATGGCCATCTTACCAAAAGCAATCTACAGATTCAATGCAATCCCCATCAAAATTCCAACCTAGTTCTTCAATGAGTTGGAAAGAGCAATGTGCAATTTCATTTGGAATAACAAAAGACCTAGAATAGCAAAATCTATCCTCAACAATAAGAAAACATCTGTGGGAATCACTATCTCTGACCTCAAGCTATATTACAAGGCAATTGTGCTGAGAAGTGCATGGTACTGGTATAGGAATAGGCATGTGGATCATTGGAATAGAGTAGAAGATCCAGAAATGAGCCCTCATGTATATGGTCACCTGATTTTTGACAAAGGAGCTGTAAACATTCAATGGAAAAAGGACAGCCTATTCAACAAATGGTGCTGGTCCAACTGGCACTCAGCATGCACAAGAATGAAAATAGACCCTTTCTTATCTCCTTGTACAAAGCTCAAGTGCAAGTGGATCAAAGAACTCCACATTAAAACAGGTACACTGAAACTATTAGATGAGAAAGTAGGGAAAACCTTAGAACTCATAGGCACAGGAGAAAATTTCCTAAACAGGACTCCAATAACTCGAGCTCTAAGGTCAAAATTTGGCAAATGGGACTTAATGAGATTGCAAAGTTTCTGTAAGGCTAAAGACACAATCATGAAAACAAAACGGCAGCCAACAGAGTGGGAAAAGACCTTTACCAACCCCACATCAGATAGAGGCCTAATATCCAAGGTATACAATGAACTCAAAAATTGAGATACCAGAGAATCAAACAACCCTATTAAAAAATGGAGTACAGACTTAAATAAATATTTCTCAATTGAGGAATATCGAATGGCTGAGAAACATCTAAGGAAATGCTCAACATCCTTGGTCATCAGGGAAATGCAAATCAAAACAACCCTGAGATTCCACCTGATACCAGTCAGATTGGCCAATATCCAAAACTCAGATGACAATAGATGCTGGCGAGGATATGGAGAAAGAGGAACACTTCTCCACTGCCTGTGGGGTTGTAAACTGATACAACCACTCTGGAAATCAGTATGGCGGTTCCTCAGAAAAATGGACATAGTACTACCTGAAGACCCAGTTATTCCACTTCTGGGCATTTACCCCAGAAACGCTCCAACATACATCAAAGATACATGCAGCACAATGTTAATTGCAGCTATATTTATAATAGCCAGAAGCTGGAAAATACCGAGATGTCCTTCAGTAAATGAATGGATACAAAAATTGTGGTACATTTACACAATGGAGTACTACTCAGCTATCAGAAACAATGGCTTAACGAAATCCTTAAGAAAATGGCTGCATCTAGAGAATATCATCCTGAGTGAGATAACCCAGTCACAAAATAACAGACATAATATGCAGTCACTGATAATGGGATACTAACCCCAGAAAGCTCTGAACACCCCAGAAACAACTCACAGACTGTGTGAAGTTCAATATATATATATATATATATTAGTTAAAATAGAACTGTATCACATCCCCCTTTCTTTCTTACAGCCCCTCCAAGTTTCTCTCCTATCTCCTCAAATTAATAGCCTCTTTTCCTATATTATTGTTACATATATACATATGTGTATGTATATGTACCCACAAATACTTAATTACAACCTTATAAAAATGTATTCATATACTTTTATGCAAAAATGCTTAAAAATCTGTACATTTATCTTTGTTATTTAAAATAAAATTAAAAAAAAAAAAGAATTTTGTATCCGTTTTTTGTGTGTCAGGAGTTAGTTCTTGCCCATGGGGTGACTCTCAATTTGGAGCCGTCATTGGTTGGCCATTCCCTCAGTCTTTTCACTGTCTTTGTCCACACACGTCTTGTAGGCAGGACACATTTTGGGTTGAAGACTTTGTGGGTCAGTTGCTGTCCTTATCTTTCTACTTGGATTCCTAAGGCAGGCATTTCTTAACGACAGCAATTCTGTTGCCCAAGTAACATCTGGCAATGACTACAGCCATGTGGTGGCTATAGCTTCCAGGAGTCCATTCATGCTGCTAAACATTCCACAATTCACAGAACAACTCTCATTAGCAAAAAACATTGTCGTCTCAGCTTAGTAGCAACCAGGTAGGGAAACTGTAAGTTAAGTTGACTATTGTTGTAAGGAGCACCCTCTAACACAGTGTGATTGTTGTTTGTTATGATGAGTCTGTATTATAGTCTTTCTGTGGTTGCATTGAGCAGACTATAGTGTAACCCAGCTGCTGTGAGCGGCATCGTATGGCTCTTCAGCGGTCTAACAAGCTTATTTTAACTCTTCAGAACTCCCTTACAAGTCAGTTGTGACTCTTCTAGAAGGTTCTGAAGTTGGATCTATATTTCTTCCACCTTGTAACTGCAGTTCTTCAGCTGGTCAAAGAAAGAAGAAGAAAACAGTAAAAAGCCAGTCGACAAGTAGCGATGTGTTGTTTGGCACATTCTTGAAAACCAGAATTCAGTCATCTGAGCCCACCTAACAGTAAGAGACATTGCAAATCTCTAGCATATGTCCAGAAAAAGATATATCAACATAGAACATTAACATCAAAGACTTAAGCTCTTCCATGCTAGGCAAGAATAATACAATTTAATGTAGCTGTTACTAGCCGAGTACTTTACCCAAGTTCATACAGAGATTAACAAGAATCCCAGAGCCAGACTCAGATCTATCTCTTCCCATAGAATATGTATTTAATCACATGTTAGTTAGAAGAACTGAATATATTTTGGGGCCAGCAGGATGGCTTGATATCCATGTAAAGGCACTTGCTGCCAAGCCTGACAACGTGAGTTTGTTCCCCAGAACCCACACAGTGAAAAGAAAGAGAGCTGACTTCCACAAGTTGTCCTAGGACATTCGCTCATGTGCTGTAGCATGGGTGTGTATCACATAAACATGCAAACACACCCACACATACATGCATACATACTAGCACATACACACACACTAAATGCATTTATGTATGTAAAAAAGAATTGAGTCTATCCATTAGTAGGGCTTTATTTTCATGAAAATGACAACCATAAATTCCATAACTGTAGAATATTTCAGATTTCTTAAGCAGCTAAAACATCCTTCGTGAAGAGCTGCTGATACCTTTTAGGGAACATCAATATGCAGATTGCATCCCATGTTTTCATCTAGATCACAAATGAATAGACCGGGAGAGATAAATATCACAGGAGACAGCTATCATAGTGCTTTCAAATCATCTTGTTGCACTTAGGCATTGCAGACTGTGATTATATATATATTTCAAAAAAAAGTCACTGGGAGCCCAGAGGGATGGCTGGCAGAGCCAATGTGCACTTCTAGGTTTCTTCATGGCACACCTGAATGTCCTCAAGGCCACGGGGTATCATACAGCTGGGTGTTTTCCTCTAAAGTGAATAAGTGAATGGCAACTTCTGTTCTATTGATGAGGTATTTATAATTATCTCAACTCAGTAGTGGGCTTCACAGCAGATTTAACAGTTACAGCAAGGCACCCATCAAAGTGTCTCTTTTCAGGTGGGATCATGATGAATCTTATTGTCACAGAGCAAGGTGGGAACCAGAAGCCCTTGCTTCCTCAGGCTGCCTTGACAGAGGAAACCAATAGAGAAGTGATGTGAGCAGGTGCCACTCCAGCTTTGGATGAAGCTACAGCTGTAGTTGGATCTGCTCCCACTGACTTCCAGGTAGACATGATGCTCTGAGCTGTGCTGTTCCCATTGCTGGCCTTTGCTTTAACCATGTCACAGAGGAGAATCTCTCTATTTTATGAGTTCTCTTTGGTGCTGTTTAAATTGAAATAATATTATTGCTTAGGTGGTTTGTAATATCAGACAAATTTATTGAGTTCTTTTGCTTATCTTCTCTTCTGACTTTTTTTTTTCTACTAATTCTAGTTTCTGTGTCCTCACACTGGAGATTTTAATCTGAGTACCAATGCATGTTTATGAGGTACTAAGAACTAATGTGTGCTGCTTCACAATGGTTTTATTCAAGTTGTATTAATATTTCTCTCCTTAAGGCCAATCACATGGGTGCCCAAGAGCATCTACTTCAAAACAGTGCTGAATATTTAGTAGATGTTTCTGAACACTAGTTGTCTCATCATGTTCTTAAATATATTCTATGAGAGCTTCAGGATGGAACTCAATGTCTTGATGGGTTCAAGCTCTCTAAGTGACGATGGTTATGCTCCAACCTAATCTGCTATCAGGCCTCCCTTTCCTGCTCCAAGGCTAGCACTAGGCCAGAATGAGGATCAAGGAAGACACAGACCTTTATAACTGTAAGGAGACCCTGTCAGCACTTAAGTTCTAGACCTGTCTGGGACAATTCGCAATGACAGCACAGCTCATCACCATGCTAGCTAACATTTGTGCTGCTCGTCCAGTCTCTTGATGGAGTTAAATTTATATTGTTTGTTTCCTGATGCTCATAGAACAAAGAGGCCCATGAATACTCACTGTGTTTGGGCTATGCTAAAGACGCATGCTATCTCATTTATTCTTCACAACTCCACTGGGATGCCTTTGTCCTTATTCCTACTTTGTATATGATGAAAGCCAAGGACGAAGGGATAAAATCCTGAAACTGATCAAGAGAAAAGCAGAATATAAACCCTGGCCTGGTTGATTCCTCACTAGTGCCCTATCCACAGTTGTGTAGAATTGTGAAACATGTTAGGAAGGATCCTGATTTTACATTTAGGCCTAACTAAAACAGTGAAAGGTGTATCTAGACATCAAAGTCACCCCAGACAAATGTTTGTACTGCTATGTACAAACTAGTCTTTCACTATGAGCACATGGCGTTATATTGTGTGCTCCAAACTGAGTGAACAAAAAAGACATAGCACCTCTCTTCATGAACCTTATAGTATAGAGGGCATCGTCATTAAGTAACCGGTCACTAGTGTGATGTTATACAAAGAAGAGAAGAGTGCATGTGGACAGCATTCTGTAGCAACCTGGAGACTTTGTTTGTAGAGGCACAGGGTAGGCTTCACCTCTCTGCAAAAGTAAAGATCATTCTTAGGATCCATGTGTGGTGGGTATTCATGAAGCAAGAATAAAGGAACAGCATCTGGGCATCTGGGATTGGGCTTGTCTCTGAGCCTAAGGGAGGACAGTCTCTGAGATGGTGCCTGTCCCTGATTGAAAGATGACATCACCAGGACCATGGAGAGAATAGAATGTAATTGGGAGATGAGAGGGAGTCAGGTCTGTGGGTTCAGATAGAATTTAGCAATTTTATCACAGAAGTGATGCTGAGCTATTGCAGCTCTTGGGGAAATTCAGATAAACCTGACATTCAGAGTTTTGTGAGTACTTTGACTGTAGAATGAAGATAGATTTCAGCAGAGGGAAACTGGAAATTGTGTGCTGGGGTTACTGTAATCATGCTTATCTAAGATTTGATGCATCTACCCTGGTGCAACATATCTGCTGTGTCTTTCATAATGTTGAAAGCAACAACTGGGTCCATGTCCCAGTCTGTCTGCAAGGAAGCAAGCTCCTCTGTCTGGCTTGACCATCCCAGTAGATACCTCGGGGTTCACACACTTCATCTGGAACACCACCATGTCAGCCTCATTTCTCCTCATCCAAACAAAGCAGATACATATCCAGAAACACGGAACCTTTAGCCCTGCCCCTCCATACCCTGAACCCAAGCGTCCGTATGAGTTTCTGAAAATTTTCTTGCTTGTTTGACTTTTCTTCAGTTGGAGTTACTTTGCTCACTCCTCTTATGGGTGGTAAATAAGGACATCCTTGAGGGTAGAGAGAGGAAGGAATATGCTCTAGGCTCTGGGAAGCTCACCACTAGGCACTAGAACTCTCAGGAGAATGCTGCTGGGTATAATTTGCAGTTATTGTGGAATGTACCTTCTGTATATCCTGAAGAATATAAAATTGATGATCAGAAGCATGTGAATTCAAATTCTTTCAACTAAAGTAACATAAAACTCAAGGAGTATTTGTAAAAACCCCCAAAATATTTGTTTACTTATAAGATGAGAGTTAGAGAGTCTCAGAGTTCATTTGGTAGCCCAGTGATGTCATGGGCATTGTAGTGTCTTTCATCCTTGATATCTTTTATATTTTGACCTCATGGTCAAAGCATAGCTGCATAGCTCTAAGCAGAAAGATTTCACATGAAATACATCTAGAAAAGAAAAGAAATTTCATACAGATGAGGACTTTCTTCTCATAAATTAAAGAAACAGTTATTCTTGGAAGTCTCAATATATTTTTGTTCTTTGGCTATATATAGAACCTGACCATATGAGAATCGCTTATTGGCAAAGCCATGCCAACAAAAGGATCTGGGTTCCATACCAACATTAAAAACAGAGCTTATTTTCAGTAATTTACTAAAAGAAATTACCATGGCTGTCAGTCAACCTGTAGATTCTGTAAACAAGGAGGGAGAATCTTATTTGTTTCATGTGCAAGGAGATGCCTCACAATGAAACATCCATGTCAGTCCAACAGAAAGGTGGTGGAAGGAAGGTACAGAGATTGAAGGAAGGTATATAGATGATGAAAAAGAGGAAATTAGCCTTAGCACACAGTATTCCCTGCTAAGCCCCTGGCCTTTTCTGCTCCTATGGCTCCCAGTGAGTTCTTGATGCTATGTAAAACCGAAGGAAACAAACCCACCCACACACAAAGAAAACTGTCTATGTTTAAATCAATGTTAGGTTATTAATCAGGGTGGTATTCAACACTTGCAGGCTAAGGCAGGAGGCTCACTGTGAGCTTGAGGCCAACCTGAGATAAAGTGTGCACCCTTGTCTCACATAGGAAAAGAAAGAGAAAACATAACTGCTTCTCCCCCAAATCACAAGCTTACCAAATCACTATGTCCTATATAGGAAAGGCTAAACGATTCCGGAATCCAGCATGTATGCTCTACCATAGAGATGAGCCTTGTTTTCTCCTGAGGTTTATTACCCTCAGAAGAAATGAGCTTGCTTTCCACTTGACTTTTTTCTACTGTTGCTTTCAAAAGTGACATCTGGCATAAATGGCCTCACCTTGTGATCGTTCTAGGGATATGAAGACGTCATCAACTGGGCTTCGTAGAAGGAACAAGGAAATTGAATACAGAGTCAGGTATGATTTCAGGGTCTGTGACTTCACAAATCCCAAATACTGGATGTTGATCTAAACAGACCTTTTGAAAATCACTTTGAAACCTCTACAAGAAGTAGGAACATCATAAATTGATCTGGAAATGCAGACATGTATGAAGATGGATTTTTATTTAGTGGGTAAGACCTGCTAACATTTTATAAGTTGGTATTTGTGCCTTCAGAGACAAGCTTCTGAGCAGCATCAGATGAGTCTGCTCTGGAAAACTACATGCAGCAGTGAATAGTGCATTTCACACTGTAGACACAGGTGTAGGAGTCTGAATCCAGCACACAATTCCAAACATTTAACTCCATCAATGAGAGTCAAAGTACAAGTACCTGTAAGTAGCTGTTTAACGTCTTCTTCTCTACAAGTTGACCATCCAGACTTTTCAGTTCCCTTTCATCTTTTTTTTAAAATTATTGAAAGGGGAAACAGAGTCTTTCAAGCTGCCTTGTGGCTGGCATGTCTAACTAGTGTTCAATCTGCTCTCACAGCATCCTCCCTGACCCTTCCATCTTGACATAATACCAAGTTTCCAACACCCACCAAGATCTCTGGGGTGCATGATGGAGTACATAATGATGGCTCATGAAAAAAAAAAATCACCCTTAAGAGGCAAGGGGTTAGGTGGCAGATTGATGTAAGTAATTACTCTCTCCTCTGGGTTTAACACTTGTACCTCTCAGGGTTCTTTCGAGAAACAGAACTAGGTGGGTATTTATAAACATGTGGAAAGATTGAGTTTGATGGATTGTCTCATGCAGTTGTGGAGGCTGAGAGAATTAAGAACTGCTAAAGGCTCTGACTTGCTGAGGGTTAATCTATAGGTCAAAGTGCTTCTTACCCAGCATGCCATGCTTCTGTTACAGTGTTTGGAAAAGACAAAATAAAGTCCCAATGTGAGACTGCCTTCTTCCTCACAGATTTTTTTGTAGTCAGGACTTCAGCTTTCTAGATGAGGAATGACAATTAAATCCATTCAGGCTAAATATTCATGCCATCCAAACCATTGTCACAGAATGTGAGAGTATTAAGGATTCCAGTACCCCAGGACCCAACTGAAATAATACAAAAAATTAATTCATAGTGCATATGTATAATATTCATAGTATATATGGAGCGCTGGATTTTAGCTTGTCTTTTGAAGGCTTATATTAAGCCTACATCTCGAAGTGATTAAGTAAAATACTATATATTAATATGGCATTAAGAGATTTAGGTCTGCTTGTTTTCTTTTTGATTCAATCCAGGAGATTTCTTTATGGACAGCCCCAACTATGATACACACACACACACACACACACACACACACACACACACACACACACACACACACACACACACATATATATATATATATATATATATATATATGTTCATTAAATGGGGAAATACTGGTCCTGAAGACATTGAAAGGTTCTACAGAACCATCATCTTCTGATTTTTGACACAAAGCATAATATAAAAAGTATTATTGATATTGAACATCTACGCTGATTAAAAGTTTTGTTGGGTATAGTACTCTAGGCTGTAATCTGTGAGCTATTAGAGTCTGTAGTGTATCTGTTTAGGCCTTTCTGGCTTTGAGAGTCTCTACTGAGAAGTCGAGTATAGTTCTAATAGGTCTCTTTATATGTTACTTGATCTTTTTTCCTTTCAAGTGTTAATATTCCTTCTCTGTTGTGTGTTTTTAGTATTTTGATCCTTATATGCCAAAGGGACTTTTTCTCTGATTTATTCTATTTGGTGTTCTGTATTCTTTTTTATAGGCATCTCTTTTCATTAGGTTAGGAAATTTTTCTTCTATGATTTTGTTGAAAATATTTTCTAGGATTCTCCTTCCTCTATTCCTAATATTCTTTTGTATGTTCTTTTTATAGTGTCCCAGATTGTTGGATGTTTTGTTTCCCAGATATGCTGCATGTTTTGTTGATTTAACATTTTATTTGAATAATGTGCCCATGTCTTCAATGCCTGATATTCTCTCCTTAATCTCTTGTATTCTGTTGATGAAGCTTGCCTCTGGGGTTCCTATTAGAGTTTCTACATTTTTTCCATTCACGGAATTCCCTCAGTTTGAATATTCTATTTCCATTTTCTGGTCTTGAACAGTTTTATTAATTTTCTTCCACCATTTGTGTTTTCCAGAATATCTTAAGGTATGTATCCATTTCCTCTTTAAGGATCTCTCTATCCATACAGGCTCTTTTAAGTTATTTTTCTTTGTTTCAGCTATGTTGGAATATTCAGGGCCTGCTGTAGTAAGGTTGTTCACCCCCAAGCAAGTCAGACTGTTCCTGAGAAAATAGGTTTTTTTTCACAACTGACAGCAAGTTCTCATTGCTGAAGATAACACCCATACAACTCATTGAACCTGGCAATGTCTAATTGTTTTCCACATATAAACTTTGCCTCTATATTCTAGTGTCTTTGGTACTCTGTGGGCTACTGAAACAGAAATGTAAACACCAATCCATCCACGAAATCTTTTATCTACAATGCTAACCTGTCTATAAAATATGATAGGGCAAAGGTGGCACAAAGCATGTGGGAGTAACCAACCCATATCTGATTTGACATAAGGCCCACACTGCTAGATGGAACACATAACCAGCACCGATTGGTAACCAAGAACCACAGCCCAGCAGCCCAGAGGCCTAAGTAAGACCAATTACTACTGATTCTTAAAAGTGAAGAAAAAGAAAGAAGTCGCGAAAATATCACCCTTGTGATATTCTTCTATATTCACAGATCAATGCTGTACTCAGCCATCATCAAAGTAACTTCTTTATGCAGATGAGAACAAATATAGAGACCCATATTCAGACATGCAGAGAGAGAAAGCGACCTTGGGCCACACAGCTCTAAATGGGATCCCTCCTCTCAAAGCTCAGGGATCCCTGTGGAAAGAGTATAAGAGCCAGGGAGGATAAAGGAGCAGAGGACAAATCCTTCTAAATCAACCCTGAAAAGTTACTGTGAACTTGTAGAGACTGAAGTAGCATACTCAGGGCCTACACACATCTGCCCAGGTCTCCGGCTAACAAGTAGAGCTTCCAATTTAGGGTTTTTAAAAATTAGTTTATTTATTCACTTTACATCCCAGCCCCCAGCCCCCATCCTCTCCTCCCAGTCCCACTGTTACAATCCCTTCCCCCATAGTTCCTTCTCCTTCTGCTCAAGTAAGTCCCCCCTCCCCGCCCCGGGTATTACCCCAACCCTGGGACTTCCAGTTCCATTAGGACTAAGCACATCTTCCTGACCGAGGCACAACCAAGCAGTCCTGGTAGGGTGAGAGACAGACTCTGCTTCAGTTGTTAGGGGACCCATATGGTCAAGCACCACATCTGTTACAGATGTGTAGGGGGTCTAAGCCAGCCCTTGATAATGCTCTTTGGTTGGTGGTTAAGTCTCTGTGCCCCTATGGGCTCAGGTTAGTTGACTCTGTAGGCCTTCTTGTGGTGTCCTTGGCCCCTCCAGCTTATTCAATTCTATCCATAAGACTCCCAGAGCACTTCCTGATGTTTGGGATGTCTCTCTATCTGTTTTCATCCTCTGCTGAATGAAGCTGCTTAGGAGACATAGTAAAGTATCATTATCAGTGTCAAGGATTGGCGCTTTCTCAAAAAATGGGTCTCAAGTTGGGCAGGTCATTGGTTGGCTGTTTCATCAATCTCTGCTCTATCCTTATGGGTGGGACAAATTTTTGGTTCAAGGCTTTATACGTGAGTTGATGTCCGTCTTCCTCCACTGGAAGAGGAGTTGCCCACATACCTGGCTGGTAGGAATTTAGTTTAGTTTTTTTTTTTTTTTTTTTTTTTTTTTTTTCTTTTTTTTTATGGAACTCCCAACTGAGTGAACAAATGGGCCTCTAATTTTTGTGCCTTCTTTTGGTCTCTTTTCCTTCTGTTGGTATACTTTGTCCAGTTTCAGTGCCATGTTTTTTGTTTTATTACATTTTATTTTGAGTAAGAAAGGACAGTGTTATTGAAGAGAATGAAATTGCACTTGGTGTAAAGGGAACTTTCCCAATTAAGTGCACAGAATTACACAAAATATAGAGAAAGGGGTGCTGACTTAAATAACATAGGGTGGTATATTGATTATCCCATCAGCAGACATAGGCTACTTACTAAATATAATCCAAGAGCTGAGAGTCTGTCTCCTTTTCCTGAGTCTCTTGCTGTGGACATTCCAGTACTGAGATTGACCCCAGTATGGGCATGCTCTACTCTGCATTAAATAAACCCACATCAGTGCGCCAGTGACTTCATCTGATCTCCATAGATACAGCTATGTGCATTAATGCTTGAAGTCTTTTACTGGACCTGCTGAGAAGCTGCATCGTATTTTACTCTGTGGAGAATTGAGATGATTTCCAAGAAACTCTCATCTCCAATTTATAATCTCTCCTCTTTAAGATGCCCCTGAGTGGTATTTATCGAAGATTGTGGCTTTCTTAAGAGGAATTGGGTTAGGGGAGGGGTAGTATAGAGACAGAGTACTTTGATCTTGTAATTAAGAAAAACAAATACAAGAACAACTGTGAGTGGGGGGTGACGGTATGAAAGGGGGCCTGTGCTTAAGGCTTCTTTCTAGCCATTGTCTTCTAGGTGTGTAGGGACATTCATTAGGCCATGTCCTTGTACTGTGCTTTTTGCTATGACGCTGTTGAATGATTCTTCTCAAAGCAATGATTAGGTAAAATTGATTATTTATAGACATACTGACAAGTTAGAGAAGGCCTTTTTCAAAGGTGAGAAAACTTTCATCGTAGTAGCTGGTGTATTGATTTGGCCATGGAAAAGAACATCCTAAGAGATTTCTTTAGTTGGCTACAGGAGGTAAGAACCTGACCTAATGGCTCATCTTCAGTATCACCTGGACTGCCTTGAGAATCACCTAGGAGGCTGGTGAACCACACTTGTTGCTGTGACTCTGGGGTGTTTCCAGAGTTGTTTGTTTGTTTATTTATTTATTTATTTATTTATTTATTTGGAGAAAGACCTATCCTGTGTATGGGAAGTACCATGCTCAAGGCCTGGGGCTTTGATAACATAAGGTCAGGAAGAAAGCCACTGAAGACATGGTATCTCCATTTCTGCATTTGTCCTAAAGTGATGTCACTTGCTCTGCCCCCGTACCATCTTCACCTTGACAAAAGCAACAAACCCTCTACAATGCTGCCCAAAATAATCCTACCTTTAGATTGTTTCTGTTGGATACTATGCCATATAAATACACAAATAACTGCCACCCCTACCTTGTGACAGAAACCTGACTTGGATAAAGTAGCCATGAAGTAATTACTTATGTCTTGAAGGCATTTTTGATGGATGCATTTGAGAGAAGCAAGGATAAGCAAGAAATATACAAATAAATTGAAGTATTGAAATGAGACCCATTAAGAAAATGATACAAGCAAAGGGCAGCTTTAGACTGAATTGCTAGATAAGGCATCTTAGAAGACAGGACACTGGAATTGAGACCTATGTGGTCTAAAGACCCACACAGAGCACCAGAGAGAGGGAAAAGCAACTGCAGAGGCCCTAAGGGTAATATGGTAACAAAGAACCACTCAGCACCAAGTACTTTCCAGTGCTCAGCTCTGTTAAATGTAGGCTGATGGAACAGAAGGCTTAAATTCAACTTCATACTGCTTCCTAATGGTTTCTGTGGGAAGTAGCATGCTCGGGAATCCTGAGTAGCGAAAGTATGAATGAGTAGAAGGAGGTGAAGTGGAGATAAGACACTCCTTAGTATGTATCTGAAAGAACCTGGGTCAGTCCATGAGGATTTCTGCGTATTCGCATACATTTTGCTGCACTGTTCACAGTAGTCACCAAGTAGAATCAGGCTAGACTCCTATCAGCAGATGACTGATAAAAAAATGTCTGAAGTATGCACACTAGAGTTTTACTCAGCACGCAGAAGAATGAAATATCATCATTTGTAGAAAAGAGAGTGTGGCATTAAGTAAAATGTAGGACTCAAAGAGGCAAATGTCATAAGTTTCTCTCCTTGCAGAATATAGGGAGATTTTTGTTTGGTTTTGTTTTGTTTTTTTAAGACATGGAAGTATTCAGAAAAGCATGCAGGAGAGAAAAGGAGAACAGGAGGAAGGGGACAAGAGAGGGTAAGGGGTGTATGGTCAAAGCATAGCACATAGATGACAATGGCATTGACAAACATAAACTGCAGCCTCGGCAGCGTGGGAACGGCTCATCTGGCAAACACCAAGTCCTGATTTGAAGGCATGGAGACCTCTCAGCTCCTTCCTTCTCTTTAAATGCCAAACCACAGCTCAAAACAATCCCATTTGGAAATTTCAGTGTGAGTTTTGGAGAAGAAAGACAATGTTTGAATTACAGCACTGGACTTTTAAGACACTTGCCTACAAACTGCTCCTTTTTCAAACTTTCCATGCCTATAGAACTGGTATCTTTGAAACAGAATCTGGAAAATTTCACTATCCTTCCAGAGAAGAGAGTAGAGAGAGAGAGTGAAGGGAGGGAAGGGGGGAGGGAGAGACAGAGGGAGGAATGGAGGAAGGAAAGGAGGGAGAGAGAGAGGGAGAGGAAAGGAGGGAGAGAGGGAGGGGGAGAGTAGGGGAGGAGAGGAGAGAAAAGAAGAGAAGAGGAGAAGAGAGGAAAGGAGAGGAGAGGGAAGAGGGGGAGGAAAGAGGAGAAGAAGAAGTGGGGGAAAGGGAGAGAAGGGAATATGTAGAAAGGTAACACATCCAGAACACCTTGGCTCATATAGGTTTTTGCTGGAAAGAAAGCATAAAAAGGAATGAAACAGGCAACCAGTAGAGTCCAGAGTTCCCCCAGCTTAAAGGAGAAGAAGCTACCTTTGGTTCACATTGTAGTGCAGTGATTTGTCCAACTTGTAAATAAGACTTTGCATACTTAAATTTCACAAATAAGAGTATAACTTTGGTTTTAGAAAGATGTGGGTCAAAGAAGGGAAAGAGCAAAAGACACACACACACACACACACACACACACACACACACACAGAGAGAGAGAGAGAGAGAGAGAGAGAGAGAGAGAGAGAGAGAGAGAGAGAGAGAGAGAGAGAAGTATTCTTCATATTACCACATTTTTGTAGACACTTTAGAAATCAGGGAGCTCAACTCATAACGACTTGGAAACTTTGCCAAGAAGTAAACAGCAAAAATAGCATTTAAAAGCAGGTGTGCTTGATACAAGCGTGTGTTCAAATGCTCTCTCTAAAGATCAGGACCCATCTGTGAATTTTTCATTGTATCTGATAAGAATGTCTTTGTCTCTCAGGGTGAAAGCCTGACTTATTCTGATGGATTGGATCCAATTAATGGCACTTAGATAGCTAGCTGAACTTTGACAAAAGTCTGTCGAGGGATATGACAGGCTTTTTCCCTCTTTTATATAAGCTGTTCGGTGTGTCCCACTGTTCTGTCTGTCTCCATGGAGAACAGTTCCAGCATTTTGAGCTCCGTGAACTTCCTGTGTAGCTGTGTGGAGGGGCAGCAATCCTGGCAGCACTCCTCACTGGACGGCTGTCACTCTCCGCCTCTCTTTCTCTCTTCCCTGCTCGACCTTGTCTCAGCCTCTCCTTTAAGTGCGATTTCTTTTGTTTCTCTGTGTCAGTTCATAAGTACAGGGGTACATGCTATGTGCTGTCATACTCAGATGCCCGCAGATGACTTTTGGAGATTGGTTTTCTCCTGTTACCATGTGGGTCCCCAGTCTAGAACTCAGGTTCTTGAGACTTGGAGACGTTGCCTGCTGAGCCACGTCATTGGCACCTTGTCTCATCCTTCTAGCCCACATCTACTTTGGCCAGTGGAGCTTGTGATTTTTGCAATCCATTTTCTAAGTTTTTCTTCTTAGGAGTTAGTTTTAAAATCACTAACAAAAATATTCCATTTTTATGAGTAAATGAAATAAAAATATTTTAAAAGAAGTATGTTTTCTGACATTAGAGAGTCAATGATTGGTGCAAATGTGCCACTAGTTATCTAGGTTTCTGTATGTGGAAAATAACAACTCTCAACTTTATATGTTTGTTGCCAATTTTTAATTTCAATTGAAAATATGTAGTAACTTCTCAAGTATGAAACTAATGTACTGGGCAGGAAATTACTTTCTGCCCTATTGCTATAACAATGCACTATGACCAGGGCAGCTTATAGAAGGAACATGTTATTTGGGTTTATGGTTCCATAGGGTTAGGGCTTATGACAGGAAGTATGGCAGACGGTATACATTGCAGCAGGAACTGCTGAGAGCTCACATCTCAACAGAGAGGTCACTGGTAATGGCACAAAGCTTTTGGAGCTTCAGAACCTGCCCTTAGTAACACATGTCCTCCAGCAATGGCATAAACCTACCAAAACAGCGCTACCCAATAGGGACCAAGTATGTAATCACCTGAGCCTAAGGAGGAGATTCTCAGTCATACTGCCTCAGATTGGGACTTGGGTCCAATGACTTAATGTTGTAGTTTTTGTTTTATTTTTGTTGTTGCTTAAAGAAACAAAATCAATCATTTAAACAAACAAACAAAACAGGGTCTTACAACATATTCCAAGTTGATCTGAACCTTATTGTATAACCCACACTGTCCCTGGCCTTGAACTCAGTCTTGATCAGCCTTCTCACTGCTGGGATTCTAAACCTTTGACATCATAATCTGCATTGTTTGCTCTTAAAATGACCTTCCTAAACTTTTCTAAATTTCCCTTATTTGAATTGATAACTTTGTGTGAGTGCTACAGGAGACTGAGCCAGGAACAAAAGCCACATGGAGAAGTATTTAACCGGGAAGTCTCACTTTGAGACCACATTCTCAGTTTGGCTTTCTCAGAAGTAAAGATAGCCTCTCCCTGTTCTCAGCCTGTGAGCCCCAGTGCACACGGCCTGTGATTTCCCACCCTCACCACTTCTGGGGCAGGTCAGGTAGCCTCTTGGCCAAATTACAGGTTGAAGCACTTGGAATCCCTTTTCCTAGAAATGAAGCATTCCCAGCACCGAAGTCCCAGGCAATAGTGTACATTCTTGAAAAACCTCTCTCCACCCCCCTAAGGTCTTTGTAGCCCTTGTTCTCCCAGGATAAAGAGAACTGCAGTTTCATGGAATATCATCTAAGAGCTGATTCACAGAATAATGTCTTTAAAAAGGTATTTCACTTCCTGCAATACAGAAAAGCTGTAACATTGAACAATCATCTCAAAGAAGACACTCCCCCACCCCCACCCCGACTCACTCTGCTGGACAGAGATCTAAGATCTTGTGAAATCGCAGTGGTTCCCAAATACCCCAAGTGTTGGACCTAAGCAGCCAGATTCATAAAGTCACACCATGAGACAGGTCTCCCCTGGGAAGCTTATTCTGGGAAAGGGGAGGAGATGTAGAGACTCTGTCCTGGTAGAAGAAAAGGGGGCAGGGGAGAAGGAATGAGGCTTTTTATCAGGGTTGTAGCACATGCGCAGAAGGAAGACATGTGACATGAGGTGACAGTGGGAAGTGGGCAGCTAGTAATGAAGTGTCTTGAGGTCTCCAGGTGCCTTGGGCTGACCATAGAGGTGTGCCCGATTGCCCTATTGTTTCCAGACCCTTCAGGATGGCTTTGGAGGTTCCTCATTGCTAGCATCAAGGGCAGAAGCAGAGCCAGGCCAACGCATAACTGTAAGAAATAGCAACCTTGTTTAGATTGCTTACCATGTGCCTGACACTGCATATCTTTTACAAAGATTACCTCACTCCATCTTCACAGAGTTCCCATTAGGTAGATTTTGGTATTTTTGTCAGATGATAAAATTGAAATTCAGAAAGCTTAATGGCTCACTCAGGGTTGCACCCAGTTAATTTACTGCCAGAGGCTAGGTTTGAACCCTGTCTTAATGACTCAAAAGCCTGCACCTCTACACTCCTAAAGTGGTTGAACTAGAATCTTGGGAGTTCAAGAGAGGGAATCTCTGAAGTGTTAGACTTGGGCTGAAGGAAAGTACTTTAACTGTAGTCATTATTATGAGACATGATAACAGTTACAGCTGAGACCTGAGGCTATGGCCTTCCAAAAGTGTGAAAATTTCTCTCCATTAATGTTGCTAAAATTATCTTAGAACAGTCAGTTCTGTGGTAGAGTATATCCCTAAATTTGGATCTGTAAGGTCAAAGGAGTTGCACTGTAATGCTGGAATGTGATAAAACAAACAGGAGAAATGAGAGCTGATGTAGCTGAGGAGAGGAAGCTAAGGCTCTTGGGAAGGACATTCAGAAGAGAGATGCAAAGCAGTTGGTGTCCGTGCACCCGAGACAGGGACAACTGCGTCAGATCTCAGCACACCTGTCGCGGGCCACATCAGGAGACTCCTTAGGAAACTATGGACAGGTGACCGTGGTGGGCAGCGGCAGCAGTGAGTGCAAGGAAGGAAGGGAAAACAGCATCTGAGCTGTATCACACATATGTCCAGGAGAAAAATGTTCTTTCTTCATCTGTTAAGGGTGAAATTGCTCAGCAAGATCACTGGTTCACTTGGTGTAACTTGTTTCCATCACAGGGGTCCCTGCAGGGAGGTTTTATAAAGACTTAACAGTAAGGTTGGCCCAGAAATGTTGGCTCAAAGGTTCACTGACTGCTGTCAACTGTTACAAGGAAAGAAAGAAAGGTCAGGAAGAGTAAGAGAAAGGAGAAAGCACTTGTTTCTTGATTTGTGTGGCATCTGCTATAGGGACAATGAGAGGTCACTTGGCCACATGTATTCTTGAGGTAAGATTGGGTGTCATTGCTCATTGATTTTAGTGACATTGACAGGGATTTGTCTTTTATGTTTGGTGTGTTTGGAGGTGGTGGTGCAAGGGCATATTTGTGCACTTGCATGTGGAAACCAGAGGACACTTTCTGATGCTGTTCCTCAGACATCATTCACCTTTTCTTTTTTTTTTTTCTTTCTTTCCTCCTCCCCTCCCTCCTCTTCCTCGTCTCCTTTCCTCTTTCTCCTCCTCAACCCCCACCTCCGCTCCCTTCCTCCTCCACCACCTCTCTACTTCCTCGTCCTTCTCTTCCTCTACCTTTTCTAACAGGATTTTCCACTGGCCTGAAATGCTCCAAGAAAGCTAGGATAGTTGTTCATTATCCCTAAGAATCATCCTTTCTCTGCCCATATCCCATGCCCCAGTCCTGAGATTATAAGCAGCTTACCACATTTAAATGTGTATTCTAGGGATTGAACATGGGTATTCATGCTTGTCAGGCAAGTGCTTTACCAACTGGGTTATCTTCCACTTTACTTTTTTGATGGAAAAACTTACCATTCTCTTCTGATGCTCTGTGATTTGGGTACCTGTGCTGTGCCTCTGACATTGGGAAGCCAGTCTTTTGAGATGCATCCCAGTTGAGTATAGCAGATTCACCTGAAGCCAGAATGTGACCTCCTCTGTCTCAAGGGTTTTATGGCTATAATATAACATCATCACCCAAATCATCTTACTTGTCCTGATCACAGTACATCTTGAACAGAAGTAAAAGCAGGAACACAAGGTAGGAACTGAAAGAATGGCTATGGAGCCCTGTTACTTACCAGCTTGTTCCATGTAGCCTACCCAGCCAGCTTTCTATGGCACCTAAGAACACAACCCTAGAAGCGTAACTACCTACAGTGATCTTGTCTTACGACATCAATTATCAAGCAAGAAAATGCCCAATAGACTTGCTCATAGGCCAATCATGTTGGGCCGTTTTCTTAATTAGACTTCCCTCTTCCAAAATGACTCCAATTTATGTCATGATGGCATAAACTAGCCAATACATCTAGGGCACTGTACCTTACAAAGCAAGCTTGGGAAAAAAGGCAGGTTTTTCTCCAAAGCATGTAAATGCAGATCTAATGAATACTGCTCAGGTTAAAAATCTTGTAACATCACTGAGGTCTGCTCTGGGTCAGGTCCTGTAAATAATGCTTGCATATCATGTCTTATTTAAACATAACAATTAATATATCCATTAATAAACACATGAAAGTTATGAAATGTTAGTATTGAAACAGTAGCATAATGTAGGAGGGGAAAAAGAAATATGAGAATATAAGGGATCAATATAATCAAAGTATGTTATATACATATATGCAAATATCACAGTAAAGCTCATCTTAGACCCACACCTGCTCACACATGTGCATGAGAGCACACACACACACACACACACACACACACACACACACACACACACACACTGAGAGAGAGATAGGTAGATAGATAAGTAGATAAATGGAGAGAGAGAGAGAGAGAGAGAGAGAGAGAGAGAGAGAGAGAGAGAGGGAGAGAGAGAGAGAGAGAGAGAAGAGATTATAATAAATAGTAGCCTGTGTAGGCCTTTCTTACTTTACCTTCCTTTACCTAGAAAGATTCAGTGATTGAAATCTGGTATTTCCTTAAAGTCAAGGTGGTTTGGACAAGTATGTGTTTACATGGGTGCTTTTCTTTGTTTTTATCTTTTAGCCTAGCTGAGCTGTTTGTTCTCAAATATTTACTGTCAGCTTGAATACACCAAGCAATATAACTACAGGTGTTTTAGAGCTCTTTGGTGGTATTTTGTTCTGTGGCACTCTTGCCCTAGGCTCTGGCTTTAGATTTAAATCCTCTTCCTTAAAATATGGCTGTGCCTTGGTTGCATGGTTCACTGGAACACCTTTCTGTTTTATGATATATACTTTTTATGGTATGTATACATATATGTATACATACACACATATGTTTCTAAATTCCCAGTTTGTTTTATTCTTTCACATTTTTATTCCTATATGGCACATCTTTCTTATTGATATTTAGTTTGTAAATATCTAAAACTGGGTAGAAAGATGATACTATCTTAACATCAGTTTCCAATTCTTTTATTTATCTCCCATGCATGTTATTGTATGTCGTGCTCACTTTTTAATAATGTAACTCAGCAAGACGTAGAATTTTCGCATCCAGATCACCATGAAGTCAACTCTTTTGGGTGGCCAGGATAGTGAAGTGGCAAAGCCCAAAGTGTTTGTGACTCTCTGAACCATCCTAGGCAGAAAATGCACTGCAGCCTCTCCCTTTATTTTCCTCATAGCTCTCCACTGTGGACGTGGCACGTGGCTTACAACTGCCTGGCTCTGTAGCAGACATTCTTCTTTGTATTTGACACTGAAGACACTTCCATTTCCACATAATGTCTTAAAAATATTCCAGACATCAGCCTGAGAACTCATTGGTGGAATTTTATTTCAATCATGTTGAGAATTATTTTTTAAAAATGTATGGGATGGTTGGATTTGTACTTTGCACTGAAGGGTAGAGATCAACAAATAAGTAGCATCTTTGGAAAGGTCTTGCATCCCATCCGTGAATTCCATGGGGCTCACATGGTTCTTTCAGTCTTAAGAATGATGTAGTCTATGAACTTTGTATGTGAACATTAATTTTCCATTTACTCATGATTTCAAGAACCTGGAAGTTTCTGTAGCTTTGCTTAATATTCTTCCCTGGGAGGCTCATGTTCTCTCTGTCTCTATGTCCCACTGTCTCTGTGTCTCTCTGTCTCCGTCTCTATTTCTGTCTCTGTGTCCCTGTCTCTTTCATTCTTGCTTTTGCTTCCCCTTCACTCTCACACACTCACTTTTCCACTCTCTCCCTTCCCCTCACTCTCTTTCCCTCTCCCTCCCTCCTCCCCACACTCCTCTTCCTCTCTCTCCCCCCTCCCCACACTCCTGTCCCTCTCTCTGCCTTACTCTCAGATGCAGCACTATTTGCTCTGCCTTTGGCCTTACATGCTTCTCATTCTCCCTTCAGTTTCCCTGCTGTGTTTCTGTTTCCATTACTATAGTTTAAAAACAATGATATTTCTCTTGGAAAATGTCATAAAGGGGGAAATGTTATGTAACATCAATTTATTTTGCCTGGAAATGGAACGCATTGAACACTAACATTTTAACAAAATTTGTCTTTCTAATATTTAAAAATGTAATGCTTATTAAACTCATTGTTAATACTAAGCTGTAAATAAAGAATTATGACTTCTTGGAAAATAAATACCACATTCATAGTGGATTTAATAAATATGAACAGTAGAGAAATGATTAAATTCATTAATTTGGAACAAATTTGAGTATCAGAAAAAATTCAGCAGATCACAAGATTAAAACACAGAGAACAAACACACACCCTGGAGGAAATTGTCATAATGTTATGGGCAACATTGGCTAATGGAGAGCTGTGGAGAAATCATGAAGACCAGACCGAATTCATAAATAAATTAAAACATTTTCTAGTACTTATTGTGATTTCAGAAGACTAAGAAGGATTTCAACAAACTTTTGGAAATCATTGTAGATATAAATGAGAACATGTGAAAAGACGAGGCTGGATTATGATTTTGTAAAAGAGAGGCTGAGAGCTACCTCTGTGTCTCCACTATGGCACTGAGAAACAACTGCTCTTATACTTGGGAAAATTATTGTCTAATCTTTAGGGGGCATGATCACGTGACATTATAAGTCAGGGGACTCTCAAGAACCAAACTTCGTGTTTGTACTCCCCTAACTTGGAGAAGGAAAAACAAGCAAACCTCAAACAACACAGCAACAATAAAGTGCTGTGTTTGTGCAGATGGTTCTTTCTGCCCCAGTGTCACTCATTTTATCTGACACCCATGAAATTCGATGCTCTGCACGGTGTGAAATGTCTTCATCCCTTTTTGTTAAGATGTCTGATTTATGTTCTTATTTCTAGAACTTAATCCTTATCAGTGTGCTAAGTTCATGCATATTTAAATTGATTATCTAATCAATAGTGAAATGCTTCTTCTATTAAGTTTAACTAGTCTAGCATTTCACCAAATCTGAATGTTCTAGCAATAAGACATCATGCAAGATGCTATTGCCAATACACTGCAAGAATCTACATTTCACTCCAGAAAGTAAAGTTTCTACCATATTATCCCAAGTCCCAACTCTTCACGCCTTATTTAAAATGAATCTTGTGTCTCCTCAATACATTTTAAACTCTACTTTCTTCCATTCTTTCTTCAATAGGTGTAACATGTGTACCTTCCCTTGTGGGTCAGGCTCATGGGGGCCCATACATTACTCTTACCTATGGAAATGTGCCACACTCACGTGCTCTGCCCAGCCTTTCCTGTTGTTACCTGCCTTGTCTAAGATGCATAGAGTGAAAGTGGTACCGCTCTCTCTCAACTCTCTCTACACACATGGCCTTCACATACTGAGAAGAGAAAATGTCTAATAGTCTTCCATTCAGTCCACAAAAGTGTACTGCAGGACTTTACTGTGATCACAAAAAATTGCATACAGTTCATTTGGAGGAAGTAGCCTGTGATATTAATATATACAGTTCAAATTACACAATCGCCCCTACTGCTAAGACTCTCAATTTCAGTTTGGCCAGAAAAGCACAAATAGTTTACAGATCTTATAAGCAAGTGGAATTTCTCGTGGTCTCATGAGATGATGAACTAGTTCCAAAACTAATAAAACATTTAGTTAGCATGCCCTAGTCACTGAGCAACCAGTGGTGTGTGTCTGAAACTAGTGATACTAGTTACAGTCTCCCTGGATTATTTTTCTTTGGGGGGTGATATTTTCTTCATGATTTATTTCTACATTAGTATTGTTGCAACACAACAACATGGTCTTTTCTCCCATGTGGACAAAACCAACCTTGAGAACATTTCATATTCAGGAACTATCTGAATGTCATGGTCTTGAGTACATGTGACCCACAGGTAAAGTGCTTTCCACTTACACATATGCAGTGGCACTATTACGTGGTGTGACATTGTTGTACTCTCAGCTCCTTTTGCACCATCCCTGCCTGGGCACTGCCATTCTCTCCAGTTGATGATAATGGACTGAACCTGTAAGCCAGGTCCAATTAAACACTGTCCTTACCACTGTCAAGAAAACAAAACGGCAGCCAACAGATTGGGAATAGATCTTTACCAATAGCACATCTAATAGAGGTTTAATATCCAATATATACAAAGAATTCAAGAAGTTAGTCTCCAGAAAATCAAACAATCCTATTAAAAAATGGGCTACAGACTTAAACAAAAAGTTCTCAATTGAGGAATATGAATGGATGAGAAGCATCTAAGGAAGTGCTCCACATCATTAGCCATCAGGGAAATGCAAATCAAAACAACCCTGAGATTCCACCTCACACAAGTCAGAATGGCTAAGATCAAAATCTCAGATGACAGCAGATGCTGGTGAGGATGCAGAGAAAGAGGAACACTCCTCCACTGTTGGTGGGGTTGTAAGCTGGCACAACCACTCTGGAAATCAGTCTGCTGGTTCCTAAGAAAATTGGACATAGCCCTACCTGAAGACTCAGTTGTTCCATTTCTGGGCATATACCCCAAAGATGCTCCAATATACAATAAGGGCACATGCTCCACCATGTTCATAGCAGCCTTATTTATAATAGCCAAAAGCTGGAAAGAACCCAGATCTTCTTCAGTAAATGAATAGATACAAAAATTGTGGTACATTTACACAATGGAGTACTACTCAGCTATTAGAAACAATGACTTTATGAAATTTCTAGGAAAATGGATGCATCTAGAGAATATCATCCTGAGTGAGGTAACCCAGTCACAAAAGAACAGACATAGTATGCAGTCACTGATAATTGGATACTAGCCTCAGAAAGCTCTGAACACCCCAGAAACAACTCACAGATCTTATGAAGCTCAATAAGAAAGACCAAAAAGTAGAGACCTCAATACTTTTTAGAAAGAGAGAGAAAAAAAAAACAGCAACAACAAGTTTATAGCACCCACTCAGACTGGGGTACACCTAGACCTTAAATCATTAATAACTCAAGAGCTAAGAAGATAAACTTGTGGCAATTTTTGGTATTTAAAAATTATTATGTTCAATCTATACACACCAAAAAAAAAACTTTGAGTATTTTCATGTTACATTTAGTTCTACATGTACTTTATGCTTATGGTAACTGGTAAGATTTCAATGCATACTATCAAATCTTTAAAAAAAATCAAGTACTGACAAAAATGTATTCATATAGTTTTATTTCAAAATGCCCTTTAAAATCTGTACATGTATCTCTATTTTTTTAAAAATAAAGTTGTATGGGAAAAAAAAGAAGTACATTAGCTTTCAAAGAATAGTTATTAATTAGATTCAGATTTGTGGATTAGTTCCATAGTTTAAAGTGCCTGTTTGGTATGATAATAGGCATTTTAGATGAATTTGGAAAAAATAAAGTTCTGCAAAAATGCCAGTTTCAGACCTACCCCCCCCCAAAAAAAAAAATTACTGTCCTTATAAAAGTTTCCTTGGTCACGGAGTTTCTTCACAGCAGTGCAAACCCTAACTAACCAAGACAGTTTATGACTCCTATGTCTGTCTCACTTGTCCGTGGCATGTACTTCTCTCCTGCAGCAGCTACAAGCTGCTTCCTTCCCTGATTTCTGCAGGTATATGAAATGCTTAGCCTACTTATAATACCTCCAGACAGTGCAACCAAATGCAAAAGTTTGTTGCCTTCAGGCTAGTGTTCTACCTGATAGGTTTGACTAATCTGAAGGTAGGAGACTTGGGGACCCTCAGGTTTTGGTTGGTGTACCTGAAAATGTAAAGGGATGCTTCTGTGGAGAATCGTTTCTTCCCAATTGCGATACACAACTGTTTGTAGGAGTGCTCCCAGGGCTTTTCCGGAAAGCTTCGTGGATGGAATAAGCTAATGCTATCTTCTTGGGATATTTTACCCAAGTTTACAGATTAACTTGACTTGTTGCTCCTTCAAATTATCTGCCCCTGTGGTTTGTACCAAGCCTGTTCCTCTTGCCTAGCAAAGAAAATGGATATAAATCAAAGACTCATCACATGTCTCTAGGATAATTAAGTATCTTCCTTATGTGCTAGTCAACTATGAGAGTTAAGGATTCACCTGTCTTGTGTACTTTGAAATGAAACCATTGCATCTTAGCTGTGTCATGAACAAAATGGCTGTGCTTAGGCAGGCAATGTGTGAATGAAATATCACGTTTGGATGTCATCTGGACTAAGCTAGAAAAGAAGTCACAGTCTGGCTTTATTTTTTCCTGGTAAGAGATCAATACTGTCTAGACATGGTCTCATTAGGACTGTGCATTGACTGGAGCCGACTGAGATTCCTGTAATTTGGGCTGGGGGGGGGATGGGCATCTATGATTACAGAGAACTCCAGATTTGCTGGGATCAAGTCTATGTCTTCTACCATTGATCAACAAACTGCCTGCTTTGCCGGAGGACGGATGATACCCATTCCCAACTCAGATTCTGGTTCTGAGAATTGTTCTCCATGACTTTCTGCATGGCTGGGACCATTGCACAGGGCACAGCAGTGCAGTTCTGGCATCACCCTGTGCTCTACTATTCCATCCAAGACCGAGACTGAACTCGCCTCTTCTCTATCAGCCTCTATACAAATTAGCTTTGCATGTATGGGGAAGATAGTTATCCTTCTCGTATTATTTAGTGGCTTTATCATCTAGGACTACATTATACCAATTTGAATATCTGTTCAAGCCAGGATAGTTTATGATTCTAATGTAGGTCTTGAAGCTAAGACGTTCTCTGCCCTCCCTGTTAGGTGTTCAGACAGTTGGATGTGCCTGGGATCCTAAGTCCTTTGGTTGTGGTTACTTATTGGCATTTTTCAAGAATGTGAAGCACTGGAAGCAGAAGGTGACCGAGCCTTACCAGGCTTCTTGCAGTGGAATAAATATCTGTTGTTTGTCCAGTGTATTTACTTTCAAACTTCAGGCAAGATGAGGCAGACACTGAGAAATAATGCTGATTATGCAGAGGAACACTCCAGATAGAAAGATCTTTCCCAAGAATCTAAGTGTTACAGTAGATTAGCATTATTGATCACTCACTTCCCTCAGTCTACAGATGATTTCAGAATCCTGAAACTATTTTTCTCCCTTGTCTAATATAATTACCAGAACAAGGGATAATCTAATTAAAAGACAACAAGGATGTGTTCTAATTGTCCTAATAAATTATGTAAATGTACAGTGCATGCAGTAGCTTCTCAATGGGGATGCATTCTATAGACAGACAGCTGTTCCTTTACTGCCACATTTTACAGTTTATTTCTTCTAAAAGATAACTTGTCACGGCATAGTTAATTTTTCAAAATATGCTGGATCTGTAACAATTGAAGTTTCTATGTGGAAAAAGCAGAATAAACAATTGTATGCTGACTTCTTTAGTTAGATGAAGCATTGAACCAAACAGAAGAAAATAAAATACAGATGGATAGACTATGAAAAGGAAAAATATAACATTAGACTTCTGATGACCTTTTTTTGTTTACAATAGTTTAATTTATTCTACGTGTCTGGTGTTTGCCTTTGTGTGTGTGTGTGTGTGTGTGTGTGTGTGTGTATGTGTGTGTGTGTGTGTACATGCTCACATACAACATATGCATGCCTAGTGCATGAAGAGGCCAAAAGAGAGTAGTAGATTTCCTGAAACTGGGTTTGGCACAGTTGTGACAAACTATGTGCTGCTGAAAAATGAATGTAGGATCTTGATAAAGCAGTGGGTACTTTTCAAAGCTGAGTCATCTCTCCAGCCCCTGAATTTAATAACTGTTTATTTGTACAGAATTTTATGGTATATGTGCGTGTTCTCAGAGGCCAGAAGAGAATGTCAGAACACCCTGCGATTGAATCACAGACAGTTCTGAGCTACCTAAAGTAGATGCTAAGAACTGAACTTGGGAATGAATAATACATGTTCTTAACGACTGGGGCATGTCTCCTAACCTGTCATTACTTTTGTTATTTCATTATCAAGTATAGTAAGTACTGTAAGATGCCATTAGTTGGTTGAGTTCAATTCTAAATATGTACTACACCTTACTTATTTTTTTCTCAATGTTGTAAATCAAGCTCCTAGGACAAATGATGTAAAAGAAAAAAGGTTACTGTTGAATTATGGTTCCACAGAGGTTTTAGTTCATAACGGTAGGGAAGTGGGGCAAAGTCCATTGATGTAAGATCCCAGAAATTCCAGCAGAGAACTTCTATAACTGAAAAACAATAAGCAGAGAAAGAAATTAGGGATATGACCCCCTTCACAATAGTCACTAATAACATAAAATACCTTGGTGTGACTCTAACCAATCAAGTGAAAGATCTGTATGATAAGAACTTCAAGTTTCTGAAGAAAGAGATTAAAGAAGACCTCAGAAGATGAAGAGATCTCCCATGCTTATGGATTGGCAGAATTAATATAGTAAAAATGGCCATCTTATGGATATAAAATTAACTCAAACAAACCAGCAGTCTTCCTCTACTCAAATAATAAACAGGCTGAGAAAGAAATTAGGAAATGACACCCTTCACAATAGTCACAAAGAATATAAAATACCTTGGTGGGACCCTAACCAATCAAGTAAAAGATCTATATGATAAGAACTTCAAGTCTCTAAAGAAGGAAGTTGAAGAAGATCTTGGAAGATAAAAAAATTTCCCATGCTTATAAATTGAAAGGATCAGCATAGTAAAAATGGTCATTTTGCCAAAAGCAATCTACAGATTCAAAGCAATCCCCACCAAAATTCCAACTTATTCTTTTACAGAGATAGAAAGAACAATTCTCAATTTTTTTTCTGGAATAACAAAAACCCAGGATAGCGAAAACTATCTTCAACAATAAGAACTTCTGGAAAAATCCCCATCCCTGACCCTAAAACATACTACAGAGCAATAGTGATAAAACTGCATGGTATTGCTACAGAGATAGGCAGGTAGATCAAGTGAATAGACTTGAAGACCCAGAATTAAACCCACACACCTATGCTCACCTGATCCTTTTCAAAGTAGCCAAAACCACCCAGTGGAAAAAAAGACAGCCTTTTCAACAAATGGTGCTGTTCACCAGGAGGTCTGTATGAAGAAGAATGCAAATTGATCTATTCTTATCTCTTGTACAAAGCTCAAGTCTAAGTGGATGAAGGACCTCCATACAAAACCAGAAATTCTGAATCCAGTAGAAGAGAAAGTGGGAAAGAGCCTTGAACATATCAGCACAAAGGATATTTTCCTGAACACAACATCAATAGCTCAGGCCCTAAGGTCAACTATAGACAAATGGGCTCTTATATAAAATTGAGAAGCTTCTGCGAGGCAGACTCCTTTTATGATATAATTTTTTTGTAGCATGTTGCATAAGTAGATGAGAAATCAAGATCACATGTTAATAATAGTGTCACAAACATTTCATTCAAGTAGAAAAAAATCTCTGTTCAAAATGAAGGGATGTTTACTCAAAAATGAACAGAGACACTCTGAACGTGTCTGAGCAAAGCCCATGTCCAAGTTAACTATTGTTCTGTCCCACATACCTGCCTCTGAATATAATCAAAATGTCAACAAGTACGGAAAATCTTACTTCGTATTTGACATGACTAGGGAGGATTTCTAAAAAGAACACTTGGTGGGAAAGAATTTGTGGGAATACATTCCCACCTCTGAGGAGTTGACTCATTCACACTGACAAAGTGTTAAGCACCACACACTGACGGTACTGTACACACAGACAGCACCAAGCATACCAACAGTACTGGACACCCCATTAACACTGTACACTGACAGATCATGCACATTGACAGCTCTGTACACACTGACTGCACTATAAACACCCTTGATAGGACTATACACACAAGAGTCAAAGAAACAACACAGAAAACAACAGTATATCATGAAGGAAAATAGATTTGAATAAAAAGAGTAAATATGTTAATAAAAGTGGAACACCACCATGTTTCTTTCCAGTTTGATTGGATCAGGCCCCAACAAGGAGCTTGTGTTGGCTCCTTTTCCTGTCTGCTAATATAATATAACCATGGATATCTTCATTTTCTTATCGGCAATTTTCAGATTTCTCATTTTGTTAAACAGTTTGACATTTAAGAACTGAAGAACCTGGGGCTCAAGAACTGGCTTATTAAGAGTCTTGGTGGTTTGACAGTGGGCCTGAGTTCCCTTTCCTTTAGGTAAGTATGGCATCTCACAACTACCTGGAACTCCATCTCCAGGGGGATCCAATGCTTTTGGCCTCTGAGGATACTACACTCACATGAACGAGTGTGTGTGTGTGTGTGTAATTTTAAAATAATAAATAATAAAAGTAAATTTAAAGTAAACATAAATGAATACACAAATAAGTAAACTAAAATGAAGAACCTGACTCCAAGGTGTAGACTAAATCAAATTGAATTTGTGTGTGCATGTGTGCATTTGGAGGACAGAAGTTCATGTAGTGCATCTTCCTTTATTGTTATTCACTTTACTTTTTGATACAGGGTCTTTGTTTAAACTTGGAGATCAAGAGTGACTGAGAATCTTCTTGTCTCTGCCTCCCCATCTTTATGATTACAGACATAGATCACCATGACAACTTTTTACATACATTCTGGGGAATCTGAGCTCAGTTCACATATTTGTGCAATGTGTAATTTAATGACCTTGCTATCTTTCCAGTCCCAGCTCTCTTCCATTTCTCCAAGGCCAAACATGTATGACACTTGAGGCAGCATGAATGTGACAAACACTTCTTCCAAAGATTTGACTAAAAATAAACCAGGAAGTAGTTAAGCACTGCTGTTACCTTTCCTTATAATCTTACGTTTTTTCTGTTTGCTTCTGAAATGATGGTTGATCAACAGAAGTGTGTTGGCTATAGTCCTATAACTATTCAGCGCCTATAGAAATGAGTTCCATTTCCATCCTATGGAAAGGCCCTAGGTGCCTGACAAACTGTCAGTAGGGCATCATAGAGCCAGTCACAATCTGAAGGTCTCTGGACACTGAGAATTTCTGGAGAGTAGACTGCAAGTTTGGCAAAGTATACAAACATCAATTTCTTTCATGAATAATGGCTTTGGTAGATTTCCCCTCAGTAAATAATGTGAAATGTGTGTTAGGAAATTTTAATGTGATAAATCTGTGGGAAAGTAGAACACCAGAAGGAAAATGATCTGGGAAGTTGTAAATGGTGTTCAATAGTTGAACACTCTGATAAGAACATGAAGCAGATATGTACAGAAGAAGTTATGATCATCGTTTAATGTATAGAGGTAAGGGTGCAAAGAGGGATTTTAATTCTTATTTAAATCAGAAGAATGAAGATACCAAGAATCTCTTATATTATCAATATATAATGTGATATTCAACACATATACTAAAACTGTGCAGAGCGGTGTTCTAAAACATTTGGATGGGATGCTAACCCCAGAGGCTCGGACTGCCCCAGAAGCAACCCACAGACTGTGTGAAGTTCAGGAAAAAAAGAAAACAAAACAAACAAAAAAAAGACATTATGCTCAATCCTTACTCACCAAGAAAACGTTGACAATTCCAGGTTACATCCTGTTTTACACATACTTTTTGCTCATTGTAACTAGTAAGACCTTAATGCAGAGTATCAAACCTTAAAAAAAAAAAAAAAAAAAAAAAGCCAAGCACTGACAAAAATGTATTTGTATACATTTATGCAAAAATGTTTAAATTTTTTTCCTTTTATCTTTGTTTTGTAAAATAAAGTTTAAAAAAATAAAATAAAAAAATAAAACACTTGGAATATACCAAGTAAATCACTCAAATGTTCATGTAGCTCTCATAAAAGGATAGAAAGTCTAAATAACAAAAAAGTAAAGAGGACAAACAGAACATAAGGTGTCTTAAAATTATGTAGCTAGATTTTATAAATAAAGCATTTAAGTTCAAACTTAGCTGAGCTGTTACCAGACTGTAAGAAGGCTCTACTTGAGAGAACTGGAGAGAGACATAAAGCACAGAAACTAAAGGAATGTGTTCTTAAAAACTTTCCTACAAATAAAGCAGGAATAGCGGGTTCTGTCTGAAAATCAGTAAAGCTGACAAACCTCCAAGCAGAGAAGACCAAATACGATGCAGGAAGCAAGGGCTATGAGCCCAGGCACAAGAGGACCGTGTTCACCCAGCATTCGACAATTTAGATGAAATATACCACTATTAAAACATAGTAAATTCCTAAAGTTGATCCATAGGAAGTAGATAATATGAATAACTCATAACAACTAAGGAAATTGAATTAATCTTTTTAAAAATGTATAAAACACAAGTATTTAGGCCTAAGTACATTCACTGAGGAATTGAGTTTTACACCATTTCTTTTAGTTAATTTTATAAACATATTATCAAGATTCACCAAAAGTCAAACGTGGTGCAAAAACTAAACAAAAGCTCCATTGCCACAACTCTAATGAACATGTAAATGAAAATTCTTGAAGAAATGATAGCAATCAAAATTTGGGCAATGCAAGCCTGGTTCACTAGTAAGTTTATCAATATAATTCTGGCTAATTATTTAAAAATTAATGGGTATAATTTATCACACAAACAGATTCAAAATAACAAAATAATAAGGAAGAAGCATTTAACAAAATTCAACAATGGTTTTTGAAAAGAACATTCAGAAGTGATGAAAGGTAAGGAAACTTTACCAAATTGATGAACAGTATCTATAAAAACCCAGCACTTACCTGTGAATGACTGGGTGGGCCACACGCTGCCAACTCTGAAGGCCTGAGTTCTACCCACACGATAAGAGAGAACTGAGTCCTACAGGCTGTACTCTGACTGCCATGCCAGTATCCTGATCCCTATGCTCATGCACATGTGCACACAGAAATAAATAAATAAGCAAAAAAAAAAAAAAAAACCCACAACTAATATCATACTTAGTGGTGAAAAAAACATTTCCCCCCAAAACATTAAGAAGTATCACATGCGCTTCCACATGGCCGTAGTTGATTAATACAGCTGCTACAACTGTTGCAGTCACTGCCCTTAGAGCTAATAGACACTTGTATAGTGGTGAAGAGTGGTTAAAAAATAAATTCTTGAACCATTTCTGAGATTTCATCCCTTTGTTATTATGGTGCTGGAAGATAGAGTTTGGAATTAGAGTAGAAGGAAGAAGGAATTCTAAATGATGTCAGATAATGAAAGGGCATATATAACAATGCTGGTTCTTGGAGGAGAGGGGCCTGAAGCAGGAATGGATTGCTTGGATTGAATTTTGTACTTTAAATTTTGTAATCTTTAATTTTTTTTATAAGGTTAATTTTTGTTAAGAGAAATTCTTTAAAGAGTTAACCCCATTTTTCTAATCCTGGGTATTTTGGCAAATGAAGAATTGAACTTTTCTTGAAGATTAAAGAATAATAAAGAGGTTTGGGGTAAAAATGGGAGAAGTGAACAGCGCAGGAGACTGTTCTGTGTCACTCACTGTCACACAGGAAGCTCTAATCAGCAGTTAGGACGCAAAAGAGAATGAACAGCAGACGGATAGAAAGGCAGAGGCAAACATGGGTATTTGCAAATGACATACAGAAAAACTTCAATGCTCTGCACAGAAAAAAAATGCACAGAAAACCGACTCTTAAAGTTAGTGAGCATGCTCAGTAGAATTGTGGAATAAGAGATTTAAAAAAAAAACAAAAATAAAAACAAAAACATGAACAACACTGTGATTCTATGTAGAAGCTTAATTTACAGTAGACACTGAATTTAAAAATATAGTCTAATTTACATTATTGTCATACATAAGATGTTCAGATGAGTCTAATAAACTTGCATGCCAAAACTGAACAATGCAGATAAAAGATGTAAAAGAGAATGGAAATTAATTCAGAGACACATGGTGCTCATAGTTTTGAGGTCTTACCACAGTAAGGATTGCATTTAGGTTCAAAATTACATGTAGGTTTCATGTTTTTTCTTTTAAAATTTTAGTTTATAAAAAGGCAAGATTATGCTAAAAGTTAATTGAGAGCAAAGTAACTGGAGTAGCTAAAACAGTGTTAAGGAAGGACAATGGAGCTAAAAGATTCAGTTGACCACACTTGATGCTATCCTATGAGTATTCATGAAGAAATAGATGTGTAACTCAATGGAAGCTCTCCTCAGGAAAAGAAAAGACAAGCTACAGAGTAAGAAATGTTTTCAAACTGTGTGCCTAAAAAGAAACAAAGGAACAAAACACCTTGTATTGGAAAGACACAAACTGATACCAATATCAAGTTGAAAAGAAACTGAAATATGGGTAAAATGTCTTACTGTGCCCCACAACTGGAAAAAAAGATTGTGCACCAGTAATCTAATAGCTAAACAAGTAGTACATTCTTTCTGTGGGTACTGATGATCAAGGAACTTGATACATGTACATAGTCGGTTAAATTAATTGAAATAGTAGAAGAAAAAAACTAATAAAATTAATGCTCATGCACTGGACTCTGATATTTTGAATGGGAGATAACCTATCTGAACAGGATCCTGTAAGTTTATATCTTCTGGAAATGCTGTAGCCATCTTAGTTTACGCAAGTACACACCATATTGTTTGATGGTGATGAGATGCCTAAGAACTGTTGTCAGAATTTGTACCTGTTGTTAAACAATGAATGACTATAGCTACAGGGACAGTTTCAAAAGCCAGAGACTGACTTAGAAGGGGAATGGTACTTGGAAGGAAAATGGGAGGGGCTGATGGTGCCATTCCAGAATGGATCAGGAATTATCGTCACTGAGAATGAAGTGGGAGTTAAGGAATATTAAGCAAACATTGAAAAGATTCTAAATACATAGAGGATCTCTGGTCCTTGCCTCCTGCAGTACTGGGAACAGCCCTCTCACTTCCCCTCAGCCTCCGGAGGAAAGCTAGAGCAAGTAGTCCAGGGCATGCAAAGGTCAGCACATCCGAGAGTCAACAGGAGACTTTGGTAGACGCCATAATGGGATCCTGTTCAGTCCAGGTCTAGACAGACCCTGTGGTAGGAAATCTGTCAGCCCAAGAAAAGAAACTTAGAAATACCAATATCCATGGCTCTTCTAAACCATTTCCTCTAGGACTGTGTGATCCAACCCTAATACCCTTACAACTGTTACTAACACTAGCTACTACTGACATGTGGACGCTCGGCACTCTCAGACACTATGAGCTCAGATTGGCTATAAATATAAAGAACATCCTGAATCTTGAATGCTTAACATAAAAAGTTTAATGTATCATAAAGTTTATTGCATGTTGAAATATTTTTTGATCTATTGGGTTAAGTAAAATGTATCTTAAAAAAATAATTTCTTAAATGAATAAGAGAACAGATTTCTTCTCTAGTGAGAGCAAGAAACCCAGGTTTGTGCAGCTTAGAAAAACATGGTATCAACTCAAGGGGAATGGCTACCAAAGCTAATGTATGTGAGCTGTCTGGTCGTGTGTGCTTTTGTGCCTGTCCTTTGTGTTTATGTGTGGCATCAGAGAATTTGTGTTTGCCTTCCACATTGTTTAAGAAAGGCTTTCTTGTGTGTTGCTGAATGCACTAACCAGGCTGGCTGGTCCAAGAGCATCTGGGGATCTTCCTGTCTCTGCTTCCCTTTCCTCCTTAGGCACCTTAAAGACTGCATAAATGTTCTTGGCTTTATGTCAACTCTGGGGTTTAGACTCAGTTCCTCACTCCTGTGTGACAGTGGCTTTACTCACTAAGAGATGTCCCCAGCACTGAGGCTCTTCTTCATTAAAAATTTACACACACACACACACACACACACACACAGTGCTGAATGACAGAGTAGGCTGTCTTGAGAGTCATGAATTCTTTCATTTTTCAGTTTACCTTGAACTATGGATTAAATTATCCTAGATATTGGGACGTCCCTTGAGAAAGAGATTCGAGCATCCACAGTTTAGAAACTGTGATTTCGGGAGCTAGAAAGTAGCTCAAAGGATGATGCCTCATATGCAGGCAAGAGGAACTGAGTTTGGATACCTGGAACGATGTGCAAAGCTGGCCGAGGCCACACGCCCCTCTAATACTTCGGGCATCGCATCGAGGGGAGAGGAGACAGAGGAGTGTCACCAGAGCTCTCTAGCTGCCAGCCAAAGGAAGAGAAGGGCCTCAGGTTTGTTGAAAGAACCTGTCTCAAAGAAATAGAGAGTGGAAGAACAGGGTGCCCGTGCCCTCCTTGGACCTCTGCATGTGCATGGCACAAATACACATATATTACACAGATGTTCAGTATGCACACATACATACACACAAAGAATAAAGACATAGAGACAAGACAGACAGACAGATTATGATTCACAGCAAATAACTGATCCTGCCCATGTTTTCTTGTCTTTAAAACAGGAATCAAAGGAATAGTGTGTGAATATCTCAAGATTCAATATGAGAAGATGCTTAGATAGTTCCAGGCAAAGAGCAAGGTTTCTCCCAGTGGGTGAGTGCCCACAGTCTCTATAAGAACCAGGCCAGGTGTATCTGACTTAAGATGATGCGACTTAATGACTTTTAATTTGATGAAGGTACAGAACCAATATGTATTCAATAGAAGCCAGACTTCAAATTCTCAATGGAGTCTGTTTCCTGGGGTAGTGATAGGTAGGCATAATTCTCTCTATTATGCTAGGCCACAGGAGTGAGCCTGGTCCCAGTCAGTACAAGACCATGAGGTCTCTAAGCTAGAGATGTAATAAGCTAACCTGTGTCACTAAGCTAGGATGAATAGTCAATGTACTTTCGATATCTTCCACTTATGATGGCTTTTGTAGAATCCACACCCACTGTAAGCCAAGGAGGCTTAAAAGGATGCTATTTCCTGGGCCTGGAAAACCTCTAACAATGAGATGTTTCTATTTTGCTATCAGGTATCATGAATTGTAGCCCCTGGTTGTTGGAAGCAGCTTTCTAGCCCACCTTAGGGGTTAGTCACACTTGGATATACAGTGTGATGCTAAGGGCTGGGTTCTGCCTGGGAATTTTTATGCTGGGATCCTGATCTAACCACTTCAGGTGATGGACATAGGTAAGCTGTTCTCTACAACTGTGGTCAAGACTGTCTTCCCAAGACTCATGTATTTAACTTTGGTCTGCAGCCCATGGTTCTGTTTGGCTGTTGTGGAGTCTTCAGGATGTGAGGTCTAACTGGCAGAAGTTAGGGCATTAGGATAATGTCCTTGAAGGTCATATGGGCAAACAAGCTCCTCCCTCTTGCTTCTCAGCTACTGCAGGTGCACAGTCTCTCTTCACCGTGCACTCCCACTGTGGTCCTCTGTATTGCCACTGGCCCAGAGTAACAGAGCCAAGTGACCATGGACTGGCCTTACTCCCTCACAGTGACTCAGATTTTCAGTTCCAGCCTGGCAGAGCTGATTAGCATGCTCCTTACCTGCTGTCCTGTCACATGGTGTGATGGAGTTTCCTCTCTTAAAGGTTATTGTGCAGGAATGAACCAGCAACTGGGCTGGAAAACCTTGCGCATACCAAATGCCCTGTGTTTGTTAACTGTTATTTTTGCTGCTTTTTACTGTAAGTATGAACCAGACCTCAGAGCTCCTTGGTGGTGGAGCTAAGACTGGAGACCCTTCTCAGTGCCCTCTCTACTTTAGTGCATAATTGCTTTGTTCTCATTCATCTTTTCAGAGTGTAAATGTAGAAAGTTGGAGTTGTTAGTGAAGATTTCTAGAAGAACATTTTCTAAGGGGGAAAAAAAAACTTGAACTGTCAAGTCCAGGGATTTAGGATGTGGCTTGGTGCTGAAGTAATTGGCTCTCTTAGTCTTGCATTAGAAGAGACTCTTTTTCAGAGTGTAAGGTTGAAAAGTATGAGGGGAACTCTCACATTCTGGTAATTGCTCTAAGGGATAACTTACCTAAAAAAAAAAAAAAAAAAATGTTATTCAGCTGCTGTTCTTTCCTCCCTGTGCCTTTTGAGAATCACATCAGCTGTCCTCCCCCCTCCCTCTCTCTAGATTTCCTCTTTATCTAGTAACAGTGCCTCAAGTACCATTGCTTAATGTTCTCTGTGAGGTTTTAGCAATTAGCTGGGGCGGGGGGAGTGTTCACATTAGCACTGGGGAGTTTCTTGGGACAGTGCAAAAATGGTTTAACCATCAAGATTCGGTATCTGCCAGAGAATCAGGCACAATGGAAGCTACTTGAAGCACACTGTATACTGCTTGTGGCTGTTAAAGTACTTTAGCATTCAGTAGATTGACCACACTAGGGAGGCCAGAGAGTAATTAAAAATGTCCATTAACATGTTGAGTAAGGCTCTAGAATGAGATATTTAATATTTCCTCAGTTGCAGTGTGTATGTGTGTGTGTGTGTGTGTGAGAGAGAGAGAGAGAGAGAGACAGAGAGAGAGAGAGAGAGAAGAGAGAGAGAGAGAGAGAGAGGAGAGAGAGAGAGAGAGAGAGGAGAGAGAGAGAGAGAGAGAATTGGCTTGAATTAGCCATGATTAGTACACATAACTTCATAGTGTACCGGGAGTGAAAAATTGTTTTTAAATTCACTTCTGTCTTCCCAATAGTTAACCAAACAGATCATCTTATAATTTTGTTTTCCCTGAGCTTGAGCGAGGAAAACAAAAGAACAGGCAGACAGCGCTTTCACTTTTCTTTCATATTTTTCTCCAAACCAAGAAACATCAGGAAATTGCAAATATATTCTCCTACTGTCAGAGAAAAGCTTAATGGTCCCTCCATTGGGTGCCGGTTCAAACGCTGACATTTCTCTTGGCTTTTCTAGCACTGCAGTAACAAAGAGAAATATTCTGATATTAAGACACTTTTCCAGTTCTAGCTAATGCTGTCTCATCGTATGCTTATCTCTGGCTCTCTAGGGACATTTGGGTATCAACAGAAATCGTGCTCCTTCCCTACACTGCATTCTCCCTCACAACTTCGAATGGTGGCAAGTATACGAAAAGAGAAAGTTTTTTCTTTATTAATTTGGTTTGTGGCAGGGACAGACCTCTGTAGCAAAGGAACACTTATTGGAGGAAAATAGAAAGTTAATCATATGTGTTTCTCATGTATACATGAAAGTCAGAGGTGCTTTGAGATCTGGTTCAAATACCACGACAAACCTAACTAGTGAAGGTCATTTATGATGAGATGCCTAGGAATGCCATGTGAGGTTGTCTTTGTAGATTTCTTTCTGTGATTTCAGGGGTCACATCATCTGCAAGGATTTAGAGGAAGTGGATCATTGAGTGACTCTATCAACATGAACACCTAAAAGTGTTTCTGTTTGTTTGTAATCTCCACAGTAAGTAATCGCTGACTGCAGATAAATCTTTATGCCAAAGATACATCACTATTGGGGTAGTGCACTCCAGTCTCCTGTCGTCACTTTTTGTGGTAGAATTCTGGTCTGATTGGATTTCCCCATTTCTAATGCACCTGAATTGCATCAGGAAGCTTGTGTGTGTGTGTGTGTGTGTGTGTGTGTGTGTGTGTGTGTGTGTGTGTGTGTGTGTGTGTGTGTTTTCACTGAGCAACTACTGGGAAAACTGAAAGAGACACATTGTACAGTGGGTACAATGACACATGTATTTCTGAACCTCTTCCTTCCTCTCCCTTCCCCTCCCCTCCCTTCCCTTCTACTCCACTCTCCTCTCCTCCTTTCTCCTTACTTCTTTCCTCTCCTCTCCCCTCTCCCTCTCCTCCTCTTTTCTCTCCTCCCCCTCCCCTCCCCCTCCCCTCTGCTCTCCTCCAGTTTCCTTTCTATCAATTTACAAAGAGTCTGTGGCTATAATGTGCATGTATTGTATGCAACATAATAATTAACTAGGAAACAGAAATGTGACTGTCTGTGAGTGTGAGTCGTTCGGTCCATGGAATAAACTAAATTTGATGCAGGAATCTTTTTTGTTAGGAAGGCCTTTCTTGACCTGTGAAGCTTTAGTATCCTAATGGCAAAAAGAAAGATCATATCAATGTTTTTCTCTCTTTCTTCTAGTGCAATTACTGTACATTCTAGAACAGCCTGTGCTGCACAGAAAATTGCAAGTTAGCCTAGAAAAATGTTTTCTCCAAAAGTGACAGTAAAATAAAATAAATAACAGGTGGGCTATGTTGTCTCCAAGATGAATCCTAACTGTAGCATACATCTCAAACACCAGAATAGGTGTTGAGAAGTAGGCATGAGTTCAGGTTTATCTCTGTCTTGACTGGTGTTCCTCTGAAATCCAGCATTATCTGGTGATTCTCATAAAAGTCTACTAACTCCGATGACTCAGATGGTTTGCTGCTGACTTTTAATGACAGTGAGGAGGGGCTGTGTTTGTGTTCTTAGATAGCAATCCTGTTACCCCTTGCTTGCATCTTCCTTATGCACATAGTGCAAGATCTAATACAGTTCTTCTTCTGTTTATCTAGAACCAACACTCTTTTACTTTATCATTCTACTTCTAGCTTTAAAGAAAAAGAGTCATCCTTTTTAACAAGTGTCCACTTGAATAGGTCTCTGGAGATTTATTATTTCATTATTGTTTCAGAATTCCTGGCCCCAGCACTGAGTCTGATACTTATATACTCAGTAAAAACTTCATCAAACTAATGGAGGTAATTAATTAAAAACAAATAATGCAGAGAGTTGTTTGTGTACTTGAACCTTGAATGGCAGTGAAGATGGTGGGTGGAAAAGGAGATCTGCTTAAACATAATGATGGTGACTCCAGTGAGGACAGAAGGTGATGGTGACGTCTGTCTGATTTTAACCATGTAACATGCCCTTTGCATGAAAGGGCATTCACAAAATCCCCTAGTAACTCCCCTGAAAACTCAGAGTTATAAACTCTGCTTACCAATGGGAACATGAGTGTGAAGGTCATTGGCTTGGGTAGAAGATCCTGTGCCTGTTTGAATAATAAATCTCAGGATCCAAACCCACATCCTTAACCACAATGCAAGACTGGATTCTATTTTGCTAAAAAGCATTTCCAGGACTATGATCTGGAAGAACAGATTATAGTGTCTTCATGTGTCCCAAACAATCTGAAAGTTTAACCCTTGACAACTCAGAATAGCTTCATCTGTCATTTCACTGTGAAGCCATGGCTGTGTTTTTATCTAGAAATGGGAACATAAAACCAAAAACCGGAGAACTCTTTATTTTCATGGGGTGGAAAAGTGTCACCCATCCTGGTAGGGATGGCCCCGGCTGAGGCCACTCTGCTGTGTATGTCTGTATGATGCAGCAAGGTCTTCTCAGTGCTTGTCACACCACACCACATAATTGTCAACACTTAGGCAGACAAATTAAACTATTCTGTGTAGAGGCAGCTCTAAAAAGTGAATTCTATATGTGGAAGCATGTTTAGCATTGTCCAAGTGAAAGACACAAAATTACACGTTTGTGACATATTCACAAATCTATCTGCCTCATTTGTCCTTCTGTTAGAAATCAACCAAAACTAATTGTTTGAATTGATCTGTAAAGTAATGCACAAAATGATGGTATCTGAATATCTAGACTAGGACATGGGCCAAACAGTTGGGGCCGATCCAACCTTTGATTGGTACCTTCTACTTCACAGCTGCCTTCATGGAACGATTTGGTATGGTCAAGACTCAAGGGTTTGCTCCCCTTTCAAAGTTAGAAACTAAGGCCTCTGAAGTAAGCTTATACCTAATGCACTTTCAAACAAATGATGTCTATTGGTTCAAAATTGGAGGCTCAGGTCAGGCTTGCATTTCATGACAGTGAAATTTCCTGTAAGGTTTTTCTCCTCTGTTGAGTCTCCCTCCAGGAAGACAAGGAACCCTCTTCACAAATGCAGGCCCTTTGACAGGTAACCCTAGGTTCAGAGAGGATCTTTTGATTATGAGTGACCAAAATGAGTTATCCTCAAAGCAATCTCAGTTTTGAAAGTGAAGATTCTGCTTTATACGAGGAAAAACCTTGTCTCCAACCCTAGAACATATGAGGTTAATAATGAACAGGCTTCAAGGAAAGAAATTTGAAAAAAGGAAAATTGCTAAGTTGGCTGAGGACTAATCAAGCATATTGTTCCCTTGATTCTAGAAAATTGCAACAAGCATTTCCAAAAGGTTGGAAAGATGTCCATGGAATACTTTTTTGGTTTACTCTGTCAGCAAACCTGTGTTTCTCTTTTTCCTCTTGTGTTAGTGGCTCCAAAAATTGGGGTGGAGGAGGGTGCTAATGCTACTGCTGGTTTCTGGGATCCTCTGGCACAGGGCTTCTTGAACCACTGGATAGCATTTGTTTCCCTGTGCTGGATGAACTTCTATGCTCTTCTGCAGACTGGAGCAGGCTGGGATGACTCAGTCTTGGTCTCTACTTATAACTGAAGCAGAACTGTGGGGTGGGTATGGAAGGCGTTGGTAAAATACTCATTTAGAGTGTCTGATGTCCCGGCTTCAATCCCCAGCACCACAAACAAAATAAACAACAAAGAAACTGAAGCTATAATAGCAATATGCTCCACAGTTTGGAATTCTGTCCCTAAGAAAGCAAACTCTTATGATCAATTCATGTGCCGTCCAAGACATGAAGAGGCTTCTGTCCTGGCTCTCTCTGACCCTCCCTAGCCTTCCTGCACTGTCCCTGCTCCTTGCCTTCTGACCTGACCTCTGGCCCTCTCTTGCCCTTATCCTCCTTTACCTTCCCTGACCCCATCTGACCCTCCCTAACCCTCCCTGTGACCCATCAACCCAACCTTGACTCCATCCCCCACCTCTCCTCCCTTCCTCTTTTTTCCTTGCCCTCTCCACTCATCTTCCCTTTTTTATTTAAAAAAAAAAAAAGAAACAAATAAAATTAAAAAACAAAACCCTGTAAGGTTTTAAAATTTAAAACCCTGAATTTCCAGTATCCAAAACAAGTACCTTCTCATTAGGCAGATTTGCTTTCAGAGTTTTGCTGTGGTTTTTTTTTTTTTTTTTTTTTTTTTTAACTCTCTATTCTCTCCAACTTACTCACTTCCTGCCCCAAATCCTGTGAATCTAAGTGTGTCCCTTCACCAATCAGTTTTTGTATTTTTCCATATGCATATGTGTGTCCACAAGAACACCTGTGATTGTGTTTGTGTGCGTCAAGGTTTTTTGTTGCTTAATAATTATTTATGATGTGAAGTGTGTATGTGAAGCCAGCTGATTTTCCTTGCATAGTTACTTCCATTTCTTTTTGGTTAAAATCTTAGGTCATTGGAACGTTTTGTTTTAGTCCTCTCACCACATGCCTCCTTGTTGCATGTGAATTGAGCCCTGCACATCTTCCATGTCCAGTCACCATGAACAGAACGTGCAACACTGCTTTTGATGCATACAATAAAGCTCTCACTAGAATAAGGTCCCAGTTCATGATTCTGCCAGGAGTAATTGAAATATTACATTGTTATTTTCCTCACATCTTGGACAACATTGAATTTTGCCAGGCTTTTTTATGTTAACTACTTGGGATGGACAGAAAATGAAATCTTATTATTTAAATTTCCATTTTCTTGCTGAGCTTCTTAAGTTCATAATCCATTGTAGTTTTTTCTTTGAACACCTCCCACTTCTCTGTTATGCTCTTCTCTGTCTTTTTATTAACTTTAGGAGATTTCTTATAAATTCTGGTTCCTTACTCCATGTCTTCCAAATATGTGTCCTGTGTCTTTGGCATCACTGGCTCTCAGGGAGATCAGTTCTTCAGATGGTTAGTACAGCTGAATTGTCTTGCTATCTAGTTTAATCCTCTGCATCAATAACAGGTCAAGCGTGGACCTCTCCCTCCGGTGTTGCCAGTCATTTGGATCTTGCATTCTGAATATACAGCCCAAAGCTGTCCAGTCCCTACCATGTCCACATGTACTGGCTGCACTTTTCCTCTTCAGGTTTCTGCAGAAGATTCATTTCATTTTATTTTATTTTATTACAGTTTTTTTAAACCCCAAAATTTTTTATTGGATATTCTCTGCAGTTTCATCTCAGATATTATCTTTTTCCCACAATCTCATCCCTCCTCACACTCCCATTGCCTCCATGAAGGTGCTCCCTCTCCCAACTACCCTCTCTGACCTCAGCACCTTAGAGTTCCCCTACACTGGGAAATGAGCCTTCACTGGACCAAAGGCCTCTCCTCTCATTGATGTCAGACAATGTTATCCTCTGCTACATATGCAACTGGATCCATTGGTTGGTGTGTTAGTCCCTGGGAGTCGTGGTGGGTTTGGTTAATTGATAATGTACTTCTTCCCATGGGGTTGCAGACCATTTCAGTTGCTTCAGTCCTTTCTCTAGCTCCTTCATTGGGGTCCTCATGTTCAGTCTGATGGTTAGCTGCAAGCATCCTCCTCTATATCAGTATGGCTCTGGCAGAGTCTCTGAGGAGGCATTCATATCAGATTCCTGCCAGCAAGCACTACTTGGCATCAGCAATAGTACTTGAGTTTATTGGATGCATATGGGGTGGATCCCCAGGTGAGGCAGTCTCTGGATGATCTTTTCTCCAATCCCTGCTCCTCTATTTGCCCCTTTATTTTCTCCCATGAACGTTTTGTTCTTCCTTCTAAAAAAAATACTGAGGTATCCACTTTTTGGCCTTCCTTCTCTCTGAGCTTCCTAAATCCAGTGGATGATTTCTTGGGTATTCTGAGCTTTTTGGGTTAGTATTCACTTATAAGTGAGTACATATCATGAATGATTTTTTGTGGCTGGGTTATCTCATTCAGGATGATAGCTTCAAGTTCCATCCATTTGCCTAGGATTTTCATGAACTCATTGTTTTTGATAGCTGAGTAGTACTCCATTGTGTATACCTACCACAAGTTCTGTATCTATTCCTCTGTTGAAGGACATCTGGGTTCTTTCCAACTTCTGGCTATTATAAATAAGGCCCACATGAGATTTATAAATGGTCTTAACTTCAGTGTATTCTCACCAGGGATACCTTACTACAATACAAGCCAGCTCTTGGTCCAACTCAACTCAGAAGCTTACAGTGGCTACATACCCTGTAGCAAATAAAAGCCCAAAGAACAGCAGTGGCCGATTGTTCTGAGCTGCTGGTTCCTGCTTTCTCATCCCCTGCCACTCTCTTTAGCAGCTACACCAGCTTCCCTTCCAATGTATCAACATTCTCAAGCACATTCTGCATCCTTTGTCTAGAAAATGCCTTCATTTAAAACTTTTTGTTTTTTGTCTGCTTTCTGCATCTCACTCGGGGTTTTGCCTGAGATGTTTATTCCTAATGAGGTCTTTCTTAATCTCCTTGTTTAAAAATGTGAACATCTTCCCAGATTTCACTGTGCTCATAGGGTGGTACTCAAAGCATAAGTTGTGGCTTCTAGTGGCTTGCTAACAAAACTTAGCCTCCCTTACCTGGCAGCAACCTCACATTAGCTCTATCATTAGAAACAGTCTCCTGCTGTCACTGTCTTTACATGGTCTTGCTCATAGAAGTAAACCACTCCTGCTGAATATGATCCATCCCATTCCAGTATGATACCATCTTAATCTGTCTTGAACACCTCTATTCCATTATCAGGACATGGGAATTCTCTCTCTCTCTCTCTCTCTCTCTCTCTCTCTCTCTCTCTCTCTCTCTCTCTCTTTTCTCTCTTTGCGGTAGGGGCAGGGGGAGAACAACATTTCCCAGAGCAGTTAGCACCATTTAATTACTCAAGCACATGACATATTTATTTTATTTGTCTCTTGTCCCCCTAAGAGAATGCAGGTAGAACGTGAGACTTTTATGTTGAGACATATAGAAAATAATCTATGGTAGCTCTGTAGCTTCTGTAAATATTTGCTAGATAACAGAAAATGATTTCAGTCTCATTATGAGCAGAGGAAGTATCAGGATATGGAGCAAAATAATCAGATTTTAAAAAGGAAATGGTGACTCTTTCAAAAATCCCAGGGAATGAATTAATGTCTGTGACATTGGTTTATTGTTGTTGTGATTGTTTTTTGGTGTTTTTTTTTTTTTGTGTTTGTTGGTGTTGTTAATTTTAAAACCGGGCTAATGAAGGAAAGGAAGAGGTAGAGATTACAGCAGAGAGAAGCTGGCCAGTGGGGACATTTGTAAGCACTAGAGTGTGTTGATCTCTTAGTCACTTTCACACAATGAAAAAATTGCCCTCTAAGTTGTGTCCCTCATATCTTATTATGCCCACTTGACTGAGGTGGAGTAAAAAGGTCAGTTAGACTGGGCAGCTGTGTAGGATCTAAACCTGGAGAGCTGTACAAAAAGCTTGTGTTCTCCGTGTTGGCTACTTTATGTCAACCTGACACAAGCTAGAATCATCCCAGAGACGAGAGACGCCTCCATGTAAACCCCTCTGGCTGTAGGCAGGCCTGTAAGGACCCCTCTGGCTGTAGGCAGGCCTGTAAGGACCCATCTGGCTGTAGGCAGGCCTGTAAGGACCCCTCTGGCTGTAGGCAGGCCTGTAAGGACCCCTCTGGCTGTAGGCAGGCCTGTAAGGACCCCTCTGGCTGTAGGCAGGCCTGTAAGGACCCATCTGGCTGTAGGCAGGCCTGTAAGGACCCCTCTGGCTGTAGGCAGGCCTGTAAGGACCCCTCTGGCTGTAGGCAGGCCTGTAAGGACCCCTCTGGCTGTAGGCAGGCCTGTAAGGACCCCTCTGGCTGTAGGCAGGCCTGTAAGGACCCCTCTGGCTGTAGGCAGGCCTGTAAGGACCCCTCTGGCTGTAGGCAGGCCTGTAAGGACCCATCTGGCTGTAGGCAGGCCTGTAAGGACCCATCTGGCTGTAGGCAGGCCTGTAAGGACCCATCTGGCTGTAGGCAGGCCTGTAAGGCATTTTCTTGATTAGTGACTGATTTCCAAGGCCCCACACTGTTGTGGGCCATGCTATCCCAGCACTGGTGGCTGGCCAGCAAGCCAGAGAGACAAGCCAGTGAGTAGCACTCTGCCCATTGTCTGCATCGGTTACTGTCTAGGTACCTGTCCTACCGGAGTTCTTCTCCTGACTTCTCTCCGTGGGTGACCTGGAAGTATAAAAGAAGTAAACCCTTTCTTCCCTACATTGATTTTGGCCATGGTGTCTTGTCACATCAGTAGAAACCCTAACTAAGACATCGTACTTATAATCAATGATAGTCAGCTCTTGTGTTTCGAAAGAGGGAAGTTAAGCAATCCACACGTGAAACTTTAGTGGGGATAACATAGAATTCCACAAAGCCATGGATTTGTTCTCCTGACTATAACTTGGGTCAACCTCATTGAAGCCCAGTATTAGGACTTCCTAATTGTTGAAGAAGCCAGATGCTACGTCTAGGAATGCCTTGGGATAGGAATCAGAATGCCGACAGGTAAAGGACCACCCTGACAATGCTTTTGTGTGGCGCTATATGAATCACCATCACTCCTCTGAGCCACATCCTCCTCCTGCCAAGTAATGGCAATGGTTACAGAAGCTGCCCTAAGCTATAGAGCCCTTTAAACAATTCCTTAAACAATTTAAGGCAGGCACACAGCTCAGCGTTCTTCACAGTTCCATCTCATGACATTGTGTCTAGATGCTGTTCAACTGACACTGAGACAACCATCTGAACTTCTCTTTTTTCTTTAGGTGTCCTGGGACAACCGGATTGGTCACCGCTCTGCAGAAACTCCAAGGAGGTGGTGCTCATCTGCACGGTAGTGTTTGCCTAATTTTATTTCTTTGTAAAGAGTGTATAGAACTGACCTACTATGGGGATGCCCATGTGGTAGTAGTCACATTCTCTTGCATATAAGTAGAACTTGTATAATGGTGAGAGTTTAGCTGGACTCCCTTAGAGAACTTATCTTTTCTCTGCTCCTGTTTGTAGCTGCTACTTTACAATTGGAATATAAGTATTATGTCAGCTAAGTAAAGGAACGACGGCTTCACTCTCTGAAGGATAGCATTGCCTTCATCTCCCATGAAGTACAGCTGCATTGGCACTGGATTGACATGCCATTATATTGTTCTTCCCCCACTAGATCGGCACACATATTTGATAATTTTCATGTGTGAAAGGAAATGTTAGACAGTCAAGGAGTCAAGTTATGATGCCTTGTGTGGTGTCGAGGATGATGGCAGGATTGAGATGAAATGGGGAGCAGCAAGAGGAGGCCTCTGTCGAGGGATGTGTCCTTAGAAGAGTGGAGGGTTGGTGTGGAGGATGGGGAAGGAAACCTGCTAGAAGGAGTGGGATGGAGTGTGAAGCGCCATAGGCTTCCGTGGCTCCTTTGGAGGAGTTCTGACTTGCCTTACACTAGTGAAACTCGACAAAGGACCTGAGGCCAGGGAGGTGGCTGCTTCCTCTGTGTTCACAGAAATCTCCCTGGGTGATCTGGCCCCTTCCCTATGGGCTCACGGGCAGATGAGTCAGATTGGCAAAACAACACTTGTGTTCCGATTTGCCCTTGAATGCACTACCATACCCTAACTGACTGAAAAGCTATATATAAGCTTATGTATTAAACAATAAAATTAGATATGCAACCTGATGTCGGTGTCTAGAGTCTGAGTCCTGGGAATCTCTGTGGGCTCCAACTCTACTTTCCTTCCCCACATCTTGCAGTCCCTGTTCCCAGAGGTGGTCTTGCTCAGAGGTGACTCTACTCTTATAGAATAGGATTGCGAATGCTGAATTTTATCATGACTCAAAGACCAAGTAGAGGGACAGCCCTTCCCTTTATGCCTGAGTGTTTTCTCCAGATGAGTCATATATGCAACTTAAAAAAGTAGCTGTAGGAGAAGAAATGAATTGACAAAACTGAAAGGTCAGTCTCCTAAGTCATTGCTGGGGGAATTGTCATGCTGGCAAATTGGCAATGCCTTCTGTCCAATTTTCTGTTGCATGCCTTCCTTTATTATGGCAGGGAGTAGGAACCCGAAGCTCTTTCTTTAAAACCTAAGAAAAGCTGCAATATAACTCCCCTCCCCCACCCCATGGGGACCCACCATATCTAACAGTGGTCATAAAACTCATTCTAGAAGAAGTGTTTTCTAAACCCAGGTCAGTGGAAAGGTACACAGAAGAGCTAAAAGGTTCCTGAATATAAGACCCCTTCTCAGTTTAGTAGATCTCAAATCAGTAGGTCATGGTCTTTTTACCCAATCTCATCCTTACACAAATGTCCATTTAGTTTTAGATTTAAGCATAAAATATGAGGTTCCCCCTCAGTCTTTAGTTTTCATCTCCAAAGTCTCTCATACCATATAAAACTTTACATGTCAGACTTTTCACTAGTTTTTCTGTATTTTCTTATAGGGATGTTGTCTGTGATGCTTTGAAGGTTGAGGAAAGATCATGCACACACACACACACACACACACACACACACACACAAACACACACATACACACACAAGTTTATGCCTTGATCACACAATTCCAATCTGGTCATTTCCCCCAGAATGTGGTCAACCAGTTATGCTATTTTATTTGAGTTTTTAAAATACTTATTATTTACTTGCTTATTTATAGGCAAGTATTTTTATATGATCCAAATTGTCCTTGTATATGCTGAGCAGCCATGCCTGGTCTTGAGCTCAGCATCAACCTAGACTCTAGTATCACAGACATGTCCATGTCTCATGGCAGGCTGTGCTTAGTGACCCTCTCTTTATAAACACCCTGTTCCTTTCTGTCATTTCTTCTCATGTCTCCCCCTTTAACAGTGTCTGAGTGTCTAGGTTGTGGCTGTGTGAGAGTGTGTGTGTGTGTGTGTGTGTGTGTGTGTGTGTGTGTGTGTAAACTGAACAGCTACTTGTACCAAAAGACAAAGAGACCCACACCTTGTCTTGCTTCCAGTTAAGACCCTGTCTCCAGTACCCACTTCATCTTGTACACCTGTTTGCCTTTGGCTCGGCTGCCTTTCTAGTGTTCCATAATCCTCTGAAACCCATGGGTTTATGCAAAGTTTATCAAATAGAGAAGAACTGCCTCTAGAGTGTGTACTACTGCTGGACATTTTCTTGTCATCTATAATTCTTCACTGAATCCATAGTAGGGTGGGACGAGTCTCCCCTTTTCCCTGCCGAATTCTTCTGGCTTCCCCCTCCTAGATGCTTTGCCTATCCAGAACACTTACTACAAAACAAACAAGAAATGCAGGGACTTGCTGTGGGGAGCTGGTGCTGCCTGCTCCTTTCCTATGAGTCTCTGAGTGTAGACTTCGGTGTTCTTATTCTGCTTGGCATTTTAACACTGCAAGTAAAGTGCTTAAAAATGAAAGCCTGCAATTATTGGGGAGAGTAATTAAAAACGAGTGATTTCCAAGGCTTAGAAACCTCTCTTGTTCCTCTGTGCTTAGAACGCCTTCTCTTTTTCTCCTAACAATAAAGGACAATGTCTAATCATTTCAAGTGCTCCTTTTTTTTTTTTTTTTTTTTTTTTTTTTGCTGTTTCTGGATGGTTTGTAGTGTTTGCTGTTTGATCTTAGTCAGCCCACTTAAACTCTCTGAACTCTGGTTTCTTCCTCCATGAACTAAGAGTACTCTTAAGAATTGTCCCACAGAACGGTTATGAAGTATTAAAGGACAATTAATGCAGAGTCATTAGGATGCTAGCCTTGCATGTAGAAGCTTTCAAGACATGGAACTTGTAATTATTTCTGGTCAAGACATGGATGTCACATTTATTTATGAAAAAAAAAATCTACGTTCTGTGCTATAATATTGAAGAATTTTCAATATTTTGTCTTAGGATATTATCTGTGATTGTGTAAATGAGGCAGATGTAGAAATATCTAAGGCCACACAAGTAACACAAAAGAGCATGACAAAATACTTTATGGATACGCTTTGGAGGAATGGCTGGTACAAACTTCATTACATTGAGATTAAATTCTTCTGTGTCTTTGTGATATTTTGATGTTTAATCTTAAGCTCTGATTTTAGTCTGAGTTTCATTGTGTTCTTGGCAAGGGAGCACCAGGCCTGACTTCTATTTCTTGTTAGGAGTAAAACCAGGTATTTCTAGGCAAGATACTAGGTGGAAGTTAAGGAGTCATTAGAAATACAAGAGCCTATTCCCTTGGTGTTTTCTCTATCGCCACTTCTGGTATGGCCAGGTATGCTCTATTAAGCCAGACAAGACCAGGGAGGTCAGTTATAAATAGATCCAGCCTTGCCCTGAAGGCAGGGAGAACAAAGGTAATAGGCAGGTGCTTTGAAGAATGGGAAAGCTGAGTTCCCCTTTATTACAGTGTTTAGTCTAAAGGCGGGGTGAAGTTAATGTCATGTGACTGACCAACCTCCTATTAGAAATTGCCCGTTAGGCTTGATGACACAAACTATAGACTAGGAGGCAGTAGTGTCCACTGGAATGAGGGCTTACATGCCCACACAGGCAAGAGGTAGGGAGAAGCTCCTAGTCTCCTGTGTAAACTACTTCCATGTTTGGGGGCAGTTCCTGGATCAGGCTTAGAAGGAGCAGGCACATGAGCACCGTGGGAAAGTGAGTAAACCGCTGGGAGGTGGCACATGCATCTCACCTCAGCACTCAGGGCAGATGTGAGTTTGAGGCCAACCTGGTCTCCAAAGGGAATTCAAGACTAGCAAAGGAAAACTAATAACACCATGTCTAAAAAGCAAAAATCAAACAAACAAAAACTATCCTGAGCTTCAGACAACCTCCAAAGACCCTGTTCAGTTCTACATATCAAAAGAGATCAGGTTTCCCCAAAGAACTAAGCAGAACGAGACCTTTCCTCTTATGTCATCTACATTTGTACATTCACACAACACAAGCCCAACCTGCATGACAAGTAGGGAACTGGGAAAATGAAAGAAAAGGCAATTATCTGACATTTATTCTAGGATGAGCCAGATGTTGGAAGTCATTGATGGAGAGCACTTACTACCGAGATAGAAGTTTCCTTGGTGGCCCTGAAGCATTTGGAGGTGACCAGGAAAAACATCGTGACCTTTATGATAGAGCTGTGACAATTGTATTTCTTAGGCCCAGAAAGAAAACCAATATTCAAATGTTTGAAAAAAGAAAGGAGTCAAAGATCTGGTAACTATGACAAAATGAATCATGTCAAGCACACATGATGGATCATGTTGAGCACATATGCAGTGGAGTCAAGAATAAGTAGAGAGGTAGAAATACACAGAAAGTATGTTTGGGGGGAAATAACGTATTTTCCAATATGGTGAAGAAAGAGTCTTAACAGGAACCATACTTCTTTTGGGAAATGTTGCATTTTCAAACGTCTAGAAAAACCGATAGTATAATGTTTTAATAGCATTTATGAATCTGTGTACGGGAAGGGTAGTGATAATGTGTGTGTGTGTGTGTGTGTGTGTGTGTGTGTGTGTTTCTTCTACCATGTTGTAGGTCCTGAGGCTCAGACTCAGTCAGGCTGGACTGCAAGAGCCTTTTCTGATGATCTCATCAACCTAAAAGAAGGATGTTTTTAAAGTTAAGAGGGGATAGAAAAACAGTAATAAGGTGAACCAAAGGAGCTCGTTATTTGCATAGTTAAAATATACTTTAAGAGTGAAGACAAGGACATTTTCAGATGGGATAAAGTTCAGGGGCTTCATTGGCAAAAGGCCTGCAGTACAAGAGATGTCAAAGGAAGCTTCTGAGCCTAAAGTGTGTCACAGCAGACAGAACCTTAAATGTTCTACACATTAGAATTGCACATATAAAAGACTTTTTCTATCTCACTGCCTTAAAAATGTGTAGAACAAGAATGACAACATTGTCCCGTGGAGTTTATGATGTAATGCGTATAACTACAGTCCACTGGACCAGGACAGTGTAAACATTGTGGGGTGAGAAATGGACCTCATAGATGGGAGGCTTTCAACCTTTATGTTAGATAGTATAAAAGTAACCCAAGTAATGTCATGGAAAGATCAAAAATATAGATGTTCCTAGAACAACCAGTAATAAAAGCAGTCAACTGAGAAAAGAGAAACTAATGTTGTTGTTGTTGTTGTTGTTGTTGTTTGGGTGTGGATGTCTCACAATGTAGTTTTAGCTGATCTGAAACTTTTTAAAAAGGATTTATTTATTTATTATATGAAAGTACACTATAACTATCTTCAGACACACCAGAAGAGGCCACCGGATCCCATTACAGATGGTTGTGAGCCACCATGTGGTTGCTGGGATTTGAACTCAGGACCTCTAGAAAAGCAGTCAGTACTCTTAACCACTGAGCCATCTCTCCAGCTCGATCTGAAATGTAATATATATGCCAGGTTGGCCTTGTACTTACAGAGGACCTTTTGTCTTGCTTTATAAGAATAATACAAAAAATGTTGAAAATGTGAAAGAAGGGAACAAGAAACAGAGGTGCAAATCAAATAAACAAATAAAACTGGACCACTTAATGCAAGCATTGCTATTATATTGTGAATTGACCCTGTGCATTCTAGTTAAATGGCAGAGGTACGAGAATATTTTGGAAAATCATGACAACATTATATTGAGAGATAGCCTTCGCATATAAAGGTCCTCATAGACTTAAAGGGAACTGGTGAGGAAGCTGTGCTACAGAAACTGTATGCAGGGTATCCTCCTAATTATCTGTGGAGTGGCACTTTAAGACAAAAAGTATTACCAGAGTGAAAGTATTTTACCAAAGGCTGGGTGTGTTATAAAGACATATCAAGTATTGGTAAATATGTAGCTGATAAAATTCCAAGAGAAATCGGGTTCTTTCTCCAAGTGGGGATTTTGGGGTGCTCGATCATTATCATGAGTCATATGTGGCTCACCAGTTTAAGGAACAGGTAGGCTAAGAGCCATTAGCACCAGTGCAGAAAGGAAAGCCCCTGGAGGGTATGGTGGCCTTGGGGGTAACCAACAGCTTCTCTCTTTCTTCACAATGTTTTCAATTACTGTTTGCCTCATGCAGTGCAAACACATTGAACATAGTCACAATCCAGGATCAAGTCAGATGCCTCTGGAATTTAATTCAACCATGCTCATATTTAATTAACTTAAATGTTGAGTCCATTCTATCTGGCGCTCTTACGTATCTCTGCTGACAACAGTGTCTTAAGTTCTCTAAACCTCCATAACAGCTGGTGGACTCTGTGGCTCAGGAAGGCTCAATATATTGCCCCAGACCATGAAACTGATGGTTCAAGACCCAAGTTTGTTTTCAAAGGCTCTCCAGCTATATCTCGCTGGGGGATGCTTTTTCTGGCTTTTTTTTTTTTTTTTTTTTTTTTTTTTTTTTTTTTTTTTTTTTGTAGTCCGGGTCCTTTATTTCTCTTTGTACATTAGGCCATGAATTCATAGGGAATGGGCTCCAGCAGCTCAGGCTCTTTTCCATTAGTCCTCACAAAGTGGGCTTCTCTGGGTGGTGCAGGCTGGCGCTTCAGCTGAACCCAGGTGCCCTTCTCCTTGGCTTCCTTTTTCTTCTGATCGTTCTCCTTCACCCGCTTCAGGAAGCTGTCTCTGCTCTTTGAGTGCTTGATGTGCTCAATCCGCACACTGATCCTCTTAGCCAGAATCTTGCCCTTAACTTGCTTGTTTACAATGATGCCCACAGCAAATGCTGGGTGACATTGTAGACTCTTCCAGTTTTTCCATGGTAACACTTATGGGGCATTCCTTTTTGAACAGTGCCCATTCCCTTGATGTCTACAATATCACCCTTCTTGTAGATTTGCATGTATGTAGCCAAAGGAACAACTCCATGTTTCCTAAAAGGCCTAGAGAACATATAGCGAGTGCCTCTCCTCTTTCCTTTTGTGTTCGTCATGTTGGCGAGTTAACTGGAAGATGGCTGCCGGGGCCGAAAAGCTCTGGCTTATTTTTTTAACCACTAGTACCCTTCAACAGCCTCCCCTGATGAGAAAGGAACATCTTTGTGGTGTGCTTGGCCAAAGTCTAGCTGTGGTCAATGTGTGGAAAACATGAGGAAGCTCCCTTTTTCACAAGACATAGACCTGTGAGAGTGGCCCAGTTCTAGATGAACTGAATACTACACTGAGAAGCTGCAAGTCAAATATGAATTCTGATGCATCTATGTCTTTCCACATGTCTATAATAAGAATGAAAGACTGTGGGAAACTATCCTAGATTTCCCTCTGTCACATGAGAGAAAGACAGCTTTTGTGGATCCATGCCCAGGCTGGGAGGCATTGGTGGGGTACCTGATTTCTAAATGAAGTGTGAGGTCTACACAATAAGTGTGACTTATAACCAGCAATGCTGTGTTCATATCTTAAGATCAGAACAAGCAGAGTTTACAATAAAACCAAGTGTGAGATGCTATCTTGACTGACTTGGGAAATATTCTCTCTGAGTTATCACAACAATCTAAGGAAAATTTTATTGTCTCATGTTTGAGATAAAAAACGTTGACACTCCTAAATGCTATTCTTTTAAATAAAAGATAGATTTTTCTACATTCTCTATGACCCAGGCAATAATTATAATCACACAATCTGTAAGAGAGGTTCTGTGTCATTTTCAGATTGTGTTTGAATTGTGTTGTCCCTTGCCTGGACCAGCGTGACATGGACTTTTGCCAAAGCTCCCTTACCATATAACTGACAAGTTTGCTTCATATATAATTTATAGCCAACTTTCAATGAAGTCACTAAAATACATCTAGTAAAATGGGAAATAAATCTCTTACCACTACCAGTTAACGGGGTTGCAAATACACACTGAACCGTAGAACTCACTAAGTTTTCTGGAAGACAGATCAAAGATGTACCCAGCACATTTCAAAGTCTTATTATCAGTAAGCTTAAAATCTGTCAGAAGTTTATTAGGTGATCGTTAAAATCACTGTCACTGACATAAAAACGATGACAGGAATCTGTGGCACCTACCTGGAACGCTGACACTCAGGAGGCTGAGGCCAGACCTGACTACAGAGTGAGCTGTTACAGTCCAACTTGCACTGCATGCTGAGGTCCTGTTTTCTGACCTAAAATCTTCCCCTTGGGCGCTTGGTAGAGTTGGATGGAACTCCATTTTACATGGATGATGCAGTATCCCTCTCTCTACCATGCATGCAGGCTCATGTTGAAAATCTAAAGGACATCAGCCTGTCATCACATGTTACATACTCCATACTTTGAGCTTCTGGGGATCAATCTGAGTGTTCCTACCCTGCCAGGAATTATTAGGAAGCATCTTTGACGTCCATATACAGTGGATGTTACTTTTATACTTATCGATCAAGAACCGGAGCTCCAAGGAACTGATAGAATTTGACTAAGACTCTGTGTGTTTTATTCAGATTTGACTTTCTCTGTCACAAAAAAAAAAAAAAAAAAAAAAATGTATATACTTCCGGTGTACTGAATTCCTTTTAAAATACTAAATAATATAATCCATTGGGCATTATTTTCAAGAATAATTCACATTTGTAGTCATTATGAAGAGCCCACATATTCTGGGTCACAATTTGTTCACAGATGGAATTGGTATCAAAGCACTACTACCTCTTGACGACAGCAGAGAACTTTCAATGTCTCTATTTTGTTGTTAGTTATATGTTTTTAGGATGAATTTCATCATACAGACTTAAAGACTTGAAGAGTGACAGAAAGTTAAGGTCACCAGGGACCTTCAGTGACAGCTTTACCAATACAGTTGGATGTTCCTCAGCTGTAAAGCTTTTAAATGAAAAGAGACCCCTAAAACCTTTCTATTAATGTGCGGTACCCTCTTGTCACTTTGAAATGAGTGAACTGTCAGCCTGCCGATTACCAGGCATACAGTATATGCTCATTAAATCGTGCACCATGGCTTTCTTCAGATTGTCAAACTGTTTAATTGAAAAAATGTGTAGTGTCACTCTTATGGGAAAGAGGCAGGAATCAGAGGATTGGAGAGCTGACTTAACATTTTCGAGTTTGCTTTTAACTGCAGTCAGAAACTGCTCTGTTTTACAGTTTTGATTAAAGGACTTTCCCTTCTGAATTTTTCTTGTTTTGTGTATAATTCAAACACTGTAATTATAATGGAGTTGCTTTGATAATAGAACTACTAAATCATTCTGCCAGCAGTCTGAAACCAAGGAGAAGAGCCTGTGTTTGTGCTGTAACTTCAAGGCCTACTCCACTGTGCCGGGGACTGTGAGGGAGGAGACTCTGATGGTTTTTATCTCAGCAGACCTCTGCTTCTGTGACTACATTGTTCAAGTCTAGGCCTCGTTGTCACTCGGGGAGCATGGGTTGAGCCTTTCTGACTCTGAGTATCCTTAGGCTGTTGGTTCTCAACTCCATTGCCCGAATTCCACTCTAGACTGAGTACATGTGGTATGTTTTGGTATGTACGTCACAACTCGGGTGAGTTGTGGGCATGATCCTGTTGTTAAGGGCTATTTATAGGTGATTATGGTGTGAGCCTGTGTTGAAAGAGATGACAGGTGTTCACTATCGGGTCAAGATACCAGGTATATCTTTTAAAAATTCTTTTTTTTTTTTTTTTTTTTTTTATGTATCTGCGTACACTATAGCTGTCCTCAGACACACCAGAAGAGGGCATAGAATCCCATTGTGAATGGTTGTGGGCCACCATGTGGTTGTTGGGAATTGAACCCAGGACCTCCAGAAGAGCAGCCAGCGCTCTCGGCCCCGGAACCATCTCTCCAGCCCCAGCTGTATCTTGATCACCAGCTGTGATCAACTGTACCCATCAGCAAACATTCCCTGCAAGTTAGATAGCCAAAGGGTTTCAGCAGGTTAAAGGACTTGAGTTCTGGGCTAACTCAGAGCATTAAATGGGGTTCTCAGGGGTAGCGCTCAGGAATCTTTTTCTTGCAAGCAGTTTAAAGTAATTCTTGGCACTGAGCTTTGAAAATGTACTAAGGAAGCAAAGTAATCTTCAGAAAGAGGAGCTGTCTGGAACTCCAGAGGAGGACAAGATACAGGAAGTCTGTGACAGGATTCCATGTTGTTTGTGGTTTTATCAGTCTAGCTTTGGGTACATTTATCCGATCATACTGTAAACACATTTATAATACCATCAATGGGACCTTGAGGCTAAGCTTTCAAATCTAGTACCGTATAACACCAAGGTAGGGACACCCATCTCATAATGGTTTTGAACCTCCATGAATTAGTTTTACCAGTGGTGCAAGTGTCAGGGCCTGAGCAAGGCTCACTGACATTTCCTCACAAGGTCAATAGAAGAAACAGTCCTGACAAACAGAAAAAGATTTATTCCATGTGGTCATACTGGGAAGGGAAACACAGACACAGAGGTCTGGTCTCCCCCATCTCTCTCTCTCTCTCTCTCTCTCTCTCTCTCTCTCTCTCACACACACACACACACACACACACACACACACATACACAAACTGCTCCCCTTTACCTGCCCAACTCATCTTCAAGGTCCTGTCTGAGATCTCAGTTTAAACAGAGGGCAAGAAATATACATACCTATACAGTGCTGTCAAGGTGTGGTCCGTCTTAGTCACCAGCAGTTCTTGAATATTTTTCCAACCACATGAGGCTCTTTCTGGGAGACAAGCTGCTCTTCTGGCAGGCATCAGGTTTCACCTTCTCCTATCATGGGAATCTTGGGGAAATTCCAGTTTCTAGGGACCGCTGTTGTAGTACTCTGATAATCTATCTAGACAGTCTATCTAGAATCTCTTCATTTCTACCAGAATCGTTTGTAAACCAGGGACTAGTGACTGAAATCTGTATACTTTTGAATGGCCTATCAAGAATGAAAATACAATGTATTTTGATTTAAGAATATGGAGAAACAGCAAAATCAAAACAAGTTGATACTGAAGTCAGCAAAGTAAAGCATTATGCTATTGTTATTAATTATGAAAATTAATAATTATTCAACCAGGAACTTTCGCAGATAGCTTATGAGTTAACCATTCTTACTCCTTAAGCATTACTGGAAATGCAAAATAATTATGGTGAAAGCTTAGCTAATTTTAAAATTAAATTAAATTAACCAAATTATAAGTAAGGATCCAATTTCAAATGCAAAGTATAAAATATTTTGTAAGATTTCAATCATGAAAATCACTTATCACTTAGTGGTATCTAAGAGCTGAGCATAAAACTTAGATAAGGATGCTGGAAGACTGGCATTTGACCATGACTGCTTGGATATGCATCCTCCTTGCCCTCCATTCAAACCCTGGTTCCTGGATGAATCTTGCTAGGGGCTCTTCACTAATGTCACAGTAACAGGTTAATCTACCAAATACAATATATTATGTGTTTTTAGAGAAACAAGCAAGTACAGTGGAAACCATTAGTTTCAGGAGTTGACCACTAAGATGTATGTGATAGTTTGAATATGCTTAGCCCAGTGAGTGGCACTATTTGGAGGTGTGGCCTTGTTTGAGGAAGTGTCTTATTATGGGCCTGGCTTTAAGAACCTCCTCCTAATCCCGTGGGAGCCAGTCTTCTCCTAGCAGCCTTTGGATGAAGCTGTAGAACTCTCAGCTCAGCCTGCAGTATGCCTGCCAGGATTCTTCCATGCTCCCATCTTGATGATAATAGACTGAACCTCTGAACCTGTACATCAACCCCAATTCAATATTTTCCTTTAAGAGTTGCCTTGGTCATAGTGTCTGCTCACAGCAGTAAAACCCCATGACAATGTACCTAGTAGAGAATTAGTAGTTAAAACCTATGTGAGAGACAATGAGAGATGGTTGTGTGCTTAAGTGTTTGCTGGTCTTTCACAGGATCTGAGTTTGGTTCTGCAACACCCACATTAACTGTGTGAGAACTGCCTGTAACTCGGGTCCCCAGCTCCGGGGGACTTGGCATGCTCTTCTGGCCTCTATGGATACCTGAACTCATTTCCCCTTTACCTTTGCCTCTCTGTGCTCCTAATTTTGTAAAACTTCTCTTAATCCTTCTGTTCACCTTTCTACTTGATGGCCTGTTTTACTAGTACGCTCCCTGAAAGTGGGAGTCAGTGGCTATGTTTCACAGGAATCCACTGTGGGAATAAGAACTGGTAGCAATGGTTGCTCTTTTCTCCTCACTGACTACTGGGGACTGTTGTGCCATCAGGGACAGGACACAGTGCTGAGGCTGAGGCAGTCAGGAGATATATTGGTGCACCTCTTTTTAACCACAGGGTTCTAAAACTCCGAGGGATTAAGAAATGACTGTTAGGACTGAAGTCATGTCAGTGTTTGTCTAGACAGATTTTTTTTCAGCCTTCCACAGTATCAAAAAGATGAAAATGCTATAGGACTCGCACTGTCCAGAAGTTGTATATCTGTGAGAGAAATAAAATGTTTATTGTTCACTTGAAAATGTCTATCTATTGGAGAGATGCCCGAAGACTGCTTGGCAATGCTTCAATTGATTAATAATTGAGAGCGATGATTGGCTAGAGAATGGAAAAGGGGACTAATAGCTTCTCATTTTCTCCTTTATTCTTTCAGATAAATTGGTAAGTCACGAGGAGGTGTGGAAAGATTCTGGGTCCGATGGCTAGATACTGTGAATTTAAAATGGCTGGAGACCGGATATCAGTGCGGGCACTGTCTTCCCTGTGTTGTGGGACATTCCAACTGTGATCATTTCTGATCTGACACTAAGTGCTGGTCTTGTTTACTTTCTGGGAGAGTGTCTATAAACTGTGCTACAGTTGTGCCTTTGTGTAGGTACTTGAGATGAGACAAAAGATTTACTGCATTCCTTAAGCAGAAGGGGGGCAAACCTGGCAAGAGAGACCAGCTCAGAACTCATTCTTCTCCCCAGTAAAATGTGATAAGTGTTCTAAAAGGAGAAAGTGAGCAAATTCGGTGGGAACCATTAGCTTTAGGGGTTGGTGCACCAGTAGAGAATTAGCGGTTTAACCCCACGTGAGAAGTTGAGAGAGACGGTTCAACACTTAGGCGTTTGATGCTCTTTCACAGACTCTGAGCTCAGTTCCCCCAACACACACTGTGGATGGCTCACAACTGCCTGTGAGTACAGGGTTTGACACATTCTGGCCTATGAGGCAGAGGAGAAAATGCATGAGTACTTGGTTCATATTTTCAGGGTGGCTTAAAACTCCAGGTTCTCATTAAGAAAAAAAAAAAAAAACTTGAGATGAACTGGAACTTAACACAAAACTGGGCTTAGGTTCTGTGAAGGGCACAAGTGTTTATCCAGGTAGAAATTTCCATTTGTTTGGGGGAGACACTGTGACTTTAATACCAGCCAATTGCTGAGGCTGCGGCTGCTCTCCTGTTTGTGAGAGAAGTCGCTTCACGCTTACCCAGAAACCTGCTCTGCAGACAGTGCTGGGGTTTGCGTGTCCTGTTGCTTTGCTTCCGCTTCATGCTAGGGTATGGGAGCTGCTTTTGTGGCAGTTGTTTTTCTAACACAGAGAATACCTTTCTCCCTTAAGGCCCAGGTGATTTCTGGGTCACTCACAACTTGCACACTGACCATTTCCATTTGTAGATTTTATTGTTGTGGACTGGCTTATGCCCCCTCTACCAGACTGACAGCCTCATCTCCAATGTTACTTCTGTATTCAGAAGCAGGGCTTTCAAAGAGCTAATGAAAGTTAAGTGAAGTTTTAAAGGTGAAGCCATAATCCAATACAATCAGTTCCCTTATAAGAGCTGGAAGAAACCTCAACTATGCATAGCCAGAGAATCAAGTACGGACAGGTGAGTGAAGTCGTGAACTGTGTAATCCAAGGAGAGCACCAACCCTCCTGACCCTGTGGTCTTTCACCATTAGTCTCTAGGACTATGGGAAATAAATTGCTATTATGTAAGCTCTCTGATGTTACATCATGGACCTGCCACTTTAAAAGGTCAGGCATTTAGGTGACAGATCTAATTCGGGGGAGAAGTTAGACCACAACTCCTGTGGTTCTGCTTCTGAGGCAGAGGATTTAAAAACTGTGTTGTGGCCTTAGACACTCCCCTCCCCATGCCATGCTTACCTCTGAAAGTAAAAAAGAGACCATCATCTACCTAGTAACGGGTTCCTTGTCAGGTAGGCTGTGTTTCTTAGATCTCATGGTGTGCAACTTTCTGTGACCCTCCAGAGATTTACAAAAGCTGGAATATGTCCTTCATTCAGAGGACTGCGTAAAGGGTCCCTCACTGCTGGCTGTCCGACAGTTGTCTATGTTCTCTAGCACTCCAGGGCTCCACCCTGCTGTCTCTGTTATAATCCTTTATCCCCACACAATTCATTGTCTTCCTGCATAAAGGCCTGAGCCCATGGCGGGGCTCTCTCTCCTACTAATGTACATGACCCTGAAGGATATTTATGTTAGCTCCTTCCCCAAACCCACAAGTATGACTTCTAAGGCTTTGTCTGTGTTTTTTTGTTGTGAGAGTTCAAGCTGAGGTAGTTATTGAAAAATCCTATTGTTGGGTTTGACTTATGAGCCTCAGTTCACACTGACTTAGACACAACTCTCAATTTGGACCAAAACTACTAGACATCGTTTCCCTGTCTGCCTTGTGATGTAATACCCATGAGGATCAGGGTATAACTTTGTCCATCCACCATTTCTACCTTGTCAGCAGTTGCTCAGTGCATGCCTACCAATGAGCCAGTTACTCAGCGACGAGGAAAAAGGTCTGTACTCCAGATGAAGAAATAAAACAGTTGCATAAATACTGTCACCCTCTTGTAAAAATGCCAAGACTGAAGTGGTTGACTGCTGCCGATAGAGCGAGGAGCGTCTGTGGTGAAGCCAGCATCAAAGGAGGGCTTTGAAAGGGAGACAGGATGTAGGCATCTAGAGCTGGCCAATGGGAGGACAGGTGAAGCGGTAGACATCTAGAGCTGGCCAATGGGAGAGCAGGTGAAGCGGTAGGCATCTAGAGCTGGCTAATGGGAGAGCAGGTGAAGCGGGGCATGAGCAGAGGCACAGAGGCTGGATTCCTGGCTAGCTTACAGTTCAGGATAAGCTCTTACCTAAATACGTAATCTACACAGGGCGACTTTAGTTCCCAGTCCTGTCAGACTTAGTGTTTAGAATCTGATCCATATCCCATTGATTCATCCACACTCATCCACACTGCACAAGGTAGATACTCACAGTCTCCCTGCTGTAGATGGGGAAACGGGCACAGCTCAGTTAAACTACTCATTAATGTACAATGCACTCAGGAGCTGGGTCTTGGCCCACATACTTTTTATGAATGCTTGCGTAAGGGAGCCCTGAGAATGTCACTAAAGCACGGGGAGTACTAGGGTTGACAGATTTCCAAATAAGGCAAGATGTGGCGTTTCAAATGGACAATTTCACACAATTCCTTGGGCCAAGAGAAAGGCAGATTCCTACATCTGACAGCCACAGTTAGGGCACTGCGGGGTCCCAAACCATCTTCCTGCAACTTGGCAGTACTTGGCGCCCTCGGTGGAGATAAGTTGTTGGTGCAGGGAAACAAAGGTGTTTTTCAGGCGCTTAGCTGCCCTGGGCAGCTAGGACAGGGTGATGAAAGGACCTTTTCTGCCTCTGCTGCCTTCCGGGTTTGCGTCCTCGGTGAATCTGCTAGAGCAAAATGGAGTTTGTTAGTTGGGCGTCATCTGAGGGTGGCAATTAGCTGCATGTGTTTGGTAGGGTGCCAGCCCCTGGTGCGCCAGGCCTCAGTGCGGGAGCCACTGTTCGGCATGAATTCGTCTTTAAATCCGAGCAAGGTTTTAAAACGGAGCATGCTAATTTGGGTTTCACTAACTCCTGAAGAAGGGTAGTCCTGTTCTGTGCCAGCTGGCCAAGTTGGCATTTAGAGAGAAATTGGGACCCTACTAAAGATCACATTGCCCCTCCCTCTGTCTTTGGGAGCAAAATGGCCCCAGGAACCGAGTGGGCACAAGAAGCAAGGTGAACGAAGGGGCAGCAGCGTCGGTGATGACGGCCGATTGACCCGCCTGGGGTCTTCCTAGCCCCACCTTGGGAAAGGGCACTGAGCCTGCTTTTCCCAACTCACATGGCCTAGAGGCCACCCATTCAGTGACTTCTACATAAAAGGCTCCCTCTTCCAATTGCTTATACACTGTGCCTTTTATCTAAGCCATACTTAAGGGATTATCACTGCAGCTTTTAGCTTCCCTCAGAAAGAGCTGAATGAAAGTGAATGGGGCGGAAGAGTCCTCAGTGAGAAACTGCCCCCTCCAAGCTCAAGATGCTCACAAACCCCCTAATCACTATTTAAGAATGCCATTTTGTTTTTGAGGTAGCTAGTTACAAACAGAATGTACTCATTAACTTTTACTGTGTGTGTGTGTGTGTGTGTACGCGTGTGTGTGTGTGTGTGTGTGTACATATACACATATATATGCTATCATTACAAGGGGCCCTGTCATGTATACAGAACACAAGAATATAGAATGGTGTTGGTGTCATAAGCTCAGTCAGTCCTTGGTCCCTTTAACAAGGCACCACCTTTTCCCATTGAGAAAGAGCAGTCACACCATCATCTTCTGACTTCCAGATCAGCATCTTCCCCAAGAAAGTTTTAATGTGAGTGAACTTTTTAATAAAATATTTTCTAGGTGATAGTCACACCTTGAGAAATCATCAATATGATGTTGTTAAGGCTGAAAATGGGACCTTGCTTATTTACTTACTTATTTCTGTTTTCTTTTGCCAACATCCCTTTGTCCCCAAAAAGGATCATTCTGTATTCTGGGGAGGAACCCTGCACCTGGGGGAAATGTAAACACGCTTTACTTTTCTTCTGAGGGGTTTGGCAGCTTGGGGTTTGTGTTGTTTGTTTTCTCGTATGAGTTTATCTCTTCAGTAGATTGCTGAGGTATCTGAGCTGTCCTGGTTACTAATGCGCTTTACATTAAATTTGGGGTCCATTTTCTTTTTTCTTTATTGTTTTGATTTCATCTGCGTATTTGATTCAGGCCCTCTTTCTCTGAAGGCAGCCTATTAAATCTGCTAATAAGCTGAAAACTGCTGAGAATCCTAACCAGAAAGCTTTTCTGACAAGACAGGAATGAGTCAGGGGACATTGCAGAAGGACGTGTTGAATACTTGAACACCGTCGATAGTCTTAGTGAGGAGTTTAGTTTGCAAGCCAATCGTGTCTCCAGTTTACTTGGAAGCTTATTTAATATTTTGCATCTCTCCAGGACAATGTGTTGCTTCTATGAAGAGAGAGCAACAGTGAGCACACCCAGGCTTTAATTTATGATGCCTCCTACGGCGTTGTGGAGATCTTACTTGGGATGCCTGTGGTTATGTCTGTAAGTGGCAAGTAAACCAGCTGGTATTTGTTATAAAAGTATTCAGAGAACACCCTCCTGTTAATGGCCCATGGCTTGATCTGGCATCTGGTAAACTAACACGTTGTCATTTTCACCATGAAAGTCAGCACAAATCATTAAGGATTCCACAGCCGTTTGCATCCTTCTCGAATCTCGAATACACCAATTACCACGAAATTATTCCTATTAGCAGCATGATTGAATGATACTAACCTGACTGGAACCTGCTGGCAGGATTTCTCTCATCATGGCAGTAATGGACTGAGCAGTTGAGTCCTTTCTGGCCTCGTTACACAGAAAGGTAGTACATGTTTGTGACCCCTTGTGAGCAGCACCATGTAATCACGGGGTGAGTTCCAGGGGACACTCTGCTTGTCCTTTTTCCTCAGTGTGGGGAAACTTTCTCATCTTGTTTTACTCTTTAGTACAGTCATTATCATTGCATAAGGAGCTCAGCCACGCCTCGCATCCCTCATGGACAACGTCTGCATTTTAATGAAATATCCTCACAAATAAAATACTGTCTGCAGCAGTGACTTAGAAAAAATGCAAAGGGACCAAGATGAATGATTTAATTTACCTACATTTTTGCCTAATGTAGGTATGTAAGGCCTCGTGAGCTGTGTAAGTGAAAATGCCTATCAGGCAGACAGTCGAAGATATAAAACACAGCCAGCCCCCATCCCCTGAAGTTCTGGCAGGGCTTCTGTTTGGGAAGATATCAGTTTGGATGTGTTCTGGGGAAGCCAGAGAATGTACAGAACACTTTTTATGGCCAGTCCTAATCTGTTCTGTGTCTTTCATTTCTTTGAACGCTAGCTTTGGAAGCCACCTTAAGTGAGATGTGACCCAAAGCTACACCTTGCTGAGTTTCGGTTCCTTGTTAACAGGTCCTGTGACATGCTGTAGAGGGGAAAAAGAGATGGACTGCTCCCTGGTAGGAAAGCATTGGTAACCCATGAGAAAATCCTTGACCAGGGGGATGGGAACTGTGGATCTCCATTCCTATGTCTGACTTAAAGCATTTCTCAAACGCATTATGCACAGACATACATCCAGAGCACTTAGGCTTTCTGGAAGTTTCAGTAGGTTCTCACCCTTGTTGCTCCTTTTGGAAATGCATTCTGTGAGTCTGTTCATAGTGTAGGGAACCCTGATATCCTTCACCAACATGGCCTTTGCTGCCTCTTCACACCCATATCTCAGCTGCCTAGTCATCTCAGAGAATTCACTCTCTACTGATGGATGCTGCCTTCCACAGAAATACCTGCAAGCTCTGTATGAATAGTGCCTGGCTGAGACTCACAAAGGGGACAACTATTGAAGATCAAGTGAGGCCACAAATTCTTGGCTTCTCTGATGGCTGGTGGGTTGCCTTTCTTTGTCCTTCCCATCTTAGGGGAGTCTGTTAATCCATAATAGAATATACATCCCAGTGTCTACACTTAGGGAAGCCAGATTTAAGACAAGGCTTAAAGGAAAGAAATGGTAAGTGTGATAGAGATCCCCCAAGGCCACTGTGAGTAAACAGTGAACGGATAGTATTGGGGATAAGGTTGGCAAGAGCAGAGTTTCAGAAAACACCCTGTGCTCTAGGTGGATTTGTGTTGTAAATATAATAAAATGGACAGTAGTTAAAGTTTTTAGAACAGAGATGATAGTTTACAAAGTGTTTTAATGTTACTGTGTTGTATAGAAATTAATTAGGAAGACGAAATAGTTGTAGAAAAGACAATAAAGAGGTTTGATAATCTTATGTCTAGAGACAGTAAACATAAATGATGCCTACTAGACTCCAGAGGTTAGCGCTTGGTTACTGCTGAATCCCGGCAGTTACTGAAAGTCCTATCACAAAAGTATGAATGGAAACCTGTTTACAAACCGTGTATCTGGACGTTTCACAACTGCAAATCCCTACTAAGCTGTTACCATAGAAAACATTTTTTAGGACAAAAGGTTAGAAAAGATAAAACTATGATGTTAGATCATTGAAACAGGCCAAATATCAAAGACAACTGTGTGGTGTTATTACAATGTGGGCTGTTATTTGGATATTAATATTTGAATGGCTTTTTAAAAAAGAAAGATGGAGTTTTAAATTATGATATAGTCAAGTCAATTAAATTAGTTTCTTATCTTCATCTCATTAGAATTGTTATAATTTAATGTCTTCCATTTTTAAACATACTTTGAGACTATTAACAGTTATGATCTAATATGGAAATCCTACATTCAAACCCTGGGTCCAAATGTAGCCACTCCACTGACTAAATGCATCACCTGTGATTTCTTGTATGACACAGGGTCTGTGATGAGGGTCCAAGAGCCTAAATATGTCCTAACTAGTTCCTTACAGAGAAGCCTGCTGATTCCTATCTAAAGAATTAAAAAATATATAGATTTTGATTCAACATGTGGACAATTCAAATATATTTTCATCAAGCTTAAAATTAGAAAGGGTAAAAATATTTCATTTATTTTCTGTAAGGACACATTTCTTATAAAGTGTACAAATGCCAATTATGCTGACCAATATTACAATGTTTAAGACAAATGCCCTTATATATATTTTCACACTTTCATTAAATCTTAATTTCAATAACAATAGAAGGCTTTCTGTGGTCTTTAAAAGTTATTCTATCTAGGTGCCAGTGTGAAATTTCAGGATCAGATTTCTTCCATGAATATTGTAATCTACATTTAGTCCAAAGGAAGAGCAGAGTTAATTCCTTACTCTCAGGATGTACCTTAGCTCCTGGGTAGTGTAGTTGTGAGTCCTGCCCAAGAATGAGCAGCCTCTAGAAGTATAAAATCAAGTTAGCAGGTCCCCATAGAGAAAGCCAGTATTCTTCATGGCTGACACTGACATTTCCTCACGTGTGAATCTGTTGTATTCTTGCTGTCTGAGATGGAGAATGACTTATTACTGTCTCTTCTTCTTGCCTAACCCTTTGTGTTGCTCAGTCTCATGTGCCCCATAAACCAGTGGCTTCTCACTGTCTGTACTACCCTCATTCCGCAGCCTCGCCTGACCCTCACAGCCAGCTGCCTCTTCTTCAGTGAAATGGGGCATGAGAGCTGAGAAACGCTTGCCACAATGCTCCTCACTTACTGCAATAGTATGCAATCTTTCTAGCTGATGAAAGCATCAAACCCCATCTTCTGGGCTGTAAATGTTCTTTCTCACTATTTGGGGTAGGTGTGTGTTAGTGATGGGGAGTTTTTTCCTAAAGTGTGGGGTTCAGGATCTATACACAGCCATACAGTCCACATGTGAACCACAGATAAGCGAGGAAATATAAATAGAAAGAATGGGACATTTTAATCTCTAAGTTTGCATAAGTAGACAATAATCCAAAAACATAACCAGTAAATGTTGACTACACAACACAGATCTTACTTAAGGTCATGACAAGGAGAATGTATATTGTTATGGCCTGTGGACATTTTGTGACACATGGCTGTACCTGGCTATAAAAATAAATTAAAAAATAAATAATCACAGAATAATTTGAGAAGGTTGAATAGTAAGGCTCCCATCTTCAGAGTACAATGCAGTAAGTCAGAAATGGAAACAATATGAATATTGAAGTTTTCTTTATAAATAGCTGTTAATTTAAGCCAACCTTAAAAACCAAACTTAAACAAAAATCCACAAAACACTGATAATAGCAATAGCGTTTAAAAGCGTGGGCTTTAACCAGAGCTCTGCTTAGAAAAACAATCTATAGTGTGAGGCATTGAGTAACACATAAAAACAAATATACAAACAAAACCAACACATTTAAGTACCTGAGTTAAGAAAAGAACAGCTAAATAAATACACAGAGGATGGAGCAAGAAGAAAGACAAAACCAAAAATAAGATTTCTAATTTAAAAGTAAACGTAATATCATAAATACAGATGTCTTCATAATCTTATAATGTGTGTTAGTGTGGGGGGAGGGGAGGGAGGGAGGGAGGGAGGGAGGGAGGGGGTATGCCCCCTGGAGCTCCTGTGAAGGTCAAAGGACAAGCTGATAGAGTTGGTTCCAGGGATTGCAGTCTGGACATAAGGCCTATGCACTGGGGTCCTTCGTGCACTGAGCCTCTTGCCGCTTCCCTCCTGTCACAAAGGTTTGCTTCTGGGAAGTACAGTGAAAGAAGGAGACAGTCTGGCAGCTGGGATAAATGAAAATGAAGCCAATCAAAACTAGACAAGGTATGGTGGGCACGATCCCAGCTGTGGAAAGAAAGGACTCTGATAAAGGAACAAAAATCCTTGGGAAAATGGCCTTTGGGTAACTTTGAAAGTATTCTCCCAGTGAGATCTGAGGTTGGTGTGATGGTTTGTATAGGCTTGGCCCAGGGAATGGCACTATTAGGAGGTGTAGCCTTGTTGGAATAGCTGTGGCCTTGTTGGAGTAGGTGTGTCACTGTGAACATGGGCTTTAAGACCCTCCTTCTGGCTGCCTGGGAGCCAGTCTTCTGTTTGACTTCAGATGAAGATGTAGGAACAATGCCTGCCTGGATGCTGCCATGCTCCCACCTTGATGATAATGATGATAGTAACCTCTGAACCTCCAAGCTAGCCCCAATTAAATGTCCCTTATAAGAGTTACCTTGATCACGGTGTCTGTTCACAGCAGTAAAACCCTAAGACAGTGAGGAACCTAAGCCTATCCAAGAAGAGAGAGCAGGAGCAACTAAAGCAACCCTGGGGAGAATCAGAGACTCAAGGTCATAGAGAAAACGTTTGATAGCAAATGAGTCTGAAGTTTCACGAAACAGATGATGATGATAATATTACTTTATAAGGTACAAGGTAAGATTAGTTTTATATCTTATTAATGAAAAATAATATAGACATCTGGCAGGATGTGGTCTGTACGAGGGAAAAGTCTCCAAGATATAGTTTTAAAAGGAAAACTCAAAGCACTGTGCCTTTTGCACCACCATTTCAGTTTGTGTGTGTCACATACTTGGAGCTGTGATATCTCTAATGAATGCAAAGGCACTAATGACAGTGGCTGTGTCTAGGGAGGAGACTGGGCAGGATGAGACGTTGTAATGTGTTTGTATATGTGAATGTATATACTTCCTTTTGAACTCAATCCTGTGTATATGCATTGACTAGTCAAACTTATATTTACAAAGGAATAAAACTGTTCATTGCAGATAAAGACAGAAAGATAAAGATAGCAGATAAAGACAGATAAAGACGGTGTGGATATGCTTTCATGCAGACATTGTGGCAGTGCCAAAACATGAAGCAGAGAACTGTGACTCACGTTCACCATAGACAAGATAATTTACGTTAAAAGTTAGTGGACCTATGAGCATAGCTGCTGAGTAGCGTGTCAGCCCTGTGCAAACGCTGCTGTCTCTGAAGTGCAAAGGGAGCTTTGATTCCCTCTCACTCCGCTCAGTGCCCACTCCCCAACAATGGGGCAGTGTCTGGACCACCTGCCCATTCGTCTACAGGAGCTGGTAGTCTCCTAGTCAGTTAAATATAAACTTTGTCACTCGTAGGCCATCTTGATTCTAGAAATGTTAAAATGGCAAGAACTGGGCTCAGCAGTTAAGAGCACTTGCTGCTCTTGCAGGGGACCCAGCACAGAGAGAGCCAAACAAACATCGTAACCCCAGTTCCAGGGGGTGTGGTGCTCTCTTCTTGCTTCTGTAGACACTAGGCCTACATGTGGTACACAGACACAAACACAGACAAAATACAAATAATATGAAAAAAGAAATCAGTATTTTCAAAGGCAAAGAACTATTTTGAAGATTGGTAGATTACACCCTCCACTGCTCCAGCAACCGATCATCTCATCTGCTGTTTCCTTTTCCTGCCTGCCTGTCTGTCTGTCTGTCTGTCTTCCTTCCTAGGGATATACCTTTTAGCACACTACATTTAGATACCAGAGTAAGTTTTTAAGTGAAAAAAAACCCTCAAAAATTAAAATAGCTTGTTTTATAGTCCAAACTGTTTGTTTTATCGACACAGAGTCTCATGTAACCCAGGCTAGCCTTGATCTTTCTAATGAAGCAGAGGCAGGTCTTGAACCCCTGACTCCCCTTCCTCCACTCCCCACCCCAAATGCTGATATTATAGACATGAGTCTTAGCCTTTAAAGAATGTTTAAATAAATTTAGTGTGTGTGTGTGTGTGTGTGTGTGTGTGTGTGTATGTGTGTGTGTGTGTCTTCAGTAACTGAAGGCACCTGTGGAGGCAGTTTTGAGAGAAGGAAGGCTTTTATTTTTCATTTTACTGGGTCACTTGGATCTGCCCACCTTAGTCACCCACAACGTTCTTTTAAAGTAGCAGGAGATACAGGCCATTAGGAGTTTGGCTGTAGCTGAGGTGCTGGTGCTATGTCCTGGTACAGCAGCTTCCTGTGTCCCCACCCCTGTCCTGACCCAGTACCAGTAAGTTTGCTCTCTTTCCACCAGCCTTTGAACTGTCTCTACACACCCACCTAGAGTGATGCCATCCACAGGTATGAGGTCCAAGAACACAAAGGAGCATCAAGCACATGCCCACAGGCAGACATGGATGAAAGCATCTTCCCCCTGCCTGCTGAGAACTCTGTTCCATCATGACCGACTTGCCTGCTTCTCACCACTTCCTCAGCAGTTTCTCTTGGAGCCTTTATAAGTCATTCACTACGCATCTTCTCAGTATTCTGAGACGAGACATCTGCTTTCTACTCTGAATATATGGATACTTAAAACATATTTGTTATATGTATTTATATTATTATATCATCTTGTTAGACTGTGGACAGAACCCAGAGCTATATCCCTGTCCCTGCAAAGCAATGTTTCAGTTTATATGAGTGTGGGCTGTGGGACAAGGAGCCCAGTGGAACCAACTCAGAACGTAGCACCGGGAGCAGGAACACGGGCCATTCTCACATCTTACAGTCATTAAAGGCCCAACTGTATTCCCTGCTTTCTAGTTTCAGTAGGAGAACTGCAGCCAAGCCTCTGCTGCCAGCCCTTTATTTCCCTGTACATACTTGGAGTTCATTATTCAGCTAATGTATTATTCACGTTCTTAACAACTTACGAAGCTCATCTCAGTAAAGCACAGACCATCAATTGTGAGGGGGGGGAGGAAGGGAGGGAGGGAGGGAGAGAAAGAGAGAGAGAGAGAGAGAGAGAGAGAGAGAGAGAGAGAGAGAGAGAGAGAGAGAGAGAGAGAGAATTGTTTTATTGAAGGAATCTCAAGACCGAATCACTAATGGCTGGAAAGAATTCAGCTTGCTTTAAGAGGGACCTGTATTATGATTCCTCAGCAGAGGGGCCTCTGTGGACAAGCAAATTACCAAAAACACGTGGCTTGTAGATTGCAGTGTTGCCTCTGAGTGCAGGGTTCATTGTCAAACACAGCCTGTCATTTGCCTGTTGTTTCTTTGCATTTTTAATCATGTTTGCTATCTCAGTCACTTGTCTGCAACAGGACTGTAGGTCACCAGTATGAACAAACAGGGCTCTTTTGTAAATGTTTATGCTCCTAGGGTAGTTTGTTTATTCTGGTAATATTCAGAGCATTTATAATCCTCCTGTCTAACCTAAGTGTGTGCCTACATTTAGAGCCATTAATTTCTAGATTGGAGTGGCTCTTGACAGCACAATTCTAGCTATAACATATTGTATGTAAGAGAATTCATGCGCATGCACACTTATATACATAGATATTCATTCTCACCCCCACAAACAGGATAATTTATAACACTTTCACACTTAAAAAGAAAATTGTCCTGCTCCAGGAGTAAACAGAAAAGTGATTTCTGTCTTGTAGTGCTTGGTGTGGGAGGCAGTCCAGCCTGGAGCCTGGTGACTCTGCCATCAGGGTAGATATGCCTTACTTTTCTGTTACTGCAATAAAACACCATAGTCAAAAGTGATTTATACACGGAAGAGTGCTTTTGGGTTAGCATTCCAGACCAGGTGTGGGGGTGGGTCATAACGGCACGAACTAAGCCCGTGGTCAGAGCAAGAAGCTGATAGCAATCAAAACGCAGAGAGGAGAAAGTGAACTGGGAACAGCACCAGGCTGTGATCTCTCAATGCTGGCCCAATGATGCTCTTCCTCTAAATAGGTCACATAGCCTCCTCAAATACCTTCACCCACTAGGAACTGTGTTCAAACACCTGAGCCTGTGGGTGGCTCTCATTCAAACCACCAAGGAGTGACTCACAGCAACCAGTAGAAAAGTCATGAATCTGGCCAGGTGAGTCCATGTTTCGGACAGATCTTGGGAATGAACACTGTTGGCACTTAGTGAGCATCAGTTTTATTCACAGTGTGTTTGGGTCGGGGAGACTGCATGTATGTGCATGCTGACTGACTTGCAGTCGGGGAGACTGCATGTATGTGCATGCTGACTGACTTGCAGTCAGGGAGACTGCATGTATGTGCATGCTGACTGACTTGCATGCTAGAGGTGAACCTCAGTGTTGTTCCTAGGGAACCATCCAACTTGAGTATTTTCTGTTTGTTTGGCTTTTAAGTATTTTGTCACACTTGGGTGTGAACCACACATATGCTCTATGCTGGAACAGAGCATTGGAGTCCCTGAAACTGGAGTTACAAATGATTAACCACCACAAGGGTGCCAAGAGCTGAATCCCATTCCTCAGAAAGAGCAGCAAGTGATCTAACCACTGAGCCATCTCTCCAGCCTAGACCTTGTTTTTGAGAGAGGGTCTCTCACTGGTCTGGGAACCATCATTGATTATGCTGGGCTGGATACCCAGGGAGCAGACTATATCTTGTTTCCCAATACTGGAATTACACATGCTCACCACCTGCATGCCAACTTTTTTGTGTGGGTTCTACATAGCACAGAACCAGGTCTCAGGTTTGCACAGTAAACCAACAAACCTATCACCACATCAACCTGAGAGAGGAGTATGTGCAGTTGACAATGATACCATAGAATGTGTTATGGTCCACTTGTAACCTGCTTTCAAGGTGTAGCCAGTAGCTGATTGTAAGGCATCACCAGCCTGTCTGTATCTTTTTGCCTTCCTTCCTTCCTTCCCTCCTTCCTTCCTTTCTTCATTGTATTTTTTTGAGATAGGATTTCTCATGGTAATGGCCCTGGCTTTCTGAGAACTCAATTTATAGACCAGTGTGGCCTTGAACTCACAGAGATCCACCTAGAACTGCCTCCTAAGTGCTGGGATTAAAGGCATATACTACTTTCCCAGATTGATTCAGCATTTTAAAATGAGCCACTGGGATTGGAATATTCCTCTTAGCACCAGCCCTCACATTATCCACTGATGACAGTCTATTGATGTTAAACAAATCTCAAATCTACTTTTCAGCTTAGGCAGTGTTCAGAGTGATTTGGACACATTGCTTTTACATTCTGATGTGATCGTTGGTTTCCTGTGTCCTGAAAGTTTCTAAGATTCTTGAGGTCTAGAACTTTTCACACAGTGTCCAAAGCCCATTGTGTGTTCTACTGGGGTGCTAGGTGAGTCATTCATTGCACAGCACTTCCTAGTTGTTCTTTTTCTAGGTTTGATGAGCACCAATGTAGCCTAACATCAGGCTGTAGAAATAGTAAAACAGGGAGTTTGGGTTAATATTTCTTTGTTGTCTTATAATTCTTGAAATTACCACTTGGAGTTATTTGCAAGGTACAGATTTGCTGAGCTATAATATGACTGCTTTCTATTTGGTATTTCCTTTTCTGTGGATTTCCTGCTTAATGGCTTCCCTTTGGGAAAACTGTGAGCTCAAGGATTAAAGAGGGAGTTTTGTGTTTAAAGCAGAGGGAGAAGACAAGGGGACCCCTTCAACAGCATACCTTCGTTTTGTCACTCCTCATCTTCCCTGTTGTTACACCAAATGCCTACAAAACAAGCAGGAATAAATCAGCTAGATAAGTACATGCCATGAATTCATGAGGACTGGAGTGGGATCCCTTGCAGCTATGTAATTGCCAGTGTTTAGCTACCCAGCCATAATTCCTGTGCTCAGAAGACAGGCATATGTGATTCCTAGAACAAGCTAGACATCTAGGATAACTCTAGGCAAGCTCTAGGTTCAGTCAAGACCCCTGCCTCAGTCAATGAATTGTAGACCAATAAAAGAAGATTCTAGACATCTGTCAGACTTCAGCCTTCAAGCATATGTACATTAGTGCCTGTAGTGGAACTTCCTATGTCCCTATACCATCCTGCCTTCCTTGATTTACATGCCATGGACCAGCTCTAGGGTCTACTAGCACACAGCGGCAGGTGGTAAGGTAGGCATTTGGGGAACCCCATCCTACCCTTCATCACTACCAGCACAATCTCTAGGAAGACATAACTGGGATGAGGAATGCAGGTTATGAAGAGGGGCCGTCACATGGCTGCAGCCAATCACATGCAGCTTTTCTGTTTGGGAAGAGCTGTAAATTGATTAGCAAGGCTAAATGTCAAGGTACATTTTATTGGAGTCATCTATGCATATTTGGAGTTTGTTGTGATATATTTGAATCTAATGTGTATTAATATGTGGGCAAAGGTTAATTTTGACTATTTCTGTGCTGAGACGCTCCACGTGTCTTTCCTTCGCAGCTTTGTGAGCTGTGTGTTTCTCATTTTGGTGGCCCATCTTTGACTTTGGCGCATCACTAATTATGCACATGATTTTAGAATGACACTGACATGAATACAAAATATTAATAAACCAACAAGACAAGCAGTTTTCAAAAATCACATTATGTGTACTTACTGCTTAACTGACCTTTTCTGCAGTTACTTACATCTTTTAAACATCCATTTAATTTCAAAGCCAGAATATTAGCCTATTTATATGTAAATTGCCTTTAATTCACGCATTGATTTAGAAGACTAATCCAAAAGATCTTTCACTGCAAGTGACCCTTCTGCCTTTATTCTTGTGAGAAAACTCTGAAGTGGTTCCTTGGTGACCCTCCCCCACCCCGTCTACCTGTGGTACAAGGGCGTCAGTTGAGCCTCCATAAACCGTTCACAATTGTGCACTTTTCAGGCAATGCTGAATTAATAGGGTAATTTTCTGTGTACTCTCTCAGTGTGCATGGAGCCATTTGAAAGCTGGACTTTGTTCCTCATAGTATCACTCTAGCTTCATTTTTACCCAGTAAACTTTACTGGGAATTTCTCTAAGAAATATGATGTGTTATCTGAGCAAAAATAGTGGTTCTTGGTGACTTTCTCTGAAGAACTTTGATGTCAGAGAAGTCCTAGCTTCTGTTATTCTCTTCTATACCTGCCATAGAATGCAGAGGATCTCAAGATGGGTGGATTAACATCCACAGTCATGTGTATATATAATTCATTTAGCTTATGCTCTCTTTGTTTTGTTAATCTTAGAGAACCACTATAACTGGTGATTCACAGGTTCTCTTTCATCTGGGAATAGTGGGATTGTCTGTCTCGTTCTTGTCCTGGTGGGGATAGTGCAAGGAATTGAGAGTTTGACTTCTATGGAACATTTGAAGCAAATTAAGCAAATTAAGGTGGCATGTGCACAAGCACACAGAGACACATACACAAACACATACATGTGCACACATACACACACAAACACACACACACACAATACATTACATTTGTGCTTCCATTCCAACCTTTTTCTCCCTTGAAATAGAAATATCTGTCAGGTCTTGGATTTATTTATTTGTTTTGAAATAGAGACTTACTCTGTAATCCTAGCTGGCCTGGAACTCTTACAGATCAGGCTGGCTGGGAACTCACAGAGATTCATTTGCTCTGCCTAAGTATGGGGATGAAAGGCATGGACCATCACACCCAGGCCTCTATTGGACGTCTAACCTGAGGTGATGAATAGAAGGTCATAGTCAGAAACAACATGTAAATGTGTATTGTAAATTTATATAAATTGCTCTACGTTAAATGCCATTCTTCAGAGCAAAGGTTCATTTAGAACATAATATACCCCTCTTCGGACCTGACCCTAAAGAGCCAGGGTCCTGGGATCCACATATCACCCTCTGTTTAGCTCCTATTCTGAAATAGAGTTTTGTTTGTTTGCTTGTTCATTTTTTAGTGCTAGGGATTAAACTTAGAGCCTCTATTGGTGTGGCTAGCATTCCACTACGGAGCTATATCCTGAGCCCACAAAATTATCAAATATATAACAGAAAGTATAAGCATCACCATTTTTCCTGGTAATTATAGTCCATAAAGTTGTCACAGCCACTGAGTTAGTGAATAGTGAGTCACAGCTTTCATAAGCGATCCAGACTCAGATTTCCATGAGCCTTTGACCAAACATTTTTGCTAACTGATCAATAAACAGCCTTGTTTTCTATTCATTTTTGTTTGAAGACATCTCATTTCACCTATGCCTGTTTCGTTAATATCAACGGTGTTGAACTCAAAACTGAATGGAGCTGTCAATCACAGGCTTTTGCAGTGAGGGCACTATAGGAACCATTTGAAATATCCCAGTCATGAACAAGCACAAATGAATGCTTGTCCAGAGGACAAGACTGAAGGGAGTCTAGGGACCTGCTTGGACTGTCCTTCCTTCTTTGGAACCTGTGTGTCTCATGACAACTTCACCTCTAGGAATGTCAGCAAATCCCTGCAAAAGCTTTAAGAGTATTATTGATTCTAGGGTTACAAATAGATTACAAATTAGTGAATTCCTGACTACAGAAGGTATAAATGATAGAGATCAATCATGGATGTGTATATGTTTATCTGTTTGTCTTTTCATACAAGGCTTATGTGAGGAGGGTTGATGCCAGAGCCTGATGGGGCTCCACCCAACATCAAACTCATATCAAGATATAGACAATAGGTTGCCCAAAGAGTTTTCTAATTATGACAATAGAGCCTCCTAGTGAAGCCCGTGACAAAGTACTCTACTCTGGCTGAACTTCCAGAAGAACTTCTCTGAACAGTAAGTTGAAAAATATTGTCTTCACTAAAACATAGTAAGATAAAACAGACCAAAAGACAAAAACAAAACCACAAAACAGCAACAGTAAAAACTGTAAATATTTATTAGGCTCATTTACATTTTATGACAATTTTCTCTTTTAGTCAATGGTATTTTAATAAAAATGAATTTTTCATTTTAAGAATGCATTTTTCTTCATTCCCATGACAAGCTTTTGACCCTGCAGGTCCAGATACAGGGCTTAGAGTTGGCTCTACCAAATCTACCTCATTTACAGGCTTCTGGATCATGTGAAAGGGCTGGTCCTTCAGATCCAAAGATGCAGAACCTCTATCACACAGGGCAACAGCAGGCTATCTGAGGGAAGTCCTGGGGAAGAACCAGTATTGATAATGTGGCAGAAGCCAGAGGCCTTGAACCACACCAATGACTCATTGCAATGAACATTTGCAATGAAGTAATGTGCACAGAATGGTGTACTGTAATGTGTACACTGACATACTACAGCTTCCACAATAAGATATTTTCTATACTTAGTTTTGGTTCACTTATTATTTATTTTATTTTGCGGGGCAGTTGCCAAGGCAGAGGGTGGATCTGAAGGCACAGGAAGATGAGTGAGATTGGGGTATGACATGAAACTCACAAAGAATCTATGAAAAGTTTAAAAAGAAAAGAAAATCCGGCTTTCTGTCATTTGGTTCAGAATGGTAACAGGAGATGCTGACAAACCCATTTATATGCAATGTCAGGTGTATCTCCAGATTCCGGTCCCTTCTCATCTCCAGCATGTCCTTTCCCCTTCTGTCTTGTCTGCCTCCTGCCTCTTTCATCTTTCTTCCTGCCTTGTTTTCTACCTGCTTCTTTAATGATGATCATCAGGATCTCAGGGAGAAAAGATACTTTCTGGTTCTACCCAGGCTTCTAAAGGAGATGGCAGTCCCCCCTGGAAAACGGGAAGCTGAACAACCAGCTAAAACTCTAAGCTGTGACACTCTAGATTTTTCTACTCCTGGAGAGTAAGCCCAGAGAAGCTGGTGAAATAAACTAGTCTCAGAATAACTATGTTGAATTTAATTACTTGGTGTTTTTATTTTTGAGAGATGGCTACATGGTTAAAAGCATTTATTGATCTTTCAGAGGACCTGACTTGGGTTCTCAGCGCCCACATCAGTCAGCCCCAGGGCATCTGGCCCCCACTTCTGTTCCCAAGGGTAATTGCATATGTGTGACATACATATATATTAATCAAAACAAAAATAAATATTAATGTGTTTTATAAAAAGATGTATTGCTGTTGTTACTTGGGACACTGTCATTATTTATAGGAAGGGCTCTTGATGGAGTAGGGAAATCAGCTCATTCATTCATTCATTGCTCATTCATTCATTCGTTGCTCAGTCCACAGTTACATATTGAATCCCTACATTGTGATAGTATGTGCAAGACGTGGGTGCTACAGAAGTCAAATAGGCACATAAAGCTTATTGGCCTTGGTCTTGGTGGTGAATTTGTAACATTACACCCCACTCTTAGTGAGAATAGCAAAAACAATGTTATGTTGCAAATTTTAAAAACAGAAATAATTAACAAGATAAGAAGGTAGCTTCCACAACTACACCCTAGAGTATAGGTGATTTGATGAGAAATAGATGTGAATCAGACATGTCTAAAACCTAGGAGGTGTCAACATCAGCTGCAAGGAAAAATCATTATAGAGCGTGCCACAGACTGTTGGGGTGGCCTGTCATCACAAGTAGAAAGAAAAGCTGGGAGGCAGGTGGAGGAAAGAGACTCCCTGACTACCATTTCTCTGAAGTCAGGGAGTACAGTCCTGGTCAAAGAAACATGTTTACTACTTGTTGAACCAGGGTGGTAACACGTCTGGCTGAAGCACTGCAAGAGAGGATAGGCTGGCTTTGGCTGTTGGCGTTGGCGATTTCCATCTGTGATGGCAGAGCAAACTTGTCAAAGTGCTGTCTGATCTTACTATTCAGGAGGCAGGAGCAGCTCCATAAACAAACTCAAGTCCAGTGACCATTCCAAGGACTCAGCTCTACCAAGCAGCCCCACCTTCAAAAATTTAACATCTTCCCCAAATAAAGCCACCAACTGGCACCAGATGTTCAAATATCTGAGCCTTGATACCTGAAATCTCAAATTCAAATATTACAGAGATTCCTGATAAAAGTAAAGATCAAACCCAGAGCTGCATTATTATCCACCAGTCCTATTTTTGTGTGTATGCTGTGGTTAGGGTTTCTATTGCTATGAAGAGACGCCATGGACACAGTAAGTCATAGGAAGGTTAGTCCATTATCGCCATGGTGGGGGTCTACATCTTGATCCACAGGTAGCAGAAGTAACTGTGCTACATTTGTATAGCTGAGCATATGAGACCTCAAAGCCCACCTCCAGCATAACACACTTTCTCCAGCAAGTGTACACCTACCTAGGCCATGCCTCCTAATTGTGTCACTCACTTGGGCCTATGGGGGCCAATCACACTCAAATCACCACAATACCAGAATGAAGTCTGTGGCACACATACTCTTCGTGGTATTAGTCTTGATATGCAGGGCATGATGACAACCTATGCATCTATTGTCAGGTAAGAAACTGTGATAGATACACATGGATGAAACACTACACAGCCACAAGGTGGGAAACCCTACAGGGCATTAAGTAAGCCAGTCATAAAAAGAGAAGTGTAAGCTCTAAAAAGTAAGTCAGATACATCTAGCAGACTGTGATGTTAAAGGAAGGTGGGGGGCGGGGAGTCAGGGAATATGGGTTAAAAAGTGCAAAGTTGTTGTTGTGTAGGATAATGAAGCCAAAAAATGGCTTTTGGCATGACTAAGGGTACTATATTCTGGAAGTTTGATTAAAGAACAGATGTTATGGGTGAGAAGTTGACACAGGTAGTAAATGAAGCCCTTACTGCACAATCCTAAGGCCCTAAATTCAGTCCTCGGCAACCATGTGAACAATGAGATGTGGGCGGTGCTGCCGGGCTCAGCCTGGTCTCCTATTGCTCCCTCAGCCAGGTGTCCATGACTACACCGGCCAGTATGGCCACCACCCACCGCCACCTGCACCCGCTTCACAGATGACTGCCAGCTTTTCGAGGAGCTCGGCAAGGGTGCCTTCTCAGTGGTCTGAAGGTGGGTGAAGAAAAGATCCACGCAGCAGCAAAAATCATCAATACCAAGAAGTTGTCTGCCCGAGATCATCAGAAACTAGTACGAGAGGCCTGGATATGCCGACTTCTGAAACATCCAAACATTGTGTGTCTCCATGACAATATTTCTGAGGGTTTCACTGCCTGGTGTTTGATATTGTTACCGGAGGGGAGTTGTTTGAAGACATTGTGGCCAGAGAGTACTATAGTGATGCCAGCCACTGTGTACATCAGATCCTTGAGAGTGTTAACCACATCCACCGGCATGACATCATCCACCGGGTCCTGAAACCTGAATACTTGCTGCTGGCAAGTAAATCCAAGGATGCTGCTGTCAAGCTAGCTGATTTTGGGCTGGCTGTGGAAGTGCAGGGAGAGCATCAGGCTTGGCTTGGTTTTGCTGTCCCCTGAGGTCTTGAGGAAAGGTCCCTATGGAAAAGCTGTGGGTATCTGGGCCTGCGGGGTTACCGTGTATATCCTCCTGGTGGTCTTCCCTCCCTTCTGGGATGAGGGTCAGCACAGTATCAGCACATCAAAGCTGGAGCTTACGGTTTCCCATCACCAAAATGGGACACAGCCACTCCTGAAGCTAAGAACTTGATCCACCAGATGCTGACCATAAACCCTGCAAAGCGTATCACGGCTGGCCCGTGGATCTGTCAACAGTCTGCAATGGCGTCCGTGATGCATCACCAAGAGACAGAGGAGTGCTTGTGCAAATTCAACGCCCTGAGAAAACTGAAGGGTGCCATCCTCACAACCATGCTTGTCTCCAGGAATGTTTCAGCTGCCAAGAGCCTATGCCAAGAAGTCAGATGGCAGTGTCAAGGAACCACAAGCCACCGTGGTACATAATGCTACAGACAGGATCAAGGGCTCCACAGAGAGCCGCTACACCACCACACAAGATGAAGATCTCAAAGTGCGAAAACAGGACGTCATTAAGATCACAGAACAACTGATCGAAGCCATCAACAATGGGGACTTTGAGGCCCACGCAAAGATTGGTGACCCGGGCCTCACTTCCTTTGAGCCAGAAGCCCTTGGTAAGCTCGTGGAGGGCATGGATTTCCCTAAGTTTTACTTTGAGAATATCCTGTCCAAGAATAGCAAGCCTATGCACACCACCATCCTAAAGCCACAAGTCCACATGATCGGGGAGGACACAGCCTGCATCGCCTATAACCGGCTAACTCAGTACATCGACGGGCCGGGTCGGCCTCGTACCAGTCAGTCAGCGGAGACCCAGATGTGGCACCTCCCGGACGGCAGTGGCTCATTGTACACATCACTGCTCAGGAGCCCCTGCCGCACCGCTGCGGTGAGCTCACCACAGGGGCATCATGAAATTCCAGCTGGAGGTTGAACGTTCGCAGCCAATGACTCTGGAGGGCCTGAGTGACAGTGGTGGTCCTGTTCGTTTGAGGTTCAAAACAATTAAATTACAAAGTGGCAGCCTGTTGCAGTAAATGTTAAAAAAAAAATAATAATAATAACGGTTTATCTCTTTATTTGCCCTGAGGTCTCACTCCTCAGGACCGACCCTGATACAGAGGCGCCCGCACCTGGTCCAAGCCGCCACCCAGATCTCACTCCATTCGTACAACTCCCTTACCTTGGCCGTTTACTACCACCTGTTCTCTGCCTCTGTCCCAGGATGTTTCTGTACCCCAAAATCCCACAAACACAACTCTACAGCCCAATAGCTTTTCAAACAGGTTTATATTTAACTCTCAATCCACAAATCCTCTACACAACAATATTACATCAAATAAACAAAGATACAAACTGCCCTTCTTCTATATGAGATACTAGACCTATAAAATCCTTAATATTCATAGTTGTTTAATGCCAATCAATATCACCTGGGTCTAGCTGGTCCTTGGGAACCTCCGACTTGCCATGACCTCTCCTCTTCTGACCTCTGGTCCTCTAACCTCTTAGGCTTACCCTTCTCTCTACCTCCCTCGCCCTGCCCAGTGACTGGCTTTCCTTTATTTTACTAATTAAAATGGGAAGGTTCAGATAGTCACCTCTTGAGTAAGTGACTGGGCAGCCCTTCTTGGGGAAGTGGGATTAATATTGAAATACAAACAGCTTTAGGACAATCTACAGCAGCAGCTCATGCACACCCCAGCATGCAGCCCTCCCTCCTGTCTGTCTCTTTTGTGTTTCTTACCTTTAAGGAAAAAAAGAAAAAAAGACTGTTAAAAAAAAAAAAGGAATTCATATCACGATGAGGTTTTAAACAACTGATAGCACTTGGGCTCGCAAGAAGGCGATTTGTTTGTGTGACTCTCATCCAGGAGTGAACAGTGGGCTCACCACCAGCTTTAAAGAGGTGAGCTTGGCCTCAGGCCCCCATGGACTTGGGGGGACCAGGCAAGGACTCTTGACAGAACTTTGGTCACGGACAGAGCCATGGTGTGGTTGCAACCCCAGTGGTGGCCTGATCACCCCAGGTCTAGGAGTGGACTTCTTCAGAATATGCATTGACACCTAGTATGGACAAGAAGAAAACACCATGGCTAACGGACCTGCTGTGGAGGCGGCTGCGAAGCATGACCTCCGGACTGAAGGCCTGGACTTTGCTGTACCGTTCCAGTTAGTGTAGGGAGGAAGAGAATTGAATTGCTGCAGAAGTGTGTCCCACACAGCGGGTGTGAAACCTTGTGTTAGTCTGACATGCACTTACTCATCCATTTCTATAGGAGCCACAATGCTCGTGGGTGTGAGACTGAGGCCAGATTTCTGCAGGTGGAAGGGGGAGGGATGGCTACTTTGTTTCCTGTCGCTGGCCAGGGCTCCTTTTGCCACTTTTAGCAGTTCTGTTTGTGTGCTGATCTGGACCATCTTTGTCTTGTATTTTCATGGTGGTGGTCCCCATGGTGACCCTCATCTGGGCCTGGACCCTCTGCCAAGTGCCCTGTGGGATGGGAGGAGTGAGGCAGTGGGATAAGAGATGGTGGTTGTTTCTATGCATTCTGGCTGCCCTCTGGGCTGCCTCCCTTCTTCCCATGCTGCACGTCCATCTCTTTCCTGGGGTTTGAGGTTGAACTGACTGCTTGGGTGAGAAGTACCCTCGTTAATGAGGCTCTTTACTGACCAACTGAATTGCAGACTCTTCTGCTGGGCAATCTGCATGGGTATCACCCCCTCACCTGCATGTACCCCAAAAAAGGCTCAGAGCCAAGGTTCCTGCATTCATTGTCCCTGTCTGTGCTCAAGGAGTTCAAGGAAGAAAAGATCTGCACCTTAGGCAGATAACAGAGAATGGAGGAGCAATTGCTCTTGGTTCCCTCCTACCAAACAACTGCACATTCTCTGCATTTGGGGGCAGGGAGGTGGGTAGATTTCAGCTCCTTGGATGACCTTCAGGAGGCACAGGAGCTGGGGAAAGAACTACAGACATTGGAACCAGCTGAGAAGAGACAAACTCATGGGTGCTGGTGCTTGAATTTAGCCAGGCTCCTCAAGCACCTCGTGCATGCCTCAGACCCTGGACCCTAGTCCCTTCCTGCCCTGCAGCCTGCAGTGCCAGCCAACAGATATCTTCACCACAGGGTTTGGTTTTGTTGGCTTGAAGACGACAGATGGTCTTAGCGCTCACTGAGACCCATAGCTTCATATGGCTGCTCCAGCCCCACTTCTTAGCGTTCTTACTCCACTTCTGGGGCTAATGTCAGCATCTATAGACTATCAATAGACTATTTAAAAAACAGACCACCTTTTAAACAGGAAATGGAAGGCATCTGATGCAAAACTTTTGCATGATGACATAGAAATAATTTAAAAGCAGGGTTTGTTCTGAATGTTGGGAGTCCCTTCATAGCTCTGTTACAATGAAACCTTGAAGACATTTAATACAATAACCTTTAAACAGTCAAAAAAAAAATCAGATGTGGTGGTGAATGCTTGTATTCCCACTAAGGAGACAGAGGTGGGGTGGGGCTGTGGCTCTGCTGGCCAGCTAGCATGGCTTAATGGCTGAGATTCTCAGACCTTGCCTCAGAAAAGAAGGTGGGCTCAGGTGAAAATGCCTGAGGTCGACTCCCTGGCCGACATATACATAAATTCAGGTGCACCCACACATGAACATAAACATGAAGAAATGGCTGTGGAGTTTTTTTCCTTAAAGAAAAGACACTGGGTAATGTCACCACACACACATAAAGGTGACACTCTGAGATGGTACGTAGATCTATTTGCTTGTCTGTGGTGATGACGCCTCTTCAGATGTGTCTGAAGCACAGGGATGAGCTGGGAGCTGGCGTATTGACATTTGTCACTCATTTTGGAACCAGCGATCCTACTGTGTCCTTACCACAAGGTCCCCTTCATGTGGCTTTTACTATATTCCCTTTGTGAGTGGAAGGGCTGAGTGTCGGGAGGTGAGGTGACCCCTTTAAACCCGTCACTCTTAAGTGACAGAGCTAGAGTGTGGCATCTGCAGTCCTGCCCCCTGCACTTGTCTCTGGCATGTTTTTAATCATCATGACACCATTACATACTTTAGATTAAGCTGGTTACATGTAACGATAGTCTTATTCCAATAAATTTCTCCTGTTCGTCTTGTTTCTTGGTCACATACCAGAAAACACCTACTTATCTTCAGCCCTGTCTACCTTACTTTATAAATGAGAATATTTAGACATGAAATAGGGAAGGAATAGTGTTCAGCTTCAAGTTCTTAGGAAGGAATGAGCTTGGGACTCAAACCCTGGCTGTCTTTAGTTTTCTACCATGTTCTCATCTTTTAAAACCTATTAAAATTACTGCCCTTTTTTCTTACTTCAGCTCCAGTGCATGCCAAATGTAGAAAGGTTAGGGAACATACATGTACAATAAACAAGAGATTCTGAATTTACCTGTCTCAGTTCTCACATTCTCTCAATATTCAGGAAGTGTTTTGTCTGGGTGTGTAGTGTGGGTATGTAGTATGTGTATGTATGTGTGGGTATGTATGTGTGGGTATGTAGTGTGGTATGTAGTATGTGTATGTATGTGTGGGTATGTATGTGTGGGTATGCATGTGTGGGTATGTAGTATGTATAAGTATGTGTGGGTATATAGTATAGGTATGTAGTGTGTGTATGTAGTTTTACATGTATGTGTGAGTATGTATGTGTGGGTATGTATGTATGTGTATGTATGTGTGGGTATGTATGTATGTGTATGTATGTGTGAGTATGTATGTATGGATATATAGTATAGGTATGTAGTGTGTGTATGTAGTTTTACATGTATGTGTGGGTATGTATGTTTGGGTGTGTATGTGTAGGTATGTATTGTAGGTATGTATGTATGGGTATGTTCACGTGTGTTTTGTGCTTGTCCTATGCATGTTAATGTCTAGAACAAAACCATTTGCTCGTGGAGGAAAAAAATAACAAAACACAAGAACATCAGCAGGTTGTTTAATTCCGGTTCCTGTCTCCTATAGCTCAGCCTTCTTACCAAGACTGTGTTTTCTTGGTACACTCACTGCTTTCTGCTGGACTGCATAGGCCCAGAGGCCCAGGCAGGAAGTGGGCACAGAAGCCCGTTTCTCGTCATTCTCCAGTCCTGGATTCTGTGGGTAGCAATTACCCAGCCATCGTGCTTCTCTCTGGGGTAGAGTTGAAATGACACAGAGGCCACTTTCCAGACACAGCCAGAACCATGGTACACAGATTGTACTGGGACACTGACTATGGCATGATAACAGGGAGGATCCTCTCTTGGTGGGCCTGTCTGCCTTCAGTGTAAGAAATATGTCATGGGCTTCTGTGGCTCCTGGGTTCCACCACATGACAGGCCACTCTGACCTTTACTTTAACAGAAGTGAGGACAGCCTACCGTAATTTACCTGCTATCATAAAATTCTTATATCTGCTGATCCGGCGTATATTTTTAATGTTATTTTATTTATGTGTATGCCTGTGTCTTCCTCCATGTATGTATATGGACCAGTGCATACCCTTGCCCAAGGAGGACAGAGGCACGGAAAGTGGAATTATGGAGAGCGGTGGGAACCTACCGTGGGGTCTCTGCAGGAGCAGCGTGTGGTTTCCAGAATGTCCACGCAATGCCCCAGCTTCAGGCTCTCAGACTTTATGTTAGTTCTTAAGAACCCACATGCTGACTTGATATATCGATTGTTTGACATTTTCAGTGATGTGTTTCTGGGTCTGTAATTTCTTCATGCCTTTGTTTTCATGGCATTATATACTGTTTGGCACATGGTAAGCTCTCTGGTGAAGAAGAACAGGACTATGTGCTCATCTATGGCCCCAGATGTAACTCATTTTGAAGTTTTAAAGTGACGAGAACGAGTCCGTCTGTGCTTTTCTCCCTCCTGGAGACTGAGAGCGGATTGGAAGCCACTATTAGTCCCCAAGAACCTCAAGTCTATCCCTGACTTTTCAATGTTGTCCCCTGTGCTTGTCCCAAGTTCTGTCCCTTTTAGAGGGGGTGCTTTCCAGCCTACAGCCTGTGTTCAGCTCAAATGGTGATCTGACTTCAGGGTGCTTTTCAAAGCAAAACCACATGGAAAGGTTTGAATGGACTGAAAGCGTTATGTGCTCATGGTCTTCACTGACAGGGTTTGGAAAACAAACATGGTGCGCTTCCAAAGAAAAGATGCTTTATCATACAGTCCTCTGTGTCCCCTGAACGACGAAATCAAGTTCGGTGGGTGAGATTTTACATGAACGTAATTTTGCCATTTTCACATCTCTCTTGGGCCCTTTCATCAAACATGGAAACATAAATACAGACCGAAAGTGTACAGTCTGTTACGATGGCTTAGCCACACCCTCGTTAATTTTTAAGTATATTGTAGAAGAGTTTTTAAAGTCTTCCGGGAAAATACCAATCAAGAAAGTTACTGAAGGCAACATGATGGAGCAGCTTTGTGGCAGGAGATAGCACGGAGCCTGCCATGGGACTGGCATCCTGGGATATTAATTAAACTTGTAACAAGGCCCAACTGCTCCTTTACAGCTTTAGCCCAGGCTGCTATAATCTAGTTCCCAAGTGAATAGACCAAGAAGCCAAAGGGTGGATAGTTTAACAAAAGGGAATCAGATGATTATCTTGTAAACTGGAGGAGAGATGGTATCGGGGCTTAATTGGATGGCTCGATAAGGTGATCGGGCTCAACTCAAGCCTTAAAGCACTTGCCTGGTTCTTTACAAGACGCTGGATTGGTTTGATTCATGAGAAAAGGAAAGAGTGCCAAATGGTCACTGGGATCTAAGAGATAAAGGCCAGGGAAAACAGAGATGCTTCAGTGGCTCATAGTAGTTGCTGGGGAGAAAGACTTAATACCACAATGAAAGAGACTAATGGAATGAACAAGGCGTGCCTCATTAGCAATCAAGAAAATTGCACTGACAGGTATTAAACACTCATATGACCAGGAGGAAAATGTCTTGGGAAATGCTGGGACTTAATTGGACACAGACATGGAGAGGGCACTAATAAATAGATATTCTTGGCTTTGACCTTGGGTTAATTACTGGGTTTTGATTTGTCTTTGATTTTTGACCATCTCAATGCAGATTAAAACTGTTCCCTTCTGTCCCCTGAAGTGGTAAATAAAGCTTAACCCTTTTACCCTCAATTTTTCCAACAAACTTTGTATCTAACTTAATTTTTAATTTTCTTCTTTTTTCATGCATGTGGTATGCATGTGTGTATATGCACCTAGATTTTGTGTGTGTGTGCATGTGTGTGTGAGCCTGTGTATGTGTGTATGTGCCTCTGTGTGTGCCTGTGTGTATGTGTGCCTTTGTGTGCATGTGTGTGCCTGTGTGTGTGCCTGTGTGTATACCTGTGTGTGTGCCTGTGTGTGCATGCCTGTGTATGTGTGTGTGCCTGTGTATGTGTGTGTGCTTATGTGTGCCTGTGTATGTGTGTGTGGCTGTGTGTGCATGTGTGTGCCTGTGTGTGTGCCTGTGTGTGTGCCTGTGTATGTGTGTGTGGCTGTGTGTGCATGTGTGTGCCTGTGTGTGTGCCTGTGTGTGTGCCTGTGTGTGTGAGTGCCTGTGTGTGCATGTGTGTGCCTGTGTGTACCTGTGTGTGTATGTGTGTGCCTATGTGTGTGTGCCTGTGTATGTGTGTGTGGCTGTGTGTGCATGTGTGTGCTTGTGTGTGTGCCTGTGTGTGTGTCTGTGTGTGTGTGAGTGCCTGTGTGTGCATGTGTGCCTGTGTGTGTGCCTGTGTGCATGTGCGTATGTGTGTTCGTGCACTTTCCCACTCATGCACAAGGGTCCTTCTCTGTCACATGGCCTCATTCCTTTTGTGACAGGCCTCTTGATGAATCTAGAGCTCACTGCTTTTTCAGGCAATAGACTGTCCAGAAGCTCTGGTAACTGCCCTGCCTCCCTCACACTGCAGAGGTTACAAGCACACTCGGCAGTTCCTGGCCCTTCCATGGGTGCTGGAGTTCCCAAGTCAGATTCCCATGTTCTACCCACTGAGTGTCCTCAGCCCTCTTTTATCATGTTCCCAGCAGTTGCCTAGCTTCCTTTATGTTGCAGGACAAGAAAGACATCTAGACCTTCTTCTGGGGAGACATGCCTTGGACAACTCTTTCTTGTGGTTTTTCTATCTACTAGCTAGTGTTGGATATGGAAATAGACTGCTTTCTCATGCAGACTGCTCAGTTGGGTTTTGAAATGAAGCATAGCTGAGGAGTTTGCTAAAAAGGCCACAGTGCTTGCTATGCTGTGGAAAACAAAAGGGGGAAGGAGAGAAGAAGAGGAGAGACACTGAGCGGGGAAGGGAGGGAGGGAAAGTGGGGGGGGGAGAGAGAGAGAGAGAGAGAGAGAGAGAGAGAGAGAGAGAGAGAGAGAGAAAGTGATTGCTGGAGAACAGAGACAAACACACACACACACACACACACACACACACACACACTGCAGACAAAGCCCTGGTGTCCTGAGACATGTTTCTATCTGGAAAGCTAGATGAAGAGTGTGGCCTTTGACTCACCCAAAGATGTTGCCGTGTTCACCGACTGCGAAGTGTATTTCATCCAATTAATAGGCCAGCCTTTGGCTAGGGAAGAAGATTGAGTTGGAAAGGAATGCTGGTGGGATTCCGAAGCAAGAGTGCATTTCATCCTTTTTGCGTGGCTTGGAGGGAAAGGAGCTCATTTGGAGAATCTACAGAAAAATGATTGCTGGATTAAAGTTTTCCGGAGAGAATGGTTACATTGTGAATGTTTTACCTGAATATTGGGAGGGGGAGCGAGAAGATGTGGCCATGGGTATTAGTCTCAAACAATAGAATGGGTTCTGGCTTGTCAAAAGAGCAAAGAAGTTTATTAAAGGCTATGAGGCATTTATAGGAAACCTGGGTAGTCCCTGAGAAATAGGCCTGAGGCTATGCTTCTGGGAACAATGCCCAAAACCACAATGCTAACTGGCCTGGTGAGAAAACAGCATCACCTCTGTGGGGGCCATTAAGCTGAATAAAACATTCCAGCTCCATAACAGAGGCAAGGCCGAAACAAAGGAATTCACATCAAACATAAGACGTTTGCTTCCTTCCTTCTTTTCTTCCTTCCTTCCTTCCGTCCTTCCTTCCTTCCTTCCTTCCTTCCTTCCTTCCTTCCTTCCTTCTTGCTTGCTGCCATCTTTCCTCCCTCCCCTTCCCTTGCCACAGCCGTGCTGTGATTCACATCTATAACTTTGTGTAGGCTCCTCCTTTTCATGCTACCAGACAGTTTAGTCACCCTCTAATCATGGAGCATGTGCCAGAACCAGCCTCTATTAATCATTTGCTCTACACTGACTAACATCTTGTTTGCCTCTCCTTCTTCCTGTTCACAAGACACTGTTTCTTGGTTGATAACTAGGACTGGGGCCACAAAGCTTTCCATCACAGATCCTGTTTTAGATCTAGTTTCCCATGCGCGGCCGGAGACCTTGGTCCCACAATGAAGGACCGTGACTCGACCGGTCCCGTTTACTCACTGCTTCTCTTCACTCTGACAGAATGACTGGGGTTTATAAACTGTGAGCTCCAAGATATCACAGGAACACTAATCCCCATTATCTCTGGTTCTCTAGTCTTCAGTCTCCTGCTGCAGAGTACGGGGACAGGCATGTTCATACAGTGGCCTGTGGGTCCTCATACCCCCTACAAACATCTCTAATGACCTGACTTCCTTCCACTGGCTGCCACATCTTAAAGGTTCTCTGCCTTCCAGTGTTGTGTGAAATGATTAAAAAAAACAAAAAAACAAAAAAAACAACTCTACTGCTGGCAGGCAGGCCAGCCTGTTCTCATCTTGTGGAGACTCTGTCCCAGAGCTCTGAAATCTCTCTATCTGACTTGCTAAGTTCCCATGGCGGTCACTTCCACACCATCCCCACGCATCCAAATTTACACGGCTAGCTGATCTGCACCTGTCACAAAGCCACACTTTGTCACCATACTTTTGTCTCTGGAACCCAGCTGAGTCACCACGCGAAGGAAAACTTCACACAAAATTAGTTTAGAATCAACAGGTAACATAATTGCTGATCACAGCAACTCGCTTCCTAATTTTGTAAGTCATTCTATGCTAAGCTCCTTCATTGGCTGATCCTGATGAATCCGCCATTGAACCTGGGTGTCTCTTTGCTACATTTTTTTCTCCAATCTTTCCCTGTCCAAAAGCAAGTCACCTTTTCCTGTCTCTACCTTTGTCTCTCTGACCTGGAAGTCCTCACCCAGTGATTGGTCTCCCAAAATCTTTATTCATTTGGGGAAGGTTCTGCTAATTCACTTCCCCAGGAAGGGTTGCCTACCTTCCCATTTTAATTAGTAAAATAAAGGAGAGCCAGTGACTGGGCAGGGTAAGGGAGGGAGAGAGAGGGGTCAGAGGGTCAGAGGAGGGGGAGGACCAAGAGGAAACTCCAAGATGGAGATCCAGAAGGATTAACTAGATCCAGGTGGACTTAATTGGCATTAAATAGCTGCGAACATTTAAGGATTTATAGGTCTAATATTTCATATAAAAGGGCCATTTGTATCTTTGTCTATTTGATGTAATCTTGTTGTGTAGTGTTTTTGGATTGAGAGTCTGATATATGAACTTGTATGAAAAGCTATCTGGCATTAGAGTTGTGATTGTGTTGGGATTTGGGGTTAAAGAAACACCCCAGGAACGGAGTGAGACCCGGGTGGCGGCTCAGACCAAGCAACAGGTCTTGCACTAGCTCTGTACTAGAAACGGCAGAGTGAGACCAAGGGGTCGATAAAAGAGATAAGCATTTTAATTTTTTAATATTTACTGCAACACATGAGAAATATCTGAAAGAATATTGAACATAGGACATCTCAAAAAGTATTCAGGCTGTGGAAAGTTTTAATGAAATCTCCTTGTGTTCTGAAGGACAGTTTGAGAAAGTACATCAAATTTACCTCTGTGAGAACTATGAGAAAATCTCAGTAATCTCTGCCTTCCTGTTACTTGGCTCAGTACCAGCTTGTCTTAGTTGGGTTTACTGTTGCTGTGATGAAACTCCATGGCCAAAAACAAGTGTCAGGAAGAGCTTATTTGGTTTATACTTCCACACCAGTCTGTCACTGAAGGAAGTCCAGACAGGAATGAATACAGGGCAGGGACCTGGATGTAGGCGCTGATGCAGAGGCCATGGAGGGATGCTGCTTACTGGCTTGCTCCCAGTGGCTTGCTCGGCCTGCTTTCTCAGAGAATCCGCGAACCACCAGCCAAAGGGAAGCTCTACCATAACGAGCAGAGCCCGATCACAGTAATCTCTAATTAGTACAATGCTCTCTAGATTCGCCTGAAGCCTGGTCTTATGGAGGCATTTTCTGAGTTGCACTTCCTTCTTCTCAAATAACTGTAGCTTAAGTCAACTTGACCTAAACCAGGCAGCGCACTGTGAACATAATCACAATGAGAGGAAAAGGATCCTTTTTCTAACTTACTTCATTCGCTTCATCATGTCAATGCTGTGGGAAGACCATGATGTCTAGTACCACCCTTGCCTTGGAATCGCTGTCTACCAGATATAGGGCTCCCATGCTCAATGACATATCTACCTTTCTTTGAGACAATAAACATTTAAGGGGCAGGATTTTTGCTAATGTACCCCATGATTAAATTATTGTTCTTTGACTATCCATGACCTTGAACTTTTTTCTAGTCTTTCTGCTTCTTGGTTACATGTCCAGGCCCGTTCAAAACTGAAAAAAAAAAAAAAAAAAAAAAAAAACAGGAAAGGCAGCAAAGAATCAAGAGGCTGAGCTGAAGTATATAATAAAGAGTTGAAAACTAAAGGCAATGAGAGAGACAGGCCTCCCAGATCTGGTGTTAGGGGGCTTGGGCCAGGGATAAAGGTGTCTTTGTCAGCCAGGTCAGGAATGTTCAGGAGGCAGCTTGCGATAAGGGTCATGTCATCATCTTTTATTTACACTGAGAACAAAGTGTTTCCTTTCAAGTTTTCTCAGATTTTTGTGCCTCTGAGTTAGAATGCAGAAAACATTCCAAGTCCTGGATTATTTGCATTCCATACGACAGGACAAATTTCTATCGAAAAGCATATTGATTTAAAATTCTTTCTTTGTTTTCTCTTGAACCTTTTGTAGCATCCTCTCTCTTCACAGCTGGAACAGACAGAGCCCAGTTGTTTTAGATGAAATTTGCCTTTCTGTTTTAAATACAGATACTCACGTTCAGGATCTCTGTAATGTACAGCAAACTTCTTCTTGAGAAGGTGGCCAGTCTCCCAGCATTTAGACTTCCTAAACTACCTTTGCTAGTGTTGCTGAGGAAACTCATTTGGTGCTTCCTCCTGAGTTTCAGGAGATTCATGGTTAGTGCTGCCCTTGCTTGGAAGGAGGTCACTGGTCCCTGTTCTGACAACATTCCTGAGAATGTCTGCTGACAGCCGGTCCTCTGCCTCTGGGATTCAGATCTTGCACCTCTTCCTTCCCTCATCCAACAACCCAAAAAAACGTTACTTTGCACTATGCTCTCAACAGTACCAATGTGGTAGGAAGCTGCCAGATCAACTAGCTCACTAAAGACAAATGTCTCCATTAAAGTCCTGGCTTCACTGCTGAATTTGCAGTGCACTATCTTGCTGCTAGATGTGGTTTGCTTCTGTACACAACGAATTATTACTATTTGAATATTCATGATATTCATTATCTGTACCACCCTTCTCTTTGCTTCTTATCAACATCATATCAAATTAGTTAAATGTGCATTTTTTTTTGATTCTCCTAAAGTGTGGTCCACATCCAGAAATATAGAAATAGTTGTGTAAGGGCAAAAGTGGACCTTTTGTGTCTGGTCTTTTCTTCTAGGGCACTATGTTTCCTATTGACACTATTTAACAGCAGTGGGCAGTAAGAGCTTTGACCTTATGGCCCACTCACCATTCCACCATTAATGTAGTCCACTAGCATACCCACAGCTTCATTTCGTGAAAAAATGGACCCTCTAGACTCTATTTCTAAAAAACAACCTGGGAGTTTTTCTCCACACTTTACTGGATAGTTTTGGCACGTGAAGTTCCGTGGACTGTGTATGCATGCCTGCCGGTTTGCGTGCCCATTTTCTTACCCTGCTAGGACTGTTTTCTGCTGAGGGACTGATAGCATACCTCATCAAGGGCCGCCTCGGCAGTGCTGGGAATGACGAGTGAGGGACCACAGGATGAGGGGAAATGGGAGGGCGCTGGGCAGGAAGTCAGGAGAAAGGCTTTCCCATCTCCCGGATACATTAATTTGCTGTGTGACCTTGGACAACTTATTTAACGTCAGTTCCTTCACCTGTGAAATGAAGTTAATAGTACCTGCCCATCTTAACTCAAATGGCTACACAGGGAAAAAAAAAACTGAGCATAGTTTTCAAACCACAGTTTTAAACGGATGGAGCAGTGTTATTTCGGTGTGCCGACCAGAGGGATATCTCCATCTTAAGGTAAGGGCAGTGGTAGCAGGAGCAGCTAATATGGGGCAGGCTTCTGCTTCAAATTCTGTTCCGGACAAGAGAATCTGAGCTGCTTTCCACACTGAGCAGTGCACATGTGCTGGTTTACCCACACAGATATTGCTGATCATCCACTAGTTCCCATTACCATTGATGAAGATCGGACCTGCCACCTTCATGCAGGGGAATAGATGCACAGATTTGTAATCATTCAGATCCAATCCTTATTCCTGGCTCTGTCACCGTGTGTGTCAGGGACAGTTATTTACATGCTCTAATCTATAATTTGTCCTCTATAAAATGCAGACTAAAAAAGTTTAGATGTCAAAGGTCTCCCACAGGTGCGTGGTTCCGATCTGGTGGCACTGTCTTGGGAGGTTTCAGATTATTTAGAAAACTGGGCCCTAGAGGGTGGTGATTTCATTTGGCCTGGCCTTACTTCTGTTTGAGGTCTCTGTCTCTTGATTCTCTGCCTCAAGTTCCTTCTACAAACCAAATGACTGCAGTGTCCCTGCCTTTCTCATCACAGTGGACTGTTCACTCTGAATTCTGGACCAGAATAAAGCCTTCATTGCTTTAACATAGTTTATGTTTAGTACTTTGTCACAACAATAAGTAACCAGTACAGGCATCAGAGTAGACAATCACAGCATGGAGGCACACATATAATTCCAGTGCTGTGGGGTATCCAGGAAAGAAGACTGCATTGGCCTGAGTTCAAGCTCATAGACAATTTTCACTAGCTGGCTGGCAACCACATTGGGTCCTAGGCCTTTCTCAAAAAAAGGTGAGCTTTTAGGCACAAGCCCCACCATATTCTGGGTTGACATTCCTCAGTGATCAAGAGCAGTTAGCCAGAAGTAGAATTACAGAAGTCAAAAAGAAGTCCATTTAGAGACCTCCCTATAACTACAGACTTCCATGAACTAGGACTTTGTTCTCATCTTGTTGCCGCCTACATGCTGGGTTGCATGGTCTGAGTGGTTCATCATGGATTCAGTTGTGCTAAGGTCGGGGGCCTGTACCATCAACACTTGGGGAGCTCAGGCAGGAGTACCTAGAGCTTAGGAATGTAAGATGGGCTCGTATAGTGATATCCCATTTAAGGAAACAAAATTTGGTGTCTGGTCTGTCTGGAACATAATACCTCAATAAACATGAGTTGGCAGCAAATAGCAGCAGCCCCATATCTAGGTAGCTGAGTGTTTTCTTGTGCTTTTCTGAATGCTCAGTAATGACTTTCAGTGATCATATTTAATGGAAATAATTATATTCAGCAAATGCAACCATGACAGAATAATAATTACTGCTGAAGAATTATGGCATAGCCACTGTGCCCTTATTCTATAGTGGCTTTATGACCTCTCATGACAATTGAATTACCTTACATCAGTAGTGTTTTTATACATATAGCCTCATACAGTTTTTTTATAAGCTGTGGAATCAGTGTGACTCATAGACCTATTTTACAGATCTGTAGGTGGATTCACAGAGGCATGGGCAATTATCCAGCTAATGGAATAGAAGATCTTGCATGTGCCTTCAAGGATCATATTCAGCTGCACTGAACAAAAGCCAAAGCATACTGTCAGGTTTTCCAGAGAAACCCAACAACTGGGGGAGAAGAAGGAGGACAGAGGTAGATGGATTGAGAAATTAACCGTGTGAGTGCCGAGTCTTGCAAGACCAAAATATAGGGCAGGGCAGCAGAATGAACACCTGGGAAGGCTAAGGCAGCTATCTGCTTGGACAATTCCCTTTTATTTGGAGAGGCCAATCTTCTAAGATCTGCTAACCTGGAGATGTAATTATCTTCATTTGGCCTCCACAGTTGGTTTCATTTCAAAAACAAAACAAAGACTTTAACAGCATCACCCAGACAAGAATGTGTCCTGAGACATAGCCTACGTCTGTTCACAGAGTCAGCCATCACATGCCACCTAAGTGTGTTGATGCATCATTAACCACACATCCAAAGGAAGACTTTATTGTTACCAAGATGTGTTAATCACTGTAAGTCTCCCACAGGACCAGAGCCGTCTGTCCCTGCTGCTTTATATCTTGTCCAGTCTCCTGTCCTAAGAGTTACAAGGTTGAAGCACCGTTCTCTGGTCTCATAAGGTTTCCCAGATGACTGGCAAAGGGCAACATCTAACAACTCTTTTGTTTTCCACAGAAGTTTTTTTGGAAGCCTCATCAAACAGTTTTCTTTGGGTCTTCTTGCTCCGTTATCGTTTTTATCAAGCATAGATGCCAGGACGCCTCAAAAGCTAAGTATGTTTTTCAAGGTCACTCCAGAAAGAATGACAACAGATGCCCATTGTTCACCCTTTGTGTCACACCAAAATGCTCACCAGGAATACATGGAGGGAGTCTGCCCTCACAGGGATTTCCTTTTGTAGTAATCACCTTGGACATGAGCCTCTAGGATTAATACGAAACTATTTTAGATTGGTGTTGGGGATGTACGTAGGTCAAAGGTAGAGCTTTTGTCTCTCTTATACTGAACCCCAGGGTTGATCCCTAGGACTACACTTAATTAATTACTTAACAAATTAACAAAGTATAAGTAAATGAGTAAAATTACCTTTAACTTGATGGAAACCGGTAGAGAGCTAAAGTAAAATTGAGCAGACAGCACCCTTTCTTCTCTGTCAGTTAAAGGAAAAATATTTCTTTTCATTCTGTGCTGATAGAAATGTAGAAAGCCAAGGAACAAGAGGAGAGGGGGAAGGGAAAGAAGGGAGGAAGCAGGTAAAGTACAGGCAAGGTATCTTAGCTTCTACATTCTACTGCTATGGAGATGCCATGACCAAGGCAACTCTTCTAATCGAAGGCTTGTAGTTCGGAGATTGCTTACAGTTTTAGGCATTATCATCCAGAGTGGTAATCAGACAGACGTGGTACTGCAGCAGTAGCTGAGGTCTTTATATTCCGGTTTGCAGGCAGCAGGCAGACACAGAAAGTAGGAGACTGGACCAAAGCCTACCTGCAGTGACACACCTCCTCCAAAAAGGCTACACCTCCTAATTCTCTCTAAAAAGTTCATCAACTGGAGACCAAGCAGGCACATGTATAAACCTAAGGGATTCACTTCATTCAAAGCACCAAAAAAGGTGTGAGGAGGCAGGAGTGCTGCCATTACTAAATGTTTATATAGCTGATATATGTCCAAAAAAGATTTTTAAAAACAATTCTCTACCTGATCATGGTCACAGTTCAAGTGTTCCATAAAACCTAGAAGGGGGTGGGGAGGTGGATGGAACAGGAAGGAAAGACAGAGGAAGCAGGGAGGAGAGGAGGGAGAAAGAGGAAGGGGGGTACAGGAAGGGAAAAAAAGAAGTGAGGGAAGAGAAAGAAAAAAGACGAAGGGCAAGGGAAGGAGGAGAGGGGAAAGAAGAGAGAGCCACACTGAAATTCTGTAGTGCATAGTAACTAAAGGCGTCTAGTAACTAAACTGCTTATCATGGAGTTCTGAAAAATTCACATTGATACTTGCTTGGTTTTTAACAACCAGGCATTTGGAAGGTCTTTGCAGTTACAAGTAAATATTTTAAAAGCTATTTAATGAAAGTTATTTATAAGTAGACTAAGAACTATGTTATCATTATATTACTATTGAATTGTAACCAGAGTGAGGAGTGTACATTTATTTTAATGCTTTGCTCAGGAGCAGGCAAAGAAAGAAAATAACGTTTTACAAGGGAGCATCCTCAGACACACACACACACACACACACACACACACACACACACACACACACACACACACACACACGTCTGCCCAAGTCTCTTGCATCAGGATGTGTCTCTTGTGTTCCCCTGTATTCATATTCATATTCCTGCTTCAATATCACTGGGAAACGACTTTGTTGTATAATTTCCTTGTAGCTCTTTTAGCATTTTTTGCAATTCTAATTCTCACTGGTTATTGCATCACAAAAGGATGGAGGGAAGATGAATTTGCATGTGGGATATTTTAATGTCAGGGGTCATTAGTCCACACCACCCCGCCCCCCAGTTCTACCTGGGAGCTCGGCTTTTACATCCCAGAAATAATCTACAAAAGAGCTTTTTAAAATGGGGTTTCAGATCTATTTTTTACATTCTCTGAATCTCAAATGCCAAATGAGAAAGAATTTAAAACCAAGATCATTTCCATATATTTGAATGTTGTTGTGTTGTTTCCCTTCTGTCTGGGGACAGCAGGGACAGTCACATTTCTTTGAGCTTACTTTGCCTGCAGTCATAGGCACCACCTTCTGTGTACTCCAGTAGGAAGAAATACCTTCTGTGGTAATTGGCAATGAACACTGCCCAGGGTGAGCCCCAGCTGCCCCACCCTCACCCCAGTAAGTCACCATGCAGCCCACACTTTCCTGGATAGCCAAAACTTCTATCACTTTAGAATAAAGTTACAATCACTGGGATATTAGTATCCTTCTGGGTTTCTACCAAAGCCAATCCATATCATTAATGCTCCCGGTAATCTCCTCTGCCACAGTAATTCCCCACTCTTCTCATCTTCCATGATGAACCCCACTCTTCCCCATCCTCCATGATGATCCTCACTCTCCCCCATCCTGTGCTTTGTGACAGAGGTCCATGGGTTCCCAACCTTTGTTTTTCTTTAGCCTCATCCTATTTGTTTTCTAAAAGACTATTCATGCACCTTAGGAGTAGTGGGCATTCAGTGTTCATTGTTTGAATAAATGAGTGATTGACAAACATATCTCAGCATTTAAGCATTGACTCTTACCTCTTAGGCTAGAATCACAAAACTACATCTGTCACTGAACTCTTGTTTTCTGAGTCTTCAGCACAGCATTTGGCTTTTTACAGCCTTGAGCAATCTATACTGTTGTCTTTTCCCAAATGATACAGGAGTATGAACTCTTTTGGGTATATGACCCTCAAATCTTGAGCAGGAAGCCTCTGAGGAAGAGAATATTAGTTAAGGATCAGAGTCTGTGAACTCTTCAATATTAAACTTTTCTTCCTTCCTTCTGTACCACAGGAAACAGATGGTGTACACAAATTGAGTAATCTGACTGGAGTTTAATAAAAGTATTGTTTTCAAACCACCAGGTGCAACACAGTACCTGGAGGTTAGATGCAACCTTTCATGAGATTCTCCAAGGCCATGGGAATGGGGAAAAAATTTTTCTGGAATCCTGGGGGAAAGCTGTGGGATGGTCTCCTGGGGACACCATGTGGTGGGGGCCACCTGCTAGGACCAGCAACCTTGCTATGATTGAGTGCTAAGTACACAAGCCTTCTGTTAAGGGATGGAATGAGTGTCCTTCCTCATGACTTCTGATTTGGATCTCTCATAGTGTGAACAGGACAAAAGGCAAGGAGCTGTGGGTTGAAGAAGTGCCAGCTAGTCTCTCTTTGCAGCCAGAGGGCAAGTGGCAGGTATGTCATACAATAGCCAAATACCTTCTCCCACACTGCCATGGGTGTCCGTGCTTCCGCATTCATCTTCTTCTTGTCCTCTATGCACACAGTGGCCAAAACCACTGAGCAGTTTGGGTGTTTCTCTGCTCCAGAATCAACTCCTTCTGCAGTTGTCTGCTACACTTGGAATAAACTCCAGACCTGTCATGGCTTCTGTCTTCCAGAGCTTGTGTCTTCCTGCTGCTGAGCCTATCCTTCCTACCCATCCTTGGCATGCAATGTCCACTCCCAGTGACTGTCATTTCTCAGAAGGGACACTGATCATTGAATCACACTGGCCTTCCCTGAGTCCTGTCCTTCTGTGCAGATCTGGGTTCCTGATCTCTTTCCCTGCCTTTTTATTTTCTGTAGTTCGAACTCCAATTATTTAAACTTCCTCTTCTCTTTCTTCCTTGTCTAGGCGAAGTTTCCATTTACCCCATACTCTGTACCAGGGAACACTTGCCTTAGCGACCCTCTCCCTCTTTGATGTTTTACCTGGCTTTAAGCACAGCAAAGTCAGTTTCTCCTTGACTCAGGGTTTCTCTACCTGGTTTCTTGTCCTAGGCTCAGAGTCCAAAAGAATTTTAATATTGGTGACTTGAATGAATACACCTTCTTTTAAACAAAGGTGTTTTGTCCTTATACAGTAACCTAAATAATTAAAATAAACTTGTCAAAATATATCTTAAATACCGTTGAAGTTCACCCTTCTTGTGTTTGGGGAACTCAAGCCATATGATAGCCAAATATGTGTTTGAACATGTTATTAGTAACAGCGGTGATTTCCATGTCTTTGGTAGGCTGTTTTCTGCAGTTGTCCTGTGATGTATGACATTCACAAAAATTAAGCTGAGAACCGAGCCCGTGCCCAGTTCAGCTTCACAGAGTAGCTGTTCCATGAAGCTCATTTTGGAGTGACATGGTTGACAGTGACCTTGGTGATGACCAGTCTTAAGTTTTCAGGCTAGAAAGACTTGGCCAAACTCCACTGAGCACCAACTGACTAAGTCTGCGGACAAATGTTTCAGCTTTTCGGACTCAGATTTTTTGTACCGGTAAAAAAAAGGATGATGCCACAGGATCACAGCATCTGATGTCCACACAAGGGCTGATTTTGTTCCTCTAAGTGTTCACTGTACTCCCTTCAGAGTGTGCTGGGAGCCTCCCTCGGGTGCTTTAGCTGTGCTCATTGGTGCCCTTGTCCCAATCTGCTGCACTTTGCATCGGGGCCTGCGTCTGCTTATTGGGTGTCCTGCTCTAAGGTGCTGGTGTCCAAACTTTCCTTTATGAAGTTAGACCCAGTCTAGAGTTTGATGGCACCCATGAAAGAGAGGCCAGAATGTTTTAGTTCACGAATATTGTCCCTCTTGGGAGATAAGATGAGTTCTTCTTTCATCTTTCGATTTTCTTTTGGTTCAGTTTAATTAATAACACGTTTGAGAACACAGTCTCTATTCTAGCTTATTTCCTCTTCCTTTTACACAAATTAAAATTATAAGTTCTGTAGATAGGTAAGATTTAGGATCAGGTACCTTTTGCTAAGATTTGAGAAAAAAATAGAGTGGATGGGAGAATGGGAATTCATTTGTTCTTATGTGTTTAATCCAGAAATACTGATTTTTTTTTAAAAAAAGTATTCTTTAATGATTTTATAGACATATAGAGTACATTCTGGTCAAACTCACTCCACCCTCTCATGCCCATCCCACTCTTGCCAAAGCACTACACCTCCTAGCAAGTGTCCCTCCCATGGTCATGTGCTTTTATAATGTTTTTCTTCTGCCTTGTTTAGTACTGCAGTTTACAGAGCATCTTAATGGGTCTAGGTATTGTCTTAGTAAGAGCTTTTATTGCTGCAATGAAATGTGACTAAAAAGCATGGTGTGAAGGAAAGGGTTTATTTAGCTTAAAGTTCCTCATTGCATGTCCAGTTGTAGCCAATGAATCTTTAAGCATAACAGCTGGCCACTGGCAGGATCTCCTTTGGACTCAGTTCTCCTCTTAGTGTTTTTCCTTCCTCTCCAGAGGCCTATCAGATGGCAAGGCTTCAGGGGGTAGGATTCTCACTCTTAAGACTGCTTTGCTTTTAAAGAAAGAAGCAAATCATCTGCCTCCTTAAGCAATTTAAATATTATTAAAAGAGAAACCTGGTGGAATTCAGCATCAAAGTTATTCTCCTGAATGAAATGACCTTCTCAAAGCACCTCTTCCACTGTATAAATCCTCCCAAGGTCTCAAGGCTCATCTCCTCCAAACTAGGAAAATCCTTCAATATCCTCTCTCTGGATTCCTCCATAGCTCTCAAACGCAAGTGCTTTCCAGGCACCAGATCATTTGTACAATACCAGCTAATTCCCGGCTGGTCAAGGTTGAACGTGGGGATCCGATGGCTAAAGACCGAATGCTGTTTAATGCCTGTACCAGCAAGTTAGGCCCCACCCATACCCATGGCTGTCTGCATTTTATGGAAAATGTCTCAGTTTTAAATACTGAATTTGACGGGTTGAGGCAAGCCCTCTAATTTGTAATGTCTGTTCCCTACTGAACTTATGACTCTTAATGTTCTATCACACACTGGAAAGAGGACAGTAAGACTGCCACTGTCATAGGAAAGCATAAGAAAGTGAATAGGTACTTTCAAAACAATGCAGGAAACCTAGGCTGGCAGCATGTGTCTGGACTCTCACTGTTTATGGAAACATTGCAGAAAGATGAGGTTGGCTGCAAAGCAAATTTGAAGTCAGCTTGGGCTATGTGAGACTTTGTCTTAAACACACACACACACACACACACACACACACACACACACACAGTAAATATAAAAGCTTTTACAGATCTTGAATAGTGCCTAAGTAGAATGATGGCGCGCGGGGGTGGGGGGGGTGGTCTGTGAAATGCTGTTTCTGAGCCATGGCTCTTATACCCATGAATTTGAGGTAACTGTGGTTGTCTGCACAGGGCCTGCATAAGGCTGGGTCCCTCAATATCTACTCCCTGAACGTGAGGGATTCATATCTCTGTGTAGGAGTTTTAGGTATTTGGAACAACCACCACTGTAACGAAGACTCAGATCTGTCAAAGAATGTAAGACAATGAAAAGATCATCATTGTAAGAGCTGCCAAAAGGTAGGGAGAGTTTCTCATCTGTACAGTAATTTTAGTGGTGCTTTACAACATCAGCTGGGCACATAAAAAGGGTAGGTGGTGGTGGGTTGTACCAGGAGATCTTCAAGCACAGCTCTTTCTCCTTAAGCCCTCTGCCTGACATCAGAGACTTGATGCCCTGAAGGATTCCTACCACACCTCTGCTTATTCTTGGGGCTTTCCTCTGTGAACTGTGCTCTTCAGATGATGAGATCACGTTTTCTTGAGTGGTGAAGTCACTGGCAGTGCTCCCCAGCTGCTGTAAATAGTGCTCATCCGTGTTTTGAAGCCACCAATGAAATTCATCGGTTCACACATACACCGGAAAAATGACAATGAACAGACGTGACTGAGGAAGGAGATGAAGGGAGTGGGCGAGGAGCAAGGTAGGTGCTGGGGTCTAGTTGTGGTAAACACACTGTGCACATGTCTGAAAAATGCCATTGTGAAATCTATCATTATGTGTAACTAATATGATAATAAAAACATTTTAAAGACTCATATTTCCAAAAGGGCACTTTTGAACATAGTTGTTTATGACTAGTAACCTCTTCCTCTTGAGGCCCTGATTTGATGTTGTATGTTAGACTTTGAGCAACAGGCATGACGAAGGCTGAAGGAGGGGTAAAGGGGGATGTGTTTCTGGTCCTGCTGGAGAATAGTAAATGGACAGGTTTTATTTTCCTGACAACAGAGGGTAGTTTGATGATTCCTTGACCTTTCAAAGACCTACCATAAGATTTATCTATGTTAAAGTGGAAGCAGCTCTCCCTCTAAAGGAAAGACCCTTGATTGATTCCAACCTTTTCCTTGTGCTGGTAAAGGTTCTTTTTAAAAAACCAGAAACCATGGTGTTACTTTTTGGTATAATCTTTTATTTATCTTTCCAGAAGCCTTAATGTACTTAATAGTAAATTTCTCGTGGAAATTGTCAAATATGCCCACTCAGCAAAGACTAACACTCCCCCCACCCCCCAAACAAAAATCCCTTAGGAGTTCTTTTTGGGGAAGTTCAAAGAATGATTGTTCCTACCTCACATGTTTCCTGTGCCTTACTTTCCGTTCCCATCTCTAGCATGTGAGCTCCCTAGAAGTACTTTAGTCTAGATTTCAGCTAGTGGTGCCCTGAGGAAACCTAAAGCACCAAGTTGGGATTATATTTGCTGGAAGACTTGAGAAATCAATTTCCTTCAAGGGAAATATAGCAAGTCAGCCTGAGCAGGATATTGCTTAACGTAACTGAACTCCCAGAAGAAACAGAGGAGCCAACCATTTATTCCCTTACCCAGTGGAGGTGAGATCATGGAATTCAAGGTCCCTTCTTGAATTATCCCAAGAAGTGAGTCTGCCCTTCCCACTGGTAGCCCCTCTCTTCTTTTTGATTGTTCTGGACTGTACTGTTTCAGTAATCGCCTGAGGCCTCCATGTCTTCAGCAGACTCCAACTCAGGGACTACAAGAATTAATGGGTCGGAACTTAATCCATCACTCTCTAACTCCACAGCATTATTTTTTTAATAGTGCATAAAGTTCTTACTTTTCCTTTTTGGCCTAGATCTCCTTTGCAGTAAAGGAGAGCTTTTCCAGCTTCAGATCTGCCTCATAAAAATAGCTTTAAAAGGGATGTTGTGTTGTGTGACTATCTGCAATTCATTTTCATAGGATATTCAAGAAGTGCCTCAAAGCCTGTGTCTGAATTTGTTTTAATATAAAGAACCCTGGGGTCAGCAACACTAGTGCCGGCAAATGAGTTTGACATCCTTAGAGACCTGAGATGCTGATGTAGATTCCTTAAGTCTGTTGAAAGCTCTAAGACTAGATTCTGGTCACTAGAAGCATGATTCAGATATTGAGGAATTCAAATGTGAAATTTCAAACTATCACAGTATTATGCTATTGTGCCTGTGGTATTGTTTCAAATAACTAGCTGCTTTTAAGGGCTGCAGAAGTGGCTCAGTGGTAAAGTGCTCTTGCAGAGGACACACAAGAGTTCTGTTCTCAATTCACAATTACCTGTAACTAAAGATCCATCAGATTCTTAATCTCTGGTTTCTGTTGGCATCTGTGCTCACATGCAACACACACACACACACACACACACACACACACTATAAATAACTATTTCTCTTAAAAGAATATAGCACTAAATTGGAAAGAGAGGCTACTTCTGTCTTACCTCAAGGAGCTATTTGCCCTCCCTGACTTTCAATTTCTTATATGAAATTAGAAAAGAATAGCCTATTATTTTTCAGCTATAATAAAGTCAGTAATTACCAAGACAGGCACTTCACCCATGCAATGTTCACAGTAGACAGTCTTATCTGATATTGTTCTGTCCACTTGATGGGGGGGCAGAGAGGCACAATTCCTGCCCTTATGTGTCAGGGATAGCATGACACCTAACACTGGAGAGGAGAGAGTGACAAGAGTATATTAGTCACATGTGCAGCCTAAGGTGAAGAATGCTATATGTTATGCAAGACCTCCTAGAAGTAGAAAGCTTTGTAGTTCCCACACAGCAGGCTGACAATTGTTACTGTAGGGGATATGGCTGACATGCTGTGATAATACTATGGAAAGGAATCCCAAAATCCAGCAGTCTGGGGGAATAACCAGAGGTGCCTTGTTCCAGATGAGGCGGCCGTTTGTACATGAGCTGCTTGAGGTTCTATTAATCTTCTCCAGATGCCAAAGTGGCATGTCTTCACAACTTCTACTGAAAAGCAGATCCTTAAACGACCTGCCCCCTTCTCAGTCTACTCTGCCCTTGACTGAGTTCATCCTGTTGACTTCTGAAAACTCTATCCCCTGGCCTGAACCTATAGCTCTACCCAGAATGACTGTGTGGCATGGATCAACATCTCCCCAACACCTGCCTGTGAGTGAAATAAGTAAGGTGTTAGCTCATTTCTCTGGTTACTAAGTGCATAATTTTTAGCTCACTTCTGTGAGTACTAAGTGTATAACTTTGGGCAAAATATAGTCACTAAACCTGTTGCACACCTTTGTGTGTGTGTGTGTGTGTGTGTGTGTGTGTGTGTGTGTGTGTAGAAGCTACAGAGACTCTGGATGGCTTTCTACTAAAGCCTCATATAATAGCCAACTTTATTAAGAGCATCAGACACTTTTAACCCTGAAGGTTAAGAAAGGCCACCTGTGTAGCGTTCTCATGAATTAAAGCAGTGTGCAGTCACAAAGAAAAGCCATTCATGGCAAAAACATTTTTCCATAGAGGCATATGAATGACAGCAGCTGAAGTAAACTCACCCCTACCCACTGCACCTGAGAGGAGCAGAAATAGCAGACTTGAGTAGCTCAGCTGTCTGGGGCTATTTCATGTCCCGTCTTACAGTTTGGTTTAAATCACTTTGTATTTCAATCCCCCAAGTCAGTGCTATAGAAAAAGACAGGGGATTCCAGGTTCCTGTCTGAGAATGCACAAACCATCTCAAAACTTTGAAGCTGGAGGGCAGGTTACTTTAAGCTGAAGATACTTAGGATCCCTCTTACAGAAGGAAACCTCCATTAAGTTTTGTGTGGCTTTCCTTCTTATTAAGGATACTAATAACTAAACTGATAATGTACTTTGGAATTGAGGGTGAAAAGCATAATAGTGAAGACAATGAAAAGACCATTTGTATCCATATGAGCAGCAATCTTTGTAAGAGAAACCTGGTGCCAAATGGGACTAGAAACCAGTGCTGAGTTCCACCACAATGACTTGCCGCCACCGGCATGGTGCTGAAGCAATCTAGAGTGACTGAAGGTGACCTTTGGCTTAACATCTCATACCCAAACTCACACATACTCCTGGGAATAAAAGTCATGTGTAGAGTTAGATATAACTAAGCATGTCAGAGAAAGCCTATGCTATGGAAATAGGCTGGAAGGACCTCTAAATGACTTACATATCCTGACATATGTACGGCATTTTAATATCTTCTTGGGCTAACTCATTTCTCCCTTTGCAGTATACATTCTTCCTTGGTGAATTCTCTCCCTTTGCTTGCTTCAATCAATATGTCTCTGCCCATTTCTTATTCAGAGATACAAGAATCTGAGAGCCCTCTAGAGGTACCTACTGAACCCCAATGCCTACTGATTCCCCCATTACTGATCTCTCTCCCTCTCTCTCCATCTCCCATCTATCTTCCCATCTCACCATTTATCTCCCCATCTCCCCATCAGCTCCCCCTCCCTCCATCTCTCCCGCTCTAAGTCAATAGGAAATGTGTTTCCTGAATCTCAAAAACTTCACTTTTCCTCCACCCAGGATACCCATCTCCTCTTTTTCTGTTTCTGGAAACGGTAGGCTTATAGTACAAATCCTGTCTCTCCTAAACATCTGGTTTCTCATTTGTTAATGGAAATAATCATGCCATATGACTGATAATACAATAAATATATGGTTCATGAGTCATAAATGCTCTTAAGGGCCATCCTACTCTTGTTTTGACTGTCTCAACCAAAGATAGCCTTTGCCTTCCCTGCCCACAGTGTTTCTCATCCTGTATTTACTTCATATTCTCCATTGCTGTTATATTTCAAAATACAGTTATGCTGAAAAAATGTTTGGAGTTGGGCATCAAGTATTGTATTTACTTAGTGAAAATTCACTGGGTATTTTGTGTTTTATGGCAGAATTGGGGCTGGCAGTACAGGGACAATGATAATTAAGACCCTGTCTTTAGAAAGTGTATAGATTGTCTAATTATCAGCACCTGCTACTGGAGACCTGATGAAAGCCCAGAACGGTTGCTTAACTTGCCTCCAATATGACGATAGCAACCCAAGGTGAGAGCGTTTCAGGTGACAGCCAGAGGATTGGGATTGGGCAGTGCAGAGTGGAAGGGACAGCTGGCAGGGTGTCATCAGCAAGTTTCATGTGCACAGCGGAAGCAGAACTTCATCTTTTGTGACTTGTAAGGACAGAATGACGGTAATCTTAGTTCTGATGGAGAGCTGGAAGGAGGTAAGTCCAGGGAGGTAAGCAAGCACTTGGTCATGGGAGGGTTTTCAGTCCTGGATGATGCAGCTATGTGTTTCTAGACACTGTAAATGGTGGACACACTTGCTTTGGTCTTGGAGTGTCTCAACAAAGAAGTTGAATTTGGCAAGATGGAAAAGCTTCAAAATAACTGGGTTTTTCATGCTTCTTAGAAACTGTGGAAGTGAGCCGTGTCGCTAATCTAGGCCGAATTGATTAATAAGCCAACATTTTTCCTGCTTGTACCCATTGCCATATTTTTGCATTGACGTATTTTTGCATTGATGTATTTTACATTGAGGTATTTTAAATTGATGTGTTTCAGTCAAAACTAAAACAGAAACTGCTTTACAGTTCATAAGAGGCCCCCATTTTGCCCTCCTGTTTCTTTTCTAACATTGCCCAGGTACCTTCTCCATCCCTCAGCTAGGACCAGGCTTTTGACTTTGGGATGACACCAAGACATTAGGTTAACTTCGTAGCAAAGCTTTTAAATATGTCACCTTTCCACCAGCACCTATAGCAGCATACAATCCAAGTTCCCCACCTCCAAGTCTGCAATCCTGATGTTCTAGGTAACCCGACCCTCCTGCATCTGTCTGCATCTGCTAGCTCCTGCCAGCCCAGCTCCATTCGAGACATAAATCCGAATGGATCCACTACTATTACTGTACCATGCCAAAAAGAAAGCCCCCGAGTGATTTCCTGTTGCTCAACATCCTTGAAGCTGGCAAATGTCTTCCCTAGGCTGTGCCTGCATCCCCTCTTCACTGCTTTCTTTGCAAATTCCACTACGGTCAGGACTTTAACTCAGGCCCTGTACTCCCTGCAAACTCTTACTGTAAGCCTTTGCCCATTCAATACTCCCGGCCTATGACACTTTGCTGCTAGCTATAAATCTAAATGTTACTTCTAGAATAAGTTCTTTGCCTTCCCATCCCTAGCCTTTACCTCCAGCTAGGCTACCATTTTGTTATGGATGTTCCTGGTTTCAGATATTTCTCCTTGTGTACCTTTCAAAGGATTTGTTTGATATTGGTGAGATCTTTTGATTAACACCTGCCTCCCTGCTGGGCTCTGTTCTGACACCTGTCTTACCTGATACTCACAATACTGTTATCATGGAGGTGCCTGGCAACTGTGTATGTATGATGCAATTGGATATAAAAATCAAATTCAGCAGTCTTCAGAGTCAGAGAGCATTTCCTTGTCATTCAGGGATTTATCTACCTAAGAATTCAGACAATACCTACTGGAATTAGCAAAAAATGAAATGTGTTCAGATGCAGGAAGGAAGGACACAGCTTGCAGCAATCAACATGACTCACCTCCTCTCCTAGTGGGTCTGACAGATTGGATATGATAATGGTGATTTGAGGGGTGTGTGTGTGTGTGTGTGTGTGTGTGTGTGTGTGTGTGTGAGTGTAAATGTCTTGTGGTAGCAATATCTCTGGGACTGCTAAAGTATATTCTATCTGGTTAGTGGGTTAATTAAAAAATATGGAGTATCATTATTTTGCCATGACTTGAACCCCCCTTGAAGAAAATTGTTGTGGGTCCCCCATCAGAGCAAAGCTGCAGGTATTCATTACTGTATTTTGTACAAATGGACTTCTACTGCTGCATCCCAATTAACCCTTGTCTTGTAAAATACCTTATCTGGGCAGCAGCTGCAAGTCTGGAATATCTAGAAATTTCTTTTTTCCTAAGCAAACAGTTTGAACAGGGAAATAGTGTTTCTGGTGTGTAGCCTGTTAGGGAAGCCCAGGGAGGGGAACTTAACATGGCGTTGAAATAGTGGCCTTCTCACACTCAGGTCAGAACATCTGTCTGTGTCTCTGGGCAGACTTAGTTTAAGGCCAAAACAAATAGCTCCCCTTCCTTGAGTTCTGACCCCAGGGCCAAAAACCAGGAACTGAGCTCGTGCAACTGCCACTGCTGGGGAAGTCATTGTTCTTGCCAACCTTCTGGGAGCCCCAAATAATTAACTGTGCAAAGAGCAAGCTGAAATCAGAATTCCCCTCCAGGCTTTCTGTGTCCAGCCAAACAAAGCGAGAGGAGCTGAGACAAACAAAGCCTGTATAAAGGAACAAGTGATAGTTTTTTTTCTCCTTCCCTATCTCTGGTCTTTTAGACCTGGGTCCTCAGCCCTCTTTGTTCCCAATTCTCTTGGGTCCTTCTCTCGTATCGCCAAAGGGAGTTTGTATTAATTAAAGCCAGGGGGCCATACTGAGGAGAAAGGTGGGTGCTGTGTTTGGTGACTTAAAATTCTTTGTGTACTCCTCCCAGTGTTTTGGATCTTTTCAAAGAAAAGCAGCCAGAAATCCAGACTTTGGTGTGACGTCATACAGCTTGAGCATGTTTGTTACATCCCACACTTCATGCTGTCTGTAAACAAATGACAGAGCTAGCAAACATGCTTTGTGACGTTCTAAGCTGCACCATAAGGTCCATATAATGTTTACTCAGATGGTGTCCACTGTTTGCACCATGTCCCCAGAACTTTGTCCCAGGCTTTTCTGTACCTAGTTGCCCATTCCCTTGACATTCAAATGCTTGGCAATGTCCAACAACAGCAATTGTGTTGCTGTTCTGCACAGTGTTACTCAACTTAGCACCCACAGAAGCCTGTCTGTGGCAAGATGAGGTGGTGCCAGAGAAAGAGCCTGGTTCTGATGGGGCGGGTCCTCAACAGATGGGAGCTTCTTGTACCTAAAGAATCATCTCTAGAAGCAGATTTAAAGGTGTGTCTTTAGAAGTGGAGGACCAGATGCTAGTTGGTTGGTGCAATCTCACAGGTGGAGGTGTAGATAAGGCCAAATGATGCTCAGCTGACCCTAGTTGCCTGCTTAGGAGATGAGATGCTTTTCAGTTCTGCAAACGCCAAGAAAGTAGTAGATACGTATTCCTTTGGGTCATTAGGGAGTTGGGTCTGCGATCTGAGCTTAATATCCATGGCTTTCTATAGAGTGGACAGTAGTAATATGTTAGATAGAAACTGATGTATAGCATGAGCTTAGATACTTGCCTTTTTTCTATTGCTGACATTTTCCAATAAGAATGAAATCCAGAACCAAGGGGTGGGGGTGGGGGGGAACCCAATACCTCTGAAGATAGTTTGTAATCTCAGTGCTTCAGAGTCTCTACCAGCCCATGATCTCTGGACAGAGGACAAGAGTTAATTAGCTCTTCCAGAAAAGAGATGCCAAGTTGGACCAATTGTCTGTCCTTTACCTTAAATCTCCCCCCAAAGACATATAAAGGGGTGAAACAGACAGGCAGACCACCTGATTTTCCTTTTGCACAGTATTCAAAGCCATTCCAGTTTCCCCTGTTCATGTCTTTGAGGAGCATTCTAAGGGGGACTTTGATAATTGTGATTGTCATAATAGACTACTGTTTGATATCCTTATGTGACACTAAGTGGTCTATGTTTGGGGCTTTTGCTAGAACTCAGCATTCTGAGCTGAGGTTCACAGAGTCTTGGTGGGCTTCTTCAGGTAAAGGCAAAGTCACCACTCACTGCCAGCTTAGTATACAATGAAAGCCATGGCTCCTAAATGCAATCTTTTCTGTGGCACAAATACTTTATCACAGGTATTGAAGTGTTAAGAATTATTCTCTGACAGACGTAAAAGCCTACCTATTTTTACCAAGTGGGACAGTTCTGCACAATAGATGCCATGTGATGGACTCATGTCTATTAATTCCTTAAACTACTAGGGGGATCTTTTTAATCAGAAGTGGACAATAGGAGCATGGATAGAACAACCAACCTGCATGTCCTTGTCCTTCTTTCTGCGGGTGCAAATTCTCAGTGTCCCTTTTCATTTCCCAAGCTAACATCCTGGTTTGAAGACCATTTTTTTTTTTTTGGACTGGATTGTTCCCTGATAAAGGAAGGCTTTGAAAGCCAGATATTGGTTTTGCAAAGTGGAAAGGGGTGTTTCTAAAGATTTTTAGTAATCCACACCTTGACTCCACTAACTGGTGCACAGACCACTGAAGCATTTTGCACTCATTCCTCCATTTTGTCTTTCCCAAGACTTTGTGAAATGGCTGTCTCCCACATCCTCAAGTTTTCAGAAAAGAAAATAAACTCAAAAAGGTGTAAAGATTTACCTGAATCCCGGAAGTGGAAAACACTGCTACACTTTAAACATATCAGCTAAAGCAAATCAAAATATAGATACAGTTAGCAGATCTAACTGGCTCTCAGTGTTTTCCCACAGTATAGGAAATATTATACTACAGAAAATGGACTTCATGTGGAACTGAGTCTGTCTCTTGGCTGACCAGTTTCTCTCACAGCCTTTAGCCCAACCACCCACCAGAAATATAAGCAGGCAGGTTGCTCATAGTTCAGATGGGGTGGTTCCTGTCTAAAAACACCTTCCATTCCCCTGTGAAGGAATAAATCCACAGTCTGAAATGACGTCACACTGGAAATACGCTGGCATAGTAAGGCTGGTAAGCAGTGAAAGCAGGAAGTGATACAGGCAAATCAGCAGAAGCTGGGGTCACGCAGGCACAGAGGCAGGAGATGGAGGTGATACAGGCACAGCAGTAGAACCTGGAGGTGATATGAAGTCAGGAGCTATTTTCAGATGCGGGTTGTATTCATACTTCCTGATGCCCGTTGAACCACGAGGCGGGCAGATTCTTGTTCACTCTCCACTGAGCAGAATATGGTGTTGATAGCTGAGACCAACAAGTATTTCACCCCACAATATACAGGACACCAGAATACAGCGCCTCCCTTCCAGAACAACATTGCTTAGGTGCTTTCTTCTTCACTGAAAGAACAAGAGTTCTGTGGAAACTTCCGTGATGTAAATGGCCCCAGTGGGTAGAGCCCATTGCTGGAATCATTTTAAAACAACAGAAGGCAGCAGGTCACCCACATGGCACATGATAGATACTGGCCTAACCCTACATAGCCATTTTTGAGTACTGCATTCAGTTTCCAGGGTACTTGGGCTTTAAACCAACCTTAGTTCCAATTACAAAGGCCTGTTTGCAGTTCTCAGAGGCTATTTTCCAGGACAAGGATGGCTTCAAAGCTCAATCCTGTTGTGTATAGGGTAGGATGAGGAGGTTTAGTGCGAGAAGAAATCTTTTTTTAATGTTTTGAAGATTGATGGTGACGATGGTGTAAACTGTGACAATATACTATTCATATCTGCCACAATTGACAAGCTGGGCTGCTCTATAACAGAGGATCAAAAAGCAGTAGAGCGCTGACAGTGATGGCTTTTGGTGTGAGCTTTGCAGCAGCTGTGCCAAATGCTTTACAGGATCACCACAATGAGTACTCAGCAGAACCTTGAGGTGCGTGCAAGGAATGACTCTTTTGCATAAAGAAGAATAATCCCATTTTAAGGGCTAATGATTTTTCAAGGAACACCATCTTAACCAGAGCTTTGCTGTTGTGAACAGACACCATGACTACGGCAACTCTTATAAACAACATTTAATTGGGGCTGGCTCACAGGTTCAGAGGTTCAGTCCATTATCATCCAAGTGGGAGCATGGCAGCCTCCAGGCAGTATGGTGCAGGAGGAGCTGAGAGTTCTACATCTTCATATAATGGCCATTAGGAAAAGACTGGCTTCCAGGCAGCTGTGAGGAGGGTCTTAAAGCCCACACCTATAGTGACACACTTCCTGCAGAAAGTACACACCTATTCCAACAAGGTCATACCTCCAAATACTGCCCCTCCCTGGGCCAAGTATATTCAAACTACCACAACCAAATAAACAAAAAGTAGCAGAATTCACATTTAAGGCCAGCCAGTCTAATCCATCCTTATTTTAGCTTCTGTTCTTAAGTCAAGTGCCCTCTCCTTTTTGGTTTTAGACTCTCTTGCTCATCTCTGTAGGAAGCCACTAAAACAAACCAAAATTGACCTAATCATATGACAGCAACTCTACGGATTACTACTACTACTTCTTCTATGACTACTTCTACTACTAGTAGTAATAATAATGATAATAATAATAATAAGTAGTAGTAGTAGTAGTTGTCGTAGTAGTATTACGTTAAACCAACTATATAATTTGAGCAATATGTTTGAGGATACTGGTGGATGTACCCAGGGTCTGGTGCATAGCAGGTAAGTGATCTACCATTAAATACACCTCTCTGTTTTCAGATAGGTCCTCTCTGAGTAGCTGTACTAGTCATGGTTCTTTAAAGGAACAGATCTGAAAGAGATTATATATAAAGGGATGTTTAGATTGGTTCACAGGCTAGTCCAGTTAGTGGTCCAACTAGTTCAATGATGGCTGTCTACTAGCAGAATGTCCAAGAATCCAGTAGTCATTCAGTGATGACTCAGCTGATTTCAGTCCACCTTCAGATCCCAGATAAATAGGCTCTAATGCCACTGAAGGATGAACTTGCCAGCAATCCTAATCTACTCACCACTCAAAACTAGTAACATTTTAAGTCACTTGATACACGTGCTGTCTCCAGAATCTGAACAGATCCACTAAACATTGTGTGTCTTTCTTGGTGGTGTGAGTGGCTGAGTGCAATATGAATTTATGGCAAAGATCTATACAAGTTATGCCCCCTTGAAAGGAATACCTCTGCATGTCCCACACCACTAGTCACCTAAGCAATTAATTGAGATAGAAATCCCTTGAAATATTTTCCTACTCTGATGTGTGTATGTGTTACCAATTAGTCCAAAGTGGCTGCTTCCTTGGTCCAATCAGCATAAAATTATCAATAGAGGACACCAATGTGATGTTTTCTGGAAGAAACATACAATCAAGATCCCTTCTAATTAGTTATGATAGAGGAACGGAGAGATAATGTATCTTTGAGGTAAAGGTATATTGCTAGTATTGTAGTATTGCCAAGTAAAAGCAAATTGCGTCTGGTGGTTCTTGAGCACAGGTACTGAGAAAAAGGCATTTGCTAGACCAACAGCTGTATACCATGAACCAGTGTATGTGTTACTCTGCTTAAGTAAGTACACCACATCTGTCACAAAAGCTGCAGTTGAAATCACTACTTGACTGAGTTTTTAATAGTCAAACTCATTATTCAAAATCTGTTTTCTATACAACCAGATAGAAGCCTTAAAGGGAGATGTGCTGCATCTTTGACGTTCTTGATGACGGCACTAAATTTCTGCAATTCCTCCAGGGTTGCAATACAGTTTTTGGTTCACTATTTTCCTTGGCAGAGGCAACTCTCAAGGCTCCCATTTGCCTTTCCCACCATAAGATACCTCACTGCATAGGTCAGGAAACCAACAGGAGAACTCTGCCAACTTCTCAGTCTATTTATCCAAATTAGACATTCTGGAACTGGGCAAATAACCATAGAAGGAGTTCAGGACTTATTAGATCTACAGTGATTCAGATGTCAGCCAAAACTCCATTAATCACATGACCTCCATTATCTCTGACTTCAACTGCAGAACCACAATATCTCTTAGGGTTTCTCAGAATCAGTGTTCATTCATATCCAGTATCCAGTAGACGCAAGAAAGTCCGATTGTTTCTTTCAGACTACAGTTTCCTTTGTAAATGCCCTAGGGTCCCTCCATGGAAGGACTGGAGGAAGACTTATAATAAATCTCTTGAATGTTTTATCAAGGTTCTTCATCAGGGAACCTGGTTATTCCTTCATTCAAATTCTAGGTCTGCAGACTGGTCCAAGTCTGGAAATTAGTTTACAGATGAAATTCCATTTTTTTCATCATTTAAGGGGGCATTTCTTTCATCTGTTTGATTTTTTTCCCTCACTTATAACCATCAAGCAAAAATTTAATATACTTCTTATCTATTTCATATGTGGAAAGACCATAACTGGTTAGTCAGCACCAAAGATTCATATAGGTCATGCCACTATAAAAATCACTTTGTGATGCCTGTTATGGGTCAAGCCATTATGTACATCACTTTGTCTACACTGCTCATTATGACAACTATGGTCACCTTGCTGTTGGTGACTCAATATTGCTACCTGGCCCCTGCTACACTGGGGCCCAGTAAAATCCACTGAATTTAATTCATCTAACTGAGCATCACCATCTCCAACATTAAGGGATGGTACAAGGAAAGGAGTACCAGCAAAACTCTTCAGATGTGTTGATGCCCCTCTTGGTGTTTTGTGTCTTATAGGATTAGTGAAGCACCTGTCTTCTGGGCCTTCCCATTGTTGAGAATTAGGTTTAACTCATTGTACCCAGTCTTGCATTGTTATTTTTCTTAGCCTTAAAATGGCTGCATCAATAATAAGGTTGCCTAGGGTAGCCTGGAACTCTTTGATTCTCCAGCCTCAGCCTTCTGAGTAGGTAAGGTTACAGGTGTGCACACTGTGGTGGCTTCCAATAATGTTTAGGCCATGTCAAAGTGTCTGTCAATCTCATCTTCAGTCTTCCTGTTTAGTCCTAACACTCTGGCTTTTCACCCTTAAAAATACAATGGGCAAAGCCATTTTGCATCAAACTGACATTTTTGGGGCAGAACAGTATATTTGCATTTGTTTTACCTGACAGATAATAAACACTCAATAAAATTCTGTCAAAATAATTTTCTGAAGATATTTTCATTCATAATGATTAGCCATTATGAGGGAAAATGGTATATTAATCCAGATTCTGGTATCTTAATTTGAAGGGAGACATTAAAATTTGACGATAGTAATTTTGTCCCCAGGAGACATTTGGTGATGTCCAAAGACTCTTCTGGTGGTTAGTAACTGAGGGTGGTAGAATATAATGACACAGGTACAATCTAGAGATAAGAAAAGCTCTGTAGAGACTCAGGAGTGTTGAGGAAAGGGATATGTTTTATTCCCTTATTCATTCATTTTACACATGGTTCCCCCTGCCCCCATCAATCCTTCTCCCTCATAGCTTCCATAACCAGTTCCAAGGAGATTTTTGTACTTAAAAAGTTTTGAGGAATCTAAAATTGATGGGGTAATGCACACCTATAATCCCAGCACTTGGGGTATAGGTATAGAAGGTCAGGAGCACAAGGCTTGGGCTATGTAAGACTCTGTTTTAGTTACTCTTACATTGCTGTAAAGAGAAACTATTACCAAGGCAACTTATAAAAGAAAATGTTTAATTGTGGGCTTTCTTACACTTGCAGAAGATTCATGATCATCAGGGGAGACAGGCTGGCATGGTACTAGAGCAGTAGATGAGAGTTTGCAGGATCTACAAGTATCTACACACACAGAGAGAGAGAGAGAGAGAGAGAGAGAGAGAGAGAGAGAGAGAGAGAGAGAGAGAGGGAGGGAGGGAGGGAGGGAGAGAGAGAGAGAGAGAGAGACTTTTGAAACCTCAAAGGCCACTACCATGGACACATCTCCTCCAACAAGTCCACACCTCCTAATCCTTTCTAAACAGTTCCACCAGCAAAGGACCAAGTGTTTAAACATATGAGCCTATGGGGACCATTCTCATTTAAAACCACCACTGACTCCAACAAACAACAACAACAATAAAGAGTCTCCCAAAACCCAGGCAGGATAGTTTAGGGAGAGGAGACCATGAAGGAATCTGAAAGTTATAGTTCTAACACTTTTCTTTGAATCAGCACCAGTGTTGCAAGTGTACCAGGGCTTGACTAAGTGCAGTGTCAGTTTCTGCTAAGACAAAGAACAGTTACTGGGTGCTTTTTCAAGTCACCAATAAATTTCCTTTCTTTTTTTTTTTTCTTCTATTTTTAAAAATAGAAGTATGGTTTTTGTTCTGTACTTTTGAAGGTGCTAGAGATTGAGTTCAAATCCTCTGGTAGTTGTCCCCCTTGATCACTGAGTTCAAATCCTCTGGTAGTTGTCCCCCCTTGATCACCGCCACTTTGGATGTTAAGCTGGGCTGCTTATTCAAGTCACACAGCTTCAGGGTGTGACTGTCCAATTTCAACAGCACCTTGGGGATGCTATTCCCAGGTAAATTCTTCCAGTTTCTTCTTGATTCAAATGTTGTTTTCTCGTCCATGCTGAAACAGGTCCTCCTGAGACCCATGGGACTGGACCTGTGCTCAGTTCCCGAAGCTTATGAGAGGGACATCAGTGGAAGACAGTGTGTTTAGGCTGCTGAGGTCTCTGGGCTTGTCCTCCCGAATCCTTGGGCGATGCAGGGCCATTCCCTGAGCTTCCTATAATGCTACATTTTGTTGCTGGTCCATTTGCCCTTCCCAGACTTGTAACACTTCCTTAGCCACTCTGATGTCACGAGGTTATAAAACTTATTACAGACTTTGCTGGAAGAATCACTGTGTTCAGACAGCCCTGGGCTCATAATGAATTTAGCATTCTTTTCAGACTGAGCACTTGGTGGTCTCTTCTTGTATGACCTGCCTTCCGAGGCACAGCCTCTGCTCTTTCTGCCCTACTGCTTGGGTTTTAGAAGCCGTCAGTCGTTATTTCCTCAGGATGCAGAGTGCTCACTTGAGAGCATATCTACCAGGCATTGTGCAGTTGTCACGATGGTAGAGTTGATAGGTTTTAATCACGTAGGTTGGTGAAATTTAATGAAAGTGCTCAAGTTGCTGCTCAGTAACTGGGCTTCTTGATGTTCGTGTCCGAAATATTAGCTCAGTGCTTCTGGCTTGCAGGTTAGGAGAAAAATCAATAAAACCAGCTGAAAGGTAAGAAAGTGCTGTGGGCATCCACTGTGCCATGATGTAACCCTCCTCCCAGCCAGCACCCCACCACACACTGAACTTTTAAATTTGCTTTGCTAGCCCCCCCCCCCTTTTTTGTTCTTTTGGTACATTTAAGGCTCCACAGTGATATGAAAAGCCACCCTGGCTCCTCCATCTATTAAATACAAAACCCATGTGAACAAATGGAAGAATTGCACCATATAATGCCGCCAGAATACAATGTTATCATCACCCTGCTCCGAGCATTTCTCAGGATGGTTTATGTCCCAGCAGTTAATCGTTCGCTATTGTTGGTGTACCAACACAATGCTATTAGCACCACAGAAGATTGTCTTCATGTAGGCTAGCCAGAATTTAGATATTTGTAAATGGAATTTGAACAGTGGCCTTTCTCCACAATATAAAATTCAAATAAGTGTAACCGGTCATGGCCCAACTCTTGTTTATTAATTAAGGCTTTTATAACATGGCACTGTTGTTGGGAGTTGTGGCTTATGCAAAGCGGAATACTAATTACATTCTGCATTTTCTGCAATAATGGGGCAGTGCTTTGGACAATGCAGTTTATCCAGACAATGCATCTGGTTCATAATGTAGTGTATTAACAAGGAGGCTCTGGATGCTTGAAGGGAAACAGCCAGAACAGCGAGAGGTCCGCCTGAACTACACTCCAGGCTAGGCGGGGCTGCGGCAGTATGTTACATACTGGTAACCTCAGGTGGTCTCCATGTTACATACTGGTGACCTCAGGTGGTCTCCATGTTACATACTGGTGACCTCAAGTGGTCTCCAGACCTCTTTAATGTGTGTTGTTCCTAAAAATAAAGAAAGCAAAAGAACCAAAATAGTCATTTTTGGTAATTTTTATTTTTTTATTCTAATGCTTGTTAAGAATGTTAAAAGCCTTTTGCACCTTGGCAGATTATTGCTTTCTGGTTTACCAAAACCAATGACTTTTCCAAGACCATTCTAGCAGTCTATGGCTTCAGGGTGATGATCATTACTGTTCAAATATGTTTCTGCCTTTTTTTACCAGAACACTTGTGCCTAGATGGATTTAGAGCTACAGCAGTATAGTACCATACAGTACAGCGAGCAAAGTGGGCAGTGCTATGATCTTTACATCTTCACAGAGCTGTGTAGATGTCATCGGTGTCTAATTCCCCAATATTCTCATTGTGCTCAAAAGGAATTCTTTCTACTTTTTAGTTGTTAGAAAAGGTTTTCTTCCTGCATTTTGACTAGTCTAAATAATGCTGTAATGAATGTTTGTGTGCAGTTCTGTTTGTGTGTGTGCACTTCACCTGGGCTATACACTGGAATGGAATGATTGGCAGCATGACTTGTCCCTGTGATTAACAGCAAGTGTCACTTGCTCCTTATTGGTGGGAGCCAGCTGTATCTACAATATACAGACTATAAGATGTGCACAGTGTGCGCAGAGGTGAGGTTGGTGCTGATTTCTGCTAAGGAGGGACACACACTAGACGGTCAGGACACAGACACCCACTGTACTCCTCAGTCTTTCCTACCATTGCTGACTTCTGATTTTCCAGATATCACTTACTAGGATACAGCACCCCTGTAAACAGATCCCTGCATGTTCCATTTCTTGGCCTTTGGGCTCATATCAAGGGAAAAGACACTTTCTAGTAAAAGATTATTCTGTAAATACATCTATACTTATTTTCTCTGGTGTGGTGAGTTAGTTTATTGTATTAAGTACTAGTAAGTGGACTTGTGGTTAAATCTAATTGGCTTTTTTCAATAATTCTTGGTGCTGATCATGTTGTGTCTGAGTCATTGCCAATTGCTTTGTTCTGTGTCTGAGACAACAGACAGTTCTCTGAATGTTCCTATAGCCCGTGTTTGTGTATTTATTTATTTTTTTTTATTAGTTCAGCAGGCTCAGTGAAGTCATTTACTGCTCACGTATTCAGTATATGTTACAAGGGCAGAAAAATCAGTCTCATCACACCGTAAATCTTACATGATTAAAATTTAATAGCAAGGTAAACCTGCCATAGTCATTACAGTGGAGACCTTTTTCCTTGTCTAGAAGGTTGTTGACTATTCAACTTTAGAGATACAACTCTCCCTTTCTTAAGCCACTCAGTATGTAAATCTCAGGCAGGTATGGAGGTAGTGGATGCTGTGTGTTCTCTGCTGTTTTTCCATGTGTCCCTTCTCCCAGTGGCAGAGTTGACAGCATGCTGATTCTGTCTATGTCTTAAGTGGCATAGACAAAACAGACAAGAACCACCAGAGATTCTGCAGCATGAAGGTTCTAAGTCTGTACTCGCCCCCAGCAGAAAAGGATTCTGGGGTCAGTAAGTATCTATCCTGCCCCAGCTGAGGAAGCATGTGGTTTGTCTGCTGACATCTTGAAACCACTTCCCCACTTGAATGCCTGCTGTTTGGGAACACTGGTCATACAACAAGTATCCTATTTCTTCCTTGCTCAGACAAACCCATGTATATGGCCAAGTGGTTTGGCCTGTGAGGTTGCCTTAAACTTAACATTTCTGCAGAAAGATACAAACATAGAAACAAAACTTCTGCCCATGAGTAGGCAGATAGAGTATTAGAATTATTTTTTAATTAGCAGACAAAGAATTGTGTTTTATTTTGATATGTTCATGAATACCTTACTCTACTTTCTCTGATCAAATAGACTCTACACTGAGTTGAGTGCACATTCATTGCCTGGAGGATACAGAGTCTTCAGCCATATATGCAGGACTGTGAGGGTGACTTGAAGCAGGCCCTCAGCCTCAGGCATCTATAGTCCAGGAACATTTGGAAGAGACAAAGGGATCGCAAATGGAACCCAGAGTGAACATGTAAAGTCTAAAGAAATAAGATTTCTCATGGGGTACGGAAGGTAGTGTGTCCTAGAAAAATCCTTTGAGGAAGTAGTTTCATAGTGTCTAAAAGGAAGTAGGTGTATGGTATGGTAGAAATGACAGGTAGAAATGGAAGGTACGGGGCTAAAAGAGACCAAATAATAGTTATTGGTATCTTAGCTCTTGTTGCTTTGCTGTGAAGAGACACATGGACTAAGTCGATATGTATAGAGAAAACATTTAATGGGAGACTTACTTAGAGTTTTAGAAGGGTGCTCTATAAATGCGGCAGAAAGCAGATGCCCATGCACTGGGGCAGTAGCTGGTAGCTTTACATCCTGATATACAGGCATCAAACAGAAAGAGACAGATAGAGATAGAGATAGACAGAGACAGAGATTGGGCCTGACATGGCCTTTTGAAAGAGAACTCAAAACCCACTTCTAGTGATATATCTTTTTCAAGAAGGCTATACCTTCCCAAAGAGTTTCACTATCTGGGAACCAAACAATCAATCATAGGGTCATTTGAGACTGAACTCCTCCTGGAAAGGAGAGAGGTATCAGATAGAATGTATCAAAACAAGAAAGGTTTGTAGAGGAGGCTGAGCAACTGGTGGGTGGGATACCTGGGCTGCCAGGGAGCAGAGAGATCTCTGCGGAGTGCACATGGAAAGTGCACCCCCTCCCTTGCCCTGCCCTGCCCTGCCCGATCCAGAGACCAGGAACAGAAATTTCAAACTTCTGTTTCCACTCGGTGGCGACTTCAGGACGCAGAGCGGAGCCTGGTCCATCTGCCACCTGGAAGGGCAGCTCATAAAGGCTGAACAACTGGTGAGTGGGAGACCTAGGCTGCTGGGGAACAGAGGGATCTCTGCGGAGTGCACACAGAAAGTGCACCCCCTGCCTTGACCTGCCCTGTCCTGCCCAATCCAGTGACCTGGAACAGAACTTAGGAACTTCTGTTTCCACCCGGAGGCGACTTCAGGACACAGAGCGGAGCCTGGCCCATGTGCCACCCGGGAACGGCGGCTTGTAGAGGCTGAGCAACTGGTGGGTAGGAGACCTGGGCTGCCAGGGAGCAGAGAGATCTCTGCGGAGTACACATGGAAAGTGCACCCCCTGACTTGCCCTGCTCCACCCTGTCTGATCCAGCGACCAGGAATAGAACTTTGGAACTTCTGTTCCCACCCGGCGATTCTGGGGCATAGAACAGGGTTCAACCCATCTGCCACCTGGACCAGTGGAGATCCAGGGACACAGACCAGATACAAGGGAAAGACAAGAACATATCACTGACAACAAAATGGCAAGAGGAAAGTGAAAGAGTATATCCCAAGGAAACCAAGACAACCTGGCAACACCAGAACCCAGCTCTCCCATAACAGAAAACATCGGAATTCCAAACACTCCAGAAAAGGAACACACAGACCTGAAATCATACCTCAAGATGCTGATAGAGATACTTAAACAAGAACGGGAGGAAAAGCAAAAAGATTCAGAAGCTTTTAAAGAAGAAACAAGAAAAACACTCAAAGAACTCAAAGAACTAGAGGAAAACAGAAACAAAGAGATGAAGGAATGGAAGAGGGAATTTAAAATGGAAATTGACACAATAAAGAAAACAAAAAAAGAGATAACCCTAGAGGTAGAACACCTAAAAAAGAAATAAGGAATCACAGAAGCAAGCATTTCCAATAGATTACAAGAGATGGAAGAGAGAATCTCGGGGGCAGAAGACAACATTGTAAACATAGACAAAACAGCCAGAGAAAATGCAAAAAACAAAAAGCTCCTAACCCAAAATGTCCAGGAAATCTAGGACACAATGAGAAGACCGAAACTAAGGATAATAGGAATAGAAGAGGGAGAAGAGTATCAACTAAGAGGCACAGTAAATTTCTTCAACAAAATCGTAGAAGAAAACGTCCCTACCCTCAAGAATGAGATGACAACGAGCATAAAAGAAGCCTTCAGAACTCCAAATAGGTTGGACCAGAAAAGAAATACCTCCCGACACATAAGAGTCAAAACACCAAGTGCCCAAAGCAAAGAAAGAATACTAAAAGCAGTAAGGGAAAAAGGTCAGGTAACATATAAAGGCAGGCCAATCATACTCACACCCGATTTCTCAACAGAGACTATGAAAGCTAGAAGAGCCTGGACAGACATCATGCACACCCTAAGAGAACACAAGTGCCAGCCCAAGCTGCTATACCCAGCAAAACTATCAATCACCATCGATGGAGAGATGGAGAGATGAAGATATTTCAAGACAAATCAAAATTCACACAATATCTGACCACAAACCCAGCACTACAACGAATTATAGGTGGAAAACCCAATACAATGATGGAAAATAGAGCCTAGTAAAAACAAGAAAAGCCCTAAACAAAAAAACTAAAAGAAGAAAAAGACGCAGACACAACTCAACCCACGAAAGCAATAATGGCAGGAAACAGAAACAACTATTCCTTGATATCTATTAACATAAATGGACTCAACTCCCCAATAAAGAGACATAGGCTATCAGAATGGATACATAAACAAAATCCAGCCTATTGCTGCATACAGAAAACTCATCTCAGAGACAAAGATAGACACTATCTCAGAGTAAAACGGTGGGAAAAAAACTTCCAAGCAAACAGCTCCAAGAAGCAAGCTGGAGTAGCTATTCTAATATCGAATAAAGTAAATTTCCAACCAAAAGTTATCAAAAAAGATAAGGAAGGACACTTTTTACTCATTACCGGGGAAACTGGTCAGGAGAAACTCTCAATCCTTAACATATATGCTCCAAATAAAAATGCACCCACATTCATAAAAGAAATCCTACTAAAGCTCAAAAAATATATTTCACCTTACACAATAATAGTGGGAGAATTTAATACCCCACTCTCACCAATGGACAGATCATGGAAACAGAAACTGAAAAAGGACACTGCAAAACTAGCAGAGACTTTGAACCAACTAGAATTAATAGATATATACAGAACATGTTATCCTAAAGTAAAATAATACACCTTCTTCTCAGCACCCCATGGCACCTTCTCGAAAATTGACCACATAACTGTACATAGAGCTAGCCTCAATCGATATAAGAAGATTGAAATACTCCCATGCATCCTCAGATCACCATGGTCTATGGCTGGTCTTTAACAACAACAAAGACAACAAAAAGCCCACATACACATGGAAACTAAACAACACTCTGTTAAACAATAGCAGGGTCAAAGAAGAAATAAAAAAAGGAATTAAGGATTTTCTAGAATTCAACGAAAATGAAAATGAAAACACAACATACCCAAGCCTATGGGATGCAATGAAAGCAGTACTGAGAGGAAAACTCATAGCCCTAAGTGCTTCCAAAAAGAAAATGGAGAGAGCTTACATCAGCAACCTGACAGCACAGCTAAAAGCCCTAGAACAGATGGAAGAAGATATACCCAAAAATAGTAGACGGCAAGAAATAATCAAAATTAGGGCAAAAATAGACCAAATAGAATCAAAAAGAACCATTGAAAAAATCAACAAAACCAAGAGTTCATTCCTTGGGAAAATCAACAAGATTGATAAACCCCTAGCCAGACTAACTAGAGGGCAAAGAGAGAGTATCCAAATTAACAAAATCAGAAAGGAAAGTGGGGACATAACAACTGAAACTGAGGAAATTCAAGAAATCATCAGATCCTACTACAAAAACTTATACTCCACAAAATTGGAAAATCTGGAAGAAATGGACAAATTCCTAGAGAGATACAAGATCCCAAACTTAAACCAGGACCAAGTAAACCATCTAAATAACCCTATAATACCTAAAGAAATAGAAGAAGTCATCAAAAGTCTCCCAACCAAAAAAAGCCCAGGTCCAGACGGGTTCAGTGCAGAGTTTTATCAGATATTTATTGGGGATATAACACCAATACTCTCCAAACTATTCCAAAAGATAGAATCAGATGGAATACTACCTAACTCATTTTTTGAGGCTACAATAACCCTCGTACCTAAACCACACAAAGACCCTACAAGGAAAGAGAACTTCAGACCAATCTCACTTATGAACATTGATGCAAAAATACTCAACAAAATCCTTGCAAACCGAATCCAAGAACACATCAAAACGATCATTCATCATGACCAAATAGGCTTCATTTCTGGGATGCAGGGATGGTTTAATATAAGGAAATCCATCAATGTAATCCACCATATAAACAAACTCAAAGATCAAAATCACATGGTCATCTCACTAGATGCTGAGAAAGCATTTGACAAAATCCAACACCCCTTCATATTAAAAGTCCTGGAAAGAACAGGAATCCAAGGTCCATACCTAAACATAATAAAAGCAATATACAGCAAACCAACAGCCAACATCAAACTTAATGGCGAGAAACTTGAAGCAATCCCACTAAAATCAGGGACTCGACAAGGCTGCCCACTCTCCCCCTACCTATTCAACATAGTACTGGTAATCCTGGCTGAAACAATTAGACAGCAAAAGGAGATCAAAGGGATACAAATCAGAAAGGAAGAGATAAAAACATCACTCTTTGCCGATGACATGATAGTGTACTTGAGTGACCCCAAAAATTCCACCAGAGAACTTCTACAGCTGATAAACAAGTTCAGCAAAGTGGCTGGATACAATATTAACTCGAACAAATCAGTAGCCTTCCTATACTCAAAGGACAAACATGTGGAGAAAGAAATTAGGGAAAAGGTACCCTTCACAATCCTCACAAAAACTATGAACATCGTCAAGAAAACAAAACGGCAACCAACAGAATGGGAAAAGATCTTTACCAACACCACATCAGATAGAGGCCTAATATCCAAGGTATACAAGGAACTCAAAAAGCTAGACACCATTGAATCAAATAACCCTATTAAAAAATGGGGTACAGAGCTAAACAAATCGTTCTCAGTTGAGGAATACCGAATGGCAGATAAACATCTGAGGAAGTGCTCGACATTTTTAGCCATCAGGGAAATGCAAATCAAAACAACCCTGAGATTCCACCTCACACCAATCAGATTGGCCAAGATCCAAAACTCAGATGACAGCAGATGCTGGCGAGGCTGTGGAGAAAGAGGAACACTTCTCCACTGTTGGTGGGGTTGCAAACTAATACAACCACTCTGGAAATCAGTCTGGCGATACCTCAGAAAATTGGATATAGTACTACCTGAATACCTAGCTGTTCCACTTCTGGGCATATACCCCAGAGACACTTTAATACACAACAAGATATATGCACCACAATGTTCATAGCAGCTCTATTTATAATAGCTAGAAGCTGGAAAGAACCCAGATGTCCTTCAGAAGATGAATGGATACAAAAATTGTGGTACATTTACACAATGGAATACTACTCAGCCACCAGAAACAATGACTTAACCAAATTCTTAAGAAAATGGCTGCATCTAGAGAATATCATCCTGAGTGAGATAACCCAGTCACAAAAGAACAGTCATAATATGCAGTCACTGATATTGGGATGCTAACCCCAGAGGCTTGCACTCCCCCAGAAACAACTCACAGACAGTATGAAGTCCAAGAAATATAGAAAACAAAATATATATATATATATTTACAAAACAAGAAGACTTTGACTATTTCCATGTTGCGTTTTGTTTTGCATGTACTTTACGCTCATGGTAACTATTAGGTTTTCAATGCATACTGTCAAGCCCTTGAAAAAATCAAGTACTGACTAAAAAATATATTCACATAGTTTTATGTAAAAATTATTTTAATATCTGAAAAAACAGTACTGACAAAAATGTATAATTTTAAGCAAAAAATGTTTAAAATCTGTACATTTATCTTTGTTTTGTAAAATAAAGTCGTTTAAAAAAAAAAAAGAAAGGTTTGTAGAAAATTCCAAGCTTGCTGGGAGAGAAGAATTCTTCTGATCTTGTGCTCTACAAAGATTTGAGGGAAAGAAACAGGGAGATGCTAAACAATAGAATGTTGTTTGGACCCATGAGAAAGGGTAGGGACTGTGTGTCAGAATGGGTTCCTAAGAGTAAATCAGTGTGCCTTGAGAGAAGGAAGTCAGTGTGTTTTTGTCAAAACCTGAAATAACTGGACTAAATTCCCTTTCACCAAAGGGCTGGGTTAGACGATCAGTTGAGTTTCGGGGCTTGTGCATTTCAGGATGTTCTGTGTTCAGGACTGAGAAACACAGCAGAGATGGCAGCACAGCTCAGTTCAGGCAGCAGGACTTTGAAGTTATCTGCAAGTTTACTCTAAGGCTTTGGCTCTGCTGTAGAAACTAGAATTGTGATTTCCCTGTCTTTTTCCTTATGGACACAGTGTACTCCTTTTTATTACTCTTCCCTTGATCAAGTGGTTTGAGGCAAGGTTCCATTTATAAAATACAGTTGGATGGCATTTTAATAACAGAGCAAATAAATTCTCCTTGGTCTCCTGGATAAGCTTTATTTTCTGGAGTCACATGGTAAGTTATCTTTGCTTTCCTATAACAAAGCTCCTGCCTCATCTGCACTTTATATGGATATAGTTTTCCCTCCATGCAAACTATACGACAGCACCACAGCGGTGCCACTATCTGCCTCCGGATTAGTCTTATCGTCATGGTGTCTTCACTGTCACGGCCCTGGCTTCTCTATCTACTTCTTGTGTATCTCAGTTAAAATATAAATAAAAGTGTATTAACATTCCCGTACACTGGGTACTCCAGAGGGCCAAGCCCTATATTAGATTTTACTTCCTAAATATAGGGAGAGAGTAGAGGGATTCAGCCCATTTCTGATGCTGAGTTTTTATTATATTGTGAGCTTTCCTTCAGCACTTTAGAATCCAGGAGTGGGAAGACTGAAAGAGAAATTGTTTTCTGCATTCTCTGGAATGGTTTTTATTTACGAATGATAAAGCAATGCTTGCTAAGGCCAGACCAGGCACACAGGAGACAATGCTGAAAATCCTAGGGGAAGCATGGGGAGGTTTCTGTGTTGGGCAGAAATAAACCTCAAAATGTTATTTGGTGTATAGAGTTATTATAAGTATATTGAAGACAGCCTTGCCTAGTGTGAAGAAAAGACTCAATTTGAAGTTGGGCTTCCTATGTTCAATCTGTATGGTGTCTAATCTGCATGTATTAAGTTGCTGCTATCCTGAAACTATAGAGAGATACTCATATAGGCAGAGGGCAGGGTTCAGGTTCACACTGCAGCCATTATAAATTAGAAAGTCAATTTATATCCTGGTATATAAGCAGGAAGTAAGAGTACTCGCATCAAAAATCTTATGTGTGGGGCACTTAGAATGAAGGCCTTGTAATGTAAGACAGTGAATGGTGATTATTATAGAATCTTTTCAGGACATGGTAAAGATGGTGGGAATTAGATTTGAAGTAAGGAACACTGACTTTTTACCATATACATGTTTGAACTTGCAATAATCAACTGACTACTTCAACTATATTTTTTCCTGTGAAAACTGACCAGACTCTCACGTTCCATATGTCTAGGTCTGAGTCAGTCAAAGTGCATTTCTTAGACATCTGGGAAAATATTCCCAAGATCAAATATCTTTATAATTTCAGTCTTTACAAAACCATTTCTGACTATACTTTTCTCAATAATCAAAGAAAGAGGGGTCTTGAAATTGATGACTTTTTATTATAGTATTAGTTCATGCTTTCCTAATTCTCAGTCATTGGTTTTAAGTGACTTAGTCCCGCATTTACCCAGTCATTAATGCAATCTCAAGAGTGTGGCAAAAGCTTTGGAGTCATCTGATCAATCTTAATATCTCTTGTGATTAGATTTTAAACCATTTAGTAAATTAGAGGAAGACCAACCCCATTGTCAGCAGCTTTTCCAGACTATCATCTACTGGTGCTGGATTTGGGATTGTGTGTTTTTTTATAGTTTGTATGTATGCTTCATAAGAAATGTTATCCACCACTAGCACTGTGGATAAAAATGCTCACTAGGCAAGTATAAGGACAAGTTCAAATCTTCAAAAGTCCTGTAAAAACCTAGTGTCATGTGCATGCAAGTGGAACTCCAGCCCCACGGTGAGCAGAAGAGACATGGGGAATTACCGAGCTTGCATGTCTCAAGCCAAGTTTTACGTTCTAAGAGGGAGCTTATATCGAGAGCATTGTTAAAGAGCAACAGAGCAGGAGAGTAGATGCCTTCGTCCAGGCTCTGCATGCACAGTGTGTGCACAGTGGCACACACCACATGGGTGTGTGGACATATACCACACTTCACAAACAAAAGTACTTAAGTCCCATTCTCCAGTGCTGATCTTCTCTCAGTTGCTATCACCTTTAGTCCAGCCCTGAAGACATTCTAAGGAAAATTACTCTCAGCATCACCATTTGCTAATGTGAAAATATTGATTCTACCAATCCACACTCACAAGAATATTAGGTAATTAAAGTGTATGGAAAGCTGTAAGTGAATACATGTGGGACAAAGGCATTTATGAAGTATTAAATAACTGCCACATACCAATCATGGCACTGCTTCTTGATACAGAATACTAAATATATTAAAAAAGCAAGAATAAACATATAAAACAAAACAAAGAACATATAAAAAGCTTGTAAAATATGCTATTAGCTACACACCTCGTTTCAATATATTGGTACCTATTGACTTGTATAGTCAAAAAGTATATGAAACGGTTGCAAGAAGTAACTCAAAAGATCTGGAGGGTATCACATACAAATGAATAGAGTTGGACCCAAATATGACATAGACAAAGAGCAAGTCAAAATGGGTGGTTGTAAAAATGGTAAAGATTAAATAATGGTTTCATAGCTGTGATGTAATCTGCTTTAGGCTGTGTCATGTGATAGTTTCATAGCTGCGATGTCATATGATTCAGGCTGTGTCATGCAATGCGTTCACAGCTATGATTTCCAGAGTAAAGTATTCCAACGAAAAATAAAACATCATAAAGATTAAGACTTTTGTGATTCAAAGAATATCACTGAGAAAAAAGTTAACATACATGATTAGAATTTTTTCCCAAATAATGTGTTTGAGAAAGGATTCGTGTTCAGATAAAAAAAAAAAACAAATAATTCATTTTAAATGGATAAATGATCTCTGAATAGACATTATTCAAGAACGGTTTATAATTTACCAGTAAGCTCACATAAAATGTTTATCATCAATAGCTTTTACGTAGTGCTGACCAAACCATGATAAATCCCCCATACCTATTAAGATGTGTGGAAGAATTAGAGTCCTACCCTCTGGAGATGGCTGGTAACAAATTAATTATGTTGAGAAACAAAATTTTCCTTAGAGACTCAAACAGAAATGTAACCCAGTGACTGTGTTCCTAGATGTCCACCCAGGAGAAGCAGTCGGTCCCGTGTGTGCACAGAACTCTGTAAAGTTTTACAGGAGCACTGTTCATGGTATCCCACGGGGAGGGCAGCACAATTCCCTGTACCCTGCTGATGGAACAAAAAATGATGGTGCATCCATTGAACATAAGTATAGGACTAATACATAATGATGAACTCTAAAACTGTGCTAAGAGACAAACTCTGGACTATGGGATTCCGGAAATTTATCAGACCACTCACAGGAAGGAAGTAAGACCAAGGTTATGGAAAAAGCACTTAACTAGGGTCCAGAGATCGAATATACTAAAAACTTTTAGAAGAGTTAGTTATATGGTGTGTGAGTTGTATTTGAAAATAAATCATTGTAAAAATGCATGTCAAGGAGTATATGCTTTGTGGAAGAAAGTTGAAATAAGTTAATGTACTTAATTCTTTCTCTAGATACCAGCACACAAGTTCTCTAGGACTCAGAGTTTCACCATATTCTGGAATTAGTGACCCACAATACAATGCTTGGGGTGAGTGTGTGTGTGTGTGTGTGTGTGTGTGTGTGTGTGTGTGTGTGTGTGTGTGTGTCTGTCTGTCTGTCTGTCTGTCTGTCTGTCTGTCTGTCTGTGTCTGTGATTCTGAAATTCTCTGAAGAGCTATTGGGAACAGAAGTTGTTCTCCCAAGATACTGTGTTCTATGGTGAAAGATACAAAGAAAATGCAGGGAAGGGAAGAGATGTGAGTCTGGAGGAGACAGAGGTGAGCCCTAGGAGTTTAATCCAAGGGGAGTATCACAGGATGTCCTAACTGTGCCAGCCATGGCTATGATGCATGGGAAATGGCTTTCTACTGTGGAAGCTCCGAGGAGACTCTGGATCCTGGTTTCTATTGAAGGCTACTCTGCCTAGCATATCCATGTTCTACTCCAAAGGATTTTGTAGGTTAACGACAGTAACCTTAGGCATAATTTTTGTTTTATATCAGTGTTGGAGACTGTTTTGCAGCTCAGATTCCAGCTGTAACCTCATGTACAATAATTTTGGTACAGGATAGTTCATGTTTGCTCTGGTCTCCTTTTCTACAAAAACAGGAAAAACTCTCAATTATTTCTATATAAAACAGAGCCACAAGTCATAGCTTGGGGTCCTCGAAGTGTTCAGACCAATAGAGAAATCTGCTGCTCAGAGGAATTCAATGTCATGATCCAATCAGGCCATGCCAGTGAGAAGAACATGGTTTAACCAGGCCACACAAGTGAAGGAGAAGAGCATCATCCAATCATACCATGCCAGTGAGAGAGACATCATTTAACAAGGCCAAGCCAAGGAGAAAAGCATTGCCTAAAAAAGCCACACTAGGAAGAGGGGCACCATGCAAGCAGACCAAATCCCTGAAAGATGATCAGATCCCGACATCCAAGGCTGACTGTGGTCAGCTGCTGGATACCAGCTCAGACAACAGCGACCAGGAGTCACAGGAGAATTTTGAAGCAAAAAAAAAAAAAAAAAAAAAAAAAAAAAAAAAAAAAAAAAAAAAAACAGAGGAAGCTGTTACCTCTGCTAATTCTCAATTCTTGGACATGCACCAAATTTGCCTCAGACATTCCCAGCCTTCCTGGGAGTCTATACCCTTCAACACAGACACATTAGTGGAAGTGTATGCATTGCCTGGGGGATTCTAGGTAGGGTTCTACCAGTGAATCATACCTCCAACCCCTCACTGAAGGATTCTAAGCAGGGATTCTACTACTGAGCCATACCCCAAGTCCCTCACTGGAACATTCTAGGCAAGTGTTCTACCACTGACACACAACCCAAGTCCCTCACTGGGGCATTCTAAGAATATGTTCTACCACAAAGCCATACCCCAGCCCCTCACTGGAAGATTCTAGAAAATTCACCTACCCTTGAGCTATGCCCCAGCACCCATTCATCATTTCTGGAAGAAGTTTGTCTCTTGATTACTCTGACATATATAGCTTCTACCTGAGGAATCACATCCCAAATATTCTAGATCTGAAAGGGATCTAGAGTGAGTCTGCCTACAGCATGCAAGATGAGCTGTTTATAGATAGGTAAGGAAACACTAGCAGCTAGTGCTGAGCTGTGACTAAAGCCAATGGATTCCAGTCTCTCCATGGGAGGGATGGCGTTACTCTTTATCTGAGCTTCAAGATCTTGCTAATAACTCACCTACATCCCAGAGTTAGCTGGACAGAAAGTGAGGTTTCAGAAGCCAGACTGACATAATATGAGGAAGTCTTTTAGAGCAACTGCTTTGAATGGAAAATAAGTTAACTCGAACTATCCCAAGGTATGAAGAGGCTGATGGGCATAAAACAAGACTATCAGAAAGCTGTCCAGGAAACATGACTTCATCTTTAAGGTCACACAGTCTGAAAGGGAAGGGAGGCAGAAAGATATTCTGTTAGGGTCCAGTCTCTACAGAGGATTGGAGTTCCCACCTGGAAGCAGGGATATCTGGAAGGCGTGTACTAAATAAACGCAGACTACTTTTGGGGTGCAAACTGACAGTCAGTCTTTCAAGGCTTAGTTACTCTCTCTCTGCTCTCTTCCTTACTCGCCTGCAGCTTGAGGCTGCACACACTCTGCATTTTCTTGGACACTCTGCTTTTCTTCTTTCCACTTTTCTCTTATCGAACTTCCACACCCATACACTTCTCTGCTCATTCCCCTTTCACTCTCACACACTCTTCATACACACCTCACACAACTTTCACGTACACCACATGCAGTCTCTTCTCACTCACAAACTCTCCATACACACCTCACATTCTCTGTTCACATGCTCTCTCTGTCTCTGTCTCTCGTGATCTCTCAGTTGCTCTGTCACTTGCTCACTCGCCTTTCCCTTGCTCCAGTCTTTTATTGATACTCCAAAATCAGGTAGAAAAAGAGACACTGTATAATCATTGCCAAATCAAATTCAAAAGAATAACCACATCTCACAAAGAATTAATTAGAATTGTTGCCCAAAATTTCAGCTTCCTCTACTCCCAGTCCTATGGCCAATATAATAATAATTACAAACTTACCATTATTTAAACTTTAACTTTGAACTTATTATACGTCAGAGCTCAGAGCTCCGAGGTCAGCTACTTGCATTTTCCTGTGAAGCTCTAATGATAAATGACATGGGCAAAGCTCCCAGGCAGTGGCCAGAAAGACTCAAGTTAACCCTTAGCTCAGAAGTTCCTCCAGCTTTCTATTCCTGAACATTGCACACAATGACTCTCCTAAGAATCCCAGTATTTTTACTTAGTTTTTCTAGTATATAATTTCATGCATTCTATACTTTCGTATTAAAGAACCACTCTCAAATGTTGTGCAAAACTTATTACATAACTTCGATAACTTTTTTCTTTCTTGGGGTTCCAATGTTGGCTCTAATTCATTTTCTAATAATTTCTTCAAACTTTCATTGCAAGTCAAGCATTAATCTGGAACTACCATTGTGCAGTTATTACATTATTTCCAAAATGAGCACAAATAGGGTGCACCTGGGCTATTAAGACTGTGGTGTGCTGTGACCCTGTGCCTCAATTTTCAATTGTTTAAGAATCATTATATCAAGGAACATCTAAAGTAGAGAACATCAAGGAACTCACCAGAGTAGAATAAGAAAGAAGTAGGAAAGTCAGATATAATAGAATAATTATGCACACGAAGGCCAACTGAAAAGTAGTCACGCACAAATGAAATCTATACAGCAGTTGTCCAGGGCTAAGGTTAGGAGAAATTGGAACAACTTTTTTACGAAGAGTTGGTGCAGGCTACTGAGATATCTTCATCCAGCTCAACTGCAGAAAGTCTCCTATTTCAGATGGTGGGTCCCCTGGAGGGATGTGTCATCTGCTTCTGAGGGTCCCAGACACCATGCCATTCTTTTTTACAAGGAGCTGCCAAGGACTTCTGAGATGTCTTCATCCTGGCCTAGTGCTGTTAGTCCCTGTCAGAGTATGCTGTGCCTAGTCATATTGCTGCTGGACTTTGTGTAGTTGAAGAATGTATGCATAAAATGTGAGGATGCCTAGTCTAGTCTATCCCCCACTGGGGCCAAAGGCATGCAGAGTGACTGAGATACCGAACTCTCAGCTTTTCTGGTGTTCTGTTCCAGACCTCCAAAGGGCACCTGTCCTAAGTCCTCCAGTCATTGTCCTAAGCCTGAAGTCACTTTGACTTTGAGGAACAGCAGAGTCTTGAAGACAGATCACCAACAACCCCTACCACTAAAAAATGGCCATCTCCTGAGAACCTGCTTGTCCCCTATGATGGTTTGAATATGCTTGCCTGAGGGAGTGGCACTATTAGAAGGTGTGGCCCTGTTGGAGTAGGTGTGGTCCTGGAGGACTAGGTGTGTCACTGTGGGTGTGGGCTTTGAGACCCTTTTCCTAGCTGCCTGGAAGTCAGTATTCTGCTAGCAGCCCTCAGATGAATATGTAGACCACTCAGCTCCTTCTGCACCATGCCTGCCTGGATGCTGCCATGCTCCTTCCTTGATAATAATGAACTGAACCTCTGAACCTGCAAGCCAGCCCCAATTCAATGTTGTCCTTTATAAGAAACACACAGAGATACACACCCCAAAAACCAGGGCCACATTCACAAAAGGTCTCAAAGAGAAGATCCTGAGAACCGTGGAACAGATGCCCTCTGCATCATGGCAGCTCAATATAGCTGAAAGAAAGGAAAGTCAGACATAGAACGTTTTTGCCCGTGTTTAGGGACATTTTTCATGCCATAGGGTATAATAGTGTTTGTTAGTAACCTTACAGAATAGAGGTCACATGCGATGAAGTGGTGGCCCTTTACAACAGAAAGTTGTCTAGATCAATGGTTCTCAACCTTCCTAATGCTTCAACCCTTTAATACGGTTCCTCAAGTTGTTTTGATCCCCCACCATAAAATTATTTTGTTGCTATTTCAAAGAGTGTAATTTTGCTACTGTTATAAATTTTAACAATAATGTAATATTTTGGAAGATAAAGGTTTGTCAAAGGGCTTGGGACCCACAAGTTGAGAACACTTAGCCTTAGAAAACTGTCAACAGTGTCAAGACTGAGTAACAGCACCATATCGAGTCTTCACAGGAAAAGCAAAGCTAAGACAGTTACATAGGAAATGGGTCACCAGTCCATAACTCCCCAGCTTCTGTGCTAGCCTTAGCTCACAGTCCTCTGCCTTTTTGTTTGACATGAGAAAAATTGCACATCATGTGTTTTGCTTTGGTGGGGGAAAAGGATGCTATCCTAAAGTCAGGATAGCCTATGACTGTTTTGGACCTTTTGCCTTAAATGGGTTGTTGAATTACTGGATCTGAAGGGATGTGTGAGGTTAGAGTTACCAGCCTTCATGCTATCACTGCTGAGGTCCTAGTAGCTGAGAGTTATTCTTGTCTGTAACATCTCTGAGCCTCCCCTGTTTACCACTGCTGCTTATAGCTTCATTTTCTTTCTTCTCTTTTTATAACATCTTTCAAAGTGGAAGCTAATGTGGATTTTGGTGCTCTCTAGCTCCTAACTGGTACATCTAACACCATCAGATTAAATTAATTTGAACTATTAAGCATGAAGTACATGGTGCCGTGGAATTTATTCTAGATGTATTACGATTAGCTTAATTGTTATGGCTAATCATTGATTGTGGTTTCTCTGGATGCTTGAAAGAATAATAATAATAACAATAATAATACTCCTTTTTAATAGTGCCGTTCATTTTCAGATCTTGCAAAACCTGCATCCTGGAACCACTTATTGAAAAATTGTCATTATCTGTGTATTCTCATTTGGCTGAGGCTCGGAGAGGACTATGCCAGTATGTGATTTTAACATCCAAGAAAAATTTATATTCACGAATCAGACAATTTCTTAGCTTATTTATTTATTTTTGCAATTCGCCCATACAGCGAATTAGAAAAAGAGGAAAATTTATCTCACCAAGATACTGTTTCCATAAAGATGCCCTATGCATTTTAGAACAATGCCATGGCCTTTGAGATGACTTGGTATTGGCTTAGATTTGGTGAGTATTAATTGTAAATGGTGTTCGGAAAGTGAGGTATCTGGACATTGTTAATTTTAGAAGAGACATTCTGCTCTCTCTTGCTCTCATTTTTCCTCTCTTTCATTTCTCTCTCTCTCTCTCTCTCTCTCTCTCTCTCTCTCTCTCTCTCTCTCTCTGTGTGTGTGTGTGTGTGTGTGTGTGTGTGTGTGTCTGTGTGTCTCTCTGTGTGTGTGTGTGTGTCTGTGTCTTAAGCACTTAAAACTGGAATATCTTAACTATTCTTTGGATATTTCTCATTGTTGTATCGCATTTTGAAATAGTCAGAGGGTGGGGACTGCACTGCAGTCTACCTTCCATGTGCATGCATTTGCAAACTTGGGGATAAGGTAGGTAGAGTCAGCCTAATGTGGACTTTTAGTGCCCAAATTTTTGAGTAGTAGAGTCAAGAGTAGGGAGCTCCTAGGTCTTACATTTCTTGTTGCCTGATTGACCACTTAGAATATCTAACTTTAAAAAAAAATCAGTTGAAATTAATCTCTCCCATGAGGCAACAGCTTCTTAGAAATAATTGTGACTGGTTTATAATGCAATTCTGATGAGTTTTTAAAAATTAACACTTAACCCTCAGGACCACAGCCATCTTCCAGTATTGCTGTTTCCTCTCCTAATCATAGTTCAAGAGCCTTGGCATTATTCCTCTAGAAGGTTTCAATCTGTTTCAGGCAATTCAAAGAAGTACCCACCATCTGCCACTGTCAAGAGGCTCAAGGGAAATGAATTGCTGGATTTTTCTTACATGTGTTCATACTATTCTCTCTTTTTGTGGGGGACAGTCAAGGCCATGAACTTATACTATGAGTAATGAGGATGCTTCCTGTCAGACAACTTCTTTCCTTCCAAAATGCTAGGAGAGCCCAGTGTGAAAGAGCTGAAGTAGTCATTCTCCAGGCTGACTGATGCTGGAGTCACTGCTGGAGTTTTGAAAACACTTATGTGCCTAGATTGCACACCCAGAGATTCTAATCTAATTGACTTGGACATTAATGGACTGGAAGTTTTCCAGATAATTTGAATTGTGAGCCCATGTTGAATACTGCTTGTTGTCTGGTTTCTTGCAGAACAATTATTCCCAACATATAACAACTAGTATAGCACCAAGCTTGGCCAAATGCTTTACAGGGTGTAGTATGTTTTGTTGTCATAATGACAATATGAATGGATTTCCATCCATTCATAATTTACTTGTTCAGAAATGTATGTGGGTTATGCATAAGGCTGACAGTGTGTTGATTCTTGGAGAGAAAGTACACAGGACTTCCAGGAGTGATATCACTTGACCTGATATAAAAGATGAAGAGGAGTCCACTAGGACAAGACATAGAGGGGAAGACCAGAGGTAGGGAAGACTTCTTTTTCATCTTTACTCTATCATAAAGGGGGAGTTCACAGAACAAAGCAGAGAGAGGTGCTGTAATCAAGGTGAAGAAGAAAACAAGGACCACCAAAGTAGAAGTTGGAAACTTCTAGCAGAAAATAGAGGCTTCTGGCCTTCATTTTGAGATGAGAATACTCTAATCACATTTGTATTTCTTAAAAGTTTGTATTTCCCCTTTCTCTCAGGAGCTGGAAAGATTCCTCAGTGGTTACCTCTTCTGGTACCCATGGGCATCTTCTCTCTCTCTCTCTCTCTCTCTCTCTATATATATATATATATATATATATATATATATATATATATATATATATATATATATATATATATATTATATATATATATATATATATAGTGTGTGTGTGTTTCTGTCTTTCTGTTTCTATATCTCTCTGTGTGTCTTTCTCTCTGTTTCTCTGTCTCTCTCTATTTGTTTCTCTGTTTCTCTGCACCTCTCCCTGTCTCTCTCTCTCTCATACACATACATACACATAGCAGGTGGATAGAAAAATTAAAAATAAAATAACTCTTTGCTTTAGTTTAGTGCCCATTGAGGGAGGCTGGAGGACATGAATTGTAGTGAACTGGTGAGTCTTTGTAGTAGGTCTGGAGAGAAGTGAGAATCGCTTGGACTTGTGTAAGCAGAAAGGGAGAAAGGAGCACCATCAGACACTGAAGTCCTGAGGAATCAAATATGACCCCTTCCATGAAAAAAGCACCTGAGTTAAGGGATAAGAGAAGAGACATAACTTAAGATGCACAGAAATTGAATCTGAACCTATACCTTTATCAGCCTCCAAACTTGAAAGCTAAAGTCTATGAAAGTTGTTCACAAAGCTAAGAAATTTAGATTTTTGAAGTTGACTCTCATTGGAAATTGGTAGAGAGGAATCTGATCAGAAAGCATAGATTGTTCTTCTGGGATATCTCTCAGGACAGAGTGAGACTAGCCTGCATGCACAAGGCCTTGAATTCATTTCCAAAAATGGAAAAATCAAGAATGAAAATGAATAATAGTAAAAAAAAAAAAAAGACAGAGAATAATTTTCTCCATGGCTTCTGATGGCTGGTCTTTGCTACTTTGTGGGTTCTTTACCCACACTTTATTCCCACCCACCCCTCAGTTTCAACCCCTAACAGTAGACAGGAGAAAAACAAGGATAGAGAAGGAAGAAAAATTAAGAAAATCCCTGATTCTAACTCTTTCCTGTTGTTTCTTCTTTGACCACAACATACTCCCTAAACAATCAATGACCATTCGCACTACCTCTCAGGACTCTCATATTATGTACTCTCTAAAATGTTCCCAGAATTCCAAACATCACACAATGCCAGAAATTATCTGCAGCTGGCAAAACCATGCTTCTTCTAGAGCATGAGGCCAGCTGTTCTGGACAGTCTGAAACAACCCCGCATCCTACACCTGGGATTAAATAAAAACGTGTTCTTATAATATTGGTGTGTTTTTAAAATTCCAGAATTCTCAAAAAAATGTCACAACAGCCTCCATATACGTTTTCTTAGAAGTATTTGGCTTGTTCTTTTTAGTGTGGTCTAGGAAAAACGAGATTATTAAAAAGGCAAGAAGAGAAGAGGCATCCAAACTTCGTAAGTTAATTGAGATGCTTTATTAGATCATCTGCCCTGTAATGAGGGCAATAATTGGCTCTTATTTAGTGTTTCCTGCCCAACCATCCCAAGGCACTTCACTAATAAACATCATCTTTCTTTTAGAGCCAATGAGGCCCACAGAGAGAAGCTGAAGGAATTGATTCAGGGGGCAGAGGGGGTAGCTCACTGCTGGGCATATGCTTACTGTTTTGTCAGAGTTTGGGAACAGGCTTGAGCATTTCCATTAACCATCTGACCTGTGCCCACCAATATTTCCTTGAATGTCCCCAAGGCTGCCTTTTTCCTTCTGTGTCCAAAGCGAGGCTTGCGTTACTAGAGGAGAGCTTACTCTGAGAAATCCCACAAGAGAACTTACGCAGCTCTGTCTAACTCATAGTGTTCCAACCACATCTGACCCTAAAGCAACATTTTGTCCTTTCTTAACATTTATTTGAGGAATTTTTCCATTGGTGAGCTTCAGGAGCTGGCTTGTGTTCAGACATCCTCCCATCTTTGAGTGTGCTGGTATCACTTGCTTACAGCTCAGTGCTTTTCTGGAATGACTGGCAGATGACTTGGCATCATCTAGGACAAGAGGGTAGCCTAATGATGGCTTTGGCTCATCCCATACAACCATCAAAATATGTCTTCCTACTTCAAGGGTTTGTTAGAAGGAAAATTACAGATTTGTTTGCGTGCTTCCCTATTTTCTAGAAAGAAGAGCAATGCTACTTTTTAGTTGTTGCTTCCAGATGATCAGTTATATTTTGGCAGCCACAGAATCTTCCTTTCCACTCCATTTCAAGTGAAAGCAAGATCCCAGGAATAGTACTATAACCAGACATGACATTTACACTGAGTCATTTTTTTAATTTAAGTATATAACATGAAACTTTGAATGTCATTCAAAGATCTGAGTCAATTTGGTGATTTGGATGTGAACTGAGTTTGTCTTTTCTGTTGAAGGATTTGTATAAGATGAAAAAAAAAAAAATAAGACCTATGTCTGGTTAGCCAGCATTCAAATAAAACCAGGAAATTCTGACTAAATACATTTCAAGATGTGGGTAGAACAGCATCCAAAGTTAAGAGCCAATTTTATCCTGACAGAGTGAAAACAGCATGCTAACAGGAAGGAGTGGGAAGCTGGATTTTTCTAAAAGTCACTGGTAATTTTACAAGTTGAATTTATAGCTGGTGAATAGACAGTGACTAAATGGTGGCTGAGTTTCCTAAACAGTCAGGATGTGTGCTGTCTGCAGTGTTTTTAACAGTTGATTTCTTGTATATAGTTGTAGCATTTGTGTTCTAGAAAAATGCCTTTCCTCTGTTTGGCAAGCCCGGAAGTACCCATGAGAATCTTTGAAAACACAAATTCTTAGGTTTCTGCTCAAGTGATCTGGATCAGATAAAGCCAGTTCTGCACTTAGAAATATGTTTTTAATTCTATTTTGGGGTGTGCATCTCTGTGTGTTGCATATAAGTGTATATATGTTAGTGTAGATGTGTGGATGTAGGTATGTATGCATATAGGTTCATATGTGGACTTTACTCAAAAACGTTCAACCTTTATTTTTAAACTATTTATTTACTTGGAGGGATTATAGGGGTGGCTCAGTGTTGAAGAGCACTTGTTGTTTTTGCAGGATTTCTTTCTCAGCACCCAATTTAGGTAGCCAAATGTCATCTGTGACTGCAGTTCCTGGGAATCTGATGCCCTCTTCTTGCTTTCATAGGCACAGTATACCCATGGGATTCATCTTTCATGTACAATCACATAAGCTTTCCTCCTGGCTTTTTTCTTTTTTGTAGTAGGCATGCATCTATAACTGTGTTTATTGTGGAAGCATTGACTTTATTCACATTGTTCTAGAAGTTGATTAAACTCAAGAGAAGAGTCCATATGTTTACTGCATTTTGATTTATTTTGTGTTTAGAATTTCAAACATGTATTTACATCATTCCTGCCCACTCCTTCTTCTCCAGACCACAACGCCTCCCATGTGGCTCCTCTCCTTGTATAATTCTCTCTCTGCCCCCTCACTCTCCCTGACCTCTCTCACTCCACCTCCTCTCTCTATCCCTCACTCCCTCTTTCTCCCTCCCCCCCACTCTACTTCCCTGGAGAGAACTGCTCCTTCCTCTCTCAGCAGCCATTGATGGCCTATAGCTTGTCTGCAGATGAACCCTCAAATGTTGCTGTGTTGGATCTACTAGTGTGGTCATTTTGCAGCTCTGCTTCTTGTTGTTTCATGATGTTTCACATTTGCTGAATATTCATAGTGTGCATGTGTTTAAATTTTGTATTTTGTTTTTCCATGAGAGGTTCGTTTCCTTTTCTTTATCTTCATTTCTTGATATTCCTTTTTTAAAGACTACATTTGTTTTATGTAAATGAGTACACTGTAGCAGTTCTCAGACACATCAGAAGAGGGTGTTGGATCCCATTACAGATGGTTGTGAGCCACCATGTGACTGCTGAGAATTGAACTCAGGACCTCTGGAAGAGCATTCATCTTACCAACTGAGCCATCTCTCCAGCCTAATGTCTTGATATTCTATATGATCCATTCTATTGCTTTCTTTTCCATTTCTCAATTTGGATATCAATATTTTCAATTCCATATTCATTTCAGTTTGAGTTTTTTTGGTGTTCGTTCTTCATTGAATATGTCTATTATTTCATTGAACCATATGAGTGTGTTGTCATGGGCTTCCCTCAGCAGTTCGTGTTCTCTGTGCTTATTGGTGAATTTGTTCATATCCTTTGTAATGTCCTTCAATTCTTTAGTCATGTTCATAATGAACTGTTGGTTTAAATTCTGTGTCCATACGTTCACTGAGGAAATTCTTGTTGCAGAACATGTCTATAGGACTATTTGGGGGAGGGGATTGGCAGGTTATTGTGGCCTTTTATATTGCTTGTTTTTATGTGTCCTAGGAATGTCAACATTACATTTGTTGGGTGTCTGTCACAAGATTCTAGCTGTGTCTCTTGAGTGGGGAATTTTTGCTGTTGCCCCAACTTGGTTGATTTCCGCAATAAAGATTTTGTAGGTCAGTCCTTCAGATATTTGGCACTGAATTTTGATTGAAGAGACTGAGTCGACTCCAACTCAATGGTAATCAAAATGATTACAGATGAAGCTCTGGGCTGTGTCTGAGAGCAGGAAGGCTATGCTGGACAGGGAACTGGGCACTCATGTACTGGTGAAACACGTTCTTACAGCTCCCATTTGAGCCTGGGCATGAAGGGGTGCCGTGAGAAAGGAACAGTGCAGCTCTCCTGGCTGATTGCAAGACTGCAACTGTTCTTGGGCCTTGGACTATGTGGGAGACAAGAAGGGGTTCTGGGATACTCTACCAGCTGGCTCATACTCCTGGGAAATTCTGGGTGGGCCTGCGTGTGGCTCTGCGGGGTCCAGTGGATGTATTGAACTGCTTCTGGCTCATTTTAAACCAAGCAATGACAAGTATTTTGAGGATACTTTGGTGAACTGTTAGTCTTTAAAAGTTTTAAGCTGCATCTGGGAACATGCCTTTTCTGCTATTCCCTTAACTCCTTGGCTACCCTAGTAATTCTAATGTATAGCTTAGTGAAAAGATTTTTAAAATTTTTAATGAGCTCAGGATTGCTTAGACAGATAATTGTTCAGATTCAAATTCTATTCTCTGCAGCAGGGCACGAACCACACTTCTTCCCAAGTATCACAGCTTCACCCCAAATATTCTCTATTAGTCGCCACAAAGTGAAGTTCAGAAGTAGACATTTCCCCCAGATTTCTCAAAGCATAATTGACAAATTAAAACTATATACATTTAAAGACCTCAGTGTGCTATTGGAAATGTGCATATATTACAAGATTAAATCACATTAATTACTATTCACACCGTCTCACATGTCATTATATTGTGAGATGTGGAACTCACATGCGATTCTCTGTGTAATCCAAGTTCCACTAGCGGCAAGATCTTCCTCAGCTATAGTCACCATACAGTGCAACAGTATTCCAAAATTTATGCATCTTGTGTAAACAAAATTTTCAAACCAGTGACAAGCATCTCATTTTCCTACCAATCCTTCCTGCTGCCTCAGTGACTTCAGCTCTCTAAGGTTTCCATCTGGGTTCTTTTGTGTAGTGACTGTCTCTCAGTGCCAGGGTTGCTTTATGTTACAGGATAACTTGTAGATCCATTGGTGTTAGAGATGGTAGGATTTTATCCATTTGACATAAATGAACTGCAGTCCATTATTTATATTTTTTTTTTTCCTCATTCATTGGCCAGTGAATTGTCGATTAAGAGGCACTCAGTTTGAATCCATTGTGGCTTTTGTGGACAAAGCTACCGTTAAAGTGAGAACACACCTTTATCTCTTTAAGATATTTACTTCGTTCCCTCTAGATACATATCTTAAACCAGATCACTCTTGTATTTCTAAAAACTTGAGGGCAACCATATTGTTTCCCACAATGTTTGTATAAATTTGTTTCATGCCCACAGTAACCCTCTTACACTTGCCAACACTTGTTATCCATTGTGTTCTTTTTTAAAGATTTATTTATTTATTTCATTAAAGTGTGGGTACACTATTGCTGTCTTTAGACACACTAGAAGAGGGCATCAGATCCCATTACAGATGGGTGTGAGCCACCACGTGGTTGCTGGGAATTGAACACAGGACCTCAGGGAGAGCAGGCAGTGCTCTAACCAATGAGAATCTCCAGTATCCATTGCATTTTAATGATAGCCACTCTATCTTGTGTGAGATGATATCTCACTGTGGTTCTCATTTGCACTTCCCTAGTGGTCCCTGATGTGGAACTTTAGTGTGTGTCGGTACATTTACACCACTTCTCTTGAAAGTTACTTACTCAGGACCTTTGCCTATTCATAATCAATTTATTTTCTGAGCTTTGACTTATTTAAGAGCTTGATGTATTTTATTTGCTTTAAAGATTTATTTATGCACAGGTGCACTTTTGTACAGACAGCCACGGATGCTAGAAGAGGGCACCTGACCCCTTATAGATGGAGATGCAGGGCCATTGTTATCCCCCCAACATGAGTCCTGGCTACTAAACTCTAGTCTTCTCAAAGAGCAGACAGGTTCTCTTTAATCTTCTGGTGCATTTTATATGTTAACCCTTTGCTAGTCATTTCTCTGATTCTACAGTTTTTCTCTTTAACTGTTGATCTCTGTGCTGCCCAGATATAAAGTTAGTTATATCACTTGTTGAGTTGTGCTTCTGGTGACTTGGATGACATATTTTCTTTAAAATTGTTTTGCCAAGACTAATGTGAACAGTTTTTGCTCTATTTCTCCTTGTACTTTTATAGGTCCATTTGTTATGTTTAGGACTACAGCTCTTTTAAGTTGTTTCTTGTATAGGGTGGGTGACCAGGGAACAGTTTGATTTTCTGCTTATGGATATCTAGTTCTCGTAACCGATTGCTGAAGAGACTGTCCTTCACCATGGTATCTCGCTGTTCTTGTCACTTGCCTAGAAACATGTTGGTTTATTTCTTAGCTATTATTCTGTTCCTGAGGCCATTTGGGCCTGTTTCATTCTGCATTGTGTTACTTTGGTTGCCATAGCATTGTAGTATATTTTAAAATCAAGTACAGATTGAGTGTACCTTATCTGAAATGTTTAGGACAAGAAACAATCCAGATTTCACATGTTTTCAAATACTTGAATAAAATCGTACATAACTGTGTGACCATTCCCAATTTCCAAATCTGAGTGCTCCAATAATCGTACTGTTTGTATAGAATAAATGAAAGCCTTTGTTCCTGATAGCAGTCAGGAAACCTTTCAGTTTTCACCCCTGAATTTGACGTTTGCCTAAATGATTTTGATTATATTGAGGTACACTACTTCTGGGATTAATTTGTTGCATTTTTTAAAGCATAAAGTACTGTCAAAACATTAACATCGATGTGGGTAGTGTTATGATTTCTCCTGATGTCCTGTTATGGTATTTAACATTAAACTTTTTAGATCCTGGGCTACAGAGGTGGCTCAGTGGTGAAGAATATTTGTTCTTGCAGAGGACCCAGGTTTAACTTCCAGCACCTACATGATAACTCAGAAACATTTTAACTCAACAGGCACCAGGCACACATATGTTACACATACATACATACATACAGGTAAAACACTCATACATAAAATAATCTGAACTTTTGAAATTATATTGTGAGTTGAAAAAAAGTCAAACCTAATCATGGATTCAAAACCTATTTATGCTTTGAATTCAATTCTCTATTGTGTTGAAGATTTTTGCATCTGTTCTTATCAGACATATTCACCTGTGGTTTTCTGGTATTATTGAATAGCATGGCATCCAGACAACAACAATTTCATAAAATATATTTTTAAGCATTCCTTCTCCACTTCCATGAAAAAGAGGATTTGAGTGTTGATACTCTAATATTTGGTAGGAGTCATAAGACCCTGCTGCCCTTCGTTGTTGAGAGTTTTGTTTTGTACTATCCTCTTCGAATCTGTCCCTACGTGTGTGTGTGTGTGTGTGTGTGTGTGTGTGTGTGTGTGTGTGTGTGTATTTGTAAGTCATAGTTTATTACCATGCTGGAACTGTGCATTTTAAATAATTATCTTATGTGTTGTTGATGCAGTTGACTCAAGGGTCATATTTTTTAGATATAGATTATTCCATAAATATGATTGAAATACAATAGTTAGGTTCTTCAAATAGCCTGTCAAATGTGGTTCTCTTCATTCCATTTCTGCCTTACCTCAGGGAGTTTGACATAGATTGACTGTGGCCTGTATATCAGACATCACATGTGGTCATTTAGAGTTGAACAAGATACTACTGTAACAGATGTGTTTCCAAACATATTTTGTGCATCTTTATTGTAGCTAGCCATATAATTTTTAGCTTTGAGTTTGACAAGGAGTTGACAAAGGTTTTGCTTATGAACAGGTCAAATAGATTTTCTGTACCAGTGACTGGCTAGAAGATGTAATGATGCTGTACATATGTGAGGAGACTTGGTAGCGTTTAGTTAAATGAACAAATAATGAAACTGTAGGAAAGTGGCCCTAATAGTTAAGGACTAACGTTTTCCTTTCTCTTCCAAATTGACAGTTTTGGCAAACTAGGTTTGAAGTCTAGGTGGTTCATTCCCAAAAAGAGTTTCAAAGACTTCTGGGAATTGCTAAGGACCTTGCAGGGACTCTGATAATTGAAAGCTGTATCAACTACCATAGTAACTTACTACTTGACTTTTCTGCTCTAGTAACATCTGTGCTAATGTAGAAGAGTGATCACAGTGCCCAAACACTATGGCATTAATCACAGGAATGACAACAGATTGAACTATTCCATTTTTAGTTCCTTCTTACCATGAGCTTACATTAAAAAAATAAATAAATAAAAGTCAATTTGTTTAAGAATATCTAGTGTTGTACAGAACTACCATTTGTCTGAGCCAAACAACTCTAATTTTAGGGAGGTCAGTTGTACTTGCTTCCAAAGGATCATCCTATTTAGACTTGTTGAATATTTATACGCACACATAAGGCTGTGGAATGGAGTTCTCAAATGACTCCTCAAAGCCACTCCACACCACCTACTGTATGTGCAACTCTGTCTTAACTGCAAGGGATTTGGGGGAAGTGCTAGAGTCTATAGTTCAGGGGACACTAGGAGCACGGGACTCCATCTGTGTGGCAGCTTGACAGCCATCATCTCTGTCGAGTAGACTTTCTGGTGCAGCCTTTTTAAGGGGAGCATACACTCTCCAGCAAGTAACCACACACTATGTTCTACAAGAAAGCCCAATAAATTTTACTCTCCAGGGTAAACTCCGATGAAATTGTTCCTTTGCTCACTGGAAATTTAGGAGGATGGGTAAATACTGCTCATATTTCCCTCTGGGAAGAAATTTTATCAACACAGAGCAAAAGTTACTAATAACTTTTTTCTTTTTCCTCTTCTTTCTTGTTTTCCTCCTCTTCCTCCTCCTCCTCCTCCTCTTTCTCCTCCTCTTCTTCCTCCTCTTTCTTCCCACAGGGGTTCTCCTGTGTAACCATACTGGCTGTCCTGGAGTGTACTGTGTAGATCAGGTTGGCCTCAAACAAATAGGCATCCACCTGCCTCTGCCATCTGAGTGCTGGAATTAAAGGCATGTGCCACCACCATCACCAGGCTTAACAGGTCTTTTCAACAAATACACACTGACAACGAGTCTATCCCTTTAAGTAAACAATTGAAAGTATGCACTGCTGAAGCTGGACTTAGAATTCTCAAGCAGAATTTTAGATTTCAGACAAATTGCATCTGCCACCATGAGTGTGACAGTTTCCCAATGCTTAAAGAATTTTCTGATGAGATCAATGATGACATTAACAAAAGTAATTCTTTTATATATCATATAATGAAATGTGTCACCATTTGAAAGATCTGCATAATTTACTGAGCCAATATTTTCGACCAGAACAATGCACACTGTTGGGAAATTTTGTATGGAGAAAGGATCCATTCAAAGTGACACAGTCCATAGATTTTTACAGCAGATTATGGAACATGCCTTGATATAGTTTTAAATTCTCCCCTGTAACTAACAACAAAATTAAGGACCATATTTTAAGTTTTGAATTAGCATTATGGAAAACATCCTTAGCTATTTCTTTCCAAATAACTATTACAAATAGTCAGGGCAGGCAGGGGAGGGATTGAAGAGGTGGCCCGGAGGTTGGCAGTTCTTGCAGAGGATCTGAGTTTGGTTCCCAGCAGCCATACCATGTGGTTACAGTGGCCTGTAACTCTAGCTCCAGAGGGATCTGATGCCAGCAGCCTCCAGAGACAGTTGTGCACATGGGTAAATACCCTCTGATAAATGTGCACACTATTAAAATAATACAACTATATCTTTAACAATTTTATTTTAGGTTTTTCTTTCATATACTTCAATTATCAGTTGTTTTGTGTATCACAAAGCAATGCAAAAGAGGACTGTGGAGACAGCTCAGTGGCTAAGTGTGCTTGCTGTACTTACAGCGGACCCAGGCTCAGTCCCCAGCACATGGTGACTTCCATTGCAATTGACTCTAGCTCCTCTTCTGCCCCTTGCAGGCTCATGTGTAACGCACATAACTACATGAAGGCAAAGCACTCATCTACATAAAATAAAAATAATAAATCTTAAGCAACACAGAAAAATCCACCTGTCTTTTTAAAAATTTGTTTATTTTATATGTATATGAGTACACTATAGCTGTCTTCAGACACACCAGAAAAGGGCATCAGATCTCATTACAGATGGTTGTGAGCCACCATGTGGTTGCTGGGATTTGAATTCAGGACCTCTGGAAGAGCCGTCAGTGCTCTTAACCACTGAGCCACCTCTCCAGCCCCAATCCACCTGTCTTGTTGAGCCAAATATTAAGAATGAGTTTCAATACCATGAGATAGAATTGCTGTGTTCCCAGTTTCTCTCTTTCTTTTGCAAACTATGCATCATCTTTCCATGTAATTGTTTATGATTGTTATGATTATTATATTTTCATGCTTGACAATAAACTTAAGAGTTTTGTGCATTCCAATCCCACACTCTACTAGCAGCAGCAACCCTAACCCTTATTTTTGTTATCTGTTTAAGAGTTAATAGTGTTTTACAAGTTTTGGATTTCAGTTTCCAGCACAGTATGTATTTGTGGTTTTAACCTATGTAGCAAATGTTCTTTGGGGACCTTTGGCAATTTCTGAAACAGTTTAAATGGGTCTTGAGACTGCAGTGTTTGAGAACTACTGGCCTAGAGAAACATTTTCTAAAGAGTGCTCTAAATTGCTCTCTCCTGGGATACACTGTGAACCCCAAAAGAGTGGTCAGAAACCATAGGCAGTGTAAAGCAAGAAGGCTTGAAGAAAGATTCCCAGATGCATCCTTTTATGGAGACCCATAGTTTGTGATGACACATTAATGAATCACCTTGGAATGTCCTCATGTCTCACTCTTTTGTAGATTTTCTTCATCATGAAAATATTTGTTTACACTGGAAAATGTTTAGAAAATCCTCTTGTTCTTATTGTAGTAAATATGTCCCCAATGATAGACTATCGAGCACATCATTAGTCATTAGTTCATGGCACCTGTGACTTTACTTTGCGGACTAATCATACTTTCCTTCCAAATGTCTTCCATATAATACCCTCCATCTCCAGCCATCAGAGACAAAGCTTCTTATCGCTACTGTCTGCCTTTACAGTCTTATAAGCTTGGATTGTTTGTTATCAGCTCTTAACAAATTACCAAATTCGTGTAAAGATGGTGAGAATGTTTTCTCGTGGTTCTCATCAGAGGTCTAAGGACAAATTGGGACACTGTTCTGTAGACTCCCAATGAGTGGCCTTTGAATGGGACACCGTATTTTTCATTATCAATTACCTAATTACCCAGTAGTAAGGTTGTGTGTGTGTGTGGGTGTGTGTGTGTGTGTGTGTGTGTGTGTGTTATAGATATCTTAAGATATATCTTAATAATTGATGGCATTGTTAAATCTTAGTTTAGAAATTGATTTGCCGATAACAATTTTTTAATTTTCAGGATAGAGTTATAACTTAAAATCTAGCTCAAATCTTTCCTTAGGAACAAGCAAAATGTGAATTAAAGTGCATTTATGGAGCTGTTCTCTGGAGGATTATTTATAATACCCCAAACTGAAAACAGCTGAAGTGTTCACAAATGTGGAAACAATAGAAAACTATAGCATATTCATGAAGTGGAAATTTCTGGTTCCCTTACCAGCTCTGTTGTATTTTATGATGTTCTTCTGGAAGCTGTCTTGTGAAAGGGCATGTGACATGTTGCTGAAAACAGACACATGAGAGGGCATGTGATGGTCAGAAAGAATATAAATGGAACCCACACACAGTGAGGGGGACGTTCTTGCATTGCTATGCCTTCCAACACTCCATTGGTCTTCACTTCATGGAAATAAATGTGCCAAATGACTTGTCATGGTATTGCAGTTGATTCGGGTTTCTTCCAAGGACTCGTGAAGATTTGGCAGAGCCTTAACTGCTTCTGACTTGGGTTTGGTCTTTGCTATTGAACTGGACTGCAGGTATCCTGACACGGTGAAACTGTCCCAAGAAACTACTTCTAAACAGGTCCACAACACCCTTTTCCCATCAACCTTCTTTTCCCCTTACCTCTGTTTGATGGGCTAGAAAGGAGGTTGAAGGGATTGAAGAACCCTAAATAAAATCAGTTTTGAAAAAGTATCTAAGCCTACATACATATTCACATAAAGTGGAATACAATTCAGGCTCGGAGCTGCCTGGCTTTTGAAGGGATTCAAACTTTTGATCCAGTGTTTCTTAATTCCTGTAATGTAAAAATAACATGATATGTGCTGTCAGATTGATTTTCAAAAAGACTGATCCTGTATTACGTTGCCACCCTCTTTGGGAACACTTTCTCTATTTCCTTAACTACAATGAGAGTTATTTTAACTACATTTCTGGAATGTCAGGTAAACGTGGCCTTTTCTATACAAAAGAGTCATTCAGTGGAGAAGACAGGCAGCAGTGTGTGGTACTTCAGAAAAAAAAACTAAATTAATCACCACCACGTAAGCAGAACTTTTGCCTTTACTACCTACATATAGGCTAATTACTGATACCTAATCACCTCCTGAAGAATGTTCTAGAATCCAAGGTCTGAAAATTAAAAGTTGTCAAAAAATTCCATCTTGTTAAATGTAGTTATATCATTCTTCCATTAGATTGATTAAATATGTTGTGTGTTAAGGTCATCTCTATCTGCATGTAAGTAACCATCTGAAGTCTGAGAAGCACAGAGATTGGATCTCTGCTCATCTTCCATGTTCAGAGTCTTCCCACTGTGGTGTGATAGCACATCATAGAACTGTCTGTTGAGTCATTAAAACTGACATCATGGCTCAGATTTTTCACAAGCTTTTCTGAGAGCGTCACACAAAAGCATTGTAGACTGCCTATGGGACGTCTGGAGCTACTACAGGAGCTTGTTGTCTATCTCTTCCGTCATTCACTGAAGATGTGCCACTATGCCTACAGAAATCTTTTGTCATGGTCACCCTGCAACTGGGTAGAACACTCGGGAAAATGTCAAAGGCACAGGCATGTGGAAAGAATCACAAGGCAGGGTTGTCATTCAAAGACTTTGCTTCCAGCTTGGGTTCTTGTCTGTGCTGAGCAGCCGAATGTCTGTCTAAATTCAGCAACGTAATTAATGCTTAGACGGGATGAGATGTTGGCTGCTGCAGTTCTGTGACTGGACGGTTGCTTCACTAATCATTTCTTATTTTGCTTATCATTTCAACTGGAAGCATCTTCTTAGGGCTTTTGGTTGTTGGATTTTTGTCTTTCTTTTTTTTAAAAAAAATAAAAGAAGGAAAAAAATGCCATTGGAATGATGAAAATAGACCCAAAAAAAAAAAAGAAGAAGAAGAAGAAGAAGAAGTAAGAAAGAAAGAAAACTGGAATCAGCAAAATGTTAATGAATAGGGACAAATGGGATGAGGGTAAATATTGTGTAGCTCCAGAATAGAAATAAAGATGTTTGTTCTTTCTTTTAGAGGGTAACCGTGCAACTTTCTATGAGTATCAGATGTTGCGTTATGTTTTCAATCCCCAGATGTTTAAAGGTGGCAAAATGAAGTTTGCAAATGTAGAGAGGGCTTCTGTGCATTCTGACAATTTGTCCCTTAACCTCAATAGGAAGTTCTCTTTTTCTAAATACTACAACTAATGACAAGTAATAATAACCACAAATAATAATAACACTCCTATTGCTTTTCCTCTTGTATCTTTCTACAGTACCATCGCTTATTAAAATTATACTCCAGATGAAAGTTTTAAAGACAGTTCTACACTGAGTCGCTGTTACATATTAAATGAAACCTTTTGAGATGATAGCCTATGGTGAATAAAAAATACTTGGATGACAGTTTCTGCATTTTTTGTAATAGAAAATATGTAGCCAAAATATATTCTCACTTAAAGGAAAGCTTATTTTCAACATAAGCTAGGTAAATCAAAATTTTAGGATTGGCCATGAGGATGTGTTGGTGTGACAAGTGGAAGACAGGAAGAGAGCTGATGGGTAGGAAATAGATTTAGTTTTTAAATTGAGGTATGGAGTATGTGTATTCCTTTCCTAATTCCCTCTTAATGAATTGTGCGCTTCTGTCTGTATGTGTGGCATGATTTATACCTGCATGAAGATGTTCCTCAATGGCTCGCACAACTACAGTGGGAGTTCGAGTCTCAAAATTGTATTTTTCCCTGTAGCATCTAATAACGGCACTTGGCTAAGTGGTCCTTAGAGACCAACACTGAATTTCAAATGCTAACCCAATGGGGTTGGTTTGGTTGTAAGTACATTAAGTCAGAGCTTGACTCCTCTATTTGTCATTTTTCTCTCCTCTCATCTTCCCAGCTTACATCTGTAAGTCCTGCAGTGATCCGTCCTCCCTTACCAGCCTCAGATACTTAGTCATGAATCAGAGGGAAGACCTGTGGTTCTTTGATCTTCATTTCTTTATCCAAAACAAGGTTATTGATGTGTTCAGTGCCACTTTCATTTTTGAAGCCCCATGTTTATGGTTCCTTTTGCTTTGATCCTATATCAATTAAAAATTTACGATAAGGGGGATTAAAAAACAAAGTCTGAGAAAATATCTCGAAGATTGTAACTCTGTGCCAGAGTGTCTCCATGTCCTCTCCATGTCCTCTGTGTTTGCTCCCGTAGCTAATAGAGACTCGTATTTTCCTCTGTGGTTAAGTCCATACTGTGCTTAATAGTGCAGTGTATCTCAAAAAGCACTCATGGATTCATTTGTTCTTAAGCCAGGGGTGTCCAACTCTGTGCCAGAGACAGGCCTGCGGCTCTCCAAGTAGAGTTTACTTCAAAGCATTGCATGAGGCTAGAGGGCAGGCTGATGGCTCAGTCTTCCAGCTAACCAATCAGTGAGGGAATAGTGTGTTTTACCCATCATTGCTTGTTTTTCCATCTTTTATAAAACAGCAGCCATCATGGATTATTAAGGCTAACCCATGAGCACAGTATGCCCTGTGACTGAGGTGAGCCATTCCGTGATGCCTTTAATGTGTGGCTAAAATCCAGGTACAGCGCTGCTGAAGAAATTAATATGCAAAAGCTAATTCCAAAAAAGATTAATTTTTAAAAATTTTTAAATAACATCTCTTTTTCTGCCTGGAGCACAATCTTGCTCCATATAACAATAACCTCGTGGAATGCCGTTGAGATTGGAAGTGCTGATACAGCACTAATGACTTGAAGCAAATATGCAGCTCTAATTTCCTCCATCTGCTTGGAATAAAACAATATAAAGATGAAATCTGGCAAAGTCGTAGGGAAACTTGTTTCTTTGAAAAGTTGGAGATATTTGAAAAAGGGTGCAGGTGTGAGGGGATAATATTTCTAAGAAAAAAAAAAAGTCAGGTCACTCCAGGACTGAGAGCTTTATTGGATCTCCACGGAAACAAACAGTAAGATTTGTTCTGTCAAGTCTTGCCCCGGTGACAGAAGAGTTTCAGATCTCTTAACAAGTCAGCATCTTGTTTTTATCGTGACCGTCCTGAGGATCCAGGTACAACCTTCCCCAGGTGTCTGCTTAGCACTTCTAACCAGGCACGAGGCCCAAACTTTCTTCCGCACAGTTCAAGAGCAGAGTGGTTGTCTCCTTCATGGAGGACTGACTCCTTTCCCTCAGTCCACAGACCGGAGCATGTGCAGAAGAATGCACACATCCGAGCATGAGCACAGGGGTCGACATGCCAACTTCCTGCTATAGGCAGGTCTGCTATACCTACCTTAAAATCATCAGCCATATTCCTTAAAATACAGAGGGCAGAAATATATGTATACCAATAGCCACATGAATGGAATCAAGCCTTCTGATCCTCCCAGAAGGAAGGAGGTTCTTAAAGATAGTCCACAGAAAAGAACACGGGGTCAAGATGCTCTCAGTGCTCAGAGCCATGTGTCCTTGGGTTTCCAGAAAACGCAAGACTCTGTAGAACAAGTGAATAACCCTGAAGCGATTCTATAAATGCAGAATGTCCTCATATCAAACCCCGATACAGACGGCTCTACAGAGGTAGTTTATAGTTGTTGCATATGGATATTCAGGTATAACATTAACTCCAGCAGTCAAGGCTTGTCAATTTGTGAAAAAGAAATAGAACATTGGAAAGAGTTTGTTTACAAAATTACAAATAAGTTTAGTCTTAGAAATGCATCTGGAGCATTAACATGGGACAAGTTGGTTCTGTGCATAGGACATATGGTTGACCCTGGAGAGCATAAAACAGGGGACGTTTATTCTGTATTATCTACGGACCTAGACTTCCAAAATAAAGATGCCACAAGATATACTCTTTCTAAAGGTCCTTGGGGATGGCCCTTCCTAGCCATTTTCTGCCAGCTTGTGGTTGCTGGGTGGGCTGGCTCCCCTTGGAATGCAGGCAGGGAACACTAGGCTCTGCTCCAGCTCCCAGAGCCACATGGCATTGCCCTTGTCTGTCACTGTTGGTGTCTGCTCTTCTTGTGAGGATACTAGTCATTGTGTTAGAAATCACTCTTGCTCAATATGATCTCTTGTTAATAATTAAGATTGTCAATTAATTGTATCTGTAATGATTTGGAAAGAAGATCACATTACTATCTATTGAGGGATGGCCAAAATATATGGCACCAAGAGTTTTTATAAAATTCACTGGAAATATCTGATAGTTGTCTACAAAAGTTGTTCACAAGGAAATTAAGGTTGAAATTAAAATTATAAAATTACTAAGAATTTAAATTATTAGCCCATCTTGAAAAGAAAAAAAATGCCACTAGGCATAAGATTACAAAATAAAATATAAAACCCAAGTGTACTGCACTCTGAAAGATACAGAAGGGTGTTTTATGTCAGCACCATTATTTATACTCAGTGGTAGCTTCTGCCTGTACCATTATATTAAAAAATAGGCAATAAAAACATTAGAAAAAGTAGAATAGTCATCTTTATTACATGCGATAATATGACTATAATCTTTAAAAATGCAAAATTGATACATGCTATCGTTAAAAACAATTAAACTAGATGGCTGTGGATAAATATATTTTTGAAAAAGAAAATCAAAGCTTTTCCTTCGCAATAATCAGTTATATAGAAATGGATGAAATCCATTGTAATAAATTTAACAAGAAAAATAAAAGGCTGTTACACAAGAAGGAAAAAAAGCATTATGACAAATATTATCTGTCAAAGCAGTCATAACATATTCCCTGCTATTTCCTAATTTAAAATGCCAATCCTTCCTGAAATAGTGTATATATGGTAATGTGATTCATCTGGATGGCATTGAGTTTTTGTTTTTACTTTAATACACATTAAACCTTAATACAAAGTTCCTGTTAATACAAATGCTGCCGTCTTGGCCATGTGCAGTTGAACAAAACGGAGAGTTAGAAACAGATCCAAATGTATAGTAATGATGTAAATATTGAATAAAAGCTCTTTCCAGTCACTAGAGGATGATATGTTTATATAATAAATGATGCTTAAGGCTGACTTTTTGCCAGTTAGACTCTAACTCTCATTTCTTACCACGAAGCTTCAGATTGGTTAAAAATCTGCACACATGAAGAGGAGAGACCACAGTGACAGACATAAATGCCTGGTCACCTTTGTCCTCACAGAAATACGATTTCAGATCACAGCAAAACACTGCTTCCTGCTCAAGTAGTCACAAAAGCTAAAATATTGATAGGTACATCCATGCTTAGTAAAGATGCGGGGAAGTGAAACTTTTCATGTATTGATAAATCTAGAAATACCTGTCAGTAGAAATTAGTGCAATGCCTGCTATCTGACTCTACATCCCTGCCTTTGGGAACTGTATACATGATAAAATGTGTATTCAAAGATGGATCCTATACTGTTTGTAGTTACAAAGAAAAACAAGGCAAAACAATAACTTTATCAAAATGACAACTTAGCCATAGAGAGAATTATTGACTTATATGACAGGATTACAGAATGTGAAATGGGAAAATGACTAGACACAAATAAGTGCTTCCTAACACATCCATGGTTTGATAAGATGTGGCCATTGATTCCTTGGGACAGCAGGCATCCACTGAGATAAAGAAAGGAACAATTCTATACATGATATAACCTACATCGATCTATCATGGTATGAAGCCAGAGAATTGTGGGGGGAGGGTAAGTGATGTCTACTTTTTGTTTTGATTTTAAAAAACTACATGTTTATATTATATGTACTCATGTGAGCATTTTAGCTGTTATGTTGAGCATCTATTATTTTAAAGATTAAAATAATTATTTTTTGTAGCATTTAATTTATTCAGGGTGAGTTTAATCTTAAATTCACATGGTGTTATATCTTAAAATAATTCAGCTTCAGACAAAAATAGCCAAAATTGAAAATATTTTATACATTACTGATAAGTACATTGACAAGAGATATAAAACACCAATATAAAATTTAACCTGGTTAGTTATCAGAGCAGGGTTCATTAAAGCACTAGTGAGTTGTGCTCAGACTGGCGAGGGTTCTAAACGTTGCCCATTCCCATTATTCCACAGAGCACAGGGACATCTGCTTGTCTTATTCGGTAAACTTTCTAGAAGAGTTGGTCAGGACTCAGTAAAAGTCTCTAGTACACTTCATTCCATGTGGTCTAAGCTTGCCACCTCTGGGAATAACTAAGGAAAGAACTGGAAAGGTTTCTGCATAAATGTTCATTTCAACTGTACTCAGTCAGATAGGATAGCTATAAAGCTCAGTGTTCACAGACAGCTGATTAGTATATTTTCCTATCAGAACTGTGGACACATGACATACGGCATGCCGAAGTTACATGTTAAGGCTCAGGTTGTCATGCACAGTCTAGGTACTCACCATGCAGTTAATAGGTAGTCAAGAAAGACTCTAGTGATTACCATTAGCATACTATAATTTTGTGGTTATTTTTTGTATTTAGATGTGAGGAAATGTGGCTTCCAGGGCACAGGCTCTGGCAGCAGCGGGTCGCACTGGATGGTATGATTTTATTGTTTTGTATCCTGGGTAGTTTGTAAACTTCTTGCAATGTGCTTAATGAACTTTTGTTACGGACACACACACACACACACACACACACACACACAAACGTATCCCCAAACAGCATTCAGAAACAACAAAACAAAGCCAAACAAAGTTTTAAAGGCACAAGAGGCCAAACTGGAACTGTTTTAAGACTTGAGACAGGAAGACAGAATAACACAGCAAGCAGGAAGAATCTCTATACTGAGATCAGAAAGTGCATTACTGTCCTAACGGGATGTATTAGTTCATAACTGTGTCCCCAGAGGCCTGTTGAGAAGTTTGTTTTGTGTCTATTGTTACTTAAATACCTGACCTTTCTGAATTAGCTCTGCTTGTACCCAGCAGCTTCACAAAGGGCTCTCCGCTGGTGTACTTGCTGCTTTTCTCAGGAAGTAAATCACTCCATGTATCTTGTTTCCAAACACTTACCTCAGAAGCAGCACCACTTTCTGATAGAAGGCAAATGTCAGGACTGAAGACATGAGGCAGAAGCCTGATGGCTACTTCTAAAGTGCTTCTTTTATGTTCCAGAAGTGAATCTGCATTCTTCTGGGCAGGATAGAATGTCAGTACAAAAGCCATATCTCTGATAGAAAGATGGGGTGGGGCTCGTCCCCCATCTCTTTCTTCAGAGTTCGAATTGAGAATGGCAAGCGCTGTTTGAAAGGTCATCCCATTTCAAGTAGCAGATGGATAGGAAGAGAGACTCTGGCTTTTACAAATAACTTAATTGAATTCTCCTTGCCATTTCTGCAGGCAATTCAGGATATTTTTTTAAAGCATTGATCCATAATTATCTTTCAGAGCAGTTAGCATTGTTAGACAGATGTGTGAATCTTCATGTGTATAAGGGAACAGTGCCCATCCATTCTTCTACTTGGTTGTTTTGTCCTGTGCAAACAAATGTGTGCTATAAAAAATAAATAGTTACTCTAGCCAAAAGAATCAAATTAATTTTTTTCTTGGTACTCTCTTAGACTTGCCACTCATCTTGGGCATGGCTCTGTTAAAAGGTCAGCTTCATTGCCTTCCTATGAGCAAATTCCTATTTGTGCCCGTGTAGGATATTTATGTGGTTGTCTGTAGGCACAGGATCATGGGGAGAACTTCCAAGCCATGAAACTGGATTTATGCTATACAATAAAATATATGACAAGAATGGGAAATGCTTTAAAGAAGGTATCATATCCATGGCTTATTTACAAGTTTTTCTCCTGGTTTTTTAAGTATTTGAAATCTTCTGTGATATGGACTAGAAGAAAAATTAGAATGCCTTTGATCCAAGCACTTGCAAGGCAGAGATGCACAGCTGTCTGGAAGTTTGAGTCCAGCATGCTCTGCATAGTGAGTTCCTGAACAGCCATGGAAACACAATAACACTGTCTCAAGGGGAAAAAAAATCAAGATGCCTAAGAAATCTGAATTTCCCAGAAACAATGAATACAACTTTTTTTTGGTAACAAAAACTCTTATTAGTCATCTCAGGGTACAATATGCTAAAATGTATCTATTGAGATACATTTGTGAAATAATGTTTACAGAGGGGAAGTGTCTGTGGTAGGTATGCACCATTTAAACAAATAAACCCCTGTTTACCCAGGTTAAGACTGAGGCTGTTCAGTGGCTGTGGCTTCTGGAGAGCAGAAGTGACCCTGACTACAGTATGGAAGAGTTGCTATCCTGCCCTGTAAGGTCATCACAATGCTCCCTATCTTGACCCTTTAAAACCAGCTGTGGAATGTGCAGTTAGCAAGCATTTTGCCATGCTTTGGATATTGCACAAATGGAATCATAAAGTACACATGTTTTAAGGTGAATAATGCCATGCTTTGGATATTACACAAATGGAATCATAAAGTACACATCTTTTAAGGCAAATAAGTTTATAATTGTGTCCAGGCTGGTGGCAAATACTGCTGATATATTACCAACCAAGTCATGAAATGGATAAGCCTCTGAGGCCTGCATGCACTTGAGGGTTGGATAAGAATAAAGAGGAATGTCTTAGGTGAAATGTCTTGTGAGTTCACTCATGTTAATGGTACCACAGTATTTATGGTTTGGTGTCTCTCCTCAGAATGTTTGTTTTTTGAAACCTCACCAATCCTTCAGAGCTTGGGCTCAATGCAGTGATAGTCTCTGTGGGTTGTTATGGGATTGGTATCAGTGGAACAAGTCATGTCTCTAGCCTAAGGTCATAGTGTTTAAGGGTCAATGGGTAAAGAGCCTTTTGATTTATTCTTCATATTCAGAGTGTCTAAAGGAAGGTTCTTTTCTATGTTGTAAATATAACGTAGTGACATTTTTAAATGTCTTCCAGAGCCCCAACCTCCGATCCATGGACGCTGCGTTTCATATTCATACTGCCCTGTATGTTGCCTCCTCTCTCCTCGCCTCCTAAATGCTGAGTGTGACTTGGTTTTAGATTCCAGATGGCTTTGAAAAGCCACAGTCACAGGATCAAGAACAAGTGATTTACAACAAACGTTCGGTATGGTTTAGTAAACAGACAATTTTGCATGACAAGCACCTGGACCCAGAGCTATTTGTTGTCCATTTGACAATGGTAAATAGTCATCTTATTATTTTTTTAATGATTGAAGATTTTATTTTTTTTAACCTTAAACAAAGTGTACTTTTAAATTGGAATATGCTGAAATTCACTTTTCCAGGTATGGACAACTTCCTATATAGGATATCCAAATCTATTTAATTCAGCTATAGGATGGATATATAGCATAGTCAATGTGTTACAAAACTAAACTGATATATTTTATGTGGGGGCATATTGGCATAAAGTTAAATACAGGTCTGTCATGCTTCCTCATATTGCTCTTCCTTTTTTTTATTGGATATTTTATTTATTTACATTTCAAATGCTATCCCCTTTCCCAGTTTCCCCTCTGGAAACCCTCTATCCCATCCCCTTCCCTCTGCTTCTATGAGAGCGCTTCCCCACCTGTCCACCCACTTCTTCTTGCCTCCCCCGCCCTCGAATTGTCCTACACAGTGGAATCAAGCCTTCACAGGATCAAGGGCCTCGCCTCCCATTGATGTTTGATAAGGCCATCCTCTGCTACATATGCGGCTGGAGCAATGGGTCCCTCCATTTGTACTCTTTGGTTAGTGGTTTAGTTCCTGGGAGCTCTGGGGATCTGTTGGTTGATATTGTTGTTCTTCCTATGGGGCTGCAAAACCTTTCAGCTCCTCCAGTCCTTTGTGCTCAGTCTAATAGTTGGCTGTGAGCATCTTTGTCTATATTTGTCAGGCTCTGGGGAGACAGTTATATCAGGCTACTGTCACCAAGCACTTCTTGGCATCCGCAATAGTGTCTGTGCTTGGTGGTTGTAATGGGGATAAATCCCCAGGTGAAGCTGTCTCTAGATGGCCTTTCCTTCAGTCTCTGTTTCACACTTTATCTCTCTAATTTCTCCCTTTCATATTTTGTTTCTCCCTTCTAAGAAGGAATGAAGCATTCACACTTTGGTCTCCCTTCTTAAGCTTCATGGGGTTTGTGAATTGCATCTTGGGTATTCCAAGTTTTTGGGCTAATATCCACTTATAAGTGGGTATATACCGTAAGTGTTCTATTGTGACTGGGTTACCTTATTAAGGATGATATTTTCTAGTTCCATTTATTTGTCTGAGGATTTCATGAAGTCATTGTCTTTAATAGCTAAGTAGTACTCCATTGTGTAAATGTAACACAGTTTTTTTTATCCATTCCTCTGTTGAAGGACATCTTCGTTCTTTCCAGCTTCTGACTATTATAGATAAGACTGCTATGAACATAGTGGAGCATGTGTTCCAGTTGTATGTTAGAGAATCTTTTTAGTATATGCCCAGGAGTGGTAAAATTGTGTCCTCAGGTAGTACGATGTCCAAATTTCTGAGGAACTGCCAGGCTGATTTCAGAAGTGGTTGTACCAGTTTGCAATCCTACTAACAGTAGAGAAGTGTTTCTCCTTCTCCACATCCTTGCCAGCATCTGCTGTCACCTGAGCTTTTGATCTTAGCCATTCTGACTGGTGTGAGGTGGAATCTCAGTGTTGTTTTGATTTTCATTTCTCTGATTACTAAGGATGTTGAATACTTTTTTAGGTGCTTCTCAGCCATTTGATATTCCTCAATTGAGCATTCTTTGTTAAGCTCTGTAACTCATTTTTTTTAAATAGGATTATTTGGTTATCTGGAGTCTAACTTCTTGGGTTCTTTGTATGTATTGAATATTAGCCCTTTATTGGATGTAGGATTGGTAAGGATCTTTTCCCAATCTGTTGTTGCTGTTTGGTCCTATTGAGAGTGTCCTTCACCTTACAGAAGCTTTACAATTTTATGAGGTTCCATTTGTGGATTATTAATCTTAGAGCATAAGCCATTGGTGTTTTGTCCAGAAAATTTTCCTCTGTGCCCATGTGTTCGAGGCTCTTCCTCATTTTCTCTTCTATTACTTTCAGTGTGTCTAGGTTTATGTAGAGGTCTTTGATTCATTTGAACTTGAGCTTTCTACAAGGAGATAAGAATGGTCTGATTGGCATGCTTCAACGTGTTGACCTCCAGTTGAAGCAGCACCATTTATTGAAAATGCTGTCTTTTCTCCACTGGATATTTTTAGCTCCTTTGTCAAAGATAAAGTGACCATAGGTATGTGGGCTCATTTCTGGGTCTTCAATTCTAGTCTATTGATCTACCTTCCTTTTTCTGTACCAACACCATGCAGTTTTTATCATGATCGATCTGTCATATAGCTTGAGATCAGGAATGGTGATTTCCCCGAGAAGTTTTTTTATTGTTGAGAATAGTTTTTGCTATCCTGTTTTTTGTATGCTTGTTTGTTTTTTTGTTATTCCAAATAAATTTGAAAATTGCTCTTTCTAGCTCTATGAAGAATTGAGTTGGAATTTTGAAGGAGATTGCATAGAATCTGTAGATTTCCTTTGGCAAGATGGCCATGTTTACTATATTAATCCTGTCAATCCATGAGCACAGGAGATCATTCCATGTTCTGAGATCTTCTTTCATTTCATTCTTCAGAGACTTAAAGTTCTTGTCATATAGATCTTTCCCTTCCTTGGTTAGAGTCACAACAAGGTATTTTATATTATTTGTGACTATTGTGAAGGGTGTCATTTCCTAATTTCTTTCTCAGTCTGTTTATTCTTTGAGTAGAGGAAGGCTAGTTATTTGCATTCATTTTATATCCAGCCACTTTGCTTAAGTTAGAACTATAGAAAGCATCAAAACAAACAAACAAACAAACAACCAGGAGTTGTTCTTTTTTTAAATTAACAAGATAAATAAAGCCAGACTAACCAGAGGGTACAGAGACATTGTCCAAATTAACATCAGAAAAGGGAGACATAACAACAGAAAATGAGGAAATTCAAAATTCATCAGATGTTACAAAGAATCTATATTCAATAAAACCAGAAAATCTGGGCAAAATGGGTACCAAAGTTAAATCCAGATCAGATAAACCATCTAAACAGTACCATAACCTCTAAAGAAATAGAAGCAGTCATTAAAATCTTCCAACCCTAAAAGCCCAGGATCAGATGGATTTAGTGAAGAATTCTATCAAACTTTCAAAGAAGACCTAATAACAATACTTTTCAAACTATTCCACAAAATAGAAACAGAGGTAACATTTTGTTCTATGAAACCACAATTATGCTCATACCTAAATCACACAGAGACCTAACAAAAGGAATTTCAGACCAGTTTCCCTCATGAATATTGATACAAAATACTTAATAAAATTCTTACAAACCAAATCCAAGAATGCACCAAAACTTAATCATTCATCATGATCAACTAGGCTTCTTCCCAGGAATGCAGGGATGGTTCAATGTACAGAAATCCATCAAAGTACTTCACTATATAAACAAACTCAAAGGAGAAAAAAAAAAAAAAACACATATGATTATCTCATTAGATGCTGCAAATGCATTTGACAAATTCAACACTCCTTCATGATTTCTTGGAAAGACCAGCAATTCAAGGCCCATACCTAAACATAATAAAAGCAATACATAGCAAACACCGTAGCCAACATCAAACTAAGTGGAGAGAAACTTGATTAAAATTTTAATCCCACTAAAATTAGAGACTAGACAAGGCTGCCCACTCTCCCTATACCTATTCAGTATAGTTCTGGATATCCTAGCCAGAGCAATTAGACAACAAAAGGAGGTCAAAGAGATACAAATTTAAAAGGAAGAAATCAAAATATCATGATTTTCAGATGATATGATAGTATACTTAAATGAACTCAAACATTCCAGCAGAGAGCTCCTACAGCTGACCTGCCATCCCTTTAACGCAGTGGGACTTTTGGGACAGTCTTTAATTAACGCTTCACATCCATCATTCTAGCATTTGGAGGGCAGAACATGCAGATTTCTGACTTTGAAGCTACTTGCAGAACAACCAGTGCTCCATGGGAAACCTTGTCTTGAAAACCAAATACAAACAGGACAAAATTAAGCCAAGGCAGAAAGAGAGGGAGGGAGAGAGGAGACTCTTGAATCAAAGAAGATGTAGAAAGTCAAATAGCTAATGTTTAAATTTAGTGTAGAGTCCTATGCTTCTCATTTCTGTATCTTCCTGTAAACACCCAGAGCACCTCTCTAGGACCCTGAGTTTCCATGATGATAGTCTTAAATCCATTTGTGTAAAGCTAAGTTATTTATCAAATACATTTTGTACCAGATATTGTCCTAAACTCTAGACAAATATTCACTTTTTAAAATTTTTAAAACAACTATACTGGTGGTGCCTACTGTTGTTGCCATCTAACAGATGAGAAAATTGAGGCACAGAGGGTTATAATGCATTTCTGAATATCAATCAACCTGTCAGTTCCATATCCTGAAAAACATAGTTCTGTAATATTTGTTCTAGAATACCTTACTATGTCTGTCTAGCAGTGGTTGTTGTTCTGAACTCTTACTGGAATTAAGTAGTTTGCTAGGAACTTTCCGTAAGTCACAGTTCCTTACATCCCCAAGGCAGCATGTAGAGTGACCCTGTGACCCCCACCAGCTACAGAAAGCAAGGCCTACAGAATTACATGGTTTGCAAGGAACAAGACTGGCACTTGGGCCTTGCTGCTTTCCATGCATTTAGCTATATTTTATATGTTCCCATAAAAGCAGAACATTTTACATTTCAAAGGAATAATGATGAATTTTATTTTCTGTCCTGTCCTGTTCTCACTGGCTGACAATGCTAAGAAAATGTGCTATTCTAGATGACCAGATGGTAGCTCTGAAGCAGGACCACACCCAGAGACAGCTGGAGAGTATGACAGTGTCCCTCACTCATGTTCCCGTCTTGCTTTCTGCTATTCAAATGTGCCTCACAAAATTCCCTCAGGATTCTGATAGCTCCACTAAGGCCCGTCCTAATGTGATGTTGTTCTTGGTTGAGACCTAATGTTAGTCCACTGCATTTGGCTTTAATCTTGATGAGGACTGTGATGAGTCCTTGATTAGTTAGGTGACGGTGGAAATGCTAGTCTGTGTAGAAAATAAAAAAGAGTATGTGCTCTTCAACTATGGCCCATGTAGCAGTGATGTTTGAACAACAGTTGTGTGCAATGTGAAAGTAGCATATGCTTCTAAGAGTGGAAGCTGTGAGAACCTTGATGGTGGAAGAGCTAATCCCTGAAGATGCAGGAATCTGTGCTAGTCATTGGACCATATTGCACATCCATGCTTTCTGAAACGGTGCAGGACAGGATCCTATAAAGAGGCTAGGATGATGGGACCTTCTATGTCAAAGGGAATGTTTTCTTTAGAGGAGTATAGTCTATTCCTTAGACGTAATATCCTTTTATCAATTTGCTCATATTTACTCATGACTTTAGCCTCTTGAGTTAAATCTTGTGTAAACACAGTAGTTCTCAGAGACAAGTGAATTGAGAAAAATATCTAATTGGTCATATTGAATGTACAGATATTTCATTTCTCCTGTGTTTTAGAGAGAAATGTTTTATTATATTATATATTATGTGTCTCTGCTAGTGTACATGTGTGTAGACATATGGGCATACGTTTGCATATACATGTAGAAGCTAGAGAGCCACTTTGGCTATTGTTTCTTAATTGTGTATCTTATTCTTTGAGACTGGCTGTCCTATTGTCCTGGGATATTCCAGGTGGGCTAGTCTAGCTGGTCAGTAAACCCCAGGAATCAATCTGTCACTTGCCCCCACCCCAGCACTGGGATTATAAGTGAGTGTCACCATGCTCAGCTATGTTGTGTGGGTCCTGGGGAATAAAACAGATCCTTCTGTTGGCAAGGCAAGCATTTGCCTAACTGAGCCATCCATCCAGCTTCAGAGAGAAATATTTAAAATGATCATCTTTTATTTTTTCTTGAAGGCAAATTACTACTAGATTAAATTAAAAGAGTCTGTGCTTCTTCTTATTAAAATAAGAAATTTTCTTTACTTTGGAAAATATGTCCATTCTGTGATTTTATATTCACCTGTAAGTAGGGTGTTTGGAGAACAGCACGTTATTAGAGAAGGGATTGAAGAATCTATGAAGCTAAACTGATATTTGGACAGTGGCCTTCACTATAACATTCCTAATATCTTATAGAAATAAGATAGATCAAATGTCACTGTCACAAAAATTAATTATTACAATCAATCAATCAGCTTTTGATATCTTTATTGAATTCTAGTAATAGAAAGTTACATGTACCCATAACTAAACATTTAAACAGATGATTCTGTTGAGCTGTGTCTGGGCAGAGGAAAGGTCTTTAATGTGTTGGCTACTGCCCTTCTTCTGGTTCAGAAATGTGCAGACATGACACCCACAGTTAAACAGTGGATGGAGCTTGGGGACTATGAATGAATAGGGGAAAGGATTGCAGGCCCCAGAGGGGATACCAATTCTGCAGGAAGACCAACAGAGTCAACTAACCTGGACCTTGGGGCTCACAGAGTCTGAACCACCAACCAAAGAACATACAGGGCTGGACCTAGGACCCCTATATATGGCAGATGTGCAGTTTGGTCTTCATATGAGTGCTGAACAATTGGAGTGTGGACTATCCCAAAAGTTGTTGCCTGTACATGGAATATATTCTTCTATCTGGAGTTCCTTGTCTTGCCTCAGTGGGAGAGGATACACTTTGATATGCCAGGGATTGGGGGATACCCGGGGAGCCCCCAGACACTCAGAAGAGAAGAGGAAAGGGTGGGGGCTAAGGATTGAGGGAGGGGTGAACAGGAGGGGAACAGTGAGCAAGATATAAAACGAATAAGCAAAATTAATTAATTAAGTAATTTTAAACAATAAAAATAATTAATTTTAAATTTTTAAGTAAAGAAAAAATGTGCAGACACCATGAAGAAGAGGGATCTACCTTATAAGCCAAGTTGCAAGTGCTTTGAATGAAACATCGCAGTGAATGAGGAAGGGCTCTGCTTTTCTGTATTTGCTGGGAGAATGTAAGTGGTGGTTAGTTCTATTCCTCTTTCCCAGAACTACTGCTTCAAAGCCACCCAGTTGTATTACTTTGTGGTTCTGGGACTTATAAGTCTGAAATGGATCTAACATTGGACTAAGATTAGAATGCTATCGGAGCTGAATTCCTTTCTGGAGTTGGGAGATGTTTCTTGTCTCCTATCTGAAGTCTGTGAAGTCAAAGGCAGTGTTCCATTCGTCTTCAAATAAACACGTTCACATCTCACCCATTTTCTCTGTTCCCTTCTCTCTGGGTGGTTAACAAGCCCTGTGGCAACCTCTTCATTATGAGATCTCATAATTAGCAATCGCAATTTTTTTTGCCATCTGAATTCTCCTTTGGCATGCAATCTACTGTCTATTCAGATCCTAGGGGTCAGGATGCAGACAATTCAGCAAGGCATTTCTTCTTTCCACGTGTAATCCATTACACAAGATATAAGGATATTTGTCAGGATAGGTAATGTACTGAGTTCTGGGGGATTTTTGTTTTCCTAATCAGGTTAAATAGGATAGAATGAAAATCTTATACCAAGCCAAGGTATTCCACCTACTAGAAGAGCAGTTAGTGGTTGCTAATTAGGGTACACGTTCTATGTAGCATTTGGGAAACTTTGGAAACCCACTGGATACAACAGTAAGACAAAACTCTTCCCTGGCAAGTATATGCTCTTTGAGAACTAACAAAGCATTTTGCTTTTCGAGAAAATTTTTTCCTACTTGCAACATCATTCTAAAATTTTAAATTTTTTATGTTTTACCTCAAATTTTAAAATAATCTTGTGTAGGAAGGAATAAGCAAAGGCTTTAAAATTTTGTGAGTGACAAAGGATTTTTAAAAAGTATCGTGGAACCCTAGAATTAATGTTAGTTTTCAAGTGGTTTATTCGGTACTACAAAAGGACTTTTTAGCAGTTTGGAAGTCTCGGTGGCATTATCAAACAAAAGGAAAAGTGAGAGAGATGGTTTCTATTATAGAAGAGTGGCATTTATTATTTGGAGTACAGACGAGCCATCAGGAAAGCATGATGAAGAAGCCAGGGTAGGGAACCTTAACTGCCTGGCCATATGGAGGTGGCCATTAGAAACTGTGAGGAAAAAAAGTCACCAAAATTGAAATGTCTAGTGAATGTTCAGAAATAGGAAAGTATCCTTGAAATAAATGATGTAAAACAGAGAAAGTATAAATCACAGACTTACCTAGAACCAATCTAAGAATTAAATCTGTGCTTAGGGAAGAAACCATCCGAATGGAATAGAACTCAAAGATTAGGAAAACAAAAGCTCCTCTGAGTGCTCGCTTCGGCAGCACATTTACTAAAACTGGAAGGATTCAGAGAAGGTTTGCATGGCCCCTGGGCAAGGATGACACACAAATTGGTGAAGCGTTCCATATTTTTGGACATTTCTTCATTCCCTCCAGTTCAGTTAATTGGGAGATTATGTGTTCCGTGTTGCAAAATAATTTTTGATATAGTAAAAATCATGAGTTCTATATTCTGTACCACACTGTTGATTTCTTGTCCAAGTAAGAACCATGGGATAAGATCTTTATAGGATTAGCGAATGTGCACTTTATAAATGAAGTCAAATTTGAAAACCTTTATAGCCCCAGGGTAGGAAAATGCTAGGGCAGTGAGGCAGGAGTTGTGGGTGGGTGGGTGGAGAAGAGTCCTCCTGGAAGCAGGGGCCGCGGAGGATGGATGGGGGCTTTCAGAGGGAAAACTTGGAAGGGGAATAGCATTTGAAATGTAAATAAATAAAATAACCAATAAACATGGAAAGAAGAAAAAAAAGCTCTTTGAGCTTAAAAATTCACCAACATCTGAAAGGTGGTGTGTGTGACAGAAATGCTTTCTAAACAATTCTTATGCACGATGGTTTAGACGACACTGGATCCAATAAGAGAGAAATCCAATCAGGGCTGAAGGGCAGCTGTAGTTCATCCAGGTGTATTGTGAGGCAGGTTCACCCACAGCACTGGAAGTTTATGAAACAAACGTTCTGATACAGTGGTTCTCTGTTTTAGCTAAAAAGCACGATTAACCTTAAGTTACCAAGATGGAGTGTACCTGAAATACAGTGACCTACTGAGATGAGGAAAGAAGTCGGTAAAGCTTAACAGGCAAAGGAAAGGAAAGTAAAATGTAATATGGGTAATACTTAGAGAAAACCAAGTCAAAGATACTAGAAATGCCAAATGTGACAAAACTTTAGCTTTCAGATGGGCTTCATAGTGAACACTGGCTGCTTGAATTGTTATTGATGTGGTAATAGCTTCAAAGTACTTGAAGCAGAGGACATTAAAATATAAGGAAAAATTGGTAGTTGAATTGTATGAAACATCAATACACTTTCATTGATCTTTCTTGGATCAAACAAACACAAAATACATGAGTGTTTTAATAACTGAATAGAGGTTATTTAATAAATATTTATTGAGTTTTGGTTTCTAGAAATAAGCAACATACTTTCTTCTTAAGGAGATATAAAACATTTAGAAAATTGATTATGTATTGTACCGAAAAGAAGCAATGTAAAATTATGAAATATAAAATGTTAACAGGCTGAATTCTCTGTGTACAATGAAATGAAACCAGAAATTAATTGCAAGAGCTTCCATTCAAAACTCAACAAGTTGGAAAATAGCAGTAACCACAACAGCAGCAGCAAAGACCTTTGCTCAAACAGCCTCAGGTTCAAATAAAAAGGTGATTACTACACTGTTGTAAGAACAGAACTCTGTGGCTAAAATTTAAATGATCAAAGCTATTAAATTAGTCTCATGAGTCCTGTTATCATCAACAACTTCAGCAAAACTACAAAAATGTTTTAAAAAACAGAATTGGTGGGTTTGTAATAACAGGCCTACTATTTATATGGAGCAAAGTGTGTTCACTCACTGGCCAGCAATAAGAAAGACCCTGCAGGCATTTATGAGAACACATATCCCAAACCTGTAGGTTGTCTGGATTGTAGAAATATTGTCCAAAACTTGCCCAGATTTGCAAAAGATAATTCCCATCATCACAAAGCTGATTCATATTACTTAGCATCTAGAAGACAGTTTTGATAGAAGTCAGAGGCATCCACAGGTTATCAGAGATGGGTACTGCTTACCTGCCTCAGAACCTCTAAATAAGGAATACAGTGAGATGGTATCTCTAGTGAGGTTCCTAGCTCCCCTGAGGGAGACACAGGTAGAGTTTTTTCATCCAAAATAGGCACAGAGCCAACAGGTGGTCAAGTCCAGCTCGACAAAGTGATGTGCTTATGTGGTCACTGACTATAATAGCAGGCTCATGGGAAGATAAGACCCCAGTATTTCACCAATTGTTTAACCTCCTAGCATTTCTTAGACTGTCCATATCTGGAGCAGGTGGGAGGGTCTTGTGATCTCCGCTACCCCCATGAGGGACTAGTAACTGCCCTGCTACCATAGACCTGGTATCTGCCATCTAGCTCTGCTCGTTGCTATGAGTACAGGTCAGGTCTCCCGAAGACTGTGCTAATCTATGAAGGCCACATACATGTCACCCATGGAAGAAATGGCTACAGTGAGGTGAGAGGAAAAGAACTGCAGATCTAGTGGAACTATACTTCAAGAATGGAGTTAAAATAAAGAAAAAGTGAGGAATTCTACCTACAGGCCAAACTCTATCACAATCGAGAGTAAAGGAGGTTTCACACGAGGTGGGTAGACGTGAGGAAGGACAGGAAGATAGCTAGGTCAGAAGGTGCCTGCTTCAGAAGCCTGAAGACTTGCGTCTTCCCCATGGGCTCACATAAGGGGAAGCAGCCAAGGGCAAGTTCCAGCCAGCCTAAGCCATCTGTGAGATTCAGGATAATGAGACACCTTTCCTGTGCACATGCACACACGTAGACTTAGTCAGACACACAAAAATGTATACAAACATGCACAAAAAAAAAAAAAATAAGAAGGAGGTGAAAATTATAACCACAGAGTAAGTATATGAGCTCAGGTTATTTTTTTTTCTGCTTAATTAAAAAAGAAAAAAAGATGGTTATGTAAAACTCAGTCCATCCTGTGGAATTTTTAGTATGTCTAAAAATAACACAAATGATGACTTGAATGAGAAGAGAGCTTGTGGATGAGCCTACGCAATCACTGGATACTCTGCATTTTATATGAAATGATAAGCCTGGGTAGACTCTAATAAAGACTAGGAGGAATTCCAGGGAATTGGCAGGTATGTAACTGGGAGCATTGCTACTTGCTGTGACTAGACTGAAACACGCAGAGCCTGGGGACTCAACCAATCAAATATGTGGGAACCTCAGTGTCTTCTGTACAGACTTTTAGGCCCAGTGCCTTTTGAAAAAAATATTTATTTTATTTTATTTATCACTTATTCCCTTTACATCCCACTCACTGCCCTCCTCCACCACCATCCCCCACAATCCCTTCCCAAAATCCTTTTCCCATTCCCCCACCCGTTCTCTGAGCAGGTAAGGGCCTCTCTGGGAATACCCCTGACCATGGGACTTAGTCTCTGCAAAGGTAGGCGTATCCTCTCCCACTGAGGCCAGACAAGGAAGCACAGCTAGAAAAACATGCCCTACATACAGACAACAGCTTTTAGGACAGCCCGGACTCCAGTTGTTGTGGAGCCACATGAAGATCAAGCTGTACAGATGCTGTATGTATTCAGGGAGGCCCAGGTCCAGCCTGTGTATTTTCTTTGGTTGGTGATTTAGACTCTGAGAACCCCAACAGTTCAGGTTAGTTGACTTTGTTGGTCTTCCTTGGAGTTCTTATCCCCTGCTGGGCCTTTAGTCCTTCCTCCTATTTTTCCCTGGGAGTCCCCACGCTCCATCCACTGTTTGGCTCTGGATGTCAGTATCAGTCGGAGACAGATGATGGGTGGAGCCTCTCAGAGGACAACATGCTTCTGTATGAAAGCATAACAAAGACTTTTTAATCATGTTAAGGACTGATGCTTGCCCATAGGATGGGTCTCAAGTTGGGCCAGTTATTGGTTGGCCATTCCCTCAGTCACTGCTCTGTCCCCTGGGCCTGCATTTCTTATAGAAAGGATAAATTTTGCATGAAAGTATTGTGGGTAGTTGGGTGTCTCTACTGCTCCACTGGGGTTCCTGTCTGGCTACAGAAGATGAGTTATCCCGAATGTAGTGAGTCACAGCTAAGGTCAGCCACATTGATTCTTGGGCACCTCCATTATCCCAGGTCTCTATCTTGTCCTAGAGATGCTTGACAGGTCCTCATCCCTGTTAGTTGCCAATATCCATTCGTCTTCCATAGTCATCTAGCCATCCCTTCTGTACTTCCCTATACCTGTCCCAATCAGCTTGGTTGGCTATCCTTCAAGGGTGTATCCAGGGCAGACCAGAAGTTGCAGGGTAGTTTCCTTTGCTCATTCGCTTTTACTTCTTAAGAAATAGCAAATAGAGCGTCTGAGAAATGCCTGGAGAGATGGGTAAGAGTATGAAAAGGCTTACTGCTCATGCAGAGGAACTGGGCTCAGATCCCAGTACTGATATGTAGTTCACAGTTGCCTGTAATTCTCTTCCTAGGGAAGCAAACTTCCTTTCCTGAACTCCAAAGCTCCAGGCACACACGCAGTGCACATATGTATGTACAAGCGAAGCCCTCACTCAGATGAACAAAGGCATACATATAAAAAATAAATTCCGGAAAAATAAGAACAAAATGAACAAAGCTGCTGAGGAGGCAACATTTTAATTCACAGAGTTTTGAGGAAGAGGGTTGAAGTCTCAATGCAGCACCAGTGAACAGCAGAAAGATAACAGACTGTATTCAGACCAGCATGCAGAAGACAGGTACAGAAAGAATTGACACGTATTATCTGGAGAAGCATTAGGAAGTGCTGAGAGAAATAATACAAGAGACTTGGCTAGAGCATGATTGGAAGTAAGGAAGGGCTGGCTTAGCAAGGTCTTGCTAGTCTAGTACTGTGTCCCTTCACACAACCTCATCCTCGGAATGCTTCCTGCTTTCTGCTTTAATGATGGCCTCTTTCACAGAGCACTTTCACTTCTCTCTCTTTCAATGAAAGGAGGAAAGTTAGAGTACTTTTCTTTAGTCTTCTATTTTTAACTCAAATGCTTTTAACTCAGAATAGTCAATATGCCAAAATGGCCTATGTAGGGGGCTTATGTTATGAATCGCATCCACATTTGCCATGATTTCCTCTGTTATGTAAGAGACTATTGGGAACTTCTAAGATAGTGAAATACCAAGCAAAATGCCAAGAAGAGAGAAATATTCCTCACATGCTGCTTTTGGATAGCAGAGTTAGGAGGCTGACTAGGTATCACGAAATCCTAGAGTGCACAATGGCATCTGTTAATGGAAACTTAACCTTTGCCCATGCTCTTCAGGAAGGACCTAGAGTTTGTTGTGTTGACCTCAAGGCTCAATGATGCTGAGTATAAGGAATGGCAAAGATGAATAAGAGCCTTGCCTGACAGAAAGGAGCATGTACAGTGGGAAGACTATGGTGTCTGGAATCTGTACAACTGTATGTCCTACATCTGACTTGTTTTATGTTACCTTGACCTAGAGTGCTAGGCTGAAAATTGACCATAACTATCTACATCAATTTTCTTGGACTTGTGAACATAACCTTGTATGTTATATGAGAGGAAGGGCAGAAACAGGACATGTGGGAACAAAAAAGGTAGTGTGACCATGTGTTAACCAAGAATGCCACAGTCACCAGGATCTGGAAGAAGCAAGGAAGGCATGTGTCCTGGAGGGACCCAGCCTCTGCCAACAGCTTGGCATTATACTTCTGGTCACAGAACAACAGAATAACACATTTCTATTGTTTTAAGACATCAAGCACATGTTACTGTGTATAGCAGTCATTGACAACCATCCTCACAGTTCCCTGAATCTCGGTGGCTCCAAACCATCCTCACAGTTTCCCAGAATCCTCTGTGAAATTGGGGGGGGGGCGGTCACAGTAGTTATTTATGGTAAGGTTGCCAGTAGTGAATTTTAAAAATGCATACAAATGTAAAAAAACAAAAAAAAAAAACCAAAAAGAATATGATAAGGATTCTGGTGCATACAACAATGTCCCTTCTTGCTTTATGTTTATAATTTATTCCTATTCATCAAATACTTTGTCCAAAAGTGATTTTCAAAAGAAAATTTCCCATTATCCTCATTTGGGAAAATGATCATGCATTATGTTACTGTAGGAACCATCCACAATAATTTCATAAAAGAAAAGTATATAGCATGTCTACAGTTGAGCAATAAACCATTATTTTGGAATTTTAAACCATATTATCGAATTTTTTGGTTGTTGTAAATGCTTGCTGTATATGTAGTGTGTTTTCTCATGGGTTTTTATTTTGGGTTTTTTGGGGGGGGGCATTATTCTCACAGTTGCTTTCTACATTTTTTGTTTTGTTTTGTTTTGTTTTGAGGACTCTAAGGCTAATTGGAAAGCTCAATATGAAAGAATTGTGGGAGTGAACCCGAACACTCAGAGGCAAGTTGTGGTTCACACTGATGCTCAGGGCCTGTTAGCCATGTCTAGAACATGCACTGATGCTCAGGGCCTGTTAGCCATGTCTAGAACCTGCACTGATGCTCAGGGCCTGTTAGCCATGTCTAGAACCTGCACTGATGCTCAGGGCCTGTTAGCCATGTCTAGAACCTGCACTGATGCTCAGGGCCTGTTAGCCATGTCTAGAACCTGCACTGATGCTCAGGGCCTGTTAGCCATGTCTAGAACCTGCACTGATGCTCAGGGCCTGTTAGCCATGTCTAGAACCTGCACTGATGCTCAGGGCATGTTAGCCATGTCTAGAACCTGCACTGATGCTCAGGGCCTGTTAGCCATGTCTAGAACCTGCACTGATGCTCAGGGCCTGTTAGCCATGTCTAGAACCTGCACTGATGCTCAGGGCATGTTAGCCATGTCTAGAACCTGCACTGATGCTCAGGGCCTGTTAGCCATGTCTAGAACCTGCACTGATGCTCAGGGCCTGTTAGCCATGTCTAGAACCTGCACTGATGCTCAGGGCCTGTTAGCCATGTCTAGAACCTGCACCCTGGTATCAAACTCAAATTTGCTTTCCCAAATATGTAAGCATGATTTTACAGAATATGCTAAGTGTCCTGAAGATTTTCCTCTACATCACAGAAACCGGATGTTGGTCAGGTTGTAGGGCAGTGGTGATTCTAATCCACAGGACTAAGTAGGATGGCCCAGAAACTTGAGGCTTCAAATTCTCATGGCTCGTGTTGTTCAAAAAATAACCTGTGCACACTTCACAAGATTTTCTAAAAATTCTAGAAATCCCTAATACCTACCAGTACATGAAAAAACATATATATAGGTCATGAAGCATTCCTGCAGCATTTGTTTGGAGCAGCTGTGAACAGTCTAAAAGTACAACACAGAACAGGGATACATCTCAATACTACGTTCAGTAGCAATGATTTCAAGATTCAAGATGATTTTCAAGGTATGAAATATAGTGCTGTTATATACAAATTTGCAATATGCCAAAATGTTATTTTCAACTAGCTGGCAATTATTAGTTATCATGAGATAATTTCCTAGGACTTCAGGCTGAAGACCCCACTGTGATGACCACATAGGGCAAATGTCCTTTAGGAAAAGGAAGCTGGCATAGGTCTGTGGAAGACTGGGTCGATCGACACTCCACCACCAGTGTTGAGAGTCTTGTATATTTCACTCTTTCTGAGTAGGTGGAGTAAGCATTGTCTTAAGTGCTGAAGCCACTGGGGAGTTTCCCTGATGCAAGTAACCCTCACCCATGTCATTGCAAACAACTGAAATTAAATGCAGGGGTCACTGCCCAACACCCCACCCCCAAAAATAAGTCATAAGGAAGTGGGAAAGAGTGTTTTTGGGAAGGAAAGGGGATATAGCAGCAGTGGGAAGGGATGAGAGAGAGTACTGAGGACAGACATGATCGAAGAACATTACACATACATATATGTGTGTGTACACATGTATATTCATATGTATAGTTACAAAAGAATTCATAAAGACAGAAGACAAGAAGCTGTCATCATTTTTGACTTGATAAAGTAATCTCACTTCTAGAAATCTTTCCAGGGAAAGAGAGATGTAGACAAAAATTATCATGTATTGCAAAAGTTGAATATAATTAAACACTCTAAATAGTCTATCCATAAATTGTACAATTATTAAATTATAGTACATAAAGTAGCATTTTAAAAATCTTTAAAATTGTGTTTAATGACATGAAAAAGTTCGATATCATTTTCAACCAACAATGACTCAAAATGTTATTGCTATATGTTCTAAATTTAAGTTACACAATCAACAGACAAAATGAACAGGCACTTAGCAATGAGATTGAGAGATATCAAAACATCATCACTGTTTATCTATGAAGCATAGATTAATATTTAACTTGAAAAATAATTTTTGCTGTCCTTCTCAGTTTGTGTGGACCAAGCATAGAGTTCCTTCATACTCATTACAAACAGCTTCATTAGTCTTGTCCTAAAACAATAGACCTTCAGGAGGTAAGGTTTGTCTTCCACAACTGAGTCTTCACTGTCTCTGTATGTCTGCAGCAGTAGCAGCTTCGCACATGAGTTCAGTCACTGGGGCATCAGGAAGTGAGGTACCTGAAGGGGGTCCCACACAAACGACTGCTGCGGCTGTTTTGTTAATGGTTTGTCACAGGTGAAAGTGTGCAAACCAGAAATCAGACCCACTTTTTGTTTGTTTTTTGATTAACAACAGGGAGACATGTTGCTGTACACTTAGGAAAGATGGAGCGCCGAATAATGTTTACTGTGAAGCTGATGTGTCCGAGAGAGGAGTGTAGGGAAGAGCAGAAGCCAGCAAATGGTACATCTGGTTTTTAAACACAGAGGCTCTTGTGTCCTTTATTGGCCATCATCATTATCCAGCAGCTTGTCATCCACGGGGGGAAACTCAGGCCCACGTGAAAACCTTTCGAGCTATGAACATTCCACTTTCCTGTCTGGTGGGAGCGGCTGCAGAGCCATTTCGTACTCACCCTTCTGTCTTCTGGCATCATGAGCAGTATGTGCAACTTATAAAGTAAAAAAAAAAAAAAAGACCCTGAATATTATTAATTTTTATAGCATTCGGGAGAACTTCTTGCAGAAAAATCTGACACTTGCTAATTTTGCATTTTGTAGAATGGTGATATGTAATGTACATTGTGATTCTGCAATAAGTGCTCTGTTTTTCTTAATTGCTCAACATATTGCATGCAGTTTCTAGATGGAAATAGAATCACATTCTAAAATAGACAAAAGATTCAGCAACTATGATTTTACATGCCAAAAATATATATTAGTGGCATTCATGATAAATGCCTTTGAAGAGAAATATGGGGAATTTGTTTCTGATTTGGGATTTTAAAGAAATAAGGAATAAAAATGATTCAAACAGAAAACAAAGCAAAAAAAGATCTCAAGGTACATGCATCTGTGTTCTTGCGCGCTTATGTGGGTGGTACTTCCGGTTTCTTTCAGTCTTACATTTGGAGCACAGAGATAGGAATTTGGGGAAAATAATGAATAATACATGTTGGTCTTCACAGTTTCTCCATGAGTTATGGTAAGCCTTTTCTCATCTTACCTAAACCATTCACTAGAGAAGGCAGCCACATTAAGTCGCTGGTTAAACTCTTTGGTTAAAGTCGATATTAAGTTACTTTGCCTTGAGCCCTTCCTCCCCATGCATGTTGGACTCCAACTTACAGAATGAGAAAGACTTCCGCACTGTCCTCTGCAACCTTGAGCCCTCCCTTCTCACCGGTTTGAGACTTTGAGCTTCTAAATGAGAAGCCTTGTCTCTTGGCTGTCCCTTTGTGTATATAGGCTGCATCATGTAGTGCATGTAGCATGTTCAGCAGACACATGAAAGGAAAACTGACACGGTGGTTGTTCCACCCACCCACCTTTCCACGTTGCTTCTTTCTATATTAGATATGTCAACCTTTGTTTTCTTGTTTTAAAAGGTGATGATGTAGGCTCACCACCTTTGATGGATTGTCATATACCCATGGTAAAGGTGAAATTTAGGTGACACTTTTAATCCTGCACATTAAAGAATGGATAAAGCTATGAAAAAAAAAACATATCTTTTGATTAAATAGATACGTGGACCAATGTGGAAGCAACTCAGTAACCTAGAGAGTAGCTAATGAATCTAAATATATCCTGTGCATCATTAGTGGCCATTCATATCTGCTTCTTGTTCATTTTTCTTTTACTGTGTGTGTGTGTGTGTGTGTGTGTGTGTGTGTGTTGTGTCTCTGTATATACATGTTCATGTCTGCACATGGGTTTGTTCATGTGTACAGGCCTGAGGTGGAGGTTAGGTGCCTTCCTCAGATGCTTCTCTACCTCATGTTTGGAGATAAGAATTTTTCCTGAAGCCACACCTCCAGGATCACTCTGCTGCTTGGCCAGTGAACTCCAGGACTCTAAATCCCATCACCCAGCCCTTGTGCTTATTGAGCAAGTACTTGCTGACAGAGCCATCTCCCACACCCTCCCCCACTCCCCTGTTTCTTTAAGTATATTTTATTTCTGGGTTCTTGAGATTCCTTTTCTCTTTCCTGGGGAGATCTTTAAAGACTGATGTACAAAAGCTACACCAGCTTAGATTGCTGGTGTGCGGAAGTTCTAGTTAGGTATTGTATCTTGGTTTTAAGATTTAAAAAAATCAATGAATTAAAGCTTTAAAGAAAAAAATTAATCCTTGAGCATTTTTAAATGTACTGTCGCTCCTAGTTCTGAGAGGGAACACTCCTTAATCTTCTGCTTTTGGGATTTTTAGGAGTTTGGTTTGCTGTAAGTGCTCTTTGCCGAAGCACTCAGAAGTTTAAAATTTAGAGATGTCCTTGAAGGTCAGTGTCATTACTAAGTGTAGCCAGGCTCAGGATGCTCTTAATGAACAGTTTAGGCTCTGTAACAGGCAACTTTTTTATAGTAAAAGTATATGTGACTCTCAGATACAAGGGAAAACCAGTTCCAGAAGATGATACTGGAAGCTGGAGAGGTGGGCTGTTGAAATCTTCATTTAACCTCCAGACTTTGTTAAACAGTATTCTTCTGCCCACTATATCTCAGTGTTTTAGTAAAGAGAAAATAGTGAGTGTGTGTGTGTGTGTGTGTGTGTGTGTGTGTGTGTGTGCGTGTGCAAGTAGGTATGTGTCTCTATCTCTGTCTCTGTCTTTGTGTGTATATCTGTGTCTGTGTGTTCATGTGTGTTTGTTTTGTGTGTGTGTGTGTGTGTGTGTGTGTGTGTTAAAAGTGCATGCTTTGAAATCACTTATTTCCCAATTATGAAAATGTATGCTTTTGTCTACTATGGTCTTTCATGCATATTTGCATTCTTGAAATACAGTTCGAACGGTAAGAAAACTGGTAAAGCTTTATCTCAAGGGTTTGTGAGTACATCCTATCCTTCCATTACCCATTCACTATCTAGACGCTAGATTCCATGTTCCTTTGTGGCGACAATAGCATGGCCCAGTGTGGGTGGGTTTAGTAAGGACAGCTACCTGCTATCTGAATAGTCTGTATGCTTTAGTGTTTATTCTGAATATAACTCTGGATTTCTGGGTGCTGTTGTAGGAATAGGACACAAGAAATATGGCTTTCCTTGGGCTCTCAGCTAGGTTAGTTATCAACCTAATAATGAGGCAGCTTTGCTTTGAGAATCCCCCGAGGTCTTTTATTAATCGGAACAAGACTATAAATTTCTCTGCTTATTCCAACTTTCTATATCTGATATCTAGAACTCAGAAATACCAATTCTGACATCATTCTTGCTTTTAAATTAAACACATAAAGTTTGATGAGAACATTGGTATCTGGGAGGTTACATCTACTTGTTCTAAATAGTGGGGCTCTTTTTTTGGGGGGACTATCTCTACCAAATGGGAAAACCCACAGATCATTTCATGTTTTCTGAAGTTCGATTTCCTCTGGCCATATTCTCCTGGGGAGTCCTGGGCCTGCCAGGTAATCAGTAATGGGAAATCCTCTGTGCAGAAGGCGCTTAGAGGGCCTGAGGGACCTAAGCAATTACCACACCCCTGGGGACACCGTGGATGATATTTGTCACCCTACAATACAGAAAAGAGCAGACAGTGAGAAATAAGGGAGATCATCTTAAGTCTCAAAAAAAAAGAAAGAAAGAAAATCAGATGAGGTTCTCATGTTTTAAGAAAAGTGTCCGCCTTACTCTCTTCCTGCCTGACAAGAGCAAACAGCATACATCTAGGCTGAGTTTTCTACTTCGGGAAATGTTGTTTTCTGCTTATCAAAAATGCATTAGCATTGGAAAAATTACACTCTTGCTCACACCATATGCTAAAATTAATTCCAGCTGGATTAAAGCAATAAATAAATGTATAAAATCAATCATTAGAAACCCAGAATAGAAATGGGTGTTTATCTCAACTAGAATAAGAGAGTTTTGTTAGCATAGAGGCAAAAAGAAAAGATCATAAGAGAAAAAGGTAATAGATTTGATTTTTATTAATAAGTAAAACTTTTTGTCACAATGGTGATGATGATGATGATGATGATGATGATGATGATGATGATGATGATGATGATGATGATAAAGAATGGAAGCAGGCATGGGCAACAATTGTGAGGACCAGTGACTGTGCATCTTAAAGGACCCAGAAAACTTGCAATAACCTGTGATCCCACTGGCACCCAAATGACCTGAGCTCACATTCTATAGCATGGTCTGCTTTAGGGCCACAGATTATCATGTGCTGTCCTTATATGACGTACCTGCGAGGCATCACTAAATTGAGTTATCCCAGGAATGTCATTGTTGTTTGTTGCTGGGTATCAGTGTTTTAGAGTCATCCTTGTAGAAGCTGAAGTGGTTTAACGTCGAGAAGAAGAAATCTAACATATTCCTTGCTTCCTGCCTTCTCGAAAAAATAGAGAGACAGAGAGTTAGTTCTACATGTGGCCTGGCATGGCCTGGCATGGCCTGGCATGTGCACTTAAGCACACAGGAAGTGTAAAAAAGATGGAAGCACTCATTGAAAGTGTGTCCTAGGATTCCATGTTTCAGTCTGAAAGACTGAGAAAGCTGATGATCGGAGGAACCAGTGGCTCAGTACGCACATCTTCCAGATTCTAGCAAATCATGTGAGTGAGGTTCTCACTGTTCCCCATGCAGGGGTGAATACCATGAATCAAGAAAACATTCTCCCGGCAACCTCTTTCTTTACAGGTGTGGCAAGTGCCATTGGACAGCCTCAGAGGCAATAGGAACAAACACCAACTGATTTATGAGAGCTGTGCTGGTAGACTGTGATCTGTTCAAGGTCCTGCAAATCACCCAAGGAGAGATTCACATGGCATTCTAAATTCCTCATTTGTATATGCATAAGGTCAAAAATGATTGAGTGTTATAGAAAACACAGTTAAAATATATGAAAGAGGTTAGGTATATGCATTTATTCCTAGCCCTGGAGGCAGAAGCAACCAGATCTAGTAAATTAAGACCAATCTATTCTATGCAGTCAGTTCTAACACAGCCAAAGCTACACAGAGATAACCTGTCTCAAAATTATATATAAATATGAGATAGAAAGAATGGTTAAGAGTTAAAATCACTTTTTCTTCTTTCAGTGGACACAGGTTCAATTCCTAATACCCACATAGAAGCTCCAGGCAGTCCAGACATCTAGTTCCATCAAATCCAATGTTCTCCTCTGACCTCCACGGGTATCACCCATTCACATGATACACAGACCTACATGGAAGCAAAATGCAAGTATACAAATACACACACAGATACACACAGACACACACAGACACACACACACACACACACACACACACACACACACACACACACACCTGAGGTGGGGGTGAGAAAAAGATATCCATTTTCCCTTGTATCTCTCTGCTACATATACTGCTATAATTTCTGATAATAGTACAAGAAGTAAATCTGTAAGAGCTCAACCATCAATGAGGTCTAGGTTGGAAAGCCTCTTTATTTTCACATGTCTAGAGTGATCCTTTCCAACATAGTGTCTCCTGAGGCAGCCAAATAACACCACCACACCCTAATCCCACTGAGAAAAACCAGAAGGCACAGAGCTGGGAAATCCCCTTTCTAGGCTGGAAAAAAGAAGTGTCAGGGACTAGTGACACCTGAAGGTCACCAGATAGACCAAATTGCCAAGGAAAGTAAAATTCATTGGACAAAAAGCTCATAAAGTAGCTGTTTGTTAAGCCTGCTGCTCTTCTAAGAAGGATTTAAGGAAGACCCACACTCCTGTCCTATAGACAAAGTTTAGAATGCAATTAAAAAGAAAACTCATTCATCGTAGTGAGAAAAAAGAAAAACCAAACATCAAAGAAAAAGATTCAATCTGGTAATGCTAACATCAAAATAAATCCAATGTTGGAACTACTTTTCTAAACATCTGTCCTCCAAATGGCTTGCCACAAATCACAGTTTTTTGAGAAATGTTAAAAAGAAGATCTTGGACATAAAATAGAATGTTACAACACAGGCCTGAATAGAAGTTCTGGGACAGAAGAAATAACAGAAATGAGCACTTTGTGAGGTAGTCTTGCAATGGAGTAGGTATGGTGGGGGTGGAATTATTAAATATGAAATCAGAACAATAAATTCTGCCCAGTTAAAACAGAAGACAAACATAGATGAAGAGTGCAACCTTAGGAGTGTAAGGAACTGTGACAGAAAACACTTATTGATGTCACTGGAGGTGTAGGCATTGTAGAAAGGAAAGAGATTGTGGGTAATGGTGTGACTATATAATCATCACAACAATAGTAACAAATAGAGAAAGCAGGGCTAAAAGTAGTCATAGACATGACGTCCAGAGCTTTACAGGTCTAAGAAGAGACCACAAACCTGCAGAGCTGAGCTGAACAACCTCCAAACATGACAACCTTGAATCAGTCCATGCTAGAGGGACTCTCTGAAGAGGAATGAAAGGGTCTGTGACAGTGGATGTTTTCACTTATACAAGGGGCATGGAGGAAGGAGTCTCACAGTACCAACAAAAGAACTGTCACCTCTAAAATGGTGTGTCAAGCAAAATGCCCTTCAGAGATAAACTAGAAATTACTTTTGCAATGAGTGTCTTGGCTAGTTCTTCTTTAAAAGGTCAAGAGGAACCACAGGTGGATAAACACAGAGAGCACACACATATATACATATACACATGTGTATACACCCATGTATATACACACACACACACACACACACACACACACACACACACATCCTGATATTTGAGACAAGGTCTCATGTTGGCCATGCTAAGTTTGCACTTACAATGCACTTTGAAGATGACCATGAACTCCCACGCTTCCTGTCTCCACCTTCCAAGTGCATCCATCACCGTGCCCAGCAACACTTATATTTTTATCTGATAAAAGTAGATATAAGAACAAAGGAAATATCTAGAAACAACAAAAGACATTACTTGATGTCAGAGTAATGAAATATGTGCACATCAAAAAGGAGACTTTTAAAGTTTGCACAAAACATGACAGAGCTGGAGGGGAAAGATGAAAGAGAAACAATTTTAGAAACAATTTCTCTATTTCAGTGCCTTCTCTGAGCAGCATATATAAGTACTATGCTGAAAATTAGTAAGGATATATTTGCATTAGCCAGGCTTTTTGCCATGGGCCTACTCAAAAGAATGTGCAAGGAAGATTGCAGGTTCAAGGTTTGTCTAGATTATATAGTAAGTTTAAGTGCAGCTTGAGCTTGTGTCCCAAGCAATAAAAAGGATGTGGATGATGTAACTAAGGCAGGGCATGTTTGTTTGGCAGGTACAATACCTTTGGTTCAAATCTCATTGCACATACACATGCACACACAATGAGCCAATCGTATATAACAGAGGTGTGCAGCACATATCACAATGGTAGATTATACTGTATTTTAAGCTCCGAATTACAAAAATGGAACTACAGAAAATATGTTGTTAGAACACAGTAAAATTTAAACAAAAATTAATAATTAAAGTACAGCGGGAAAAATATCTAAACACAAACACGTACACACACACACTTACACACTCACATACAGAGAACTAATCAACATACCTCTAAATTAACAATAGATTAGGGACTTAGAATTAAAAAGCTTAATAATACACAAAGCTGAATAGGAGCAAAACAACATATCAGAAATTGTAGGATGCAGGTCCGGGGCAATGACAGGTAGACACCAGGAGATCCTGTGTTTAGGGATAAAGGAAGTAACCAAGCTCCTGCTGTCAGAAGTTAAAAGAAGGAAGAAAGAAAAGAAGGAGGGAAGGACAAGAGAAAGAAAGAGGGTGGGAGAGAGAAGAAAGGCTGCATGGAAGGAAGGAAGGAAAGAAAGAAAAAAGAAAGGAAAACAAAAGAAAGAAAACCACAACCAAGTAGCTGGGTGGTGGAAATGAAACTGTGAAGTCAATAACATTAACCGTAGAAAAAGGTGGCAGATTCTTCTACCAATTATAACATGGATAAACTATTAGCCAGTTTAGCAGAAACCAAATTAGCAATGACAGAAACGAAATAAAGTTCTGCAGTCATTAGGGACTGAGGTCACATGTCTGTGTATAGCATTTCTTTCATATGTATAAAGTCCTAGGTTACAACTCCAACCACAGGAGGATAACAATGCTAAGGAAACTGTGAGGATTTTACACTCATGTGTCTAACAACCTGGAAGACATCGACCAGCTCTTTGACTGCTGTAATGTGACCTGAACATACTAAAGTAGGAGGAAGAACCGACATCCACATGACCATCAAGGAAACTGAAGCAGTAAGTAAAATGCTCTTCTAGCCAAATGGGTTTTGAGCATCTGTGGTCCAGTTTCCCCAGAGGCTGAGACAGCAGGATGCCATGAGATCAGGGTTAGAAACAGTCTGAGCAACACTGCAATATTCCATTCCTAAAAAATAACAAAAACAAAGATCCAAACATCACAAACAAACTCACTCTACCAAATCTCTTTAGGAACAGATGGTTTCTTTGGAGACCCAAATCATGGGTGTTTTGAAGAACTGTTCATTTGACTTTTCCAGAGACTAAGAGAAACAGCCATATTTCTCACCTCATATTTACAAACGCTGTTTCTTCAACGCCAAAGCTATTCAGAGTACAGAAGAAGGAAGAGGAGGAAGTGTCAGAAAGTGGACAGGAAGATAATAAAGGAAGGATGAGGAAGGAAAATAGACCGTGAAGAAAGAGATACTGCCCCATGGACCTGTGGCTGATATCAATTCTCTACAGCCATAAGAAAATTATAAGTCATAAGGAAATTATCTATACTTGAAGATATAGATTGTCAGCCACCAAAAAGGTCCCTAGTAATCTTGAACAACCATAGAAATCCCTTCCTAGAACTAATAAATGACTAACATACAGGGTGTGCACAAAACTAATTTTATTTTTGTCTGCTAACAATAATGAGAATATAGGAAGTGAAGTTGAAAATATGATATCATTTACCTTAGTTTTAAAGTAAATAACATACTTATGTGTGCCCTTTACAAAAAGTTATTTATGAGCAGATTCACAAAAGAATTAAATATCTAGGTAAATGAGCCTTGAAAATCTCAGCATGTGGAAGCTACTGTTTTTTCTAGGTTAGTCTCTGACTTTATTTATCTCCTAATAAAATGTCATCAAACTTAGTCTAAAGTATTTGGAGATGCACAGAATGTATATGTATTAGTTAAGGTTGTAATTACTGCAAAGAGACACCATCACCACAGCAATGCCTATAAATAAGAACATTTTATTGGGACTGATTTATAATTTCAGAGGTTCAGTCCATTAACCTCATGGCAGGAAGCATGGTGATGCACAGGCAGACATGGTGCTGGAGAAGAAGCTCAGAGTTCTATATCTTGATCTTAGTCAGCAGAAGGAGACAGAGCCACACTGGGCATAGTTTGAGCATGTAAGACTTCAAACCCCACACCCAGTGACACACTTCCCCAACAAGGCCATACCTCCAAATAGTGCCACTCCCTATGGACCAAGCATTCAAAACACATGAGCCTATGGGACCATTCCTATTCAAACCATCACATTTCCCTTTCTCGTTCCCATTGGCTTGTAACCAGAACATAATGAAGAAATGCATTCAGTCCAACTGGAAAAGCCTCCATAGTCTATTGTAGTCTCCACTCTGTTTAAAACTTCAGTCTCTCCTTAGATTCATGCAATCTTTTAACTGTAATCCCATAGAAAATTTAGATGAAAAAGCTCACTACAACTACGAAAGCAGGCTAGACATTACTGTTCCAAAAGGTAGAGAAAAGAACTTAATGATGAAATACTAGAACTAAGCAATAGTGAAAAACCAGCTGAGCAAACTCTAAACTTTGAATCTCTGTATCTGATGCCAAAGTAGTCTTCAAATCTTCAGTTCCTTTCAGTTTTGTTGACTGCAACACCTCTCTCCCTCTCTGTCTGTCTCTGTCTGTCTCTCTGTCTGTTTCTCTCTGTCTCTCTGTCTCTCTCTCTCTCTCTCTCTCTCTCTCTCTCTCTCTCTCTCTCTCTCTCTCTCTCTCTCTCTCTCTCTCTCTCTCTCAAGCTGTTTTTCTCTTTTGCAGGTAGCCTACAGCTCTGATATCTCCAAAATCTTGATGTTGGGGTTGTTGGCCATAGAGGTCAGAGAACATCTTGCCAAAATTGGTTTTCCTTCTACTCTGTGGGTCCTGGGATAAAACTCAGATCCTCAGGCTTGGCAACAGATACTGTTAATCTATTGAGCCATTTCACTGGCCCCAAAGAACAATCATGAAATGAACAGAATCAGTCCAGATAGTAATGAGCTGATGTACTCAAAATCCTGGAAGAGAAGTCTCAACAAAGAACTCTGTAACTGGCAAGAGATCTTCAAATATGATGGAGGGATTAAGGCTTTCCAGGTCAACAAAACTTGAAAGAATTAGTGCTCCTAGAGAGCTCCAAAATAGATAAATATGAAATGAGGTGAGCCTTGGTCAGAAGCTGAAGCAAACAAGACAATGACAAAAGCTCAAGTTCTTGTGACAATGGTTTTTATTTTTCTCTCTCAAAATTATAAAATGCTTTTATATATTTCTCTCGTTGACATGACTATATCGTCTAGTAGCAGTGACTGGTCCCAGGTTCAACATTGCTGTAACTTTTTTTGTAGCTAAGTATAAATATTTTGCTTGATTTAAAAAGTAACTCACTAAAAAATGTTAGTTCGTATCATTGACACATTCTAAATACAGATGAGCTTTTCTGAGTGGGGACAGGGGAGCAAAGGAAAAATGTTTATGTTTTTAAAGTTGATAGAAACCCAAATTAGAGTTGTTATCTTTGGAATGTTAAATTTAATGTCAACCACCACAGTTAATTACAAAATCATGGTATAGAATACACAGGAGGAAATGGTCAAGCTCTTAACTCTTCCCTAGCAATAGCAATGATACATCAACAATAAGGACATGGAACACCGCCCTGGGATTGACAGACAGAAAAAGCTATAGGGAATACTGAAAGGTATAGCAAGGTAAGAAAGAAGTAAGTCCCTTCCTGGAAATCAGCTTTTTAAAATGGGAAATTTGTCCATGGGTGGACATTGAGGACATTGTGCAAAGTGAAGAACCCACACAAAAAAAGACAAAGCATGTGGAATTCCTTGTGTTTGTGATCCTTCGGTAAACATCATAAAAACACCAAGTAAAATGGTGACCAGGAGCTGGGTAAGCATACCAGGAGCTCTTGTTTCTTTAGCAAGGAGTTTAAGCCTAGAAAGACCAAAGACTTCTGGGGGCAGAGAGATTATAATGGTCACTAAGAAATATGTATGTACTCAGTACCATGGAAAGGTTTACTTAAATTTTTGACATAGCTAACTTACTAATATATATATATTGTTATAATTGACCAATATAGGATTGTTCTGGGAATGCAAAGAAAAGATAGATGGAAGGGACTAGATGTTCATGTAGACCTGGAAAGATGCTTGGATGTCAGCCAGGGTAGCCTACTGTCACTTGGGAATGGAAAATGAGGAACATGCTTGACATTATCATGATCACACACTGGATACTAAGAATTTTGAGAAATTCTTCTTAAGATTCATTCTAAAATGAGGCAATGTATAGAAAAAGAGAAATTCAAAGTTTAGGAGTAGTTGGGGAGAAAATTCTGCAGATGAGTAGAGTTTGTAAAAGGAGACACTTTTTCAATAATGTTCACTTAATGCTAGTCTCTAAGTGCATTAGTAACTTTTCCTTCTTTACTTACCATAAGAACAACCTTTCTGCACATTGTATTAAAGCGTGTCACTGGATTTTTAATTGTTAATTCTGTGCTGACCAAGAGCTAAGCATTGGAGAGATTTTGGTTTTTTTTTTTTTTTTGTAAATGCTTGTCCTTTCTGCACATGCCCAAAAAGTGAAGGCCAGACAGTCCTGATTGCCTTAGGCACCCGAAGAGAGTGAGTGACCAGGCCTTGACTTGCTGCTCACTGGTTATGATGAAGATCTGACAACCAGTAGCTGGGACAGGAAGTGAGGGGACAGAACTTCACGACAGACAGAGAAACAAGGACACAAGCTGAGGGGGAAGAATCAAAGGAGATGGGGAGGAAGGAGGGAGGGTGGAGCAGAGCGGGGAGGTAGAAAGCTTGGACATGGCAGGACACAGGCTGGGAAGTAACTTGGTTTGCAGATGAAAACAAGGAAGGACCCCAGACCCATGGCTCTATTTGTTTTATTGAAATGTTGACTGTTTCTGACTAAGGCCATTGCTTCCTAGGTCTCATCAGCTGGCATTTTGGGCAGGATGGTTTATTGTACTCTAGAGACAACCTGCTAGAGAACTTTCGGTTATGTTTAGAACAGTCCCAATTGTTATTATGGACCCTCAACACTTGACACCTTAAAAAGTCCCTTCTCCATTTCCTTTAAGAACTTTTCTTGAGGACCAGAATTTTTGTTCCCACCTATTACTGTAGATCCAAGAGAATTGGGGGTCTCCAAATGTTCCAAGAGCTATGCCTGTCTTCCTTCATGGGTTCATGTATACAAGAGAAGTTGGATTTTCTTGTTGCCATGGGGACTCCAAGTTCCATTTGCAGTTGATATGCAGTGAGTGTGGGTAAGTGTGTGGAAGTCTGTAGTTCTTTCAGAAGACCTCCTTTCAGAAAATTCTTCAGAGCACTACCACAGAGTGCCCACCAAGCAAGTCTCTTTCAATCTCAATAGAATGTCTGAAAGGGAAAAGAACTGATAGGTTATTTCTGTAAATGTGAAAAATCTCTTGGGAGAACAATTTTGTTGTTGTTGGCTGGAAGAAAACCAAATATCAATTATATTGCCTTGAAAAAAATCTGAAAAAAAAATCTAGTTAGCACTGGAAACTTTTCTGATTTTCCCTGAGGAGGTATTACAGGTATGAGAAACCATGTCATCAGAGAGGTGCTGAGGAAACTGTCCCCTGAAAGGCACCAGGGTCTGGATGTGTACTCTATGGAAAATTCTTTCCTTACTTGGGTGGTGGCATGTCATATTGGGGACAACTTGAACAGAGTGGCAACTGTTTCTTTCACACTGTGTCCTTTATCTGCCTCACTTCTTCCTTGGCGACAAGTGGGGGTTCCGACAGGGAGTTTGCAGATGGTCCAGAGTTCTTCAGGATGTCTGTCTCATCCTGTGCACTGGAGATGTAGGCACTGGGGAACATGCCTGACCCTAGTGATAGATTTCTTTGGAAAGAGCACAGTGTGGAGCTCAGAAATGGGAAATAAAACGATGCCTTGCATTCTTTTTGAAAGGTAACTGTATGTTGAATTCTGATAGCTGTCATTCCAAGATGGAAATTCTGGGTGAACAGAGCCTCAGAAGTATAGACAAATGCCAGTTTGCAGGAAAGGCGGGGGGAGCAGAGGTTAGAGGCCCAGCTTTTGTACTCGACTTGAATTTCAGATGAGATAAGCCAACAGCTCTTCTAAGTTACAGTGCAAAGCTTACATGGCTTCTTGAGAAAAGCAATTTATTTTAGATTATAGCACAGCAGCTATCGTTTTAAACTGCTAGGGATTGTAATTGAACTCAGAACCACCTTCTCTGCGAAGACAAGGTGTAGTAATATGTTTACTCGGGCTGTTCTAAATAACGTGGATGCTGGGCCTGCAAGAAAGAAGTTCTTAAAGGTAATGGCATGAAGATGGAGTCACAGAACTATCTCCAAACGTCCCCGAAACTGCTCCATCCAGGAAAAACATTCACAGCCCTGTGAATTTCAGTAACGGCTTTTTCATTGTGGTGGTGTTGTTTGTTTGCTTTTGGAGCCACTTGTATGAAATTTGTAAGAAGCTGCAATGGGGGAGATAAGTAAATGCACAATTAACAAGCAACGGAGAGGTTTTTTTTTGTTTTGTGTTGTGTTGTGTTGTTTTAACTTTGTGTTCCTGATGTGTCTCAGGAGCAGGGAGAACTGAAGATAGCAGTGTTCTTGCTATTGGTAATCTTTGATTTGATAATGAAGGGATGTATTTACCCTCCAACTTACCCTTAATGCAGACTGTCATCCTGTCATTAAGCCCTAATGAAAGCTTAATTGTTCTGCTGGGGAAAGTGATGTGTCTCATTTCCGTATGCTGCCCTCGCTCCCTCCTCATTAGAAATAAATCCAGTTAGACTATATTCACTGCTCCTCCAGCACTGGCCAGAGACTCCCAGGGAGCAGCCAGGCTCAATTATTTATTTTTGGCTTTGGTAAAAGAACTTGTCAGGGTGTACCTGCCATGTTTATTTTTTCTTAAAAAAAAAATCAACACCTAGTTGAACCCCAATAGCTTAGAAACACTCAGAGCAGCAGCAGGTCCCAGTCGCAGCCTCTGGAGCACTGTTTACATGGTGGGCACTTTCTAAACGAAGTCCTGTTACAGCTCACATTTGATACCTCCCACGTGGCCAGTTACTATTTATTTAGTTCTGTAAGGAAATGACACTGGCTGCTTATTTTCTTCTGAAAATGGGCAGCGTTTATATCTTCATGGATCCTTCCGCTGTAACAACGGCATTCTCGGTCCGTACTTCCCCACGGTTCCGTCTCCTCCTGGCTGGTCCACCAACTCCAACGCTATTGCTGTGGCGTCGCTGGGTTGTCTTCCATTGGCCCAGACACGCCACAGCTAGCACGGTCGAGGGCACATTTGCTCTGACAGCAGAGTACCCACGTTTGCCATTTTATCCAAAGTGGAAAATGACAACACTTGCACGATTATGACGTGGCCAGACTGAGTGAGATCATGTGTGCTCTCTGGAGTCCCATTGTCACATCTGCGGTGCTCAAACAAGACAGATCTAGGTAGGCTTCCAGGTGCTTCATTTACACCACTTTGTTAAATATCCCTTTAAAATAAAATTCATTTGTGTTGTGTAGGTGTCAAGTCTTTCTTAGGAAGTTGTTTGTGCTTGGATTTCTGATGTCCTTTTGGCCTATCAGGGGTATATTTCCTTTTTCTCCCCTCAAGCTCAGTTCTGTATTGTGTTAGACTGGAATCCTAACACATCCCTTGAACAATTGGGGAAACCCCATCTACACACACACACACACACACACACACACACACACACACACACACATGAATGCACACAACTCCTTGAATCCACAGAGAAAACTCTCCCACCTGCTTGGCAAAACCTTATCTCTGAGTTTCTGGCAACCCACCAAAGTGTGCCTGCCCAGGGGCTCAGTTTTGACCTGGTAGAGGCACATTCCCAGCTCCTAACTCACAAGTCATCACCCCACACCAAGAACTATAAAACCCCCTTGCCTGGATGTGTGACTTCACTGACCTCTACCTTCTCTACCTGTGAGATCTGTGGACCCACCTGAGGGCTGCCTCCCAATCAAACCTGCCTTTATCTGCTTTTAATCTGGTCTTATCTGGCCTAGTCTTCATCCTAGGAGAGAAAACTGTCAGTCTCTTGGCTCTCGCTCTTTCTCAGGGGCCCTCCATTTCTCTCTGCTTTGTGCCTTCCTCTTAGCTCACTTGTTGGTAGCATCCTAAAAAACCCCAGAGACCTCCAGGGCCAGGTCACAGGGGGTCCAATGACCTTTGTTTTTTTATTTGATTTGACTTGTAAGTTTTCTTTTTCTCTAAGTAGGGAAAGGTGAATGATAGGCCAGCTATATCAGCCCTTATATGTTTGTAGTATCTTGGTTTGTTCTCAAAACATGATTGGGAGTTTGATGTAAGCTTTTGTGTCTACCATAATGTTTCTGGATTTTTATTATTTGTCCTAAGTGCTAAGTCTGATGCTATTCAAATCCTTCCTTTTGGGGAGATTTCTTTTTATCTCATCTGCAAGCTGTTAAGAATATCTACTCATTTTCTAACACTTCAGAATCCATTATTTGCCTTGAGAATTCATCTCGTCCTTTAATTCCAGGAAATAATCTAATACAATATCTTCAATCATTTTCCTTTACTCGTTTCTCCCTTCTCATTCTGAAAATCGTGTTATTCCATCATTAGACCTCCTGGATTGGTTTTCTTTATGCCCGCCCCTCCCCCTTACTCACACAGACTTCTGTGTCTATCTTTGTAGTCCAGGGGATTTTTCTGACTGAAATCACACTTCTATTGAATTGTCTTTATTTAGGGGAATTATATAATTCTTGAGAAATCTTCTCTGTTTGATTCCTCACTTTTCATATGATATTGTTTTGTTCTTGTAGCTTCCAATCATCTCAATTCTCTCTTGATATCATAAATGGGTTTTCTTTTTAAAGTTTGTTGTTGTTTTGTTGTTCCTCTGGATTGTCTGTTTCTGCAGTGTCCGGCTTTCTCTTTTATTCATGCATTCCTTTTTCTAGGCATATCAGATGTCTGAAGACATGCAGGAAACCAGTGTGAAATGAGACATTTCCAAGTCTTTTGTTTGTTTGTTTAAACCACTGGGTCTTAGATATGGTAGGCCTGAAGGACTCAGTGTCAGATGTTGGCATGAGAGCGGGAAGTGCCACCGTACGGCGGTAAGGTATTTACACTATTGTACCTGTCCAGCTTAGCTACTTACTTATTGTCTTGAAGCTGGTGTTTGGTTCAGGCTGGCCTACAAGGAACGAGAGAACAAACTACTATCTGCTGACCTGTCAACAATTCCCCTTGGTCCTACTGGTTCTTCAACCGTGCCTCATCTTTTCTCTCAGGTATGCAGACAGGTCTGTCCTTCTTGCCTGTATCCCCACTCCCGGGTTCTGATGTCTTGTGCTACAATTCAGGGGTCAACGGCCTTATTGAAATCCTTTATCTGCTAATTGATTCTGTTCCTTGCCCTTAGTGATGTCAGGTTTAGACCTGTGCCTTCCTCTGGTATCATTTATATGTCTGGTGGGCAAAGTAGTAAAGAGGTTTGCTCAGTCCGTGTTACAAAGAATAATATGATCTCTTGGGCTATTGCTTTATTTCCCTTTCTGGCAGACCTGGGGATGGGGCCTTCGGTCTTCTGCACACCAAGCATGGGTTGTACTGTTTAGGTATACCCTATCTCAGAATATGTGCTTCTGAAAAGGGGCAGTTTGTGATGTTTATATGCCCTATACCAAAGAAAAACAAGGTAGCACTTTATTTACTCACTCCCTAGTTGGTTAATCTAATATTTGGAATCAGCACATAATGTTTTATGAACATACTATTAATTCAGTGAAGCCCATGGAAATTACATAAAGGGCATTTGTGTGGGCTTTTGTTGTTTTCTGGTCCTTTAATAGGATCAGGGTTGTTTGTTTTTGTGTTTTGCTTTTTCTTTACCTTTAGTCATTTTAGTAAAGGTTATTAATTTGTTCCAAGTCTCATTTTTCTTTACTTGTGGAAGAAAAAGACGCCTGGATGTCTTCAGAGGACGTGCTTTTCTTTTTTTCTCATTTTGTAAAGTCTTCAAGAGCAGAGTTACTAACAAAAATGTAATATAGTGACCAGTAAACCTATGAAGCTGTTTAATGACAAAGATTTAAATAAGTATCTTTGACTGCTGTAATATTGACCAAGACTTTAAGTTATTTATTTCTGGTTTGGAAAGATGGCTAAGTGTGTAAAGAACTGGCTGCCAAATCTTACACCCGAGTTCAGTTCCTAGAAGCCATGTGGTGGCAGGAGAGAATGGCTGCTCAGAGATGCTCTTAGATCTGAACAACCTATAGCATATGTGTTCTAACCACACACCCCTGAAACCAAAAGTAAATGGACAAAAATATCAACAAAACTTTGTTACTTCTAAGTATAAGATATATACTTTTGTCTGCTGTTGGTAAGAATAAGAAAATCTGCTACAGGTTTTCTAGTAACAATAAAATGTGCATAGAATGTAATCTCAGACTCCCAATTGTAGGAACTAAAGATAAGGGAAAATATCAGAAATTAAAATCGAAGTTCATTGAATAAGGTGATATTTATAGTATTGTATATACGTTATGATAGAAAATATAATTTTAACTATAAATGTCTGTACTGTGGGACACTGTTAGCACACTCAGATGCTATTACAAAGTGGAGCTTTAAGCAAGTAAGTTGAGTGCTCTGCCTCTGAGACTACTTTCAGTCCTTACATATGAATTTAGTAAGCTGATATAAGGAAACATAATTTCCTTATATGAGCTGATAATTTAGGTTAATTTTAAAACTCAAAATGCTTAATAAATGTTACATTACAAAACAGAATAAATAACAAATAAATAAATTAAACTATACCAAACTTTTAACTGTGTTGTCTCTCGGTTCAATTTTGTGAGATTTCTCTTCCTTTGCTGTGATCACAGATGTTTTACAATTTATATGTTTAGATTTAATAGGAACTATAAAAAGAAAATGCACTTTAAAATGTGTGTTTCTGACACTAAACTTTTTTAAAATGCCACCAAATGACCCACATTTCTTCCTCCTTAACCCCCGAAATATATTACTCCACTGTTAGTAGACTCAAAGTAGACCCTTAGTAGCTCAGGATGTAATCTCCATTACCCAAATATCTCCTCCTTACATTTTTAAAAGCTTCCATACCTGTACCATATTAGGTTTTTCTCCCTATGTCTCATGGTAATACCATAAGTTTGATATACGTCAGCATTACTTAAATAAATATGCAGATTCTCTAAAAAGAGTTGCCGAAAATAACATCTTTGACTAAAATTAAGGGTGCATTGGTGTCTTTCTTAGGGTTTCTATTGCTACAAACAGACTCCTTGAAGATGGCAGCTCTCATTAAAGAAAGCATTGCATTGGGGCTGTCTTAGAGTTGAGAGATTTGGTCCATTGTCATCATGAACATAAGCACAACGGAATACACATATGGTGCTGGTGAATAGCCAGCGAGTAGCTGAGAGTTTTACATTCAGATCCACAGGCATTGGGGTGGGGGGAGAGAGAGAGAGAGAGAGAGAGAGAGAGAGAGAGAGAGAGAGAGAGAGAGAGAGAGAGAGAGAGAGAGAGAGAGAATGTGTGAGTCTGGGTCTAACTTACATATTTGAAACCTTAAAGCCCACCCCCAGTGATACACTTCCTCCAACAATTACACACCTACTCCAAAAGGCTGTACTTCTTAATAGTACCTGTCTTATTCAGTGTTTCTATTCCTGCCCAAAACATCACAACCAAGAAGCAAGTTGGGGAGGAAAGGGTTTATTCAGCTTACACTTCCACATTGCTGTTCATCACCAAAGGAAGTCAGGACTGGAACTCAAGCAGATCAGGAAGCAGGAGCTGATGCAGAGGCCATGGAGGGATGTTACTTACTGGCTTGCTTCCCTTGGCTTGCTCAGCTCACTTTCTTATAGAACCCAGGTCTACCAGTCCAGGGATGGCACCACCCACAATGGGCTGCGCCCTCCCCCTTGATGACTAGTTTCGAAAATGCCTTACAACTGAATCTCATAGGGGCATTTCTTCAACTGAGGCTTCTCTGTGAGAACTCCAGCTTGTGTCAAGACACAAAACCAGCCAGTACAGTGCCACTCCCTGGTGACCAGGCAAATCTATGAATCTATGGAGCACCTATCCTATACACACTATCACAGCTGATAAAGACTGGGCTGGAGCCAGCTTCTCAGTTCTTGTAAAAACATAATAATGAAGATATCGAGCGGAATGTGCATGTAGGTCCTTCTTGGTCTCACAGTCTGTCCTCACAAATGTCAGCCAGGCCCAGATGATGCTGACAGAGGTCGAGCTCAGAGAAAGCCATGCTTCACTGGCAATTCTATGCTCTAAAGTGAGAACCCTGGGTAGGGGGAGGAGAGAGGAGAGATAGCTCAATGGGTAAAGTATTCCTCTTGTAAACTCAGAGATGTCAATCTGGGCCTCCAATCTACATTTCAAATAAGTCAGACATGGTGGCATATGTTTGTAATTCCAGAACAGAAAGGTAGAAACAAGCAAAGCCTTAGGTTTTGTCCAGCCAGCCCAGACTGTTAACCCAGACAGTTAAGGCCAGTGAGACAATATAAACAGTGCCTGAAAAATAACACTTACACACTTACACACACACACACACCACAGAGAACATGAACTATCTGAGTTTTATGGGACATTTGGACAGATGTTCCCATTTGGACAGTGGGAACATCCAGGCACCAAAAAGCCAAAGGTGTAAGGTAGAGTTCCAAAGTTTCCTAGACATATTGTAAGTGTAGAAAGAACAGTCTTTGTAGTCAGAGGAAGACATCACTATGATTTTTGGCCTAAAGGTCATAAATATAGGGCAGACAGATGACTTATTTCAGTGTACTTGATTCCCTCTTTGAAAACTGTCCCAATTTGTGTGAGCTTCTCCACACATGGAAGTAGAGCTTGTACTTCTGTGTGGGAAGCACCCCATTGTGACTCCCTCTCATCCTTTCAAAAGGACACAAATAGAAAGTGGTCTATTGTTTCACATTAATAACGAAACACTTAATCTTTTTTGGCAGGTTAAAACAAACTGTTCAACACAACAGCAGTCTTAGAATGTGTCCCTAGAATCCCACTTTGGCAGCAAGAGGTTCCTCCGTTTCCTTCTTGCTCCCGACAGGCTGCAGATTGACACACCCAATAATGCTTTATTGTTTTCTATGTCACTGTGCCATGACCATGAGATTTAAACCCCACTATTCTCATTTCAGCATGATATTGCTTTATAGGGACAAAATGTAGTTTGGTGAAATTGTTCTATTTAATGGATTTGTAATTTGCCTCCCTCTATGTTCTTGGAAACCAGAGAGCCATAGCCAACTTTGTATATTTTGTATCCTTCTGCAATTATTTTTATAAAGTTTGCAGAAACAGAATTTTTCTAAAAATGTATATATATACATATATATATGTTCAAGCATGTATACATATACGTGTGCATAGTCATATATATATAGATAATAGTATGCTGCCCTTCACAAAACTTTTACCAATAAGTCTCATGCTGTTTCCATAACTTTCTTCTTCTGTGAACCCCTTTATTACTGGATAAGACTTCAAATGGGCCCCACCAAGGAGAAATTCAGCATACTGCACACAGGAAGCAAGTGCCTGGGTTAGTGTGGTTTGAACTCATCCAGGAAAACCTGGTTTACGTGAGCTGTGAGTGGGTCTTCAAACTGCTTCATGTTTTAACATTTTCTCTCACTTTTTTACCTTCAGAGAATCCTTTCTGAGCAAGAAACCCAAAAAGTTTTTTACCTTTCACCCTCTGAGATATTACCAAATATCAGGTGTCTGGGTTCAAGTCCCTGTTCCCCATGTGTCTCCACTCTGTTTTACCTTGGATGTAGCTGGGACCTCAACAACATTCAATATTCTATGTTGGTTTTGCTTTAGGCTTTTCCCATTCTTAAACATTACACCCCCACCAGCTCTAGACTTTACCCCTGGCTCCCTAGACCAGGCTAATAGAATAGCACGCACAATTGTGTTCGAGCCAAGAGATTGATTTTGCTGAGTTGAAGCTGCTGGGATGAGTTGTTAACCCTGTTAGAAAAATCCAAGTTGGATTTATGATTCCCTCACGCAGGTAATTTGGCTCTAATTTTGAATTCTGAGCCAATTGATTTATACAATATTGCATTATAGCATCACAAAAGTGCAATTGAGTCCAGATGATGTATGAATTTAAGCTTACAATTATGCAATAAATTATTGCCATTCTTTAATGAGTGATACCTGGGTTCACATCTGCCGGTCCTGTTTTCTCTGTCCTACTCCACACCCAAGCTCTCATCTCTACCCTCGAGCTTTCTCTCCTTAGTTTCTTTTCCCTCTTCTCACCCAGACTTGAATGGCTTAGGGACAATTTACTTCCAAAATCCCAACCCGGCTTCTTTTGAGCCCTCATTGACATTCCCCTCAGTCTGTGGCCTTCTTCTGAAGGGCATCATTACTTGGCTATAGGTAACATGCGCTATGGATCTACCCTGTAGAGAAAGAACTTTCGTGACATGTGGTAGTACATTCAAAGATTCCTTTGGTTTACTGACATCCTACTATGTTCACCTTTACTATGCCACATTTTCCTGCTATTTTCTTCTTTGAAATGATTTTCCTATTCTAGTTTCCCCACTCTATTTATTTTTAGCTGCGTGTGTTCCCTGTATTTTTGTAAAATACATAGAACTATTTTGGGAGCAAAGTATGGATAGAAATAAATAGACAAAAAGGACCAGAGGCAGTTCTGGGAGTCTTAGAGAATTATCTACAATAAGAGACACATAATGGGAATCTTTCAAATTCTTTTCTTTTCTTGTAAATCCCATGTTCTTTGGAGTACTAGATGATCCTAAGTGAGGCTTTGGACATTTGTCAGGGAGATATGTGGTCTAGAGAAGATGAGAAACATGGGGCAATGAAAGAGCACCGCAGACTCCTGACTCAGCCGTAGCGTGCTCCTGTCAGTCCTCTACGGCTCTCTTCACACTTGTAAAACAATTTTCTCTTCTCCGAGGTCCTTCCAATTTTAAGAAGTTCATATTTAAAGGACCTTATATTGAAACCAATTACTAATCTCCAACCCTGCCAATTTATTTTGTGTTGCCTTCATTGCCTATACTTCAAAAAACATAAACAAACAAATGAATCTTCAGCTTTAGTGCACAAAAAGCAATAAGGCTTTGGGAGAGATACCCTGAAGGAAACATTATAACCTGCTTGTGAAGAAAGTAAAGATGGTGGACTCTCCTCCTGCCTGGCATTCAGTGCTGAAGGGCTATTTCTGTGAAGAGGGTTGTAGGTAAAGAAGGAAAGATAGGAGGTAGCAGAGGGAAGTGGGTAAGCAAAAATTGTTTCATATGAAAGGAAGTGCTCTAGCCATATGTGGGACTTCAGCTTGAGCACATGCTCTTCTGAGCTGTATTCACGGGAAGCTGGAGTATCATAATTGCCGAAGGATAACAGTGCATCTCTGGGTACATGTGCTTTGCGTGGCTTAAAGAATTCATAATGTCTCTGTTCCATTCCTAGTAAATTGAGCTAATGTAGAGGAACACATTTTTTTAATTTGAATTAAGAAGGCATTAATAGAGTAAAATAATACCTGCACTGGCCAGCTCTGCTTGGGGCCTTTTAAGAAACCTGCGTTTTAAGGTCCCCTGCCACCCCATAACTTTAATGACAGTGAGGAGTGCCAATTCTTGGCAATATGGGTACGGTGCTTTTCTTCTTAAAAATATTTTTCCTGATTTCATTTTTACCAACTCCCTTCATGTTAAAAAAAAAAAAAAAAAACAAAACATATTCCCCAAAAGGAAATCAGAATTCTTATTTTTATGAAGTCAAATTCAAAGAGACTTTGAAGTGTCTTTTTGGCTGACTAGTGTTATTCTACATCTTTCACTATAATAGGCAAAAAGAATCTTGCATGGAATGGAATGTGAAAGTGCTTTTATTTTACTGTGAATAGATCTAAAATGTTTTATTTTTGACATTCTTCAGTAAAGGGTAATGATTGGACATCTGACATAAGTATTAGAGACCTTTACCTTGAATTTAGGCATTTTTTTTCTAGCTTCTTTCTCAGATAGGCATGAATAAAGGCAACCAGAGAACAGCATTCTCCTTGTGTTGCAGTACAATTAAAAGTGTTTGCATGGTATGTGTACACTTTAGGGCTTTGTTTTTGCATTTGTTTTTTGCATTCTTAGATACATAGTGCTACTCGATTCACATTACAAGCTTTGGGGGTACGCTGGCTTATGCTGGTAATTATCTATTCTCTTAGTTTTAAATACAACCAAGTAGCTTTCTTAAAATGTAACTATACAACAAGTGTTTAAAAAAAATGCTTAAAATTGTTCCATTAAAAACAAGTATCCAGGGAGATCCAGGGACACAAACCTGGTAAGACTGTGCTGCGAGTAGCCGGGGCACAGAGAGGTCTGGGCTGAGCTCACAGAATGTGCCCCCCACCCCCAGTTGGTTCAGGGGAACAGGAACTCTGCCGTAGGGACTCGGTTTCTACCCAGAGGGCCCGTGCATGTGGACCAAACGTTCAGACCATCTGTCACCAGGAACAGGGTAGATCCAGGGACACAGGCAAGGTACACAGGAGAGACTGGGGCCAATTACTGAAAACAAGACCACATATAATCACAGACAACAAGTTGGCAAGAGGAAAGCAAAAGAACTTACCCACTGGAAACCAAGACAACCTGGCAACACCAGAACCCAGCTCTCCCATCACAGCAAACAGCAGGATGCCAAACACTCCAGAAAAAGAAGACTCAGACTTGAAATCATTCCTCAAGATGATGATAGAGATCCTTAAACAAGGAAAAGCAAAAAGAAATAGAAGCTTTTAAAGAGGAAACAGGAAAAACACTCAAAGAACTCAAAGAACTAGAAGAAAATAGAACCAAAGAGATGAAGGAATGGAAGAAGGAATTTAAAACGGAAATGGACACAATAAAGAAAACACTAAAAGAGACAAACCTGGAGGTAGAAAACCTAAAAAAGAAATCAGTAGTCACCGATGCAGGCATCTCCAACAGACTACAAGAGATGGAAGAGAGAATCTCAGAGGCAGAAGACAACATGGAAAACAGATATTGTGTAAACTTAGTTTTGTCCTGGAATATCTTGGTCTCTCCATCTATGGTAATTGAGTGTTTTGCTGGGTATAGCCGCTTGGGTTGACACTTGTGCTCTCTTAGGGTCTGCACGATGTCTGTCCAGGATCTTCTAGGTTTCATTGTCTCTGTTGAGAAATCGGGTATGATTCCGCTTGGTCTGCTTTTATATATTACATGATCTTTTTCCCTTACTGCTTTTAGTATTCTTTCTTTGCTTTGGGCACTTGATGTTTTGACTATTATGTGTCCTTGAAGATCCAGTTATTCCACTTCTGGGCATATACCCCAGAGAAGCTCCAACATACAACAAAGACACATGCACCTCAATGTTCATAGCAGCCTATTTATAATAACCAGAAGCTGGAAAGAACCCAGATGTCCTTCAGTAGATGAATGAATACAAAAATTGTTCTATATTTTACACAAAGGAGTACTACTCAGCTATCAGAAACAATGACTTTATGAAATTCTTAAGAAAATGGATGCATGTAGAGAATATCATTCTAAGTGAGGTAACCCAGTCACAGAAGAACAGACATAATATGCAGTCACTGATTATTGGATACTAACCCCAGAAATCTCTGAACACCCCAGAAACTACTTACAGACTATATGAAGTTCAAGAAAAGCAAAGGCCAAAAAAAATAAATAAAAAATCATTATGCTTAATCTTTACACACCAAGAAAACTTTGACTATATCCAGGTTACATCTTGTTTTATGTACTTTATGCTCATTGTAACTAGTAAGATTTTAAGGAATAATCTCAAACCTTTAAACAAATTAAGTACTGACAAAAATGTATTCATATACTGTTATGTAAAATGCTTTTAAAATCTGTACATTTATCTTTGTTTATTAAAATATAGTTGTTAAATTAAAAAACTCTGAAAATTCATAATTAATATATATATACATATATATATATATATATATATATATATATATATATATATATATATTGATGAAAAATTAGAAACATAAGTATCCAAATTTGGTAATGTTCTTTTTGACCATCTGGGTTTTTATAAAAGTTGAAAAATCTTGAGCATTCTCCGGCATGTCACCAATAGCTAGTAATTTGGGGCTAATTTAACATGTGAGGAGTATATTGGAAGAATATTTTAAGCACACACATTTCAAGTAGGTTTTGTTTATTCTAATTGGAGAGCATATTGGTTGGAAACCTCTCAAGGTAAGTTTTTGATTACAGATTCATTTAGAACAATCATTACCCATGGAACCAGCAGTAATCAATGAGACCTGGGGGCTGTTTTGAGGTGTAGAGTACTGTGACTCTTATGTTTCTTTTACGTTGTACTTACAGGAGCTACAGCAACTGAATGATAACATGCCATGTATCAATACCTGTTCAACAGGATATAGATAATAGGATATTAGAATGACTGTTTTCTTTTAAAATTTGCTGAGACACCTATAATATATCTCCCAAAAGACAGATATCAAGGGTGTAGAAAGTCATGGTACTGTCATTTGTTTGAGTAAATAAGAGAAATTTAGTGGTGACAAATCCTTGGAGAGAGCTGTGGATACAAAATGAGATATTGCCACCATTTTGGCAGAAATCTCAGTGCATTAGTTAGCCATTCATTGCTTTGATCAAATAACTAAGAGAAGCAAACTGCAAGATTTATTCTGGTTCACTATTTCAGAGGGTTCATTCAATGATAGCTCTGTTCCTCATACTCGGGGAAAGCATTATGGTGGCACATCATGGTATACAGGAAGCAGGTATTCACACCATGAAGGTTTTCTTTCTATCTTTTTTCCTGACTATTGCATCTGGACCACTATCTCAGATGGTGCCACTCATCTTTACGATGGGTCTTTTCCCCCTTCATTTATCTTCTCAGGAAATATCCTCAGACACAAGCAGAAAAATGCCTCTCCAGTCTCCTGGGAGATTCTGAATCTAGTCAAGTTGACAGTGAGAATTAACCATCCCAAATGGAATGTTCTGGTTTGTATCATCAAGCTCTGACAGAGGTCATTAAGTGGATATATCAAAGAAACTCAACTATGTTTCTTGTCATTGGAAATGCCATGAGCTCTGTGTCTGTATTAATCCCAAAGAATTTAAAGTGGTCCACATGTTGTGGTCCAGCTTACACTAGAAGATCTAGAAGGCAAGATTCAGGGGACATATTCCACCTACCTGGTGATAGGGTAGACATGCTGAAGCTTATGTCTCCTAACCTTTCCCAAGGCACAAAACCAATGAGTGTTTTCTGCAGACCAGGTCAAAACTACGTCTAGAAGATAGCCACTGTGGAATGCTTTAGGATCCAGTGAAGTATGATACCTGAGACTTTCCACGGACTTTAGCACACAAGGTCCAAGGCTGGTTGCCGCATGATAAGCAGCAAAGCCCTGGTTGAGGGTTTCAAACAGCTGCTACACAAGAGTGTCCAGTGGACTGTCCCAAGGATGACTTGCAAAGTTTGTGACAATTTCTTCAAAGAAACACTGGTTCTGTCTGTCTATCAGACCCAGAGACAGAAAAGCTAACATATACACACACACACATACATATACACACACACACATACATATACATACACATACATATTGCTTGTTCCCCACTGACCTTCAAACAGCCATTGAGTGGCAATAATTTTCTGTGACCTTGGACAAAGCTCTAGCAAGCCATAAGTTTTTTATTCATGGATAGTGTAGAATTCTGAAACTTCTGGTTACAAATGTACTTCCAATTCAATAAACAAACAAACATACAAGCAAAAACCTCATCCATGTGCTAATATCCCCCAATCCTTGCTTTTAAATCTCATGGTTCCCCTTCATGCTTAAATAATATGGAAACTATATTTTCATTTCCCAAGTTTTGTTTACCTTGGGATTTCCCAAGCTCTTTACAGGTTTCGTATCTTGCAAACTTTCACATGTGTGGGCTACAGGTGGCAAAGGTTAGGTGTATCTCACCACAGAACAGAAGTTTTGGTGAGGACCATTCTTCAGAAAACTGCTTTTCAGGTCCGGATGACTTGACGTAAGTTACCTTTAAAAGTCCAGCCACAGAAACATAAAATCCAGATGCTGTGACATTTTGAAAGATTATTTAAAAACTACTTCCAGAGGCAAGGAAATGAACTGGGGCAGTCAGTCTGTTCCTATGTCAGCTGAGTAACACGGGTCGAGCTGTTACCGCCACCGAACTGTAGAATAAGGATGTGAGGTTCAAGTGTTCTGGGGTCAGTGTTCACTTTGTGATGAAACCCGGCTTGGGAAACTGTGCACACAGCACAAACCTACACAGAAACATACAAATAGCTTGACCGTATCCAGCTCCCCCCTTTTACATCCAATGCTCAGCGTAGTGACAATGGCACTGCCAACTGTTTTCGTAGCTTCTTGTGTCCTTTCTCTTTGGCAACTTGTAGCCATTGTTTGATGTGTTTTCCTTGCATGAAAATGGCTCAAGATTAGTAAGATTTTGGGGAGGTTATTAAATATATTAATGTTTAATTTTATTTTCTTCTAGGAAAAAAAATGCCTTTTCATTCTTTAGTTAGACAGTGGAGCCAGGCGAATCCATCTGTCCAGTACTTCACTTAATTACATAATTAATCTTGATGCTTCAACTCAGTTTCTCAGTTTATAGCTTCATTCCCCAAATTTAGCAGCAGAGTGTTCTAGACATTATTGAGGTGTACCACCAGAATTATGAGAGGTCAGATAAGAATCAAAGTTACCCAACTCCTACCAAGGTAGAGTTGTTCCTCATTCTCTATTTTATTCTGTACTTCTACAAAACACTCATTTACAGTGAGGTTTTCAAATATCCCCTTAGGCGCCATGTTCATGCTTTGTTGGATTAATTGTCATAATTGATATCAATTGGGAAGAACAAAGCAGAAACAAACTATTATAAGCTTAGGAGTTAAGGCCAGTGCTGACCACATAACTAAATCCCTTCTACTCTCAGTATTTAGACATAATACTTAAGCTTCTTGTATTGTCAAGAGGACCTGTGAGATCACATGCCCCTCACATATTAACATTGTGCCTGTCTGCTGGGCAATCTTGCTGAAACATTGACCACAACAGTTGCTATTATTTAAGCTCTTTGTAAAATATGCACAACACACAAATGTACCAAATGTTAACTTTCTTTCCCAGGTCTAGTTGGCACTCACTAAACCTTTCCTCCATGTGCTAGAGTTTGAGATTTAGAGATAAGTAAAAATCCAGAAAGAAGACATGTATGCTTGCATGAAATAAAGTAGAAACTTGACCAATTAAAAAGCCATGACAGATGGTGATAAGAGCCAGACCACCTGGTACACAGCTGCAACTCCAACACTCAGAAGTTTGAGTCCAGTGTCACCTGGTACACAACTGCAACTCCAACACTCAGAAGTTTGAGTCCAGTGTCACCTGGTACACAGCTGCAACTCCAACACTCAGAAGTTTGAGTCCAGTGTCACCTGGTACACAGCTGCAACTCCAACACACAGAAGTTTGAGTCCAGTGTCACCTGGTACACAGCTGCAATTCCAACACACAGAAGTTTGAGTACACTGTCACCTGGTACACAGCTGCAACTCCAACACACAGAAGTTTGAGTCCAGTGTTGGCTTCATAAGAAGTTCTAAGTCAACCCAGACGGCAGGAGTTCCTCTTTCAAAGAAAGAAGCAGTTGACCGAGTTTGAAAGCCCAGGCCTTCGATCCCAAGCGCTCGGGATCTAAAAGAAGGTGATTTCTATGACTCTGACACCAGCCTGGTATATCAGTGAGTTCTAGACCAGCCAGGCTATTTAGGGAGATCCTTTCTTAAAAGCCAACCGAATGAGAAACCCTAAAACAACTAAAATAAATAAATAAAAATCAAAATAAAAGGCACCAAGTATTCAAAAGAGAGAATCATAAAATAGTTTGCTGCTCGTTTTTTAACTTTTATCATATTTCATATCTGCAACACACACACACACACACACACACACACACACACACACACACACACACAGTCAGCTCCACTGTGCTGTCCAGGAGAGGTACAGGGCCTGCGTTCCTGAATGCTGCAGATGGTGAAGGCAGGGCTAGTTCCCCCAAGTCTATAAACCTTGGGCAGCTTTCCTGACTGTCAGAAGTGACAAGGGAAAAAAATAGGGGTGTAGTGTCACTTCTGTGCTATGTCGGTGAATTGGTGGAGTCAGCCCTTCCATCTTCACACCCTCAGGTCTTGCTCAGCCACACCCCTGTTCCCAGGGCCAGCTCCACGGTACAGCCTGGACAAGATGCAAGCCCACTCTGAGTGCTGCCACAAGTGAATGATGGGCCAACTCTCTAGAGTGTCATTGGTGGGGCCGGTTGTGCACAGCTACTAGACATTCACATGGTCCCTGGTGTCTGTCCTATTTAGGGACATCTCCATGTTCTCTAGTGGTAGTATGAGGTGTGGATCTCGACACTGAGCCCTACTCCTGCATAGCCATAGATTCGGACATGGCCCTCAGACATGGTCTCAGATGGCAGAGCTGGCCACTCACAACAGGCTCTTCCTCTCCATCCTTGATTCTCCAGTTCCATCTTTCTTTACCGTACTCAAGCAACTCTACTTCTCGTTCTTTTCTATCTGACCAGCACATATGTGGGACAAATGGAACCATGTCACAAGACAGAAAAACTGTTAAGGTTGAACAGATTAAGGAACCCCAGCAATTGTCATTATTGAGAATGGGAGACATTCGAATTTATTCCTCACCAGGTTCCTGTCTTGGAGCATGTGGACATGACAGCCCAGTAAGAGGACCATTACAACTGGTCCCCATAGCATAGAAACCCAGAATTCTCCATGCTAATAAAGTATCTAGATCAGCTCTGAGGGTTTAGCCAATAAACTTCCCTTCCTGGACATTCCTTCCTGTAAAGGGTATTTAATCTCTAGCTCATTTGAATACGTCCTATGCATCCTTTTCTGCCGTGAATAAACAAGGTGGACAAGCAAGGACCGTCTCTCAACAACTGCCTGGGGCACTGGGGGTCGGAGAGGCCTTCATCATACAGAGCCAAGCCTAAGTCTCCAGCAGAAGGCCTCTGCATTCTTGGCACTCATCCTGAGCAAAGCTGGATCCCCCTCACACCCTGCCATGCCCATCTTAAGCCTTCTGCTCTTTCTCAACTCTTCAAGGTTTCCAGAGATAATGTGGTGCTCGGGAGTTTGAAAAGCACAGCCTCCATGCCAGCCTGTGCCATTTCTCACCTGGAGAAACACAGGTTGGGACCCCCGTCTTAGGCTGTGTTTTGCCTCCTCTGAATAGTGTGTCAGTGTTCCACGAGCCTGGTACCCCATTGGGGAGAAAGGAAAGTAGCCTAGTACCTCTGTGCCTTGCCTCTCCAGGTGACATTCTGAGACCGCAACAGTGAAACTAAATGCAGACCCGTATACATACTTGTACATTGTGGTGACTCCTGCTGCAGGTTGGCCATGCATCAGGGGGGGGCCTCTGGGTGAATTCCTCCATCTGGGCTTCATGGTGCAAGTGGGTTTCTATAGCCCATCTATGCCGAGTGCTGAAGGGCACGTCTGTGCATTGCGTGGTAGTCCTCAGGTCTCTGTCTGTTTTCCTCTTCCCACCTTTGCACTGCTGGATTTAATTTAATTTTATGAGTCCTAGGCATAAGACTGCCATCAAGCCAGATATTAAGCTAGGAGGGACAGAGGACTTCCATGTGCTCTTTCCCTGGCTGATATAAATATACTACCATCAACAAGGTGTGTCTTTGCATATTTTCAGAGGGATGTTGCTCACTATTGAAATAAAAGATTATAAATTGTTTTCCTGTGGATAAATGTATTCCAATGTGAGGAAGATCCTACTTTGGGAATGTGTGCGGGGAATGTTGTCGTCCACAGTTCTGATGGTCTCTGTTGACCCAGGAGTTTACCTTTGCAGACCCAGGTTCCTACGATGGTTTCCATCACTGGTTGGATCATGGGGAAATGCTAGACTGAAATCATGCAGTCAGCAGGAGAAAAGGTTGTTGGTATTTAGTTCACCATGTTGTGCTTTTCTCATCACGTTTCTTGCGGGACTCTTTAGTGTCTCTTGCTTGTAGAAACAATAAACTTCACCCTACCAGAGTTTGGTAGCCTCATCTTCCCCCTTTACCTTTTGAGGATGAGGATATCAAAGGCATCTTGCTACAATCGCTTCAGTGCACTACTGGTACCAAAGGCATCCTGCTGCAGTGGCTTCAGTGCACTACTGGTACCAAAGGCATCCTGCTACAATGGCTTCAGTGCACTACTGGTACCAAAGGCATCCTGCTGCAGTGTCTTCAGTGCACTACTGGTACCAAAGGCATCCTGCTGCAGTGTCTTCAGTGCACTACTGGTACCAAAGGCATCCTGCTGCAGTGTCTTCAGTGCACTACTGGTACCAAAGGCATCCTGCTGCAGTGTCTTCAGCATCCTTTATGGATACCAAAGACATCCTGCTACAGCTGGACCTCGGCATCCATTTTTAGTGCCAAAGGGATTCTGCTGAAGTATTTTCTTATAACCCTGTTTGTAGTTCCAAGGTTGTTTCCTCACTTGACTTACCTCAGTTGTACAGGTGATTGTGACTTATTCCTGCTAGGATTCTAACTGATGTTTTCAGAATGAGCTAAACATTTTATCCTCTCCCTTCTAAAACTGGGAAGACATCACACTGAGATAACCAGAGACCAGAAGAATAAATCTGAAGTTCCCTGGATTATGGAAACATGAGTTCCTTACATTGGGCTCAAAATAAATCAGTCTCTAGAGAAAATAAGGGTAGTGTTTTTCATGATACAGCTGCCGGGCTGCCATTCCGGACTTAATTGGACTCTATTAAATTTTGTTCTACTCCTTCTCATGCTTCTGGACCCCTGAGGAATTTTCTTGCCATGTGTATTTTGAAACAAAATGTTTTTACTCAGGCATTTTGGTGTTGTGGGTATATTGATTTTTGTAGGTTGATGTTAAGGTGAACCATGATTGGACAGTAGAGAGTGCAGTGTGGACAAAGTTTTGGTTAGGCAGAAGAAAAGGGAAAGGGGAGATTCAAGAAGGGGCAACAGGGAAGCAGACATAGAAGTTCTTTTGGCTCATCTATATATATATATATATATATATATATATATATATATATATATATATATATATAAAGTTTATTATGAATATTTTTAAGGGATGATATTATACAGAATAATTTGTCTTATCTAGGTGGTCAAATTATATCATACCAATTGGATCAGAGTATTTTGATGTGTGCTTTGAAGTGGTGACTTAATTGAGTTCAAAGAGGGTGTAGGGGCAGGATGCACAAAGCCAATCATGGAGGTGGAATGTGTGTGTGTAAGGTTTGCCAACAACCCGCCCAGGAAAAGCAGGTAAAAACAACATGCTGGGGTAGTCGTGAACCATCGGGACAAAAACTAGGCCAGGCAGAGTGGACTGCCTGGGAAGGGAACTGTGCAAAGAGGGCGGCTTAGAGATCGTATGGCAGAGTAGCAGCTGGGTCGACATGTGCCATATGATCTTAAGGGTGCCGGCACTCACAGGATAAACAGTTATCATTTTATCTACCACAACAGATTTTCAGAGTAAAAAGAACTGCATTTAGGACATATGTATCAAAGAAGTATTTGTAGGCTCCTGGACTCTCTACTCAAGTCTAAATCCTGCCTTTACTTAGAGATTTTCATTTTTACTTAAAAAATTATTTTATGCATTAGTCTAGGGACCAGTTAATATGAGACCATTGTTGGCTTTCATGATGGTCATCTCATCTCCCAGTATATATGTGTGTGTGTGTGTGTGTGTGTGTGTGTGTGTGTGTACCAATCCTACCTCTGTTATTTCACCATTTCACCTATATGTACTTTGGGCAATTGTTCTTTTAGGTAAAGACATTAAAAGTAACACAGCAACCCATATAAATCCATAAACAATGTTTTTATGTCTAAAATATAGTCTATGTTTGATTTTCCTCCAGTCTCTCAAAAATTTCTAACTAGCATCTTCAGATCATGAACCATCCTCCACCCACATAATTCATTAGTTGCTGTACCTCTTAATTTTCATTTGATTCATAACATCTATCTTGAAATATTTTTAGTGAAGAATAACAAAGACACAGTTCACATGTTTTAACTGTATGATTTGACAGTCATTTAAAACAGAACTGCTCAGGATAGAGAGATACCTACATGGCTAAGAGCATTTATTTCTCTTGTAGAAAGCCCAGACTTGGATCCTGGCATCTACAATGAGTGGCTTATACTTGTTTATGACTCCAGCCACAGTAGATCTAACATCTGCCTTGGTGGGCACCTGTACTCAAATGTATTTGCCCACATGCATACATGTAGTTCAAAATAATAAAAACATTAAAAAATAAAATACTCCATGAAAACACTCCTCATATAAACATGGAATATTTGGCATGAGGTGTTTTCTGTTTATTAATTAGATACCCACTACTTTCCTACAGAAGGCTTTGGCCCATTTTTTTAACCTTATATAAAGATTCTTCTTAACTTTTAATGTATACTTATAAATGTGTCATACATTGAAAAGATGAATTTATAGCTGCATTTTAGCATAGTTAACTATTATTACGCATCATAGCTTTTCAACATAGTACACTGTGGAGCACCCATTTTCCCTTAAGGATCTCATGGTGGCTGACGATGTAGGGATCACCAGGCATATTATCCTGACATTATCTTACCAAATGTTGCTAGCTCAGAAAAACACTAATATTTAAAATTTTAGCTATGATTTTTATTAAATCCATTTGACTTTTACAGTCTAGCAAATTTAAAAATATTCTGCTCTAGTCGCACTCCTGGTGCTGCAATGACACCCTGACCAGAAGCAGTTTATACTTCCAGGGAGGTTACAGTCTATCATTACTGTTGGGATTCTGTAAACCGCACCCCACAGTTACCTGGCAACAGCAAGGTATGCTCCTCCCCACAGATACCTGGCACTATAAAAGGGGCTGCTTGTGCCCTCATTTTTTGCTTGCTCTCTTGGTCTCTCATTCTCTTTGTCCTCACTTACTTCCTTTGTCCCTCCTCTCCCCATTTCTCCCCCCCCCATCCTCACTTCTCTACTTCTCTTCTCTCTCTTTCTGCCCCTACTATCCTCTTAACACCCCTACCTATACCCTGAATAAACTCTATTCTATACTATACTGTTGTGTGGTCCCTCAGGGGGGAGAGATTCCCAACATGGATTTGCCGGAGGCATCCCCCTTACCCCCATCGCTTGCCTCACCTCCATTGAACATATCCCTTACCCCCACACACTCTCTTCATTTTTTTCTTAACAGTGGTGCCAAAATTCTGGAAACATTTTTTCTTTTTTATGTACACATCAATTCCTATGAAGGTAAAGCAGGAACTCAAGCAACTAGTTATATATCACATCCCAAGCCAAGAGTAGAGAGAAATGAATGTATCCATTCTTGCCTGTCTGCTGTTTTATCTAGTTTTTGTTGTTGTTGTTGATGGTGGTGGTGGTTTTTTTTTTTTTTTTTTTTGGCCTGGTGGACTTGAGAATTTCCTGATCAGGAAATGATGCCACCACCGTAGGCTAAAACTTTTGGTATCAATTAACAGTCAAGACTGCACCCACAGAACAACCTGATCTAAGAAATTCCTCAAACTGAATCCCTCTTTCCAGGGTTTCTAAGTTGTGGCAGGTTGACATTAAAACAAATCATCCTATTTCTAAAATCAAATCATGTTTGAATGGAAATGCAAAGACATCATCTTTCTGATGGAAAGTCAACTGGTTTCTTAAAACTTGATGAACAAAATGTAATTTGTATGTCTGGATTTATGTCCTCAGCAAATATATACTGCATCCCAGATATGACCATCAACAATTTAACACGCTGAAAACCATCCTTTGAAATATGGGGGTTCCAACCCACTGTTTTTTTTCCTATCAATATTACTCTGAATTTTCTAGAGGTTTTAGTAAGTTGAGTTATAAAGCCCACATCCTTCTGTGTGAACATAAAAATGACTTATATGTGACTTAAAGAGCTATCTATATCTATGTGTTTGCATGTGGTTACTTATTCTTTATTTTTATTGATTAATGATGTAAAATTGTATAGGTACTCCATATTTCATTGGTTCAATCACTGGTTTCCAGTGAGCTCTTCAAAAGTCTACAATACTACAAATAGTGCTATCTCTACACAAACCTGTGCATGACATGTTTTCATTCCCTTAATAGATATTTTATCATGCAATGTCTTAAGTTGAATAGTGTGTATATGCATGCATTCAGAAAAACAACGCTTCTCCAAATTCATGCTCCATTCTATAGTCACAGAGCCAATCTGAAAGGTGACATCCTCCTTAGTGTAATAAGTATGGACTGTTATTTCCCAATGCTTTTAGTTGGTAATTCCCAGTGAGTATCCATATTGAACACCTTCCAGTGTATTTATTCAGAATCTGTATTACGTCTTCTGTGATCTATTCAAATTTTCACTCATATTCCATTCCTTTATTGTAGGACTTTCTGCATTCTGAACACAACTACGTTGGTTGTCTGATATGTACAAGACAAACTTTTTTTTTGTTTGTTGACTATGACTTATAAGAAACATAAATTACAAATATTTGTTTACAGTTTTTGTGCATTTATGAGAAAACTTGGTCTACTTGAAACATTGCAACTTTACTCCCTGTAATCTAATCTAGAAGCAATATAGATTTAAGTTTTACACTTTTAGTCTATGATCGGTAAGGTACTGTTTATAGAGTATAACGACTAATACTGATTATCCTTTATGGTCTGGGTATGTAGGTGTTCTGATGCTATTTGTTTAAAAGACTTTCTGGCCCCTGTTGATTTTTTTTAAATCTTCATTAAAAGATCAATTGGCAAAAGTCTGAGTCTATTTGTGGGTTTACATCTGCATCCTTTAATTCCCTTGTCTGTTCTTTCAATGTTAACACACTGTCTTGATTAGTGGGTCTTTAAAGTTAGTCTGGAAATCAAGTTGTATAAGGATTTGTTTCTTATTAAAATTTTCTTGGCTGTATTTTAGTTAATTTGCATTCCATGCATATTTTAAAATCAGTTTGTCAATTGCTATAAGAAGTCCCGCTGGGTTTCTGATTGGATTGCATTGAATCTGTGTATTGATTTTGAGAGAAATGCCATTTTTAACAATAGTGAATCTTCCAATCCATCAATGTTCTGTCTTTTTATTTATTTAGTTCTCTTTAATTTCTTTTTGATGTTTTACAGTTTGTAACAAAAAAAGTCTTACATATATTTCACAATTTTGGACAGTATAATAAGTAGAGTTATACCTTTAGTTTTCATTTTTAGTTTTCTTTCTGGGAAGCAGTACTGATTTTATATATTACCCTGACTTTTAACCCTGATAAAATTTATTTATTAGTTCTCCTTACAGCTTTTTAAGGATTTTTACATACGTGATTATGTCAACTATAAATAAAGGTAGTTTTATTTCTTTCTGTCCTTTATTTAATGTGCAGCTATAGCTTTCTTTCCCTGTTCAAGCCTGACATTGTCTGATGAAGAATGCATAGTAAATTCCCTGCAGTTCTCTATGTATTGGTACAAAACACAAAGTTCTGCCTGTCAGAGGTTCTTCTTAGAACTGGATTTGGGTTTTATCTTTTTGTGTCAACTCCCATGCATTCTACGCCTAAACTTAGAAATTTTTCTTTTTTTAAAACATAGCCCTGTTATTTCTCTTTTTTTCTCTTTGCTTTTAGATTTTTTAATGTTATTTTTTACTGATTATTTGGGAATTTTACATATTGTGCCTCAATCACCCTTCCTTTCCAGTCCTTCCAGGTTCTACCCTTACAGCCTCCCCTACTCCAAAATAAATAAATAAATAAATAAATAAATAAATAAATAAATAAATAAATATTAAAAAAATAAAAGGAAGAAGTACAACTTCTGTTGTCCTAATGCTCACTGGAACATGGTCAAACTGTGGGCAGCCAACCCCTTAAAGAAAAGTGAGTCTTTATAAGCCAACCTCCAATAACCATCTATTGTAGAGAGCTACACTTTGGCATTCTGATCACACATTTTAAGAGGTCTTTTTGATGCCTACTATCTAGGTTAAAGGCTTCTATGACAATCCCCCCATTCCCCTCCCTCAAAAAGTAACAACCTGTCATTTCTTTTAAAGTCCTTTTTTGTTTTTAATCCTAGATTTGGTTTCACCTTCCACAATGATTAGAATATTCTGGAAAACAGATACAGCAGAAACAAAATAAGGTTTTTGGAACCCATGCTTATTTATTTTTTTGCTTTCTATCCTAAAAACTCGAACTCCCTGGGTTCTTAGCTAAGACTCTATGGTTATCAGAGTCCTTCTATTCCTGTTGACCTTAAATTCTTCTCTTGATCTTCCAAAGTCTATTCACAAAAATGCTTTCATCTCTAAGCCCCTTGTATAGTTTCTTGGAGTTTTCCATACACATTTGTAGTGTAGACATTTTACAAGTTCTCAAGAGGACAATTTGTTAAGATGCTCAGCTCATTTTTGTTTGGTTCCCCTCTCACCGAAACCTCAGCCCTTGAAGCCCCAAGAGCAAGATTCCTCTCTTCAACTCCCAAACGACTTCAAGTTTTAGCTGCTGCTTTCTGCCACCTAATAGTCTACTCTGACAATAAAAATTAGGGAACAACATTAAACAGTTGCTTAAAATACTCACCTGCTAAGGGTCTTGGTCTACCATGACCATAAAGGTGGTTTTCCTAAGTCAACATTCATCTATTGTATTCCTGGTATGCTGACCCACAAAATTTCTCCAAATGTAAAAAACTCAACTACAAAATTTGCTATGGTTCTCTCTCTCTCTCTCTCTCTCTCTCTCTCTCTCTCTCTCTCTCTCTCTCTCTCTCTCTCTCTCTGTGTGTGTGTGTGTGTGTGTGTATGTGTGTGTGTGTGTGTGATGTAACATTATGAAAATATCTCTTACATTCTAAAAGAATTAAATTTTTTCTGGACCTCAAAATGAGAGTTAATAATATACTTTGAGGTCACTTAAGACTGCTAGCCTACTGTGTACTCAAACTCTTTCTTTAACCAGACTTTAAGAGAACAATGTGACAATCAACTTTACTTGTCTTGGCTTTCCTATGTAATCAAGTTTACAACCTAAGCTAATGTATACCTGTAATCTCACGTACTCTCCCATGCCCCTATCCCAGAAAATACATGTGTATCACTTTCTGAAAGCAGTAAACTCCTTTAAGCTCACCATAAAGGCTAAAATGAGCCATTTATGGATACTGGTTGATAAACAATGTTATTTGTTGTCTGGGTCAGTTGGGATCAGTTGGAGCCAGTGACTTAATACTTGTAAAATTCTGAAAGATGTCTATAAATTATTACTCAACCCTTCCCTATATGATGCTTTCTATGCTGTTCTTTAAAGAGAAAGTGAAGCCCTTTGTCAGAGACACATGCACACACATGCACACACAGGCACACAGACACAGGTTCACAAGATGTCCTTCAGGTGGGCAGAGATTCCGACACACACAACAGACAGACAGGGAAGAGACAAAGAGCATGAGGTAGAAAATTTAAATGAAAGATCCCTTTTCCTTCAATGACTCCAAGGGGAAATGTTTTTCTCTCTTTTATTAATAAGACCTAACACATTATTAGTACCTCAAAGTAATCACTAATGTATAGAATTTAGGCAAAAAAAGGTCTGTGTATGACTAACAGGAAGTTTCCATTCGGTGTCAAATCTGGGATCTTTTAAGTTCTGACTGCTTATGTCATTTGCAATGATTTTCATGTTTTAGATTTACTTTTACTTTATGTGGATAAATGTTTTTGCCTGAAGGTACATAAGTATGCTCCACTCAAGTCTGGTGCCCATATAGGCCAGAGACAGAAATTGGATCCCCAGGAACTGAGGTTATGCACAGATGTGAGCTTCTAGATCAGTACTAGGAATTGGACCTAGGTCCTCTGGAAGAGCAGTCAGCACTCTTACTACTTAGCCATTTCTCTAACATCATTTGAAATGCATTATATTAATTTTAGTGATAACTTATTGTACAAAATAGTGGGTCTCATTGTATTTACTTGGTGGCTGTATTGGTATTTTGACTATATTTATCTGTAGTACTTTTACCTAACTCACCCTATTTTCTTTTATTTTATACATATTTTATAACTATTTTCTACATGATTATTAGTCAGATACAGTTCAGCCTTACATAGCAGTATATAACCCTTCCTGCTAGAGTTTAAGAAAAGTCTTCTAAGTAACCCTTATTTGTTAAAAATTTGTTTATTTACTGAAACTGATGGAACACTCATATCCCTTTGACCCTGTTTGCCCATTGGATTTCTTCTTGTTTCCTTGAAGTGTTATTGCATATCATGCTTCTAAACTCCCCAGGATTTCATAAACAGTCAGATCGACATGCTTCAGTTAATACCATATCATAGGAGCATTGTTTGTCATTTCCAATGCAACATGACATCATGATTATCAAAGGAAACAAAACTCTACTGGAGTCACCTGGAAAAATTTAAACAAGGGAATAAGTAAATTACTAATGCATGACTTCTACCTCAGACACAGTGACTTAATTGGCTTGGGACTTGACCTTAATGCTGGGATTTTTAAAAGCTCCCCAGGTGTTTCTATATGCAGCAAAACATAGGAGCCTCTGATGTAATGTCTGATTTCCTCACATTGAGTTGGATCACAATTGCTCTAGAGATTCAGGTGTTGTCAGGCTTTTGCCTAACACATCAAGTTCCCCATGCACCTTCCAGCCAAATGTTCACAGCCAAGGATAGTAGAGCGTAAGTACATGATTTCATGAATACTGATAAAATGGCTACTTTTTCAAAAATTTCATCAGTCTTCCTATGTGTATTACAAGGATCCATCTGTAAGAGAGCAAGTTCTCTCAGCTGCAGTTTATTTAAGATGCTGTAGAGGCAAAAAAAATGGTAGGTGAAACACAATTTCCCATAATATTTATATCAAGTGAACAGGTTGATATCCTAGTGAGTTCTGAAGGTCACCAGTGATGTTTTAAGAAATACTATGGAGAATTCCTAGTTCTGTGTCCTGGCTTGGTTTCACTCCATCCCGTCTGCTGTTCTTCTGATGCTGAAGCAGAGTGGTCTATAGCCACAGAGGACCCTTTCGTGTTGGTGCAAAGTCCTTTGGACACGACTTTAGGTTTTATTTACTGAAACTGATGGAAACTGTGGAGGTGTGTGGTGCGGATTCATGGTGCCATTTACTGGAACAGCTCTAGAAATAGTTATTTCATCCAGGATTCCCATTTTTTTTTTCATTGAAACAAAACAAAGGGGATGGGGGAAGGAGAGAAAAGCAAACAAAACCAGGTATAACTCCAAAATAGAGAAGTACAATCCAGTTCTGAAGCCTATTGCTCCTTTGCCCAAGAGTAAAAAACACTGTTTTCTCTTTTTCCACATATTCCTTGTTGGTTTCTGTGTCCAGAGTTCTCCTGTGTAACATGAGAATGATGATTTAAATAACCCCAGCAAATGTCAACCTCCTTTGTGCTCTAATGGAGAACCAATGACTGAATGATGAGCTCCTGGTCAGTAGACCTTGGAACATGATGGTAGTATTTATTGGGTAGCAGCCCATTCTGCAGACAGTCATTAGACTCGGACGCCCTGGCTGTAGGTGGGAGACATAATGGCTGACAACACTGCAGGTATTTGTTTGCTCAACAAATAACCATGATGTGCTTCCTCTGAGAAGGGTTCCATGCTGAGATCTGAGATACATGGTAGTCATGTTGAACAGAAAGAGAGAAAACAGTAAATAAGTAAATCTAAATTATGTCTGTGGATCTGGAATCATTCAAACAGGATCTCTTTGGGCTCTGTGAAAATCCCAAGCAGCTTCATTCCACTATCAAAATGACTGCCTCATAAACTTGTTGTCTGATCAGCCATGTGAACATCCTATGGCTGCTTTATTCGTTGTGCTAAGTCAACACCCCAGCTTCTAAGCAACCTTCCTTTCAAAGAGAATGAATCTTAATAATGAGAATCCTTGGCAGCAGTTTCAGAGGTAGGATTAGGCCCGCTCTTCCTTCTGGATGCTCTTTGGTCCCAACATGACTGTAATGGAAGAGCAGACAGGTGCCTTGAAAGAGGAGTTTTTGCCAAACCCAGAGACGGGAAGCCGCTCAGCAACTCTGTTACTGCAGAATGAAAAACGGGTCTTGAGATAGCTCTTTCTGTGATTTTGTGGGGAAAAGAAGACCAAAAGAATGTCTGTTTTCCCCTTGCAGTTTGATGTCTACTGGTGCTATGGAACTCATTTTGGGGGCTCTTTGTTCAACAGTCTCAGCAGAGCTGAGAGCAGCAGGGTAGAAGGATGAAAGACACTGTCCTTGCACCCTCACCTTTCCTGTGGAGGGAGCTTCTGGCTTCACACAAGGTTGCACGGGCCTTTCAGTCTGTGGCCTCTGTCCGGTTCTGTGCTCTCTCATAGATGGGAACTCAAGTTTCTGAGCCCGACCGGATCTTGCCAGTAGCCATAGACTTGACCCAACCCCTTCGTACAAAGTCAGTTTCATTGGCAGGAGGTGCCATGGCCTGGCATTTACTTCTGTTCACCTACCTTGCAGTCTAGAGAACTGAGGTAAAATGCATTTGTTCCACAACTCATCATTGATTCAACATGAGCCATTATGATAAAGATTAAAGCTGTCCCACCACAACCATTATTGCTCTCTTGGGTAAATATATACAATTCTTATGGTCAGTGTTTCTATGACCTGTTTATATGACCATTGAGCAAAATAGAATTATCTGTATTTAAAATATTCCTTTTCAAAGTTTTAATAATTATTAGCATGTAGGTTGTTGTTATTGTTGGTGTTGTTATTGTTGGTGTTGGTAGTAGCAGTGGTGTGTATGTGTGTGTGTGTGTGTGTGTATGTGTGTTTGTGTGTATGTATGTGTGTGCTTATGTTTAAGTGTATATGTGAATTTGTATAGGATAAATATGTGAATATGCATACATCAGAGTAGATAACTTTTGGAGTCAATTCTCTCCTATGTTACTTTACTTTTACATGGGATCAATAGATCAAACTCAGGCTTCTCAGCTGCTTGTTTACCCATTGAGTTACCTCAGCTGTCCATAAAATCATTGTTGTGAAACATTCCATGAATATTTGACTAAAGAATAACAAATGCCGGCTTAGACCATCTGCCACCAGGAACAGTGAGATCCTGGGACACAGGCCTGGTGAGAAGGCGTTCTGAGTAGCTGGGGAGCAGAAGATCCAGGGACACAGGCCAGATACAAGGAAGAGGTGAGAACCAATCAGTGACAACAAGAGCACGTATAAACACAGACAACAAGATGGCAAGAGGAAAGTAAAAGAACATAACCCAGGGAAACCAAGACAACCTGACAACACCAGAACCCAGGTCTCTCATTACAGCAACAGCAGAATGCCAAACACTCCTGAAAAAGAAGACTCAGACCGGAAATCATACCTCAAGATGATGATAGAGATCCTTAAACAAGAACAGGAAGAAAAGCATAAAGAATTAGAAGCTTTTAAAGAGGAAAGAAGAAAAACACTCAAAGAACTCAAAGAACTAGAGGAAAACAGAACCAAAGAGATGAAGGAATGGAAAAAGGAATTTAAAATGGAAATGGACACAATAAAGAAAACACTAAAAGAGACAACCCTGGAGGTAGAAAACCTAAAAAGAAATCAGGAGTCACAGGTGCAAGCATTTCCAACAGACTACGAGAGATGGAAGAGAGAATCTCAGGGGCCGAAGACAACATTGAAAACATAGACAAAACACTCAGAGAAGATGCAAAAACCAAATAGCTCTGAACCCAAAATGTCTAGGAGATCCAGGACAAAATGAGAAGACCAAACATAAAAATAATAGAAATAGAACAGGGCAAAGAATATCAACTAAGAGGCACAGTAAATATGTTCAACAAAATTGTAGAAGAAAACTCCTCTACACTTAAGAATGAGATGACCGTGAGCATAAAACAAGCCTACAGAACTCCAAATAGGTTGGATCAGAAAAGAAATTCCTCTCCACACATAATAGTCAAAATGCAAAGTGCCCAAAGCAAAGAAAGAATACTAAAAGCAGTAAGGGAAAAGGGTCATGTAACATATAAAGGCAGACCAATTAGAATCACACCCGACTTCTCAACAGAGACTATGAAAGCTAGAAGATCCTGGACAGACATCATGCAGACACTAAGAGAGCACAAGAGTCAGGCCAAGCTGCTATACCTAGCAAAACTCTCAGTCACCATAGATGGAGAGACTAAGATATTCAAAGACAAAATTTACACAATATCTGAGCACAAACCCAGCACTGCAATGAATTATAGGTGGAAAACCCAATACAACAAGGAGAACTACATCCTAGTAAAAAGAAGAAAACTCCTAAGCAAGAAAACTAAAAGAAGAAAGACATACAGGCACAATTCAACCTCCAAAAGCAAAAATGGCAGGAAACAGCAACCACTATTCTTTGATATCTGTTAACATAAATGGATTCAATTGCCCAATAAAAAGACATAGGCTATCAGACTGGATACATAAACAAAACACAGCATTTTGCTGCATACAGGAAACTCATCTCGGAGACAAAGACATACACTATCTCAGAGTAAAAAGTTGGGAAAAAACTCCCAAGCAAATGGCCCCAAATAGCAAGCTGGAGTGGCCATTCTAATATCGAATAAAGTAGATTTTCAACCAAAAGTTATCAAAAAAAAATAAGGAAGGACACTTTTTACTCATTACAGGGGAAATCTGTCAGGAGAAACTCTCAATCCTTAACATATATGTTCCAAATACAAAAGCACCAGTATTCATAAAAGAAACCCTACTAAAGCTCAAAAAACACATTGTGCCCCACAAATTTACAGTGGGAGACCTCAATACCCCACTCTCACCAATGGACAGATCATGGAAACAAAAACTGAACAAGGACAGTGTAAAACTAGCAGAGATTATGAACCAACTGTAATAAATAGATATCTACAGAACATATCATCCTAAAACAAAAAAATACACATTCTTCTCAGCACCTCACATCACCTTCTCAAAAATTGACCACATAATTGGTCACAAAACAAGCCTCAATAGATAAGAGAAGATTGAAATACTCCCATGCATCCTTTCAGATCACCATGGTCTAAGGCTGGTCTTTAATAACAACAAAGACAACAAAAAGCCCATATACACGTGGAAACTAAACAATGCTCTATTAAACAATAGCAGGGTCAAAGAACAAATAAAAAAAGAAATTAAGGATTTTCTAGAATTCAATGAAAATGAAAACACATCATACCCAATCCTATGGGATACAATTAAAGCAGTACTGAGAGGAAAACTCATAGCTCTGAGTACTTCCAAAAAGAAACCGGAGAGAGCATACACCAGCAACTTGACAGCACAGCTGAAAGCTCTCAAACAAAAGGAAGCAGATACACGCAAGAAGAGTAGATGGCAAGAAATAATCAAACTCAGGGCAGAAATAGGACTGCTATGAACATTGTGGTGCATGTGTCTTTGTTGTATGTTGGAGCTTCTCTGGGGTATATGCCTAAAAGTATAATAACTGGGTCTTCAGGTAGTACTATGTCCAATTTTCTGAGGAATTGCCAGACTGATTTCCAGAGTGATTGTACCAGTTAACAACCCCACCAGTAGTGGAGAAATGTTCTTATTTCTCCGCATCCTTGCCAGCATCTACTGCCATCTGAATTTTTGATCTTAGCCATTCTGGTTGGTGTGAGGTAGTATCTCAGGGTTGTTTTGATTTGCATTTCCCTAATGGCTAAAGATGTCGAGCACTTCCTTAGATGCTTCTCATCCATTTGATATTCCTCAATTGAGAACTTTTTGTTTAGCTCTCTATCCCATTTTTTAATAGGGTTGTTTGATTCTCTGGTGTCTAACTTCTTGAGTTCTTTGTATACTTTGGATATTAGGCCTCTATCAGATGTGGGGTTGGTAAAGATCTTTTCCCAATCTGTTGGCTGCTGTTTTGTTTTCTTGACAGTGTCGGTTGGGAAACTTTTTATGACTGCTTTTATTTCTTTATGGGTTATGGGACTATTTAGATGATTTATCTGATCCTGATTTAACTTTGGTACTTGGTATCTGTCTGAAGGCACAATAAACCTAAACTTATGGGACATGATGAAAGCAGTACCAAGAGGAAAACTCATAGCTCTGAGAGCCTCCAAAAAGAAACTAGCATACACTAACATCTTGAGAGCACAGATGAAAGCCCTAGAACAAAAAGAAGCAAATACACCCAAGAGGAGTAGACAGCAGGACATAATCAAACTCAGAGCTGAAAACAGCCAAGTAGAGACAAATAGAACTATACAAAGAATCAACAAAGCCAGGAGCTGGTTCTTTGAGAAAATCAACAAGATAAATAAACTCTTAGCCAGACTAACCAGAGTGTGCAGAGAGAGTATCCCAATTAATGAAATGAGAAATGAAAAGGGAGACATAATAACAGAAACTGAGGAAATTCAAAAAAATTATCTGATCCTACTACAAAAATCTGTACTCGACAAAACTGGAAAATCTGGATGAAATGGAAAAATTTCTAGGCAACCATTTGTATATGGTACCAGAACCTTTTAGGCATGTGGTTAGAGTCAGAAAGCAATGTATATGTGAAGAGTCAAGATGTTTTAAAATCCCTATAATCTCCAAGAAGATGCATGTAGCATCATATTAGTTAGGTTGAGGGAGTTATGTACAGGAAAATGGCTTCTTAAATAGGGGTCAGCTGGTCAACAGAAAGGGCTCAAGAGTGACAGAAAATGTTTGGTGGCTTTCACAAGTGTGCATGCCAACTTTCATAGGAATTTGCTATGAGTTACCCTTAGCCTTTATATGTTTCTAGTAAAGTGGGAGAAATGAGGTCGTTTCAAGCTTTAAAAACTGGAGTGATCTTGCTTTTAGAAATTGAATTTCAATCATTAGGTTGAGTTTAAAAAAATGTACATAAATCTCCATCTGCCTCCAGTCACTGCCTAGCTCTACCTAGTGCCCGTTGGTTTGCATTCTTCTGCCTCAGTATCTCCACAGTGATGAGCTCTGGGGTATTCCCTAGAAACAGTTTTCAGCTAAAACCTGTTACATAGAAGAGCCCGTTAGTCACCAAGTTAATGTGGCTCCCACTGACTTTTAAATGCACAACAAAATGATGTTTCCATACAGTGTTTAGACTAATTGGAATAGAATGCATTAGGGGCTTCTGACATGGAGAAGTCTTCTGAATTCCCTGACCTCCTTCCCCGTTTGTCACAGGGAATCTTCCTTGAACTGGTCATCTGCAGTTAGCCATGTAACACTACATCTCTGGGGAGACAAGACAGCACCGCTACCTTCGGATGTGGGGGGAAAAGGCTGACACTTATTGATTCCCTCGGACAGGGGGATGCTTTCACACTGTGTGAGAGGGATGGCCAGCATTGGCTGTTATTGTCCTCTGATGTGCCCCACAAGCAGAACAAAGGTTATTAGAGAATAAATTGAAGAAAGCTGATGGCTTTACCCCAGCATCTTCTTGCTTAGCCTGTTTAATATAGGAGTGAGTTGCTTCTACTTCTGGTTAAGGGTAGTAGCTCATGGAACCAAAACATGCTAAATGTATAAACAATGTGGGAACATATAGGTAACTGCTTAAGTGCGGAAGGGCAGCCACTGAAGTTGGCTTCAGTCCATTTTACAGATAAGGTAAGTGAGGTTCACAGTGGTAAGGGTTGGCCAAAGCCAAGTGTTAGTTGGAAGCAGGCAACTGGTTCCTATTACTCAAAGTCCATTGTTTCCCATTCTGTGCAGCTGCTTCTGCGCCCACAGAGAGAGAAGGTTAAATTTGTTTAAAACCTGGAAACTGATGAAATATGAAGAAATCATATGCTGTGAGCCCGTGCTCTCCCCAGCTCTCCACTGAACCAGAAATTGTCAGGGCACCCCTGTGGGTTTGAAACCCTCCCTGGCAGCTGGGCTTGGTGTCTGCAAAGTCGAGCTGTGACTCCTGGTTAAGTCACGCAGCCAGAAAACAGGCACTGCTGAGCTATGGACTCATGCCTTCTCCTTGCTCGCCCAAATTAAGCTGCTTAATGCTGTTCCAGGGGAAGCTAGAGGTTTGTCCGGGGTCAGTAAGCATTTTCTAACAGCTCTCTCAAGCAGAGCAAGCGTACCCCTCCTTTCCTCCCGTGACACTGTCACTGCAGAGTGGACTGAACGAGCTTTCTAAATTTGGATTGCTTTGCTGCTTACATTAATCCAAAGGCAGCACACACACAATGCCATTGTTTTGACCTTTATTTGATAGATGCGGAGGGAAGTACAGTTCCAAGTGTGTGAAGATTACACTGTATATATTTTTTAAAATGATCCCCATCTGGTTTGCTGTTTTTGTTTTGTTTTGTTTTTTAAAGACAAGGTATCACTCTTTAGCCCTGGGTGGCCTGGAACTCACTAGAGAATGAACTACCTTTGCTTTGGAGTGCTGAAATCAAGGGCTCTATGCAGCATGCCTGGCTGCCTTGTATTCTTAATATTAATGTTTCGAGTTCTGGCCAAGGGTGATAGAATACATTTTTGTTACTAGGTACACATGCCTCCTGGTTCAGCTTTGTAAGTTTCTAAGCATAAGTTCATTCTTTTTGCTGTGAATTCAATTGTTTCAGAGGCCTTTTCTTTCCCCTGATTCCTGGCTGACTTCATTCCAGCTTGTCTTAATCTACACTTACATTCCCATGGCAGGAATCCAACATGGAAGGTGTGGTGGTTTGAATAGGCTTGGGCCAGAGAGTGGCATTATTAGGAGGTATGGCCTTGTTCTAATAGGTGTGGCCTTGTTGGAAGAAGTGTAGCACTGTGGTGGTGGTAGGCAATTAAACCCACCTCCTAATCACATGGGAGCCAATCTTCTCTTAGTGGCATTCAGATGAAGATGTTTAATTCTCAGCTCCTTCTGCACCATGCCTGACTGGATGCGACCATATTCCCACCTGTTGATAATGGACTGAACCTCCCATTCCAAATTAAATGTTGTCCTTATAAGAGTTGCTTTGGACTTGTTGTTCACAGGAGAAGAACCCTAAGACAACCCGTTACTACAGAAACACAGAATAAAGACTTTGGTCACTTGCACAGGTAAACTGTCAAGCGAAGGCAGTTGTTTTAGTCGATATTTCTGAGAAAAAAAGTACAGTTGTAAAAAAATCAATGTGCTCAAAGTGTTTCCTGTAGAAACTCTAGTCCTTTCCTTCCTTACTTCCTGTGTTACCTGTGAGGTGAGATGTCCTTGAGGAAATTAGAAAGACTATCCTCTCGCACTGTTTCTCCCAAAGGAGAGACGTCTCTGCAGTTAGGAGCACTGGCTGCTCTTACTGGGGATCCAGGTTAGGTTCCCAGCAGGGACACTGCAACTCACTGGCTGTAGTTCCAGTTCAGAGAGATCCGAAGCCCTCTTCAGGCCTCTGAAGGCAGGAGGCCCATGTACACTCAGGCCAACAAACCTTTGAAAGGATTTGGCCATTTAAGAAATGACTCACCTTGAAGTTGTTTGTGTCCATCTTCAGAACTCTCTGACAGGAAGCAACCTTGCTATCTCTATACAAGAATAACACATTCCATTTGCTACTAGAGACTGTCACCAAAATAATTTTAATTTTAAGATTTCAGCCCATGGGGTCTCATTTATCCATCTCTAAGTCCCACTGGAAGATGTTGGTAATCTGCCCAGCTCTGGGTAACTGTTTGGGACAAATGATTACAAGCAACAGCTAATTCTTTTCTATGCTTCATCTCAGGAGAAATTGTGTTTTTCAGTACCCAAGGTGACTTACTGTTTGTTGTGCACAGGGGGGAAGTTGAGCTTTAAAACAGCATTAGAATTGTTCTGGGAAAAGGCTACACTCTCCTCCTAAGTCATTATCTTCCCTTTATTACCTGGGGTATACTGTGAGATGCATGTATGCAGTAGCATATGGTGGTGGTGGGTGACTGGGTCCTGGAAACTTTGCAGACAATTTGATGTATTTCTCAGAGACTCAGAGTTTGACAATGGCCCCAGGAGATGAAAACAAAATATTTTACACACTCGCACACACACACACACACAAACACACACACACACACACACAGAGAGAGAGAGAGAGAGAGAAAGAGAGAGAGTTACTGCTTCCTTCAGGGTTAATTTTTTCCTTTCTTCATTGAGGGAATATGCTAGATCAGTTTGGTGACAGGCTGACAGACAGATTCAGCAGGCAGTAGCATGCTGGAGGCCTCCCTCTGTGTTTCTGCTTAGATCCTGCAGATGTAAATCAGAGTGACAGCAAAGCAGTGGACAAGCTTTGGAGAGCCAGGTCCCTATTTTTAGGCTCTTTGGGAAATGTTCTCTTTATTTGATTCTGGTGGTTTTGGTCATATCTCCTAATACAGTTTCATACGAATGGAATCTAGCTGCCAAGCACAGTACAACCCAAATCAAAATGATATTATATCTTTTCCGGGCTGTAAATCCCTCCTCAAATTAAAACCCCGAGACCTAGTCTACTAGAGGCCCACAGAAGAGAAAAGTTCCTCCATCACCCCTCCAAGAACAGCTGTGAGCATCTAATGACTACTTGACACAGACTTTCATCTTTTGTCCCCTGAGAAATAAAGATCTTCAAAGTTATCTGCTTCATGTTTGAGACCTAGCATAGGCTCTACTTGGCTAGGTGTCTCAAAACTGATGCCATAAGAACAAACACACACACACACACACACACACACACACACACACACAATCTCTCTATAATGTACAGTGAAGCCACTCCAGTTCTTTGGTTATATCCATGGAATTCATTAAGTATAGAATATCTTCTTTGAATAGGAATAGTTTAGCCACACAATCAGAGACATTAATCATTGCCAGCTATACTGTAGATGAGACAGCACCTGAAGATCTGCAGCTATTAAACACATACAATTTCCTGAAACTCCCCATCAACAGGAACTGTGCCTGAGACTTGAATAGACAGATCTCAAAAGAAAAATAGAAAATGACCAACAATTTTTAAATGTCCACCATCTCTAGCCCCAGTGAACTCTTTAGTCTGTGAGGCTTAAAGGTGGCTTCTTATCAATGCAGTGGAGTCCATTTTGGTACCATGTTTAGTAGGACTGAAACAAATTCAAAGGAAAACATATTAAAATACTTTCTCCTAAGTGTTAGTGGAATCCTCAGTCACAAATGCATGCTCTGTATCATGTTCTGTCCCCAAAGCTCAGGACTATTTTGGAAGAGGGGAAGGGAAATATTGTGAGAGCTGGAGGTCAGGGAGAGCCCTAGCGCAACAGTGTCTTCTAGACATGATATACTGAACACACTAGACCCCACAACATCAGGACAGTTTACATTCCAGCATGGATTCGGAAAGGAATTGTGAGTCCCCGCTCCTGTGTGAGGAGCTGTGGACAGTTGATTACTTCAGGGGGAAGGAGAGTCAGTTTTCCATCAGGGTGTGCCTGCTGGTATTGAGTGTCCTCCAGTGGCCCCACACTGAAGGAGTGTAGTGACAGCACAGTTTGGTGTTGATGGGTCACTAAAAATAATAAGGAAAACCTGAAGTTGGGGAATATCAGGCTAAGATGGATATAAAAAGGCTAGAGAGAAGAACTAGGGTGAATATAACCTATGATATTTTAAAATTTATTCTTAGTTTTAAAATTAGTTAATAAAGTAAAACATTTTATTTGGATTTGCATATGCATTTATCTCATTTGGTTAATTCTATAGCAACCAACCCTTTCTACTCTTTCCTCATTCATTCCTATACGGCCATTTTGACCCTCCTATTTGTTGTATTGTTTTCCATACAGGCCTACTCTTTTTCCCTCCAGTTTCATGATTCCTTCCCAGTGTCCTGATCTTTAGTTATATCTATGAATGCTCACGTAGATACACTGGAACTAGGATCCATTTAATTTAATGTTTTCAAGTTCTGTCAACTGCTTTACAAATTTTTAATTTCATATTTTTGCAACTGAATAAAATTCTATTTTATACATGTCCCACTCTTTCCTTATTTATTCCCTGATTGATGGAGAACTATGCTAATTCTGTTTCCTGGCTATCACTAAACGAACAGCGATGAATATGCATACTTCCCTCTAGTAGGATATAGAGTCCCTTGGAATGGTATAGATGGGCCATATAATAGTTAGGTTTTTAATTTTTCTGAGGAGCCTATACATTGATTTCTAATGTCTGTACTAAATTATTTTCCAGCCAACAGTGGCTCAATTTTCCTCTTCCCACATATCCTCATTAGCATTTGCTGTCAGTGGTTTTTGGGTTTTTTGTTTGTTTGTTTGTTTATTGTTTTTTGTTTTGTTTTGTTGGTGGTAACTATACTGACTGGAATGAGCTAGAATCTCAAAGCTATTCTAATTTGCAGTTGACCCATGACTAAATTTCCTGAGATGATAGAAACAGTCCTGGGTCATCACAGTAAGCATCTCTGGGGATTGGGGACTGGACATAAGAAACACTTGTCCCTGATTCTCTCTTACCTGGGTCCCAATAGCAACATCTATTTACTTACTCAGCTGCAAACCAGCACTGTGTACAGACTGCTCCTAACCCTTCCACCTAGTCCAAGCCTGCTAATATTTGCCTGGAAGCTCCAGATTGTCACAACTCTCACTTCCCTCACAGATCAGACTAGCCCACTTCACCCTCGGAATGGCTTCACTGTATATTACAGAGGGATTCTGTGACCATCACACATTTAAAAGAACGAAGGAAGGAAGGAAGGAAGGAAGGAAGGAAGGAAGGAAGGAAGGAAGGAAGGAAGAGTATGGGGTAGGGAGTTTTTATGTTGTGTGTTTGTGCATGTGTGTGTGTGTGTGTGTGTGTGTGTGTGTGTGTGTGTGTGTGTGTTTGACCTTATGGGATCAGTTTTGAGAAACCTGGTCAAGTATAGACTATTCTAAGTCTCTAAACACTGTTAAAGTAATAAGACACAAAAACCAACATATAAAAATCAGTAATTTTCATATATAGCATCAACTAACTTGCAGGAAAGAAATCAGGAAAACAATCTATTTTTTAAACACTAATTTCTATCATGGCTGTACTGAATTATATTCCAACCCACCAGGGATAAAAATAAATAAACCTCTGGAAAAAGTTATATCTTTACTGACCATGTTATTAAGCTCTAAACACTACTCCACAGTATTTATTTGCACAACACAGACAGTATACTCGGTGTCAAAACAATAGGAATATTCCTTTTAATATATGGTTAGATATGTGTAAGTTGTATAAAATTATTGCATGCTTTTTGCTAAGGTATTTGAGCATTTGCAGAATTCAGTGTCTAGCTGGAGCTCTAAGACCACTTACCCATGGATACTGTGGAATAAGGGCTGACTGTAATTACATGTTCTACTGATAAATAGCCAAACCAAAAAAAAAAAAAAAACAAAAAAAAAAACAAAAAACAAAACCTCAGGAAAATGAAAAGCATTGATGATCTAAAATAAGGTATGTCATAGAAAACCTGGACTATATAACAAATAGCACGTAGAAGGAAGCTCATAGATCCAAACGCCTTTACTTAAAGAGAATGTCCCAGCTGAATCTAACACTCAGCCTAAGAAAGTACAACAAAATAAATAAAGCAAGTAAATAAATAATAAAAGCCCAAGGGAAAAGAAAAAAACTACAAACATTAGTGCAGAAATGAATGAAAAAATAGACTAAGAAAGCTAAGGAGAGAATTAGTGTAATCAAAAAAATCAATAGTTCTCTGAAAAGATTAATAGATTGATAAAATTTTGTTTAAATTAGCCAACCTGAAGACATGGAAGAGGGAAAAGAGTAAAGTCAGAGATACAAGAGGAAGGATTAATTAAACAGCTTCTACATCATAGAAAGAAAGAATTAGAGCAGAAGGAACAACACATTCTGACAGACTAAATAACTGAAGAGAAGTAGACAAATTCCTGGAAAACCACATTCAGGGCAAACCTGGGTATATCCTGAGACAGCAGAGAGATCAGTGGGAAAGGGTCCTTATTTTACAAGTAGAAGGTTCTGGCCTCCATACCTACAATGTATTTGTGCATGAATGTGTGTGTAAGTGTGTATGTACGTGTGTGTGTGTGTGTGTGTGTGTGTGTGTGTGGTTTATATGTATATTTAGTAGAATAGCTTATTTAAAATAAGGATATTGAAAGTGCAATTATATAATAAAAAACATATTCTAATAAGACTCTAAGTCCAGATGGCTTTACTTGTGGATTCTATAAAACAAGTAAATAGTAATTCTTGGGATGGTGTTCCAAGAATACCAAACACATATACTAAGAAATAAATGGGATGAGATACTAAAACATGACAGAAATCTTACAATAAAGTGTGGACCAACATTTCCTACTAATACAGACATAAAAATCTTCACAAGCTGACTAGAAAACACTTTTTAGTAATAATAAACGAATCAGATAGTATCTAACTGGCATTTATAGAAGCAAAGAGTTGCTTAACATCTGAAAACCAGTATAATGCAACTTATCCACATAGTAAATACTGAAAGCCACTTGGTAATCTCAGTGAATTCAGTGGAAAATTTAAAAAGAAACTTAGTAGTTCTTCATAATAAAAAAATCTCTTAGAGTAAGGTATTAAGATTTTTCTAAACAATAAGGGGTAGTATTAAAACTCCATGGCTAACTTTCTGCTTAATAATTTAAAAAATGGGTTATCCCTAAGACAAAAGAATGAATGAAGCAAGGATAGAAGCTCTCCTTACTTCTATTCCAGGCTGTTCTAATAGTTGTATCTCAGGTAACTGGGCAAGAAAGAGGCATAAAATTTAATGAGGCATTAAAGGCATCCATACAGTTACTAAATACAGGTATTAGATAATATTTTGTAGAAGGGTGGGATAACTATGGTTGACAAGTGCTTTGAAATAACAGAAAGGATTTGGAGTGTTCCTAATACACACACATGCATACACACACAAACAAAGATAAAATTTTGAGATTTTTGAGGTGAATGACACACCTCATTTAATTATATAAAACCTATTATTAAAAATATATTAGACACGACCAAGAAAAGCATTTCTGTTTTGAAGAAGAAACTTTCAAAATTTACAGATGACATAATCATTCCTATGTGTATGTGCAAGCATATGTGTGTGTATGTGTGTGTGTGTGTGTGCAGTTGGGTATATCTGTAATTTACAATCTAAAAATAAAATTAGGAGACTGATTCCATTTACAAGGACATCACAGAGAATATAAAGCTTAGAAATAAATTTGATAAAAGAAGTGAAAACATTAAGCTCTATATTTTATAAAAACCCTGAAAGTACGTAAAGGCTAACTTACAAGATGATTTGCATGTCCACGGATTCTAAGGCTCACTATTCATGTCTACAGATTGTACGACTCTCTACGCAGGTCCAGGGATTCTAAGGCTCACTATAGCTGTTGATGTTGTAAAGTGACATGCAGACACAATATAATGCTTGTCATAGACTCAGCTTACTTTCTGTCACTAATCACAAGATAACTTTAAAATGTAGAACCACTCAAGTGACCTAGAAAATAATCAAATTCTTCTTGCACATAAAACACAGAGTTGAAGGATTACTTGGTTTACAAATGAAACACACCTCCGCAGTAATCAAGAATTTAGAACTCAAATAAAATAAAACACATAGATCTATTGTATAAACAGATTCTGAAAATAATTTCCCACATTTTCTATCAGCTATTTTTTTTTCAGTGATGCCAAAGTAGACACATAGAAAGAACAATCTTTTGGACAAATGATTGAACTGAGTATCCACTTTGAAAAAAGTTCAGTGCCTATATGACTAGCATACAAAAGGCATCCCAAAATGGATAATGGACCTAAAACTTAAGATCTTAATGTAAATTCCTGGAAGGAAACATAAACATAATAGTGACCTGAGATGAGCTACTGGTGTTTTAGACATAGGACCAAGTGTAAAAGTAAGAAGAGAAAAAAGATGGCAATTCTTTTGTTATGCTAATTTGGGAATTGTCAAGCTGCTAAGCACAACATAAAGAATATAAGAAAAAAATGTTTGCAAGTCGTTTATCTAATAAGAGACCTGTATCTAAAATGTGCACGAAACTTTATAATGCAATCAAGAAACCTCAATTGGCAGAATTAAGGCAAGTGATCCTAATATTTACTTGCTTCTTTCTTTCTCTGTCTTCCTCTGTCTCTCTCTCTGTGTCACTGTCTCTTTGTTTCTGTCTCTGTCTCTGTCTCTGTCTCTGTCTCTGTCTCTCTCTCTCTCTCTCTCTCTCTCTGTGTGTGTGTGTGTGTGTGTGTGTGTGTGTGTGTGTGTATCTTTTTTATTCTCTCTCTCTTTCTTCCTTTCATTATTTGTTTATAGAAGTAGAAAACAGGCAATAAGCCTATGAAAAGATGCCTACCTGTAGAATGCAAACAGAAAGGACAGTGACATGGCATATCACTAGGACATCTGAAATGACAGGGAAGCTGTAGAGACATTTGGACACTTATGCACTGCTACTGGTGACATGAAATGCTGCAGTTACATTGCAAAACCAATCTAACGTTTTTTCAAAAGAGTGAATATATATTTACCATATGGTACCACTGATAGATACATCCTCAAGGGGAATGAAAACACATATCCAAACAAAAACATGTACTTGAGTATTCCCTGTGAAAATATGTATCCTTACTAAAATGAAAACAGCCCAAATGTCCATCAAATCATGAATGGGTAAACAAATGTGTCCTCTCCTCACAACTATTATTTGGCAATAAAAACAAACAGTGTTAATATAGGCTGAAGAACTTCAAAACACAGGAATAGCCAGTCACAGAAACTTGTGGATGATGGAGTTGTTAATAATGTCTGTACCTAACTGGAATGTTTGACATTATTAATACTGCTAGAGAATGCTCCCAATGACCTGCAATGTGTAATCTTTTTCTGCTTTCTCCTTGGAAGACACAGTTTTCAGAAACCCCACATGCGTTTACTTTCTGCATGATTGACTAGTTATTCCTTTTCTTTCTTCCTGTCACCCTGCTGTTGTTAGGGTACTTTGTGTACTTTGGTGAGATGTCAAAGTATCTCCAGAACCTGGAGTTATAAACTTCTGCCCAACTCTGTGATTTCGCAGTAGCTGTAGGAAATTAACTATACTTTATATCCAATCTATCATTTTTTTCTCAGCCCAAGCTTTCCAAACGTATGCCTATCACTATTTAAATCCATGGTTCTCAGCCTTCCTAATGCTGTGACCCTTTAATACAGTTACTCCTGTTGTGGCAACCTCCAACCATAAAAGCATTCTAGTGTTACTTTATAACTATAATTCTGCTATTGTTATAAACCATAACATAAAGATCTGATATATAGGATATCTGATACACGACATCAGTGAAAGGGTTCTTCAAATCCCAAGGGATCACGACCTACAGGTCAAGAACCATTGCTCTACTACAAGCTACATCTCTGTTCTTGTGGTTTTGAGACAAGTTTTACTACATAGCCCAGATGTTGTCTTCTAAATAAAGTGCAGAGGATACAAGCTTTAAAAGACCTGTGACAGGCATTTAACTAGTAAGAAATAACAGTCTCAGGCTGTTAAGTTTGCTCAGTGGTTAAGAGCATGTGTTGCTTTTGTAGAGGACCTAGGTTTGATTTTTAGCACCCTATGGTAGCTTACAACCCATGTAGTGCTGTAGGTAAAACACGTATAGACGAACCTAGTGTATTCATAGATGAAGCTAAACTTTGACAAACATAATATTGGACAGAGTGACAAAATAAGAAGTTATTTGTTTCTCATATAATCAAGTTTATAAATGTTGTTGCATATTTACTATATGTGCCATGGGCTGTGTGCTAGTCACTGTCAAGAAGAGCCTGAAGAAGACAAGGGTCTCATGAAGCAGCAATAAAGACAGGCTTCATGGGGGACAAGGGTGCCTTCATTTGCTTCTACTGTAAACTAAGACATCTACTTCTCAGCAGCCTTCTCTGGATCATGAGTGGGATCCTCTGATTTATCTGAATGTTGGATCCCTGCCTGATTGGACAGAGAAATAAAGCAGGTGCTGGGGTTGGAAGGGCGAATGCTTTTGGGGAAGCTCAGAGTTCAGAATGTGGTAAAGTCCCTAAGTACTCCTACAGCATGATTGTCAGACTTTCTTCACACAGATGTCCTCTTCTAGTAGATAATTGAGATGTGTAGCAAACATGCTTCCCCTAGGACCAAAACAAGCAGGAAACAGCAGAAAGTTAGGAGCTGACAAGCCACATTCCCAGTAAGTGTGTGTTTTGAATGAAAAAAAGAAATAAAGAGGAGAGGAAAAAACATAACTGCTCCTATGTATGGTGAAGGGCAAGTTTATTATAGATAAAGGGAGAACACAGCCAGAGGCAGAGACATCTGGGAGAGTCTAAATGAACATGACCCTGAGCAGGGCTGTGTGGGGAGATGGGAAAGGGAAAGAGAAAAAGAAGAGAGGGGAACTAGGTGTAGCAGCCAGGAGGTCAAAGTCTGAAAGGGGTGATTAACCAAAATGTCCAGATTATATAGGGCAGAGACTCTGGGGGAAGGGGCCCATCCATGGGGCTGGAGAGTTCAGGGTAGAGGGCAGGGCAGGATGCTTGAGTCCTGTAAGAGGTGGGGACTGAGGGATGCTGGGAAAACCTGGAGACCAGTTCTACTTTGATATGGTAAATATTGTCCAGGGTTTGAAGTTTAACACTTTTCAACAGTCTTCAGCCAGTCAAATGCAAACTAGATTGATTTGCATAACTCACAACCCATTCAAAGATGTCCTTTGTGTTTTGCTATGATTGTGTTGTATTCCTTATAGCTAAAATTCATAAAATAAGATACTGGATTTACTACACATCATGCTTCTCTATCTTACTTGATAGTGTATCTTTCCTTCTTACCCAATACTATACAACTTCTTGGCAGTTAAATACCAGATTAAATTAAAACTTCTTTACATTTCTTTAAAAATAAAACAAAAACTCCATAAAAAAAAAATGTGATGTGCTTTCACAACAGGGACAGGTAGAGACCTAATAAAGGGCATTGCCACTGTAATTCTGTTCTTGACTTGTGCAGCAGGTTTAGAATTATAAAAATAGGGTCAGTTAGGTATAGAAGGGACCTTTGTGGCATCCTGATGCTTGACTCCACTGCCCACAGGATAAGATTTGTTTGTTTCTTCATAGTATGCTGTTTACTTGTTTGTTTATAGTATGCTGTTTCCTTGTTTGCTTATGTTGTTTACTTGTTTGTTTATAGTGTGCTATTTACTTATTTGTTTACAGTATGCTGTTTACTTGTTTGTTTATAGTATGCTGTTTACTTGTTAGTTTATAGTATCTCATGTAGCCCTTGTACTTACCCTGCAGTCAAAGATAAATTTAACTACTGATCCTCATGTTTACACCTCTGAAGTGTTAGAATATAGACTTGCGACACCACATATAATATTATACAGTACTGGGGCTCCAGGGATCTGTGTACCCTAAGCAAGCATACTGCCTACTGCCCACTAACCCTCACCCTATTCTTGAGTTCAGGTTTTGCAGTCTTTCTGATTCTCTGGGTTCTTGTTTATGAAATATCAGTACAGTACTTTTGTACCTCATGGTCATAAGAGCCCAAACCATAAGAGTTTAAAGGTCCTTCTCAACATACATGGGGGCTATCTTAACAGCACCCCAAGGGATGTGTAGTCAAAGACTTGCATTTCCAGGAATCTCTGTTAGACCAGGCTTAGCTCTGCTCTGCTGCTGCTGTGATGCTTCCACCTTTTCTCAACGAGCCTTAATTGCCAGTCAACCAACTTGTAAACATTTCTGGAGGCCCTGCTTCATGCTCTTCCTCTTATAAAGACCAAGAGTTTGGGACTATATAGTGCCCGTTTGAAAATGTATTCCCTGGACTGGTTTCCATGCATTGCTCAGTGTGGTTGCTGCCAGGTCCAAAGGAAACTCAAGTTCCCCAAAAGGCAGTGAATACTACTACAATAAAAGTCTTATTTCAGCTCAAGCTGGACTATAGACTGCTGGATGAGTCATAAACACCCCTGAGCAGAATTTCCCAGGAACCCGTGAAATGGGTTTTCTGTCAACCAAAAGGAGCCAGTTCCATTATCTTCCTCAGCCTCTGGCAAAAGGGACATATGGCTCTCTATTGACATATACTTCTAGTGCCTATTAGCATCCAAGCTAGCTAGGAAATCCTTTGTAACATTCTCACTTGTAACATGTACCTGTTATGCACTTCCAAGCATCTGGTGAGTCTTCTGTTCTTCACTATGCTAGTTCCAGGCTGTTCCTGATTAAAGGTCACTTCCCTCCCACTTCCTTTATAGCTAACCAGGCTCCACCCCCTTCTATCCCATCACCTCCTCCTCTTCTTGCTTCTCTTGCTTCTCTCTCTGCAATTCACCCTCTACTATTTGGTCTGCTGCCAAAAGATAGCTCTGGCCCTGGCCAGTCGGCTTCTTTCTTATCCAGAGAGCTCTAGCTATTCTCTCCCTTATCTATAGTAAATATAGATAAATAAATATCTTCCCTAACCATGAGACATCCATTTTTTTCTGTTTTCTTTACTAAATAGTCACTTATAGTCACTATTATGTGCACTAAAGAACTTCTGAGAAAGTTCTGAGAAAGCTTCTGAGAAAGACAGGTGGATGGGTTTCTAATCCTAGCACTTGGGAGGCAGAATCAGGAGTATTTCTGTTACTCTAAGGTCAGCCTGGACTACATGCACATGGGACTACAAAATGAACTCCTGGTTTTAAAAGGCAAAAACAAAACAAAACAAGCCGATTGTTTGTTTGTGTTTTGTTTCTCAGAATGGGTTGCATAGAACAGACCCATATTGATTAGAGAAAATTTATTGAAAATAATTACATTAAGAAATTGAGTGTTTTGAGTTCAGGGTGAAAGCTGAGAAAACTCCTTTCAGATATGGAAGTGAAAGAGCTCCAAATTGGGGAACCCCTCACTCAACTACCAGGAAACACAAACCCAAGAACTCACAGAGAGCCTATCTTGATGCAATCAGGCAAGAGGTTTATTCCAGAGCTGTGGGGATGACACATATCTCACACAAGAGATAGAGGAGTTGACACCAAACTCAAATGGGGAGCAGTATTAATAGGGAAAAATCACATAAGCAGTTAGCAACAGGCGGGTAGCAATTTCATTGGTTCATTCAAATTGGCACACTCTGTCTATTTTGGACATGATTTAACTCTAGACCACTATATTTTGGGGCACACTGACTTGTTTTTCTCAGGACATCTGAGCCAGACATTAGCGAGTCCAGATAGTCTGGGATTGGGCCATTTCTTTTAAACATGTTATTTTGTCCTTAGCCTTAAGACATACTTGTCCTCAAAACAGGGTTAGTGGGGCCAACTTAAAATTTTAACTTTCATTCCCCACTTCTTCTAGTGGCTAGTTCTAATCTTAGAACTCAATATCCTGCTCCTCAGCCCACTCAAAGTCCTTCAATGCATGATATTGCTAGCAAAGCAATAAAATCTGCACTACACTAACTCTTTCCCTAATGAAAGCTACTAGGTTATTAAGGATGCATGGTCTAAATGTAAGAAGCAAAAGCAAAATTAAAAGAGGCCTCACTAATGAGGAGATTAAAGTAGTCAGCCACAGGGATCTGTAAAACCATCTCTCAAACCATCTTTGTTGTTTTTCTTCTGTCTCCTTTTTTTTTTTTTTTTTTTGTCTAGTCTTTCTCTTAGCTTACTCAGAGTCTTTAATCACCCCTGAATGATGTACATAAAAGCAACATTCTTCTCTTAAGGCAGCATATAGCCCTCCATCTTTAAGGAACAGAAAGTCTAGTCTCCTTCTGTTTTGTAAGACCACCTCTGAGAGGGAGGTCAGTGACTCTTCAAGCTTAGATATGGATTGTTCTAGGGCTTGTAAATCCTCATCTATTATGGATCTCAATGTATGGAAACATTGAAGAGTCTGTATTAGTGCTGCTGTGTCTGTTTCCACACCCACGGCCACTCCAAGCCCCAATATGACTGCTAGGAGTTGTCAAAAGCACTAGATACGGCTCCTTCCAGTGAGGTTCTAGGTTTCCCACTTGATGGCATCGAACCAGGATGGTATCTCTGGCCTGGAACTGGTGGGGTATGTCTGGACTCCCAGTCTCATGGGCCTCTTTCAGTTGGTTCCAGGCTTGAAAGGGGTCCGAATTAGGGAAGTCCTTCACTCAAGTACCGGAAAACACAAACCCAAGAACTCACAGAGAGCCTATCTTGATGCAATCAGGCAAGAGTTTTATTCCAGAGCTCTGGGAATGACACATATCTCACGCAAGAGATAGAGGAGTCGACCCCATACTCAAATGGGGAGAAGTATTCATAGGGAAAATCACATAAGCAGTTAGCAACAGGCACATAGTTTAAAAAATGAAAATCTCCTTTAAATACCTATGTAAAGTTCATTACATAGACATGTCTTCAGCTCCTTAAGGGAAGTACTTTGGGCCATAATTACAGGATTGAGTACATTTAGTTTGGTAAGAAACTGCTAGTACAAACTGATCCAAGGATGGGGTTTGAAATTCTTCCATGTCTGTGTCCATATTTAATATTGTCATTGTTTTGGATTTGTGCTTTCTATTTGATATATAGTAGAATGTTACTATTTTACCATACAATCCCTAGTAACAAATATTACTTAATATAACTTTGTATGTTTGCTTGTTAATTGTACATTTTCTCTGATGATGGGCTTTGCCCGAGTCTTTTGCTAATATTAAATTGAGCTGGGTGTTGTTGTTCTTATTTTTGCCTTTTTAAGTTGTTTATGCACTTTGAGTAGCAGCTCTTTATCTGGTGTGTCATTTGTGAGTATGTTTTCCTAGCCATGTGACTTTTTTGATGCACTTTTGACAGTGTGCTGTCCCTACATACACTTTTTTAATGAAATAAACTTATCAATAGTTTCTTTCATGAGTTGTAACTTTAATGTTGTCTTTGTCATTATTCTGTGCCTATGGTCAACCTAGACTTTATCTTTGGTTATTATCTAGGACTTTAATAATTCTGTATCTTATTTCTCAGTCTCTAATCCATTTTGAGGTAATTTTTCCAAAGCTGTAAACTACATCTCAACATATATATGTATATGTATATATGTGTGTGTGTATATATATATATATATATATATATATATATATATATATATATATATAATGTCTATCTGTCTAGCATTATTTGTTAAGAAAGATAACTCCTGCTAGGTGGTGTTGGCTGCACACCTTTAATTCCAACACTCAGGAAGGAGTCAGAGGCAGGTAGATCTCTGATTTCAAAGCCAGTTTGTTTTCTGTAGTGAGTTTTGTGGCAGCCAGGGTGACACAGAGAAATCCTGTCTTGAAGAAACAAAAAACAAACAAAAAGTATCTTTTCATGATTCAGTTGCCTTTGAGCCTTTGCCAAAAATTTATGTATGTGTGTGTGCGTGCACGCGTATGTGTGTCTGTGTTTTGTTTTATTTCTGGTTTCTGCATTCTGTTTCTCTGTTTGTTAATGGTTATTGTTGTTTTTGTACCTGTCAGAGTGGGTAGAATAGCTCTTGCTACTGCATTCTTTTCATTTGGCATTACATTGGATGATGCGAGTCTTCTGAATGAGTTTGTCAATACCTACAAAATAGTTCTCTCAAGTTCGTCTTATTAGGGATGTATTGAGTTCATAGATCAAATTATCAAGATGAAAAACATAACTAAGTATTCAACAATTTTGTTGTTACTGTAGATAATAAAAATATTTTTAATTTCAAAATTCAATTATTCATTTTAGCATGTAAGAAAATAACTGACAACCTATAAGAACATTGGATATCACAACCTTGTTACAATTGCTTACTGGTACAGAAATTTGTTACTTGTAAAATTAAACTATGAGAAAAGCAGATGGAAAGGATAGAGGATAAAATTGGCCCAGCACACTTGAACATGTCAGAGTTACTTTGTGAGAGAAAGTGCTGTGGTACCAGGTATGGCTCTGGTGGTTTGTTATCCCCTTTGCTTACATTTGCTGATGTGCAGTCCAGTAATAAACACAATCACCAACAGTGTATCTGGAACAAGTTTGTATGGGGTTTGTTGCAAAGAAGTCCTATGACATTCAATCAAGTGGTAGTGTATGGTGTATGCAAACATTGACCCTGGTTCTTACACAAAGAAGCAAAGCACAGGAAATAGAAGAATTTAGTGGCAAAGAAATTAGTGAGCCACAGACAAATCAGTTACAAGGCAGACAGCAGCCTGTGCTAAGCATTCAACTCGTGATGACTCAGTAGGCAACAGGGAAGATCTCATTCCAATAAAGTTTCATGACCCCCAAACCAAAGCTTCTCCATCTCCTTTCCTTCTCTCCTGTCCTCCTCTCCTTTTGGAGGCAACTTTTTTTTTTTTTTTTGAGCATGTGGTCTAGAAAACCCTACAGGGAAATATGCTTATTCTTGTTGCCTTTTCAATTCAAACAACTTACCAGTCCTCTATTTTGTAATCATGTCTTCTTTGTGTGAGAGTTTTTCAAGATGTCTTTCCCCCATAAAAGTCTTTAGAAGGTAAAAAATGTTATATATGTGTACCTGAATAAATCTTACAATATCTGGCAGTGTATCAGGTGTGTAGTCAGTTATAGTGAAATATTTGTTTAATGAATTAATGAATTATATGATTTAAAGTATACTTATAACCAATGTAAATTACTAAGTAGGTGAAGTAGACCATTACTTTTTGTACCTTGACTAATGACCATAACCAAAATGAATATCCTATTTAAATATTTGATTTATTTCAGTCTTTAACTGCCTCTCTTTACTATAGTAGCCTGGTGGTTTGCACTGGCCATTAACTTTCTGCCTAGAATAATGAAACGGCCGTGCATGCTTGGTACATTCAATCCTGAGAGGCCATTTCCTACTGATCCTTCCTGAAATGTCTGAGAGTCATTGAATGGCTCCTCTAGTGATCTGAGAATACCGTGGTGAATGACAGATTGCTGGTGCCTAATAATGTGTGATTCGTAAATGACTGTTCTGTGCTTTATTTCCATCCTTCCAGGAAGATTAGATTATTCCCAAATAGCAGATTGCCATATGAAAATGCCAATGTTTACTCTCTGTTGATCCAAGGTTACAATTCAGGAACAGTCATTTGATATAAAACACATACTCTTTTTTATAAATCGATAACTAGTTAGGAAGAATGGCTCCCAAAGGCACCCAGTTATGGGGTTACCCTTCAGGTCCAATAGGGGAAGATGAACAAAGAAGTTCTGTGCTGTCAGCGCACACCATTGCATGACTATAGTAGATGCCACATTGTACTGGAGCTCGTGGGTTGATATTTTTTAAGTCTCAGGACAATAATTCCACGCTATCAGAGTAATATTAAGGAAGAAGGTCAATCAAAATCAGGTCCCGTCTGCTAACTTCTCAAAGTGCCACTACTCAGTTGGCACTTTCCTTTGCCAGGGATTACAAAGGCATGCATATCTCACAATCTTTAGTTTTTATTTCTTAATCTCAATGCAAGGACACCTCTTAACATCCAGCTTCCCTTCAACCAGACCCTCCTGGTCTGATACCAGTGGTGGTTGCTTGGTGTTATGAATGCTGCTGTTTGGCTTACTATCTTCACATCTTTGCCTCTCTTGTCCCCTGCCCCACTCCCACCCCACCATCCCACCTCAGCTACCCACCAAACAACCACAGAAACCCACTCCCACCCTCCTGACCCTCACCCTACCTTATTCCAAACTCACTACACCCCAAACCTCTACCCCAACTTCCCTCTTTGAAATCATGTGCATTTTCTGCCTCCAGATCATCTCTGTCTTGTGTACTTTGGTACTGCCTCCCAGTCTGATTCATCCTGTCTGCAGAGCTGTGTGTGTTATTCTCCCCCTGAGTTCAGCATTTCTGCTTCCTTCACTCATGACCTTCTGTCCCTTTCCCTGTGTTGTATGCAGGCATCATTACCAGCTCTTTGACACTTGGAGTCCCTCTGTGATCTGCCTCACGGCAAAGGGGGGTGGGTAGAAGCCACTTAACCCTGATGGTTGCCAGAGTGTTTCTTTAAAGCCACTTGCCTGGTCAGCAGAGGTGTTTTTAGTTTGGGAAAGAAGAATGAGAGGCAATGGGGCAGAGGATTATGAGGAGGAGAGTGAAGGACATGAAGAGAGGTGTGGGAAGGAGGACTAAGTGGAAGAAAGAAAGAGACAATGTGATCCCAGGCTGGAAAGATGCTCAGTGTTCCACGTAAAAGCTCTGTTGCATTCAAAGCTACAGTTTTATTCTTTATATCCTAAACATAAAGACCTCCTGTCACTTCCCACCAAGGACTATATCACCAATGGTACCTGCTGGAGACCAAGCTTTGAAACCACAGGCCTTGAACAACACTTATGTAAGCCACAGGACCTATGTATCTTCCCCTCTTTGACCACGATTCCTCTTCCTAGGCTAACTCTTCCGATCTTTTTGCTGTGTGGCTCCCCTGTGGTCAGCCTTAGTTTGCTTTCCCAGACAATCCCTACAAATAGAATTTATCCAGTGCCATGTGAGACTACCAGATGCTACAGAGGTTGACCAAAATTCAATCTGAAGAAGTTGAAAAGTCTTTCTTATACTTTGTATGGGAGGAGGTAAGAGAAATTTCAGGGAGAGTAAAAGTCCTTCCTAATTTGAAAAGCCACATCTCTGCACATAGGATCTCATTTTTATTCTACAAACATATTGTACCTGGGATACTCTTGGTTCCTTATTCTACAAAAAAAAAAACACAGCAAGGACTTCACAGCTAGCTGCATCGAGCCAGGGATTCTCAATTGCTTTCATCATTCAAGTCAAGTATGAAATGTTGCCAGCAGTCTTGAGAGGCCTTTGAATGTCCAGGCACAGTTGGAAGGTTTTGTGATGGATTAGTAATGTCTGCTGTAATGAGGAGGTACAGGTGGTGGTCTTTGTGCTAAGTATTTGTATTTCTGTTCAGAAAATTCTTCCAAGCATATTTTGATTGGGCTTGGTGGGACAAGAAATGGAAGAAAGAAAACATGAAGGTAGGGTATGGAGGTTTTTGAGGTTGGACTGGAGATCTGGAAGTAGTTAGAGAAGGGATAGGAGTAAAGTTGACAAAAATACATTATATGTAGGTATGAAATTGGCTTCTTTCTTAGGTGGCAAAGATAGCCCAGTCACCTGTCAGGCAGGTGACTAAGTTAGGTCTGCTTAACGTTGGGCATCAAAGCAGAAGAGACAAAACAGTCTAAAGCCATTTCTGTGGGAGAGAATCACTTGCCCCAATAGTTGGGGTTCAGGTAAGGTATGGGGTATCCCAGCATGAGCTTTGTAACCAGACAGAACACAGGGAATGTCAAAATCAAAGATGTACAATGTCGGAGCAAAGTAAGGCAATGGGTGTGTTTATGTGATTTCTAAGAACTGAGTGTAACTATTCCCCTTCTCCCATTGTGCACCTGTGGGTAGCTTTTCCTGACTACCAGTGTGGCATATGGACAGAATCAGTTCAGTAGTTGGGGAGAGTAAGACCAAAAGTCTAGTCTGTGTGCCCCTTTGAGGCATCTTTAGCTAGCTTTCTTCTTTGTGAGAGGGACAATGATATTTGATGAGCTGCTCTTTACATATGTCGCAGTATAGCTTGGAAGTTGGGCATCTTGATCAGTCTGTATATTACAGTTATTCACACATGGGAACCATTCTATGCAAATTCAGATATCACTTTGAGATAGACAATTAAACAATGGCTTCTTTCTTCACCTTATCCTAAGGGGCACATCCTTCTGTAACACCCTGTCATATAACTTCTGTGGCTGTTTGGTTTGGTTTATCAAAAATACCCAATTTGGCATAGTTTAATTAAAAAAAAAAAAAACCCACTTCTTGTCTTTTTTGTTGAAAAGTTAAAAGAAAATAAAACTTAGATTTTGTGTTTCCAACTCAGCCTTTAGTTTTCTGTTCCAGGTGGCCAGCCCTTGCTCGATCTGATATATGAATGATATGATTGAACAATGAATCATTAAGATAAGAAGACTGTACCGTGCTAAAGGAGACTGAAACCCTGGCAGCTAAAGGAGCATCGAGATCCCTTGGTTAGCCCCTCTGATAGCATCTCATTTAATCTTTAAGCAACGGCAGAGTAGCTGCTTGAACTTTTTCATGGAGGAGGAAATGAGGCCAAGCAGCATGTTTCTAAAAGCCAGATGAGAGCCATGGTCTCTCTGCAGTGAACCTACATTTTATCTTTTTTTCCCCATGCTTCCTCCTTACAGAGGAAGAAACTCTCTAGATCAGCTCAGGGAGGGGGTCATAATGTTTCTGCACAGCCAAAATGACAGAAAAGATAGCATGAATCGGGCTCCCAGAAAACGATCTCTTATAAACATTTGACTCTCGAAAAGAGTATAGCTAAGGTGTTTTAATCTTATTAGTGGGATATTAAGACATGCTCTAAATATCTGTGCCTTTTTTGACAGGCACTGTGTGGGTCCTTAACAATTTCTCTTGTTGATTCTGTAATTATCTATAATTGTTTCCTTAAGAATGTAAAATGAGGTGAAGCTCTTCAAAGACTCAAGACTTTGGAACCTGAAGAACATGTGATCAAATCTCCTGAGATACTAAGCTTTGTTAATGCTAGTATACCACACCTTCTAAGGTCTGTGTGGAAACTCTGCCATGGCCTTGCCTTTGATGAGAATGAGTCATTCCCTTTTCCTGGATGCATGTGCTCAGTTTTCTCTATTTATGTCTGTATTCCATAGAATTAAATACCTAAGTCCTTAGCTAATAGAAACAATATAAGCCATTGAAGCACTGTGTAGATACTTAAATGAGTCATGGAATTATTGGGCAAATGAAGGTAAATCCAGAAATGTCTTATATAACTTACACTCGATAATCAACAGTGTAATTGAACAACAATGTTTCATCCTAAACAAAGTACTAATCATGTGGAAGGGATTGGAATCCTGACACACATAAACCAAAGCTCATGTGCATCGATATAATAAAACAACAATGCATGCTATGTACCCATACAGTGTGTTGTTACAGCTGCATTCTAGCTGTTTTGTGATGAAATTAAAGAAAACGATTAAATTCCAATTATCTAGTTAGATACAGATCAGATTCTAACAACGATTAAAATCAGCAGAAAACAACATATTCAATCAGTCTACTTTTCCTTCTGCAAACAGTGCCTGATTAGAATGAAGTTATTTATTTCACACTTGCACACTTGAGTAGGCAGTATGTTACAATGGCAAGTGTTATGGGTTTGACTTAGCAGGATTAGAGGGGCTTTACTCTGCTTATGGTCTAAAAAGGGAGACCTTAATGAAGATCCCAGGTCTGAGAACAACATGAAGGATAAAGAAATAGAACTAAGGGGTTGTGTCACATGTGTGGCAAGGTGGTTCTTGCCTGACTGAGTGGTTGTCATAGAAAATACTTCTCCACAAAAATCAAATGATTGAATTCCATGTAAAGGGGGGTAGAGACATGCATGAGATGCTTTTCTTATCCTGTGACAAACACTTCACAGGAAGCAACTGTAGAGTTGAAGGAAAGCTTTGCTTTGGCTGACAGGGAGAGGAGCTACAGTTCATCACTGTGGGGAAGACACGCGTGCTGGGGTTTAAGTTAGTAGCCATCCTCAGTCAGGAAGCAGAGAGCAGTGAATGGCAATGCACGGCAAGTTCTCAACATTTTATTCAGTCTCAGTCCTCAGCCTAGAATATAACCTATATTTAGGGACTCTCTACCATAGTTAACTTAGCATTAAAAAAAATATCTCTCACAAACAAGCCCAGAGGTTTGTTTCTACGGTGTTTAAAAATTTTCCATCAACTTGACAGCTGAGATTACAGAGGCCACAGTTAGCACTGTGTTTCATGAGTGCTGATATACAATATGGACAGCTATTGAGCAGACTGGAAGCAACAGAAGTTAATGTTGCATTGTTTCCCCAAATGGTGTAAAGATCAGTTGTTTTCCTCTGACACACTTGGGCCAAGTCTAGCTATACAAAGCTAGATTTCAGCAGCCGAATTGGTAGAAAGCTGGAGTTTCAGTGTTATCTAATTAAGTCACATGGCACCACCTATAAACTACCTATCTGGTGTCCTAAAAGGCATTAGACCAGAAATTAAATAGAAATAAGTTCTTTCCACACCCCCGAGTATTACTTAGTACTCTGCATAATATCCATAGTCTTTAGGGGCTGAGATCGTAGCTATTGAATCTTTATTTGGTGAAATTAGCTCTGGTGTTGTGGAAGGAGTAGTCAGCTCATAGGACTAGGTTAAAGGCAATAAGTATTTGCTTCAGGCCAGAGCTTCAGGATATATTAGTCCCTTTAATCCTGAGAGTCATTATTGGAGAAACTCGTTCCTGCCCCTACTTCTTCTCTTGTTTAAGATGTCCTACTCACAGGGGTCATAGGCCTGCCCTCTCAACTCCAAGAGGAAGTTCACCCTTGGTACCAGTGAGACCATAATCCTTTTAAGATTTATTTTTCGTTTTATTTGTGTGTTCATGTGGGCATACACAAATGAGTGCCGGTGCCCACAGAGACCAGAGGTATTGGTTCCTCTAGAACTGGAGTTACAAGGAGCTGTGGGCTGCTGGACAAGGGTGCTGAAATTGAATTCTGGTCCTCCGTAATGTGTGATCTTAATTGCCGAGTCATCTGTCCAGTCCTTGAATTCATCATTTTTTAAGAAGTGGGTGATAGGAAGGGAGACCTCAAACTGCCTATTCTATTACTGTTACGGTCACTTGGGTCACTCCTCTCCTTCACAGGAAATAAAATAAAAGGCTCTGAGAAGTATTTCAAACCCAAGCAAACTTCCGGAGGTGAATTTATGCCTTTCCATCTGTGATCCAAAGGTCACAGGATTGAATTTACCAAATTTCATTAGTTTCAAGATAACATGAATTATAAAATATACTAATAATTTAATGAGTTATTAGAAAAAATTAAAAGCTCTACATTAAGTATGCACATCACTGGAAGAGAGCTCTCATTTATAGAACATTAAATTGTGAGGAGAAATGGTAATTCTGTGATTTAAAACTTCACTTACTTTCATTACTTGAGGATTATCTTGTTTCTCTAGTGTTTTACCTCTTCAGACATCTCAATATTACACAGTGGTTTATCAGTTCATACGACTCTGTCATTGAAAAGCCAATTAAGGACATGGATCATTTGTAATGCAATTTTTTTCATTTTTCACATTTTGTTAGTCATTAACCTAAGGAGGAAAGAAGTAGGAAATAAAGAAAGCAATCTGGGTTTTAGCATTGGTATAGATGCTGACCTTGTATTTTTATGATGTTATGGCACCAAATTTCTGTTTGGCCCTGTTTTCTTCAGGAGGATTCTGATTGATAAAGAATTCATTGATGGGGGAAAAATGAAGAACACAAACTCCACACAGGCAGCTAAAGAAAAGCTGAGCTTCTGCTTGGATCTACCAGTGTCTTGACTTGTCTTAGGCATTGCTACTGCATGAAATTATACTGAAATGTGTTGGACCACACCCCTGATGAAAACATGCAGTGGTTATCATTGCCTGCATGAAGGTATCTTCCAAAGCCTAGGTCTACAGCACATCATCACTTTCTTTCCAGGCCAAATTAGGAGTCACTTCCTACTTGCCACTCCTAGGAGCACCTACGTGTGCTGTAAAAGATGCCAGTCAGGGCATACCTGACACATGTGAGCATAGAACACACGAAGAAACAGAACCAGAGAACTGGAATATGGTCACCTCTGAGCCCAGGTCAGTTGGTCAGGCCTGCTTGGTTGAGCTGCATCTATAAAGTGCAGGTCAGTAGAAATGAAAGGGAAAAGTTGGAAGGGGAAAATGAGGAATATCTGGGGAGAAAGGATGAGAGAAAAATGAAAGACATAGAGGTTGAGGAAGAAAAGAGGATACTAGTGAGAAAGCAATAGAAGGAGGGAAGAAAAGATCAGAGGAATGAGAGTTTCACTCTCTGAAGAACAGAAAAGATGGATGTTGTCTTATCTGGGCCTCCTTCATAAGGACGTAGAGTACTCTGGATGGAGCCTTCCACACCCCCTATTCCACCCCAAGTAGTGTGGGATAATCACTTCTCTCAGTCTCCCTGAGGTATGAAAAGGGATAGGGGAAGGACGAGAAGTCTTGGGTCAGGCATACAAGTTTGTTGAGTATTTGGTCAAGACTGCAAGAGGGAATATGCACTGCCCCCTAGTTATCTACCCAGTACTTTGTTGCCCCTGGTTGTCATAGAATCTTTGTTTTCTAGCCTACTACTCCTGATGTCTCTCCTTCTCTCTCTCTCTCTCTCTCTCTCTCTCTCTCTCTCTCTCTCTCTCTCTCTCTCTCTCTCTCTCTCTCTCTCTCTCTCCCACCTCTCTCTCCCCTCCCTTCCCACTCTCTGTTTATATTTTTCTACTGTATTAAAATGAGTACAGAGTTACAGACTTAGAGCTTGAATGTGAGGCTGAGAAAAGAGTTGGTGAAGTGACCAAAGTGAGTGGATAGATTCTTTGACAATGTGAAAACCCATTTATCAGACATGGAAACAAGGAAGTTGTGATTCTGGCCACTCACTCAGTGCCCAGGGAATATTTGGCACTTCTGCTTCCTCAGTTTAACATAATAAATCTCCATCCTTTTGATAAATCTCTAAAAAGTAAACAGCCATTATCCCAACTGGAGAGGATTGAACAGTAACAATACTTTATATTGGAGGCAGACTGTGGAACAATCTAAGTTCATAATACATATGGTGTAGGACAGTCTTTTCCATAAGGAAGATTCTTTTATGCCCAGAATAGCTTATAGTCAAGGAACATGGACTTGGAAGTTACTCTCCCCCCCTTAGGACCACCTGAAGATGATCAGGACACATGCCAACAACACAGAGCTTCTCTTTTTGTAATCTGAAATGTTTACATCATCAAAAAAAATAAAGAAATGTTAGTTTCCAGCTTGGAGAAAGGTTGATTTGTGCTTTATAGTATCCTTATTGGTGATGCCTTGTCCTGGAGGGGGGGGTCCGGAGGAAGGGAGCAGCAGCAGAAAAGACTTGAAGTCACTTATGAGGACAAGCTGACAGCTCTGGGTTCTGCTCAAGACAGCTTTCTTCTGGAGACCAAGACGGGAAGGTCCAACAGGCTGAATTTTGTCACACTCTCATTGTTTGGCCATAGAAACTGAGGACAGCAGCAAGTTAAGCCGACTTTCTCAGAGAGCTGGTGAAAGTCTAGAGCAGACTATAGGACACCCTTACCACTTTATTAAGTCCGCTTACAATCGAGTAAAATCTTCCAAATGGGTATCAGGAAAATATCACCAAAAAAGAATAAAGCCAAAAATTCTCAAACATGCTTACTACTGAAGTTGACTGAACACCCATTAGAAACATTAATGAGGAGACTTTACTGGGCAAGAATTTGGCTCTCTCTGGATATAATGCCCAGACCTTTCAAGTTGGCTCTCTCTGGAAATAATTCCTAGATCTTTCTGTTCTCCTGTCTTGTCCTTGGCACCAGTATTTATATGTTTCAATGACCTCTACTGAAATTTCTACAAGAAAAATACGAAACATAACCAGCATCACTTCTATACCCAAAGTACTCATGGTTCTTACTAATTCCATCATGCACAGAACAGAGTTTTGATCAAAATTATGTAAGTGGTTATTAATACCTATTCTTTGATAGATGTAATTTTAACACAGGACACACATTGCAAAGAGAAAAATGAATGGTCAATGAAGGCAAGGGATAGTAAAATTGAACCATAAAGACCTGGTGAGTAAAGACCACACAAAGTTAAGCTGTTGATGTTTTCTCCTAGTGTCTTCTGAAATGTGTTCTAATTTGCACATGCTGGGTCCTCAGAAGTGTGAATTGTTATTTCCTGGTGACTGGGAAGTTTAAGGTGTTTTATTCTATTGATTCTTTTCTCACCAAAACTGAACCATGTGTGATACATAGACATTTGTTTCTATAATCACTGTCAGCAGTATAATTTTAAATTACTTTTATCACAGTGGTTTCAAGGGATCACACCTTTAATTTGTGAAGCCAGCTTTGTAGAGCTGAAGCAAATAAAGCCATTGTATATTATAGCTGAACTTTTAATTCATAGGCCTCAGTAGTAGGAGCAGAGACTATGTGCAGGATAAGATGGTTACCTTCTTGAGCTCTTAGCAGTTGTGGTTGTTCAAAGGAGACCCACATAAGTTTGGGCCCATTAACTTTCCATCATGTAGAGGAGGTACTCAAAAGACCATTTTCATGTCCAAGGATATATAGCCACTTGACAGTTACTGAAAGAAAACTTTCCCTTCAGAAGTGTAGTTACCCATAAATTGCCCATGGTCCTGTAAGTAACCTCAGTTAAGAACACTGGGTCACTAAGCTACACTTGGGTTTCGAATTGTTCTTTTGGTTCTGCTGTTGATGGCCTACCTAAGATGAGTAGATCCCTGTTCACAAATCTCGAGAAAGTACTTGTATAATAGTGCAGAATCTTTAATTTGGGTGTTGACAAGAATGACTACATCAGCATAGATAGCCTTAAAAAGAATTAGAATATGTGGGACATAGAAGAAATTACAAGCAGAGACTTTTAAAGATTCTACTTCATATAGACCTTGGCAGATTGTTATTTACACAAGGACCTGTGGTCCATGTAAACTGCCTTCAGGTTTCAGACAAAGGCTCTATTATTCAGGCAGCAACCATCCACACAGAATGGCTTTCACCAGGACATAGTTAAGAACATAAATAAAAGGCACCATAAGAAGTCTCTGCTCTTCACAAGCAACCATAAGAAGTCTTTGCTCTTCATTTCCTCATTTAGGTTTGATTCATACACGACTTTCCTTCTTTCCTTTGTTTACCTCTGTTTTCCCTGTGTCCCATCTTAAATCTATAAAACTTTATGACAAAAATCCCTTCAAAAGGCCTTAATGCTCTTTTTTTTACTTTCCTCCCTTGCCAACTGTGGAATGGGATGAGGATAGTATATTGTAATTCCAGGGCTATTTTAAAGATTAAATGCCTTTTAAAAAATCTGTTCCCCCATGCCTAGTCATATAGGACAAAAGCATATACCTTCTATGTCCTGCTCCATGCTACTCTTACATTCTCCCACATCTAGTTTCTTATTAGTTTAGAATCTGATTTTAATTCAAGGGTTTTCCAAGGACTGCTCCCAGGGCAAGAAGTGAACCTAAGCCTTTGTATCTGCTTGATCAGAGTTCTAGTGTGGTTTTCATTCACTTTGACATATATGCCAGAAGCATTGAGTCAACTCCATGACATTCCCAGATCTTTTGTTTCACAAGCTCGGCCTGGCTTACCTATAATCTCTCTTTAGATAGACAAATGCAGATCCATGCACTTCTGAGAAATAACCAAGATGGCTTTTTCCTACACTACTTCAACGACTCCCCATTGCTGGAACTTCCTACTGAAGAACAATATCCTAATGAAAACACTTGAGATAGTGCCTGGTAAGGAGTAGGTACTCAACAAATGTAAGCTGCTCTTTCTTTAGTCAGTCATTATTACCACTGGCATTTTATGGAGGCGTGGAAGACAGTGTAGTTCGAGGGTATTCAGCCTCCAGCCTGGGATAGCTATGAATGTAGTAAATACAAAATCACAAACTATCTTAAAACATTACAAGGTTATATTTTTGTTCATTTTTAAAAATTTATTTTATTTTTATTTTATGTACATGGGTGATTTGACTGCATGAATTTCTATGTTAGGGTGTCAGATTCCCCTGTAATGGGAATTACAGACAGTTGTGTCTGCCATGTGAGTACTGGGAATTAGACCCAGGTCCTGGAAGGGCAGAGAATGCTCAGCCATTCCAATGCTCTCTAACAGGGAGATATGGTCAGCCATCTCTCCAGTCCTGAGGATATAATTTTGTAATTCTGTTATACAATTATTAAGCTATGGTTCTTAGTCTAATATGGCCAAGAAAATCCAAAATATTAGACCCTGCTTAGCTGGAACATATTATACACTCAGTTACCTAGGCAGTAATAAATTAGAGGGAATAGAACCTGAGATACATTTAGAAAACTGAAATTCAATGTGCTCATACTTATTGCCCTAGAAACCTTTGTTCATCCTAAGGGACGTTTTACTATCAGTGCTGGGGTCCCATAGCATGTGGGTAGGACTGAGAATGTAGGGTATCTGGTAAGAGCACCAGAATGTTTATTTAAAGAACAGTTAGATTTAGTTAATAAGTAAGGCTTATAGGGTCATATCTTATGTAATCAGTAAGAGTCATAATTTTTATGAGTGACTTCTTTTAAAATGTAAGCTTTCCAGAAGATGATCACACAAGGCATCACTCAAAAATCCATTATAACCAGTTGTAGAGTAGCTTTTGCGCTGTTGTTGTTTTGAGATGGATGCCACATGTAGCCTTTCTTGGCTTGGAACTAGTATGTAAATCCAAGCTGGTCTGAAACTTAAAGAGATATAACCTGCCTCATCCTCTTAAGTGACAGACTAAAGGTATATATAAATTGGTATATACCAAAGTATCAATTTAATCATCTCTTAAAGCACATATAGATAAAATACATAAAGAGTAAAATGGATAACAAAATAACAAAATTAATATTATCACCACAGGAATAACATAAAGAATATATATATGTGTATATATAGTGTATATATAGTACATATATTGTGCATATATAGTGTATATGCTTGCTTCATAAATAGATGAATCAAATTTAATTTTTATTCAATACAACAAAAAAATAAAGTTTTTTATTTTTATTTTTTTATTTTCAAGGATAATTGAAATCTATATATAGATGCCTTCTTATAAAGCCTATTTATTCCTTCAAAGGCCTTTTAAATGTTAAGAAACATGAAAATTTGAATTCCTCCTGAAGTTTCAACTAAATTAATTTAGATGTTATAAGTTGGCTAGGAAAACTGATGACTAGCTTCATCTCTTTGCCCCCACCACCCAACAAACAAGCAAACAATTATTCATGCTGTTTTTACTGTGGTGCTTTGTCTCTATTTTATTGAGCTACTATAACAAAAATATCAAAATCAGGGTAGAAACAGAAATGTATTTTTTGTAGCTCTGGAAACCGAGAAGCTTATGATCTGATGTCTCATACAGGTTTGCATGCCCTTCTATAGATGGTTTTCATGTGGTAGCAGGAGTTAGAGTACTTCATGGGCTCATTTTTTATAGACATTAATCTCTGTCAAAGATAAAGGCCTATCTGTTTTGAAAATGTAATCTCCTGTTGCTAGAACTTGTGTTGGTTTTCTTTGGATCCAGCTTTAGTGTTTTTATCATGGTTCCACATTCCAGGCTTATTTATTTCAACTTATCTTATAGTTGGAGAGTTATCATCACTATTTTTTCCCCCACAAGAGTCCTGGGAAGCTCTTTCCTAGAGCTGAAACAACCAAGTCCGGTGATAAGACATTTCTTTTCCTGGAGACTTTGCTGCTTGACGTGGGTGGTGCTGGGAACATGGGGCCACCGTGATGGGTCTTATTCCTTTTTGGTAATGGTATTGTTATTCCCATTTGGAGAATTTTACTCCATGGTACACCGACTCTTGTAAGCTCTAACTCTCGGAAGGTTCCATAGCCCACCTAAACAGTGCCAGCAACGGGACCAATTATTTCAGTACAAGAGACTATGGGAACATTTATCATTCAAACCACCACAAAGATTAATAAGGTTAATTATTAGGATATGCTGTTACTTCCACCACCCCAATACCTTAATGTTATCAACTGAACTGATTCCTTTTTAACCTAACAAACTCTATGTGATAACTCAGCCTTCTAAGTTTTATGTTTCCATGTTTTAGAGAAACTGATAATCTTGTTTACTTTCTCTGTCTTTGAAAGGTTTGCTCTGTTTTTTGTTTGTACTAACACATTCTTTGCCTTTTTCTTGAGTCTTAATTATATGTGTAGGGCATCTCTACTTAAAAAAAATATGATATTCAGACTTCTTTTAAACTTTGAAAGTTTTTGAGTAGCCAGTGGATGTGACAAGGTGAAAATTCTACCTGATTCACATAATTAGTTACAATAAAAATGGGGGCACACTATTGTTTAAAGCTTGTTTTTTTTTTTTTTTTTTTTTTGTTTTTTGTTTTGTTTTGTTTTGTTTTTACAATGAGTGTAAACTCATAAACATAACTGAATCTAATATTTCTACTTGGATCTCATTCATAAAGTATCTCACTATTGCATTAAAAGATTTTAAGGATATGAATAAAATAGTCTAAAATTCAAGGCACATCTAATCTAGAACATTTTGAATAAGGATGGCCAAACTGTAATTAAGTTGTGTTTTTCTGGCCTGCTGTTGATTTAGTTTTCAGTTTTGCCTCTTTCTTATTTCTATTTTAATTTATTAGATTTTTGGAACTATATTTATAATGATTTCAGAGTATTCCCTCAGCTTTCTGGTTAACATTTAAAAATTCTCTTCACATTATATCTTCTCAGTTGTGAGAACGTGTTGAAGATTCTAGGTAACTTGTTTGTAAAACAAGGATGGGGGAATCTGTGTCTGTTCCCAGGTTATATCTTCTTCCAACTGAGTATTCTATCTGCCCTGCTTGTGTTTCCTCTCCAGTACAGCTCCCTGCTCCTTCCTGATGCAGTAAGGCTGCATGCTTGCGTTCTCATTCTCAGGCCTTGATTCTTCTGCTGACTGTTCAAATGGTTGCTGGGAACTGACTAACTAGACGGCTGCGGACAGCCCTCCCCACATCTTCTCAAGTTACTGCAGCTACAGCTCCGCCCCTTTCCGGCTACTTCTCTAAAGAAGACTGATCTTCAGAACCGGGTCCTCGGATGAGCCTTGTCACTTTATTGGAGCAGTTCCTAGCTGTCATCTCACACTCTCTGAATCAGAAACTCTGGTGTGAAGCGCAAGGCTGCCTATCTCACAACCCTTCTATGCAGTTCTGCTGCGTCCTCGCATATGAGAGCACCTGTAGCAGAAAAGGTGGGAGTGTGTCACTGGGAAAGCTACCCCTGGCTGAAGGCTTCTTCTTCCAGGATCCTGCTCTGTCTGACCCTGCAGAAAACCCTGTAACCTGAATGAAAAATGTCCCACTCCTTTTGGCTTTAACAAATATGATTGCTGAAGGTATGACTCTGGAAATCAGAGAGCCTTTCTTGCCCCTGTTGGTTGCCATAGTGACCTACTAAGTTAATTGTCCCCGGGTGAGAGCTGGGTGATATGTGAGTTCCTGGAATTGAGGAGGAAATACTTTACATAGCTATGCTCCTAGAAGGAATGCCTAGGGTAGTTTGTATTAGTCCCAGGGGTAGGACTGCTTTTTCTGATTATTGTCCCCAGAAGGGGTGTCTTTTAATGCAAAGGGCACTGGAAATCATGAAAAGGGTGTTTTGTTCTTTCTTTCTTTCCCCGGCCTTGAACTTACTCGGTGGCTCCTCTAACATTAATCTCCTGCTTCTCCTGCTCTCACTTCCTGAGCGCTTGTCTTCCAGGTCCCCCAGCTGATGATCGTCACCTGCTGTACAGGCACTTTGATACTAACACTGATTCCCCAGCCTTGTCTACATTTGCCTCAACATAGTCTTCTCAGTCTAGATCTTTATGACTTTTAGGATATTACTCAAAATTCTCAAGGTTCTCTCTGTTTACTTGTTTTGATTAGTTCAGTCATTCTGCCCTTTGGTATCCATGCAGCATTGTTTGCAGGACCCCAAAGAATAGTAAGTCTGCGATGCTCAATCTTATATAAGACACTAAATTATGAATAGACAGAATATAACCAGTACATGTAAAAATATACAAAACGGTGCGTAGTTTTATGTATTAATTTACATATGCATGTTCATATACAGGTATATACATAAAACCTGTATACAATATTTTATATCTTGTTTATGCAACACAATGTGAATAGTTGGTATGGTCCATTGTTTAGGTAATGATTATAAGAAAAAAAAATCAAAGACTTTGTCTTTGGTACAGACACAATTAAAATACCTCTTTTTAAATCAGGAATTGAGGACTAATTGCATAACTGTTTGGTGTATATCAAGTTGGGATAAGGCCAGTTAAGGAGACTGAACTTGATGAAGTTTCCTTATTTTCTACTTTACTCTTTTATATCATAAATTTACCCTGTATTGTTCTAATGGATACAGGCAAGAACAATTTAAAAATGAAATCTTTATACCTGCATATAGCTCACACCAGCACCCTGTCAAACACTCTTATAACTATTCCCATTAACTGGCATGGGAAAGGTGCTGTGACCAATGGTCCTACATTCATTTCCTACCAAGACAGCACAAATGTACTACAAGCATCTTTACCAACCCAAATGTGAACACTAGCCTCCTGCTCAGTCTCCTTTGGGCAGGTTTTTATAATCAGACTCTCCTTAGACTAACATAGGAGGATGCTGGGTAGAGATGGAATTAAGGAACAAATCCTAAAGAAGGGATATTTCTGAAATGGTGAAGGCCCCAGCTATGAACAAACTGAATTCTAAAACCTGATAAGCATAGGATATGAGTGAATATCATTCCTGTGCACCTAAAAAAGCTCCTTCTTTTTTTTTTTTCTTTTGAAAATTTATTTTATGATTTTTTTAAACTTTATTTTAAAAAACAAAGATAAAAGAAATAAATTTTTTTGTGAATATATGTATATTTTTTGTTTTCTTTATTTCTTGGACTTCATACAGTCTGTGAGTTGTTTCTGGGGGAGTGCAAGCCTCTGGGGTTAGCATCCCACTATCAGTGACTGCATATTATGTCTGTTCTTTTGTGACTGGGTTATCTCACTCAGGATGATCTTCTCTAGATGCAGCCATTTTCTTAAGAATTTGGTTGAGTCATTGTTTCTGGTGGCTGAGTAGTATTCCATTGTGTATATGTACCACAATTTTTGTATCCATTCATCTTCTGAAGGACATCTGGGTTCCTTCCAGCTTCTGGCTATTATAAATAGAGCCGCTATGAACATTGTGGTGCATATATCTTTGTTGTGTATTAAAGTGTCTCTGGGGTATATGCCCAGAAGTGGAATAGCTGGGTCTTCAGGTAGTACTATGTCCAATTTTCTGAGGTATCGCCAGACAGATTTCCAGAGTGGTTGTATTAGCTTGCAACCCCACCAACAGTGGAGAAGTGTTCCTATTTCTCCGCAGCCTCGCCAGCATCTGCTGTCATCTGAGTTTTGGATCTTGGCCAATCTGACTGGTGTGAGGTGTAATCTTAGGGTTGTTTTGATTTGCATTTCCCTGATGGCTAAGGATGTCGAGCACTTCCTCAGATGTTTTTCGGCCATTCGGTGTTCCTCAACTGAAAATGATTTGTTTAGCTCTGTACCCCATTTTTTAATAGGGTTATTTGATTCTCTGGTGTCTAGCTTTTTGAGTTCCTTGTACACCTTGGATATTAGGCCTCTATCTGATGTGGTGTTGGTAAAGATCTTTTCCCATTCTGTTGGTTGCTGTTTTGTTTTCTTGACGATGTCCTTAGCCTTACAGAAACTTTGCAATCTCATTAAGTCCCATTTGTTAATCTTTGACCTTAGAGCTTGAGCCATTGGTGTTTTGTTCAGGAAATTTTCTCCTGTGCCTATGTGTTCTAAGGTTTTCCCTACTTTCTCATCTAATAATTCCAGTGTATCTGGTTTAATGTGGAGATCTTTAATCCACTTACACTTGAGCTTTGTACAAGGAGATAAGAACGGGTCTATTTTCATTCTTTTGCATGTTGAGTGCCAGTTGGACCAGCACCATTTGTTGAATAGGCTGTCCTTTTTCCATTGAATGTTTACTGCTCCTTTGTCAAAAATCAGGTGACCATATACATGAGGGCTCATTTCTGGATCTTCTATTCTATTCCATTGATCCACTTGCCTATTTCTGTACCAGTACCATGCAGTTTTCAGCACAATTGCCTTGTAATATAGCTTGAGGTCAGGGATAGTGATTCCCGCAGATGTTTTTTTGTTGTTGAGGATGGATTTCGCTATTCTAGGTCTCCTACAGCTGATAAACAAGTTCAGCAAAGTGGCCGGATACAAAATTAACTCAAACAAATCAGTAGCCTTCCTATACTCAAAGGACAAACATGTGGAGAAAGAAATTAGGGAAAAGGTACCCTTCACAATAGTTACAAAAACTATGAAATACCTTGGTGTGACTCTAACTAAGGAAGTGAAGGACCTGTATGACAAGAACTTCAAACCTCTAAAGAAAGAAATTGAGGAGGATCTCAGAAAATGGAAAGATCTCCCATGCTCATGGATTGGAAAGATCAACATCTTAAAAATGGCCATCCTACCAAAAGCAATCTACAGATTCAATGCAATCCCCATCAAAATTCCAACCCAGTTCTTCATGGAATTGGCAAGATCAATGTGCAATTTCATATGGAATAACAAAAGGCTCCTTCTTTTTATGTGTTTGTTTCCAATACATTCTAACTAACTGTAGTTTCCCCTACCTCCACACCTTCTAGTCCCTCCTCCACCTCCCCTGTCTCCAAGATCCATTCTCCTCTGTTTCCCTTCAGTAAAGAGAAGGCCTCTCAGGGTTATCTGCTGACAAAGCATAAAAAGATATACTAAAACTAGATATAAACCTTCATATCAGAGCTGGGTCTGATATGTCCGAGACCAGCTCGAACTCCCAAGAGGTCCACCCGGAACCAGAGCAAGGATTGAAAGAAAGACAAGTTAGTTAAAGGTTACAACACGACTATGGCCAGCTCAGAGGTTGACACCTAGAAGGTGACTCTCTGCCTTTGTTTATTTTTCTTGTTTTAAACCACTTTAATTGAATGCAAAAGGATTACATCAGTTCTCAGACAAGGACCAAGCAAGTAAACCATCAAAGATCCAGTAAACATCCTTCTGGTGGCCAGGTGTGAGGATCAGGAACAAAAGTTGGTCTCAAAAGACAAAAAGACTACATCCAGAGAATCTGCACTGGCTGAATCTGCCCGGTCCCGAGGTGCATTTTAGGAGCTTCGAATGCAAATGTACTTCCCTAGGTTATGGTCCTAAGTGAATTGCTCTGAACTTCAAATGCAAATGTGCTTAATTCTGGCACGAAAGGGGGCAGCACAAAAGCCAGTTTCCTGCCCAAGGTCAGCTTCAAAGTGTCCTGAAAAAATTAATATTTTTCTACCACCAGCTGATCAGAGGTGCCAAAAACAGCTCTCCACAAACATATTAGGAGGAAAATGGTCCTGAGAGGAGGCAAAAGAGTCAGACAACCCCATTCCCATTTTGAGGAGTCACACAAAACCACCCAGGAAACAACCATAACATATATGCAGGGACCTTGGTCACCCTGATTGTCACTTTAGTCTCTGCAAACCACTATGAGTCCTGGTTGGTTAATATCTGTGGGCGGTGGTCCCCTGCTAGTGTCCTCCACCCATTCGGTTCCAATAACTCTTCCTCCCCTTCTTCCACCCATCTTCTGCCCTCTTTCTGCAAGGTTCCCAGAACTCTAAGGGGAGTGACTAGATGAGATCTCCAGTTTGGGATCTCTCTGCACCTAATGTTTGGTGGTGATTTTTCTGCATTTGCTCACATCATTAGAAGCCTCTCTGACGGCGATTAGGCTAGGCATTGATCTATGACTATATAAGAATATTACTAAGAATAAATTTATTGATTTTGTTTAGTTTTGATTTTCAAGAGAAGATTGCTGTGTAGTCCTGGTTGTCTTGAAATTCAGTCAGTAGACCTGACTGGCTCAAACTCAGAGGTCTTTAGCCTGTCAGGCCTCTTGGTCTTGATCATTCAGGCCGTGCTGGGCATGGGCTCCCTCTCATGGCATGGGATGCAAATTAGAACCATCATTGGTTGGCTACTGTTCTGTGCAGAATGTGCCATTCTTGAGAGCAATACTCTCAGTTTACATCATCCCTTCCCTACACTAACCAACCCTGGACACTTTTGACAGTATCTGAAAACACAAATGATGTTGTTTCTGGCTTCTAGAGACCCTGAGCATCTTACATGCAATGCATGGAACAGCCTTCCACAACTTCTACAGAAAAGCATTATCTGTTCTAAAGGTCAGTGAAGCTGAGGTCAAGCATCCTGCTGCTTAGAGAGGTATTTAGGTGACAAGCACTGTAGCTGTTTACTATAGTTTCCGTTAGCAGAAAATTCTTCTCAATCTAGAAATGCACTACTAGGTTTGTTCCTTCTCCTAATACTGTAATCTTTTACAATTATTCTTTTAAACCGAAGAATTGAACATTCCAGTTCCCTGGAGTGTAGTCATAATGATAATGTCTTACCCTTGCTTCACCCCAGGGCTTACTAACAAAAGCCATATTATTCTTCCCATTAATGATTAAGTTTATTTATAACTCTAATGTGGTTTTTGAAAATCAATGCGTGCATAATGGTCACCATAGGAACTATAACCAAAAACCATTGATTTGATATTAAATAAAAGTTATAGGTACAAACTCAAGAAGTCTTAGAGTTGTATATTCTTTGTAACACAGAAAACTTTGGGACACTTTTATTTGTGTGTGTTGTCACACACGTAATAAATCCAGCCATGTTCCTGCCACCAGGTCTCCATTACATTCTCTGCTCTTATTTTATTTTGGTTTCTACTTTGTGATCCACTTGACTTAGTGAAGAACATTCACATGGGCATGGATGTGGAGCTAGAGCATGGTTGCAGGTATTTATGTTACTCAAAACAGTGGACTCTGTTCCCCTGGCTGTGGCTCAGTGAATATCACCCTCATCTGTGGCTCCCTGTTCACAGGCTCAGTCTTTGCATGCAACTGTAGCTCTTAAAGATTCATGTGTGCTAAGGTCAAGCCATGCCCATGCGTTGGGGTTCTGTTTAAGTCTTTCTCACCATCTGGCTCTTGTAGTTTTTTTCTTCTCTCACCCACAAGGTTTCCTGAACCTTAAAGTGCTTTGTTTAAATCCAAACACTGAATATCCATTTGTTCCCCAGAGTTCGAACAACCACGAGTCTCTATGCATGACTGCTCTTTAAAGAATGAGTGTTATACTATTCTATTGTGTAAACTATGAGAAGGAAGTTTGACAATATGTCCATTTAGAGAAGAAAATTAATTAGGTTCATCTCTAGTGTGTAGCATGTAGTCTTTGCTACACCACTTCATGTTGCCTGGATGAACCAGCCCAGGAGCTACCCTAGGTCCACAGATGAAACTCACACACACACACACACACACACACACACACACACACACACACACATTCACTCACTCACTATTTTAATAGGATTTTTATCTCAATGGTTTGGCATATCTAAGCCTCCCATGGCTAATGTGCCCTTACCTTCATTCCCAGATCAATACCCCTCAGCTTAGCTGCTCAGTTACCTTTACTTCAAGTTCAGCATCATTAAATCTTCCCTCAGCTTTGCTGTGTTTCTAATCTCTCACTTTCTACCCCAGGCCCAGTTCTGGAAGCACCCAGTGGCCACTCCACCCAAGCTCTTACCTTACATGGCTGATGGGTCTCTCTGTTTCTCAGAAGCACAGAGAATCCTCTTTACACCTGTGCCTGCTAGCCTGCCTGTGGGAACCTGGAAGTTCAGCCTCTTCCACCCTGTCACTGGCAACTAGCAGCTTTGATCAATCAAGAGCCTACTGGGTATAGGACTTTGAGCATTTATTCCTAGTCAGAGCATCAGAACCACTTCCTACGTCGTGCCTATGATCTTCCCAGTCTTGGGCCTTTAAACAGATAGATAATACTAGACACAAATTCCCTTCTGTACAGTGGGCCGTGGATTCAATAAGAAATTAATCAGTTACCCTCACAAACATTAGTGCTACTATTATACCAGTAAGTACTTCTCACAATGCAAGTTGGTATTATAGTTTGCAAGGTCCTATGCTGGGAAAGACCATTGCTGACTTTGTGCCTCTAGTCTGGTAGAAATTTCTAACACTATGGCAGGCTATTCAATAGGGTAAAGCTTTCTTTTAGCTAATGTTTTATAAAGTTTCTCTTTACTCTGCAACCGAGTAAACTGAGGCATGTGGAGTCTTCAGCAAAACCATCTTGCTATCCAGTTTTGGTGGGCAAGCAATAGCAATGGCCATAACTACATAGCTTTAAACACCCAGTCTAGAGATGTGTCCCACTCTGGATACGGGGTTTCCATTTCATTACCCATGACTTCTGGGAATATCACCATCCACACATCCATTGTATCTCTGTCCAAATTATTTTTTTAATTATGTCTTTTGTATTCTTAATCTAATGAGGATCTGCATATAACCCCATTGTGTATTGTTGAGTAGTTGACCATGTATATCTACCCTTTTAATATCTTTAGATTGTAGTGGTATCATCAGGTATAGTTATAAATAGATGTGGAAGGGTGAATTAGCCTTTTCTGTGAAATCATCTACTATAGATTATGGGGAAGAAATGGGCTCTTCCTTCTAGAAGGACTGGGTAGAGAGGATGCTGCTTAGGGTAGAACTCTAAGCTTGGGGTATATGCCTCTGTGCCTGTGTTTGTATAATTTGTCTTTTGCCAGTGTGCCCATGGTGTGACATAATACCATATTGCACATTAGTACATTTTAACAGCTTAGAAATGAGCTTTCTCGACACTTATAGAAGGATTGGGAATGTGTGTAGGGAAATCCCTTGGCAAACGCACATCTGTCCTGATTTCCAAGTGCTGGGGCATGCGCAGCAGACTAGATCAGCAGTTTTGCTCAAAATGTGAACAATATGTTTGCTAAAAGCAGACACAGTTGTGTCTAAATTGCACAAACTTCTCTCAAACATGAGAAATGTCACTGTTGAAACTCTAATGCTTCAAATTATTCCAGTTACAAGTTCTTAAAAAGGAAAGAAAGAAAACGACCAAATTCAGATATGGCATTAAAAAAAAAGCCATTTGCAGCTACAGAATTTCTTTCTGCAGTCTGTAAGCAAAGTGGAACTCTACAGTGCTTCTGGTGTTGATAATGTGCTAGGCTGTTCATCTTCGTTACTTGCTAGCAGTGTGGTATATCATTATATAAACTTGATTTTACCTCTAATTAAATGTTTAAAATGTAGTTGTACCACTTTGCTCTTGTGTCAGGGTAGAGATTAAGTGTCTTTTGTTGCCCAGTGGAATTATCTACACTTAAATACTTTAGTCAAATTAATTTCTGTTGGTGAAAATACACTTTAAATAGTATACCCTACTTGTTTGGGGAAAATTAATACTTCTCATAAATGAATATTTTTACCAAATATGGCAAGTTTATTAATAGCTGTGGGAGCAGGGGATAGTTTAAAATAGTCATCAGTTTTCTTGATGGTTACATATCCTCCTGACAATTATTCAGGGCTTCTTAAAACACACATCCACTCAACTGTATCCCTTAATCTGGAAAAGGCTATATTATTGAATTGTTCAGGAGACAACTGATTGCTTCTCAGTTAAGTTGCTTGTGGTCTGTAATCTAGGACTGGAATTTAAATTCTGCCCTGTGAAATAGAAGTGAGGTGCTTACAGTGGTACCCATCTTAAGACCTTTTTAGATTTTCACAGGGTAAGAATATGATTGCAACACCTGTAGCTTGCCTGCCATTTCTGCATTTCTATTGTAGATAGTTCTCTACACTTCCTTATATGAACATCAGCCGAAGATCTCTTCTTGTGTTTTGGATTTTTGTTTTGTTTGTCTTTTAATCTCTGTGATATAGGTCATTTCTTCATATGTAGCAATGTGGTTTTTGTTGTTCTTTCTACCTATCTGACTGGCACTTCATCCTAAACAGTTGATGGTTCCTTTAGCATCTTTACATATAGACTCCATAGTTCAATTGTTTGAAGCTTCAAACTGGGGTCCTGATAAGCAGCAGTAATGAAGTTCATTGAGGCTCTGGGGAGTTGTGCAGAGCTTCTCAGCTTCTGCTACACTGCAATAGAAACTCATTTGAATCTACTCAACATCTACTTAGTGATGTTGTCTGTGCTTCCCTAGATGTTGGATGGAACGGCAGTGTGTGAAATGCTTTTTAGCTGTGAGGGTCTGATATGTGTCTAACTCAGAAGGTTCTGTTGATCTGTCTGTGTCAGAGCTATCAATTTTCTTGTGGGATTGTTTTTGAGAAGCCAAATATTGGATGGTCTAACTTTCAGGTCTGGTTCTGTTTGTTTGTTTTTTTTTTTTTTCCAAAGCCTAAATGTACAGTGAGATGTTCAAGCCCTGGTGAGCATTCCTAATACAGAACTACCCCAGTTGTTGAATAATCACCAGCACATCATAGTAGATACCAGATGTTGTTAGCTTCTTCAGAAAAGCTTCCAAACAGCTATTGATACTATTGTCATTAAATATCACTGATATGAGATTATGATTCTAGGATTGAAGAGATGGGACAAAAAACAAACCAACAAAAACACCCCAAACCTTCCTTTCTATGCTTTTCTCCATGTTGGTGTTCCCTAATGTTTGCTTTAACTGCTTATTTTGAGCACATCTCTTCCCTCATTTCCTGCCATTGCTCTTGTGTTTCATTCCCTTTACTTTTAGACAATATACTTAGCATCTTCTGTTGTCCGCTGCCTACAAGCATAGGAAATGAGGTGGGAATAATGTTGTATTAAATAATGCTGGAGAGGCAGGGGTGTGGGAAACTTCACTGAAGAAAAGAGGGACAGCCTAAGGTTTATCTGGTGATAAACACAGGGCAACTTACTAAGGGAAAGGCAGGGGATTGGCTCTGGTTGGCTTCGGGAGCTTGTTTACATTGCCCTGATTGTTCCTAAGCCAGGACCAAGGCAGAAGCTATTAGGTAGGTATAACTATTAGACAGTTGGTACAGATATTGAGCTATATGTAACATGTGGGTCCAGCTGTTATCTGTTCCATATTTAGTCTTTCATAGACTAGACTAGTCTAATGAACTCAGTGGCCATTCTTCATCTCTGCATCCCTCCCTCCCTCCACCTCTCTCTATATATCAAATTATGTAACGTGTTCTATAAGTCATGGGCTTGGCCAGATCTGTTCTCAGACTGCTGTTCAGCTGAACCTTTTTTTTTTTCAGGATTCCATATATCCCCATTAGTAACTAAGAGAAAGAGCTTTACTGCAGAAAACTGAAAATGATCTTTTTTTTTCTAGATATAAACTTTTGTGAAAACATTAAAAGTACCACTCAGAATGCTTTTCTTTTGTGTTTACTCAAATAGAGTTCTCAAAGCCACTCTGGGTTTCAGAAAAGCCTAATTACTTTCATATACCACAAACAGTCGATAGAGCATGGGGAAAAGTCATACCTATAAATTTATATTACTTGAGGGAGAATATTTGGTCTTGGAAATATTAATGCAGCCTCCTACCTCATAGGTATTAGCTTCATTCGTGAAGTGGAATTTGATTTAGTTTCTGGCCCACCTAAGAATGGGACACTGGAGAGAGAAGGAGGTTAGCACCTTGGCTGGCTCTGAGCTCTTAATTCCAAAGATGTCAGCAGTGGAAGGAAGTCTTGAATGTGCCCCTGCTTTGCTCACGTAGAGGTTAATAGGAGGAATAGGCAGCGTCAAACATAGTGTCAGATACTCCTTACGGAGTGTAGGCCATTTTCTGCCAATACAGTGCTGCAGGGCACTGGGCAATGTTTCTCTTATACAAAAATGTGTTCATTATTTGTGATGAGTGACAGAAGTTGAAAGTTGCCAACAAGGACACATGAACTAGAGAATCTAGCCTGTGGGAAGGGACACAGTGGCTACCATGTGTTTGCACTAGGTCCTTATTTTGTGTGTGAGTTCTATGAGCAGGTGTGTGTGTGTGTGTGTGTGTGTGTGTGTGTCAGAGAGAGAGAGAGAGATGCACACACACAGACAGAGACAGAGAGAGTTCTGTGCACATGCACGAGTATGTGTGGATGAGTTCTGTGCACTTGTGCACATGTAAGGACTGTGCATGTGTATGTGTGTGTGTGTGTCAGAGAGAGAGAAGAATGCACACACACAGACAGACAGAGACAGAGAGAGTTCTGTGCACATGCACGAGTATGTGTGAATGAGTTCTGTGCACTTGTGCACATGTAAGTACTGTGCATGTGTATGTGTGTGTTTGTGTGTGTGTGTGTTTGTGTTATACCTATATGCATGTGTTCTGTGCATGTGTATGTATGTGTGTGAGAGTTCTGTGTACCAGTGTGTGTGTTTCTTTAGTAGTTTCAGGTTACATGAGCTGATATTGTTTGTTAGAGTAACACAAAGCAACACAGACTATTAAGTCACTGTGCTATGATAGTATTAAATAAATGTCCCCTCTTCGCTTACTTAAAATATCCCTTTTCTCAAACTGCCTACCATCACTTAGAGGCAGACAATTGTCTTGCAAGCAGCATGAGTTAGTGCTTGTCCTACTGAAGTTCAAACTGCATCATTCCTGGATGGGAGACACTCTTCTACAGTTCACTGGAATGAGCAATCTCAGGAATGACTCTCAGAAGGCACATTTTGTTTTTCTGTTTGTCATTTTCATCTCACTTCATGGTGTCATTGCTCACTGACTTCAGTCCTCCACAGTAAGAGGCAGCTCTGACAACGTACCTGGCTTCTCACTTGTTTTCCTGTAAGGATTTCACTTCCTATAATATACCATGCTGGTTATTATGAGTGTGGAAGAATGTGTAGTGGGTAGATTCGTACAGTTCAGTGGCCCTTTTTCCTTGTTGATATTCTTGGTGAACTTTTCTTAGCACCGTTTCGTGCTTTGGGGGACTCCTTGCTGTCAAAATAATCTAAGCAGCAGGGAAGGAAAGTATTCCTCCATCTGTTAAGGCCATCATATTATTCAATGACTATCTCTAACTAGGTTTTATGAGCTTTATATAAAGAGGAGGTGGGCCTCTAAAGCAGATTCTGCTGGGTGGAATTAGACGAAGATGGAGGTAAGGTTGAAAGCTCTGAGATGTCCACACAGCCTGTCAGAGTGAAGAACATTCACCATTTTAAGTACCAAATCGGTTGTGGTTTGAGTGTAGAAGTGTAGTGGTCTCCTTTCATTCCTAATCATGTATTCAACTTTCTAGAAAATTGGAGGGTGAAGGAGGATGTGCTTTATGTCCTGAGGACTGTCTATATTCTAATTCTGACTCCTTCTGTTGGTTTAGCTGACGTTTAAATCAACTTCTATAAGAAACAATATTCTTTCTCAGTTTCTGTTCATTAGTCCTAGCTGAACCCTAGCATGGGAATCATTTTAAAGTGCCCCACTGGAAGCCTTCCCTGGTTCCTTGAGAGTTTGTTTGAAAGCCCTTCTCATGGGATTCTGTGTGCGCGCCCTTCTAGATTCACATTAGCTGTTGAATCAGCTATAACTCTTTCAGTATGCTCTCGCCTCAACAATGGATCCTTTGCCCTATCAGATTCTGGTGGCATAGGGCCACAAAGTAAGTACTCAGTAAATATGTGTTGAATTAATGTCTTTTCCTAGAGAGGCTTGTTTTATTTATGGAACAAGAGTTTTAAGCATGCACATAGAAATTTGCAAAATAAATATTTGCTGATTGGATTTTCAGTGCTTAAGTAATGTTCTGTTGCAAGGCAGGCACCTCTGGAAAGGTTCATTAATGGTGTGGGATTATTATTTACAACACTGAAGCAGTGTTCTGAAAGTACATATACATTATTCCCTGTTTCCTCCTAAGTGCATGGACTCAGTGAAAATAAACAATAAATCAATACCAGGCTCAGAATTACTGGAAGAAGGAACATGCTATCTGCTTTTCCTGAAGATGCGGTGTAGACACTCAACAAGTGACGAGGGCACTAGTTTCTTTTGTGACAGCCAGTGGGCAGAACTGGAAACAGAATTTTTGTAAAACATTCATATTTGCAAACAGAGCTTTGAGTCTTGTGTAGGCTGAGCCAGGTTCCTCCTGTCTGTCTGCCATGGAGGCTTTACTTACAAGTGTCCAGAGCAGTACCTCCTCTCTGGCAGACCTAAGCAAGGACATTTATATCATAATCATTTAAATACTGTAATTATTTCTGTTTTATTTATTTATTTCTCACTGACATACCAGCTACAGTTATAATTTTATAGAATACATAATGTGTTTGCATGTTTATATGTACAAGTGTGTGTGTGTGTGTGTGTGTGTGTGTGTGTGTGTGTGTGTATGTGTGTGTGTGTGTGTGTGTGTGTGTGTGTGTATGTAGGCCCCAAGTTGAGGTGCCATGTCTGGATCACTCCACATTCAATTTATTGGGTCATGGTCTCTCATGGAACCCAGAAATTACCAATTCTGGATAGCCTGGCTAACCAACTTGCTCCAGGGATCTCCTGTCTCTGCCTCATGAATACTAAGTCACCATCATACCTGCTTGGCTTTTTACATGAATCCAGGATGAGAAATTGAATAAGCTTCCTAGGCAGGATTTATCCAGGAGATAAGATGGAAGCAGGAAGGCATGACCACTCACTCTTGAGGTCCATCTATGCTCCATCCCTTTTTGCTGTTCTCCAGAGATATAAAGCTTCCAAGTCACATCCATACTACCTGGTTGGCACTCACTCCAGAGAGAAGTCATCATGGCAGATTAAAATTCAATAAGAATCATTGTGTTTTGGTGTGGGTGTGGGAGCTAAATCAACATTATTACAACCTCTTGAAGAGAGAATTTTGTAGTCCATGAAATAAAAATCCATATATTCTTTGCCCTTTCTTTTCTAGAAAGTTATCCCAAATATAAATCCTCATGAGTGAGCAAAGACATGGACAGAGTGTTCCTCCTAAAGTCAGTCGTGACAGCAGGTTTGGAGGAGTCCTACAAGTCCATCAGAAGCCAGTGGTCAAGTGACACATGCCACATCTGGGAGCTGCAGGACTGTGATGCTCAGTGTAGATATGGCTGCAGTGTAGAGGGCCGGTAGGATACTGCTTCCTCCTACTGTGTGAACAGAAAGAAGCACACAGGCAAGTGTGGGTCTGAAGTGAAGGAAACACATCTTTGAGCCCAGTTGGTGTGGGTAGAAGCAAACTAGTCATTGCGTGTATTTCTGTGTGTCACCGGAGCTCTCATGGTCTATGGGATGTGTAGGTTGCACAAAATTCAGTCATGCATTGTTAAAGAGCAAAGTGCACTCTGAGACGTTTGTGGATCCCATCATGTGAACACATAGAGTATACATTCACATATAGACATGGCTACAGGGCCACTGTCATATGGAATTTTACAGATCCTCTACCACATCTGTAGCTCATTCTTGACCAAATGTCACTAGGCAACATAAGACTGTGGTTTCTGAATAATTTCAAAATTCAAAGCACATAAAGAGGTTTGTAGCATAAGGCTGTTGATGCTGATCTCTTTTAAATAGACTCTGTAGACCCAAAGAGCAGTCTCCCTGAGGAGAATGTCTTCCTCATCCCTTGCTGCATGTTCCTGCAGGCTTTGGCACCCATTTGAGCCAACACTCCATCTCCAACTATTTCTACTCAAGCTGAATCCTTCAAGTAATTTCTGGAAACATCTAAGTTCTGTATGTACCACATTTATAAATCACTTCTCAGATAGTGTACCTTTGCTATAAACCAAATTTGCCAGAGGAGCTCATCCACATGCAGAGCTCTGAGTGCCCCCTTGCTGTAACTCTACATAGTTGACTGGGGTGAGTTGGGGAGCCCTAAGCTCGGCAGATTCTAAAGCAGAGGATTTGGATTTTGCTTCTCACTGCTGTCCTTCGTCTTCTACTCATCCTTCCCTTTTCTTCTGTGAGAGTTTGAGAGCACAGTGTCTTCAGAACATGTCACTAGATTTTTGAAGTCATTTACTATGTGCTTCACTTCATACCTTTCAAAGAAAGAAGTAGTAAATTGGGAGCGATTTGAAGCATTCTGTGTCATTTGTCCTGACTAACCTTAGAAGGAATAGAAATGTGACTAAGCTCTGCTTCCTGCCTTCCTAAGAGGATTGACCTCTTTCAGGTATCTGATTTGTGAAGAGAACCAGCTTGCTTTGTCTCTGCCCAGTCTTTCTTGCCCTGTGATGACAGAAGACTCCAATTTGTCTGTAGGAGCAAAGAAGAGAAAAGATTTGAGTTATGGACAGCTGACCTTTGATTTTTTTTTTTCATCTGAGTACTTTGAAATGGAAATAGGAAGGAAACAGGTAGGTGGATAGAAAGGAGACTGTCTCTGAATAGCATAGGTTAGGGCATTTGTCTTCTGGTACAGATTGTATTCCTGGCAACCTGGCCAAGGTTGGCCCTGAAGTAGAGTTTTCCCATGCCATTCTGTGAAATAGGAAATGGTCAGAGGAGAAGATGAAAGAATGCAGGTATACATGCTGGCACATTGTCTGGCATTCAGCAGAAGCCAAGCACAGGAGCAGAACACAGACACTGAGGTAGTCAGTGGAGTCCACTGGGCCCTGGGCGATTGGGTAGAGTTAGCGTTTTTCTTGTCTTCCACCAGCCCATAAAGTCCAAGAGACCCAGTTTTCTCATGTGTAAGATGAGAACATTCAGCTCACTGTCTGGCTTTCTAACATGCTCACTATAGAGGGCCAAAGGGAAGAGTTTCTTCTTCTTTTAAACTTTATTCCAATGACACCAAGGAAACCTTTCTTTGTCTTGCATAGAGCTTGGCTAGAAAGAAGTCTCTTGGATGAATTTGGGTCTTAGAAAAGATGCATGAACTCTTGTGTCTTCTGTTGACACTCTTCAGCCAAAGATGCTCTGCTCTCCTTGGTTTGTTTTTCATCTCTAACTTGGAGGATAACACGGACCACACCTGTTTATATTGGTGAGGAAGAAAGTCGTAGATAGGTCTATCAAATAGAATGTTCAAGAAGATATTTCACATAACTGGTGCCCCCCCCCCAACCCTGGCTGTCTTTACTCATCATTTCCTAGGGTCTGGCTGAGGAAGAATTGAGCAGTCTCTATGACATTACCAGATTCTGTCCAAGGGTGTGCTCCAGTCAGAGGTGTCTCCTGTTCTTTTCCCGTTCTACAATGCTCCGACTTCCTCCTAGTGTTTCAGTCTTGGTTGTGTACTGTAAACCAGCTCTCTTCAAAGTGGATTTCTTTTTGACACAACATTTCTTTCAGTCTTACTTCCTCAATAGGATGAAAACTCTTTGTTTAAAATGCACTGACTGTGTGGTTCAGTGACAATGTTGTGTCTGGCCTCTGTTGGGGCCTGGATTTGATCCCTGCTGTTGAAAAACAATAAGACAACGATGATAATGCTACATGGTTTACTTACAGTATCCAAGTACACATGGACAGGGTTGGAACACTAGCATATTAAAGGCTCCAGAAAGTCCTCACAGAAACCAAACAGAGATAGAAAGAGGTTCTAGTGAGACAACCACAGCAGCTTTTATGCTGGTACTCCAAAAACTACTGAAAACTCTCACAGACAATGAAAGGTTCTGGTCAGTTATTTGTGTTGTTACATACAAATTGATCAAAGAAGAAAGAGTTGCTACAAAGTCTGTCTTACAAAGAAGCTGGAGTTGGATTTATGAACTGAGGTGTTGGCTTCATCTGAGTACCAAGCTTGCTTCTTCACAGTATATCAATGGCTGTCTCTGACCCCAGTGCCAGACTTTCCCAGTCTCAAGTCTTCATTTAAAGACTTTGTTATAGTATGTGCAATAAGCTTTAGACCTGAACAAAAATAATACCCTGTGAGTCTATAAATAAATAATTAACATTGTTTATGAATAATGTCAGAGGGACCACTACTGGGGCTGAGTATTGGAAAGAGGTTCAATAGAAATCCGACAAAATCCCGGCTGGGAAAATTGCTTTTTGAAGATCAGAAAGAGATTTATATGAGTCTGCACATTTCTGATTATTCAGGAATATGTTACTGTGAAGTTTCAGGAGCTTTCAATCTTGAGATAGTCTTTCTTAATGCCTCCAAAGAAATTTGCTTCAGAAGTAGGTGTAGAGCCCTCAGCTTTGCCTGCTTTCTCTCTTATGAGCTCTTGTCCTCTGTTGTCAGGTCATTTACTGACAAATAAGGATATGATCTCCCTCTTGATACTGCAGTTCACCTAGTAATACACACTCTTTTTTAGTTTCTAATCTTGTAACATTAAAGGGAAAGGGTCCCACGGAATGGGCTGGATGCCTGAAGTGACAGAAAACAAAGATGACAGCAGAGGATGCAGAAAGAATAAATTCCAGATTATTGGTTTGAGTTAGCTTCATGGTCTCATGGAGTTTTGTGGACTGAGACCAGAAGTCAGGAATAATCAAAAAGCACCTGGACTAAAACCAAACATATTTTTCAAGAATATTTTGCCCCAGCGAGATATTACACTGTAAGAATCTTCATTCAGGAGTATGAATACAAAAGGCAATGAACTGGACAGAGATTGTATGTCTTATGCTAGCATTATCCAGAAATGGAATATTACTTTTTTACAGGGTCTATTATATTTTTAAGTGTGTGTGTGTGTGTGTGTGTGTTTGTGAATCGAGTGCAAGTTTGTATATATGTGTGTTTTCTATATGTCTGTGTGCATGCATTTGTGAATGTGGTGTGTGTGTAAGTGTGTGTCTGTGTGTCTGTGTGTATACAAATGGAGAGTCATGGGTATGGGAGGCATGCAATGATAATGCTGCCAATTGGACTACAGTCTTCTCTAAGAGCAACGTGAGTCACTGACTCACCATCATCTCTCTAGCTCTGGACCAGCACTTCTCAGATCACAGCTGTACAGGACAATGATGGTCTTTGTGTTTTTCATGTTAGACAAACATGTAAAGGTAGAAGAGATGACAGGTTATGAAAAGAATTTTTGATTCTAGGCAAATTGTTTAAAATGCTTAGTTCTCCAGTGAACAGAAGAAGAAAATACATTTGGCATGCCAGAGGCAACAGTAATAGAAGGTATCTAAACACCAATTGATCTCTGTTTACGATGTGCAACAGTTTCTCCCACAACACTTAAAGCTACCCCATTCCTAGGTCATTTGTGAGTGTGTGTGTGTGTGTGTGTGTGTGTGTGTGTGTGTCTACATGTGTTTTACCTAGATCTAGAGAACTTTCCCCATTGCAATAATATGGTGAATTGCAATCCTCTGATAAAAATGTTGAAATAATTAATTAATAATCCTGACAGTAGGTTTGTTCCCAGCCTCAATGGTTTGTATTGCCAAAGGGAAGATATACATACACAACTTTTATAATTTGATATGCCTTAAATAGCACAATAGCTGAGCCACTGTCTAACTTTCATGTTATTACTTACTAAATTCTCTATTCTATGTTGGCTGCCCTTGACCAACTTGGGCAGCCCTTTCGGCCATCCTCTTCTGGTTCCTTCACATGGCAGCTATGCCTCTCGGTCCTGCACTTCTTAGGCATGATGTCTCTCCTCTCCTCCACACTGGATCCTCTCTTCCTCCTTCTCCTCCCAATCCCAAGCCTAGGAACTTCCAGAAACTGACCTCTGTCTGTCCACCTTAGCTATTGGCTATTGGCATTTTTATTTACCAATCTGAACCAATGGGGGCGGGGGACAGGTTCCCGGAAGCTCTGTGCAGACGCCTGTGTAAGCAGTTTGGAGGGAATGTAATTAGCATTCATAACACAAGCAGTTACATAAATATGTTTTTAATTATTTTTATGTGAATATGTGTGTGCCTGCACTACATGTGTGAAGGATCATGTGGAGGTCAATAGAGGGCATGGAACCCCTGGAACTGGTTACTGGTGATTGGGAGCCATCGTGTGATGCTGAGAACTGAGCCTGGGTCCTCTGCAAAAGCCATAGTGCTATTAACCATCTCTGTGATCCACATATAAAATATTTAATTTGCAATTAAAATAATTTCTAATTTGGAACAGTGTATGACTGTGGTACAAAGACCCCACTATGACCAATTTCAGGTCACTGATGCATGTCAAGTGGTTTATAAGATTCTGAAAATTTTAATAAGCTTTTCTCATGAGCAGCTGTAATCTGGCTCCTGCCTTCTCCAGTAAGAGGTTTCGTGGCCTCTAGTCATTCTGTGAGCCTCTCTTCAGAGAGGAACTGTAGATGTACTTATAGCTAGAATGTTCTTGAAAGCACTGGAGAAAGTGATCAGTAAATAGTAGTTTCTGTGATCTTTAAGTTTCCTTCCAATTCCAGACTTTGCCATTCTTATTCAAGATGGCGTGTTTATAAGATGTGTGTGTGGTGAACTATTTTAGGGGTGCCATTAATATTTTTATTGGTTATTGTTAACCTTTCCTAGAATTATCACAAGTTTTAATGAAGATGTCTGGAAACCAGACATATAAAAGCTGGTGTTTTAGGAAACAGTTACTCCTGATATACCAGAAGATAGCACCCGGGGATGCTCTTGCTCTTTGAATATGAATCCTTTGACTGACGAGATCTCCGCATATCAGAAACTGTGCAAAGAGGCACCAGCGCTAAAATAGGGAGCCATTTTCATTCAAGACAAGGGTTGGCAAATTGCACCTACCAACTGAACACAATCCATTTCTGTGTTCATCCGCTGGGGGTTTATATATTTTCAAATTATTCTTTTAAAAATGGAAAGAATAATTTGTAGCACAAGAAGATAGTCCTGAACTCACATTTTAGTCAAGTTCTGCTCTAGTGGGCCTGCCGTTCATGCCCGCCCTCTTCACCCTGTCATCTGCACCAGTAGACCTGGGGATTCACAGCAGAGACAGCATCCACAGAGCCCAAAATGCTGCTCATTCCATTCTGTATAGAGAATGTTTGCTAACCCTGGTCTCAAAGGCTGTCTTCAATGTAAGTGTGACCAGCTACTTCAAAGTTCTGGGTGTGACTAAAGCCAAGCAATCACAATGCCAGATTCATCCTTAATGAAGTTGAAAGGAGTTGCATAAGAAATGGAGGGAACCACAGGCCTGGGGAGATGGCTCATTTGGCGAACTACTTGTTATAAATGCAGGGCGACATGAATTTTCATCTCTAGCATCCACACAGATAGCCGGTTACTGTGGTACACTTGTGTCCTAATTCGGGGAGAGGCCTCAGAAGCAGCCCAGAAGTTTGTTGTTCACAGAGTCAGACCAATCGGTAAGCTAGTTCAGTGAGAGACCCTGTCTCAAAAATAAGGTGGGGAGAGAGAGAGGAAGATGCTCACCCTAAAACTCTAGCCTCCAAGAACAGGAACATATACACATACCTCATACACATACAATCTCAGGGCAAAGTTTGTAAGAATTCTCAAAATATAAAAGTGTTAATGTGAACAAGAAATTTCTTTTTGTCTCAAGTCACATTCTTTCATTTTCTTTTGAACTTGCTACAGAGGAAGCTTCTCAAGTTTCCTGGTGTGTGTTCAGACCTTGTCTCCAGACGCCAGGCAGGAATCATGTTCCTCCTCAGACACTTTGTCGTACAGGGGCTGCACAGGGACACAGGCATATTCAGTGTTGCTCATGGAAGCTTTTGTCTTAACTCCTCATCTTCTCTTCACTTTCAAATCCAGGGCTGTTCTGACGATCACTTATAGTGTTTCATGTGTCTGCACAGGAGCCCTCAGAGCAGCACAGAATAAAGGCTACTTTGGCTTGTTGATGGGGAACTGGTTCACATCAGGGCCTTTCAATCTTTCTGTCTAGGGTTTTAGCTCAATGGTTGACACGTATCAGTCTCCGGGTTCAATCCCCAACAAAAGAAAGACAAAGAGAGATCCTTTTAAAATGCTTTTGTTTTTATAGATAGAGGCAAACATTTAATCTGACAGTGTCTTGACAGATCTTTTCACATCCCACATAGATGATTCCAACTTAGGGGTGTCATCTGGAAATACAACTCATGCTGTTATTTCGGCCTGTGGCTGGAAAGAAGGCTGAATTTTCTTCTCATTTACATCTCCTCCAGAAAAGGTAGATTTCTAATGGGAAGCTTTCTGGTGAGAGGAAGAAACCAGCTCATTAACTATGTAGACACGTTGTGTAGAATTCTGTTCTGCTAAAATATATCTGCTAATAAAGTTCTTACCTCCAGGGGAGAAAGCATCTCCTAGTTCCTTGGTCGTCCCAATAGTCTGCCTTGACAGGCTTCGCTAGTCAGACAGCTCCAACATCCGTGAGGATTATACCATTTTAATCAAATGAATCTCCGCCTTGGCCGCATATTAAGAAACTAGAGTGTTATTAAAATACCCTAGTGTCTTGCCTAAAATACCCCACTGTCCATCTTATCCCTGTCTGAGAAAGGGAGCTGAGTAGCAGTGTTTGAAGTCCTCAATATACTCTTACTTTCAAGGTGCAGCCTGCAACCGAAGTTGAGAATCCCCACTGGACACCCTTAGGGTTTCAAACCGACTTCTGTTTGTAAACACACTAAGCAGAGATACTGCTGTCCTGTTACTATGGTGTTTGCTCTTCTTAAGCATACTTAAGTGTACCATCCATTGTCATCTGCTTATATTGCAGTCTCTTCTCCCGGGAAATTTACTGATGCAATCTTGCTCCATTAGCTTAATAAAGAGGAATCTTTCAGAAGGTAAAAGACGTACATGATAAGAAATGCATCTCTGATTCTTCTGAGAGAAGAATCCCATTGTAAATCCTACTGAGAGATCTGCTTAGAATCACTTCATGGCTAAGCGCTCTAGGTCCCATTGGTTTTTTACCTGTCCATGATGCCTTTAAATAGGGCAGTGTTTTTTGTCAGGCAATGTTTTCTGTGTACTTACTAATAGTGTTTTATATGCTCATGCTGATAAATCGTTCTCTCATTAATGCACAGTTCCTTGTGTTTGGCTCATTATAGATATTTACTTAATCTAATCTTTTGCTGAAGTAGGAATTACTATAGTTTCATAGAGTTGGAGACAGTTGAAGGAAGGTTAATTAATTTTGTTATCTATAAAATAAAAATTATAATATTGCCCACCTGCTAGGGTTATTAGGAACAGTGGGAGAGGTTAGTGTAAAATAACCAAGTGCCTGGTACTTGGTAAACAGTGGGACCTTAGGTAGGCAGTGTGGTGCTGTCATGGTATTGGAATGGCATCAGGAACAAGGAGGATGTGACCAAGCTTTCTGGGTTAATGTCTCATCTTAACGCCCTGCCAGCTCTGTAATGTTGGGCAAACTACTCAACCTCTTTAAACATCCATTTCCTCACCTGAAAATTTATTCTTAGCCGCCTTTGCCCAGAGTGGGGAGGGTTGCATTTATTTAATAGACTTGTCACTACTGCTGTAGTTTGGTGCGCACTTGAAGACTTCCTTAGAAATGAGGCCTCTGAGTCCTCAGTCCAGCCTCGTGTAAGCAGAAGTTACCCTCTAGAAACATCCCAGGCTTAAGTGTGGGCATCTGAGCAAAGTGCTTCTAATTAGTAAATGGTGAACATGTAGTGAAGTGTGACCTGGGTTCCTGTCATGCACCCTGAACAGGCCTCCCTCGTCAGACAGGCCCCCATTTCACGTGTGTCCTAGTTCCTTGCCTGACTGATTTGAACAAACTGCAGGGAAGGAACACTTGGCCTTTGCAGCCATTATGTTGCCAAAATAAAACTCACACTCAGGGCTCTTTAATCCTTAATCCAGAACTATTTTATCCTGCACTGCCCCGCCATGGTAACATTATTCAGTAGCACACACAAATGTAGAGTCAACTTTGTGCTTCAAGAAGAAGATGGAAAATACTAGTCAGACAAACAATTATTCAATATTAAAGTGAAAGTTAATACAAGTAGGCAGCTAAAATTGTTACTATCATACAAACCAAAGTTCTGAAGCAATTCTTATTAGAATAAGGTAGTAAGATTTTTTAATAAGCCAATGATTATCAATGTGTTTTTTTTATTTAAAGAAATCTTTTATGAACTTCACTAAACTCTTAAATCTAATTCTTGAAGTTTTTAGTCAAGCATTTTAAAAAATAATTTCTCTCTCTCTTTCTCTGTGAATATGTGTATGCATGTGAAGTCTACACATGTATGTCCAGATTCACATGTATATGCAGATGCATGTGCTTATACTTAAAGGACAGGGGATGGCATCTGGTGTGGCTTTATTTCCTTTTCACAGGGTCTCTCACACCACCAGAGGCTCACTAGTTCAGCTAGCTTGGCTGGCCAGATCTTACATTCCCTGGCTTTGTCTGTCTCTACCCCAGCACTGAGTTTAAAGACATACAGCCCTTTCTTACAATTTACTTGGGTGCTATGGGATCAGATTCGAGCTCTTATGTATGCATAGCAAGCACTTTTAACCTCTGAAATATCTTCTTGTCCCGAACATTGCCCACCCCCCAAGGTTTTATGCTACTTGGAAGCAAAATTTTAATTAAGATAACCACTGAATCCACTACAGAGCACTTTGCAAAAACTGACTGAAAAAAAAAAAAAAAAAACTAAACCACAAATATTTGTATACTCTTACATTGGTTCTCCTGTGAAACTTTAAATTAGAGCTGGAATAAGCCTCAAGATAGTATGTGACCTAGCTTCTGGTTCCTGGGGAAGGGGAGATAGAGAAAGACATGGTCTGTCTAGAGCAGAAATAGAAACCCCATCCTAATGCCTCTAAATCTTATCTGAGGTATTATATCTCCTGTTGAAAAGGGCTGTTAGACATTTTCTGAGTCATTACTCAAATGACTCATGCTCCATTTAGTGTGGTGTGGATACATGGAGAAGGGACCAGATCCAACCTACAAAGTAAGTGACTAGCCAGGATGTCTTGTAATTTCTTACCTTGGGCTATTAATTTTGCTAGACATCTTAGGATGTCAATGTTTCTCTGAAGTGTCCAGTTAACATTATGATGCCTCTTCTTCTCAGGAGGATACACCAAGACCTTCTTTTTCAATGAGAAATAAAAGGTTATCTTCCCACACTTTAAATTTATCCTAAACCATAGAACTAGCATAGCTAATGCAACATGTACTGTCAATTGTGTATATGTATACAAGTGTGTATACATGTATGAATATGTATGAATACATTTATGTTTCAAGTGTAAGTCTGTATATGTATGGGAATATGAATATGTATATGTATGTGTATATGATACATATGTGTGTGTGTGTATGCTGTAGTTTACATAAATAAACTGTGAGCATTGGCTTTAACAGTTTCTCTGGTATCAATTGTTTGAAAGGCCTTTGGTCCAGTGAAGGCACATTTTCCCAGTGTAGGGGAATGTCAAGGTATTGAGGTAGGAAAGGGTGTTTGGGAGAGAAAGAACATTCATGGAACAAATGGGAGGGAGAGGGGGGATGGGATTGGGGGAAAGGGAATAACATCTGAAATGTCAATACAGAGAATATCCAATAAGAAGAAAATGAAAAAACAAACAAACCCACTATCCAAGAAAGATCAGTTCTTCCTTTGAGCATTAACTTTGTTGTTAGTTTTCATATACATATATCCTCCCCCCTTTGCTATAAGAGACAAGTTGAAAGATAACTACAGATTCATAGAAGGCAAATTAAGAAGCTATGTGTCTTAACTATTGTTCTATTGCTGAAATAAAGCAACACAACCAAAGCAACAGAAAGTTTTGAATTTGGGGACTTGCATTTCCATAATGTTAGAAGGAAAATGATGGTGGCCAGCTTTGGCAGGTAGGCAGAACATTCAAGTAGTAGTAGCTGAGAGCTTATATTTGATCCCCAGGCTGAGAAGGGAAAGGGGAAAGAGAAGAAAAGAGAGAAGGAGGGAGATAGGTAGGGAAGGAGGGACGAAGACACACACAGACACACAGACACACAGACACACACACACACACACACACACACACACAGAGAGAGAGAGAGAGAGAGAGAGAGAGAGAGAGAGAGAGAGAGAGAGAGAGAGAGAGAGAACAGAAAATAACTGAAAATGGCTTGAGCTTTTGAAACCTCAAAGGATGTGCCAGTGACACACCTCCTCCCTATCTAATCCTTCCCAAACAGTTAAGGAACTGTAAACCAGACATTCAAATATATGAGCCCATGGGAGGGGTTCTTATTCAAACCATCCTACTATGTTAGTCTGTCTTGAAAGAATATTGAATTTTATATCATATGATTGTTTTCATTCAATTGAGAACTTAATACATTTACTTGTAATTAGTTTCATGTCAAAGAAAATATTGTGAGAAAAAAAAAGGGCCTAGGATATTTTTCCTAGGACTGAGCTCTTCCAAGTAGTGCAAATGAAAATTAGAAGCATGTGTCTTTAAGAGCAGACAGACACATAAATTTCTTATTACTCCCTTTAGTTGTCACTGAGTATAACAAATATTTCATTATTTTAGAATATTGGCATGAAAATCAATAAGATCCACTTTCCTTTGGCGTCAGCTGCTGTATTTTATATTAACTTTTGAGCTTGTCTTTTCTTGTTTTTAATGTCCACCTCCAGCACTTGGGAGACTAAGGAGTGAGATCCTGGAGTTTGAGTACAGCCTCTGCTGTAGTGCAAGACTCTGCCTCAAACAAACATTATTTCCTCATATAATAAATTGTTTGTTTTCCAGTAAACAAAAATACACAGGGACTGCCAAGATGGCCCAGTGGGAGTTTTTGCTTTACAAGAATGAGGACTGAGTTTGAGTCTACAGTACCCACATAAAAAGCCATAGTATACCTGTAACTCCAGACAAGCAGATCACGGGGAGGCCTGTCAAGTTTTATACATGTGCACACATGCACATGTGCACATCAATCTTTCAAGATGGAGGGTAGTTCTCTATTCCATATTTAAACTATGGGCTAAATGACAAAGGACAGAAAACGCAAATACCTGATGACAGGATGCTCTAAGAAGACAGTGGTCCTCGGTGCCTTTCTGTGTGTTTAAAGGTCTGCTTCCCGTGCTGGCCTCCCATAATTAAGTTGGCGGATAGGTTGATAGCTTTCCATCTTTTCCCACAGGCCTAGAGCTGAGCTGGAGCATGCAGTGAGTTAGGCATGTGCAGCCTTAGGTCTTCGGGAGTTGACAATGATCCTTTAACCTGTGCAGAGCTCACTATGAAGCCAGACTCACCTGGAAGCACGGAAGTGAATTCTTATTGGCCAATCTAGGGAAGCAAGAGGGGAAGACTGCAGCATGTTTTCATAGCAGCTAATGAGGCATCTAATGAGTCAACTGTCGCTCTGAAGCTCACCTCATTAAGACAGCATCTTGTTTTCATAAATGTCCTGGAGTGGCTGGACAAATATATATATATTGAAAGAACTGATATGATTGCCAAGCAAAATCAAATATTCAAGGAAATTCCTTCCTTATCATTGGTATCTTATAATTGTTCAAGCAAATGCCTTAGGAACCGTTTGAGTGAGGTGGACTATGCTTCTCTTTTTCCTTACAAATCCAACTTTTGAATAATTAATTTGAAAGCAGACTCTGCCATCAAATTAAATGCCCCATCGACTATGTTTACATGGAGATTTATTACCAACTCTCTTCTTTGGTACTTTCAGTAAACATGTTCCTGCTGCTTCCCACTGAGTACGATTGTGTTAGGGATTCAATGGGCATCATAAGTTCTAAATTGTTTCTCCTAGTTTTGACCCACAACAGAACATGAGGCGAACATTTTGTATGGATACAAATTAAGGAGACAAGAATCTGGATGAGTTCTAGACACTGAGTAGCTTGTCTACTTGAATTTTAAACTCCTGCAAAAGTGTATCTCCTGCATTTGAATTATGAGAGTGTGTTTCCTAACTTGGCTCAGTAGTCAGAACCTTGTGGCAAACTCTGTTTCTGGTATGGTAACAACCAATACGTACTTGTGGAGTGAGTGAGTGAATCAGTGAGCTAGTCAGTCTTTGGGCCAACACTTTTCCTCTTCCTATTTCCTTTAGTTCTTCTTTATTTTTGAAAGACAGAATAGTCCTTTATTTGAAGTTAAGGAGCTACAACTTGAATATGCAGCTATCTCTGTCACTATATAAAAACTGTGTGTGTGTGTGTGTGTGTGTGTGTGTGTGTGTGTGTCTATCCATCCATATGTGGATACAAATATGTAATTAGACCCAGAGGCTATGGGAAATGAGAACTATATAGGCTTTGTTCAAACTCTCCAAGCTCCCTGGTAAATGTGTATTAATAGAATACGCTCCAGAGGGACAGGTTTTCACCAGCTGTCGTCTCTGTTCATAGAAAGCCCTTTTCCCATTACTTTTCTATTTTAAGTCTATCCCCTTGCCCCAGCTGATTGAACCTTGCTGAAATGTGCCAGGCAGAGAATCTCACCTCTCCTCTCAGCTTGCAAATAATAACATCTTCACATTTTCATGGCCTTTTCTGAAATAGAGACCTTTCATTTATACTTCATCCACAATGGAAATAAATTGATTAACATCACAGCCTCCGGTTTGGCCATAGACCTTTTGAAACAAAGGGCCTCTTTTCCAATGTGGCAAAAGAACAGCCTGTCCCAGATTTCCTTATGCTCCAAGGACTTGGGGCAAAGGAATTGTTTCATCATTACATGCTATTGAATCCTAAAGAATTACCAGCTTTTATTTCTTCCCTGTTTGCCCTTGTTTTTCCCTGGAGCCCTCCCAGGCACTGGACCCTTGGTGTTTAGTAATCACTGTGCCCTCCTGGGGACAAGTCTTCATTGCTTTTTCCTGGTTCTCTCATTTTTCCCATCTCCCCCCCATCTCTTTTGCCTTCAGAACTTTTCTGTACCTTACCTTCTACTTCTTATATAGGTTTAAATTTTGGTTTTACCTATTATATTCTTTTGTAACTTTTATTAAATGTGTCCTTAACAGTTTCATTCATGTATAAAGAGTATAATTACTGTCACCTCTCACCTGCTCTAAACTGCCTGTCTCTCCTGTGACCCTGACTTTAATGCAGCCCCCTGTCCCACCTACATGTCCTTTTCTTTCTTTGTTTTTGAAATCCTCTGAGTTTAACAATGATTTGCCATGTGATTATGGGTTTGCAATTATTTGTGAAAAGGCTGGTAGGTTCCTCAGTGGATATACAACTAAAGACAGTGATTTTTCACCTTGCAGAATCTATCAGTAGCCCATAATTGTGCAGGGAGGAGTAATACACATCCTGTTTTCTGATGGATAAACAACCTGTTTCCAAATTGTTGGTTCAATATGTCCCTGCATCTAAGAATTACCATGTACACGTTCCCTCCTGGCATATGGTATTTCGCCGAAGCCAGTTGCTCTCTAATGATAGTAGTTTTCCTTTGTGTTACCATCTTTCTAATTTTTTTATTCTATCAAATGGAAATCTTATTTGATTAAAATAAGTATCGAGGATTTCCTCTCTGTTGGATAAGCCTAAATCTATACTCTCCCATAGATCCTCCTTGCTATTGGTTCCAGCCCCAGCATCCTTCCTAGACATCTTGAAAAGTGGCTATTCCTTGGGTACCTCTTTCTGATGTTTATGGGTAAAAAATGTGAGTCTGCTGTTTGTTACTAAAGACATTGGCAACTGGACCTCAGCCAGTCCACACTTTAGATTCTTGATCTCAGCATATGCTGCACCTAAACATGACTCTCCATGCCAAGAACACTCTCCTGATGGTGTGTGTCAGTGTGCACACGATTCATAGGCACTGCCTAACTAGCCTGCTGTCCACTGGTTCTGGCCGTTCCTATAGAGCTTTCCTTCTCCTTACTCTAAGACCTATTGTTCATTGCTAGGTCTGATATACTAAGATGTAAATTGCTTGGCATACTGAGTTGCCCCCTTTGTCTTCTCCTTTGTTTGTTCTTAATTCAAATGATTGTACCCATTCTCATGGAGCTATCAGGATGACTTGGAGACAGGTCCACCTTTGACACAAGCACTAGACTAAGGGGAAAACAAGGTGTGGAGAAAGTAAATCACAAGAGACTCTTAGGTATTACCTAAGAGGAGGAGGGGGTCTCAGTTAGAGGGAATGAAAAATAATTGAGGACGGTCACTCATACTTCCGATCAACAGGAAAACTTTGTTTTAAGCCCAGCATTGGGATGTGGGGAGCCGAGTGTGCAGCTTCACATACTTACAGAAGCCCCTGGATTCGAAATGGATCATGTGTGGTCTACTACCCTGCTGTCCAAGCATGGGCTCTTCTCAATTCCTATGTTGCTATCTTCCCCAGTCTGTGTTGCTGTGGGCACTAGGAGGACAGCACAGAGCTTACCCATGCTCCAGCTCAGCCTTTTCAACTATGGCTGACAACCTGCAGAAGAAGAAGCCCAGTTGCCATGTGAGATTTAGACAATACCAGCTTATTAGAGAGACTGAAGTTCTCTTCAACCACAACCACTAACAAAAGAAGTTAGAATGAACTCAAGGGGAAGCTTGAGAACATTTTTATTAGAGTTTAGAGAACAGCAGGACAGGTGAGATTTGCAGTTTATACACCGCAGCCATGAAGACGAGAGGGAGAAGCCACATCATTTTAATAGAGACGGACAGGCTGCCACATGGCAAAGGAGAGGAGGCTCCAGAGACAGAGTGGAAAACCCACAGTGCAAGGAAAACCATTCTTAACCTTTGACCAGTATCAGCAAGAGGAATAAAGAAAAACGAAAGACTTACACTTTTCTGAGTCCTAGAAACCAGCCTGGTAATGCCATGTGCTCTCTTTCCCATGGGCAGCAAGTTCTCAGTGAGAATGATTTCTAGGAAGGACAGATACAGTTTCTCACTGTTGGGGTAATTATCCCTCTAGTCACCTTTAGGCTAGTCTGGAAGGCCAGGTCTCTCCACCCATAGCTAGAGACAGAAAGTAGAACAATACCTTCACCTTTTCATGTGATAATGTGAATTCTAAAGCAGACCTCGGCCTGTCCGAGTTACCTGGGAAGGGGAGACTGGAAGTGGTGTCTAAACGTCAGCCTGCCCAGGTCTGCAGTATATACAGAAGGAGAAGGCTTCTGAAGCCACAGCACTTCCTCTGGGCCCTGCTCAAACCAGTGGCGACAAGCTAGAACATCGAAGAAGCAGCTGTTTCCATCTTTACTTAAGAACCAGCTTATAGTAAAGACAAACTAGTTTCGTTCCTGTTTATGGTTTAAACCTGTTCCTCAAGGATTAGGCTTCATCCCACTTGTATCCTTAACTACAGATGGTTCTGTTCTGCGTGTTTCAGGAACGGCCACCATATCTTTGTTTCGGAAGTTGGTTATAATTACCTACCTTCGTTTCAAAGGGGTTGATAAAGCTACCTTGTTCTGATCGCATTGTTAGGCCCAAGTTGCAACTATGACTTTGTTTCAGGAAGCACTAATTTGCAAGGCTTATGCTGGCCTCCTGTCACCTAGCCTATTCTGCCTACCAACCCCCCCCCCCCCATTTGGAAACCCCTACCCCTGAGTTATAAAAGCCATGTGTCTTCCTCTCTCTCAATACTGGTCTCATGAACCCCACCTTAGAAGGAGGCAGCCTGTACACATGAACCAAAAGGCTTGCCTTTTAACTCATTGCTTGCTTTATTTAATTTGACCATGGTGATTTGGGTCCATGGTGAAGATGTAGGGGACAGAAGTGAGGAGCTAACATTTCTGAGCTAAATCAAAAGCTTAAGTTGCATTGCTGAAGTAATTTCTCTCGTTGGTTTGCATACCAGAGGCAAAGCACCTCAGCAGAGCACTAAGAGCACAAAGAGACTGACTAGGAGGGTCACCCCTAACCTCCTCACTCAGCTAGTTCCTTCCCTCCTCCTTCCATCATTGCTCAGTTAGAACGTAGAACAAAATAATGTAAAGCTCACAAACATAAATGTGCACACAGTGGATTACCAGGAAGCATGAGAGTCTCTGCCTTTATCTGCAGAGAAAGGTCAGAATCCTCTGTGAGCGAGTGGTTTCGTCCCACCCCCCACTTCAGCCTCTAAGTGCAGCAGCAGCTGACCTTTGATCTCACTTCCTGAGAGTCACAGCAGAGGCCTGCCTGCCAGTGGTGTCATCGGCTTCCTCCGCCTCCTGTGGACCAGTCTTCTGCTTGGGAAACACAGGTACTCCTAAGTTCCTAAAGTCTAAAAGTCCTCTCGGGCGGCACTGGGATGGACACCAATGTTGAAGGCAGACCCTTTCTGCAGTTATAACGCCCTTTTCTCGTGTCGGGGCTTTGTTTTGGGCACTAGAGACAGAGGACAAAAGCGCATGTGCTCCACCGCAGAAATGTAAACCGCAAAGATTCATACCACTGCAGGCTAGCCAAATAGCATGGCAGGGTGCCCACAGACGTTCTGGGACTTCCCCTGGGGGTTCCCAGTGAAACAGGGCAGCAGCCTGAAGTAGATTTCTGTTATCTGTGCCGACGGGGCACAGATAACTAGGATCTCACCTCAGATGGAATCGGAAGCTGTTGTTTCCATGTGGAAAAGGGGTTTCAGGAGTAGCCAAGGTGAGAAGGAGCTGAAGATTGTTAGTTATTAAAAATGTTTTAATATGCCATTTTGATGGCCTGAAATTATGTCTTAGGAGATCACTTAGAAACCTTTTCTTGAAGGCTGGAGAGATGACCTAGTGCTAAAGAGCTTTTAGTAGTATCTTTGCAAGATCTGAGTTTACTTGCCTTCTCTTTTATCAGGGGAATGTCCCTAGCTCCAGACAATGCAGTGTCTTCTTCTGGCCTCCAGGGGCGCAGTCATACACTCACTTGCACACACGTACTTAAATATTTTCAATAATTAAGGAGCGCTTTTCTCTTTTATCTCTATCTCGATAAGTGAGATTGTAGGGTGGCTTTGGAAGTGTACTAGCTGTGCTTATGCTAGAGAAGGCGGAAGCTACACACACTAGTATTGAGATTCCTAGGAAACTGCAGGCTTACAGCTGGGAAGGGGAAGAGCCCTTAGGCAGTAGTTAATTATGCCGGAATTCCAGCTTCTCTGCTGGGAAGGGCTTCTGTCTGATCCTGGGTAAGGTTCTCTCTTGTCCCCACAACTTCCCCAGCTTTGTACTTTCCCTCCTCTGCCATTCTAGTGCTCTGTGGGAACAATTTACCCTCCCCCATTCCAGCGGCATGTGCTCTAAAGTGGGGCAAGGGTGCTGACGAATTTGAGGCTCGGCCTTGTGTAGATGCCAACGTGAGTCTAAGAACCCTGCACTCAGTAACTTTGGAACTTGAATGGATTTCACTTTGGGGACATCATGTAGTCGAAAATTGGAGAAAAGAAGCTACCTTGCCCCGGTGCCGCAAGAATGAACTGAAATGCTAGTTGAGCATCCACCAACCAGGCTACCTCCTTAGAAACAACTTCATGGTGGTGATTGAAGAACATTTCAGTACCTGGGTGTGGTTGCCTATCCAAGAACTCATTTTCCTTACAGACCTAGGAAACCACCAGGCCTTTTGACCTGGATTAAGACAAACACTGAACAGGATTCTTTATCTCGTTTTAAAGATACTATCTTCTCCATCCTTGGGCTGTTAGGCTTTAGCTTATGTTCTAGAACATAAATGACAAGAGTAGCGTGCAAAGGAGGGAAGAAGCCATTGTTGGCATTTTATCTAATCTCTATCCCACAGTTACAGCCAGATATGCCCGACTCACTATAAAAGGGGCTCTTTAACCCTCTTTCTTGCTCTTCCTTCCGACTCCAGCTCCGTCACCTCGCCTCACCCTGCACCCCATCTCCCCATTCCCTCCTCTCTATGTGCTCATGACCCTCATCATCTATTTCTCTTCTCCCTTCTCTCCTCTCTCCTTCTTCTTCTCTCCTTCTCTCTTCCTCTTCTTCTCCCCTCTTCTCTCTTCTCCTCCTCCCCTCTCTTCTCCTCCTCCCCTCTCTTCCCCCCTCTCTTCTCTTCACTCCTCTCCCCTACCTCTCTTTTCTCTGCCTTTACTACCCTCTCAACTCCCCTCCCCATGCCCTGAATAAACTCTGTTTTGCACTATACTTTGTGTGGGAAGGGGTGCCTCAACATGGACCTGCCAAGGCACCCTTTTTCCTCACACCTCATCACACATTCATTAAACATACCCCCTCCTCTCTTTATCTTTATCAAGTTTCTTTTCTATATTTTATTTATCATATATAGTATATTTATAAAGTCCCTATCTTATTTATAGACATGCCTAAAGGCTAGTGTGCGATGGATATATCCAATAAAAAGAAAAATATTACTTATGAAATACCAAGTGAATCTAGGCTAAAATTTTTGTTTAGGGTAATTAAAATAAAAAGATGAAAGAGAGAGGGAGAGAGATCTGGTTAAAGAAATACTACAGGTTATGTACTCTGCAGTTGTAAGCAGACTTCCATACAATAGGCCTTCCATAAATCCTGTAAGAAGAAACCCATGTGGTCAGATGACCTCATTTCTTCCCAGTGCTATTGGAATGTGGGATGTTTTAAGTAATATCTGTTAAATCTTCCACAGCAAACTTGGGGAGCATTATCCTGGTCTAAGCATTCAATTTAGAAATGTAAAGCAAAGAGCAAAGGGATGATGTGCCCCAGTTTGCTAGATGGTGAGTCTCTTACACTCTCTGTGCCACAAATAAACATGATTCTCTTACTAGAAGGGGATGCTAAGAAGAAAGAGTTCCTTCCCTAATGGACTTTACCAGGGGCTTTTGGTAACTTGCTTTCTGATCTTTTCTGCATTTTGTATTTAAAAGAAAAAAAAGAAAAGAAAACCCCTTTCTTTCATCCCAAAGTACTTAATAGTATTTCATATTGTGTAACTACAGGACTCCATTGTAATTATAATTGTCTTTTTTTTTTTTTAAACCTCCAAGCTTTCTCCATTCCATCTAAAGCCTGCTTTTCTTTCCTTTCTGCCCCCAGGACTCCACACTAACAGAAATGCCACTGTCCTTTGTTCTTAATCTTAAACATACCCTGGGGGACAACTTTGGCTATCTGCTTTTTGCTCTCAGAGTATATGCAAATTCCAGCGTACTGTAAACATTTTTCACATTCTCCTCAGAAGCCTAAAGACTTCCATATAATCTGTTCCTTAAAAGAAAATTAATTGATATTAATTAATCTTTTTCCCCTGGATGACATTTTTTTTCTTGATCTCTATGTTGGTAATACATCATTTAGTGTTCTTAATAACAGCTTGTGGTCCTGCCACTTAACTCACTGGAATTATTAAGTGCCCAAAATGTTTCTGCTCAGGATGTACCTTACAGAGAAAATTTACAGGTCTTGCTTGCCAGTCTTCTGCACGTTACAGCAGTCACTAAGTGTCCTGAGCTCTTTGGGACTGTTGCCCCTCTTAGTTTCTCCTTGTTTGACAAAAATTGAGAATTAATCATGGTTCAGTCCAAGAAATATTTGTCAAAACAAGCGCAAGAATGTTGGGGGGTTTTGTTGGTTTGCTTTTTAACGTAGGTGTTACTTCTGGTGTCACAGAGCTGTCACTGTGCTGAGTGAAGGCCAGCTATGAAGGTTGTTCTGGCTAGTGAGTGTTGTGGTAGAGAATGTTGCAGATCATTCGCTCTGGAGTGCATAAGGCTCTCAGTGGAAATTGCCACCTCAAGGAACCACAAATCACTGAAGACCATCAGGCTTGGAAACTCCTGGAATCTTTTTTCTTTCCAACCTCTTCTAGTCTCTTCTTCACCAGCCCTCTTGTGCACATCTTAGATGCTCAGATTACTCCATCCTTGAAGATGTGGTTATGATGAGAGTTTAATCATTTTCACCCAGATTGGACAAGTTACAGCATCATTCTCTAGGATACCCTTCTTTTTCTCATTATCTTCAAGACAGTTTTTCCTGAAACTTCTTTGGGGTTATTATAACTTAGACCCATCGTCCTATTGGATAATTTCCATATCTTCATTTATTTCCCATCTAGTACTTGTAGCATTGCTCCCAAAGTTTACTTTACACTTGAGATCACCTAGGGAACTTCCCAAATTCCAGGCACCTATGTCTCACCTGCAGATTATGATGCAGTTGATGAGAGAGGCATAGAGTTCTCTCTGAAATCCTCAAAAAGACCCCAGGCAACAGTGAAAATGTTCTAAAGCCAGTTGGGATGATGGGTACACAACTGATTCAATATATTAAAATCCCCTGAGATTCTGTGTGCTAGTTACCTGATAATATTCCAATTATATATCAATAGGATGTTGTATTTTAAAGCATACAGGCTGGGCCTGATGCTATATACCTATGTGAGCCTGAGGCAGAGGGACAACCGTCCCTGCCCACCCTGGATTGTATAGAGATGACAGATGAACAACGAAACTTCCCAGAGAACTAAACTAGAAAGCTTCTCAGCCAGGCAAACAAGGACACCAGGAGCTAGAAACCAACTTTAATCTTCAAACAGTAAGACAATCCTACCGGTTCATCATGTCACAGACATGATTTTGGAAAAGTAGTGATGATTCCTTGCCTGCCCCAACCCCCAGTTACTTTCATCTTTTGATTTCTCATCCCCCCTTTCTCTTTCTTCCTCTTTCCTTCTTCCCCTCCCTCATTCTCTCCCTTCCTCCTTCTCTCCCAATCTCCTTCCCTTCCTTCCTTCATTTGGAAGCAGAGTTAGAGTTTATTAAATAACTGTTTTAATACAGGTGTAAACATGGGCATTATTATAGATAGGTAGGTAGATAGATAGATGATAGATAATATTTAAAAGGAAAGAAAGAGAGCAAGAGCAAGCAAGAGATGTGGTGGTAGGGGAGAGACAGACAGACAGACAGACACACAGACACACACACACACACACACACACACACAGAGAGAGAGAGAGAGAGAAAGAGAGAGATCTCAGAGAATGCCCTTTAGCAGGGCTCCTCAAGAACAATTGCAAGATTTTCCTTCTGCCTTTCCACAGAGTCTCACCATGGAATATTAGGTAAACAGTGAATCCAATTTGTACAATATTTGACCATAGAATAAAATTCTCCTTTGGGAATAAAATTCCAGTCTTTCTTAGGATACTAAAATGAACTGGATTCGATTTCTTAGGTAACCAGGACGTTCCCAGAAACACATAGAAAGAGAGAAGTGCTGTTGCCAATATTTTAAATTTTTTGAGGCAACTTACTGTTCTATATCATAGAACCTAAAAATAAAATTCTATTTAAAAAAATATTACCTGGAATTCTACTTTGCCCTTTGTCAACTTTCTGCTGAATTTGGTAGGAAATGTACACAAAGAATAGTTCAGTTATAATGGGAGACATATTTGGTTTTAACCCTAGAACAAAGAGCGAGGAGGTGGTGCTGGGGAAGGATGGGCTTTACCTGCTATGGGAGATACAGAACAGAACAGATACTTGAAAGGAAAGAATGGATCTCTGTCATGAGAAGTTTTCTGAGTGACATGGTAACTCTTCCAAGGATGCTTCATCCCATGTCTAGAAATAGTTGCTGCTGACCTCAGAAGAGCTTTCCTTCTATGAACAAAGATCAAGGTCAAAAGGAGGAGTTCAGCTCACAGCAAAAGAAGAACCCTTTAGAAGTGGCCCTTCAAGAGACTTCAGTTGGCTTCCAGAGACAAGATTTTTTTAGTTCTCGTTGCTTTAGAAGTTAGGTGCTGTTTAAGTGTTGAGAAGTCTGACAATGTTCTTCCTGTACTTCAACCTTTGACTATATATCTTGGAAACTCAGGGTTCTCATTTTTAAATCAGGAACTTTCTGAACTTGTCGTAGAATTTTAGCTACTGTTCATTTTGTTTTAAAATTAGCATTACATTTCTTCTTTCTTACATCAATGCTTTATAGCTCTGATTCCTTTCTTATTAGGGAAAAGCAGGTAAGAATTTGAAGGCAAGGAAGAGAGAAGAATGAGGCATTATGTTATTGCCCATCAGCTCAAAGAGATGTGTAGTTTACAGACTCTCTAACTTTTCCAATGTGATCAGAGCAGGTCCAGGTGGACCATGTGGCCTAGAAGTTGCTTGGTTCTTTGAACACCCCCATTTCCCAACTGCCACTCCCTAAGTCTTCCAGTCAGTAAGTCTTCCTTGTCTTACTGTTCGTTCTGCGATTTTACTGACCCGCATCCTTTCTGTCTCTGCCTCCTCCCTGAACTCTTCTCACTAGTGTCTCTTGCAGTGTTGCTTGGCTGTGTTCATTCTCTTTGCAGTGTGGAGAGTCTTCTCTACACATTTCATAGAACCTCTTGCCTAATGCCCACTCAAAGAATTCCATTTCCATATAAATTAAGTTTACATGATATAGTCCCTTATTTCTGTGGATTTTATTCCTAGTTTAGTTTGGATCAAATTCTCTTTTAAGGAATCTAGAAGGGCCTCCCCTTATAGCAACCTCTCTCTTCCTTTGCTCCTTGGTTCTTTGGTTCTCACAATTCTCAGACTGTGAAGCAAAAAATAAAAATAAAAATAAAAAAACCAAAAGAAACACTATCTTGTTCTTTTAACTGATGTTAAAAGGTGACTCTTGAAACCTAGGAATAGGAAATGAAAAGATGAAAGGAGATGTAAAGATGAAAGGAGATGTACGGGCCACCCTAACTAATGACTAGCCTGCATGGCTTGCTTCCTGACTAGCTATGGCTTCTAGCAAGACTCGCTTTGTCTAAGGAGCCTCCTGTAGCCATCTAATCTCCAGCACTTCCCATTGTCACCATGTCATGATCAAGTACATTATGTCATTGTATTATTGGCTCCGATCCCCTAACTGTCTAAACGTTTTGTTTTCCAGCTTGCTTCCTTTTTTTCTTTTGGATGAGAGATTGGAGACTATCTCAGGCTTTCTCTTCATCACTGTGAAGGGCAATATTTAAACCAGGGAGTTATCTAGGCTACTTGTGGCTATTTAAAGCCATGTGGGTCTGGGCCACCCTTATCTTCCTTCATCTTGGTTTCTTTTCTCTTCTTTCTTATCTCTCCCACCTCTCATTTTCATTGCCCAATCACAGGCCCTATCTTATCTTGTGCCTGTCCTCACCTGCATCTAGACACCATCCCACATATCTCCAGATAATTGCGATGGCTTTTGACTATTCTGTACATTAAAAAAAAAATTTTTTTCAGTTTCACGAATTCTAGGCAATAAGAAGTAAGATATATTTGATATTAGTCATCATTGATAGTTCCTTTAAGAGCAGGAGTTTTTCCCCTTGGCTGGAGGCTGATAACAATGGCACCATTTGGTCAGAGGGCATTGCTCACTGACATACCCAAGCACTGGCATTATTACAACCTGTCTGTCTCCATTCTAGTTTTCTTCAAATGGTATCAGAACCACAAATTTTAGTCCCTGAGCTGTCTTTTTAAGTCACCATGGATAATGGCCTGGATTCTTTTGTTCACTTCTTCCAGCAGAATAGGACTATTCACCTGTGCTCTGTCCAGATGGCAATTGCAGATTTGGTCATTTCAACACCCTTGATAGAAGGTGACTTCTTTTTCCTTCTCAGCTGAGGCTTCAGGGAAAAAAATGGCTCAAACATTCTTTGCTCTTCAATATGAACTTATGGTAACTGTGCTTTTGTGACTTCACTGTAAGTGCCTTAATCATGGAAGACAAGCTGGGGGTGGGTAAATTAATTCTGTTGATAAGAATTTGACTTTGAGGGCTGGAGAGATGGCTCAGTGGTTAAGAGCACTGACTGTTCTTCCAGAAGTCCTGAGTTCAAATTCCAGCAACTATACGGTGGCTTACAATCATCTGTAATGAGATCTGATGCCCTCTTCTGGTGTGTCTGAAGACAGCAACAGTGTACTTATATATATGTAATTAATAAATGAATCTTTAAAAAAAAGAATTTGTCTTTGAGCTAGAGAAATGACTATGTTGGTAAAGCATTAGCCACATATTTGAAATGGATCCTCTTAATGAGTTATAGATCAGTAAGAAACCTGTCTCAATAAGTGAGTACATAAGTAAATAAATAAATGAGTAAATTGATAGATATGTAGTACTTGAAGAAAACCAAAAATTATGATTTGTTCTCCACATACTTATATACAGCTGTACTTGTGTACATGCACATACACATGCACATGCACATACACATGCACATACACGTACACATGCACATACACATGCACATACACATGCACATACACATGCACATACATGTGCACATACATGTGCACATGCACATACACGTACACATACATGTACACGTACACATACACATACACATACACGTGCACGTACACATACACATACACATACACAGTCTATCTGTGTTCCAGGTACTTTGAATGAGTAGCTACAAAAAACCTCGGTCTTTCTGCTTCTTTACCACAATGAGGACCTCAGATCCACTTTACCACTGTAACCCATCCATTAGGTTAATTATCAAATAGCTTGATTCTTTGGGGAGACAGTGCACCCTTAAATGGACCATCCTTTGGACTGTAACAGCAAGCCTTTTCAGGGTGCTTTCAATAGATCTTAAGTACTAGCAACTGGGATATGGGAAGGAGCAGGGAGTGAATTCACTTTGCCTTTAACTGAGTCTCACTAGCCCTGTGCTAGTGGCTTTGGATGCCAGGGTAGTTGACAGTCTTATTTTTTCTCTAAGAAAGGAACTCTCTCTCAATTGTGTCTGTGGTCCCTTTTTCCATTTTGCCTCTATCTGTTCCTTGCCACTGCACAAGCTATATCAAGACAAATGTCCCTCTACCCTGCCTAGAGACAACATGTTACTTACTGGTTGAGGTATGCATGCTCATGATGGAAAGCTCATAACCTAAAGCAGAAAGGAGGTCACCTGCCTCTCTTTCTTTTTTTGCCTGCGTTGAGAGAGTTACACATCTCAGGGTCTTTATGGTGAGCAAGCCAGGCTTGAGTCTTCCTAGTCTACATTTTTTCCAATCCTTAACTGAAAAACAAATTCATTCTGTCAACCTGGGTTCTCACTGGTGATGTAATAGAAAAATCCGCTTGGTTCCTGATTCAAGTTGATATTTACCTGTAGATTCTGGAAGGTGAATGGGGACCATTTAATCATGCATAGAGATGGTTTGGCCTTCCATGCACTGCTTAGGTCTGAGTTTGTGGGGAGATTGATAGGGAGCATAGACTTAAACCCCATCCCTGCCTCCAAGGAGATTCCCATCTATGTGATGTGGAGAAATAAATGTATACTTCTGCTTGTATATGGGCTGTGTATTTGGGTTGTCTCCAGAAAGTAGTTGACATCAAGTAGAATGATGGCACACATACCTCTGTGAGCATGCTAATTGGTTCAGACCTCATTCTTGTGGGTAAGACCTTAATCTTGTATGACAAATTGTGTTGCTAGCCATGGTAAAGGAAGACCATGACTCATACTTGAAACTATAGTTATTGATACATTGGCTTGCTTATACATTTAAAACTATGCAGTTTCCTAGGTGATGGTGGCCCATACCTTTAATTCCAGCACAAAGAAGGCAGAGGCAGGCAGATCTATGTGAGTTTGAGGCCACCTTAGTCTGTATGATGGGTTCTAGGCTAGCTAGGGCTATACAGTGCAATCTCAAACAAACAAACAACCCAAAAGAAAACAAAAATAAACAACTGCCCCAAAACCAAACATATGTAGTTTCCCTATCATAGCAAATCATGTCACACTTTTATATTATTAACTTTGGTCTGGAACCTTTGGGAGCTATCACACAGAAATATCTTTACTCGACTTCCTAAAATGTAGGGTACTATTCAGTTCCCAGCAACCTAGCATGCTTTGAAGAAAAAAAAATTGCAGGAAGGACCTCTTGCCATTATAAGACAGGTAGTTTCCATGGCCACCAGCACAGGATAACTCAAACATCTTAGCAAATAGACTTAAGCTTTAGGAAGGCTTGAGAAATGATTGTATTTGCTTTGGAGTGTTTGTAGGATGGCTTTATAAGGAACTTTCATCAGTGCTCACAAGAACGCACATGCTTCTCACATTGTAGATCTGGGAGGATAAAGAGCCATCCCCAGGTACATGTGCTCTTTACTCAGTAGGTTAGTGGAGAAAGGGAGGTTGGTGTTACCAAACTCGTGCTGAGTAAGAGAACGTTGGTGGCATAGTTTTTGAGGAACTGAATATTGTACTAAGCATTGGCCTCTCAAGCAAAAGCAATTGAGCTGGTGATTAGACTGGAAGGTTCAATAAGAAAGTAATAAAACCTTATGAAATAAAAAAAAAAAAAAAATGCTGGAAATGTGCGTTTAAGCAAACCAAAGGCTGGCAGGGAAATTGCAGTAGCAGTGGCCAGAGAGATGTCGTGAGGGAAGGTGGCAGTAAGCAGGGTACTGTGTGGTAAGCATGGTCTTTATTCATTCCCTTTCTACATAGCTTTCTTCATCCTTTCTAAATGCACAAAGTGGCTTCATGTTTCCTTGTTCTGCATAGAATTTCATAGGAGTAAGTATCCTTGGGGAAGTGTTTAATTGTCTTATTTCTCCTCATACTAATTTCTTGTACAGTTAAAAATTAACACTACTGTGGATTTACAGAGTTTGCTCATTAGTAATAATCTTGACATTTACTAATATAAAACTATGAATTTTATAAACCACTAATTTAAAAATTATGTCACAATCAGAATGTTCCCGTGGAAGCTGGAAGCCCAGAGAAAAATTCAGTCTTTGGATATTTATTAGCAAGATAATGATCAGTGGGTCACCACAGAACGTGTTTTGTCAGTGCTGGGAGTTTGTTATTCCTTCTCCTCACTAAAAAATTCCAGGTGCTGACGCATAGGCAACATGATGGAATCTTAGTGTCCAGGGATCATTAGTCTAATGCCTGAGTGTAGAATGGAAATTGCATCTTTTGTTAAACTGATATATATCCATCATACTTGGGCTCTGTTTCAATGTCTCTAGTATATAATGCCTCTCAGTCACCTTCACTTCCATACTCTGAAGGTCCCGTCCCTGTCTCTCTCTTCCCTGCCCCTCCTTCCTTCCCAAATCTTCATTCTGCCCTTGTTATCATAAAACTACATCTCCACACCTGCACATGATCCACAAAGCAAAGCACGATTTCCATTTGCATAAACTTCCCAGTGAATGACATAATTCGTTGTATAAAAGTGAGTCTGACAGAGTGGGATCTGGTTCATCTAGTTCCAGTCTTCTTCATGTGGAGGTCCTCCGTACTGTCCCACTGACCTACAAGTCTGCCTGTGCGCCAGTACCACATTGTTCTCATTACCATAACTCTGCAGTATAACTTAGTGTGTGGGTTGATGTTTCCAGGATATTCTTTTTGCTCAGCATTATGTTGGTTCCCTGAGATCTTTTGTGCTTCTGCATGGAGTGGTGTTTTCCCCCCATTTTTGAGTGAAATGCTACTGCAATTTTCATTAAAATTCTAAAAGTTTAATTTAATTCGAATGATTCTTTAAAACACTTTTGGTAATAGAGAATTTCTAACTATTCATTCTCTCTATAACCAAAGAAGATCTTTTGCTTTTCTAAGATTGTCTTCAGTTTCCTCCATGTTTTAAAACAAAAATAATAAAGATTTTCTTTCTCTTTCAGCCCCACCTTATACTCAGTGTAGCCCAGGTTGTCTTGGAACTTGCTCTGTAGTTCAGACTGATATGAACTCAAAGACTCACTGGGCTCTGCCTCCTAAGTGCTTGGATTAAAGCCATGTGCCACCACCACAGACGAGCACTCCACTTCTTTGTTTAGGTGTATTCTGAGTATTCATTAGGATGCTCCGTTACTGGGCCTTTTCTACTCTCGTTCTATGTTCATTCCTGGTGTATGAGAAAGCTGTGTGTATTGATTTGAGGAGCTGCTAGTTTGATGAAAGGGTTGTGAGATGCAAGTTTTTTTTTTTTTGTAGAATCTGTAGGTCTCTTATGTGCCACTATCATTTACAAATAAGGAGATGTTTACGGCTTCCTCCGCTCAGCACCACTTTGATCACACTTGTTAGAAAAACGAAGACAATCAGTATTGGAATTGACTGAGGCAACTATTACCTACTTGCATTTTGTTGTTTTAATAGTGGCCAATTTGTTCATACTCCTTGGTTAATGCTCTAGCCTAGTTTATTATTTGCTATGGCCTCATGGAAGTGTCTTGTTCATAGCTTTGACGGATCATCTGGACCAACAATCACTGTCATTCAGAGCAAGAGTGACATTTATAATTTTGTGTTTTCTTGCCTCATAGTATTTCTGTTGAGAAATTAGCAGTTTTTCTAGGTTTGCCTTTATATGTGACTTGTTATCCTTGAAGCTTTTAATAGTCTTTTCTGGTTCTGTATACTTAGTCCTTTAATGATAACATAATATGACAAAGTTTTGAGTCATATTTATGTAGCACTATTTGTGTCTCTGGTACCTGAGTAGCCATCTCTTTCTCAGTCGGGATAGTCTCTGTCAGATTTCATTGAATATATTGTCTATGCCTTTAGCTTGAACGACTTTCCCATCTTGAATGTCCAAAGTAATGCATTTGGTCTTTTACTTTGAAAGACCCCTGCAGAGGGTAGATCCTCACTCAAGTCTCTCGATAATACGAACCCCCAAGAATTCACGAGAGACCATCCTTGCTGCAATTTCACGAGGTTTTTAATGAACCAGTGCACTGGGGTTGAGACTCATATTTCACACAGGGTAGAGGAGTCTGACCCCGAGTGGCTGAGAGAAGGGGTTTTTAAGGAAAATAAGCTATAACCCCAGGGAGGGGGAGTACCTCATTGGAGAATACCAAAAATACCAGTGAAGAATCGTAAGGGAAATACCTGGTTTCTCAAGATTGCCTATAAGGTGAAAATTACCCGTGAAGAATCGAGAAGGGAACAGCCGGTTTCTCAAGATTGTTTATAATGTATTATTTAACTTTTATGTTTTTATGGTCAGTCAGTTTCTGAAACAGAGTCACCTTGACCTTAGGGCCATAAATCCTTTTATGGTTGGGCAGTTCCTAGAATAGAAGGATAGTATTGCAGAACTGGCTAGCCTACATTTTTGGCTCTGCTTTACCTGCTAGGGGTCTTCTACTTTACCTGTTAGGGTGTCAGGCTTTATCCTGGTCTTTCAATTTGTGTCCCTTAGAGCTTATGTGCTCTATCCATATTTTCTTTGCTTAGTCTGTTAGTGTCTAAACGTTCTAACTCATCTATCCAGTCTTCAAGCCCTGCTTCTCCCTTGTCACTTGACCCATGGGTGATTCTTCCCACAGTGCTTCTAAATTTGACTTACGGAGTTCTTTATTTCTATTTTGGTAGAGTTATTTATATGAATACACTGTAACTTCTACACACCAGAAGAGGCCATCAGTTTCCATTAAGATGGTTGTGAGCCACCATGTGGTTGCTGGGATTTGAACTCAGGACCTCTGGAAGAGCAATCAGTGTTCTTAACAGCTGGGTCATCTCTCCAGTCCACTCATTTCCAAGTTTTAATTTGAGGTTTTCGATGATTCGCTTTACTAAGTTTCTTTCTTCCATATTGCATTGATTTCCTTGTTTCATTTAGCAACTTGTGTATTTTTACTTTTAATTCTTTCCAGAGTTTATTCCTGTTCTTGTTGCATTAAAATAATAAAAAAGGCACCATAATGCACCATTCCACACTAACTCTATCTACTCTCTGACCCCGGCAGTCTCGCTACTGCCTCTGGGCTGGTCTCATCTCGTTTGATGATGTCCTGGAGTTTCCGAAATGGAGCTCCCGAAATCTCTCCAGTTTTACTATGTTCCCATGGCGAGTCGCTGCCATGCCAGCTCCACACATCCAAATCCTGTGGCTGGCTGGGGTGCCTTGCCACTGTGCCTTTCTCTGGTACTCAGCTGAATGGATGCACGAAAGAAAACACACTGCAGCAGCAGCGGGGGCTTTGGGTGGTCGGGGCTCCGGCCAGAAGGGGCCTGGGGGACACAGGGACTACAGAATGGCCTGGATGGAGTCTGAAGAGCTGGGGCCTGGGGAGCTGCTAGAAGCTGCCTTGCCCGAGCTCCTCAGCGCTCTTGGTCTTGGGCCCTGCTCAGGAACCCTGGCAGTTAGGAGGAGGAGGAAGAGCCTGGACTGGTTGAGAACGACCCCAGAGGGACCAGAGCTAGAAGCGATCAATGGATCAATGCTCGAGTCAGGGAGATGAGGAAGAGGCTGAGCAGCTAAAGGAGCTACAAAACGAGGCAGAGAAACAGATGAATATGAGTCCACCCCCAGGCAATGCTGGCCCAGTGATCATGTCTCTTGAGAAGATGGCGGCTGATACCTGCTCTATCTACGTTAGTAATATGGACTATGGTACAGAAGAGATGGAAGCCCATTTTCATGGCTGTGGTTCAGTCAACTGTGTGACTATCCTCTGTGACAAATGTAGTGACCATTCCAAAGGGTATGCATATATAGACTTCTCAGACAGTCAGTGAGGATGTCCTTGGCCTTAGATGAGTCCCTGTTTAGAGGAAGACAAATCAAGGTGATTCCCAAACGAACCAACAGACCAGGCATCAGCACAAAAGACTGCAGTTTCCCACGTGCCCGTACTACCAATTATAACAACTCAAGATCTTGATTCTACAGTGGTTTTAACAGCAGGTCCCGGGGTTGAATCTACAGGGGCCGGGCTAGAGCAACATCATGGTATTCCTCTTAATTAAAAAAAAAAAAAAAAAAAAAAAAAAAAAAAAAAAAAAGTGTATATTAGGAAGAGAGAGAGAGGAAAAAAAAGAGTAAAGAAAGAAAAAAAGAATAAAAAAGCAGATGACTTTGATAGAAAAAAAAAAAAAACAGATATATTGTAGAGGGGGGAGAATCCTGTAACTAGCTTTGGGGAGTAGGGGAAGGCCCAGGGAGTGGGGCAGGGGAGTCGCCATGGACACATCTCAACTGTGCAAGCTGCTCCCTGTTTCCCTGCTCCCTTCCTCCTCTTCGGGCCTGCTCAGAGGTAGGTGGGCATGGGTGGTAGGGGGGCTTTTACCCAGGGCTCTGGAAGGACACTGGACTGTTGGACTGTTCTGCTTGTCTCCTTCCCTCTTCTCTCCCTGCCTTTTGCATTCCCTGCCTGCTCCTGCCTTACCAGGTCTCCGCCCACCCTGCCCTTCTTTCCTGCCCCTCCAGTTTGCCTGGTGATCCATTTTGTTTCCTTTTAGTTTCTTTTTCTGTTTTGAGTGTCAGCTTTGCAGTTTCTGTAGCTGGAAGATCTCACTCCCAGTGGCTCCAGTGTAAATTCCTCTTACCCTTGGAGCAATGCACTACTTTGTTTTGGGGAGATTGGGGGTGGTTTTGTTTTGTTTTGTTTTCCTTTACCCTTTTACCCTTTTTTTCTTCTTTTATTTGGAGGGAATGGGAGGAGGGGGGAGGCTGGGGGGGCAGGATGGTGGGGTGGCTTTTGTTTTTTGTTTTTTTAAACTCATTTCCAGGGGATGGGATTCTTTTTTTTTAAATACTATGTTATGAATAAAGTTGTTTATGAAAAAAATTGAGAAAACAGCACACAATTTTACTTTAGTATCAACAGGTAACACAATTGCTGGGTGTAACAACCAACATGCTAATTAGTAAGCCATATTAAATTAAATCCCCTTGTGGGGATCCTGGTGGGGGCTTCTTAGTTACATCTTGTACCCCAAAATCTCCCTACCACATAAACCCCAAGTCTCTTTCTCCTCTCTTTCCGCTTCCGAACTGGAAGTCCCACCTACTCCCTGCCCAGTGATTGATCCCCTGAAATCTTTATTCATTAGGGGAAGGTCCTTGCCACATGTTCTCTTTGGTTTTGTTAAACATTTTGCACTTGCTGTCTTAGAATTCTTTGGATTTCATTTATCTATGATTTCTCAAATAGTTTAAGTGGTCAATTTTGGATGAACTATAATATCTTGATTTCTTATGTTTCTTGTGGTTTTGTGTTGAGATTTGCACAGACAGAATTACAGAATTGATTGTAGTAAAAAACAAAACAAAACAACAACAACAACAACAACAAAAACCCCAAGAAACCAAAAACCCTCTCATCTTCCTTCAGTGGAAAGATTTTCAATGTTCATGTCTGCTGCATAGTAAAGTTGAAGTATTTCAGTGCAGCACTGGGGTGTATCCCAGTGGCTAAACTCTCAGTCCATGTGTTCAGGGTTCCATCTCCAGTGGAAGGTGAACACTCTCTGCAGAATGTGCCAGGACCAAGACCACTGACAGGATCTGCCAACAGTGAAGCACCGAGTAGGATAGCCAACTAAACAAGACTGCCTCTTTAGTCCATCTCATTTTTGGGGAGTAAAGAATGGTTGATACTGATATTTACAACTAAGGGTGGGGGTGGGAAGAAAAACTTCATAGCCACATGAAAGCAGACATCCAAAACCCGTGAGCAGAGGTGCACTTGAAAAACTTGGCTAAGATGATGTCGTGTCTTGTGGCTTTGATTGCAGTTGTTTTTCATGTCATCATGTCATTTTCTATGCTCACCTATTGTAGGAAGTAATCATTCACATTAAATTAAATTACACTAGGTAGATACACACATTTTCTAGCTGCTTCCATGTCAGTGGTTGCTCTGATTTGCATTCAGTGAGAGGTATCCTTGCCAGCATCCTGTTAAAGTGCTGACCCCCATGTACTACTTCAGAAAAGGTTTCATGCAACTTCATAAGTCTGAAAAGGAAGGTCCCTAAACAGATCAGTCCTGTTCTGTGTCCAGTGGAGGCAGCTACAGAGGATACAAGCAAAGTTGCACATGTGGGAGATATGATGGTTCCTTTCCTATGTTGGGGTATGAGTCTCTTTCACGTCCAGTTTGTTGTCTTTCTAGATCCTCCTGCCTCCTTGCCCTTCTTAAAGCAGTAATTGGTAGTCACATGGCTTACTGAGAAGTTGTAAGCTCTTAGGTAAACAGAGATGGGCTTTGTCCTGTTGCTTGACTCTGTATAGGCTGTATAGACTTACAATGTTGACACAAACGGTGTAGATGCTTGGTCTAGACCCTGGAACATAGCAGCATTCAAACAATACCTGTTGTTGGTAAGAAGTTCTCTTGCTGTTAAGAATGGTTATAGAATCTAGAAAACGATGGAGTCAGAGTTGCTCACATTTTCCCCAGTTAACTAGATCCATAACTTTATGAAGGCTTCCTAAGGGAAAGGATGAACATTTTCTGTATCTTGTAGATTTGGTCTCTCTTTCATAGTGCTCAGAAGACTATAGATGGCTATAAAAATTTGCCTGGCATTTTGTGTGTAGAAGCAATAAGGTCACCACCAGGGGAACATCAAGGACTCTGTACACACACCCAAATGACAGCAGGGCTTATTTTTCTTTCAAGGTCATGAAGAGATCTAAAGTAGTAATAAGAAAATGACCAATTAGTAGTGTTCCTTTGAGAAGTTCAGCTCCAGGAAGCCCTTTTAAAAGCAAAGATTAAGGACATAGAAGAAGGGAACAGAATGAAACAGTGACACATTATTATGGGGGAGGTGATTACTGGTGTATAAATGGCTGGGACCACACAGGAAAGCTGTTTGAGTCAGTGTGAATCATGAGACTGGACTGAATGCATAATAAGCACCCTGCAAACTCCAGCCCTCCTGCAGAAGCCTGCCTGCAGACAGAAGCATCCCACCTGGCCTGAACAATGGGATCACATGATGAGATTCAGGTGCGGGCCTCAGTCTGCTAGCTCATTAGTATTTGATGATGCTCATCGTAGGCAGCCCGAGCCTCATTACTGTTCATAGCAGTAGTCTAATAATTAAAAGTTTTTCTGTATGTGAATGGTGACAAATAGACAGAAAATATAATAAGATGGGTAGGAATGATGTTCCCCTGATGATTGCCTATCACCATAAGAGGGTGGAGAAATGAGAGATGGAGGGAGTAAAGGGATATAGGGAAGGAGAAAGAGTGAGGTAGTCAGGGGGAAGAGGTGGGATGGAGTGAAGGAAGCAGAAAGGAGGAAGTGAAAGAAAGAAAGAATGAATGAATGACTCCACTATTACTCCCAGAGCTCATGAGCAGACCCTATTTGTCTAAAGAGATGGGAAGACCTTTATAAGATATCAAGAGCAGAACTCTCTGGGAAGGAACCCCGCTGCTTTGTAAAACCATTATGGTAGAGGACAGGCCACTGGTATCCAAGTTCATGTTTTACAATTGAAATGAGGAAGCTTATTTTTAAGAACCTTAAATGAGAACCTTGATTATGGCTGTAGAAATAGAGTTTACCCTTGATAACTTTAGTAAGGACAAAGCTTAGAGGCTAGAATTTTATTGGTATGATCTCATTTAACTGATATCTTATCAGGATCTGGAAGAACTCCTTGGGAAGGGGGTTTGTGATGGCTTTGGGGTCAAGGCCTTGGATGTAGATCTTGTTGCTTTCAAGTGGGCTTTCCATTTGTTATAGAGAAGGGATAAGGGGATATTTTGATGGTAAAGATTTCAATTTATCTTCTCATTAGGTTGTATGACCTGTGGTGCACTGTTAAATAAATAAAATGATCAGTCATGCAATTATCTTGCATATAACATAATTAGAAATTGCTGAGTATGGTATACTACTTAAAGTAGACAAGTGTTTATATATTACAGGTGACACATAGCTGCACTTGGCACTGTAATTAGCCCTACATTGTCTTAGCAAAAACCTGTGAGCATTATTGCTTTGTCACATGCACACAAACTATTAGACAGATGAGAACTAGATGCCTCCAAACACTCTTCTGCCTGTGGTTTTTGTAGAAGACGAAAGCATGCAGAAAAGAGAACAGAATTGAGACTCTAACATTATAAGGAAAATCACCAGTCAAGTTCAGATTTCTCCTTATGCACAGGTACATAGGTGAGTTAAAGTGCCTTTTTTTCTTCTTCTTTTGCCTTTAGTATCACAAAAGTTGACCTGGCTCCAAGTTTCATTTGAGCACAATCAAACAGGCCCTTTGGAGGAAAGATGTGACCTCCTCTCCTGAACAGTCATTGTTAAGACTCTTTCCAAGTCTTCTCACACGATGGTGTTTTTTCCTTCTCTCAGCAGCATCCCAGCTTCATTCTGCTGCCCCTAGTTAACATCCCCACACATTCATGAATCACGAGACTTAAAAGGGATCCAAGGCCCTCAGTATTCCTTAAGCATGTCTGCCATCATTTTACTTAGCTTCTTTCTTCTCCTCCTCTTCTGGCTCTTCTGCCTCCTTTTCCCTCTCTTCTTCTTCCTCTTTCTTCCCTTCTTTCTCACCCTCTCTTCCTCCTCCCCCTTCTTTTTCCTTGATTTTTCAAGACATTGTTTCTCTGTGTAATAACCTGTGCTGTCCTGGAACATGCTTTCTAGATCAGGCTGGTCTTAAATTTGCAATTGATCCCTTAGTTTTCAGATACCCTGGAAACCTACACCCCCACTTGACAACCATTAGAAAGATCTGGGGCATCGTATCTAATGGATTACTAGGAGTTAATCTAGAGCTCTGCCATCTACAGAGTATTTTCAGGGCATAAAAATAGGAGATTGTTTTATTTTTCACGGTGAACCTTAGCACCCCCAGCTCTAATGAAATAACATCTTCAATTTTCTCATAAAAAAAAAAAAAGAAACAGATTCTTTGTTCCACTCTTTTAACAAAAGGAGCAGCATTTCTTTTTATCATGTTTGGTTTCCTGGTTGCCTAGGAGACATTAGTGTTCATGGTAGATTGCTTTGGCTAGGACATTTTCAAGAAGTCATTCCCCTCTATATTGTGTTCCTAAGTAATGGCAATTTGTATAACAGATTTAGCGAATTAGGGAATGTCCAGTATTGACAAAAGTTATATAGAAATAGGCCATCTTCCGTACACAACTGTTGACTACAGAATATTACAAAACATGTCCTGAGAACTATTTAGCTACTGATTTCAGTAGCCTTGAAAGTTTAATATTTTCTGAACATGGTAATTTTTAAATCTAGGAATTATTGTAAGTGACAAAATCAGAGGAGTTGTAAAGGCAGATGTGCAAAGTGCTGTTTCCATAGGGCCTTCCAGGGGTTTAAGGATATGTCTCATGTAAACCTTTCAAAGGCTGGAAGCAGGGAGTAAGCACCAGCTGCTGATCCTGTTACTTAGATGCTGGGATTTAACTGACATATCTCGAACATAGTGTGGTAGCATCATCTACACAGCAACATGCCAAATTTACTTTTAACTTTAATGTCTAGATGCCATTCTATGACTATAAGAGTATCTCATTTCTTACCAGTATTAAATTTTATATTAATTAACAACTGACTCTTGGCCATTAAAAAATCATCTATGGCTACTTTTTGCTGAAGTAGAAAACTAGCAGTTAACAAAAAATTTTCTAGGTTCTTAAGAAGTTCTGTAGGAGGAAGGCTTTCTGAACTTTAGGGTGTACTTCTGCTGTGCTGCAAATATGTGTTGTTTGTGTTCTCTCAGGGTGAGGTAGATGTTCCTACTCAGCAGGCTATAGCTTGAACTGGTGGCACACTTTCAAAAACATAGTACCTATGGCAAAATGCTTTGCTATAGAGAATAAGGAAGCATTAACCATGAGGTGGGATTCAGTGGCTTCTTGGTAGTCAATGGTTTAGAATTGCTCATCTTTATGGGTTTGGTCATATGGTTCCTGGAAATCCTGAAGTTCCAGATTTGGGTCATGGTGTAAATAAAAATGAAAGTGTTACTTCATAAAAATCTGTGCTTAAAGAGGTGATGTGAAATTAATAGACATAGGCTTCTATTCTGAATCCTCCATTGAATTTCTTATGAAGAGTATTGTTCATAGCTTTAGTATTAAGGAATGCCCCAAAGTGACTTATCTTTAACTTCACAAATTAAGGTCCCAAGTTTATTCAGTCCTGAAACAGTACCCTCTATACAGAACCATGAGAGCACTAATGTTCAGTGTTCTTTTGGGTAGGTCACTTGCGTTCTGGACGTGCTCAGTGTCTCTAAAATGAGCTGGTTGGATCTAAATTATCTCACAGATCCCTTTCCATCCAAAAATTCAAGAGTTGACTATTCCCCCTTGGGACAAGATTTGAAGTATTTATCTGTTTAGTAAAATGTTAGCAGAATGTTTAAAAGCAAACCCGGAATAAACCTGACCAACCCTGGATTGACCTATCACTTGAACCTTAATTCATGAGCTCTTTGGTTCAATTTTTCCTATGAGTAACAAAACCAAACAGCTGTGCTGAATCACAGATTTACACATATGAGGCATGAGAATCTCTGCACTAGTTCTTTTCCATTCAGTTCACTTTAAATGGGAAATTCTTAAACTCATGCCCTCTTCCTAGCTGCCAAGAATGATGAGAAGCTAAAGTGCTAGCAGATGGGCAGAGGAGGGGATGGGGGAACAAGTAGTTCATACGAGGGAGGTAGAAAGATATGATACCTTTTAGGAATGGAAATTTGGGAGATGTAGGAAATACCAGAATCTAATAGTTTTGGTTAAAAATAAAAGCAAGTTATTGCCAGAGATTTTCAAGAAGAATGAACAATAAGGTTCATGTATAAGATTATGGTTTGATTACTATACCTACTTTCCTTTTACTTTATAACAGGAGGGAACACCAAGTTCTTTATTGACTAATAATATAATAAATATAATTCAGGAGAATGACCAAAAGAGTGAATCCCATAACTAAGTCCTTAATATTATTTCCATGTTGGTGAAGAAACAGGGTTTTCATTTGGAAATTTAACAGAGCACATCTAACTTTCTTGTTCTGTAGGAAAGATTCTCCAATTTTACTTCAGTCTAAAATAAAATTGCTTTTGCCATGTTTGTATGAGAGTAAACTATTTAATATTCATCTCTGTCTTAAAGACAATTTCAGATTCTTGGTGTGTACATCTTCCCATCACACTGCTAACTCTTACTCTGGAACCATGGTGGACTATGTACATACTTGTTTCCCTTTGTAGTCCCTGGAATATTTTTCCTCTTCAGTGAAATTAAAATGTGAGGAAATAGGTCGATTGGCTGTGCAATTTCTACAATTAACAGAGAGACAGAATCAGACCATTATATAGGAAGCTGAAAATAATACTATTTTGGCTGCCTATGCCATATAGCAGAGAATGATGTATGTTTAATGTAAAAATTTTGGTTTTAGAAGTGATATTCAAAGGTGAGAAGTTTATGCCATTGCAGAGGGTCAGGGAGGCTATGGCACAGGTGAGTCAGGGAGAGAACTCTGAATTCTGGCTCCATTTCTTCTTGCTTCCTCCAGAAAGAGAAGACTTTGAATTATGACCATCATTAAAGAAGAAGAAGGATTAGTAAAGAGATTAGAGGGCATCCATTGTTATAAATTGTTTTCAGACTAGAGGTCTACAAAAATATGTAATAGAACTATATGAGCTTAGTGGAAAGAGTGGTGTGTCAGAAGGAGAGACATTCAGGACAAGGTAGCTAGGATGCAGAGGGAACACTGGATATAAGTAAGCCTCATGAGGAGACTGAGATGGACCAGTCAGAGAAACAGACTGGATAGAACCTCTGACTGTCAGGATCTCTGAAAGGCTAAAGTGTTAACTTGTGCAGGAGAGTATACTCCAAACATTTAAAGAGTGTGATGAAAACCAAAGACCTCACACATACTTTATGAGGTATAAAACTACCAGAAGTGATAGTTCCAGTTGTACCTTCCCACTGAAAGGACCTTCAGAATATGACCTTACTTGGAAGACTTTATAAATATGATTGCTTCAGACGCTGTGATGCAAGTTAGGTTGGGCCCTAAATATACCCACATCTCTCAGGAGTGCATGTGGAGATACATAGACATGTATGTGCACTTGTATGTAGAAGCAAGTGATCATCTTGAGGTATTGTCCTCAGGAGTTATCTATCTTGTGTGCTGAGAAAGAGTCTCACTGAAAGCTTTAGGCAGCAAGCAGTTTGCTAACTGAACTATCTCCTCAGATCTCAGTTTATATTGTTATAATATTTAAAGACATACAGAAAAGACTTCATCAAGATGCAGTGCATGAGGAGACAAAGACTGGAGTGATACATTTCCATGCCAAGGAGCAGGGAGGGTTATTGCAAGCCAGGAAGAGACAGAAATGTTGTCTTAGAGACTTGAGGTAGATAATGGCCCTTGGCTTTGGGATAATTTATATGGCAATTGAAGGATTATTAATATATAGTCTTATGCTTAGGCCTGTATGCAGATCTTATTTTGAGATTAGAAACCAGAACCTCCTGTGTTAAACAGTAATCTACATGTCAGCCATCTTTCTTCTACAACTACATGAGGATACAAAGAAGCCAAGGTGTTATAGGTCAGAAGTTTTGAAACAGCCAAATTTAAGAGTTTGTTAGTACAGACTGCTTGTTTAAATAAAAGGATGAAATAAATCTACTATTATGAATGCAATTTTACAGTATACACATGTAGAGCTTTTCTAAAAATAATTTTAAAAACTAAAGTATAACAAAATAAATACATAAAGAAATCTAGGAGGAAGATTACAAAATGAAAAATAGAGAATTTAGAATTTTTAATCAATTAGTAATGACAACTTTAGATTCTAGGGCATCTATATTCAGAAAAGTTCTCAAATAAAATTATATATATATATATATATATATATATATATATATATATATATATATATATATATATATATATATATATATATATATACATACATACATACATAGAGAGAGAGAGAGAGAGAGAGAGAGAGAGAGAGAGAGACCTGTGATGGTTTGTATATGCTTGGCCCAGGGAATGGCACTATTATAAAATGTGGCTTTGTTGGTGTAGGTGTGTCACTGTGGGTGTGGGTTTTAAGACACTCTTCCTAGTTGCCTGGAAGCCAGTCTTCTAGCAACCCTCAGATGAAGATGTAAAACCCTCGGCTCCTGCACCACGCCTGCCTGGATGCCGCCATGCTTCTGCCTTGATAATGGATTGAACCTTTGAACCTATAGGCCAGCCCCAATTAAATGTTGTCCTTGTAAGAGTTGCCTTGGTTATGGTGTCTGCTCTCAGCAGTAAAACCCTAACTAAGACAAGACTGTATAAGGAACAGTCACAGGAATAACTGAATTGTGAAGAAAAATGTGCACCAATAACCAAAGAGGGAGCTCAGGTTAAAGAGGCAGCGATTTTGGAAGCCATTGCTTTACAGTATGAGAAAGAGAGTATGTCATCCTTGAACATGAAACATACAGTCAAGATTGTGAATTGAGCAGTGATTCTGAGAAATATTCAGTTATTTGAAATTATCGGCCATGTTATTTGGACATGTCCAAAGTCAAACATAAGAAAGATGGAGTGTAGTATCTGAAAGACAATGGCAGGGCTAAGGGTGCTGAGAAAGCTCAAAAGAGTGCATGCTGATGACCTGAGTTTGATTCACAGAATCTGTAGAAAAGCTGGACACAGTTGAATAATCTCAGTGATGGGGCAGAGATAGGCACATTCCTCAGAGTCACTCTTTACCCAGCATCGCCCAATCAGAAAAGAGGAAAGTTACCTTTATTGAGAAAGGCAAAGGGAGGAGAAAAGGCAAGACAAACGGAATGACTTAACTGAATCATGATATCAAATATAAAGAAAAGGTGGCAGAGCCATAAAAGGTTCAGTTTACCAGGCATCTTGGCTCAGGGAGAGAGAAGAAGATGCTAGGGTGCATGGTCTCCTTATTCTACAAGCATCCCAAAAGGGTCCAGGCTGAAGACAGGATGATGAAAAAGAGTCTGTAGTTGACAAATATGAACAAAGCAATGAGCAGTGAGATAAGTTGGATTATGGGTGCATGAGTATATAACACTGTGATGTACAAAACTAGAAGTTATGGCTTCTGCCATTGATTTGACAACTATAGTTAGAGATTTAACTCAGTTCCACAAGGAACTAATGAAGCAGAGATGAAAAGCAGAGGCAGAGTCTTGAACAACAATGAATTCAAGATTGAATTCCATAATGTTGATATATTTAATACATTATAGGTTGAAATATATTATAGATTGAGATATAAACACACACGTATATGTGAATGAGAGCAGAAGACATTTTGTTTTGAGTGTGTGAGTTAGAGACATGGTTCCTCTGTAATGGCTCAGGAAGGAACCTCAAATGCAAAACCTGGAGGAAAGGTTACTTCTCCATGGCATGGTGCATCCGATCTGTTCAGAAGCAGAACCATCCCAAGTGTCCAGAAACTAAAAGGCACACTATGACACAGCTCTCAAGTTAAATAGGAAATCATTACAAGGACCACAGTTTCTGAAGGCTGAGAAATTACAAAAACACTGGGAAAGACACAAATAGTAGGCAGTTTTGATGGCAGCATGTACTGCAGTTACTGAAAAGAAAAACAGAGGTGGAACCTGCATCCCGTCTGTGTTTGCCTCCAGGAAGTAGAAGGATACAATACCATTCATTTGAAGAAACAGGAAAGATAAAGGACCTTTCAAGGAAGAAACAAAAGTACATAAATTGAATAATGGAGGCACATTAATAAAACCCAAAGAATCTTTGTTGATTCTTTCTAAAGCTTAATAAATTATAGATAAGCCATGAATGATGGGTTAAAAATAGTCACATTTTGATAAAATTCAAAATAAATAACAGTGATTATCAATTATATTCTTAACACATTAAATTATTACTTTATAAATAAAATTAAAATTGGTGTGAAAAGGCTTAGAAATTAATACAAGAAAAATCTTACTTGGATTAACAGAGATTTTAAACAATTATGGTGATGGTCAACCTTTTTCCTGAAGTAGGAAGTGGGGCACAGCTTAGCAAGTGAGCTTCGTTTAACTCTAATTTGTTTGCTTTTGAACATTTTGTTTATTCCTATCTCATGGGTGTTAGTGTGTGCCTGTAGTATACCCGTGTAAATGGCCTGCCACTGGACAGAGACAGCCATGTGCTGCTGTGTGCTAGGAATTGGACTCAGGTCCCCTAGAAGAGCAGCGTGTACTCTTAACTATTGAAACAATTCTCCAGTTCCCAATACTTTATAATTTAACAAAGCTTCCCATTGAACATACACCTAAGTGTTAAGAATGATGATTAACAGCTCGTAGAAGAGTAATCTCAAAATTCATATTTTTTACCTTTTGATAGAGAACGAATTGTTAAATAAGAATCATGGAGAGAAATATCAAAAGAAAATTAATGATTTTAATTATAACAAAATGAGTAGGTTTTATTCCTTAGGGCAACAACAGAAAAATGAACAGATGGTGAAAATGTAATTATCATACTGAATACTTCGACCATTCTGTGAATCCTGGAAAATCAGGAAAGAGAAGAGAGTGACTTGCAAAAATGAGAATAAAGTATATAAATCACCAATTTGTGGAAGGCAAAGTCACCATGAGTACTGTATTTGCATAATCTCTGTTCTTCTCTATTTTCCACTCTAAATTTCTCCCTTGACTAAACATCATATTCTTCTATAATTATTGTTACATACATGTGTATTCATGCACACACAGAGATCCAGCTGCACATGTTCATATAAATATAGTATGCTTAGTCCTTTTAATGTTTCTCTATGTATTTTAGGGCTGGTCCCTTAGGACTGTGTAACCTATCACTGGAAGTAATATCCAGAGGCGAACTGGGCCCCTTTCCCTCAGTAGCCATTATGTGCCCACAGCTCTTAATCTAGGGGTAGGTCTTGTACCATTTCCTCCATCCATGGTGATTCCATTGTTGAAACTGGTGCTGTCATTTTTCTGGTTCCATTTAGGCACTGGAGTGAGAATGGTTTAGGTAGAGATCAGGGAAAACTAGTGGATGCGCAGTGCCTGAGTTACCAGTTTAACTCTCAGTCATGAAAGCAGATAGCATCCAATGGCAGTAAAGATAGAGGAAAATGGCATGTGTAGGTATTGATTTTAGAAGTGAAAACTGGTACTTATACCTTAAAAAACAATGTGACATTATAACTAAAACCCTGTCCTAGCACAATATGATGTCCCTTAGGATAGAAGTCACAGTGCTATTTGTGATAAAACATTGTAGGCTAACTCTTTAGCATTAGCAGACTGTATGTAAAAGCCACAGTGGTTTGCTGTGAGAAGAAATTTTTATTTTCTTTTTATTTTTAGCAACACTGAGGGGATAAGACAATTTAGAAACAGATGAGTTTCAAAATGAACAGTTCATACAAAATTAAAGTTAAATGGTTTTGAGAGCCCTCCATATTCTTGACATATAGAAGACATTCACACAAATCTATAAGGAAGATAAACACTATATTGTGCTACAGTGAATCCCTGAGTTGGAAGGAGATAGAATGGTTTGGGGCATAGAGGATGAAAAGAAAAATGAAAACAAGACCAAAAGAAGGTGCCAATCAAAAGCTCAGGGTAAGAGCAGCCCATCAGTTAGAGCCCCTGCTTAAGTTGTTCATCCAATTATCCTTAAATGGAAACACATGTCAGAGATGTTACTCCTCAAATTGTTAGACAGTGGCTCAGACAATGGTATTAGGTGTGGGCTTGTGTCTCTGTTTGAGGATGTGCTATCTGTGGAGAAGCAGCTTCACACTTGAACAGAGTAAACAGTTCATCTTTAAGAAAGGGTGTTTTGAACTGTTGGCAGTGGTCATCTAATGGATTTGTCTTTCAGTGTTTCACCTTGTTCTCCAGGACTACTCCCAAAGAGCACTTGAGTCAATTGCTAAGAATTATATTCAGGCAGTGAGAAGAGCCATACCCATAGAATATGGTGATATATTAACCAGAGAAAATTCAAGGTAACATGGTTGGAGCTATAGGAGATTCAAATTCACATTTCTAATAGCTTCCCAGACAGCACACCTGTAAATCCATTTGGCTAGATAATATTTGAAGCTCTATGAGGTTGTTGTAAAAAATTAAAAAAAAAAAACCACAGTATTTTTGTCCTTGACATGAGTCTTCCTGTCTTGAGTCCTTAGCACCAGAATTCCAATTAAGTTCCAGTCCACAACACTACAAGACTTTTGCATAGTTCTAGCTGTGTTAAATTATTATACATTTATTGGTCTACATTATAGAAGAGCTTTTCATTTTCTAGCTTTATCCTTTTTGTTCTGGTTGTTCTTCATCTTTCATCCCTGTGTTTCTGGCCACTGACTCTGTGGTGAGCAGCGCCTGACGGATCATTTGACTAAGGCAAGTCTAGGGGCCTTATTCACTCAGGATTCATGGTTCGGCACTGCCTAGTAAAGATTATCCTTAATCCCAGGTAAGACCTGGGACGTGGGTGGCTTTGGTCCATCCTGGCTGCAACTGCCCAATTTCATTTCTTTCTCTGTTGTATTCATTCTCTCTTACATTGCTGTAAGAGAGGTTTGTTAGAGACAACTTGCAGTAGCAAGAATTTATTTGGGTTCAAGATTTCAGAGTTCTAGTTTGCAGAAGTCTGTAAGTGAACTGTACCTTGGTTGAAAGAGAGCGAAGAGAGAGAGACAGCCACCAGTAGGCAGGTATAGCCTTTAAAGCCCATCTCTCCCCCCATTCACTTCCTCCAACCAACCCCCTTCACCTACATTTTTGAAAAACCTCAAAGAACAGCATCACTAAGTACTCCACACATAAGTTCTTGGGGAGATTATATATCAACTGTAACATTGTCATGGGGCCTCCCCAAATAGGAGGAGGTAAAAAAAAATAACATTCATTTTCTGATCTCTCTCTCTCTCTCTCTCTCTCTCTCTCTCTCTCTCTCTCTCTTTCTGGGAGAGCTGGGAATACCTGAAACTCTGTTTTGTTCATTTCTTCATTTTCTTTCTAATTTTGTCAATTGATTTGTAGTAGTTCTCAGGAATGTGTGTTTTGTAATTGTAGGCCAGGTCAGACAGTATTTGTACTTGTGTTAAATTGCCTTTATACAAACAGAGATAAAACCATTTAAAAGAAGTTCTTAAGAATTAGATTTGTACTCCTTGACAATAGCTATTTGCATAATAACAGAGATGACAAGATTAATGGACAACCGTATTCAACAAATAAGACCTTGTGGGTTTGAGGTGACAATCTGAAGGGCCAGAACCTTTAGGCATAAAAGGCTGCTTTGTCACCCATGCTCCAGCTTCTACTTGACAACATTCACTAGAATCGAGGCAGCCTTGTAGGGAGATGAAAATATTTCAGGAGGACTTTACCCAAGGGGTGATTCAAAGGGATCAGTTTAAATGGTATGCCCTTTCCATCTCAGTCTTTACTCATGGAATTTCCCCTTTTAAAGTGGTACCTGAACCCAGTTGCTTTTTCTTTTTCTTTTTTTTTTTTTTTTTGGAATGCTCATTTTCTAAATTATTTCCTCTTTCAGGATTCACTGTGAGATCATGTCGTTTAGATTCGGCCAACATCTCATCAAGCCCTCTGTTGTTTTTCTCAAAACCGAACTGTCCTTCGCCCTAGTGAATAGGAAACCCGTTGTACCTGGCCGTATCCTTTTCTATAAACAAACATTTGAAGCCAACCAACCAAATTAATACAAAATCAGCGTTTAGTGTCTATCCCCAAAAGGTAAGCAACCAATCTCCCATCCTCCTGCTTCGGAGTGTCCAGGTAAGATGTCATTCATATTTATTTTGAATCCAGTTGGTGGCACCCGCAATATGCTTGAGCAATGTTGCAGAACTTCTAAGGAGGGTTGCTTAGCAACTGTAGCTTTGGATGGGAATTCTTGGTTGACCTTTTCACTACCATAGCTGTGTAAATAAATAGGTGTTTCTAAAATTGGTCCAATGAATATCATGGGTACTCTGAATTTCTTTTACTCATTGTAAATTTTAATGGAAGGTTAGAAAGTGGATGGTGACTTTGTAACTGGGAATTTTGGGATTACAGGAGAATTAGAGACAGACCGTTTCTTTGCTTAAAGGAGATTGTTCAATTTTTTCTCTTTTATCTTTTTTTTTCTTTTTGAGATTGTAATATAATTATAATATTGCCCCCTTGCCTTCCCTCCCTCCAAGCCCTCCCAAATACTGCTCCTCTTTCTCTTTCAAATCAATGTCCTCACTTTTCATTAACTGTTGTTAGATACATATATGATTATCCATGTAGATACGTGTATTTCTAAATATAACCTTGGTTTTTATTTTTCTTATATGTATAGTTTCAAGGCTAAAGATTTGGTATTGCCTAACCAATAGGTGTGTCTTCCCTGGGGGGAAAACCATTTCTCGCATTCCCAACATTTCTTAGCTGCCTGTCGTCTTCTGTGTAGGCTTGAGACCTCGTGGTCTTGTTCCATTTCCGTTCTATCCTCTATTGGTGTTGTCCTTGCTCAGCTCATGTTTGAGCAGCCACAGCTTGATGGGTATAGCTTCTGATAGTACTAGGAGACAAAGTTTAACATGCTGTGAATGTTGTGATCTGTGTGGGAATTTGAAATGTCATTTTCCTTAGGATAAATTCTGGTTTCTAGACCATTTTCCATTGTGAGTTCTGGTTGAATTACTTTGTCCAAATAACATTTCTTCTAGAAGTCTCAATAGGAACTCCATTCTTCTCTGAGGTCCAAATGGGTGGGACACTCAGCAGAGGTGCCTTAACATATTCTTCTTGGCTGTGTACACGTTGATTTTATGGAACTTCCACAGTTTTATTTTCTTTATTTATAATGCAAGGAGCAAAAAGAAGGAGGCTTCTTGCTTTATGATTATAGGTATTTTCCCCATTGAATCATGGTTTGGCTTTGAAGTGATTTCCTTACTCTAGTACTTAATGTATAAATATTTCAAGATATTTTTGGAGTAACATTTTTTTTTTCAGTGAAAATGTTTGAAGTTCTTAAGAACTTCATGAATAACTTCTTTCCTATTCATGTAACCCTTGCTTCGTTGAAAGGAAAAAGGAAACTCATCTTAACAAATAAAACTGTGATTCTATACTAAACTCTCTCAAGTCCTGAGCTCAAATTTTACCTAATTAAAATGTGCAAAATTATAAAAATTATGAACAGGTAGTAAATTAGTTAATAAACTTCTGTGAAAATTATTTTTCTAATACTTAAATATTTTTGTAAGTTTTTCAATGTAAGATTGAGCTTTAGTGTTCAATATTGAGAAACCAGCTTTCTCTGTTTATTAAAGGGGAAAACCTCTAGCAGAATGATTTAGCAAGACCATGAAACAGAATAACTCTTAAGTTATATGCTGTTGTTATGTTGTCTTCTTCAAATGGACCCAAAACTTCTTTAAATAAAAGCATTTTTTATTTTTCCCTTTGATTTTACTGAATGCTTGTGATTGTTATTTTGCTTTGGGGAATTTTTCAAGAAAAAAACCTTAATATGTAAGAAAAAAAACGTATAATTTCATTATTTTCCATGTGCTTGCTTGAATTGACATTAACAAGAGTAAGAAAACATGGGATGCAAATGAGAATTTAAGTGAATGAATCTTCATACACCAGGCTAGGAAAACGTGTTACCATGTAGACATACTGCGTGCTAGATGGTTAATGATGGAGTGGACTTGACTCAGTGAGTTCTCATTCATAACTTCATAGAACCTGACTTCTTTTTCATGGTTTTTTGAACCCCTGGTGAAAGTGACAACAAGACTAAGGAATATCTGACACAAACCTGAGAAATGGCTTTTTCTAAAGAACTGGCAACAGTGAATTCTGAGCAATTAATAAAACTAGTGCCCTAAAGTCACCATTTTGAAAGCAAAACCTTATTTGTTACCATATCTGAGAGACAGGAGGATAGAGAAAATCTACTAGAATTAACAAGCATCATTATGTTTAGAGAAAGCCTGCTTCTGTCCAAGGAGGATATGAGAGCCAGAATGCTTTGGGGACTAGCACATTGTGCAAGGTTTCTCTCATCTCTGCAATTGAGAACTGTCTTAGACCATGGCAGAGAGGGCATTTCTCAAAGTGGGAACAGGAAAGCATGTACATTATTATACAAATAAGCCTCATAAACACAGTAACCCTCAATGCTCTTGGAGGCTTACACCCTGCTGGCTTCATTCCTGGGCAGGAAACCATGTCATACTGTGTTGTAGTAAATATTAAAAAATAAAAATTGGTTTATCTCTTTACCGGCCCTGAGGTCTCACTCCTTAGGCCTGATTTTAGTTTGGAGCCTTCCCCACCTCTGGAGCTGACAACATAGCCCAATTTGTCCTCACAACTACCTTCCCTGGGCAGTTTTCTACCACCTGTTCTCTGCCTCTGTCCTGGCATATTTCTGTACCCCCAAATCCCACACAAACACAACTCTACGGCCCGAAAGCTTTTCATACAGGTTTATATATTCAACTCTCAATCCACAAACCCTCTACACAACAAGATTACATTAAATAGACAAAGATACAAAGTGCCCTTTTATATGAAATATTAGACCTGTAAAATCCTTAATGTTCATAGCTTTTTTAGCACCAATAAATCCCACTTGGGTCTAGCTGGTCCTTGGGAAGCTCCGTATTGGCAGGAACTCTAACCTCTGTCCCCTTCCCTCCTCTGACTTCTCAGCCCTCTTATTTCCCTTGCCCTGCCCAGTTACTGGCTTTCCTTTATTTTACTAATTAAAATGGGAAGGTTCAGTACATAGCTTTATTCTGAGATAGCTTAGGATACAAGTCATGGTGCCAAGAATAGAGTATAGGCTGAGTCAGCAAGGGTTGAATGAACCCATGGAAGAACACATGGAATGTCATAAACAAGAAGGATGGCTTTACTAAGAGGGAATGCAGGTACCTTTTGGCCATAGGTGAGGGACAGTATTGTAGATTGTCCTGAAGCTGTTTGTATTTTAATGTTAATTCCACTTCGCTAATAAGGGCTATGTACTTTTATTTGTCTTTGCCGAGAAGCATTCCTTTCTGCCCGGAGGACTTATTCTTAACCCATTTTTTTAACATACCTAGTGCTATAGTAACTGAAATTAAAGGAGAAACTGCAAATACCGGGAGTAAATGCAGTGGTGAAGTTAGTGGACCAAGGCAATGAGGGCCTGTTAATGTCTGCCTTTTCTGGTTTCCCATGCCCAGAGCCTAGACATATCTCTGTATCTTTAAGGATTTCTAGTCTTGTCATGAAGCTGAGTTCCCTGATGTTCCCCATCCTGTTTTGTCAGTTACAACTTTGTCTTCAGTTGTGTGTTATTTATCTGGGGAGGAGGGGTACATCCAAATAGAGTAAAGAAATTGATGGCCAATAGAAACCTTTGCTTGACAATTTTATATTTTCAGGGTAGTTTTTTTTTTTTTTTTTTTTTTAAGTTTATATATGTTCTTTATTTGTGGCATGCATTTTAAAAATTTTTTTATTTTTATACTCAAGATTCTATTCCCTTCCTGGTTCACCCTCCAACTGTTCTATATCCCATACCCCTGCCTTGTCCCCCTGTCTCTAAGAGAATGTCCTCACCCTACTTACACCAAGGATGCCCCCACCCTACCCACCCCACCTGACCTCCCTGTTACCTCCAGTCTCTAGAGGGTTAGGTGCATCTTCTGTGGCTGAACCTAGACCCAAGGGGCCTCTGCTGTATATGTGTTAGGGGCTTCATAGCAGCAGGTATAGCTGTCTGTTTGGTGATCCAGTGTCTGAGAGATCTCAGGGGTCCAGGTTAATTGAGACTGCTGGTCCTACAGGGTTGTCCTTCTCCTCAGCTTCCTTCAGCTTTTTTAAAATTCAACCACAAGGTCAGCAGCTTCTGTTCATTGGTTGGGAGCAAATATCTACATCTGACTCTTTCAGTTGGTTCTTGGGTCTTTTGGAGGGCAGTCATGATAGGTCTCTTTTTGTGAGCGCTCCATAGCTTCAGTAATGGTGTCAGGCCTTAGGGCCTCCCTTTGAGCTAGATCCCCTTCTGGGCCTGTCCGTGGACCCTCTTTTCCTCATGTGAAATAGAATACCTTGCTTTCAGTAATTGTCTTAATATTTCTAGCAATGATATCCAAGCATTATCTTTGAGTTGTTTCTGCCAGCCCCCCTTTCCTTATGACTTTACTCATTGACTTAAAAGGAAATGCGTATGGGTCTGTCGGCATCTGTGGGTGGCACATATGTGAAGCTCAGGGAAAACTCAGGTGTCAGTCTTTATTCTCCACAGTGTTTAAGTAAAGGTCCCCTACTGCTTGAGAGTAGCTTTTTGGGGGTCTCCTGTCTGCACAACCCATCTCAGCCCAGGACTGCTGGAATTGAACATGTGCTACCATGTCAGGATTTTGTATAGGTTGTGGGGATTTTAACTTATGTCCTCATGCTTGCTCAACAAGCTCTTCCCTCTGAGCCATCTCAGCATCTCACTCTTGCTGGCTTTCTGATAGCATTCAGAGTAGAAAAGGAACTGTCTGAGCCGGGCCAAAGGTGTGCATTAGAAGCAAGGCAGTGCTTCATTCACAAAACCACCACGTCACTCCCTCCCCGCACACATTAAGCAAATACTCCCATTTCTTGCCACATACTTAGAGTTAACTAAGTAGGCTTTAGTCTCTATAGTGAAACACACTTAAGAGAATGTCAGAGTGTCTTTAATCCATTAATTTCCAAGCCCAGGAAAATGCCTTTTAAGCTTGCGTGGTGAGAGATCAGACCTGTTTTGAAGAGCTGCACCCTCAGAATTTCGTTGAGCATTTTATTCATATGTTTCAGTGCAGCTCGGCCCTGGTTCGGGGCTTAAATAAATTGGCTCCATTACGGGTAGCACCGTTCCCTGCCCCTCCCCCTCCCCCTGTGTGTGCTTTGTTTGCCTCTCCTCTCGAGTTGAGCATGAAAAATGAATTTGAACATGAGTGGAATCCATTTGGTGACTGGGGCTTTTATTATAAATAAAATCATTCATTTGTTATGTCCCGTTGTTTTCAGCAGACAGCGTATTGATCTGTGGATTGCTATTCAGAATGGTGCAAGGAGCTTTCGCTTGCACCTTGAGCACAAGAGGGAGGGAAGTGGTGGAGTTTGTGGATGCTTTGAATGTGGTGTGTAATAATAGAGACGAACCTTGCTCACTGGCCATACTTTATTATACAAACTATTTGTCAACACTTTATCGAATCAGTTATTACGTGGAACAGATTTTTCCCGAGCAGGAGCATCACACACAGAATGCTATCGGGACCAAACAATGTTAGGATGATGCATGGAGGACAACCTTCCAAAGTGTATTTGTAAAGAATTAGATGAGGTAACTTAAAAGACATTTCTGCTGATACATTACAAACAAAAGTTTGCTGCAGAGGGAACTGGGTGGTAAGTCTCAGCCCAGCAGATGGGGAGAAAACCCTGACAAGTACTTTTTGAGGTGAACTTTTACTATTTCCAACAAGAAATGTTCACTTTTCTTGCTTTAGACCAGCACCACATTTGCTCCTGAAATAAATGAATAATAATAAAAAATAGCTTCTTTCCTTAACTGTGGTTCCAGATAAATGGATACTATAGTTAAAAATGCCCTTTAAAAATCAGCAATATCTGTCGCTTCCTGAGTGGGTTTTAATCTTGTGAATTCCTCTAATTGTTCAGGAAGCTACAGTTATTAGTGATCTGCTGATCTTTCATTTCTCAGCACTTTTTAAACCTTCCTGTACAAATACGAGGAGCGCAAGCACTATTTTAATATCCTTATTTCTAAAGATAGCACCGTGATCTTTAAATTGCTGTGAGCACATGCCTCTGCTCTGTTCTGTGTGTGCCTCTGTATATCAGCTGACTTAAATATTCACACGGAAATCTTCAAAGATGTTCTGGTGTTCCTTTGCCCCTAGCTGTAATGGGAAAGTTGATTTCATTCATGGTCAATTTTTCTTAAGTTGGCAGATTATTGCATCAGACACGTGTTTAAAGGGTTTAAAGCCACCTGCTACTACCATGGCACTTGTAAGTGGGAAAGGGGCAATCTTGGATGATATCATGCCTCTCAGCTCACTAGTATATGTTTATAGAGTCTAGAATGTTCCACAGAGGATCCTGTCAATTCCTTATAGTAGACAGAACTTGTGTGACAGTCATTTTTCTTATGTGTTAACCACGACATGACCGCATAGAAAACAAATTACCGTTATCCCACATGCCAGCGCAGGAGGTGATAAGAGCGGATAAGGTCAGGAGTAACTGTGGGGTAGCATTTAGGGTTAGCAAGCTGCATTTGTCAAGGGTGCCAGGAAAAAAAAAAAAAAAAAGAAAGGAAACCCTTCTTGCCAGGATCTTCCTCTTCCAAGTTTAGATTGGGTTCCTAAAACTGAAACTTGTATTGTTTTTTACTGTATAACTGTTGATCAGTTGGTGACATTTGGTAGTGAAGGAAATAGGTATGTTGTAAGTGTGCAAGGAAGGTGTGAATTAGAATGAAGAGATACACGTGAACTCACAGAAACAGTTTGCCTGAAGCATGTGCACATTGGACCCCAGGCTTCACAGAAAAGGCTTCCGCTTCATCATGCGCATGTGTCCCGACTCTCCTGTCTCTTGCCGGCTGCTTTCCCATGGGCTGCATGTGCAGATGGCAGCCCTCACTGGCTCCCTGGTTGCTTGATTTTTCCATTTTACTCATTTTTTCTTGACTGTGATCTCTTCATGTCAGGATTTACCTTGGAACTGCAGCCCTGCTGCAAGTGAGACAGAGGGCTGGCTTGACCGGTTATACATTTGAGGAGAAAGATTGAACTGGCTTTTCAATAACCAGGGCTTTTAGTGGTCCATTTCTCAGCACTGCACAGGACTATGAATCCTCTTTGCTTTTTCACAGCAGAAAGCAATACCTGTACAAACAGATCATATACAATGCCAAGAGAGAAAGAGAGGGCACAGGGAGCATTAGGAATGTTCTCTCTCCTGCTCAAGGCAAGGGTGTGCCTATAATTTAGTTGTTTCAGGATTGCACTTTGACTGTTTCTCATGTTGACTGCTCACATGGGGGCATCCTGTGATGTGAAAAACTGATCCAGTTTCTATTTATTTCCACGTGCAGTTTTCTCAGGTAGCTTTGAACTGTCATGGTTAACAGCTGCTGAACTTGGCTCATTATATTCTATGCATATCTTTGACCCGCTTTCCCTGTAAGCCATCAGATTATAAAGAACAGGAAAAGCCTGGTCGTGGTGTTACCAGCCTTACACTTGTAAGGGAACATAATTAGGAGTAATGAATGGAATAATACATCACTATTCATAAGAAATGTCACATAATTAACTCAAATACTGTAAAATATATTCTAATTTCCATTTGGCATGAAAATAGATTTGTTAGAACACCAGTAGGCAGTTAATGTTTATCTTATATTTTCATACACATATCAAAACTGTTACATTCCACTGAGTGAATATACGTGGTTTTCCAAAACATAGTCAGATGGCTTTCTTCTCATTGAGTCTTATTATATTTCTTATTTGTTATTTATTATATATACATAATTTGTATATGTGTTCAACTGGTATAATTAGCGTAACTAATTTATATTTATTGCAAATTAATGATCTAATTTATTTACTTAGTTCTCATTTCCTTCCTCAAGCTAATTGACTGAAAAAATAACGATAAATTTGTACAAATAGCTCTTGGGCAATATTCTACAGGGGCCTCAGTCTAAGGACTCTGGGCAGTGTTAGGTAACTGAACTAGTTTTGTAATCTGAGGCATTTTCCTGGGCCTTTTGCTACAGGCTTTGAACACATCTCAGAAGTCTTAGTTTGGGTTTGTGGACCATAGTTTGTTCAGGCCTCAGAAGAGCTGGTTATTTCTGTAATGCAGAGACATTTAAAGCATCCAAAGGAGACAATAGAGGTAGTCTAGAAGTATTGCAATATTTTGGTAATGAAATGGACATGCCAGAACATTCCATCTCAGGAGGAGTGTGAGGTTTGATGGGAAAAGCTGCCAGTGTACCCTGGATTCCAGCACAGTGGCTGTTCTTCAACATCTCAAAGTGACGCAGAGTTGTGGATTTGCTTAGGTTTGAAGACAAGAGAACTCTGTCTTTCTAGCGACTGTCTCCGCACAGCTCAAAGAAACCCTGACTGTGTGCAGGAGATTGCTATGAAAGCTGTAGCCAACTCCCTGCCTTTCCTTTGTATAGCAGGGATGGTAGTGCCAATAAAGCCTTAGCTACAACAATAGAGTAAATGAATGGATTAATAATGTTTTGTGGCCAAGAGTTCTTGTCTGAGATCAATGTTGTTCCTTATCACTCATGAGCGATGAGCAGTTAAACGTGATTCCCAGCCCTTAGAAATTGTAACTTAACCAGGGACTCTACCTTCATTACACAAACCCCATTTTCAAGTGTTGTCAGTTTTTTAAATGTGTGCTCTGCCATTTTTATTTGTCAGCCTTTTTTTTTTTTTTTTTTTTTTTTTTTTTTTTTTTTGATGGTGGCTTTATTGTTTTTATTTCAATTATTATGATGGTTGGTTGAGGAATAACTTGACTTTCAGAGATCGTGAGCTGCACACACCCAGGCACAGTTGCCTGGCTGCCGCCATAATTTTCTCTGAGGTGAAGTGTAGGAGGGATAGGTTCATGGTGGTTTCTAATTTTTCTCTTCTCTTAGGAGGTTTTGAAATGGCTGTGGTTATCAAGACATCATTTCATCTTCAGGATTTATTTCCAGTTCATGAGTTTTTTGGGAACTAAGATTTATCTGTTGAATGCTAATACTTTAAAAGTCAACTATGATGTTCTCCTTTTCACCGGAGATGATTGCTTTAATAGTTGTTAAATAAGATGTGTCAGGATAAAAATAAATCAGCAGGAATTACATTAAAATCTTCACTGAGAGCATTGCACATGCAGAATCTAGAAAAAACAGTTGACATTTTCCATTCTCTTTGAGAGCAAATGCTTCCCAGAGCCTTTGGCTAGAGCTATACTCTCTGTCATGTGATTGGTAGATGCTCAGGAGTCTGACAGACCTTGAAGAAGATTTTCTGTGCCTTGAAATAAGCAACTAGAACATAAGGAAGAATGGTGACAACAGTTCGGGGACACACATTCCCCATCCCCACTGACATGAGGAATAGCTGCAGAATTAGACACAACTCACTGCACAGCAAGCACTCCATGCTTCTAAGCTGTGCAAGGGAGGGACTGTTGAGAGGAAAGAAAAGTGGCTGCCATCTGACATGTGTTCCTCTTCTACCTTGGAGAAGCTACACCTGTAACACAGTAAAGTCATACATGGAAGGAGGCTGCCCTATAGAAGGAAGCTGGCATCTTGATCCTTGGATTGATGGTTCTGGAGCTACTGAACTGTAGACTTCTGTAGCCCACTGCAAAGATAGGCAAGTTGGTTTGGGCTTAATGTTTTTGCTTAATGACTTTGGGTTTATAATATTAACATGCAATATTGCTTGTCTCTTTTGTATAGCTGTGAACAGGGGACATTTCTTGGAGGAATCTATTACAATGGAATATGAAGCACTATTGTTCTTGGGGACTTGCTGGGGGCATGAACAAACCATTGCCATCCCATAATAGCCTGTTGTATGTAGCTCTTGGAGGAAGTACTCAAGTGCCTGTGTTAAGATGGCTGCTTGTTGGTTTCGTAAAGTAACGTGTGTCACAGTAGCATAGATGGCTGGGTCCACAGACCTGCTCAGGTATGCTTTGATCACCTGAAGTGGTATTCTGTATTTTAACTGTAATGAATTTCTTAAAGTGAGGGATCTCAGTGCTTTGCATGGGCCACCGGGTGCTAACAGAGATCCTCTGGGATGCAGAAGTCTTCTGAGTGCTTGGCATGTGCTTGCATGAGGGTCTGATCCTGGGAGCACCAGCTTTCTAAGCCATGTATTTTCTTGTCATTAGGTCTCAGATAAAACTGCCCTTATTTCTTTTTTATCTTTTCGTTGCACACATCAGCCTGTTGTTTCAACACTCACTGTTGAGATACTTGGTACCAATTATCTGTGAGATGCTGAGGAGAGAAGAATCCTGTTTATAATGTTGGCATGGTGGCTGAAATAAGAATGGCCCCTAAAGGCTCCCACATTTGCCTTCGAGCCTGGTCTTCAACAGCTGAGCCAACTGCGTCCCTAGGTGTTGAAATTGTTTGGGAAGGATTAGGAGGTGTATCACTAGGAGTGGGCGTTGAGATTTCAAAAGACTCTTGCACTGTTTAAGGATTCCTGCTTTCTAAACTTCCCTCCCTCCCTCCCTCTCCCTTCCCCTTTTACCTGTGATTATGAATCAAAATAGAATATCGTAGCTATTCCTTCTTGCCATCCTGGATTCTAACCCTCCAAAACCATATGATAATTAAACAGTTTCATTTACAAGCTGTCTTGGTCATGATGATTTATCACAGCAATAGGAAGATAACTAAGACCCTTGGGTATCCTTTTGTTTCTTATGGTGTCTATATGTATGAGATGTGAGTGTAGACATGCACATAAAGGTCAAAGGACCACTTCAGACAGCCAGTTCCTACTTACTACTTTTGCATCTTAAAGCAAAGTCTTTTGCTCTTGTGTGTGCCTCAGGATAGCTGGGCCACGAACTTCAAGGAGATTCTTCTGTTTTCACCACCTGTAGGTTCTAGGGAGCCAAACTAAGTAACCAGGCCTGAATGGGAAGTGATATTATACCCACTAACCCATCTACCTGACGCAAGTTGGCATTCTCAACCTAATCTAGTAGCTAAATAATGAACCACTTAACTAGATAACTGTTTCATTAAATATGTCTTTATAAAAGCAATCTAGGTTTTATAAAATCTATCTCATTTTAGGAGTTGCATTTTTCTAATTATAAAACTACTGATCACATGAAATACAAATTATAATATTAACGAGTAATGACCTCTGATAAAATTTCATTTTTTTGGAGTTTTATGTTTTTATGTGTCTCTCTGAAAAAGAGACACAAACTGATTTTCTCTCACCCCATTGTTAATTCTATTGGTTAATTAATTAGTTAATTCATTAATTTTTTTGTGTACAGCTATTTTGTCTGTCTGTCTTTTTATCACTTCCATGTGTGGTGCTTGTAGAGGACAGAAGACCTCATGTCCCCTGGAATGGACTTACAGACATTGTGAGTCACTATGTGGGGCTGAGAATTGAACCTGATCCTCTGGAAGAGCAGCCAGTGATCTTAACCTACAATCCATTTTTCTGGCCCCACTTTGCTGTTTTAATATGTACTGAAACGAAGTTTTAAAGATAGCATAAGACTATACCCTGTGGATCTAACATATTATTACTGTTTTTTCTAGCTACAAGGAATGAATATTTTACTATTGCTGTATTGTATTTCTGATAATTATTATAAGTAGGAATCAATTACTTGCTCAAATGCTATGAATTGTTTACAGTGATAAAAATCTACATGGTACCTTTTTCTGGCATTGCTCGGGGGTCTGTATCTCACCATCCCCAACTCAACCTAAGAATTTATTTCGTATCCCAATCTTGGCCAAAATGCTACATATCTAAGTATTTTCATATGCTATCATCTCACTGGTAAGGAGGTAAACTTAGATATCTTTATGACTAATTTTTACACATTTCCTTTTAAGGTCCTTGACTATTTTTTCTACCATTTTAAAAAAAGAGACAAACCTGTATCTGTCATTTGTTGCAGGTTGCTCTGTTGTAGCCCCAGCTTCATTTTTCGGCTTCTACCAGTGTTAAGAAATAGACATTTTAGAATAAGCTCATTAACCTTTTCCGATGTGAGTTTTCCCAGTTCTTTTGTGCTTACAAAGTCTTTCTATCTTGAGATCAGTGAAACAGTGAAATATTTATGTATATTTTCTTGTGTATTTTTAATAATTTTTTTTAACTTTTAACCAGACTATGCTCACCAACAGGTCCATAGTACTTCATAGGCATGTTTTAAAAATTCAGTTGTGAAGGAGGGAGAGAATGCTATTCCTGAGCTTACAAATGAAGAGGTAATGGTGTAGCATAGAGCCAGAGAGAAGCATGTTTAGAAGTGAAGTTAACTGAAAACAGTACTACTATTTACTGAACTTCCAAGCCATTCCTTATAATTTGGACTTTTCAGTTTTACATATGCTTTCATAAAATAAATATTGAAATATAGAACTTGAAGAATGAAGTGACCAAAGATGTTCTATACAATACAATGCTATGTCTGTATTTTACTTGCCTAACATCTATCATGTGCCTCATAATGCATTCTGCAGTATTGTAATTGCTTGGAAAAGATCAGCCCTGCATGGCAGTTCCTACTTAGCCAGACCTTGATGGCTGAAGACCATGCTTTGGGAATAGGTGAAGAACTCAGAAGTCACACTGAGTATGGTGGTACCACAGTAGCATACTTGGCACTATATTTTGTGTTGGAAAATGCGGTTACTGTAAAATATTATTCATGTGACTATGATGCAATTTCATAGATAAATGAATAACCACTTTAGAACTTTCTTTGTTAGTTATGATTTCTATTAAAAAAAAAACAACACAACCACAGGGGTCCACGCTGTTTATATAGTGTAGGGGGCATACAGAGAATTGTCCGTATGTGGATGACTTCCCCTGTGTGCACTGAACCCTGGTGTGCCTCTCTAATCTCCTTAGGTATTAGCTTTGCCATATTCTTCTACTATTTTGTTTTTAATTTCACTTTAAAAAAAAAGTAAAACTCAGTGTGTATAAGTTCCTGTGTTTAATTCCCAGAAGCTCTCTTCCACACCCTGCTCCAGAAGGTCCTATTGGCCTTTGAGAAGGAGGGTTCAAGAATATAAACTTTCTGACTGGTTCTTGGGTATGAATCCCAGTTTAGCTCATTGCCAGGAGTAAGCTCCAAGGAGTTATGTAATTTGACCCTCCTCAATTACCTTCCATTTAAGATGGGGATATATCAGTCTCAAGGGCTTGTTATGAGCATCATGTGAGCTAATAAATGCAAAATGTGTAATTTGTTCCTGATGCACAACAGGCCTAAAATCCCTGTTTTATTCATTGAAGTCTATGACAGTTATGAGTCCTGTTGAAAACGCAACTGGGGTTTTTGTGTTTTTAAAAGTTTTCTTTTCTTAAACATTTTGTTAGTTAAAGCTCACCCTTCCCTTTCTAGCTTGTTTCCTTTGCAGAGGCAAGGCTGAGAGAATGGCTGTTGTTTGCCATGTGTGATTAGTTCACTTGAGATGGCTTTGCTCCAAAATTGTCTTCTGGTAAGTTTGTAAGCACTGACATTAAGGCTGTTGGCCCCTCTTCCTTTTCTGAATTCCCCCCAAGTGTATTCATATCCTGTAAATGTATAGATCTGCCTTCCTCCTTCTCTTCACTGTGTCAAGGGCAAAAGTTTATATTCTATTCAAGAGATAGGCAAGATGTGTTGTCCATGCATAGGGGGTTTCTAGCCTTCTTGCCAGATGTTACCCACAATGCCTTTCTCTTGAAAGCATCACTTTTTGCAACTTCATCTTCCACTAAGATCCTAAGGTCGGCTTACCTTTGCAAAGGACTTGTTTCCCCAACTACCCCACTCTCTACTGCAGGCTAAAACTATTCCTCCCAACCAGACCACCACAATTCTTTCTGCATGTTCTCCTCTAGCATCTTTTCCTGTGTTTGCCCTTCTTTCTCCCTGTTATCCTTTGTGGCTGCTCTCAGCTCCCCCCCCCCCCCCCGGGAGACTTGCTAAGCAGTTGCATTTTATCCAGCGTGCTCACAAACCATTCGGTCAGTTGAAGACTGGACTCTCCCAGGGCACCTGCTCAACAGCAGCCACCTGGTGTCTGTGCAGGTGGCAAAAGCAGAGTCAGTTGTGTCCAAAGATACTCTGAGCATTTTCGAATGCTCATCTGAGTCCTTTGATACGAATTTCGTTTCATCTTCCTTTCACAGGCTTCTAAAGAGTTGAGGGTTTTGAATTAGAAAAGGATTCTCACCTTGTCTATTCTTAGCTATAAAACATTCTGTCTTTGGCAAAAATACACATATATGCATGTGTATGAATGTATACATATGGAAAATGTTTCCAGAGATAAATATATGAATCGTGTTTATTTAGATTAATCAATTCTTTTGCCAGGGAAAGTATGTGCTACCTTACAAACATACAGTATGCTAGATTTATTTTGAATGTTAGTGAGAAAATGGGGCAGAGAGGAAATATCTACCATAGTCTAAATGTAGTACTAAGCACAGTGTTCAAAATAACGGATGCTTGAAACTCCCAGTAGTGTTGGAAGACCGAGTTCCAACATCACTTCAAAGACCTTTGGTCCTCTGCTCATTCTTGGTGCTCCTTCATAGATACAAGGACATTCTTTGTTGCCACACCAACCAATGGTATTCTTCCATTTACAACTTCAGCCTATTTACTGCACCACATGGTTCTGTGGTAATGTTCATCCACGTTTTTACTAGCCCCTAGCTTTTATCTTTAGTTCCAGGAGGAAATGAAGCCTACCTTAGTTCAGTGACATCATATTTTCATGCACAAATTTCCTTAATTAGTTTCTTGCTCCTAGGACACAGATCCAGTCAGGGTCTACAACCTGCATCTGGTTGTTAATTATTTTAATATCTTTTAATGCATAATATTTCATCAGCTCCCTTGGTTTCTCCTAAGATAAAATCATGTGATATTTCCAGGCCAGAAGCTCCATGCCATACTCTGCTTGGTTGATTCATCTGATTGTTTTTCTGTGATTCCATTTAGGTCAAATATTTTTGGCAAGGAAGGAAGATGAGTGTCTCTGTCCATACACCTCTGTGTCATGTTAGCGTGCATCTGGCAGGCTGTTGGAAACAGCCCTGGCAACGCCAAGCTTCAGTACTTGGTAAACGATGACTCCGGATTGCTCCACTGTAAATGACAGGCTGAAAGTGTTTTCATTTAATGCATAGGTGCTATTGCGGTCTACTCACTATTTGTAATAAGAAACTAAGGCTGAAGCTATTGTAAAGAAGAACTAAATGGATCAGTTGTAGATGCTTTGGGCAGATCAAACTTAAGCATGGAGTTGGGTGGGTTTTCTGTCATGAGCACATTGCCATGATAGAGGCAGAACCCATGTTGGTTCACATGAGAGGGATTACTGAGTTGATTGGTATAAAGAGAAATGACCGTCTATTTTCAATGGTCTGATTTTTAGCCAACTTAATCTACTTCTGATTGGCCAACTTTCAGCAGCAATAAGGTAATACTACTGTCCAACTACAGACAGTGTCATGGTCCAGGCCTCAGTCTGCTTCTGGATAGGTCTTGTAGCCACAGCTCCGAGACAGCTAATCTTTTTTCAAGTTCAGTTTTCAAGGTAATAGTTCCCCACCCTCTACATGCTGATGCTGGCTCCCACAATTTAATTTAGCATTTATTTAGGACTCTCGCCTGAGTGATTGTAACAGTGACTTTAAAAGATGCTTCCTCCTCATCCCAGCATCCTTTGACTGTTTGTTTTTCTATTCTTTCGATACTGGCTTGTGCATTCCATTGTTTCTTTCCTGGTTTTTCTGACACACACACACACACACGCACACACACTCACACACATTTTGACTCAGTCTGTTGTCTCTATACAGTTGACTTGGATAGTGTTGAGCTCTGAGTATGATAATCCATTGCTGTTATGCCGTTTTGATTATGCCCGGCTGCAGCAGGTGCCCCTTGGTGCAGGCGTCTATGTGCATTTGACATTATGGCTCTTTTAGTCTTTGAGTATTTCTCTGCTTCCTGGTACACTGTACTTCAAGTTCATTTTGTGGTGTAATCTTTGTATGGTGTGAAGACAGTGTGAAGGTGGCAACCGTTCCTGTATGGCCCAGCATCAATAAAGTGTAGTCATTGTAGTTAAGCATTTGGTAATGGCATGCATTTTACATCATCTATCACGTGCAAATAGCAAATGTAGCAATGACAGATTACATTTCATTGTATGTTCTCAGGGCTACATGAGCGCCATGAGAAAATATTACTGGACTTTTTATAAATCACACATGAAATATGATAATAGGAAATGGAAGAGCGAATGCATTAAGATCTTGAATGTGGATTTAGACCAACACAGATGTGAATCCAAATGCAGGCATTTGTTACCTGGTTGACTTTTGGCAATTTAGTCACCCTATCTGAACATCAGCTTCTACGTCTGTCAAAGCAATGAGCTGAATAGGCATGCAAAGCCGGCCCTGGGATTCTTAGAGGAAGCTGACTGGTGAAAAGCCTCAGAAATAATCGCGATTAGATGAGGCCTTTAGTATCCTGGTTACAGAAATGGCAGTATCCTTGGGATTCAGCCATGGAAATGATGCACCTCCAACCATGTGTGTACCTGTGTCACAGAGAATTGCCAGGAGCCCAGTTCCCAGGGCAAACCATCTGTCAGTCCTGGCTCTCTTGCCTGAGGCAGCAGAGGTGTTTGTTTTGGCAGATTATTATAGGCAAGGGCTGGGTACTCAAAAGAGTTGAGGTGGAGAGGGTTAGTTATCAAACCAAACAGATCCACTCTGTGATGGGACTAGACAGATTGTTAGTCATGTATGTGTGTACAAGTGTGTGCATACACATGTGTACAGGCATGTGTACGCACAGTGAGTGTATAGATGCTACAGGATAACTTTTCAAAGTCAGTTCTCACTTTCTGAGACAGAACTCTGGTTTTTAGGCCGGACCAAGGCCTTTACCCACTGAGCCACCTTGCCAGCCCTTGTGGGTTTGTTGTTGTTGTTGTTTTTGCATAGAATTAATCACACCAACGTTTTCTTGAACAACTTTATTTTAAAAAACAAAGGTAAATGTACAGATATTAAAAGCATTTTTGCATAAAAGTATATGAATACATTTTTGTCAGTTCTTGATTTTTTTATTTTTTTATTTTTTTATTATTTATTTATTTATTTATTTTGGGGGGGGAAGAAAGGGTTTATTCAGTTTAAACTTCCACATTGCTGTTCACCTCCAAATAAAGTCAGGACTGGAACTCAAGCAGGTCAGGAAGCAGGAGCTGATGCAGAGGACATGGAGGGATGTTACTTGCTTGCTTCCCTTGGCTTGCTCAGCCTTCTTTCTTATAACCCAGCCTAGGGATGGTACCACCCACAGTGGGCTGGGTCCTCCTCCCTTGATAACTAGTTGAGAAAATGCCTTACAGCTGGATCTCATAGAGGCATTTCCTCAACTAGGCTCCTTTCTCTGAGATAACTCCAGCTTGTGTTGACAAAACAACCAGCCAGTAGAGCTAGGAACTAGGAGAAAGGAAAACAGGGATTCTACGTGGCTCTGGAAAGAAGGATGGTACAGAAAAGCTGCAGGAGAGAAAGTCAACTGGCCATGTAATAAACCAGGTAAGTACACTATCATGTCATCGGCAAAGAGTGATGTTTTTATCTCTTCCTTTCCGATTTGTATCCCCTTGATCTCCTTTTGCTGTCTAATTGCTCCAGCCAGGACTTCCAGTACTGTTGAATAGGTAGGGGGAGAGTGGGCAGCCTTGTCGAGTCCCTGATTTTAGTGGGATTGCTTCAAGTTTCTCGCCATTAAGTTTGATGTTGGCTGTTGGTTTGCTGTATATTGCTTTTATTATGTTTAAGTATGGGCCTTGGATTCCTGTTCTTTCCAGAACTTTTAACATGAAGGGGTGTTGGATTTTGTCGAATGCTTTCTCAGCGTCTAGTGAGATGACCATGTGATTTTGGTCTTTGAGTTTGTTTATATGGTGGATTACGTTGATGGATTTCCTTATGTTAAACCATCCCTGCATACCAGGGATGAAGCCTACTTGGTCATGATGAATGATCGTTTTGATGTGTTCTTGGATTCGGTTTGCAAGGATTTTGTTGAGTATTTTTGCATCAATGTTCATAAGTGAGATTGGTCTGAAGTTCTCTTTCCTTGTAGGGTCTTTGTGTGGTTTAGGTATGAGGGTTATTGTAGCCTCAAAAAATGAGTTGGGTAATATTCCATCTGATTCTATCTTTTGGAATAGTTTGGCGAGTATTGGTGTTATATCCTCAATAAAAGTCTGATAAAATTCTGCACTGAACCCGTCTGGACCTGGGCTTTTTTTGGTTGGAAGGCTTTTGATGACTTCTTCTATTTCTTTAGGTCTTATAGGATTATTTAGATGGTTTACTTGGTCCTGGTTTAACTTTGGGACCTTGTATCTGTCTAGGAATTCATCCATTTCCTCCAGATTTTTCAATTTTGTGGAGTATAAGTTTTTGTAGTAGGATCTGATGATTTCTTGAATTTCCTCAGTTTCAGTTGTTATGTCCCCACTTTCCTTTCTGATTTTGTTAATTTGGATACTCTCTCTTTGCCCTCTAGTTAGTCTGGCTAGGGGTTTATCAATCTTGTTAATTTTCTCAAAGAACCAACTCTTGGTTTTGTTGATTTTTTTCAATGGTTCTTTTTGTTTCTATTTGGTCTATTTCTGCCCTAATTTTGATTATTTCTTGCCATCTACTCTTTTTGGGTATATCTGCTTCCTTTTGTTCTAGGGCTTTTAGCTGTGCTGTCAGGTTTCTGATGTGAGCTCTCTCCAGTTTCTTTTCGGAAGCACTTAGGGCTATGAGTTTTCCTCTCAATACTGCTTTCATTGCATCCCATAGGTTTGGGTATGTTGTGTTTTCGTTTTCGTTGAATTCTAGAAAATCCTTAATTTCTTTCTTTATTTTTTCTTTGACCCTGCTATCCTTTAACAGAGCATTGTTTAGTTTCCATGTGTATGTGGGCTTTTTGTTGTCTTTGTTGTTGTTAAAGACCAGCCGTAGACCATGGTGATCTGAGAGGATGCATGGGAGTATTTCAATCTTCTTATATCGATGGAGGCTCGTTCTGTGTCCAATTATGTGGTCAATTTTCGAGAAGGTGCCATGGGGTGGTGAGAAGAAGGTGTATTCTTTTACTTTGGGATAGTATGTTCTGTATATATCTATTAATTCTAGTTGGTTCAAAGTCTCTGCTAGTTTTGCAGTGTCCTTGTTCAGTTTCTGTTTCCCTGATCTGTCCATTGGTGAGAGTGGGGTATTAAAGTCTCCCACTATTATTGTGTGGGGTGAAATGTATTTTTTGAGCTTTAGTAGGGTTTCTTTTATGAATGTGGGTGATTTTTTATTTGGAGTATATATGTTAAGGATTGAGAGTTCTTCCTGACAGATTTCCCTGGTAATGAGTAAAAAGTGTCCTTCCTTATCTTTTTTGATAACTTTTGGTTGGAAATTTACTTTATTCGATATTAGAATAGCCACTCCAGCTTGCTTCTTGGAGCTGTTTGCTTGGAAGTTTTTTTCCCACCCTTTTACTCTGAGATAGTGTCTGTCTCTGTCTCTGAGATGAGTTTCCTGTATGCAGCAAAAGGCTGGATTTTCTTTATGTATCCAGTCTGATAGTCTATGTCTCTTTATTGGGGAGTTGAGACCATTTATGTTAATAGATATCAAGGAATAGTTGTTTCTGTTTCCTGCCATTATTGTTTTTTTGGGTTGAGTTGTGTCTGTGTTTTTTTCTTCTTTTAGTTTTCTTGTTTAGGAGTTTTCTTGTTCTTACTAGGCTGTATTTTCCCTCATTGTATTGGGTTTTCCACCTATAATTCGTTGTAGTGCTGGGTTTGTGGTCAGATATTGTGTGAATTTTGATTTGTCTTGAAATATCTTCGTCTCTCCATCGATGGTGATTGATAGTTTTGCTGGGTATAGCAGCTTGGGCTGGCACTTGTGCTCTCTTAAGGAGTACATGATGTCTGTCCAGACTCTTCTAGCTTTCATAGTCTCTGTTGAGAAATCGGGTGTGAGTCTGATTGGTCTGCCTTTATATGTTACCTGACCTTTTTCCCTTACTGCTTTTAGTATTCTTTCTTTACTTTGGGGGCTTGATGTTTTTACTATTATGTGTCTTGAGGTATTTCTTTTCTGGTCCAACCTATTTGGAGTTCTGAAGGCTTCTTTTATGCTCGTGGTCATCTCATTCTTGAGGGTAGGGAAGTTTTCTTCTATGATTTTGTTGAAGATATTTACTGTGCCCCTTAGTTGATAATCTTCTCCCTCTTCCATTCCTATTATCCTTAGGTTCGGTCTTCTCATTGTGTCTTGGATTTCCTGGACATTTTGGGTTAGGAGCTTTTTGTTTTTTGCATCTTTTCTGGCTGTTTTGTCTATTTTGCAATGTTGTCTTCTGCCCCCGAGATTCTCTCTTCGATCTCTTGTAATCTATTGGAAATGCTTGCTTCTGTGACTCCTGATTTCTTTTTTTTGGTGTTCTGACTCTAGGGTTATCTCTTTTAGTGTTTTCTTTATTGTGTCAATCTCTGTTTTAATTTCCCTCTTCCATTCCTTTATTTCTTTGGTTCTGTTTTCCTCTAGTTCTTTGAGTTCTTTGAGTGTTTTTCTTGTTTCTTCTTTAAAAGCTTCTGAATCTTTTTGCTTTTCCTCCCTTTCTTGTTTAATTAACTCTATCAGCCTCTTGAGGCATGATTTCAGGTCTGTGTCTTCTTTTTCTGGAGTGTTTGGAGTTCCGATGTTTGCTGTTATGGGAGAGCTGGGCTCTGGTGTTGCTAGATTGTCTTGGTTCCCTTGGGATATACTCTTTCTCTTTCCTCTTGCCATTTTGTTGTCAGTGATATGTTCTTACCTTTCCCTTGTATCTGGTCTGTGTCCCTGGTTCTCCACTGGTTGAGGTGCCAGATAGGTCAAGCCCTGTTTTGTGCCTCAGAGTTGTCGAGTGTGAGCAGAAGTTCCAACGTTCTGTTTCTGTTTGCTGGATCTGGCACAGCAGAGCAGGGCTAGGCAGGGGGTGCACTTTCTTTGTGTACTCCACAGAGATCTTTCTGCTCCCCTGCAGCCCAGGTCTCCCACCCACCAGTTGCTCAGCCTCTATGAGCCGCCGATCCGCCTGGCAGGTAGGCCAGGCTCCGCTCTGTGTCCGCTTGATTTTTTTTTTTTAAAGGTTTGATAGTGTGCATTAAAATCTTACTAGTTACAATGAGCATAAAATACATAAAATAAGATGTAACCTGGAGATAGTCAAAGTTTTCTTGGTGTGTAAAGATTAAGCACAATAGTTTTTCATTTTTATTTTTTGGCCTTTGTTTTTCTTGAACTTCATATAGTTTGTAAGTTGTTTCTGGGGTGTTCAGTGCTTTCTGGGGTTAGTATCTAATTATCAGTGACTGCATATTATGTCTGTTCTTTTGTGACTGTGTTATCTCACTCAGGATGATATTCTCTAGATGCATCAATTTTCTTAAGAATTTCATAAAGTCATTGTTTCTGATACCTGAGTAGTACTCCTTTGTGTAAATATACCACAATTTTTGTATCCATTTATCTACTGAAGGACATCTGGGTTCTTTACAGCTTTTGGTTATTATAAATAGGGCTGCTATAAACATTGTGGTGAATGTGTCTTTGTTGTGTGTTGAAGCTTCTCTGGGGTATATGGTCAAAAGTGGAATAACTGGGTCTTCAGGTAGAAGTATGTCCAATTTTCTGAGAAATCACCAGACTGATATCCAGAGTGTTTGTACCAGTTTACAACCCCATCAACAGTGGAGGAGTGTTCCTCTTTTTCCACATCCTTGCTAGCATCTGTTGTCATCTGAGTTTTGGATCTTGGCCAATCTGACTGGTGTGAGGTGGAATCTCAGGGTTGTTTTGATTTGCATTTCCCATATGGCTAATGATGTCGAGCACTTCCTTCGATGCTTCTCACCCATTTGATATTCCTCAATTGAGAACTTTTTGTTTAAGTCTGTACCCCATTTTTTAATAGGGTTGTTTGATTCTCTAGTGTCTAACTTCTTGAGTTCTTTGTCTACATTGGATATTAGGCCTCTATGTGATGTGGGGTTGGTAAAGATCTTTTCCCAATCTGTTGGCTCTGGTTTTGTTTTCTTGACAGTGTCCTTAGCCTTACAGAAACTTTGCAATCTCATTAAGTCTCATTTGTCGATATTTGACCTTAGAGCATGAGCCATTGGTGTTCTTTTCAGGAAATTTTCTTGTACCTATGTGTTGTAAGGTTTTCCCTACTTTCTCATCTAATAGTTTCAGTGTATCTGGTTTAATGTGGAGATCTTTGATTCACTTGCACTTGAGCTTTGTACAAGGAGATAAGAAACACACACCAACTTTTTATGAAGGCCTTCAAAGCCCTTTGTTACCCATGTTTTTTTCCAGTCCTTTTTGCACTAGGTCTTCCACCTTTTGTGCCTTGCCATTATGATCTCTACATAATGCTTCAATAATCTATGCCTTCCTTTTTACCTGCCTCCCTTCTTACCTGCCTCCCTTCTTACCTGCCTTCCTTCTTACCTGCCTCCCTTCTTACCTGCCTTCCTTCTTACCTGCCTCCCTTCTTACCTGCCTTCCTTTGTACCCACCTCCCTGAAGCAGTGTCGCGTAATAAAATCATCAGTCATATGTGAGCACATGTACACCTGTAAGAAGTATCAATGGACTATGTTTATCATGCTGTGATATACTTGGTCCAGGGAGTAGCACCATGAGGAGGTATGACCTTGTTGGAGGAAGTGTGTCCCTGTCAGGGTGGGCCTTGAGAGACCTTCCTCCTAGCTGTCTGGAAGCAAGTCTTCTCCTGTTTGCCTTTGATACAACATGTAGAACTCTCAGCACCTCCAGATTCATGCCTGTGTGGACGTTACCATGCTTCCTAACTTGATGACAATGGACTGAGCCTTTGGACCTGTAAGCCAGCCCCAATTAAATGTTGTCCTTTATAAGAATTACCTTGGTCACGTTGTCTATTCACAACAATAGAAACTCTATCTAAGACAGTGTTTTTAGTTCTTTTACCCAACCAAGCCTGTCCCCTGTGAGAGCACCAGACAGAACTTTTAGGCTTTCCTATTTTACTCTTGACCTTGTTAACTAATCAGAAGAACATAAGATTACTGATGACGTTGGTTGTGTTTGTGAAATTTTCCAGAAAATATGAAGCAATAAACCCTGATTTAAAAAATAAGATGACAAATATGGTTTAATTGTCTCTTCTTCAACAAAAGTAAATATAATCTGAAGGAGGAAGGATGCTGTACTTCCTAACTGTGTGATTGTCCTTACCTCAGGGCTCAGGAGAAGTTAATTTAGAAGAGTGCTCTGTCTATCTGAGAACAAAGAGCTCTGGGATGCTAATGGTTTCTCAGTAGGAGGTAGAAATCACAAGGATTTATCAATGGTTTGGGTCAGTGCTATCAGCCATGGGTTTCAGAAGCTTTCTTGCATTTTTTCCCTTAAGGAAAACAAACAAACAAACAAACAAACAAAAAACCCAAAGCCAAATAACAACAACCAAACAAAAGTAATGTTTCCAGGGCTGAGAAGAATAATGTTTCCAGGGCTGAGAAGAAGGCTCGGTGGGTAAAGTGCTTGCTGCTTAAGTGTGATCTCCAGTGCCCAGGAAATGAGCCTGGTGTGGTGTCATGCACCTGTACAGCAGTAGGAAATGCTCCATTGGCCAGTAACTCGGTAACTCTAGCTGATAGGTGACTTCCAGTTCAGTTAGACACCCTGTGCCATAGTGAGGCAGAGGACTGCAGCAGACATGTGGTGTCAACCTCTTACCTTCACATACATGTGCATAGGTGCCTACATGTGCATGAACTAGTGCCTATACACACATGCACATACACACATACAGTATGACTTCCCTGTTCAGTCTGATGATAGTAAAGTTGGACAGCTGAGTCAGAGGTTGGGGGTCACTGGCAGGGTGCTGCCTTGCTTAATTTCACTTTATCCATATACAAGTGAAAACTTAGGACAATAACCTGTCCAAATTTGCAGTGGAGCCCCCTGTGAATAAATTTAACTGCAAAATTTACCTCCATCATCCCATCCATTGGTTCATCAAACCTGTCACAAACCTTAAACCTTTGTTTAAAAAAAGAAAATAAACTATGAATGTTAGGTAGATTTCTTTTCCTCGTGTGTGGGACGTGGAGTTCCACTTTTTGTGTCCTTTTTATTTTCCACCTGACTTTTGTGGAAATAGGGTCTTTTCTAAACTGAAACTCGTCCCATTTTGGCTAGGCTGGCTGCCTAGCAACCTGTCTTTCTACCTTCTCCTCTCTGACACTAGAGTCATGATCCTGGCTGCCATGCCTCGACTTTACATGAGCACCAGGGACCTGAACTCAGGTCCACATGCTCAGCAAGCAGTTTTACCCCCGAGATCGCCACTTACCTACATGGTTTCCCATTTTATGACTTCTGTTGTTTTCTTTTAAATGGGGGAAATAACTGCCTTCAGGAAATTTGCAGGAATTAGATCTGTAACCCTTCAGAGGTGATGGCAGGTGAGAATCAGTTTATCTTGTGCCCAGGTTGCTTTAGGTCCTTCTGGTGGTATCACTTGCTACATGGCATTGTAACTTCCATCTTCAAGCTCAAAGATGAGAATTCCTTTTGCAGCCCATTGAACACACTGAAGTTGGCCCTTTTCATTAGACTTTAGAAAATTTGTGTAAGCTAAGTAACAACTAAATTAGATTTCCATAATTAGGTTTACTGCAGGACAGAGCCACTGCCCACCCATGACACTAACAGGAAACGGTGACAGCCTTTCACAAGTTAGTTTCTAAAATTAATTTTCTTAGTGTATTTTAATTTGCCTCAACTTTCCTTATTTGTCTAATCTATTGATTTCTCACTTGTGGTTCTGTGTGGCTCCACTCTGGGATTATGTGCTTCTTGGAACCTCTCAAAGCGTCCTCAAATAAATGTATTATATCTGGGTATCCTTTCATTGGCTGCGTTATTCAATGATGTCATAATTATCAAATGTCTGGGATGTGAAATATTTGGGTCAGAACAAGGAAGAACTTGAGTTGCTGGGTGCCACTGTTCAACCACAAACTTAAGAGTGTCTCTGTGAGTGCGGTTAAATAGCAGGTATGCTTCTAGACTGAGGATTCATCATATAACTTATTTATTTACTTTATCATTTATGCTATAGGTTGTTTATTTGTGCAGTAAAACTAGCCTTACCCATAAAAACCACAGAGTGCGACTTATTTTCCTTTTCTTCTAAACAAATACTACATGTATTTCTTATGAATAAAATGAAGAAACTTTTAATGCTGTTTTTTTTTTTGTCAGTTACAATAGCATAGGAAAGTAAGAGGAAAAAAAAAGATTCTTAATTCTATTGCCAAAAGGGATTTTTTTTTATTGTCCTTGTCTAGGCAAAATTTCCATATATGATGTGCAGTTAATTCCACTTCTAACGGCATAGGAGCATTTCCTTTCCACCTAAATATATTCTTAGATTTTATTATCAGTGCTTCAGTAACAGTCCATCATTTTCCTGTTTATAATTACTTCACCTGGCTTAAAGTCTTCACTTCCTGTTCCATGCTGTTCCATGGTGTGGGCATTATAGTATTTGCTCATTCCTAGGGAAACCAGCTCACTGTAAGACGCACATACACTGATGCTCTGCAGAATACATGCAGTTTGTACATTTAAATGGTCTATGATAATTTACATCTGTTTGATCATATTACTGAACAGATTTTCAAAAGTTTTGTTTTACAGATTCATTTCTATATTTTTCTGTATTGGTGTTTTGCTTTTATGTATGTCTCTGTACCACATGTATTCTTGGTGTCTGAAGATGCTAGCAGAGGGCATAAGATCTCTTGAAACTGACAGTAGACATAGTCATGAGCTGCCCTGTGGCTGCTGGGAATCAAACTTGGGTCCTCTGGAGACCAATTCTCTTAACCTCTGAGCCTACATTACAGCCCTCATGAACAGCTTTTGAAAAAGCTGATCACCCCATTTTTATTTGAAAGGAAAATCAAGGGCAAAATAAGTAGTTTATACAAAGCCTCAGCTAAGGGAAATTTTGAGCTAACAATATAATCTTCTCATTCCAACCTCTTTGCATAGTACCATTCTAATGAATTTTATTTGTTGTTTTTCAGGGATTCTTTTTCTTATATAATTGAACATTATGTCACCATCTACATCTGAATGGGAATGACTTAACCGTGGATTTAAAAGGATCACCTTAGTGGACTTCTAAGTTGTGTATTTATAACAGACATATCATATGTTATCAGTTTGGAGCATTTAACTATGCCTGTGCCATTAGCACAGAGTACTTTTCAGCCTTTTGGCTTCACACTACTTTAGTAACTGCTAGTGAATTTAGGGTATAGTAGTTAGTCCTATTAAGTACTTACCACAATGTTTGTTACACAGTAGGAATACAACAAGAAATTAGTAAAAACTTAAATAATGCATGTCAATGAGTCATGATATTGCTGAGAGAAAGTTGGGAGAAGTGTTAGAAAATAAGACATATGTTTTGCTTCCCAGAACTTTGTAGGATCCTCAAAGGGTCTAGACTTAAATGCATGAGAAGAGTAACTTAAGGTCAAGTAATTGTCCCCTTTAATTAAGTGGGAAATAAAAAGATGAAGGAGTGATTTTTATTACAGTTACTATGGTCAGGTACACGCAAGCTGTAATGTGTGTGGTTATCCAGAACAGCTACTTGAAAGAAATAGTTAGCATCAGTCTTAAGTTTCTTGTTTATCATATTCTTTATTTTTCTGAGACTACAGAACTACATTGACTTAGGCTTAGCTTCTGATTCCTTAGCAATCTTCCTCAGGCTGTGTGTTAATCACTGAGAAAGGTGTACATCTTGCTGCTATCTTCCTGCATTCTCAGATCTATCATCTTAACTTCATGAAGAACAGGTTGTAGATGTCTACTGAGTGTGACAACTACCATCACTTCTTTTCCTGCCTGTATTACTAAAACATCAAAGAAAGTCATTTTTCACATCACTGAAAAGCTAGAACAGCTTTATTGCTTCTTTCTTTTAAATCTTATTATGTGTCTACTCAGTGAGCTGTCAATTGCATATTGTTGTAACCTATTTTTGCATGTTTGTATGTACCTTATATAAGACAATCATTACGTACACGAACATGTGCAAACACAGGCACATGTACATGCACCCCACGCCCCCCCCCAGAGTCCTGGGGTTTATTTGCTCTGATAAAACATGAACAAAAAGCAAGTTGGGGAGAAAAGGGTTTATTTGGCCTAAACTACTAGATCGTAGTTCATCATTATCGTCATTCTGGACAGGATGTTAATAAGAAGTGGAATCTGAAGGCTGGAGCTCATACAGAGACCGTGGAGGGGTGCTGCTTACTGGCTTGCATTGCTTGATGAAAAGGCTCTTTAGGAGAATGATCCACAGGATAGAGTTTATATTAGGTTGTTTTAAGATTTCATTTGCCAATGTAATCAATTAAAATCTTTTCACCTTAGCCTCAGGCAGACTTTTATACAAGGACAAAAAGCTAAATTTTTCACCAAAATATTACAAGAATGATCTCTAAGCAACATACTGTAAGTTTTTCTTCTCTTAAACCTCTTGAGGCAGGTTCTCACAGTTCAAATCACCCTTAGTACTACTGTCTCCCATGTTCCTACTAGAAATGCCATTAAGCCCCATTTAAAGCCTTCTGATCCTTTTCTAATCCACATTCCCAAAGTTCATATTCTTCCAAACAAAAACATGGTCAGGTTTATCATAGCAATAATCTAGTCCTTGGTACCAATTTCTGTCTTCGCAGAGTTCTTTAGGGTCACAAAACTTAAGGAATGAAGCTATCTCTCTCTGTCTCTTTGTCTCTTTGTCTCTCTGTCTCTCTATCTTTCTCTCTCTCTCCTGATGTTTGTGTGTGTGTGTGTGTGTGTGTGTGTGTGATGTATTGAAATAATTTTAGGCAAAAGTCCAACTAATCCAACAGTTGCCAACTATGAATAGAAAGTTCAAGAATATAGTATTTGACCAGTCCCATGAGGCCTTTTGTTTCAGCTGTCTTTTGTAGAAGTAGGCTCCAGTGGAAAGTCCTGGCAAAGTGAGTGCAAGTGGTGAAGAATTAACAGCTCGATTGTTCTTCCATTGCATTATATGGCCTCCATAGAAGGTATGGCCAAAATTAAGAATGTTCCTTAGAATATGGATTAAAAGTTTGTGCCTACCTGGATCAAAGCATATATCATCCCGCCTCAATATCTTGACCAAAATCCTGAGTTCTTCAGCCTCAAGATCCAGATGAAAGACATATTGTCTTTTCGCCTCAAAATCCAGATTGCAGGTGTGCCCTCTGTATCTGGATTGTACTTCTTTCCAGATATAGTCTAATTGACAACTGAGAATGAATATTTCACTCCTACAAGGGCTGTGTATAAATGACAAAAACCTTATATCATTACTTTATTACCTTTTCAAATGAAGAAACCTGTGACTATAGACATATGTAGCTTTGTGGCATTTCATCTTAATGTGAATATTAGAAAATTTTGTCTTAATAGAAAAGATTTCCAGGGAGCCCAAAAATCACCTGAGGAATCACTAAAATGTCAGATAGGCAAAGCCTGATGCCTCAGTGCCATATTTTTTACTTAGAAAAATGAGATAAAAAATAGCAATTAGAATTTTAAACAAAGCAAAGCCCTCTAGATAACATGTCACACACACACACACACACACACACACACACACACACACACACACACCCCAGATTACAAAGACAAAGTCCCAGACAGTGGAGATATATATACACATAATGCATACCTGTTAGTCATGATTGGAAGACCTTGTAAACATGTGGGTTAGCTTGGGTCTTTTAATTTCAAAGAAAGAAAAATCTGTAGAAGTGAGATTTAAAGGATACTATTGTAATTCACAAAGCTGGCACATGAATTACTGTTCAACTTTTCTGTTTATGTGCCCATAGTTTGTACAAGATGAACAATGGATGCCCACAAGATGTTATCAAGAAACAGTAAGTATGTATTGAAGCCTGGCCCTTTGCATCAGATGTTTTTTGAGTCATCCTTATAAAGGGCAATGAGGAATGTTTCCTTGGGGCTAAACTTATTTCGAGAATGCTTTATTCTTAGAAGTGTGAGTCAGTTTTTTGATCACAAATTTTACAAGTTTTCCTGTAAGCACTTCTGGCTCAAAGAATCTATTTCGGTTTGAGTCAGCTCACCAAATTGGAATATTACCTGTTATCTGCCAAGCCCTATGTTACTTAATGGGAATGATGCTTCAAAAAAAGCAAGTGCTTGTACAGTATTTACTGGAGATCAGATGCTGTTAACACATTTATAGTCTGTCAGTTGACCCAGAGAATAGAGTACCAATCTGCCACTTGACAAAATGATGCTATGAGTTTTGCTGGAGGATTTCAGTTCACCCAAATTTTATAAAACTCCATTAATTTTCTATCCTTATCTAACAAATATTGGCTTGGCTGAAAAAAGTGAACTTTTTCATCTAAAGGAGACCCAGGATCTAAGCTTATCAACCTGTTCTGGATATCTTCACTCTTTTTTCTTAATTAATTAAATATTATTATATCATTTCTCTCTCTTTTTCCTCCAATCCCTTCTATATCAGTTTCTATGTCCCCTAAATCTATGGCTTCCTCTTCTTTAACCATTGTTGTTTTGTACAAACACACACACACACACACACACACACACACACACACACACACACGAGTAAACATATAAATGAACCTAATTCTATCTGGTGTTTACTCCATGTTACCTTGTTTCTTGAACCGACCACATGGTATTAGCTAACCAATCAGGAGCTCATTCCTAGGGCAGACTACTTCTCCCTCTCTCAGCAGTTGTGAATTGCTTGTAGTTCTTCATCAATGGCTTTGATCCTATGATATAACCCCAGTCCAGATTGTGATTTCAACTGTTGCTGAACTTCTTCAAGTCTTGCTTGGATAGTCTTGTTACAAAGACTTCATATAATTTTGCTGTCATACCTAAAACACACAACCTCATAGCATATATCCAGAACCTCTGGCTCTGACAGTTTTTCAAACACCATTTCTTCTTCAATGTTCTCTGAACTTTGAGTGTAGGATTGTGTTGAGAAGAACAAATCGTGCCTGGGCATCTCATGGTCAGTTGTTCTTTGAATTTTTTATTACCTATGACTTTCAATAATATAGTATTTATACTTCTTTGAGGAGGGGTGAGATATTTTCTTATCTTAGGATGCAGGTATGAATTACACTGTTTTATTAAAGTAATGGTAATAGATATGTCTCTAAAATTCAGTCTCACTAGCTATGTGTATGGCTAGGCATATAGTAGTAGGCATAGTTTCTCTCCTATTAGGTGGGCCTTGAGTACAGTTAAACATATGTTGGTTATTGTTAACACTTGATAGCAGTGACATAAATTTTGGAATCACTTCAACTTTCCTAATCAACAACTCAAGAGGAAATTTCTCATTCCTGGTAGGCAGGATTTTGTTAGATCATCTGTGCTATCTAGTTTTATATCAACCTAACACAAACTAGAGTCATCTGAGAGGAGTGAGTGTCAGTTGAGAAAATACCTTCATAAAATTTGGCTTCAGACAGTAGAGCATTTTCTTAACTAGTCATTGATGAGGGAGGGCCCAGCCCATTGTGGGTAGGACCACCCCTGGGTAGGTAGTTCTGATAAGAAATCAGTTGGGAAAGAAGGGTAAGCAAGCTGATAAGCTTGTCTTCATGGTCTCTCCATTTGTTTCTGCCTCTAGGTTCCTACTTTGAATACTTTTGTTGGCTTTCCTCATGGTGTGCAAGTTTAAGCCAAATAAAATCGTTCTTTCCTAACTTGTCTTCTGGTCATTGTGGTTGTTTTTGGTTACAGCACAGAAACCATAAATAAAGATAGAAATTGGTACAAGGATAGTGGGGGATTGCTACAACAGACCTGACCATATATTTTTGGGAGGATTGTGGAAGAACTTTGAAATTTTGGGCTAGAAAAGCCAATGAGTATTTGAAACTTGGTGATGGAATCTGAGGAAACGTTAGCAAGATGAATTTTGAGAGCAGTGCCTACAATGACAGCTTGTTTTGTGAAGTTTCAGTGGAAAGCAAACACTTTACTGAATCATATGTATGATGAATATGCAGTGTCAAGTCAGCTGGAGATAAAGAATTAGTTGTGATTAATAAGAAATATGAACCACTAAAGTTAAACCTTTGCTTTTTAAGGACAATGGATGCCAGTCAGCTGGGGCTCAAGAATCAGCTGTTATTTAGAAGAGGCACGTATCACTGAGGTGAAGTCTGCAGGAAGTGGTTCCTGAGAGCCCACAGAAGCTGAATTCTAGAGGCCATCTAGCAGCAGCAGTGGGGTGGAGCCAACTGCAGCCTAGGGCACCAGTTCTGTGTACTGCAGATGGAAGAGCCAGAGAAGTGACTCAAGTCTTCTGGAGGATTCTAGTTCAAGAGTGGATCCCTAATGTTGAATAATGAATTATCTACAGTTGGAGTTTGGTTTAGCATTGTTCAGAGTGTAATTAGTGCAAGTATTTGACTTATTTTGGATTTTATAGGAGACCACAATTGAGAGATATTGGATTTTTAAGAGACTAAATTCTTTAGAGAACCTGGTTTATTTAATGTGTTTGAATTTTTAAAGACTTTGGGACTTTTTAAGGTTGACAAATGTTTTATATTGTAATGTCAATATTAATGTTTGATTTTGGGAATAAACAAGAAAGAAACGATTGTGGCTTAACAGTGCAGTGTTTGTATGTCAAGTTGACAAGGCATCAGTTGTGCTGGCTAGCTTTATGTCAACTTGATACAAACTAGAGTCATCAGAGAGAGGGGAGCCTCAACTGAATAAAAAATTGCTTCCATAAGATTGAGCTGTAGGCAGTAAGGCGTTTTCTTAATTAGTGATTGATGTGGAAGGGCCCAGCCTAGTGCTTCTGTGTTCTATAAATATAAAAAGCATGCATATATATATATATATATATATATATATATATATATATATATACACACACACACACACACACACACACACACACACACACACACACACACACACACACATACATACATACATTCAACACACACACACATACACACACACATATACACACAGGCACACACTCACACATGTCAAACCTGTTTGGATCTAGAACCATAGTCTCCTAACCTAGAATTAGATCCATACTTTTCTGTCAGTAATGAATAAATGCATATGTTGGATTACTGCTTAATTGAGTGCATGATTCTGATAATTCTAAGCAGTCTTCTAAGTCATCCTTTTGCTTTTGTGTGTCAATATCAATTACAAGAGGGTTAATCTATAAATAGAAACCAATAACAAACTATGATTTAGTTCTTAAAAGAAAGAGGAACAAGATTCAGAACAAAGAACTACTTCATGTAGAACAGAGCCCCTTTCCTGGTGACATGTGATTTGAGATGCTAGAAGGAACCAGCCTAATGAAAGACAATGGATGAACAATCTTAAGTAAAGGGAACCAAGAAAGAGATTTCTAGGAAAAAATCATTTTATATCTTGCCTATTGCCTAAAGCACACACCAACCTAGTGGGGGAATAAGTGTTACAAGATAGAACAGTGACAGGGATAAGAAGTCTATATCCAAAGACATAAACCATAATGTCAATAGTAAGACTGAAGGGAAACAGTGGGAGAAAAGAAAAGAATCAGAAAATGATCTTTCATCTATAAAGATTTTTCTATGTTAGTGTCATGTCAGCTTTTCAATATCATACCTACTTGCTCTTACTACCCTCTATCTAAGCAGCACAGGTTTGGTACAGCCCTGCCCCCCCCCCCCCAAACAGTGCACAGAAAACTGCCATCCTTTCCAGCTACCTGGTCCTGATTTTTGAGCATCTTATTACTATGAAGCATTTCACTGTGAGTGTTTTGATCTAGTGTGGTGTTGTGTCTTATTACTGCTTCGTTCTCACAGCCTCTGTGCAGATTCCAAGATATCCTCTGGGCTAGTTCAGATGTCTGTAATACAGAAGTTTCCAGAAAGTTAAGTTATTCATAAATCTCAGATAAATTTCTGGCTACAACCAATTAAGATCTGAAAACTAATAAGACCCACTTTTCCTGTTCTATATGTCTGGCTTTCTAGCAGGCAGCTACCCTCTGAGCCATCTCACTAGCCCTAGTTGGCTATTTTGTTAAGTAGAGCCAAAAATTTATTTAAAAATGTCTAATAATATCTTTGAAGTTAGACATGTGTTTCATAGGCCTGAGTGAAATAGAATTCACTGGCTTTATTTGGAGGCATAATAAAAGTGCATGAAAGTGTTTAACTGTTTGTCCGACTTCGCCTAGTGCAGCGGAATACAAATATTTGACCTTCTTGACAAAGATGGATGGGTTGAAACAACTCACCATGATATCATTAGGCTGTCGAATAACATCATTATTCATGATTACAAAGAATTATTCAGGTGAAATGGCAAACCTATCATTTGTACAGAGAGAGTAATTGCACTGTCCTTGTCATTTCAACCCGTAGGTTGAACTGACGATAAGATATGTGTATTTATTTTTCTACAGGAATCTTTAATAGCCTAATTTAAATAAATGGAACCAATTACAATTAGTAATTGAGCAAATCAGATCTTAGACACTCTTCTTGAAAAACGTTGGTATTCTATAAATCTAGAGAGGCATTTTCATCATTTATGGGTTTTTAATCTATATGAATTAATGTTCAGTTTTGTTAAATTTCTTCACAGGTTGAAATATGGGCAAAGTAATGGTTCATATAGAAAACTTTATGATACCTTACAATTAGAAAGATAGGGAAAGTAGTAGTATTTCTGATGACTTTCCATGTATTGAAATGTTGTCATCTGAAGCCAAATTCTGCACCTGATATTGTAGCGAAAGCTTTATTAGAACACTGCCTTTGTTCATAGGGTATGGCTTGTTTCTTTGTTCCCCTGACAGGGTTGAGGGCATGTGTCTGCAGAGCCTGGGAGAAAAAAAGATTTAATTATGTATGTGTGTGTATGTTAGTGTGCATGTATACATGCAGAAGTACTTGCTGGGACTTGAACTCTGGTCCTCTGAAAGAACAGTATGTGCTTTTAACTGCTGAGGCTTCTTTCCAACCCTAGAGCTAGAGGTTTTACTGTCTGGATTCTTAAAGTTGTTTGCAACTCAACCCAGAAATTTCCAGTCTAGAGGGACGGTGAGACTGTAGAAGGTCTTCAGTGAGAAGTCTTATAGGGAAGGACACATGAGATGTGTGGTACATGACCTCCCTTCTGCCATCAGCTTCTCCAGAAAATGTTCCTTCTTGTCCCCTGAGTTCATTTACTTTCTTGTGTCCTGGTGTTCAGGACACAGGAGCTAAAGGAGTAGCTTTCCCACAGAAGGCTAGTCAATCCTTTCTTTGCATTTTTCTTAAGTGGTCTTCATCCTTGGCTTCTCCAAATGCATGTTTTCATCTTATCAAGTTCTGTGAGCAAAGCTCTTGAGGTAGGACTTATTATGAATAGCATGACATACATAGATTGATTGACACAGATTTCATATATTGGAGTGGTCTTAATTAGAGTTACTATTGCTATGATCAAACACCATGACTAAAGCAACTTGTGAAAACAAGGTTTATTTGGCTTTTAGTTCCATATGACTGTTCATGATCAGAGGAAGTCAGGACAGGAACACAGGGCAGGAACCTGGAGGCAGGAGCTGATGCAAAGAGGCCATGAAGGAGTGCTGCTTACTGGTCTGCTTCTCATGGCTTACTCTGCCTGCTTTCTTTTAGAAGTCAGGACCACCTGAACAAGGATGTCACCACCCAAAATGGGCTAGGCTCTCCCACATCAATCAGCAATTAAGAATTTGTCTCTTACCAAGATCTTAATGAGACATTTCCTCCATTGAAATGCCCCCCTTTCAGATAATCCTGGCTTGTGTCAAGTTGACATAAAACTAGCCAACACAGGAGTCCTGCAGGCTCCTTAGCCATTAACCCATGCAGTTTCCACTTTTAAATCTTTTTTTATCTCATTATTACTTTATGTATAGGCAAACATTCTAATGTCATAAGATGTCTTAACTTAAAAAAAATGACTAAATGGAACTTTGTCACTGGCTTATTAATTTAGAAGTATTTAAGTGAGAGACCTCATGATTGTTGACCTCATAAACATTAAATTTAATGTCCCGTGGGGATTTTTAAATAATTTTAGAAAATGAAACAAACAAACAAACAAACAAACAAACAAAACCCCACAGTGGTAAATGAGGAAATTAATCAGTTTTCCTCTAAGATTCCTCCTCCTGCCTTCCCATGTTCATCTGCTTCTTTTGAGTCCTTTTGTGAATGCTGGGAACTGAAACCAGGGCCTCATGCATAGTTGACATGACAATGATCTCCTTTCTTTAGCCATATGAATGTTGTGACCTGAAAAGTTATTTGAAAATACAATTTGGGAATAGAAAAGTATTCTGAAAACAGATCTTGGTGAAGGGTATTCATATTGTAACAAAACCGAATGTCTCTGGATTTTATCATTTAAAATGATTAATTTGATTGAATCCATTTACCAAAAATTACAACTATTAAAAGTATACTTGAGTACTTAGTTTTTTAAGTGGAGAGAAGACATTTTATGATTTGCCTATTTCCCCCTTCGGTGTCCCCAACAAACCTGTAATAGAAATTACACCTTTGAAGTTCAAGAAAAACAAAGGCCAAAAAAAAAAAAAATTATTATGCCTAATCTTTACACACCAAGAAAACTTTGACTATTTCCAGGTTACACCTTGTTTTACATGTACTTTATGCTCATTGTAACTAGTACGATCTTAATGCATACTAAAAAACCTTTAAAAAAAGTCAAGTACTGACAAATGTATTCATATACTGTTATGTAAAAATGCTTTTAAAATCTGTACATTTATCTTTGTTTTTTAAAAATAAAGTTGTGCAATTAAAAAAAATAAAAGTAAAGAAGCAAATAATGTTACTAGGGAAGTGTCTCTTAAGGGCCTATGAGGGACCGTGGTCCCTGCCTTGCCTCTCTTCAGCTCTGTCTTCTAGCATCCACAGGCACAAGATGATGGTGCTGAAGCCATGAGATGAAACCTTTGAAACTGTGGATGAAAATAAACCTTTTTAAACATTAAAAAAAATAAATAAAACAAATTATAACTTAGCTCAAATGGAAATTTAAACCAAATGACTTTTTTTTTTTTTTTTTTTTTTTTTTTTGGTAGTCATTGATGTCATTTATCACAATGGCCTCAGTCACCATATAAAAAGACACAAAGTAACAGAATGGAAAGAAAGCAGGATCCATCCATCTGCTGCATCTAACAAACACACGTTATTGTAAAGAGGACATAGAAATTCCTGTATCTACAGCTAGTACACAGGGGCACCCATGTTCTTAAAAGAAGCAGGAATACTGCTTAAACCATGTACTGACTCTTAAGCACTGACAGAGGGACAGTTCAATACCTCGCTTTTGCTAAAGAACATCTAGATAATTGGTCATCAAGAATAAAGAGAGAAATGTTGTAGCTAAGTTGTAAACCTAACCAACCTGACAGATATTTAAAGACATTGCATCCAAAAGCAAATAATAACCTTCTTCTCAGAACTTCATAGAAATCAAAATTTCTCTACTTGCAAATGATATAATAGTATGCATACATAACCTCGAAAAACCCTTTGGGAAACTCCTATAGCTGTTAAACACTTTCATCAAGGTAGTTGGATATAAAATTAATTCATCAAATATTTTAACCCTACTATGTGCAAATGAGAAATAGAGTAAGAAAAAAAATCAGAGCAATAACACTGCACAATAGCCACAAGTAATATAAAGTATCTTAGGCTAACTCTAATCAAGCAAGTGAAAAACTTGTATAATAAAAACTTGAAGCTACTGAAAGAAGAAATTGAAGATGTTAAAAGATGGAAAGGTTTCTTGTGTCCTCACAAATCAGTTAAATTGATATAGTAAAAATGGCCAGCCTATCAAAAGAAAATTACAGATTCAATTGAAACTAAATACAAATTTACAGATCTTTTTATTATGTGTTTATTTATTCACTTTATCTTCTAATATCTGTCTCCCCTTATCCAAGTATTCCCTCATTTAAAAACTCCACAAATTCCACCTTCACCTTCTCTTTTGAGAAGGAGAAATTCTACTCTGGGTGTCAACTAATCTTCCCCTCCAAACTCAATTCTGCATCCTCTCCTGCATTCTCTCCCATTGAGCACAGACAAGGTAGTCCTTCCATTTAGGGGCATGGGATCCCCTATGTTTGTCCTTGCACATTTTTAGGCAGGACACATTTTGGGTCAAAAGTTTTTTGAGTGGGTTGTTGTTCTTATCTCATCACTAGAAGTCAGTCCTCCGTGGCTATAGGAAATGGCCACTTCAAGATCCATCTCCCCTGATGCTAGGCATCTCAGCTAGAGTTCTCCCATAGGCCCTTTGGGGCCTCTCTCTATCCCATGTGTCTGGTACATCCTAGAGATCGCTCCACCAACAACATTTTTTTTCACTCTCCTCTGCTCTCCGTACATATATGATTTCCACTCATCCCCTATGCCTTGCTCCCCTTCCCATCTTCTCTCCCACCCAGTTTCCTCCTTCCATCAACCTCCAACATATATTTTGTTTCCCTTTTGAAAAAAAAAGAAATAACCATCCTTCCTTGAGCCTTCCTCATAATTTGATTTCTTTGGGTCTGTTGAGTATAACATGATTAAAGTACATAAACCTGTATTTTTATAGCTAATATCCACTTATAACTGAGCACATACCATTGCATATCCTTTTGGGTCTGATATTTTCGAGTTCTATCCATTTACCTGCAAAAGTCACTATGTCTTTGTTTTTAATGGCTGAGTAGCATTCTATTTGCATTAATGAGCTACAATTTCTCTACCAATTCTTTAGTTGAATAACATCTAGGTTGTTTCTAGTTTCTAATTACTGTGAATAAAGCTGCCATCCACATAGTTGAGCAAGTGTCCTTGTAGGATGGTGGAGCATTTTTGGATATATGCCCAAAAGTGTGATATAGCTGGGTCTTGGAGTAGAACTATTCCCATCTTCTGAGAAATTGCCAGGTTGATTTCCAGAGTGGTTGCGCAAATTTGCATGCCTACCAGCAATGGGGAAGTGTTACCTTTCCTCAACAACCTTACCAGTATATACTGTTCTTTGAGTTTTTGATCTTAGTCATTCCGTTGGGTATATGCTGAAATCTCAGGGTCATTTTTATTTGCATTTTCCTGATTACTAAAAATGTTGGACAATTTTTAAGTGGATATTGGCCATTCCAGATTCTTCTGTTGAGAATTCTCTGTTTAGAACTATAACGCATTTTTAAATTTGGTTATTTAGATTGTTGGTGTCTAATTTGCTGAGTTCTTTATAAATTTTGCTTTTTGCCCTTTGCCATATGTAGGGTTAGTGATATCTATTCACAGTCTAGAGGCTGTCATTTTCTCCTTTGACTTACAGAAGCTTATCTGTTTCATCAGGTCCTATTTATCAATTTTTAATTGGATATTCTCTGTATTTTCATTTCAGATGTTATCCCCTTTTCCCACACTCCCATACCCCCTGCCCCTTCTCTTACTTCCATGAATGTGCTCCCTCTCCCAATTACCCTCTCCTCATCAGTGCCTTGGCATTCCCGTACATTGGGGAAACACAACTTCATTGGAACAAAGGCTGCTTCTCCCATTGAGTCCAGACAATACTATACTCTGCTACATATGCAACTGGAGCCATGGGTCTCTCCATGTACTTATTGGTTGGTGTTTTTGTTCCTGGGAGATCTGGAGGGTTTGCTTGGTTGATAATATTTTTCTTACCATTGGGTTGCAAACCCTTTTAGGTCCTTTAGTCCTTTCTCCACCTCCTTCATTGGGGTCCCCATGTTCAATCTGATGGGTAACTGCAAGCACCCTCATGACTCTGGCAGAGCCTTTGCAGGGGCATCTATATCAGGCTCCTGCCATTAAGCACTACTTGGCATCAGCAGTAGTGCTTGGGTTTTTGGCTACATATGGGGTGGATCCCCAGGAGTCTCTGAGTGATCTTTTTTTCAATCTCTGCTCTTCTATTTGTCCCTGTATTTCCTCCTATGAGTTTTTTTTTTTTTCCTCCCATCTAAGAGGGACTGGGGCATCCACATTTTGGACTTCCTTAGATTTGGGCTTCATAAGGTCTGTGAATTGTTTTGTGGGTATTCAGAGCTTTTTGATGCTAGTATCCCCTTATCAATGAGTGTATACCATGTGTGTTCTTTTGTGACTGGGTTACCTTACTCAGAATGATAAGTTTTTAGTTACATTTATTTGCCTAAGAATCACATAAAGTCATTGTTTCTAGTAGCTGAGTAGGAATTCATTGTGTAAATGTACCACAATTTCTGTATCCATTCCTCTGTTGAAGGATATCTGGGTTATTTCCAGCTTCTGGCTACTATAAGTAAGGCTGCTATGAATATGGAAAAGCATGTGTTCTTGTTATATGTTGGAGTATCTTTTAAGAATATGCCTAGGAGTGGTATAGCTGGGTTCTAAGGTAGTGCTATGTCCAGTTATCTGAGGAACCACCAGACTGATTTCCAAAATGATTGTACCAGCCTTCTGTCCCACCAACAATGGAGGGAACACAAATACCCAAGGAACCAGAACTTCAGACCAATCTCCCTTATGAACAGTGATGCCAAAATACTCAACAAAATCCTTGCAAACTGAATCCAAGAACATATCAAATGTATCATTCACCATGATCAAGTAGGCTTCAACCCTGGGATATAGGGATGGTTTAATATATAGAAATCCATCAAGGTAATCCACCATGTACACAAAGTCTAATTAAAAAACCACATGGTCATCTCACTAGATGCTGAGAAAGCATTTGACAAAATTCAACACTTCTTCAAGATAAAAGGCTTGGAAAGAGCAGGAATCCAAGGCCCATACCTAAACATAATAAAAACCACATACAGCAAACCAATAGCCAACATCAAACTAAATGGTGAGAAATTTGAAGCAATCCCACTAAAATCAGGGACTAAACAAGGCTGCTCACTCTTCCCCTACCTATTCAACATAGTACTGGAAGTCCTGGCTGGAGCAATTAAACAGCAAAAGAAAATCAATGGGATACAAATTGGAAAGGAAGAAATAAAAATATCACTATTTGCAGATGACATGATAGCATACGTAATTAATCCCAAAATTCCCACCAGAGAACTTTTTCAGTTGATAAACAAGTTCAGCAAAGTTGCTGCATATAAATTTAACTCAAACAAACCAGAAACCTTCCTCTATTCAGAGGACAAACATGCTGAGAAAGTAGGGAAAAGCTACCTTTCACAGTAGCCACAAACAACATGAAATACCTTGGTGTGATCCTAACTAAGCAAGTGAAAGACCTGTTTGACAAGAATTTCAAATTGCTGAAGAAAGAAATTGAAGGAGATCTCAGAAATGAAAAGATCTCCCATGCTCATGGATTGGAAGGATCAACACTGGAAAAATGGCCATCTTACCAAAAGCAATCTACAGATTCAATGCAATCCTCATCAAAGTTCCAAATCAATTCTTCATAGAGTTAGAAAGGGCAATGTGCAGATTCATCTTGGAAAACAAAAAACCTAGAATAGCAAAATCTATTCTCAACCACAAGAAAACATCTGGGGAAATCACCATTCCTGACCTCAAGGTATATTACAAGGCAATTGTGTTAAAAACCACATGGTACTGGTACAGAGAAAGGCAGGTAGATCAATGGAACAGAACAGAAGAACCAGATATGAACTTTCACACATATGGTCACTTGATCTTTGAAAATGTAGTGGAAAACATTCAATGGAAAAAGAAAAGGGCAGCTTCTTCAACAAATCATGTTGCCTCAACTGGCAGTCAGCATGCAGAAGAATGAAAATAGATCCTTTCTTATCTCCTTGTACAAAGCTCAAGTGCAAGTGGATCAAAGATCTCCACATAAAACCAGAACACTGAAACTATTAGAAAAAGTAGGGAAAAGCTTAGAACACATAGGCATAGAGGAAAATTTCCTGAACAGAACACCAATGGCTTGTGTTCCAAGACCAAGAATCAAAAACTGGGACTTAATGAGATTGCAAAATTTCTCTAAGTCTAAGGACAGTGTCAAGAAAACAAAATGGAAACCAGCAGATTGGAAAAAGATCTTTACCAACCCCACATCTGATAGAGGTCTAATATCTAATATATACTAATAACTCAAGAAGTTTGAGTCCAGAGACTCAAACAGTCCTACTAAGAAATGGAGTACAGAGTTAAACAAAGATTTCTCAACAGAGGAATATCGAATGTCTACGAAGCATCTAAGAAAGTACTCCACATCCCCAGTCATCAGGGAACTGCAAATCAAAATTCCACCTCACACTAGTCAGAATGGCTAAGATCAAAAACTCAGATGACAGCAGATACTGGAGAGGATGTGGAGAAAGAGGAACACTCTTCCACTGTTGTTGGGGTTGTAAGCTGGTACAACCCCTCTGGAAATCATTCTGGTGGTTTCTCAGAAAATTGGAAATAGTCCTACCTGAAGATCCAGTTATCCCATTTATGGGCATATACCCCAGATATGCTCCAACATACAATAAGCGCCTATGCACCACAATGTTTATAACAACCCTATTTATAATAGCCAGAAGTTGGAAAGAACCCAGATGTCCTTCAATAAATGAATGAATACAAAAATTATGGTATATTTACACAATGGAATATTACTCTGCTATTAGAAACAATGACTTTATGAAATTCCTAGGAAAATGGATGCACCTAGAGAATATCATCCTCAGTGAGGTAACCCAGTCACAAAAGAACAGGCACGCAGTCACTGATAACTGGATACTAATCCCAGAAAGCGCTGAACGCCCTAGAAACAACTTTCAGGCCATGTGAAGCTCAAGAATAACAAAGGCCAAATAGGGAAAGCCTCAGTCCTTCTTAGGATAAAAAAAAAAAAAAAAGTGTATAGCACGCTCTCAGAGTGTGGTTCACATGGACCTTAAATCATTAATAATCCAAGAGGTAGGAATATAGACTTGTGGCAATTTTCGGTATTCAAAAATTATTATGTTTAATCTATACACACCAAGAAAACTTTGACTGTTTCCATGTCATGTTCTATTCTACATGTACTTTATGCTTATGGTAACTAGTAAGATTTGAATGCATACTATCAAATCTTTAAAAGAATCAAGTTCTGACAAAAATATATTCAAATAGTTTTATACCAAAATGCTTAAAACCTGTATGTGTTTCTTTTTTAAAAAAAAAGTTGTAAGAATTAAAAAGCAAAAAAAAAAAAAAAAAAAAAAGAACCAGCTCTTTGTTTTGCTAATTCTTTTTATAGTTCTTTTCTCTTTTTTCTACTTTCTTGATTTCAGCTCTGAGGTTGATTATTTCTTATAGTCTACTCCTCTTGGGTGTATCTTTTTCCTTTTGTTCTATAGCTTTCAGGTGTGTGTCAGTTGTTAGTGTATGCTCTCTGTAGCTTATTTTTGGAGGAACTCAGAGCCATGAGTTTTCCTCTTAGTACTGCTTTCATTGTATCCAATAAGTTTGGATATGTTGAGGATCATTTTTGTTAAAGTCCAAAAAATCTTTAGTTCTTTTTTAATTTTTTTCTTTACCATGTTTTCTTTCAGTAGAGCATTGTTCAGCTTCCAATTGTATGTGTGTTTTTTGTTGTTGTTGAAGACCAACCTTAATCCACTGTGATCTGATAGAATGCATAGGATTATTTTGATCTTGTATCTATTAAGGCCTGTTTTGTGACTGACTATATGGTCAGTTTTGGAGAAGGTACCATAAGGTGCTGATATGAAGGTATATTCGTTTGTTTTTAGATGAAATATTTTATAGATGTCTGTTATATCAATTTGGTTCATAACTTCTGTTAGTTTTACCATGTTTCTGTACAGTTTCTTCTTCTGCAATCTGTCCATTGATGAGAGTGGGGTGTTGAAGTCTTCCACTGTTATTGTGTGTGGTACAATATATGCTTTGAGCTTTAGTTGAGTTTCTTTAATGAATGGGTTGCCCTTATATTGAATCATAGATGTTCAGGACAGAGAGTTCATCTTGATAGATTCTTCCTTTAATGAGTAAAAAGTGTCCTTCCTTATCATTTTTGATAATTTTGGGTGAAAAATCTATTTTATTCACTATTAGAATGGGTACTCCAGCTTCTTTCTTGGGACCATTTGCTTGGAAACTTTATTCTAGTTTTTTTACTCCGACGTAGTGCCTGTCTTTGTAGCTGGGATAAGTTTCTTGTATGCAGCAAAAGGCTGGATCCTGTTTATGTTTCCATTCTGATAGTCCATATCTTTTTATTTGGGAATTGAGTCCATTGATGTTAAGAGATATTAAGGAATAGTGATTGTTGTTTCATGTTATTTTTGTTTTTAGAGGTTGAATTATGTTTCTGTGGCTTTCCTCTTTTTGGTTTGTTGCAAGATAATTATTTTCTTGCTTTTCCTAGAGTATAGATTCCCTCCTTGTGTTGGAATTTTCCACCTGGTATTCTTTGTAGGGCTGGGTTTTTGCAAAGATTTTGTGTAAATTTGGTTTTGCCCTAGAATATCTTTGTTCCATCTTTGATAATTGAGAGTTTTGCTGAACATAGCAACCTGGGCTGACATTTGTGGGGTTCTTTAAGGGACTGTATGATGTCTGTCCAGGCTATTCTAGCTTTCATAGTCCCTGTTGAGAAGTCTGGTGTAATTCTGATTGGTCTGCCTTTATGTTTCTTGTCCTTTTTCCTATACTGATTTTAGTATTCTTTCTTTGCTTTGAATATTTGGTGTTTTGACTATATTGTGTCCGGAGGAATTTCTTTTCTGTTCCAATCGATTTGGAATTCTGTAGGCTTCTTGTATGTTCATGGTCTTTAGGTTAGGGAAATTTTCCTCGAGAGTTTCGTTTAAGATGTTTAATGATATATTCTGCCCCTGAGATTGTTTCTTCCATCTCTCGTATTCTGCTGGTGATGCTTGCATCTATGACTTCTGATCTCTTTCCTAGATTTCTATCTCTAGGGTTGTTTCCTTTTGTGATTTTTAATGTTTCTATTTCCATTTTCAATTTCTTCATCTGTTTGGTTGTGTTTTCTTGTGGCTCTTTAAGTGATTCTTGGTTTTCCTCTTTAAGAGCTTCTACTGGTTTATCTGTGTTCTCCTGATTTTCTTTAAGGGAGTTCTTCATGCCTTTCTTGAGGCCCTCAATCATCAACATGAGGTATGACTTTAAGTCCACATCTTGTTTTTCTGGTGTGTTGGGAAATCCACTACTTGCTCTGGAAGGAGAACTGGGTTCGGATGTTGCCAGGTGGTCTTTGTTTCTGTTACTTAGTTTTTTGCACTTGCCTTTTGCCATCTTGTTGTCTGTGATACTAGATGACCTTGTTATCTCTGTCTAGAGCTTGTTTCTCCTGTAGGTCTGTGGATTTGTGGGCTCTGGAGGGAGATTGCTCCCGGGTGTTCAGCTCTTTGTGGGTAGGTTGTGAGTTCTGATAGCGGTGGGGCCGGCTCTGGCTCTGGGTAAAGATTCCCAAGCAGCTCCAATATACCTGCTCCCCTAGAGTTCCCAGGGCTTTCTCTGGACAGTCTGTGGAGAGAAAATGGGGGCTTACCCGTGGACTCAGAAGGGAGAGCGTTCCTGAAGCTTCTCTGGGTGCTTGAACATCTGCAGGTATGAGTTGCAGTGGACCTGCTCTGGCTCTGGGCTGGAACAGTCCATTCCAAGGCAGCCCTGTGCTACCTGTGCCCTGAGAGTTCCCAGAGGTCTTTCCCAAATAGTCAGTGGAGAGAAAGTGGGGGCTCACAGATGGGCTCAGCAGGGAGAGCGCTCCTGAGGCTTCTCTGGGTGTTATGTAATCTGTGGGCAGTCCCTGACTTCTGATAACAGTGGGTTTCCATTTATTAACTCTTGATCTTAGTGCCTGAGCCTTTGGTGTTCTGTTCTGGTTGTTGTCTCCTGTACCGGCCAGTTCAAGGCTATTTCCCATTTTCTCTTTTATTATACTTAATGTATCTATATTTACACTGAGGTCTTTGATCTATTTGGGCAGGACAATAAATATGGATCTATTTGCATTTTTCTACATGCAGACATCAGTTAGACCAGCACCATCTATTTAATGTGCCTTCCCATTTCCATTGTATTGTATTGGCTTCTTTGTCAAAAATCAAGTGTCCTTAGATGTGTGGCCTTATTTCTGGGTCCTCAATATAATTCCATTTATCTACCTGCTTGTTTTTATACTAATACCATTCAGTTTTTATTACTATTGCTCTGAAGTACAGCTTGAACTCAGGGATAGTGATACCTCCAGATGTTCTTCTATTGTTCAGTATTGTTTTGGCTCTCCTGGGTCTTTTGTTTTTCCATATGAAGTTGAGAGCTATATTTTCATGATCTGTAAAGAATTGTATTGATGTTTTGTTGGGAATTTCATTGAACCTGTAGATTGTTTGCTTTTGTAAGATGGCCATCTTTACTATGTTAATCTTTCCAACTTCTGTTATATTCCTCAATTTATTTCTTCAGAGATTTTGAAGTTCTTGTCCTACAGGTCTTTTGCTTGGTTAGAGTTACACTAGAGCATTTGACATTATTTGTGGCTATTATGAGTGGTACTGTCATTCTAACTTTTTTCTCAGCCCTATATTGCTGTGTAGAGGAGGGCTACTGACTTCTTTGGCTTAATTTTGTACCCAACCTCCTTGCTGAAGGCATTTTTTTTTTTTCAGCTGTAGGAATTCTCTGCTAGGATTTTTGGGCTCATATATGTATACTATCATAGCATCTGTAAACAGCAATACTTCGACTTCTTCATGTCCAAATTGTATTCTCTTGATTTTCTTTAGTTGTCTTCTTGCTCTAACTAGAAGAATTTTAAGTACTATATTGAAGAGTTGAGGGGAGAAATGGACAACCTTATCTGGTCTCTAATTTTAGTGGAAATTCTTCTAAGTTTCTTTCTACTTAATTTGATATTGGCTATTGGCTTGCAGTATATTGCTTGTATTGTGTTTAGTTATGTACCTTGTATTCCTGTTCTGTCCAAGAAGTTTATGAAGAAGGAGTGTTGAATTTCGTCAAATGTTTTTTCAGCATATAGTGAGATGATCATGTATTTTTGTTTTGTTTTTGTTTTTCTTTCAGTTTGTTTATATGGTGGATTACATTGATGGATTTTCATATATTGGACCACCCATGCATCCTTGGAATGAAACTGATTTGATCATGGTGGATTATGTCTTTGATATGTTTTTGAATTCACTTTGCAAGTATTTTATTGAGTACTTTTGCATCAATCTTCATAAGAGAAATTGGTTTGAATTTTCTTTCTTTGTTGAATTTTTTTGTGGTTAAGGTGTCATGATTGTGGCCCCCATAGAATTAATTTGGCAATATTCTTTCTGTTTCAATTTTATGGGATAGTTTGAGGAGTATTGGCATTAGCTCTTCTTTGAAAGTCTGAGATAAACACATCTATATATCTGACACATGGCTTTTTTTTTTTTTTTTGAAACTTTTCATGACTACTTCTATTTCCTTGAGGGCTAAAGGACTATTCATATAGTTTACCTGATTGTGATTTAGAATTGGCAAGTGCTATCATAGAAAATTGTCCAATTCATTTAGATTTTCCAATTTGGTCTAGTATAGGCTTTTGATGTAAGACCTCATTATTCTTTGAATGTCCTCAGTGTATGTGCTTATGTGTTCCTCTTCATTTCTGATTTTGTTAATTTCAGTAAAGTCTCTGTCTTTTAGTTAGTTTGACTAAGGGTTTGTCTATTTTTTTTCCCTCAAAGAATAAGCTCTTCCTTTTGTTGATTCTTTGTATTGTTCTCTTAGTTTTGAATTTGTTGATTACAGCCTTGAGTTTGATTGTTTACTGACATCTACTTCTCCTGGGTCTGTTTGCTTTGTTTTTTTGTTTGTTTGCTTGTTTTGTTTCCTAAAGCCTTCAGATTTACCTTTAATTTGCTAGTATGAGAACTCTCCAATTGCTTTATGAGTGCTACAAACTCTCTTCCCACTGCTTCCATTGTGTCCCATAAGTTTGGGTATGGCATGCTCTCATTTTCAGAGAATTCTAGACAGTGTTTTATTACTGTATTTATTTTATCTCTGACACAGTGATCATTTAGAAGAGAGTTGTTTAGTCTCTATGACTATGTAGGTTTTCTATTGTTTTAATTGTTGTTGAAGTCCAGCCTTAATCCATAGTGATCTGTTAAAATGCATGGGATTATTTCAATCTTCTTGAATCTGTTAAGGCTTTCTTTGTGACTGATTATATGGTCAATTTTGGAGAGAGTTCCATGAGGTACTATGAAGAAAAAATATTCTTTTGTGTTTGAACAAAATATTCTACAGGTATATGTTAGGTCCATTTGAATCAGAACCTCTGTTAGTTTCATTAATTCTCTGTTTAGTTTCTATCTCAATGACCTGTCCATTTTCGAGAGTGGGGTGTTGAAGTCTCCCACTATTAATGTGTAAGTTTCAATGTGTGATTTAAGCTTTAGTAATATTTTTTGAATGTCAATGCCCTTGCATTTGGGGGCATAAATTTCAGAATTGCGATGTTTTCCTGGTGGATTTTTCCTTTGATGATTACAAAATATTTTTCCTTTTCTGGTTTTGATTGCTTTCAGTTGAATGCCTATCCCATTAGATATTAGAATTGCTACTCTAGTTTGTTTCTTGGATCTATTTGCATGAAAAACCTTTTCCAGCCTGTTATACTGAGATAATGACTATCTTTGTTTCTGAGATTGTTTCTTGTACAGCAGAATGGTGGATTATGTTTATATATCCATTCTGTTAGCTTGTGCCATTTTACTGGGGAATTGTGTCTATTGGTGTTGAGAGATATTAGTGACTAATGATTGTCACTTCCTTTTATTTTGATAGTGTGTGTATGTGTGTGTATGTGTGTGTGTGTGTGTGTGTGTGTGTGTGTGTGTGTGTGTGTGTGTGTATGTGTTCTTTGGTTTTGTAAAATATTTATTTCATGTGTTGTCTTGAGTGTAGTTAGCATCATTGGGTTGGGATTTTCCTTCTAGTATCCTCTGTAGGGCTGGGTTAGGGGAAAGGTATTGTTTATATTTGGATTTGTCATGGAATATATTGTTTTTTTCCATTTATAGTCATTTAAAATTTTCTTGGTATAGTACTGTGGTTTGCTGGGTATAGTATTGTGAGCTGATGTCTGTTGTCTCTTAGGATCTGCAGGACCTCTATGCAGACACTTCTAGCTTTCAGTTTCAGATTAGAAATCAGGTGTAATTCTGATAGGTCTGCCTTTTGTGTGTGTTACTTGGCACTTTTACCTTGTAGCTTAGATTTAAGATCCCTTTCTTGTTCTTTAGTTTTATTAGGATATCCAGGGTTTGTTATAGCAGGATAGCTATACTTTGGTGGTGGCATATTGCTCTAGGTCTTGTTGATTGTGTTCTTATGCTATCCTTTAGGCATCAGTTTTCATTGGTGCTAGCTGGACAAACCTGATGGCAACAAGACTTCTTGGAGAGGTGGTAGAAGCTATGAGCCAGACAACAAAGGTCAGGGTACCCAACTCTTCTGGCTGTGCTTCAGGCATATGCTACTGGCAATGGATAGGTAGGCATGTTTCCAAGCTAGTTCTTGGGGACTCTGCAGGCTTCCACAGTGTAGTAGAAGGGTCTTGGAGTCTCAGAAGATTCTCAGGAACAAAGCTTAAGCCAGAGATAGAGAATGGAGTTCAGGGGATAGCACACAACTCATCTCTGAAGCCTATGTCCTAGGCAGATCTGACTGAGTCATAATGACTTTTTAAATAACTGTGCTGTTGATTCTCAGAAACCTGAGCCTCATGTTTGGTTCAATAATTAATTCGTTATGCTTTTAGGTAAAAATCTAAAATTACTCTTAGTACATTAAAAAGTCTACTATTCTAAATATTTAGAATTTTAGACACAGTTAATATCTCTGTCCTCAATATTATTTTAAATATTGAACTCTACATTCAATATTTTCTAAATATTGAATTAAATGTTCAATATATATGAGATGTCAAAAGCATAGATATTTTTCTTTATATCCATATTTTCAAATGTCATTTTGGCAATGGCAATAAAATAGAGCATTAAACTGAAATTAATGCAATGATGTTGAAGGTGTGACCTAATTAAAATGCAAATGCAAGTGCAAGTGTAGTCCTTTAAAATTGACACTGCAGCTCAGATACTCAACAGCAGGACCATTGCCAGTTGATAATCTGATTTGACAAGTTCTTTTCACAAGTTCATTGCTTTAACCCCACAGCATAGGCATATATTGGCTCTCTTGATAAGATGAGAGCTGTCAAACACATTCAGGAAGTTTAAGATGAAGTTTAACAAGTTAGGTTCTTCCTTATCCTTATCCTACAGGCATTTGGGAAATACTGCCAGTATTTCACACACACACACACACACACACACACACACACACACACACAGAGAGAGAGAGAGAGAGAGAGAGAGAGAGACAGAGAGAGAGAGAGAGAGAGAGAGAGAGAGAGAGACAGAGAGAGACAGAGAGAGAGAGAGAGAGAGAGAGAGAGAGAGAGAGAGAGAGAGAGAGAGAGAGAGAGAGAGGAGTAAACACATGTATATATTTAAATGTCAAATACAAATATTTCTTCACCTTCAACAGCTGACTCCTTCCCATTCTCTTTTAATGTGCTCAAGCTTATTCCATGGAGATTCCTCTGTCACCATCTCTATAAGAAACAAGTTCTTTCTCTAAATTCTTGCTTGGTGTTTCTCCATAGCACTTACTTTCAAACTCTGTTTTACAGTGATTTTATTCCTGTGTGTAGATTAAGGATAGCTCAAGAATAGATTGTATTTCTTTAGAGAAAACTTAGATTAAAGGAAGTATAGTTGGATCTCAAGAAGAAATGGAAGGATTTGGATATTAAGTGAACCCAAAGTATCATTTGGATACATCCAATTTCTCTGCCCAGGGTTTGTCAGGGTTTCTCACCGGTAACCTTGTGTAATGCTTTAGACAATCTGAAATTGCCTTTACTCTTTAGTGACTGCCATAGCAATGGAATGTTCCCGAAAAGCCCATGTGTTTACTTGACTTTGCTTGGCAATGGTGGACCTTTGAGAGTTCTATTCATCAGGGAAATGGCCTTAAGGGATATGTTAGTTTGTATTTTACTGTTGAGATGAGATAGCATGACCATGACAACTCTTACAAAAGAAGCTATCACTGGGGCTGACTTACATTTAGGAGGTATAGTCAGTTACCAACATGGTGGGAGCATTTCAATGTGTAGGCAGACATGGAACTGGAGAGGTAGTTGAGAGGTCTTTCTCTGGATTGGCAGGCAGCAGGAAGAGAGTGAAACTTAAAGTGTGCCCCCAATGACACACTTTTTCCAAAAAGGCTACACCACTCCAACAAGACAGCCCCTCTTAAATGTACCACTACCTATTAGCTTATGGAAGCCATTTTCATTTAACCACCCACCAGGGGATGAATACTGGGATTCCAGCTCCATCCTCTTCCCTTTCAATTTTTGGCCATGAGGTTATAAGTAGCTTTCCTCCCCCACTCACCCCTACTAGGATCAAGGGTCACTCAAAGCCGAATATAACAAGTATGAGATCAAAAGCCTTTGAAAGTATCATCCAAAATGACCTTCACCCTTCAAAAATTGTCTTTTCTCCAGTATTTGTTCTAATGATAGAAAACTAATACAGTTGTTCCTACTTTACATTTACCAGTTTATCTAGCCGGGGCTTACACCTGAGGACATACTTTCCAATCTGGATTCCTCTACTTTTTCCAGTTATCCACATTTTATGATGACTCTCCACAATCAGTATAACTGTGTACCAAGCTGTCAGTGCTCCAGTTTGAGGAACACTCAGTTATTTGTCCTTGAAGTCATTAATATTACACATGCTTCTTGTCTTCATTATAGTAATAGCAGTGTGGCTTTTCAGCTTTCTTAAGTATTGCTGTCTCCTTCACATGCATCATGTCTTAAAACTTAATTTTAGGCAAGAAGCTAGGGGAACCTTAGAGTTGAGCATAAGACTGTCTTTATTTTTTTTTAAAGGAATATGTCAACTAGTCAATGGAAATAAGTAAGCTAGCTGAGGGAAAATGGTACATTCATTCCAGGAATATTTATGTCTACCATGTCAACATTCCAGCAGGATACTTTTTTGGTGGATAATCGCTTAAAGCAAAATTGTTTCATATAAACAAGGCAAAGATGTGTTTTGTTGGCAAGGTACTAGGAAAAGATTTTAAATTAGCTGAACATGCAATGCAACTTTAAGCAACCCTTTTCTGTATCCTAGTATAGCCATTAAAGCAAATATGATTAGAATGGAACATTTGGTCCTATTTCTATTGTAATAAATTGTAAGAAAAATCAATAATAGCATTAAGACAAAATTGGTAACTTACCCAAAAAAAATATTTCAGCACTTATGTTAAAGCTTTCTTATCTCAAATAGCTGATGGTTATAAAATGAAACACGTTTAAATCCATGCCTGAAGATGATTAAAATATCATACAGACCCAAAGCACTCCAGCTGTAGATGTTCATTAAATTGACCATTAATAACTTGCGATAAAAAGAATATTACTGCATTCATAAATTTTGTATGCAGATTTTATTAAGCTGGCATGTTATTTGAATTGATTGTCTGACATCTTCTGGCTGTGGCCGAAGATAATAGCATTTCGTGTGCATTGTCTATAATCCAAAAACTCTGATGGGCTGTTTCTAGCTGGTTATTATGTTTTTGTTCTGGTTGGCTTTTCTTTCATCTAGTGTACAATTACAAAATAGAATTAGAGCTTTTTGTATGACGAACCATAAGGCTGGTTGTGTCAGCATTTCCATTAGAGCCCTTCTTTCTTTGGAGCTTAGGAATGGGAAAAGAGTATGAGGTAGTATGCCTGGAATATGAAAGATTTCTACTTCCATTTCTTAAAGCAAAGACAGACTTTACTGTCTAGTCTTAACATTATAATTCAGTATATTTATGGTTTAATTTTCAGGTCTGTATTTGTCCATGAGTCTCTTAACCTGTTAGATTATATGGTGAATTCTGAGCAGAACACAACTGGTAGCCCCAGCTTTTCATCTAATAGTTCAGCTGATGGCCATTGCTATGTCCGTGGTGATTGCTCTCCGAATCTCAGTAGATCTCATGGCTCTCTTATCATGTCTAAAGAACAAAGGCATCTTTTCACTTAATAGACTTACTGTTCCTCCCTGGATTGCCTTCCATACTGTGAGCAACAGGAATCTTGAGTTTTAACTATTTGTGAAGTTACATAGAGAGCTCTAAACAAAATAAGTACTCAATAAATGATACCTGTTACTAATGCCTTCGTTAGTAGAAGATACGGTTTTTAAAAAGAAAATTTTAATTAGTATGAGGAGTAAAAGGTTTAATAATGATAGTTTATGTATCCCTGACCCTTAGTCTCTTTCATTTTCCCTCACTGCACCCTTCCATCCTTCCCTTCTCTCTGCTCCCCTGTTCCTCCCCAGTAATCCTCTTTCTGCTTTCCTGTTATGGGAATCACCAGCTTTTGAGGCTATGGATGATTGACCCCTCCTTATTGGTCAGCTTTGGACCACACTACCTCTTACTCTTGAGAGGACTAGAAAGGGAAGCTTTAGCTTTGCCCTTAGGATTTGAAGTACAATGGGAAGTGGTGGAAATACCAGGGCTTTGCTGAGTCCCATTAAAGGAAATCTACTTTCTCTAGTTGGCAGAGTAGATTGTGATCAACCTCTAGAACTTAGACGGAGATATGGCGACACCCATGGCTCTTAAAGATAAAGAATTAATTCAGGCTGTGCTGTCAGTTATCACTGTCCATTCCCCCTATCTGAGGTACCTGCAGGCATGCAAAGAAAATGTGAAGAGTATTTATACACTCAATGTGGCACTGAACTTAAGCTTCTCAGAAGCCCCTTCTGTAGGGCATCTGCCCACCAGGCTTCTCCCTTAAAGAACTTCCACAGCCACCAACTGTTCTGAGTCAAAAAAAAAAAAAAAAAAAAAAAAAGTGTAACTTTTGCTTACTGTTTCTTTTCCTTCCTTCCAATCTTTCTTTCCTTTTTTTTCTTTTCTTTTTTCTTTCTTCCTTTCTTTCATTCATTCTTTTTCTTTCCTTCCTTCCCTTTCTTCCTTCCTTCCTTTTCTTTCTTCCTTCCTTTCTTTCTTTCTTTCTTTCTTTTCTTTTCTTTTCTTTTCTTTTTTTTTCCGGATACTGGGCAAAAGCCTAAATTTACTTTCCTGATACTCTGGGTTTCCCTACCATTTTTCTGAAGCTTCTCCTTCTAAATTTCCCATGAATCTGAATCTAGTCCTCCATTACTGAACAGCCTGACTTCTGAGGCTCTAATTCAACAGGCATAGCTTTCTAGATGCCTCCTCTCCCTCTCTCCTCCCTCTCTCACAGCTTGCCTTCAAACTAATAAAATTGTCCTGGTGTGGCCTTTTGAGCCCATTTTAAACTTTTTTTTTTTTTAATTAGTAAGACTAAGAACCCAAAAGGGAGCCACAGTTTCTGCAGTAATAATGTCACATGAGAGAAAATGAGACTTCAAACTTAGATCTCATATTCTTGGTACTGAAAGAAACATTAAATGTGTTTCCTATCAAATCTTATAAAGTTTGTGTTTATGACAAAGCACTAAAATCTTTTATCTCTGCTACCTTGGAAGACTTTTATGCAAATTTTGAATCCCCTTACCCTATGAAACCTATGTTAACTTAAGCCCTCCCTACTGCACTCTCAAGTTTAATAGCTGACCCTTTTCTCCAGTATTTCATTTGTCACTTCTTTAAAGATTAATCAGTCAGGAAAGACTGTGGGTCAAACCCAGCAAATGGGGGAAGAGACACTGGTACCAAGAGTAGTTTTGCCTTGAGAAGACCCTTTAATTGCAGAGGTGATCTCCTCCTTTGCAAACCTGAACTCATCTTAACAGCCTCAGTAACACATGGGAGTGAATGAAGTTGCTGCCTAGGTCTTGAGGCTATCCATGGAATGAGTTTGTTCATGTAAGACTTGAACCCCCCACCCCCATGCTTAGCCTACTGAGAACAATAAAAGGTCTGAAAGATAACTGTTCTGTAGTACCTACAGTTTTGACTTTGAGAAAATAAAATTGAAGTCTTAGCTGTTTAATACTAGGATAATTGCGCCAAAAATGATTAAGGAGTTCAGAAAAAGTGCTAACTATAGAAATAATAAAATTAATATCTGGTGGACTGTGTTGGTATGGTAGTTAGTGGGTTTTTTTTTTTTTTTTATTGTTGTTGTTTTTGTTTTTCTGGTTTTTTTTTTTTTTCTGCCTGCTAGTTCTATTCTGTTACTTGCCAAAAAGAGGTGGTTTGTGAAGTATTAACTAATCACCTAGATTTGTCTTTAGAAATACACACAAGTAAGACTGTACAGAGGCATGCCCGTGGCTGTCAGAGTGCCAAGAGTAAGGCTTCTTAGTGGTGTGCATGCCTACAGTGCCAGGGAGCTTTTCTTGGTTCCTAGTGTGATTAAGTGAATGCAGGGGTAGTTGGGGTGGAAGAAACCAGGCTTTTCTGATTTGCTTATCTCAAGGCCAAAACAAGAAAGGAAACTAAGGGTAGAGCAAGCACAGATCTGTTAAGGGAGTGAGAAGGAACTTTGCCCTGTGGGTGGGCCTGCAAGTTGGAGGAGCTTCTGCTCTGCTTCCCTGCTGCTCTCCTTACTTTTCCCTTGTGGATGGAGACTGCAGTAATCACTGTTGTGATTCTTCATCCTTGGTTCATAAACCAAGATGGTAAGGGGTTCATAAACCCTATGGACACCCAGCCTAGAGTTAATCATCCATCCATCCATCCATCCATCCATCCATCCATCCATCCATCCACCCATCCATCCATTCATTCTCATCCCTACTCTGTGACTAGCTTATGATCTACAGCAGGCCCTGGCCTTAATGCCCAGGTAAACAAGTTCCCGTCTCCCTAGCTGATGTTTACCTAACTGGTAGAATATTGTTTTCTTTTTTTCCTGATGATTTGATTTAGTGTTTCAGAGTTTGCTGTTATTACACACTTTGGTTAAAGGTGCCAGTGTTAGGAGATTTTCTTGAAGAGTTAACTCCTACCTTTGACTGACGGAAGTCCAGCTTGTGTATTGCTCAGAATAATGGAAACCTGGAGCAGATGACTGGGTGTAGATCCTCCTGTTTCCTACCTAGGAAACTTGAAATACAAGGTATTCTTCATGGTCTTTAGCCATCTGTGACTCTGGCCATCGTTTTGGCCATGAAAATAGGTTCAGGCCTTCATGCCAAAACTGGGGAAAGAAATTAGGGTATGCCTAATTTTCATTAGGCATAAAGCTGTGGAAATTAGCATACCGAATACTTATTTTGCAATAATAGTTTAAAAGCCTGTTATGCTAATTCAGATCTGTGCAGCATCTTTACCTAGAGTAGGCAGATGTTCTAGTGAGTGTCTTAGGGAGCGGCAGTATGGAGAAGCAGGTGTGGGTGATTAGTGGACCGGGTACAGGTTGCTCTAGTTAATGCATGTGAGGTCAATGCTCTGCACAGTACCCGTGAAAGGGTTGTAAGCTAGACTTTTGAAAAACTTCAATTTGATCTTTGTCATAGCGTCCTAAAACTAAAGACAGTAGTAAAAAGATTTTGCATGTCCTTCAAGGAACTGGGTAGGATTAGAAGCCAGGGTTTTTGCTTGTTTGGTTTCGTTTTGGTTTGGGGGGTTGTTTGTTTTGTTTGACATTTTTCTAATGAGATGTGTGAGTTTCTGCACCTCTGGAAGGAATTTCCTACCTACCTTGGTGAACTGCAAGTTGAACTTGTCTTTTCTAAGCAGTACTGATGAATTGGCTCAATGAGTTTATGTCTTTTATGCTAGATCACTGCCCTTGTTTTTGCTTAAAGAAATAAAACATTTTCTACCATTTATTATTTATTATAAACTGTGAGAAAACATTGCTGTCTCACTTTTAGAAATTCCATCCTAGTAAATGCTTTATCCAGCATGGAATCCACTCAGTGGAATATAAAATACAAAGGAAATATGTCAAAATTTAAGTAGAACAGCAAAGGGGGAGCAAAGCCTGACTGCAGTCATTCAGAGGTATCTACAGGTCCATGTTCTGCATAGAAATTTGCTTGTTTATTTTTAACCTTGGTGTTTCTTCTTAGAGGGTTAACCATTATTTAGGCCTTACAGTCAACATAATAATGATCACATATAACAGTTGCAATGTTTCTAGAATTAGGGGCAGAGCTTGTACCTTTTGCTGTTCTAACAAGCCAGCCTTTGCTAGTTTTCCTAAGTAAGCCAATTAAGAACTAAAATTAATAGTGGAATGCAGAAAGCCAAGATTTCTTTTCTAATGTTGCCACAAAGTAGAAAAGCATCAGGATCTAGTTACTCCCCAGTTCTTCCAGTGTGGCTTCTAACTTGAGAGTAGGGTTTAAATTGACAACAAGAGCTAAGAATGAGCGCGCTGTCCTGCTGGGTTATGGGTACCCACCTGCCAATATCTCTACTTTCTACAGACCTCTAACCTGTGGCCCTGGGTGGAAACATGGCATTCCTTTCTGGCTCAAAGCTTAGAACAGCATATGCTGTTGTCATCTCTCCTAAACATTAATCCAGCTGGGTCTGTCAATCACCTGTCCAGGAGACATCAGTCTCCTCCTCCTAGTCTAAGTCACTTGAAAATGGGAGGAGTTATTACCCCTTTAATGAGAATAGATTTTCCAGAAACCACTGCTGGATTTTGGCCTTCCTCCTTTCTGAGCGGCTCTCGTGCAGAATTGCAGCCTCTCCCCTTTTTTGAATTAGAACATTTGTTTTTGTCTTTTTTTTTTCTTCTTGTTTTTCCTTTCCTTTTCTTTCCTTCCTTCTTTCTTCTTCCTCCTTCTTTCATGCTGGCTCAGAACCTAAACTTTTTTTTTTTTTTTCTGAAACTCTAGACTTTGTTTCTCTGAAAACTGCAACACCTTCTTCTGTAGCTTCCTATAGATCTCCATGTTAAACAAACCTGTTTTCATGGACCCAAAATTTAAAGGACAAGGTGCTTTTTTTTTTTTTTCCTTTTCTTCTGCTGCTTCCTGTCTCTTCTCTCCACAGATTTGTTACAGCTTGCCTACCCTATTGTTTTTCTTTAAAATGTTAATAAAATTGCCCTGAAGCATCTGTCTGTGTCTACTTTGAAATTCTTTTATTAACTAGACTAAGAATGCAGAAAATGAGCTTTGAATCAGGTTGTTACCAGTCACTTCCCCTTCCCTGTATTACAACGAAATGAATAAACAAATTAGAGTGAAAAGTCAATTAATGCGATCACGATTTAGATTCTGCCACCCATTTATCCAATTCCCCCCAAATGCTTTGCTTGCGGCTCTTTTACACAATGTGGAAACTATCCCACATGCATAGATTTAGCTATAAGAAAATATAACCATTTCTTTCTTAGAGAAGGTAATTTCCAAGACTGACAGAGTTCTTGACCCTATGTGAATTCCTTTGTTAGGCATGGGACAGAAGTGATTTGTAAATCTTTTCTTTGGATGTGAGCTTTAAGGTTCTGCATGCCTCCAAAACCCTCATTTTCCAGGTAGGAAGCAAACAAAGGCAGTAGAAGAGTAGCTGAAGGAAGAGACACTATGTCTGTCTTCAAAATTAAAATACCCCCTGATGCCGGCCATGGTTTTCAATGTGAGAATCTGGGTACACCTCTCTAGCCTGACTACCTTTATCTGTACTGACTGCTTCTAGGGGCCCACCAGGGCTAGCAACTTGGTTATGGTTAAGGTGCTTCCTGCTAAGACTAATGACCCAAGTTCAGTCAACTTGCTTGGTATAAGTAGAGAACCAACTCTAGCCAATTATCCACTGACCTCAACACAAAAGCTGTGCCTTGTGTACCAACCAATCAGCCAGTCAATCAATTAATTAATAAATCTAATTAATCTTCCTTGCTGCCTTCAGATCAAGATGTTGAAGTCTCAATGCTTTGTCTAGCACCCTGTCTCCATGCACATTGCCATGCTTCCTGGCGTGATGGTAATGGAATGAATCTCTGAAATTGTTAGCCAGCCTCAATTAAATGGTTTTCTTTGTAAAAATTGCCTTGGCCATGGTGTCTCTACAGCAGTGGAAATTCTAACTAAGACAACTTTTTACAAGGATTAAACAATCTCAGCAGACGTAGGGCAGGCATATAGTAGTGCAACAATACCTGGCTGCCTGCTCTGAAGTCAACGGGGGCACAGCAATTCGGTAACTACACAGGATGGACCATGCATCCTTAATACCTCTCAGCTTCATCACAGGAATTCAGCAGTTGTTCAGCATCCTGATCACTTCAGAAAGGTTCGTGTGTCAGGCAAAAACATCTTCTGCTTGTGTAACTTGCCTGCCTAGAGGAAGGAAGACACACACGACCCTGAGACTCTTGTACACCTTCAACTTCCACCCTCAGAACTGTAAACCACAAGAAATTAGAATTTTCTTCCAGGAACCTCTTACTGGGAGAAGGAAAGGCTGAGGCTCTGAGGAAGCTTGTGGAAGTTTGTCTCCTGCAGAACGCCTTAGAGCTAAATGTTAGGTGATCCCCCTGGTGAGGATCCCATTGCAGAAAGAGTAGAGTTGAGCATGTGGTGACTGTAGGCCACACCTTACATGCCTGCTAGGACACAAATGATGCATGAACTCTTCTGCTTTTCACTATTAATTTGAGTCTTTTCATTGTCTTATTACTGGTGGCTGGGCCTGGCTTATTAGGGCTGTCAGGGCACAGGTCTGACACTAACTGGAGTAGCACTCAACGTTATCATTCAAGTCTATCAGCCTCTGGGGCTGTCCTATCCTTCTCATCCTTAGAATAGTTTGCACAAGAGTCACAGAATGTTGGCTTCTCAAACAGTCTTGCAAACACATGAAAAAATGGTTCTTTAATACTTGGCATATTTTAGCTGGTATTTAGGATGTTCATCCAAAATCTATTTGCTTTGGCTGGCAAAGAGGATTTTCTGGATAATGAACTTGAACTTTGTTACCTGCTTATGTCTTTGAGATAGTAGAAAACGGGGAGGCAAAATTAGGAGCAAAGACTGCTGTGCAAGCAGCTTGGCATTCAAGACTTCATCATCTCTGAGTTGTGAGCAATTTGGCCTCCAGCGCTTACTGCTTTGTACTGTAAAATGTGATGATGAAGTGCTCAGAGTTGGAAGATAGGCTCTTTCCTCTATGTTGGCAAGCCTTAGATTGCCAAGCACCATGGGAAGCCACAAGCATCGGGTAATTGAGAGGGAAGCTCAAGACAGAATACTCTCAGCCTGTGGAAGTACTCAGAACTCTATTAATTGTTACACATAAGATCTGTTTCCTTCAGAGGACCTTAAGAGAAGGTGACATCAGTGGTGAGCCAGCCAGGTGCTCTCAAGTGGAACCAACATAGTGTTTTTTCATGCATTGCTTTCCATAGTGAATCTCTATGCAGAAGAATAGTTTCCAAGCTAGTGTTTTTGACTCTCAGCAGTAATTAAACGTAAAAATGAAGAATGGTGGAATTGCAGGAGCTATCCAGAGTCAATTGCTGGTTCTGCCCTAAGTAGCTCCCAGACCTGTTTGCTATGTTTTCCCTGCTTATGGCTCCCTTAAAGGCAGTCTCAAACTTGTATTCTCGAATGCTAAGTCAGGCAATAATGAGAGTGTGGCTCACTGGCTTTGTTAGCTAGTTTCTCTGTCTCTGTCTGTCTCTGTGTCTCTGTCTCTGTCTCTGTCTCTGTATCTCTCTAATTAGCTATGTGTCTCTGGCCAAGTCACCAAACCTTTCCAGGCCTTGTTAGGACAGTTTAACAAGATGAAGCCAAAATATATGAACTGAGGATTTGGCAAGAGCATTGCTTTGCAGGTATTTCCTTATATTTGTTCTATACATCATGCATGTGGCTTTATCGGTGAGCCAGCTGGCTTGTAGTGGGTTATCATTGGAAATCTTGCGACTTTGTGTACATCAGTAACTAAAAAAAATTACAATATTGACAACCTGTGGTTGCACTTTAATGTTGATTCTATTGGAGAAATCAATGAGTTTAAATTAAAGCACAGTTATATGAACTTTTGTATAGAGATACTTTTTTGTACTTAAATGCATATAGGCAGAGACTAGGAGTATGGTTCAGTTGGTTGAGTACTTGCATAGTATGTATGAGACCCTGGTTTAATTCCCAGTGCTATATAAATGGAATGTCATGATACAGGTTTGTAATCTCAACACTGGGATGTAGTGGTAAGAGAATCAGAAGGCTAAGGTCATAAATTTGTGGACATCTTATTGAGAGACCCTGTCTCAAAAACAAAACAAGACATATAGAAAAACAAAATTATTAGAAAGAGATTTAAACTTACAATTCAAGTAGAAGTTTGTATAATTTCAGTTTATATTGTTGATTTTTTATCATTGCTATATTTATGTTTCAAAGGGTGTTTTGTATTGTTATGTTGTTAATTTAGCTTTTTAGGTATTTTTCTAGAGGCTCAACTGTTTAAGTCTTTTCTTTGGAGGGAGACAGGACATAAAAATTTAATATGAAATTAGGTGATGTCAACAAGCTACTTCCAAATAACATACAATGAGGAAGAAAGTAAGAACAGCTAAAGAAAGGCTGATTGTGAATTACACGATTGGTTAGTTTTGCAGAATAGTAAGTATATCAGCATTGATTTTATTAATCTATTTCTGTGTGCTCTTGAAATTCTCCATAATACAGTTTAAAAACAGACAAACTCTGAGCAAGAGAGTCTCAATGTTCAGTCTTTGTTGTTAGCTATAGACAATCTTTCCAGTGAACTTTATATCACCTCTGACTAGCTAGCCATGTGTGTTCTATGTGGGAGAAGGCTTCCACCTGCATGTTGATTCAAAATATGTGAGTAGATCCAAATTCATTGTTGAGAGACTGCTCCCTCAAAGGCAAAAACAAAACAAAACAAAAACCAACCAATCAAACAAAACAAACAAGCACAATATTTCCTTTGACATACAAGAAGCATTTTTTGTTTTATTGAAAGCTCATCTTTGAAGCCAAAGGGGGGATTCTTTGGGCAATTGTTGATTTACTATCATCTGGAATATTGCTTTGAATAATTAATGGAGGAGACATCAGAGCTTGCCCCTTTCTGACCTATAGATTTTTAGTTTTCAGTGGAAGAGCAGATCCTCCACTGAGCTTTCTCTGCCTAAGCTGTCAAGCCCCTCTGGAGATACCTAGATTTGCTGATGGATCCTAACCTTCCTCAGAGATGTTCAGTGTTAGGCAGCTATGTGTTCTTATCCAAGAGATTATAGTTGTCTGCACCATACAATATATACTGTTCACTATATCTTCTATGTCAGTGCAGCTCTGACCAAGGTTTTTTTCTGTGTGAAAAATAAAACTTTTAATTAAAAATAAAACTTGTTGTTGGAAATACTAGCTGTGATCGCCCATTTATACACTTGCTCCTCTTAAGTATTTTGTAACTGTTTGCATACCTTGTATCACACTTGAGAAATCCTGCCTTTTCTGGTTCCTATTAAGCCTTGACAGCGTACATTAGTGTATAAAGACAGGAGTTGTGAGGAGGCTGTTTGATAATCAGTGCCCAGAGAAGTCCCCTACTGGGTCGTGATGATGAAGAAAACCTTAGATAGATAACCAGCCATATGAAACTATTCTTTGGAATTAGTCTGTCTTGGTCTATGAATTCCTGGGTTTGCCAAGAATTTCACAATCTTGGGTTCTGAGAATGTGTATGTATTTTAAATACCCATTTCTCTCTTTGCTAGCCAGCCTCACTCTTGAAATTTGTTTTTGTTTGTTTATTTTAGCCCCCACTGCCCACATCTTAAAAACACTGGGCATGATAATCTTCTCCAAGGATACTCAGTACCCTGAGCATAAAAAGGATTTGCAAGTGCTTTTATGCAGTGCTGCATTCTTCTGTAACTTTGATGTCAGTTAAGGGACAAAGTCATATTTCCTTTCTTCCTTGGAGAATCAATAATGTGGTCATCCTTGCAGAGACAGGCAAGTCTAAACTATGGGCAGGCAGTACATTATTTTCAAATCTCTTTTTTTCCCAAAGGTTCCTCAAGTCTCGTCCTCTTTGACAGTTTCATTGTGACTGTTCTATATTCTTGCTGTCCTGGGTTACCTTAGGAAAGAGCCATGGAAACAATATAATTAACACAGTGCCTTTTACTAGGTCCCACCTGTAACTCTCCAAACAATGGTCATATTGCTTTGTTCTTCGATAGCAAACTCCTCCCCACGTGCCTTTCATTTGATATGCAGTGCAGTGAGATGCCCTCTGTTTCATTGGGAATTTTCGGTGTCTATTATAAATTGTTCCTATACACCTTCAACATATTCTGTTGTTTCATATATTTTCTTCCTGTATCCTCCCCGCCCCAAGGGCAGTGATAATTATAAAAAGAAAATGCAACACAATTGAAGAGGTGTGTGATATATTATGATATATTAAATCCATCATCACCATCATCATCATCATTATCATGACTAACACCACCATCATCTTCCTCCTTCATCTTCAAATAATTTTGGCCAGACTGAGTCTATTGTTCTGTTTACACACACTTTTTGCTTCAGGAGCCACTAATTTGAAGGTGAGAGAATCATATCAAAGCCTCACGTGTTTTAACTACACAGATTGCTGCACTCTCATATCCTGGAGTATATTCTCTAGGATTATTTTCTAACATACTGCCCAAGACAGGACTTATTTATTTAATTGGAGAGACCTTGGCAATTTGATTTTGTGGAGGTCACCGCTATTTCCCACTCCATGGTTACTCTGTGTGATCTCTTTATCTGCATGTGGGCACCCTGAGACTTGCTTGTTGGGAATACTAGTCAGTGAAGAAGGCAGCCCAGTGCCCAGTGCCCAGTGCCCAATGCCCAGTGCCCAATGCCCAGTGCCCAGTGCAATGTGAGCTGTCAGTGTACCTGTCCTCAAGCTTCTACTTTTGCTCTCCCTGATTTTACATATTACTTGTTTGTATTTTTGCGGCTGTTAATATTTCTACCATGAAGCTCAGTTAACTGCCTATCACTCAACAAAGAATCTCCATTCTTTGCTAGCTCTTCATTGTTGCAGTAAATATTAAAAAATAAAAAATGGCTTATCTTATTTCTTTATGGGCCATGTGCCTCACTCTGTAGGCCCGATTTTAGTACGGAGCCCTGTGTGCACCTCTGTTGCTCGGTTCAAGCCACTACCTGGGTCTTACTTTGTCCACGAGACTCCCTTCCCTTGGTGGTTTTCCACCCCAGTCCCAGGGTGTTTGTTTACCCCAAAACCCAACACAAACACAACTATAAAGCCTGATAGCTTTTCATACAGGTTTATGTATTCTCTCTCTCTCTCTCTCTCTCTCTCTCTCTCTCTCTCTCTCTCTCTCTCTCTCAAAGATTTATTTGAGTATACTGTTTTCAAATACACCAGAAGAGGAGATTGGATCCCATTATAGATGGTGTGGTTGCTGGGAACTGAACTCGGGACCTCTGGAAGAGCAGTCAGTGCTCTTAACTACTGAGCCACCTCTCCAGCCCTGTATTCAATTCTCAATCCACAAACCCTCTATAGAACAGAATTACATTAAATAGACAAAGATACAAATTGCCCTCCTATATGAGATATTAGACCTATAAAAATCCTTAATGTTCATTTTAATGCCCATTAAGCCCACCTGGATCTAGCTTATCTTTCTGGACTTCCATGTTGGGACCTCTTCTCCATTCTCCTACCTCCTCTGACCTCTTCTCTCTGATCCCTCTCTCCACTTCCCTTACCCAATCTAGTCACTGGCTTTCCTTTTCTTTTCTAATTAAAATCGGAAGGTTCAGATGAAGTCACATCAAGAGTACCTGACTAGGCAGCCCTTCTTGGGGAAGTAGAATTAACATTAAAATACAAACAGCTTCAGGACAATCTACACTTCATTTTCTGCATTCTAGGGTAGGAAAAACAGAAACCAAACCCCACCAAAAGAATCCACCTTTCAGTCAGCATTTACAAATGGGGTAGGAGAGTGTTGCTTTCTAATCTTGTTAGGCCAGTTTACGTTCTGGGATTGATCATTAAATCAAATTGTGAGCTTCCTGCCCTCAAAGATAAGAATGTCCATGCCTACTACTTGATTCCTGAGACATTCTGTGCAAACTACATGTATCTACATTTAGAATTAAATAGCTCAGCCAGAAAATTAATCATATAAAATTTTCAGTAGTTTAGGTCTGAAATGCAAGCATTTACTTGAAACTTGTTAACAGTGAGTCTAGTGGACTATATGGCAATCTATTGCAATTACTGCTGTTATGACTACTGTGGTGCTGCATAGGATGGTTTGCATTAAGTATGCAGAGGCTAATACTATTGATGGTAAAGAGCAGTTATTGGAAAGCTGATTACAATCAGAAATTCAGTGACAAATTAAAAACCTTCGATTTCTCCCTTGCATATCTCTTCAAAGAAAAGCAGGAGATAGTGAAGGAAACAATGAATCATTACCTTACTCTCTTATTTGCCTCAAGTTTCTACAGCTAGCCAATTTTATGTTTTATTGTATTTGAAGCTATGTATAAAAATATTTCTAAGACTCTGCATCAAAGGGGAAGCAAAAAAAAAAAATCTGATCATTGACAGTGCATTCTAAGAATCAAAACAAAAAAGTAAACCAAAACCAAACAAAACAAAAACAACAACAACAACAAAGCCAAACAAAACAAAGAACTACCCTGAGCACATTGTTGTGGCAGCTGATAGGTGGTCTGCTGTGTCAAGACCAAACTGAGTATTTGTTTCTTGGCTACCAACAGTCAGAAACTCATTGCAGTATCTGATGGTTACAAACTTCCTACTTTCTATGAGAAGCACATGGCTACATAAAAGCTCCTGATATGCTCTGGAAGAATCATAGGTGGGTGATGTGATCCTAATCAGTGGTGGAAATGGCAAACAGGTTTTTTCCATGAGGCAGGGTGTTTTTATCCAACGTAGGATGTGTCTGCTGCTGAGCAAGGAACATTATTGTTCTAAAGGAAGGGGAACTGAAGGAAGGAATTACATGTCTGTTCAGGAATGCAATGTAGATGCCAATCTGAGTATTCTTGATGTTGCTGTAAGCAAAGAAGAGAAAGAGATTCTTGGACTGACAGATACTACTGTGACTCAGCTGTTGGGGCCCAATGCAGCTAGCAGAGTCTGAAAAACCTTTAAATATCTCTAAAGAAGATGTCTATCAACCTTTTGGAAAATACTTAAAATAAGAAGGTAAGAAACCCAGGACTAAAGCACCCAAGGTTCAGCATGTCCTTACTCCATATATCCTCCAACTGAAATTCTGATAATTTGCTTGGAACAAACAATTCACAAATTAAAACTAGGAGGAGGCCGCAGAATATGCTAAACTGTGGCCTAGACAATGAAGTAGCACCAGTAATAGATTGTCAAGAGACTTAAGATGTCCTTCTAAGACCTTCTACTTCTGTGTCTGAGTTCAGTGAAAATACACCTTTAAGAGTCATGAATAAGTGATCAGACCTGGAAAACATAGGAAATGTGTTTTAAAATCTTCAAATGTTGGAATTGTTTTTTCTCTGACAAACTTTTTGATTGCCTACTGTATTAGTTAGTTTTCAATTCATCGTGACAAGACCATGACCAAGGCAACTTAAGAGAAAGTATTTAATGGTTTCAGAGAGTTAAAGTCCATGATGGCTGAATGAAGGCATGGAAGCAGGAATGGTTGAGAGCTCACAATCTGTTCTTAGGCAGAAGGAAGAGAAAGTATATTGGGGTGGCAGGAGTTTTTGATACTTTGAAGCCCTCAGTGACATGGTATCTTCCAATGAGGTCACACTTCTTTCTTCTTCTCAAACAGTTCCACCAGCTGAGGACCAAGTATTCAAATGTATAAGCCTACAGGGCCAATCTCATTCAAATCACTACACCTACATGCTCCTTCCTTTTCTAAGAAATGCATAAATGTGATTGCTTGGTGAAAATACCATTTTTTTTTACTTAAAATTTCTAAAATGCATACATATATGTTAGCATTACACATAAAATACTGAAGTTTATATAAGTAATTCTATCTTTGTTATTATTTTATTGCTGTGAAGAGGTACCTTGACCATGGCAACTATTAAAAAAAAAAAAAAAAAAAGAAAGCACTTAATTGGGGCTTGCTTACAGAATCATAGGCCCAGTCCATTATTATTGAGGTGGACAGCATGGTATCATATAGGCAGAACTGATGCTGGAGAAGTAGCTGAGGGTTCTCTATCTAACTCTGTTGGCAGCAGAAAGAAGAGAAAGCCATTGGTCCAAGCTTTTGAAACTCTGAAGCCACTCCTAGTGGCACACTTCCTCTTCCAAGGTCATACCTACATGGACAAGGACACACTTCTTAATCCTTCTCAAGTAGTGCCATTTCCTGTTGACCAAGAACTCAAATATTTGAGCCTAAAGAGGCTACTTTTACTCAAACTGCCACAACATATTTAACTATGTAATATACTGATGTATATTTACTTAGAAAATATGATTAATAATATATAAATCTAATACATATTATATGGTAATTGAGATAGAGAGATTTTGGTAGAGACTGATTGCTGAAAGAATTTACCTGTTACCAGTATAGAAAGGAGAAGTGTATTGAATAATTGTATGTAAACCTGATACAAACCAAAGTAATCGGAGAGGAGGGTACCTCAATTCAAGAGATGTCTTTGTAATAGGACTATAGGCAAGCCTATAAGAAATTTTCTTAATTATTGATAGAAGACCTAGATCGCAGCCCAGTGCTTTGTAGGTGGGGGCCTACCACTGGACTGTGGTCCAGAGTAGTGTAAGAACACAGGCTAAGGATGCACTGACTAGGAAAGGAGTAAGCAGCATTCCTCTAAGGTCTCTGTACCAACTTCTGCCTCTAGGTTTCTGCCCTCCTTGAGTCCTGTCTTGATTTCCTCCACTGATCAACTGTAAGTCAAATAAAGCCTTTCTTCCTCAATTTGCTTTTGGTCATGGTGTTTCATCACAGCAATAGTAACCCTATTACTTAAAGACAGGCAAGGTTTTTGAAAACATTACAACAGAGAATGGTGGGTATGGCCATAATGAAAGGGAATCCACACAATGAGCTTGAACAGGTGTCTCCATTTTGGTAACATCTTCCTTTAGTTACAGTGAACCACTTTGCATGTAATTACTCTGGGATGTAATTCCTACTATTCAAGTGAGGGCAAGTCTGTGGTCTGTTTGTTGCCATTTTTGATTGACTGTGTACTTTTGGTATTCTGTTGTTCCAGCATTGGCCAGAAGATATCTGAAGTTTGTTTTGTTTTTGTTTTTTGTTGTTCTAATTGGGGGGCACCTTTGGAACAAGGATTATACTAGGGACCTGTTTGTTTTCTTGTCTCTCAGTCACAGCCTTCTATCCACAGTAAAGTTTGTTAACCTGAGCCCAGTGACTTTGGTAAAAGGCTGTAGGTTCAGGCATCAATGCTGGGCATGGTAAAGCCCAACAGAAACAGTATGCTTTAGCACTCAGAGGCTGAGGCAGGAGGATCAAGGCAGGACTGAATTTCTTAATAAGACTCTCTGTGGGAACAAAGGCAGGAAGAAGAGCAGGGAAAGGTAAAAGGAAAGGGAGGAATAGAGGAAGGGAAAGAGAGAAGAGAGAGAGGAGGGGTGAGTATATCAGAAGAATGATAAGCAGAGACTGTCAGACTCACACTATTTGTGTTCTGAGAGTGACTGGATAAGAGTCTTAGATGACCTAAATGACTTAGATGAGACACCATTCCCTGTTTATATACCTTTTAGCCCAGAAGTAGATTTTCCACATTCCTATTTTATGCATTGTAAATACCCGCATGGACTATATTGTTTCCATTGACCTACTGTCTGCCCAGACTTAAATTCACAGACTTTCCTTGACCTTCTCTCTCTCTTTCTCTGAAACCTTGGCCAAAATTCCCTGAGTGAAGAACAGCCTTTCTGAAGATGCAGTTCCTGAAATAGCTGATCTCAGGGCAAATTAGGTTGTTTGCTCATCCCACATTTCCATTCCAATTCTTGCTAGTCTTATCTGCTTCTCCCTAGACAAGGAGATTCTTTTCCATCTGACCTTGGAGACATGTATAAATCTCAGTGTCAGTGCTGTCCCCAGATGGCATAGTCTTGATCCTCCTTTTGCAGTCTTCACTTCAAATAACATCTCCCTTAATACTGATAGATAGGTATTTGACATTGGAACTGTTGCCTGGCTTTGTGTTGGAAACACCTCCATGCTACCATAATCAGAATGTGTTGATGGCTCTTTCCTTAGTCACATGGACACCTTAGCTATGCTTTCCTGACTCCTACAAAAGGAGTGTTTTATTTCTATTTGATATCCTATGACAATTGCCTTAGGGTGTATTACATAATTTTTGAAAGAAGAGCTTCCATAAATAAGAGACGTGGGGGTTGCAGACTTCTTTGGCTGATTTCATAGCCTCTGATTGCCTGTCCCTGACAGCATTAAATTCTTGAAGGCGTGGTTAATACTGAAGGTAGTGGTGATGGGGACAGCTCTGCCATGAACAATATACTAGTTCCCATGTTAGATTCTTTGTATCTCTTCCTTCCTTCCTTTTTTCCTTCCTTCCTTCCTTCCTTCCTCCCTCCCTCCTTGATTCCTCCCTCCTTTCCTCCATCTTTTTCTTTCCTTTCTTTTCTTCATTTTCCTTCCTTCCTTCTTTTCTTTTATGGTATTTTGAGACAGAATTTCTCCACATAGGCCTTGAACTATGCTCTGTAGATCATTATGGACACAAACTCATAGAAATCTGCCTGCCTCTACCTGCGAAGTGATGGAATTAAAGGCATGTGTGTATGACCATTATGTCTTCTTCTATAAAATGCTCACCACAGTTTGAGATGGGTACTGTTCCCTTCCTCTTTTGATTTCCACTGAAGGGACATGGGGTCTGAGCAGGCTAAGCAACTGGGTGCATTCATGAAGGCTTCATTTCTAAAGTGGCCACCACAATAGTAATGTACCCCTGGGAATTTTTCTTAAATATTCTGGGCTATAGCTTCTGCGGGTCCTCTGTGGCTCCTTGGAGTGCCAAATGGAAAATGATACCTTCAGTTGGCCTTTCTTTGCTTGTGTGGTTAGTATAGGTCTTCTGGCAAAGACGTAGCTTGTATTTTAAAGGAAGAATGAAAGCATTAAATCCATCTTCTTTTTATTGGATCCTTTATAATTCAAGCATAATAGTTATTTGTTTCTTATAAAGATTTATTAATAAGAAAAAGGACATTTGTAGACCTGCAGTAGGTATTGTGTCATTCAGGAAGAAAAATATCTAAGTAACTGAGCTCCGTACCTCCCCCAACCTTTTAGTTCACATCTTCACAGTTTTCACTGATTATTGGTGATGTAGAAATGGTAGGCAATGGGCTCAGAGTCTCTGCCACAGTGTATGGCAAGGAATTATGTGGTAAATTCTATTGTTAATTATAAGTTTAGACTTCCATTTTCTCCAGACCTGTGTATATCAAAGAAATGTGAGTTGGCGTCTTTTTTTTTCCCCTTCATGAGCTAAGTTCTCAAATGTTAGTTAGAAATGACAGATAACTCAGTTTTGTCTGCTACTAAAATGGTGTTCCTTAAGAGGTAGACTTTTATTCTAATAAGAGTGAAGGCATGTGTGATTAAGCCTCCTGTGCCTTAGTTTTTCTGTTTTTGAGAACAAATGATTTTCTCATCAGACATGGAGGAACTAAATATACAAATGAACACTATGGAATTTCCAGAGTTCCGGAAATCTGGCTGTTAATATGACGATGAAACTGGGGAATCAACATGACCAGTGTTTGGTTCTGTGAGAGTGACAGAAGCCTGTGGAGGTTCCATTATCTGTCACTCCACTCAGTGAAGATTCTAGGGCTGGGTTTTTTTTTTTTTTTTTCTTAATTCTGAGTCTCTCAAATTAGTATAATGTGAATATATGTTCATTTATTCTTTGGAGGGAAAAAATAAACAGAAGGAGGGAAACTTTTTCAGCTTGCTCTGCCAGAAGAAAATTGAACCTTCGGTGTGGGTTCTGTCTGTGTTGCTCCTCTTTGCCCTCTGTCTGCCTTGTCTACTTCATCTCCCTTGATTGCTGGGTGAACAGACGCAGTCACTGTCCTGATTCTGTCATCGCCACTGTTAGGAAGAAAAATGTGTCTGAATTTATGGAGATATCTTTTTTTTCAATTGTGAGGATAAGGTTGTAAAAATTGTCTCCCAGCATCATTTCTCCATCTCTGATCCATCTGCTAGTGTTATCGCCAACATCCTCTGTGAGGTGTGGTGTTCATATGAAATGCAACAGTTCTGGAAGAAACACCTTCCCACCAGTCCCTCCATATCCACCAATTCTTCCATCAGTTGATGGTCTTTTCCTTGTCACAGGCTTTGAGTCACACAGTATTCTGTCCACTCTCCTATTTTCTGTCAAGCTTTTGTTCAATTTCCTTCTGTGATGCTTCTAACTATCCCTTGTTTCGTTTAGTTCCATGTCCCATGTTCAGGATCCTGTGATATGCATTCACTCTGAGCTCCCTCCTCCTCTTCTGAATATTTTAATAGGTTCCTAATTGATTGCCCCTCCTTTAGTTCCCCTAAGCCCTTTAGTTAATCTTGGAACAGTGCTCATACAAATTAAGAGCTTTAATTACTGTTTGATTTGAATTGAATATTATCGAGGAAACCAGGTACCTCTGTGCAGATGGATGTCTTAGCGTTGGTGCACATCTTTAGAGCAACACCTGGGGAGCAGAGAGAGAAGTAGTACTTTGAAGTACATGTGCTTATTTCTTCCATCTCCTTTGAGATACATTTCCTGTACCTCACTTTGGTTTGTAATTAATGGAATCATCTTTGGGTTTTTTTCTCAAACATTTAGTTTTAAAGGAAAGGCTCAACTCTAAGAAGTATAACTTCTTAATCCTAAAAGTACTCATTTTTATAAGATGAACACAATAAGAGACATTTCTATTATAGAATGCGAACAGAGATAAATGTTCAATTGTCAGAGAAATTAAATGAATAACAGCATTTGAGACATTTATTTTTCTTGAAATCTGAGATTATGGTAATTGCTTCTCTTCAAAATTTTTCTCAACTTAGCTTGCTGAAATGTCTTTGGGATTGGTGGCATTTGGACGCATTCAATATTCTTCTGTTCTGTCGGTAGAGCTGTAAGTATGTTGAATATTGTTTTGATCCGTACAAGTAAGCCAAGCTTTATAGTTGGAAGCAGTGAGTACTGACCTGGTCTTTATAAAAAGCTTTGCAAAATGCTTTGTAGACTGAAGAGAGGGCTTGGTGTTGGAAGAGATAAATGGGCCAAAGAACACATCTATTTAATTGATGAAATAGCAAGATATGTTCTTGTTGATCTTACCATACTATCAGGTTAATAAGTTAGGAAGAACATAATCTATTGATATCTAACTGATCTGATTATTTGGGATATGATTTCCAGCTCATAATTCAACTGTAGAATGCTCAGTGGCCATCCTCAACCTAGATACTTGTTCCTTGTGGCAGGAATGCACAGACACCAGGCAAGAGCATTTCCTGTTCCTGAGTAATACCCACTTAATAGACACATGAGAGTCTTTTAGCAAACTCACTTCAACCTTGGGCTTGTTCATTAAGCAGGTCATTCTACCTCTGTTTACTTCTGTGCTTCTTAAAGGACTGGCAGGGAGCATTAGCAAGGGGCTTTGTCTTCTAAGTCTACTCAAGTGAAACTACCAATCTCTTGCAAATAAAAAAAAAAAATGGTAAGCCCTTCCAAAAAATGGTCTTTTGGTAACCCTTCTGTTAGCTGGGACAGGATTTTGTACAAGTGGATTTAGGTAACTACTAGCACTTTGCCAGGCTTTGTGCTAATTATGTAATCTTACTCTCTCCAATTCATTTATGTGAATGCTGATGCCCAGGAGAACAGCCTGAATTCAAGAGAAGTTAAGAGAGCAGCCCCAATTCAAGAACTTGACCATGGTGAGGTCTTTGTGGGAGTTCGAAGCTACAGTGTCACCCCAGCAACTCCTGAGAAGATGCTTCTGCGCAGGTGGTTTTACAAGCCTTATGGTGGTTAGGATTCTGAAATTTAAGCTCCTTTAAAAATCAACAGTGGATTTCCTCAAAGTTTCTCTGCTCTCTCCAGAGTTGGAAGAACAGAAAGTGTGATGGAAGGTGAAGGGGGTGCTGTGCATTCAGTAACCATCAGCGTAATCAGAGGTGTAGACCTGGTCCCCCTTACTGGTTGATCATGTCTTCGGAGCTCTGTGCTTCCTCGGAGCTCACTGACTGCTCTGTCATCTCCAGTCTTCACAAACTTGACCACATTCTTATAAACAACAACAAATAAAATGAAGGAGAGTGTCTTCTACTTGAAATAATTTAGAGGAATAAAAAAAAGCAGCAACCTGATTCCCAAGAGATCCTAACAGGAGTCTTTTTCCTTTTCAGCATTTACATGAAATAACAACTAAATGCATTTAAGTGTGAACAAACGACTCGTATCCAGTATCATATGGTATATCCGTCTATTTCTCCCACCTACAAAGGGAATGTTTTAAAGAGAATAACCCTATTTCTAAGCTTTTTTTTCTCACACAGTTCACTTTCCACACTTAAAGCCCATCATATTCACATATTGCCGAGCAACAAAACTGGGAGTACAGCCTCCGGGGACTACCTGGCATGCTGTGGTGATATATTCAGGAGTCTGTGGAACAATTCAGAACCAGGCTGGTTTGTGCTCAGCTAATGTTGGGAGTGTGTGTACGCTGAGATTTTCCTGGTGGGTAGCTGCTGCCACAGCAGTATTTGAAAATGTAGACATAGCTGTTTGGTCCCTACCAGTTTCCTCATTGACTCTGGTAGCCACCCTTCTCTTTCACCATTCCCCTGTACCTGCCATGGTCCTATAGTATTTATGTTAAGGGGCTTGACTCTTTGTCCTCTATTTCCCAGCTGTTTGTTCCCTAGGGTCTATGGAGCTGTTTTCTCTGCAAACTGAGCCTCCTAGCCCTCTCTTCACTCCTCCTCATTATTTTTCCTTCACTTCTCAGCTCTGGTATTATGTCTTAACCTTTTTGGAGTGGACACAGCCTTAAAAGACTGAGCTAGCTCTCCTGCCCCATGTTACTTTTCAGTAAGGTTACATTTATAGAGACTCTTGGCACCTCAAGCCTCACTTTAGTGGACTTGTCTTAGGTGTATATAACATTAATTTTTGGATAATATTTGAGAGAGGGACTAGGATGTCATAATTAAGCTCCTAGACACCGAAACCATCCTTCTATACTCAAACAAGACTGTGGCTCTCAGCAGCACTGAGGGAGTTTTGTGGCTCAGTGGATCCTCTATAAAATACCTACAATTACTGTGCTCCAATCTTCAAATGTGGTAGAGACTGACTTGATAGTAGAGGGAAACCTATAGGACACAGTGCACAGGGATTATAGAAGTTCAGTGTCTGCTTGCTATTTAATTTAACCAACAATCACACTTCTGTGAGACTGTGAAGTCTGTGATTATGAGGGTTATATAGATTCTGTTGCAAAGAATCACACCTGTTTCTGGTCTGATGCCTAACCCACTGCAGTAACTGTTTAGCAAGTGTGTTATCCATATTCTGGCCCACAGTCAGACACACTGTAATCACTTCAACCTCCAACTGAGTCAACACTTAGATGTGGGCTGTGCACATGGCTTAGAAATGGGCTCTTGGCATACATGTTAATAGTTTTGACTTGATGACCAGGATATTTTGTGTTTCACATTCTGTTGAAGGGAGAACCTTCCTGTGCAGGATTCTGACAACCTCACAGAACTGTCTTGAGAGCATTTGTTTCACTTCTGTTAAACGCACGGTGGTCCCTTGTCATCTCTAGTATACACAGCTCTTCTCATTGGTAGTCACTATACAAGGAAACCCTGTGTATCAGACAGATTAAAAGCAGAGCTGTTTGACTTAAGTAACAGCATGGATTGAGTGTGATCTTCTATCCTTAAAATCTATTTCCAACTACCCTGTTTCCTAGCCACTTTCCTAGTCTCTAAATATTGAGTGACTTCTTATGGAAACAATTCCATAGGGTGTGATGGAGTTTTTTCTGTCCATGACAGGAAAGAAATTAAAATAGGTAATTTTGAGAATATCACAAAATCTCTCTGTTTCTATTTCTACCTACCTGTCTGTCTGTCTGTCTGTCTATCTATCTACCTCTCTATCTACCTATGTGTCTGTCTGTCTGTATATCTATCTATCTATCTATCTATCTATCTATCTATATCTTGGGTTTTTACTATTCTTAGATTAAGAATAGTAGAACTAAATTTTTATACTATTTGAAAATATCAAATGGAAAATTATCAATGAAACTTAATATTGAATATGTATTTAATAACAGACTACTTGACAAAATATTCAGACATTTTGGTACTAGTGGGATTAACTCAAAATTTTTACTGAGAAGATAGATTATTGGATTGTGCAAAATTTAATGGAAAAATGGGATTTTTTAACTGTTAAGGGAAGTTTCTCAAAGAATAGATTTCTCTGCCAGTGCTGTTTTTTATATATATACCTTTTTGACATTTTAAACCATGTTAAAATGTGTTTCCTTTAAATAGATCCCTAAGTTTGAGAGTGATGACTAAGGAAGCCTTAGATTCTTCTCTTACATAAGGTGTTTCACTATTTCCAACATGAATTTTCTTCTGAACAAGAAAGGAAAAATATTTAGCTGATAAGTGCCATCTGGCTTTTAACTTTGAGAAGCTGTCTTCCAGCCTCTATCTATTTTGGAGCAACTATCAGATCAGAATTCCAATGAATCCAAGTCAGTTGATTCAGAATTCAAACTTTAATGGGGGGCTGTGAATCACAGCACATATGGGATCATGCATGTGTGGGGACAAATGGGTCTTTCTGGGCCACATGTAAAATTAAAGTTGCCTGTATTCTGTGTTTATTGCATGCATTTATTTTGCTAAGGTTGGCCTGAGTAAATAGTTCTTACTAGGTTTCCTATCCTTGGGTTTTAGAAACTAAAAAACTCGATTTATCAAATTAACATAAATTTTAAAGGCTAAATAACTTCTCCTTTTCATACAGTTACCCAAAACTGCATGGCTCTTCTTGTGATTTTTCTAGTTCTATTTTTAGAGAAATAAGTAATCACAAAGTATTTGATAGCAGTTATTCTCTGGCTGAGGAATGGCTGGCTCAGTGAATGGCGCTCACAAGAGGGAAGGTCTGAGTTCGGATGCTAAGAACCCACATGAAGCTGGATATACTTCAGCACTCTTATTGTGAGACCGGAAGGGGTCAAGAGGATCTTCAGAAGTTCTTACAGCAGCTATCCTGCCATCTTAGGATTCTCAGGGTCAATGGTTGGTCCAAGGGTGGGGGATTCGTCTTTCCTGGAGACCTTATGTTCTGACAAGTGATAACATTTGGACAATGGTTTCCTTAACTGGGGGGGGGGGGGGGCTTTCTGTGTTTATGTGGTATGTTATAATACATTTACTCCTCCAATGAAAAGCAAGTTGAATAGCTATACCTGTATAAGGTGTTCGGGTTGTTTAGTCTGTGGACATATATCATGGACTTCTTGAAAAGGACCTGATCAATCAGGTTTCTCCATCTACTCGACTCTGAAATATTCTAAAGGAGTTTTATTCTGTTGATTGTGACTTGATTGTGGGACTCTTGTCTGGCTGACACTGTGGCTTTCTTCTATGACATATCATAAATTCCCCTGCCCTATAGCACTCCAATATATTTAAACATTTGGAAATTAGGATGCAGTTTATAATGATGACATATGTTTCTTATTTTCTCCCTTCCTTTATTTATTTTTGTTTTTGTAATTCTTGAAGGTTATTAAACATTGAAGGTGCCTTAGACTTAAATGAATTATTAAATAATGCACTATTTAATTCTAATTTATTCATTAAATTCAGCCTAATCCACAGCAGCCTAATATTAAGTCAAAATAATCGAGTGAGAAGAAAAAGACAGTTTTGTTGGAAAATTGTTTACAACTTTATAATGAGCTTTGTTTGGTAGACCTCATGGAATCTGGTTTATCTTATTTTATTTTATTTTTTTAATTTATAGTATGTGGTTGGCTTACTCTGTTTTCAGCCTAATACTGAATGGTTTAATAGCTGATTCTTTGATAGGTATTGTGACCCATTTTAGAGTTGAGAAAAATCACAGTCAAAGAGGCCTGTGGTTAATTCCTTTTGAGCACAGGATTTTAGCAGAATATCACCTGCCACTCTCTTCTGACACATTCCAGTGATTCTCAGAAACATAATTAATAGACTATCCCTCAAACATTTGGCCCTAGGTTTTATTTTGCTTTTTTTTGTTGTTGTTGTTTTATGTTTTTTTGTTTTTGTTTTTGTTATTTTTTTAAGAAGGATGAAGAATAAAATATGCCGTCTTTCTACCAAAGACAAAAGTGCACAAGAGGGAACTCAGCTCCCAAATGATGCCCACCCCTGTTGGGTATTCTGGCACTGGATGATGGCTAACCAGGTGTGCACAGAAATTGAATAGAAGCCCAAAGAACGCTGTGCTGGAAGTGCATAAAAGGACATCACACTTGCCACTCATAAGGACTTCTGACTGTATTTAAGAACTCTTTTAAGAGTAACCTCGATGCCGTGTCCCAGATGGACTTGGACACACTGTCAGCGGCTTCCAGCATAGACAACAGCATAAAGCTGAGTCCCTCTAATGTGCCCACAAATAGCTGCCAGCACCTTGATCTGGGCTAATCAAAGGAACAAGCCAGTAGGGGTTTAGAGGGTTCTGTGCTGCAGGCTGCTGCTATCAATCATTAATTTAATAGCTGAGATACAGTGAGTTATTGGGACGTCTGTTTAAATGCTGACCTCTTTGGGGCAAGAGACTAAATGAGTTACTTCCACAATTAGTGTTGTTTTTTAAGAAGAGCCATGATGCTCCCTGGTGTGTGACTTTGCAGAACTGACAGTCATGTCCCAGGCAAGCATCAGCTGTGAGGACAGGTTTTAAATGGTTTTGAGAAATGGCTAGGAGAGAGGGACCTGCATGACTTTGGGCTTTGGTGAGAAATGGTGGCTCTTCATTACTTCTGGATGTCCAAGACTGAATAAAAATGAAGACATGGCTGTGTCTAGGCATGGTTTAGAAGAAGGATTTTACGGTAAATGTGAGGGAGAATTCAGCCAGAAGCATTTGTATGAGTCCACAGATGGCCAGAAGCTAAGACTAGATAGAGAGAGAGTGGGGGGAGGGAGGGAGGAAGAGAGAGAGGGAGAGAGGGAGAGAGGGAGAGAGGGAGAGAGGGAGAGAGGGAGAGGAGGGAGAGAGGGAGAGGAGGGAGAGGAGGGAGAGGAGGAAGAGGAGAAGACCAAAAGGACAAAGGGAATCAAGAGAGGACCAAGAGCCAGAAGAGCCCCCTTCTCCTTGTAGTCAAATGGCTGAGGTTAAATAGGAAGAGATGCTAGAGAAAGCAGAAAAATTCAGGGCTTAAAAGGTTTAGGTAAGTGAGTAGGGAGAAGTATTGAGAAGCCAGGACTCCAGGTAAGAGGTATTTGAGATGCTGAGAGCCTGGTGTTCAGCATCCTTTTTCATGTGTTAGTCAACTCAGCCATTAAAAATGGAAAAGAAAGAAAAAAGGAAAAGAAAGAGAAAAAGGAAAGGACTCTTTAAAACATTTATGCCCATAAATGGCATGCTGTGTATTTTATGTTGTAGAAATCCACCTATGAGACAGCATTATCCAGCAGTGAATATCTGATCAGATGTGAATCAAATGAGTCTGCTGGCCTTGTATGGGCAGGTCTTCTCATACTCTGGCTCACTGGCATGTCATTGTGTACATAATATTCTGGGTATTTTCTGGATTAACAAACTAATCAGCTTATTACAAGTGTCCTATCACTTTTTGGATGCATTCAACCTAGTGGTTAATGATATTTTTTTGGAACTGTATTTGATATGCAGGTTTGACAAATAATGCATCTCCACCTTTCAAGTACATTTCTTAAAATTATTTCACATGTGAATTTTCTCTTTGATACCAGCCATTGTCCTAGAGCCTCTCTTTCTATTGATCAACTTTTATTAAAATAAATCTGAACATGCTGTCACTACCACAAGTAAAATAGGGCAGCTGTTCTGAGCTTTCCCTACTTAGACAAGATAATCATTTGTTTCAATTACATCTCCCATACAGATGGCACAACCCATATAAAATGGGTATTTACTATGCGCCTTGTTCCCATATTACATAAACAAAACTTTAAGTATCATGGTTATGATTGTAAGGACTGACCTAATGTTCAGCAGTAGAAGGCCAACACAAAACAATCTTGATGGCATTGGTGTGTGTGTGTATGTGTGTGTGTATGTGTGTGTGTGTGTGTATGTGTGTAAATAAATATATATTTATATGTATATATAAATATATATATATATTTATATGTATATATAAATATATATATATATATGCATACATATTAGGGCTTCTGATTTTGTATTTTTATGTGAGGAATTTGCTCTAACAGTTTCCTGTGCTTTAAATTGGAGGGACATTCCAGAATGTTAATTATTTGGTGGCACTTACCAGAGTAATAGAAGCTACTATCTGGTTGCTTTTTCTTCAAGTCAGACTGAAGGGATGATTGTAATAACTGAGCATCCCTGTGCCACGATGTGATACAGGAAATGATTTATGGATGAAGATGGTGACTGTGCCCATCAGTCCATCAGCATGGCTGCAGTTCCCGTGTGATCTGGCTCTGAGGAGAAGCAGCTGCTTCACAGAATGCCTCAGCTTGCCCTGAATGTCTTCCTTGACCCACACTCTGGTTACATTTTTTCTCCTAGAGTTTAGAAACACTTTACACACAGGTTCTTTCTCCCTGGCACCTTCTGCCCATTTAGACACATTCTCTCTTAGTCTTCCTATGAACATCATTTATATAGGTCATCCTGGCACACGCTCTGTTGTGTAAAGTATTAACATACTGTTGAGTCTAATGGCAGCCCTTATTTATGGTGTTCACGCTGAGTATTGAGTTTGGCATTTTCGGAATTGTCACCTCTTTTCGTCCTCACAAACCCTTTGAGGTGGAGACTTACTTTGTTTACCTCCATTATATAGATGGGGATGAAATGCATTGAGGAGTAACACACCTAAATTCAAACTGAGATTGTTAACAGGTATGGCCAGACACAGACTTGCCCTGAGGCAGCTTTTTGATTCATTTTTTTACATCATTGTTTATTTCCAGTTCTGCTCTGGGTCAGTTAGCTGCTGGAGCTGACCGCATATATCTAGATAGATGGTTGCTGGTTCCTGGAATGGAAGAGGCACTGGAATATTGCAGCAAACAACTGGGCGGAGTTCAGCCACTGTTCAGACCCCATTCTGAAAAGTAGTTACCTTGGAAAGGCGTAAAAGTGACACAAAATGTCTTAACTTAGTAATTTTCAAACAAAGCCCACTCACTTATGTCAATAGACATTGACCCTACAGGGCTGGGGACACTTCAGTACAGCACATACCTTGAAAGCATGAGGATCCCCAGTCAGCTGCATAGAAGCCATGGGGAAAACACCAACCAAAGAAAATCCCCCTGCCGTAGAGTGCAATGTTGATGAAGCGGGGTAGTTGTCATTTCAAGGCTTGTTGTCCAGCCAGCCTCTTCAAGTTAGAGACCCTGCAAGTGCCTATCATAAAAACTAGATGGATAGCGACTGAGGAACAATAGCAAGGCTGGTCTTCTCTCCTCCACAGATAACTCCACACATTCAGAAACTGTGTGGGCTCATGTGCACACCCATGGCCACACACAGACACACAAAGACACAAAGAGACACACACAGAGAGAGACAGAGAGACAGAGGTGGGGGGAGAGGGAGGGGTGGGGGTATGGAGAGGGAGGAGGGATAAAAATGTAAACGCTTCCATCTTGTTTTGTCCTCCTTCTGTGGACACCAAGAAAAGGACTGTGTTGAAAAGGTGTCCGTAGAAGGGTGGCAAAGTCAAGATAGAAGCATTCACATTTAAGTTCTGCAAGGCACTTAATTAAAACAAATCTGGTCAGGCATAAAATAATTAAACTGCTCATACAGCATATAATTGCATCATTGTGCACAAATCTCTGTTACTATAATTTGAATCATAAGAGAGCAATGTGTCAAGTCTTTCTAACTGTGACTATTTTCTTTTCAGTATTTCCTAAAATAAAAAATATAGCTTATTGCTTGAAGTTTGTGAACTTTTGACAAACCTTTACTTTGTTTGAAGTTACAAGTTATTCATGTAAACTAAAGTGACTCCCTGTCCATTTTTAGTAATGGGATGTCAGCTGGGTCCTTATATCATCTTTAGATGTTTAGGACTCCTGGCTTTGCATTCTTTCAATGTCTCTTGTTTTAAAATCTCATGTACTTAGAGGAAATACTGTTAATTAAAAAAAAACATAAAAATAATAGCTCAATTAATTCCAGACCATTTTGATTAAAAATATGTGCTAATTCTTGAGGAAACAGGGGTGGGCTTATATGTCTGAAGAGACAGCTGCTGTGGGAATTAATGATGGAAACAAGATTTGGGAAAGGACATTTAATCAACTCAAGAAGAGCCACCTTTCACTTGAGCTCCAGCATTGTAGCAGCATCAGCCAACAGCCAGCAACTGATGTGCTAATTAGTAATCACTGCTTTGGATTCTGTACATTGGGTGCTTTAAGTTCCTTTGCTGACATTTCTTTGGTCTGGAGAGTCACAGTAGCTTTTATTTATTTCTGTAGTGGTGGAGATCAAACTATGACCCCTTATAAGCTAGAGACTTCTGCCAGCTCTCTTCTTAGGTATCTGTTATGCCAGGGCCTTCTGTTGAATCCTTCCCTAATAAGTAGTAACGTTGTACATACAAACAAACCAACAAACAAACAAACAACAAAACTAATCAAGTCTTCTTGGGCATGTGCTTGAAATTCTCTGCTTTTGTATCTATAAGATGGATGAGTTCTCAGTCCCTTCTAAGATTGTCACTGGCAGGACACTGGCACATGCTGAGTCAGTGCTTTGCTGTTTGGAAGGTTACTAGTTCGCAGCCTGTCAGTGGCATATTTACTGATCCCTTTGGCTGCAACTGCTTTTATTAGACTTTGGCTTATAATCAGAGTTCATTTAATCAGGGTCTGAAACGAAGACAGGTAAAGAGAGTCATCCCTCTCTGTCCAGGTTTGGGCACTTATTTATATGAGAAATTTCACATTGATATAGATATAAGACTGTGTATTATTAATTTCACACTGAGCAGATAAACTAGAAGCCAAAAACCTTCAAATCTCATTTGGAAGTTTAGCCAATGACCTCTGCTTGAGATTATGAGATGGGTGTTCCCTATATCCTCCTGGGCATAGAAATGTGTCTTTCACTAGTCACCATGGCTAACAGTTTTCTTTCCCAAACCTGTAGCTCTCTCTTTCCTGTCTTGTTAAATCAGCAGGCCTATACTTAGAACTGATAGCTGTGGGGAGACTCTCACTGGGAGTGTTTCATGTTGTTAGAGAAAGGCCTATTTACTCAAGATATTTTCTATAGTCTTGAAGTGGAAATATGTAATGGTATTCATATATATATAGTATATAGATACTACATATATAATATAATAATATAGTATATAATATTATATATAATATTAGCACATACCATTTTATAATATAATATATGCTATATATAGTATCCTTTTCTATTTTATACTATATAGTATATTTAGTATATGTACATATATATACACATATATTTTATACTATGTACACACACACACATTAGTCCAAGAATAACAGACGTCCTAAATCAAGGCTCTCTATCTTTCCATATAACCTAGTAAAAAGTAGAAGGCGGTTATGGCCAAGTTGAAGAATCCCTGTGTTGGATTTTAGATGCTATCTGATGACTTTTTTATTTTTTGGGTTTGGAGGAAACTCATAATTTCTTAGTTCATTCCAAAACGATTCTTCTGATAGTCATGAGAATATCAGGACATGTGCAAATATGGGAATGAATATTAAGGGGGCTAACAATAGCCCAAAATAATTTGTCCCTGGGCTTGCAACGTTGCAAGTCCCCATACTCACAAGTCCTAATTGTTCTGTCAGCTGTGTAGGATTATAAACATAGACATAGATGTTTTTACTGAAAAGTTCTATTCACATGATAGTTTTTAAAGAAACTGATATATTTTCATGTAGTAGAACCATGGAATAATAATAATAATTTGTTATTGTTTGCTGTTATTTAGGCTAGGTCCTACCCACTACAGGGACCATGCTGAATCCACACTCATTCTCTCCTTGAACTTTGATTACTAAGCACTGACCATCCATCCTAGCTTTTAATTATGTTTTAGATTTGTTTATTTTATTTCTGTGCTTGTTTGTTTTGTTTGCACCATGTGGATTCCTGGATTCTGCAAAGACCAGAGAGAGGATTTGGAGCCCCTGAAACTGGAGCTACAGAGTGTTGTGAAACCACCATGTGGGTTCTGGGAATGATCTTAACTATTGGATCATTATTTCTTCATTTAATTATTTTATTAACAAATATGTACCTTTGCAGATGTTTAATTCAAACTCCTATTTATTATTAAAAATCAATGTTATCATTGCCTTCCTCCCTGGGCTAAGAACTCCAGGAATTAAGTTTCTCTCATAGACTTCAGCAGCATCAGACTACTGCAAGAGCAGGTTGTGACCAGTCTGCAGTCTTCCCAACAGTAGATCCCTACATTCTCTCTGTCAGGAAACCTGTGTCTTTATTTTCCTTAAGAGCCCACATAAAGAATTTTGTGCTTTATAAAAATCATCTTTAGAATCTTTTTAGACTTATAAACTTCAATTACAAGAATTAGAATATTCAGGTTAATCCCTCCTCTGCAAATACCCCTCCCTCCATGGGGCCTTTATCTTTTTTCATGTTAAGTACAGAGCTTCCTAGATTGATGGAAGCTCTTCTCTAACATTCTCCCCAAGGTAGTTTTCTATTGATCATCCTTCTGCATGCCAGGGATTCTTAACCCTTCTCCAGGCCAGCATCTGAGGGTCCACATTGGATCCTATTCCTGTGGTTCTCACAGGACTATTTAGAAAGTCTTGGGATGGAGACAGCAGAGATTTTAAGGAGTCCTACATGTGACTTTCTTTGCCATCCTCTTTCATTTGTGATGAGGAACCTTCTCATGTCCAACCTCCCATGATACTAGATTGAATCACATATTTTCTATTTTATAATACATTACAATGTAATATATCAAATGACTTCTTTTGACTCTTCTTACATGACATGTCTGTTTTTCCATAGATTTTCTGAATAATTTTTTTTGAAATAGCAAAATTGTTCTGAATGGGAAAAAGTAATGATACATTTTAACTTTTTCATTGTCCTGTCATTCTGATGGTTAAGGTCAAGTGGTATCTAACAAAATCTACTCTGATCCCACTGCACAAAAATAGCTGTTCACATAGCTTTTGAAATGTACAGCCTACTTGACATTTCCCCATGTATTCAAGCATAGTGATGTTTTCCTTCTCAGAAATGCCTGCCGAGATAGATATTCCGGTCTGTGTGCTGAAATGGTACAAACAGTCTGGGCAGGAGGATACTAAGTAAGCACAGGCCCTGGAGGATTAATGGGCTTCTTTGTGAACTCTGATTTATCCATTATGCACTATGTGTACTTGGCTTTTGGTAAATTGCTCAAAGGTTCTGATACCTGATCATTTTGTTACAATAGCCTTGATCAGGGCTCTGTTGATGCCCATTAAGGGAAAGCTATTTCTTCCTGGTCAAGAGAATAAATAGACATCTGCTCTGGGTAGAGACCAACTTTCCAAGCTACCCGAAACATGAGAATTTATCCAGTTGGATCTGTCAATCACCTTAGAAAATCGTTACCTGTTAGGAAGGTGGATTCACCTAAGAGGTGGGCAGGGTCATCATTCCCTTCCTGAGACCATGTGCCTGAGACCATTTCACACAACCACTATTTTGTCCAGTTGCTGAAAAGCTGCCCCTGGCCCACTGAGGTTTGCCCCGATTCCAAGTGCTGCCTTAGATAGTCATACCTCCCACTCTTTCTTCATTTATGTCTTTCTTTGCAGCACTGCCCAAGTACACTTTCTCTGGGGCTTGGGGCTTTTTTTTTTTTTTTTTTTCTCTCTGAAGCTACTATCTTCCTTTTGTCATGAGACTGCTTGCTGACCCTCTGTGCCTAACTCACAAAGGCGTGGCTTTTACTCTCTCTTTTTCCATTGCCTTCCTCAAAGCACCTGTAAAGATTTAGTTTCCCTGTGCCACCTGCTCTTAACTTTAAAGTCTAAGCCAACAGTCCCTGGGCTTCCTTGGGATTTTCATTTCATCCTTAAGCTCTTTCATTTGTGGGACTAAGAACTGGAAAAGAGACCCAAATTTTCTTGGCAACACATGCTGGTCAACAGGTTTGGGGAACAGTTATATTAAAGATGCTCCATTGCTAACTTGTTATCAAGGTACTCCTGATACTGAGTCCAGGTATTTTTTTTTTCTTGCTGTTTTAGGTTTATGACCCTTGGCACTTTTGACAAATGAATTTCTGCTATGGCATGAGTCATTGCCTCCTTCTGCTTCATCTCAACACCGTGGTGCATTATGGGAATACTGCAGGAGTCATTTCATTCTTCCTATGTATGGACTCTTTTTCCTCTCTATCCCACTGCATCCTTTCTCCATCACTATAAAAACCCTCAGTTTCCTCCCTAGATTATTTGTTCCAGGGAGGCAGAGTGGGTTTCACCTGTTGTTAGCTGCTTTGTCACTTGCAAGCTCCTTGGTATCCATTGCTCCTGGAGACATAGATGGTGTGTCCTGCCTGTGTGTGTGTATGTGTGTGTGTGTGTGTGTGCGTGTGTCTACATCTGTATAATTGTCCACAGTGGGATCATTTGGTCTTCTTACCATCTCTCATATCCACATCCATCCTATAACTCAAGAATCTCTGAAGTGTTTTACATGTGCCTGCATCATGAAGTAGCTTGTTTCATTCCACTAAGGAAGACAAAGGATCACAGTGTAATTTCTTTTCCCCCTAGATGATAGAACATTCTTTTTATTTCTCTATATTTTGTGAATGTTCACAATACAGGTTTGCATTCTAAAGTTTCTTTTTCTGTTTTTCTTTTACTTGCTTATTTTTAAGATATCTTCTCATAATGTGGCCATGTTGCCCTGGCTGTCCTTGAATTCCACACTTGAGCCTGATAGCTTCTGGGAATGCATCACTACTTCCGGCGTCAGTCAGTGTGATGATTCTATGTGATCACTACATTTTTGTGCCTCTTCAGAGACACATTTTCTACACACAACAGCAGCATAAAGAGAACCAGACCCTTGGTGAGATCTGGAACTTCTGCCTCCCCTACTCCCAGCCCCCTTTTTGTTTTTTGTTTTTGTTTTATGTGATAAACCTTTATGTAGACTTAGCCACTTGGACAAGGATGTAGACCAGGTACTTAGTTTCTAAGAGCTAGGGATTATGTGAAGAGATGGGACATTTTGATGGAAACATCTTAAGCCTATAGTAACTTGTACTGCCTGTGTACACAAATGAGTTTCCTGGCAGAGCTTCCTAAACACATTTGAACTAGATATAAAGATTTTATAAACCACATTCTTTGCTCCAGGAAAGGATCACAGCCCCCAGTATGTCATTAATTTTATATCTAGCTCATATTTTAAGAGCAGCTAGCAAAGGCACATATCCATAATCCATAGTTACATTAGTAAATTGTGGGAAATATGCAGGTAGACATTAAAATGATCAATGTAGTCCAAGAGGCCAGTAAAGTCATCTGTCTACGAGCTTCTGACGGAGCATCCAGGGACCATGTTTCAAACTGACTCTCTACTACTTGCCTAACTGACTAACTTCTTAATCTACTCTGGTCTCCGTTTTTGTCATCCACAAAAATTAGGATTTACCTTACAGAATTGCAAAGATGAACACACTTCATATAGGATCTTTGGCATGGTGCCTTGTACTTTAGGAAATCCTGTCTTTCTCCTCTGTTAGTGTACTTTGTTGCAGAATACCAGGCAAGACTCATGGTTTTATATTTCCAGGTTTCTATGCTCAATGACCCAATCTTAAAATTCAGTAACTTAGAAATCAAGCAGTTGCCTAGACTGTGCTTTCTGATATCTTTTCTTTTTTTTATAAGGAGTCTCTAGGTGGCATGGTTCTTGTTTGTTTGTTTTATTTTCTGTTTTCATAATGATAACACAATGGAGGATGGGCATTCTAAGGAGGATTTTAGAACCTTCCCAACAAGAACATGTCATTATAGTGAACTACAATCCTTAGAGGGCTCTATGAACAATCCTAATCCAAGTCCTCTGGAATCTCAAACTGCTTGGGTAGTGGAGAGTTCCTCATGCCTTAGGCTAACTACCAGCTGGGCAATTGTCAGAAAGAGCCATTAAGATATTTATAATGAGAGTTTGTCATCTTTCTTGTCAGTCTTATTTTCTTCTGTGGGTAAAGTTTCAGGTATATCTGAAGTCCCAGGAAGTAGAACCTGTTCTTTATCTCTCAGCATAGATAGTCATCTAGGTTACTAAGTGGTACTGGGAGTTTGCTCTCAGAGGATGCCCCATTTACTTGGCTCTTTGCGTTGGGCAGCATTATCACTGGCAACTGTGTGGTGATCCTCTACCAGCATAACTTTCATCTTTCTCCCTGATAAGCATAAGGGCCGTATTGCTGTAGTAGATGGAATTATTTCTGTCGTTTATGCTCATTTATCATCAAATGTTTATCAAGTGTTTTTTAGGAACTCCAAATGATAATGCTGATTTGTGGTTATTTGATATTTCTTTTAGGGCAGTTAAAATTTTGCAAAAATTGCCAGAAAACCTATCTCAAACAAGATCACTAAATCCAAAGAACTAGCTGTTGTCCTTTTCTGACTGAAGAATAGATGTTACTGCATATTCAGTCTGTCTCACAAAATGGGTCCTGTGTGGCTTGTGTAAATAATTATTTAAATTTGATTTTGAATCTGAAATTCTAGATTGAAAACATCATTACATGGAGAAATGGTTAAATAGCAGTTAAGTCTGTGCAGGGACACCTGCCTTTGGTGTGCTGGGAATGGTTTGTGACAAGCACCTCTTCTCTGTAAACACTCAAAAGCCCAGTGTTGACAAAAGTGAGGAACCTCCTTTGCAATTTAAGTCTCCCAGAAAATGAGAACACTGAAAATGGCAGCTGTGGAGCAGTAAGCCACTTTTTCTTCACACTGCCTTTGCCTGCACTGCAAGCCAGGCATAAGTAGAGGGCAGAGGAATGTTTGATGGTCTCCTCTGGCTGAAGAGACAGGCAGGGCAGGAAAGCAGCCAAGATTCAGAGGAAGCAACAGCTCCTGAAAAACATTATGCCTTGGGGTGGTAGCTCCACCCTTCCACCTTGAAGTGCAAATTTGCTTAAGTTTTTTGCCTTGTAGTGAGAGATGCTAAGAAAAAAGTTATTATTGAAAAGCAGAGCAATTTCTGATAGCCTCTCTGGCACCTAGAGGAAAAATAATAGAAGTTGAGCATCCATGAAGGACAAGGGATACTTTTCAACACCACTGGCCCACACTGAAGGTGTGCATATAGGCAGAGGGAGGTGGGCTCCTTCAAAAGGCTGACTGACTGACTTGGAGTCACCGCCTTCTTTAAGTAGATGAAGATAAGTTACCTATCTCAAACCACTGGTCAAATAAAGAAACCAAGACTTAAAAACAGAAACGTCTGTAATAATCCATCAGCATGATCAGAGTTAGAATTTGCTTTCCTTTTAGATAAGGCTAGACCTCTGACATTCTCTGTTCACCTGCTTTCTCCCCCCTCCCACTCCGCACTCCCTGTCTTAAGCTCTGTTACTTGTGTTGTAGACACTTCAGGTCTTAACTGCTGCTTTCTGGTCTATTGCTGCTGTTTACTTTGGGTTTCTTTAGGAGTTTGGCCTTCCATATGACTCCATTTGGATGAGCAAATTAAAGGCCAGAATATGGTGCTAGCAGCATGGCTTTTGTATGATTTTAAAACTCAATCAGTTTTAAGGAGCTGTCTATATAATTTTACTTTTTTTTTTTCTTGCACAGGAAGAAGGGCAGACAATCAGGGGCCATATTAACAATGGAAATGTCTGGGCTTTTTGCTTTAAAGTTGTCAAGGTTTGCTAGTGAAATCACATATGTTTTTGCCTTGAAATTCCTTTTTTAAAGATAGGAGATCTTCAGGGCTTATGGGAGTGGGAGAGTAAAAATAATCAAGTTCAACAGGTTTAAACAGAGATACAGAATGGCTTCCTGGGTAAACACAGGGAACTTTTCTTTTTCTTACTTCTGACTGCTCACAGCTCTTCTGGATCATGCAAGATCAGGAATGAGATGGGCCTTTATGAGCAAGAGTTGACTTGTTTTATCAGTTCAAGTGAGGAATCTTTATATCAAGTTCCATTTTTTTCTCCTTTCATAGAAGAGAATAGCCTGCCATCGAGGCAGTGCCATTTCTTTTAATCAACCTTCACTAAAAAATACCTTTCATGTACTTCTCACAGCTGGGCAGTAGAACAGTATCTCTTGTCAGAATGCACTCTGATCCTGAGGGGCTTTGGCATCTGAGAGCTGCAGTGAATGTCAGTCTGGACCTCAGGAGGATGTGTGAAGTCACCTCAGAGCTCCTTAGAAATCCATATTAATGAGTCTTACCCTGTCCTGGAGGATTTGAGTCTCTAGATGGAGCTTTCAGAACTATTTCAATAGATTCTGAAATGGTACATGTTTCAAGGGTAACTGGTAGCACTTCTCCAGAATACTCCTAAGAACCATGTGGAATCACTGGGTGGGGCCAGGGTCACTAAAGTGCAGACAGGGCCAGACTGTGGTAGAAGGGAAGAGCGCATTGTACTTTACAGGACTCTGCAGTCTTGGCCTGAAAACGATGTGTTCTGCCTCTTGATTGATTGAGGGACAAAGCTCTCCAAGCACCCAGAGAGAACCATGTTATTTTTTCTTTAGACCACACCTTCCTTTCTGCCAGAGATTTAGATTCTGTGTGAAAGTCTGTGTCTTAATTTAAAAGTGATATAAGGGACAGAGTGTGGTAGGAAGCAATTGCTTAGAACATTTCTCTTTGAAAAGGAGGGACTCTGATCCTGTTGACAGTATGACTGTGAATGGCCCAAGAGGATAAGTAAGCGTAGAGCCATCATTGTTAATACGGGACTTCATAACCCATTTTACAGAGGGCATTGAAGACCATGTGATTTATCAGATATTTATGTTATGATTCATAACAGTAGCAAAATTACAGTTCTCATAACAACAATAATTTTATGGTTGGAGGTCACTACAACACAAGAAACTGCACTAATGGCATCATAGCATTAGGAAGGTTGTGAACAACTAGAGGGAAGTTGAGAAAAATAAATTGGCTTTCAGAAGGATGATGAAAAGGTAGATGGAAAATAAAGATTTTTAAGGGCATCACTTTGTGTATCCTAAAATAAAGTGCTCACGAAAAGCAACATGTTACCTGTATATACTTATCAAGCTCAAGACCTTTTCAGATTAATGTTTGTATATCACAAAGTCTTTCCTAAGACAAAAAATAAATCCTAGCTTTAATCAGATTGTATGTGGTTATCTTCAAGTATGCCCATGTATTGTGTTCTCGGTACGTGAGCTAATTTTTTTTTCTCCTTCCCTCCATTCTGTAGAGCAAACAAATAAAAAAGAAACAGTCAAAGGGAAGGTTGAGATGATAAATTGTTCTAATGGTTTCATTGTTTTGTCCACCCTATATAAAATAAGTCTTCCATGAGCTACTTTATTGTTCAATGAGTGGACATTCCTCTGTTACCACAAAATGCTTGGAAGAAAGTCTATATTTATTGCTATGCAGGTGTGATCCTTTTAAATAACTTCTAAGACTTCAGTTCTTGAAATACTCTGCGCTCATTAAAAAAGACAGTCATGAAACATTAGTCCAGCTGGATTTGCTTATAATTCAGAATCATATTGAAATAGACAGAACAAATCTTGATTCTTTATGTTACTTTTGCTCTGTGATACTATGATTGGTCTAAGATATCATGCTGTGTAATTGCAGGAGGCAGGTCATAAGAGGATTTTGTGTGTGAGAGACTGCTTTGGTGAAAATACTCTAAAAACATAAGTTTTAGAGATTTATCTTCTGTATTAAAATTTTAAAAGTAATTGCAAAGTCATGAGAAAAATTACTTCATATCTATAAATATTGTGCTTGTTGGGTTACATTAGAGAATGTTTGGGCTGCATGGATTGGATTTGATATAAATGAACTGATGCTTCTGTGACTGTGGGTTGAGTTTTTTACTGGAGTTAGCAATAAGACTGCTGTGGGATTCTTGAGATATTCAGCCCATAATATAGGCCATGTTGCAGCATAATACTTGATAATTAACAGTTTATGTGGGCTTTATTTTTATTGTCTAGAACAATATTATTTGCCATATGCTTAATTTAACATATCTAAATTATTTGAAAAGCTACCCTAGTAACAAAAGAAGAAATATCTATAAATATGTCATCTACATCATCTAGATCTGTATCTATGCCCTCTTTCCAGTAGAGATGGGCAATAGGACATTTCCTCCTGTCTGAGGTAACATCTGGCTCCAGAAACAGGCAAATTGCTTTGAATATTGGACTTTGAGTGGAGAAACTGAGCAAGGGCAGCAACTGTCTGTCCTTCAGCATCACACACAGATTCTGATATCTAATTTACTACAAAAATCTTCACTTTGCTAATAGACAGCAGTTCTAATTTTGTATCAGTTTTTTTCCCCCAGTGCAGAAGTTGCAGGCCAGTCACTGTGAAAAAGTAAGCAGCTCTCTGGCTGTGGATAGGAAACAGGATTGAGCATGTATATCTGAGAGATGGGGAATAAGGGGACAAGGAGGCTAAAGAACACAGCATGTACATCCCATATCAGATTTTCCAGATTTCTTCCAGGCCATGTGGCTTTGGTCCTTGAACCCTGTAAGGACTAGCAAATTGAATGATAGTGTCCCCGATCTATTCAGAGCAGTCATCCACAGAATAAGCTTGATAAGATCAAAGTTTCAAAGCATTTCTCAGGGGTGAAAAATGAGGATATAATTTCAGGCTGGTATGGTTCAGAGAAGAGCCCATACTAAGGACCTTTTCTTCCTTTATAAAAAGTTTAGTAAGTTGGAAAAATTGGTAGAATAGTGTAGCAGATCAAATATGTGCAAATCTGGGCTCAAGTTCTTGCCCTGATGATTTGCCCTCTGATCTATAATTATACACCTGTGGTCTAGGGTGACAGGATCCACTTTATCAAGTGGTGGAGCTAAGGTGCGCTGACCTATCTGCAGTGCTTGCAACTCTTACAGTTTTTTAAGAACTCTATACTGTTAACTACTACTACAGCTGAGGCTGTGGTTGATTCCGAGTTATATGTTGGATGTAGCTTCACCCTGTTTGCTATGAGCTACTCCAGTTTCATGTTTCTCTCTAACTAGCGGGCCTGTCATGGAAAACAGATTGACTTTTGGAGTTTGTTAATTCAGTTGAACCATTCAGTGCTCTTGTCTACTCAAAATGAGGATGAAGAAAATATCTGACCAGAAAGTCTGCTCATTGATTAGAGGAGGTAACATGTGTCATCCTGAGCATGGTGGCTGAGTTGCAGTCAATGTAGTGGGCCAGTGACAAAGATTCAGTATATTTTGGATGTAGGATCCATCAGCATTTTCTAAGTGGCTGTCAGGAAGACTTCCTAAGAACATATATCATTTTGTGGTGCTAAAGAGTACTTACTTATGATTTGTGTTTGTTCTATAATCACTTGCTTTCTATAGCAAATCTGCCCCCTTTCTCTGCCTAACTGACATCACTCTCTCTGTATAATAACGCTTACCTGGCTCCAGCAAGGGTCTCTATAGACTTGAGATTTATTGATGACAGCTATTGATCGAGATCATCAGTGTTCAGTTCTTAAGGTATATGATCTCACTTTACTTGTTACATTGCAAACTTTCAATAGAGCTGTGCTAAAAATGAGAGCTCAGTAGATCTTGTCTGCAAGCTAGGATTACATATGGAATTCAACAAAAGTAAAGTGAGAAATAAAAAATAGGAGTTACCAGTTAGAGTCAGACACTTATTTTAGAATAACTTTTCCTGTAGACTGGGAAAATTCCAGCAAAACATTCCAGGAAGTAGATGTGTAGTTGAAAGACTCATAGACCGATAACACTTGTCTCCTGTATCAGACAATCATTTTCTGAAGTGGTTTTCTACATTCTGTGGGAAAGTGAAAAAAAAAAAATCTGAATTGAATTAAATTCAATGTCATATCCTTCCAAAATGAAAATGCATATCTTTCGACTTCGATCTACACAAATGAATGAAGTGTTGATTGCAATAGAGCTGCATGAGTGCAGAGTTCTGACTTCCTTTTTTCGACTTCAGTTTCCCAAGAGCCCAAGATAACATCTAGCAACTCCATAGCAGGCATCCAACATATGCTATTGAGAAAGGATTGAATAAAAGTAGCTCAGTATGGGATTGAATTCCACTTCAAAATGTTACCAGAAGGACATCGAGGCTTAGAGAGCCCTGGGACTCCTATACCCCTGCTTTCCTCACTTATGTAGAAGACATTTTCTCAATATTTCAGCACGCATGTACACTATTCCTCATAAACCAAGTCAGAAAAAAAAAGATGCACATTTTTATTGCACCATGAAGTATATAATTTCTTGCTACTATATCAAGTCCAGGACCACATTAGGAAGGCTGTGAAAAATGGCTTTGCTATCTTATCTAAATTTTTCATTTAAAAGTCAACTCCAATAACACTCAGTCATTTAAAAGGTAAACTCCCTGGGAATGCTGGTGGCTGTATTTGCATACTTTATCCATCATGAAGGTTTTTAAAGGGCTGGGTATTTATGGTTTTGCAGTTCCTTCCCATAGGCATTTGACTGAAGGCTGAGATGGGATACCCTGCATTTCAGTAGCACTGTGTGTGGAGTAGACGTCACAGAGGAAAGTGTGTGTGTTTGTGTGTGTGTGTGTGTGTGTGTGTGTGAGAGAGAGAGAGAGAGAGAGAGAGAGAGAGAGAGAGAGAGAGAGAGAGAGAGAGAGAGAGAGAGAGAGAGAGAGAGAGAGAGAGAGAGAGAGAGAGAGAGAGAGAGAGAGAGAGATGACTTGCCACTGAGCAACTCAGTCATTTTTATGGCTAACTGATTGATAGGCTGTGGTCCTTTGATGGATTAGTGATTTCTTTCTTTGCCATTGATTCTGCCCATTCAGTACAGTTCCATCATGGTGTGGTATTAAATATCTGCTTCATTTCAAAGAACATAAAGCAAAGTATATTTTGTATTTTAATATCAGATTTGTTTGTTTGGAGGCAATGTAAATTGAATTAAATTTGATAAAAAGAACAAACAACTCTGATACATGTTTGAGGTTAGAAAAACTGGCAAATGATACCTCCTTCTGTGGGTTTAGCTATGACTACTACAGTTAGTAAAGTGCCCTTTCAAAACTGACATTTTATAATGTAAATGTGATTACTGGAGGGTGGGTAGGAGTGGTCCAGAATTAAAGTGAGAAGTTCTTTATAATAGGACCAGCAACGTACTGTAACATGCTTGAAAATAATTAACAGGTAAAACATGGGAGTAAATTGAAGTGAAATTATTCTTTCTAGTAGCTCTTTGGGAAGGAAGCATTTATCCAGAGTAATGCTAGTGTAAGTCTGTCAAGGCATTAGAGAAATGACAGTTTGAATTTGTTAATAAAAGCTGAAGTAGCAGCAAGGTAATGCAGATGAGGCAATGCCTTGAGCAGCAGGGAAGCAACAGCATTATTCTTAAAGTGTGGTCAGTCTCTCCTGACCTAATAAATAGAGGAAAGCCATGAATTTATCCTAGAGGTACCAAGATGAAGAAGGAGGGAGACACAGTAAAAAGAGGGTCACCCAATCCTGGGTACTTTTGAGTCCTGCTGTGTATTTAATTCACCCATTTTTTTTTTTTCAAAATAAGTATAAAGCATAGAGATTCACTTTGAATTTTTGATGTCAATACAAATTTGGAAGAAGATATTTGCTGTAAGTTGACAGAGAAAAACAACTGTGACAGATTCCCAAAAGGAAAGGCTAATGTTGAGGTAGTAGGGGGAGTACATATAAGATAAACAATTGCCAATTGCATCAGATGCTGTTATAGTAACTGGTTGGGAATGGTTGGGGGGGAGGGGTCTAATGCCCTTGGCTTATATAGCACATGAGAATTCTCTAACAATGGATTGGCATGTCAGGCTAGAATATATAAGCATTCTAGAACAAACTGTATAAGGAACTATTCTTGACACTGACTCAGGCAGTTATTCCTTAGATATGACACAGAGATAAAAGCAATAGTAGATCAATAAAACTATACCAAACTTGCATACTTCTGCACAGTTAAGGAGACTATCAATATACTAGAAACAACAGAAAAGGAGAACATGTATCTAAACCACATATCAATGGAGGCTTATTATACAAACACCATCAGAATATGTAATCAGGAATAATTCTGAACACTGACCTGATAATCTATTAAATGAACAAATGACAGTAGCCAAACCCAGAAAAAATGTAAATGGCTCACAGGAATATGAAATGAAAAAATCTTCAAGGAACTGCAAATGAAAAATCGGTGACATAGCATATATACATTCATACTGAGTCTATTACATGCATGCCTGTGAGTATGCACACATACACAATTATTCCATAACATGCATGCCTGTGAGTATGCACACATACACACTTATTCCATAGCATGCATGCCTGTGAGTAGGCACACATACACACTTATTCCATAGCATGCATGCCTGTGAGTAGGCACACATACACACTTATTCCATAGCATGCATGCCTGTGAGTATATATGAATACACACTTAGTCACAATGGTTACATCTACAAAATACTCCTTCACCCAAGCCTCAGGGAACATTGTGGAAGAGGGGATGGATAGATTATAAAAAGCCAAATGGTCAGAATTTTTTTTCTTGTGAAATGGTACCTCCTAACAGTATCAGAAGCAATGCACATAAAGTCTCACCAACATTACTATCAATGAGCTGAACGTGAATGACACCAGTGGACATTTCAAAGTGAATGTGGAAAGCACATGAGGCCTCAATTCTACACTAACATCTATATGCAACCAAGAAAAGCTGGAAATGGGGGGATAGTCTTGTTTAGGGAGAGCACACCAATTCACTGTCCAGTGCCAAACAGTAAACCCTGAAAACATATATAGAAATAAGATTATACAGACTGAGCAAGCTTTTGATACGAATGTACAAACATATACATATATACATATGCAATAACAGTCAATGATAGGAGAAGCCATATATTTGGTGAAGAGTGGGGAACAGTATGCTGGAGAGTTGAGACAGAGGTAGTGGAGGAGAGAAATGTTGTGATATAATCTCAGGTCTTTTTGTAAAGGAAGAAAGAAGATACTGATGAGGTCAGGGTGACTGGCCAGGGTGTGCAGTATTGGCAGGAGTGTAGTATGCTGCCACTCTGGAAAACAGTCTGGAGGTTCCTAAAAACTTAAGTAGAATTACTTTGACCCAGAGACCCTATTTCTGAGAATTTACTTTAAGAATTGGAATCAGGCTGTGGAAGAGAGATTAATAGTACCCTGTCTACTACAGTTGTGTTCAATGTGGCTATAACAATAACCTAGGTCTTCAGCCGGGGATAATTTAGTGAAGACAGCATGATATCCATATGCAATACAGTCTATTTCAACCTTAACAGAGACAGGCTGTAGTCACAAAGGAAGATAGCATTGTGGGAACAGTAACCATTGTTGTCTGGAGCTTGTAGGTGGGGTAGTACAGAGAGCTGCATGCAGCATGTTACATGCCAGATGTGCAGGATGAATATACTAAAGACCAGCTGCAGAACATTTTATCCACACTTGACAATACTGTGTTGTGCACTTAAAATTTTAAGAGGCTAGATCTCACATTAAATGTTTATATCTCAGTAAAACACAACAGAAAATGATAGATCAGTCAATGAGTGGTTTGACATTTCTTTCAGCAAGTGCTTTGGACTTTCCTAACCTTACTTATAAATGAACGCAATATGGAACACATCTTTAAAAATTTCATCAAGAAACACAGAATAGTGAAATTGGTGTGAGGTTGGTGGCGAATTCCAAGAGCAGGCTGGTCATTCAGTCAGACATTTTATTTCAGTTATAAGGGCTGATCCCTGTGTTGGGCATGGAATTTAGGTGGTCAGTTGTTTGCCCAGTCTTCAAGATGTTCTAGGATCAGTCCACAGTACCAAGTAAACTAGACATGTTGGCACATCACTACGATACGAGCCCTGGGGAGTTAAAAGCAGGAGGATCAGATGTTGAAGGTCATACTTGCCCACAGAGTGAAGTCAATGTGGAGTATGTGAAATACTGTCTCAAAACCCCAAACAAAACACAACAATAGCAACAACAACAAGAAAACAAGGAAGCATTTAAATATTAAATCATCCCACCAACGCTGTAAGTGAATGTTATAATACAAGAGTGAGAGTATAATGACGCTACGTTATTTCCTAATCATGGTCTTATAGCAAAGCATGTCAAGAAAGCTAGGCCTTTCATAAAGGATCGAGCTCTTGTTTTAGAGTCATTGAAAACAATTGCAGCCCTGAATCTGATAGCCGTTGATCCACTGGCTTCAAGTGAGGGGTTGAAAATGTGTGGAAGTGGGACTAAGAGCTCTGAGATGGGTCAAGTGCATCAAGACCCTTTTATAGATATAATCCCACAATGCCCAGTAAAAGCCTGGCACCATCACAGCACTACTATTATCTGCACTCAGTGGAGATCAGTGCAGAGCAGAAACAAATTCCAGATGAGGCTTTGCCAAAATACAGAGAAAAACTTATGTTGCTCAAGAGACAATGGTAGGAGAGAATAAAACATAATAAAATGATAGTATAAAATGATAAAATATAATATTTTTTAGCTAATGTGGATGGTAAAATGATACAAAACCAAACTACAGTGGATACGAAACACAGCTCTCCCCAAAGCATAGTAAACAATGGGAGGCTATGTAAGATCTACTTTCCTTATGAGTGAGATACATTAAATAAGATGTGTACTATGCTTAGAACTCAGAGAGTTAAACCTGGGTAACTCTTTCTTTCTGAGAAATAACACAAGAATGTTTGATCAGAAAATGGTTACGTTTCAGCTACAGTGAGGGCGCAGATGGGTGGCAGCTAAAGAGAAGAGACTCCAGCAGCTAGATGCGCTTTCAGTAGTTGACACTTAGTGATCTCAGTCTCTCTTGCAGCTCCGAGGAAGAGCTGCGGGCTCTTTTCTATTCTGAGTCTTCAGAAAAGGGCACTGTCTTTTGCTCACATTCCACTGGGCTGTGTGGTATGGTGGTTTCATGGTTATTTGGAACATGTTATCCTCAAAGCCTTCTGGACTTCCCAAAATGACCAGTGGAGACAACTTGAGGCACTGACTAAGATCTAGCATGTTGCTCTCTGCTGAAGTTGTATGTAGGTTACATACCAGCCTCCAATGTCACAGGCATGCCCAAGTCCAGTGCCACAGTCCCACTGGACAATTCCCTGCCCATCTCTGCACGTGGCACCTGCTCTTCTGCTCTAAAAGGGCTGTGACGATACTTTCCTTAGCAGTTGCCATGGAGATAATACCAACAGATGTGTGCAAAGCACACCATTAGTGGGTAACTTGCCTTACACTTCTTGGCTTCACATCTCTTACACCTCTCTGTGTCTACCTGGACAGACCCTTTCCAACCAGTGTGACAGGTGTGATTTATTAAGGCAAGGGCTGCTTAGGACAATAATCAGTGACAGTTCTGCTAGGCCACCATCGAAGCCACCTGGAGTGTTCACTCCTTTTGTATCTATGTCTTCTCTTGAGTCTGACGTTCTTGGACTTGGGCATGAAACTGTGCTTATCATTTTTATGCTACCCCCTTAATTGCGTATGCCTATCTGTCTATCTGTCTCACTCAATGTCTCTGTCTTTCTGTTTCTGTGACTGTGTCTCTCTGTTTCTACCACCCTTCTGCCTCCCTCTCTCTGTCTCTGTCTCTCTGTCTCTCTGTCTCTCTGTCTCTCTGTCTCTCTGTCTCCCTCCCACCACCCATCTTCTCTGAATATAGAAACATATATGATACCGGTAAGAAGCCAACCTGAGATAGCAGAATTAAGATAGGGTCTCTTTTTTGTGCATACTCCATGCTACCTTCAAGAGCTTCTGGGATCCTCTACCTCCAATGCCCTCTCCCAGTGGGGTGCTAGACACTTATATGATACATCTGACGTTTATGTAGACTCTGGCGATTCAAGCTCAGTTCTTCATGGCTGCTCACAAGATCTTTTACCCCAAGCCATTTTTCTAGTCAATACACATATTTCTTTGGGCTTCATCTATATACTCAGCATCATCTCTTCTCTACAATACAGTTTTTCAAAGCCCCTTCCCCCACTCTCCAGAACATATGTAGGATTTTTCTGACTTCCTTGGCCATGACAACTAATGCACAGAAGACTTCTTAATTCACTTTAGTGCACATATCTATAGGAATTTTTATTTCTTCGATTTGATTTTTAATAAAGTAGTTCTCAGTGAAGTCATCTCTTTTGCGTCTGGTTTGAAGCTGTCCCAGAGCCAGGGTCTTAGCTGCATTAGGTAAACAGATTTTCAACTATTTACAGCTCTGGGGCAAGTGGGCTCAACTCAAGTTGTCAAGCATGTCCAATTATTTTATTCTTTCCGTTGTCACAGAAGAATCAAGTTCATATTGGATAGTTCTTTGGGAGGCACTTGAAGAGATGAATAGTACTCCCATGGGGAATGTAACTACACGAGAAGCAGAGCTGATCTCAATGGTGGCATATGTCTCTCAGGAGGAACTGCTCATTAAAACTACCTCAGCCCACGGGACACTTCTCCTTCACTCTGATTGTAGCCAAGATAAATTGTGCCTGTCCCTTCTCCCTGCTTTGCTTTCTTTGTTTCTGTGTCATCCCAGGTTTCCATTTTAATCTTCTCAATTTCTCCATTGGTGCTGATTGTTGTTTGGCAGAAGATGGACACTGTAAGCAGGCATAGTTGTTAATGGTCAGTCGCCAAGACATTTGCAGTCTGAGGCTCTAGTCAAGGTGCCAGCTAGTTTTATATCCCTGTGGAGAGTTGTCTTTGAGGAGGAGGTACTGAAAAGGGGCTTCCTTTTCAGTACATGTGTATGATTGTAGCCTTTTTATTGTCTTGCAGGATGTAAGCTTGTGTCCACTCCCAGCTCCCTGCCACATGGTATTCCTTTAAGTGACAGTCTTGGAAACTGACTTTGTAAATGGTCAGATAGAACATTTTGTTGTTGTTGTTGTTGTTGTTGTTTAAACTTTGAAATTTCTCCTTCAAGGGAAAAAAAAAAAACCTATTTAGTTTGTCTGGAGGGGCTCCCTGGATTAGTTAGGATCACTGTCTCTTGGGTAACACAAAACAAAGTGTAATGGTGTATCTTAATTGTGTTTTAAAAATCCCTTTCCATTGCAGTATACAATAGCAATCAGCACTGAATTTCATCATGTCAAACCCTCTCCAAACACAGAAGAGGATCATACTGTTCTAATGCACCAGGAATGGACATTTGGAGGCTGCCTCATAAACCTGCCCACCAGTGGCAACAAAGTTCATTCTCACAGGGAACATACTAAGGAATATCAAAAGATGAGTGTGCAAAGCAGAAAGTGCCTTGTTTCATGCAGTCACCATTTCAACGGGAATGGTGGAGCCTAAGAAAGGAAGCGCTTACCATCAAATAGTAAATTATGGTCAGTGTTTTAGCTAGTGCCAACTAGCAAGAACTGTACGGTGAATGGGAGTTTAAGGGTGTTTTCGGTACTTACTGCAGAACTGGAGGCAGTTGCATGAGGGGCTGGAGTTGGTCCTTGGTAAGTGATGAACGCTTATGCAAAGAGTGAGTGCCTCCCCATGATGATTGGTGTGATGAAATTATCAGGTTAGGATAACCAAGGCCAGGAATATTTGTGCTTCTGAATGTGTATTTTGCTTTCTTAGAGACGTAGTCTTATGTTGTGGGGCAGGCCTCTAACTCATTATGTATCTAAGACTTGCCTTGAACTCCTGACCTTCCTGCTTCTACCTCCCATGTGCTTGAATTCTAAGTATCCCACCATCATGTGCATCTTTTGTTTCTAATTCTTAGGAATTGAGAGCTTACACTTTGGAGTGATCAGGAACTCAACTGCAGAAAGGGCAAAGTAACTGTTTTTTTCTCACATTTAAAATGTTGCTAAGAGTCTAAGCAACTCCCCAGCCAAAGACAGGAGACCTTTCTCTTCTTCCTATTGTAATCCATTCAACATTCATTTGGCACCTCCTGTGTGCAGAGATATGCTGTTAAGTACTTGGCAAACATTAAGTCACTTAATTCTCAAAATCCCTGTGTGAATCAGGACCTACCATATCCAAAGTGAGGATGGGGTGAGACACATTCACATCTGTGGTCAGCGGTGTAAATGATAGGAGTTGGGGTTTGAAAAGGGACTGTGACCTCAGCAGCCCTCCCTAAGCCTTCTCAGAGCACTGGCACCATCTCTTCTCCTTGGAGTGCTTCTGGATATTTAGGTGCAGAAAGCTATGGCATGCCTTCGTGCTGTTTGCACCATACACATGAGTTTCTGCATGCTGCATATCAGTCCCCAAGCTGGACCACAAGCCCTCAGAGACACAGCATCAGTCAGCCCTGCTTTTTCTTCTTCACAGCATTTTATATGGAATGATGCCAATAAGTGTGTATTGACTTGATTTAAACCACAATTCTACCATTTGCCTCCTCATTTCTTTTATCTCTATTGATTATAAAATTAATGGGGTGCTGTGTAATTTTCACTTAACTACTCAGCCTGTAACTGTAATTTTTATGACTTTTAACATCACGATAAATCTATGACCTCCCTGAAAATTTCTTGCTTTATAAAATAGATTTCTCTTAATTAAAACAGTACATGAAGACACTTCCTAAATTTCTTAAGGGGAAAAAAAGAGATGTTTGCCTCTTGAGTTATATTTTAATCTTGAAAGATGAAGTCCCAAGATGGGAGAGTACCATGAGCTTGCATAGAAAGCACCGAATTCCAGAGAGCAGGATCTTGTCAGGCTGGGGCATAATTTCTTCATTATTACCTTGTTCTCTCCTTCTTTCTCATGAATGCATTAAGGCAGTTGTTCCTCCATGACAGCAGACTACAGCTCAAAACTGCAGATCTTAGCACCCGGGCAGTGTGGACAGCCAGGACTCACCTGTCTAGGGAGTCACAGATCTATCATGCCCTGGTTTGTCCCTCCAGAGCCTCAAGGTGAAATCTGAACCACAGTATGATGTTAATAAAAGGTAGTAAGTCACTGAATAATGCAATTTGCTTTAAGAAATGAATTTGGTCCTTTTGGAAGGAGTTAAATTACCCCATTGTCAGATGGTGTCTCACAAGTGTGCCAACTTCGACATGGCCCACATGTGTGTGCCTTCTTCTTCAACATGTCCATCATGATGTAACACAGCAGACAGTTCTCACTGAAAGTGAAACGCATGTTAGTATTTGGCTCCTGAATATTCTTAACACCAAAACTAGGAACCTAAGTGAACCTTTTTTCTTTACTTAGTATTCTAGCATTCAATATCTATTGCAATATAACAATAAACAGCCCAGTGTAACTGTGTGACTATAAATGCCATGCACGTAACTGTAAGCTCATCAAAGGTTGGTTTCTCTCATGCCTTTTCTGTTGTGATAAAAACCCACCCGGTGGGAAATGGTTTTATTTGGCTTTTATGGGTACCAGTAATCTTGGAAAGAAGCCAAGGTATCCAAGGAAGGATCCTTGAGGCAGGAACTAAAGCAGAGATCTTGAGTTAATGCTGATTACTGGCTTGTTGTCTCTGGCTTGCTTAGTTACCATTCTTAGGCAACAATGGACCACTTTCCTAGGGCTAGCACAGCAGACAATGGGCTAGGCCCTCCCATTCTTCAGTTGAGATTCCCTCTTTCCAGGGTGTCTTATTCTATTCCTACACAAACATCATGACCACGAAGTAAGTTGGGGAGGAAAGGGTTTATTCAGCTTACACTTCCACATCACTGTTCATCACCAAAGGAAGTCAGGACTGGAACTCAAGCAGGGTCAGGAAGCAGGAGCTGATGCAGAGGCCGTGGAGGATGTTACTTACTGGCTTGCTTCCCCTGGCTTGCTGAACTTGCTTTCTTACAGAACCCAAGAGTACCAGCCCAGCGATGGCACCACCCACAATGGGCGGGGCCAGGGATGGCACCACCCACAGTGGGCGGGGCCCTTCCCCCTTGATCACTAGTTGAGAAAATGCCTTACAGCTGGATCTCATGGAGGCATTTCCTCAACTGAAGCTCCTTTCTCTGTGATAACTACAGCTTGTGTCAAGTTGACACAAAACCAGCCAGTACAGAGGGTTATGTAGGTTTGTGTCAGGTTGACAAAGACTGAAAGTTATCTCTTGCCCACCAGTAGCTGGAAAAATGTCCTATTTTCTTGTGACTTTTACAAAGCTACTCACTATAACGTTAGGAGTAAAAAGAACATTAAGATTAAAATAATTTTTGATTTGTTGTATATATGAAACTTAAATAATGATGGAGACTCAAGAGCTTGTGGGCCATTAGTTTTAATTTGATCATGCAGATATGTTATAGTCAAAGAAATAAAGCTCATTACTAGACACTCCAGGGGGTGGGCTATACAGCTGTGCCATGGTTTGAATGAAAATGACCTCCCTTGGCTTATTGGCACCATTAGAAGGTGTGTCCTTGTTGGAGGAAGTGTGTCACTGTGGAGGTGGGCTTTGTGGTCTCATATGCTTAGGTTATGCCTAGGGTGCCATATAGTCACTTCTGCTGCCTGCAGATCGGGATGTAGAACTCTCTAGCCCTGTGTTTGCCTGCACGCTGCCATCTTTCCTGCCATGATGAAAATGAATTAGGCATCCGAAACTGGAAGCCAGCTCGACGTCATGTTTTTCTTTCTAAGCATTGTTCCGTTGTTCCAGTCATGGTGTCACTTCACAGCAAGAGAGGTCCTGACTAAGCCAAGCTTTTTTTCCCTGCTCTTCACAGTGCTACATAAAACTGACTGACACATGTTCTTCTGAGTCCCAGCATCCACAGAAGCATTGGAGTGCTTATCCCCTGTGAATGTGTTGCTACCTGGCATCAGGAACAGGAGGGTCCATTTCACTTTTATAAGTATTTGGTGTCTGTGTGCATGAGCAAGTGCACTAACTTGTGTAAATGTAAGCACATCAGAGTGTGAGAGATAAGATGAACAAAGCCCAGAACTTCGGATGAAAAAGTTTAAAAGTAACCAGATTGGATAATACAGATTCCCATTAAAAAAATTCCCTTTTCAGTTAAAAAAAATGGAATTATATATATTCATTATACCAGGTCATAGGAGGACATTTTTATAAAGGTATTTATTATACCTTGAACACATTACTACATAGTTCCCTATCTGCATCTTTCTTTCTTTTAAAAAAGTATTTCTCTTACATTTAGTCCATGCATGTGTACATCTTGGTGTGAGTGTGCACAGGTACACCTTGATGTGAGTGTGCACATGTACACCTCGGTGTGAGTGTGCACATGTACATGTACACCTCAGTGTGAGTGTGCACATGTACACCTCAGTGTGAGTGTGCACATGTACATGTACACCTCAGTGTGAGTGTGCACACGTACACCTCGGTGTGAGTGTGCACATATGCGCTCACGTGGCTTGGAGACAGGAAGAGGTTTTGCATCCACTTCAGCTGCAGCTTTTTAAGGCATCAGGAGTGTTTCTGGGAAGGATCCTCCTTCTACGAAAGCCATACTTTATCTCAACTACTAGCTCTCAGCTCCCCTACCTGTTCTCCTAGATTCAGCTTTCACACTCTTTAATGGAAGGAAAATGCTGTTTTGCTTGTGTTCTGATTAGAGAGTAGGATTATGTGTCTTTACTAAGAGTTTTGGGCTATCTGATACATCTTGTTCTCATAACCCACACATGATGTCAATACCCCTTTACTGGACTGTGCTGAACTTAGAGGTACTCGTTAGCATATGTCTTTGTGAATGTGACTTAACCTACCTGAGCATCAGTCTTCGTAGCAGTAAAATGGTGATAATACTGATAATTCCCTAAGTGTGGTACTAAAGTTTGAAATGAATTAATTAAGTGCTTTGAGTAATGATGTTGGTTACACTGCTCATGTGTTATTTTGGCCCGGTGTGCTACTTTTAATGTTTTCTGCAAATGATAGTAAATTAAAGGATAAAATGAATTTATTGGTTTGGATTATGAATGTAGTGTGGGCCCTGAGATTGATTGATTTCTCCGTGTGCTGAAGTTATGGAAGTCGGACTTTTGCTTGTCTGTCTATTGCTCTTTTCACAGAGAACTGGTTCATGTTGGGCTAGCCCCTCCCACAGTCCCAGATGTGACCTTTGGTAGTTGATGCTGCATGTTCTCCAAGGACATGAAGAAGAATGAGAGCTTCTGTTCTCTTAATCTCTTCATTTCTAGTCATTTCTCTTTGACATTAAAGTAAAGGTATTACAACTTTTAAGTTACAACTATGGGCAGATTATATGAACAGAAGATTGGCTCTTAGGACAATAAAGAAGGACAAAGGGAAAGTAGATCCACTTGGTTCAAAGTCCTTAAGTGAAGATGGCTGTAAACCAGGCTGGATAATTGGGTCCCCATCCTTTTTAATGGAAAACCAGTGCAAGGTTTTAGTGTATGGAATTATGATTTTTCATTATGAAATGATTAACTGATCTATTATTGGTGGAAAAAATTAGAGGTATGGGGGCACAATGTCTGACAGGTTTAACTTTTCATTCAGCTATAAGGTGAAAGCCATTGCTGTGTTCTCTACCTCATGTGGGAGACATGCCAGCTTTCAATGTTAGTTAACGTCATCTGTCTTTTAAAAGTTGCCCTTGAGTTAATGCAAATCACAATAGATTGTCCTTCAAAAAAAGCATCAACAACAAGAATAACATGTAATATGTAAAAGTCCAATTTTGACTCCTTTTAGATATGTCAACTATGATAAACCAGAAGAAGAGCTTTGAAAACCCCAGAGCAGATCTAAAATGGACACTCTTCTACGCTTTGGCTTGGAGCTAGGGATATATTTTGTCTGATCCCATATCTTACGAGGCTGCTGTAGATTCTCTGAGAGTTAACCAACTTCTTAGCTATTTTCTTCATATATAGCATGCCATGTTCCCACATACATCTTCAGAATATTGCCAAGATGTCAATATTTAGACTTTGAGACATATGAAGAACAAGAATCATTTGAGAACTGGAGTCATATTTGGAAAGTCAGAGCAGACGGTCTGCCACACGTGTGCATGAACGGCCAGGCTGAGATCTTAATGGGCAGCACTGACAACTGTTCGGGGAGTTTAAAGAGCACTGGCTTGGAGGATGCCTGGATAAGCCTTAATATTGTTTTTCATCTCTCTAGCACATTCTGCTAGTGTCCCCTCTAAAATGTCCCTCAGAGAATGCCTCCTTGACTATTGCCATCCCTCCCTGACCTTGCTATAGGCCAGAGAGTTTTATATAAAGAAGTATGGCTACAGCTTCTAAGCCAGTCTCTTTATGTTGACTTTTTATAAAAAAAATTCATTTATTTTAACTTTATGTATCTATGTGTTTGGCTTGCATGCATGTTTGTGTACCATGGGCATACCTGGTGCCCATGGAGGTCAAAAGAGGACATCGGATTCCCTGAAGCTGGACTTAGGGATGGTTGTGAGCTGTAATGTCAGTTCGTAAAAATGAACCCAGGCCTTTTAAAGGACAAGCAAGCACTCCTTACCCTTGAAAGCTTTACCCTACACTCACTTGACAATGTTGACACCCACCTAGAATATCAACTGTATTTGATTACTTCATTATGGAAAAGTAATATAACAGAATGCCCCTTGTCTTCAGTTTCCCTTGTTATTTTCTGTAATATTTGATTCCAACTTCCAAAGGAGCAAAATACTGCAAATTGGTATTGAGAAAAATTTTTTAAAAGTGCCTTTCAAAAACTTTATTTTTAGAGCTGATATCTTAAATTTTACTATTATCTTGCTTGATATGATAAATATAATGTCCATAATTTAAATAGAATTGCTACTTTAATATAAATAAAGCAATAGCTTAGTTTATAATTATACTTATTAGTGTTGTGATTTCCTTCGATACAAATGTCTCTGCCCCAATATCTAACTGTAGTTGGAAAGCCATAAAAATTCCTGAGTCTACCATCTGAACAGATTTGAAAACATCTGTGCTACTGGAAATGAACTCACTTAGGCTAAAATGTTTATTGAACTAAACTTTCTTCAATCGATAAATGAATGCATCTCTGAGCTGGAAGTGTCTTTTTCGGATAGGGTTCAGAATCCAGAGGAGGAATGAGGTTAGTATAGTAAATCAGTGAAACCAGAGTCAGACTGGCAGCTACAGAGTCGGCGAGGAGCAGAGCCACATACGGACTTCAAGCAGCAGCAGCCAAAAGCCATAAAGCAAAGATAGATGGAAGCAGTAGAAACAAATGGGTCCCAAAACACCCAAGCAATATTTTCAAAACGCCAATGAAGAAAAGCAGTTTTTCCAGCCATCTCATCAAAATGGTCTTCAGTCCAAGCTTTATTCCCACTTTGAAAAAAAAAAAAGGGCAAGGGTGAGGAGAAATTTTAGTTCTTTCTAGAGGTAGCAGTGATGTCAGGAGGGATGGGGACAGACAAGAGCCATAGCTGTGAGAGTTGATGGTAATGTAAAGCGTGTGTCAGGGATATGGACCCTCAGGTGCAAAGCCCTGGGAGGTGGATGAAGGGCCGCTCACCTCCATAGAAAATTAGGAGGCATTTCTGTGCAAACTCTACACAGAAAACCAATAGTTAAGACACTTAGAAAGAAGAGCTTCCATAAAGGAAGGTTTTTAAAAAATCAGCTCCCTGGAACCTGGGCACCAGCTTTGAATGAGTGGCTCTCAGAAAAGAAAAACTGTAAAGATCCAGGATTGAAGAATCCATCACAGAGAATGGCTGAGTAAAATCAGCTAGACTTTCTCACCTCTGATGGAAGCTCCATGTAAAAATACATTTTAGTATCCAGTGCTTCTTACAATGTACAGACATGTTGGGACCCATATTTATTGCTGAGCAATTTGGCTGTTTCACTATATGTTGAATTTACATATAGTGTTTTACAGAGGACTTGCATGCAAATCTGTTATATACATCTATTTGTGTGTGTGTGTGTGTGTGTTTGTGTGTGTGTGTGTGTGTGTGTAAGTCTACACAACAGAATTATCTATTGCAGCTCTATAGTTAAAATTAATTTTGTGTGCTAGGGACAAGTTGAATAGGTTGTTGCAGTATGTATACCTGGATTATTATTATGAGATTATTAGGAATTGTGTGTGTCTGCTGAGGACATTATACACTAAAAAAAGGGGGGGTGCTAATTAGATCTTTTAGTGAACTAACTTTAGAAAAGAGTTCACTAATATTTAGATTATAAACCATTTAAATAACCAAGGACTATGCACCATTACTGTACTGAATCAAGTTGTTGTTGTCAAGTCTGTGTGCATGTCCTTAGTAAAAATACTATACATATCATGTGATTCAATAATATATTGAGCAAGTATTTTAAAGAACATATAACATTGATATTAGTGTTTATTTGAATATTGCATATTTAAAATGGTTTTCTTTGGAAGCCTTGCAGATTTCCCATTTTGACCATTTTTCTTTCCTTAAGGAAAGAACAAGGATGCTGTACCACTTGTTATCTAAACGCCTGCTCCATCTTTTATCCAAAACTGCAAAAGCTGATCATCAGTTTGAGACACAGGTAGCAGCCTCAGAATATTCAATGCAATTAGAGGTTCCTTTGTCACTCAAAAGTCCGAGCTTGGCAAGCTTTGTCAATCTGGCACACACCCATCCCTGTCATTCCCTGCCCTGGGTATGAAGACTCTGGTGTGTGTGTTTGAAGCTCTGGGTTAATCATAAAATCCTCCGTGGATTTTGGCAGTATTTGCCTGAGACCTTGTAAAAGGAGAAACACCTGAATGAAGTCAACATCGCAGACATTTGGGCTCTTACCATGTAACTTAGCCAGGACTGTTAATCATAGTTAGCGGGTGATGAGTGTTGAGCTGAGACCGGGTATTTGCTGTGACAACACTCTTCCCACATCTGCTTTAGGCAACCTCATGTCTTTCAGCATACCAAGAAATGCAGAAATGTAACTTAGCTTCCTCTTCTTCCACCCCTGTCAGCTTCTCGGTCACTGAGGATGGTTGAATTGACGTTGAACAAATGCAACAGGAATCTGACCCAAAGTCTTGAGGTCTCAGTGACTGTGTTCTTTACATTCTATTCAATTTCCTGAGCCATCTTTTCTGCTTCAATGGATTATTGTTCTAAGGCTCTACAAGCTTCCCCGGTGTGAGGTCAGTTCAAGGACTGAGTGGTGACCTATGGGCCAGCTAATTTTGCTTTGTCGTTCAGCAGTTGCCAACTTGCTTTTTTGACTGAAGAGATTACCGAATATGCTTTCTATGGTAGTAGGTGACAAATTATTCTATCCATTTTCACTTACGTAATGTGAAAGATTAAGTATATACTCACCCTCCCTCAGCCCTTTCTCTGGTCTTGAACTGGTGGGTGTTTCCAGGTTTTAACTATTATTCCTGGCACCTGCACACATCTGTGAGAATCACTCTTAGGTGGAAACTGGAAAAGGGCAAATTATACACACCACCTTTTTGGTATTTGCTTGCTGTTTGTTTTATTTTCCAAAGTTGGAAAGCATCAAAGATGATACATATTTCTTGATAGCAGGAAATTATGGGAAATACACACTTTAGTGTGTGTGTGTGTGTGTGTGTGTGTGTGTGTGTGTGCGCGAGCGCTTGTTTTAGAACTCAGTCATGTCTACGTATGTATTGTCTATTTCTGCTTGCGGTGTCTGTTTCATCTTGAGATGGTATGAGAGAGACTCTAGTACTTTCAAATCCCTATTTATGTTTGTTGCTTTATAAATAATTTTAAACTTTTTAATTTTTATATACGTTGGTATTTTGCCTGCATTTATATCTGTGTGAGGGTTATAGACAGTGATGAGAATTGAACCAGGGTTCTCTGGAGGAATTGCCTCTGCTCTTAAACTGCTGACCCAGCTCTGTAGCCCTCTTTATAGATAATTTTACTGCCTTTTGATCTACTGGTCTTAGAGGCAATAGAGAAGAAATATTATTACTGTATCATAGCATTTAAAATTTTAAATAATCCATCAAATGGTCCTTTAGTTCCTTTGATGATATCAGTTTCTTTTCTATTATCAAAATTGACCTTTTTCTAGTGAGCTCAATGTGCCATGGTTTAATTTCTTCTGTCCTAGATTATAATTGAGTTAGCCATTTTCATTTATGTTGATTGGTTCTTAATGCATATTTTGCTCTATTTTATATCAAGTATATTAAGTTCACATAAATGTAATAATAAACAAAGAGAATGTTGATATATATTAAATATCTATCATATGCTAGATTCCATGATTAAAATTATGTAAAACATTATACTTTCTCCCCCCATTTCTCCTATATATATGTAAAAATATACATATATATAGTAATATATAAATAATATATATATATATGATTTTTTAGGTATTAATACTACTCATTATAGATGAGAGTCTTATAGATTATATCAACTACATTTATGTAGCTGAGACATTAGACAGTCCTGTGTTTAAGTTTTTATTAATCCCCTAATTACTTATTAATTGAACAGTAATTAATCTTGCATTGCAGACAATAGAATGATAGGTGAGCATGCCACCACTGAACTGTACCTCCATCCCAGACACATGGTCTTGTTAATGTAGGTCTCTGCTCTTTAGATGCTGTCTGTGAGACAAATATATAATGGCTTGGTCAAGCATATTGACCTGTATACTTGGTTTCTAGAACAAACACATAAATATTAACAGGCATCCAAGGAGATTCAAAAGAAAGAATTGGGCTTTATTTTTTTATGTCCCTTATCATTTAGTACAATAGGAGAACCAATGGATCCCAGGAAATGTTTTTATTATGATAACATTTTTTGCCAAGCACAGTAGACGGAAGTTTGTTTTTGCAGCCAAACCCACAATTTTGCACTCTGGATCTATAACTAATTTTCTGTGTAACTGACATTAGACAAATCATTGTATATCACTGACTGTCATTTTTCTCATCACTTAAGGGTGATTAACAATACTGTGAAAGGTTGAAAGAGATACTTTTATGCAATGTCCAGTGCAGGCCCCAGTAACCTTAAAAACACTTTCATCTCTGCCAAAATTTGTGTAATATTATGCAGCTGGGTTTTTCCCTGAACACGGGCACTTCTCAAACTGTGATCTTTAGTCCATCAACATTGGGAAACCTTGTGTTAGGATTTCTTAAACCCATCACTCAGTTACCTAGCAACAGCCAGGGATACCCCACCCCTCAGTTACCTAGCAGGAGCCAGGTATGCTCTGCCCCAGTGACCTAATACTATAAAAGAGGCTGCTTGTCCCCTCCTCTTCCTCTTGGTTCTCTCTTCTCTTGCACTCTGGCTCTCTCCCTCTTACCCCTCCTCTTCCCCTTCCTCCCCCCCTTCCTCCAGGTGCTCATGGCCGGCCTCTACTCCTCTACTTCTCTACTCCTCTCTCTCTCTCCATCTCTCTCTGCCTCTACTACCCTCTTAACTCTCTCATGACCTGAATAAACTCTATTCTGTACTATACCATCATGTGGCTGGTACCTCAGGGGGAAGAGATTCCCAACCTGGGCCCCCGCAGAGGTATCTCTCTTGACCCCAAGCCTTGATATACCTCCATGGGCCAGATCTCCCCCACTCTTTTCATCTTTTTCCTAACATTGGTGCCAAAACCCGGGATGTCATCTTTTAACAACATTGGTGCCCCGTGTGAGATTAGATTTTCTCAAGACTGGATATCTCTTTCCTTTCGTTGGTGCTGTGACTCAGATCAGAAACTATAGGTTCGCATCCCAAAGCTCACTAGCCTAAGCTTCAGAGACTTGGTAAGGCTCTTCCCCACATTGGTCAGAGTAAGCATCCACACAGTCCCAGGGAAAAGTTCCTTAGCTTGGAGCTACCCCTGAGGACAGATGTTTTTACTGACTCTCATTCTAGGACTTTTGCCCTTGGGACCCCTGATGCCAGGACAGGCCTGGCTAAGCCGCTGTCATTCTGGAACACAGCCTCTGAGTTTAACCCCATTGCTGATTGGGAAAGTTATTCCTCCTCTCACCCAATGGCTCTTCTTTGCTGCTATTTGTTCCTATTTCCTGGGATGCTTTGGTTTAATTTACAGAAAACAATAAACTGCACTCTTTTGCTAGTGATCTGGACTATAGCTTCCCTGTTTCCTGCACCTGGAGCCCCTGCTGCAGAAAAGGCTTGTGAGAGTCCATGCTGCATGAAGCAGCAGCAGCAGCCAGGAACGCAGCGCCTGTGGGAGCTGTGGGCGGGCTGAGGTCCTGCGGGCTGAGTGGCCAGAGTGCCCCAGGATCCTGCCGCTCCCTAGGGGCAGGGAGCAGGACGGTGGAAATTGGGTGTCTTCAGGAACCCTGGTCCTGCTGTCAGCTTCTACGGGAACCGTGGCTCGGGGGAGGTAGAAGGGTTGGGCACCCCTGGAGCAGACACCGCCCAGCCCTCACATTGCCCTGGAGCCAGTGAAACTAGAGCGGCAAGCACGCGTCTTTCTGGGGGAAGAGGCTTAGCTGATCACACAGGTAGACCTTGGCCGTGTTCAACGGAAGAGCCAGTAGCACAGGTACTTCCCCCGCCCACTGTGGGGCGGGGCGACACCGCCCCCTGGCCGGAACCTCTAGTCCAGGGCTTCTGCCTGCCAGGGACCTGCCCTAGCCTTGCCCTGCCTCCACAGAACCACGCCCCCTCCCTGTATGTGAGTGTGTCCCTTGCACCAAGTACACTCTCACACCTGTGTGCACTAGTGCCTGTCTCAAACAACATGTTTTATCTCCCTTTATTATTTTCAATCTTATTCTGCCTGCTGGATTAAAGTTTTATTTATTCTGAGCCAGATTTCTGACTGCATTGACAGCTAAGGTAACTGCAGTTTAACAACCAAAGACGTAGACTTCTATTTTCTAACTAGTTCAGATATAAGCTCTTACAGATATGACTGGTTACTTTCATATATAAACTCAGGTTCCATTAATGCTTCATGTTTCCTTTTGCTAAACTTTTTTTTCCATTACATATAATTCTTGCTCCTTCTGCTCCATAAAGGCTTATCTTAAAAATGTTTATGTTGTTAACTCATGTTGTTATCTCTTTTATAAAGTTATAAGTTACAGGAAACTCACTCAGCTCTACCTCCAATGGACCAAATAAGACTCCACCCAGATAAGTACATCTGCCTAAAGCTCACTAACTATTCCAAAAGGTGGGATTCCTCTAGATTTCAAATGTGGGTTTCAAATGTACATCTAAGAATTATTCTTTCTTTTCATGCCTATAGCTTCTGCCACATGGGCCACTGAGTTAGGTCAGCTACACGCCACACGGTTTCACTTTTCCTGATACCAGATTGCGGCTAAGGCTCCCACACAAACACTGGCAGATTGATAAAGATCACCACTCCAGTTGGCAAAGAGAATACCCGATTTCCCAAACAAGGTTTGGCCATGCTTTGGGGGCAAAGTGGGTAAGTCTCTATAGCCACAGGTTTTAAGACATACATTGACCATTGAGAAGACCCCTCGGAGCGCCCTTCTGTTTATCCCTCCCCTCAGATCTCTAGCAGCCGGTTAACTCACGACATCTAAGTCTGGCAAGGGCGTTCTCTGCCAGATCCCAGATCTGGCGAAGCCACCAGGACTCTGAGTGATGACTCTGGACTCCTGCGCAATGGCAAAATTATCTCTACCGCGTTTATCCCCTGGGATGCCAGCTCGAGATAACTTGGTAGCTCTTCTCCTCCACCTTCTTCCCAACGGGCAACTCAGTGTCTCAGAATGTATCATTGGGCTCCCCACTGAGATGTCTTCTGGAAAATTTCAAATCTCTAAAACTATACATGCTGCCAATGATCTGGTAAATGGAAAGAGGTTCCTATCTATCTTTGCTCTAACTCTTTTCTGTGTTCTTCTTGTAACCCCACTCAACTTCTTTTAGCAACGAAGCAAACAGCAGATGACACCACAACTCTTGACCCAGCCAAGGAGCCACCACTCCCCAGCCGCAAAATCCAGATGGCTGCCTCAGCTTCTCCTCGTGCTACTTTAAGCTTTTCAGAACCTTCTTTCCCTCCACAGCCAGATTCACATGTGGACATGGACACATCACCCAGCCCAGAACACCACTGATGCCCCTTCTCGCCCTCTCTCATCTTCTTCTGCGCTGAAATCTTATACTTTGATATTTCTTGATTTACATATGATTCTTACTAATAATTTACTTCCTGAGGAAAGCCAGCAAGTTTGGGAGCAGAAAAATTGCATGCAGACGAGATTCATCAAACAGATAGATACTGATTTAGACCCTGAAAACCCGGAAGGTAAACAACTTCTAATGATCTGTTTCTTTTCCCAGAACTACCCCAACATAAGAGAGAAGCTTAAAATGCTAGAGAGAGGTCCCCTAACTCCACAGACAGACGTCTTTGTGTTGGCCTCTAAAGTATACCATGGGAAAGGTAAAAAGGCTCACAAAAAAAAAAAATGCTGGCAAAGGTTGCTAGAGATGTGATCAACAAGGTCATTGGGTGAAAGCTTGCCCTAGGCCCCCACAAGCCAAAGGGGCCATGTCCTAGTTGCCATTGAGATGGACACTGGGCTATAGATTGCCCTGTGTCACGCAGCACAGAGAGACATCAAGCCCAAATAACCCTCCAGCCTTCTAGGCTTGCCTATGGACAACTGAAGAGGCCTAGGCTCCCTTGACCTGACCACTGCCATCACTAGCAGGGAGCCACAGGTAACTATCATGGTATATGGGCGGCCCATCTCCTTCCTCTTGGACAGTGGGGCAACTTACTTGGTCCTGACGGAGTTTTGGGGACCCACTTTTCCATCCCATTTTCCTATCGTCAGGGTAGGACAAACTTACCTTCCTCACCAAACCCTACCACTTAGTTGCATTTTTAGGGGTGCACCTCTCAGACATTCCCTTTTGGTAGTGCCCACATGTCTTATCTCCTTATTGGGAAAGAGATCTTCTAGCTAAGTTGGGAGCCTCTATTTCCTTTGCTCCCCCATTCACCTGAACCCAAGCTTGTCAGCAACCCCTCTGCTCCTTCTCCTAGCCAGTCAACCTACTAACACAAACATGTTTCCTTTACCAGCTTCTCAGGTAGACCCCCGAGTCTGTTGCTAACCATCATTCTTCTGTCGTCATCCAATTACTAGACCTTACCAGGATCCTTTTAAGATGATTCTAGAGACACCTACAGCTCTTTTTCCACATACAAGATCCATGAGATCCCATGTGGGAGACAGAAGTTGTTGGTAAGCTCTACTGTTAAAACCAACCAGGGTCCCCAGTAAGTACTATCAACATTCAGAAAAAAATATGTCTCAGACTGCTAGCCATGCGCGCCCCATAGAACAAACAGTTACCATTTACAGCCCTTCCCAGTGATGTTGCCTAATAACCTTACCTCACCCTTTATCAGCTACCCTGATTCTGACATTGCCATGACTCTACACCTTTCCTTTATCCCTCTTCATGGCATGGCAAATTGTTTAAAAACACCTGGGACATGCTCTGTAGGAATTTGCTCCTTCTGTCTACTTCAATGATAAACACACACAAAAAAATTCTAACCAAACTATTAATCAGTTCCTGTTACAGGATCACCAGCCACTGTTGATAGAGGAACCTGATGTGAACATTTGCCAGGTGGACCCAATGGTGAAAGCCAGCTGCACCCCTACAATGCCCCAAGACAGCAGGAAGTAGCCAATGAGACTCTTGGTGCCCCCATTCCCCTTTCACCATCGCCCCCCCCCCTCACTTTTCCTCATTTTTATGTTAAGAGAAGGGGAGGACTGGCAGCATTAGGACTGTTCCTGCAAAGTTTTCTTTCTTCCAAATGTCCTTAATCTCTACCCATAATGTATACATAAGTGTGTTCCAGCATCTTGTCAAGCCCAGGTGCTCATTACATCTGGAACAGATCCAGAGACGCAGCCTACAGATGCTTCAGCCTTCTCTCGCAGACACAGCTGCTTCTACTGGACCTGTTCCTTTTGACCTATCCTCAGATATGCTCCACCCCAGTGACCTGAGCCTATAACAGGTGCTGCTTGTCCCCGCCTCTCTCTTTTGTGCTCTCTTGTTTTCTTGTTCTCTCTCTCTTGCTCTCTCCCCGCTTTACCCCTCCTCTCCCCCTTTTCTTTCCACCTCTTCCTCAACGTGTTATGGCCAGCCTGTACTCCTCTACTTCTCTATTCTTCTCTTCTCTCTCTCTCTTTGCCTCTACTATCCTCTTAACTCTCCCATGACTTGAATAAACTCTATTCTGTACTATACCATCATGTGGCTGGTCCCTCAGGCGAAGGGATTCCCAACATATGCCTCCCCACCAGAGGCATCTCCCTTGCCCCCAGACCTCACCGCACCTCCATGGGCCACATCTCTCCCACTCTCTTCATCCTTTTCCTAACCTTGGTGCCGAAACCTGGGATGTTACCTTTTAACAACATTGGTGCCCTGTGACTTTTAACAACATCTGGTTATGTAGTTCATGCTGTGCATTTGTGGACATAGCATCCTAGGAATGACCACTCCCAGCATTTTCTAGATGACATGGAAGAAGAATGAATTTTAAGAATTATCAAATTATCAGGATCCCATGGCTTTCTGTCTGTTCAATACCAAAAACTAGTAGTAAAGATATCTTCCTTTCAAAGCCAGTTTAGTGGTTCAGATCCCACTTGGCTAAGAAAAAAACATCGTTTCTATACGTAAGTCAACCGCTCTTACAACTTGGTGTACTCAGCTCACAGAGATCCTTTTCTTGTCAGAATCCGTAGAATACTATATTCTTGGTGGCAGTTTTCTCCCTTTAATCTCTTTTATCTGAACTGTTAAGTGTGCTATGATAACATCCAGTTTTTTGTATGAGATATACTGTGTTAATGCAGGAATACTTTACTTAAATAGTCTTTGATTTGGGTGTTGACTTGTAACAGTCCCTGACTGAATTGCATGTATTTTCCTGGTTTAGAAATGGTAATAGAGGGCCTCACTGGAGAAACATGAGCATACCTGTCATTGGATGGGGGAATGGCTCAATTGATAAGCACCTGCCTTACAAACATGAGGACCAGAGTTCAGATCTCCTGTGCCTAGTAAAAAGATAAGCACTGTGATAGTTATTGGTTGTTCCAGCACCAGATAAGTAAACATAGGCAGATTTCTGGAACTCCCTGTACAGCCAGGCCAGACAAACCAGTGAGATCCTTTAAGAGACCCCTTTCATAAAAAGTGCAGAGCAATGGAGGAAGACAGCCAACACTGACCTCTGGTTCCCATGTACACAGGGCTACACATGTGTGTGCATTTATACACACAATGAACACATACATATATGTGCCTGCAGCACACATATATTTATATAATACACACAGACAGGGGCATTCATAATTGTATAGATCATATATAATCACTTCAAGATCTTGGCCAGCTTGAGTCTAGAACAGATATGGCTACCATTACTAGCATTTATGAGGACAGTCAGCTCCTACCTTGTTCTTCAACTTTAGCTTTTGCCTTTGTCTCCCTCCAGGGCTATTATCTAGACCAGTGGTTCTCCAAGTAGGCTTCCTAGTGCAGTAGCATTAACAGTATCTTTCTACTTGTTAGAACTGTAAATTCTCCACAGAATTCTAGAACTAGTGAATGGGAAGGTTGGTGGTAGGGTAAGGGATAGTTGTAACTTTTGATTTTAGCACATTCTCCTTAAGACACATCTAAACCCTCAAGATTTCTCTCACTGAGGCTTCTCTGCCTTTACCATTCACCTGCCCAGCAGGTCATTATCACTGCTCATGGTTTGTTTTTCTCATTCACCATTAGGACTTTTAGCCACAGGGTCTGGAGAGATGGCTCAGTGGTTAAGAGCACTGCCTGCTCTTTTGAAGGTCTTCAGTTCAATTCCCTGAAACCAAATGGTGTCTCAACCATCTGTAATAGGATCCGATGTCCTCTTCTGCTAAGTCAAGAGACAGTGACAGTATTTTCACATACATTAAATAATTATAAAGATCTTTAAAAAGCAAACATAGACATATCCTTATTATTACTATTTTTTGTACTTGAGTGGTATATATATTCCCAGCCAGCTTTGTACTCCAGTCCTTTCTTTCTCAGTGTGTCTTTGAGCATGCAATGCAGTTCTTGGCATGTGACGGATATTAAATAAATATTTAAGCAAATGGATGAGTGAACACTCATTTAATAGAAAGTGACTGAGGTTGTATTTCTTCTGATCTTCACTTTTTTTTTGCTTGTTTGCTGTTTCATTATTGATATAGACAACCAAGCACCACCAGTTTCATAACTAATTTATCACCAGTTTATAGGAATAACTTACAAGCTATGTGAATGACGGAGAGCGAGGGAGGTGCAGAGAGGAGAGGGAGCCCCCTGCAGTTAACTTGCTCTAAAGCTCTCAAATCGTGTGGCAATGTCTTTACCATTATAGGCATTGAAGTTTCAGAAGACACAGCTTATAATTCACCTGGCATGTTCTCAGTGAGAAGCTGCCATGTAGTGGATCAGGGTCGGGATGCCAGGAATGGAATTTGCATGGGAATTCTTTACTGAGATCTTCAACTCTACTAGACAAGTCATTCCAACTCTCCGAGATGCTCCCCTTGCTGTCTGTAGTTATTGACAGGGAAGTCACATCCTGGCTCTGCCTTTCCCTTCGCAGCAGCCTTTCCTCTCTCCTTTGTTCTCTGCTCACTCATGACTGACACTCGTGTTCATCACCACACTCATGTGCACAGTTCCTGAATTAACATACTTAGTGATGTTTTTCCCATCTGCTTACTGCATTCCCTATATCCTTTGTTCTTATGTCTTCTTATGGCCTGGAGAGAATTCTTTGCTCTTTGAATCCAACAGTTATAACTTTGGAATTGGAATAGAGACTTCTTCAAGAAGGCAAAGGTTCTGTGTAGTTTTAACTTAGTGTGACACTGCAGCACCTTACATCTTAGCAGCACAGGACTAGAAACAAGGTAAACTATAACCCTGAAAGGCCTGTCTCTAGTAACATACTATGCAAGTATGCTTTCTGCCTCAAAGATTCTACAGCCTCTGAAGAGAGAACCAATGTTGGATACTGAGTGTCAAACATGAGAGTGTGTATATGTTTATGTGCTTGTGTGCATGCGTGTATGTGTACTATGCGGGTGTGTATGTATGCATGTATGTATGTGTGCTGGGTGTATGAACATGTGTGTATATGTGTTTATGTATGTAAGTGTATGTACATATTTGTATGCATGTGTATGTATGTGAGTTTATCTCTCTCTGTGTGTGTATGTATGCATGTGTGGAGTGGGATAGATAGAGCATTTTACATTTACAGTGACTCAAAAGTTACCTGTCACATGAGTAAACCTGCATGAGACTTTTACTTTCTAATTTTACTTTAACTTTACAGGGTCAGTTCATCCATATTATGAAGATACTTCCTCTTACATGACTCTGGGGATAAAGTGAGGTTTCCCAGATGCCTTTGGTGTTCACTGTTGAGTGATACTGAATACAATTACAGTTATCACAGTGGAGACTATTGGAAAGCTATAGAGGAGATTCATGCCAAGACCATGTCAAACTAGATTTAAATCTTGGCAGGCAAAGAAAGACATAGATTATGAAACATATTAGGAAACCAGTGTATAATAACTTTTCTCTTATGTAACAGAGAACAAGAGGGAAGTTTTAAGTTCAAAGATGGCTTTGTAAAATATGACTAATATTTTATATATTATATAATTTATTATATAGATAGATAGATAGATAGATAGATAGATAGATAGATAGAGAAATAGATATATATATCTATTATGACTTTTCCTAGGAACCATCTATCATTCTTTCAGACGGAAAATTTAGATTTACACAACTTTGGAAATAGTTTCTACTAGAGCAGTGGTTCTCAACTGTCCTAATGCTGTGACTCTGTAATATAGTTTTTCATGTTGTAGTGAGCCCTGAGGTAGTTTGAATAGGTTCCACAGAGTCATGTCTTTGAATTCTTGGCCCATAGGGAGTGGTGGCACGATTGGGAGGTGTGACCTTGTTGGAGGAAGTGTCACTGTGGGAACAGGCTTTGAGATCTCTTAGGCCCAAGGCCCTGCCCATTTGTCACTCCTTTGCTTCTGCTCCTGAAGATCCAGATGTAGAAGTCTCAGCTCCTGCCGCACCATGTCTGCCTGCACACTGCCATGCTTCCCACCATGACAGTACTGGACTAAAGCTCTGAAACCGTAAGACAGCCCCCAATTAGATGTTTCCCTTTATGAGAGTGGCTGTGCTCATTGTTTTTCTTCCCAGCAGTTAAATCCTAAGACAATCCCCAAACATAAAATTATTTTTGTTGCTACTTCATAACTGTAATTTTCTGTTATAAATCAAAGTGTAAATTTGTTTTTTTTTTTTTCCTTGATGGCTTTAGGCAACCCATATGACCCCAAATGTCCCACATCATTTGGCCCTGAAAGGAATATCATTCCACAACTTGAAAACTGGTGTACTAGGGAATTCAGTTTTGCCACTTCTCCAAGCTCAAGCATGCCAGCAACGAGACATCTATAGCATTTGCACGTTGTTGCAAATAACATAATGTGTGAGGTTTATTGAAATGATTCTGAGTTATATAATGGCTGACTGATATATTTTGTCATAACCTAAAACTCACTTTTACATTTTTATACAAAATAGACAAACACTCACGCTGTCATTTGTTATGTAGAAAATAAACAGCATTCAGCTGAAAGACACAACCCAGGAAGTTCAGCCAGCTCACTGGCAGCAGGTTCAGAATGCATTATACACAGTAATTACCAATGGCCCTGTAAACCCTACAGTGCTTGGCAAACCCCTCAGTGTTTCTGTAAATGGCTCTGTTCCCCAGAAGCCTGTGCTGCCCTCGTGCACCAGTAGGGTTATTGTCCTCCTGGACACATTAAGTGGATTATTTTCTTAGTCAGGGGAGAGAAGGTCATGAAAAATAATGTGCGGTTTTCCCCCGCAGCAAACGCTGAGCTATTTAATAATGTTCAAGTGGAAATGAGAATGAGGAATAGCTTTTCCTTCTTAATAGAACTGTGATAAGGTGGAAACGGGGCAAACTGAACACACTGGACTTAGGAGCTGATGGAAGCCTTTCCTAACTTGAAAAGGATGCTGGCATCTGTGGTATGAATGGAGGGGTACTTTTATGACCATATAAATACAGCAACCCACTTTATGTACATGTAAAAGACTGATGTACGGTCCCCACCATCTCTTGCCAATTTAGTCCTTTGGTTGACATTTAGCTATTACCTAGGCATCCTGCCTGCATCTGGATTCTAAAATCAATGAGGGAAAACGATTGTGGATACATTTTACAAAGACAAAATGTTTGAGTCTACCCTGATTACTCCATATTGGGAAGAGAAAGGTCTTGGCTGTATGTTTGGAGAGATATCCTAAGCAAAAATAATGCATTTGAGCAAATAAAGGTTGTAGGGTAGGCTGCTTAATATTTGAAAAATTAATTTTAGAATCTTAAATCTTCAGTGTTGCTTGGTGGTTATTTTTTACAAGGCAACTATTTAGCTTACTAAGTTTTATTATTGAACTAAAATAAAAGCTATAGTGTTCATCTTGCATATGAAAAGTTCACTCTACTATTTTTATACAATTCTGTGAATAGTAGCCAATGTGAATTTAAGGAAGTTTCTAGCAGAATGTGTTCTACATATGTCACCTGTTTCTGATAATAAAAATACAATCAGAAAACATTAGACATTTATATTTTTTTCAATAAAACATTTAAAATCTTATCTTGCTTCTTTTCCCCCAAGACCTTGTGAAAATTTACTAATAATTACACTTCCCTAGGTGTGTAGTAGACACCATATTTACTTGCCTCTTTCTAAATGTTGCTACAGAAAAGTAATGTGAAAACATAATGTCATGTTTACTCTCTGCTCTTCCATATGCATTCAGCTAAATAGCAGATTCTAAGAACTCTGAATTAGCATTCATCTTGAAATTTTTATTTTGGATTGTAAAATAATGATGTATATTCATGATATAGCATAATATTCCATACATATTCATTATGTGGAATGTTTACAGGATGATTGATGAATCTGCTACCTCAGATTTAATTTGCTTTTATTGAAAACTCACTGTTTGAAATACAAAAGGCTTTCACAAAGTCACCATATCTACAGTTAAGCTCACGAAAGCCTGTTCATGTCTGGTCAACATGGTGTAGTCCAGACCCACATCTTCTCTTTCCACATTCTCTTTCTCCCCAGGTTTTGGTAATAACCATTGTAATAGCTCTTTCTATAAGTTTAATTTTGTTAGATTCAACCTATACATGAAATTATATACATTTGTCTGTTTTTAATTGATCGTTTAATTTATTTTTATTTCAGTTTCCCCTCCACAAGTCTCCATCTCTTCCTTCCCCTTCCCTCACCTCTTGAGGGTGCTCCCCCACCTGCCCACCCACTTCTGCCTCAGCAGCCTAGTGCTCTCCTATCCTGGGACATCTAACTACACAGGACTAATGGCTCCCCACCAAGCTATACCAGATAAAGCAAGAGTCTGCTACATATCCAGCTGGAGCCATGGTTACCTGCTGTGTATTCTTTGGTTGGAAGATTAGTCCAAAGGAGCAATGGGAGTTCTGCTTGGTTGATATTGTTCTTCCTATAAGGATGCAAACCTCTTCAACTGCTATAGTCCTTGTACTAACTTCCCCCAAAATGAACCCACACACCTAGGGTCACTTGATCTTTGACAAATGAGCTAAAAACATTCAATTGAAAAAGAACAGCCTTGTACTGGCTGGTTTTGTGTCAACTTGACACAAGCTGGAGTTATCACAGAGAAAGGAGGCTCAGCTGAGGCATTTTCTCAGATAGTGATCAAGGGGGAGGGCTCAGCCCATTGTGGGTGGTGCCATCCCTGGCCCAGCCCATTGTGGGTGGTGCCAGCCCTGGGCTGGTAGACCTGGGTTCTATAAGAAAGCAGGCTGAGCAAGCCAGGGGAAGCAAGCCAGTAAGTGACATCCCTCCATGGCCTCTGCATCAGTTCCTGCTTCCTGACCTGCTTGAGTTTCAGTCCTGACTCCCTCTGGTGATGAACAGTGATATGGAAGTGTAAGCTGAATAAAATAAACCTTTTCCTCCCCAACCTGCTTCTTGGTCATGATGTTTTTTCCAGGAATAGAAACCCTGACTAAGACAAGCCTCTTTAACAAGTGGTGCTGGTTCAACTGGCAGTCAGCATGCAGAAGAATGCAAATTGATCCCTTATTATCTCCCGGAAAAAGCTCAAGTCCATGTGTTTCAAAGATCTTCACATAAAACCAGGTACACTGAAACTATTAAAACAGAAAGTGGGGAAGAGCTTAGAACACATAGTCACAGGGGAGAATTTCCTGAACAGAACACTAATGGCTTGTGCTCTAAGATCAAGAATAGACAAATGGGACCTCATGAAATTGCAAAGCTTCTGTAAGGCCAAGGACACTGTCAAAAAGACAAGGCGGCAACAGATTGGGAAAAGAACTTTACCAATCCTATATCTGATAGAGGGCTAGTATCCAGTCAATACAAAGAACTCTAGAGAATCAAATAATCCTATTAAAAATGTGATACAGAGCTAAATAAAGAATTCTCAACTGAGGAATACCGAATGGCTGAGAAGCACTTTAAGAAATGCTCAACATCCCTAGTCATCAGGGAAATGCAAATCAAAACAACCTTGAGATTCCACCTCACACCAGTCAGAATGGCTAAGATAGAAAACTCAGATAACAGCAGATGCTGGTGAGGATGCAGAGAAAGAGGAACACTTCTCTGCTGTTGGTGGGATTTTTAAACTGGTACAACCACTCTGGAAATCAGTTTGGTGGTTCCTCAAAAAACTAGACATAGTTCTACTTTAGTACCCAGCTATACCACTCCTGGGCATATACCCAAAAGAAGCTCCAACATATAACAAGGAGACATGTTCAGCCATATTCACAGCAGCCTTATTTATAATAGCCAGAAGTTGGAAAGGACCCAGATGTCCTTCAGCAGAGGAATAGATGCGGAAATTGTGATACATATACACAATGGGGTACTACTCAGCTATTAAAAACGAGTTTATGAAATTCCTAGGCAAATAGTTGGAACTTGAAGCTATCATCCTGAGTGAGGAAACCCAGTCATAAAAGAGCACTCATGGTATGTACTCACTTATAAGTTGATACTAGTGCCTCCCCCTGCAAAAAAGCCCCAGAATACCCAAGAAACCATTCACAGAACTTATGAAGCTCAAAAAGAAGGTAGACCAGAATGTGAATGCCTTAGTTCTTCTTAGACAGGAGAAAAAAACACTCAGGGGAGGAAATACAAGGTCAAAGAGAGGAGCACGGTTTGAAGAAAAGATCTACAGAGACTGCCTCACCTGGGGATCCACCCCATATGCAGCCACCAAACCCAAGCACTATTGCTGACGCCAAGAAGTGTTTACTGGAACCAGATATGTATGTCTCATCAGAGGCTCTCCAAAGTCATATAGATTCAGATGAGGATGCTTGCAGCTAAATATCAGAGTGAACACTGGGACCCCAATCAAAGAGCCAGAGAAAGGACTGAAGGAGCTGAAAGGTTTGCAACCTCATGGGAAGAACATCATCATCAACCAGCACTGAGGTGGAGAGAGTGATTGGGAGAGGGAGCACCTTCATGGAAGCAAGTTGAGGGGGAAGAAGGCTTGGAATGGTGGGGAAAGAGTATAACATTTGAAATGTAAATACAGAGAATATTTAATAGAATTTAAAACAATAAACATTTAAAATTTTTAAAAAAGGATAAAAACGTCTGGTGTTATTCTGATGGGTGTTCCTTCATATCTTGATCTTTTTTCCTTACCACTTTCAAATTCTTTGCTCTGTGCATTTGGTGTTTTAATTATTATTTGGTACATTTTGTATTTTAATTATTATGTGATAAGAGGAATTTCGTTTCTGATTCCATCTGTTTGGTGTTCTGTAGGCGTCTTGTATGTTTATGGGCATCTCTTTAGGTTAGGTTAGGTTTTCTTCTATAATTTTGTTGAATCTTCACTCTCTTCTATACCTATTGTTCTTAGATTTGGCCTTTTTTCATGGTGTCCTAAATTTCTTGAATGCTTTGAGTTTAGAGCATTTGCTTTTTTGTTTGTTTGTTTGTTTTTTAGTGTTGTGTCAGTGTGTGTCTTCTTTTCCCAAGATTCTCTCCTGTATCTTTTGTATTCTGTTTGTGATTCCTCTAGTTGTGACTCCTGACCTCTTTCCTAGGTTATTGATCTCCAGTGTTGTCTCCCTTTTCTTTAAAGTTTCTGTTTATAGTTTTAGATCCTGGATGGTGTTTTTCAATTTCTTTACCTGTTTGATTTTGTTTTCTTGTATTTGTTTAAGATATCAGTTTCCTCTTCATGAGTTTCTACTTGTTTACCTGTGTTATCTTGTATTTCGTTAAGTGAGTTACTTATGTCATTCTTCAATTCCTCTATCATATTCATGAGATGGGATTTTAGGCCCAAATCTTGCCTATTGGGTGTGTTAGGGTATCTGGAGCTTGGTGTCCTGGAAGAACTGATTTCTGATGTTGTCAAGTAACGTGGGTTTCTGTTGCTTACATTCTTTAGCTTGGCTCTCACCATCTTGTAATCTCTAGAATTAACTGCCCTGCTGTCTCTCACTGGAGCCTGTCCTTCCTGTGATCTTGGTTGTGTCAGAACTCCTCAGAATCCAGCTGTGTCTAGGATCCTGTGATTCTGGGATCCTGTGATCCTGATGTCCTGTTGTGTCAGAATTCCTGGGAGTCAAGTTGTCTTTAGGATCCTGGAATCCTGGTGTGACTAAACTCTTGAGATTCTGTTGTGTCAGAGATACTGGGAGTCAAGCTTTCTCTGGTGGTTGCAGGAATGGGTGGGGAGCCAGAGCCCTGGGTCTGCACTAGAGACAGGTGTAAGCCAGAAGGAACGCATGCCTCTGGCTGGGCACGGGTTTGTGTTTCTCTGGTTACTGTGGGGGTCCAGGTTATGCTGGGTGTTGTGAAAAATGTTGTGGCCTTAACAATGATGTGTGTGTCCCAGTGATCCTGGGTGTGTCTGATCTCCTGGGAGTTGAGTTTCCCCTGTGATTCTGTGGTCCTGGGCATATGAGAGAACCTATAATCCTATGTGCATCAGAGCACCCATGTTTCAGAGCACTTGGGAGTCAGGCTACACCCTCTGGGTGCCGTAGTAGCGGGTACAGAGCCAGCACCCTGGGTTTACTCCTGGTGCAGGTTCAAACTGGAAGTAACCGATGCCACTGGCTGGGTGGAGGTGTCTGTTTCCCTAGATACTGGGAGTCCCAGTTACTCCGGGTGGTGGGGTAGATGTTGTGGCCTCACTTGTGACCCTGGACATGTTATAGCTCCTGGGGGTTGAGCATCCTCTGAGTGTTGTAGCAGTGCATGCAGAAACAGCACCCCAGGTCTGCTCTGGTTGCAGGTTCAAATCAGAAGCTATATTTGTCTTCTATGGATGGCTTATTTCACTACAAGTTCATACATTCAGTCACAGATCCATACAGTCACACATGCTAATATGTCACTGCTTTTAGCATTTGTGTTATAGTCCACGGTATAAACTTGTAAGCACATTCCCTGTCCATTCATCTGATGATGGATACTCAGAGTGCCTCCTTGTCTTAGCTGCTGGTCATTGTGCAAAGTGAGCACTGGATGCAGACACAGCTTTCATATGTTTATTGGAATTCCTTCTAATGTGTCTACAAAAGTGGATTAATGTTCCACATAGAATTCTGTCTTAACTTTTCTGTGGAATCTCCACAGCTTTCAAAATGGCCATTATAACTGGTTTCCTCAACCATGTGTATGGTTTCCTTTTCTGCATCATTTCCCATACCCCCCAGTTTCTTGTGGCTAGAAGCCATATAATAAGTGCGGATGATATCCCCTTGTGGTTTCAGTGCGCATCTCTTGATGCAGGAAAATGCTGGGACTTTTTATGTGTCTGTTCTCTACCCATGCAGCTCCTTTGGAGAAGCTTACATGGATGTTACACACCCACATCTTACTGATTGTGTTACTTTCTGTGTGCTTCTAGCACAGTTTAGATCTGAGCTATGTGTTTCAAGTACTTATTTCCATCTGTGGATCACCTCTCCTCCTCCTCACTAGCCCTATCTTTGCTCTAAGAAGCTACTTGGCTTGGATGCAGTTCCATTCATTCATTGTTGCTTTTGCTGTTTATGGTTTTGGCATGAAAGTGGAGCCATTTTCCTTGAGATCAGTGCAGTAGGATGATTCTGCCATTGTCTCATGTAGTGACTCCACAGTGTTAGATGTTCTGTGTAAGTCACCATTTCTTAAACTTTATTTGATGCTTGGAGATGATATAATATGGGTCTGTATTCTTTTCTTTTCACTGGAATGGGATACCTGACAGAAACGGCTTAACAGAGCGCAGATGTATTTCGCTCTCACTGTGATGGCAGGGGCACCTCAAAGCTGCAGTTGTAAAGCAAGATGTGTTTGTTCTGAGGACCAACAGTCAGGAAGCAGCGAGTCTGGGCTGGAATCATAGCCAGGCTGGAACCCATAGGCACATCTCACAGCTACCCACTTCTACTTAGGCTCCACTTCCTAAAGGCTCTTTCACCTTCTCAGAATCACCATCTGGAAACCAGGCATCCAAATACCTGAGCCTCGTGAGGATATTTTACATTGAACTGTGGCAGGATTCAGCTTCATTCTACTTACGCATATCAGTTTCCACACACATTTTTAAAAGAGATTGTTTATCCTCAACGGTGTGTTCTGTGACTGGCATTTATTTATCATCCATACGTCTACCCACCCACCCACCCATCCACCCACCCACCCACCCATCCACCCACCCACTCACTCATCCATTCACCCACCCACTCATCCATCCACCCACCCACTCATCCACCCACTCATCCATTCACCCACCCACTCACCCATCCATCCATCCACCCACCCACTCACCCATCCACCCACTCACTCACCCATCCATCCATCCATCCATTCATCCATCCATCCATCCATCCATCCATTCATCCATCCCTGTCAACTTGGTATAAATTAGAGTTCTATCTGAAGAAGGAAACTCATTTAAGAAAATGACACAACCACACTGGCCTGTGAGCAAGCTTATGAGACCTTTTATTGATTAATTATTGATGTGGAGAGACCTACTTTGCCATGAGTGGTACCATCCGTGGGAAGGTGATCCAGAGTTGTATACGAAATCATGCTGAGCCTGTCTTGAAGATAAAGCTAGTGAGCCACACACACTCATGGTCTCAGCCTCAGTTTCTGCCTCCTGGTTCTTGCCTTGGGTTCTTGCACTGTCTTCCCCAGTGGTGGGGTACAAACTAAGAAATATAAACCAAATTAACTTGTTTCTGTCCCGAGTTGCTTTTCTGTATTGGTGCGTATCACAGCAGCAGACACTCCAACTAAGAACTGAGGCTTTAATCACAAATTAATTGCCCAAAGAATTTTGAATGTATCTCTTGGTTTCCTACCCTAACAGCAGTATCTTGCTACTTCGATTACTAAAGAATTGCGACAGATTTTGTAATCATGTAGTTGGATGTCTGTAGCCCTGCTCCTTCCCTTTCCTCCCCCAGTTTTGTTGTTGGCATTGACTGTGTTTTATGTATTTTTAAACTTTTTTTTCCCACTTCAACTTTTTAATTAGTAGTGACTTGGAGATTTTGGTTATTATTTCACTGAATCTGTAGATTGCATTGCATAATATAGATATTTTAACACCATTTATTGCAAGACAGAGGTCCTTTACATTTGTATGATCTAAAAAAATTTTAATGGGTTTTAACCTCTTTAAAATGTAGGTGTTTTACCTTATTGAATAAATTTATAGTTTGGTGTGTTGTTTGCCTTTTTATCTTATTATTTTTCTGTTATCATGTATAGAATTATTGCTTTCTCTTTCACACAGTTCATTGTCAATATACATAAATGTTACCAAGATTATGTATGGCATTGTAACTTGTAGCATTATTGAATTTGCTTTACAGATTAGACAGCTTTTATTTCTATTTGAGATGAGGTCCTGCTATGTTGTCCATACTGTATTCTTCCTGCTTCAGTTTTTCTCATGGGTAGAATGGTGGGTAAAAAGCTAGTGCTCAGCTCTAGTCCAGGTTCATAGTTTCATGGTTCTGCATAGAAAATCATGACAGCGACAAACAGAAGTAAAAAATCACTTTCCTCTGATGTCTTTGATCCATATCATTTCCTTTTCTTATATTTCAATCTAGATTCACGTATTTCTTGCTTCCCAGTGTTTTGTCTCTATGTAAGCACGTGTAGCACGGTGTGCCTGGTGCGGTTGGACGCCAGAACAAGGTATTTGACCCCCTGAAACTGAAGTTTGGGATGGTTTGCGTTAATATTTGGCTGCTGGGAACCAAACTCAGGTCCTCTGTAAGTCCAACAGTGGCTCTTCCCTGCTGAGCCACGGCTCCAGCCCCAGTTATTTTGTTCTAAACCTTCAGTGTTATGTGTGCTCAATAGAAACATGAGATGCCCATTCTCTTTTCCATGAGCTTTTACCATCTTAGTAGTGGTGTAGATGGGTTTTATTGTGTTGGGATGTATTCTTTCTGTGTCTGCTTTATTGAGAGCAAGTTTTAATCATTAGAGGATATTGAATTCTGTCAGTGCTGTTCCTGATTCTCCTGAAATGATGATATGAAGCACAATATAAATGTATTTGCATAAAATGAATAATCCTTGCATTCTATAGGGTAGATTTTTTAAATATTAATTTTATTTTTCATCATGTGTATATGTATGTCTGTGCCATGAATGTACTGGTCCTGGAGAGAGCAAAGAAGGAAATGCTCTTGAACTGGAGCTACTAGCGGTTGTGAGCGGTGTGGCACGGGCGTTGTGATCACACTGGGATCCTTCTGGAGGAGAAATGCAGGCTTTTAGCTGCGGAGCAATCTCTCAGCTTCTAGGGGGTATTCTCACTTGGTTGCAGTACATACATTCTTTTAACAGATCAGTGTTCTGCTTCAGCTTTTTAATGATTTGGTAAGGATTCTTTACATCTATCTGCCGTCATTTTTCTCTGTCTTGTCTTTGGACAGCTTTGGTAGCACGGCGATGCTGGCTTTGTAAATGTAAGTTTTGAAGTATTCCTTAAAGTTTATCTTTTTGGAACAGTCTGAGAATGGTTAGTATCAATTTTAAATGTTTGGTAAAACTCTTCAGCCAAGTCAGCTAGCCCAGCGGGTTCTTTTATTATTGATTTGTCTCCTAACTTGTCACAGATTGGTTCAGATTGTCTCTTCCTTCTTTGGTCAGATAGGGGATGTGTTGATAGTGTTCATTTATCATAGATTACCTGATCTGTTAGAGGGTAATAGTTTAAGAGTCTCCTATGATCTGTTTGACTTCTATGGTATTATTTCTTATGGTGTTGTTGCTTCCTTTTTCTTATTTCTTTAATATTTTCTCCCATCTTATAATTATTCAGACTGAAGACCTGTTGATTTTGGTTTTATTTTCAGAGAAGCCAAATGCCTCCAACAGTTGGATACATGTTTATAATATTGCCTTAAGCAGATTGCCCTCTCATGACCCTGTTTTTTCCTTGGGAACTCCCATACTGTACGCATGTGTTCCCTAATTCTCCTTCACCTCCATTCCATCTTCCTTTGCCCCAGCTTGCTGATTTGACATGTCCTGCTTGCTTCTCTGCAAATCTCTCTTTCACACGACTGTGTCTATTATTAAATGCCCCATTGAATTTCACTTTTGTCCTTTGCCATATTCTACAGCTATGGAATCTCTATCTACTCCTTTATGTTACTTGTATGTTGTTGTCAGATTTATCATATTATACACGTGTTATTTTTATGCTTTCATTCATCCGTCTCCATGCAATGCTGTATGAACAGGGCTACTTGCGCCTCTCTCTCTTTTTTCTTCCTTTGTTTTGTTTTTTGTTTTTTTTTTTTTTTTTTTTTTTGGTTTTATTATTTATTTATTTATTTATTTATTTAATCAAACGGCTTTTTATTGAGATGTCTTCTTTTGTCACTCCTCAAAAAGCTGGGCATTCTACTGTGCTGCTGACAGTGTTATGTATGATGTCGTGAGACGGCCAGACTCACACTGCAGACCAGACTGTGCAGTACCCAAGATCACCTTAATAGTTCTAGAATGTTCTCTGGCAAGAGACCAATGCTGCATTTGTTGGCAGTGCTGACAATCTCATCAAAGGTGACATTGCCACTGTGCTTTATGTTCTGTTTCTGTCTGTCTTCTGGCTCCTTGAGGGCCTTGATGATCCGGCCATGGCAGAGGGCACCACCTCACTGGGACCTGTCTGTTTGAAGTGCTCAGTTTCACTATAATCTGGGATCTCTAGTCACCTTGGTAATGTCATCGCCAACTTTTTCTCTTTCTTTCTTTCTTTCTTTCTTTCTTTCTTTCTTTCTTTCTTTCTTTTTTTTCTTTTTTTTTTTTTTTTTTTGAGACAGACGCAGGAGATCTCTCTTAGGAGCAAAGGTGCATTTAATGTGGCACCAACCTCACCTCAGCTGTACCTAGGTATCTGACTTTGATCTTATTGGAGTTGAATTTAGGGAGCAAGGTAGAGGCCACTAGTATCAGATGAGCCGGGATTTGGGATGAGTGGAGATTTTCACACCATCACCTCCCCAGGGCCGATAGCTAAAAAGCAAAAAGCAAGATGCTTTTCAAATCTGCTGTTTTGTGAAGCTTTTGCTTTTTGGCCATTGATTTTCTACTACTGGTTGAAATTATTAAGAATTAATATGGTGCTTTTGCTGTTATTTGTTTGTTTTTTGTTGTTTGGATTTCCCATGATTTGAAGTTGAATTTAGAAGCTTGCCTCCTATGTAATGCTCTTTAATCTATTAAACTGATGGATTATCTTTGCTTCTTTTGAAACAGTGAATATTCTTTATAATGCTTCATATATTCATTGAGGAGTAAAGCCATGGAAATAGAAGTTTAGTACTATATAGGACTAGGGAAGATTACTAAATGCACACATTGATTGGAAATTGTTGGGAAAATGGGAGGTTTTCTATTATTAATATTTTTGATGTTAATATACTGATTATTGTTTTTCATTGTGCAATAAATTGTTTTTGAATGATAAATGTCTCATATATACACATTATTTCTATTATATGTGTATGTGTGTGTGTGTGTGTGTGTGTGTGTGTGTGTGTGTGCATATATATATAAAATTTCTTCAAGCCCATGCTCTGATAATGGGAATTGATCTTCCCTCTGAGATCAGATGCCAGGGTAGAACTGAATCAATATTAAAGTCATATCTTTTCAATTTATATTGTATCAATAACGCCATTAGATCTTAGAAAATGCCAAATTGATAAGCAGATGGTCATTTGGCCAGAAGAATGACTTTCCTTTGCATTATCAGTATCTCATCTCCGACCTTCCTCTTTTTTCCAGGAGATTGCCTGGCTTAATCTTTCTTATGTTCCATCCTATTGTGACTCTTCCTTGAAATTTTTTTTTTCTCCACTGTCTTTGATCCTTAAAAATCCTCAAATGTTTCTCCCTTTGTATACCCTGACTCATTGGATTTTTATATAGTAGACTTGTAGGCTATGCATTTTCTATGAAACCAAGCTACCATTTAATATAATAGGCAAGTCTGGATTGAGAGTTTCAGGAACCGTTTAAAGATGCAATTTATTTGGAATAAAAAATAAAGTAAAATAATAAAATACTTGGGTTGGAAAGCTAAGTTTTCCCTCATTTTAAAATTCATTCTCAGTGAAGGTACTGCACAGAAATTTGACAGCATGTCCAAGGCATTTAGCTGACTTGAATACAACGGCTTAGAATATAATGAACATAGCTTACTTGAAGTGAATGTTTCTAGAATAAGTGTGTCGTGTATTGCAGGGAGGTGCTGTTGAAAATTCTTGAGGAAAGATCTCTTGGTGTTCTTTAAAATGAGGCATACGCTGCCATAGTCATCCCTCTGCTAACCCTGAGACTCATGTTTGAGAGTTGAAGACTGACTAACTCACAGCAGATTCATCAGGTCCTGCGGCTACTTCTGTGGAACTTTCTGCCAATCGAGAATTCCCCAAGAAAAAGAGGAATAAATACAGGGGTGCTAATATATGTATGTAGGTGCTGGTTTACATACTACTACATATGTTCCTGTACATATAGAAACATACATGGGTTTCTAACATGATAGTTATGTGCTGCCCTGACATACTATTTTGCTTGGCTGTTTTCCTTGACTCAGACATTGTAGGAGTCTTTTTAGTTCCAGTCCACATACATTTGAAGAGCTTTTTTTAACAAAAGGTGGAATCGTTTGCCCATCTTCACATGTAAATTGGTGTGTTGGAGGCACAGCCAGCAGTGACAACAGTGACAGCCCCCCAGCATCTCAAGTTATTAGGCTTCCTCAACAGAATTGTCTTTAAAGCCCACAGTCAAAATGTAAAGTGGTTAAATAAAAAAGGGGGAGATTTGTGTCTGTCCTGTGAATTTTAGTAGTAATCTGCTACTTTACTAGTAACAAATTGCTTGAGTCTATGCAAGCATGGAGACATAGATTCTATCTACTTTAAGCAGGAAGGAAAGAAGAAAGGGATAGAGAGGGAAGGAGAAAGGGAGAAAGTTGTTGATTCAGTATCAACTAAGGGGGATAGGTGTGATTTTGGGGGCTATTCAGCAAGCAGGATAGACTCCAGTATTCAAAGCCTTTTGAGGATACTATCGTTCAAACTGTTTCCCATTTCTTTACTTTCTTTCTGATGTGAGGATACTAACGTTCAAACTGTTTCCATTTCTTTCCTTTCTTTCTCTTGCCCAGCGTACATCTTAACTAAGCAGTTGCTAACAATAGGAAACAGGATTTTTGGCTACTAGATACTTCCAGGAGAAATAGAGAGTGGTGTGTAAGACCCTGGACACAGCAAAACAAATGTATATTTCCACGTCTTTCTCTACACTCACTTTCTTGATAGTATCTGAGGATGACTACAAAATGAATATTAAAATTTATCTTGACATGAAAATGATTAACTCGATCCACAAAACATACAGCAAAAGCAAACGATAAAGGAAGGAGGCTGGGAAGGGAAATTGATTTATTTGGAGCTCCGTGCCTCTCTTTCACTCTTCTGCGTGCTACAGGAGAGAATTAGTGGCAGTGATGGCTCCAGCAGTCTGCCCAGGCTGCTCTAATAGCTTTCTGCCAGGCTCTGCTTTACTGCCTTGTGTACAAAGAGGAAAACACACATTTGAGTTTGCATGCAAGAGCACCTGGTTCCTCCAGTTCGGAGACTTTTAAAGGACTTTCATTGGTCGGTGTTAGCATGTGCTACGTGTACTTCTCATGTCTGCTCTCTGTGCTTTTGAGCACATCTGTTTTCTAAACCATGATCTGTCAACATTCTACTTTCCCAAGTATGTTCTCAGTACCAGAGCGTGCACAGTAATAATCAACCATTTTAGGACATTTAGTACACTATCTGACAGATCTGTAACATGTGAAGTTTGATGTTGACTTTTGTTACAAAAACCACTGTTCCGAATGCCTGGTAGTAAAGAAGTACTTACTCTGAGCCAGTCTTAGTGAGTTTTGTGTTTTGTTATCTTAACTCTCACCATTTAACATCTGCAACTTGGCCAATGATTTCTGCCATATGGTTTGGAATGGTGACTGCTGAGATTGGTCCAGACCAGTGATTTTCAATCTTAAACTACGGACATAGTTTACAAGGCTTGTCCATGTGTGGTTCAGCACAATTTAGGGGCTTTAATTATTGTGTGTACTTCCTGTTTTCTCACTTTGACAGTAAAAATTACTTCCAAAGATCAGGAGATATTTCTGTGAGAATGTAAGGCAATGCTGGTTGAGAAATGCTGGCCTAATTATGTGGGGACACACACACACAGACACAGGGGTGGGAGTGGGTTTACACCTGTGGTTTTGGGCCTCAAACTTAATGAAAACGAAACAAGAACACCCATGCTCTTCTCTCCCTGCTTCCTGACTAGGAAGCCGTGTGAGCAGCTGTTCAAATTCCTGCCACTGTGTCTTGTCATCCTTAAATGGGAATCAGCTTATGAGCTCAGATAAGTCCTCCATTCTTCCCTTAAGTTGGTTTTATCAGGCATTTTGTTATAGCATCAAGAAGTAGTTCACACCGGCAGCTTACAGCACTGCCCCTGTGTTTGGCCAGAGCTCTCTGTGGTCAGCAAATCTAAAAGCCAAGAACTACAGCAGGCACTGGAAAAGCAGAGAAAAGACCTGCTCTTACTTCAGTGGAGCCCCCACCACACTCTAATAGAATGGCTATCTGACACTCACTTTATAATGAGAGTAGTAATAGGCTGTTGCTAAAAGTCGAATATAGGAGTATCTGAGTTGGCTGAAGAAGAGCCATCAAAAGTTCAAACATTGTCTTAAAATATAAGCATGTTGTCCCTATGTCAGGAAGAGGGACTTAGGTTCTGGTATATCCTCACAGAACTTAAAGCAAGAACTTGGTGGGGTTTTTTGTTTGTTTGTTTGTTTGTTTGTTTTGTCTTTCCTACTTTAAAATGTAAATATTTGTAGTTGTTTGTTTATGTTATAAATACTTATAAGTTCTTAGGACTGAAAATTATGAGTTGGTTTTGTTGTTTGTTTTGGTTCGTTTTGTCTGTTGTTTGGTTTGTTCTAAAGGCTTGCAGTGTGCTGAAGGTCACTTTTGCTGGGTAAATGGCCTGGATTTTATTACTGCTGGGATTTTTGATGTTGCCCATGGAACTCTGAACTTGGTTATTGTTGCTTTCTTAAATGGAGTCTAACAATTTAAATTTCTCTCCTAGAATATTAAAAAATAACTCCCAAATGAGCCCCATTCAATTTTATTTTCTTTATCAGAAGAAATATTTATTCAGGACGCTTTTTTAAAAAGTGATAAACTAGAGTAGTGTAAGATACTTGTAATTCACTTTTATTGATTTTAAACACTTAATATTCTTGAGTAGGTAGATTGCCAATACAGAGTTTTAGTTATAAGTCATTTTTAAAGAATTCCTTGTCACCACGTGTCTCTGTGTGTCATTTGTTGTCCTTGCTCCCTGAGCTTTCTGTAGCTAACTACCTACACTTTTCAACATAGCATCTTAAGTACTGCCAAGGATGCTTATGCTTAAGTACCAGTGACCTTGGTGCTCTAGTTACAGATGCACACATTCATTTCCAGGGATGGCACTGGGCGATTCTCTGGAATGGACATTAAGTCTAGCTGAGGTCAGGGTCTGTGAAAGCAAACCCAAGCATTGTCAGGTTGTAAAATAAGTTTTGAAACTGCCTGAAGACCAACCTTCTAATTGCTTTTCCTGTCTGCCAGCCTCTGTGGCTGTTACTCTGCTTTCTCACACTGCCACTTCAATGCCTCCTTTCCTGTCTTTGTCTACCTAGGCTTTTGTCTTGAAAGGCAGTAAGTGCCTCTTGAGGAAATCTTAGTGCTAGGCTCCCATTATGCTCTGTGCTGGTGAGAGTGTTTCCTTTGTGTGTTAAAGCTGGGATCCTCTCTAAACCATTGCTTGATACTATAGATGCCTGCAAATCACAACAGAGCTCTGGGCAAGAGCATCCTTAGACAAAGGTGGTCCTTGAAAGGAGGTAATTGTTCCATGTATTGATATGACTGGGAATGAAACTTGCCAAGACACTGGGCCACAGATCCATTCTTTTCATTCCATAGATTGAGAGCCATTCTTTTCATTCCATAGATTGAATGTCTTCTCCATACCATATACCATGCTTTACCAAAGAAGAGTCAGTGAAGTTCCCCAGCCATCAGGGAACTAAAGCTCCTGTTTTGTTTAACCTCTTTATAGTTCTTGGGGGCTCGTGCTGTTTTACTAAAGGTAAAATATTCTTCCTTCTAAACCAAGTGTTTTGCTCTGAAACTTAGGTTAATGTGATGATAGAAACCTGTCAGAAATATGATATATATTATTATTGGAAGAGGGATTTGGTGGCTGAAGCAAATTACCCATGACTTTTGCAATTGAAGTTTGGTTTTGTCCCCTAAAGGACTTGGGCAGTTTGTAGAACTAATGTCCTCTTTAAGGGATATGATAGGGCCAAATTGTGTAGTTTTGCCCAAGACAGTAGTTACATTTAACGTTTATAGTAATGACAAGCATGGTCAAAAAATTCAAGCAAGGCAAATGGAGGCCATAAGACCAGCCTTGCAGTGTCATGGTTGACTTTGTCACAGTGTGCTCCTTGGAAAACTTCCTCTCTTTTTTGCAACGGATTGCAAGTTATTCTTAGATGTAGACTGGAAAACAAAGCCTGTGAATGACAAGACCAGAGGCACTTTACCACTGTTTTGAATAAGGCTTGATGTGGATGTCCAGGAATTTTCATTTTCTTTGAAAGCCCTTCTTTAAGTAGAATGCAAGATGTTAAAGATCAGGAGATGGGAGGAGTCAGAGTGCTGTAGGAAACAATAGTTCCTTAATAAGACTCTTGGTAATCAGGCAGGCATTTGTGTCTGTGGTTAGGGATGGGGAAGGGCAGGATGACCATTCTGAAGGTTGCCATCATCACAGACTGGCACATTTCTAATTACACATGAAATGAAAGGCTTCAGAGAAGAACTGGCCATAACACTCAGCCACTTGGGTAGCTCATTAAGGCCAGAAAGTCCTGGAAGGAACAATCTGTGAAGTTACACTTATCTAATTTTTTTCCAGACTCATTTGAATTCTTTTTACCCATTTCCTTTTGTCTTTTCTTATCTACCTCCTCTTTTATGTACACAAATTCTTGACTTATCAGGGAGGGTCCTAGTGAGAAACCCAGTACCTAGGATTTAAGAGAAGATAGTTTTACCAATAGCACTCTCATTTTCTTGTTCCTACAGGATGAGCCAGTGCTCCACCACTGAGCCACACCTTCCACCCAGGGGAAGATTCAACAATCTCAGAAGGGAGCAGAGATCTGAAACTGTAGTAAAACACTGGATATTAGCCAGAGAAGAGCCAGGCCCCACTGGAAACTTGGAGGGTAGAAAACCACCTAAGGGCTGACCTTTACTAAGAGGTCCTGAGGTCATAGAAAAGGAGGAAATCCCCCTCTTCTCTCCCTTCTTGGCTTTATGTGTAGCTGATGGCTCCTGTTGCCCAGTCCTAAGCAGAAGTTTTGGGGAAAAGACTCAGCTTTACGCTTGTCTGAGTCACATATCTAGATTTGGTTCCTAGAGAAATAAAATACCTAACTAGTGTCAACAGAAATAAAATGATAGCGGTTTAGTCTAAAAATCTTTTCTGGCTTTATCTTATGTCCAGTCTTCAAATCACTCCTTCATTCCATCAAATAGGAAGGCCTGAGCAGAAATAGTTGCTTTTTAATTTCCTTCCTTCCTTCTTTCCTTCCTTCCTTCCTTCCTTGCTTCCTTCTTTCCTTCCTTTCTCTATTTGTTTTGTTCTGTTTTGGTTGTTTTGATTTTATTTTGTGTTACTTTTATTTGGGTTTTTCAAGACAGGATTTCTCCATTTAGCCCTGGCTATCTGGGATCTCACTTTGCAGACCAGGTTGGCCTGGATCCCAGAGATCTGCCTACCTCTGCTTCTGTCCCGAGTGCTTGGATTAGACGTGTGTACCACCACTGCCTATAAATAGTTGCTTTTATCCTCAAGAAAAGACTGAAGAAAGCCGCAAAAAAAAGAAAAAAAAAAAAAGAAAAAAAAAAAAAAAACAAACAAGAATTCAAAATGTAATCACTCATTTCAAATTTTCTTCTTTATAAGGGGTGGACAGATTGATAAAAGAATAAAAAAATCACCTGTCCTTGCTGTACAGTGACCCTAGGTCTTTATCTTTAGAGCTAGCCTGCTGGAATCTTGGCTGTTTCACTAATCCTTATTTGCCCCATAGGTCAGGTATTTCCTTGGCAGCCCCTCCCCAAAATGGTACCTGAGCATGAGTCAATCCATTTTGGCTTTTTCTTGTGATCCTGTGGAGTCTAGTGCAGGAGCTTAATCCAAAATTCTGTCGCTGTAAATCTTTAAATTACCACAGGGCACTGGCTTGTGAAACATGTATCTGGCCTCTGATGGGAAAAACCCAGCACACCGGCCTTTCATGTACAGGGAACCACGAGAGATTGACAGATTGACTTGTCTTTGATCTCGACCTACAGAACTAAGGAATCACTAAAAGTGGGGTTTTATGCAGCTTCCATAGGCAAGGCAAAAGAAAATATCCTCAGTCATGGATAGAACCTTCAAACTTTGCACTAGTCAGAGCTTTCTGAATCAGCTACCTGGGGCAGATGTGAATGGTTGAATTGACCTGGTGACAGGAAGCAGCCTTAAACTGGGAACAGTTTAACCCCAGCCCTCTGTAAAGCCAATAGTTGCTATGCAGCCAAGGGGAATACAAGCCTAACACCTCCTCAAATCTCTATCCCCCACTGCCCAACCTTTCTCTTCTCTTACCACAGAACCCTTACATTTATTTTGTTTTTCATGGAAAAGGAAATCATCTCATGGGCACATGTTGACAGTTACTGCTTTTTAAAGACCAAGCTTGGATTAACTGTTCCCTGGTGGAAGCTGAGATCCCTACCCATGATTCTCCTGTGCTTTACCTTCTAGTTACCCACGCTTCTCCTGTGCTTTACCTTCTAATTACCCATGCTTCTCCTGTGCTTTACCTTCTAGTTACCCATGCTTCTCCTGTGCTTTACCTTATAAAAGGTTCTTGTTTGTTTGTTGTTCACAGTGATGTTTATTTTCTTTCTTTGTTTTGTTTTCAAGCTAGCAGAGAGTAATTTTGTGACAGATGAGAACCTTGTTTTCCAAGAGTTGGGCAGTCTCCGGTACGTTTGCACTCTCAGGGTTCTCTGGCCCCTGCTCTGGCCACAGTCTTGTCTCCTCTCTTTTCCATGCCTCCCATGTTAGCCCACCCCCTTCCCCATTTCCTGATTCAATATTTAAAGGCAACAGTTGAAACCTCATCTTGTAGAATTCCAATTAATGCTAAGCTTTGTTGCAACTCCTATCTTAGGCCTGGCTTTTATGCAATCGTGTGACCCGCTAAAACATCTATTCCTTTCTGAAGAACCTCTCTCCTCCAGAGCTCGTGTGACCCGCTAAAACATCTATTCCTTTCTGAAGAACCTCTGTCCTCCAGAGCAATGCTGTTGTCCAGGACCAGCCAGCTCCATCATGGCTCACTTATGTAAGGTACCCCTTTTGTTCTCTTCCTGTAAAAGAACCAACTGTCTCAGACCAGTTCCTGAAGGCAGGCAGTGAGAGGGTATGATGAACTACAGAAATGGGATTTCTACAAAAGAAACTTTAAACTCTGTGAAGTGCAGTAAGAGGTGACACTTCAGACAGCTTGCCAAGCTGAGCCTCACAAAAACCTTTTCTTTTAGAAGACATTTAAAAAAAAAAAAAAGAAAGTATTATGTATCATAGCTGATGAGGTGGGAACTGGTTTCAAGGCTAAAAGGTGATTACAATCACCCACACAGCTATTGAGAGTGGTGTCCTACTTTATATTTTTGTTTATTATGGGCTGGAAGGAGGTAAATTACAAACTCATTGTCAGCCAATAATCATTTTCCAGGAAAAAGGTAATTTATCCTCTGAAAGGCAATGTTCACCTGCTCACCTCTTCTGATTGCTTCATTGTGTATATGATTGTTAGATTGCCCACCGGCCAGGAGAAAGGGGCTTCCACCCTCTGCATCTAAGGGCTGTGAGTCAAAAGACAGGTGATCACAGCGGAGCCCTTTCTCTTGGTTACAGTGCCAGGCAACTATTGTCACAGGTTGTTCTTAGCTGTGCTCTCATGAGCAAAACTTTGGGGGAAAGAGCTATATACACTTCATCAGAGGGCTGTTGAGGGGAAAATGGAGTAGTCATCATAAAAAATAAAGAGATGATACTGGCAAAGAAAACAACAGAGAGGGAAAAAAGCCAAGAAGGGAGGAGAGAGAGGAAGGAGAAGGAAAGGCATGCTTTGTTGAAAAAAGCTGAGTTTTTAATCCAGAAGCTATGACAACAGAAAGCATTCTCTGGTTCTTTGGCTATCAGTGAAATGTCTTAAAATGTACTTTTGCTTTTAGGCCATTTATTTAGGTCTTGTTAAGCAAATTATTGTAACAACCCCATTTCCTCCCAAACCTGACAAAGTGCGTTCCCTTTTAGGAAACTCTCATAATATAGTTTTATTCTATTGTACAGTCTTTGCCCATTTTAGTGTTTCTTGTGATTAAAATCGTCATATGTATATTTGTATATATGTAAATGTTTCTTATATTAAGGCCTTTTGTGCAGCATAGTCTAACTTACCAACTCTCCCACCCCAGAATATAGATTATTTCCGCCAATCTTGCTTGTAAATATTTTCTTAGTTAACTCTCATGAAATCAAATAGATCAACTCTAGGTACCTGATTTCTCCTATGCAAAGTTTGACACATTTAGTTCTGTCATAATGGTAATATCTTCAAACATATCAAGTATGTAATTTAGGAAAAAGTATCCTATATTTCAGAGAAACTCCAATTGCACACAACCACCGTGTCCAAGCTCCTAGTGCCTCAATCTGCACCCCTCCCTACCAACATGGGCACCGCAGCAATGTCTGCCCGCTTTCCTTTCCTGGTTCTGCTTCTCTACCCTTATTTCAATCTCAGTAATACCACAAGTCCAACCCTGACACCATATCCTATTGCTCAAAGATACTGAACTCCAAAACAACAATCTTTTTTTCCTGCAATTGTGTGTGTGTGTGTGTGTGTGCGCGCGCGCGCGCGCGCGCGAGCTGGAGGCAGGGGATCCTGCTTTGGAGCCCAGACTGGAGTAGAATCGAAAGATTCTCCTGTATAAAACTAGTTCTTTGTTATCCTGCTACATTTCTTTATGTGATTTTGTGAAGAATGAATCAAAGCAAAATGCAGAGTTTTTCCTTTTTTCCCTTTTCAGAATAAACCCTAAGGGTTAAGAGGATAAAGTGTTCTTTTTATTTATTTATTTCTCATTCCAGCTCTGTAATTGTTTTAGGAAGTGAAGAGCCCATTTGCGTGCATTCTAGAATGGAACAGCTGCCCCATTTTTGGAACAGCTGCCCCATTTTTAGACAAGGCCCTATTATGTAGCCTGGTTACCTTTAGACCCTCACACTCTCTGCCTTAGTTTCCCTGATGTTCTTCCTTCCCTTCTAAACATTTAGCATTTCAAACTGATATAGTGAAATAAATTTCACTGAGTAGAATTTAATCCCTAGAATGTGACAGTTTACAGCATTGAATGACTATGTTTGGTGTCATCCCAAACCTCCCCATCATTTCCTAATAATGGTTCTCATTAAGCAAATGTTTCTTACCTGCAGCCTTAGCTCCTGCCCCCAGCAACAGCTTATCTGTGTTCTTCTCTGTGGATGAATCTACTCTGGATGTTTCATGTAAATGACGTTACAAAACACAAACTCCATTTTTGCCTAAGCTTCTTTCCCTTAGCACCTATGATTTAATCTTTTTTATTTTTTGTCAAAAATGTCCTTGGCAGTAATGATTATTTTTACCCAGTATGGGAGTGATTTTCTTTCAACAGCGTCTTATTTTGAAGCACAAAGGAATTTTCACCATATTTTTTCTTTAAAAAAATTTTTTTAACCTCTTTCATAAACTACCAGAAGCAAGATTATTCCCTGCCCACATCCAAGTATCCTATTGGCTTTCTGTGCATCCCCGTATTAGAGGGACAGAAGGTAGGCCTTGGGTAAATCTCCGTGGTCTCATCTGCAGTAGCTATTACAAGGAAAGTTATTATTATTATTATTGTTATTGTTATTGTTATTATTATTATTATTATTATTTTACTTTTATGTGAGGTAGATAGGTGTGTCATGTTGCAAGAGACAGTTTTTTGGTATTATCAATAAGACCTTGATTTGGTCTTTGTGGTCCCATCTAAGCAGCCAGAGCTACATAATGAGACCATGTGTAAGGTGTGGGGACAGTTGTCAATGAGATTAGACTAGTGAGCATGGTGAAAGTTTTGGAGTGGACTCTGTGGAGGCCTTGAATATGGTATACAGTGTACTGTCTCTGGTGAGACACTGTAGCCAGTGTTGCAGAGCTGATGTTATCTACCAATAGGACACACGCTTAGAAGACAGAATCATTTTAAAGATGAAGTTAAGCACTGGAGACCGTCCAAAGCAAAATGTAATGACTCTGTCCAACCTGGGGAAGACAGCAGTCTCCTCGAAAGCTATCGTAAATGGGTGTCAAATCCAGAACTGTGAAGTCCACTTCTTTGGTGAAACAAATCAAAGGAAAGCTGACCACTTGATCTACATTTTTACTGTCGTTGAAACTAGTTCTTGGGGATTTCTTGCATAGCATTTGGTCGACTGATATCTTTGGGCTTTTAAACCTCCTTTCCTGTCTTTTGAGAAAAGCTTTTTTTTTTGTTTTGTTTTGTTTTCTTTTGTTTTTTTTTTTTTGTTTTTTTGTTTTTTTTCAGAGCACTTGAAAGCCTCGGGAAAGCTCTGTGCCTACCTCAGGAATCCACTGTCTCCAGCTATCAGATCTGTTGCTACTGTATGTCTGTAACTTCTTATTTTTCACTCTTTAAATTTATGCTCCCTTTTACTGGGGGATGAGAAATAGTGAGTAGTCAGGTGGGAAGGCTCTGAATTCCATCTTATGTCCATGTATAGTAGTAGCATGCACATGCGTGCAAATTCCTGCAGATGCTGGAGGTCCTCCTCGGATGCCATTTCCCTGATATCACCTTTCTGGTGTTTTGAGATAGGCTTTCTCACTGGTCTGAACCTTGCTGAGTAGGCTAGTCTGACTGGCTACCAAAGACAGCTACTCCCAGGGATCCACCTGCCTCTTCTTTCCAAGCACAGTAATGAAAAGAACCCACTGCTGGGTTTGGCTTTTCACAGGAGGATTCTGGGATTGAACCCAGGTACTCATAGCTACAAGGCAAGTTGCTCACTGAACCAACTTCCCAGCCCTGGCTACCACTTTTAATCCTGATTGCCTAAAACCTGGCATAGAACTGCAGCAAGACTCATTTCTTCATACGCTGATATTAAAAATCAATGTTAAAAAGCTGGATGCCTTCAAATAAATACTTGTAACTTTTTGGTTTCTAATGTGATTGTCTATAAAATAGAGACGAGGGTGTGAGGAGAGCCTCATGAGAACAAGTCCATAGAAAGCTCACAAAGAATCCTGTCATAGAGAAAATGTCCAGTCAATTTCAGCTAACAACGGTCATGGCGACATGGCTCATCTCTGTCCCTAGTCTCCTTGCCTTGGAGGAATTATTGACTTCACAAAGTATTACCAGCTGTCAAATCTGCATGTTGGCCCTGTCCTCCGTACCAACTCCACTTTTGCCCCGAAGCTGCTTCTGAATGGTCCGACTGCACCGAGTTCCCTCTTCAGTGGGACTTCTCCAGAGGCCCAGGTCTTTCTGCCCATCTCCCCACTGTTGTCTCTTACCAGCCAGCTTCAGATTCATGTAGTGAACTCTGGTCACGTCTAAAGAGCTCTCCGCTCATATTTCTAAAGCCTCCTGTCTGATCTTCCTTCACTATCTCTTGGTCCTGTGTCTGCTTCTTCAGTCAGAGCCACAGATGAAATCTTGAGACTCAGCAGTTCTGTTTGTTGTCTGTTTGCTTGTTTAGTTTTGGTTTTGTTCTGTCAATCGAACTGGTGATGATGACAGCTATGAAGTGTCAGAGATGACAACTGCATTAAAGCTGGTGTTTACTGAGTTCTGTCCTTCAGGAATTATCCTATGGATTCATCACTCCAGTTCCCTCTCACAACTGTCTGCCACAGTTCCTACATTTGGTCTCATCGAACAGGAGGACTGTGATGCTCAGAGACGCAAAGCCTCCTGTAGAAAACCATGGTGCTTATATACTACAGTATCACACAGTAGGCTCAGAATGTGAAACCAGCCAGTGTGACTACAGCTATCTGGTTCTTAACAATGGCCTTTTCATGCTTTTTGATTCTTTTCTTTGCTAGAGTATTTTTCCTGATTGCACTGTGAATCTTCTATTTAGTGTACTATTACTTCCAAATGGAGGCAGAATTAATGCTCCCCCTACCCTCTGAAGTATAGAGGAAGGCGGGCATATGTTAGTTCTTTTCTTGTTGCTATGACAAAATATCTTACGGTCAAAGCCAAAAGGAAGGTTTTCTGGAAGGGACAGCTGAGTTGTCACTGATAGGGACCCCATGGAGAACAGCCTAGACTTGTAACTGAGTCAGAAAGCAGGAAGCTAGTCTGGAAGCAGGATCTGGCTGTAAGAACAAAACCTCTGCTCTTCTGACTGGCTTGTCAGACAGGGTACAATCCCAGCGTTTCCAAAACAAAACACTGCCACTGAGAAGCAAGCTGGGGACCAAATCCCTTGGGGACCACTTCACACCCAAGCCAGGGTAGTCATTTATCTGTCCTGGATTTCATGTTTCTCATGAAATTTCTTAGGGACTATGACTGAGAGAATCTCTGGCCATTCCTTGATTTGTCTCTCAAGTTTGTCTAAGTTTGTTCAGTCATTTTATGAAGCTTTTCGCCCAATATTCCCATTTCTATGTCCAATGCCTGCCCACCTGGTCCGTTGTCTTCACCGCCTCACCTTCCACACCTTTCTTTTTACCCTGGTCCATGAAGCTTTGCTACTCAGTGACCGTGTCCAAAGAGACCTTTCTTTCCTTTTCACTCAACAGGACTTACTTTTGGTAGCTCCTCAGTTAAACAGCTTTCTAAATGACTCCAGGGGGGTTATAAGAGAATTCTCTTTGAACCATCTTATAACACAGAATAGCAAACACACTCGGAGACCTATCGGAACCAGCTGGGTATCTAACTGGAGTGCAGCCAGCTGGGTAGAGTGGTGGAGAATAGAAACGTGATTTAGAGGTATTCTCTCACAGCTTTAGGGATTTTTGGCCATTCAGGCTTGCCTACAAGATTGCTAGATGCCTTTATTTTTGAAGGGGTAAGAGAAATCTAGACTTTTCCATGCATGCCTCTGAATTTTTATAATTGTCAATTGATAAAAATGTTTGGGGAAGATGAATTTTTAAATGGTAGCTACTAGTTTCTTCCACCTCTGAGTGTGAAAATGTGTCTTTCATATTCTCCAATGAAAAGAATCTCTTACCAGGAAAATAGGCATTCTATCTTTGTGTTCTTATTCTTCATAAAAACATTAAAGAACAAACTTGGTAAGAATCTTAAGAACAATTTTATTATAATTGGAGAGAAAAGAATAGGGTAGGAAAGCTACAAATCACAATAGTGTCAAAAGTAGGTGCAGACAGGAGGAAACCAGAGAGAAAGCCATACCTTCTGAGTTAGGATGGTGTGTTCTGCAGTGATCAACAAGCCACCAAATGCTCATAACCAGCTTCAAGGTGAATGTGGAGGAGCTAGTGAAAAAGCAGAAAGTCTCAGAAAAAAATGTGCTTAGGCTTTGGCATGTATCTGAAACTAAAGGACAAAGAAGAAGTTACATTTTTCTGAGTTTGACTCAGAAGTGTGACCAGATTTAGGAGTCCTTCATAGTTGTTTTTATAAAGAATTTCAAGGACATAAAGCCTCTGGAAAGGACAAGTATATCATGTCATTATGTGGGTGACTGTGCCTTCCGTCTCTGTAGTATGACTTTAGCTGAATCGCCTTTTTTTAGGATGGTCTCTTGGCCAGGTCATTGTCAGACCCAGCTGTATTAACTCTTGCATTGTTATTATTTTTAAATCTATTTTATGTGTGTATATGTTTTGCTCACATGTACAGATGTGCATTTCATGTGTCCTTGGTGCCTGTGGAGGTTGGATCACTTGGCATCAGAGGTATTGATAGTTGTGAGTCTTGATTTAGATGCTAGGAACTTAACGGGTTCTCTGAAAGAGCACCATGTGCTTTTAAGCATTGAGCCATCCCTCCCCAGCCCCTTGGATTAACTCTTGATTGAGAATACAGTAGTATATAATGTTCTAATTTTCAGATTAGACCAGAATAGTATGTCTCCACAGAGGTTTCAGTAGACTTCATTCTTTTAACCAGGAGAAAGGGGCTTTCCCTTAGCATTTCCTGCTCCTAACATCCTAGGCTGCCATAACATATTTTCTTCAAGAGGAGGAAGTAGATAGAACCCATTTTTATAATGAAAATCTAAGGATCCCACCAGAAAACTGTCCACTGGAATGGATGAGTTTCTGCACACTGAAGTGTCAACCCCAGCCTCACAGAGCCGCAAAGCAAAGAAAATTCTTTAGAAGAAGTGATCATAGGAACTCAGACAGCAGACATCCTTCTGGCTTTCCTCACCTACATCAAGAAATGCCAAAACTGCTGCTTTGAGTGCCTCTGTCTAAGCTACTGAGCCAGTTCCTTCGATCTCCTGTCTTCATCCATTCATGTTATGTGACACATAAGTTGTTTATATATGCAGCCAGCTTTTTCTAAGTATTTGAGGGAAAAAAGTCATTGTCATTTGTTTTCTTTATAAACGCGCGCGTGCGCGCACACACACACACACACACACACACACGCTCGCGTGCGCATACACACACACTTTTAACAATTAGTGTGATTAGTTTGAGGACTGTAAGACCTAACAAATACCAATAAAATTGTCTGTATAATGAATCAGTCACAAGTGAAAGGTGGTTTGGATGTCGCTATCTCTTCCAAATAGTAAACTTTTGAAGTTACATTTTATTTATTTAGTATGAGTATGTGTAAGTGTGTTGATGCCTGCACCTTCACAGTGTACATGTATATGCCAGAAGAAAATTTTGTGGGAGTCAGTTTTGTGCTTTAAGCTTGCAGGGCTCTGAGATAAAACTCAAGTCTTCAGGCCGGGCAGCAGGCACCTGTAGCTAGTGAGCAATCTGATTTTTTAAAAATGAATAAACCAGCAGTGAGAGGAAAAAGCTTCTTGTTTTGGAGTTTAATGAACATTTGGTTTAAATGCACATTTCACTACATACTATGATGAATTACCAGGTAACTCCTTTGACCCCATGTATTTTTCTAATAGAATTTTTCTAACAAGAAAAAAATGCACTGAGTGCTTTTCTTCTTTTTAATATTAAGAATTTATGTTTAAAATTAAGCTTTTAAAATGTGAGAATCTATCTCTGTGCTACTTGGGCAAAGTGAAATTATTTTCATTTTCAGTTCTGAAGCAAGCAACGCAATGAAATTTGGGGTTGATAACTTGCAATTATATTGACTTTCATTTTCGTGCTTGGGTATTCTTGCAAGTGCCAATGCGCACAGTAGATGTGCCTTTGCCAACAACAGTTTTGTTGGACTTAAATTGCAGCAACTTGATGCACTGAGAGGATTTGAAAAGTATCTTCAAAGGAGCAGATAAAAGGCTGAAAGCTGTTTGCAATGGTCAGCTACAGCACTTGTCTCTGAGCTCCCATAACCTTGGACAGTGACTGAATTTAGTTAAAAGGTAGACCATACAGATATGAAGAGAGCAATGGGCAGGTATACACAGGACCCAGAGAAAAGGCACAGAGAAGCTGATTCATCATATAAGGACATTTCTGCTGACATATATATTGTAGGCTAGAGGATATACAATAAAAGAAATGACAGTAATGAAGACATATTTACTTAAGTGAAGAATCATTTGAAATATGGTTGCATGGTAAAAACCTCATTATAGACCATACTGGGCACATAAACATGATACTTGTGTCTAGAGATAGTTAATTAGTTCTCATAGGTACACAGATGGCTCACCCGCAGCCTCCTCTTGCTTTTTTGTCTTGGACAAGTCCAATCCCGGAAGAGATCTTTAAAAAGCTTTCAGGACACTCACTTTAGAAGGTGTTACATTCAGAGAATTTCCAGCATCTGAGCAGAAAGCCTTTATCTGAAGACAGACAATACTATGGCGAACTGTCAATGGAATGCCTAAGAACCAGATGCCTTGCCACACACTTTTCCTCTTCCTCCTCCTCTTTTATATTTTTTCATGTGTGCATGTATGTGTCCTTCTATGTGTGTGTGCATACAGAGATCAGAGATTAAAGTGGAATACCTTCCCCAATCACTTTACACCTTTACAAATATTCTTTGGTCATCCCACCAAGGTACACGGTGAAACTTGTACATTTTTGGCCCCCTCTTTGCTCTTTCTCACTCCCCTTCTGCTCCTGATGAAATTCACAAGGTTTTCCACAGAGCCTTCAGATCACTGATTTGTCTGGCCAGTGAGCATTGAGATGTACCTGAGCTAACACTTGACCCTGAGCTTATTGATTGATTGAGTCCTGTGGGTGTGAACTCAAGTTCTGTGTCTATTACTCACTGAGCCATCTCCCTATACCTTGGCATGTATTTTCTATGTTCGGTTTCTGTTAGTGAGTCTTCTGAAGGACCACTACCTATAACTTTTGGTAAACACAACACGTAAGAGTAACTCTAAGAGTAACCTGGGCGACTTACTTCACAGATACCCCCCGCCTTGTCTCCATGTTTCTGATTCCACATGACTGGGGTAGAGCCTGAGAATCAGCATACTTAACATGCTCCAAGTTATGTGACTGTTGCTGGTGGAAGAAAAAGCCATTCACTGAAGGTGAATGACTTCATAGGGAAGATGGTAGTCTAAGAATTTGTGATGACTCTGAGCTAGAAATTAGATGCCAAGGAAAGACCACCAGGCTAACTGAAAGCAGTCAGGGTAGTGTTGGCAGGCAAGGGGGGCTTTTTGTTAGGGGAACATGGTTTCTAAGGAATGTATATCAGAGCTGTAGACTTTGCTTGCTATCATTGTGGTTATCTTCAAGTTACTGAATTTTACTGATTGGGAAATACTTTTTATTGAGATTTACTGTCTGTTCTTAAATCATAGAGCTGTTTTGGAGTTCCATTGTTGGGCTTAAAAGATAGCTCAGTGGTTAAGGGCATGGAATGGTCTTGCATAGAACCTGGATTCAGTTTCAAGAACTGGCCCAAAATCTCTAACTAATTCAAGAGGATATGATGTCCTCTCCTGGCCACTGGGGAGACAAAGCATGTAGGTGCATGCGGCACACAAACACACATGCAAGCCAAATTCCCACATACATAAAATAAATATATTAATGAATAGATAGATAGATAGATAGACAGACAGACAGACAGACAGACAGACAGACAGATAGATAGATAAAAGAAAGCTCCACAAGGATGTAGCTGAGAATCTTTCAGTATAAAGGCTAGCCTATATGCACATCATGACACACTTATACACATAAAGAAAAGGACAAAAAAGAAAAAAGATTTTAGATTTTTTAAGATCAAGAGGTCAGAACAAGAAATGTTGCAAAGCAGGCACTTTCCTGGGGAGACTTACTTAGAATCCTGGCTCATGCTCTAGCTGCCCTGGGTTTTGTTTAGGACATTAATTGTCCCCAAGTCCTCAGTATATTTGTACTGTAATGGGTCATAGCTCTCTTTAAAGAGATGTTGATGGATGGAATACAGAATGAGCCTTTATTACCTGGAACACAGAGTAAGCCTCTTGTTAATGAGAATGCAGGCTTGTGTGGCTGGCTAGGCTTTGGCTTTCCATGTACAATGGAGAGCCGTTTTTACCTGTGGCTTTATCATCATTGCTTGGGCAAGAAGAGAAGGGTGAAGTCCTTCCAGCATGAGGAGAGCTGATAGAAGGACCTGAACAAACCTGCTTCTCATGCAGTGAGAAAGAGGTCAGGAAAAGCAGTAGTTTCTCCTGTAACAGTGGCAGAGGAGATAAATAGGAACAACAGTGTGATTACCACAATGACTTTACTGACACGTACAATAGAGCCATAATTTAGTACTGCCTTGGCATTATTGCCAAACAGCTGCATTTTGTTCTAAGTCCTGGAATCTTTCAAATATGCTGCCAGGAAGGTGATTGTTCAGAAAGATGTACTCACATATGAGGGTTCCAGAGATCTGATGTCAGAGCCTCACAATACAGCCTCACAATACAGGGGTAGTCCAGGAATGAGAGGAGGAATAAGAAAAGAGTGGGGAAGAGAAGAATCTTCCAGAGGCTAGAAATTGCAGAGGTTGGGTGTGGTCTCTGTATCCATAAGGGATTTACTGGAATACTAGTCACATGCTTGCTCTGTGGCTCTGGACAGTTTTTGTCATCTGGTACTTTAGTTTCCTCTTGTGTAATATGCAGACAAGTCAATGTATGAATGACATTAAAATACTAGCAGATATGCCCCTATCAAGAAAATCAGTTATGGTCTGCATTATTTCAAAAGAAAAGATATTTCCTTTAAATTTGATTTTAAAGGCACGGTGTTTTGCCTGCATTTTTGTCTATGTACCACTAGCATCCCTGATACCATGAAGGACAGGAAGGGATGCTGGATCTCCTGGAGATGCAGACTGTTGTGAGCTGCCACTGTGTACCTTGGGAGTTGAAGTCAGATAGTCTGGAAGTACAGCCAGTGTTCCTAGCCAAGGAGCCATCTTTCTATCTCCTGACATTTACCAGATTCCTCTCAGTGTGGAAAGATAGCCAGGACTTAGGTCAATTCTACTATCTATCCCCGTGGATATTTATCTTTGAGAGTAACTCACTTGCACTAAAGCTATGTACACTGGTGGGTGGTTGAAGGCATTTTCAAAAGTTATAAGTCCATGGAAACCCAACCAACAGTTAATATTGCTCCATCATGTGTGGTTGGCTGGCAATTGCAAAAGTCACTACTGTTTTGGAGCCTTAGTTTATCATAGCAAATCTTTTCTTATTTTCTTTACATCATTTATAAATGAAATCAAGTAAAACCCACTAGGAATCCACAACAGGCCAGGTAATGGTCATAAAACTTAAGCTATTCTGCATGTATATTCTGCATGTATTTCTTTTTTCTTTAAATTGTCCTAAGGATCATTTGTGTTGGCAATGTATCTGTTGCTTTTTCTTTGCATTAACTTTTTTTTTTTAATTTTTATTTTTACTTAGAGACCATAACCATTACTATACAGTTAAAGAAAAAAAAATATAGGGTGGAAAGAAGTAAAAGCATTGAATATAAAATTAGAGTTTGCACAATAGGTTTCCCATAGTTCAAACTGGCAAATGTGATTAATTTCCTCCAAGATTCTGTAATTGTGCTTTATGTGGCAACTCTAGACTGGTGGCTGGCAAATGTGTCTTCCATGTTTGTTACTTTACACTTCAGAAACAGAAATCAGGTGTGAAATCTCGGCCCTGCTTTCTTGTCTAAGTAGAAAAATCTCAAAATTTCCTCTAAAACATGTAGTTCATATTTTTCAGTATAATATTTTATTAATTCTTTGAAAGTAACAGAGATGATCCTATTAATCCCAACTTCTACCTCTAATTCCTTCCAGATCCATCTCTCAACCCAATCTTTCATCTTCTTGTAGGATTTCTTATCTTTTCCTTAATAACCCATTAAGTCCAATTTCTACCTCCTATACTCTTAAGGGCGTGGGACCATTCACTGAACCATGTTTAACCTACCAGGAGCCATGCCCTTAAAGAAAACTGATTCTCCTCTCCCTCCCATCAGCCATCAGTAGCCAGTATCTCCTCAGTCAGTGGTCAGAGTTCATGAGCCCCTCCCCCTATACACTGCAGTGCTGACTGTCATGATTGTGTGCAAACAGCCATAGTTACCATGAGGTCATATGTGCAGCTGTCCTGTTGTGTCTAGATGACATTTCACCACAGATTCTTGTAGGCTTTATGTCCCCTCCAAACCTTTGGGAGAGGGGAATGTGATGTAGGTGTCCCATTTACACAGGGGCACTCCAGAGATACTTGCTCTCGGATCCTTGACCAGTGTGAGTTTCTGTATTTGTCTGTGTCCACTGCAGAGAAACATCTCTGAAGTCTGACAGTTACACTCAACTCTGGGTATGGACACTGGAATTGGGAAGTCATTTGATACTTTTAGTAAAAACAGCAGTAGTTGATTTACCCTGGAGGTCATGGGGGTTGCTCTTAAGCAGCAGTGTGATAGCAGAACACAGGTGATGTGCGTGTGTGTGTGTCGTGTATGTGTTGGTGTGTAGGCAGAGGAGTCAGGAGTTTCGTAATTAAAAAAATAGAATCCCATATCATGTACACACCAGTTTCTCAACTAGAGGGAGGTGATTTTGGATTTTTTAAGCTTCTTTAGTCAAGATTAAAGTTCTGTAAATTGAGCAACAGGAACATGAAGAGGAAGAGGCAGGTATCAGAGGAGATGGCAGCTCTTACTGTTGCTGATCGTTTGAAAACATTTAAAAAATTATTGTGCTCAACTATGCCAAGGTTGCTCAACTTACCTGGGAAGTACATGCAAAACCCATGTTATTAAAACAATGGTTTTCAATATTTTGCTTTATTAATAATTTTAATAACAGCTTAGGGCAAGACATTTTTAACAGGTTCACATAGTATGGGATTTTTCCTGTTAGAAAATATGCAGAGCTAAAAAAGCAAAAAAGGTAAGAGACACTGAGTTCCATCCCACACACCAGTTCATTTCTGCTGGCCAGTAAATGTAAGAAGATATTTGGGAAACCATTAGATGAAATTTACTGTGGCTTCCGTTTCCTGAAGCACGTGGTTTGAAAGCAAAATCTCTCTCATGGGCTCACATATTTAAGCATGTGGTGTCTAGCTGCTGATGACATTAGGAGCTTGTGGGAGGAAGTGAGTCACTGGAGGCGGGACTTCTTGAGTATAGTTACAATGTGATCAGCTTGGCCCCTGCTTGTGCCACAATGCAATCCCCGACTGCTGTCTGGTCTTTGTCTCCATGAGTTCTAATTCTCACCTCACTGGATCCCCAAATCACACACCAAGCAAACAAACACCCCCCCACTCCAAAACACACACTTTCTACCTTAGATTGTTTTGCCAATGTATTTGATCACAGAAAAAAAGAAAGAGATTAAGACACTACCCACGCTATACCATGGGCAAAAGATTCTAAACCTCCAGTTTGTTAAGGAATTCTCCAGAACCCAAGGGACATCAGTCTTACAGCAACCACCAACTTTCCCATTGTGCTCTCTTCTGGGAACTTTCCCTTTAGGTTATTTAATGAAGTTATTGTTATTAAATTAGTAATAATTCCCATCAAATTAAATGTTAAGAGCTACTTCTAAAATATTAAATCATTTTTTGACACAAAGACTTTTCAGAAAATGACTAAGTGTTATAAAGATGAACACATTCTGAATTTTTTGGTAATTAATGTGAGGTATTAAGAACTTTTAAGTAAAACCTCGATCCCACAATATCTAAATGGTGATTATAGTTTTCAAGCTCAAGAACTCAAGGGCTCAAGGGCTCATATCAATGCCTTAGTCTACCAAGTTCATGAGACTTAAGACCTAATGTGCCACCAGTCCAAGCCAAAGGTTATCAGTTACCTGGTGATGCTTGAAAGCTATGAAGAGACAACACATTTCCTAGGCTTGTTTCTTCAGGAAACCATGATCAAGCAAGATGGAAGTCACTGAATAATCAAATACACGATAGTGCATAGCTTTGGGAAAGTTTTTCATTTGTTTCCTCTAACCTTGATTCTGTTGACATTTTAGACTAAATAAGTCTTTTTTTAGATCATTTATGCCTGCATGTGTTTCTTAGTATGTATCATACATATTTGTTTCACTATGATGATTTTCACATTATTTTGATTGTATGTACCTCCCACTCCGACACTGGCTTATAGCTCTTCCTTCTCTGCCCAAGTACTCTTTCTCTTCACACTTGGGCTAGGCAATTCTCCACTGGGAGTGGTTTTCTTGTATATTGATTGCAGTGTGTTCTGCAACTTGCCTTATCTCTTTATGTTAAATGCTAGGAATACTCACCCTTCCGATTTTGAAGCCCTGGATGTTTCTGTTGATAGAGGCAGGGGAAAATTGCCCCATATTTAACAATCAGTGAAGTAGGAGTTTGAGAAAGGGATATCTAATTGAAGTTCCAAGACGGGGAAAGAACTAATCAGTCATGAGCACAGTTACCAGGATCATTAAGGACCATGACAAGAGGAGATTTCTGCTACTGGTCAAAACCTAAATGAACCCTGTTACTTTAGCTTCATGGCAGATCTCAGAATTGCCTGGAAAGCAAGCATAAAAAGTGACCTGTGGCCATACCTACTTTTTCTTCTCAATACTTTATTTCCAGTGCTAGTTCATTTAAGTAATGTGACTTAAGCCACTTAGATTAAGACAAGTAATGGCTAATGATTTACTAAATATTTATGTATTCTTAGTGAATAAAAATGCAGAAGAGAAAACATCACTCTGGATCCTTGTACACTGTTGAAAGTGAGTGAACAAGCTAATCATGACATCAGCAGGAGGTCTCTAGGAGGCAAAAATTGGGGAGTAGTAGGGGCAATATCTAGAGTAGGGTAGTGCTGAGGAAAGCCCCAGGCAAGTGACCTCATTCTGCAGGCATTCCCATGCTCTTGGTGAGTGCCCCGCCCTGTGCTTGTCATCCAGCAATCCAGGCCAACCCACTGTTACCCGGGAGAAGGGACATTGTCTAGTTTATGAAGTCAGAATGATTAGTGATTCCTGGGAATAGACCTCATTGGATGGTCCAGTTGTGTGGAGAGGAACACAGGATCAGTTATTAGTACTGTTAAAAAAGACGGGGCAGGGAGTAATGCTCTGAAGGTATGGGCCTCATGTAGCTAAACAACCACTTAACTTTGTTGTTGTTTTTATTGCCTAGAAACAATTTTTAGCTTTAATTAACAAGCAAAGAGATTTCTCTTGATCTTAAAGATGGAGAAGGTCAGGGTTATTGGTATTAAGGATTTTATTTCTTACTGGAGGATAATTATCTCAGTGGATCATTTTGAAACCTCACATAGGAAGATGCTGTTTAATGTTTTACACATTTATTTTTATTTTCCCTTTTGATTATTGATTTTGGTTGCACTGGGCTTTGAGTTAAGGGTCTTGACTGTGCTAAGAAAATATTTCTTAAGTGAGCTACACTCAGCCCCCTACCCTACCCCAGTCGGATAGTTTTAGGTTGATGCAAATGTAAGGTCTCTTGATCTGCCTTTATCACAGGGGTGTACGCTCCTCTAATTTCATGACCATATTCTGTGTATCTGTTCCAAGAATTGCATATTTCTTCCACTTAAAAAAAAGCCAATTCCATCTGACCATAGGGTTTCTATGCCAACTGGAGGTAGGTACAAGTTAGGAAACCTACACTTGGCGAGCTCTGTCCACATAACCATACTTATCCTATTTGATATCATGTCTGGATGTCCCATCTGGCTATTGGATACTTGCAATGTAGTATGTCTCTCAGTAGAACCCAAGCTTTATCTCATGTAAATTTCACTGTAAAGATTAACTTGTAGCTATCAACAATCATATTGGTCAGCACAGGTCTAGGTCATTAAAATACACTTTCTGAAACATATTGTAGGGCCAAGGATCATAAATAATGGCCGGTATAGCCACCTGTTTGAGAAAATTCATGCTTGAGAACTACACAGTCAAATTACCAAAAACAAATAAACAAACAAAACCCCAAAACTACAGCAATCATGTACTAAACAAGTTTGTGTTTCTGTATTGGGACACATTCATAGCTATCCTTGACAACAGGAAGCCTGGGCAGTGGCAAGGGAGGAGCTCAAATTGGACACAGCTGGTAGGCCTTTCGAACAGAATTATAGAGCAAGCATACAAATGACTAAGCCTAGCTAAAACAACATTGGTTGATTGTCCCGAACTGTGCCATGTGTATTGCAGCAAGAAAGTTAAGACAGCAAATGTCTGGTTGATTTCTGGAGACCTAATATCAAACATAGGCATGTCTGATATTGACAGGAAGAATGTGACTCAATGAAGACAAATAACTTTTAGATTTTTTTTTTTCTGCTTTTGAAATTGCATCTAAGCAGTGAAGAGACCCTGTGTATTGTTTTTGTTGTTTTATTTGCAGTGATTTTTTTCCCCTTCTTATGGTCCCTTTGAAGCACTTTAATATAACCCTGTCAGGTTCAGGAGGTATGTTTGGAAGATTCACAGGAATATAGTGTTTGTGTGATATAGAATCATTTATGTTAGTCATGAAACACCACAGTTGTGTTTGCGAAGAACTATTTATGTTATTAATTGTGACATTTGACAAGATACAAGGACCTTAGTGATAATATTGACTATTCATAATTCCTCTGTGGGGTTGCCATCTTGATGATATGAGGAAATAGACTTAAAAACTGTTTATTCTATAGTTTACAACTCACAAATAAACAAAGGCTCTATCTGTCACCTAGTTACAAATGATGGGAAGCCTTAGAGGGAGTGAAATATTGTATGACGTATCTGTCCTTGCCTCATCAGGTCAAATGTACAGGCTGTTTGAAACTTCTAGCAATAATAGCTGACATTGGTTTGTATCTATAATATATGTTGGAACATGGTTCTTCAAACACCCATGCAATGGGACAAGTTCTTCACAGATGGAACATAAATATTCAAAGAAATGCTTAAGTGAGGCAAATCATTGTAAAGATCCTACTAAGCACAGTGCCAGGGCTCAATAAATTTATTTAATTTCTATTACCATTGCTGTTCAATATCTCAAAGGTTATATATTAAAATATATTATCATAAGTCCAAGTGGACAAAGCACTAGATATTCTTTAGACCAACGAATACCTGGGTAGTGTGTTTTGCTATGTGTCGTTATTACTGTTGTGTTTCATTGCAACATGGGTATTCTTTTGCAATTCAAATCAATCGCAGTTAATTTTATTTATTTTATAAATTAAGTATTTATATACCAAGTGTTCTGAAAGCTGTGAAAGCATTCTTAACTCACAACTATGGTTCTTAAAACTTACCAGATGGATTATTGTGGCAATAAGTAGAAGTATCTTCTAAGGTATTGTCTGATTATACAGAATTGAGCCCTAATGACCTAAGGATCCAGGATAATTTTCTTTCTCTTAATGACTATCGTGTAAACTTTTCCTGGGGAGAAGCATACAATTGTCTTTTATCCCAGATGGTTAATAAGGGACATACCAAGGTACAGTTTCACCAAAGTCCAACTTGGTGAGACAAGGGGTTTTTATTGTGCTCATGGCAGAGCACAGGTAAGAATTATTTACAGGAACATGGCATATGGTCCACCACCAAATAGCTCTGATACTACAAAGTTTTACAGCATCACAAAAGAGTAGCCTCTAGAGGGCACATCGTTGACTCGGCCTCTCTTATTAGCTTTGCACCTCCGATCTCCTCTATGACCCCTTTCTATTGCCAGTGTAGGGTAGTTTCATTACTCTAATAACAGACCTAGCTACTACTGTGTTGTTCTGTTTTAGTTGCCATGCCTACTGAGGCAAAGTTCAAAGGGCAGCACAATGGAATCATGTTGGCATCTTATTACACCCAGAAGAAAGCCACCATAAAATAATTACCCATTTGGAATATGGAGGAAGAAATGGCATGCTAAATCAACCCTTGCTGAGCCGGATGTTCTCACTTTCTACTATTGGAAAACTCTTATAACACACTGTTAGTAGACTTAAAGAACAGCTGCCTAACAGAGGTTCTAAAGTGTATTTTTGTATTTAACTGATGCTCTAAATTTTCTTTTTTAATATAGTGTCAGAATCAAATATTTTGGGTACATTTGGTTAATTTGACTTAATTCACCTTAGAAGTTGAATTCTGATTTGTGAAATTCTCTATGGGGGCAAAAATGCTTCTCTTTTTGCATAGGGGCGTATGCTTAAATTTAGAATTAAATGTCTCTCTCATGGCCTGAGGGTGCCTGTGCATTAATGAAGAAATTGATATTAGGATAAAATCTTGAACAATTAGGGATAAGTACCGAAAACCCAATTAACCTTTGGCAGTTTCCCCCACAGCAGTAATGCGCTTTCATTTTCACCACTGTTGAATTAAATGGATTTCTTTTCTTTTTCTTTTTTTCTTTTGATCATTGCTGAACCCCAGACAAAGGTCAGTCTCTCTTAGACTAGTTTTAGATATGAGTACAAATAGTTCTGTAAGGGCTACAGATGGGTTCCATGTGGATGAATTATGGGATGTGCTCTCCTTCCTATAGTTGATCTGTGTAGGGTCTTCCTTAAAGTTAATTCATGATAATGAAACCAACTTTTAAGCCAAGGCTTCGGGGTTCTAATGATGACATAATGACGACAAACTGTTTGATTGACAGGTCAGGCACTGATGATGACAGGCCAAGACCCAGCATGCTTTTCTAGAGACAAGAAAGATAATATTGCATGCATCTTGAAATCGTCTTAACTGTAAACTACATCCATCACACTAGTTTAATGTGTTCTATTGGTATAGGTTGTTCTGTGGTTTTCACAGATGTTTCTTCCTTTAAATTATTGCTAAATGCTATTAGGCCTTGGTGGAAATGTCTTGCCCTCTCAACCTTGAAATAATACATTGAAGGGTCCCACAACCTTTCATGAGAAGAGTTTGAAGAGCCACCAGCCCTGGATAGTGTTGTTTGAGAAGTACTCCTGTTCATGTGTAATGTGGGCTGAGAAGAAATTATAGTCCAGTGCTTGCCTTTCTATTACTTCATAGGTCGCTTGTTTGGATGGAAACTGTGTTTAGTGATAGTTGTCTCTTACAATCCTCTGTTTCAGAATCCTGATGCAGTGCTGACTTTTCTTAACACATTTAAACCTGTCACCAATTAATTGTGTCATTAATCTATGAGTTGTTACAACACATATGTATTATTCAATTTCCCTTCATTCTCCAAATTTTCAGGATTACAGGGAAAGGACCTTGCATGGAGAATTTTACATGAAGGTGCTTTGGCAAATGTGGGTTCTCTTTGGCCTTCCTCACATAAGTAGATCCTCCCAGGAATGAACCATCTGACCCCCTGGGCTCTGCTTTTTATAGAGACTATTAGTCATCTGTGTTATCTGATTTTCCAAACATGTTAGCAGATCCATGATAAAAGATACTCCAACTGAAAACGATAAACCTTGTACATGGAGAGAAAGATACCTAAATTGGTATTTAAAGAACAGACCAACTATGTTTCCCACTAAAACTAACCAGCATTGCTTTGTAGGTCTCTTATCTTTAAAGACACTGCTCACTTTTCTGTGCTATATCATTTTCAATGAGGGGTATTAAAAAGCATCTACATTGTATATTGTATTATGTTAATATATGCTTTCATTTTTCATATATTTGCTTTCATTTTCTAAGATGGCAAGAAATAACTTTATGAGAATTTGCCTCTGGCAAAGTTAATGTATTTTTAAAGGGTTTACAAAATTAGTTCCCATGATCCAAAGCTGAAATGCATCATTTCAGCTTGGCACAAGCAGGGGCAGGGGATACAACTTTGTGTCCCCTTTGCCATGCTATCTTAAACTATAGTGCAAATTCCTTTCACACTGACTTTTATTTTACAGAAAATTGTCATTATTTTAATAGCAAATTTTAAAGAAAGCTGAAAATGCTTTTTCTGAAGTCAGTTGTTATATTTATATGCCTATGAACACAGGTGTGTATGTGTGTATGTGTGTATAAATGATCAGGTGCAGACCCATTTTTTTTTAACATGGATGATAACAAATGTTGGTGGCATCTCTCTGTACTTTCCTAGAGAGAACACACCCTGTAAACAGCTTGTATTTCCATTTCAAGATATATTTCCTACTGGACCAATATGTCTAGAAATGACGTCTGAGTGGGAACAAATCTAATGGTCACTTGAAACCCAGAGTCTGAGTGACATGTCTCTAGAAGATGAAAATAACTTAAACAGAAGCTATTGTGTTCACAGTTTTGTTTTGCTTTTTAAAGTTGTATGTGTTTTGCCTGTATTCAGGGCTGTACCCCACATGCCTGTAGTACCTTCAAAAGCCAAATGTGTCAGATATCTCAGAACTGGAGTTCCAGATGACTAAATTATCACATGGGTGCTGGAAATCAAGCACTAGTCTTTTGGCTAACAGCCAGTGCTCTTAGTTGCTAGGCCATCTCTCCAGCCTCACAGAACATTATCACCCTCCACCCTCCACCTGTTTGACAGGAGGGCTGTGTCAATGACATCAGTATTGCTCTGCTTATGCAACATGTTGTTCTATTAGGCATTTGCTTAAGAGTCATAAATACACACTAATAACAGTTAGAAACTATATTAGAAACTTTGGTGTGCCTTTCATTTTGCAAAAATACGAATTAAAAATCTGTTTATGTTCGAAAGTAAGGCCTTTTGTGACTGTCCTCCCTTTCTTCACTGGTCCATGGCACTGCTGTCTTCCGTGTTTGTTTCGTTCTAGAACTCAGACAGATGCCTTCAAACCTTCTCTGACTCATCTCTATCCTGGGCATTGACTCTGTCCATTTCTGGCCCTTCACTTGCTTTTCGCCTCTCCCTCCCACACTATTAACTGAATATAGAATATAGAAAGGAACTGGCCAGGGTCTCTTCAGTGATTAGCAAACCCTCCTGTGTAATAGGCCTTCCCAGGAAGATCCAGCTCCACGCCAGCTATCTTATTTCAACATTAAAGAAACATTCTGAGTGCTTCTGGGAGAAGTGGCCATGGAATTTGCTCTTGACTTTGGGCTACACAGGGTTTCCAGTCAAGCTATTGCTCGGTTATATGTATTGCTTTTGTTCCTTTCTTGATTGGTCTTTACACAAATGTCACTGTTCAGCCTATAAGATTCAGTGTAGGTGATGTGGTTTGTATGTGTCTGTGTAAGTACATGCATGTGTGATTATGCATGCATGTGTTACTTTTTCTTTAGTTTTTCTCTTCTATTAGCATTTAAGAGGTGAAAGAATTGTGTGGATATTCCACAGGCGGAGTCACTTATGTCCACTTTGTTTTGGATTCACACAAACTTCTTCCTTTAAATGACATGTTATGTTATCATTATACTTAAGGCTTTAGTGCATTTTAACCAAGTAGAGTAAGATTGAGGAAACCCCTTAAAATTAAATTACCAGAGCTAGAAATTAATTTAGTATTGGGCCAAAATGATGGAATATTGCTGCAGAAGCAGAAAATTACTACTTTCAGGAGCACTTTGTCTTGCTTTCTGTTGCTTTAACTAATAAATAAAGGAAGAGATACCATGTTGCCGGCTACTCTCTGACCCCAGCAGCCTTGCTTTCCCCTTGGCAAGCCCCATGTAGATAGAGACTGCATATCTCAGTGCTTTGTTGTTACATACTCTGCTCAGTCACAATTCCCAGTAACCCAGTAAATCAGACTCTAGAGGCTTGTTGTAATTTATCAACCAGATTTAGATCAATAAATTTTCACCCCACAAAATGTCCACACATATTAAAGGTGGTGGGCTTCTTTCTCATCTGATACTATCTGAGGTCTCTCTAAGGCCTTCTCAGTCACTGCATCTTGACTTCAGTGCTACATGTTCCTGTTATCCTTCCATCATTTAGAGCTCTTCCACCCCCCCCCACACACACACACAGCTAGATCTGATCTGCTCATAGTTATTCTACGACAGTTCCCATAATTGCAATCAGGTGATTATAGGCCTAAACCTTGGATCTGTGTCTACTGAGCTGGAAGCTACTGAATGAAAGGGTAGGTTCTAAACAGTTTATGTCCACGACTCCATCGCTGTGTTTGTGTGTGGAACATTAAAGTATTTATTCAACATCTGTTGAGTAAATGAGGTGGATTGGATTTTGGAGATATTTTAAATTTTTGGTTTGGTAGATTTTTTTTAGCATATAAACAAGCTCTTCAATGTTTGATTATGAAACTCAACACCAGTGGATTAAATTTTTTTTGTTGACTTAAATCTTTATAACCAGCCTAATCCTTTGATTTCCAGTCTCAGTGTACTGAACTCAATATCAAAAGAAACTTTAATTTCAGGGGAAGTGCACTGATCATATCAGACTCCAAACACAGTTTTTAAAGTCTGTGTGAAACTCCGAGCTCCAGATAAGGAATAATAAAAGACATCCTAAAGTAAATTCAGAACGGAAGATAAAAGACACAGCTTGTTACAAAGAGGTTAATGCATATGGAAGCAGGTGTTACTTATTTTATATATATTTGCCACCAGGAAGCCAAGAGTTTCTGGGTGTTTGCTCTGTGAAGTATATCAGGCTCAATTTGCACTTGTGAAACTTTTTTTTTTTTTTTTGGAATAATGATGGAGAATCCTCAAACATGACCATGTCAGAGGTAAAGGAGGGAAACAGACCAGGAAAGGAGACATGAAAATGAGGTGGAAAGAAGTGAATGAATCTATCTACCCTGCTAACTTTATATCTAAATAGACAGGCCACAGGTGTGCCACAGCCCTGGATTAACTTTGCACTAATATATATTCATAATGTTGATAGAGAACTAAAAGTTGGTATTGTTGAATGGGCAGGGCTGTATCTTCCATGTTGGGAAGGTTCCAAAGATTAATATTGTATTTCTTTTTAGAACTTTTCAGAGAAGCAGGTGAAGTATTGAGCAAACTCAGAGCCTTGGAGCTTAGAAATGGCATTGTCATAGGCAAAGCCTTGACATCTGTTTTAGCACATGCTTAGAGACCATCTTGATAAGGCTAAGGGAAGCATGTATGTCACTTCAAAGTTGTGTCACAATGTGAAGACTGATGTAATAAATTCTAAGCTCAAAGAAACTATGGTATTAAGATACAGGCTGTAGTGCCAGCAGTACTTGGACAATTTTTATATAATTGTTAGGCTTCTGCTAGGAAAGTAAGGTTGTTACCAGGTAAGTATCCATGCCTTACCTGTTCAGTGAGCATCAACCTGCAAAGAAGGGGTAGGGGATGGTAAATGTTCAACTTAACTGATATGCTTGCCACTCACTTTTTCCATCAACATTGCTAGTGTTTTTGTAAAGGACCATACAACCAGTGGTCAGTATCTAACTACTATGGCTTTTAATAATGCAATTTGGGAATAATGCTGTAATGTTATTATATTCTGGGAGTGAAATTATAGAAAAGAATGATAGTGAATATGAAATATAACTTTTGCCTGTCATTCAGGTTGGAAAGCAAAAATAAAGGCCTAACAACCACTGCCCTTTGAAGAATCTACTTTGACAGGCAGTGGTTCATTTGGTCTGCATGCACATCATACTCATTTCCTGGAATACTAGACTGCTACTAGACTGAAACATACTATCAGTTTGTCTAGCTTAGTATCTATGTATCTATCTATGTATCTTTCTATGTATTTATCTATGTATCTATGTATCTATCATCTATCAAGTTATCTATGCATTTATATATCTATGTATCTATGTATCTATCTGTCTTATCTATCTATCTATCATCTGACTATTTCTTCATTCTCCCAGAATCTCTTAGTAGATCTAAGCTAGTTTGAACTTGTGATCTTCTGTCTTGACCTCCTGAGAGTTAAGATTACTAGACTACACCATCATGCCTGGTTAACAGATACTTTATAATGAAGTAGATTTTTTTTTTTGTTTCTTTCACAAGTGGATTCTAATATCATTTTGTTACAAATCCTGGAATGTTAAACTTTGGGCAACATTAGACATAGTGCTCTCTGGACAGGAATTTGATCTTGAGAAATAAATGCATTTGATGTCAGAGGCAAAGGTAGAGTTGTATCTCTGCAGGAATGTTCTGTGATGATCCTCCATCCTTGTTTCCAGGTTATCTCATTTATGTAAGGACCCAGTGACAAATATGCAAGAGGGATCCTGTAGCTAGATGACAGCATGCCTGTGAATATTACTTACCTTGCTTCTCATAGGAAATGCTGATTAAATAATGTCTAAAATTAGAATTATTAACATCATCAGCTGCTCACATCTTTATTGAGCAGCTGCTATAGACTTCAAAGATTGGACCTAGTCGAACAGTGTTGACTGTTTTCCACCACACTCTTCAGACTTCAGTAATGGCTATGTTCCTAACAGGGCATGTACAGTACTTCACAAGGATAAAATATCTGGTTGCTTCCTGCTCTGTATGCTGAATGAGTTTAAGATTGAGAGAGAAGATCAAAGAGGGAAATTAGAGCTGATTTCTAACTCTGGGTTTATTAAAATACTCATTTGGTTAGATCTAAGCTCTTAGGTTTTTATTGCAACTGTTATAGAATAATAATTTTAAAAACTTTTAGTAGGTCATGGGAGAATAGCAAACTGTTTGTATCCTGGTACATTCAAAAGCATTGAGTACAGGATGGACACTTAGGTTGTTATTTAAATTCATAGGGAGGCTAGACCTTGGGGTGTTGTTTTGGGTACATTTGGGAAAGTAACTTACTGAAAGCCCCAATAGCAAGAAGATGTCTAAAGTAGAAGAGAATAGCATTCAAGACGATTAAATAGCACCTGAAGTATTGCAGAAAGGAAATATGTTTTTATGTCAGCTCTTAGTCCTGATTTCTTTGCCTGAGCTCAAGTTCTAAATGAATTTGGCTTCAAAAAACATGAAGTCATTTTGAATCTTGGCCAAAAATGTTGTTAATTCAAGCTTACATCCATAAAGTTAATACAGATGACATAAGGTTTTCTAACATTGCCTTTTCTTACAAATTATGTAAGCAAAAGGAAGCCCTATAGAGAGAGGATGAAGCTCTGGGACATAGGTGATGAATCATTTGTTGCTACAGTAAACCTTAGTTTGTTAGGATGATATAGATATAATACAAACATACACACAAAAAGTTGCCAGCATGAGTAATCTTGGCTTTAACATTGTGATTTAAGAACTATTCTATAAACTGATTTTGAATTTTTCATGTTGGTCATTTTGATTAGGCTTTCTAATGAGTGGGAGCAGCGTTGTCTCTAAGATTGACAACTGAAATAAACATGCGTAATTGATCTTCTAACTTTTAATCAACTTACTGTGAAGACTACATGCCTTTGCTTTGGTAAAATAGGAATTACTGAATAGTTACACCACAGTGAAACACAATAAAGCTGAAAAATGCATAAGGCTTTGGGTGATGGGGAGTATATCTGTGATCTTTGGAAGGCAATAAACAGAAGATCCTATGGTACACATGGGGGGATAGAGGTGGTCACAGAAGACAGCAGAGAGCCTAGTGACTTGAGACATTCATCAGTATCTAAGCTGCTGAAGAAGCTGCAGTTTGGGGATCAGGTTTCTGTAGAGGAGAAAACTGTTCTAGAAAATCCCAGAAGTGGCATCTTGAGGGATCATTCTGTCACTGGCCCTTTATGCTGGACTGAGAATGTGCAGATTTGGACTCTACAGGGCCTATTAGAGAGTAGCTTATGATGATATAAGCATCCTAAACAGCTTTTAAGCTTGCTTGAGACCATACACATTGTACAGGAAGGTACAACATAGGAGAATGTGCCACGAAAAAAGGAAGGAAGGAAGGAAGGAAGGAAGGAAGGAAGGAAGGAAGGAAGGAAGGAAGGAAAAAAACATTCCAGGGAATCCACTTTGAGTAAATCTAAAACAATCAAGGCAATATGCTACTAACCTGAGAACTGGAATGGAGCTCATTATATATGTGAGACTTTGACATCCGAAGATGTCAGTGAACTTAGAGCTGTAGCAATTGAAATGGTGCAATTTAAAGAAGAAAGCAAGAAATGTGGATGAAAAATTAAACTATTTTTAAGTCAAATGGTCATAGGTTAGGTAGCTATGCTATCTATTGTAAAGTTTCTAGCAAAACAGGAGCTAGTCTTAAAGAACAAACTTTTCTTGAAGATATAAAAAAACATTGACTCTATAATGAAGTAATTGATAAACTGGACTCTCTTAAAAGTAAAACCTTTTGCTCATCAAAAGATTCAGAGAGTGTAAAGATAAAGGCAGGTTACAGACTTGAGGATAGCACCATAAGTATGTGTCTTGGACAGAAGCCAACAGATGAATATATTCAGATGAATATAACCCATAGGTTCCAGTACTTTAATGATAGATATCAAATAGCCAATTTTATGAAAAAGGACAAACCTTTGACTATAGATTATACCTGACATTAAAATTTTAGATGAATGTGTATGTGTATTTAAGTTACTAATAAGCTCATTAAGATCCTGAGTATCATTATCATAAAAGAACAAAATAATAAAAAATGAATTAGAAATTCAATACAGCTCAGTATCATCTTAAGAGATAACATAGACTCTGTGGTGACTGAGGAAATTCTGTATAGCAGTTCCTAAGTTTTTTTTTTTTTTTTTTTTTTTTTGTTTTGTTTTTTTTAAGTATACCCCTTATTATCCAGCAGGTTTCCTCTTTGATATTTGCCAAGGCAATGGTAGGTATACACACACACACACACACACACACACACACACACACACACACACACACAATCCTACACAGATGCACAGTCACTCTTCTAATAAAGAGCCCAATAAACATGGGAATAGTTGGGTTTAAATATTCATTTGGGCAATAATATGCTATTCCTGATTTCAACAAGCAACTTGTTTCATGTGTGCTTATAGTAAGTAGGTGAGATAGAGTCAGCACAAACCACTATGGCCTCTGCTGTTATATTTATATTAATTTCAGAAGCAGCTGAATCCCAAATCCCATGATGGCAGAAATCCAGCATCTGCTATAGAAGTGGTGGCTAGGGCAGAACATGGGCCTAGGAAACCTTTTTTGGGTTCTATACATGTTCCTGTGAGTCTTGATTTCATGTGCCTTTTATCCACAGGCTCAATTGTAGCCTCTATAGATTTTTCTATCTGTAAAATCTACTTACAGTTATTTGAAACATGGTTCATTTGAGGTGAGTGAGGTGGCCCAGAGGTGGAGAGAATTGCTCTTGCAGAAGACCCTGTTTCATCTCCTAGGTCACATGTGATGGCTCACAAGCATACATAACTCAAGGTTCAGTTTGACACTGTCCTCTGTCCTCCAGTGGTATGAGGCATGCTTTTGCTACACAGACATGCATGCTGACAAAGTACTCGTATATATAAAATTTAAAAAACACATTTATTATGTATGTAGGTGCATGAGTGATGCATACACAAAGTTCTCTCTACTGTGTGGATCTTTGGGATTAAACTCAAGGTTTCAGACTTGATATCTTTACCCACCACACACTCTCCAGACCTTGTGATTGGTTGTTTTTGCTTCTTTGTTTATAAAACAATGCACACTGAAATAACAAATGCAAATTCATCACTGTGATTCATCACCCTGTACAATAAAGTTAGGCCAATGTGTTCATAAAATTATCCAGTGTTTAAAACACACACAGTGCACTTTAGATATAAATTTCTTCTAGGGGAGGGGATAGCCCTTTGGCTCAGTGTGTAAAGGCACTTGCTGCCGGAGTCTGATAGGAACTTTGATATTCAGAAACCACCGGAAGGTGGAAGGAGACACCTGATGTCCAAATGCATACTGTGACATGTGCAAACACACACATCCATCAAAGAACAATAATAAATAACGTTAAAAATAAGAATAAAACATGGGAGGGCTCGTTAGTATTTGATTTTGTTTGGGTTTTTCTATTTCTTGTGTTTTTTTTTTTTTTTTTTTTTTTAAGGATAAAGCTATACTTAGAATTTCCAGGGATTATTTAAATAAGAACAAAATTCCTTCTATAAAACAGCATACTAACATGGAATATTCCTTGAATTCCTTTCATAAAACAATCTGAAAGGACACTGGGGAATATTAGCTATTTAGGGAATATCAGAAAATGGGCTCCTGATTGAGTAACACATCCTAGAAAATTGAAGTCATTAGTCTGGGTGATGAGCAGCCAGAAAGGACTGTGACCTGACCTAATTGAAAAGAACTGATAATAAAACATTAACAACCCGGATCCTCTGAGAGAGAAATGGAAATGGCCAGCCCAGTGTCTGCTAGCATTGAGTATTGTTAGGGGAATGGGGAGTTCATTTTTACAGATTAGCGCTTCACTGACAGGACAGGTGATAATGGACTAACAAGGAAAACCCTAGTCCTCTTCCTGTCTCCTCAGAGCTCAGCTTGCCCTGCGTCAGTCTGCATGGTGCTACTTTGCATATATATATGTGTGTGTGTGTGTGTGTGTGTGTGTGTGTATCATCAGCCTACACAGCAGGGTAGGGGTAGAATGCTATAAAGGAGAAATGTGGGATAAGGTGTCCCTTCAGCCCTTTGAGAATGGGGGAGTGGTATTCAGCTAGTGGGTTTAGTCTTCTGGAGCATGTCTGAGCAGGTTGCTATAGAATCAGGTGAGACATATAATATAAAAAAAAACAGAACATAAGACACTAACAAAGTATCTTCTCATGAGGATTCACTGTGTAGGAAAGGTGATGGACATATGAAATTTGTAGGGCCCTATTTTCTAAAGTGTAAAGAAAGACGAGAAAGCAATAGCTACCCCTTGGTAAGTGCAGACTGGCCTCTTCCTGAAGTTAGGCGTGCGCTTTGTTTCGAACACCAGTGTTTGGGACCTTCTGTGGGATCCACATTATTACTCCTCAGTATGATGCACACATTAAAGAGGCTTTAGCATCTACAAGCATTGCCTGCTGTGTGGAATAACCAGATAAACAACTGTAATTTGTTGTTACATATTTTCATGAAAGGACAAAAAATGCTCTATATCTAAATGGAATAAGATTTAAAATAAAGTTATTGAATATTCAGAGACAAATCATTTTAAAATACTAGAGGAAGTGTTGATTTTATTAGCAACTGTGGTTAAAAATAAATTTGAAGAATCTAAACTTTGTTAAATCTTTGGAAGTCTACAAATGGGCAGTAAGTAGGTATTTTGCCTGACAGAGATGGTCTTCTAAATTCTGAGGCCAGAATTTGTCCACAACAGTAAGGCACCCTTGTTTCAAAATAAACAAATGGATATAAACTCTGGGTGGGAGAAGGAATATATCAGAACAAAGCAGTAAAGAGAGTTTCCCTAATAGGTATTAAGCTGTGTGAGTCAGCTACTCTTTGTGTGTGTGTGTGTGTGTGTGTGTGTGTGTGTGTGAGAGAGAGAGAGAGAGAGAGAGAGAGATTTGAATATCTATTTTAAAAAGTTACTTGGGATGAACTTTAAAACCATGCATATATTGAACTACCTAAAATGTAACTTTTATTTTCAAAGTCTGCATCCTGGATGATCAGTCAGTTACATACTGCTATTGTGTACACAGAAGGTGGGATGTTTTTATGTGTAAAGTATAGGGGCTTTTGCTTGTTTGTTTGTTTGTTTGATTGATTGTTTTTTGAGAGCCAGTAAAATGACTCAGAGTAAAGGCATTTGTTGCCAAGACTGTGCCCTGGGACCCATATGATGGGAAGAGACAATTGGCTCCTAAAAGTTGTACTCACTCTTGCATGTTTGCACATGATACAATGTAAATGAATACATGTGTATTCTTTTTTGTTTTGCTTTATCTTAGAAGAGGGAAAAAGCCTGTTCTCAACAGTGCTGACATCTCAGTCTGTGAGACTGCCTCCTCTCTGTCCTCCAAAGTGAGCTCACATAGTTTTATCTCCCTTCAGGATCACTGTGTTACAGTCTCTGTCTTCTCCCCACTCACTCATAGGGCACAATTTATTCATATTGTGTCTCTAATATATATATATTTTATATATATATATATATTATATATATATATAATCTCATGTAGTTCATATCCAGTGTGTCTCTAGAATCTGTTTGTGGGGTGAATGGATGAGGTGATACCTGAGTAGTAGGAAATTGGGTACCATTGTTGGGGCACATTTCAGAAGTGTTCCAACAGGATAAGCCAGACAGTGAAGTGTAAGGAAAGAGCTATTAAGAAAACTAGGAATCAAAAAGGCCAGAAGACTGCTTCTGTGATAATTCAGACTTCCATTTGACTGAAAGATAAAACAATGATTGTGAGATAGGCTCAAATAAGTTCTCTTGTGAGGAGAGCATGATTTTGCACACTGATTCTGAATATTAAATTGAGGCAGTGCTCAGGCAGATATCACCTGTGGGTGCCAATGTGGACAACGTGGCTCTGTGATAGACTGACTAAGAAGAGAGCTGCTGATAGAAGAGCAATGCCCTTGCATGTGATGGTTTTGAAGTTAAGAATATCTTAGATAATATGATGAGGCAAAGAGACCAGTGGCTATGCTACATGTGCCTAGGGCATGGGTGTTGATATTTATCTATTATTCCTTGTAGCAATTGTTGCCCTCGTGTGAGTGCTCAAAGTGAATCTTAGGGAGAATCTTATTCTCTATAGGTCAGTAAAAGAATTCAAACCCAAATATTCCAGAGCCAAACAATCAGATCTTTCTGTTGTAACCCAATGGTGCTCTTAATTGAGAAGATCACTTTCCCATCTCTGTACCTCAACTCTCTTCCTTATTGTCTCCACTGCCTTCCAGAACAGGTCCTCCTCCTCCTCCTTCGCCTCTGGCTCCTCCTTCTCGTCCACCTCTCTCTTCTTGCTCTTTTAATGTTTTCAGATACCATTTGTCTAGTAGAACCCCAAAGAGTATATGCCTGCTAATGATGGCCTTTCAGGATTATTTCTCAGCACACCAGTGAAATCTCTGGCACTTCCATTGCTCGCCGTTTTGCTTACTTCTGGGAACCAGTATGAACTTGGAAACCACAAAGTCCAGTGTTAGTTCTAAATGGAAGGGTTAGAAGATGCCTATTGTAGAACAATTTCAAAACTGTGCATGTATGTCTTGTTTGTTTGGGAGTATTCTTAATCCATTACAAGCTGCTGTTATGTCTTTGGAGCACAAAGGTTTTTGATGTCCCAGTGTTTGTATGGTGGATTTTCAACCCTGCTTCTGCTAATTGCCACATTGTGAATTTTGCACCAACATCAAGTTTCACTGGCATCTGACAGAGGTAAAATGTCTATGGAGGTAAAAATGTTTTGCTTCGGATTCTTTGATGAGGAAGGTCTCTTTGCAGGCTGTATGAAATAGACTTGAAGTTTCATGTCACTAGGAGAGTACCCTGTAATCAGCATTCGAACTTCCAGCTTCTGCTTCTATGTTTAAAGACAAGTGATATGCATGGGTTGCTATGGTGAAGGAGAAAGGGGACCAGAGAATTATGAAAAGGCATTTCAATATTCAAAGCAACAACACATTTGGGAAATTTACTTTTGTAGTTTTGTTGTTTGGTGAACATGAAGTCATCTAGTCTACTCAAGTCTGTGTAATGCCACGGTCTCCTCTGTGTCATTCTCCACCATGGCTTTTGGGAGGAGTTCCTTAGTACTGTGATAAAATCCAACCAACCTGCCTGCACTTTTGGAAACCTGCTGTGTCCCTAATGCCGATAAGCCCCAATGGGATACTGTTCCCAACTTAATGATCTGTTTATCTTTTGTTTTCTGGCCCATTGCTTAGACAGATTGACTGCAAACACCCTAAGTGAATTTACTTGACGAATGTAACTTTGTCTTTTGAGACACCCCAGGATGAAACAAAACAAGCCTAACATATGTTGAGTATGTTATTCAACTTACATCTTTCATGAATTCTGAGTTGGCTAACATGAATTCTCCATTTTGCAGAGGACTCAGACACAAGGCAGGTGGATAATTTCCCCAGAGTCCTGCAGTTGGCACAGAGTGGAGTCAGCTTATAGCCCAGAGCACAGACTTCTGGTTAACATGCCACAAAGGCCCCAGCCGGCAGAACAATGCATGAGTGCCAGGGAGTTGGAACCTCTTGATTTGTGCTTGTGTTTCATTCTCTTCCCTTTCTTTACTTGGCAATGGATATTTCTCTGCATTGTTCCTGAAGTGAAACTGTCCCTTACATTAGGATACTATGATCCTAATAGTGTCTAGAATCTTCCACTAGTGTTTGCTTCTTCTCCCTTGTTGTCATTTTAATTGCAATGGTACACTGCACATCTCCATTGTTTATACCAAGTGTGTGAACAGAACAAAGCCACTTTCTCTTTTTCTTCCACATCTCCTCACTGAGATAGAAGTGCTTTCCTGGTTTTGGTGTATCAAAAGACCATAGAATGCAGTAATACCTGGTTGTGGAATGCATTCTTTGGCATATAACTCTAGAAGAAAATCCCCTAGTCAAGAGAAGACATCCAACTTCCTGGAATAGTCACAGGCAATTGTGACTTGCCTGCTGTGAGTACCAGAAACCAAACCTGGCTCTTCTACAATAGCAGTATTCACTGTGCCATTCCTCAACATCTTCTCTGTGTTCTAATCTTACTATTCAATCATAGAATCCACTATCATGGCCTTATTAAATATTAATGACTTTTCAAAATTTCAAACATCATAATCTGATTTATACCCTCCCCCCCTTAAAATTTCACAAAAAAATACTCTCATTAATTTTCAAAGGGTGCAAACTCTACTAGATTCACATCAGTGAGTATTCATGTATAGGAAATAAGAGTATTTATTGATGGTTCAGTGTTGAGTCTTAGAATTCCTGTCTGTATGAGGTGCAGGACCATCGTATAGAGAGTGAGGTATGTGTCGTGAGTTCTATCTTTAGAATATCTTGAACTCATAAGCATTTAGTGTCTGATTACCAAGGGAATTGAGCAGTACAGTGAAGGAATGCAAGCTAAGTGAACCATCTTCATCTTGAAGAATCCTACAGTTCAATGCCCTGTCTGTCAGACAATATTATCAAAACATTCAGATGGCTTTTTGAGACTCAGAGTGAACTTCATTTCCAGAGACTGACATTCAGGAGATCTGGACTGGGGTTGTACAAGTTTAATTTCTAACATGCTTTAAGATAAAGTGGGTGTTGCTCCTCCTCTACCAGATAATGGGAGCCATGCATCATTTGAGACATGTGAGAAATCATATCTCAAATCTGAGCCACAGAAACTGAAAGATACAAAACACCATGTTATCCTCAAAAAAATGTTCTTGTCCAGAGCAAGATGCTCTTGCCCAGAGCACAGCTGAGCAATTGCCTTTATGAAAGCCATTTGTGGACCAGAGCTCATAGCCTTGCAACATCTATTTCGAAATATATTAAAGTTATATGAGTATGAAAACATATACTACACGTAACAATGTGACTATGTGAAGCATCTAATATGTAATTCCATATTGTGATAATCTCCCTAGCCAACCTTTATGGTCAGATGGCATTGTCCACAGAATATCATTTTTTATATTGGACTCCATAAAAGTGGTTTTGGCCAGTGCCTGTTTGTGGAAGACCAGGTATTTTGAAGCAGTTTCAAATTGTTTAATCATGTAAGAATGTGTTCTTAGTGTTTTGGTCTGATTCGAACTTACTATGGATCAAAAAGATCACAAAGGAAGAAAAACAACTTGAACCTGAGCCAGACTCAGTGATATGTTTTCATTCTCCACACAATTTCTGACTTACTTACATGCATTGCTGGTGCATTTTGGTCCGGATTCTTCAGTTCAGTGTTACCAGTCTGTTACATGCAAGCACATGGTCCGGGTTTTAAGAAAGCACACTCTTAACATCATACACATATTCTTTGTGTGAAACATTTGTGCTAAAGACTTGAAAGAATTCTTGAAGGCTCAAATTCTTATTCCAGGTCTCATTAAAAGTCTTTCGATCCATATAGGTATCTGGCACCAAGTTTTGTTTTGACAGTTTGCTTTCTTCTTTTTGTAGGACTTCTATTGAAAGTCAGAGACAGGGTGCTTCAGGGTGCCATTATCTTAATGGAATGTACCCACTGAAGACTGGGGTAGAATGGCATGACATTTACCTATGTTAAGCTTGCAACTCTCCATTATAATCAGATAGGGAAAGATGCAAGGGATCTGTCCTTTCTGGTAAACTCAATTCTACATTGCGTTCTTCTACCTTGAAGAACCTACAGCATTAGAGCTTGTCATGTCCTCATCGGCTACATTACAATGAAGGGAATGAAGTTGAGTTAGGGAAAGGAGTAGCTTTAATTGTGTGCATTCAACACTGGAAGATGTGCATGGCATGAACTACTGATCCGGGAGCACTGATGTTTCCTATGATGTGCTGCCTCGTCAACTTTCAGTGTTGTGAGGGACTGATGAAGCAAATCTCTTAACTGTTGGCAAATCAAACACAGCACATTCTTAAACAATGGCTCATGTATTAGCTTATTACTTCATAATATCTTTAGTTCCTCATAACTTCCGTTGACTTCTCTGACAGAGCACTGAACCACAGTTCTTTTCTGTGTGACAGAAGCATGTTTTATCATCTGCACCTTGACCTCATTGTTTTCCAATTTTTCAATGTGCATTTACATGTCACATGTTTAGATATTAATTATCAAATAATTCATGGATCAAAGAAAGACATGAGATGGATGAGAAGGAGAAAGAACAGCTAAGGATATGGAGATACCTGTCTATGGCCTACTTTCTAACAAGGATTATAAATGTCAGAGAGAGGAACTACAGCCATGCCTTATAAGGATTGTCCTGGTAGGTGATGTGAGTTAGTTGGCATGTGTCATCTCTATTTGTCAAGATGGATTTTTAAAATCTGGTTGTGATAAATGGAAGGAAATGTAGTATTTCTGTTTGAATTAATTTGTTCATTTGCAGACAGCTGCTCCTGATTGTGTCTTTGCATGTCCATTGAGTTTGGAATCTGTCTCACTTAGGATTCTAATCTAGTCTTTCAATTTTTTTATTTCATGTAGGTATATTTAAGTATGTGTAGACTTACATTTTTATCACTTAATATCATTTTTTTTGCTTGTTTTTTAAAAAAAAAAACTCAAGCCATCTGTTTAGTCAACATGCAAAATTGATGGATATGAAACTCAAAAAGTTCATAATGACAACTAAATAACAGATGACAAATTAGATAAGAACGAGTCATTAAGTTGGCCTATAAAAGGACAGCCATCTGCGCTACTAAACCATCTTCCTATTGATGACAGTGATCATCTCCCGAGTTCATGACAGCAGAGAATTTATAGAAGATGGAAAGCTTGTACATTGAGAAGCCCAACTGGATGTTGGGCATTCAGTGTGTTCCTTTTGTCCCAGTGCTATATGACAAGTAAGTAGACATCCTAAGACAATTCTCTGGCAACAGCCATTGCTTTTGTGTTTCAACCAATATAGAAAAATGATACAATGATAAATTTACCATTATTTGTTAGGCTATGTTACTGGTTTAAAAGATTTATTAAATTCCTTACAAGTTTCTTATTGCATTACAAAAAACTGATTTATACTCATCCTAAGTTCAGTGGAGCAATGTAAGGTATAGTAATCATAGAACAACAGAAGTGAAAGGTCCACAGAGCTACACGGGGCCACATGGGATCACACAGGGCTACATGAACCCACATGGGGCCACACAGGGCTACATGGACCCACATGCGGCCACACAGGGCCATAAGGAGCCACATGGGCCACACAGGGCCACAGAGGATCACACAGAGCCACATAGGGCCATCCTGTTGCACACATACCATCAAGGTGGGATCATTTTATGTTCACTAACAAAGTACCAAATGATGCCAAGAATAAACAGCAATTTGAATTCTTTACCGATAATGGCATATTTTCAGAACTATCTAACAAATCAGGCAGCATGTATGTACAGATGTGCCTGGTTAATTGAGAGAATGCATAAATGCATGTCTACCAACAAAAACCAGACTGAATCAGCTGGGATTCCTATGAAACTCTATGTTTTCTATGGTCTCAGCAGTAGACTAACTTCAATCCTGTGAAATGGATTTGACTTCTGTTCTTTAAGTTGGTGCTTTTGTTAGAATTAAGTTTGGTGAGTGACTTTTTTGGTCTTGGATTCTAATTCTAATAATCTGTTTCTTCTTGCCTTTAGAGCAAGTCTTTCCTAACTGATGCTCACAGAGCAAAGTGTTGTTGAGGTTGGATTGGGTTTGAGACTTCAGAATATTTGTAGCAGGAGATTTCTAAAATGATGACTAAATGTGGAGGGACATGAAGACCTTTATGCCTTCCAGTCCAGTGTTTTATATTTCTCACATTTTCCTTGACCACACATGTGTAGGTATGAAACATGTAGAGCAAAGCAAAAAAGTACTAACTCATCTGCTTTTCATGAAAAATAACATAATTTTAAAGTACAAAATACTTTGATATGCACTTATACATTTTAAAAGTATAATAGCATTTGTACATAAAGATACTTGGCACCTATATGCATGGCATTAAAATAGTATTATTCATGACACATTTTATTGTATCATATCCCCTTTAATTTTGGCAGTTCTTTATCATGGTATCTATACATTTTATCATGTCAGAGTGACCTTAGCAAGTAAATAAATCACTGACCATCTTTGAACGTTTTCATGGAGATATAGTAAGTAAGCCAGGCAGGACACACGTGAAAGTTTACCAAGGTTTTTGTTGAATATTACTACAGTTTTCTTCAGAAAAAAAAACTCATTGTGCTATTAATTGTTTTCTTTGCACATTTCTTAGTATAATTATTTAAAAGAAAATGATTTTAATTATAAATATGATGTCTCAAATTAATATGAATTATTTCTCTCCTAAGATTGTCCTATTTTTCATTTTTTCAGCAACTTGTATATTATTCTTGTATGAATTGCCCACTTTTTTTTTTTTTTTTTTTTTGCTCATTCTCGATATCTAGAGTTGATTTTAGTGATAATTTGTAACTCCCTTTTCATATCAAAGCTCTTAGGCTTGCAAAATGTCATATGTTTGCAAAACAAAAAGGACTTGCCTCTGTTTGATTAATGCTATTATGCCAAACAGTATTCATGCCTAATTTGTTGTCTAAAGTGATTGAACAGAGAGAGTGATTCCGACATAGACTGGCCAGCAGGAGGAAGTGCAGTAGACTGCTCTGAGGTCAGGAACGCTGTGCTCTGGGGAATAGGAAAACTCCTTTGGGCAATTTGAAATCTTTAGCCCTTGCAGCATGTGGTAGAATGCAGATGGTCTATTCCACCAAGCACAGAACTCACAGTATCCATTAGGTCATTCATCATTGTCTACACTCTGAAGTCCTTACACACTGACCTTCCCGTGTGAACAGAAAAGCTCATGTATCCTAAAAATCAGGAGCCATTGGACAGGTTGGGTGAAGAAAGTATGTAATTTCTTAGTAAATCATTTTGAATTTTCTTCACCATTGAAGTGTTTCATAAAGTCTCCAATAAATGGGCCCATAATAGAAATTTAAGAATAAAATTAGACCAGGGAGATGGTTCTAATTGGGATAAGTGGTCGCTGCACAGGTATAAAGGACAGAGTTCCAATCTCAGAAGCTGAGGCAATTGTGGGTGGGAATGGTAGCCCACGTGCAAGGAAGGCAGAGAAAGGAGATCCTGGAACAAGCTGGCCTAGCAGACCAGCCTTATTGGGAGAACTCTGACTTCAACTGAGAAATCCTCAATGTAAGGCGTGGGAGAATCAGAAAGACTCCTGGTGAACCTTCAGGCCTGCATGTGCATGCACACAGGTGCACATGTACCTGTACAAACATATGCCCCCCCCACACTTACACACACATGCACCCCTCCACACACACACATATGCCCCCCCCCACAAGCACCGCTCATACATATACATAAAAATCAGTGACCTTGAAGTTCCTTTGGGAAGAATGTTTTCAAGTTTATCTCATTACACTTTTGAAACATTATGAACAATCAAAGTGGTTTGTTGAAAACCAAGGCTGTGTGGTGACCTGCCTGTTGTGGGATCTGGTTCTGAATGACAAAAGAGGTGTGAGCACAGGACTGCAGAACTCCTGCTGAGTGTCAGGACCACTCTGACCAGAAGGTGCTAGTCTCACAGGACACCAACTACATTTTAACAACTAATGAAGCTGGGTGAGTGTATTTCTCAGAATAAATGCTTTTCTAAAAAAACAACTCAGTGCTCTTTATGTTAAAGTAATAATATGCACACATTGCTTGAAGCAATATATGAAAAATTTTAACAGCTGGGTAGATTGGAGACCTATGATATTTCTTCCAATTTTTAACATGTGTTAGGTTGTAAAATTTTTAGTTTCCAATTGTTCTGTGTAAATCTTTTATCTTTGAAGATCCATGCCTCTGGCTTAGAGCTAAAGGATTTAGTGTTTAAAAGCTTTTAGCTATTTTTACCTACATTATCTAAGATTATTGTTAAAGGTTCCTCGCCCAGCTTCTTATACACCAAAGGTAACAGATTCCATTTTCTGTTTAGATGGCATTTATCAGACACCTTTTGTAAGCAGAATACTCACAAGTGCCAGAAATAAAAAAAAAATGAGATTCATAATTGTGTATCTCAGATAGCAATTATGACAGTAGATAAGACAGTCTCCAAAAGAGGCAGTTACAGTTCAGGGCAAGAAGGAACCTGACAGTTGTACAGGCTGTTACCAAAGCAGCGAGGGTTGGCAAATTTACCAGGCCTCCTTAAAGAAGTGGTTCTTAACCTTCCTAATGCTATGACCCTTTCATACAATTTCTCATGCCGTGGTGACCCCCAACTGTAAAATTGTATTTTTGTTCCTACTTCATAACTGCAATTTGGCTGCTATTATAAACTGTAATGTAAATATCTCTGTTTTCTGGTCCTCTTACGTGACCTCTGTGAAAGGGTTGTTCAACCCCTAGAAAGGGGTCTCGACCCACAGTTTGAGAACCACCACTGTAATGTCAGGGCTTCAGAGCAAAACTTTTATGGGCATACTCGTTGGTCATGTTTAGGCTTAGAAAATAAAGAGAATGCTACTTGTATATGCAATTTCGTTGGTTTTGTAAATTAGATATAATTAAACACCAACAACCCAAATAATCCAATTAAAAAATAGAATATAGAACTAAACAGAATTATCAACAGAGGAATCTCTAATGGCTGAGAAGCACTTAAAGAAATGCTCAACATCCTTGGTCATCAGGGAAGTGCAAATCAAAACGATGCTGAGATTCTACCCTACAGCAATTAGAAAGGCTAAGATCAAAAACCCAAGAGGCAGCACATGGTGGCTTGGATGTGGAGAAACAGGAACACTCCTCCACTGCTGGAGGAATGGCAAAAGGAGGAGAGCAACCAGAGAGCAGCCTAAGTTACACAACAAAGCCCTGTTTTCAGAAGAAAGGTGGAAATGAAGGGAGGGAGGGAGGAAGGAGAAAGGGGATGAAGGAGGGGAGGGAGGAAGGAAGAAAGGAGAGAGGGAATGAAGGTTACTGAGTTTATTGCAGTATTTGGTTTATTATAGTTTATTCTCTTACTTGGTTAGCTAGGCTAGGAGCAAAAATGATCTTATCCTCTGGAAAACACGAATGCTTTAGCTTGTGTTTTCTTCATTCAACACCGCAGTTTACAGATTTTGGTATCACTTAAAACTAAAGGAATTTTGTTTCAATTTCTGGTTTCTTTAGAATAAATTATAAAACTACAGCTTGGGATAGCACTGTGTGTATCTAATCCTAGCACTTCGGAAGCTGATGCAGGAGGATTCTAAGTTCTAGGGCAGCCTGGATTGTCTATTGCCTTCCAAGGCAGTATCAGCTACATAATGAGAAATCAAAGCCAGACCTCTAGTGACTGGCTTCGTACCAGAAACATGGTTTCCTTTCTAGTGATGGGCAGACATGATAGAGATCAGCCTGCCCTGACCCCTCCAGTCACCCTGTCTCAGCCAGCAATGGAAAGATGACCATAGTCTTTGATGCTTTCCTCTCTGATGGCATGCAGGACTGTGTACTGAAACAATGTTTCATTTTTATTGAACATAGCCAGTGCCTCACATCCTTCTTGCTGAGAGGATCTCACACCAATTCTGTCTGTCCTGTCTGAATGAGAGTCACCAATCCCTCCCTTTTCCTCTTTCTTTCAGGTAAGAGAAGCAATTAAAAAACCCCAAATACAGGGGGGAGGTAGATGTCTCAAAAAGAGATGAGTCCCATTACATATTAACATGAGAGGAATATGGTTTGCAGTTTGTTACATATAAGAGCTAAAATTGGCTATCCAATATTACTTCTTTGAAAGACATCAATGATACATTAAAACTTTAAAGGAAGTGTTGTTTTTTGAAATGTGTTTTTCTTTGTCATGCCACATTTATTGGGTGTGGTAGTCTATGCCTGTAATCCAAGCACACTGAGGCAGGGGGATGACCAGTTTGGAGCCAGACTGACTTAGATAGTAAGAAAAGAAGCAAGGAAAGAAGGAAGAGGACAAAAATAAGGAAGTAATAAATGAAGGAAGGAAGAAAGCAATTGAGGGAGGGAGGCAAGGTGGGAGGGAAAGAGGAAGGGAAGGAAAGATGGAAAGACAGAGGGAGGAAGGAAGCTGTCTTTATTGAAGGCTTTGGTTAATTATAGCTTATGCTAGGATGCATTTATAATTTAAGAGTTTGGTGCCCCAGTAAACTTTACACTTGTGATAATTGTCTTCAAATTACTGTTACTTATTGCTTATATATTTTCAAAATAGTTATTAGGCCCTTCAGCTGTGGAATTATTCAGCTTTTTTAAATCTATGAGGAATACTAGCATATATTCTAAAACTCCTTTGGAGACCCAAACTTTCTCTATTTCTCCACATGAAAAATACTAGTATGAGGCATACCATTTCTTTCCTTATCTGCTCTGCCACAGAAGCCTGCCCCTTTTTAAACACGTGGGAAAGGCGGACAGTTGTCAGGTTGGAGGTTGATTTCAGCAGTCTCATAATTGCTTCCATGTGAGTATCTAACTTTTAAAACTTGAGATGACGTCTATATGTTTGTTTCTGCTTTTGTTTCCTTAGATGAAAAAGTGCCTCTAATCTTTAAATTTGCTATGTCACTGAGAATTTCTGATCCTCCTGCCTAGCAGAAACCAAACATCAACCACCGTGTCTGTTTTATGTGGTACTATCAATGGGACTTCTGGCCTTGTGCATGCTACTCGAGTATTCTCCTGAGTTATGACACCGCTTGTACCCATCTTATTTATATTTTCTCGTTAAAAAGTGGGGCACAAAGGATGCTTTATTAATAACTTTAGGAAGATACAGTGCTGTTTTGATTTTTATACAATTTGTTCCTCTATTTGTAAAGACTGTCTCTCTACAGAGCACAATGATAATTCGTGAATCTGTTGGATGTTGAATCATGCACACTGCAAACATGTCCATTGCTCCTGATTCTATAGTCTTTTGGGGTCGTGCAAGTGACTCTTTTGACATTAGCTAAATTCATTCACATGTCTGTGGCTTGACTGGTTAGAGATGATCGAAGATCATCTAGACTATAGTTCTTAACCAGACTGACTTTGCTATCTTTCAAATATTTCTCATCCTACAGCAATCTGGGCCAGGCATACTCCCATGCTGATAGAGAAAGGAAAAGCCAAGTAGAGATAGCCAATGCTTTACGGGCCTCTTCAGGATTGTGTTTGCTACTGTTCAATCAAAGTCACATATATGATCCAAATAACTCAGGCCGAGACAGAAAGCACAGTGCAAGAACACTCACTGTAAGATGACCTGGCGTCAGGATCTTCATCCCCGTGCATGTGCCCAAGCCTGATGTTTGGTCCAGGTCTGCTTTGTGAGCATGCAGACATGGATCTAATAGATGTTTGGTCCAGGTCTGCTTTGTGAGCATGCAGACATGGATCTAATAGATGTTTGGTCCAGGTCTTTTTTGTGAGCATGCAGACATGGATCTAATGGATTTCTCAGGACTAGAAAACCAAGCCCTTCCAAAGAATTACATGGTAGATACTTATCTTTCTTTCTTTTTTTCTTTTCTTTTTTTTTTTTTTAAATTGGGGGCTTTTTTATTTTACTTCTTACTTTCTGTGTGGAAAAAAAAATCCTTGTTTTTAATATAGTCTCTGTGACCTTAGAAACTATTCCCACAGTAACATGTGAAAGGCTTCTGGCAGTGTTGGAAAGGTGATGCCCATTGCTGTTTATTGTTTTGTCCAAAGGTGGAAATACTAGCATTCTTTAAAATGAAGAAATAATTATTTCCTAAAAGCTACTTTTGTTTAAGTAGCAGCTGTTGTCCATTTAATTATGCATGATTGTTGGACAGATGTGATTCAGCCTTCAGGTGTGGAACAACATTACAGACTTTGTCCCTGCTGTAATGGATAAATAGACACTGTTTTGGTGTTGGTTAGTGACTGCTGGCTGGTGCTTTCTGATATCAGCCTTCGGAAGACTTACTTTTGCAGTTTTCCGGTAACTTTTCCTTCTAACTGGAAAGATAGGTATGTCCAGTAAATGACACAACCAAATATAAGGGGGAAAACAGTGATCTGAACACAGAATTCAGTGTTGTAAATTTGACTTCAAGTGGAAGAAACTTCTTGGGGCTATGGAAAAATATTCCTTCTTAATACCCCTTTCCTGTCTCTATGGCATCTACAGTAATACTGGTGTGAAAGTATTACAGTTTTGTTTTGGTAAACTACATGAGTAATCATCCCCCCAGCACTTGCTAAGTTGCTGCTTCCTGTTTTAATGGCTGTAATATATTTGTAAACATGTTTCTAACTTACTAGAAAACATGTTGGTTCCATCCCATTTATTCGCAGACAACTTACTGTCTGTTGAATCCTCTGCTTCTTTTTTTTTTTTAATGACTCCTCTGAAATATTATTTTAATGAACCCATGAAACACATCATTGTATTCCTTATATTGTGGTTGGACTGCTAATGAGACTCATCCATTAAGTAAATGGCTTTGTAGGCAATGCAAATGTAATAAATAAAGTTAGTCTGCACGTCTTGCTACTTTCTTGCTGATGGGCATGCCACATGCTGAGAGGTAATGTTTCATGACCAGGACAGTTCAATTGGTAGGCAGAATGAGAATCTCTGCATGAAATAAAAAAAAAAAAAAAAAAAAAAAAAAAAAAAACGAAGAATATCATAAAAGCATAGCTGCAACTCTATTTTTTACTAATCAGGAGATAATGTATTTTGACTTCAAATGTTCTAGTTCAAGATGATATGCCAACAGAAGGCACTGAGCATGTATATATCTGCAGGAGATGTGCTTCTTTGTAAATAGAGGAGAAAGAAAACCTATTAAAACATCTTTCCCTTCAAACCCACTGTGTGTGTGTGTGTGTGTGTGTGTGTGTGTGTGTGTGTGTGTGTGTATGTGCGTGTCTGTGTATGGGGTGTGTGTGTGTGTGTATTTTAGGACAAATCTGGGTATCAATCAGTACTTACCCTCTTATCTTAACTGAGTCAAGCTTGATCTTTGGCTGTTTGTGGCTGTCTATGCTAAGGCATGGCCATTCTGGTGAGTTCTCTGTCTCACATCCCATCTCACAACAGGGGTACTGAGGTTAAAGGCACCTGACTCTGTTGCTGCATCTGGATTTGCATGGCTTCTGGCAATTGAAACTCAAACCCTCATGCACTATACACTGAAGCCCTGCCAGTGGCCAGATACATTTTAAAAAAAACTAAGCAAGCAATTTTTACAAAGCAGGCTACATCGAAATACTAAAATTGATCACTTTTCATTTAGCACCAGTGTGAGCTTTGGCTTTTTCTCTCTCCCATGTAAGGCACCATCAGTGTTAGCCTTCTCTTCATATCTGGTTTCTGTAGGATGCTGTTGTAACTATCAATTTCCCTTTTGATATCTCATCTTTCTCCCTTGGGGACCTTTACCGTTTAGTGTCTTGTTGGTAAAAGCTATTGTAATTAGTATTTTCTTCATCATTTCTATATTTTTAATGAAACTGTGCCTTTGGCTCTAGGGTCAGTGAAAACACGACACTGCCGTGTGACCATCGTCAGAGCAGCGTACAGAGCTGGTGGTGTTGCTAGGTTTCCATGGAGAGTAAAGGCCACAACCTTTAAGAACAAGTCTAGTGATACATGGACATTTTCTGAGGCATTCTCTAAGGAAGGTCTGTCGGTTTGAACACAGATATAAGCTTAAGTGGGAGTGGCCCAGCGACCTTAGGCAGGACCCTCCTTTGTGTCAAACCCACTGGCCTCAGAATTGCCTTGACAGAAAAAAAGAGGAAGGGGGACAAGATAAAGCTTCATAGACAACAAACTTAAAGACTGTCTTTAATTCCCTAAATAACTTATCTGTTCAGAAATAACTATCACCTTCAGGTGAGAAAATTTACCATTAAAATAAAAGTTAGAGATCAGTGGGGAAAAGTCATCAGGAAAGAGGCAGAAGCTAGGCTTCACAGTATGTACTGGAATCTTCATATTCAAGAGACTGAGTCTGGGTTGAGATCTGAGTTACAGAATGACACTGTTTCCAAAACAGACAGATGTACACATTGATGTTTCTACGAAATGGCAAGTCAATGAGTTGGTTTTAGTTGGTTTGTTTGTTTTGAGATTAGGTCACATATAGCTTAGGCTAACCTTTAACTGTCAATTTAGCCAAGACCGACCTTGAACTTCTGGCCCCTGCCTCAGTCTCCATCTTTACAGGAAGGAGTCCACAGTCCAGAGGGATAGTTATTAATGATTCAGGAACACTCATTAATAACTTCTTTTAGATGCTTTAAGAAACTTGGTTGACCTTTCTGAGTGAGTCCAGTTATTTTAACTATCTATTATATAGGACTGGGATAAATAATGTTCTTGTACTGAGTATGGCATAATATGTACTTTAGAGCATTTCCTGGTATTTGAGCCAAGAAATATTAGCTAATGATGTGGCTTCAACTAAGGTTTGATATTTGTCTAAAAATACATTTTAGATAGTAATTGAGGTAAATGTCTCTGTGGATTTTACATTTTATGCTTAAAACATTAAAATAGAACTTTGAACTGGGCAGTGTTAAATAGAGCTTTAAGTGGGTTTGTTTTTCATTTAAATGAAATGAGTCTAGGCTTTTCTCCCCCTCTTCCTAACTTCACTGACAAGCCACAGAAGTCAACATGTTTTCTTCTCACAAGTTTGAAGAACTCTTAAAAAAAAAAAAAAAAAAAAAAAAAAAATCAAACCTCCTGCTATTTCTGTAACTTCTCCTCACTTTTCCTAACTCATGACGGTTGCCTTTTACACCCTCAAGAAATAGCTTAACCTGAAATAATTTTTAGGGTGCACACACATTGCCAAAGATACGGACTCGTGGGATTTCTTTTCTGCTGTGCTGCCGTGGGTGTGCTTCTCAATCTGTTCCCACACAAGGTAAGGACTTCCAGATGACACCGGGAGAAAATAGATGTGAAGTAGAAATGTTTGTAGGCATTAGGTGCCTGACACTCACTCTTCAGAGTTGTTAGTAGTGCTAATTTTATTGAACATATCTCACTCGATATGCTTGCTAAGCTCTTGGCATAACACACACACACACACACACACACACACACACACACACACATTGTAGAAATATTACTATAGGACAGAGGATGAAGAAGTGCTAGAAGTCTCTAGTAAAATTGCCTTCTGTAAATAAAGGCAGAAAACCCTGATGTTTTTGAAATGATTAATTAATTATTAAAGGAATATTCTGGAGATCTGCTAAACCGTTCAACAGTAATTTAAAGTTGGCAACCTGTTAACAGTTCTCCGTCTGCTGCATTGAGGTTGGCCAACTCCTTTTGGAAAATTGTAGTTATGGAGTTTGAAAGCAAAGTGCAAAATGGCATCTTAAAAATTGGAGCTGTCGCATTAAATATGTCACATGTGATGACAGGTTACAAGAGAGAGTGATAGAGGATTTTACAAACACAAGCCACTGAAAACTCACTCAATGGTATTCTAGATGTCCAATGTTATTAGAAGTCACTTTCCGTCCCAACTTAGTGGAGTTCGGAGCTGTCACCAAGAAAAGCTAAACCAGAAAATAAGAGTTTATTGTTAGGAATGATCCTATCTGCAAAGACTTAGACTATGAATAAGCTGGCTATTTTACTATAGGGCAACAATTCCACATTGCAGCTTAGATTATCAGAAAAAAAAAAGGCATTATGAGTTTTACTGCAGAAATCGTGACAAGGAGTATTGAGAAATGTAGAGCAGCATTAGTAACTTATTAGAGACTGCATATCAAAAGTTTTTCTTCTCCAATGCTGCAGATGAAACAATAATTGTGGTGGGATGGGTAAGTGTGCACTGCTTAGAAGTACCTCCCTTCTCACTGCTTGATACCTACACTTAACTCTAGGGAGTGCTGCTCCAGTAGTTGGCTGTTATAAGAAGATTACTTTTAGATACATTTGTTCCCCATCCCTTACTTTGTTCACATAGTACTGTCTCAGGGTTCCTACTCCAACAGACGTGCAGAAACTTTAGAGTTCAATAGAGGATAGAGGGTAAAATCTTTTCACAAATATTCGTATCACTTTCTTCCCTGGGTATTCTCAGTGGTGCGGTATTCAGAATGGGCCATTCTGCTGCTTTTTTCCCTAGTACATTGAACTGAATTTTGACAGACCATATACCAGACATGATTAATTACCCAAAGTCAAATATATAAAATTATATTCACTTGCTGAAATCTAACTTCTTATTTTAGAAACACGTGCTGTCAGGTTAATAGAAGGAAATTTGTATTGTTTTATGAATTCCACTTCATTTCTTCCTGGAGCAATATGTTCTAGGTATGGAACAGTATCAAATCTGGTTCATATTATTACTGTCCACCCTGGTATGCAGGAGACAGGTTCCTGTTTTCTCACATCTCTGTGAGCTTTGTGGCTGCTGTCATATATCCCCACATTGCTGTTGTCCACCGGGGCAGGTGGGTTTTCTGCTGCTCATGACCATTGTAGGGTGATGTTCTTGTTCCTGTTTTCATCAGATCTCATGACAACTTAGGGAATGAACAGGACACTCGCACACTCTTTAATAAAAACACCAGAAAACAACATATAGTAGGCTGTGAACAGTCTCAGCTGGGACAGAGGAACCTGACTTTCAGTACTGCAATCGTATGACAAAGCTGGGTACCATGGCAGGAACTTGTAATTCCAGCACAGGTGGAAAAAGCAAGATCCCTGGACCCACTGGCCAATAAGGCCTCAAAAGAAATAAGCCAGTGTTCCTGTTCCTGATAATACTGGAGGGCATTTTTGGCTCTCTCTGCCCCTGTATTTCTGTCTTTCTATCTCAGTCTCTCTCTTTCTCTTATGCACCGAAACAAATATACATGCCTTTTATGTTGTTTGCTTTTTCCACTAGGGTTGGTGATATAGAAAGGACCAGAACCATTTCCTATATGACACTTTTTTTCCTATGTAACTCTTTTTCCTCTGTTTTATCCTTTTTTTTTTTTTTTTTGGTCTGAGCTAAAGACTCTTCATTATCACTCTGCCACGTCTGTCCTTCTGTCCACTTCAATCTCTGGGATCTAGATAGAGGGAGCTGTTGGTGTACATAAGCCTCATTCTCAGTCACAGTGTTCAGTTGTACTTCTTTGGGAAGGGTAGACACCTTAGTTTATCTTCTCTTGCTATATTTTACAGTGGCCTCAGTGTGGTCCAGGCCCCAGGGTAGGGAGTAAGGACAAAGAGGACAGAGGAGATGTTCAAGGTGTGCCTCTTTGTTGTCATGGTAAACACACCTCTGCTAGCTCATGCTCTCTTTCAGAGGCTATCACTCTTGTCTTCATAGGAGAAGGCAGGAGAGCACAGTTCACCGTATGTTACTCTTGTTTATGGGAAAGCCAAGAAGCTCTTTTCTGGTGAAACACACAGTGTGACATAAAATAATAGAAACAGAAATAAAATGGATGATGCCGAATTTCTTGGGCGGCCCAAGGAATCTTATAAATCTCACTTACTTAAGAAGTTAATGAAAGTACACACATTCCCATTTCCCACCCTACTTCTTGTAATGTCTTTGGTTAAAATGGAATTTGTCTAATTATCAATTTCCAATACCACCAGATGGTATTTTTTTACTTCCTCCGAAGTTAGTTAAATTGTTGACTCATCACTGAAAGCTAAAAAACTCTATAAGTCTCAAATAGCTTTCTTTCACTGTTGTCCACATTGGCTTTAAGTCTTCAGGTTCCACTTGTTGGGAGTTGACAAGCTGTCATTTTATGAACTCATATAACGCATCTTGACACAGCTGTGATGCGGATGTCCATTAGGAACACCCTAGAAGTTGGCACAGTCTATTTGCCTCCTAAACTGAAGTGGCTTGACTGTAGGGACACTACAAAAGCTATATGCACTTAGTAGAAACTAAACCTGGAACTTTAAGTTGTGATCTATTCTAGATTGGGGATTTGCTGAGTAAACTGTCTTGTGATTGCAGGAATAGGTGGTAAGTTTACTTTCCAGAAACAACTGGTGCTGTACAGCTGACTGTGTTGTTAATGACCTGCAATGTTTAGTATGCTATGTGTCCTCGATGTACTGCCATCTGCAATACTTTCAGCTTCCAATGGATTTATGTGGTACACAGCTTTCTCATAAATCAAGTAGCATCTGCATTTAGATGAGCTTACAATCTCATGCCATGTATATTTTCCAAAGGATGTATGTATGCAAATACACACACACACACACACACACACACAATCAGCTTTGAAAAGAGGTTGCTGATACATTGTGTGAGGCCTGGGTTTGATTTTCAACACCAAGAAGAAAAATTAGCATTCATCTTCCAAACATCAAGGATTCACAAATTCAAGGTAAGACTCTCAGATAGTGTTCTCTCAGCCTGCTGAAGGAATTAGCTCATCTTTTCAGTGCCTTTCAAATCCTGTTGAGAGATCAGTGGTCTGCTATGCTATACAGAAAGCTCTTCCTGCTCTTTAAATGTAGCTATGCAGTATGTCAGAGATTGACCCAGCCAGTTGTTAAGCATCTTCTTAGTAGCCTTCTGCACAGCCTTTGCCTGCTGCTCTCTAAAATAAAAAGACGGGAGGAACCCATTGTAATAAGGTCATGAGTCTTCCTAATTCTAGAGTTAGGGAAAGATTGTTATTCCTTATAACAGAAACTGAACAGAGGCATTTTTCTCAGAATTAAGCATCTTCCATCTGGGAAGAAGCTATCTGAAAAGTGGGAGGAACAATAAAGGGCATGTTACTCCGGGTGTGTGTGGATACTCACAGACTCTAGAATGCACTAATGATTTTTTGTAGATTGTTATAATTTATGAATAAAGTTTTTCATTTGATTTATTCTCCATAGATCATAGCTTTTTTCTCTGTATACACTGACTTCAACAGTGTTCATGTGTTTTGGGTCTTAAAACACAGCACTGAAGTTGAACAGATTTTAATTATTCCATTTTAAAACTGAATACAATACTTTAAAATGTTTTTAAAAATTAATTTATTGCTACAAAAGAAAACAAGCCTTAATACATGGCATACCAACTAAGATGGTACGTAGCCATCACTAGCTTGAAACAACACAAGTCCATGTGGACTAAAAGCAAATGTTCTCTCTCAATAATTAAGTAATTATCGACAGTCCATCATTGTGCATATTTTGACATTTTGCTTAAAATATTCTCAAGTGCTTTCCTCTGTATATACTTCATCTTTCAAGCTACATAATCTAGTGTTTGGGGTTCACATCTGTCCTTAGCGTGGTCTCTTAAGAGCAAGAAATAGCCTTTCGTCTGTGATTGGCAAGCATGCAAGAAGTTGAGCACAGTACTGGGACAACAGAGCCTTGGTAATGAGATACTGGTTGGCTGATTCTGATTGTAGAAGGATAGTACTTGCTTAATCATTGTGCAGAGTCCTGAAGGAAGCTCACATATTCCCTTCTACCTTCATATTCCAATTGCAAATGTTTCTTCACATGTAGTTTTTTTTATTTCTTTTTTTTTTTTTTTGGTCGAGTCTTTGGTGACTATTTAAGTTTATTTAAGAATATTAGGTTTATATTTATAATAGCCAGAAGCTGGAAAGAACCCAGATGTCCTTCAGTAGATAAATGGATACAAAAATTGTGGTACATTTACACAATGGAGTACTACTCAGCTATCAGAAACAATGACCTTATGAAATTCTTAAGAAAATGGATGCATCTAGAGAATATCATCCTGAGTCAGATAACCCAGTCACAAAAGAACAGACATAATATGCAGTCACTGATAATGGGATACTAACCCCAGAAAGCTCTGAACACCCCAGAAACAAATCACAGACTATATGAAGTTCAAGAGAAAAAAAAAGAAAAACCATTATGCTTAATCTTTACACACCAAGAAAACTTTGACTAATTTCAGGTTACATCTTGTTTTACATGTACTTTATGCTCATTGTAACTAGTAAGATTTTAATGCACACTATCAAACCTTTAAAAAAAACCAAGTACTGACAAAAATCTATTCATATACTTTTATACAAAAATGCTTAAAATCTGTACATTTATCTTTGATTTTTAAAATAAAGCTGTTCAATTTAAAAAAAAGAATATTAGGTTTAGATGTAGTAAGCACATGTCTGTAAGCACAATTGAACTCAGGGATCAAAACTTTTAAATAAAAACCTTAAATATCCCCCCCAAACAATTTAGAGAGTGAATAACCCATACCAGAGTATAAACTGACATGTTTACATTTAAAATCAAACCAAAGGTGTCAAAACCCATCTGTTTAGTCATTGTTTCCAGTGAGTGATTGGCAGCTTTCAGAAGCTCCTCTCTAAGGAAGACAAGGATTCTCAACTTTTATTGTATTCCTTTGCATTTGGAAGTCTACAACCTTTCAGAGGGACAGTGAGACTGAAGTTGAGTCAAAGCACTGCCAAGGGATGGCCTTGTCTTGTCTGCAATTCCTCGGTGCCTGGTTTGCACAAGGCTTTGGAAACGAGTGTTCGAGCAAGATTCTGCAAATGCATCTGGTTAGAAGCACATTGTAGTTGATTTCAGTCTTAGGAGTTTTGATTCACAGCTGTTAGAAGCAAGGATTCCATTCTTGTCATGTTGGCTGCAAATATTTTCTCGTAGCAGATGGGGTTCTTCTTGCACAGGAAGGGAATCAAATTCAGGAGGGTAAATGAGAATAAGGAATGGGTTTGGGCACAGATTGGCTCGGGTCCCTCTGACAGCATTCTGAGGTGTTGAAAGCTGATGTCAACAAAGGGCTTGTGAGGAGGGAATGCTTGTGAAGGTACAATTCCCACAGGTTCCTGCTGCGTGGGAAGGTGGTATTTTCTGTGGGTTATGTTAGATGAAAGCTGAAAATGAAAGTAATTCCATTTAGGCAGTTCCCTGTTTTGTTTTGTTTTTCTAATATGGATCAGGAATACAGTAGTGAAATCCAATGAACTCAAACGAAGAACTGTTTTTGATTGCTGATATTCAAATTTGAAAAGAAAGAGGATGGGGAGGAGGGCAAAGGAAGAAGGGACCAACAGAAGGAAGAAAAGAAGGGAAATAGGAAGGCAGGAAGGAAGGAATGAAAATAGAAAGAAAAGTAGGAGGGAAGGTTCATTGAAACCCAAAGGAAAATATAAAGATCAAAGAGCAACCTTTTTCTTCATATTTGAACGCATACATCTCTCTATATATTATATATGTGTTTATATCATGGAACTGTCTGTGTGTGTATTCAAGCCAAGTATGCATATTCATAAACATATATAAAGAGTAAATATGTGTCCATAGTGAACAAGAGTTTAGTTTTGGTTTCTTGGTTTTTATGAACCAAGTGATAGCTTCTTCATCCCTCAGTCTCCTCCTTTACATCACAATGGGAAAGGAAGCATTGTCTCTGTCAGAGAAAAGGAGTCATGGGGCATACCCTCAGTGGTATGCTGATGTTTGGGGCTGGTCCTGCTGACTCTTCCCCTACTGCTGGCCCTCTCTAGAGTTAAGATGAAGGATGGCTGCAGAGCTTGTATTTCATGCAACAGTCCAGCATATGCACTTGTTAATTCTCCACTTGGCATCACCAGCCTTGGATATGTGTCATGTGTTACCTTGCTTACTGGAGCTGTTCAAAGACACTGCATCCTTCAGAAACTAGCATGTGCAATGTTTGTCTTCAGGACCATCTGCGAGATCTAGAGACTGAAGGCTGTATGTGATTGTCATGTTTTCTGAACTCATTTTCAAAAACCAACATGGGATGAAGGTGTTTTCTGTCATTTGAAGTGTGAGAAAAAGTCTGAATGTATTTGGGTTTTTAAGATATTATAGTGTCTGAATGTTTTGAATAATTTATGGAGACCAAGCTTTGGTTGCATAGTTTCTTGGTTAAAATCATACACTGATGACTACTTATGTATAATATTTGGCAAGAATTTGGATGGTATTGGTTTATTGAACAACTATACTATTGCAAGGGGATATGTTGGGATTCTATGAGTTTCCTGTGATTAATCTTATTAATTCAGCATAGATCTATGCTTTCCTTTTTAAAAACTTCTCAAAAAATCCATTTTATCTGCCTCCCAGCACATCTTTGGAATGACACTTCTCTCCAGGGCTCTACATAAATGGGAGAAGAAAACTATTTTGAAAACTTGCCTGGCAAATGTAAAATTGGGTTTTTGATTTTTTTTTCTTAACAGGCTGATGGAATTGCCTGGACTTGAAGATAATATGTGATTACACATTGCAGGGCTAGACTCGGTGCTTTTACAATGTCCCAAGTCTGGTTGTACCATGTCCAGAAATACAAGCTGTTTTGTGCATGAGGCCTTTCAACATCGTAGACCCTCGTGGCCAATTCTTTTCCATCTCTGAGATCTGGGAAATCAATCTCATACAGTCTCCAAGAAAGCTTTAAATGTGTCTCTTAAACTTCAATATTTTCTCTGGGTGTCATAGACTGGGCTTCTTAGAGACCATCATTGTCAGAGCACGTATACAGCAAATATTAGTAACTTGTCATGTTGAAGCAGCCTGGGGAAGATAAGTGGAGTTTGTGGCACTTTTGCCATAATTTGGAGGTATTTTTCTTGAGTTACACTTGTTTTTATATGTAGGACCAAAATGTACATAGCACTCGTAAAAAGCAGAGAGGCAGAGACAGAATGACCCAGCTGGCTTTGTAGTCACAGGCTTGTCACCTCAGCACTCAGGACGCTGAGGAATGAAGAGCTCCACAAGTTATCTTCTAAGCAGGACTGCAAGATGAAGCCTATTCTCCAATAAAACAGTAAATAAATACTTTTATGTGCTGGAGGAAAGGTAATGGTTGCCTTAATTATTCCTAATTGACATGGTATGTACCCACATGATTCAGCATAGTCTCGCTTGAGCTTTGAAAATGAGGAGCCTCTGCTGGACATAGGCAGGGAAACTTCCAATTTCTAAAGAACGGCTTTGAACTACTATTAGTCTATTTAGATCCTAAGCAGGGCTTCAACTTTCAGTGAGAGGAAATCAGTAGACAATGCAGACGTGTGTTCTCCCCATTCTTTCAGAAACTGCTATTTGCCAATACCAACATCATTCTTTGTCATGTTAAGAAGAGACTCATGGTCTTATTTGTGAATTTAGGCCAAAAATAAACATTGTGAAGCATAGAACCTTGTTGTAAAATGAAAGCCTATAGTTTACAGGGAAATATATTTACTCCACTTTGTGTTTGCTAGGGCAGATATCAGATGTGCACTTATGAATGTGTGCATGCATGTGCACACACACGTGAGAGACAGAGACAGAGAAACAAAGACAGGGAGAGACAGAGAGGGAGGGAGGGAGGAAGGGAGGGAGAGAGATCTGTCCATTACCTTACTTTCTAGTTACACCTCTAAGTCTGACAGATGACTTCACCCGAGGGTCACATGTTTGGTTTGACACACTGTGGCTGCCCTGATGTGATTTCCTCTGAATTCATCTCTTTATCTTCACTTCCTTCTTTCTCAGTGCTGTGGGCTTCTCTCCACATTTTCTGGGTTGCTAACTTCCTGCCTGTCTGGTTGCTAACTTCACCACAGCTGTCTGCAGTGCTCTGGTCTCCATGCACCATGCTCACTGAGACTGCGCGAGTGCCTTTCTAATTTTTGCTAACTTTATTTAATTTTACTACACATGTTTAACTTGGGGAACACATATTGGGTAGCAAAGATTTAGTTACTTTTCACAGCTGTGTTGATCCTTGCCCACAAAATATAAAAAATTGGAACTTGAAATTACTCAGAAAACTAAACTATGTTCAAGAGGAGATTTGTCCTCCTTCTCCCCTCTTTTTTCTCCCCCTCTTCTTCCTCTTCCTCTGCATCATCATTTTGTGTGTGTGTAGTGATGTTTTCTAAGCATATTCATACTGCAATATATATTTAGAAGTCCAAGGATAACTTTGGGAACATGACTATCTCCTTCTGCTTTTACACTGGTTTGGTACTGAGCTCACGTCATTGGGCACTATTACCTTCAAAGCCATTTCATCATCCCAAGACACTCTAACAGTTTCACTTTTTAAACTATATTTTTTTTTTTTTTGAGCCTAACCATATGTCTATTTTGTAACTGCCAAGGAGAAGAAATACTTGTCTGAGAGTTCTTTTGGGCCAGTGTTTGTCCAGGCCTAGACTGGTTCATTTGCTTCCAAATTCTCCAAACACAAGCTCTCTGTGTTTGCTGTAATGGAGGAGCAGTGACAAGCAGTCAGCTGGAAAGCAAGTCAGGTTAGTTCTGGTTCTCAGCGCCCACACTGAAGCACAGCTTGCCACCAGTGCCAAGCATGTGGGGAAAGCTCATGGAGAATTTCCTTCTTTCGTGATTGATGAAGCTTGGTGATATGTGGAAAACCAGACTCCTGCTTGTCAAGGCCATCAGCGGCTGTCATCTGGGAAAACCAGTGTGGAAGAAAGCATGCATCTTCTGTGTGACCTGTCAGATTATATCCTAGGTCAAAATGAGTGTTGCTTCACTGAGAACAATACAATGAGCGGTTTGACATACTAGGACTGTTATCTACAACTGCATGCATGCTACCCTTAAAAAATCTTATATAGAACTATTAATGAATAGTAGAACACAAGTCATATAGAATTCAATTTTCCCAGAGTACACATTTAAAAAAAAAAAAGATGGCATTAAATGTAAGGTATCCAATTTGGTACATCCAACATATTTAATAAATAGCTTCTATAAATAGTTAATGGTATTGATAGCTTGTGTTCTATTTGACTGCGACGAGTCTTTGGAATCCAAGATGCATTTAATATTTTGGGATGCGATTTGGAGTAGCTATCAAGGGCAGAATGATTACATGTGGACAGCAGTGATGCTGTTTGACGGTGTGTGTTACAGATTCCGCTCAGGCTCAGTGAATTATGTCGGAATCCTTAGGTTTGTTTGCCAAGAGAGAAGTGAGAACTTGTCAAACACTCAGCCTGGAATGTCCACTCTGCTGCCTGCTGCATTAGTATTTCATCTGAAAGTTGGTCAGGATTTCCGGAATAGTTCAAGCTTTTATGTATGTCTTCTGAAAAGATTTTAATCATGTTTTGCTACTATATATTTTTAAGTATTGAACCCATAAAATTGTTGTTTTCTTGTGACCTACACTCTGTTTCTCTACAAACCATAAATTATCTTATGAGAATAACCTCTTTTTGTTATTTTCTTGTTAAATCTAACTTCAAAAATAACTATAAACTCAAAATTGTACATATCTATTATTTATTTAAAAACAGATTAAGGTGTGTATGTCTATGTGCATGTGTGCTTTTGTCTATGAGCCACTTATGTGTATGTGTGTATGAGCCTCTATATATATGTGTGTATGTGTGTATGTATCTGTGTACCTCTATGTATGTGGTGTGTTTGCTTTTATGTGTGTGTGTGTCTATGTCTGTGTATGTATATGTGCATGTGTGGTCTTGGAGATGAAGTTCTTATTAATTACCAAGGTAATCTCAACATCTTGGCTCACCTGACTGTTCTGTTTCAGCTTCCGAAGGAGTTGGGATTTCAGATGTATACAACCATGCCTGGCCACCTTGCATAAGACTAACAAACAAAACAATTATAGTATAATGAACTTTGATTAGTAGTTTTGCTCATCATTAAATATGATGTTACTCTATCAAATAATTCTGTCAATACAATCCATATTTTTAAAAACACAAGTCATATTACTTAGGGTTAGCTTCAGCAATTTTTAAAAAAATAATTTTAAAATGTCTTAGTGTAATCATACAATCACTCAACCATTGGTAAAGAAAAGTAAATGCAGACAGTATAGTCAGCTGGTGTAATCAATTTTAAAACTATATTTATTTCATTGTGCATGTGCACACGTGTGCCTCTCTGTCTGACTGTCTGTCCGTCTGTCTGTGTCTATGTGTGTCTGTATGTGTGTTAAAGTCACAGTACAACTTGAGGAATTTGGTTGTCTCCTTTGTGCCTGATGAGTTGCAGGTATTAAATTCAGGCAATCAGAGTTGGGATGTGGCTGTAAGTACCTTAACCTGCTGGCCCAATGTACAGTTTTTTAAGTGAGACTTAAAATGAAGTCTGAAATTTAAACACAGCTTACCTTCTGTGCTGAAACATGTATTCTTCCATATAGTTTGATTTCTGAAAACTTTGTTGTGTTACTAGGTATTTTGAATCCTGATTTTGGGTTTTTTGTTTGTTCATTTGCTTGCTTTTTTTTTTTTTTTTTTTTTTTAATCTCTCAACCTTGCTTCTCTTTGAGAAAAAATGCTACAGCCTTGAATCAATTAGTGTTTGGATGGATGTATAGTAATTAGTAATTAGATGAATGTCAAGGGACCTTCTGAGTCTCAATCACTGTATATATAGTCAAGACAGGCCCCAGGCCAGGTGTATATGTGTAACTGGTACAAACTGCATAGAATCAATGATGTTAGGGAATATATGGAGAAGGATATATGTAGAACTACAAAATAATGGGAGGAAGAGAGTTTGTACATGTATTATAGGTCTATTACCATTTTCTCTTTTTAAATTTCCCATAATTTGGAGAAAGACTACAACAAGTAAGAAAGCTTTAACAGTTAAATTGGTTGGAACTGAGAGAGCAGTTTTCCTGAGAAGATGATTGTAATATGCCTTTTTCAAAGTTTCTAGGATAAACTAAGTGTATCTCCTTCTTGGACTCCACTAGAAACATGGGATGTATAGTCTCTTTAGGAAAAAGCTGAATGGTTTATATCTCAGATGATACCTTTGTTTCCCTCTCTTGACTCAGGGGAAAGTAAGAGGACAATTAAATTGATTTTAAATCACATTTAGCATTATGTATTGATTAGATACAAGTGCTCTGAAGCAAATGTCACATTGTTCAGCTCCAAAAAGCATCTATATCGGATAAGAGAAGCAATATGAGCTTTCATTTCTGTTAAGTAATTCAGCCGATGTTGTGAGTCAGGAGAGTGAGATCCACGTGGCTAGTAAATGGCCCCCAAACCTTGTTACTGAAATGCAGCCTTCAATTCGCTTTATTAGCTTCTTCTTTATTCTCATTTATATTTTATTACCTTGGAACACAGTCATAGGATCCTGGAAATGGAGTTTTCTTTAAATAAATTCTTCCTAAGTTTCTGAAGTCTTTTGTTAAGTGATGTCTAGGAGTAGACATACTGTCGGCCAAGCCAGGTTCTCAGATAAAGAAGGGTAAAAATATTCTTCTGAGTTGGCTGAGATAAGATTTCAGCTTTCCTGACTTTTTTTCTGTCATCATCATTTGTGAGGAGCACATTCTTGGTTGTACTGGAAAGTAAAAGAATGGCTTAGAGGGCTGGAGGTTGGATCTGTACAGTATTATGTTAGAAATGAAATGAATCTCCTCCATAGAGTTTCCTGGTGTCTGTTTAAGTTGGAAATCTTTCAGAAGGCTAGAATTGACAGGCAGATCACACAAGAAATGTCCATGGACATCCATCCATGCCTTTGTGTTTATGAGATTGAATAATGTGGCTCTTCAAACCAGTTCCTGCCCATGTCACCTTCTGGGGAGAATAATGCACCCATTCAGCGGGTCTTTATCAGTTTCTGTTTTAGCTTGCTGTCTGTCTTACCACTAAGCGTTTTGATCAATCAGTCTTTTCTGTAATGATACCATATACCCACATTGCCCTTCAGTGCAGCTACTGTAGACTAACATGTCACATATCCAGTAGTCATCTAGGATGTTGCAAAGGCAACACCACTTGCTTTAAAGCATACACATGTGGCAGCTAGGCTGTCTCAATTTAAATTCCAATAGTACATTTAGTAGCCCAGAGATCATAGATAATCCTCGGAATGTCTCTGAGGCTGTCCACTCATCTCTACAACAGGGTGACGGGAGAGCATTCTTCCCAGGCCATGTGTGGATACCAACTGAGCAAACACATATAATGAACCTAACATGTAGTCAGCAGTTAGAAACCGGTAATAAAAAAATTCAGTGGCAGCAGCTCTGCTGCATACTTTCTTTGTTTAACTATTACTCATGGTTATGCCTGCAGTATAAAGAGTTGTTGAGAAGGGACAAGTATATTCAGAATACTTTCAGCTTAATGTGAGAATCATAAGCTATGCTATCTTCAAGGATTGTAGAAGATGCCATTCAGGCCTAGCACCCCAGGATAGTCAGTCATCAGGTAAAGGGGATGGAAATGGTCTGTGACTCGATTCTTTACCACCTAAAACATAGATGAGCCTCTCTCATCCCGAGGTGACTGACACGATGGGGGGGCTAGATCGATATGAATTCAGATGTTTAGAGTAGAATGTGTAAAATACCAGAAAACATGGAACTTGCTGCTTAAGATCACATGCATGTGTTTTGCATGTATCTGCTTATGAAAAGAAAGAAAGAAAAATTGGGACGTGAAAATGAGTAGTTGCTAGCTTCTCTGGCCAGTCAGTAAAGGAGACAGTTCTGGGCAGGATGAATGAACAATACACAGGAAAGCCTAGAGAGGGGGAATTTGTCATGTGTGGCTCCAGGGTGGGTGGAGCAGGTAGGCAAAGGGGCCACGATTGACTGTGAGTTGCTTAGGATCTTACAACTCATTCTGCTTCATGCTGAAAATCCAGAGGAGCCTAATGTGAATAGAAACCCTGAGGAATTTTTAAACAGGGTTGGAGCCACAGCTGGACACTGGATGCCCGAGTGATGTGGACAGGAATGGTTGTCTGATCTTCAGCTCCAAGCGCCTAGAGCATTGTCTTCATGATCTTCAAAGCCGTCTGGAGCCTGGTGTTTCCTTAGGCTAAAGTCTTGAGAAGGTCACTCTTGGCTGTGGGTGGCAGGTCTACCTACGACTGTGTGATCCAGCTCTGTAGACAACTAGACCAAGATTGGTAATGGTGTGTTTCCAGTTTTTTCTTCTGTAAAGAACACAGCAGCACACTGACCTTGTACATATGTCTTTGGACTCTTGTCCAATTATGTCCTTCGGACAAATGCTCGGCAGTGGCCTCAGCATTTTAGAACTATGGAAAAATATATACAATCTCAGGAGGATTTGTCTGTCTGAAATCATGGTAGATAATGAGTTATTTAGTTTCATGGAGGAGCTGAAAGTGCAGATGTAAAAATGCAGCAAGCAGTGAGCAGTCATGCCTGGGAAGGAACTCGAGTCTAATTTTTCTCTTTGGACTTTTTTACACCACGGCCTCTCCTCACTGGTTGCTGAAAGAGTCAACTGGATGAGTCTTTAAGACAGACAGAGTGTTAGTCTACAATGACAAGTGCTTGACTGTCACAGCAAATGATGAGAAGCCCTAGGGAGCCATCAGCACCCACTTGAGAGAGATCCATGAAGGGTTTATGACCCGTTTGAATCCTGACTGAGCATCTCTGTCTTGACCCCAAGGGAACCAACTGTGTAGAATACTTGCTCTGTCAGTCTGAAAGATGTGCTTAGAATTTCAGAGAAAACTAGGAGCCCAGTTGTTTGTCAAACACAAAGAAAATTATCAAAAGACCTGCAAACGAACATATTTCCTCTGTTCTAAAGCCATGCTGGATAAATGCCTCTATTATATCAGCAGAACAGGTATTTTACATGATAGCTTATAGTATTCAGCTGTAAGTAATTATTTGGACAGTAGATTTTACAGGTTTTATATCAAATAAAAGGATTTTTTGTCTTTCCTTTTTGTGCCTTATCAATAATAGCTACATTTGCTTATCATATAGCATGTAAATATTTTTAAAGACAAGCATTTTTCACTAGTGAGTCTAAGACGCGAGTCTCTCCAGTCTTCTGGGTTACATAAGTTGTGTCTGTGGAAGAACAAACAATGGACAAGAGGTAGGACAGAACTGCTATAAGGGAGAGCCTGTGAGCAGGTTTCAAAAAACAAAAATAAAAACTGTTGCTCTGTGCTCAGACATTCTACTGAGCAAAGGCGGACATGCAAATGACTACCCAACGTTCTTTGCTTTCTGTAGCAAGCTACCACCTACTTCATCTGAATCTAAATCATTCCCTAACCTTGTGATTGTGACTTGGTTACATGGAGCTGGTGCTAACAGGTTGTAGCCCTGTGAGGAGGAGCAAAAATCAATGTCCACTGTTTATTTTCTTTTTGCCCATAGATATATGACTATGTTACATTAGCTGTGATGGCGGTTGCAGGAGGCTGCTTTGGCTGTTTTACAAAATAATGGCTAGACTTCCCAGCTAGACAACAATGGACACACACACACTCACACACACACACACACAAACATACACACAGGCACTCAAACACACACACAGAGAAAGAGAGAGAGAGAGAAAGAGAGGGAGAAAGAAAGAGAAAGAGAGAGGGAGAAAGAAAGAGAGAAGGAGAGGGAGAGAGACATTAAATATTAAATGCTTCACAAAAGTAAAAGAAAACTATGGTATGGAGCTTGTGTATAAGTTGGCACACGGCATTGTCAGTACAGCTCTTTGAACGGTATGCTCTAATTTGAAAGAAACAAGTGTTTGTCATAAATCTTGTCCTTGAGTTGGCATTTACCAAATTGAATGCTTATGAAATTCACAAGGCTTTATACTAAGGGACAGTAATTTTCCTGGGCTGTTTTTAAAGTTGGTGAGATAAAAGACCAAGCAGATAACCAATGGATTCTTCCATTGTGTTCCGATGTTCTGGATTAACTAATCACACAATGGTTATTTGTGAAGTCGTACATTATAATTTGAAAATCAAAGGTACTGTCTTCTATTTGTTTCTGGTTCCAGTGGGTAATACTCACTCCATTAAATAAATAAATAAGCAAATAATAAACAAATGAATAAGTAATTACATAATTAAATCTGTTACCTGGGTGTGGGAAATTGTCCCTGTAAAATACGCTGGCATAAACTACAACACAGTTTGCTATGAGTCCTGTAGTGTGGGTGCAACACAACGGGCTGTGACCCAGTGATTGGTGGGTCTCTCTGTGATCTGTTCTCAGCTTCAACGTGAGACTTTTCTGTTTGTGCTTACAAAGCCAAACTGGTCTCCTCCTGGTCTTAACTGGCCAATTATTTCAACTTTTAAATTATGTAATTTGTGTATGTGTGTGTGTGTGTGTGTGTGTGTGTGTGTGTGTGTGTGAGTATACATGTGTCAGGCAAGGTATGTAAAAACTGGTTAGAGGTAGTTAGCTCCTTCCACCATATGGGTCAAGAAAACTGAACTCTGGTCATAAGGCTTGACCAAAAATGCCCTTAGCTGCCTAGCCACGGCTACCTGCCTTCCTGCCTTTTCCCGATCCTGCCTTTTTCACATCCAATTTCTTCTCACTTCTGTGGTTTAGGCTTGACTGTTGGGTTGAGTCATGTTAAAGGAAATCAGAGAATCAGAGCAGAGAAGGAGGGAATTCTCTTCTCTCCACACCACCTATCTACTTCTACGGTGCTAGTGACCCCTTCCAGTACGCTACACAACAGCCCTTACTGGTCTCTCCATACCACAGATCAACCCCCCATGCGGGGGACCTGGGGATGCTATGCTTTCTTGCTGCTGCTCCCAACTGACTCATGGTGCTTCCTGCACCCTGATCCTCTGTAAGCAATTCCTTTTTGTATATTCCTTTCACTGTAACTGTAAGAATTTGGATGAAATTTCCTGAAGCTAACAAACAGCAGGGAGTCTTAACCTTGAATATGCTATAGAATTCCATGTTATTTCATTGTATGCAGCCTGAGCTCAAAGATAAAACTCAGTATCTATCTGCATTTTAAAGAAACCTGTAGGTGAAGGGTCCTGTCTCTGTAGAAGCTGGTGTAACTGGTGCTGGGCAAATGTCCTCCTTAATGAAGCAGAATCAGATAATTTCTAGGGTTTTCCACATGTTAATGCATATAAAATTTAGTCCAAGTAATGGTTCACCTTTACCACAGACTGCCTGGTCATTCAGTAAAACTGTGTGCCTTTTCATCCACTGGCCCTTTCCTGTGTTTGGAAATAAACTTTAGATGAAATACAACCATGCCTATTTGTTTACATATTGCCCATAGGTGTTCTAACCTCTCCTGTGTCAGAGTTAAGTAGCTGAAATAGAGATTATATAGCTTACAAAGCCTAAAACATCTATTGTGTGACATCTTGCCGATAAAGGTGCAGACCCTTGGACTAGCTCCTGGGAGTGTATTGGCAAATAAGGTGGGGACCATCCATCACCAGTGGCTGGTACCCAGCTGTGAGCAAACATCCTAACCACCTTTGTGGACCACTTGGCCTGCAGTGCAGAGAGAAGGCTGTAAAGAAGAGCAAATAGAAAACACACATTACCAGGCAGAGTGGCAAAGTCTAGAGAAAACGCTCAAGGAAAAAACATAGGACATTCTTCAGGGGTTTCTGAAAAGCAGGTACATGGCAGAGCCCTTTGTCTGTCCGAGTCTCTGTCTCTGCTGTGGCTTTCCCTTGTCTCCTTTAATTTATGCAATATGCATTGCCAGAGTTTGAATACACCTGTTATATTAAAAAAAATTCTAGGGAAAAAACCCCACAGCTTTGTTAAATTACTCTTTCAGGAACATGCCTTATATTGCTGTTTGTTCAATTTTCATTTCCATTGCTGTGCTAAATGTCATAAATAAAAGCAAGTTGGAGAGTACAGGGTTCACATGGCCCAGACTTCCTGGCTAGAGTTCCTCACTGAGCGAAATCAGGACAGGAAGTTGGGGGCAAGAAGCATGTAGGAGTACTGTGTACTGACTGCCTCTCTGGCTCACACTGAGAACTTTCCTTTACAGTCCAACAGTAGAAATAGCACCGCCCACAGTGGGCTGGGCCCTCAGATATTAGTTAACAATGAAGACATTGCCCTATAGACATCATCATAGGCTACCCAAAGACCATCAGCATAGGCCAATTTAATCTAAGGCAGTTCTGCACTTAAGGTTCCATCTTCCCAGGTGATTCTAGGCTGTCTAAAGTTGACAACAAAAACAAGCCACAAGAGTATTTTTCATAAAGACAAGTGTATATGGCAATAAAGAAGCACTCTGTCCTACTGTCAGTCGTTACCAATGCTGGTGATTCTGGGCAGAGCCAAGAGTTTTATTAAAGAAAATGGTGTATTTTTTTTTTTTTTTTAAATAATAGCCATCATTTACTCTGAGATATGGCTGGTATGTGGAAGGTTTGGTAGCAGAGGGTGAGGTTCTTATCTGTATTGAATTAGTGATGGGAAGTGCCCTCAGATCAGATCTGCATGTGATTCCTCATTAATTGCCAAATCTAAGTACAACTGTGCTCTCATGTGGCTGATAATTACATACATTTGGAAACATTTCAAGAGTTATTACACAGTCCACAATGTAAGTGCATTCAATAAAATTATAACATGGTTATCTTGGGAAAGAAAACTGGCCCCATCTCTTCCACTGCAGTAAATGCCCTGCTCAGGGAGTGCTGGACACTGATCCAAGTTTCATCTGAAGAGTCCATAACAATTCAGCTCTGTATTGTTAATTTCTTTGTTGCTGAGGTATTTTACATTAAAGTTCTCTTTTACTACTGGAGATTTAGCCTCAAATCCACATTATTATTTTATTCACCAAAACCTCTATTAGATTCAAAATAAAAATACATTTTTAGCAACAGAATTACTTTAGAAAAGAAATTTGAGGGGAAAAAACATCTCAAGGCATTTCTATATACTAGATTATTGCTCTTGCAGATCTCATTAATGAGATTTCTACAAGAATGAATTTAAATAAAATATTCTCAAAGCAGAAAAAATGTATCTAAGATATTTTGAGTGTTACATTGTGGTTATAGATATGTAAGAAAGCTATTTTAAATATATCAGATTTTATCTGAATACTTATATACTGTATGCTATTTAATTTATCAAAAGTTTCCAGTAACATAAACTCACTATGAGGCTTAAGGGGTTTAATAATAGTAATTTAATTTGAGATCTTCTTTGCTTTGTGAAAACCCTCTGGCTACTTAATAGAATGCAATAAAATGTAATTGTGAAATATGTAGCATGCCTTCCCATTTCTACATTCCCATAGTAAGTGGAGTGTTCTTCTTCTATTCCTCTGCAATTTTTTTATATTAGAAAAATATGGTTCGGTCCTTTTCCTTCTCATGAAATACCAGTCTGTCCTTCAGTTAGTGCTGAGAATGAAAATTAGGAGACATATTAACGCAGTAAAATAGTCAACTCACCTCTATATGACCTTTTATAGGGCCAGTCCATAAATATCTGACTGTCCGTGGGCATGGAATTACTTCAGGAATGATTTGCACTCAAGGTAAAAGGAGAAAGACTTAAATCAGCTGCCTGTGCACAGTGACTGTGCTTCTCACATGAGAGTGTTTCCATTCAGGCACACCGAAGAGGGTTAAGTCATTTCTCTTTCCTTTTGTTTTTCTTAAAATACATGTGCCTCCCAAGATCACTGAGGTCTGACTGAGTGTGCCACTTACTAATCTCTGTGTTTGGATGCTGGCTTGGTCTAAAAGAAATTGCTTTTAATTATCAGCATCACTGTTGCTGTTGGTGGTAGTGTGATTCCATGTACAAAATTTATATGGCCCAGAGCACATCTGTAATGCTGTGGATACTGGCTTTTCTGGCAAGTTCTAGGGTTCTTTGCACTACTTCTTTGATCCCCTCTCTTTAGTCAGGGGGAGAATTTTACCATCCTTGTTGCTAATCTTCTTAAAACAGACAGCATGCTGGCCCCAGGCTCAGAGCCTCAGGCAACAGTAGTTTACAGCAGGCATTTAGTGTCTGTTTCAAGGTTAAAAAGGTTAACTGGCTGCAGGAGGTAAGGAGGGTTTTCTACTGTGGTAGAAGTGGATGTTGTCCTTTTAGTCATAATGGTGTGTGTGGTAAACTGACCCTGGAAGGAGGAGACTGTGGCTAGCAGCTAGTCCTTTGTGTGTAAGAGATTGCTGTGGCATGTGAGCCAAGGCCCTACTATTCCATCTGAACAGCTCAGTGTGACCTTAGCCTCAGTTCCACTCTGTAGTGTGACATAAGACAGGTCAACTGACCCATATGAACTCCTTTTTTTTCTATGCTCTGTTGGAACATTGCTTTGTGAAAGTCTGCCTAACAAGTTAACATGTAAATGGGCACTCTAAACTCTACAGAAAGTTTCCCTAACAAGTTAACATGTAAAGGGGCACTCTAAACTCTACAGAAAGTCTCCCTAACAAGTTAACATGTAGAGGGGCACTCTAAACTCTGAAGAACTCATGTGCAGAATGCAAACAGTGGGAAGATGTAAGCAAATGGACAGATGTTCAATGTCGTGCAAAACCAATGGAGTTCAGATTCTGTGTGCAATCAAGTGCATACTTTATAAACAGCGAAGTAAATACTTCACAAACCTAGAGTAGCCATGGCTCCTGGTGTCTTTAAGGCCTCAAGGTTGCATGTGAGAACACAGGAAGATTTAATTGCTTACTTTGAAGATATGTCATATGCTTTACACACTTAGGCCTGATCTTACTGGAGTCAAGCCTGTGAATAAGGAAGGGGACAAGTTATTTTCCATCAAAATTACTCAATTCAATCATGGTGAATCTTGAACTTTTTAAATAAATGTTTGTGGCCAGGCTCTTTGCTCATCCCTTTAATAATATGTTTCACACATATAGAGAATATCAGGGTGTTGTATTCTATTCTTCTTTGACTTGGAAGGTCTGGATATGGGCTACCTTGTCTCTGATCATATTCAGTAGTTGTTTCTTTCTGTTAATCAGTAGGACAAAGTTAGCACTTCCCCCATTGCCACCCTCAGGTAAATTGCCGTAGAAATTGCTGAGGTTGTGGCATTATGACCATGAGATTTTCTTTATTACTCTCACTACCTGTCCTTACACGTGATCCTGCTGGCTTGCAAGGGAGGAGGTTGAGTAGGCTGAGTGGACAGCAGCAATATGTCAGGATGAAGCCAAAGCCTTAAACTTTGCTCTTATTACTAATTGTGCCATTTTAGAAGCCACCACATTTGTCCTTAGACTTATTATGGATAAAAATAAAAGGGTTAGGTAATATAATGTTTGAACTGTCCTACAAGGTCAGGAAGTTAATTACTTCTTTGTGCCTGTTAGCTTAAACCTTAATTTGACATAATTACCAGCCTTTCTCCATGACCTTTGTTACTAAGATGCCACACATAGTGACATGTGTGAAAGTATCTTAACCTTGTAGGAGTTCCATGCATCATATGTATCTGTGATGTACTGTAGTTAATAAATACATTTCCATAATGATGCTCTCAAGGGTCTCTTGAAACACAAACGCCAAGATTTCTTCACCGTAGGTGGGTAACCTAATCATTGCTGTGCTGCAACCAATACAATCTTTAAAAAGAAACCACTGTAAGCAATTCAACTCATGAGAATCTGCATGTGGAGACACTCACCGGGGTCCTAGCATGTGGGAAAGAAGAGTAGGAGGATTGTAACTGAGACCACCTTAGGCTACATAGTAGGACATTACCTCAAAAAACTGCAACAAACAACACCAAAAATTGCCAAAGTGGTGTTCAGGCCTGGAGAGCTAGGTAAATCAATAAATAATACTTGTGTAAGTCTGAGGGCCTGATTTAGGATCATAAAATCCATGTAGAAAACCAGATTCCTTGACACATACCTGTAATCTCCGTGCTGAGAAACAGAGGGGAGAAGATTCCTGGGAGTCAGTAGGTAGTCAGTCCAACTGACTCAGTCAGGACTAGCTTCTGTGGAACTCAAAATATAAGGTAGAGGACCTGGAGCGATTTCTCAGTGGGTAAGGGAAGTAGATGTTCTCCCAGAGGACCTGGGTTCTATTCCCAGCATCAAAATGGTAGCTTATAACCAAATGCAATTCCAATTCCGGGGGTTCTGATACCTTTTTCGGGTTTCCAAGTACACCAGACATGTACATGGTTTACATATATGCATGCATGCAAAAGACTCAGACAATAAAATAAGAATTAAAAGTTCTATTTAGCTGAGTGATATAAACATAAATACACACACAATAATTCTGATTTGATATCTAGGTTGAAAAGTAGTGACACATATTAGATAATGTTGTATGCCTTTGTTCTTACAAAGTTCATTTTATGAACCTGATATCTAACATGAAAGAAGTTGTGGTGAGGCCTTTTGAGAGAGGCTTAGCTAACTGGAGGCTCTGTTGTCATGAGTAGGAATCAGCTACTTACAAAGATGTTCAAATGGGCTGTTTTGTCTCCCATAAGGGACAGAAGAAGGCACCACCAAGAGGCAGAGAACAAGACTCCCCCAAAAACTGCACCTGCCTATGTCATGGCCTTATACTTTCCCACCTCCAGAACTGACTCATATGTTTCTCTTATTTATTTCAAATTACCCAGTCAAAGACATTTTGTTATAGCATCTTGAATCAGCCAAAACAAAAGTCTTTTAGTCCTTTAAGAATTCTTTAGATTTGACTGGAGATGTGGATCACTGGTAGAATATTTGTCTATTTGTGTGTTAGGTTCAAACACCCAACCTACTAAGTAGGTGGTTAGATGGATGGATGGATGGATGAATGGAAAGATGGATGGAAGGATGAAGAAATGAGTTGAAAAGTAAGTTGCTTTTTTGAGAAATAAATGAATAAATAAATGAATAAATAAGCAAGCAAACAAATAAATAATAGCATCTAGCTGGGAATACTGCTAAATATGGGGCTGTCCAATGGTTCTCTGCAGGTCTGAGGATTGCTCTGCCACTTCTGTTTAAGGATTTTAATCTCTCAACACCATATTTCTCACCTTTAAAGTAGGTTAATCCTCCAGGTTGCTATAGGAATAAATGAGGTCTGGGCTGCCCCTTTTTATAGAGCAGTTCACAGAGTAATTGTGTTGAGAAAGCTCCAGGCTTACTGAAGAGACTAAAGCAAACATACTTGAGTATCCTTGATCACACAGACAAGAAACTCAGAGACCATTTTTTATTTGCCTCATTCTCACTAAAATTCAGAGATCTGCTTTACTTCTGGCCATCTCATTAGATTTACTAGTTAACTGAAAATGTTTTATTTAATAAATTTGTTAAATGGTGATTACTATTGTGTGGGTTTCAGTTGAGTCCTTGAAGCAATATTTGGTAGTATAAAAATATCGAGTTAATTTAAAAGAATTATCAGGAAGATTAAAATATTAATATGTCCATCCATTTCAAATTTATATCTTCCTAATTATAATTATCCATCTTTCCTTTTAAGTTAGCTGTAATTTTAAATATATTGTATCACGTTTTAGAAAAATCTCTTTAAAATTTTGATATGGTGTTTTTAGGTAAATAATATTGTTATTCTTTTAAGATTTATGTGACTGGTTGAAAGTGAAACCAGAAATATGATTGCCACCCAGTTCAGCTGTATTGTGTAGGTCATGTCCTTTCTCATCGACATAGTGCCTAGACAAGTGTTAATGTCTGAATTAAATTTTCTGGCAGTAATGGGAATCCCTGTGTTCTATTACTTGACAGACCTGGGAATGTGTACTGATAGCAACATCTAAGCTAACCTGGAATACAGAGTGAATGAGTTCCAGGCAAGCTTAGGCATATTACAAAGTGAGACCTAGTCAAGAAAGAAAATAAAAACAAAGTAGTAGAAATATAGTGGGTGGAATGGTTAATTATCTAATTAAAATAATAATTTTTTCCTTTCCATTGAGCCATTTTGGGGGGGGGGGGTTGGTAACTTGTTACTGATTCTTTGGGTTACTTGAGGCACTTATATCTCATTTTGAAGTTTTATCTTAAAAATATTTTAACTGCAACCTTGTCAAATCAGTGCCACCATAATCTCACAGAGTCACACACCTATCCGCTTTGTTCTTTCATTGAGCATGCCTTCTTCTAGAGTTTTACACAAAGAATAAATGGAATTAAGATAAAAGGAATTCTCTCTGTGTATGTGAACAACATAAAATGATGGGAAGATGCTTATAACATAACATGAAAACATTTGAGTAGATTTCCCCAGAATCTGCAAGTTTATTTTAGATGGATTAATTGAACAGGTAGTTGAGTGCTATATTCAAATTTTTCCTTGGGAAAACCACATGTGTAACACACATCGAAGTGTAACTGTCACTGTGTGTCACTGAAGTTTTGTGAGTGAAGCCTCATCTGTTCTTTTCAGTTACCCAAGTCCTGTGGGTATCTACTCATCTCCTATGTCACTAAGGAATTGTAAACTTTTCCTTAGAATCAAGAGCCTTCAGTGGCCTGAGAAGGGAAAAGTCAAATACTCCACACAATTCTAGCTCCATCTCTAAGGGACAGGAGCATCCTCCTCTCACAGTCTTTCTGGAAGTTTCCATGGCAATCCCTTTGATCATTCAACCTCCAGCCTTACACCCTTGCAGCTATCAGCCCTGACGCACTTGCTGTCCTGGCTAACTCTTAAGTGCTTACGCGGCACATTCCTATATCCTCCAGCAAGCCCAGATGTACCCATTCTAGTAAGTGATAGAGTTCTCTGATTCCACTGGCAGACAGTTTTCCTGAGCTATAAGATGCTCCAGCATCTTTGTTCTGCCCAGCTTTACCACCTTCCACCTCGAGAAACACCCCCTCATCAGCAATATGTTTTCAATTTCAGAAAAAAAAATAGGGTTACCTGAACTTGTTGGCTTATCTTTCAAATGTTTGGGCTTTACTGTGTTTTTTTGTCAGACTAGTTGTTAACCAGTGTGTGTGCCTGAGCAAATGTATGGATTAGGTTTGAAGAAATGGGGATCCTGAGAGGCTGAGTAGTGAATGCCAGAGACACTCAAACCCAAATTTCTGGAAACCATGGCTAATAACTTATATAGCAGAAGGGATGTGTCTGCTGTGCAGCAAGGACTCTGAGGCCCGGAGGTGTCACTCTAGAGCTTTGGTAGGCTTGGTATAATGGCAGGGATCTTGTCAAAAGGGAAGTGGGAGTCAATTAAAAAGAAGCCAATAAAAACTTAGGCCAAGGATGGAGTTCTTTGAAGCTGGGGACAAGGCTTCAAAACAACCAACTAGATGACATGGAAGGGGATTTCCCACTTTTTGCTTATTAAGTGATAGTATTCTTGGTGACACTGGAACAAATGTCTATTTGCTTAAGAGAGGGAGTCAACAATGGACTAAAGAACATTACCGAAGTTCAACTCAATGGCACAGTCAATGAGCTATGTTGGGGTTACTTACAGGAACATAGGTACAGGATCACTGATAGAAGGAGCAGAAACAATTCAAATTCGACTGCATCATACTGTACAACCTGTAGATAGCTCAACTCCTTGGGAGGCCTGAGCCTCTTCAGGCAGCTCAGATCATCTCTGTCATATGTAGCTAGCTTGGCGAGGGTCTTTCTTGGTTGATTTTCTTCCCTCACTGCTTTTATACACTGGGAGAGGGAGAAGCCTAGTGAATCTGGTCAGTTTTATATACTTCCTGCAATCTTTGTGTTTACTTCCTGAATGTAAAGAACTATCCTGTTGGATGGAATTCTTCACCTTTCTTTGGAACATTCTGTGTCTTAAAAAGCTTCACCATTAGAAAACCCTCTTTTCCCAATACCACCTCTCTAACATTCTGTGTGTGAAGTTTCCTCCAAGAGAGGTTATAATCTGAGAGACATCTGCCACTGCAACCCCAGCACTAGAGGAAAGGACAGCTCTAGTTTAAGCCTTGGAAACTGCACATTTTTGACCAAAGCCATGGGAAGAGAGTGACTATGAAGTTTTAAGTCATTAATTACGTCTATGATAATTTATCTCAGCAGCAATCAGAAGCTAACAAAGATCTTCTGAAATGCAGATTTTTGAGTACAGGAGCCAAGACTCACACAGTCCTGCTGACTGTAGTCTAATGTACTCTACTTCCCATCAAATGGCCAGGAAGCCAGTAATAGAGGTCATGACCCTTCTGATGAGGTACATGTTTTGTGTCAAGGCTCAGAGGGCCAGAAACTTTAAAATGTTTGATGGGTCCTGCTTCTCTATTTGCTTGGATGTTCCATTTTGTTGTTTTCCGAGTTCTATAATCCCCGCCCCCATCATTTCCAACTTACTTTAATTACACTCCTCATTCGATGCTGGTTTGTTTGTTTGTCTGTTTAAAAACAATAAAGAAAATAATCTGAAGTAGAGTATTACTTTATTCTTTCAAGTTCTTTTATATAATTTTCAAAGGAAGAGGCAGACACACTTTGCTTTGTATCAGGATGCTCAAAAACAATTCTAGATGGCTTTGTGTTCAGAAAAGCCCTTTTATTGCTGTACTGTCCCACAGTATTTTGAAATTTTTCATAGGTGCCATGGTGGATCTTGGTCCAGGAACTCGTAGCCCGAATGTTCAGTGCCTATGAAAATCTGATGGTCTCTAGGTTGTGACTTTGGCACACTGATGGCATCACTGTGTGGCTACATTTCTGAGCAGCATTCTTGTCGAGGTCTACCTACTACAGCCTGCATGTTGCGAGCTTGACAATACAGAATGACTGAAAAATTCCGAGAGCTCTAGGGGTAATTGCTGAGGAGCCTCGTGATCAGAGGAGCATAGGGAAGCCTCCTTATCATTTGGTAAAGGGCTGCTTTGTTTTGACATTTGCTTCTCTGACCACTTAGCAATTACAAAGATTACAAATGACATTTCAGGGAATGTAGAATGCTCAGGAGAGTTTGTTTGCCGAGGCATTTGTTACATGATTGATTTTCACAAGCTCTTTATTAGGTTTTGTTTTGTGGATATTCATATATACTTATAAGATGAATGTGAATGGTGCAAAATAGTTAATGTTTTAAAAACAGTGTATGCTACAGTTCAAGAAACATCGCAACTTATAATCTGTCAATAATAAAAACAGAGTATGTACCATGATGTTATTTTAAGGCATTCTTGTAGGCCTTTCATAAAACTATTTATTACAAACACAAATTGTCCTTCATAACCTGTGCTGTGCTGAGATGGCAAACATTCTGAAAAGCTGTCCATCTGTTTGGAGCGTATCTCTGACTACTGTAACTTCCCAGATTTCCCTGGCATTTGTAGAGACTCAAACTGCCTTTTTAGCTGTGACTATGATGCAGTTAGCTCAGAGAGCAATAGTGCTGATGCCTTAACGTGCAGACATTGGGGACTTAAGAGTTTTTAGGCTTTTTCTGCTTATTCACTAGTCCTAAATGCTTAATGAACAGGCTACAAGGCTTTCATTTTCAGCCAGTCATTAGTTTATCACCAAAGTTTATCAAGTAATAAATACATGACTGCATTTAGATTGTCATGCTTTTATAAAGCCATTTATAAAAGGTGGCATCTGGCAAAGAGGCAGAGCCATAAAACTCATGCTGGTGACGCTGTGTCATTCTTCTGTCGCGCACTCAGAAAAGACTAATATTATTTTGACACTCACACACATCCCCACAGTCATTTCTATTTTTATTGTTAGCTTACTCCACATATCCTTAAGCTATACAAAACCTTTCAGCTCATGAAAAAAGTGACATTTTTGCGTATTTATGGCAATGCCATTTTAGAGGGTGACTTTGCCTGATAGAATTTTTTCAAGAACAATGTCATGTTGGTGACAGTGGACATTACAGAAGACAGTAACATTGCATGCTTAGTCAGGAAAGGTCACTATGAAAGGACAAAACAAAAACAGCTTTATGTGGCATGATTATTCCCCATATTTGCCTGATACAAGGGAGGGAGAACTAGGCTATAACTAAGAAAAATGGTCTCACTTAGCTATTAAAGAAAATATGAAAATGTTTCTAACATAAAATGGCTAAACTGGAAATGACTGAGTTGTCCATCAACACTAGAATGAATCATTGCAAGGAACATGCAAAGGTGGACACTTTGCATCATTAATATTATGTTATCTACTGTACCTTCAGGAATGCAAAGAACACCCAAGGCAGAATCCCGAGTGGAAGGGGATGCACTTAGAGGAAAACACTTAAATGAAATCCCCGTACATAAAATTCAAGAACTGATCAACCTAACAGTGAAAAAAGTCAGAATTGTAATTACATGTATATAGTGCAAGGAATTTCCTCAGGGTATTGGCTTCCTCAGGTTATCCAGGAATGGCCCATAAAGGATTTCATGTGACACTGTAAACAGCCTGTTTGGTTTCATGCCAATATATACATGCAAAATCTACAGGAATAACCTTCTTCCTGTGTTCTGTCTATCACTTAACAAATGACTCCCAAACAGAAGAGCTGAAACGGAATTGTTATTGTTGTTGCTAATGCAATGAAGTCCTGGCTCAAGGATTGTGATACAATGTTGCTTACACAGCAGGCTCCAGTTGAAGTGACTCCAGGTCTGTCTCTCTCTCTCTCTCTCTCTCTCTCTCTCTCTCTCTCTCTCTCTCTCTCTCTCTCTCTCTCTCTCTCTCTCTGTCTCTCTCTGTCTCTCTCTCTCTCTCTCTCTCTCTCTCTCTCTCTCTCTCTCTCTCTGTCTCTCTCTCCCCGTGTCTCTCTCTCTCCCCGTGTCTCTCTCTCTCAATCTCTCTCTCCCTCCTGCCCTCCACACCTCTCTCTCTGTTCTTCCTGCTCCCTCCCTCCTTCCTGCTTCTTCCCTCCTTCCCTCCCTCCCCCATCCCTCTCTCACTCCCTTCTGCTTTCACCGTGCCTCTCTCTGCACTTTCCTCTCTTGGATTCCTTGTAATACAACAGCTTTATAGAGATCAGACTTAGTACCACACAACAGTGTGAGTTTTAAGTAGTTTGTTAAGATATTAAATACAAAGCCGTAAGTTCCTTACAACATGGGCACAGTGAGGTCTCCGTGACCTCTGTTATGGGACTTGTCCTATCATTCACGTGGACAGACTAGAAGAACAGAGTGTTCATGAAAATCTGCCTTACACAGCACATCAGCACTCATTGGATCCACCAAACTCAGGAAGAGGAAACATGAAACCTCATTCATTTCACAGGAGCAAGAATAGGACCATTTTTTGTTCACTCATAACAGGTTTGTTCTAGCTCAGGGAAAATGCCTGTCTCTCTATTCTCAAAACGCCCTTCTCTATTGGAGACTATTTGGAAAGTTGAATCAGGATCTGACGAACACCACCAGTTCAAGGAAGCTTCATTTGAAATCACACTCTTCAGAATGCACCCCACACTCCTCCGTTTCTTTTGGAGTTTCAAAGTCCTCTGAATTTTTTCTCATTTCATTTGATGTTTCTCAGCTTTGAGTTTTAGCTTATCTGGGCTTGAGAGAGCTGGGACTTTTATTTAATCATTTACAGCCCAGAGTTAACTGTCAAATTGAAGCCAAATCGGGATTCTGATACTGTGGAGACTCTTCAGTCCTCTCAATTCATGGATAATGAATTTGCCCTCTGTAGTCAAAATATAATATTTTCAAAAAACCCAAAAAAAACCCCAAAACAAAAACAACATTGTATTTCTTATTAATCAACTATTAGAAATCTTTTCCTGTGTGGTCTCATCGTGAGGGTTCTTAGCAAGAGACAGTGTCACAGCCATGTTCAGACAGCAGAACGAACAGGGAATGTGCTAGAAATGTTTATTCAAGCTAAATAAAGCCAGAGCGAGCACCCAGCCTTTTAAACTCTCCAGCTTTATCTGAACATGACAGTGATGTCGACAGCTTCAGAAACAGTGTGCACACACAAAAAGCTGCGTGATCAAACAAATCCAAAGGGTTTCAGCACCAGTGTCTTTAGCATGGATAATTACCGCACCCTTGCATGGCAACGTTTGGACTCAGAGCAGTTCTTCAAACAAGATTGTACATCTCATTGGAAGAAGTTTGTGAAGTCGAATCTCAGTTTTGTGCCAGTAACTTCAAAGTTCATCTTACAGAGACAAGTTGAGAAAGAGCTAACCTCAATCGCTCAGATTTTCTCTTTAATTAATTTGCAAAATGCCATTCTTTCAGGGCCCCTAGGATGTCAGGAAGGGTTTAGGCAGTCATTCCCTATCACAGTATTTTCAAGGCCCTGCTTTCATTTGTCACTTTGTGAGCTTTGAGATGTACCAAGCTGTCACAGCGACACCTTAGTACTATCACTTTGTCAAAAGAGAGTTGCTTGCACTTTACTTGACAACCTATTTGTGTAAAGTGCGGGTCCTGAGCTAAATATACCACATGCAGTTAGAGGTGGTGGGATCTTGTCTGGAGTTCCTGCTGCTGGCCTGCTCTCTCTCCGCCCCCTCAAGCCTAGAGATTCTGTACAAGCAACTCTTTAAAAAGGAGATTCCCATCTTTTAGATGTGTGAATGTTGCATGAGGTGCTTCAGGAACATGTTTTAGGGAAGTGGGATTTAACAACAGTGCTAATAAACATGTTTGTGCTTAAAACACACATAGAACCACTATAGGCTTCCTTCTAAAAGTATAGCTTGGTAGCATACAGCTAAAACATAACGACCTCCGTTCACTTCCTGATACAGTCAATATATTAAGCTGTCATAATTGGGGAAAGGAATAATGGTAACTATGCAGTGGCGAAGTCCCAAGCAAACGGTTGCCTGCAGTTTTCCAGTATGATAGTTGCCGAGGAGAACATAAGATGGCCGAAAGTGTCTTAGACAAAGAGCAGAAGGCTGAGTGTGTGAATCTTACCTCAAAGGCATGTGAGAAGTTGAGAGAGGCAGCACAAGGTGATCCCAGCACCAGGGAGGCTGAGGAATGGTGGGAAGCCAACCTAGGCTAGAGGGAGACTTATCTCAGAAGACAAGACAGTGCTGGTGAGACAGTTCCATGGGTCAAGGCAGTGGCTGCCACACCTGACTGCCTGAGTCAGCTTCCAAGACATGGCAGAAAATCAATTCTTACAAGTTGCCCTCTGTTCTCATCATCTATAACCAAGGAAACGTATGTTCTCCCCATACAACTAATCAGTGAATGTGATAAAGAATTAAAAAGATCATCAGCGCCCACAGGTTAAAGCCCTGTGGCAGTGCATGACTATAATCCCAGCACACTGGGGGTAGGGTTTGGGTAAGAGGTACCAGGAGAAACAGAGCTCAAGATCTGTCTTGGCTACCCCAGGGTTTCAAAGCCAGTGAAGACCTCAGGAGACCTGTCTTAAAGGAGACTATGGTTTTCAGGTGATGCTCCAAATGGCCCACAGGCCTCACCTGTCTTCTCAGCAATGGGAATTTCCAGGTTGGACTGCATGAATCGAACAAGCTTCTTAGAAAAAAAAAATCTTTCATTATCATGAGCCAAATCTGGCTTGAACATGTGAAACATAAAATATGACTTCTTCCTTGTTGATACTCTGATGTTACCTTGAAAGAGAAAGAACAAGGTGCCATATAAGAAAACAAACAAAACGATACAACAAAGCCAATCACATGAAAAGGAAGGAATCAGGGACATCCCTCATGTACCTCAGAGAAGCTATAAAGAAAAGTAGCTCAACTCTAAAATTCATGGGAGAGAGACAGGTTGCTTATAAGTAAAAGTCAATGAAAAAAGTTGAGGCTGAAGGAGGGTAAAGGGACATGAAGACTAAAGGAGACCGGATTAGAGACTAGACTTTTATATGGTAGGGGAACAGAGGGGCATTGTTAGTGTAACAAAATGGAGAAGCAAAGTGGCAGAGTGGATCAACAATTGTAACCGTGTCACGTTTAGTAGAGTTGGAACCCTTACGGCAATAAGAGAAATGTGCCCTGGGGCAACTGATTTTTCACTGGGGCACTCGAAAGATGCCAACAAATAGAGGAAGCTGAAATAGGGGGCATGCAGCGGGGCACGAGGGGAAAGATGGCTGCTAACTCCAGCCATGTCAGAGCATGTGGACATGTTGGATGTTAATTTCACGGTAACAGTCTAAAAAGTGAGTCCTTCATTTTCTTTCTTGTCTCTGGTCAGTGTACAGGCATCTTCACAGACCCTAGGAGTACCTGTGCCTCAGGAACTTTGTTTTTTTCTGACAGTGGGTTGCAGTCTTCAGTTTTGTCATTTTTTCCCCTAATCACGTTGAGCAGCCTCAGCCATTGCTCTGCCTGGTGCCTCTGCCCCTGTACGTTTAGGCCTCTTCCACCTCTGTTGAACCTGTCCCTGGGCCAAGGCCTGAGCTAGGTATTGCTGGATCTGTTTGCTTGTCCCCCTGGGCCATCGCCTCGTCCTGACCTCCATCTAGTCTTGTCTTGCTTCTTGGCCAATTAGCTAAACCCTCACAGTTTTCAGCACTGAGATCTTGGTGATGATGCCGTATGCTTTGATAATGAATTCCTCAAACCACCAGAGAACAATGTCAGCGTACAACAGATTTAGATGTTGAAAACCTTAAAATGATGGGCTATTGGCCTCAAACAAAACAAACACACACTCACTCACACACTCACATACTCACACATACTCACATACTCACACACACTCTCACTCACACACAGACACTCACTCACACACACACATACACAGATACTCTCACACTCACACACACACTCACACACACTCACACACACTCATACACTCACACACTCACACACACATACTCTCACACAGACACTCACACACTCATACACACACACTCGCACACTCACATACTCACTCACTCACTCACTCACACATGCACTGACGAACATGCACACACACACACACATACTCACACAGACACTCACACACTCATACACACACTCACACACTCACATTCACTCACTCACTCACTCACACACGCACTCACGAACATGCACACAAAACCTACAAAATACCTTTGTCTCTAAAGCCTGTGTTGCCTCTTTCTCTTGGCAGGAGAACGTCAGAGGTACAGGAAGGTGGGCTTTTGTGAATGCTCCAGCTCTGCCTGAGTGCTGAATTTAGAGATGGTTGTCGGTGGTTGTTAATTATTCAGTGAGGATTTGTCCTTGTTCTCCGAGGATTGTCATTCTGTCAGGAAATAAGACACTTGATTATGAAGTCAGTTGGAAGTGAATGTGATTAAGTACATTAAAAAGTTGCCACCATCTTCTGTGGAGTCAATGTGGTGGAAAAGCAGGAGATCAAATGACTATCATGGCAGCAAAAGTGGGTGGAGATGATGGCTGGAGTTTGAGAAGGCTTTGAGGCTGTGGCTCTGTAGTGATTAAACTCTTAGGGAAGGAAGCTAAAGATGGAGTGTTGGCCCACAAGTCATGGTGGAAAGGTTAGTGAGTTCTCAGAAGCCTAGGGACGGGGCAGTGCATAAGGAAGCGAGTCTCACACTGGTACCCACAGAATCCATAGAGACGTCTGTGTTTCTGAGAGAGGAGACTTACGGGGGTTTCCCGTGGAAATAGGAAAAGTCTGCTTTGTATCACCAGTATTGTGTTTTCAACATTGTCTTAGAGTTATCATAATGCATCTACAGTTTATCTTTTGAGATTCAATGCTGCTTACGTTGTCACAGACTGGTTTTGGATCACTGGGATGGGACTTTAAAAAGAAACGTCTAAAGAGCCTCGAAATTGGAAACAGGCACTTTTCCTGGGCATCTAGAGCATAGTTTCTCAAACTGTGCGTTATAACACCTTTGATCACATATTAGATATCCTCTGTATCAGATATTTTATGGCAATTCATAAGAGCAGAGTTATAATTTTGAAGTAGAATTGAAAATAACATTATGATTGGGGGTCACCATATGTGAGGAACTGTATTAGCCGCGTTAGGAAGGTTGGGAACCAGTGATCTAGAGACCTTCTTCGTAAAATGTACCCCAAATAAGTAGCGCGTTCTCTGAAAATTCGTGTGTCTGTGTAGGTGTATTTTTCCTTATGTATAACACCTCCCTGATCCAAAGATGAATGATTGTAACCTTGCCCTGAAAGCAAAGTTGGTATTTAGTTGATTGGTAATTAATTGCTACCTCTTTCCTGACAAAGCATAATGTAAGTGCCGAGAACTCACTTAGAGAGGAAACAACTGTCAGTTATCACTAATGAATCCTGTTTCCCAGAGGTGATGACGGGTTGGCCTCCAGCAGCTCAGCTGGAGCACAGCCCTCTGTGCACAGCCAGTCTTAAAGAGTGTCTGTGCTGGCTGTGGGATTTGTGAAATATTTACATTCAGGGCCAGGATTTTCAGAAGTCTCAGTTGTCAGTTACAGTCTAGAATTTTGTAACCGTTCTCCAAGCAGCTGAAACAATTTCTCTCAGTTCACTACTTGAATATGAGTAGGTAACTACTGCTAATATAAAACATTTAAGCAGAGTAATTGTGGTGATGAATTATCAAGACAATCGTAGATTGCTCTTATGAGATGGATGTTAACCATTGGATCATACCTAATACAGCTCCTGTGTTGAACATTTCCTGGGTATCATCTCAGTTCTCAAAACAATCCCATTTGAAAGCCATTTGCAAAAAGACAAATTTTGGGTGCTGTGCAGATGTGCTCGGATGAGTGTCAAGATTTGTTGCAGTTCATTAATTGAAGGAGAACCTGGTGCAAAATGAAAATCAGTCCAAAGAGCATTTGTCAGGCATGTATGTATGTGCATTTTGGTGTGGATGCAAGATCGTTTGGTCTGTAACATCCCAACTAGAACATACTCACTGCTTGGAGTTGTAAAATAAGCCCTTAGACAGAAAGTCAAGCCCTACAAGAGGAAGGAATTTTACAGTATAGGAAGACAACAAGCTGACTGTGTTTGGATATTACATGACTTTAAGAATATTTTTATATCTTTTTCAAATTAGTATGTATTTATAAAATTTCTCTCTTCCCTGCAACCACCCCATGGCCTCTTCTAGTACACACACACACACACACACACACACACACACACAAACACACACACTTGGTATTTTATAATCAATTGTTCTATTCTTTCCTTTGGAAGACTATTTCTCCCACAGATGACTTTTGTGTAAGTAGACCTGTCATTCACATGTTACAAGACTGAGTGCTCAGAAGTGATATGATTGCAATTTTGGCTGTCATAGAGTGATATCCAATGTCTACACAGATGGAAAAGAGGTGCTGGACTCAAGAACTCGGGGCAAGACAGAAACTGAACTTTTTTCATTTGTAATTTTTCAAAATTTGGAAAGTGGAGTTGTTAATAGTCCCTCAAAATGACATTGTCAGGATTTACTGAGAGGATACATTAAGCTGAGTGCATGTGAGTTCATCTTGTAATAGCCACTCAGTAAATTTTGGCTCTTGTTCATATTAGCAATAATTACCACAGCACTACAACTCCTGGCATAGGCTGAGGTCACATAGGTCTAAAATAGTGCTCCCCTGCTGGGCGTGGCTGCCTTGTGAGACATCTCTGTAGCACCAAAGATCAATGTTAAGTTAGCCGTGTGGCCGTACTATCTCACTCTTCCTGGGGTAGATGAGCTGCTATAGCATCAGGACAAATCTTGTCTTTTGGAAGGAAAGGATGCCGAAAATTAAACTCATTGGTGACATAGCAAAGTAGCATGTGGCTGTCAAATTTCCCGGCTGTTGACATAGACATGCCTGCTGATGGTAAGAAGGTTTAAATTTTTAGGGCAGTTGTTTTTCTGGATGCCCAGGTTCGTTCTGCCTCTAGCTGTGAGGTCAGCACATGTGCATCAGATTGCTCAGTCACACCAATATTTTTTTTCATGTTCTTACCCTTGTTGTTTGGAAAATAATGAAGCATCCATGCAAGAAGAGGGCGTGCTACACTGATATACAAGTCTTTAGGAACGTGTAAAAATGAAAAAAATCTGTGAGCACTGGATTTCTGTTAGACTTCCGTCTAATTAAAAGGGAAGCCCAGACTGTCTGCCTCACTGTGGTCATGATGCTGGGAAGAACTCCCCTTTGTCATACCACACAAATGCTACATCTTCAGTCTATGAGATTCAGCAAGTGGCAAGCATACTTGTCAGAGCAGCAAGTGTGCTTAGTGGCATTATTTTATACTATCCTGAAATTTGTAAGATCCTATAATGTGTTTAAGTTCTGTGTTATATTTTTTTTCCCTTATAAACGCTCATACCATACTGAAACCAGTACCCAGAAATCCCTTTGTGTTTTCTGTGCACCTTGTAAGGGAATGTTCTAGGAGCTTGTCAACAGGTTCAGGGGTAGTTCTGGAGGAAATGAGGTAGACTGTGGACTTGAAGCAATAGCAGTTGAGGGTCCTCTCCATCCGGAGGCATGATGGGCTCCAGTGATATCCACACAACTTGCTTAGACATGTCTCACATATTTGTTTTGTGCTTTCTACCACACATGCAAAGGTTAGATGCTGGATTTGGTATTTTGAGTCAAATTTCTCTTCCACACATGCTTGACTCTCTCGGAGCAAACCCAATTTCCATTTTACTCTTCATTTCCTCAGACAAAATGGATCCTGAGTTGCCAGCAGAATATTGTGGAATCTATTGAGTTAGGGAAGATATATTTTCTCATTTAAACTTCTTGTGGAGGTGGTGGATCTAAAACCTCTCTGTTGAGCCTGCCAGGCTCTGCATATTCTAGTGCTAATCAAAGTTGGACCAAGTCAAGGAAGAAACCAGCAGTGAGTGAACTGTTACCCATTCTGCCTGTGCTGTTTTAAGAAGGCAATGCAGCTTGCTTAAAATTTTCCTCACCAGCTCTCATGCAGACACACATGGCATGAAATGTTGGCTGTCTTGAAAGAGTAGAAGAATTACATTTTGACTATAAAGTCATTACAGAACAGAATTTCTGTTCTCAAAAATTAGGACTTTTAAAATTAGCCATTCTGACCTTTATAGAAATGTTTAAAAATAAGGCAGTATATAAGCAACACACTCTCATTAAACTTAATAAAGTCAATAAAAATTTTAAATTTAAAAACTGTCTTCATAAAACAGTGTGTTAACACAAGCTACTAAATAGTGCATTAGAGTTTAGAATTATTAAAAATTACTAAGTTGCCATTTAGAATGAGATTTATTTTATGATTGCTGACACCTCCAAAACAAATTGACAGTCAATTGAAATGCATTCTGAGATGTAAAAGCACCATTAATTACTGTTAATGGCTCTCCTCTAATGTATATAAATATATCATTGGTAGGAAATTCATGGCAGTTATTTCTTACTTCTTCCTAGACAGCCTAAAGATTCTAACTTATTAATATTCATAATAAGCAGAGAAAATCAACATTTTTTGATGAATGGCGATTGAAGATGAACTATGCATGAGCTGAAAGTAGCTCTCTGCTTGTTGGCAGTAGCTCATGGCTCGCCATGAGGCAGAATCTACAACAGAGAGTAAGAATTTAAAGTGCTCTCTGTTTGTGTCTGTGTGTGCACACACACGTGTGTCCTGAAAAGAATTTTTTCAGGTTTCTTAGATTTAAAAATAGTTGTCTTCCCTTATTCCCATCTCCCATCTTTTCTCAGAGTGTTAAACTCAGCATATTCTTCTGTCATGGAAATATGCCCCTTGATTACAATTACTGGATGTAATTGACAAGGAGCCCATCGGGGAAATGGTGTTTCCTCTTGATTATGTTGTTTGGTCTATACAGAGAGAGAATAGTCATTCTGCTGTTCTAACAAGTGCTGTTCTAACCATGATAAAGAATAGTGCCTTCTTATAGCCCTAACCCTAAATTCAAATGAATCAAGTGGCTAAGAGCCTCCCAGGTCAGATTTACACTAATTTAGACAGAAGATGTGACAGCTGGCAGAATTAGTGTGTCCACATCTGGATCCCTCATAACTGCTATAGGTTATCTAGTAGAAAAAAAGAAAAGAAAAGAAGCAACTTTTTGTCCTATTATGAATTTTATTTGTATGGAAGACCTCATTGAGAGATTTTTTTTTTCCTGTTTTAGTTCTGATAGAGTTGTGTAAAATCAACTGTAGTCTGATTGGCTGTTAGGTTAAAGATGGTTAATATCAGTAAGAGATTCTAATATAGAGTTCCCAGCTTTAGCAAATTATTTCTTTACAGATGCTGGCAAACGTCTGGAGTGTGTCCCCATGTAGCTATTGACATTTGTTTATTAATTGCTTTTTTGTTTCTATGACACAATACCTGGTAGAGCACCTTAAGTGAGGGAGAATTTTGTTTAGGTAACGCTATGAGAGGCCAGCACATCCTGGCAGCAGGATCCTGTGGTATAGACTGTGTCAGAGTAAGAGTGTCCAGGATGAAAGGAAAGAGGCTGTCAGTAACTCCCAGGGCCCAGTTCTTAGGCATCTACTTTCTCTTGCAAGGCCCCACTTCCTCAAGTTTCCATAACCTCGCAAAACAGTCTCATCAGACTGGGTTCAGGTATTCAAGCTCATGAGCCCCATGGAGGACATTTCACCTCCAAACCATAATATTATACCCTTGGTCCTCATAGACTCATATGTGAAATGCACTCAGTGTAACTTTAAAGATCCCCACACTATTCAAAGTTCAAAGCCTATTGTACCATCTGAGTTCAAGTCAAGCTCTTAGCTGTAACCCTTAAGAGATTTTGAAAGAAAAATCTGTAAAGATATGTAGTTCCAAAGGTACAGAGCAACGATTCCCATTTTCTGGGTGCATAGAGAGGGAAAAGAGAACCAAAGAGAGGACAAAGCCCAGCAGGGCAAACAATTCCTGTACTTCATGTTTGCATCCTAGACCTATGGTAACATGACTGGAGGCATTTGCCCTTGGGCAGCATTGCCCTTACTGCCCTTAAGTGGTCTGTACATAGAATTTTTCTCTCTGGCTCTGCTTGGTGCCTCTAGCTTTCCTGAATTCATGCTCCAAGTTCCTCTCATCTCCAATCCCCATTGCCAGTTAGAATTAATATCCAGTGCTTTGTCCACTGGCCCTATAAAGTATCTCTACAAATCTTCCCCTGACTCATAGTAACCTCACTGACATTCCTCTCATTTTAACACAACCTTCAGTATTTCTGCCAGTCTCGGATCCCATATCCCTGAAACATGGTCATCTTATGAACAATGATCAACTGTCAAGTTGATCATCCCTTGGACCATGGCTGCCGTAATCTTCAAGTGTTCATATGACTGGTCCATGAAAACATGGTCTGTGCCCATCATGTTGCAGCAAAGACACCTTCAGGCTTCCAGCATTAGGCCATTTTCTTTTCAAAGAATGTGTGAATTTTATGCCTTCAGTGGGTAAAGCATCTGAGCGGCATCCTTCCTACTGTTCTAGGGCTAAGGACGAGGCTCTTTGGTGGTCACATTAATCCCTGTATCAACGTAGCTCATTTGTTCTCACCAGAATCACCTGCAGCTGTAAGTGTGCCCCTCATTCTTTTCATCAATAAGATGCACATCACACATACTAGTGTTTTGCTGTCTACCCAAAGTTCTTACTGTTAACATGGCTAAAGGAAGAAAATAGCTGTACCACATATCTGATGCTATGCTGCCTTAAAATTTCATCTGCTAAATGAATTACTCCATTAACATAGCCAGATACTTTCCAAGAATATAAAATAAATAGATTTAAACCTGATTCCCATTAGAGTTCATTTTCTCCCTAAGATACCTCAGGAGCTGGCCTTCATGGTTCACCTTTCTATCAACACCCTGGCCTTGCAGACTCCTACCAGAATGGCTTCTTAGCCTCTGCTTGCCACATGCTGCGTGCCATTATTTCTCTAGCCTATAGTCCCAACATCTTTAACATTCCTCCAAAAATCCAGTTCCATGGTTACATTTATTACAGAAATATTCCCACCCTGAATGCAATTTTCTTTAATAGTTGTTTTTCTATTCTTTTGATAACGTTTCTTTCAACAGCAACTTATTGGACAGAGGATTTATCGGAAGTCAGTTTAAGATATTACAGACCATCATTATGAGGACAGCATAGTGGAGTTCACAGGGCAAGAATGTGTGGTGTATCCTGTTATTTCTTAGCTGATGAGAAAGAAGAGAGGGGAGGGGTAGAGATAGAGAAGGGAGAGGGAGGGAGCCAGAGCCAGAGATAGAGACTGAGAGAGAAGACAGGGGGTTTGAGAGACAGAGACCAAGAGATCTCTTAGACTGGTTGCCTGTCCTTTTCTCCCAATAGCCTATAGCTAAGCCCCACCTCCTAATAGGTCCTTCATCTCCCAAAATAACATTCTATTCCATATTCATTTCTGTTTCTGTGATAAAATACCTTGTCAAAAAGCAACTTAAGAGATAAAGGCTATATTTGGCTTACAACTCCAAGCTATAGCCTATCATTTTCCAGGAACTAAGGCAGAAACTAGAGGCCGTGAGTTGACAGCATATTCAAGAGCAAGAAAAGGGAATAAATGCATGCACACCTAGTGCTTGGCTATTTTTCTCTACTCTTGTACAACTTGAAACCTGCCACAGGAGGATGTTGCTGTTCTCTTTTAGGCTGAGTCCTATCACATTCATTAAACAATCAGGGAAACTCCTCACAGACATATATGTGCACAGGCCAGCTTGACCTAGACAAGTCCTCAGTGAGACTCTTTCCACGTGATTCAATGTTGTGTCAACAATTAAAATGAACGACCTCACACCCTCTACAAAAGTATATACATATGGAACTTGTGTTGTATTCTTTACATTCAAGCCACGTAACTTTTAACACTACATAAAATTTGTGTTAAGATTTTTTTTCATGTTCTTAAGTTTAAAAGCTAATAGTAATTTTTATCTAAAAGATCTGTTTTAGGTATTCTGGTGAAAAAACAGAGAGGGGATGGGAGGGCGATAGAGTGAAAGGAGAGAGAGAGAGAGAGAGAGAGAGAGAGAGAGAGAGAGAGAGAGAGAGAGAGAGTATCTCCAAGGTTAATAGGATTAAATATATTGATTCGAGCAATGCTTGCATAATTCCTGGTCTCTCATAAACACTATGGAAGAAGTGTACTCTTTTATTCCTATGGGCCATTTGTTTCAGTTTTATTTTCGACTAGAATCTTTTGGCAGAGATCTGTCAAAAGCAAAGGAATGGAGGCGATTGGGGTAATGGTAAGTGTAGATTCAGTTGGAATTGTCAGAATGAAGGCTGACTGGGAGTTAGTAACTCCTAATAATATTAAGTGCTGGTATGATCTCAGTCTTTCAAAGGAGCCACCAAAGTGGTTTTCAGTACATAGGTCCTTACTCTATGTACCATTGTTATGCTAGGCATGCCTTGAATATTCATATGCTTACTTTCTGAGGATAAATGATAAAGAGACAATCAGGGAACTACTGTGCAAGTCACAATAGGTATTCAGTCTATATATGAGGTCAGGGGGATGCCAATTGTACCAAGTGGAAACTCCCTATGGTGTTGGTGATTGGTTTAAATGTAAGAACCACCAGTATTCCTGGATGCTCACCTACAAACCTCTTAAAAACTGCCAGGTACAGGCTTCTCCTGTATGCAGTTACTGCTCTAGGATCTGTTAGGATTCAGAATAGGTTGAGTTACCATGTAATAAAACATATGTAAATCTCAGTGGTTTCATTAAGTTTATTTATTGTTTTTCTTTGCCAGTCCTTTAGTGGTTCTAGGAGACTCCCCAGGACTTTACCTCTCTGAAGAATGACATGATATTTTTGTTCAGTGAGGTCTTTTAGAATGTTTATCTAAAGCTTTTCAAGTTAATTACAATTGTAGAAAGCAGATATAGACGCATGGTCTAGAAAGTAAAACAAATCACACGTTAAAGGCAGCCCAGAACTGACCAACTGCAAGGTAAATTCTGAAATGTTGCTACTCATGTGGTCAGCAGTGGGAGAGGACCACAGCAAGTTGTGAGCATGGTTCAACACACGGCAGTTTCCGGTAGACCGTATTCATCTGTACTGCAGAGCTTCACAGCTGTTTCAGGAGGGCTCTTCCTTATATGTCAGGCTGTCAAGTCTTGCAAAAGAAGTGAAACCATTTATCCACCATCATACTCCACCCATTAGCCATGAAAATGCCTATTGCCGGAGGAATTGGAATATGATTTAGGAATTAGTTGAAATATTTTATTCTGCTGTACTCTATCATAGACACGCACACACACATACACAGGTCTTGTGCACATGTATGCACACACATACACACATGAATGCATATGTACTTGTATGCACACATGTACATACTTCCATTAGCATACTTACACAATCACACAATGCACATACACACATGCATGCACACAGGCACACACTATTAAATATCCATAATATGGCCATATGCTAATTTCTACTTAGAAGCTCTTGATCCTTCTTTTAAAAAGCAATTAAAATAGATGTGAAACATATTAGTGTGACATTGGATCATAACCACTTTATACCCATATGGCCAAGGCAAGCTGTTTCTCCTCGTAGCCAACATCTTTTCTCTCTGATAAGATTCTTACTTTAAGTTTTTAATTGCTAAGATTGAAGTTCACATTCAATGCGTTTGAAAAACCACTAATGTAATATATTAGTATGTTTTACTGGTTAGAATTTCTAGGGAATACAGAAGTGTAAAGAATAATTTGTCCCTTGTCCTCTAACTAGTTGGTTGCTTCTTCTAGTGTTTGTCTGTTTGCATGTACAAACGGCCCAAGGAGAACTGTGGAATATCTCAAGAAGAGGAATTAGAGACGAGCCAGAAACGTTGGGAAGGCAGACAGAGAAGTATGCTACACTTGACAGATATAGGTCAGATTTTATCTGGGTCTGGAACAGACTTCTGAGTCTACAAGTTGAACACATAAGGCTGACAGGGTTTGTGAGTGAAGAGTCAGGCTCAGTGGACAACCACATGTCATTAGACTCAACTTGTCTGGTTTGAGGTTTATAGTTCAGACTTGTAGTTAATCACGGTAATTTCAGTTGTATGTCATACTATTAGTAAGACATACCTGTTCTCCACTGCATTTCCAGTTTTCAATTTCGCTTTTCATTTAATGTAACATTATTTTTCACCACACAGATAGTTTCCCATTTTAAAATGTTGCTGTTCATTTGGTGATTGTAAGCCTTTTGAAGTGGTTCATAATAATGTTTCAAATAAGAATTTTGCTTTTGAAGAAGTCATTTAAGTGGATTCATCTTGGCTTTTTGAAGAGATGAGTGATTGTGGGCATCAGCCTTGAGAGAGCATTTTAAAGGAGGCAGTAATTTCTTTAAGACAGCTGGGCCCATGATCACTTGGCTCTAGGTACAGGACAGAACTTTGTAACAGTGGCAGCTTACGGTGGAGGATGCCGATTTTATCCTAATGGACAGAAAGTGGAGGACCAAGAGGAGAATGGATATGCCTTCAGTGACACCCTTCCTCCATGCAGATCCCATCGCCCAAAGTTTCAAGTACCTCCACAAATATCACACTAAGTACAGATCAACTATGTCCACAAGTGCCCATAAGAAACAATTTATACACAAGGATACCTCCATACAAGGAGCACAGAGGAATCTAGGGAATCCAGGAGAATGTAGAATAAGTTTAGAAGATAAGAATTAGGCTTTAGGGGATGATCTGATGGCTCTGGACTTAAAACCAGGAACATCTGCACAGTGACTGATAGAACAGAGGCCACAAAGGAGCACGCTGGATGTAAGGCTCATGAGTGAAGTGATCCTGTGGGAGAGAGCTCCCGTAGTCTAGCAGTAGGATTGACAGGTAGGCGGAGTCAGGGAAATCAAATCCTTCCGTATCTATAGCTTGTATGAGTAGACCCCTGGATTCTGAGTCAACAAAGAAAATCATGATAAACTGGGAAGGATGGGGCTCTGATGGAGGAGGCAGAGAGATATGAGTCCATCTTCTGACGAAACACCTGCCCTTTGGTTTTGCTGGATGAGGAATTGACAAAATACCATCTGTTACTGCTATTACCCTAACTGTGCAGAGGTATCTAGGCAAGAATCCTTCCATATTACAGAAAAGAAAACCAAAGAGAAATGTTTATGTAATTTATGGTTGCAACATAGGTATCAATCTTCCCATGAGCCTTTGGACCCTGCCCTCTGCACATTCTATCTTTTTGTTTGCCCCTCTCTGAAACAGATTTACTTGTGCAACTATTACTTTAAGAACAACCTTTAATTGTGTTCATTTAATGATGCATTCATGGTTGTAGGTGCTTAGAAACCAAAAGTGTGGAATAATGAAATTAAGTCCAAACTGAGGCCAAGTTCTGTTACCAGCTGTCCTGTGACCTTGGTCACATTCTTCAAACCTCTTGAAGCCTGGTCTTCTCTAGAGAGTTCACAGCGATTCATCTGGTGAGGCTTTTCCAGCTGTAAAGTTTGATGGCTTCATATTTCAATGTGTCAGATGCCTTTCTGCATCTCGGTAGTATACTTGGTCATGGAAGATAAGCTCTGTTATTTATCTTACTTAGTCAAATACATTTTGCATGGGCTGTTTTAATGCAAAAAAAAAAAAAAAAAAAAAAAAAAAAAAAGCCAGCATTTCTCTTTAATAATGACAGTTGTAAACAACCCTCCCCCAAACCCTTGTGCTTTTTTTCTGTAGTGTAGATTCCCTTTTGAGCTCTTGAAGGCATGGTGTTTTGTGCTGCTCTTAGGCAGATGTTGAAAAGAATTTGTAACGAACATTGTTTCAAAGGGAATTGGTGGTTTCAAGGTAGAACATGTGGCTGAAATTGCTTTTTAAAATGTAATTTGCTGTGCTTTTACCTTCTAGTGAATTCCATGGCACCACATGAGGTAGAATTCACCTTCTCAAATAGTAGATATTTTTTTTTCTAAGATTTAGGTTTGTTATCCAGGATGATAGATCCCATCCATGGTGAGATTTAATCCATGCAAAACATGACCAGTGTGATCTGAAAGCTCAGTTTCTGAACTTGTAAGCACATTTAAGGCCCTTCTCTTAAACACTCCTTTATCACTCATCTCAATTAGTTCTTTCCAATGAGCACAGTTGATTTCTTCCAAATTCTGGATGGGCAACAGACTGAGAATTATGCTTTCTCAGATTGAGTTTTATGGCTTTAAACATGGGACTACTTCATTTTCAACTGTCGCTCGCAGGTATGTTTCAGACTCTTCAGCCTTGCCCTGTTGTGAAGAAAGCGTACAGTTAGATGACCTTCAGTCCACCCCTGACTTCCTTTCCATTAATGCTCATTATACAGTGTCCAGTCAGAAGAGGTTCCTGAAATAATGTTTGCCTCCTGCCACCATAGGGACAGTAACTTTGAGGCTATATCTAGGGCTCCCTGCATCCTTGGCTGTTTATACATTTGTCATCTTTCAGTTGGGGTTTTGCAAAGTAGACATAAGCACTCCATTAACATAATCAGAGAAATCTCAGTGGTCAGAATTTGGAAAGTCAAAAGTCTGTCTTACTGTCCACCGTTAAAATGGACAAAGTCTTGCTGTTTTAGGTCGCTAGAGTTTTTTCCCACAGTAATGAAACACGAGGAAAAATGAGAACTGTAAATGTACTGTACTGTATTTGTTTACCAAATCTAAATTACTTCCTTTCAGAAGTGATTTTAGGCTTTGAATGTATCATGAGTTTAATCTACTATATGTATTAGCTTTCGAAGAATCAAGAAAATGTCTCAGCATGACTTAAGGTTGCTGTAGAAATGTTTTAATGCAGTATTTTATGATATACTTACATACACTTACACATACAGCAGATCTCTTGTTTGGTATCTGTGTCTTTATTGACTATCTAGATCTAATAATTGACATACGAAAGCCAATAAAAATAAATATTCTGTTTCCTTTTAGGACTAGGTAAGTTCTGTCAGAAAAGCATTCTGCATGTTTTTTCTTCACAGGAAGTCTTTTCCATTGCTCTCTGATATTCACACTTCATCTCTGACATTCTGTGTTTAATAGTCTCTGTTTATAGTTGATTGGGTGTGGGAAACTCTGACCCACCTCTGAAATGCATTATCTATTGTCACATGAGAGAATCATCTTCTGTTCCTTGCTGCTTTCTCTGGCAAACGTTACAGTCAAATCTAAGGGTTACCCCCAGAGTAGAACCTACTGCAACAGGTTTGGTTTTAAAGTTTAGAGAAAAATAGAACATAGCAAGTTCCTATGTTTAGGATGATGCCACTTTCTTTTCCTAGGCTCATCAATGAAATGTGTGTATAAAAGTGTGTGTGTTATTATTGTAGTGTGTGTGTGTGTGTGTGTGTGTGTGTGTGTGTGTGTGTGTGTGTGTGTGTGTATGTATGTATGATATGTGTGCCAGAGCACTCATGCTGAGGTAAAAAGATGGCCTTCAGGGGTCATTTCTCTTTTACTGAGGGGCTGAGATATTGAACTGAGCCTGCCTGGCCTACACTTGTACCTGCTAAGCCATCTTGCTGGCCCGACTTTTATTCTTGAATTGGAAAGAAACCCTGATATTTTTTGGTGGATCTATCTATGCCTGAAGTATCTTAATCTACAGATGGTATTTATAACTACAAAATAATATAGGACTTGATTTAGTCTTACTATTTTAAAATAAATCTTATAGTGTATTATAGAAACTGACTTTTTACGCACCCCTTTCCCAGGTGGTTTGGATTTGCAGGTGAAGGTAACTTTTTAGCAGTTACTGTAGCTATTGCTTTTCTAGTGACATTTACCTTGGTCCAAACATGACCTAGAGCGATTGGCCTGGGTGACAGGTATATGTGGTAGTTCTTGTCTCTTGTTGACTTTTAGTATTACTTGGTGCTTGCATTGAGTTGCTACAAACCACTACAAACATCATTGCTGGAAGCAACAGGAATTCACTTTTATGGTATGAGAGGACAGAAGCTGGTTATCAAGATGTGGGGAGCTCTACACACCCTCTGCGTCTCTTAGCGAGATACCTCACCTGTCTCTTCCACCTGCTAGTGGCTCTTGTAGTTTCCTAAGCTTGCAACATTCTAGCTCCTGCCTATCTTTACACAATCTTGTAAAAATCTCTTCCTGCTCAGTATCCCTTTCATTTGCAGTTATGTGGGTTACCATGCATGAATGCACAGAGAGGGTTACCATGTGTATATGCATGCACAGAGAGGGTTACCATGTGTATATGCATGCACAGAGAGGGTTACCATGTGTATATGCATGCACAGAGAGGGTTACCATGTATGAATGCATGCACAGAGAGGGTTACCATGTATGAATGCATGCACAGAGAGGGTTACCATGTATGAATGCATGCACAGAGAGGGTCACCATGTGTATATGCATGCACAGAGAGGGTTACCATGTGTATATGCATGCACAGAAAGGGTTACCATGTGTATATGCATGCACAGAGAGGGTTACCATGTATGAATGCATGCACAGAGAGGGTTACCATGTATGAATGAATGCACAGAGAGGGTTACCATGTATGAATGCATGCACAGAGAGGGTTTCCATGTATGAATGAATGCACAGAGAGGGTTACCATGTATGAATGCATGCACAGAGAGGACCAGAAGTCAACCTCAGGTATAGTTCATTTTTACTTTTGAGACATTCTTGGAACATGCCAAGTAGGTTAGGCTCACTTACCAGGAAACCAAAGGGGCCTGCCTATCACTATCTCCCTTACACTAGTGTTATAAGTAAATACTACCATGCTTAGCTTTTTCCTTGTAGGTACAATGAATTGAACTCAGCTCTGCATGCTTGTGGCAGTAAGAATACTATAAACTAAATTCTTTCCCCACTCCCTCCCCTTCTTTTCTTTTATAAAATCATCAGTTAGTGGACTTAAGATCCACTTTTAGTGAGGGTTGAGATGTTTTATTATGTCTGCAAAACTGAAAGGTCAAGTAACAGCTATCAGTTGAAGAAATGTGATATGGGGCCACTTGACTTTCTCTGGGCTTCAGGGCTTAAGCATTCCTCATCAGCCAAGTAGAGGAGAGGGGATTTCAGTGTAGGCAGCTCCTCCACAGGCACCTTGGTGAGTGCTCCACCCTTGCAGCTCCTAGCCCAGCTCTTTCTACATTGTGCCAAACCTACTCCTTTCAGCCATGTCTCTGGTCCCTAGGTAAACATACCCTGGTTTTCAAATGGTAAGATTTCAGTACAGTGTTTGGGAAAGAATTTGTCTACAAACATAATGTGCGGCAAGAGACTACGTAGAGGCCTAGGAGCTAGGAGGGGCAGCTCCATGTACCCATCATAGCCCTTCCTTTGCTAGACTTGGAAGTTTGGCTGGACATGCAACAGGATTACCCACAGGGCAGCTAGCTTTTTGTGGTATAGCAAACATGAAGACTCAGAGGCACAGAACGAATGTTGGAGTCACAGTCATTTATAAACAAATCATAGTCTATTTGTTAAAATGTAATCATTAGATAAAGCCCAAGTTCTTAAGAGAGAGAGAGAGAGAGAGAGAGAGAGAGAGAGAGAGAGAGAGAGAGAGAGAGAGAGAGAGAGAGAGAGAATCATTAGAAGCTTTTTTAGAAGCTGTAAAGCAAACCACCACCACCATCATCATCATCACCATCATCATCATCACCACCATCATCATCACCATCATCACCACCATCATTATCATCATCTTCATCATCATCATCTCCTAGGATTTATAGCTTGGAGTAGATGCCGAAACTGAAGAGTCTTATGTCAAGTTGGAATGCAGAGTTGCAGAGGTTAAAGGGTTCACTTGAGAAGCCATGCAGAACAGTAGGCTCAGTATTGTGATAAGAACCTCAACCAGTTAAGATCCTGGTGGGTCATTATATCCTGAATTATTTTGCTACAGGTTACACATGAACTGTGGAGCTCCAGAAATAAACTGCTATAGTAGGCCAGGAGGGAGCAATATGAGCCTCCATTTACAATGTGCTGCTGCAGAGAGGATAAGAAATAGCAGTTCTTTCAAACTGCTTTCCTAAACCATAGTTTGTGTCGGTAACAGTTCCTTGTAATAAGCCGCAGCAGCTACACGCCCACTCTTGCTTCCACATACCTGTTTCTGAAGCCGCCACTGCAGGTAGATATCCTTGGGAGAAGACGGAGCATCGTTTCTAGGCATTTCCAATTCTAAATAATTAGAGTAGAAAGACTTTCAAGTCAGCTTCAGGTACCAGCTTGTTATATAAATAAGTTCACAGGAATCTCAGATGCTTTACAAAAATCTGACAGCAGCTATAAAAGGCGTTTGAACATTTTTGTTGCCAAAGTCCTAGGGATTGCTGGAATCTTAAATAGCCCGTTTTAAGCTCCAATTCAGAAGCTTTTTGTCATGTTTAATAATGTGGTGAATAATTCCTTTTCTGTTAGTCATTTCCTCCTTTATAATCCATGAGGATCTTTGAGCCATGGAATGGAATTTTTTTTTTCTGGAGCTATAAATTAAAGGTCCTTTCAATCCCAAACTCAAAATGGCTTTTTAATATACCACTTCTATAAATGTATTTATCTAGGTTTAAAGATTGATTAGCATACATTTAAATGAAAGTCTTATGGAGGTCTATGTGCAATCCAAGGAATGATTACTTTGAGGTGAGAAGTCCATGGAGGACATTGGCTGATACTGTGTACAACAGACATTTTAGCGTGAAGGAAGCCATTTGTTAGAGGAAATTAAATACTGGATCATCTCTCCTTTCCTCTGTGTCTTTCTTCTGAAGTGTAGGATGAATAGGAAGTTTGGTTCAGGATCCTGTGGTCACCCTGGGTCCATATATAGATAATACTCACAGAATTTGTGAACCTAGACAGAGAAATAAAATCACATTTATACTTATACACCAAAATAGAAGGTAGGCTTTCTTTACAGTGTGATTATTTTCTAAAGACCACAGTGGTCATGGCAATGTTAATGACCTCATCAATAGAAGTCTATAACGCCCAGGGTTTACAAGGCCTAGTAGAGATGTTATTCTCTACATGGACATGATAGGCCCATCAAATTCCCATTTAAGTAACTATCTAAAAGTAATTCCTTAGATTACTATAAATATCAGCTCTGGCTAGAGAAGTCTCTGTTTACAGTGGATATTTGTAACTATACCCTGTCTCATAATTGGTCAGAATTCTGTGACTAAGGAACAGCTGAGTGACCATTCATAAAAAGGGTTTTTATATCACAAGGCCGCAAGAACCTAGGGGCCAGAGGAAGCAGTGGCGTGAGGTAGATTGTTGTTTCCAAACAGGCCATTGCTCTGATACTCTTCACCTCATAGCTGTTCTGATTGACAGCACAAGACCTGGTAAGACTGGAGCAGCAAACATACAAGCTAGAAAGGTCCATGAGTCTCTCCACCCTGAGCCCCATTAGGAGAATCGTGGTGTCCAGAGGGAAGGGATTCAAGAGAAACCACTCCTGCTTGAGGGTCTATAGGTACTTGATAGTTGCTGTTAGAGGAGAGAGGTAAATTCTTGAGTGGAATAGCCATTGGTAAGAAAGGAACCCACTTCCCTACAGATAGTTGCTTACACAGCACTCTGAGCAACTCTGATGTAACTGACTAGACCAGCAAAGCATATACAAACAAGCAAACATAGAAAATAGCAAATACAGTAATCTAGAGGAACTCAGAAGAGGACTCAGTTCAGCAGGAGAGCAGCGAAAGAGAATGAAGACCATAAAACTACATTATATATGTATGAGGACACCATAATGAGACCCGTTAGGTAAAATGAACACGTATAAATAAAATAAGTAAAAAGAAATGTGTGATATTATTTAACACTAAAACTATGGTGATCTGAACATATTATTTGAACTTTTAATTCTTTTGGAAACACAGTATCTAGTGCCTACCGTTATGTCTTATTTAACAAATCAGTATTAAGTGATAAATAAATGTTTTAACATATCTTTATTGCTGCATCCCGGTGTAACTGAGACCCTCTGTTGAAAGCAATGCGTCATTACATGCTTAGAGGCATCCCAGGAGACCCTCAAAGACACATCTGCGGAGACTAACTTCTTGTGCTATGACCTATAAAGTTTAGAGATTGCTTTATTCATCTGACATTCATCAAATGAGTCTTGGTAACTCAGTGTCATTCATTGTGAAGTTAAAGTCTTGGTGGTTTGCCTTATTCACCACTAGCCTCCAGAGAGACCACCAATGACCTTCACTATTTTATCTTCCCCGTTTGAAGTCTCCTTTCACACTGGAAGATATTGATCTCTTTGACTAGCTGAATAGAGTAAAAGTCACTGTTTGTGGTGTGTGTGTGTGTGTGTTTGTGTGTGTGTGTGTGTGTGTGTGTGTGTGTGTGTGTTTATTTTAAGGTAGGGTCATGAAAACTCACTTTGCAGGGGAAGTCAGTCATCACTGTTGGTGAGAACATTTCAATAGTCCCACAGGGAGCTTCAGTAAGAAGAATAAGGCCTCCCAGAAACCAGCACCAATTCCCTGAACTTGACAAAGAGCACCATATATAGATGGTGTGCCCCACCCCAGTCAAGCTTGCAGATTTCTCTCCATTCTCCAAGGAGTCAGTTGCTCTCTTACTTTCTAGGACTTGGAGTCAAAATCATTGAGTTACGCTGCTGTTGTGTTCCCTGACCTGTAATATTACCTATAGGAAATATGAACTTTGAGAATGATTTAATTTAGAGCAGACAGCTCACACAGGGCTCGTGAGTCAACCACAAGGTCCTGACATTGGCAAGTGAAAAAATCTAGGTGAGATGCTAATCCTGCTGATGAAGGATGTTATGTTGTCAGGTGAGTTCAGAAAGTCAGGATGCTTTATCCCTTATCTTTGTTTGTTTCCTTTTCTCCCTTCACTAATCCCTGTCCTCTCCTCTGCTCTCCAATTCTCTCCTCCCCTGCCCTCCCTCCCTCGTCGCCCCTCCCATTCTCCTCCACTCTCTGTACTGGACACAATGATAACATGGAGCAGCTCATTTGATACCTTCAGATTTTCAAGGAAACACCAAGTAAACATAGCCACTAACTAATGAAGCATTGGATATGAGTTTTAGACAGAGGTCAAAGTGTCAAGTGCTATCTTACTGAAAAAAACCTTGCGTGTATTCAGAATGATATCTTATGTTCAGCAGAATAATATGAGGATGTAGATAAAAATGGAAAGTATTTTTTTTCTGTTATGGAGCTAGGGTAGGGATTGGGTTTGAAGGTCTTTAGTTAACTTACCATTTTCTCTGGCTTGCTCAGTTGCTGTGTTTGCAGGGAATGTTTGCTACTGTTGGAGCCTGGGATAAAGAATGAATGTGGGAAGACAGGTCGGAGGAGAGAATGTTTGTGATCCTTTAGGGATAAGATCTGAGGGAAGGAGAGACCACAGTAGGTGTCCTGCTACAGAGCCTGGGGGGGGGGGTATGGGGGTATTGGAACTGCTGCTGCAAAAAGGCTTCCACTGATTTTTACAGTAGTGGAATCACTCTGCTGACATTGTCTCCATTTTACTGATGATTTGACTGAGTTCTTTGCTCACAAAGAAAGTTCATAAAGTAACAAAAGTTTTCCGTGTAAGAACAAAGAGAGCATTTTCCTCCTGACGCTGGTTAATTCTCATCCCACCAATGTAAATGAAGAGTTACCAGGATAACATTTATTTAAAAGTAATTCATTGTCTGCTTGGGAAGGTGTAAGAATATTAGACTTCTTAATTTAAAAAAAAAAATCTTAAGTAAAGATCATCTAAAAATAACAACCTTAGGTAGGGACTGTTTTATACTTGAACTTAAATTCCCAAGCTGGAGGACGGGCCAGGCAGGTGAGTTGATTTCTGGTTCATGCTCCTATCCTTCAGTGACAGAGGGCAGAATACTAAGAAAAGCAGGATCTCCAGGGGTTCTGAGCCTGCTGGTAGAAAAAACATTATTTAACTAGCAGACACTGGCTTTCTCTGCAGCTCCTCTGTCAGATTTTTAAGTAACATTTTCATTATGCTTGCTATACTAGATTAGTTTGCTACTGACAAGGAAAATTCAGATGCAACTTTCTATGATATCAAAATATGGTTAAACTCATAAAGCGTCGCTTTGAGGAAAACATCGCGTACTGTGAGAATTATTGGAAATTGCATCATTGATGGAGACTAATATTGAAAATGTCCTTTAGAAGTACTTCATTTAAAAATTCAATTCCCTTTGGTAAAATATGTATGCTACCAAGGGACATAGAAAGTAGAATGAGACATAAAAATAACAAGAAAATAAATTTGCTTGAGGACAAGTATTTGCTGCTCTCATTACCTTCCAGGGTTAATTATTCTAATTCATCCAAATTGCTGGAAAATGATAAAAGAATGATGAGGAATCCCCCAGAAATATAGTCATAGTTTAGTGTAGAGTTTCAGCTCTCCAAAAGTGACTGTGCTGGTACCTTTGGGTCTAGATTGTGGCCACTGAGAAGTATGCGGTTTAGTGTTTGGCTGAGGGATGTGAAGTGTGGTTCTCCTTAGCCAAACTGACACTTGAAAAAGTCATCACTGGTTTCACAAAAATGCTGTCGTTTATAAACATATCTTTTCTCATCTATTTTATACATTTAATTCTATAATGTAGCTCTGTGACATACTTCTGTGGACAGTAGACCACCAGAACAATTTGTGGGGCATAAACCTCTTTTCATTGTATTTAAGTTTATTCACATCTCAAAATACTGTCAATCCCAAGGTAACCTTTGGGTAAGTTGTAGTTTTCTATTCAATGTGAATATATTTATGCTTTCTTTTTTATTTTAATTTGTAAGCTTTATTATAAGAAAATCATTAAAAACAAAACCTAACCATGGACCAAAATTAACTAAACCCAAAGTCTATGAAGTTATGTTTTCAATGGAGTCCCTGAATTAAGGTAAGAAAACTGCTGGTGTGTCAGTAACTGGTTTCAGTTCATTCAAGCTTGACAGGGTTATTAGAAAATTCTCTAAAAGTTTTGATCCCTTATATTTATGAAGAAACTATTATTTATTTTAGTTACTTAAGTTATTAATGAAAGAAAAATACAATTTTCTTTTATGCAGTTTTTAGGTTTGAGCTTAAGATAGGCTTCCAACAAAGCATTTTTACAATGAAAAATATGACTGCATTACATATATTAAATAAACCTAAGCATTAATAAGTCTAACAGGAGATTGATATAATTTGGAGGCAATTTGAAGATACAGATATAGACATTTTGCTTAAAAAACATAGGTGAGGGAAAGGAGAAGAATATTCGCATCTGATTTCTTGTTTAGATAAGAATTAAGTTACATGCATAAGGTGGGATGAACATGACCCTTGTAATTACCTTTAGTATCAGATAAAAATTGCAGGCTAACCTATAACCTCATAGTTTTCAGTACTTGTAACAAAGTCAACACTAGTTTATCATCTTGAAGAACTCTTGAATCTTTGGGTGAGCTCAGTAGACAAAAATCTGTAGTGGTCTGACTAGGACATGCTTTTCCAAAACATTGCCGTGTGGAAGAAAGTCTGCCACTCAGCTCCAAGTGCTACAGAAAAGTAACTGTTTAGCTGGGGCCTCTGTCACTGTCTATCACAGATGTGAATGCGTCTTAACGAGGGTCATTGGCTCTTGTGTCATAGCTGCCACAGGAAATATTAAGAACAATCATACAGAAATGTCCCTTAGTTCTTCCTCCAAATTATTATTAATCAATGTGTGCAGTCTGAAGAGGTGAGAAAGCTGACTGATTAAGCACAGGCATGTATGAGGACACTGACTTTGATTTTGTCACAGACTTGGTGTGTAGACAGGAAGAGTGGATAAGTGTGGTATCCAAATAGACATCATTTGGTCAAGAGTTGAGTGGGGTAGGATCCATATTTGACCTTTGACCTTGACCTGCATGTGGAGATCAGCTCAGTCCTGCTGCTATCCCCCACACTGTGACTGTACTGAGGCTATGCCATTTTCCTGAACACTGTCTAATCTACTCCTGAACATCTTCTCTGTGTCCTTTCATTCACAATTTAGCAATGTCACACACTGAGCCACTGAGCCCCTAAAATGGAAGTGATATCCATTTTTAAGGAATATCCATTTCATTCAGAAGGGTATTTTTAGGTTTATGGTAAATTTGTTCTCATTTTTAGTTTGTTCTTCAGACAAATCGAGTAATATATGCCATTCTTCCTTATTCTTATTTAATATTTTCTACTAAATCTATCTTTTTATGATTCTGAAATGCCAGCTTCAGTTTTTTTATTAATTCATACTGACCTGTGCAGAACTGTCTGTCTCAACTTAATGGCTATTTATAATATATGGATGGCATTCCCCAGACATTAATGTTTAATGAATTGGCTCTTGATCCAATGGAGTCTAATAAAGGTAATCATTAGAATGCATTGTCTTTCTGCAGTGCCCTCAGCACTTTTTCCTCGGTTATATACCTGTGGCTCATACCCTGCTCCTCTCTCTCTTCCAGTGAACTCATCTCTCAACCCCTCCTTCATTATTCATTCCATGTGAGTAATTCTACACTTCCTTTTTTTTCTAGGTCACAATGGCAATGTTTTCTGGGGAAACTAACAAAGTCTCGGGCTACCTAATGGCTGGAAAGTCAGGCTGTAGTCAGGCTTAATGGGAAATTAGCTATTACTTTTTTATAGTCAGAAATCCCTCATCCAGGCCTCCCCCACTGCCGACCATTTCCTTAGTGTATCCTGAAAGCAAGGGCTGTAATGAAAACCAACTTTATGGGGCTGCACAGGTGGCTCCGTGGTTAAGAGCTTGTCCAATTCTTTCAAAAACCAGAGTGTGGCTCACAGCATAGATATCTGGGGGTTCATAACCACCAGTAACTCCAGCTAGAAAGTCCAGCACCCTCTTCTGCCCTCAACAAGTGTGTGTGTGTGTGTGTGTGTGTGTGTGTGTGTGTGTGTGTGTATCTTTCCCCGTTACAAACACAGGTAGCCAACTGCTGTCTTAACATACAAATCCCCCCTCTCTCATTCTGTTCTTCTAAAGGAATTTTTAAACACCTGTCACAGACATAAGTTATCGAGTTACAAATGACCTAACCCTCCCTTTCGTGTAGCTTCTATTTTTAAAATGCAACAGGTAGGGCTTCAACCATATTGCCACATTCTATATTAGAGATGCTGTGCTCGTTATTTGAGTATTATATTCTTCATCCTCTCACATCCCAGGAATTCTCTGCTTTAAACCATCTATGCCACAGCAGAAGAGGCCTTGTTTCGTTCATTCTTTTCATTACCTTGAGGGCTGCTGACTGTCACTTCTGCCTTGGTGGTCTTTGAGCATGTAAACTCATTTTGTCCACTCTTGTCTCCTTCAGCCTTTCCTTTCTCATCCACTGCTGGTTAAAGATCCTCGGTAATCTGGTCCGATTCCTCACCATTCTCTGAGTCAGTGCCACCATCTGCCTGAGAGCGACTTGCCTTCTTCTCCCTTGGTCTGGGAGCCCCTCCTCCGGCTCAGGAGCATCAGCTGCTTTACTACCTGCTCTGTCTTCGGTTTCACCATTCATTGCTGAAAAGTCTTCCTTTCGGCATCTTCAATTGTTTTCTTTCAATCTTCTTCCTTGTCAACTATTTCTGCTGGCCTCTGTGTAGATAAGGGGATGAGTGCCTGTCACTAGACAGCAGTGACAGAGGACAAACAGGTTCTGTAGTCTGACCTGTTAATACTGGACATTCATGGACAGAAACTATTCAGTTATCACAGAACATGTTAATGTAATTTGTTCATAAGGAAACCCTGACTTATTCAGAAACGGATAATTTCTTGGATTTTTTTGTTCCTCTCTTGTTCATCGCCAGCTGCCTAGAAGATAATCAGGATGAGAGGACCCCGAGTTTTTTAAGCAAGTGTATGGTGTAGGTGTTATTTCTTATGCCTATTGTGTCTTTGAATAATCAAAGGGCCACACGGATTTCTGTGTTCCATGTTATTCTGGTGCTTTATAAACCCTTGATGCATCTTTATTAACTGAGCTATGTTCTCAGGAGTTTATATGGTAAGACTCCCAGACAAGAATGAGCTTGAAGTGAATGCTATATCATTCATACGTTGTCTTGTTCTCAGCTGTGAATTGAAATACTTCCTTAATGAGTGCCTGCTCTTCACAGACTGATTATGATGTGTCAGATTATATTTTTGGGACTTTAAAATATTTCTATAAGGAGATACATATATACATACATACATGTATATATATATATACATATTTAAGATACACCTACTCATCATATTGTTCTTTCATCAAATCAGTTTATGGAAGAATGGTAATTACTACATTGTTTTAATGTGTAGGAAGTACCTTAATTTATGTACACAAAGAAAGGCATCTAATGTCAAAGCTATAGATGGCAAGTCTTTGTAGTCTTTTTATGGTCACCCATGAGAACATATGAAAACAGAGAATGCCAATTTCCATCATGCTGATTACTTTCCAACACTGTTAATTTGGGACAATCTGAGAAAGTAACTCTGCTCAGCTCAACCTTGGATTGTAGATAGACAATTACTGGCCACATATATGCCAGTAATTCTGCCTGCACTAGACTGATGAACTTTGCCCAAGTGAACATCTGTTAACTCATAGGTTTCTGATTTAATGGGGCACAAGATTTATGCTCATTAAACTCAGCACAAGAACATTAGAAATGCTCTTGAAGCAAAGCTATTCATTCATATCTGCAGCAGTAAGAAAGTTCAGCACACCAAGAACAGTTGGGCCTTTTCACATGCTAGAAGAGCTAGGAAGTCCTGTTAGGGCTTGGCTGGGGGATGTATAGAAAAGCATTACAAGTAAAGAATTATTTAGAATCAAATAGAATTTAGGACAAAATAAACTTTGTGTTGGTATCACAGAATAATAGGATTCTCAAATAAACCTGGCTGAATTAGCTGACCACACCAATGAATTAGAGATTCACGTGGGCAGAGTGTATCCAGGGAACAGGTTTTCCTGATAACCTGTAGCTAAGCTGCTTTTTTTTTTGTTGTTTGTCATAAGGAGCATCACAAAATACCGCATTCTAGAACGTTCACATGAAAAAAAGAGTTTTAGTTGTCATGAGTCACAGAATTTTGATTCTTCATATGTGATAAGGGATTAAATAAAAGGCAAAAAGTCCATGCCCTGTTAAATGATGGGAAAGACTTTCTCATCCTTTACCCTGTCATTTCTTAATTTCAATAAAATGTGGGAAAGATCTTTTGTCATTCTATTATAACTGTTTTAGAATGCAAATTACAATAGATTTTTTTCCATAAGCTAAAGTTATAGATGTCTCTAATAAAAACCATTTTATAACTTTTCTGGCTTAATTTAGCAGCATTAATGTTTTCACTGACAGTGCTCAATACATATGCTGCCCTGGGCTTGGCTAACCGGCTGACTTGGGCGGGATTACGTTGGGCTACCTATGACTGTGCATTAAAAGATCTGTTGTCTATGGACTTGAAACCATGACAATCCAAGCTCATTCAGCTGAGCTCCTATACAGTCTGTTATCTGTTATAAAAAAAAATGTTATTTGTCAAATTATTTAAGGGAGCTAGACCACTGCCTTGATTCAAGGAACATTTATAGCCATTGCTGCTGTTGTCATGGGTAGAGTTTTGTTACAGATTCATTCTTGTTTCTCTAAAACTCAATCAATATAAACATAGCTAATGGCCACTATTCTCAAATGGACAAACAAAAATATAGCATCATATTGATGTACAGATATACTGATGTCATAACTGTGGATTACCTATTCCACATGGAAGATAAATTTCTGGCAAATATTTAGGTAGAGAATTTTTATTGATTTATTCCTTAGCTGTTTATTGAGTGAGTAAACTGAAGATACCACGGTGTGGATGGGGCTGAGGGCTGGGAACAGAAGTCATTAGTGAATGGGAAAGAAACAGCCTGCTCCCAGGGACTGTAGAAGCCTGTGAGGGAGAAAGGCTGTATCCAGAATGAGATGTGCAATTTTAGTGTGTTCATTTCTTTACTGTCACTGTGACCAGAGCACCCAAGGTGCCAGCTGGAAGGAGGACTTTTTGACTTCAGGTTTTAGAGGGATCCGTCCAGGCCATGGGCTCAGGCAGCGCATGGTGGCTTTATGAGCATGTGGTGGAGGAACTTCTTCATGTAGGAAAGAAGCAGACAGAACAGAGACCAGGTACAAGGTACCACCACATTCTCTTCCCTCTAGCGGCCGTTCACCTTCTAAAATTTGCAGAACATGTCAGAAAAATGAAAGCCCATGGGGATCAAGCCCCTTGCACATAACTGCTGTGAGGAGATTATGATATGTGCAAACCATAACATATTATTAAATTCTGGTCATGAGCATGAAAAAGAGTGATCTGGCTTTCTGAACGCCTAGATACCCAGAAAAGGAAAGTGTAGGATGCCAAAACTGAATAGGATGTGGAAAGAAGGTAAAGACAATAGATAGATAGACAGACAGACAGACAGACAGACAGACAGACAGACAAATAAATAAATAAATAAATAAATAAATAAATAAATAAATAAATAAACCTCATAGAAAATAACAAATTAGTGTCTTCTAAGAAGTGATAACAGGTCCCATGAGTGTGCAGAAAAAAAAATAATAAGAACTCAAGGACTGCTTTCTTGCAAGATGCAATGTCTCAGACTTGTGCTTTACACAGTCTATTTTAAATATCAATTATTTTAATAAAGGTTACATAAAGTATCTCTTTAATATTTTACATACACCAAGATGAGACACTATTATTAATTTTGTAAGAATTTCAGAACATCATTCTTGTGATTGTAAACATCTCCAAAAGCCGTTTCCATATGCCCTTCAGGGAGACCACATTCCCATTTACATTTTAGAAATCATGGCTGCTTCACATCGAATAAGCTAAGTGGTATTGGGAGGGGCCATTATGTTAACTGCTGCCTTGAGAGCGTTATGTCCTGCCATCTTGTTTATTGACGTGACAAGACTCCCAACAGCAGTGCATTCTTCTAAAAAAGAAAAACCTGAAAGGCTTTTCTTTTAGGATGATTTAAACTTGTAATTGAATAAAATTTATTCCAAAAGAATTGAATATTAATCTAAACATAGTGAGTTTTTATTTTATCCAACACTTTTGTAAGACAGAAAATTCCCCAAATCCCTAAACCTTCCTTTTCTGCATACTGAAAAGGCGGTGATAAAATGCCTGACTAATGAAATTATACCTTACCATACCCATAATTTTTAGATAAATCTTGTATGTTCAGTATCAGTTCTGATCTGTGTAGGTTTTACCTAGTGAATTGTTTACTTTGTTAGAGAAGCCATGATCACACAAAGGCAAGTCAGTTAAATTCATGCAGAATTCTTAGCCACAGGTTATTTTGACAGTGCCTACAGGGCCCTATTCAAAAGGGGCTGAGTGATTAATCATGGTTGTCAGTTGTCTGCTTTTGTTAGTGGTGGATGGATAGGGCATTGGAATGTCATTCTCAAAATTACTGTATCCTTACACCCAGGAAAAATCAGAGGCTCGGAAGCAGACCTACTCACTTTCTGGGAAGGATTTGTTTTAGTCTGCACTAAGTGGTTCAAGTTCCTTTTGTTATTTTAAAGATATTTTTAATTAAAATAAAATTATATCACTCTCCTTCTCCCCTTCTTACATCCAGATCTTTCTGGTTAACCTCTGTCAAGCCCTTTTCATGTGTCCTACTCTAAATCTGCTAGCCTCTTTTTCATTGATTATATGTGTTACATGTGTGTATGTATATGCATATTCTGAGCTCATTTCTGTTGTTTGTATGCATATGGTCTTGAGACTAATCTTAATATAGATAACCAGTAAGGGACTCATTGCAGGGAGAGGCTACTTTTTCTCCCAATGGTCAATAGTTGCTTGTAGATTTTTTTTGGGAAGGGGGAGGGTGACCCATGAAATTCTATGCCTTTCAGATTAGTAAGTCTATTGGTATTGCTATAGACTTATGTATACAACCAGTTTTAGGAGAGATCATTTCACAGACTTCCTGATGTTTTAAATTTACAATCTTTTGGCCCCATCATCTTCAATGTTCTCTACGTCATAGGTGCAAAAGCTGTGACATAGAGGTATCTGTTAGATCTGGGCTCCTCGCTGTCTGCATTGTGTCCAGTTATGGTTTCCTGGGATAATCTACTAGGGAAAAAAACTCCTTAGAGGAGGAAGATAAGTATATTTATCAAGAAAAGTTGTCTCAAACACCAGGGTTCTAGCACATCTGTCTCTATGACCTTAAACGGATTTTGTTCAAAAGCTTGAATTCAGCGGTATTTTCATCATCACTACCACTCACAATAATGGCCTGTGTCACCTGATCAGTCTTTCAGGAGCTCACACTGGGACCCTTAGCCTATGAATCAATGAGAAGTGAGCCTTACTGTGTCCCATAGGTTCCCAAGCAGGGGTAGCTACTTGGTATGGGAACATTTTCTCTATCATCTGGTTTTCATTTTTGCTTTTTAAAAAGCTAAGGTACTTAATGCCTATTTGTTTTGGTCTATGCTGTAAAACTAGCTAAGAGTTGCTGGCTTGGAATACTTGATGAATTCTGTTTTTGTTGGAATCAGATATATAAAACACCACCCCACTAACATTGAGGAAGGGTTACAGTGTTATAGATTCCTATATTTCCAATAGAATAGAATATCCAGAAAGCATTCATTAGTAGATGTTAGATAAGTTTGCACAGCCCAGAGTAGTGTTGACAACTTTCATGATCTTGAACCAGACTTTTCCCCAGTTTCTTCATTTGATTGTTTTGGAGATCTAATGAAATTTCAAATAAAATGTTTAAAACTATACTTGGAATTTAATTATGTGCTTAGAAAATGGTAACAAATATCGGAGATAAAAATTCAGAATAAGGATAGAGATTATTCTCTCCCTTCATAAATGTTATCTGACTTATGCTGATAATCATATTATGATATGTAAATAGTGCAAAAAGAGTGCTAGATATCTTAATATTGTGGAAAATATCAATATCAGCAGTCAACATGCCTTAGAAGTTATCTGGCAGTCATATGCTAAACACAATATCATCAACAAGTGGGTAGCATTTGGTATTGATATTAACTGACTATAATGTTTAGGAATATGATTGTAGCATTAATTAGTAAAAAAAAATCTCCACTTCAGGTAAAAGTTTCTAGTGTTGTCCTATGCAAGTCTATTATTGGAGACTCTGACCATGAATAATATGAGCTTGTGCTTTAATTCTTTGTTTATTGGTAAACATATTCATCAATAAACTCAGTGCCCAGAAAAGGAGGACAGATGGAGTTTACAAACCTCACCGTCGGTCTACTGCTCTGTACACTTTTAGTAAGAGATCCCTATATGCTACTCCTACCTGAGACCAGGGATGAGTCTTGCTTTTCTAACTTAGGTAGAGTACTCTGCTTTCTGTAGTTTGAGACCTTCCATATTCATCTTTTAATGACTTTCAGATGTCTCATGTAGGAAGAGTATGACTATACTCCACTGTGCTTCATTCATAACTATCCTCCTTTTGGTGGTACGGGTGACTCTCTAGGGTCGCTTCTCACGTATGGTCATGGATTCCTTGCTTTACTTGGTGTCATGGTTAGTATATGCTCGGCCCAGGAAGTGGCACTATTAGAATGTATGGCTCTGCTCAAGTAAGTGTTGCCTTGTTGGAGTTGGTGTGTCAGCGTAGGTCTGGGCCTTATGAACCTTATCCTAGTTAACTGGAAGTCAGTATTCTGTTAGCAGCCTTCAGATGAAGTTGTAGAACTCTCAGCTCCTCCTGAACCATGCCTGCCTGGATGCTGCCATGCTCCCACTTTGATGATAGTATACTCAACCGCTGATCCTATAGGCCTGTCCCAATTAAATTTTGTTTTTATAAGAGTTGCCTTGGTCATGGTATCTGTTCACAGCAATAAAATGCTAACTAAGACACTTGGTCAAAGCTGAGTTAATCTATGAACTTGAATACAGAACCCTACTTTGAGTCAGGGCTCATTGTAATATGGACTTTCTCTTACTTATTTTTGCTAGAAAAACCCTTCCATTTAGATTTTAGTAGGAGTCATTCTCTGAATGATGTTTCATAAACAACTACACATTTCACAGTTGTGTATTTAAATGGTGATTTGTAGGTTCAGAGCTTTGTACTTGTGCATCCATCATGAATTCTGATACCTCTTCCCTGAAGTGAAAACCTGCTCCAATATCCCCACTGATAACTCCTAAAGATGATTTAAAATGTGTTGATTTTAACTATCGCTGAGTTACATCAGCCTATAGAAGTACTAAATTCTAAATGGAAGAAAGGAGATGTACCATAGGCACAAGGCAGGAAAAACAGTAATCATTTGGGGAACACCGCCTGGGAGGTGGCCAGGCCAGTAGTTAGAAAAGTAGATTAGAGGTTACTTCTCCCCTAGTAATTGTCAGCCCTACGTAAAATAACCATAGTCTGGGTCTCATTTATTTGTAAGGTATTCGGGGATATGCTTAAATTGGTTGTACTACCCCTATGCTATAGATGAGTTTGGTGAAGTGAAAGTCTGAACTGGGAAAAGAGCTGTCAGGTACAACTAGAATTTTCTTATTGTGCAAGGGATCGCTGCTCATTCAGAGTAACTTGAAGTAATAGAGATTGATATCAAGGATATATATTTGTGTATCTTGAAACAGAAAATAAGATCAGGATAAGTGTAGAACTGGTCAAAGCTTAAGACCCCTGGCTGCTCTTTCAGCAGAATGAACTTAGATTTCAACACCCACATCATGACTTTTAGCCACCTGTACCTCCTCTTTTGGGGATCTGACACCTTCTTCTTAAGCATTATACACATGGTGTATCAACATATGTACAGGTGAAATCCCCCATAACCATAAAATACAAATAAATATTTAATAAAAGAAATATATATCACAGAAATGTCTCCAGATCAATATTACAAAAGCAGTTTCTCAATTAAGATGCCCACTTTGTAAGTGGCTTTAGTTTGTGTGAAATTGACAAAGCCTCACCATTGCTACAAGTAGTTGGAGCCCTAACTGTGGACAGAATTGTTGCATTGCTGCCTTTTCTCTGGTATGTAGCCTTCTGTCTTTCTGAGATGACTCTCCATGTCCTGGTTTCATGGTTACCTAGACCATGGAGTATCTATCACCTATTCATCAATGGAAACACATTCATCCAGTGGATTCTAATTTTACATTCTTTGGGCGGTGAGGGGCTGATCGGTGCACTCCTTTGTCATTTTCCTTCTGATGTGTGTATAGTGGAGGGGTCATGTTCAGAAAAGTGTTGCTATTGAATTTACTCATTGGAAAAAGTCTTTAATCAATCTGGAAGTTACTGTTACAAGGCCAGAGTATTCATCTGTAAGTATCAATTCATGTTTTATGATTGATGATACATTTTTTTGCAAGTTTTGCAAGTCTTTTTACTTCATTTTCACTTGGATATTCCTTAAACATTATTTGGATTCTATTCCTAAACTTGCACTTTAACACATATCTGTCTTCTTAAGGATAGTGGAAGCCACCTGAAGCCAGTGAGAGCCCATGGTTCGTTTGTAAGCATTCAATGCCTGCCATGGTGCTATTTTCTTTTAGAAAATTACCCCCAACAAATATCTGCTTTGCTGGTTTTGTCTGTGTAGGTCCTGGAGTTGGTTCTGTGCTTTAGTTTTTTACATTACAAGGCTTGCTCTCCAGTGATGAACTTAATATCAAATAATCTCAAAACATCTGCCAGAAAATATTCTTTCTGAAAATTATCCCTCAGTAAATGTCTGCTTTCCTGTTTCTGACTTTGTAGGTCTTGGGGATGTTTCTTTGATCTAGTTGTTTCAAGTATAATTACTGGACACACAATGTGCATCAAAATATAGGATCAACACAGTGAGGCACACCACAGTGGATCAACACAGTGAGGCATAGCACAGTGAATCAACACAGTGAGGCATAGCACAGTGGATCAACACAGTGAGGCACAGCACAGTGAATCAACACAGTGAGGCACAGCACAGTGAATCAACACAGTGAGGCAGAGCACAGTGAATCAACACAGTGAGGCATAGCACAGTGAATCAACACAGTGAGGCAGAGCACAGTGAATCAACACAGTGAGGCACAGCACAGTGAATCAACACAGTGAGGCACAGCACAGTGAATCAACACAGTGAGGCACAGCACAGTGGATCAACACAGTGAGGCATAGCACAGTGGATCAACACAGTGAGGCATAGCACAGTGAATCAACACAGTGAGGCACACCACAGTGGATCAACACAGTGAGGCACACCACAGTGAATCAACACAGTGAGGCACAGCACAGTGGATCAACACAGTGAGGCACAGCACAGTGAAGAAGAAATCACTTTTTCAGTAGATGCCTTATACAAATAAATTATGACAGATTAATTTTCCTAAAACTTATAATAATTTAAGTGATTGAGAAATATAACTTGAAATCATTCCAAAGCTGTATTTGACACCTTCAATCTAAGTGCTGTATAAAAGCTGTCTTAAAAGAAAGTATAAGAATATTATGGTAAAATCTTGCAGGTTGAACCTGGAGCGATAGCTCATTGGTTAGGAGCATGAATTGCTCCTGATATGGACCTGAGTTAAGCCTCTGCAGGTCCCTTACAGCTGCAGGTAACTTCTGCTCCAGAAATCTGATGCATCTGGCCTCCATAGGTGCCTGTACTTACATGTCCACCCTCCAACACACACACACACACACACACACACACCCTAAACACAATTAAAAGCCAATTAAATCTTTTGTAAATTTTGAAAGTTCATACTCATTTTCACACTTGAAGTAATATTGTGTTAATGAAAGATGAAATTTTTAGTTACTTCATTGCCCACTTCAACTTCAAGGACAAGTCTGAGAATCTAAGAATGACACCCATAGTTTGCATTTAAATCTGAAGGTTATTTGTGAAGTGACATTTTCAGCAAGATGCAAAACCTACCTCCTGGTTAGTGATTGTGTGAAGTCATTTTTAGTACATGTGAGAGAGAGCAGTGAATCAGAATATTTATGGTTTAGTACTTTTAAAAACGTCCTTCAGATATGTGTGCATATAATAGCTCCATAGAATAGTTTCCGAGGTCCTAGGCTAAATACCACATTGCCTGGGTGAATGACTTTGTATTTACACCTCCATGGTGTTCAGTCCTCTAATAACAATAGAATATCAGAAAGATCATTTTCTTGCACACAATTCCAAGGTCACAATTTTATTTTACACCAACTGATCATATTGTGCTCATGTATGTTTGCTGAGGGAATTAATAATCAATTGATGAGTTAATATGTAAAACAGACCGAGTAAAATATGAAAGGTTAAATGCTAGTAAAGGTTTTTGGGTATTCAGGCTCTGACTTTTTAGGCACAAATGGCATATTTATTGTAAAGCCAATGACTCATTGCATAAATGCACTTCATCTTAGGGCGGAATCTTCCTTTGCTTTCTGAGAGAACAAAACTGAGTATTTTGCCTACTAAGTAATTTAAAATACTTTGTTAACAAGTTGCTCTAAGACCTAGGGCCCAACTTATATAGTATAATAAGGATTTTTTCATATTATCCCTACCAAGTTTTTTTAAAAAAAATTTATAAATTGAACAACTTTATTTTAAAAAAACAAAAATAAATGTACAGATTTTAAGCATTTTTGCATGAAAATGTATGAATAAATTTTTGTCAGTACTTGATTTTTTTAAAGGTTTGATAGTATGCATTAAAACCTTACTAGTTACAATGAGCATAAAATAGATGTAAAACAAGATGTAACCTGGAAATAGTCAAAGTTTTCTTGGTGTGTAAAGATTAAGCACCAGGTTTTCTTTTTAATTATTTTTTCATTGGACATTCTCTGTATTTACAATTCAGGTGTTATCCCCTTTCCACCAATTCCATGCCTCCTCCCCCACCCATTGCCTCCATGAAGGTGCTCCCTCTCCCAACCTCCCTCTCCACCTCAGCATTCCCCTACACTGGGAAAACCACCCTTTGCTGGATCAAAGTCCTCTCCTCTCATTGATGCCAGAGAATGATATCCTCTGCTGCACATGCACCTAGAGCCATGGGTCTCTCCATAACAACTCATTGGTTGGTGTTTTAGTGTTTTAGTCCCTGGGAGCTGTGGTGGGTTTGGTTAGTTGATCAGTTTGTTTTTCCCCGTGGGGTTGCAGACCCTTTCAGCTATTTCAGTCCTTTCTCTAGCTCCTTCATTGGTGTCAGTCCTATGGTTAGCTGCAAGCATTCTTCTCTGCATCAGTATAGCTCTGGCAGAGACTCTGAGGAGGCATCCATATCAGATTCCTGCCAGTTAGCACTACTTGGCATCAGTAATAGTGCTTGGGTTTAGTGGCTGCATGTGGGGTGGATCCCCAGGTGAAGCCGTCTCTGGATGATCTTTTCTTCAATCCCTACTCCTCTATTTGTCCCATTATTTTCTCCCATGAGTGTTTTATTTTCCCTTCAAGAAGGACTAAGGCCCACCTTCTGAAGTTCCTTCTCTTTGAGCTTCATAAGTTCTGTGAATTGTTTTTTGGGTATTCTGAGCTTTTTTGGGGGATGAGAGGAAGTATCCACTTATCAGTGAGAACATACCACAAGTGTTCTTTTGTGACTGGGTTACTCACTCAGGATGATAGCTTCAAGTTCCATCGATTTGTCTAGGAATTTCATGAAATCCTTGTTTTTAATAGATGAATAGTATTCTAGTAAATGTACCACAATTTCTGTATCCATTCCTCTGCTGAAGGACATCTGGATTCTTTCCAGGTTCTGGCTATTATAAATAAGGCTGCTGTGAACATGGTGTAGCATGTGTCCTTGTTAGATGTTGGAGCTTCTTTTGGCTATATGCCTAGGAGTGGTATAGCTCGGTCCTCAGGTAGGATTATGTCCAGTTTTCTGAGGAACCACCACACTGATTTCCAGAGTGGTTGTACCAACTTACAACCCTGACAACAGTGGAGGAATGTTCGTCTTTCTCCACATCCTCACCAGCATCTCTTGTCATCTGAGTTTTTGATTTTCGCCATTCTAACTGGTGTGAGGTGGAATCTCAGGGTTGTTTTGATTTGCATTTCCATGGTGACTAGGGATCTTGAGCATTTCTTTACCTACCAAGTTTTAAAATATCTTTACCACACTGTGCAATTTATAAACAGTTCCCATTAATTGTAGGATGTGTGTATAAAGTCATTTAGATCCCAAGGCTGGTGACTTAAAGAAGTATAAAGAACACCCACTGTGGTCCCCCTCCCACGTCTTCCTCACTCCTTCTTAATGGATTATTTTAGTATAAATAATACTTAGCTCCCTGCTCCTAAGTAGACTGCTGCTGTTGAAAATGCCAGACCATTCCTTTCCATCTTCAGAAGTGGAAGCAGAAGCTTTTTCTCCCCTTCTGTCCTGTATCTGCCATTTTTATCCCCTCTAACTTCATGCACAATATTTCTGTGCATTTAATGTAGTCAGAATTAAATATTTACCTTAGAACGATATCTAAATACCATCTGAAACAGAACCATAGAGGTAACTACTGTAACAGTCCTCATCTTGCCTGACTTTTGCTGTCTTTGAATATAATGATTTTCTTATTTTCTAATTTGTTATGGTTTTGCACAAGCTTATCACCCTGCCCCTCTGCCCCGAGTCTTCAGGAGATGCTAGAATATCACAGTATGATGGCCACACCCTCCAGTTTCCTCTCAAGGATACTTTCCTGATGAAGCACTTCCTGGAGCTTTGATCTGACTGTTGCTGGTGAATTCTATGCTGGCAGCCTCTAGCCTACCATAGAGCAAAGCTGAGCTTACTGAGCATAGCAGAGTCCTGGCTATAAAGTGAAAGGAAGGGCATGAAAAGGTCTGACCTCTTCATTCTTCTCTGCTTTGATCTTTTGAATGACATCTTTGTTTATCTGACTGTATATAATTCTTACTGCATCCACTCAGTTTTGCAGTTCGGTAGGTTTTACTAGCTTCATAGCTTTCACCATATTAACTTGAGACCATTCCCACCACCTTCGAGCTCATCCACAAATGGTTCCTTCTGATCAAAAAGATATGTGTGGCTTTGTTCCCTTAACATCGTATTTTAAAGGTCCAAGCACATTCCTGGACAAATCAAGGCTTTCTGGTTATTAATCCATTTCTGTTGTATGTGCAATTTATTCATATCATTGAGATTTCCCTGTGTTAAGGATTTTTTTCCTCTTCTGGATCTTATGAATGGTCCTATTAAGAATGTTTATATGAGTGTCCTTGTACACATGGATGTGCTTTCATTTTTTTCTCATGTACCTCAAGTTCACATACATTATCTCCTGTCATCAATGACATGCCTGGATGCTGTGTTCCCAGTGCTACCAATGAATACAGGATCCACTTGTCTAGATCTGTCATACACTTTGAGGTTTGAGCTCCCACTTCCAGCATGGCCATCCCTTATTCACTGCTTTTGGTTACAGCATCTTTGAGGTGACAGTATTATGTTTTTGTGGCATCAACTCAATGTTTTAATGGTGTGTGAAGTTGTTGAAGATCTTGTCATATGCTTATTGTCCATTTGCATATTGGAGAATGTCTGGCCAGATGCTTAATTTGTTTTATAAAAATAAGATTATCTAGGCATACGGATATGGTCAAAGTACATCACAAGCATGTTTGAAAAAATCATAATCAAATCCGATATGCAAACAGTTAGTATATACTAATAAGAGACAGTAATTATACACTAAGTATATAACTTATTGTAAAGATTCTGATATACAGCTCCTCCCTAATTCATATCTCCATCTTCTCTTTCACTTTTAAAATTGTCTTCACTTTTTTGATAGTTCGAGTTATTTGATGACTATTAATAGACTTAAAAGTTATTACTAAATTTTGATAGGAATATCATTTTGAGTTTAAATACATAAATATTCTTATGCCTATACAGGAAAATATTACTTCTTCACAAATAGGATGATTAACACTGTGGTTTCTTTTAAGTTTTATAGAGTCAACAGATCCATTAGGTCATTGACCCACTGTGAATTAGTTTTTATGTAAAGAGAAAATCTTGACTTTTTTTTCTTTTTTGCATATAGAAGTTCACCATCTTAGGTACATTTATTAAGAAGGCTACTTTGTTTGCTTACAGTTTAAATTGATGAATGTCAAATACATTCCCGGTTTGTCCAAATTGCCCATTGTGTTTTTCGATCTCAGAGCATATGCTGCCTTTGCTATCTCTCTGCACCTCCCTGAAAATATCCAGAAACAGGTGTGTAAAGAAAGCAGTTAATAGCAGTTCACCAGTAATGGCAGTGTGAGAGGTAGGCCTTTCACTTATAGACTCTATCATGGTGAGGCACTATCACACCTGGGTGCATGTTTTCACAATTGGAGTCACATGACACACACACAGGTCTTAAGTCCATTTAGTTCATAGGGGAGGAAGGAAAGGTGGAAGATGGAGTTATAATCTCTAAAACAACACTAAAATTTCTTTCTTAGGAGAATAGTTCTCTGTTTATGTATGTGGTGGTTTGAATAGAAATGGCACTCCAGGGACTCATGTGTATGAATGCTCTCAGTCTATGGCACTATTCAGAGGTTTGTGACCCTGTTAGAGGAGGTGTGTCACTGTGAAGCTGGGTTTTGAGGTCTCACTTGTTCAAGGTTGCCCAGTGTGGTATTCAGTCTCCTACTGCTGCCAGCAGATCACGATGTAGAACTTTCAGCTCTTTCTCCAGCACCGTGTCTGCCTGCACACTGCTGTGCTTCCTACCATGATGGTTAGTCAGCCACAATTAAATGCCTTCAATACACGTTGCCGTCATTAACTTGTATCTTCATAGCCATAAAACCCTAAATAAAACAATGTATAAAGCATGCATAAAAGTCAGCATCTAAGATGATACAAAAATTGAGATATTAATATTGCAAGAGGCAATGAGGCAAAAAAAATTAAAAGAGCTCCTTAGTAGGTGATTAATAACAGGTTAAGTTAGGTGAAAAAAAAAACAATGCTTTTCACATGTCTTTAAAATGATGTGTAAGAGTGGCTTTGTGATAGAATATTCACATTTAAGGTCCCTTGGTTCAGTTTCCAGGAAAAAATTATATATATATAGTGTGTGTGTGTGTGTATTCTTGTATATGTGTATGTATATGTTTTGTTCATTGGAAGTGTCTTAAGTGAGCAAAACTTTTGGGGTATTGATTTTCACTTGAATATCAGATATAGAGATAAATAGAGAAGGAAAAAGAGAGCTTTTAGCTGGCTACTTGGAATTTAAAATCATCACTCCTAGATGCTTTGCAGGAACTTGTAAATGTCTTATCTGGAGTTTGTGTTGTGAATTTATGGTGACTGTTAACTTAGTGTTCTGAGGGGTAAATGGACAACTGATTCTGCATCTTACTGTGGTAAAATGGAGCATGTATGGGAGGTTTTAAACTTATCTTTAAGTGGACTATCTAATCCAACAACCTTTTTCTGGAATATTTTTAGCTATATCTTTTCTGAACATTTTTTTTCATGTGTAATGTGTGCTGGCTTATTGGCTAAAAGGCTTTTCCATTGAGCATGTGGCTAAGTGTATGGAGCATTCCGGAGCATTCCTTTTCCTGGTTCCCTCCGTCCACCCATCTGAACATGAAAGCATTATCTTTGCCCACAAGGATGCGACTCCCTGCTCAGAAGTCTTTTGAGAAGGAAGGCCAAACGGACACATCGATGGGAGGTGCTCCTTTTAGATGTGTCTCTAATATATGTGTCGTCTGTCGCTCTGACTCTGATGAACACAGTAGAAGGCAGGAGCAGACATTAGATTGATGATATTCTTAGCTATACACCCATAGACATATATTTAGTGTCACAGATCAAATGATTAAAAATATTTAGAAAAATTGGAAACATATCCATAATAAAACGAAAATGTGCCTCATTTTAAAACAAAACATATAAACAGTTAACAACAAAATGAAACATAAACATACACACAAAAGCATTCACAATATATAAGTATACACACACACACATATTTGATCCAGGGAATTACAATTTAGAGATACAGTTTCATATAGAGCTCAGAATTGATATTTTTAGAAACACAGTGGAAGAAGAGCTACAGTGAATGAAAGCAAAAAAAAAAAAAAAAAAAAAAAAAAAAAAAAAAAAAAAAAAAAAAAAAAAAAACCGAAAAAAAAAGAATTATGAACATGTCCAGAAAACACCATCTGTAACTTCTTGATACCTAGCAAAGTTACAGGATACAGGTGTTTAAATATGACTGGTCTTCATAAGTTTATAGAGCTGAATGCTGGATCCCCAGTTTGGAAGAAGTGTGTTGCTAGGGGTGGGAATTGAGGCTTTTAAAAGTCCTTAGCTGTCTGTCTATCTGTCTGTCTGCCTGCCTGCCTGCCTGCATCTATCTATCTATTTATCTATCTATCTATCTATCTATCTATCTATCTATCTATCTATCTATCTATCCATCTATCTATCCATCTATTTATCTATCTATCTATCCATCTATCTATGTGTATCTCTCTTTCTCTCTATATTTCTTTCTGTATCTATCTCTTTCTCTCTGGGTGCTGCCTGATGATCAGGATATAAACATCTCAGCTACTGCTCCAGCATCATACCTGTCTGCTTTAGACTAACCCTCTACATTTGTAAGCAGTTCTGTAATTAAATAACTTCTTTTGTAGGAGGTTCCTTGCTCTTGGTGTTTTTTTCACAGCAATAGTATCGTAGCTGTTTTGACTAGAATGGTGAAGCATTGAGGCCCCAAGATCCACCTATCTCTGCCTTCTAGGGCTTGGGTTATAGTCCAAGAATATCATGCCCAACTCTTGGTCAATGTTGGTTATCCATACTCATGTCCTCATGCTTCAGCAGCAAGTACTTTAGCAGCTGAGCCAGAGACCAAGTCTTACATACTTTAATACTTTAATGGGCCTCAATTTTGCCTTAGATTTTAGTACTATGAAAATAAATGGTATAAATGTAAGATCTAGGTTATTCTCTTTTTGAGATTGTTTTGGCCATCCTAAGACCTCTGTGGCTTCATAAAAATGTTGGGTTGCCATGTCTAACTTCAATGAGATCATTTTTGTTTTACCTTATTACATTTCATTTAGTCATGATTGGTTGTTATCTCTTAGAAGCTTGCTGTTTTCTAATGAGAAAGAAAAGGGGTGGATCCTGATGAGGGGGAGATGGGATGAAACTGGGAGGAGCAGAGGGAAGGAAAACTATGATCAAGATATATTGCAAGAGAAATATAATCTCTTTGACCTAAAGTAAGGTTATACTGACTAGAAAGTTTTGTTCTTGTATGGTGGGACTGCCCTTTCACTGAGGAAGAGGAACCTTTCAAATGCAGGATCTTTTTTCTGTTCTTTGTTTCTGTTGTCTGTCTGTATAAAACCAAGGCTCTTAAGCCCAACTCCTCAGAATACCTCTTTCTTTCTTTCAAACTCATTAATTCAAGCTTTCTTTGTTTTTTTTTTTTTTTTTGTTTTGTTTTGTTTCTTTTTTTTTTTTTTTTTTTTTTTTTTTACTTGCAATCTGGGCATCCACTCCAGGCACTTCTACACTTCTACATGCTAGGCACATGTCACCCTCGACCTATGGCTCAATTCTAGTGTTAGAAAATAAAGCCAGTTAAAATTTTGTTTGGGAATGGGATATAGAGGGGTCAGTTTATAATAATAAAGATGGCTGGTCATCCAGAAGACACAATGGTCTCCAATTTCAGGGATTAATTGTACCAAGGATTGTCTTGAAGTCAGAATAGTTTTCCATTTATTACTGAACAGGAAATATTTATCTCTGAGTCCAGCTAGTTACACAGTTACAAAGAATTTTCATCTATGCTACCTGTCTGTGAGGCAAAGGATGGAATGAGTGGGTTCTAAAGGCATTAGGTCAGCAGATAGCCCAGCTCAGAGCTAGTCCAGCATGTGGAGCCCTATGTTTCAACATTGTGGTGTAAGAAAAAGGTGTGGGAGCGTAGTGTCTGTTCAGCATTGTCAGGGTGAATCAGAAAGTGTCCTCTGAAGATATGGGTGTTCTGAGGAAGTGAGAGTCTTAGGCTTAGTGAAGGGTGGTTCTTTTCAGTCAGCTATGTAGCAGAATTCAAAGGGGTAGGATAAGAAATAGGCAGAATTACCTTCAGGCTTCAGAGCTTGATTTTGGGTGTTTTGTAATGGTAACTTGGTTTATCGATGACAGTGTTCACGAATTCTCAGTGCCATGGAAGCTTGTTTAGTCCTAGAGTCATTCTCTTGAATCTAGATCACCACCTTTCTCATTCTCTCATTAAAAATTTAAGTTGTGATCCTTTATATTTGTGGGAAAGTACTTTTCTTACCTTAATTTACTAGGGTGATTAATATAAAAAGAGGAATGGTTTCTAACATTTCTCTAAATCCATACTTTGCACTATTAACCAGAATCACATTAATAAGAGGAAGAATAGCAATGCACCTCATGTAAATTGTTTGTTATAGAGGAGGATTGAGAAATAAAGTCATGAGAACATATAAAAAGCTGTGTACCATAATCAGTGGGATGCAGTGCATGGTTGGGGAGAAACAAAACTGGAGCCAGAAGAGTCTAATCACGTGACAGCCAATGGGCGGGGTTTAGCCTGGAGTATGTTGAGGTTTTTCCACACCACAGTGTCTTTAGGCAGAAGAACATTCCTCATACCTGGGTTAAGTGGGGCTTCTCTGGAGAAGGAGGTATGGACCACTGGAGAGGAAGATTAGGAGACCTTTAATGGCTTGCTCTCTAGGAGGTGAGCTGGAAACCAAAGTGCTCCCTACTTGTGCTGATGCTTTATTTAGGAGTGGTATGTCTCAAACACCAATAATACCTCATGTAAGAAGGCATATTCATAAAACCAGCCTACCTATTAAATTTCTCTTTCATTTAATTTTCATGCTGCTCAACGTTATATCAGAGAGACTCTGGATTGAGGTGAATGAGTTTTTACTGTGTCTTGAGGGTTGCTCTTATTCTTTAAAAAGGCAGATTCCCTTACACATATTTTATTATAAATGTCCATATTTGTGGAGCTAGAGCTTACTGAGCAGAAACTGAGTGGTCTGCTTTGTGTTTGGTTCACTCTACCCTTTATGAGTATTCTTTTACCCTGCTATTATAGATTTGACAAAATGTGAGATAAACATGTCTTTTGTTCCTCTTTCTCTTCTGTTCCCTACATAAGAAAGCTGATAGAATGGATAACCATTAGAATTCACCAAGGTTTCAGGAGTATTTGTTGGCAAAAAACATTGAGCCTAATGCTATATCATCTTCCTTTCAGTTTCATTTGTTAAAATTTTTGAGCTCACTAATAGTTAATATGCCAAGTTTCTTCACAAATTTCTCCTGACACCACTGTTAGTTTTACAGGGAGAAAAAAGTCTCCTGTGGTGGCAATAATCCAGTTACTGGAGTCTTAAAATATCTCCCCGCTCTGTTCCCCAGTAGTTTGCAGTAGTCATCATGTTTAATTGGCACACCCTGAAGTGTGAAGCAGCCTCCATACCCTCAAAGTCCCTTAGAGTTGGGAGGTGCTTCAGCTAGGTGTATACAAGAGCATTACCGCCCCCATGTCCCAAGTAACATGTAGTAGTCAGGTGCACTCAGAATCAAAATTGGAGTATTCTCAGAGGTGTAAAGATGTTTTGAAGATTGCTTTCTTTACATGTGGTGACTGAGGAATGTTAGCGTGTAGTTGTAATCCTGGGTTTACAGATGTGGCTCTGCTGTTTGGCTTAGGCTCTGTTTTCTGGGATTGCCACTGGGCCCAGTGATGCTTAGTCTGTAAAGGGTGAGTGTGTCCGTTGCTGGGACCCAGCTTTTCGCTTTGAGTCTCTCTGAAGATTGTTTTATTTTACTGTTGCCATGATGCCTGCTCAGTCTTGACATAGGAAGTCGATCCTTTGTTAGTGTTCTTCTTCCTTCTCGGTCCAGATTCCAGTTTACACCAAATACTGGAACTTGTGAGAAGCTTACAGTACGGTCCTTGGGATTGCTAGTGTTTAGAGTTAGGAAATACTTACTAGACTGGTCAAGTTCAATAACTTTTCTGAGACTGCATTCCTTATACAGTAATGACATTATAATCACCCTTAGCTCCTGAAGTTACGATAAGAATTTAGTAGGTAATAAATGTTGATTACTTACCCTGGTTACTGCATGTTTTAAGGCATTCCTTAAACTCTATTGTGTGTCCAGGAAAATCTAAAGTAGACACAAAACTTTACCTAGACAGTCTTCTACCACATATTATTATCCTTTCAATTTAGCATTAGTTTGAATTTTAAAGCTTTACTGAAGATTCTATAGCTTTTCCATGGACCAGTTTACCTGCAGCATCCAGCCCCTTTCCCATGTCCTGGCAGTATAAGGAAACAATTGGGATAGCATCTGCAGCCAGCCTGGATTTTGCTATTTGATGGGTGATGAGAAGGCTCTCCCCCCAACTCTTTCCTGTTTTCAGTGCCTTTACTTTAAGCAGCCTTTCCCTGAGGCAGTAATTCCCTCTGGGTTCCTATAACTGTGACCTCAATGGTTTTTTTTAAATGCCGGTGGGGGAAAACACCCTTTCAGAAATGTATTGAGTTCACAACTTTTCCCCCCATCATGTAGCTCAGGGCACAGAACCCAGAAATCCAATACTGCAATGATTTATAAAGTAGCAGTAGATTGGAGTCAGACACCCTGCACCGGAAGGAGGGAATTGGATCTTCATTGGGGGTACTTCCATGGTACTTGTAGGAGGAGTCCAAAGACACACAGTAGGTCATACTCTGTCTCCATCATGGCACCTTTCTCTTCTGAGCCAAGTGTTCAACAGGTTTCCTGTTTCATCCACACTCCATCTCTTTATTAAAATGCTTGTGCTTCCGAGAACTCTTGTTATCCTGTTTCCTGTTATAGAGACTTTGGCCCTGAACATGGCTATGGGTAAAAAGATTGTTCCTGGCTTTCCCACATCACTGTTGACGTATAACATCTCAAGTGTGGTCTTGACGAAGCATCATAGAAATCAGGAATGGCTCATGGCATACTTTTCACAATTCTGTATGTCATTGAACAATGAGGATAGATTTATGCAGACCTTTGTAGTAGGCTAAACACTCAATGTAGAACATATTAAAGAAAGGGTCAGTGTGAGAAGGTTTAGGTAAGCAAAGGAATCTTGGTGTTATGGAAGGACTTAGAGGAGAGTTCTTTTGTTAAATTATTGACTCTTTGAGAATTTTGCATGTACCCCAAAACTTTCTCATTTACCTACCAGCCTGTTCTTACCCCTTCAAAAGAAAATAAAAAATTACAAAGTTAAGGTAAAACAAACAAACTCACTGACATCTCTGGACAAGTCCTATCAACTCAACCACGGCCTTCTTCTCTCACACTTGACCCAGCTGTCATGTTTCCAGTTCTGCTGTGAGTGTACCAATGTGCTTCCCTGTTTTTCCTGCCTCTCAGTCACATATTCATTAACTGTAGAGGCACTGGAAATTGTGGAGTCTCACATACCCTTTTGTGCAAACATTTTCACTTGCAAATATTCATTGCAATGAATCATTGGTCTAGTCTGATACCTCTGGCTTCAGCTACATCATAAATACTGGATTCTCATACAGGCTCTCAGGCGTCCTGCTGTTGCCGAATCATTGAGGTCCTGTGTCTCTGGTGCCACTGGACCATCCATTTCATGAGGTCCTGCTGCTCATAGATGGAGTAGATTTTGGAATGGGCCGGCTGCAAGTCATGGATCTGCGCCTTGGTGGTTGATGTCAGCCTGACAGCTCTCCTGTACCCATGCCATGGAGGTCAGCTCTCTGCCCAGGCAAGGGGCAGGGCTAACTTGAGGGAAAACATCTTAGCCACTCCTGTATTTAGGTTTCAAAGTGCTCTGGGAAAGTTTAGCACAAAATCTCATAGAATCCCATCATTGCCACAAGATAGGTTAGTCACCATCCTAGAAATTCCAATTAGTTATAATATTTACAATAGATTTTTTTTTCACAAAGGCCTATGCTGACATATAATATTTACAATAGATTTTTTTCACAAAGGCTTATGCTGACATATTATATAAAATCTGGAGACATTTTTAAGATAACACACAAGACCTCTGGATATTTACAGCTTGTCAAATATCACCATCCCCTTTCCTTCTTCCATTGCTTCCTTTCCCCTTCACAAGATAGATGTTAATTCTCTTTCCCCATGTTCATTCCATGAAGAAGTTTGAGAATCATGAACTTAAACAACATCAAAGCTTAAAGAGCAACCACATCTTTAAATAACGGCAGAAGAGAATGGAGGGTGAAGCAGGCAAGAATAGAAAGAATGTGGTTAATGGATGGCAGAACACCTCCATTAGAGGTGTGCTTCTGAGGTTTTATAGTACAGTAGTGAACTGTAATGTACAACCATTAGTTCTGCATCTCCCAGTAATAGGATCAGTAGAGCTTGAAGGTTGCAAACATAAGCAGATGATAGTATTTTTTATCAACAGAAGTGCCAAGTGCCTGATATAATCTGTATACAGTGTATACATTAGTTAATGATAACATTACATCTCACAAACATGTTTAGCTATAATGCATCAATTAAAAATAAAAATTAAAAGAAAAGACTGGAGAGCAGGGTGCATAACTTCTTGGATTTGGTGGGAAACCTAGTGGCCGTACTTGTGCTGTGTTCCAGTTTGGGATTTTGTAAACTAAGAATATGAACTACAAAGAAGGAATTGGTTTCATCCTTGTCACCTGACAAATGAGAGGCCTGGTACCTCAGTGTGGGAGAACCTCTGGAGGTTGTCAAGTGAGGTAGGTTATCAGGTAAGAACCCCATTTGGCCTGAACAAGTGCCCAAAGAGCACAGATCCTGCACTGTGTGCTCTTTCAGTCTTGGTGCTGATTGTCACTTGAATACTTGAACTTGGACTATTTATTTAACACTGTAAAACTCAGTTTACCAATCTGAAAAGGAGAAAAGAATTTTTGTGTGTCTCTTAATAATGTTATAAAGATTTAAGTGAGCTACATGTATGTTGTATGATATGTCTGGTATTAAATTAAAGAAAGTCACAGAGTCCTCATTTGCTTCTTGGAGGTAAGGGGTAGGCATGGGTAAGTACACATATGTTCAGGTATGTGGAGGCCAGAAGACAACCATTGGGTCAATCTTTAGGTTCTGTGATGGTTTGCATATGCTTGGCCCAGGGAGTGGCACTAGTAGAAGGTGTGGCCTTGTTGGAGGAAGTGTGTCACTCTGGGGGTGGACTTGGCGACCCTCCTCCTAGCTGCCTCCGGATGCTCAGTCTATTCCTGGCTTCCTTTGGATGAAGATGTATAATTCTCAGCTCCTTCTGCATCATGCCTACCTGGATGCTGCCATGCTTCTGCCTTGATACTGGACTGAACCTCTGAACCTCAATTAAATGTTTTCATTTATAAGACTTGCCTTGGTAATGGTGTCTGTTCACAGCAATAAAACCCTAACTAAGACAGGTGCCATCTACCCTTTCTTTGAGGCAGTATCACTGGCTTGACACATGGGCATCACACTGGCATGGCTGGTCATCAGTCTGCAGGATCACCTGTTCCTTCATCTTTAGTACTAGAGTACAGGCACACCACTCATTGTTCCGCTTAGTTTAATGTGGGCCTTGAAGAGCCCACTCAAATCCTCAGGCCTGCAAACCGAGAGAGATGTAAAATGAGCTAGTTCCCCAGCCCGACAGTTTTTATAACAGGTTTTTGGGTGTTGATGGTATGCAGCATGATGTTTGTTATCAGGCACATGCAGAAAGTAAAGGAGTTACTTTAATGGAACAAACTAATGTGTTTATTTTTTGAACAGAAGGTACTGAATCATTGACTTAATTATTTACTAATTTTAATTTTAGAAATTAACAGCAAAACTTTGTAAACTTAAAAACAGTATTCAGGGGACCCACATTTTTTAGTAAATGTGTGTGTTTAGCCTCTGAAAAGAATAAGATCCCAGCAGCCATTGTTGTTCAACATTCAGAGAAAAAATTCTAGAAGGATGAGAAAGGAAGAAATCAGGAAGGTGAAATCTACTACCTGGGCCAGGGAGAATTATATTATAGCCAAGGATAGGAAAGACAAGATACAGTAGGTTCTAACTCGGATTAAAATGCTGGGTGAAAGTTCTAGACATATTCAAATCGCAACAGGTATTCATCAGAGGCTTTAGAGTGAGGACTTATTAGAAGATAGATATGTGAAATAATAATTTCAGTAGTAGGTAAACTTATGACTCATGGAGATTTACAAACCAACCTATGTTAAAATTGTTTAATTCTGAAGGAGAGAGTGGAGGTTATAACTGGTCTGAGAAAATTACAACTACAAACATGTTTAGAAATGAAGTCATTTTGAAATCAGTGTGAAGGCAAACCTGCTTTGCTATAGCTGGATGGGAGGAACCTAATCAAGTTTCTCACAAACAGGAAGTAATTTGTGTGCCTAAAATTCCTCATGCCTAACAGTTACCTATAATTATAGAATAACAAAATGCCTTAAATACAACACTCTGTGTGTGTTTGTGTGTGTGTGTATGTGTGTGTGTGTGTGTGTGTGCAGGCTAGACAATCTCAAGAAGGTAGAAGCTTGAATGGAAGGGTAAAAGTTGAGAACAATTAGTGAACCATTAATGGTTTCATTAGACAATGGGGTAATTCCAGAAGGACATGGCTAGGGCCATCTTTTTATCACTAAAGAAGCAGTTACTGCAACCACACAGAATCAAAGTGACTAGGTGACAGGAAGTAGAAAGTAAAAAAGAAACCGAGTCAGAGGTAACATGCTTCATAGCTGCCTGATTCAGGTCTTTCCATGTTATGTTGACAAGCCTGTTGCTTTCTGCCACAGTTTGCTCATCTACAAAAATGGCAGAATGACAAAACTTCTTTCTCTTCTGTGTCTTGAAAGCACAACAGGGTGGCATATTATCTTGGTCAGTGTGGACTTCTAAGACAGAATACCCTAAATTACATGACTTAAAAACAATGTGATTTATGATCAATTTCTAAAAGCATTCACAGAGCTTGCTGTTGGTGATATCAAAACCATGGGGTACAGGATATCCAATGCTATTTCAAAACTGAAGCAAGAAAGCTTTAAAACAGAAAAAACAAAACAAAGAAGCCCACCAGTTCTTAGAGTTTGCTAAAGTCACTTATTAGTGACTGACTTTTGCTTGAGATGGGCATTTAGGAGAACTCTTAGGAGAATCTGAGAAGAGAAGGCTCTGGAATGGGTATGCACTGGTAAACTCAAAGCTTCAGATTGTCCCACACAGGTGACAGTGGTGGGTCATTTCCTCAGATCCATGCAGAAGCCATGAGTTAGAGGACCATTCCTTTGATAAGGTAATGTGTTTTTATTCCAATGGTGAATCTGTCTCAGAGACAGAACCCGAAATAAGCCAAGACTTTAAGGTGAATATCTCTTTAAGACCCATACTAGTTGCCGACCCATGTGTAATGATCATCTGCAGACCAGGTTGACATCCTGGGTCCCTCTGCACATCTGCCTGGCAACCACTGCTCTATCCCATGGGCCTGTCCAAAGAATAGAGTTGATTCTGTGCTTTGATGCTTCTGTCCTGGAAAATCCTCTCATGTATCCCTACATCTCCTAACACTCATCTAAGGTGAATTGTTTATATGTTGGCAAGGAAAAACAAATACATCCTATCTATTACATGCATTAACATTATGAAAAAAAAAATAGACTGGAGGAGAAATCTCAGGACACTTCATTCCTAACCTAAAATCACAAGGAAATGTTATTATAATTCTGCCATCTGCTCAAGTTTTTAAAGCCATTTTGGTAAACTTAAAGCTAATGCAAAATACATGTCTTAGCACTAATTAACTGAAAAAATCTGTTTCATTCTTCTCAGATAATGAAAAAAGATGTCAAGGACATGATTTCTTAAAGAAAATCTAATTTGTGGCACTGAGGCCTTTAAAGCACCCTTGTTATGTGTTCATGGGTATAGCCCTAAGAATATCAAGAAGTCACATAAAATATCTCATCAGCAAAATCCACACAATACAGGCTTTCGACATTTACAACTGTAATTTAGATTCTTATTTCCACTTAAAGATTACTCTCTTTTCTGGCTGAGAGAAGGCTTTTGTATTGATTCTTACGGGGAGAGGAATAGATTGGAATGGAAGGCTGTGGAACATGGGAAGTATCCATAAGGCCAATATTGATTTCATGTCGGAGTCCAAATACCATATGACTCCTCTCGAAGCCTAACTAATTGAAATTGATGCCATTTGAGTATGTCCATATTACATATCCCTGGGAATGGCTTTTCAGAAACATTCTGTTGTATTCTGTTACAACAGTGACATGAATCTGCTTTCAGTGTTTTGTTTGTTTGTTTCGTTGTCTAACCCAATACTCTTGGCATCTAAACTTAGGCCAGGGATTCTTTTGAGAACATACCCCCACCTTTGTGCTATTGATATGATCCACATTGGCTTAGAAGAAATCATTTTGTTCAGAGCACCACTTAAAATCTTCATTGTTTCTCTACTGTCTGTTACACAGAACCTCATGTCTTGCAGATCTTCACCTCCTGACGTTCTAGTGGCCAGTGCATTAGAAACTCTACTTGATGGAGATTTTTTTTTCCTTTAAGACTCTGAAAGTGCTTCCCACAAGTAGGAGTTATAACACTGTGGGAGCTGTAATCATGTTCTCTGGAATCAGTTAGCTCTCCTGCTAAAATTAAGGTGTCAAGTAAATGATGATAACAGCTGTGTGTGTGTGTGTGTGTGTGTGTGTGTGTGTGTGTGTGTGTGTGTGTGTTCGTGCACGCACACAGGCTTTATAGGAAAATTATATGTAGCAATTATGCAACACTGACTGAAAGTATGCATGCTTTCACTATACTGTCTTGTAACTTACTGTGATTTCAAACTTATTTTTTAAAAGAAATTAGAAAACAAAGAAGTATTTGAGATCAGAGTCATTCCAATGAGACTTTAGACAGTTTGAGGATTCATATGCTTGGGATGTATTTCAGGACTGGTGACTATCATACATTCCATACTTGTAGGAAAGTTAAATATTTTTCAGGGATTTTCTTTTGTAGTTTTTGGTGTTGTTTGTAGCTGTTTGAGAAAGGACATATTGGGTACTATGAGTGCTTTTAGTACAGTATTAGTCTTCGGAAAGAGAGAGCTTCTAGTTGTAGGTACACACTGCATTTTAGACAGTCTGGGTTACCTGTAGGTGAGAACCCCTTTTCTGTATTTTGGGGAGCTCACAGAATTAGGGAGCCATATAACAACGTCAGAAACTGAAAAGAGAGAAAGCTTTGTGTGCTATTTTTATTTATGTTGTCCCATACCATTTCTAATTTTGAGCTTCTAGAAGTGATTACTATCATACACTTCACTGGCATAGTTTTAGAGATTATTGCAACTAAGCACAACTCTGAATGTGAAAAGCAGCAACTTCTTTAAAGACAATTCCACACACTTGTTCAAAGCAGCTCTTAACCATTAGAAGTGGATAAAATCTGTCAGCTACACACTTTCTTCAGTTTATAATAGATATTCAGAGTTCCGAACCAGCTTCTGCTCTAACTTTTCCTGATGCTACAATGCCCATGAAAGACTTTATTACAAATCAACTTGTGTTAATCATAATCAGCCTTTCTGGCCATAGGCATTTTAATGTGTTTAGAATGGAAATCTGAATTAGAAAGCAAGTGTATGTATCAATATTGTAGTATCTTGCTTTCCTTTCTCTGTTTCTAGACATGTGGTAGACTGGAAGTGTATGTATCAATATTGTAGCATCTTGCTTTCCTTTCTCTGTTTCTAGACATGTGGTAGACTGGATACCTCATGAGACCACAGTGTCTGACTTTAACTTACTCACATCATTTCTCAGGGTGCAGTTCTGGCTTCTGGAATTAAGATATCTACAACTATTTAGTTTCTACTCCAAGAAATCATCACAACTTTATCAGTGAAGCCATTGAGCACTCCTTAGGAATCAGTACTGAATGATAGTAGAATTCTCCTTGAATCCATCCGTGTTTTATCCACAGATTAAGGTATTGCTGTCGTTTTGGATACTTACATAATAGTTTCCTATGGTTTTGTTCAGCTTTGTACTGTATCGAGTGTCTAGCAGCACCTTATCCACTAGAACTATTGGAAGATATTTAAAGCAACACATTAATATGCATCTGTTTGAACTTTTGTCATATATCTAAGGAATGAATTAGGTCCCATGGAAAGAAACACCTGGCCCTTGTTATTTTTGAATGAAATTCTGCTCTGTTGATTCTACTTAGTTATCTATTGACTATTTTCCAGACATGGTAGGAATGTTGGGACTCCTGGAATCCACTCAAGATGCTCAGGGACACCAGGTCCTGCCATGTACCACTGTGTGGCACACAGCAAAATGGCTTTATTGGTGTCACAGGGCACATTGTATGTTGTAATAGCATATATCCAAGAAATACTTATGAGAGGACGAATGAGCGGAGCTTTGAAATTTAATCCAGACATCAGTAGGCAGAAAAAAAGTAAGGTAAAAAGTAGGCGTGCCACATAGGAGTGAGAGCACAAGTGGTTATCCCAAAGCTGAGCGTAGACGAGACCATTGTGGCTTTCTCTAGAAAGAAATGCCTCTATCGAACAAAAAGTGAGATGTGAGTTGTCCAAGCTCAAAACCTTTATGGTATGTTTCCTCAGTTAAAGTATCACTCAAAATGTAAGCTTTGGAGTTGGAAGGATATATTCTTTCACCCTGGAATTGGCTAATCATATACAATAAACATTTTTATTCTGTTGAAACACGGTCTCACTGTGTACCCATGCCTGGCCTAGAACTTACTATGTAGACTTGAACTTACAGAGACTACCCTACCTCTCTGCCTTTTGAGTGTTGGGATGTTGGGATTAAGGGTATGTACACCACACTCAGACAACCAAATATTGTCACCATTTCTAGATATTTTATCTTATGAAACAGAAACTGTAAATTACCTTGAATTTGCTATGTAGCCTAGGTTTGCTTCTAACGTGTATGCTTTTTGCCTTAGCCTCTCAGGTACTGTGCTTCCATGCTGGCTGTTGGACTGTTTTAGATGGAATGGACAATGGGTAGTGTTTTGAGTGATTGATTACTTGCACAGAGTACATTTTCATTCATGGTACTGGTCATTAGGTACCATTGTGGTTATGACCCTGGCAGAGTAAGCCAAATCATTGCATGAGACCACTGGAGCCTGGTCTGGCTTCTCAGAGAAATGTGTCAGGTTCCCAGTCCTGCTTTTTATCTTTGTTTATAGATATGGCACCATGTTAGTAGAAATGAATGCAATTATATTAGCTTAATTAGCTTTAGGTTTAATTAACCAAAAACAAATGCTTTCTTTTTTCTATATTAAATGAAACAAAAACTATGTGGATGAGCCACGTAGAAAAAAAAAATGCAAGCAAGTGCTAGGGTTTTATTCTCTATTTCCTGAAGACTGATTAAAATCGTTCCCACTAGAGGAAAAAAACATTGCACAATCACAGTGTGCCCTGTTTACATTTTGATTACTCCCCCAGAAAATTTAATACATTTTTTTAGTAGGCTCTGGGTTTGGAAAGAGTTGCAGAAGCTTTGAAAGTATTGTGTGGAAGCAACCTGAAAGTTGCTCTACATACCCACATGCAATGCTCAGCAGGAGGCAAAACCTAGTCTGAGCATCCATTGATGTCTGGGTGGTCTTCCCTTCCCCACACACATCTCAAAGAAGGTGTCCCGGAGTGGTGGGTAATTGCCAAGCCTAAAGAAATTGTAATAAAAATGGGAAGAAGAAAATTACTTAATTACAACATAGTTACTCCAGAAATCTTCTAGATAAATGGGGAAATTTAGCAGGGCCTTTAAATGTCACTGTAATTTAGCCCCATGCCCTAGAAATTCTAAATTGTAATTGACCCTAATTATATAAATACCCACTGGTGAGAAGAGAACTGTTTTCCAGGAGGTTCTGCTGCTGCTGGTCTTCGCTGACAAGTGGCTCATGATTTCAGTAGATGGCTTACACACTTTTAGCTGAGGCCTCCTTAGGAACCAACTTCCCTTTTCATTCAGCAGCAAAGGATAGGATGGTGCTCTTGGAGTAGGAAGGTAGCCAGTGACAAACGAGACCATGGTCCTTGCTCCAGCTATCATTATCTTATTTGTTAATATGTTAGAGTAACTCCACTATAAAGCATTGGAGAAGTGACCCATTCTGGCTCCATTAGACAATGAAATGGCTTAGTTTGGATCAGGAAACGGTGTTTGGTTGCATTCCGCATCATTTGAATTTTAACAAGGAGTAACATATAAGACAGTTCCCCTGCTTTTATCTTTTGCTGTTTTTTTCTCTCTCCTTTCTCTGCCCTGTTTTCTGGTAGGTCAGCCCCCACCCCCACCCCATGCATGGGTACATGTGTGGGTGCGAGCATGCATGTGTGAGGTGGTTTTGTTTCTTTTCTTTCCTTGATATCATGCCAAATCTTCACTCTCTTGCAAACTCTTGTAGTTTGACTGTGATCACTCTAGGTCTAGACCTTACTCATTTTTCCATTCATATTTATAAGGAGAGCATCACCAGGTGTTCCATACCTGGTGAACAAAAATTCTGCATTTTTATTGGCTCTCTTTTGGTCTTCCGACCATCCCTGAAGCAATCAGTATGGCCAGTGGAGTTGGTCTATGCCACTTGTACCAGGCTAGATCTGAGGCTGATCCCTAAAGCCCGATGGAATGTCAGCTTTACCTGGAGAAAGCACACGAGGAAGACACAATTTCCAAGAGACAAGTAAAGAGAAAATCATAAAAAATCGAATATGTTGAGTCCTTTCTCATAAGTTAGTTCTTCATGACTTTTTGTTAGGAAACTAGAAACATATGGGGAGTTTCCAGAATAGAAGATGAACACCTTGTTGAAAAGGTAAAAAAAAAAAAAAAAAAAAAAAAAAACCCTCAACTTTCTTAGGATATGTGGAAGAAAACTGGCATCGAGAATTTAATTGATATAAAACAGATTAATAGTAGAATACATAATGCATTTCATATGAATTTTATAACAGAAACCCTAACCAAGGTAATAACAAATAATATAAATGGAACACAACATATGATACATTAAATATATATGTATATGTGTGTATACATATGCATGTATATTACATTAATTTTATTTATTATGTTCTTGAGTGGGAATATCTGTCATATACAATATATCTATATTATCTATATATTTTGTTATACACACATACACACACATTTTGACAAGTTATTTGTAGATAAGTTACTCAATGTGAAACCAAAACAACCAACCAAACAAAAGCAAGAATTACTTTTGCAAGGCATGCTTATATGAAATTCTGTCCTTAATAGGATAGTTAGCCTTGGTTGTCAGTTTGACAAGGTCTAGACTCAACTAGAAACACTCCTGGGGGCAGATCTGTGAACAATTCTGTAGGATGAGTTGAGGTACAAAAATCACCGTCAATGCAGGTGGCTCCTTTCCGTGCTCAGGTCCTAGACTCAAACAGGAAAGGGATCAGAATTTAGTGTTCACCTGACTCTGCTTCCTGGATGTGGAAGCAGCATCACTCACTGTCTCTGCCACAGTGTCTTCTTGGCCATGAGGGACTATAATGTCAATTATGAGTCAAAATAAATACTTATTTAGGCTGCTCTTCTCAGATATGTTGACATAGGGAAGAGAAAAGTAATACAGTTAAAGTTTCAGTTTGGTTTTCTTTGCTGGGGCTAGCTTGATAGGCAAGTAATCAGAGTGCAAGCATGAGGACTTAAGTTGAATTCCCAGTACCCATGAAAACAAAGTGAAATAGGCATGGCTGAGTACCCTTGTAATACGAACCAAAGATAGGAGAATCCCTAGGAATTCATGGCAGAAAGTTCAGATAAGGTTCATATTTCATAAAGACCTTATCTTGCAAAGTAATGTGTAGAGCAATAGTTCTTATCTTGTGGGTCCTGCCCCCTTTGGGTCACCAAATATTCTGCATATACAAGATACCCCAAATATCAGATATTTGCATTATGATTACTAATAATAGCAAAATTACCCTTATAATGTAGCAATGGAATAATTATTTGGTTGAGGCTCATTGTAACATGAGGAACTATATTGAAGGATCACAGCATTAGGGAGGTTGAGAACTTCTCTTGCACAGGGAAGAGTTACCAGATACACAGACAGACAGATATACACACAGTGCTTTTTATCCCGTGCATAGGAGTGACATTTTCAATAGGGGAGTTTGTGTCCTGCTTTCTAGAAGGAAAAATTAAAAGTGAGAGTTGTCCCTTTTAGATTTTATAGAACTCATGATATGTGAACCTGACCACAAACTAGCATATAAAGGAATGGCATTTCCTAACTTTGCCTTCACACAAAACAATCAGATTAAATAATCGCTAACATTTTTAGCACCCAAGTGGCAGAGTATATCATTTTTTTATACCCACTCAACAGATTACTCAGAGTTTCTTCAAATAAAGATTTTGAAATATTCAATATATTAGGACCCAAAAGGAAGCTAAATGTCATTTCCATGGTGCTATGTCCTTTACCTCCCTGCCTGCTTTTGTTCTCTTTCTGAATACAGCCAAGAACCATTCTGTTTCTCCCACAAGCTGTCCCATCCTCTCGGAATGGAACAGGATTAAATGCGGAGTACCAGTGTTCCAGCAAGGTGAATGCTCCTCATTCGAGAGATCCCCAATTGATCTCTTAGATGCAATTTCCTGATAATGTAAAGCTTCTGAATTATTTATTATTTCATATTAGATCAAGAATATTATTTCTGAAAGTAGATTTGATGTACTCTGCAAATCTGCTTTTCAAGCATTCTTCCCTGAAGGATCATGTAGGGAGCAGAATTTAAACTCTTGGGGGACCAAGCTAAAATGATTGAGAACTTCTTCACGTTAGGTGAGTTCAAATGCAGAGAAACAATAAAGGTTCTAGATATGGTTTTAATTCTCAATACAAGTAAAAATCTCCAGTGTTACTGAATTGAAAGTGAAGCATTGTCATTCCTAAAGTCCCATTTTTTTCCTCTTTTAGTCATTATATGGACTATGGTAAAAAAATGAAGAATTGCGAGTTTTTTGCTTTGACTTAAGTTGAAAAAAATAACAAAAGGAATCGACATTTCCTGAGTGCCTACAGGGAGTTTCAGGGGATGGTTAACTCCTGTTTCCTCTGTGTTAAAAATGAGTAAATTGAGGAATGAGGTTAGACCTCTTGTGAGGAACAGCACATGAAAATACAAGCCTGCACATAGATTCAACGCAGAGCAATATCCCCAAATGTGACAAAGCTAAACAAAGGAGAGCTAGAGCCACATACAGATGATCAGCAGGGACTCTGGGCTTGCTGCTGTGCTACAAAGTGAGCAACAAAACCATTGGATTCTACATGCCACAGCCATTTTATAATATAATAGCTCCTAAAAGTTTATGTGTGTAAGTGTTCTTAATAATACTTAACTTTAGAAAATGTTTTAAGTTCTCATCAAAATGGAATGCAAGTTAAAATTGGTTTTTGTTTGCTTGTTTTTAAAGAAATATCCTATCTTGTCCATGCACAGCTCTTTCCTAATATCAGCCCTCCAGTTGTCACATTTATTGTCATTGATGGAGCAGAGATGACCTGTCACAACCTCACAGAGCACACAGTTGGTATCACAACTCATTCTTGTCCTTGCATGAGTGATGGTTTGGCTATATTTGGAATGATGTATATTGTAGAAAGACACCGAAGACTTCCATTGCCCTCTTTGATACAGAAGTACTAGAACGTTGTACATTAAATTATTCTCATTTTGCAATGCCTCATGCTGCTTCAGAAATCCAATAAGGAAAGGAGAGCTACTGGTGAGATGAGATTTTGCTTGAGCAAAGCAAGACTGCAAAGAGGGTAGATGAGCACGGAGAGCGGGGGAATAATTTGTACATGGTAAATCCTAATGTAAACCGAAGAGTAAACCAACTCATTAAGCATCAGTAAACATGGTTCAGTAAACTGTACATAGAACTTAGACTTCACTCAGGCTACGACTATTTGGAGACAGTTATCTTCATCCCTAGAATTCATGGTGTAGGTCAAATCCATGATTTTTGGCACTGGACAGCGACGTGGCTAATATTAACCTCATGGCTCTTAGCCACCTGCTCTGCCTAATTAAAGACTCTCATTTTCTGCTCTGCTGACCCTATAATTTGCAAATAAAACCCACAGGACATTTGATGTGAATGCTAAAACCCCCGTGAAGCATTTGTTACTAGTTTATAAGGTAGGTATCAACACTTCTTCTTCCTCTTTCTCTTTGGGCTGTCTAGGAGGATTCTCATCCCCTGTCCTCATTGTGGAAATAGAAAAAATGATGAAATGATTTATTTTCTTCATTAAAGACAACTATTTAGATATTCTCAGAGAATATAGATTGTGAGATTTTACTGTAATGGGTCCAAACAGCACTTTATTTCTCTGCCTCATACGCTTTTGTCTTTTCTTTACATTCCTACAGCATCTGTCTCCCAAGTGCAGACTTAGGCAACACACCCAGATTAGACCAAGTTACAAACTGATTCAATACCATGTATCTAAGCATAGGCAGAGTTTAGAAAATAATCATGTCACCTCTTTTTAAACATCTTAGTTATTTTGTAAAAAGATAAATTGCTGTTGTGTTTATTGCATAGTTTTTTTTTTGTCATTTTATTTTACTGCATACTATTTTAAAATAAATATTAATACAAGTATAATGAGTTTATTGTATAAGTGTGCCATAATTCCTTGGTCAGATTTTGTTATTGATATTTGTACAATTTTCCCATATATTAAAAGATTTCTGAAATAAACATCTTTGCACATATTGTTTTACCCATATATTGGGATAGTATTCTAACAGAACTGACTGGGCTCACACAATCTATACTAGTTTGGGGAAACTGTGTGTGATACTAGCTTGTCTTCTCAAATGATTCTATTACCTGCTCTTGTACACGTTTCTTATGTCACTCAGAAAAGCCTTTTCTCCCACTGAGATAACCCCTGGAAACAATTTCCTCATGGAATCACACTGACAATTGTTGAGGAAGTTAGATAACTTGGTTCATGAATTGCCCTTGGATCTGTTTAGGCTGTGCAGTAATTATGAACATGTGCTTGATTGCTGACCATGAAGTTCCTAATGTTGAGAGGATTTAATGACTTAAGGGCTTTTCTCACTTTTAGCTAAAGGGTAGATCTGGGCCTTCTAGTTACCTTGGGTAATGGGTACCAATATGTACATTAAGGAAGCTTTTGCTATGTTGAAATGTAAAATTGCTTTTCATGAGGATGGCATTGGAAGTGAAGCAGCACTGGATGCTCTTCAGTGTAAAGTAGACTTAAGTGGTGACTCACTGTGGTTATTTTCACTATATTCATTAGGTGAGGCTGGCGATTTCTTGAATTGACTCCATAGTTTCTATCCTAGGGGATCTCACTACCCATAAGGCTGTATTTCTGTCACCCATAGTAGATTAGTTACAGTTTTTTATCTTTTAATTAAACAGCTGCTGCTGCTAAACACAATTCTGAATTATTTAATAGTTCATATTACTTTACTCAACTCACATTGCTTTAGTTTTTTTAATTATATGGAGATATACATTTTTTATGATATAGCTTCCCTAAAAATGAGTCGACCGACAGTAATAACTTGTTCTTTTGAGATGTCAGGAATAGCTTTGCATACTTCAAAATAATTATAACTAAAATTAGAAACGAGGCTCATCAAGTATGAGATCGTTAGTGTACTAAAATATAAATGTGTACTATACACATGTTAAGTAAAGGTTCTGTTTAAGATGGTGTTTGTAGTCCCTGTATCATGTGTGGTCAATGCTGCTATTTGAACTCAGAGTCCTGGGGAGCACCCTTCATGCCCAAGCTGTCACTTGGGATTACTGCAGAAACTCATCCCACTCCAATTGTGTGGCTTTTCTGTCAACAAAGTCTAGGCAGTGTTGTTATTCAAAGGTAGAAATCAGTCAGTCCAAAAACTATTTACCGTTAATCAGCCTGAATTTGAGTGAGGGCTTCTGATTATCTTGTTACATTATTCTGAGGTATATTCAGAAGTATTACTTAAATTCTTAGTTTTAATAAGTTTCAATGAATAATTCATTCATAAAATTATCACAAAGATGATAGATCTCTAGAAACTATTTTTAGAAAGTGGCAATTACATAACCTTTCTTTCTCCTTTTTGTTCCTGTTTCCTTTTCTTTGGTGTTGAACTGTTTCTTCCATCTCTTTTCCGGTTTTAACAGAACTCCCATCTGCCTCTCTCTATACAGAGATATTCATATGTGTATGCATGTGTCCAGTTCACACCCTGTTCTCCTTGTTCTTTTACCTTATATGATATGACATAGAATAATTGCCATATTGGACATTGGAATGAGCAGCTGAAAATATGTCAGATTGTATTTTAAGGCTCTTCACAACACCTGCACTGTCTGGGAATTGGTGTGATAAAAAAAGCCACCTTCAATATCTGAGCTTGACAGTGCCCGTTATCTTTACCCCAAGCCTTTGATTGAATCTCCTTAGTGGTGGAAGCAAAGGGGAACTGTGCCAGGCCTGGCTGAGGTTCTCCACTGTGCAGACCTGTCAGGAATTCTAGAATAAACTACTCCTGTGCAACCCCTTTTGATCCTTGTAGAACAATATGTAGAGGAGACATCTTGTTCTGTGTGTACTCTTGGTACCTCACTGATTCCCTATCTCCTTGCCTGGCTTGAAAGAAATTGGCGGTGATTTGTTTGTGGAGCTGAGTGGTAGAATGAAAGTCTAATACATGGCACGGTGCCTCTCACCATCCCAATGCAGGCTCTGTGTTCACAGTCTAAGGGGTAGGCACTACTCCTCTAAGTCACTCATGCCTCTCCCTGGCGTAATAGCTAATGTCTTTGGACATGTGTACTATTATGAATTACATAAGAGATGTTGACTCTGTCCTCTAAAAGTGTTTAGTAGCTTAGAACACTTGGTAGAATTTAGAGAGCCATTTTTATGAGTTAAAAGTTGTTAAAGTCACGCTTTTTATATTGACCTAAATCACTTGCATAGAAAAGCAGTAGCCTTTAGCCCTCCTTAACTCTGGAAAGGAGATTCCTAATGTACTTACTTACCTGTGCTCTGAAATAACTAGAATTGGTATGGTGGCCCATACTTGTATTCCCAGTGCTTGGATGACAGTGACAGGATGTGACAATTTCAAGGCCAGCTTTTGCTAAATACAGAGTCCAAAGCAAGATTAGTATGCATAGCCAGACTCCTGGTCTCAAAAACAAGCTTGCTGGCTTTGTGTTGTCCATGCTGTTCCCCTGATTGACATATGCATTTCATGAGTATAGAGACCATGAGTGTTTTGTTGAAGTCTGGGATGAATGACTTATAATCTTTAGTGGGTATTACTACGTAGGATTATTTTTTTCCTTTTGTAAGAATCTAATAAATAAAGATTTGGCATAGTTACATGCCTTAGTTTTTATAATGAATACAGCATTATATCTATTTTCTTAGCTAAACATACCTAGTAATAACTGTGATGTGTTATTTAGTTGTTTTTTAAGGGGTGTGTGTGTGTGTGTGTGTGTGTGTATAGTGTGTGTAGTAGTGTATGTGTATATGTGTATGATGTATGTGTGTGTGTGTATGATGTATGTGTGTGTGTGTGTGTATGTGTGTGTGTGGTGTGCTCATATGTGTGCATGCAAGCCGGTGGAAGACCTTGGGTATCTTTTCCTTCACTTTCATTCTCATTTGGTTGGTACAGGGTCTGCCACCGAAACTGGAGCTAGCCTGGCCCACTGACCTTCCTGCTTTCCTCTCACTACCCTGTGGTTATAAGCATGTTTACAGCCATGCCTGGTTTATGCATTTTTCTATTCCTGTTTGGCTTGTGTATGTGTACAGCCAAGCCTGGCTTAGCATAATCACAGCCATTGCTGACATATATACATTTAGAGCTTTCCTGGCTTATGATGTTCACAGCCATGCCAGCCTTATTTTGTTTGTCTGCTTGTTTGTTTTTTTAACATTTTCATAAGGTATTTGAACTTATTAGTTTCCACCTGAGTCATTTGCCCTTCTTCCGGTTGGCTGCTTTTTAAGTTCTTCCCAGTCAGGACAACATTAAAATTACTAGGAAACCTCACCAAATAGTAATAGCAAACCATGAAATTATTGCAAAATTTTGTAAAATGTGTGAATGCTTCAATGGTGTTTTCTAACACTAGTTTAAGAAAAATGTGACTCTTACTGACACTATCTGAGATAGTGAGGATGCCAGGAGAGTTGTTTAATAAGGACACTCTGGAGACAAATCTGCTCGTAAGCTTCTTCAGTGAAGTGATTCCAGCTCCCATCCTCATTCCTCTCTGTAGTGTTCAGGCTCTTTCGTGGCTTCTGTGGTTTACACTTACTCTCTATAATGAGGGTGTATAAGGGAATGCTTGCTTCCTAGTTCTCTTAAATCCACCATGAGCAAAGAGGTACCTCCAAACTGACATCGTTTTTTAAATTTACTCTTCATGACAAAACCCTGGCTTATTTTAATCACTGAAAACTCAAGTTGTCCCCTTGAGAACAAATGAGTTGTTTGCTATTTACCTGTTTCTTTGAAAGCACCTATGAGCTGGGGTCTCAGATGGCAAACAGTTTTCAAGTGAACTGTGAAAACATCTCCAGCCTTTTTATATAACCTTCAGCTGTTTGGAGCACCAGAGAGTATGCTGTGTTCTATTTTCCTGTCTTAGTTTTTATAGAATTCGCTTCTCTCCCAAGCATTCATCTTTTAGCATCCTCTGTCCTAAGGTAGTTGAGTCAAAATAGAAAGGGAACTGCCCTAGAACCAGAGCAAGGAGCTCCTTCTTGTAATGCTGTGTTGATGTTTTCCTGGTGTTTTTTCTCATTATGCATGAGATGCTCTTGCAATTGCAATAGAGCACATTCCTTTTGAAATTAAGGGTCATAATCCTGATATTGAAGTCTTCATTATCTGTTCTGCATCCTGGGTAGCATATGTTTGAGGCTGATCTTTTGCTCAGATGATGGGATTTAAAGGCCCCAGTTATCAGTCACTTTATGCATTTTAAATTGCATACTGTAGCTTAATTGCTGCATTACTGGCTCTTAATAGGAAGGGACAGAAACATAAATTTGAAACAAAAGCTATGTAATTTCTTTTTATTCTATCCAATCAAATCTCTCTCTCTCTCTCTCTCTCTCTCTCTCTCTCTCTCTCTCTCTCTCTCTCTCTCTCGTGTGTGTGTGTGTGTGTGTGTGTGTGTGTGTTTTACTAAAAGCATCAAAAAGTATCAGAATGGCTTTTATTGATTGGATCCATATTTTTTTTCTCCTGCTGCAGCAGATAAATTATTTTTCCTGAACAATCTAGCTCTGTGAAGCAAGAGCTAGTAATTATAATGCCATTCTCATTGCATCCTTTGATGTCTTATTTAATTCTTAATGTGACATTGTGAGTCATCTGTGTCATAGTTCCATTTTAACTGGGAGAAAGTGAGGTATAGTAGTGAAGACAGTAAGAGAGAGAGAAGAGGGCAATGATCTCAGCTTCTCAATATGGTCTAGATTTCTTTGTAGATGTGATTGCCATTCTCCAGGTGAATTGCAATCAATTGAACTAAGTCAGTGGTTTTCATCCTGTGAGTTGTGACTCTTTCGGGTAGGATAATCCTTTTATATGGGTCACCTAAGACCATTGGAAAAATAACAAAGATTTACATAACAATTCACAAGAGTAGGCAAATTACAGTTATAAATTAGCAACAAAAGTTGTTTATGGTTGAGGCTGACTACAAGGTAAGTTCTGTATTAAATGGTCAAGTTATTAGGAAGGTGGAGAAGCATTGATTGACATCTACCTGAGTCTGTCTGGTATTTCCCAGTCTCTGTTTCTTTTATTCTACACTCCGGCATTGAATGGCAATTGGAACACAATTGTTGCATCATCTTATTGGACAAGAGTAAACCTCTGAGACCATCTTATACAGATGCACTAAATCTTTATGTACACTCATGCTTTGGGGAAATGTGCTCGTTAGAGCTCTAGTGGAAATCCTAGCGACTGTCAAAGCACTCACTCGTTTGTCATATTTAAAATAAAGCATCTTTTTCAATGAAATATTAGTTGTTTCTTTAATTACTAAAGCTCTTGATGTATAAAAAATGCATAATTCCACTTTTTAGATACATTGCTATTTTGAAACTTAAATACATAGGAGAGAAAAATAATTAACAAAGATTGTGAAAATAGAGGCTTTCCAGAAAAAGAAAAATCTCTCATGTGACTGTGGCCCTTTAATCGCAAATAATCATGCTTAAAGTGGTAAGGAATCATACCTACCCCATGTATTGTACACACTTAGAAAAATGGCATCAATGTTTCTCAGTGTTTTCTTCAATTTTCTATAGAACTCCTTGGACCGTGTTTTAGGAAATAGTTTTAATTTTCTTTGAGGGATTATCATAATTGAAAAGGTCACCAGAATCAGCTGCATTACTAAAGCAATTGAACTTGTCAAGATCATCCCTGAAGACTCTCTCTGCTGTTCATACCCAGTACTTTTATTTTTGCTCTGTTGTATAAAGAAGGACAGACAGATTGGATGGAGAGTGGACCTAGTTCTTCTCCCTCCTCCCACCCTTTCTCTTCCTTTTTTCCTCATTTCTTGGTTTTGTTTTCCTGAACTTTAGCATCTGTCAGAAAGGGCGTTGCCACATTAAGGGATTTAAAATCCAACTTGAGCATCCCTGCTCTCAGAATTATGGTTGGCAACATTAAAGCAGCATCCTCGGACAGCTTACAGTTGTAGGTGCTGCATCACATCTGCACAGTAAAGTGTCTCAGCTTTTTAGTTCATGCTGTTCTACATTTGAGAAAGCATTCTTTCGATTTCATTATTTTTCTTGGTGATGAAACATAACATTGTTAATAATAAAAAAATTTGAATAGCATGAGAGCTATTTCTTTTTTCCAGTTCAGACTTTGGAATTTAGTTCTGGGCTAGGTTTCTTAAGCTTTCATTAAAATTCAGGGCTTATTTTAATTTTGGCCAGGATAGAGGTTTAAAATATTTCATAACAAAGTTTGTTAAGACATCAGGGATATAATTTTCATCCTCTTTTACTTTACAACAATTCTGTTGGATTTTACTTGCTGGCATTTCATGCTAGCTCTAGGGGAAAATGCCCTTTTACAGAATACACTGAGGCTTTCAGGGAAATTCATACTTATTGATGTATAATGTCTAATCTTTTACTCCTCTTTCCCAAACTACTCTCATTTTTATTGTTTGGTTCTGTTTTTAGAAACCAACATTTTTGCTACAGTAATATGTGAAGGCTTCTGCCCCTTTAACATGAATACAATAATCACTACCTGAATACTATAAAGACAAGACTACCCTGGACATCCTTCAAAGCAGTATTTGTGGTACATTGTCATAAATTGGAGAAACCAAGTTTGGCCAGCCACAATTTACTTATTTGAAAACACAGCTGAGAAAATCTGCCTAGTGGGTTGTTAAGAGGTTTGAATAGAGTGGCTTGGGGAAGACACTCATGGTTCATTTCCTCTGGGGTCATTCTTATTTTCTTGTTTGTCTGTCTGTTTGTAGGCAGTGTAGACCAGGCTTTGTCAAACTCGTAGAAATCTACCTGACTTTGCCTCCCAGGAGCTGAGATTAAAGAATTATGCTGTCACGTCTGTCTGCTTTTTGATGTGAAATGTGAATTCAGTTCGGATCCATGATTCTATCTCCAGGAAGTGTGCTGCTGAGGGAGTTGAGCAGCACCATGTTAAAGTCTATGTGGCCCGATTCTGCTGAGTTTGAATTCAGTCATCTCCATATTTAGCTAATTCAAATAGTTAATACCATCACATCAACCAAAAGAGAAAAGCAAGCAAACAGCAAGGCAGTAAACTGTTATTGTCTACTAATGGTGAGTTCACATAATGACAAGTTCACACTTTGCTTTTTCTCTGTTTTCTGTTTTATGCAGGAATTCTGTCTTCAGGAATTTACTTTGATAGATGGCACCTTTTAATAAAGAGATAAGTTCATAGTTTTTAGTTATTTTCAGAAGAAATGAGTTAGGAGCTAATGTATTTCACTTTACATGAAGTGATTTATAAACTCTGAAGTATCTAAATATAGAATGCTAGTTCACAGGAAGCATGTGGTCTATTTCTAACCAGAGAACATCTCTGAGATATTACTTTAAAGGAGATAGTTATAAATCTCCACAAATTTACATATGTATACAATCCTCTCTCAACACAAAACATGTATGTAAAAGTATATTATTGAATATATTTTAAAGGCAAGAAACAGGATACAAAGAGTATTTCATGGGAGATGAGTGCATTAGGGGCTGTTGTCACAGTTTCTGTTTGGCTTGTACTTGGCCCTCTGAGAACTTTCACATATGACTTTATAACTAAACCAATAAAGAAGGAAGGAAAACATGCACAAACATTTCCATTCATGAAGGAAAGCATCTGGCAATTAAAAGTGCATAAATACTGCTTATGTTAGCCACAGCAGTAAATTATTTAATGGAAAATGCATTGTGCCAGGGTACTTCAACAGCTTTTCACTGTTATTAACTTGGAAATTGAACAGTGCTTGAGATGGAGTAGGGAGAAGATAAACTCTATTGGTTACAAAATAGAAAGATCCTTGTGGGAGTTGGTAGCCAACTAGAACACTAAGCTACTCCATTCATTCTTCCTTCATTCATTCCTGCTGAGAGGTGTTTTCTGAGGAGCCACTTGGTGTTGTCCCCATGTGGTGTTCTGGGGAGCACTGCTGCACTGCAGAACATGTCATCTTTGCCATATGTGTTCTCATGGGGTAGATGGCTTAGCTATTTTTCTAATGCCATGTTAAAAGACCTTGTCAAAAGCAACTTAAGGGAGAAAGGGCTTATTTGGCCTACCAGTTCAGGAAAGATAAAGCCCATATTGCAGGGAAGACTTTGCAGCAAGAAGGAAGTGATAATGGTAGAAACATAAATCAGAGAGTGAACAGTATTCTAGCTAGCTATAAAAATTCCAGGCATGACTTTAGCAACATTCTTCTTCTAGTAAAGCTTTACTTTCTATAGGTTCCATAACCTTCCCAAATGGCACCACCGGCTGGAAGTGAAGTGTTCAAACACCAGTCTCTGAAGGATATTTCATTACAACAACAGTAGGTATAACAAATATAGAAAATGAATTGCAACTCGTGTTTTAAGAACATGAACATGCTAAGGTCACGACACTTGGAAGAATGGGGTATACTTGGTAAAGAGTTAGTCTGGAATGAATCCCTGCCAACAAGGTTTATGTACAATCTTGTTTTTCAAACAAACAGATGTTCTAATACAGAACAAGCATGTAAGTATGAGATAGAGAATTACCTATGTGCAGCAGAGAACAAACAGGTATCTTGAGTTATAGGATTTTCAGGCAAATTAGTTCACACTAGCAAAACTCTGAGGGTGTGCATTAAATGGGAGCCTTAGTGATTTGATTTCCTTTTATTTTCTCTTAATTTAAACCCTATAGGCTCTTGGGGTTTTCTTTTGTCTTTCCCTTTATTATTTCTGCCTGTTGGAATCAAGCTGCTTGGGAAACATACTACATACCTGGCTAAGTCAAAGAGCGACTGCCTCCAATTGTGATGTTTGCTTGACCTATTTAATGAAAATAGTAGCAAACTGGTCCAGAATGACCATTTATAACTAGATTATAAAGTGTCAGATGAGTTGTGTGTAATTAACATGGACATTACATGCATGTCTTATCTGGTCATTTCTTCAGTTTCTCAGAGACTTGGAGGGAAAATGATGTGTAAGATGAAGAGACAATTTCTGGTAGTTGTCTACAGGTTTAATGCTGCTCAGTTTTAGTTGTTTGATGAGAGAAGATGGGTTAAAATGTGAAGCTCACTAAATTATTAGAAAAATCTAGTTTTAGGGATATGGATAGATTGACATTAATGTGTCTTCCTTCCATTGATATCATTGCTTTTGTATGAGGTACCAGTTAGAACAGTGGCTCTCCTTGAGTGTAGTTTGTGTGGATTTCAACATGCCTGGGTTGCTGTTCCATTGGGTGTCTGGTTAAAAGCTAAAATGTACATCTTGCCCATTATTGTTCCTTGTGCTTTTGGGCAATAAATATTCCAGTAAAAGACATATGCTAATATCCAGAATGGTATGGATATTCAAATGGATTCAGGTATCCTGCAGTGGGTGACACCATGCCATCATTATTAATCCAGCATCTTACAGATTGTTAAAAGCTGTCAGTCAATGCTGTCACTAAAACATTTGTGTTTCTCCAGAGAGGCACAATGAAGCAGGCTCTGAAGGTGACATCTACACAATGGCCGGGGATTGTCAGCTTTGCCTGTATCTTTGAGATTAAGAAGAACTATCTCTTCTTCACAGCCTCACAGGTCAATGGGAAGAGCCTGAGAAATCAATTCTTACTGCAGCCAGGAATATTGGAAAGAAAATCAAAACTCACTTATTATGCCAAGCTGGTTTACACCAGCTAAGAGTCTTAGATATGAATTTTAAAGTCTGAGGCTTAGCAAAAGAATATGCAGTAAAATCTCTTGCCAGAAATATAGCATCATAAACAGTTGTATTCTTTCTGAATGAATCAATATGACATATTTAGCATCAGAAGAATATATGTATGTGTTTTGGATTAGAGTAACTTGTGTATGGGTCAGAAGAAGATGCTATTAGGTGCTCATTAACTATGTTAATATGCATGAGAATTTATTATGTAGTATATACTGAATTCAAAGGAAGTCCAAGGTTTTTACTACTTATCACTACTGTGCATGTGCACATGTAAGAATAATTTAAATTTTGAATACACCATATATTGTTTGATGATAATATGCTATTTATGAGGCCTTAATTATGATGGCTAATAAAAGCTTAACTTATTGTATTATAATTGGAATGTTACTTTTCCACTATGCACAGGAAGTATGTAAATGCACTTTGGATACAAGGTCGCATCATGCCAGAGCATATCTGTATTCTGTATAGGTTACTGCAAGTAACTCATTTTTAACAAAAGACATATTGAAGACATAAAATGATTTTAAGTTTCATGAACATTATGAAAAATATTAGGCAAGAAATAAAATTTATTAGCTGGCAATAACTAGTGAAGTTGAAATTCTTCTCGTGTGTTTATTAGCCCTTTTTTATTTTATCTTTTGAGAACTGTCTGCTCATTTAAAATCATGTGTGTGCATATAGCATGAAAGTAAAAGTGAAATTGACTCTGTGAACAAAGGGGGATAATGAGAGGCAGAGAGTGAAGCAAGAGCTCAGAGAGACAAGCAAGGAAAAGTCTCTGCATATATTACATAGTTGTATAAGAACTTAAAAAACAAATTTAAAAAGGCAAAGGAATGGGATGGGAGATGCTCTCTGAGCACATGTCCAAGGAGGCTACTGCATGAGGAGTGATAGAAGTGGGATGCTTCAAGAAGAGGGAACCAGTCTTGGGAGTCGTTGGGTCTTTCTGAACTACCGAGCCTGCCTGTTAAAAGCCTATGTGATCTTAATACCATTTGTGTTTGGATACAGTTGTTGGTTATTCTGTAAAATCTTTTGATCTTATGTATGTCCTTATTACTGATTACTTAATAAGAATTTAGTACTAGATACAACTATTGTATGTGTGTGTGTTTATTATGTCTCTCTGTGTGTTTGTGTGTATGTACATGGGGGTGTATGCATGTGCACTTTATATAGATTAGAACCTGGTTACTCTGTAGCCAGGGTGGCAAATTGATTATTTTCAATGTTTGTAGTAGTTAAAATTATATTCTATAAATATTTCCTTTGAGATTGCACTATTCTCTCCTTTGTAGTACATTTAGAGTCCTTGTAGGCATCACCATGGCCATCTATTTCCAGAGCTTTGCTTCATCTCCTTCAAAAATGAATCCTGTACTATGATAGCATCTCTGACTCACCCCCCACCTTCATCGAGGTTCAAAGAACCTGCAACACCTCATCTGTTCTTGCTGTTGTAGGTCTTTCTGGGTTCATCTATTGTGGCTGCTTTACCCAATTTAATCTTATGAAATCCCAGGATCAATGGCTTCTAGTCTTTTTTTTTTTTTTTCCTACAACTGACAACTGCTCACATAAATGTCCACCAGGTAGTAAGAAGAAAATAAATAAAAGCTAAAAGCTGCTGTTGTTGCCACCATTAAGAAATACTGTGTAGAGTGACATAGTTGTCTATTTCTTGCTTCTTACAAGGCAAAAGGTCTACAGGAGGAATTGGCTCTAAAAGCAATAAAATGATAACTAAAGAAGAAGGGCCCAACAGCTCGTCTGTTCTACCTCCTTTCCTGTCTTAAACCTGTTTAATCATTGGTTTCCACGTGGTGATTCGGGCATTGGAGAGGTAGGGCAGGCTGATCCTTGTGATTCTCAGGCTATGCTAGTCCCCATAACAAGCTCCAGGTTAACCAGGGCTCCATAGTGAAATCCCATCTACAAGAGCCATAGTGCCGTGGTCCACAGACTCTTGAGATTGAGAAAAGGATTTGGGAGCTCCAGAGACCATCACTGGCCACCGCAGCCCAAAAGGTCTGGGGATGCCTCCCGTGTATTTTATATAAGGGACTTGAAAAAAAAAATCTGAGTAATCTTTGCTTTTCCTAAATAGAGTCCTGGGGTACACACATGAAGTTGAGGGTCATTCTCTTTAGTACAGCCACATTCTTTCCAAAAGGAGGAGGAAGAGGAAGAAGAAAAGGAACAAACAACAAAACAAAACAAAGAAAATAAATGTTACCGAAGAAAAGCAGATTAAAAAACAACAGATCCCAAATACTTGAAGTCAGAACTCATTCCAAGGGACGTGCAAACTAGGCAAATGGAACAGGGCCGGAGTGAAGTGTCTCTGACAAGACGCTTTAGCATCTCTCACTCTCTCATTTTCCCTTGTTGGGTAATAAATATACTTCCAGGGGTTGGTAGCTGGCTCTGGGGGGATCCCTCCTCACTCACAGGCAGAGTGAAAGAAGTACTGTTCTGAAATATATGCTAAAATGTCCAACAACATCTGAAGCAGCAGAGGAGGCTCATTTTAGTAGGAATTTGAGTAGATGTCATTTTCCCTGGCCAAGGCAGTTCTGTAAGAGTTGTCACTTGTGTTTGAGAATTCCTTTGTATCACTAGTGGTCTCAGCTCACTGCCCCAACCCACTTTCCTAATATATATTATGTTATATGTGGCTTAGGTCAAAAGGAAGCTGATCTTGGCTGTATTTCTTCATGGGGTTGGGGAAGATTCTGATTTGCTATGTACCTCTGGACACTTGGAGATTCTCTCTTCATCCTAACTGCGAGTATATTGAGATTAAGTGCTTTCTTATGTCTAGATATTGAAAGGACTTTTGATTTTCTTTAAATTAAATTTGATTCAATTGCCATGTTAGGGAGATAGATGTTCTTGCTGGAGAAGAGGGAGGATTCTCACATTTAAAGGGAAGAGTAGCAGCCCTGAAGAGGAAATGGCTGCCCTGGCCTCTGCAGGAACTTGTGGTGGAACCATACTTGCTTGATAATGTTTATTGTTTTTCATGCTTTCCTTGTTCTCATGATCTACCCTCCATACAATCAGTCCCTTTCCTCACCTGACTTCTTTCTAACACATCAGTGGAGATGGGCAACTATGGTCGCATATCCCCCATCCTTTCTTCCAACATGAATCATCTATGGTCACTCTCTGTCCTTTCTTCTAACATGGATACCATCTGTTTTAGCTGACCAGAGTTGAGGAACTAAGATACATTATTATTATATAGATAATAATTTCAAACTGATCAGTCATCATATCACATGTGGCTGCTTCCCACAGGCCACCATATGTTAGCATCTCAATCTTTTTGTTCTCTGGAGTCATCTGCTACCACCTCCCTGAAGAACAACCTCACAGCACAATTCAACATTATGTTTTGTAAACATAGGTCGCAGCTTCTTATGTGAGTCTCTGCAGCACAGGGGATCAGGAGGATGGAAATGACTGTTTTTTGTTACTGAGATCAATTTCAAGCCAAGGCCCTATCGTTTTCTGTTGATGGATGTGTAAAAGGGAAAAAAGAGAGAAATTTACTCTGATATCCAGCCTAAATAAACTACCCACAGGTCATTTTTCTGAGTTACTATCACCCCTAGTTATAATCTCAACTTTTCTACTGTTTTGTGGTGTTTTGTTTGTTTTGCTTGACAAGGTCTCATCATTTTGTCCTAGTAGGCATGAAACTTCTTATCCAGGCTAGGTTGGCCTTGAACTCACAGAGATCCACTTGTCTCTGCTTCTTCAGGGCTGGAATCAAAGGTATGGGCTGCTGTATCTGGTACTGTAGTCTCAGATTTTGTGTCCCTCAGATGGCTGTGCTTTAGAAAACAAGTGTGGTATACATACCTTTTAACACTGAGCACATCATCTCCCTGTTTTATTTCAGCCACAGAGAGCAAACAACCTTAATGTAAGCACATAGCTACTCCCTTGTGTGCTGTGCTTTACCGGGGAGGTCCTCATCAGTTATCACTGGTGTGTGTAACTTTAGAAAAGCACTCTACTCCTGTGCCTTGGGCCGCTCTCTTGCCAGCCCCTGTTCCACCTGGTTACTTCTTCCCTGCAGCTCAGTCCTTTGCCCAATTCCCCATCCAAAGCCCACCAAATTCTGCCTCAGCTGTGCTCTTTCTCTTCTAGCCCATTTTAACACTGTGAATGGAAAACACCAGAAAGTCTTAATATTTTAAAACTAGACAGATAACTAAATGGCTGGCTGAAGAATATCCTGCCCCATCCTCCTTGGACTCCACCCACATTAGAGGCTACATACTATAGATGCCCTAAGACCAATATGTTGGCCGTTTTCTCTGCTCTACATCCTCCCTTTCTCCTCTCTTTGTTCACTCCTCTTCCTCTTGGGACCTGGAAATCCCACCTTTTCCCCTTTGCCCAATCTTTCCCCAAGATTGTCTTCCACTGTCTTCATTGACCCAATCAAGAACCAATTAGAGAAACAACACCTACATGTATATTTGCTACTCTAACATGTCAACATTTGCAGACCAAGCCTCCTTGGCCTTTAGTTTTTTTCTGGATTTCTTTCCTTCCTGTCTCCCAGCAACATCTGGCTCACTTCTTGCACAGCTCAGCACATGTTTGTTTCTTTCCATCTTCCTTTCTTTGTAAAATTAAAGCCTTGCTATGTGTTTGCACAAATGTATAAACTAAGGTGGATAGTAAGGGAAATTTGAGATTTCAATATGAAGTTAATGTGTCATTGGATAAAATATCTTCTCCGACCATAATAGAGTAAGAAAGTGATTCAATACTCAGACCTTGCATGGAGAATGACTGCATGCTGTTTAATGTGCCTTGTGGTGTATAATGCACCTTCATTACAGGGTATCAGCCCTGCAAGGGGTTACAAATAAAACCTTAAAGGAAATATCGTACTGAGAAGGTTCATCTTCTTCAGGGACCGGATATTTCCCAGCACTGGTCTTATCATTCTATAATATCTGAGATTAAGAAAATATACACAGAAGATTAAGCACAACTTTATCATCTGGAGTGAGAGTGGGGCAAGGGTCAGGGTGGCCATATCATGTTCTGCCTACAGTAGATACTTGGAAATGAAACTAGGCTGTAAAGATGGCACAGTTAGATGACAAGATGCTGGCTTGAGAAGTGTGGGGCAATAAATTTGATCATTAGATTCCATGTGAAACTGTTGAGTATCCACATTGGGCAGATGGGAGGATTCTTGATCCTTGCCACTAGACAGGACCTCAAGGCCAAATGTATCATGCTCCTGAGTATGACACTGAACACACATGTAAATCTGCTCCTACATATGTGTGTATGTGCATGCATGTGCTCTCTCTTTCTCTTGCTCTCTCTCTCTCTCTCTCTCTCTCTCTCTCTCTCTCTCTCTCTCTCTCTCTCTCTCTCTCACACACACACACACACACACAGAGAGAAATAGAATGACTATGTCCAGCCAGTACTAGTAAACCCAGTCTTTATTGCCTTCCTTCAAACTAAATACTAAAGGAAGAAGAAGCATCCTAAAGGGGACATCTAGAAGATCCTTGGAGAAGAAGCAAAGACCTGCAGGAACAGATGTGTCAGAAATTGAGGCGAGACACCACCCACTCTCTCAAGTTCTCAACTGTTCTTAATTATCATCTACTTTTCTATCACAGTGAAATCCCTCAAACACCTGTCCTTTGCATTAATTTCTCCTAAGAGTCCAGCTGTGGATGTTCCAGCTGAGAGACTTTGTGCTATAGATGCTCTGAACAGATGCTGTGGAATCAAGAATCATGGGTTCCCTTCTCAAGAGGATGCTATTAACCCTTGTGAACCCCAGTTTCTACTTCTGTCAATTGAAGTGGCTTAAAATCAGCACGACTACATAAGAAGGTCTCTTTGTTCCTGCTCATGTGTTTGTCTGGAGTTTGTGTGTGTGTGTGTGTGTGTGTGTGTGTTACATGTATGTGTTGCTTCAGTAGATGCCATCTTGGCTATTTTGCTGATACATAAGGCTCACATATTTGGCTAGCTTGCATGGGCAGCAAACATTGGGAGACCATCTGAGTCTCTGTCTCTAGCACTGGTGTTATAAGCACATGTTACTACTGTAGGGGGTTTTTGTTTGTTTGTTCTTTGTTTTGCTTTTAGCTGTGCATTATAAAGACCAAATTCAGCTCCTCTTGGTTGCATTGCAATCACGTTACTGACTGATCTATCTGCCCACCCTTATGGCTTTTTGTTAGACTGTGGTTTTGTTGCTTTATGTTTTGTTTGTTTGTTGTTTTTAAAATATATATTTTCTGTGCTTGGTGTGATCCTGCATACTGTTAGGCCCAGCATTGAGGAGAGAGAGGCAAGTGGGTCCCTGTGAGTTCAAGGCTGTCTGGTCTTTACAGCAAGTGCTAGGTCAGCTATGACTTAAAGGTGAGATCTTTTCCAAAAAGATAATAATTACAATAGCAAAAATTATTCCTTATTTAAAAAAATTCATACCATGCACCTGATAGAAAAGCAACAGATGTTTGTTACTTGTTAACTTTGAAACTTGAGTAGTTTAGTTTTTAAGATCGAGAGTGTACAAGTTCATTTAAAGATAACTAAACGAAGATCGTTCTGATTGCTACACAAGCCTCAAGAGAGAAAGGGACATCAGCATGGGTACATTGCTCAAGTTTAGATTTCTTTTTAAGAGAAGAAGATGCACTTTGGGGCCAGCCAGCTCCTTGAAAGCTCTTGGATATGGGACCCTGTTGCTAATGGCTGCCTAAGGGAATGACCTTCCCAGGGTCTAGTCTGTGTTTTGCAGCCCAAAGTCTCACACATGTTTTGAAGACTAAACAGTGGTGATAAGAAAGCAGCTAGCTTTCTTGGTAGAGTATTGGCAGGGGCTTTAGGAGAAAGCTTTGGCAGCCTGTAATTATGAAAATAAAAGTCTGGTAGCCTGGAAGACAATGATGAGATTAGCAACATACAAATCACTGAATAATATAGAGGAAAGCTTGGCTTTCTTTTAGCCCCCGCTCCCACTCCCAGCTTGTTGCTTAGGAATGTGGTAGAGAAGTCATCTGTGTCAACAGCTTTCACATTAGTAAATAAAATAACTAAATAAAAGCCCCTGTGTCAGCAGCGACGAGGAGGAGGGGATTTGATATGAAACAAAGCACAGGTTGCTCATGCTTTGCAAAGAAAACTGTTGACTAACCAGCAGCTAGGAGAGTGGCATGAAGTGTCAGCAGATCAGGATTTGAATGCTACTACTGCCTTGCACAACATCTGACCTTGTGCAAAAAGTGTGAAATTTGTGTACCTGCTCCCCAAAAGAAAAAGAGATAATATAAGATAGAACCTCCTTCTGGGAACTGTAATCAGTCAGATACTCAACATAGAAACTCTGTTCAGCAGGTGCTTCACGGCCATCTTTTCTCTCCGTGGTCCCTGGCAACAGCATTCTGCCCATGAAAGCTTGTGCCCCTGATATTGTGCAGATCTGCTTTTAAGTCGCTATTTTCACAAATACTGAAGGAGGTTATTTCCTATAGAAAAAAATCTGTATAAATGTATATGTGTGTGTTTTGTACTAAAACAGTGGTACATATAAGGCATAGTCATGGCACAAACTGTCCCAGGGTGATGGAGGTTTCAGAAATCTGTGGAAGATCAAAGAGGAGCTTTGGTCTTACCTTAGTAATAGGACCATGACTCAGTATTTCCGGATCATGTTCACAGATGGAGTTCTCTCGCCTTCCTGACAGAACTGTCCAACTAGTAGTTTCATTTTACTCTCCTGCCAGGAAAGTATGTTCTGAACACTTAAAGATTCGACAATCATATTGATGATGCTGTCAAGGAAATTTGTCCTCTGTGTAAGAACAGAGTGACATAGGCTGACACCAGAAGTCTGCACTTTGTTCTGGTACAGCTGTTGAGTTATTGTAAACTGAAGGGTGACATGACGTGGTCTGATCATTTCCTAGATATCTGTAGCTTCTGACTGCAGCATGGATGGTAGAGGATCCAGGTAGAGGCACAAACACTTGTTAGGGTTCTCTTGTCATAAAGGTACGACAAGGTACTACTCTGTCACACCATGATGTTCCCTTGCCATAAAGATAAGACAAGGTACCACTCTGTCACACCACATTGTTCTCTTCTTCATCTTCTTTCAACTGTCTACAACCATCTGTAGGTTGGGAAGTGAACTGAGTTTATTAATGAGAAGCAAAGCTACCTGGAAGATGTTTCTGGGATCATTTGACAATCAGTTCCAGACCTTGGCTGTTAGCAGCATTGTAGTGCTGATATCTCTTCTAAGTTCCCTCCAGATGTATCAATATACTGAGTAAAAGAGTTGGGGGATTACATGGTAGTAGTATTTTTAATTTTCTGAAGAATACATATATTTTTCAAACTAATGGCTGTCCTAAGTTTTATTTCCATCAACAGTACAACATAATCCCCACCCTCTCCCACGCTTTCCTTTTCCAGAGTACTCGTCCTCTTCAAAAGTACCCCACCCTCATCCAAACCACCACTCATTATTTTCCAGTGTCTGTTCTAGCCATTCTAGTTTGTGCTCCTGTGGTCGTGCTTAATGTTTCTCAGATCGTGAGTAATGGTAAACATTTTATTATGAACCTATTGACTAGATTTATGTCTATTCTGAAAAATGTCTATTAAGCTCATTATTCAGATGTGGATTGGTTGGTGCATTAAGTTTTTCTTTCTATTTTGTTTATTCCCTTTGGTTGAATTTTTTTATATAGTCTACATATTAGCACCTTGCCAGAGGCACAGTTTACAAGCATCTTCAGTACACGGTAGATTCACTCCTTATTGTGTTAGAGGATAAACAGATAAAGATAATAGATGTACATACACACACGTGGATAATATTCATTATATGGTAGTGAAAAGATCATGGCATCATAGTGCATGTATGATAGAATATACTCTTCAGCTATAAAAATAAATGTTGTTATTTGTAACAATAAGGATCGGCAGAGAGGATACTATATAAAATTAGCCAGATGCAAACAAAGAAATCCAAAGTGTTGTATTTAAAGTCGTTAATCACATAGACACAGAGAATAAAGTAGTTGTAACCTGGACCATAGAACTTAGGAGGCAGTAGTGAGAGAACCGGGTGGGCCGTCAGGGACAAGGCTATACTTAGAGGGTACTATGGTCCTTGCTCCATTGCACAGCTGGGTGATGGTATAACAATAGCCAGTTGAATATTTCAGATACAGCGAAAAGTAAGGATTTAGAAGGTTTGTACATGATGTAGATGACAAATGCATAATGTAATAGAAACAGAAAATGTCTTGTTTTCATCATTATACATTTATCCAGTCAGTACAACCTACTCCACAAATATCTATAGTATCTGTCAATTAAAAAGAAAACTAGAGAAGAATACATCTGAAGGTACTTCTTCAAAACAATTGAAAACAGAGCAACATTATTGCCAATGGAGGATACATTAAAAACTCTAAGGATTCTGGGTCATTTTCTGAGGCATTGTGGTGCTGTAATAGCCCAGAGTTGTTTTTGTTAGCTCATCTTTCTCACTCACTCTTTGCGTAGCAGCTGGCGGCCATCAGGACTTGCTGTAAGTATACAAGAATCCACTGGTACGTACCAAGTGATCTAGTAGTACTGAGGAAATTACTCTGGGGTCCACAAAGGCATATCTAGCCACTAAATGTAGATCTAGCATAGATCTAGTTGGTGGAAATAGCATTTACTCTGGCTCCTCATTTTCAGTACTACAGTGAGGAAAATGTGGGTTCCAATGAGTCATGTGCTTTCTCAGTCTACGCTCTGCCCTAAAACACAAGAGTCTTTATGCCACAACCCGTGAGTTTGAGGAGGTCTGTTGTTCTTCCTGCCATTTACCATAACAGCCGCACAGAATTGCTTACTTAAATTCTTTGGAAGAGTGGAAGGAAATACCCTTTTACTATTTAAAAAAAAAAAAAAAAGCCTTTCATGCCTTAAAATCTAATTATGTAGCATTTCAATGTGTCTGAGAATGTGTGTGTGTGTGTGTGTGTGTGTGTGTGTGTGTGTGATCAAGTGATTTTAAGAAATGAATAGCATTACTATTACTTGAGCATCACTCACTCATTTGAAAGTGGTGACTTTGAACCTGTGAGAGGAATGTGCAGGCTTTGGAAATGTGTGGACCACACAAATGGAAAACATGGTTCAGCTCAAGTTTTTATAACCACTTCTAACGATTCAATTTTTATTTTAAATTTCTCCACTCTGAAGTTTAAGTAAAGTTTTAAAATTGTATATAATCAAAGACCTCCTCTTCACCTCTGATATAGTTGTAGCATAATATTCTTATTAGTACAATCAATCTGTTGATAAAACTTTAGCTGTGGAATTCATATGTATCAATATCCTGACTTGTGACCTATTCTTACCACTTTTTTATCCACATAAGCTTCCATAGACATGGTTGGAAGCCATGAACCACTGCAAGAAAACTGTTAGCTTTCTCTAACTTTGAGTATAAATTTAGCAAAGAAAAGATGAGAAATTCATTCAGAAATTGCAAGTCTACTGAGCTATTGTTGTTTAGGTGAAATAAATACAGTTGTGATATGACCTGAGCTGATGCCACTTTTATGTCTCTAGGAATATAAATGCAAAGTAATCACTGCATAGTTAGATACACGTCATAGAAAGGCTTTTAACAGAAAGCTTCTGAAAGTCTCACGTTCCCTGGACTCTGGAAAGTAACCAAAAGAAATGGAATGATAGGAACAAGGCTCTGAGGGAAGACGCTTGGTTAGTTTGCCTAAGATTAGTGATGAATGTGAAGGGACCATTCATACTACATTGCACTTATATTACATATAAAATATAACATCATATTGCATGATCTTAGAGCATCTGTCTAAGTATTAAGTATGTACTTTAAGGAATAGCTCAAGGCTCCTGACTTAATAAAGAGATTATGTTTGAATTAGGAAGGTCCAAAAGAACTCTGTCCACTGTAAACATAAGACCTCTTTTGTTTTGAATATATTGCCCTTGGCTAGGATCTTCTTTTGGTTTATGGAGACTCCAAACTCTGGTTATATTACAGTATGTGTTATGCAAAAAGATGAAGTATGTATTGAACAGAGTGGAGGGCTGTAGCAGAGGCAAAGCCTTTCCTGAATTAGCTCTCTCAGAGTAATGCCTGTGGCCATCATTGCTTGAGACCGAAGGCTATTGAAGCATCAGGAAGAACTACATATTGAAGATACCAATTTGTTTCCTGTTATGATGATTAAAATGCCCTGAAAAAAGCAACTTACCAGAAAAAAGAATTATCTAGATTACATCTTAAGTTATGAAAGTTAAGGTAAGAACATGAAAGAGCTAGTCATATCTATCGTCAGAAGCAGAGAAATAATAAATTCACGCATGCCTACTGATGTTTGGGCCTCCATCTATACTTTTTCAACCCAGAATTCTCTACTCTATAAATGATGCCCATGGTGAGCTGGGGTTTTCACACACCAATAATGACTGTAACTAAGACAGTCCCACACACATGCCCACGGGCCAACCCAATCTAGATTCTGCATCCCTCAATAAAGCTTCCTTCCTAGGTGACTCCCAGATAGTAGAAAGTTAACAATTAAAAGTAATCATTATCCCAAGTACTACCAGAAAAAACTTCTGAGAAAAGTAATACCTAGAAAAACAATGGGAAGGTGGAAAGATAAAAAGATTCATGGAGGAAATCAGATAAGTAATTATAAAGGAAAGAACAACAAATTGGGCAGAAGGACATTTGATCCTGTAAACATACTAAGTTCAGATTTGAGTCGGCCTTGGGTACAATGGAGTCAAAACAACAGTCTTCTGGCTTGTGGTCCTTTCTTAGAGTCTTCTGACATAGTCACAACAAAGAATACTTGAAGAATATAAAACACCAATCAAGTCATTCTAGTCTTTGTTTAGAAATGGGATTGAAAGGTCTGTTTAGGTGTCTGGGGTCCCATCCTACTTTCTACCCCTTACTTTGTGGTGGGAGCTATAAAAAGTTCTAAATAAGGTGATTGTTTCATTCGTCAAAAAAAAAAAAAAAAAAAAAGGAAAATGGTCTGACTTTAACAAGTTGTGTTTAAGGAGGTGGAATGGAAAAAGCACAGAGCTCCCAGAGCAGTACTTCTGCTGTGCTGAAGTCTTATTTACAGCAGAACACACAAACATGACCTATCTTATCATTATGGAATTGCTTATTAATCTTTTGGTAAGGACTTGGGCCTAATAGCAAAAGGTTCGCTCTAATCAGGATGTCTAAGCGTCTTTGCTTTTAATATGTGAGCCATTATGGATGTCACTTGTTTAAATGTTTTTAAAGAAGAAAACTGTTCCTTTAAAGATACTAACTGTGTTTGTCACGGTAACTTGCATTTTCTTATAAACTCGGTATAATTACTACACTGCTGCTGACCTAACTGATCTTCTTGTAATTTGCTGAGCAGTATTGAAAGTGTATTTAAGTTAAATTGTAAATGTGTGTTTCTAAAAGGCTCAAAGATCACTGCAGTATTGTAGTATTCAAAGGGCACAGTGTACTTTCTAGTGTAAGAGTACATAACATGTTTTGGTTTATGTTTTAGATTTCTTACTGAAAATAAAAAGAATGAGATTGCTTATATCATTATATCTGATGGTATTTGCCATACTAGAAATTCAATCTAGGAGAATTTGAAATTGTAAATTTGTCTAAAATAACAGCACTCCCATCACTTTAATAAAATACTTTTAAGTAAAAGGAACCTATATTCCCCCAAAATTTTGAGAAAGATGACAAATGGCATTGATATACAGTTTTGAAAAAAAATTAGTGTCTAACTTAGTATGTTAATTAAATGCAGTTGTAATGTCTGCCACAAAGAAAAATGGCAAGGTCTCGGGAGAGATGCAGATGGATACCAACCTATTCCAGTTGATTGAGGAGTTATTCCCTGAGGAAGTGACACATACTAAATCAAGATCTCAGCCATGAGCAGGCAGAGGCCGGCTAAGAGCGTAGAACATACTGAGAATGTGGTGGAGGTAGGAGAGTGGGGTTGTTGGTAGCATTTACATAATAGAAGGAAAACCCAGGATGACTAGAAATATACTAAATACGTTAAGTAAAGTGATTCAGACACTTGAGGCTAGAGATACAAGGGCCAGGACACACCCAGAACTTTGAAACATGCATGTGTGTGTGTGTGTGTGTGTGTGTGTGTGTGTGTGTGTGTGTGTGATATGTGTAAGTACATGTGTTTGTGAATATGCAGACCTATACATGCTGGAGGGCGGGCGTTATGTATTTTGATTTATTAGTGTCTACTCTAGTCTATGGTCCCTCTCTAATCTTGCTTGCAGATAGCTAACCTGGCAGCCAGCAAGCCCCTGTTATCATCCTGCTTCAAACACCCATAGTGCTGGGGTTACAGACATACCAGTTCATCCTTAGCGTCCTCCCCAGCACTTGGGTAACATGAGGAGATACTCAAATCCTCTTGTTTGTACAGCACCTAAAGATCCTTCTTCCAAGCCCCTACCTGTTGAATTTTAGTGTGTGTTGGGGGGCATAACAGGGGTAAAAATAGCATGGTCCTTTTTAAACACCTGAAAAATAGATACAGAAAAGGAGTTTTACATTTTTATTGTAGGATATAAAAGAAATGATACACGCTTAGGAATCCATACAGAATGGAGCTAGTGATTAATAGGATATGAGCCAGGATCCCCAATGAAGTAGCTTCCACTGAGTTTTCTTCAGTTCACCCATCCCCATCCTTCCCACATGGCTTTTGTCCTGAATCTAGTGAACAAACCATCAAATTAGACCATTGGCAGAAATTATATCCAAACTAAGGTATTGATTCCTATCACACCCCTCACCCTTTTACTGTTCCTCTCCTGGTAGAAATTCTGAAAGCACGCCATCATGGACTCTTTAGAATCATAGCTTTGTCCTGTCCAGCATCATCTTGAAGGTAGCCAGGAATTGACTTTGTTTTTAAAAGCAATTATTAGAAATCTTCAGGCTTTGAAGCAGACATGACTTGAAAGAGGACTTGGTTAGCAGGTTAAACTCTTACACTCCTCTCCCTTTTATTCCTTTTAAATTCTGAGAGCTAGATACTCGGTAACAGTGGAATCTGCCCATCCTAACAGTAGCTGTCCTGAGTTTCCAGATGTCCAGGAGTTTCTGCCAGAAAAGAATGGCAGCTGTTTGGAAGGGAGGAGGAGGAGAGAGTACTGCAAAACATGTCAAGAGTTTTATCAGGGGAGTAAGATGACAGTTGGTAGCAGGAAAGGGTGAACAGACATTGGAACATGTCTGGAAAAATCAATTTTGCTTGTGGTTAGGTGATGTCTTGAGGCATTCAGAAATAATGCATGTTATAGAATCCAGCTTTTGTCTGGGGTAATATGTCTATTCTGTTTTGTTTAAGTGCAATCTGTAGGACTGATAGGAGGTATACATAGTCAGTGTGTTTTAACCCATAATTCAATAGACAGGCTATGCAGTGGGTAGTTTTAGAAGTGGCTTTGCTTATACTTTTACTGCATGTAGAACAAAGTCTATCTACTCCAAACTAGAAAAATAAGCTGCCACTATTCAAATGACATTTAGATATATAATAAAGTGAAAAGTGTTCTCCCTGCTTTATCATCTTATTGAGATGGTATTTTAGCATTAACTCTCATCAAAGGTATAGCTTGACTCATCTTCAAAGAAGAAAGCAGTCTTGGAGTTTCTGGTGTTGTAATAAAACACCATGGTGAAAAGTAACTTAGTGAGAAAAGAGATATATCCTCAGGTCACATTCTATCACAGATGAAAATCATGGTAGGAGTTCAAGGTAGAAACTGGGAGACAGGAGTCCAAGGCAGGAACCCAGAGGCAGGACCTGAAGCAAAGCCTGTGGGGCTCAGGGGGCACTGCTCACTAGCTTGGCCCTGGTGGTTTGCTTAGCCTGATTTCTTTTTTTCATCCCAGGACCACCTACTTAGGTATAGCATTGTTCACAGTAGCTTGAAATATCCTATATCAATCATTAATCAAGAGAGTACCTTACAGACACCCTACAGGTCAATTTGAGAGAGATATTTTCTCAATTAAGGTTCCCTTTTATGAGATGACTCTAGATATTGCCAAACTGTCAAAAATCCTAAGCAGGACAGAAAAATATTTGACCCTTAGAACTGTTGTGTAGCTTCCTAGAAGGTTCTATCTTAGCAGATCACCCACTACGACAGGTATCGCTCATTTTATTGCATACATTTTTCTCTGATTTTGAAATATAAACCCAGCATAGCATTTGGCCTCATAAGAAGCAGGCCAGCATCCATTATTTATGGTCAGGGTTCTCAAATGAGTTTGGAAAACAGTGTGTTTGTTGTTTGTTTGTTTGCTTGATTGATTGTTTTGGAGACAGATCTTTCTATGTAGCCACAGGCTGTCTTAACTAGCCAACTTCTTTCTCAGACTCCTATGCTAGTGCCAGGGATGTAAGATTGCATTACCAGGGCCACCTAAGAAATAACATTTTTATTGACATCTTGATTTACAGTTCATGCTATATACGATATGTGCTCCTTTTACTGATAGGCCATGTACTTGCAATGTGTGTTTATTTACCACAGCAAGGAATTAGGTCTTGAAAAATGTCATTTACTATTAGAAAATAAATGTATTATTATTATAAAAATTATATTCATTATTGTAAAGGTTTTCAATCATTTCTCAAAGATGACTGGATATTCAGAGTCAGGTGTGTTATATAGAAAGTTCTAAAACAGTGTATGCTACCCTATGAAACTATATTTTAAAAAACAAAAAGCAAAGTTTCTTAGAAATTGTATATGACCAAATCAGACATTGTACATGAATTATATATAAAAATCAAAATAACTATGAAGAATAGGATTTCTGTATTGTTTACTTCTGTGTCATACATATACTGTAAACCATAATTTTGACTAATATTTTGATTAAGTAACTTCTTGTAACCACTTACCAGCAGGATTACTGATAGCTCAGCATACAGATACATAGACTTGTCTTTTGTCCACATTCAATGTAGATGCTGATTTTAGGATCATTCAGAGTTCAATAATTCTGCAGTGCACTTAAAATACAATTTAAATGATTATATTTGGTTTAAGGATTAACCTATAGTACTGATCTTTTAACCAATATTTTCTTTGAAAAATGAAATTAGGACTAGGAATGAAGTGAAATAAATAAAGTCCCATCTTAAGAATTGGATGATTCTAAGTTCAGAATTTACTTTTCAAGAATTATAGCACCCTTCTGTAAAATAAATTGTTTCAACTAATACATGTTGTGTATTCTGTGATGATACAATATTCTTTTAAAATACTAATGTGCAATTCCTTGGGTTTTTATTTTTGTTTAGCTATTTGTTTATTTATTGTTTGTTTGTTTGTTTGTTTGTTTGTTTTTTGAGATAGTGTTTTTTGGGTAGCCTGGTCTGTCCTAGAACTTGCACTGAACACCAAGCTGGCCTCAAACTCAGAGTTCCAACTGTCACTGTCTCTCCAGTGCTAGGATTAAAGGAGTGTACCCATGGGCAGCTGTATAATTCCTAAGTAAAAAAGAGAAGATCCAACCAGAAACATGGGAGTGCTGGGGAAGACCTAAAATTTTGTGTTCTTAGTTGCTGCCCATGACCTTCTGAGATCTAGCCCAGGGGATTGTCTTAACCCATGCATTTCATAGACATGGATAATAAAACACTTTGCCTGCAAACTACATCTTCTTTCCTCTCTTAAATTCTAACTGTAACACAAATGTTTTCAGTTTGTTATAAAGCAAGATGAAGAGACAAGTTTTCTACTGATGGTATTTTCCTGTTGACATGTCTTTTCCTTGTCTCTCTGTGCTCTTGGTTTTCCCCTACTGGTTTGGTAATCACAATCAGCGAATGGAATGGTGAAAGGATATGTTTGCAATCAGTTACAATAATTCTTTGATTATGTGTATAATAAAATTTCATTTCTCATTTGTTTAATTATAATATATATTTTTGGGATGTATAATGCTAAAAGTATTTTCAATGAGGTTTAATAATCTCACCAGAAGGATAGTAAGATATATCTTATTAGCATCTAATGGAAATTTATGTATTCCTTAATCCATATAGGTGGGATAGGACTGGCTTTTTTTTTGCATTAAGGGTAGTTGTGTTGTCTTGAATATTTGTTTTATTGATTGATTATCTAAAACATCTGAACCATTTTTTATATAGAGTCTATAAAAACACTTCCATGAGCTCTTCTACACTGAAAAGATTATAAATAAAAATGTGGATGTGGCATTTTAGAGCTTCATGGAAGAATGAGTTTGGGATCCAGCCCAAAGATAATGAGATAAATATAGCTAGATTATAAAATAGATATATGCCTTCCAAAATGGTCACCTATCATACTGTCTTTGGAACAAGTAGTCATATAAACCAGTAAAAACTCTTTTTTTTTTTAATATCTAGGTTTGTTTGCACTTTCATAGGCAAACAAGTAGTTGAATAGGTCAACACAAGAAACTAAAGAAGTACATGAATCTAAGCTATGGAACTACTTTCTTGCTTTGCTTTCAAGTAGGCTAGAAACATCTCGGCATATTAAACATGTATCTACAGGACATGAGGCTGAAGGGCTCTAGGGTGATAACAAGGAATGGCTCTGCCCCCAAGAGTCTCTAGAGAACTGTGATTTCCTGATCTCAGGAAACTACATCCAGGTTGATGCTGTCATATTCTATTTTTCTCTAAGTCTTAAACACATTGTCAACACTTCCATTTAAACCTGGTGTTTTCCCATGACCATTCAAGTACCATCTTCTTTCCTATACTTTTACAGTTCCTAGGTGTTTTTCTAGATCCACCATAAACTTACTGCCCTTTAAAAAAATTCTCTAGATTTGTCCTTTATTCTATAAAACATATTTGGATGGCTTCATTGGGGAGCTTTCTCAATGATTGCCATTTTGATAATGAGATTTTCTTAGTATAAAATGGTATTTAAATTCCCTTGAATGGAGGTTAATATAGTGTCCAGCCACATCTTCTGAGCCTCCATACTGGCAATCATTATAGTGGATCTAAAATAATGTCTGCAAGCTGCATGGTGGTAATGTGTTTTCTCGGTACTTACCTTTCTCATTCTTGGCAGTAGTTTCGATATGGTTTTTCTGCTGTATATTCTTAGGTTGGATCTCAGCTTTTGAAGACAAGGGTATGATTCAGGTCAGGTCTATACTGAAAATGGTTGTAAAGCACAGACAATATTGGAATCTAAAACACTGGTTGGAAAGTAAAAGCTAGAAGCAGAGAACACATTTGAGGATAAAAGTTGTTTTTTTCTTTTTTTTTTTTTTTTTTTTTTTTTCTCAGTTACTGAAAGTAGCCGGCAGCTGAAGATGTGTATATAGGAAGAATATGAGGGCTGATGGGGGCAAGAGCAGCCTCTACAGTACTTAGAGGAACTTTGCATATGCAGTATTTTTTCAGCCAGAAATTCAGTAAACACATACATCCTTGCTCTACTCCTGCATCATTTGTGTGATAGTGTCTGTGTGTGTGTGCATACATGTGTGTGTGTGCGTGTGTGTATTTGTGTACATGTATACTTTGTGTCTATAAGCACACCTGAGCATTTGATTTACTTGTAAATTTTCCTGTTTTAAAGTTGTAGAAATGGACCTGATTTCCTTTCTCAATGTAGCAACTATTGATTTATCTGAACAATGATTATTGAAACTGCATTTCCTTCAGCCCTGATTTGAAAGACCCATCCTTCTCACACTGTGCACTGACTTGTGTCAGTTCAGTTTGCTTCCTCTTTTAAAAGAGGAAAGACACTTCCTCAAAGGCTCGGTTTTTCAGCTCTCTCTCATTTTCTTTATCCTTTCTACTCAAATGTATCCCCGCCAAAGGAATAGTTTCCCTTATGGGCTGTAGGGCAAGTGGATAGCCTGCAATGAATGAGAGAAATTCTGGGGAGGTTTATGAGAATCATATAGAAAGGGAGGGGTTAAATTGCACATTAGGTAGTGGAGATGTGGTGGTTTGGATGCCCTTGGCCCTTGGGGAATAGCACGATTAGGAGTAGTGGCCTTGTTGCAGTAGGTTTGGCCTTGTTATAAGAAAGGCATCAAGGTGGGGTGGGCTTTGAAGCTCCACTCAGTGTGGATGAGACCCCCTGCTAGTGGCCTGCAGAAGAGCCAGTCTCTTCCCTGTAACCTTCAGATCAAGATGTAAAAGTCTTAGTTCCTCCAGCGCCATGTCTAATTCTACACAGTCATACTCCCTGCCATGATGATAATGGACTCAACCTGTAAACCTGTATGTCAGCCCCAACGAAGTGTTGTCTTTTCTGAGTTGGCTTGGACATGGTGTCTTTCCACAGCGATGCAAACCCTAGCTAAGACATAAAATCCCTTTGTCTTCCTTTCTGGATAGCAAGTGTCTGAAGGTCCTAAAGTTCTCTTAGATTCTCCTACTGCTAGGCATCAGCACATCCCTCCCAAGAGGACAGAGGCATAGATTCTTGCGAGAGAACAACCAGCAGCATAGCACTATATACTGTGGTTTTATACAAACAAAATAAAACATTAATTTTTTTCTCTTTTTTATTGAAAGTTGCTGAAATAGTATCCTAAAATATACAAAGCACCAAGTGCACAAGGTCTGAATAAGTTCAGTAAATATTTTGCTATGAATTTTGAAGTCTCATTTGGAATTTTAAATATTTTATTCAGAGTATCTTTATTCTGAGAATGTCAGTATAACCATTAAACATTTCTTCTTCCTGTGACATGGTAGATAGAAAGCAGTAGGCTGTACATTTTCTTAAAGATATAATTAGTGTGTTCTGTGTCACCCAAGTGCCACCTATCTTTGTGCCTGAAATATTGTGAATGTTCTCTTTATATTTATTGAATATAATGAATGATATGTCTGTTGTATAGCCAGTCATTAAAACTTAGAGGAAAATGATTCTTTATTATTATTCAGCTGGAAAAATTATATATAAAACTTTTGCCCACACAGCAATCCATTGCTTTTCCTACTGATTATATTCTTTTATATTCTTAGAATTATACTTTTATAGTCTACAAACATATATTAAGAAGCCAAACATTTTTGAAAAATATTAACCAGTGTTTTGGAAAGAGATCTTTTCCTTAATAGTGAAGTGATTGAAAACAACACATTATATTTAAAAGAATGAGCTTATACCTAGCTCATAATTAATAGAAGGAGATAAACAAAATTTGAAACTAACCTTGTGGTCTCTGTTTCAATTACTCTTAATGCAAATTCTTAAGATTTTAAACTTCACAGCCATTCTAGAATAGGTTGATAGTTATGTACTATAATATGTAGTTTCTTCTGTATATTTCAGTTATTCAAGTTTAAAACATTTCACATGAGTACTGAATTTTATCATTTTCAGCTCTCCTTTTCCCCAGAGCTTCTCCTATGAACCTAGTTCCTCACAAATTATTTCTTTTGAAGTTGTTTTATACACATACACAAGGGGGTAGGTTAGAGACAGAGAGAAGGATCCAGAGAGAGACAGAGACAGATCAGAGAGACAGAGAGACATCAGTCCTTAATTGCCTCTTCATCTAGAAATGGAGTCTTTGTGGTTGTGGTAGTATGTGCTTTGTCCTGGAACAAGGTCTGATACTTTATCCCAGGCTGTTCCGAAACCCACTGTGCAGTGCAGGCTAGCCTCCTTCTCTCAAGGCATGGGGTCACAACAGGCCTAAGCCAGCATGTTCTATTAATTCTGAAGGACAGTTTATGGTTTGAGAGAAGCAATTTCATAGTGTACTTTTGTCATCTCTAACTTGGCAAATGTTGAAAATTTGCCAAATTTAAATACTCGTGTCTCTTAATAAGCTTCTCCGGGGGAAAGTGTGACTAAAAGGTTTCCTGAGGTTAACGTTTTCCTTTGGCATTCTGCGTTTCCTTTGCTTAGCACTACATCAGTAGGGCATACCACACATTTGTTAGCACTATATCAGTAGGGCACACCACGAATTTGTTAGCACACTACATTAGTAGGGCACACCACACATTTGTTAGCACACTACATCAGTAGGGCACACCACACATTTGTTAGCACACTACATCAGTAGGGCACACCACACATTTGTTAGCACACTACATCAGTAGGGCACACCACACATTTGTTAGCACTTCTCATACACATATCAAGTGTAAACACATTTCAAATGACAGAGGGAAGTGGATCCCAGGACTACAGGAAGCACGGATGCTGTGGCAAGGGGAACGTGTTTCTAAAATAAACCACTGCTTCAAAGTTTTCAGTGGATCTGCACTTGCCCTGTGTTTGCTGGGATCTGCACTTTATTCATGTGGTTTATTTTTACCAGCTTGTGTCTTTCTCTGCCTGATTCATGCAGGATACACTAGTAATACATCACATTTTAATTGCACCTAGAAAATTTTTAATTGTCAGGAGAAATAATCCAACCTGTTTTAATGTAGCCTCACCTCATCCCACCCTTCCCGACAGCATCATGAGGTGTCAGAATTTCTATTTCTCCTCAAGTTTTTCTTATCTTACTGATGCCTTGATGTGCTATATCATAAAGATTCATTGTGAAGAACATTCTGATCCCATGGGGTTTTACTGGTAAGTTTTTGTCCACTGCCCTGAACCTGTTTGTATTGTGATGCTAATTCCACTTCCCCAAGAAGGGCTGCCCAGGCACAAACTCAGGTGACTTCATCCAGAACCTTCTTCCCATTTTAATCTGTAAAATAAAGGAAGAAGTCAGTGATTGGGTAGGGGAAGAGAAGGTGGAGCTTTAGAGTTGGAGTGGGGACAGAGAGGGTGTCTCTGGAGGAGAAGGAGGTAGGAGAAAAATGGAGCTGAAGCACATGGCCTGGAGAAACTGCCAGTTATGAGGTATTTTATAGCTGAGGAACAGAGTGGTATAGTGTAGATCTGCCCGATCTAGGCACACTGCTTATACTCATATTAACTGAGTTCTGTTCTCATTGCACAGGCTTATTTGGATTGGACAGGTTATTATAACAGTAAGTGTTATATTACTATATTGATCATTAAACATTTTTTTGAAATTTATTAGTATGTAGGAATATTTTCTTATTCATATAACATTTGACACAGTGCTTTGCTAGATGAGAAAGTGAATTTGAACTTTCTCAATGGGTTCTGGGTTCCCTGTCCCCCAAGGTAGTCAGTTTCCACTTCTTCAGAATCCAAGTTTAGCACACTCAGTTATGTGGTGTGTAATGTGAGAAATAGGGAGTGTGGTTGGGTATTTATTCAAGGGTATCTTTACCCATGTAGATAGTAATTTGTTATAACTAATAAGAATGATCTTTTTATTACTAAAGAATTAGTTTTAAAGTAAATGCATATGAAATTCAAGTAAAATAATAGTTGTAATTTAAATTTTATTTATGAGGAATGTTGGCTACAAATTAAATTAGTGAAAGTGTATGATGTTCTAATATTAAAATACCTTCCTTTTTTCTATTGTTTTATATACATGTGAACACACATGTGTATGCAAACACATATATACATATACATGCACACGCACATGTATACAATAAAGCATCCTATTGACACCTTTGCTGTGAACTGAGAACATTGGCTGTCATTTATCTTCAGCAGGGTGGTACCACAGAACTGGCCATCTGCTTTGCATTCTTTTAGGTACTTATGCTAATCATACAATTGCCTCTGTATAGCAAGATGGATAAATTCATTTCTGTGTCTTTTATATCTTATAGAGTATAGCTGTAACAGATTAGGCTTAATTCTTTTAGCTCTGCATGTTTTGTTAGCATGTTAAAAGTCAAAACGAAAGAAAAAAACATTAGGCTTTGGGCAATAAATTATGACCTACTGAGACAGTCAACTTCTACCTCCCTTTTCACAGCACCCACTTAGAGAGGTTTAATCATCTGGCATCTGGAAACTGTTCTCAGTTCTTTAGCTTATGCACAAAGGCCTGCTTCCTGAATGCTGGGATGAAAGCTGTGTATCACATGCCCTGCTACTTACTAAATGAAGTGGTGAGACCAACTTGCTAAGCAAACTGGAATATACATGTGTGTTTTTATATCCCTTGCAAACTTGTTTGCACATATAAACAGGGTGAACAGGTAGGTGGGCACCACATGCATAACTTCCTAGGGATAAGCATGTAGAGATATAAGCACACTGTTAAAGTCACACTTAACAGGACTAATAGCTGACAGGAAAACTTTCGGTAATCAAAATACTAACTTTTGATATGCCTGGTGTGTGTGTGTGTGTGTGTGTGTGTGTGTGTGTGTGTGTTTGAAGAAAATATATTAAGGGAGATAAAGTTTCTCAGTATAAAGTGGCTGGACTTTTACAGTTGTATTTTATATCTAATTTTTTTATATTAAAATTTCCCTTACTCCTTGAGTTTGAGGGATCTCTTGAAAGGAAATTAAATTCAAGGTCTAAAACCTCATGTAAGTTGGGGCAAAAAGGATAGTCTGTAAGCAAGCTTAAAGGCCTAGGACTGAGAACTGTAAAACAAGTCCAGGCATGTCCAGCTAAGCCCATTGTTAAAACATTCCTGAGGCTAGGTTAACTGACCATAAAGATACAATAGGAATGCAGAAGCTGGTCCAGGCTGTCTTTTACAACTGAGGTATAGGTCACATGAGCCCCTCCTGAGTTTATTTAAAAGTTATATGTTAACCACAGGTTTTCCTGACTTAGATAAGCATCCGCTCCACCAGTCTCCTGACTTCCTGACTACACATACTGTTCTGCTGATGCATAGTCACGCTGTGGGTGAACCTTGTACTCGTGCTGATTCTTCCCAGCCCCCGACCCTCTCTTCTGACTCTCTCTCCATAAAAACCTCTAGCTTTTGAATCTCGTGGTCGATTCCTCTGTTTCCTGTGTGAGATACGTATCGGCCCAGAGCTCCGTCATTAAACTACCTCGTGCTTTTGCTGCAAGAAGGTCTCTCGCATTTCATTGGGTAACCCCGTGTCCCGAGACTCGAGTGGGGGGGTCCCCAAAAGGGGGTCCTACACTCTTTATAAATTTTCATTTTTTGATACCATTCTTACATCAAGGAATAACAAAACAAACAAAAAAAACAGCAATAACAACAGCAACAAAAGCCAATTACAGGGACACTTCATATAAATTTCACTTAGCCTTCTAATGTTGGGGTCTTGCATCATATAATAATAACACATATCAAAAATGATAAAGACATTTCATAGGGATTTTTCAGATTGTGCTAGTTTAATTGGAATGCATGTGTAGGTTTTGGTTTATTTTTAAAACTTGAGTTAGAAAAAGAAAAACAATTATTCTGTCTCTAAAATTAAAATTCCACAATCATACTTCAAAATAGGCAAACAGGTTATCAGAAACCTGTGGCATGGGAATGCTGCTGTGAATCTCATTCTCTGAGTAAATTTACAGGTGGGGGAGACCTACAAATAGGCCTTAGGTTGATGTGTATGCCAGAAGACCTATAGGCAAGCTGAGCTTGCCATGCTTGCTTTAATTTCATAAAATTTATTTATTTATTTAATTTATTAATTTATTTTATATAATTTATATTTTTAAATATAATGTATTTTATTTATTTTATATCTTTATATTTGTAATATAATTTATTAAGTTAATCCCATAGATATTTAACCTTCTGATGACAATCCAAGTTGGGTAATTTTAAGCTGAAAATTTACGTAGGAACCTTCTCTCTTTTGAAAATAAAATATACATAATGGATTTGTGTGGGTGGAGGTTTGTTTCCCTAACTACCGTGATACTTTCTGGGGTTACTTGGACTGTAGTTTCATAGCAGCATTTTCCATAATCAATTTCAAATCCATAATCATGAAACCATAGCTATAATTTATGAGGAATAGCTCATTAGTTTCTCTGAATCATAAGGTCACGGGCTGTAACAAGTATGCATTTGGGAGACAGTACTTCCATTTATTTTTTCCTTTAAAAAAAAGTTATAGAGTGAAAGTCTTTGGACTGAAACACTCAGCCCAAGTGGTTGGTCTTCATCAAATCTCCTCATGGCTCAGGGTTCTATGCAGAAAAGGAAGCAGAAAGATTGTAAGGGGTAGAGCTGATGAGTGATTCCAGAAAAAGCATCATCCAGATACAATAGTACTAATAGTTTACCAACATAACTTACTGTCATGGTCACATTATATTTAAAACTCCCCATCCTAGGAATAGAGTTTTGACAGTGCATACTACGTTCCAATGTTAGCTTTCAAAGCATAGTGAGGCTAAATATAGTTTCAGTTAAACATGGCTGAGCTGAACTTCTAGAATACATGTCTCCCATAAGGCAGGTATCAAATAGCAGCTCTAACATTGGAAAGTAGCTAGATTTCATTCTTTATTTTGAAGTTGACCATATGCAATAAAAAGGATTCAATTAGCTTGGCCTGATTATAAAGAAAACTCTTCATTATCACCTCAGAAAGACTCCATATTCTAGGCCTTCTTGGTCTTTACCAAGTTTTTTCTTCAAGCAAAGACACTATTTTCTAAGCCCTTTCACTCTCCTGATTCTAACCTTGTATGTATCTTAGAAGACCACTTTTATTCTTTGATTAGTTACACTATGATAACCCAGATTACTTTTCATCTTCAATTTGTTTTTCCAAGTACTATAGACCCCGGTGGCAAAGAAGTCACGGAGCCAGAAAGAAAGCAGAAAGAATACAGTGGAACGGAAGGTGATGAAAGAGTCATATCTTCTTTCTAAGTCACGGCAGTGCATCCACAGTACACTGAGCACTTTCCCGTCTGCAGTTATGTCTGCCACTCTTAGTGCTCTGCCCAGAGCAGGTGTCTAGACTTCCTGAAAGTGGGACCACCCAGAGCCATTTCTTTCTGTGTATTTAAGTTTTCTGACCATCCTTAGAATTGACCAGGAATGGTCTGCAGTTTCTCAACTCAGGCTATATACACAGTAGAAACATACAGAAACGAGAAACTAAAGGGAATTTCTAAGGGTGAAAAAAAAAAAAAGACATCCTTGTATACCTTTTCTCTCTCATCTTCTGTACAGGGATGATCAGACTGCTGATTCCTCCATCAGTTTCTACCAACTGAGAAAAGGTGACACCGGACATTGGTATTCATTGCAGTTCTTGAAAACATCATAAATGGCCACAAAATGAGTCAGTGACCCCCTAGATCACTGGAAATGGTCTACTGAACTCTGGTTCTGTCTTCTGGGTAGATGAATTCAACTTGGTTGTCTGACCAATTTGAAAATATAAATTATTGCAGATATATGGTATTAAAGGCCATCACAAGTAGTTTTCCTTGCTCATACTTGAGTGACACTGACTGTTTATATCATGTCCTACATTATGCCCTAAGTGTTTTTCTAAGCCTCCTGGCCTGGCCCATTGTCCCACAGAATGGAATAGAAAGTTACAGTAATGAAAACTCACCCATAGGCATGGTAGCTTTCAGTCTCTCTTTGACACACTCTCAAGTCTACCACATTTATAGTTTTTTTAAACACATGTAATGGTATACCAGGATATTTTCATACTAGCAATAACAGAAATTCTCTGATAAATCTTTTAGAAAAGAGGATCTCTCTCTAAATATACCAGAAAGGAGGAGATGCATTATATTCCTGCACTCCCTCTTATCCCTGAGGGAAATATTGTAATGATCCTAGGTTTCCTGGTTTTAAATTTCTTGTTTAAATTTTGTGTGTAGTAGCAATGTTATTATAGATTATTAATAAGCTTTCATTTCATCTGAGAAAACTTGTCACTTTCCCATTAGAACAGATGCATTTTTCAGCAGTCCTCTACATTTAATCCTCTCATAGTAAGAATTTGCCAAAAATACCAGAACTGAGAAATTGAGACATAGCTATTTGGAATATAGCACTTGTGGTAGATTACTTTTCCTGGGCTTTTCTTCTATCCTAGTATTTTGTAGGCAAGACTTAGATGAACAGAAGAAAAGACATCCCTGTCCCAGTGAATATGCAGAGCCCATTATGTGTTCAGACAAGAGTTCCTGAAATATCAGTTCACACCAGCCATCTTGCACCTCTCACCTGGGAAGGTATGCATACCATAGGACAGGCACTGCTTCACATTAATCAGCCTCCTGAAGTCATTACATTCATGAGGAAATGTAATTCACATGTGATTACTTTTTAATTTACTCTGTAATCACATTCCCAGTGAACGGGCCAAGCTGAAAATGAAATTTAAAAGTCAAATACTGCTTTGTATTAGGAATTCACAATTTTTATATGCACTTAGGTTAATAAAGATTTTACAATAACCATTTGTGACTGGGCATATGATAATTTGTCGATAAAACATAGTGTTGAACCTTAGGTAAGCTGTGTTTGATTTTCCTCCAAGTACTGACTTGGACCCAGAGAGCCTCAGAACCGTGCTTTCGGTTGTATTCCTGTCTTATATAAACTTTATTTGAAAAGGGTGGGAAGAGGCTCATCCAAACATTTCTTAGTCCCAGACCAGAAGTTGCAAGGAGCTAATGTATTTTTGATTCCTGCTGTGCCTGTGAGGCATATCCATTTGTTTTATCCATCATCGGAAAGTGTGCACAGAACTTCATAATAATACACTTCAGCTCCTCAGTGGGAATTGCCAGGGCCTACACTCAGAAGCTTCCTCCAACAATGTGGCCTTTGAAGTGCATGTAGTTCCTGAGTTCCTCTGTTGGTTTCAAGGGACAACTGAAAGGAAAGGTTTAGGAGTTGAAGGTTGTGGGTGGTAGAGAGTACCCTTGTACTAGTTTCAGCAACATGAACTAGAGGCTATGAAGAGAAAAATACAGAGAATTTGCAAGTTTATAGTCAGCAAAGACAAATTTTTGCCATGTGGCTTTTCTTGATATTGGTGGAATTGCAGAAAAATAACGGTATGCTCTGAAAATATTAAAACCAAAACACTGGATCCCATTCTCCAGAGATGCTGTTTCATATTATAAGAACCGTTACTTGTTTTCAAATGTCAAGAGATTTATTATGTATTTATGATAAAGTCACCATATTTTATGTTAACTCAACTAGTTTTAAGTACTACTTTGGCTATATAGTCAGTGTTATTCAGAAGAAATAAAAAAAGTGTATGAAAATCTTAGTTGTCATACTGAAGAAAAGAAAATTAAGCAGATTATTTTCTTTTAATTTTATATAACCCAAGATATCTTCACTAGTATCATTTAAGGTATAATCGGCCTACATCTTATTAAATTAGATCTCTTATGTGCATTTGTGTAATAGATTGGAATCCTATGTATATTTTATACTCTAATTATATTTCAATTTGTATTATACATATCTTAGGCATTCACTTACCATGTGTGGTTTATGGATTCAATGTTGGTCACAGACATTCTAACCTGGGACATTTATTAATCTGTGATGTGGACATGATGGTTATGTGTGGATTTGGTAAATGTAATATGACCATATGACACAGTCCTTAACTTTCTGTGTGAGAGAAGCAATGTCAGATGTGATGGATGGTATTCAAATTGTTGGAGTTCTGCATGGATAGATGTATGTAGACACAAATTTGTGTGTGTGTGTATGTGTGTGTGTGTGTGTCCTGTCTATGAATACCTATACCATAAAAGTTTAGGAGAGTTTAGGGTATTGATATTAATAAAATATTCCTTGTTATTAATTCTTAAAATAATTGATGTACATAGTATCTATATACTATATCTCTGTGTAGATACATAACACAATATATATACCCAAGTGTATAGTCATTATATAGTCACAATTTTTACATGTACACAGACATTTTTTTTCATGATTTAACTCAGGTAGTCTTAGCTTAAGTAGATGAAGCTCTAATCATCTGGTGGCAGAAATAATGTTGCTCTTCCACAAAAGCACATAACTGAACATCCAGGTCCTATGAATGCCTCCCAGACAGGCAAAAGGAAGTCTTTGTGGTGTAATTGAGTTAAGATCTTGGGAGTTTGCCTTAGATTGTTCAGGTAGATCATTATTCTATTATTATATTATATAAGGTCTGTTATTTTTAATTATTAGATCTATGTGATAAATGAATGCTTACTTTACCTTATATATATCAAGAATGATCAGGTGACTAAAAAGCTACCACTTCTCATCATTGGAAAAAGAGTGTGTTCTCTGACACAAAAGCTATTGTTTCTTTCCCTGAACTACTTGGCCAAGGGCTCTCCTCCTCGGTTATTTGGTATTGTCTTGCTGACCTCTTCTAGAGAGTGCAGGTAATGTACAGGGCAGCAGTTATATTATGTTATATATATATATGAGTGCCTGAGTTCCCATGACTGTTACAGGCCAGCATCTTACATTTTCATAGCCACTCAGTGATCAGTCACCCTGAGTATCTGACTTTGTGAGTATCTAAAGGCTCATATCCTATATTCTATGTGTTCTATGTGATGGTTTGTGAAGATCAAGCTAGTGTTGAGCATGGCTCTTCTTCCCTGCCTTGTCACACTACTCATGTGCTTGAAGACTGTATGTTTTCTGAAATTCTCTGAGACCTACCTGGGATTGATATTTGAAAGCACTTTAGCCAACTATAGAATGTTTGTATTTTAATTTTGTTTTCATCTAAAGAAAATTGATATAGAGATTCTGTCCTTCCTCTATTAAAAAAGACATGTCTGGACACTCTTGGTAAGCAAATTGGGTCTACAATATTTTGAACAGTTATGCTGTATAGCATAGGGCTCTGTCAGGGCCCTGTTTAGTGTTTTCCCAGATGGTTACTGACTATCCTCTCCTCCTGGGTAGGTGTGGCCAGGGTTATCTCCTCTCCTCCTGGGTAGGTGTGGTCAGGGTTATGGTATTTTCTTTTGAGGGTTTGTTGTGTTATCAGTGCGTTTACCTTTGATGTATACTTTGTTTATTCAACTACTCGTGGTCGAATATTTGAAGTGTGTAAAATATTTTATTCTCTTGTTACATGCATCTGTAATTCATAACTGTGCTCAAGGAAAATGTCATTCACCTCGTTCTCAGGCCTCCCACCCCGTTGTCATTTAGAATAGATGGCTTAAAATCACAGAGGAAGTCATATTTGAATGGCAGCACCAGTAATGAACAAGTCACTTCAGTGGCAATGTGTATTGCTTAAAATTACAGAGTTCACACAAAATGATATTACTTCCAAATAGCTTCTTATTGACTGTTGTTAGAGGACTTCAAGACTAGACACAAAGCTGTCCCACCCACACGCCTCATTCTCCTCTCACAGGTGATACTGACTCATTTGGGAAGATGGTGCCCAAAACCAGACCTTGAAAAACATGGAGTGATGTAGAGATCCTGAGCATGTGGATAGACAAGTAGCTTATAGAACAGTCCTATAAAAAATTGATCCAATAGTCAATATTCCTCTTAGTAATAGAACCTGAAATTCTGGTTTATTTGTGTGTTCTGCATGGCCTTAGCAACCTGTCAACAGAGATACCCTCTAAACCAATTAAAACAACCACTTAGTTGATATCTATTGCTCCTGAAGGCATTGTAGGGAGAAAAGTTAAAGCTGGAAGCCTCAATAATATTTGAAGAGGCAGAGATTTGGAGGAAAGATGAAAATCAGAAGAGCTAGAAGGATAAATTATCAATGTCTGAACTGTTCAATATATTGAAAAGTATGTGGTCCAGGCTTATAATGCTAGGGCTAGAGACACTGAGGCACAGGATCTTGAATTTATGACCACATTGGGATACATAACAAGACCATAACAAGATCCTGTTCCCAAATGCCAGACAAAAAGTGGTAAAGTCTAGATACTCAAGAACAAAATTACTTCTGATTTTCTTATCTATGGTACTTATAAAATTATGTGTTCTATTCATACCAGTTTAGTTTCAGGCTCTTAAGTTCTGGTTGTTTCTGACCTGCTTTCATATACCTACTCTCCTGGGTCTTGGCAGGGTACTTTAAGCAGCAGGAATGGAAATTGTGTCTGGGTGCTAACACTAAACACAAAGCTAGTTCACAAGCTAGAATCTTGTTTCTTACCAGGTCCTTCCAAAGGAAGTTCCAAAGGAACTGAGGTCACTTTGGGGTTGCTTCTGCCAAATGCTATAGGAAGATTTGGAGAATTATGTTTGACTGAAAGGCTTTTGCATATGAAAATGGCATGAAGTTCCTGAGAACTGCAGTGCCTCTTATTCTGTGTCCTTTTTCTGATTGGTCTGAATCATTGCAAAATGCTCTTATGTTTTTTACTTCTCTGCCTTGGCAGAGGAGCAAGCTGTTTTCCTTTTCTCTATGATCCTTTTTGGTTACGTGTCTGCTTTAAAGTATTTATTATATCCTTTAAGATAGCTTCCCTATTCTCAAAAGAGTGAAATATGTAAAAATGGTTTAGAACAGTGGTGGGAATCTTAGTGACATCTCAGGTCCCATGTAGGGAAGGGCAGTACCGTCATTCTTCTACTGGCCACTCTGGCACCTCGACTGAACTTAGAAAAGTTGTTCATATACCACAAGGGGATGGAAACCAGTAGTTAAAGGGAAACACTATGGGAGCCGGAGTTCAGATCTGGATTTCTTCCGAGGTGTAGGGAGCTTACTTTACACTGCTTGAGGACAGTCTTTCCTTTTTCCCTGTTATCTGGTTACACTTGGCTGTGTGTAGAGTAACCATCCCAGTTTTTTCCTATCCTAGCACAGAAAGCAGGCAGTGCCACCCCCCACTTCATTCTGCACTGAGCTCCACTCAGTTTGTTCTATCCTTACATTTTCTGTAGAGGACATGGCTCATTTCAAATTCTGTAGTGCCCTGCCAAAAAAAACTGGTGAAGTCATGGGATAGAGAATTTCTTTTATCTGTTCAGAAATTTGGGAGACATTATCTCTGCTTGTCTTCATGACCAGCATCTGACCCCATGTGTCCCTGTCTCTACCCAGTAGTGTGATATGTGTCTTCTTGTTTTAGGGCTTTTAACTCAACTTGTAGGTTTATTTTCTGTGCTTTAGTTTTCTTTTTTAACCTTATTTTGTATTTACTTACTTTAGCTTGTAATAGATGTGTGTGTTTGTACATAATTGGATTTTATTAGTCTTTTCGTTTAGCATGTTTTAAAATGCATTAGCATTAAAATTTGTTTCACTATCTGAAAAGAAATGTTTTAAACTTTTAAAAATATGTGAAGTCTTCTATGAAATAGTTGTGATGTAGGGTGAGGTATATTTGTTTTGTTGTCTTCAATATTGGAAGTGGAATTTAGCAGCTGAGTATCTTATTTCTGTGAAGTGGGAGAAAAAGTTAAGTCTGAATTTTGTGTTATATCTAAGGCTGGCTAAAAGTCATTATATGGTCCAGGGTGGCTTTGAAATTACAGTAATTCTCCTGCTTCATAGAGAGTGACATAAAAATCTTATATACATATATTCATTTTCTATGTGGTTATTGCTTTTGGAAACAAGTAAAAATATAATAACATTTGGATCTCTATACTTTATAGTGAGTTTTAGATTAAATCCATACAGATTGCCCCTTATGTCCATACTGTATTTATTCTCATATTGAATTTCTGGCCTCCCTCTTCAGCATGTGAAGTTCCTAGTGATAGACTTCTCACTTACCTGTTTTTCCCCAAATACCAGGCCAAACAACTGCTGCTTTTCAGGAATAAAGACACTTAGAGCTTTTAAATTATGTGTATCTCCTTTGGGGGGGGGGTAAATAAAGCTGGCTTTTTAGAACTTAGATATAGTGATAAGTTCATTGTCTGCCTCATTGTTCCTTGTATGGCTTGTGCTTGGACCAAAGCTCTGTAGCTTTCACAATTAATTTTCTTCTTGGCTGGTTCATGACAGGAAAGAATTCAGCTGGAAAGAGGTACCATAAAGTCTCAAAAGGAACCACTCTCTGGAAGCAAAGTAGATCCTGGTAAGGTTGTTTCTGGCCCACAAAGGTGTCACTTCTCCCCCATGTTCATTTTAATTCTTTTTCTTTCTTGTCCCATCCTACTCTTCTGGCCACTAGCCATTCCAACAAGTCACTTCTCAGCTGACTATCTCACCCAACTCAGAAAAGGCAGCGTCGACTCTTGAAGGCAACAGAAATAGCAGATCAGGAAGAAAATATGGAACGTTATTTTTGTCCTGTGACGTCATCAGTCAATCAGGATCCACATTTCCACATGTCGTTTGCAGGTCTGTTACAATGGGGGTGTTTTAACTGTCTGGACTCTGCAGTGTATTTTAGAACCATTAGTTCTTCCCAGAATAGTTTTTCCCATCTGACAGAGTTGCTGCCTTGGAATGTGTTTCCAAGGCAAGTAGGGGCATGACTGACCTATGGAGGATGAAATGGATTCTTGTCTTCTTCTCTCTGGGAGCCTCATCTGCATGTCCATGCTCAGATGGCATCTCTCTCTGGATGTTCTGGATGGATTGTAGAGGTTTTCACAAACACCTTCCCAAGGTACAGAATGTCTTTGCATTAACTTGCATCTAAACAACTGTTTTAATTCTTAGCAAAGTAGTTTTTTTTTTTTTTAATGGAAAGTTATAGATAAATGTCAAGAGAGCTTTGAAACTATTCCTGTCATTTTTAAAACATTCACATTCAGTTAAACCCAATTTCACTTCAAATCTATTCAACTCTAATGGCTGGATAAGTAGTAGAATGTTCAGCTTGCCTTCTTAAGCCTTTGTCTCTCCATAAAGTAAGGGATGTGGAGGTGGTCCTGGGTCATTTCAAATGTAGTTATTTTATACAACCTACTTACAAGAAAGGAAGGCAGGCAGGGAGTCTAGAAGTTCATCATTCAGGAAAATTTGCCTTACAATATGAAATTATAAGTCTACATGATTGATTTTGGGAAGATTTCAGTAAATGATACTCAAATTAAAACATTAAGCAGGTGACTTGAAGCAAAAATTACATTGCCACATGCAATTTATCCCCTGAAAGAGAGTTTTAAAAATAAGATAATGTAATAATTCCACCATATACCTTGAGATACAGATAGGCAATATGGGGGTTTGTTTTCAATTCTTTTTCTTCCCCCCTTACATCCAGGCTCTAAAGTGAACAGCTGCCAGATTTTATTTCCTTTCATTTCTTTGACTTGTCAAGAGGAAAAAGGTCAGAAGTGATCACCAGCTCGCAGTGTTTAACAGACAGAAGCCTGTAATTGAGTGTAATTCCCATGCAATTTGGTAGGTAAGGGCTGTGTCAGACTGGCTTTCAAGAGTTGCTTTGAGAGAAAAGCACCAGTATTCTCTATGTGAATCAACTTAATTCACCTGGCCAAAGAGCGTTTTACATTTTAACCAAAATGCACCAAGCTGTAGTGCTCACATTAATGCCTTTCTCTGAGAAGAATGGAAGTATAATTTATTTTTAACTCTACTGGCGTGCCCTGCAGATAAAAAACATTCTGTAGCCTGGAAATTCTGGTTATGAAATTCTGCACTTTTAAGAAGAAAAACTGGTTTATTAACATTTCTTTGTCAGAGACATTTACATTCCTATTTAAGATTGAAACCCTGTGTTTGTAACACATATTTCACCTCAAAGGGAATGAGAAAGTATACTCTTGACTGACTGTTGGCCAGGACCACAAGTTTATGCCATTCTGGGGAGCACATTTCTCTGTGAAAGTGATTACATGAGATTGTACTAGTTACAAAAAAAAAAAAAAAAGTAATGATTCAATTGATATAATAGATGAATTGTTTGGAACCATAATATGTAGGTCATGCTCATTTCGTTACACAGTTGATATCTGGTTGATATCTGATGAATTTCCTAGGATTTAGAGAGAGGAAGCCAATGATTTCCTAAGAATATATCTTAGAGCTTTTGATAGTCATAAGCTGTTAGGGCAGACATGATTGTGGGCAAATTATTAACTTTCAAAGAGGTAACCCAAGATAATTTTGTTCTGGTCTATGATGTGTTCTTTACACCAATGTCATTTGGTCTTTTGAGAACTTTAACATAGACGGGTAGAACTTTCTTCTTTCCCTTTCCACTCCTATCTCATTCTTACATTTCAGTTTATAGCAGAGATGAAAATCATGCCTGTCTTCATTAGTGGAGTTAGATGTAAGGCTTAATGCCATTTATTACAGTTGCTGTGTAGACTATGGTGTAAATTAAAGGTGTTTTGGAAGTGTATGGATTGATTTCTTTATAAAATAACACTCTGTTGAAACTGTTAAACTGTGCATTTAAACTCTATAAAACCTCATCTGTGGGCAAAGCTTGTGCAGTTCTTAAGGTTGTTTTAAAGCAAAGCTAAAACTAAAGTGAATCTTTTAGGAGAAAAGCTGAGTTCATTGAATTCAAATTAGACTTTGTATAACAAAAAGTAAATTAGGATTATGTGTATAAAATTTATAATATGTGTCATAAGCATGAATGTACAATATAGTGTGTTTATTCCCTCTCCAAAATGGCATCTACACATAAGGGGCCTGAATTATATTTCTCTTTAATGTGATTACTGTTGGGATTCTGTAAACCCCACCCCTCAGTTATGTAACAACAGCCAGGTATACCCAACCCCTCAGTTACCCAGCAGTAACCAGGTATGCTCTGCCCCAGTGACCTGACACTATAAAAGGAGCTGCTTGACCCCTCCTCTCTCTCTTGCTCTTGTGCTCTTGCAGCCTTGCTCTCCAACCCCTACCCCTCCTCTTCCCTTCCCTTCCCTTCCCTTCCCTTCCCTTCCCTTCCCTTCCCTTTTCTTCCCTTCCCTTCCCCCTCTCCCTCCATGTGCTCATAGCCAGCCTCTACTCCTCTACTCTCTCTCTCTCTCTCTCTCTCTCTCTCTCTGCCTCTACCACCCTCTTAACTCTCCCATGACCTGAATAAACTCTATTCTGTACTATACCATTGTGTGGCTGGTCCCTCAGTGGGAAAGGATTCCCAACATGGGCCCCTCAGAGGCATCTCCCTTGCCCTCAGGCCTCGCTGCACCTCCATGGGCCATATGCCCCCCACTCTCTTCATCCTTCCCCTAACAATTACAGTATCCAAAAAAATTTCTAAGGCATCTTAGGTCACTAAAGTCAATTATAGTCTGTCATTCAATGGACCATATTGCACTGAAATTAGCAAACACTGTTGATAATAAGTGTAAATGCACCATATCATGTCAAACAAAAATGCATTTCGATTTTACAAAACTCCATATGATCCAGAGGTATCATTTTTCTTAAGATATATGCAATCATTCTACATTGACCAACCTTTTTCTCCACAGTTTAATTTAATGAGCATTCACCCTACATTGATAATATACATGTATGTTCTTAAGTAGAAGGAACTGTAATTTTCAGAAGCATGACTTGGACCATGAACAGAACGATTACCAGCGATGATGGCTATGCTTGTATTATTTCACACAGAAGAGAGATGTAAACGAATGGATTGAATTAGGAGCCCAATTTTCTTCTTAAATCAGTATTTCTGCCTGTCAGAACCCAGCCCAGAGTGCATTATTCTTAATAGACTGTGATTTGTATTGAAATAGAACAATAAATCTGTTTATTGAAATGTATTTGCTGCTTGGGGTTCAGTCGTTCTGACTCCATGCATGAAGAGTGGGTGTATTAGGCAGAGCTGTGAGTGTAGCAGAATGCCATTTAGTAAGTGATCACATACTATCTAGACTGAAGACTGATTACCAGTGAGATGAGGTCCCATGTAAGGCATTCACTATTTTACACCGCACTGTTCCACAGAAAACCCAATTCTGCCAATGCCGCGAGCAGGGAAATAGTCAGCCTTCATGCCTCGTTTTTAAAAAATGCTTACAGACTTTGGTCTTCCAAGGCTAGCATCTCTCTTGAATGTCTTCTGCCGCTTCCTTTGTATATTATTTGTGATGATGTCATCTACTTTCTTTTCTGGTTCCGTGAAGCTGACTGAATGACAACTTTAAGATGTGTTGACTCTAACTGACAAAATACGTTTTCACATTTTACAGGCTGACTCGAGGGAGAGGCTTTGTTTTGTGTTTCCAGGCCATCCTTGCTAAACATATAGGATAAATAATTACAAAGGGGAAAACAGTCGGTTTCCTTTGATCCCCCATACACCCCATGGGTAAGAAGGTTGCTTTGCCTTTGTCTTAGTTTATATAATCTCAGTGGGGCTTTGTTCAGAGCATGACCTGTTTTAGTTTTTATGAGATTTTGCTCAATGCTGCTGAGAAAAGACATTATGAAGCATAATGATGGTGTGCCTTTAATGAGGAGCACGCATCACAGGTGGTAGGTCAGTACAGCACATTCTAGGACTGGGATAGAAAACCTAGAAGTTGGTATATCCTGTAGACAGAGATTCTAATGCTCTAACTGGTTCTTGATTGTGTCAATAAAGAAGGTGGAAGCAAATAATGGGCAAAAGCCAAAAGGTAGGACTCCTGGGTCCAAGAAGGAGGAGGAAGAACAGATTCAGTAGGACAGGAGGGAGCCCTTCCAGCCAGTCTTTAGAATTCGAAGGATGCTCAGCCGTGTAAGGTCTTGGAGCTGCCAGAACTGGAGGCCTCCACTACCAGCCAATGGCTGATATAGGCTAGCTGATAAGGTTAGGACAGGAGATCCTTTGCCCACCAATTGTGTTATCTGTCATGTTTTAAAATAATAATGCTATCTGAAGTGTTTTTCTTCCACAGAGCTAAGATGGGCAGAGAAGAGCAGGTTGGATAATAGCTGGTAGCTTGAGGAAGCCTACTGGGAGGAAGGGACAAATTGAGCATGAGGATTGGGGACAGCCAATCTCAGAGCTAAAATGGGAGAGGTTGGAGATTGGGGACACAGCCTGGGCAAAGAGGTGGCATAGTTTTTAAAGTTACATGCAGTAGAGCCTCAAATATTTTATGGTCTCAGGCAAGAACATAGAGAAAATCCCAAATAATGAAAGTATATGAGAGAGCCATGTTTGCTAGTTCATGGGCTTAGTTTAGATGGGTTACTCTGAGTCAGAGATAGTTTTGGATTGTAAGTCAAAGACCTTTGGTTACCTTTGGAAATGAATATATCTTTGAGTACAGTAATAAAAACGAGAAGAGATCTGTAAAGAATTCCAGATAGACAAACTGTATTGAAATAGATGTTTACATTTTTTTCCTAGAAGTGTTGATAATCATACTTCTTCATATGAAAAGTCATGAGGGCTAAGGGAACCATTCTTTTTGTTTTCTATAGCTGAGGAGAAGTACCATTACTTATAAGATCTCCTTCAAAGGAGAGGAGATCTACTTTATTTTCTTTGACTGAAATATTCTGCTTTTTACCCCCATCCACATGGACAAAGAATAAAGGAAAACCTGAGTACATCTCTTGAGCAAACTTCTCATAAGTAAAGAAGCCCACCAGGATTCTGCCTAGCAAATAGATGCAGAATAATATGAAGAGAGAAATCTGCTGACATGTCTTGCACTGTTTAAAGGTGTTAATGGGCCTGGGTTTTGGCAGAGCTGGTGACTGATGGAATTCCCAGCTTCAGACCTGCCTTGCAAACAGTTCTTGCTGCTTAGCACAGATAAACCTAAGCCCTATGGTGTCTGTCTTCCCCTGGGCATTCTGAGTGTCCATGCACTTTATACTCCCAGAGTTTAGATTTCACTTCTGACAGCAGCAGCTATGAAATGGCTGTTTCATGGGGGTTAGGGGTTATGTGGCTAGTGTAAGGGGCCATACTGACACCAACAGGAAAATAGAAGCTGTACAAGAAGGGTGGAGAATGGTTTATTCCTCTGGAGTGAGGGCTAAATTCATAAGCAATGAGAGTCTCAGGGTGAAGTCATGGGATATGATTTTGGAGTGCTGAAGAATTGGTTAGGTAAGACTTAGCATCATCACTGGCAGCTGGAGAAATGCATTGGGAGTATTTTACGTTATTTACAGGAGGCCAAACCAGGGTGCTGTGAAGGGACTTTGTGTCATTATGACACAAAAGCTTTGTACCTTTTTTTTCTTCTTCTCTTTGTTTTCTTTCTGATCTCCTCTCCTCTGCTCTCCCCTTTCCTCTCATCCCCTCTCCTCCTCTCTTTTCTTGTTTTCCTTCTCTTCTCTTTCCTCTTCCCAATCCATCCTCACTTTCCTTTCTTCTTCTCTGCTTTCCTGCTCATCCCATTCCTTCCTGTCTCTCTTCTTCCTTCCCTCCCTTCTTTCTTTCTTTCCTTCTGTGTACTAGATTAGATACAGTCCAGGATAGCATTGAATTTTCTATTAGGTAATCAAGGATGAATTTGACCAACTGATTCTCTTGTTTCCACTTACCATATGCCGGGGGTATAGGGTTATGTCACTTTGCCCTGTTTCATAAGGTGTGGTGAATTGAACCCAGGGTTTTGAACATGCCAAATAAACAAATTTACCAACAACATCTCTGGCATCACATAACATTAGGACTCCAGGCTTATTAGCTGTGTGTTCTTGGGAAATTCCCCTACCAATATGTCCACATCCTGTGATGAGGATCATACTTTGTCACTGTAGGAAAACTTGAGACTAACATGATGTTCATAGAGGGTTTTATTTCTCATCTTTTAGCTACTTAGTAAATAGCATCCAGGAGGTACTTTTACCCAGTGTAGTTGAAAGGAGCTGTCATTTTTCTCTCTGATCACCATTTTAAAGTAGGGGCTAAACTCTCAGATTATCTAATAAAAATAGATGCTTTTATTTAAAACATACTGAGTCATTTAAATTTTGTGAATGATGTATATATTTAATAATCAGCTTGATTCTCTTTGTCTAATTTTTAGTATATTGATTTAGAGAGAATGTGACCTCCCCATCTGGTTCTTTGAAGTGCAGATTTGACTTAAATTTGAGATACAGTATTTTATTGAAGTTCTAAAAAAATAAATGTGTTACTTTTTCAAAATATTAACATCAAACCAGAAATGAAGTCTTCTCTACATTTTTTACAATATATGTTTTGCTCTTCCTGACAAAAAATGAAAAAATAAAATACACACCATCCTGAATGTCTAAGACAAAAAATGGTGTGAAAAACCACAAGAAATGGAGCTGTTAAGAGGCAGACTTTTTCTTGCAAGCTAGAAAAGCAGGCTTTGGCCCACTGAGGCTCTGCTTCCTTTTGTCTCAGGGAGAATTCCTCAGCTCTCTTGGGTGAGGTGAAAGGCATAGCAGCAGGTAGCCATAACTATGACAGTCCCCAACTATCTTGTCATGTGTTAATGATTTTCTTGCAGCTGTGAAGAGCTTTTCTCCTCCTTTTTTTTTTTTTAAAATAACTTCAGTGTACACACTAGTTGGGTTATTTTAGTTGCAAGAGCATGCTATGCTTTTCTTTTCCTTTCAAATTTGAACTGCCCCCCACATACATACACATACACAGACCCTTGCTTTTCCTAGCTCCAAAGTCACTTCAGTGTGACCTTGCACATCTTCTAAGGGAGGGTTAGTTGTTTGTCCAGCTTTCGTATCCCTTCTGTCAGCTGTGTAAGCCTCATTTCTTTTATTTTCTCATTCATTTCTTTTCTGGAGACTGTTTTTCCCAGTCCATATGATAATGAATGTGTGAGTTTCCATTCACACACTTAAATAACATTATCCTTGTCAAGATGGTACCTTAGCCTAGCACCCCACTCCTTAAACAAGTTGGAAATGTGGCTCAGAGTCTACTAGGAATTGACTTGACCTCATGGTGTGTGTGTGTGTGTGTGTGTGTGTGTGTGTGTGGTTGTGTGTATTTTGTGTGTTTGTATGTTTGTAAGAGAAAGATAGAGTTAGAAAGAGCAAGAGAGAGAGACAGAGAGAGAGAACAAAAGAGGGAGATTTTGGAAACTTTTCGTTCTTGTCTTGAATTGTGAAAAAAGTAAGCAATGTAGGAAGAGCAAATTGTCAGCAGTCTGAGTAAAAGGGTCATGTATCATGTTTCCCACCACATTTTCATTCATGGTGTGATTGTGGCCAACGCCTTGGATGTGATCTACCTTCAAGTGCCTGACATGTCAGGAAGCCTGTTTTCTGTTGTATGTTACCTATGCGCACCTGTATTGTCACTCAATGCCTGAGGTTTTGTAGCTGTGAAGATTTCTCCCCATACATTCTTTCTTCTCCACAGACCCACAGAATTCTTGTCCTGAGCTATCCCATACTGAGATGATTTGTTCTGCTATTGTCTCCAAAATGATGGGTCACAGCACAAGTGGATTCTTTTAATAACACAATCTAATTACATTCAGCAGGCAATTGGAGACAGAGGACAGCATTAAGGACAAATATTTCAAAATGGCTTAGATTTGCATTCTGCATAGTGAATTGATCTCCCTGTGTGGCCCAGGGCAAAGAGCATAGACCTTTCAAAAGTCCCTGCTCTGTGCCCTCTTGACCTCATGACCCACTGTGGGTTGTATGAAAAAGTTGAACTTTGATTTGCACTGTGTGGAAGAGAATAATGCCACCTACCAGAGAACTGTTGTGAGGACTGGCTGAGATGGAACACTGCCTAATAGCCTGTACTCACCTTGCTGCTTTTTTTTTTTTTTTTTTTTTTTTTGCCTCAAGAATTTTTTTTTATTGGAAATTCTCTGAATTTACATTCCAGATGTTATTCTTTTTCCACAATATCATCCCCCTTCCCCTCTCATTGCTTCCATGAAGGTGCTCCCTCTCCTAAACTCCCTCTTCCCACCTCAGCACCTTGGCATTCCCCTACACTGGGAAAATGAGCCTTTGCTGGATCAGAGGCCTCTCCTCCCATTGATGTCAGACAATGGTGTCCTCTGCTGCATATGTACCTCGGGCCATGGGTCTCTCCATGTGAACTCATTGGTTGGTGTTTTAGTCCCTGGGACCTGTGGTGGGTTTGGATAGTTGATAATTTTGTTCTTCCCATGGGATGATCTTTTCTCCCATCCCTGCTCCTCTATTTGTCCCTTTATTTCCTCCCATGAACGTTTTGTTCTTCCCTCTAAGGAAGACTGAGGCATCCACCTTCTGTCCTTCTTTCTCTTTGAACTTTGTAAGTTCTGTGGATGGTTTCTTGGGTAATCCAAGCTTTTGGGGTTAGTATTCACTTATAAGTGAGTACATATTGTCAGCGTTCTTTTGTGACTGGGTTGCCTCACTCAAGATATCTTCAAGTTCCATCCATTTGCCTAGGAATTTCATGAACTCATTGTTTTTGATAGCCGAGTAGTACTCCATTGTGTAAATGTACCACAATTTCTGTATCCATTCCTCTGTTGAAGGACATCTGTGTTTGTTCCAGCTTCTGGCTATTATAAATAAGGCTACTATGAACATGGTTAAGCATTTGTCCTTGTTAGATGTTGGAGCTTCTTTTGGATATATGCCCAGTAGTAATATAGCTGTGTTAGGTACTACTATGTCCAATTTTCTGAGGAACCACTAGACTGAATTCCAGAGTGTTTGTATGAGTTTACAGTTCCACCAACAGTGGAAGAGTATTCTTTCTCCACATCCTCACCAGCATCTGCTGTCATCTTGGACTTGAGCTTTGTACAAGGAGATAAGGGATCGATTTGCATTGTTCTTCATGATGACTGCCAGGTGAACCAGCACTACCTGCTTTTCAACAAAGAAAGAAAATGATCCTAAACCCAACCAAATTGGGAGACTAAGTAAGGTTACATTGATGAGGAACTTGTCAGAGAGTGTGTTTGCCTGTGTGTAGCTGCCTAGTGTAGCACTCTCTATGTAGACTAGGCTGACTTTGAACTTACAAAGTTCTATTTGCCTCTACCTCCATGTTTGGACAGAACCTTATTGTTTAAATCAGTCTCTGAAAGCTTTTATTCAAGGGGCACCTCCTAAGGCTACAATGTCCTGGAATAGAGAGATCACGGATGAAACATACAGTTTGTATGATAAACATGGTATTATTTAAACTTTGTGAAATAAATCTATCTCCATTTTGCTAGTAGTTGTTAACCGTCCCTTGCCCCTAATTAACCATTTGGGGTAGTTATAGTTCTTCAGTAAAAATATCAGAAAGCTCAGTTGTGGGGTTGGCACTAATGAGTGAGGTGTCCTCTCTGAGTCTTCTCAAATCCTGCATATCCACAGTAGACCTTTCTTCTTTTAGCATTTTATGTAATCTTTTTGGGACAATTCATATTAAATGTCACACTGGCTGCTAGTTGGTGTGAAATGAGTGTTATTATTTATTTCTCTAGCTAGGAGCTCATCTGTGACTAGCACTCTGGACTCTCTTTTTTGGTGACGTGCTTCTCTGTAATCCCTGCATGGGGGAGACTGAGAAAATCAAGCCTAAGCTCTACAAGAGACCTTGTCTCAAAACAAAGCAAACAAACAAACAAATCAAATACAAACAACTTCCTTGCCCACAACCACTTTCCTTTTGTGGGACTGCACTTGTATTTGTGTACCAGCAGCTAAAATCATCTGGGTTCCTTAAGCCCTCTCTGGTTCACACAGCTCTTGTCCTGATTAACTTTTGCAAATTGTTACCGTGAGAAATGAATGGGCAGCGGAGTTCCTGGAACCTCAGAAAGATGAGCTCTGGTTGGTTTGGTTTAATCACACATACCCTGAAAGCCCAGGGATAGTTCTTCCTGGAAAAGTGTTTCTGAAAGCTCTCGTCCTGCCTGACTGAGAAAGGCTGCAGAAGCCAGTGCTGCCAGTAAGTGCCTCCCTTGGCTACCATAGGATTGAAGATGCCTGTTCCTCAGTCCCCTCAAAGCTTACTCTAGTTTGATCATGGGAAGGACTGGTTTGTGGAAGCACAGTTGTTATGCAGGTGTTTGGTGTTTAATTTGAATTATGGGGTTGAGAAGAAGTCGATCACAAGACATTGCTCTGAGCTACGAATGTTCCTGTTAATGCTTTAGGTTTGTATCAGTACACAGACCTGACATTTCATTTTCTCTCAGTTAACTAGTGGTGTCTTCAATCCTGAAACAGGTCCTTTCCTCCCTTGCTTTCTCTAGGTGGAATTTGGATTATTGAATCACTTACTGACCCTTCTCCATCCTCATTTGTCATGTGCTCATCCTCCACCTCACTTTTCATCCTTCTCCCCAGAGCATCATCTCCTGACACACATTTCATCTCCTACACATTGGATGTTTTATTTCCCTTCTTCACAGTTTCATTTTGTTGTTGTTTTTGAAAATAGAAATTTTCAGACTTAAGATATGGTACTTAGTTTGGTATTCTATTTGAATTTCCAGGCTTTCTCCTCTTTTTTCTCTCCCTGGTTATTACATTCCCCCAACAACTTCTTTCTCCAGGAAGAGGGATTCCATTTTCCATGGGGTAGCATGAGAAGACCAGAGCAGAACTTCCTCATTCAGAACCAGCCCTGCAGGTCCTTCAGCCAATCCAGCTTTCTGTCCATCACTCTCTGCCAGTGCCCATCTTTATACAATGGGGACCTACTGGAAAAGCGCATGCTCCCAGCTTCCAGACACTAATTGGCATGTTCTCTCTTCCTGCAGGAAGACCCAGGGCTTTGTCCATCTGCTTGTTTATACATCACATGGCCATCTAGTTTGCAGCATTGTAACACAATAGCCCTTGTCCAAGTTCATGTTGTTTCCTTCCAGAAAAGTACATAATTTGAATACTTTCTCTTGGGCTCTGTCTGAATCATTGTCTTTTTAGAATTGCTATACCTAACGAGAAGTTTACTCTCACCTGTGGCTACTTAAGTGTAGATTAGTTTCAATAGAATAAACTTCAAATGCATTATTTTTGTCAATAACATCACCCTCATTTTAAATGTTCATTTCTCTGTGTGACATTTGGAAAGGAGCATGTGCAATATTTCTGCTTGGCCATAAAGTTCTTTTAGAATATGCCATAAGGTTGAGTAGTGGTTTCTCTGGATTGAATTAAATAGCCAGCTTTCATAAAGTGTGCTGGAGTTGGCCTTGTTAGGGTTTTATGGATAATGGTGTGAACCCTAACTCGGTTGGACTGGTAAGTTGGTAGAAGATGGAATGTTCTTCATGTTGAAAAGTCTATAGGTATAGTGTACACTTCTTGTCTTTATTGTGTTTTGTAAAATGCATTTTAAGAATGAGCTCATTACCTGTCCTTAGAATCTATCCCCTACTTTCTAAGGTATGCATTATATTCTTACTGATGTTACTATTTAGACAAAAAAGTCAGTGTATTTATCAAAAATCAATCATTTAAAATATTTCATCTTTTTTATGTACCTCAAATCTTCCTTCTTTTAAACCAGCTAAGAGCTGCCCTGTAGCACAGGCAGGGCATCTGTATTGTCAGACTAAGGGCAGAGGATCTCCCTCCTGGGAGGCCCACCTTCCCTTTCTTTAACATTAGCTTGAGATTTAATGTAGCAACAGGCATATCTTTGATTTGTTCAGATTTAGGACTAAATAGCCACTATGTTAGACCCTGACTTTCTAGATTCTAAAGCTCCATTTTAATAAATAGCCAGCTCTGTGGGGGAAAGATGGTTTTATTAGCAGGCAGCATTAACACTGTTGGGCTCCATGGTTAGGTTGACATAGTGTCATTGTTACAGAAGATAAAATTTGAAGGAGCATTTGTGGAGCAGTGAGCAATGGATGTTAGAACAATAGCTCAGGATTTTATGGGGGTTTAATCATTATCCACCCCCATCCTTTCATTCAGAGAGTCAGAGCATATTTCTTGACATTTACTACACTGTGCACTGTATGAACTGCTGGCTGATTCAAAGACAAGTAGAAACAGAAATAAAGGATGTCAAACTCTATGGCAGAGGAGAAAACTATTGGACTTATCTAAAGATTTGTCACCTGTGACCATGTCCAGGGTCCCAACAGTGACATTCCACATAGCTTAGAGTTCTGCTCTCACAGTGTAAAGACTCTTAATGAGTTTTGAACAATTATTTTTGCATTCATATTGTAGGATGGCTTAGCAGACTGTGTAACCCATGTTATAAGAAAGCTTAAAAGGTATATCAAAGGATTACTTAATTTTAATGTGGAATGTCTCAAAAGATATCCCAAAGGAACAAATATGTAAATCAAGATGTAAAATTGGACACTCAAGATAGAATTGCATACAAATTGCTGACAAATTCTCAGTAACCAGGGCAGAGGAATTATACTAATAATGAGCATCTCAAACCTTAACAACCCCAAACTTTGGTACCCCCACCTTCTAAAGGTGGTACCTGTTTCATAGATACCAGCTTGGTGGCCTCCAACTCATTATCCTCACTGAGCCTGTCATGTACAAAGTGAGCAGGCATGGCACACCATGCCTAACTTGTAGAAGCCATGAGCCATTCATCTTTGATTTCTCTCTGTATCAATGTTTTTTAATGGGCTCAGACTGAGCTGCCTATAGGTTTATAATGGGCTAAGACTGAGCTGCCTATAGGTTTATAATGGGCTAAGACTGAGCTGTCTATAGGTTTATAATGGGCTAAGACTGAGCTGCCTATAGGTTTATAATGGGCTAAGACTGAGCTGCCTATAGGTTTATAATGGGCTAAGACTGAGCTGCCTATAGGTTTATAATGGGCTAAGACTGAGCTGCCTATAGGTTTATAATGGGCTAAGACTGAGCTGCCTATGGGTTTATAATGGGCTAAGACTGAGCTGCCTATAACATCTTATTTCTTTCTGTGGAAAAAGTTACAACCCAAGTGTACACAAAGGCTTTGTGGGTACAGAGTAAATTCAATGGGCCTACTGCTGTCTGTGACCCAAGAGATGGATTTTCTTTGAGGATTAAGAGAAACCTTGTTTCCTTTGAACTCTAGTTCATTGGCTATAACTATCTGTACTTACAAATAGATTAGGAAGTCTAGATATTTTGTAAAAATATATATTTTGGTTCATAGGCAATCTAATAGCATATGTTAAATTACATTTAATACATTAAACAACATTTTTATAACACTTTGTACTACTGAACAGACAATATGTGCTGTCCATACATATCTAGTCGTCTGCTAGTATGTGAATCTGCCCCTCCTCCTAATTTTTTGGAAGACTATAGAATGTTCTTCAGAGATTTGTGCAGACAGAGGTCTTTCCCATGAAGTGCAACTCTCATTTAACTGTTTTTTCTGCTTTTGATAGCATTTACTTAGACATATTAATATCGCATGTCCTGTACAATAAACCACATATGAGTTCTATAGCACACTTTAGAGAATCATTGGAGTATATCTCTATTACCTTGTCTTTGGAGGAGGATAGACAAATAAACACACAAATGTCAAATAAATAATAGATCAGAATTGACTAAAACTAAAAACTTTTGACCTCAAGGGCAGCAACATCAAGAGACTGAGAAGACATGTTATAGAAGGAGGGAAAGCATCTTAAAATAACCTATTGATAGGGATGCGTTTGCCACATATGTACAACCCAGCAAGAAAGAAGTGAAAAGGGAAACATACTTGGATAGACCTTGCTCCAGAGAAAATTTAACTTGACAGTCAACATATGTACAAAATCAAATCCAAATCAAAGCTAAAAGACACAACCTCATATCCACTAGGACACTCATCAACAAGGCACAGCCACTAACTTGTGCTGGGGAAGAATGGGAAATCAGAACCCTTCTGGTAATGGTGGTAGAATGTATGGTATAGCCACTAGAGGAAACACTGGTATCTCCTCAAAAAGTTAAACCACATTTCTTTGGTTTATATCCAGGATCATGTACACACACACACACACACACACACACACACACACACACACACACACACACATACACCTTATACCTGCAGTAAAACTATATAAATTTTTATTGATAGGTAATAAATAATTTCTAGTGTATAGAGTATGGCAGATCAGGAAAGGAAATACTGATTTATTTTTCAAAATTATTTAGCATTTAGTATATATTATAAGCATGTATTGATTTTTCTTTTGAAAAGGATGTACTCACTTTACTTGAGGGGTGAAGAAAGGGCTTTGCACTTAAATAGAGAGGATCTGTATCATATTATGAATTTGTAGATGGTTTTGAATTGTTTAAGTGATTAATAAAAACAAGTCATCCTCTTTGAAGCTATAACCTTGTAGTGGTACTGAGCTGCCACTATTCCTCAGCCTGGCATGCAACCACTTCTGTTAGCCTCAGTTTTATGTCAGAAAGATAAAATAAGCCAAACTTCAAAAGGTTGTAGCTTCTTTCAGTGTGGAAATGCATAGCAATTAGTTGGTTCTGTCTCTTGCTTGTATTAAGTCTTAACAAATACTAGTTGCTGTTGTCATAAATTATTATAATTGCTATTTTAAATTACAAATGTCATGATCACGAGATGAGCAAAGGAAACAATGCTGAATCCATAAAAATTAGAGGTAAAAGAAAAATGCTTTATTGGCTAGGTGATTCAAGGAAACTATGTGTTCTCTCTCTCTCCTCTCTCTCCTGTCTCCTGTCTCCTGTCTCCTCTCTCTCTCTCTCTCTCTCTCTCTCTCTCTCTCTCTCTCTCTCTCTCTCTCTCTCTCTCTCTCCCCTAACAATTCAATTAAAATTCTAGTTAGATTAAACAGTACACTAAATGGAGCATTTTTTAAAATGAAGTTGATTTTTTTTTATCATGAGTACAATATGAGCTCTATTTTACTCCAGTGTAGAATGTTCCTACAAGTTAGTTGTCCTTGGACTTCAATCTTGCACCTATCTTTGTGTCAGGGTCCAGCCCTGGGGAATTTTTATTTCTCTCCATATTAGGTTGTTTCCATGACAAGCACTCTCTTTGTTCTGAGACCCTTTTCTTCTCACACCCACTTCCTAATTTTTCATAGCCCAACTAAATGTACTTTTCTGATATCCGATCCAAAAACCTCCTACATCCTCCTGCAACCAAATTCTCCTGAAGTATGATGTTCATCTTCATCTTTCTTGTGATGACCTACAGCTCCCAGAACATTTTGTTACATTAATAAAGGAGATTTTTCTCAATTGATTCATCTTTGTTTCTATTTCATTAGTCTAGGGTTTCCTTTAAAATTGGGACAATTGAGGATACCAGTCATGGTTGTATTCTGGCTTGCTGATATATTAAATGCTCTTAAAGAAAAGAAAGAAAGAAAGGAAGAAAGAAAGAAAGAAAGAAAGAAGGAAAGAAGGGAGGAAGAAAGAAAGAAAGAAATTAAGTGAACCCATGGATTGGAAGAATTAATATTGTGAAAATAGCTTACTATCAAAAGTTGTCTGCAGAATCTTTATAATCTTCCTCAAAATTCCAATGCTACTCATCAAAACCTAGAAAAAAAATCCTAAATATATATGGATGCACAAATTACCCTGACTAGTTGTGCGAGTTTAAGGAGAAAGAGGAAAAAGTAATGCTAGAGAAGTGACAACAATATGTGGTCTCAAACTAGACCAGAGAGCCATTGTGATAGCAAAGCTAACACAGGAGCCTGGAGAAATGTAGCCAGTTAGTCTTTTACAGATCTGACAACAACATATTTGGAGAAAAGCCAGCCCTTTCAACAAGTAGTGCTTGGAATACCAGATATAAACCTGTAAATAAAGAAACTGAAGCCACATACATCTTCCTACATCAGATTGAATTCAAATCAAAGACTTTAATATAAAATATACAAACTAGACAACATAGTGAAAATCATAGAAAAATACTTCGAGATACTATTGTAGACATGGATATCTTTTTAAACAAGTCCTTTTAAGGACCCATAATTCAAGAAATAAACCCAAGGATTGAGTATAAGACTGTTAAAATTAAAATGTTTCTGCTTAGAAAAGGAAATATCAGAATGAAACTATAAAGGGTGAGAAAAATGTCTGCCTTGTATATCCTACAAGATTAATTTATTGGATCTTTAAAGAACTAAAACAAAAGTCAACACTAAAATCGAATGTACGACCTAGTGAATGCACGGCCTAGTGTGGAGAGCATGAGACGCTTGGAAGTGTCTCAACTGCCTGCCCGGGAAATGCACATCAGAACTGCACAGAGTGGTCATGGTGGCTGAAGCTGGTGGCACTGTAAACTGGTAGAGCCATGGAAGAAATAAGTGTGGAGCTTCCTCACAAAACCAAAACATAACCACAGTGTGATCCACTTCGCCAGCTGTGGTGCACAGACCTGAAGTATCAATATGAAGGTCGTTGGTGGATATTTGCAGTGGTCACTGTCGAGAGCCAGCTTAGAAGCCCATCAACAGATGACATTGTAAGGAACATGTGCATATATGCAACTGAACTTCATTCGGCCACGAAAATGGATCATTATATTCAGCAAGACTCACATGTGCCGATATCACTTTTCCCCTTATATGAAAAATCTAACCTGAAGCTTTTGTGTATGTGTGTGTGCACATGTGTGTGTATGAATATGCACATGTATACATAAAAGGTAACTATGAGAGAGGAATCAGATATAAAGGGTGAGAGGGAAAAGAGGATGTAATGGAGTATCTGATATGAAAATAGAGGCATGGATTATTCTGGATAAAAGAAACCAGCAAGGAGTTGGGAGAAGAAGCAGTGAGTACATTACAGCCATGAATTTGAACAAAGCCAAGTGATATTTATATGCAAATATCACAATTAAACCATTAATTTGTACCTGAACTAAATCATACAATAAAAATAGGACTGTAAGAATGAGAAGTTGAAGCTTAAAATCACTTAGAATCTATGTGTTAACAGGAGTTTTAAAGTATCAATTTCCCTGTAGAATTTTATATTTCAATTTTTATTGTCTATTTTAATTGTATATGTATATGGGTGTGGCATATTCAATGCATACCAGAAGTTTAAAAGGTATTGTGATTGTAACTTGTTTATGATTGCTTTTTTTTATTGGTCTTGTACTGCATGGGGTAGCCTGGCTGTCCTAAGCCAGCCCACAAGCTTCTGTGTTTCTGTGATCTCCATTCCTCATGCCCCCATGTTTACACTAGCAGTGCTGGTGTTCCCACTACCTGTCCAGCTTTTACGTGGATTTCCAGAATTTGAGCACAGGTCTTCCTGCTTGTGCAACAAGGTCTTTATCTGCTCTGAGCAGATTTATATTTACTTCAACAAAAACCACTCAACTTTCCCGTTGTCATGTCCCGCCCCTCATGTCATATGCCCACGCTATTGTCCAAAGGTGGGTTCAACGGACAGAAACCCTTTGCTCTTTTTTCTACCAATGGTCAGAATTATTTGTAACCTAGGAAACAACACCAAGCTTATGGTGAAAATATTTGCTTGTATCAGCTGAAAGATTAAAAAGAAATTCATCCTTCACAAAATACCCGTGATTTGTATTTCAAATTAGGAAGAAAAACCACAATAGTAACATTAAATTAAACTATAGAGATATTTTAATTTTCTTGTTAGAGTAGAAAATGAAGAGTGTCTGAGAAGTGTTTAACTCCTTCAGTCCCCCATGTCCCCCGTGGCTGGTGAGTTGTGGGTTTTCTTTGTAAGTAGACCTCACTGCTTCCTGAGCAATTGCCCTCTTATGCTGTCTAATTAACCTCCTCTGGACCCCAGGGATTTGAAGTAGTGGAGGCCTTAGGAGACTTGCTTCCTATGTTGGCTCTAAGTATTCTTGTTAGTAGAAAGCAAATGAAAGATTAACAGTGCATTAGCATCTGCCAAATGAAAGTGCTAAGTAAAGAAATGACATGAGGTCAGGTAGATGGAAGGATGTAAACTTTGTCCACTGTTGGATCTTGGTGCAACTGTTCTGGAAAGGTTTAGTTTTATTTGTTTTTGAGTAAGGAGACGTATATTTTCAACAACTGATTCCTGAAGCAGTTACTTAGTCTGTTTTATCAGCTTCTACTAAGTGAACGGCATATGCCTGTGAGGAAGACAGGGACTGTAAGAGACTGTACTTAGAGTGCGCATGTGAATGAATTGTGTTCCAAGTAACAAAAGTGACCATTAAAGTAGCTTCAGTTACCACAGAAGCTTTGGGCTCAGATAGTGAGAACTCCTAGCTTTACTTTAAAGTTTAAAGATTCCTGCTGTTAGAAATCTCTGCTCATTACCTCCCTCTCATTTTTAAGATGATTTTTTAGTCACTAGAAATTATTTTTTGTCATCTAGATGAAGACAAAAATGGACATGAGTCCTCCTGCCAGGCCAAATTCTTGTGTTCATCCTCCTATGTTCCCAATACACTGTCATAAACAATTCTCACATATGGATTGTCTTTCCCAGGAAAGAAATGAGAGTAGGTAAGAAAGAAATCTCTGGTAAGCATAGGACTTCATCTATGGATTTGCCACTTGAAGCAAATCTACTAATTTAAGCTATAGTTAATTCTTGATTCTGTGTTTAATTTCATTCCTTTCTCCTGGGCATTAGACATTCTTCTCTGCCTTTGGAGTGTGTGTGTGTGTGTGTGTGTGTGTGTGTGTGTGTTGCATGCAAATGAATGTCAGATGTGCACATGCACATGTGTGTACATATGAAGTCCATCGCAGACAATCCAGTATCTTCTTTGGCCGTTCTCTATTTTATTGCCTAAAGTCTAACCCAAGCAGTTTGTTTTATTTTTGGCTAGAATAGCTATTTAGCAACCAATTGGAATTATTTTTTTCAGCTGCTCAGAGAAGGAGTTTTAGACATGGGTAGGCATAGTAGAGATTTGAACTCAGATCTGTATACTTGCAGAACTCCCAGGGGACCTTTGTGTCTTAGTGGTCTAAGAATCCCACTGACACTGCATTTTTAGTGATTCAAAACATTACTTTCCTGAAATATGCACAGATTACTTTTATAAAATTCTCCTGAGTGAAAATGGGTAAGAAGAGTAGTTCTAAAAGGACTTAATTTTTATTGTTTTTTTTTTGGATTTTCTGTAGAGGTACAGTGGTTGTGTTATTGTCACTTTAAAATAGTATTAATCAAAAAATATAGTTTCTTGAAAGTTATAATCATTTTCTGTTGGCTTTTCACCTAATGCAATAATGATCACCATAGGTGAAGTTGATAAGTCAGTAGCATATTTGTTACTTCTCCTGCCACAGTAAGGTGCAGCTATTTCTACCTTGTTAGACTTGAATACCACATGATTGACAAGAACATCTAATATTTCTAAAGCTGATGAGATTGTTCACATAATCACTTTTTTTTTCATGGAATTTCTTCTTGTTTCTGTTTAGGTTTGTAATGTAGGAAGTGTGAGCTAGGAAATAGAGGTGGATGGACTTACACGTGAACATTTCCATAATTCCAGTACACAGGATTCTGACAGTCCTTTGCATCTGCTGAAAACATGCTTCCCTGATATGTCTGTTTATAAGACTTAGAAGATGGTATTGACAAAGTAGGTCACCCACACACTTTCACCCCAATGATCGAACAGTCTGCCATCAACAAGATTCTACATGTGCCTGATGGAGCTTGAAGAAGGCCACACAGTAGCATCACACAGCCCCACATGTCATGTTCGTGTTTGAGATCTGATGTCTGCTGAGGTTTTTACCTAAAAGCCTTCCGTGGGATTCATAAAAGCTGAGAGCAAAAGGAAGAGTCTGCAGATGCCTGACTACCATGGTGAAGAGTATCAGTCATTACAGGAGGAACCTTCAACCTTTAGCTTCACTGTGTGGTACCATCGACACTTCATATCCCATAGACTGTCAAGCAACAGTCAGATGCTGACATTGATGGAATGTGGAATAACAGGGCAGATCTCTTCTAATTTTTTTTATTAGATAATCTCTGTATTTATATTTCAGATGTTATCCCCTTTCCTCCAGTCCCATCCACCATCCCCTCCCATTGCCTCCATTAAAGTGCTCCCTCTTCCAACCACCTTCTCCCACCTCAGTGCCTAGGTATTCCCCTGCAGTGGGAAAACAAGACTTTACTGGACCAAAGGTCTTTCCTCCCATTGATGTCAGAGAATGCTGTCCTCTGCTGAATATGCACCTGAGGCTATGGGTCTCTCCATGCAAACTCATTGGTTGGTGTTTTAGTCCCTGGGAGCTATGATTAGTTTGGTTACTTGATCATTTTGTTCTTCTTATGGGGGTTGCAGACCCTTTCAGCTCCTTCAGTCCTTTCTCTAGCTCCTTCATTGGGGTCCCTGTGTTCAGTCCTATGGTTAGCAGCAAGCATCCTCTGCTGTATCAGTATGTCTCTGGCAGAGCCTCTGAGGAGATATCCGTAACAGATTCCTGCCAGTAAGCACTATTTGGCATCAGCAGTAGTGCTTGGGTTTAGTGGCTGGCTTTGGAATGGATCCCCAGGTGAGGAGTCTCTGGATGATCTTTTCTCCAATACCTGCTCCTCTATTTGTCCCATTATTTCCTCCCATGAGGGTTTTGTTGAGGCATCCATATTTTGGCCTTTTCTTTGAGCTTCATAATATCTGTGGGTGGTTTCTTGAATATTCCAAGCTTTTGGGGGGGGGGGCTAGTATCAGCTTATAAGTAAGTACATACTATTAGTGTTCCTTTGTGACTGGATTACCTCACTCAGAATGTTAACTTCAAGTTCCATCCATTTGCCTAGGAATTTCATGAACTTACTGTTTTTTTAATAGCTGAATAGTATTCCATTGTATAAATGTACCACAATTTCTGTATCTATTCCTCTGTTGATGGACATCTGGTTTCTTTACAGCTTCTGGCTTTTATAAATAAGGCTGCTATTAGCATAGTGAAACATGTATCCTTCTTAGATGTTGGAGCTTCTTTTAGGTATATGCCCAGGAGTGGTATAGCTGGGTCCTCAAGTAGTACTATGTCCAATTTTCTGAGGAACCTCCAGACTGATTTCCCGAGTGGTTGTACAGCTTACAATCCCACCAAGAATGGAGGAGTGTTCTTCTTTCTCCACATCCTTGCTAGCATCTGCAGTCACCTGAGTTTTTGATCTAAGCCTTTGTTTAGTTCTGTACCCCATTTTTAAATAGGATTATTTGATTCTCTAGCGTGTAACTTTTTGAGTTCTTTGTATATATTGGATACTAGCCCTCTATCAGATGTAGGATTTGTAAAGACCTTTTCCCAATACGTTGGTTGCCATTTTGTTTCCTTGACAGTGACTTTTGCCTTACAGAAGCTTTGCAGTTTCATGAGGTCCCATTTGTTGATTCTTGATCTTAGATCATGTATGTCATTAAGAGCAAGGCTCCTTTCCTCTCTTTTATCTTCCTTTGAAAGTCAAGTCAGTGATCACAACCGATACAGATTAATGCCTTTTGTCAGTGTCCTTCATTCTTCAAGCAAGGGGTCCTTTCATGTGTTTAGTCCACACCAGAATAGTAACATTGAGTTCCTTCTAATCTATGGGACCATTTTTTCATCAAAATGTAAAATAATTTTTTTTTCAGTACAGGAGTGAAATCCACTCAGGAAAAGCAGAGGACAGATTTCCAGTTCTTTAACTCTTCATTTTTCACTTCAGGATATGCACAATGAGAAAGTTTATAAACAACAAATAGTTTATTTCTTTGTCACCCACTCCAATGCACTGATGTCCTTCTATTGGATGACCTACCTACCATTTGCAGGGTCTTTACCTCAGCTGACATTGCTGGTGTTTCACACATGCCCTTCCAAGTCTTCCTTTTAATTTGTTCCTGGCTTTCCAAATAGCAGGTGTTCAGATACTCCAGAGACTTAAGCCTAAAAACACAGCCTAGTGCTGGGACCAGGGCCTTGGGTCAGGGTGAATACTTGTAAGGAATATAGTTATTCAGACAACACTGAGCTCTTACTCTGTAGGTAGTGGGACTTGGGTCCTTTATAAATCATCTCCTGTTCCCATGGCATGTTTGCGTTTTCTCTGGTGACAAAGAACACAGGGAGATGTTCCTGCTTTCATCATCCTTGGTACTCCCTTTATGTTGCCATCTGGCTGACTTGACTCATATGCTACCCACCTGGCATGGGAAAAAATAGCTGGGCTTTGGATCTCTGATCCTAAGATCTGACCTTCCTAAGGACCTCAGTGTAATCTACATAACACTTGCACATGGGTGTGTGTGTGACCTTTCCTATCTCCTCACACTAGGGGATTTTCTGTCTGAGTTATCTTCTCTGGAAAAATCCCAAAGTTTGGTATGCCATCAGAACTGAACACAAGTGGACAATCGGTAGTCAGTCTGTGAATGTTGCTAGACAAGGAGAAAGTGGGTCTGTGATAGACTTCTCCTTTAAGCACTGCTTTATTGATATTACAATGTGCCAAGACAGGGGTGGGATGGGGGTAACGTAGTTGGGAAAACAGGACAAAGTGCCAGCAAACTCTGAGACAGGCAGTGAATGAAGAACACACCTGGAGCCAAATAATTAATTTGACAGCTTTATAGGGTTGCTCTGTACTTTTTTTTTTTTTTTTGACCAATTACTTTCAATAATGATGGCAAACCGCCTTCTACCCCTGACTGTGTTAGAGATTATAATGTCAAAAGGGCCTTTGTAATGTCTTGTGTGTCTTAATAAACCTGTCAGCCGAGGTCCCATTATTTCCTAATTTTCATCAGGGAAACATGGGGTGGTACAGCTGGCAAAGATTCCAGGTCATGGTGTGTGATTTCAGATTGGCGGGATGTGCCATGTCCCATCACCGCCATGGCTGTGTAGCAGTACATGTCAAAGAACAGGCTCTTTTTTAATGAGGACTGCGCTGACATTTTGAGGGGATGTTATCTTGTGTGCTGTGAAGAAGCTTGATAAAATCATACCTCTCCTTGATCATAAGTTGTACTTTTGTGAATATTGTTCATCTGCTCAGATGATTGATCTTGCTCAAGTATAATTCTGGGATTATTATTTTTTAAAGCCTATTGATAAAACTTCAGCAATCTCCCCTTAGCCTATAACCTGTGTTTATGATATTGTCTGCAGTGATTTGGAGGTAGAGATTATTATTACAGATGTCTTCCTTGTAATTCTGCTTTGGGTAAGATTCTAACTTCAACACTGGCTATTTAAAGACAACCAGAATTCACCAATGCTCCTGCCTCTTAGAGACTCACCATAACATAAAGACTGTCTTAGTTTATTCTCTTTGATGACCCATTCCCATAAGGAAAGCTGGCCACATCAAAGTTGGTCATAGCCTTTCCAAGATAGAAGAACTCCTTTATGACAGCAACACAAAGTTATAAACATCCAAACAACAGCCTTAGCTTTTCAGAAAGTTCTCTTGGTTCAGAATCAGCTGCATTTATCATGACTAAATTGGAAGCAGCAGGGCATGTTTCACAGGACACATTGTTCTTTCTGAAGGCATGGCTCTCACAGGATACATGTCACTTCAGCTGTATCAGAGCAAAGCACTGGCTAGGTTAAATGATGTATCCTAATGCATTAGGTCATAAGAAATAGAGCAGGGATCCAAGCGCAGTTGTGTCAACAGACGGGTAAGTCATCACAGAGCCATGTGATTTGTTACACTGGAGATAGTAGCCTGGTGGACTGGTCTAAAGGTTTTCTAAAGGTTTCCCAACCAATAGTTACTCTGTCTTCTAGAAACTTGGGTAATGTTTTAAAACATCTTAGATGGTCACAAAAGACATAAGAGTTTACTAACCTCTAGTGAATGCCACTCAGCTGCATGTAATATATGGTATAGACCTCACAGGAAAGGACCCGACCCCAAGACTGAGTAGAAAAGTTGAAAAGTTGTGTTATATAGTGTGTGAAGCTAGGCATGTAGGACTGTTAGGGGAGATATCCTGGAAAAAGTTCTCAAGGATCACTAGAAGGTAGAATTTATTAGAGAAGAATGTGGAAGCTTCCAGACAAACATGCTATTGAAGGTGCAGAGGGGTGGGAGAACTGGAGAGCTTCCTATGGGAGCCAATCAGAAGAGAGCAAACCACAATGATGGCAACACAGGGAAAGGTGACCCGGTACTCTGTAGGACCTGCAAGCTCATAAAAGATCCTCCTGTTAGGTGAAATTTAAAGTGAGTTTATTATCTCAGGTGTGATAAGGTCCATCTCTACCTGCTTTGGTGTGACACTGTAGCATGTATTGTTTGATAGTTGATATTATCAACTTGAGAGGCTCTGTATCAGTCAGGAGACAAACCTCTGAATATGTATACGAGGGAGGTTAATAATGAGGCTGTTTGATCCACTGTAAATGTGGATAGCAACATTAATATGGGCTGAGATATGATTATGAAAAATGTGTAGATTACTTTTAACAGTAAAAGTAATCTCCCATGGGTAGCATGGGAGACTAGAGAGAAGAAATACTAAAAGGAAGTCTATCCAGGTCCTCAGGCAGGCTTTTGTTCCCCACAGTACTGGGAATCCAGTGGCCTATAATGTCATCTTGGCCATTCGGTTTCCTTTTATTATGATGTGGACTGTCAACATCCAAAAGGGTTTTTTCATCCTTCTCTTGCTTCGCCCCAAATAACATCCTTTGGTGATCTATGCCATGTTGTGGTCTTACAATATCAGGCTTATGTATCTCTTGCTGTTATCAGTGTCTCCTTTACTGTATTTCTCAGTATAGGATTACCATGTGTTTCTACTTAACAGGTAAATCCATCCACATGAAGCTCAGCAGCGAGGCCCGCTAGGTATCCAGGCACCACCAAGCCTGCAGTCCTCTGAGTTTTCCCAGGTGCCTTCACTTGCTAAGTCTCCATATGCTGATTGTGACTTTGGGCCCTATCTTCCTTTCAGTTTGTAGAAATGGGGCCCACAGCTGCCTGCTTATGTCTGCCTCTTCTGTGGGTTCTGGCATGCTTATCGAAGTATGTGTCCCTCCTGACTTAGTTACTATACAACATTCTGCATGTGCAGGGTCTCTTCTGTCCCTGGCTAACATCCTCCCCCACAGCATGTGCCTTTGTTTTCTAGCCATGAGGAAGATACCCTTGGATGTAGCTGTTTCCTTAGGACTCAGTCAAGTCAACTCTCCTGAAAGCAGATCTTAGCTCAGGCCCTATGAACTAAGCATTTGTGACTTTAATTATTAATGGACCTGCAGATCCCTTGGTAGTAGTTACAAGTCAGACCCTCTCCTCATTACGGTTTTGAAAACTGAGCATTTGTCCCAGATTGGCCATGGCTGCCTAGCTAGGCTGATGCGGTGCCATTTTATTTTTACAGGCTTCATGATAAACACGGGTTGGGGGTCCATTGTATCAATTGCTGCAGACTTCTCAGCCAGAAGGACAACACAGTTGGCTATGCCACTGATCTGCCACCTTTTAATGACCTGATAATTAAAAATGTTGGGCAGATAAAAATAGAGCAGCTGAACATAGCTACACAACACAGGCCTCCTTTCCTGACTGTCACTCTCCTCAGGCAGGAGCTATGGATGCTCAAGGGCAGAAGCCAACTTAGACTTTACCTGGCCAGGAACCCAGTCATTCTCTTTTTGTGACTGTAAGCATATTACAGAATTAATTTGTTGTTTCTCTCCCACACTGTCAGACTATTGAGTGAATAATTATATTTGCTTTGTGTTTGAAACAGAGATAGAATTTTTTTGGTGTGAAAATTATCAGTATTCTATTATCTACTGTTCTGACTAGAAGAAATTCAAATTGGCATCTCTCTCTCTCTCTCTCTCTCTCTCTCTCTCTCTCTCTCTCTCTCTCTCTCTCCCACCATGCGTTTCTCCACTTCATCCTCATTTTTACTTGTACAGACTCATGGTTGCTCATTCTCAGTTGCATTAAGCTCGGTTTTATAAGTAGCATTATTGGTTGAGAATTGATTTGAGTATCATGTGTTGTCGTTTGATACAAAACACTTTAGCTAAACTGCCTGACATTACAGCAGCTGGTAATGTCACTTTTGTTAATGTCTTTAACCACATTTTTAACAAAACAGCAGATGCTCATCACAAAAGCCATCTTCTTCCAGCAATTGTGGAAAATCAGCTCCTGGCTCTGGCTTGAGGAAAATTCGACTGAGTGGATCGCTTGACCTCAGAAAATACTTTTCTTTTTGTTTTTGTTTGTTTGTTTGTCTGGTGTGGGTCTGGCAGTAGAAACAAAAAGACCGATGTAAAGACAACAATGTAAAACATGAGGGAAGTGCTCAGAAAGTGTGGGAAATGCAGCTCCTGGGGAAGATATTCTGTCTCAGCCTGTGGCCACCAGTAGCAGCCCAGAGTTCAAATCAACAGTGGTATCTATTAGTTAAGTAGAATCCCCCTGCCTCTGGAAGATGAATGAAGTCATTTATCACTGCCTTTCAATTCCTTGTTTTGAGGAGGGAAATATACTTCCCCTCTCCTTTGCTAACCAAGCATTTTCTATTGGTACACAGAGTGGCATTCGCCTTCTGACACACTTGAAAGTCATGCTCTATCCATTCTAGAAACCTTTCCCCAGGATGATTTTCCATGTTTCCGGCATCGTACTTTTAGATCTTTTCCCCAGGCTCATAGTGTTCCTTTCCTAATTCTAATGGGTCAGAAGGAATAACACGAGAGTCCCTCTCAATTGTCCCTATTGTAGGCATGAGTGACAAATTCTAAGATAATGTCTTTCTGATGCGCTTTAGCTATACTCACTTAATAGTAATTTTAGACCAATGTGCTTGCGAGTCTCTTCTTACATGCTCTTATTAGTCTCTTCACATCGTAGGTTATGTATTTTCTTCCCAATCATTCCCTGCCATTGAAATCTTTTTGTTGATATTGTCTCCCTGTAGCTGAGGCCAGTAGATTATTTGTATATTTAGCATGCACCAATGGAAGCACAACTCAGGCAGCATGTGCCCTTATGGAAATGCCTTCTCTACAGTAAGAAGCCCAGCCACATGGCATTCACTCTGTGGGTGAGTCTGTGATGAGAGGCATATATTACTTAATTTTCTTATTGCCACCTCAAAAGACATGTCAAGAAGCAATTTACAGCCAGCCTGGCGTTATTCTGACTTACAGTTTGTGGCAATGCATTCTCTAATGGCATAAAGGGAAAGAGGCAGCAGCTGATGGCTGAGTGTTCACAGTACGTCTGAAGCCAGGAAGCTGACAGAGAAGGTGAACAGCAAGTAGCACTGGGCTATATAACCTCCAGACCCACAAATTCCAAATGACCCACTCTCTCCTGCAAGGCTCTGTCTCCAGACTGTTCAACAACACCCCCAAACTGTGCTGCCATCTGGGAACCAAGTGTTCAAATACACATGTCTACGAGAGCATTTTGTAGTCAAACCACAGTAGTGTGCACAGGACTATTCTAATGTTTTCAGTCTTATCAAGGAGCTAATTCTTATACCTATCATGCTGGTGTCTTAATAAAAATGGCCTAAACACTGATGATAATAATAAATGTCTAAGGAAAAGTCCTACGATAGAAAAGGTCCTATAATAATGCATAGCCTTGCTGTGTCTGTTATGTGACTGTTTGTAGACTGCTAAGAATATGTGCTTTTTAACAGTTTCCAGTGGACTCTTCAACATCCTTTCTGTGATGGTAAATTTTGATTTGCCATCTTGGGCTGGACTGAGAAATAGCCCTGGGGGTATTTCCATAAAAATTATCTTGGAGGCCTCACCTAATGAGGGAAAAAGCTCCTTGCTTAATGAATTCATTCTGTGATGCATTATTGGGAGATGCTGAAAAGAAGAAAGTGAAGGTTGATTGTAGGAATAGGTCAATAGGGACATGCCCTGGGGGAGGGCTCAGTCTTGACCTCTTTTATGTTACTTTGCTTTATGTTTACCATGCTGTGAAGAGCCTGTCCACACACATCTACTATCAAAATGCTCAGAAGCAAACAACCATGTTCTGAACTAAGCACTCTGAAACTATCCACAAAAATAACTCCTTCTTCTCTTTGATTCTGTCAGTGTTTTCCCATGGTTGTGAGACTGTTAACTAATATATATTTGGTGCAGTCAAAGTCTAGTTTCACAGTGGCAGTTAACTTGGTAGATTGGGAAAGTCATACTTTTCTGCATAAGACATCATTGCCATGCAGAACATCAGCAGATATGGATACAAGGTTCTAAGGAAGACCTCAGCTATGGTGATACATTCATTTAATCCTAGCACTCAGAGTCTGGGGCCTGAAGATCACAAGTTTGAGGCCATAGCAGTCAATACAATAAGATTTCAAAAGTAGAGATTTAAAAAGAAGGCTCTTTAGGATATTAATGATGACAAAAGTCTCAAGAACATTTATGCAAAATAAGCAAAGTGTCCTCAGCTGAAAACTATCAACATACACTTGCCCACACAGATTTATTGTTTAGTTGAAAAGAAAGCCAACACCACGGAGGACGGTAGAAGGTGTTTAAGACAATATGGACATTGGTTGGATGGTGAGAAAAGTGAGCTCTCATTCTGTTCCCACAGTCCGCAGTTTCTATGGAAGCAGCCACGAACACGGTATCTATGACTAGATGTCTTAATAAATCTCTCTAGGGTGGACAGCTTAGAGCTCGACTTAAGCCATTGCTAGTGTTGAAGGAGCAGTCACTGTCATTACAAGACGAAGGTGGTTGGCATCTTATGGGCTGGACAATATCTGTGTTTAGACAGAGCTATGCAGCCTCTGGCTTTTCCTTACTTATCATGCTGTCAAATGATCTTTCCGGAGTTGTTGGAGTTTAGGGAGATTATTTATGTGCACCAGGAGAACACTGTACACTGGAAAGGGAGTACCTTCTGAGTTTGAGCCTAGTGAATGTCATTCTAGCTTTAGATGCTTAAAAGCTTAGCTTGCCCTCTTCCCCCCTCCTCCTTTTATTCCCTCTCTCCCTTTCTCCCCCTTGTTCCCCTTTTCTACTCTCCCTTTGTTTTTTCTTCTTTTTCCCCTTCTTCCCCTTTTTTCCCAGAGTAATTTCATCCCCTTTGCCAGGTATTGATTCAGAGATGAGGTCATCTAAACCAATTTGACCACATAGAGGTAAAAGGGGGCTTAGTTGTACTTCTGTAAAAGAAAAACCAGTCTTTTTCAGAAATTGAGCAGGGCTTAGCAATAGCTACTAGAACCCATATAATCTCCATTTGGGCAAATAGCCTAAAGGCAGAGCTTTTATTTTGTCTATGGAGCAAAGAGCTCAAAAGCTCTAGGGCCACCCATGATGCTTCGAGCCACTATGCCTCCCTGAACTTGCTGCATTATGAAATTGTGACCTTCTGGTTTCTATAGCTGAAAACAGACTGGCTGCAACTCAAGCACATTTCCAACTGTGAAGTGCAAACATGGCTTAAAGGTTATCTACAATGCAAACTACATACTTTTTAGAAATCATCGACATTTAAATTTTCTGCTCTCTCCCCTCTTACTTTTGTTCCAAGCTTTTCCATCTGAGCTCTTGCTGCCTGCATCTGTCTACCCCACACAGAAGCACTCTGGCTGCTGATTCTAAGAGTCATTAAAATTCTTTCTTAAAAATATTATACTGTGTTCAAACTGGAAGGAATATTAGAGGTTATCTAATCGAACCCTCAAAGGTCCAGTGAATCTGAGCTTTATAAAGGCCAAGCACCTTCTTATAGAACAACCTGACTTTCCATGTAAAAATGGGTGAGTGTCTCTCCTTATGGATTTGTGGCTGGCTACTTCTGATCCCTGATCCCCTCCCACTGAATCTGTTACCTATTCCTATTACACTCCCAGGTCTAGTGAATATATTCACTGAAACTGTTACTGTATACCACACATTTTGTAGTCAATGCTCATAACTGATTAAAGGACAGCTGTTTAAATACAGATATCATTTTAATCACAAGTGTCACATGCAATGTGTCTTATGTCTTTAATGTTGTATACAGATGCTCCTTCAGTTACTTTGGAGCTACAGCCAATAAATCTCTCACAGGGGCAAAATAAAAGCTAATGGGTAAGTTGAAAATGAGTTAACTCTAGATGCATTACTGAATATGAGAGCTTAGGAGTGCAGAAATCTCTAAAAGATCCATTGCTTCCTCTTACAGTTGCATGAATGGTGGCAGCTCTGGCTCAAAGCAGAATCTGTGCATTGAGAAGGAAATTTTTGACCACATATCACCAGTCCAAGAAGAGATCATATTCTTCAGCTCAGATTATGATTTCTACTAAGTATCATCAATTCCAAAAATCTCAAGCCATACAGCCTACACAGAGACTATCAAAATTGAAGAAAATGCAGTTTGTGACTAAGACTCAGTATTCTGTGTTCCAAAGGGACACAGTTATGAACTGTACATTAGGAAAACAGTAGAAGATAGTATTTGAACTACTAAATAGAATTTCTAAATGTGTTTTATATTTTTAGGTTGCATTTATAATATAAGGCTACTGTAATAGCGAGACTTTAAATAACTTTAAGACGGTTTCTTAATTTTAGACACCAAAATGATAGATCACTTTTTTTACAGTGCTCTTTTTTTAAGCTAGAAAACAGTTGATGTCATTTGATGCTTATTATGCAGTAATTAAGATGAAATTTCAATAGAGTTTTAAAAACTACTGTTTACATAAGTGGGGGGATTTTGTGACTTTTGGACACTCTGTCTTTTGCCAATGAGTAACACTTGGAATTTTAAAATTCTATTAAGAGGGGTAGACTTGATATGGATGATGGTTGGAGTATATAAGTTGATGTATAGGGTGAATGTATGTGTTACCTGTCCTTTTAAGGATTTCCCAAACATTACAAGCAACAAACTAAAGAGAGTCAAAGTGATGCTTTAGCCAAACGTGATGAATATAGTTGTAACCCCAGCTCTTGTGAGTCTGGCACAGAAAGACCCCTGTGAGTTTGAGGCCAGCCTCGGCTACAAAGCATAATTCAAACCAGCAGTGGCACTGTGTAAACAACACACAGATAATTTTTTGGTGGGAGTGAGTTCTGTTGCATTTTCTGTGTTTGGCTCAGTACCTGTGATTGGCTTCAACCCTACAGGAGGTACAGGAATGGAGATTTAATCTCAGCTGTACAATTGGCATCTACTACTGTATAATTTATGCTTTTGTGGTATGTCACATAGCCTACACACATCCACCAGCTCAATAGCCTTCCTTTTTTTTTTTTTTTTAAATACACCTTACTTGCTCCTTGGATTCTTTGCAACTAATAGAGATATTAGTGTGATCTCTTCACTTTTCTGTGCCATTGAATAATTCAAATTATAAATTGGCTTTTTACATGAAACAAATGTTTCATACAGGCATAAGTAAACTGTCATAGAGATTATTTAGTAGAAGAAAATGATTAATTGTGCCTTTTAATCATTGTCCCATTACCATATGAAATAGTCATGCCATAGGACCCATTTCACTAATGAAGGTTTAGCACCACTGAAAGCATATTCACATTAATGAAGCATCACAAGTTATTAATTGGAATCTAATAACAGCTTGGAATATTGTAAGTTTGCATTAATTGGAAACAGACTTGTAGATTTATTGGCAATATACCTCTTGTCAAATTGAGTCACTATACCTTGATGAGATACAAAGAGGCCATTTTATGCACTCATGAAATTTTGGCTGTACTATGTTGATTTTATTTTTGAATCACTAACTTTTCATGACTCATTGCTTATATTAAGTGTTTTATATTCTTGGTACAGCCCCACTATAGGCTATTGAGTTTCTGACCTGCCCATTAGCCACCTAGTAAGGGAAACATTATGGACCCTACGTGGCTTAGGAAGCAATGATCATTAATATTAACAGCAATTCATTGACTCACCTCTCCAGGGAGTCATAATGGTTAACCCAATTTACCAAAATGGTAAGACCAGGAATCATCCAGGAGAGTAGATGCTAAGCATGTCTATAGGACCAATTCTGATTAGGTTAATTAAAACGAGGAGACATGTCCATTCTGGGTGGCACATTCCCTAGGCTGAGACCCCAGACTATATAAAGTACAAGGTAAGCTGAGAGCTGACATTCATTTCTGTGTTTCATGATTGTGAATTTGATGTACCCAGCTGCATCAAAGTCTGTCTTGACTTCTTTATTATGATGGGTCATACCTTAGAACTTTGAGCCAAAATAAACCCCTTTTTCCCTTTACATTGCATTTCTTAGGGTATTTGTCAGCAACTAGCAAAGAATCCAGTATAAGAATTGTCTTCATTATGAATCGCCGGTGCCCCAGTTTATTTTCTCTGTGGCTCTTACACAACTACACTTGTGTCTTTCTTACAAGGACTCCTCTCTGAAGAGTCAGAACCATTCTGTCAGTACGATTTATTGTAGGCCCTGCACTTGGCGTAGGCATGTAGGACAAGGTGAATAGGTGATTGAGTCCTGGGGAAGATGTGGTCCCACTGAAAGTGATGAGTATTTCAGTTCACTACACACAAAACAGGACCAAATGTGCAATGTGTGCCTGCATCGCTCTGTGCCTTTGTTGCTTCCGTTCCAGAAACATGACAGTAGGCTGCCTTTGACTTAATCTAGACACTAGTACTTCTTAGCCCAGAAGAACAAAAATGAGAAAGTGTCCCTGTGTATTCTAAACCCCTGGCAATTGAGAAAGACCTGGGCTTTCAGGCATTTCTTAATTAAAAATTTTGTGGGAGCCAATACTTATGATAAATGTCAAAATAAAATTTCTCCATAGTAATTAGTGATTTTTGTTTAACTAGAAGACAAAAGGGGGTTGGGCTCTGCTGGGCATAGCACTGAGACCAGAGAGCAATCCTAGATAAAATTCATCATTTCATTTGTGAGGATGGTGAGCACAGGTGTGAGGGGCCATTGTCTTCCTCTGTTGTGTCTCCCCATCCCTTCCTCTCTTAATTGCCTTACTACTTAACCCTCTCCTTTTGAAATTTTATTTTCTGGTAAATTGTGTTTGAAAAACTGCCATCATTTCACTTGGTGCCTTCAGAGACTATGGTTTGTAAAAAGACATGTAGGCAAGTCACCAACAAATGTGGCTTCTGACCTGGGCTCTACCACAACAGAGCTGGGAGACCAAAGAAAAGTATTATTTTTCCTAAATTTCATCTGGAAAATTGAGAGTATTTTGGGTCTGCATTAAAGAACTTTTATAAATATAGCAAAAAATAAAGGTAAAACATTATGTCATAAATTGTAAGGTAACTGTAAGCTGTTCCAGTGCTCACTTGATGCATGTGGAAAAAAATGCAACAGAATCAGGGAACACTTGTAGGGTCTTAACCAGGAGCAGTGTACCATTGATTATGCCAAGTGCTTCAGATTCATGCAGTCTTTGTTTAGTACATTTAAAACTGCTTTGGCTGAAGAGATGGCTCAAGCATTATTACTTGCTGCTCTTGCAGAGGTCCTGTGTTCAATTTTCAACACTCACATGATATCTCATAACCATCTAAACTCCAGTTCCAGGAGATGCAAAACCCTCTTCTAATGTTGGCAGTCACCCACATGCTATGCACATATATGTTCAGGCAAGACAGATCTATGTATAAAAGAAAACAAACAAATCTAAGTGTTTATTTGACACTTTTAAAATTGTTGCTTGAACCAAAAAGTTAATATATGTGATAAGTGAGATTATAATAGTATACCATTATAATTTAGAGGCCTCCAAATCAGAGAAGTATCATAAGGCGTTTTGTCATACGAAAAGGCATAACAATTTCTTTTTTAAGCTATAACATCTTCTATGTTCAAGGATGAGACAATGGCATTCTTACTCCCAGAAAACATGCCTTAGGACACCCAGGCAGGACAGACTGTAGAGGGACTCCTAAGATGCCAGTGGATAGTGCTCTGCAGTAAGAATGTGCTCACGCCCTGTGCATGCTTTTCATGGCTTTCTTTTCTTTGTCATAAAAGAGTTTAGATCATTTTCTTAAAATGTTTTGATTCTTTCCATAGTGGAAATACTTATTAAGGCTCCATTTTTGTATCATATAAAACTGCCTGTAGCTGGAAAATTGTCTTCTGTGGTCTTACCCCATATATTCCCTGTATTTTCTCCTCTCTGCAGGCTTATAGCTTATGACTCATAATGAAAGGGATCAATTAATTTTGTCTATGTGTTTAGGCCATTATACTATTACTATTATAGTTTGTGATTTTTATGTATAAATGCAACACTTTGTTCAATTACATCCTTTGCATCTCTGTGTATGTGTGAGATTCATACCAAGAGGCACTTGCTCATGTCATAGCAATTTTGAATGAAATCCTCTTGTAGAGAAACTTCAGCATATTAGCCGTCATTGTGCTGAGGATTGAACCCGACCTCTTGATTGTTTCAGTGAACTATATTCCCAGTCTTACCCTTGAAAACTCTGAACATTTACTTAAAATGAATCATATAGAAAGATTCAATTTCTCCTTTACTCATTGACCAGCATGTTTTCGATCACCTTGTGTGGTCATTCTTTCTTGATCCTACTGCAACAAATAAATACAAACCCTCCTGTCCACTACATTTCAGTGGATACTTGAATACCTAATATAGATAGTAGATGGTACCACAAAGAAGAGGGGCACAAACAGTGAATTTTGGAAAGGGATAATACATTTTAGATTTTAAAGTGTGTGTGTGTGTGTGTGTGTGTGTGTGTTTGCTTCGGGTGTTCTGGTTCATTTTTATGTTTGTGGGTTGTGTGTGTTTATGTGTATATGTGTGTCTGTGTGATATGTATTTGTGTGGAGTATGTTTGTGTTGTGTGCTTGTGTGTGAGATTTGTGTATGTGTGTCTGTGTAGTGTTGTATGTTTGGTGTTTGTGGTATGTGTGTATGTGTGTGATTGTATAATGTCTGTTCATGTGTGGTGTGCATATGCATGTGGGTGTGTGTTTGTGTGTGTAGGTTCATTCACACTGAGGGAGGTACCTATAGTTAGAAAAGGGTGTCATATTCCCTAAAGCTGGAGCTACAGGTGGTTGTGAGCCACCCAACTGAGGTGCTGGGAACTGCACACAGGCTTCATGTAAGAGCAATACATACTCTCATCCTCTGAGCCACTGTCCTTGCCAAAAGATGATAACTTGGATATAAGGCGTGGGACAGATCTGTTGAAGAATTGATGCTTTAACATGAAGCAGAACGAGGCAGAGTCCTAAGACTCTTAGAGAACTTGAGACCTGTTGGCTTCTGTTCTTTACTTTCAATATTTTAAGAGTCTTCTTAAACCACTAGGGCTCTAGCCTTAGGAAGGGATTCTAGGAATCTGGGTTGCATCAATAGACAGAAGTCACAGGGAAAAAGGCCTTCAGACCGTGGGCAGGATTTTTCAAGGGAAGACTAGGGGAAACTGCAATCTATTACTATAAGGATTTGCTGGTTGTTCTCTGAATAGAATGTTTGGGATAAAAGGCGGGGAAAGGTGAGTTTAGAGGCTTTGAGAATGGCCCAGAGAAGGAGTTGTTAGCTTAGATTTGGTGCTGATGTTGGGATTTGTAAGAAATAATCAGAATTTTGTGTCTTTTGAATATCCCAATCTATCATATTTTCTGCGTAAACTACTGTGTTAGAATGCCCATCAAATGCTGACTTGAAAATTCAACTTTTAGTTAAGGCATGACTTACTGCTCTTAAATTTGAATAAGTGGGCAGAGACACCACATAAATGCAGAATTATAACAGCCTTGGCTCCAGTCTTTGTCTAGGATCTTTTAGACACTTTATACTCCCACTTCAAGCTTATGATGCCTTGCCGGAAGCTTTTAGGTATGTTATTTAAGAAACTGTATTTACCACTTACTTTCTTTTATAAAACAGAAAATGAGTATTGAATTGTTACAAGTTAAGGAACAAAACCAAAGAAAATTCCAAGGAAGAGATTTCTGAGACTTAGCCTAAAGGAATAGATCCCTTGATATATTTAAATAATTTAAACCCTAGTGAGAAATTACAGTGCTGTGGTCCCCAATTTCTCCTAGCAAAAGAATTGCAAATGTTCCTGACCAGTTTTGACAATGTGGCTGCAGAAGTTTTAGTAGGAGAAAAAAAAGAAAAAACAGGTTTATTTTGTTATAATCTCTGTGCCATCCTGAGAGTCCCTGTGGTTAGAACAATGCAAGTCACGTCTCCATCCTGTAGTCAAAGAAGTATGGTGATCCCATAAGCTCCACTGGGCATGATTTTTCCTCAGTGGGGGTGGGGCTCTACTTAAAGCTTACAGACCAAGAGTAGGAAAAATTGAGTCCCTGAATGATGTTAAGTTTGTTCCTACAAAGCAGGAAAGGTACAATAAGGGTCACAAATGCCTGCTGCTCTGTAGACTTCGGGCTTCCTGTCCTGTGGTAGCATCTTCCAGATTGGGGAGATGGCTCGGTCATTAAAGAGTCTGGCATTACAGTCGTAAGTACCTGAATTTGATCCCCAGCACTCATGAAGGCCAGAGTACAGAGAAAATGCCTGATGTGCCAGCGCTGGGGAGGCCAGGATGTTAGGACCCCTCAGGAGCTCATCAGCCAGTCTAGCCGAATGGTTGACCTGTCGACTAGGGAAGAGACCCTACCTCAAAAACTAAACTGTAGAATGATTGAAGATGACACCCAAGGAACACCTCTGGCTTCACGTCTATGCACATCCTTCATATATACGTGCATACACACACACATAGACACAATCCAGACCACACACTAGGCATTTTTCAACTAATTTTATATGAGAGAGGCTACATATATAATGGAATGGATACACGGAAGTCCTTTAATATTCAGACCCACACCTGCTCTCCCATGTGCTTGCAATGATTTTTCACTGTGCAATGCAATAGAATTTTTAGGGTTTCCCCATAGTTAAGCACTTGTACCATCTTTGACCTGCTCACAATCATGTCATTCTATTCCAGACATGTTAGTGTGCTCACATGTGGCAAGTGATGTGATAAGTAGCTCCAAGGCTTGTCAGTACGAATGCAGTGTGATGGCCCTCCACTGAGAAGGACCAGCATGTAGCAGTGCTTCTTCCTATCTAGTGCAATTGTAAATATTAACTCATTCCTTGCCAACATGACCATCAAATAATAACATTTCGGACATATCCACTGGGCACAACAGACAGTATTTGACCATTCCATTTTCTGCCAATAATCTGGTATAGGACATGAAAGGGAAAGTTTCCATATTAACCACCTACGCAGAGGCCGCTTTGCCACCGAAGACGCTTAGTGACAAGTGAGTCAATCAGAGCCCCTGGCTGCAATTTTCCGCTGTCCTAATTGTGGCCTGGCTGGGCACTCAAGTACCATGGCAGTGGGCCTGAAACCATGCACAAATGGTCCTGGATCTGTGTAACTGATGGCATTCACCAACTGCTCCTTCTTCCCTGCAGCTTTACCAGTCACAGCTCTGCAGCTGGCTTCACTGGGTAGGAGAGAAAAGTATGAAAGGCATTCATTTTCTTAGGGAAAAATATTTAAGCTTTTTTCCTATTTCAATGTTATTTCCTTTTCCTAAATAGCTAAACAAATACAAATTTTCACTCTGCAGTCAGGCAGGGAATGGGCTGCTCAGGATAAAGCTAGAGCAGGCTCACGCTTTCTTTGTTTTCTGCTGGACAAACTTTCACCCGAGTATTATGACCACCAGCTGTGTTAGAGGCAAAGACACAGGTCCTGTGTAATATACACCTTGTTCCCACTGTGCCTCTCAGTTTGATGGCAAGATGTATAGGTTTCCTTCTAAACCCACAGCCACTGGGGTCTCTTTTCTTAAATCAGAAAGACCCACGGTTGAAGTTAAGTGATTTTATTCTAAATCTTGACTGGGTCTTATGTTCAGTTCACAGGTAAGATTATTTCTGCAAAAAAACAAAACCAGGGAGTTCAAAGCATCCACCAGGCTTGCTGTCCTGAAAGTGGCTTCGAAATGCTCTGTTTGTATTGCAGGAGGCTTTTCCCCCTGGCTGGACTCATTAATACTCTTTTGTGAACACTATTTTGCTTTTTCCAAATAGCTTCTGCTGAACAGCTTCCTCTGGTGGAAAATCCAATTTAGTTGCAAGCAGCATTAACAGTTCCACTCCTTCAATTTTCTTCTGCAGTAACAGAAAAATAAAAGATTGTGTGTCAAAACGGAGATGTGAGATGTACGACATTAGCGGTTCTATTAATAAATGTATGCGGCAATTATTTAGCTTGGCTGTTTGTATTTAGCCATGACTGAGGACGGCTTCTCCGTATTGCAGGAGCCTATTTGTCTTCCAAATATATTTCATTTTTGTGGATCTTATATCTTTGGCCCAAATTTTCACTGCATTAGGACACAGAGTCAGAAATGTTAGTTGTATTATACATTTTGAAAGAGAGTAAACTTCTGGTATATGTTCAATTAGACTTAATTAAGAGCTGAAATTCATGATATTTGCATAGAAAGTTCCCTCCCATAGGAGACTAGACTTTCCCCTAGTTCATATAAGCCCACCTCCATCCACATGCCTGGAAGGGGCTGCCCAAATCTGCTTACAGGGTGGTCAGAATAGTTCCTTCCTCTGCTGCATTATTGGCTTTTGAAAAGGCACATTCAAAGCTAACCTATGGAGCGCTCTTCTGGCACAGACCCATTCAGAATAAGCCTGATTGAGACACAAATCTGATGCAATGTAGCAGAGAGGAGAGAGACAAAAGGGCAATTGGTGGTCTCATTTGGTTGAATTCCTGGATTAGTAATGCTGGAGCTGGCTTGTGCCACTTCACCATAGCCTATTATAGTTTTATGATTATGGGTACTGGTCAGAATCATTAGGTTAGTAGTTTTAAGTTAATGACAGGCCTGGATGCCTTCAGCCATTCAAAATGAATGTGGAATCATTCATGTTATCTGAGCTGAGTAATGGCCACCCTGGCCTATGGATATCACCCTCCCCTTTATCATGTGACTTGTTACTGTGAGTTAGTTTGCAACCATGCAGCTGTAGGAACTCCTGTTTGGATAAATGCTTTCTTGCTGCTTATGATGTTTATGATTGCGTTCCAGTCAACACTTTTTGTCTGAATGAAAAAATGGGACTAATGAAAGCTTTGAATACAAAGCTGTCAGGTAGTTACTGAATATTAAAAATGTTTAATGGAGGATCTGAAATTCCCGTAACATTTTTGTTGCTGGTGATAAGAAGTCATTCACCACTAGCTCCTGGCACTTTCAAAAGACAAATAAGGGAGCAATAGGAGTGGCTTGGCAGCCTGTGGCTCAGATCTAAGGTTCATACCCTTTGGGGCAGGGGATCATGTAACATGGCCTTTGGAGATAGTTACAGAAGTGGTTTTATTTCCAAAACATAATCATCATATTGAGACACCCCTTGTTTGTCTTCAACCATCGGATGCATCAGGATGGCATGTCACATAGGGCTGTCTTTATATTACTCTGTCTCGTGAACTCAAAGACCATACCATTTGCTGGCCAATTTTGACTATTCTGGATCAGAATGCCATCTTCCTCGGACTCCATGGATGTGGAGAAGTCTCGTGTCTTTATATTGTGTTCAAGTCCGTTTTGATCTGAGTTATGTTGGAGACCAGATGTACTGGTGATGCTTGTAGCTGTTCGCTATGGACTTGGGTTTAGCTCCTGATGCTTTGCCGCTGGCTATTATCATGTGCCCCACATGCCTTCATGCGAAATCATTAGGCTAATATGAAAGCTCATGATGAAACCTGTGCATAGTGTACTCACTATAAATGAAGACGTGGAGATTGTCATCTGTTTGAGGTACCAAAAATCAAGAGAAACTGAGTCAAAGAGACATTATTTATAGAGTCTTGTGTGTGTGCACACACAGGGACATTTCCAATGACTGCAAAGTCTATGTATCATTTTCAGTAGAATGAATTCAAAGGGAAAATGCACTGTGGGTTGTTCATCTGACAAGAAGAGCATATGAACAGGATTTCCTATGGGTCAGGGTTAGTTAAAAGGCAATGCTAAGGGATTTAGTCAAAGACTTCTGAATAAACCCAAAGATAATGTCACCAGGATTCGTATTTCCTGTCTAAAGCAGGTTGGATGTGCCTGAGCACAGCTGCGCCCCTACCATCTGTTTACACAGGCCTTGATCTTCGCCACACTATTTTCTAAGACCACTTCAGTTATTTAAGGTTTAAAACTTAAAATGTTCAAGAAAATATTCCAGACTTATCTAAAGCTTTCAGTAATCAAGTGGGCCTACCTCTTTCTGCACCTTTGTTTAAAGGAGTATTTTTTCTTTTGTTTTCTTTTACTACTATTATTTTTTTTAACACAAGCACACCTCCTACCTCCCTCTCCAAGGTTCAGATTTACAGACCTATAAGAGCGACAGGCAAAGGAGGTCAGAGAAGAAAATCAAACTACCTGTATCTTTTGAGTTACACTAAAGGTTCAATAAATTAAAGGAAATCATCTATAGCTACTTTTGTGCATAGTAACTAAGACATCTATCTAGTAGTATTGTTATTATCATTATAATTTATTATTTTTAATTACAGTTACTGACTGACCCTCAAACCTTGCTAATTAGCATCATTAACCAAGGAGCTAACATCACTTTATAGTTGAGTCATGCTTTATTCCTTCATGTCAGAACATCCCCCAAATTCTGGTTTAAGAGCATCGTCATGTAGTATTGATTTCGCTTTGGTGAGTGAGTCATTGATGGTTCTGTACACTGCTTCAGTGTCTGACTCTGCCTTGCTTTCCATCTTCCTTTTATTGTCAAATGGACTACTTATTCCATTGACTTCTATTGTCCTGGCCAGGCTAGAGATACAACAGGGCCAGAAGATGCACTTGAGATCTTTTTAGATAGTAGAAGTAGGACACATCATCACTTCTACCCCTGTGCCTATGGAAGATCTCCTAGCCCAGTCAAAAAGCAAAGTATTGTGTCATCTATTTGGTCACCAAGTTCCTAGCCTGGCACACAGGTGTGGATCCAGGGCAGGGAAGACAATGTAGGAAAAATGCTGTCTTCTGTGTTTACTGATTATGTGGTACATGTGTTCTCATTAGTGCTTTGTGCTCTGTCTCCAGCAATATAATTGAGTGTTTCCCATAGGCACTAAAAGCTGCTGCAAATCCAGTTATCTTTCTTGAGCTGGATGCCTAAAAGCCTGCACACATTATCTGATTATTGCAACCCTATCCTTCTTATTCTTGGCTTTTCTTATTCTTAGCCTTTTCTTTATTTACATCTTTTAGTTACTTGTCATTTAACCTATTTTATTAAAATTGTGCTATTTCCCCCTTGTGGGTTTTTTTTTTTTTTTTTTTTTTTTTGATTCTTCTGAATCATTCCTAGTATAAGAAGGAAAAATATAAAAGTATAAAAATATACTTTTTTTGAGTGACAAGCCAGGATCACTATTACATCTCTCATTTATAAGTAAGATGCAAACAACATTCTAATGACTAGCATTTACAGAACACTCTTTCTTGTCTTGGGATGTGAGCAGATGACTTTGAAGTAATGGTCAATTCATTTCTCCCACACAATCTTAGGACAATGTATTGCTCATGCTGTGTTATTTTTACAGAAACCAATACAGTTGATGCAGCTTACTTGGGTCTTGTAGCTGATAAATATACCAGAGCTATGGTCTGAGCTGTGAATCTGGCTTTGAATAGCACATCTTTAGCCACTAAGCTTTCTTCCCTGCAACGGATGCACTAAAAATAAAGGATAAAATGAAATGGGTGGTATTTTGTCGCTCTTCTCTTGAGCCTGGAGTCAAATTTTATCACTTGCTTGTCTCTTATTCTGTCTGTATATCTTGTAAATAATCATAATTAAATAGTCATCTGCTAATGGCTTGAAAATACTGTCTAAGCTTTGTGACATTTGGCATTCTAGTCACAAAGATTGACTAGAAAATGTTAAGGATCCAGGTCAAACAAATCTGATTTATGAATCACTGTTAGCAGTGTAGAAATGTTTAGCACAACTCTCCTTGTATTTATGGGGAACATAATACTTCCAGGTATATTTTATGTTTTCTGCAGAAGCTTGGTGGTAAATGGAGAAATTAAACTGGAAAATATGGAGAAATCAGCAGAATAGCACACACCTGCTCAAAACATTCATTTTATTGATTTAACAGTTGACTTTTTAGTGAATGTTTCTGGAAAATTTGGCTCTCGGCATGAAAAAGTATTCTCCATGAATAAATTCAGTGACATATCACTTAGAAACTATCACACAGTCAGCTTTTTAAGCATCTTCTATGAGTTTGAATGGCAAACCAAGGCTGTTTGGGGATGAGGGACTCACTCCTCTGGTATAGGGGCTATTTTTGCACTGTTGCTTTGCTTCTTTGTTTTGATCTTGCAGCATCTTGTTTGGCTCAATTATTTGGAAAGTCTTCAATGATTCTTTTAATGATATCATGCTGCCTCAATAGCATTAATTACTGTACAGCTACATTGGGGGAGAGTTCAAAATAATCATTTTCCTTCAGATCATTCGTAATTCCCATAGCCCTGATGAACTCTGAAGCAGTCTAGGTAATGATCATCTTTCTATTTTCCATTTATCAATTATCTATGAATGTGTAAATGGGAAGGGACCATTGGGTTTTCTTTTAGTCGTCTTAAGAGAGGCAGTGTGATGGCCTTGCCTCTTCACAGTGCCACCTCTGTGAATGTCTGCATGTTAACTCGTGGACAAGGATGTCCCAACCTTAAACTATTTTCCTCTGCTTTTAGTCATTGAAATTCTCACTGTTTGTGTGTTGAAGAGAGAAGAATGAATTCTTTTTAGTGACAAAATGCAGGAACCTTGATATAAATAAATTATAAACAGACAAACAAAGCAGGCAAGCAAACCGACCAGTTCCCTGGCGAGCAGGCAGACAGGTAGTTGGCTTTTAATGGATTCCCCAAATAGTTTGTCTCTCTTCTCTGGTTTCTAATTGCTCTGTTGACTTCATAAAAATCTTCCATTTCATAGCCCTTGGATATCTTAATACCTGACTATCTTGATGCCAGAAACAGTATCTCATTAGAAAGAAAGCACAGTTTTTATAGTAGCCCATAGCAGGATCCCAAAGATAGCTCTCAGTGATCTAGCCAGGACAGTTGTGTCCAGCTCAGACTCAAGGCTGAGGTAAAGTCCTGAGTACCCCTCTATCTGAAAGGAGGATAGGTAATCTCTACTGGTAAAAAAATAGGGCTCTCTATTTTCAGTCAGGAAGTGATTGTTCATTTAAAAGTAACAATTTTATTAGCACTGTACATAAATGTGCAAAAAGTATTTTCTTAATTATATTAGCTGCCGGAAGTCTACAATAGTGCAATTTTATAATGAAAGATGTTTACAGTAGACAACAGCATTTTCTATTTTAATGCAAACAATTGATTATGGTTTATTCTAGAAAAATGTGTCAGCTAAGAGGCAATTCCATATATAGATATTTCGTGAGGATTTGTTGGTGTATCTGGCAAACACTGCTTCTGAGCTAACCCCACAGACTCATCATCCGGCCCTCTCTGTCTCTTCAGCCAAGTCCCTGCCTTATCCCCAGATGGGTTTTTACTTTGGTTATAGTAATAATATGTCAACTTTCCTCTGAGCCCCTGTCTATTATGGCCCCTGTATATTTATTTATCCATGCATCTGGACGTGCCTTACTCATGGCTCTGGCTTCTTTGACTTATGAGTCCCTATCGGGATGATGCACCTGCTGCCACGTGACAGTGACTCGGGCAAAGTAGCATTCAGAGCTTTTCTTGGGCCTTCTAATAATAAAAGGCAAGAAAAACAATCACTGCATTCCCCAGACTCACTCAGAGCCTGAGCTTGGAATGTGATTCCTTTTGTGCCAATTGAAGTCATGAATTTCAGAAATCAGAATTGAAGCAAGGTGGTCTTTCTATATAAATGCTGTTCCTGTTGTATAAAATGTATGTATATACCTAACTTGAGGTGTCAGGGCTACATGTGGCCTGGGATAGCGAGTTTGTAAATAACCATGTTGTGTTGCAATGTCAAAACGTTGGGAGCACCCCAGAAACATTTGAGAAAATTATTTTGTTTTCCTGTGTAAAATACATTGTTTTTTCTTTTAATTAAACATTTTTAAAATAAACAGAGATAAATGTACAGATTTTAAGAGAATTTTTACATAAAACATTATAAATATATTTTTTATTCAGCACTTGATATTTTTAAGGTTTGATAGTGATAGTATGCATTGAAAACTTACAAGTTACAATGAACATAAAGTACATATAAACCAAACATAACCTGGAAATAGTGAAAATATCCTTGGTGTGTAAAGATTAAACATGATGATTTTTAAATACCAAGGATTGCCACCAGGCTCCATTCTTAGCCCTTGCATTATTAATGATTTAAGGTCTAGTTATACCATACACTGAGAGGGTACTATACACTTTTTTTTTTTTTTCTAAGAAGGACTGAGGCTTCCACATTTTAGCCTTTCTTCCCTTATATCTTCATATGGTCTGTGAGTTTGGTTCTTGTGTATTCAGCGCTTTTTGGGGCTAGTATCCAAATATCAGTGACTGCATATTATATCTGTTCTTTTGTGACTGGGTTATCTCACTCAGGATGATACTCTCTAGTTCCATCCATTTGGCTAGGAATTTTGTAAAGTCATTGTTTCTAATAGCTGAGTAGTACTCTATTGTGTAAATACACCACAATTTTTGTATCCATTCATCTACTGAAGGACATCTGGATTCTTTCCAGCTTCTGGATATTATAAATAAGGCTGCTATGAACATGGTGGAGCATGTGTCCTTATTGTATGTTGGAGCATCTTTGGGGTATATGCCCAGAAGTGGAATAACTGGGTTTCCAGGTAGTACTATATGCAATTTTCTGAGAAACCACAAGACTGATTTCTAGACTGGTTGTACCAGCTTACAACCCCACCAACAGGGGAGGAGTGTTCCTCTTTCTCTGAATCCTTGCCAGCATCTGAGTTTTTGACTTAGCCATTCTGGTTGGTGTGAGTTGGAATCTTGGGGTTATTTTGATTTACATTCCCCTAATGACTAGGGATGTTGAGCATTTCCTTAGGTGCTTCTCAGTCATTTGGTATTCCTCAGTTGAGAATTCTTTGCTTAGATCTGTACCCAAGTTTTTAATAGGATTGTTTCATTCTCTGAAGTCTTGCTTCTTGAGTTCTTTGTATGTATTGGATATTAGACCACTATCAGATGTGGGATTGGAAAATATTCTATCTGAGTCTGTTGGCTGCCCTTTTGTTTTCTTGAAAGTGTCCTTAGCATTCCAGAAAGCTTGAAATCTCATTAAGTCTCATTTATCAATTCTTGATCTTAGAGCACAGTCCATTGGTATTCTGTTCACGAAATTATCGCCTGTGCCTTTGTGTTCTAAGCTTTTCCCCACTTTCTCTTCTAATAGTTTCAGTGTGCCTGGTTTTATGTGGAGATCTTTTGATCCACTTGAACTTGAGCTTTGTTCAAGGAGATGAGAAAGAATCAATTTGCATTCTTTTGCAAGCTGACTACAGGTTGAACCAACACCATTTGTTGCAGACTCTGTTTTTTTTTTTCATTGGAAGTTTTCAGCTCCTTTCTCAAAGATCAAGTGACCATATGTGTGAGAGTTCATTTCTGGATCGTCTATTTTGCTGTATTGATCCTATCTCTGTACAAATACCATGCAGTTTTTAATACAATTGCTTTGTAATATAGCTTGAGGTCAGAGATGGTGATTACCCCAGAAGTGTCTTTATTTTTGAGAAGAGATTTCACTATTCTAGGTTTTTTGTTATTCCAGATGAATTTGCAAATTGTTCTTTCCAACTGAATTGAGTTGGAATTTTGATGGACATTTGATTGTATAGATTGCTTTTTGTACGATGGCCATTTTTATTTACAATGTTTATCCTGCCAATCCATGAGCATGGGAGATCTTTCTATCTTCTGAGATCTTCTTTTATTACCTTCTTCAGAGATTTGAAGTTTTTGTCATAAAGATCTTTCACTTGCTTAGTTAGGGTCACACCAAGGTATTTCATATTTTTTGTGACTCTTGTGAAGGGTATCTTTTCCCTGATTTCTTTCTCAATATGTTTATCCTTTGAGTAGAAGAAGTCAGTTGATTCATTTGAGTTAATTTTATATCAAGCCACTTTGCATAATTTGTTTATCAGTTGTAAAAGTGCTCTGGTGGATCTTTTGGGATCTCTTAAGTATACCATCATATCACCAGTAAAGAGTGATATTTTGACTTCTTCCTTTCTGATTTGTATTTGTTTGACTTCCTTTTGTTGTCTAATTGCTCTGGCCAGGACTTCCAGTACTATACTGAATAGGTAGGAGGAGAGTGGGCAGCCTTGTCTAATTCCTGATCTTAGTGGGATTGCTTTAAGTTTCTCATTGTTTAGCTCACTGTTTGGCTACTGGTTTGCTGTATATTGCTTTTACTATGTTTAGATATGGGCCATGGATTCCTGCTCTTTCCAAGACTTTTAACATGAAGGGGTGTTGAATTTTGTCAAATGCTTTCTCAGCATCTAGTGAGATGATTATGTGTTTTTTTTTCCTTGAGTTTGTTTATATGGTAGATTATGTTGATGGATTTCCATATATTGAACCATCTCTGCATGCCAGGGATAAAGCCTACTTGGTCATGGTGAATGATCATTTTGATGTGGTCTTGGATTTGGTTTGCAAGAATTTTACTGAGTATTTTTGCATCAGTGTTCCTGAGGGAGACTGGTCTGAAGTTCTCTTTTCTTGTAGGGTCTTTATGCAGTTTAGGAATGAGAGTAATTGTGGCTTCAAAGAATGATTGGGTAATGTTTCCTCTGCCTCTATTTTGTGAAATAGTTTGGAGTGTAATGGTATTAGTTCATCTATGAATGTCTGATAGAATTCTGCACCGAATCCATCTGGTCCTAGGCTTTATTTCGTTGGGAGGCTTTTGATGACTGCTTCTATTTCTTTAGGAGTTATAGGATTGCTTAAATGGTTTATCTAATTCTGATTTAACTTTGGTGTCTGGTATCTGTATAGAAATTTGTCCATTTTCTCCAGGTTTTCTAGTTTTGTTGAGTATAGGCTATTGTAGTAGGAACAGATTATTTCCTGAATTTCCTCAGTTTCTGTTGTTTTGGCTCCCCTTTCATTTCTAATTTTGTTAATTTGGATATTCTCTCTGTGCCCTCTAGTTTTTCTGGCTAAGGGTTTATCAATCTAGTTTATTTTCTAAAAAAACAAGCTCCTTGTTTTGTTGATTTTTTTTGTATGGTTTTTTTGTTTGTTTGTTTCTACTTGGTTGATTTCTGCTGAGTTTGATTGTTTCCTGCCATCTACTCCTCTTGGGTGTATGTGCTTCTTTTTGTTCTAGAGCTTTCAGCTGTGCTGTCAAGCTGATAGTGTATTCTATCTCCAGTTTCTTTTTGGAGGCACTCAGAGCTATGAGTTTTCTTCTCAGAACTGCTTTCATTGCATCCCATAAGTTTGGGTATGTAGTGGTGTCATTTTCATGAAATTCTCAAAAATCCTTAATTTCTTCCTTAACTGTGTTTTCATTGAATAGAACATTGTACAGCTTCCATGTGTATATGGGCTTTTTGTTGTCTTTGTTGTTACTAAAGGCCAGCCTTAGTCCATAGTGATCTGATAGGATGCATGGGAGTATTTCAATCTTTTTATATCTGTTGACGCTTCTTTTGTGACCTTTGTACCACATGCATATAGCAGCCCACAGAAGTTAAAAGAGAGCATCAGATCACTTACAGCTGTCATTACAGGTTGTTCGTGGCTACTATATGAGTGCAAAAACCATATTCACATGCACCTAACCACTAAGCAAACTCCTTGAGCCTCAGACATTTGCTCTTACTAAGATGGCATTTTAGCATTTTTTGTAGAAAGCATTTTGTTGTCCAAGGGTCTGCTTGACAATTTTCACCTCTACTTTGCATTGTGAGCTGAAATGAGAAGAAGATTCGTTGTTCCAGTGTTGTTTATTGAACTTCCAGAATCGCTCTGCAACAAGAGTTTCCATCAGAGGAAAGCATCTTGCCCTGGGGAGGTGAGAAACTCTTAGAGAAAGCTTCTCCACTGTTCTCATTGGCAACTAACTGTGTTGATCCTACACATTTAGTGAAAGTATCATAAATTGTTCCATGTCTATGTATATATTTTAAAATAGAAACATCTTTAAAGATGCAGTCCCTTTAGAGGTATTCACACTAGAGGCAAAGAGACATTCGCTGATACATTATTTTCCTGGTTAATGTTTTTTTTCCTAAGCAAGTCTCTGTGTTTTATCTGCCACATCCTATTGAAAATCACACTATATAAAAAGTGCTAGAAGACAGGGAGCAACACCATGCAAACCAGCAAAGGTCATCCCTCTGTAGCCACTCAGCTTTCCCACAAAGTGCATGGCCGTGTAAAAAGTGGGCATCCTAGTAGGTCCCTATGCATTTCCTCCTGCAAGCAAGAGGCAACGAAGTCTTCACAGTGCAGCATCTGGTGCTCAGAGCTCCACGGTGCCAACCCCAATAACTGAATATTTAAGGTCATGTTTGCAGTATAGAGAATGTAAGCCTCAGAATGTGAAGAGTAAATGAATACAAATCTCTAGCAATAATGAAAATTGAATGTTAAGTCCACCAGTCATGGACAGGTAGAAAGGAGTAGAATTAAGTGCCATATAATTATATTTGTTACAAAAAAAAAAAAAAAAAAAAAAAAAAAAAAGCAGTGTGGTTTTTGAATGGGTGCCAGATAATGAGATGGAAATCTAAGCTTGATTGTGAACTTGTATCATCATGCAGAACCTTGTTCTTCTGGGCTGAAGGAGTATGGAATGTGGAATCCTTCATTCTCTCAGCGTAAGATTGAATCACATTCCCGACAAGTGTCAGGTGGGCAACTCTGGGTTTGGTGGAAATAATCTTGATGGTGACCACAGACTGTCCCTACCACCTTTCCTTAACCAAAATGACATTTGCAGGCCAACCAGAACATAGGTGTCTCACAATGACTGAATGCCACATGCAGAGATTTGATGATAAGCAAATTTAGGATTTGGCTTTGGCATGATTTAGTGTGATGGGGGTGGGGAAGGAGATAGCAGGAATGTCGTCAAGACAGGCTCCAAAGAAGATGTAACCCTGGAAGGGGTGATGAGAAGTACCAGGCAGGTTTTGGACTTGAGCCATTCTCCCAATGAAGAAAATTTAGAAAGCAGACCAGTTTAAGATTGTTTTGCCTCCAAAGCCTTCTCTCTGACAACTCAAATATTTCCCATTAGCACAGGATAAAATCAGCACTTTCACACCAGAGACATTTTTGAGCAGAAGTATTGGGAGTTATGCTACATCTGCTGGTGACTAGCAGCTGCCTGAGCTAAGGCATCTGCACTTTGCTTCTTGCAGTTGCTAGAGATACAGGCCAAGTGCATCTTTCCTTTCTCAGGACAAAGCAATCAAAGTTGGGTTACATTGTGTCAAATCTCTGCTTTCCACTAAAGTTGAAAGGTGTTGATGAGGAAGGAAGGCTGGCAGGCTAGAGGTTGCATTTATTCAAGCAATGCATGATTAAAGAAAAAGGAGAAAATCTAGTATTTGAAGGAAAGGTTCTTTCCAGTTCCCGGTTGTGAGGGCAGAGTCTCAGCTGAGCAGTTTGCTCTACCCAGGTTTTCAGTTTTTAATTCAGCCTCTCTTCCTCACTTGAGCATCTCATGCCAGGTGATTTGGTTTCTGCTGTTTGCTTGGTCTCAGGAGGAGGCTTTTTGAGAATGTTACTTACCCTTTCCTGTTAAGCCCTGGGTGCTAATTTCTACTTTTATTTTTTAAATCTAATACAGGTAAGGTTAAAAAGAAACTTTCTTTGCAGATCTCTGGTTTAGAACCTGCTCATTTCTTTTGTATTTTACCTTTGGTCTCCTTTGGTACTGTTTTCCATTCATTGTTTTCTCTCTGTTGATGACATTCTTGACTCTCCATTTTCCTTGTGGCAGAGTCCTCCCCCATCCTTCCTGTATTTTCCCCATCAGTAACTTTTCTTTTCTGTTTTCTATACTTTGTGATCTCCTGGCTTCTCTGTTTCCTTTTCTTCTTTCCCCTTTTCTCACTCCATCTCGTCCTTTAAGCCCTATCCCCCTTTCTCATTTCATATTAATAAATGCTGCCTCTGTACATCGAAGATTCTAGAGAAACAAACCCTAAGATGCAAGTGAAATGATATAATGCTAAGACCACAACAATACAACCTGATAAGAAGACAAGGAATGCACGTGCACACATATGCACATACAGAGAGACACAAATAGGTTCATTACACACATGGGGTGCACACAGGCACCTCCCGTTGAAGGTCTCGAAATAAATGGTGGTAGATGATATTCAACAGAGAGAGAGAGAGAGAGAGAGAGAGAGAGAGAGACAGAGAGACAGAGAGACAGAGAGACACAGAGAGAGACAGAGAGAGACAGAGAGACAGAGAGAGAGAGAGGAGAAAGAGAGAGACACACACAGAGAGAGAGAGAGACAGAGAGAGACAGAGAGAGAGAATGTATTTGTACATCCATAAGACAGTCGGGGAAAACTGAAAAGAAAGCCAGTGTTATAAAAGAAAGCCTTGCAAGGTGTATATACAAGGCCAAGCTTAGAATCATGTGTATGAATACATTATTTATGAACAAGGCCACTGCATTTCGCATTTGTGTATTCTGTCAGCTGTGTAAGTACAAACTTATGAAGTATTACAGAAGCATGTATGCCCCACGCCTAGAAACTCTGACTTTCTACTCTTTAAATGTTTCAGTGGGTCAATTACAACCTGATCTGAGGATGACTGCATTTAGAGTTACCAGGTGGAACAATGGGAATGAGTCTCTCCAGCACAGAATAGGATGTTGGTAGGACCACCTGTTCTGGGTGTCTCTGCAAATATACAGTTGTATTCTAACTGCAAAGTGTAGCAAATATACTTGAGCTTACTATGGAAATGTAGCTATTTCATGGGTATTTTTGTATGTCTGTTTTGGTCTAGATGCATTACACATTAACTTATGTTTAAACATGTTTTCTCCAGAAATATAGTTGGGTTCGTCACTGAGGTATGCTTTGAATAGCATCTATGCCAGGCAGATCACACTTGAACCGGTCCCTCAGGCAAAACACGGGAAGACCTGTGCTCATGTTGCGTCTCAGTAGTGGTAAAATCAGCTTAGAATAAATAGTTGTTACAAGAACGATCTGCAGTACTAAGGACCTGGGTTCCTTTGGAGTGTGATAGACCAAATGGCAACCAAGCTATGGATTTTCTGTTTATTAAGGGAGGGGTGAAAGTCTTAAAAATGGAAGTTGTAGGGCTTCATAGATGCTGTTTGAAATAGTTATGAGTGGGAAGTAACCTACTTTTAGATTTAGGTCATTTGAAATGCTGCCTTTTTTAAGATTAAAAAAGAAGAAGAAAAAAGACAGGGTAGCTACCAGGGAGGTATGAGATGGGAAGTTAGAAGTTAAGAGTTGCCCAGTGTGTGCCCTACTTTTTGGGGTAGATGCTGCAGAGTCAGTGACTCTGGCCTTCCCCAGGCCGCAGGAGAACAGTGCCTTCCATACTGGGCAGATATGGAGCAGAGAGAGGGGGTGAAGACAGAAATCTAAGGAGCCTCACTACATTTTTATTTGTTTGTGTTTGTTTTTTTATTGGTTATTTAATTACATTTCGAATGTTATTCCTCCTTTATAGTTTCCCCTCCCTGATCTCATCCACCCTCCCCACTGATTCTATGAGAGTGGTCACCTAACCACCCACCCACTCCCACCCCACTGCCCTAGTTTTCCTTATGTTGGGAAATCAAGCCTCTGCAGGACCAAGGGTCTCCCCTCCCAGTGCTGCCAGATAAAGCCATTCTCTGCTACATATGCAGTTGGTGGAGCGCTGAGTCCCTCCATGTTTATTCTTTAGTTGGTGGTTTAGTCCCTGTGAGCTCTGGAGGGTCTTGTTGGTTGATATTGTTGTTTTTCCTATGAGGTTGCAAACCCCTTCAGCTCCTTCAGTCTTTCCTTTCCCGCTCCATTGGGGTCCCTATGCTTAGTCTGATGTTTGCCTGTGAGCATCTGCATCTGTAGGAAACAGCTATGCCAGGCTCCTGTCAGCAAGCATTTCTTGGCATCAGGAATAGTGTCTGGGTTTGGTGTCTCTAGATGGGATGGATCCCTAGGTGGGGCAGTCTCTGGATGGCCTTTCCTTCGGTCTCTGTTCCACTTTGTCCCTGTATTTTCCTTAGACAGGAGCAATTACGGGTTACTGGTTTTCAGATGGGCGAGTTTCTCCATCCCTCAACAGGGTGCCATGCCTAACCTATGGATGTGGTCTCTTCAGGTTCCCTATCCCCTTTGTTGGGCATATCAGCTAGTGTCATCCTTGTTGGGTCCTTGGAACCTCTTGCTTTCCTGGCATCTGGGCCTTTCTAGCGGCTACCCCCAGTTCCCCAACCCCCACTGCTGCTACACACCTCTGTTCAATTTTCTGACCTCCTGTACATCTCCCCCGAGTCTCCTCCCACACCTGGTCCTTCCTCCTCTTTTCCTTCCCCTCCACTCTCCCTCCCAGGTCCCTTCCTCCACTTCCTGTAATTATTTTGTTCCCCCTTCTAAGTAAGACTGAAGCATCTATACTTCAGTCTTCCTTCATTTTGAGTTTAATGTGGTCTGTGTGTTGTATTAAGGCTATTCCTAGCTTTTTGCCTAACATCTTTAGTCATCAGGAAAATGTAAATCAAGATGAACTTGAGATTCTACCTCACACCAGTTAGAATGGCTAAGATAAAAATGTCAGGTAACAACAGATGCTGATGAGGGTGAAGAGAAAGGAATACCTCTGCATTGCTGCTTAGATTGCAAGCTGCTACAAGCACTCTGGAAATGAATCAGGCAGTTTCTCAGAAATTTGAACATAGTACTACCTGAGAACCCTTCTATACTGAGCCTAGGTATGTACCCAAAAGATGCTCCAACATATAACAAGGACACATGCTCTACTATGTTCATAGCAGCCTTATTTATAATAGGCTTAAGCTGAAAACAACCCCCATGTCCCTCAACAGAGGAATGGATACAGAAATTGTAGTACATTTACACAATAGAGTACTACTCAGCTATTAAAAGCAATGACTTTATCAAAATTGCAGGCAAATGGACAGAACTAGAAAATATCATCCTCAGTGAAGTAACCCAGTCACAAAAGAACACACATGTTGTATACTCACTGATAAATGGATATTAGCCAAAAAGCTTGAAGTCTCACTGTTTCTGATAACAAAGAATTGCTGTATTTACTAAAGTCAGAAGTAGGCAAGAACCTTAAGATGTAGAACAATCTCCAGGTTATTCATTCGCCTTTCCTCTCCCTCCCTCCCCTTCCCTCGCCTTCTTTCTCCTCCCTTCCACTCTCCTTTCTTCTTCCCACCCCTGCCTTTTCTGGTTTTCCACTTTATCCATCTGAACAAGAAGAGCTCTTGAAGGTTTGTAGCTGCACAAGTTCAGTGGGTTTTACTTGGCAATGCTTAGGGTGCAAATTTCCTCTCCAAGGGAAAGGTGGGGTGGGGCGGGTCTGAGGTGGGCAGGGCAGGTGGGCGGGAGAGAGCATCATGCTCTTTCGGCTCAGAACGTTGGATCTGATAGGATCTGTCACGGAGTGTACTGTGCACAGTCTGTACCAGTCCTCAGGTCTTCACCCTTCAGAGGATGAGATTCTTGGTACCCTAAAAACAAAGATGACAAAGACCAGATAGTGAAGACCACAACGTTTCCATTACGGTTTCACTGTCTGTAAACTTTATATCCTGGATTCATAGCATGAATATGTCTTTTATATTTCACTAGATACAAAATCAATTCCCTTTTAAGAAATCTGTACTGGGTAGATGGTTACATGTTAATTCCCCCAGTTACTCTTTCAGAATCTCATTTATCTCCAGCAAGCTAACGCAGGAACAGATTAAAGTGTGATGTTCTTTTAAATATTGCTCAAATGTAATAAAATGTGTTTGATGGTGACTTAAGCAATAGGAATTTCGGTCTAAAAACTTTCAGTCTACTCTATTAGTGTTGATCATTCTCCAGAGTTTCACTTCATTTACCTTAGCTTTTGAATACAGAGCCATGAAAATCAGTGTGGAAAGAAGCTAGTAGAGATAGAGGTGAAGGAGGGGGGCCTAGAGACTGCTGATCAGCCAGCAACCTCATAAGACATTTCATTAATTCATTAGTCCTTACTAGTTACACAGAATATTCCCACCCGTTTGTTAGCTAATGCACATGCATTCAACCATGAAAGTACCTTCCAAGTAAGGATGCTACACCCAATATGCTGAATGGCTATTTCCACTCTCCATTCTATTACTGTGTCAAGGACTCAAAATCATGCTTATCCAAATTTTTATATGCAGACACCCCATAGAATAAAAATGCCCATATTGTGGATTTGGCTTTCTTTTCAGTTCCAGTTTTATTACTGACCATATAGTTTGAGCTAGGATTGGAATTTAGTACTACAGATAGGCCTTTGAGAAGGAACAACCTCCTCTCTACCTTCTCATGGTTTATTTGATACTGATAGAAGAAAGTGCACGTGCATGGGCACACACACACACACACACACACGCACACACACACACCACAACCACACAAAATGACATAATTATCACTGTCTCCACTGTGAGTGACTCTTGTTTTATAAAAGACAAAGAGCATGACAACTGTCTTAACAAGCAGATGACATATCAATGTAGTGACTTTGTCACACAAATGTGAGATTAGAGTTTTGTAAATATGAGTTATCTAGGAACTATGCAAGCCAAATCAGTACAACTGCATTTTAAGCAAACATGCTTGATCTTACCAGTTCTCTTTCAAGTGATTTGGAGAGAGAAAATTATTTTTGAACAAGGTGAATCAGTTTTATTGTTACATATACGTGTAACAATATACATGAGACAGGTAACATAATGTTTATTTTGTCCCATAGTTCTAGAATTTCAGGAAATTATAGGGAGTTTGCTCAGGTGCTGCTGAAGGCCTGTTTTATCATGGTAGAGAGGTTGTGGGGGAGGGGCATCTGGAAGGAAATGATCAAGGGGAGACAGATGTGGGAAGCTTTTCCCATAGTAATTGGTCCTGTGAGTTGGTGAGGCCTAGGTCATTACTAACATACTTACTCCAGTCTCAAGAGTACTAAGCCAGGATCTTGTAAAAACAAAATACTAATCTTGTCATTCGGATTCCACTCTTCTGAGCAAGCTTCTCTATTGTCCCACTACCTCTCACTCCAGTCACCTAGTGGACCAAATTTAGAGCATGTGAATTTTTGTTAGAGGAAGCAATTTGGAGTGACACAGAGAAGCCCAGAGAGAAATACAGAACTACTTGAGGCTAAAAGTTTTAAAAGTAAACATGGGAATTATGGATAATGAAGAAAGGTACACCTCTGGATTGAAAACTAAGTGTCATTAGGGAGATGAGTCATTTAAGAATTAAATGGCAATATATTCTTCAATCCACAGAACAGATTATGCGTTCCTACAAACCAAAAATGAACTCTTTTTTTTTTTCAATTTGATAACAAATTAAAAACAAGAAGTTGGAGCTGAAAAAAAAAAGTCACGAGGTATAAAAAAAAGAAACAAAACATAATTTAACTACTCAAAATGAATTATGGCATTTTTGGGAATCTATGTTACTAATTATATATATTTAGGGTTCTTGAGAGCCAGAGAGTATGGATTTTAAGGACAGTATCATGCAGTCTGAAAATAACATCAACTTGGTTTCAAAATGCCTTGGACATGTATAGGAATGAAAGATTACTGATAAAAATTCTTGAGGAACAAAGTTGTTGAATTTATTCAAAGAAAGCACTAGCACAGGCCCTTTATCCAGAAACAAAGTCATATGCTGAGGAAGAAGAACTGTGAGAGAAAGGATGAAGTACCTAGCAAGGGAATGTTTCAGAACAACGAAGGACCCAAAATGACATGGAACTATCTGAGGGTCCATCTGAGTGACTATCCAGTGGGATGCATGTCTACCATGCACATGGACCTGTCAAAAGCTTAGAAGGCACAGAGGTGGGATGACCACAGAGCTCCTCCATGGGATCTCATGGTCCAGGCAAAGGATGTCTTTGATATATCTACCCGTTGTTTTGTATGATGTTTATGGAGTGAACATGGCGTGGCCTGTTTGTACTCCATCTCCAGTGCTGGTCATGGCCGTTGCTCATCAGCTTGGCACCTTTCCCACTTGTCATCTGTTTATTACCCCAGCAACCCAGTTAGTTCCAAAACAACTCCTGTTCTTTTTTTGACCACCCTAAAATTTGTTCCTGTTTCATTTAAAAGGAAAAATTGTATCCTGTTGGCTGTAGTTTCTTGAGCACCTGTTCTAATATCTAATCCATAGTGACTACTCAATGAATACCTTCTTTACTTATGGAAGGACAGCCTTACCTTCTAATCTATTATCCTAAGGGATGAATGGGTAAGAGTAGAAGAGTGTTTTCACTCTGGGAATGTGAAGATGCTGGTGTGTGTACCTCTGCACACCCATGCAGAGGCCAGAGCAAGGTGGCAAATATTTTCTATAACTCTCAGTGTATTACTTTGAAGCAGAACCTCTCACAAAACTGTAAGTAATATTTTGGCTAGGGTGACTGCCACTGGGTTGTCTAGGATCTACCTGACTTCCCCCTATCCTAACACTGAGGTTATAGGCATATATAACTATTATATAGGTACTGTAAATTCAAACTAAGGTTCTCTGACATGCTTGCACATTAAGATTGCCTACTCTCTGAGCCATCTCTTTGGCTAGCTATATATTCATATTTCACTTGAATACTACGTTTTGTTTCAATAATGATTCTTAAGTTAGTTTGAACACTTATACTAAATTGAGCAATCTGGACATTAAAGTCAAAGGTTTGGCAGTGTTTGAAGAGCTTCCTAATACAAATAACAAGATGCCCCTATTTAAAGATGCATATAATTTCTGGGGAGTATGTTAATGGTTATATGATCTTGTTGAATCAGAACAAGGCTTGTGTCACCAAGAGTTTATTAAAAGAAAAAAACTAATAGATTTAGGAAGTTGGGAAAGTTTTCAGAGCAGTGTAGGAAGGGGGAGGAAGTTATTTTCATCGCTTGCAGGAGCCATTTATAGTCCTGTCATCCTTTCTGTCATGAAGATTATCACTTAATTATAAGATAACATGATTTGCTGTTTAGATATCAGAGACAGAAATGTGCAGGCTGGGATCAAAGAAGAAATCAATTCTCAGAGGGGCTGGGTACTAATTAATAAAGTTGGAGCAGCTGCATGCTTGTCAGCCCAGTCAGAGTTGGGGTGTCTGTTTTAGAAACATCGAATGGGTTGAGATCTCTGAGATCAATATCATGGCTACTTATAAATCCTGAAGGGGTAGCTTGTTCTTTTTCATTCATGCCCATTGAACAGTTCTGCCTTATCTAGCCTTGTAGGGCTTCAAAGTCCCAGGGTTCTTCAGGAGGAACATTAGGCCTTTCACTAGTCAACTTGCGTGGAAAACTAGAAGGGAAATGTCCTCATTAAATAGTCCCTGAAAGGAGTAGATCTAGAAGGGGAAAGATGGATGTGAAGGGGCAAAATATTATTGGAGTGCTTTATGAATACTAACCCTGTAATAACTATGTTCTAAGTTAATGTCCTATGCAATTGGTAGGTGTATTAGATATGGTGACTTGAAGACACTTGAAGATGACAAGCTTGTTTGGCAAAAGAGCATTTTGTGCTTCTGGTGGCTACATGGAATTGGATGACACTTTGAGCCACATAAATGTATATTAACAACACAGAAAGGTAAAACCATACTCTTTGTGTCCTGATCACTTTTAAAAAGGTGGATAGCAGAGCTGCCTTAGCAGTCTCTATTCCATATGAGTATACACTAAGCATGGCCATAGAGGCCCGTATATGATGAGGCCTAAAGGCATGAGCAAATGAAGGCAATCCTGATTTTTGTTTTGAAAAATAGACATGTTGCTGATGAGCCTGATCTTAGAGCAGAGAGCTAGGATCCTCAGAAATCTTCCTGGGGCAACAGATGACCAATTCACAGACTCATCTGGTGTCTCTGCGGTGGGAGGGTTCATCGATTCTAGTTTTTCTCTTAATCTTAATGCATTCCTCTTGATAAAACTGAGAACTCAGATGAAGCTGAGTGACTGCTAGGAGAAAATACATGTACAAAGCGTTTCAGTGCCTCTCATTCCCCAAGTTCTGAACCATTTTAATAGCTCTTAATCTACTTAATCCATTGAATTCAAGAGGGGCACTGACACCCTTCTGTGATGAGAAAAAGGAAAAGGTCTCAGGTGGAGCTGTTACAGCCTTGACAGTTTCCTTGCTGATGTTGTAAACCCTGTGTTAAAGACTATCTGTGCTGATGTTAATACATTCATACTTAACTCTTTCAACATCAGAGATAGTGCTTTCTACACTGCATTTAAGGAGCTGAAGCCAGTGGCACATCCATTTAAGGAAGAGCCTTTCCACATCTTTTCCTCAAGCTGTGTTTACAAACTTTATTCAGTCTCATAGAGATGGATAATTCCAAAGGGTTATTAAAGAGAATGGCTCTGACTTTAGAACGGGTTTATGTCTTTAAGGGTAGTTTTCAGCAAATGAGCCAACCATATGTTAAATCAAATTTAACATCCATTATGAAGCACTGACTCATGCTTTATATCTCAGTAATGATAACAAATGATCGCTTATCTCGTGTTCTTCTCATTCGTACTGCTTCTCATCAATCTTGCTAATATTGCCAAAGATTTATGAAATGAACAGGTGCCCAACTGTAACTGCTAATATTAATAGCCTCTTCTTTATTTTCTTTTGCTGGCCTCCCTTTCCATGCTTGCTTAAGCCCACTTTTCCATAAACGTTAAAAGAAATGGTTTTTCTTATTCAGAAATGATCATTAACAGAATCCTGGGAAGTGAGCAGTAAAATTATTTTAATGAAACCGCGATTACAACAGCCTGTGATAAGTCACAGGACTTTCTATGCAGTGAAAACCTTTCCCCCTCTTCTTTCTAAAACCAAAGTAAAAACGGTCCATTTTAAACTCTGGAAACATTTCAGATCCCTTTTAACTTAAAATTGCTACTTGTGCAGTAAAAGATTAAATCACTTGAGTAAATTAGTAATTTAATTCTTTAAGTTTAACTAACATTTATTCTTCCTCCTTAAGTGCTTGCCACTGGTGCAAACTATAAGAAGTTACCAAGTTTCCAAGACTTCACCATTGTCCTTTGCTATACCTTTTCTACACCAGTGAATTCTCCTGTGCCTGTCGTCTGCAGCATCTCTCTTTTGGTGGTGTTCTCATTTCCTTCTTCTCTGTGCTGGACTGAATGTTCGCAGGCATACAATCGATTTCCCATAAAATGGTCCCTTAGGTTTTAAAATAGAAACAGACTTCTATTGGGTGACTCTTTTCCTGATCCTTAGGTAACCACCCTATCTCAGTTCTGTGTCCTAGAAAGAGCTTTCTTTTTAGATCGATCCCATGTTCCTACACTACTGGAAAAACAATTCTTACTCTGCTTTTTTGACTCCCATGCTGATGCCAGGAACTCAGATATTCCTGGGGGAGGGGGGAGGACTCAGAACCAATTGTTCCTACTTTCCCAAAATTATAGATTTGCATCAGACAATATGTGTCAAATGAATCAACTATGAACAAAATTCCTTGGTAAGGGAACATGAGAAGCTATTTATATTATAATAATATAATATAATATAATATAATATAATATAATAAATATAATATATATTGCAAAGACGATGACAAACTTCTGCCTATGGAAGCAATGCCCCATTCCTGCAAAAGAAAAAGGATTTGCCCAGGAAACTAAGACTGGGAGAAGAAAAATGTACCAGCAAGACCAGTGTCTTATGTTCCAGAAAGAGAGTCCACACTGTTTTAACAACTTGTTATCTCGCAGTGTAAGACCCAAACCTGGGCACTGCGGGGTCAGTGTTGGGCATGACGATTCCTTGACCAAGAATGCTTACACAAACATATCCTTGGCCCTCTATTCAAACTTTAATTCTACTTTAGGTTCAAAAGATGGATTTAGGTTCTCATGATCTCTTATTTCACAATGTAGCCATATTGAATATTCTCCCTTTTCTGCTGTCTGTTATTTTAGTCCTTTGGATTGGCTTTCTGAGGCTAGATTCTTTAACCTGATTTGGGCACAGGCTATGACTCACATGTTAGATGGTGTAACTAAGTCACTGGGTTTGCATCATAGTTGTAAAGCTGGAGTCTGGGGCACAGCACTCTGCCTTATATAAGGAGTAAGAAGCAAGAATAATATGTTATAACTTCTAATAACTTAGAGCATAAAGTCTTTTTATTCTATATTTATTCATTTTGTTTTCTTTTTGTAAACTGGATTGAATGAGTAATAAGTCACAGGAGGAGTTAAAATCACCCCTCCCTTATATTTTTAGTGCAGCGAAGATGTGATCAGTGATAATTTTGAAATGAATCTATATAACAAGTTCATAATTCTACAGTTATTTCCGAAAGTTTTGGGATGTTAGGTAGAGAATAAAACAAGTACAGAGCCTCAGGATTTGGTAAGGAAGACTTCTGAAACTCATTGAACAATGTAATCCAAAAGGGGAAATTTGAGAAACACTGTACGAAGCTGATGGAGTGTGAAGCGTGCTATGTAAATGAAAGGCAAAAGTCACCTGGCTGGACTATAGTGTGTTCAGTGGTTAACGGTCTGAGGCCTGTCAGAAACTGATAGTCCATGGCATTCCTTTTTCAGAACCTATAGGAGAAGAGTGGACAACTGTTGGGAAATTGAGTAGTTAATATAGCTTGGCTTAATACTGAAGATGGTATTATATATTCCAAAAATAGAATATTTAATTACTCCCCTTAAAAATGCTGTTTAGAGTGTTTCTCACTTGACAGAATTAGATCCACATTCTTAACCCTACAGTGAAATTTTATAACCCTGTCCTCATGACTGTCATACACTTAGTCAGACAGGAAATTGCTTCCATGGACTTGGCCAAGATGGAGAAGGAATGTTTTATATCATCTAAAATTATACCATTTATGAAGGATTAAAAATATACAGGTATCCTCCGTGAGAGAAAAAAAAATTATTCTATGACGTCATTTCTTATGTCATTGACCTGTGAAGACCTCACTTCAGAGTCAGTTGAGGCTTTGTGAAAGATTTTCAGTGCTTCCTGAAAGTCTACTATGTACAAACAGCAGGCTGAGCTTTGGGGTTGGTGGGCATTAACATGATCAGGAACCCATTTGTGTGATCATGGAGCCCAGTATTGTACTGAATAGTCAGACACATACAGATAGCAATCTGTGGTTGTGGACATGTGGAGTTGGAGAGATGTATTTTGATGAAGGATGTAACCTATGAACTAGACCTTGGAAGATTTGATTATCTCAGAGTGCCATAATGGCTATGAGCCTTGCAAATGATGATTGGACTGGTACAACCAGGAAGAGGCAGCTGAGGAGGGTGAGGCTGGTTTAGGGGTCAGCAGTACTTTTAGAGGATCCTGCATGCCACTTGGGTGTGCTAGACTCACTTTGGAAAGCACTGGACAACTAGAAGAGGTGTTGGGGAAGTGACAGGTTTGAAGAAGTATTTAATAAAGATAGAGGTGGCATCCTTGCAGATTTGATTTTTCTTGTAGACAAGGAACAGTTAAAGGTGTTGAACCAGGAAGGAGAGGCTTGCATTAAAAAAACCAAAAACCAAACCAAAACAAAACAAAAAACTGGAACAGCCAGTCTTCAGTGGATGGTTAGATTGTAGTGGTGTGAGGTCAGTGTTCACCCTGCCCCTTCATCTAGTCTTTATGGTCATAGAAATCTGCATCTCTCATCTGGGGTATCAACCTTGTAGCCTACAGAGATAAAGCTAAGTAACAGAAAATATATTTACAGAAACTGAAACATACATGTGTGCACACACACGCAAACTTCACATATCCTTGACTGCATCGTATTGTTGGCCATAACCATGCTATTATCTTCCCATTTTAAAGCTGAGATACCACTACATTGAACACTCACTCCTATTGGCCACCTCTACCATCTTTTAGAGTTACATAGCCTAGTGTTGACTGTAGTATGAAAAGAAGACATGGAAAGTTCTAGAAATGAAGAGTTTAAAAGTTTTACATACATTTTGTTATATCATATAATTTTAATTATTCCATTTTATAATTGGCTCTTAATATTTTATCATCTCTATTTTCAATTAAAATTTAGGTATATGAATAGAGAAAAATATATTTCACTGAAAGGTGCTGGAATTTATTCCCCTAGTAAAAGGGATCTACTATATATAAATCATAAGATTTATCTCTATTATATGTTTAAGTATAATGTAAACATGGGTAATTTAATGATAACATATGGCTGTGGCCTTAAAATTCTAAAAGTAGGTGCTCAGTAATTTATTACACAACCAAGGTATATTTTTTTTTATATTAGAGTTAAACTTTCACCCTCTTGCTCATTAATTTACTGTGTGATCATGGACAAGTTCCTTAACCTATAGTCATCAGAATGTCTTGCCTGTGTCATTCACCCCTTAGTACAGGCCTGCTTTCAATAAAAAGACAAACAAAATGGTATTCACATTGTAAAAGTGTAAATTTTAAAATATAAAAAGCAGTTGTCAGCCCTTCTGTCCTCCCTGAGATGCTCAGCTGTACTGAGGAGCCAGGGAGAGCATCTTCCTGTCATCCTCGTGCCCTAGCGGTCAGCACTTCCAGAGCGAAGTCCGTGCTTTAACCAGGCTGCTTGGGACTGTATTGCAGCATGGCTGCCACCTTTTGCCTGACCCCTCACAGCCCCATAGAGGCCCAAAAAGATCTGGGTAATAACCATGCACTTGGTGGTCTTTCTTGCCCTCTGAGCAGTCTGAAGACCATGACGAGAACACAGGAGGCTTTTTTTCTTCTCCAGTGGTCTCTGTAGATCTGTATCTTCACTTTTATCATCCGCTGCTGTGGCCAATTCTGTTAATACACTTGGCTCATTTGAATTCTCTGAGCATTTTTTTTTTGTCTTCATCATTTTTTTTTGTTCTTCATCATTTGCTTTGTTACCAGTTTGAAAAAAAAATTAACAGGCATAGGCACATCTTAGCCATAATTCTGTTTCTCCAATTAATTGCAGTGTTCTCCTGAATCCTAAAGATCATAAAAAACGCAATTATCTAGGTGATAAACAGTGTCTATTTTTTTTTCAGATAAGCAGTAATGGACTTTGAGTCTGGCTGGATTTAATGTTGACTTTACTGGATTGGAATGCTAATCACTGAAGTAGAAAAATTAACACTAACACACACACACACACACACACACACACAAACACACACACACACACACAAGCCTTCAAAACTTTCACTCCTATATATAATTACATTCTAATTTCAAGTGGTAAAAGGCAAGGGAAGCTTCCACTCTCTCCCACCATAGATTTTGTCTTGCTTTATCACTTTGTGGCTCCCAGACACCAACGTTGCAGCTGCCGTTGCCCCTAGGGCTCTCAGTCCTGTGAAGAAGTAATCATTTCCTTCTGGACCTCAAACACACGGCTGGAAATGTTCTCATCCCCTTAGCCCTGTGCATATTAAAATTTAGCAATTAATTATCTCTAGTTCTAATCCAGTAAGCCTGTGCAATTAACATCTGGGATTCAGTTCATCTTTTTGCTGACTTTTTCATTTCAGGATTGGGGCTCTGTGGATCTTCTTAAAAGACATGCTTAACGTGATACTTACCACGTGTTATTTCCCACGTTCAGTTCTCCGTTTCTTATCTAACTCATAGTGTCTTTGGACACCATTTCTACAATGCTTTCCTTAACTTTTTGGCTACCTACAGGACATATTTACTAAATAACTGTAAAGGTTGAAGTTAAGATGAATTGGATTCCCTTTGTTTTTAAACTTATGCATATCATTAGTATGTGAAGATGAGCTATTAAGAAAGATTTTTGGATTAAAAGAGAAATAGCCTTTTGCCTTGTGGTAGGACTTTCATTGCTCTGGCCTACCTGCTCACCCACAGCTGCATCTTCTTGCTTTTTACTTGAAAGTCCTGTATGACTTGGCACACTGTTTTCCTCTTAGAGTGCAGGCTAACATAGATCTAATTGCACACACTGACAACAGCTCATACTGGGCATGCATTTGCAATGTTATAACGAATGTGAGGACTTGTCTCCAGAGTTGTTCAAGATGGCTTCTACAGAGTGATTTCCTCCAAAACTGGTATTACCAGCAGACTGAGGAGGAAGGCAGCCACCTAATCAGGAGAGAAACAGGAACTTCGAAGACCTGGGCATGGGTTTTTCAACACTGGCTGAAGCCTGGGGCTGTGAGCTCAGTGGCTGCAGTGCTCTGTGGAGATTCTATCCATAGGGTCTATTAGATGAGGCTTTGTTTCCAACCCCAGAAGCCTTCTTGGCTACTGGGAACACAAGACAACACTCATGACTTTTTGTTTGTCATTATACCTTCCTTACACGGCACCAACCAGTGGCCTTCTTTTCTAGACCAGTCTCTAATATCAGGAGTTTAAATTTGCTGACAATTGTTTTGTCTTTTTCTTAGTTTCTTAGAATAGTATACTGATAATTATATAAATATGAATAGAAAATACAAATAGTATACTGAAAATTATAACTGGTCTGATATGAACTAAGTGTCTACAGTATAAAGCTTAAAAAACAACTCATCAACTAACTAAAACTATTTTAAAATGTTGCCCTACTACACCCCCCAAAAGAAGCCAAAACCCATAAATTATATTTTTCAGTTGTACTAGGTGCTAACATCTGGAACCATTTCCTGACAGTGCCTTCTGTGATTTTTTTCAGAATGCATATATGGCAATGTTTTTGCATGGTCATGAAACTTACATATATTTGCATATGTTGTGTCCCCCTTTGAGTACATTTCGGTATATTTAGACTTTACACACTATTAACTACTGAAAACTCCATCTCTTAATTTCTTTCAGATATAAGCCTGGGTGTATAAGAATTTGATCTAATTTTTAATGTTTTTGTTTATATGATACACAGTCCTAATTTCAGTCTCTGATAATTACATTGAAATAAACACTTACCCATCTATGAATCAATATTCTGATATACCTGTCCATTTGTACCTAGTGGGAGGTGTATATGTATTTCTTTATCTTATAGTCACTGCTGACTTTTAGTGAAAATGATTGTCAGCTTTTCTAATAAAAATATTATTTCATTGTCTGAAATTATAGTTAATTGAATATAGTAAAGTTGAGTGATGTCCATATTTCAGTTGTCTATATTTCTTTTTGTATGATCTATTCCTGATGGTATCCTAGTTTTCTAATGAAGAATCACATCCTCCTGATACTTAATAATTCTTTAAGACATTTACTTTATCCTGGGAAGTAACTTATTCTTCTTTTTTGATAGCACTTGGCCCTATTGATATGCTAGCCTTAGACCTTCTGCCTTAGCTTCCTAAGTAGAGATTCTTCATATTTGTCAAGCAAGTTTTCTCATTTTTCACATTTTATTTATATGATTTAACTTTTTATTTTTATCATGAGAAATATGCATGTATGTATGTATGTGTCTATCTATCTATCTATCTATCTTTCTATCTCTCTATCTCTCTGTCCATCTATCTATCTATCTATCTATCTATCTATCTATCATCTATCTTTGTCTGTCTGTCTATCTATCTATCTATCTATCTATCTATCTATCTATCTCTGTCTGTCCATCCATTTGTCCGTCTGTCCGTTCGTCCATCCGTCCATCCATCCATCCATCCATCCATCCCTATCTATCTCTATCTATCTATATATCTATCTATCTATCTATCTATCTGTCTATCTATCTATCTATTTTCTTTTAATGTTTCAATGGCTTTAACTTAGAGCTATGTCCTTGTGCAGTTACTCAGATTTTCTTTTAATTATAATGTGGCTCATTTTTCTTCTTATTTCAATAATTATTATAAGGAAGAAATATACCATATTTTCCATAGAAATTAGCCAATATTATTAACATTGGTTTTTGAGACTCCTTTTCCTTCTTCAGGATCTTGGTCTTTTATAAGAAGTGTTCTTGACTTAAAATGACATTAGGACCGGAAAAATTCCTTTAAAGATGATGATATTTTACTACCCCTCCCATCAACTTAAGTACCTAGCAGTGAGTGCTCTGTCCAGTGTTACTTGTTTCCATGGCAACTGGCTCACTGGAAGCAACAGCTCTGTCTCTGCCAATCACAGCAACAGAGTAGATTGTAAAACATAGGAACATGAAAATATTACAATTTAAAATCTATACTCTGCTGAATGCCTATCTGTTTGCTATCTATTGTCAAGTTGAAAAAATAAATCAAAGCACTGTAATTTGGGGACCATCCAAAGATTCCGATCTTTTTCTGTGTGTTCTCTTCCACCCATCTTGAGTGTCCTGGGATGAACTCATGTCCAGCTATTCTGGACTTTTCTCTTTTTAAGAAAATTTAGTTCAAGAGAGTGATAGTTCTTATGTTCTCACCTAATCTAATTAAAGAACAAAATATGCATGTGTCAGTATGTTTATGCAACTGCTATTTTAAAAAAGCAGTGAAAGCTTTATCAATTAAGCTCTATCCATTATTCAAGAGAGAGAAAAGACCATTTGCAGATATGATGTTGTAGCATACTTGTGTGTGTATATTCCTTAAACCAGATTGATTCCTTTTTCCCTTCCATTTCTAAAGCTAGAATCAGGGCCCTTTGCATGCTAAGTATTCTTGCCTCTGAGCTACACCTGGCCCTTGGTGTTGTTTTCAGAAAAGGACAATTCCTATTGTTTGCCCCATGTGATCATGAAAGTCAAATGATGTGTGTTAGACTCTAGACCAGGTTTGTGCTGTGCTGTGGTGCAGGCTTTCACAGACTAAGTAAACAGATCCTGACAAGATACCTTCCAGCCCTCTATCTGCTACTTCATTCCCTTGTAGAGAGATTCAAATTCTAGTTCAGCCTTGCCTCCAAAAATAATGTTTTTATCAGACTACTTGTGTCTTATACTTCAAATTCTCTCCTCCCTTTTCCTTCTTTCTTCTTTTCTTTATAGTGCTGGATGGAACCCAGGCTATTCTGCATCCCATGAGTTTCAGATGAGTTCTATACCAGTGAGCTGCAAGTCAGCCCTCTGTGCCAGGATTTAAAAAGAATAGAGAGATTTGAGAATTGCTCTTCTTTAGGGATGTATTTCTGGGAGATGGAACACGTTCCAATACCCTCTACACAGAAGTCTATGGATAGAGTGAATTGGACTCCAGGGATTATTACTTTATATAATTTTTTTCAATTACTTATCTTTATTTATATTCCCAAATGTTTCCCCCCCTACCCATACCCCTTCCTTTTGCCACTGAAAAGGTGCTCCCTCTCCTCCTCCTCCTCCCTCAGGGTATCCCCATTTTCTAGAGCATCAAGTCTCTATATAATTAGGCAAAACCTCTCCCACTGAGGCTAGACAAGGCAGTCCTCTGTTACATATGTCCAGGGTGGGGCAGGGGACGGGTGGAGAACTCAGACTGCCCTATGTTTGTTGCTTGGTTGGTGGCTTAGTCTGTGGGAGCTCCCAGGGGTCCAGGTTAATTGATAGATACTGTTGGTCTTTCTACGGGTTGCCATCTCCTTCAGCTCCTTCTCCTAACTCTTCCATAGGGTTTCACAACCTTAGTCTGATGGTTTAATGTACGTTTCTGAATCTGTCTCAGTCAGCTGCTGGTAGAGCCTCTCAGTGGAGAGTCATGCTAGGTATCCCCTTACGCTGGGGCATCAAACCTCCCTGGGACCAAGAGCTCCCCCTTTTACTGCTGTCAGGCAAGGCCATCCTCTGACACATATGTATGTGGAGCCATGGATCCCTCCAGGTACAATCCTTGGTTGGTGATCCAGTATTTGGGAGAACTGGGTGGTCAGACCAGCCTATATTGTTCTTCCAATGGTTTCCAATGCTCCTCTGCTCCTCCAGTCCTTCTACCAGCTCCCCCACCAGGTTCTCTGAGCTCTGTCTGATAGTTGGCTCCAAGCACCCACACATGCATTGGTCAGTTGCTTGCCAGACCTCCCAAGGAACTGCCATATCAGTTCCTGTCAGCACAGTGTTATATTGGGTGTCTGCAGACATGATGGATCCCATGGTGGAGCAGTCGTGTTTGGCCCTTTTCTTAGTCTCTGTTCAATTTTTTTTTTCGTCCCTGGTTATCTTTTGAACAGAAATATTTCTGGGATAAAAACTTTAAGATAGGTGGTTGGCCCCATCCCTCGCCTGAGGGCCCTGCCTATCTGATGGAGGAGGTCTCTTTAGCAGCTTCTCTGAGCATTTCAGTTGAAGTCATCCCCATTGGGTCCTAGGAGCCTCACATGTCACTGTTATATAGAACCCTTCAGTGGCTATCTCGAGTACCTCATCCCCTGCTACATACTTATATTCAATTTCCTGATACTGGCCCCTTATTTCCTCTCTTCCTCCCAGGTCTCACTCTCCCTCCACATCCCACTATCATCCTGTTCTACCCTGAATGTAGGACTGAAGTATCAATATCCTGGTTGTTCTCTCTTCTAAGTTCCATATGGTCTGTGAGTTCTATCATGGGTGTTGTGAACTTTTAGATTAATATCCATTATCGGTGAGTGCATTACATGTGTGTTCTTTTATGGCTGGATAACCTCATTCAGGATGGTATTTTATAGTTTCATCCATTTGCCTGCTAATTTCATGAAGTCGTTGTTTTTAATGGCAGAGTAGTACTCAATTGTGTAAATGTGCCATATTTTTTAAATCAATTTTTCTGTTCAGTGACATCTGGGTTATTTCCAGCACCTGGCTGTTATAAATAAGGCTGCTGTAAACATAGTGGAGCATGTGTCTTTGTTATATGTTGGAGCACCTTTTGCGTGTATGCCCAGGAGTGGTATAGCTGGGTCCTCAGGTAGTACTATGTCCAATTTTCTGAGGAACCATCAGACTGATGTCCAGAGTGGTTGTACCAGCTTTCAATCCCACCAGCAATGTAAGAGTATTTCTCTTTCTCTACATCCTTGCCAGCATCTACTGTCACCGGAGGTTTTGATCTTAGCCATTCTGACTGGTGTGAGATAGAATCTGAGGGTTTTTTGATTTGCATGTCCCTGATGACTGAGGATCTTGAACATTTCTTTAGGTGCCATCTGAAATTCCTTAGTTGAGAATTCTCTATTTAGCTCTCTACTCCACTTTTTAATAGGGTTCTCTGGAGCATACCTTTTTGACTTCTTTGTTTATTTTGGATATTAGCCGTCTATCAGTTGTAGGGTTGATAAATATTTTGCCACATAGAGGAAACACACCCCAGGGAAAAGACAGACTTTACCTCAAAGTAAAAGGCCAGGAAAAAGTTTTCTGAGCAAACAGTTCCAAAAAAAAAAAAAAAAAGCTGGAGTTCCCATTCTAATATCAAGTAAAACAGATTTTCAACCAAAAGGTATTCATTTCCTTTAGTCAGGAACAATTCTGGATTTAAATTTTTGAAGGGGAGCTGGTGTCTCCATTTCCCACTGGGGTCTCTGTCTATCTACTGGAGGTGGTCCTTCCATGTTTCATCTCTCCATTGTTGGGCATCTTTAATGGCAGAAAATTCACAGGGAGGAGAGATATGGTAGATGCAGTAAGGGGTAATTGTGATCAAAATAGACTATGTACATGCATAAAAGTATCAATTAGCAAATATCATATTTTAAGGATATATGTTTAAATTTGTTTGATTATAAAAATGTGATAAGTAATTTATACGAAATGCTGTTTTCAGTTTAGAATATGCATTTTCAATTTCAGGGGGTGATTACTTTTTAATGACAGAATGCAAAATATCAGTTAGTGTACAGGCATTTTTGTATGTAGTTTTACAGTGAGCTTTACACTGCTGTACCCCGACTTGGTCAAGCCCTTTTTATCTCACAGAACTGAAATGAAAGTCTGTACCACTGAACAACAGCTATCCACCATCTGCCCCAGGCACCTCCTGCTCCTCTTGCTGTCTCTCAGTATTTGACCACTCCCATCCAATGTATAAGGGAGGTCATTTATATATCTTTTGTAGGTTACTTACCAAAATGTCCAGGGGAACAATTCTTCATTATATGTTCATACTGTTGTTATCATTTATCCATAGATGATCACTTGATTGCTCTAATCTTTTTTGTTTCTCATGCCTGATGTTGCTGTAAACATGCTATAGGGATTAATGTACTAATTTTTATGGTGGTTCATGTAACATATTCTTAATCTTCTTATGTCATTAGGGCTCTACAGGGCAAAGAGCTCTGATGTGTACAGAGTTGCTGGAACACAGTGGCTGATGTGTAGTATCACAAAACCTTGCATTCCAAAGACTATGTGAGCGAATTAGCTGACTGCCACACACACATACTGAGCAGCTCTTGCTTTCCATCCTATTTTAATTGAGCTGCTAAACCTAATGGAAGAACATAAGGAATGCAGCTGTAACATGAGATAATATAAAATACAGCCTACTGCCCACTCACCTCTTCCTTCAGAGGCCTAGAGAGTGCCTAGTAGTGATGAATGTTGGGTATAGATATGAAAAGCAGAGGCAAGATGTCTTGCCTCATTGGGATCACTCCCTAAGGAAAAGAAATAACAATAATCAAAACCAGACCACTTCAGAGTGTAAACTCCATGAAGACATAATAACTGGGCATGGGATAAAGCTGTACTAGGGCAAAAAGAGAGACAGTATCATCAGAACAGGCCCCTTTGATCAGCTCACCTATTCCTGAATAATTAGTGAGCCTCTCTGTTTGATTTTTCTACTTGTGTTTCATCTGAACAATCAGCCCATGTATTCCTCATCACTGGTTTGGGATCACGGGTTCACAAGTGCCTTCTACTGGCCCAAGAAAATATAAAGAAGTCTCTCTAGAGCAAAACCAGGGGAGACTTTTCTTTTTTCCCTGCTGTCTAACTGTATCAAAGGCTCACATGGCCTTGATTGCTGCTGGCTCTCTTCATCCTCCTTGTCAGGACTCACCCCAAGAGCCTGTTATTTTTGTATACTCCTGATGGATTCCTACAATTGCTATTCTGCCCTCATTCAAGTCAAACTTGTTGGGAAAACAAAAGCAGTCTTTCTCAGATTCTCTTTTAACCAGGACAGAGGACAGAAATGGCTTCTCCAATTAGATGTGGCCACGTGATGCTTAGAAGGTGAAGGGGATGGAGGTATCTTTCATGCCTCTCTTTGCTCTTTTGGTAAGAAAGGGTGTGGGAAGGTTGGCTCCCCAAAGGTCTTGTCAGTTGTGCATTCTCCAGATACCTGAATTGTAAGGGCTGGCTGAAGTGTGTCAAAGCGAGTGATGGCAGTTCTCAGTTCTTCTTTCTGAACTCTAAACCAGTTGTTCTTATTCACTGTGTGTGGAGAGCCACTTGGAGAGGTTCTGGATTTCTTTTAATGGCTGTAGGATGGAATCAAAGAGCTCCCAATGACTTCCTAGCAGTCAGGAATCAGTGGATCAGTTCCTGAAAGCTTGGACAGAAACCTATTTATCCTTGCCAGTAATTTTTGAAACATAAACCCCTCCATATTAAATGCACCTTCCTGCTTGAAATTTCTAGTGTATGTTTTTGTTTCTGTATTTGTAGTGTACTAACACACTGAAGATTCTCTAAAAAAATATGAGGCACTAACCTCACACTTGATAATTTCTCCCAGTGATTCAAAAAATTGCATTGGGATTTTCTGTTTCTTGAAACTAAAATCATTCCATACTGAGGTTTTTCTACTTCTTGCAATCATTATTTTGAGTTGTCTTTCTCTTGGTAAGAATGTATAAAATAGGCAGCAAATACTGAAACTATGAGGGTGGTGGCACTCTTAGTATAGTTCTAGATACATAAGTATGAATCCAAACATAGTCTCACAGAATCCAGGCATTGTGGTACATGTTTGTAACCCTAGTTCTGGAGAGACACAGACAGGAAGATCCCTACACTCAGTTGTCGGGCAGTGAGACCACCTGTCCTAAATTCAAGGTAGATACTCTAGATGAACTGGTTATTACACACAAACATTCCTGAATGTACACATACTCTCTCTCTCTCTCTCTCTCTCTCTCTCTCTCTCTCTCTCTCTCTCTCTCTCTCTCTCTCTCTCTCTCTCTCTCTCCTTGTGGCACACAAGGTTACCATTTTTCAACAGCTAGGATATTGGGCCATTTGTGGCCTGACTTATGATATATTCAATAGATATCATAAAAGTCCATAAAGTTGTTTTAGCATTCTTGATGTTTTTTTTTTCTAGACACAGCTACAAAGGCAATTACCTGAAAATATAAATTGGGAGAATTAATACTTTATTTTAGGAAAAAATGGGAGGAAACTACAGGAAATATATCCTCTAGCTACTTCTGACAATTACTGTGGCTCTGAAACAAACCTGAAGGAAGGGAGGGGTGGGAGGAGCTAGTGGGGCTCAGGAAGTAGCTCTTCACTTACAAAGGTCAGATTGATGCAGAAAAGCAGCTGCAGGTAAGACTGAGAATGGTGTCTAGGGCACGTGCATTCCATTTCCACCTTCCTTCCTGCTAAGCCTCAACAGTGCAGGACACTTAGGGACACAGACTTTCTGCAGCATTTAAGAAAACCATTAACCACTTGCTGCTACAACTCTCTGAGAGTGTGTTCAGGTGCTTTCTCACTTCTGTTTTGCTAGGCCTGCTGGGATAGGGAGCCTTTGGAGAGCATTTGTAAACCTCCCTTTATTGACACCCTTCCCATTATCTCTATTTATTCCTTCTTTAGGAATATGCTGAAGGTGGATTTTTTTTCCTCTTTTTCATTTTTTGGACTCACTTATAGACTCAAGGTTGGGTTAATATTTTACTTTTGTAATCATGAGTTTTTGAAGGTGAACACTCCTAACACATGTGAGACAGCAGGCAAAGTGCAAATGCAGACCATGCTGGCAAATTCCTTATATTAGTGCCATTAAGAGATGAGCTAATATTTCTTCCCAGACCCTTGTGCTGAACTTGGAAAATCCTTCCTCTTTAAATTGCATAATGGAGGAAACGTTGCTTCGGCTGAGAGAGTACAACCATGTTACCATGTTTGCCTTTTTTCTCTTCTCCCATTTTCCTTGTAGCTGGAAAGGTGGAGGCGCCATCTCTAAGGCACCTCTGCTGGGTCAGCTTTCAAGGTACAACAGGGGAAAGGACTCTGGTTGTCTGAGAGAAACAAAACACTACTGGGAAATAAACAGAAACCAAAGGTTCCACAATTGACAGAAAAACAAAAGGACAAAACCAGTAAGGTGAGAAAACAGTAGTAGACCCAACAGGCCCCAACCAAGAAGTGGGAAATCATTCAGCTAGAGAGCTTGAGATCACAGGAGGAACTCAAGATAGCAGCTAACAGAAGGGGTCTGGTAAAACCATGAAACCAAACAATAGGGATTCTGGAAAACAAGACAGAAGCTTCGCTTCGACACTGAATAGGCAGAACAGGACCTGGGAGAAATCTGCATTATGCATCTTTCTGCTTTTTCTCTCTCCTGAGAATTAACCTTTGAGGCCTCTGAATTCCATGTTGTTTTCTTTCGGTGCTACTGTGGAATCCATAGTGTCTGCTTCTTTTTAAGTGAGCCTCAGATAGTGGCTGCTGATGATAGAGAGTCATCAGCTGTCTGCTCAGTCAGGTCTCAGCATCTCCGGCACAGTGAGAGGATTTGTTATGGAGAAGGCCCTGCAGGAGACCCAGCGCTTTGGCTCCTTGGGAACATCACTGATCGATGCCTAGGGTGAAGCCTCCAGATCCATGAAACCTTAGTATACCCTTTCTCAACCTGTATGCCCTGATCCTTGGGGGCTGGGGGTCAAAGAGCCTTTTACAGGGATCACTTTAGACTATCAGAAAACACAGATCTTCACATTACAATTTGTAACAGTAGCAAAATTATAATTATAAATTAAAAATAGAAGAATTTTATGCTACTAAAACTTGAGGACAATATGAAAGGGAAGTCAAGGACTCCAGTGGGATTAAACTGACCAGTCTGTCAAGGCAATTAGACTAGTTTGTATATGGAGACATATACTTGAAGACACTTGGTTATAGGCTTGTTTTCACTCTGTGATGTAGAATTACTAATACTCCTATCTTTATTTGTGATTACCAGTATATGCCATCTTGCATAGCTTAGAACCTTGGAGAAAAAAATCACCAGAGGGTTTGTCTACTCCAACTGGTCTCTAAGGCAATCCTCCAAGCTGTATATATATTTGCCTTTAAAATTAAATCATCAAAGCGAATGTCTAGTCACACAACTCTGGTCTCAACAAAGCAAGCTAAAATTGCCAACAGCATACTTTTTGGTACTTATGAAAGATTATATTGAAAAACTATCAGCTCATATGCACTGCACTTATTTTTCTATTGATAGGTTCTTTAGATAAGAGTCTAACTATTGATCTGGATCTTTTATCTGTGAGACAAGCTATCTTTAACAAGAGAGCTGGCTCTGAAGATCTCTCTCTATGTGGATTGTGAATATTCTAACAGGTTTAAGCATCACACACACATGACAGACACACACACAAGTAGTCTCTCACACACATAGACATACAAAATCACAAATACAAATACATGCACATATCTTTTGAATACAAAATGTATTTGATCTTCTAAAGGTCAAAATCTACTTAATATAAATATGTCTTTTCCTAGGAAAATATTGACCAGGTTTTCAGGGTTATATAAAGATATCTTTTTAAAGGGGTTTATTCAATTATCGTAAAGCCAATTCAAATTGTCACGGATTTTTCTCAGTTATGTTTGTACAATGGAATGTCCTACATTAAAGAGTCATCTGGTTTACTTATATAATAGCAATTTTTATGAGGAAGTTTTATACTTTGTAATGATGTCAAATTATAATTTAGTTTTGTCTAATTTAGCCACAGTATGGAAGTGCGTGCGTGACTGGGATGAATTTCCTTTCAATGTTCTTCGGTGCGCACATGGCCACACTTCCCTCCTTATCACTTGCATCTTTGTGATACATTTCTGCATGTGAAAGATTGGGGAGCTACAGCCACAGAGGGTTGGTTAGTCTTCGAAGCAACACCAGCATTTTCCACTGGACAGCTGAGATTGAGTTTCTTTTGATGTAAATTTCTCTGAAAACTGTATCCCCTATTACCAATTTCACAGTGCCCTTTCCTTTTCTTCTTGAAATATAATTTCCAAAGCTTTCAGAGTAAAAGCCAAAGACTTTAAGAGGGGCTTTCAACCATGAACACCTGCATGTAAGGTCTCCTAAATCCGGGGATTGGAAATGTGGGTGTGGAAGCTACTGCCCTTCACATGTGGGTCTTGCTAGCTTTAACTACCCCGGCATAGGAGGAGGCAATCAGCTCGGGGTGAGTGAGAGATGGTTCTATCACAGGCTAGCTGAGGAGCGACACAGGACTTTGTATCCCACACTCTTCTGTGTCTCACCCCAACCCCCCAAAAAGCAAATAAGCTGACTGAGGACCCCTGTTTTAAAGTAAAGCCTTACAAAACAGAGGAGCCACAATGGTCTCAATCTAAAATTATAAGCATGAAATTAAAAATAATTTAATAAGTTAATTAATTTAAACAAACCTCAGAAAGACCCAGGAGCTCACTGGCTAGACAGCCTAGCCAAAATGGCAAGCTTTGGGTTCAGGAGGAAGCACTGTCTCAGAGCCACAGGAGAAGGGAAAAGGGACAGACTGTGTTTGATGGCCTGTGCACATGGAGAGCCAGGTACAACCACACACCCATGAACACATGCGTACATCACTCCACTCTCCCACCCACACATGGGAAGAAGATTAAGGCCGTCTGCAGCTGTTTTCAGTAGCAGCCTAGAAATTGGCTGGTCTGTACTCTGGTTCAATGAAGCGCCTTTGTTTTTGTTTTTCACCCTACAGCCTCATAGGAAGCAGAGCTGATACTCTTAGTTAAGGAGTGTGATACTTTACTGCACATTCCTGAAGTGCAAAGAACAGCCAGCAGCCAGATGCTAAAGCACAAATTAGGCTTAACTGAGCTCCTTTATCCTTAGAATTGTATTTTATTTTAAAATATATGAAAATGGTAAGGTCTTCAAGAGAGAACACTCAGAAGGCCTCTTCGACCCTGCAGTTAGTTGACTAGCAATGAGGACATTTGAAATATTGTCCTCTTTCTTTTTCTTTTTCTTTTTAAAGGAACTATGGTGAGCCTGGCAACTAAGTTTAATGGCTCCTCAAATATGCCAATGGCTTAGCTTGGAACTGATTTTGTTGAGGATGCTGCTTGTTCTGGTTTTTGTTATGGGTTTAAGTAAATGTAAGTTCTATGTGGAGGAAAGTGGAAAGTTCTCTCTGGGGTTCTCTTCATGCTGTCACCTTCTCTTCATGATAACTGTGTTTTGTTTTGTCTCATTTTAGTAATACTTGAATTTCTCAGCACTGGTAATGAGGCAATGATCATTCTTTTAGAATCACTGTGGAGTGCATTCGAGTTCTCAAAGATAATGTTTGCTTGTTCACCTCCCTCCCTCCCTCCCTCCTTCCCTCCTTCCCTCCCTCCCACCCTCCCTCTCACTCTGTCTAGTGGATCATTACTATCTCCTAGCACCTGAGAAGCTAACACATAAAGGATAATAACCTCAAGTCCATCCTATGCTTCATGACCTGACCTGCCTTAAATAAACACTAAAGCTGTTTAAGTCACGCTATCTGTGGGACTTGTGCATTGTATTCTCAATCTGCCCTTTTGATATTTCCATGAAGTTGTCATATTTGTTTTGAATGCTTTACATAGTTTCAAAGATACTTGCTATGAAGGACATGGGCCCTGCATATTGAGCACAGCATAGATGCCTAGCATGAGGTTTACCTCCAGAGTGACTATTGATCAAGTACAGTTGTTTGGTGACTGTTTGGCTGAGAGGAAGTTTTCTTCTTGAATCTGACCGCTCACTGGTAAAAATGAATGAGAAGACACTTCAGTGCTGCTGTGTGGAAATTTCCTTCTTCCAGATATGATTTTTATCTGATTTTTGACCTGCAGTAGTGTTTGAAAAGCATTACTTCTCTTTCTACCAACAGAGCCATGGCATCATTTAGAGAGCACAAAACTTGACTTTGAAGCAGTAATATGAGCACTTTAGAAGGGCTCCCTCTCCCTCTCCCTACCCCTCTTCCCTTTCCCTCCTCCTCCCCCTCTTCAGTCCCCCTGCCCTTCCTCCCCTTCTTTCCTCCTCCTCCCTCTCCCACTTGCCATACTCCCATGTATGAGGGAGGGAAACCAGATACAACCTGCAACTCCAAGCCCTTCAAGCACTTTGCTTTTTAGAAGTGCTAGTGCAGTACTCAAACCAGATGTGATGGAAATTGATTGTAATATCCACTGGAAGTGTAATCTTGGAGGGGGCTTATTCCAGTTATTAGTAAAAGGAAACTATGCCTACCAACTTCACACGCTGGAAAATCTTCAAGGCCAGTAGTTCAAAGGGAAGTCATTAGCTTTTATTAAGAAGGAAAAGTGGGAACACCTAAATCATGACTTCATATGGCATGAATGAATGATATTAATTGGTACATCCTCTCAGGAAGAAAAACACGAGGAGAAATCGATTTTTGGCAGTTCCTCCTGGAAGGTTTTACATGCAGGCTAGGCATAAGTGGTTAAGTGTATTCTCAGCTGTGACTGTCATTTGTGTCTGAAGCAGGTAGGACTGGTGTTTCTAATGAGTGGGTGTGTTGTTCTCACTCTCCTCTCTTATTGTTTGAAATGATCCCACATATTCTCTCCATCTCATCCTTGGCTGTGGTGATGATGTTACTGACAGTCTTCATGAATCTAAGAATGGAAAAGTAACAGTCCTAAGGAGGAGGAACACTAGCATGAATAACCTTTTCTACTGAGAGATGCTTTATTACAGGAAAGATAAACGTGTTTTTTTTTTTTTTAGTTCTTATTCATTTAACATTAATTTTACAAAATAACTTAATGAACACATCAAGAACATTGCACAAGGAGATTCATACCTTGTGCCTTTGTGGGGAGATGTGTGTTGCTGAGACTCCCTAGAACCTCAGTAAGAATTGGACTAATGTCTCTGGACTGGCACGTTCATTGTGCTGCATTTCCCTCTCTCCTCTGACTCAGCTGACACCCACCTTTCTTAAACACCCTCATAACCCTTGTACAAGTGCAATACATGCTGTGCTTTGCTGTGATGTGGTTATCTAAACAGTTTGTGCTTCTGTCCACTGAGAGGCTATCCTCACCATTTTCCACTAAGACAAGTGACTGGAGAAGACAGTGAGTGCTACATAAATGCTGGTTGGCTTGAACTGTGTTGTTGGCTAATGTTCGGTAATACCTACCATGTATTAGGCATTGTGCTGCTAAAGATAAATCTATGCTTTAGCTATTGTTCACCCACTGTAAAAAGGCATATATTAGCACAGATTATAGCTCTGCTTATCTTTTCCTTCTCATATTTGTTGGCATCTGAAATAAGTGTCTTAGTTATTGTATTATTGCTCTGAGGAGATACCATGACCAAGGGAGTCCTTATAAAAAAACACATTTAATTGAGACTGACTTAGAGTTTTAGAGGATGAATCTAGGACCTTTATGTCAGAAAGGAGACAGGCATGGTGTTGAAGACCGGTATAGTTCATGGTGTTGAAGACAGGTATAGTTCAGACCGTGACATCTTGATCTGCAGGTAGCAGACCCCAAGCAGAGAGACAGAGAAAGACAGAAAGAAAGAGATTGTGCTTGGTATTGGCTTTTGAAATTTCAAAACACACCCCAAGAGACACAGTTCCTCAGACAAGGCTGAGGAAATTGCAAGTGGGATAGGGTGCCATGAATTATGATTCCAGTGCTAAAGATACAGATAGAGGAAAACCCAGAGGAGGTCCCTGGCCAGAGGTCTATCCTACATAGCAATTCTCAGGTCTTATTGTGAGGTTCTCTCTCAAAAATAAAAGTGGATGGCACATGTGGTTAGCTGGATAGCTGAGGTTGTACTTTGTGTTCTACACACATTCGTGCATGCTCACACACAGCTACACACACACACACACACACACACACACACACACACACACTTAAAAAAAGCTTCATATAAATAAGCCAATTCTAAACTTGTCCCAATCTCAAACTAAATAATTTTGTCTGCATATGACCACAGTAAAGACTTTCATGGTTTAAAACAGACACAAAAATTTTGTAACTGGATTATTTGGCTGAAGATAAAGCTTTTCTTGTGCAGTTCTCCCTGGAGCTTGGGAGAACAAGCAGTTTAGCTGGTCTGCAGGTCAAGATTAAGACCAGACCCTCAGTAGAGAAAAGGGATTCTTGTCAGTGATTGTGAAACCTTGGTTGGTACTCATGTGATTTACTTAAGCAGAATTCTTTTATAAACATTAAACCATTTATAAGCCCCCCACTATTTTGTAAAGCATCAAGAAAATAATCATTTGGAAGAAAACTTTTGGATCTGCTCTGTCTCATACAGTTTGGCTATTCTGTGGTTAGAATGAACAGGGTCCCTGCTTTCTGGGAGCTTCCTAGTAGTTGTTGAGAGGAGATAGATATACAGTAGGTATACTGTAGTTGTTGATGGGAGATAGGTATACAAAATGTATACTGTAGCTGTTAATAGGAGACAGGTATACAGTAGGTATACTGTAGTTGCTGAGAAGAGATGAGTATATAGCAGTAGATATAATATAGTTGTTGAGAGGAGCTAGGTATACACCTTTTGTTCCTTGCCATTTCTTTAAAATCCCCAGGAACTCTAATCTCAAACTTAACATTCCCATATGAAAAAGAACACACAGTGATAGTAGATTTTTATTTAATTAATTCATTTACTTTTGTAACAACAAAGAAACAGGGTTTCTGTGTGTAGCCTGAGCTTCCTGGAACTTACTCTGTAGATCGGGCTGGCCTTAAACTCACAGAAAACCACTTGTGTTTGCCTCCCAGATAAATCCCAGTACTGGGATTAAAGCCTGTGCCACCACCACTGGGCATCAGTGATAGTGTATTGAAACTCTGCTCCATGAGTCAAAACATATGCCTGGTGCTGTCAACTGGGCAAAACCCTTTAAATCACTAGGTCATAGTTTTTTTGTTTTTTGTTTTTGTTTTTTTTTTTTTAAGATTTTATTTATTATATATAAGTATACTGTAGCTGTCTTCAGCCACACCAGAAGAGGGCATCGGATCTGATTACAGATGGTTTTGAGCCACCATGTGGTTTCTGGGATTTGAACTCAGGACCTTTAGAAGAGCAGTCAGTGCTCTTAACCACTGAGCCATCTCAGTGGTCATATAGGTCTTAATGGAGAGCCTACTGCTATTATTTTGCTAAACGACATAGTATTAAACTGGCCTGCATTTTCTTATCTTTATCCTACATGTGAATAAATCTCTCCAGTCTCATTAGAGAAGTTTATTTTAGTTTTGCAGTCAATGGTAATTAGCAGAGAACCAGAAATGTCAGTGTGCAGAGAATAAGTGGTTTGCTCTAAATGGGAGTTTATTTCACTCTTGCTTCCCACAAAGGCTCAGGGATCACTAAAGAAAAGAGACTAAAAAGATTGTAGGATCCAGAAGTAGTGTACATCCTCAGTGAAAAAATATTTGCTGGCCATGACAGGGCCATTGAACAGTTGAGTTCATAGAAACTATTACTAAATGCATAATAGTGGTACAAGATCAAGCCGGAAAAAAAAAATCCCAGGTTATAAAGGGAGTGCCTCTTGATGTCCCACCCTTAGCTGAGAAGTTAATGGCTGCTAGTAGAGGAGTAAAGTTTTTTTTTTCCAGGATATGGACCCCAAAAGGCTACTCGTTTTCCAGTAGATGGACCTACTCCCATGCAACCTACATACAGGCAACCCTGAATGGATACACATACACAGACACACACACACACACACACACACACACATACATACACACATACACAGAGAGAGAGAGAGAGAGAGAGACAGAGAGACAGAGAGACAGAGAAGAGGGAGACAGAGACAGAGACAGAGAGACAGAGAGAGAGGGAGAGACAGAGAGAGAAAAAGACAGAGAGAGAGCACATGAAGGAAGCACATGAAATGAGAGAAGAGGCTTTAGAGGGGAAGGAGTGAAAATGGATCTCATCAAAGCACATTATGTGGGTACATGAGATTATGAAACAATTGAGGAGCATGTGTACAACTCTGTCAGATGAAGCAAATGAGAAAGGTCAAAGGAGGGTTTGCTGTCTGCTGATGTAATCAGGAAGGAGTTGAAGGAAGATCACTGGCGTTACATAAGTGCCCAGTTCCCAGTAGTGGGAGTATCCCTAGAGACACATAGGCCAGTTCAATAGTTTGCTCTCATATTCCCTTGCTTTTTTCAGAATTCGAGTGCTGGAGTCCTGTGTTGTATCACCTTCCTGGTGACACAGGATTTATCCCATTTATAAATGAGGATTGTTCCGTTTGTGTTTGAGTGTGAGAATGGTGTGTGGTGTACACAACACTTTTCATGATGCAAAATTAGCTGTTTATTATTGTTGTACCCATCTTGATCCGATGGAATCACAACTTCATGTGGGTTTACCCTTGCCCTGGAACATTGTTGGTCAGGCCAATTGTCCTTCTGGGGCATCCCATTTTATTGGCGAATCATATTAGATATTTAAAAGTCATGGCTTCCTCAAAGATAAGTTATCAAAAAGAAAAGAAGGAAGAAATTCTAGGTTGGAAGATATATGTGACCAAAGACTATGAAGCAGGCTTGGAATGTCTCTGGAAGCATTAGCGCAAGGTTTTCATTTGTCTGAAGTAGCAAGTGAGAGGTGAAGAAGCAGTGATAGTGGAGAAAGTCTGGGTGCCAGAGTCAGGAGGATGCATGCACCCCACACCCCACTGCAGCCTGAGACTATCCATGGTCCTTGGGACAGGCACAAAACTAGGAAAGTCGCTGAGGTAAGAACCTGTCCTAGAGAAATGGGGTGACAAAGTAGCCAGATGAACATTGTGTTGGGTCGTTGGGCTTATTGTTACTCTGGGCTCGGAGTTCTAGACCGATTCTTTTCAGTGTCACCGTAGGTAAGGGCATTTCCCTTTTTACTGGTCCATCTACGCTTCCCATCCTCTGTCTGGAATATTAGTGCATTCCATGGAGTATTGAGTTATCACTAGGGAATAAAGCAGTCTTTGTTGGGATTGATGTCTGGACTAAGATTGACGGTTGTCGGTTCAGTCAATATTAAGCACCAATTTTCCATTTCTTTTCTACCCTAAAGTCATAGCCACATATGACTTCTGTTCTTTCCCTCTTTTGAGCTTTCCAGGGTTTCTGAAGGCTTAAAAGTAGGAACAGCAAAACACCAACAAAACAAAACAACAAACAAGCAAACAAAAACTCCAAACTTTGAAATGTTTATGTTCTGCCACCAGAACTTTGAGTCTTGGGGTTAGTTCACCCTTTCCATTTTGAGCTGGTTAAATAGAGAGACAAGTACAAAAAAGAGAGCTCAGCAGTGTTATTTACAGGAACAATAAAATGTATAGCAATAAAACAAATATGGCGGTGCTTTTGTGTATCTGTGATGGGTGGCCCTTTGACCTTTGTCCCTGTAGTGGGGGCAATGTGTAGATGTGCTTTGTCAGGAGAATGAAGATCTGGGCTGAGAAACAGGACAGGTTGGCTGAGTGTAGGTGGTGATGACTGATGTTCTAGACAGATGCAGGGAGTTTGTGATAGAATTGACCTTTGACTTTCAGATAAGGTGATTATACCAGATTAGCCAGGATTCTCAACCCAGGGGAACTGGCTTCTTTTTGATGCTTCAATGTGGACTCTGGTAATCTAGAAAAGCATCTACATGAAAATAGCCAGAAAGGGTCTAGTCTTCAGCTCAGGCCTACTGCCTACTGGACCTCCTTGAAAGCATTTTTCCCCCACCAAGAAAGCTTCATTTATGATTTACAGTTACCTAATCAGGAAGAAAGAATATGTACCCAAAATAATTTCTGAAGGTCTGATTTACTGTTCATGTAGTACATTGGTATATAGAGCACAGTGTTAGCTCCCTATTGTTTTTTCAAATTCAAGTGAGAGGAAAATGAAGGAAACAATGGAAAACAATAGAATACATTGAGAACAAATAGAGAAAGGCTTGGGGAAACTTACAAAGGTTTGGGATATACTTCAAGACTGTCCAGAGCTTTCAGCGTGTCGCCTGTGTCTGTCATATGGGATGCATGCTACTGTTTCAAAGCCTTCAAGAGCTGTATAACTTTTGCCTCTGACCTAACAAACTCACAAAATATATCCTCCGGCCAGTCAGCTATCAGCACATCCTGTCTCAGACTCTTGAAGATAAGGCTTTATCTCAGCCCCTTCCCTTTTTTCTTTATAATTGCACAGCTAAGCTACTGAAGCCCTTGTGGTGTTGTGTGCATTCAAAGGGCTCATCTGCATGAAAGCCACTGTCCCTTAATTATGAAAAACAGATATTAAAAAATAATTCTATGCCTTTAATAGGGATCAAGGCGCTAGAGCCCAATCCTGAAATGTAAGCTCCTTTCGAGCCTCTCTTTCATGCTCAGACTCATTTGCTAAACTAGCAACACTTTGATGCTCCCTGGTGCTATTAAGCTGCTGTCCTGTCTTCCCCAGCCTTACCTGCAAGTTGTGGTACAGACTAGGCGGCACTGAGCCACCACAGCATTCAGTAGGAGATAGCAGCCTTCACCTTAGCACTCGTGTTGTGGGAAAATGGGATATGGCTTGGGCATCTGCTCTCCTTTCCTAAGTGTCTCATTTCATCTAGTGGGTGTCTGACATGAGACAGAATCAGAACCAGAATTGAACCTTGGCATGCCACCTTCCATGGGATGACTCTGGATAGGAAGCGGATCTGATTGGCTGAACGCTGGATATTTGGAGATGTAATTTTATTTCCTTTCCAGATGTACAGCCTATATGGGCATTTCCTCCAGTTACTACAAAAATAAGCAGTGTTTAGGTTATTTAGAACTGTGAGTGTGGTGACCAATTCTTGTAGGGGAAGCCCAGCCATTATCCCAAACTATATTCAGTGTAAGGTAAATCTTCTATTGTTTTGATACCTTCACATTTAATGGGGTTTTAAGGTATCATAAATATACAGACTGCTCATAGCAATAAAACTCCCTAGAGCTCACTGTTGAAATTCAGAAGATGTATCAGAATGAGTGCCTGAGAACTTGAGATCATTGCAAAGCTCTGAGGAGTTAGATTCCCTTTGGATTACATGCTGGGCTTTGTACATTTTGTTGTTTACTCCTAACCTTTAGGGTTATTTTGTTTAGGGTTTTATTGTTTAGGTCATGGCTGGGAACCTATATGATAGCACAGTTGGAAAAACAAAGCATAGATTCAATCTTACATATGTGTATACAATCTTACATAGGTATATATTCAATTTTTAATGGATATGTCTCATTTTTGTACAATAGGTTAAGCCAGACCACTTTTTCTCCACTGAACATGACACATTAACACTTTCAGTAGGCCATATAGAACACTGGCTCCCTCGGGGTGAGTAATGCTTCCGAACTATGGGTATAACATGGACACTTGACATTAGAGAGATCAACTTCTCATGACCATCAACTCTACTGGAGGCCTAAGTAATCTTGAGGGAACTCAGACTGGACGAGAGAAGGTCTTGGTGTCCTATAAGGACAGGGGCCACCACGGTCTCTGCAGATGGAGGAAGGAAGGTCCATGTTGCCAGAAGCTTCTAGGAGCTGGGAAAGGAGTCTGAAGAAAAGATTTTTAGCTTGACTTGCATCTTAACTTCTGCCTTGGGGAATTCCAGTGAGATTTCTAACCACAGAACAACGAGGTAATGACTCCATTTTGTTTCAAACTACCAAGTCTGTGGTAACTGACTGTACGGATAGCATCCCTAAGACCTGCGCTTATGCACTCAACTGGGCTTCTTTTTTTTCACCCAGGCTCAGGGTGTTTGTAGAGAAAGCAGTTCTCCTTCTGCCTCTAACTCTTTTCTCTGTAATTGAGATGTCTTTGGCATTAGACGAGTTCTTGTATCAGGCATGTTCACTTTGAGCAGATACAAAATCTATTTTTTTTCCTTCTTATTCACAAAGATTACATGAGGAAATTCACTATAATCAGCTATGAATACCTTCCAGACTGAAGTTTTGGGGGATCTTGTAGGGATCTTTCATCCATGGTAAATGTCATTAGCATTCACTTCCCTCCCCATCTTGCTTGACACATCATAGATCTGACAGGGGTTAATTTTATTTCTTGTTTCCTTTGTTTAGTGATCCCTCTTGGCAGCTTTCTGTTGATTCTGTCTTACGAAAATCATTCTATTTCTATACTATATATTAGCCACAAAGGAGAACACTCCTAGATTAAATCATTCTATATAAGTGAAGAGTTGTTTTATAGTGACCTTATAGTCAAGTCTTCATGTAGAAACTATGTATGATCAATTCAGTGACTAACTTTCTTTTAATCCATGGGGTATAGTTATGGCCAGTCTGTTTTGGAACATGCAGTTGTGTTTGGATTAAGAATCGCAAGAAAAACTTCCCAGTTCATGGCCCCACCTTCATGCCTATTTGTATGTAAAGCCATGCCTCCTTGTGCAGAAGAGGTTATGCATATCAAGAAGACAGGAAGTTGGGCAGGGCTGTGATGGGGGGGAGTAATAGAAGCAGTTAGAAGGAAGTAAGGTCGAATGACACAAAGTGGATCAAAATACAAGGTATAAAAATGAAAATTTCCACAGATAAATGTAAACTTATTAAAAAAAAATTCCTTTTTTTGGCTATGCCATACAAGACAATGGACACTCTGCAACCAAATTCAAGTGTCACCAAGCAGGTAAAACTGTACCAGTGTAAACTCGTTGCATTTAATGAAGCAACAATGCTGTGCACACATGTAACTTACATCATTTGCAAGATATTTCATCTTGTATCTATTCATTTAAGGGTAGGTATGTGTCTCTTGAGTCCCTCTATTACTTTCAAGGTATAGCTTCTGAGAATGATTGGTAGTTTGGGAGAGGTGTTATCTTGGAGATTGTGATTGTACTGTTACTTAAAATACCTTTTCCATTCTCCTGTATGTCACCAGTGATTTGTGGTAATAGGTGCCAAAGAGAAAATAACTCCGTTGCCTGGCAGGTTGGAGGTGACATGTCAAGGTTATAAGGTGCCATCATCCTATGGATGGTGAATACCAGCCCCTTCTTCCACACAGGGAAGCCCCAAAGAGTAATGTGTCATTTCACAAAATCTCCAGTACCCCTAACTCCATCCTTTCTTCACTTCTGATGAGCCAAGACCAACGAGTAACAATCATTCACTCATCCTCATGGCACGAAGGCCATTCAATAACTCTCTTGAATCAGCCAGGAGCAACTGAGTGACATTGTGGTATCCCAGAAAGCGATCTCCCTGTTCGTTTTCCTCCTATTCTCCCTGCCTATTTCATTTTTTTTTCTCTTTCTCTCCCCTCCAATGATCCATCTTGTATTAAACCTCAGGCCTCAAGAAAACTAACAGCTATTGTACTCTGATCCACATCACCAGGCAAAGATTGTTACTTGTCAACAAATGAAAGTTCTTTGCTGACCTGGCAGTGGAACTCAGAAAGGAGCACTGAGTCAACTAGCAGGCACATGGCACTAGTCTTGATATCCATTATGGTATACAGACATGCACACATGTGTACACACACACACAACACACACACATACACACACACACACACACACACACACACACAGAGAGAGAGAGAGAGAGAGAGAGAGAGAGAGATGGAGACAAAGACAGAATTCTAACTCCTCCTAAAAATCTATCCTCAATTTATCTTTCATTTTAGAGTTAAGGGGGGTCTCTTCTTGCCTGGATGAACTCAATAAAAATAATTTGAATAGGTCTCATGAAGTTCATGTATTGGAGAATTAGCCATGTTGAAAAGTAGAATGGTTAGACAGTGATTAAATCTTGCATTCTTGCATGCCCTGCCTTTATTGATAGTTTAAGGCCCATCTCTGGAGAGTAATCAGCAATGGTTCTATGTGATTATATTTTCTAGTAATTCTATAGCCATCTTAGTTTAGCTAAGTTTGTTTTATAATCCTCTCCAAATTGAAAAATCACCTAAGAACACAAACCTTGGACTGTATGCTCTATTTAAGTCACTGATGGCTATATTCTGTTTTAATAGCAGAAATTGGATGAAGACAATAAATTTATGAAGTTTGGATAAATGGGCATGCACATGTCAAACTTCTTACCTACCTGATCATTTTGGATTCTTACAGTTTATAAGTAGCAGTGTATTTCAGTGTAATTGTTTACTAAAATATTGTTCTGAAGTTCATTGTTATACAGTAAGTGCCTCTTCCAAGAGAGGAATCATTTACTTCTATATCAGTGAGCTGGAGTTGAGAAGCCAATGCTAATGCTTTCCAGAATGTCAGTGGGGATGCTTTTTGCTAATTAGTCACTGTGAAAGAGGAGGCAATATTTTGAAATTGCATTCAATGTTTTCTACCCCTTGCATCATGTCTTCTTCATTGATTTTCTTTTTTTTTTTTTTTTTTTTTTTTTTCTACCATGTGCATGTCTCTTTGTCCCTCAAAGGTCAGAAAGATGATCTTAGCACAGGTCTCTAGGCTACTGACTTCTGCAAAGCACCAATGCTTTCTGCTCCGCTCTGTATTTCACCCAAAGTCGCTGTTGCCTGCTGGGTAGCAGATCTGCTCTGAGCCGGGCATAGGATCAACCCATCAAAGACAAGTTTTACAATGTGTCAGCTCTCAACTATCCAAGCCCCCAACATGTCATTCTATGGGTAGACAGTAAAGATAGAGTTGTCATTTTTGCTTCATTGGTCATTCCAAGAAGATTCTGTCCTTTCAATTACCCATGAGTGTCAGAAGAAGAAAGAAGACCCAGGAGAGGTGGAATATCTGTGTCACTTCAAAGGTGGTTACTTTTCTTCCCATCAATCATGTAAAGAAAACTCTTCTAACTTACTTGATAATTCTGTTTTTCCTTTGAAGAAAAATAACTGTCTAGCTACCAAATGGGCCACTGAATTAGCACTATCATTTCTGACTTATGATCTCATTAGGGCTTAGTATTCCCGAGCTGTTGAAAGTCTGAAAAGTTATTTCTCCAGGGAGAAATATGAAGAAGAGATGAAGGGTTTGTAGAAAACAAGTTGCACACTGGTACTTTCGACATCTAGGATAAGAGGCCATGCATGTTCTGTTTGGGTTGTCAATGGAAGGTTAACTTTCTTTCAAAAAAACTGATGACACAATTCCAGATAGATTGTGTGTGTGTGTGTGTGTGTGTGTGTGTGTGTGTGTGTGTGTGTGTGTGTGTGTGAAACCCACAGTTTCAAAGTGGCGAGGTAATTCTGAATAAATTGGTGGGAAGAAATCTCAGAAGGTGCTACTAACACAGAAAAATTAAGACCTGGCCCCTTCCCTTCACTTCTCATTAGGGACAGCACTAACAGGGGAGACCTGCAGAAATGGAAGGCCATGGCACCCAGCCCATCCTCTGTTCTGTAAGCATGAAAACAGTGGAGGAAATTAGAAAGCTTGCTGGAAAAGACTTCACCATGCCTTGTGTTTCTACTTCAGATATCTGTGGTCATTGCACTTTCTCTGTGACTTCAAGGGAATTGTATGTGGATATACACAAGCTCTGATACACTTGAGTCTGAACTCTTCAACTGTTTACCATCATCTTCTCCTATGTTCTGTCGCTCTGGTCACTGCTGCAGATTTTATAGGATGGAGATAATGGATTGAACACTAAGTAACTTTTCCTATAAGAGCGAGTGACTCCAGCCTTCTGAAGTACATTTTGTTTGCACTGCAGTTTTTGCTGCACTTGTACATGCGGCTGATTGGCATCTGTCTCTTCAGCAGAATGGAAACTCCTAACCCTCAGTCCAGTGTTTGGTGCCTAATGAGTCTTTCCTGTATGTTTAGAATGGCGATGGAAGGAACCTCTGAAGGCTTAGATGAGAGCCCGAGGAAGGTTCTTAACATGTCTTCCAGTATTCATAAGACTATTTGTGTTTTTATCTTAAATTAACAACAGAATTATTGCCTCATATTAATGAAATTTTACAAACTGCAAATGAATGGCAAAACCTTGTTATGTTTTCTCCCACTCAGGATTGCACTTGCAGAGGTTAGTCCTAGGGCATTTTAGATATTCGTTAACTATCTTTTATCCAAAATGTCTGGGGCCAGAACTGTCTAAGTTTTAAGAAATTAGCATGTATTAATTAGTTATGCATTCTGAATCCAGAAATCTAACCTGTGAAATAACCTCAAATTCTAAACATTTTGAGGGATATTTGTAGCACCCAGATTTAGATGCTACACACACACACACACACACACACACACATACACACACACTCTCTGTGAGTGTAGACTTTTGTTGGTAAAAATGTCATATGCTTTAAAGTGTGATATTTTTATTATAATAAATGGTGGCATCCTTCCTGACAGTAGGTCAGTGTGGCAGATATAGCAGATGATGGTAGAAAAGTATAGTTTTTAAAGCCGAGAGACAGTAATTTACTCTTAATACAGCAAAGACTGGCCCCGTTAATGTTAAAAACTATTCAAATATTTTTTTAAGGATGACTTGGAGTTGGTTCAGTCCAAATCTGGCCCACGACCTGTTTTTGTAAATAAAGTTTTATTGAAACACAGCCATACTTATTTATTAGTTGGCTCTGAGAATTTTAGTGTGTAGTAGCAGACATGAGTTGTTGATAAACAGACCATATGCCCTGCAAAATGTAAAATTTATGTTCCACATCATTATATTTTTATGATCTTATGCCTGGACCATGAGGACCTGGTCCATGTCAGCGGTGTAGGGGCAATAGCCATAGTGTTAACAATAACTGAGTGAGCTCAGCCACTTTGTGGAGACACTGAAACCAGGTGGTTTTTGTTGTTGTTGCAGTTGCCTCTTTCTCTTGGAAGGTTTTTGACAGGTGAATCAAGAAAGAAGATAAGGAAGATGCTTGGCATGTATTGCTTTTATCACTGTAATTTCTTTAATTAGGATCTTATTTACATTTCTGAAAAAATGCATGCATGTATCAACATGCCCTCTACATCTGTTTGTTTAAATGGAGAGAGTTCCAGGTATATCACTGCACAGTTAGTAAATCACAGCATACAGCATAATTAAACCACAAGCCACACTTTTCAGCATCAGTAAGTGGCACTGTATGTAAGATGCCTTGGCTTTCACAGTTAGAATTTATTCACAGTGAATTTGAGTTAAGACTTGTTTAGCTTCTTCATGTAATAGACATGATTAGCCAGAAGGGCATTATGACCAGTGACCGGCAATGGGTAGGGTTGATCAGGACTTGACTTCATCAATCTGGATTCCCTGTGAGAGGGACTGTGAGGCTGATAGCAGGTAGAGAATGCCTCGCCCCTGCTTGGTGCTGGCAAGGCCTTACTGACAACTAAGAGATCTTCAATTTAGTAAGTAGATTGCAGTTTGAGTTTTAATGTAGAAAACCCTTCTTCAAATTTGTTTAAAATGCACCCCCAGGTCCTTAGGCCTGACACCTATTTTCTTTAAACCTGGCTCATGGCCCAGAAAAATGCATTCTATATAAGCCCCTTAAATGATTCTGGTGGAAACATCTTAGAACAAAGGGGAAAAATCCCTAGCTTGCCTTGCATGTCTCCGACTTTTCACCTTTTACCTCTTACAGGAAATGGACCATGACAGACAGATGTGCATTTTTCTGTCCCTACAACGTTCTGAACAGAAGACAATGATAGAAGAGTCAGGAAGCAGATGAGAACTCTTGTTACCATCTTTCTTCTTTCTCATTACTCCTCCTTCCTGACAGGGCTCCAAGTCTTCTATTCCCCCCAGTCCTCTCTGTACACAGATGTTTGCATTTATGAAAACCACTGGAATCTAACTTCACCATCACAGTTTGCAGCAGGTTCCAAGCCACAGCCCTGGTAAACAGGCTAATGGTCACTTTGGATGTAGAGTTTCAGCCTCCCTTCACTCCGTTTTAGTACTCTGACAGGCTTGCTTCCTTATGCATTTTTGCCGTCATTAGGAATATTGTAAATGTGAGCTCATTGCTGCTTCCACGTGGCTTCCATACAGTCATTTCTTCTTCAGGTCTCCTAGGTAGCAGAGTGGCTGGTAAATAAATAGTTGCTCAATAGATATTTAGTGAATGAAGGGGTGACAATGAAGAAAATGCAGAGAAGAGAGGTCTGGGAAACTTCATTAGTAAAGGTGACTTGAATGATAGCACTCTCAGATGCAAAGTGTCCCTACTTGAGCTAAGTCTATGCCTCATGAAATTGGCTTTCTTCAAGTTTTACCTTATATTTTGCAGCCATTCCCCATTCTATAAAATGTCCCTCTATCCCCAAGCACAATCCTCAAATAAAAAATGCATGAATGTTGTCAAATAGGGAAGTAGATTTTCTGTTTTCAATTTTCAAAAATCAGAGAAAATATCTAAAATGACTTTTGAGAGATAAGTGATCTATTAGGAAATTTTGACCCCTGGGGTTCTGAGTTCATCTTATACACCCACAGTTGGAATTGTCTGATGATGATAAAGAGTATTAAAATGATAAAAGACAGTTTCTCTCTTTGAAAATTACCATTGAGAATTAAGCTAGTTTGAGTTACCAATATTCTACACTAAAATGAAAGTAAATGATAGCTTACGATGTTTAAAACACTTTGAAATGGAAAAGGGCTGTAATTAGGACATTTTCATCATGATGATGACTTTTAAATAATGTAACACTGTTTGACACTTGAGCATATTTTTAGAGCTCATGCAGAGTAAGGACTCATCCTTCTGCCCTTCTTCATTGTCTCCTTTTCAGGGAGGGACATGGGCTCAGGGGGGGAAAAGAGCGCCATTTCTGCTTGCCCAGGGGCTGAGTGTGAGTAGGAGGAAGAACTGAGAACTTGACAGTTGAAGTAACTACTTCTCACTGCTCATTTCCTTCCCACATGACTCTCTTTGTTCATTGGCATTTGGGATTAATATTTTTTAAAACCATGTGTGTGTGTGTGTGTGTGTGTGAGAGAGAGAGAGAGAGAGAGAGAGAGAGAGAGAGAGAGAGAGAGAGAGATAGAGAGAGAGAGACAGAGACAGAGAGACAGAGAGACAGAGAGAGAGAGAGACGGGGAGGAGCATGAACTTAGAACAGGGAATACTAGAGGACCAGGGGGAGGGGAGGAAGGCCTGGAGAAGAAACACCTGAGGGAGCAGGAGCCCAGGGAAGATCCTTAAAAGGGAAGGCTATTTTTAACTATCTTGACACTGCTTTAAAATTGAAAATTTCTTTTCTCAACAATCCTCATCCACTGTACCTTGGGTTCCACCACTCTGATAAAAAGCTGTGTAGGCTACATTTGTGTAGACACTCTCTTATTATTAAAATAGTACAAACAATAGACCCCGTTTAAGAGCTGGTACTTCATGGGGCAATGGTTCTGCTGGTACAAGTGACCTTCTCAGCTCTCCACTTGTCTTCAGGCTGCAGTGCCCTCTAGGTGAGTTGTTCTAGTTATGATTCACCGAGAATAAATGTAGCTTAGCTTAATAAGAGCTTGAAAGCCAGGTCTTGGGGAGTGGTCTTCATTACAAAATCTTACTGTCCTTGTATCCCTGTGAAGCTTGCTTCTCTCCACTTTCAGGAGGATCTGAGACTCTCTCTCACTTTTCTCTTCTCCCTGTCTTAACTCTTTATTTGAAATAACATAAAATTTGTTTTAAAAATAAAATAAACCTTAAAAGTTGTACATAATAAAGAATCCTTCCTATGCTATGCTTCCAACATGTTCCCAGGAATTAATCTGTTGCTTTCACTCTATCCTACCTCCGTGTTTTCATACCCATTACATGGATCCATTTTTCCAAGTCTCAGATCCAATGCTGCCTTTGCTATAATATCTAGTTTCTAAAATTGTACAATACCTAAAAATAAGTGATAGTCTTACACTATTAACAGAACTATCAATCCAGTAAACTCACACTGATTCAATCTGTTTCTCGTCCTCAATCCTTACTAGGATGTTACTTCTTGTTCCTCTGACTGTCATCTAAACCGTGATCTCATGGATCACACAGGTCGCACTGATCACACTGCAGGAATCCTGTCTTTATCTTGTTGAGTCTCAAAAGATTACTGAGAAATTTTCTGGCATGACTTTGACAGTTTGGAGAAGCATGGGGTCCTCGCTTGCAATAATGTTTCTTAATTAGGAGTTTGTCTGATGAGATGTTTATTCCTGATTCAAATCGTGTTCTTCATTTATTTTTAGTAAGAATACTGCAGAAAAAGTATCATATACTACTTCATGCCCAAGATCTACTTGCGTAATGCTTATCATTAATCAGTTAGTTAATATGTATATCATGTTTTTGCATTGGTATCTGTGGAGGACAGGAGCACACAACTATTTTAATTTTTTTATTGGTTATTTTGTTTACATTTCAAATGTTATTCCCTTTCCCGGTTTCCCCTCTGCAAAAACCCATCCCGTCCCTTTTCCCCCTGTTTATATCAGGGTTCACCCTCACCCGCCCACCTACTCCAGCCTCACAGGACACAGGGCCTCCCTCCCATTGATGCCAGATAAGGTCATCCTCTACTACATATACAGTGGAGCCATGAGTCCTTCCAAGTGTATTCACTGGTCTGTGTTTAGTCCCTGAGAGCTCTGGGTGGGGCGGTTGATTAGTTGATATTGTTTTTCTTCCTATGAGGTTACAAACCCCTTCAGCTCCTTAACTCTTTAAGTCTTTAACTCCTCTATTGGGGTCTCTGCTCAGTCTGATAGTTGGCTGTGAGCATCCACTTACGTGTTGTTCAGACTCTGTCAGAGCCTCTCAGGAGTCAGCTATATCAGGCTCCTGTCAGCAAGTACTTCATGACATCAGCAATAATGACTAGGTTTGAAGGCTGCATATGGGATGGATCCCCAAGTGGGGCAGCCTCTGAATGGCCTTTTCAGCCTCTGTTCCACTCTTTGTCCCTGTATTTCTTTTAGATAGGAGCAATTCTGGGTTAAAATTTTGGAGATGGGTGGGTGGCCCCATCCCTTAACCTGGAGCCATGTCTAAACTCTGGATATGGTCACTATAGATTCTTTCTCCCTTTCATTGGCCATTTCAGCTAAAGTCATTTCTACTTTGTCCTGGGAGGCTCTTGCTTTCCTGGCATCTGGAACTTTCTGGTAGCTACCTCAGTTCCCTATTCCCTCTGTTCAATTTCCTGGCCCTCTGTACATCTTCCAATCTCCTCCAATACTTGAAGTTCTAGCCAGAGATGAGAACTATTTTACTTTTTAAATGCAGCAGAAATACTTTTAGGGGAAATTTGGTATCTAATTTGATTACTGTTAAAATTGCCAAAGGGTAGCTTTCTATTTAATCATTGCATATTTCTTACTAGATATTATATCATGAATGAGAGCCAGCCATCTTCTTTATGTTGATAACTTAAATTATATTGTGTATATTTAATGTTTGAAATATGACATGATTAAAAAGAACTAGATAATAAAATGGTTATCCCAGTGGAGCCAGGAACAAATTATCCAGAAAGCTTTCAGTTCAGTATCATGACCGCATGCCATGATTTGGGGTGGGGACTCTAACCTTCTTCCAAGAAGAACATATCATGAGAACATATGAAGAAGACATGGATCATTTTCAAAGATGACTCCTTAAAGAAAGAGAAATAGGCTTTTCTTGGCTTGGGGCACATCTTATGGACCATTGTAATACTGGACTTCATTATAAATATTTTGAATATTTATGGTGTTTGATGCTTGGACTTTTTAAAAGGTCACTTGAAAATGAAGTCACTTTCATTCTAAAGTAGCAGGTGAACCTGAAAAAGGAATACCTCTTAATGAAAGCTGCTATTTCTACTCTCCTGCAAAAGGTCTTCACTTCCTATAGTAATTACATTTCTTAATGGTTTTTCCCTGTGTGATATTTGATGGCATAGAAAAATATCTCAGTACTGGGACTGAGAAATGTTTGTGACAGCTGACAGTCACACTTGTCTGAAGCTTTCCTTTAAGCCATTTGACCATTGTAGCTAGTGATACAAGCAGATCATGTGTAGTCTATCACCACCCTTTAATGCTTGTTTTTCTTAGTGAAAATACTTTGTTTAGAACCAATAACCATCAGGATAAGCTATCTTGGTAATAGCTAGAACAGAATTGTAGGCATTGAGAGCTTCAGTACAGTCAGGGACAGCCTTTGTCTCATGATTTTTGACTCATGCTACACTTCAAGACTCAGTCCTTCTTTTAGCATCTTTATGTTTTACAAAACATGTGGCTGATGATATATAGAGTATCAATGGAAGGTTCATGGTAAAATTCATATATATATATATATATATATATATATATATATATATATATATATATACACACACACACATACACACATATACTTGTTAAATTTGGTTATTTTTTTTACAACTTTATTTTTTAAAAAATGAAAGATACATATACAGAGTTTTGAAGGCATTTTGGTATAACATTATATGACTATTTTTGTCAATACTTAATTCTTTTAGAGGTTTGATAGCATGCATTGAAATCCCACTAGTTACCATAAGCATAAATCACATGCAGGACAGAATGTAACATGGAAACAAATTTCTTGTTGAGTATAGATTAAGCCCAATGATCTATACCAAAAATTGCCACAATGCTATTATCTTAGCTCTTGGATTATTAATGATTTAAGGTCTATGTGTACCACACTCTGAGAGGGTGCTATACATTTATTTTTTTCCTAAGAAGGACCAAGTCTTTCATTTTCTTTCTTTCTTTTTTTTTTCCTTTTTTTGGCCTTTGTTTTTCTTGAGCTTCATATAGCCTGTGAGTTGTTTCTGGGTTGTTCAGAGTTTTCTGCGGTTAGTATCCAATTATCATTGACTGGGTATTATGTCTATTTTTTTGTGACTGGATTACCTTACTTGGGATGATATTCTCTAGATGCATCCATTTTCTTAGGAATTTCATAAAGTCATTGTTTCTGATGGATGAGTATTACTCCATTGTGTAAATGTACCACAATTTTTGTATCCATTCACCTACTGAAGGACATCTGGGTTCTTTCCAACTTCTGGCTAGTACATTAGGGCTGCTATGAACATTGTGGTACATGTGTCTTTATTGTATGTTGGAGCATCTTTGGGGTATATGCCCAGAAGTGGAATAACTGGGTTTTCAGGTAGTACTATGTCCAATTTTCTGAGGAACAACCAGACTGATGTCCAGAGACCAGTTTATAACCCCACCAACAGTGGAGGAGTGTTCCTCTTTCTCCAGATCCTCGACAGAACCTGCTGTCATCAGAGTTTCTGATCTTAGCCATCCTGACTGGTATGAGGTGGAATCTCAGGGTTGTTTTGATTTACATTTCCCTGATGACTAAAGATGTCTAGCATTTCCTTGGATGCTTCTCAGCCATTTGATATTTCCCAATTGGGAACTTTTTGTTTAGCTCTGTACCCCATTTTTAATAGGGTTGTTTGATTCTCTGGTGTCTAACTTCTTGAGTTCTTTGTATACCTTGGATATTAGGCCTCTATAAGATTTGGGGTTGGTCATGATCTTTTCCCAATCTGTTGGCTGCCGTTTTGTTTCCCTGACAGTGTCTTTAGCCTTACAGAAACTTTGCAATCTCATTAAGTCCCATTTCTTGATCTTTGACCTTAGAGCACAAGCCATTGGTGTTCTGTTCACAAAAATTTCCCCTGTGCCTATGAGTTCTAAGGTTTTCCCTACTTTCTCTTCTCATAGTTTCAGTGTATATGGTTTAATGTGGAGATCTTTGATCCACTTACTCTTGAGCTTTGTACGAGGAGATAAGAAAGGGTCTATTTTCATTCTTCTGCATGCTGAGTGCCAGTTGAACCAGCACAATTTGTTGAAGAAGCTGTACTTTTTCCATTGAATGTTTAGAGCACTTTTGTCAAAAATCAAGTGACCGTATGTGTGAGGGTTCATTTCTGGATCTTCTATTCTATTCCATTGATCCACATGCCTATCTTTGTACCAGTACCATGCAGTTTTTAAACACAGTTGCCTTATAATATAGCTTGAGGTCAGGGATGGTAATTCCCACAGATGTTTTCTTACTTATGAGGATGGATTTCGATATTCTAGGTTTTTTGTTCCAGATGAATTTTCACATTAGTTTTTCCAACTCTATGAAGAATTGGGTTGGAATTTTGATGGGGATTGCATTGAATCTGTAGATTGCTTTTGGAAAGATGGCCATTTTTATAATGTTGGTCCTTCCAATCTATAAGCATGAGAGATCTTTCCATTTTCTGGGATGTTCCTCGATTTCCTTCTTTAGAGATTTGGAGTTCTTGTCATACAGGTCCTTCACTTGCTTACTTAGAGTCACATCAAGGTATTTTGTATTGTTTGTGAATATTGTGAAAGGTATCTTTTCCCTAATTTCTTTCTCCGCATGTTTGTCCTTCGAATATAGGAAGGCTACTGGTTTGAGTAAATTTTATATCCAGCCACTTTGCTGAACTTGTTTATCAGCTGTAGGAGTTCTCTGGTGGAATTTTTGGGGTCACTTATGTACACTATCATGTCATCTGCAAATAGTGGTATTTTTACTTCTCCCTTTCTGATTTGTATCCCTTTGATTTCCTTTTGCTATATAATTGTTCCGGCCAGGACTTCCAGTACTATTTTGAATAGGTAGGAGGAGAGTGGGCAGTCCTGTCTAGTCCCTGATCTTAGTGGGATTGCTTCAAGTTTCTCATTGTTTAGCTCACTGTTTGGCTACTGGTTTGCTGTATATTGCTTTTACTATGTTTAGGTATGGGCCATTGATTCCTACTCTTTCCAAGAATTTTTACATGAAGGGGTGTTGAATTTTGTAAAATTCTTTCCTCAACATCTAGTGAGATGACCATGTGTTTTTTAGCTTTGAGTTTGTTTATTTGGAGGATTACATTGATGGATTTCCATATATTAAACCAGCCCTGCATCCAAGGGATGAAGCCTACTTGATCATGGTAAATAATCACTTTAATGTGTTCTTAGATTCAGTTTGCAAGGATTTTGTTGAGTAATTTTCTATCAATGTTCATAAGGGATATTGATCTGAAGTTCTCTCTCCTTGTAGGGTTCTTTGTGTGGTTTAGGAATGAGCATTATAGTGACCTTGAAAAATGAGTTAGGTAGTGTTCCATCTGACTCTGCTTTGTGGAACAGTTTGGAGAGTATTGGTATTAGGTCATCAATAAATGTCTGATAGAATTCTTCACTGAACCCATCTGGTCCTAAGCTTTTTTATGGTGGAAGGCGTTTGATAACTGCTTCTATTTTTTTAGGTGTTATGGGATTATTTAGATGGTTTACCTGGTCCTTGCTTATCTTTAGTATCTGATATTTGTCTAGGAATTCATCCATTTCCTCCAGATTTTCCACCTTTTTGGAGTATAGGCTTTTGTAGGAGGATCTGATAATTTCATGAATTTCCTCAGTTTCAGTTGCTATGTGTCCACTTTCATTTCTGATTTTGTTAATTTGTATATTCTCTCTTTGCCCTCTAGTTAGTCTGGCCAAGGATTATCAATCTTGTTAATTTTCTCAAAAATCCAGCTCTTGATTTTGTTGATTCTTTGAATAGTTCTTTTTGTTTCTATTTGGTCAATTTCTGCTCTGAGTTTGATTATTTCTTGCCGTCTACTCCTCTTGGGTATATCAGCTTTATTTTGTTCTAGACCTTTCAACTGTGCTTTCAAGTTGCTAGTGTATGTTCTCTCCATTTTCTTTTTGGAGGCACTCAGAGCTATGAGTTTCCCTCTTAGTACTGCTTTCATTGCATCCCATAGGTTTGGGTATGTTGTGCTTTCATTTTCATTAAGTTCTAGAAAATTATTAATTTCTTTCTTTATTTCTTTTTTGACCATGTTATCGTTTAGTAGAGCACTGTTCAGTTTCCATGTGTATATGGGCTTTTTGTTGTCTTTGTTGTTATTAAAGACCAGCCTCAGTCCATGGTGATCTTACAGGATGCATGGGAGTATTTCATTCTTCTTATATCTATTGAGGCTTGTTTTGTGACCAATTATATGGCCAATTTAGAGAAGGTGCCATGAGGTGTTGAGAAGAAGGTGTATTCTTTTGTTTTAGGGTGAAATGTTCTGTAGATGTCTATTAATTCCAATTGGTTCATAACCTCTTCTAGTTTCACTGCATCCTTGTTCATTTTCTGCTTCCATGATCTGTGTATTGATGAGAGTGGGGTGTTGAAGTCTCTCGCTATTTTTGTGTGTGCTGCAATATATTTTTTGAGCTTTAGTAGGTTTTCTTTTATGAATATGGGTACTCTTGTATTTGAGGAATATATGTAAAGGATTGAGAGTTCCTCCTGATAAATTTTCCCTGTAATGAATAAAAATTGTCTTTCCTTATCTTTTCTGATAACTTTTGGTTGAAAATCTACTTTATTCGATATTAGGATGACTATTCCAGATTTTTTCTTGGGGCTGTTTACTTGGAAGGTTTTTTTTTCCCCAGCCTTTTACTCTGAGATAGTGTCTGTCTTTGTCTCTGAGATGAGTTTACTGTATTCAGCAAAATGCTGGATTCTGTTTATGTATCCAGTCTGATAGCCTATGTCTCTTTATTGGAGAACTGAGTCCATTTATGTTAATAGATTTAAACAACAGTGGTTTCTGTTTCCTGCTATTTTTGCTTTTAGAGGTAGAATTATGTCTGTGTGTCTTTCTTCTTTTGGTTTTCTTACCTAATTATTTTCTTGTTTTTTCTAGGTTGTAGTTTCATTCCTTGTGTTGGGTTTTCCATCTATTATTCTTTGTAGAGCTGTATTTGTGGTCAGATATTGTGTAAATTTAATTTTGTCCTGGAATATCTTGGTTTCTCCATCTATGGTGATTGAGTGTTTTTGCTGGGTATAGCAGCCTAGACTGACATTTATATTCTTTTAGGGTCTGTATGATGTCTGTCCAGGATCTTCTTGCTTTCATAGTCTCTGTTGAAAAGCCAGGTGTAATTCTGATTGTTCTGACTTTATATGTCACAATCCCTTTTTCCTTTACTGCTTTTAGTATTTTTTCTTTGTTTTGAATACTTGGTGTTTTGACTATTATGTGTCGGGAAGAATTTCTTTTCTGGTCCACTTTATTTGGAGTTCTGTAGGCTTCTTTTATTCCCGTGGTCATCTCATTCTTAAGGGTAAGAATGTTTTCTTCTACGATTTTGTTGAAGTTATTTACTGTGCCTCTTAGTTTATATTCTTAACCCTCTTTTATTCCTATTATCTTTAGGTTTGGCCTTCTCATTGTGTCCTGGATCTCCTGGACATTTTGGGTTAGGAACATTTTGGCTTTTTCATCTTCTCTGACTGTTTTGTCTATGTTTTCAATGTTGTCTTTGGCCCCTGAGATTCTCTCTTCCATCTCTTGTAGTCTTTTGGAAATGCTTGCATCTGTGACTCCTGATTTTTTTTTTTTTTTTTTTTTTTTTTTTTTTGGTTTTCCACCTCCAGGGTTGTCTTTTTTAGTGTTTTCTTTATATTTTCTATTTCCATTTTCAATTCGTTCATCTCTTTGGTTCTGTTTTCCTGTAGTTCTTTGAGTTTTTTTTTTTTTTCGTGCTTCCTCTTTAAAAGCTTCTATGTGTTTTAGGTTGTCCTCCCATTCTTGTTTAAGGGAGTTATTCATGCTCTTCTCAAAGATCTCCATCATCATCTTGAGGTATGATTTCAGGTCTGAGTCTTCTTTTTCTGGAGTGTTTGGCATTCTACTGCTTGCTGTGATGGGAGAGCTGGGTTCTGATGTTGCCAGTTTGTCTTGGTATCCATTGGGTAAGTCCTTTTGCTTTCCTTTTGCCATCTTGTTGTCTGTGATTATACGTGGTCTTGTTGTCAGTGATTGGTACCCATCTCTCCTGTGTACCTGAGGGCCCGAGGTTTCAGGAAGAAAACTGATTCTGAGTATTTGACTTTTGGTGGGCAAGCAGTGACTTCTGTTAGCAGTGACTCTGCTCTGTCTTTGTGGCCTCAGTTGTGGGAGGTCTTGTGAGGTTGTTCTGATAGCTCAACCCTTTGGCCACAGGTCCTGAGTACAACTGGCAGGGAGCTGGCTCTTTCTCTAGGCCACTACAGACCCTATTTCCCAATAGCACAGTACTTTCTGCTCTCTGAGGACTCCCGATTTGCTCTCCTTGGGCGTATGTGTCAGACTTCTCTCTAGTCTAGGTGTAAGAGAATCTGTAGAGTTGAACTTCAAGCACTGCCTTTCCTGGGCAAACCCTGGCTCCCATTGACCAAGGCTTGTGCCTTACTGTGGGCCTGTGTGTCTAGACTTTGAGCCAGGGCTTTTTGAGCAGATCCCAAGACCCTGTGCCAAAGTTCTGACTCCACTGAATCGGAGGGGTGCATTTTCTGTGTGCTAGGCCTAGCCCTCTGCGCTTTGGCTATTCACAGCACAGTCTCACCAGGCCTGTGTCCCTGGATCTCTGCTGTTCCCGGTGGCAACTGGCCTGAGCGTTTCGTCTGCACACAAGGGCTTTCCAGGTAAATACCAAGTCCCTATGGCAAAGTTCCTGCTCCCCTGAACCAACTGGAGGCCTGCATTTTTTGAGTGCTCCGCCTGGCCCTCTCTGTGCTTTGGCTACTCACAGTGCAGTCTCGCCAAGCCTGTGTCCCTGGATCACTGCTGTTCCCGGTGGCAAATGTCCTGACCATTTCACTCACTAAATTTGGAAAGAATGCATTCTGATCTACCAGCTGTTTGTTTCACTCCGTGGTGCACAAACCTGGCTAGGCAGGAGAGTCACAAGGTAAATCGTTTCATGACATTTAATTATATTATTTTTTCAATGTTGTGTTGGTTTAAATAGGAATGATTGCCACAGACTCGTGAGTTTGTATATTTGACCCATAGGTACTGGTACTACAGGAGTTGTAGTCCTGTTGGAGTAGGTGTGGTCTTGTTTCAGTGCAGCAGTGGTTTTTGAGTTCTCATATGCCTTTGCTCTGCCCAGTGTGAAAGACAGTCTCCTTCTGTTTCATGTAGATCAAGATGTAGAACTCTCACCTCTTTTCAAGCTCCATGTGTGTCTACATGCATGCTACTGTATTTCCTACAATGATGATAATGGACTAAACCTCTGAAACTGTAAGGTATCCCCAATTAAATGTTTTCCTTTATGAGAGTTGCTGTGGTCATGTTGTCTCTTCACAGCAATAAAGCCCTAACGTAGACAGCCAGAATGGCTAATACTTGAAAAGTAACTAGGTGAGTATTGTTTTTCCTGAGATTTCCTGCATACATGTCTTTCTCCTGGGGTTTATACTTGTGGATCATGGGCAAAACATTATTCTTTTTTATTTACTGCAAAGGAGGTCACTTGGACTTTGAAGATATTGCCTCCACTTTTCACTGAGTGAATTTTTTATTTTCATGACTTCCCCAGCAAGTGTGTTTTTGCTTTATACATGTCCTTTTAGACCAAATTAAGAATATGCTGTGCATCTTAGATCCAAATAAATAAATAAATAAATAAACTTTTCATTACTTCTGGTCAAAGTTGCTTTACTTATGAATCTCAGTAAGGGTTTGTTCTCCCATAGGTGACATTCCAAATAATGACCAGAAGTACTAAGACTGGCACTCATGCTGGCCTAATCCACAAATCTATCCGCAGGGAATTTTGGTGACGTTTCCAGGAATGTTTATCCTTGGTTTCTTATATCCAGTGTTGTTTGTGGAAAGGTGTCAAGTACTCCGAGACGCTAAGACCAGTGGCCTTATAAAATGAATTGTATCACACAAAGAAAAACTCATGATAGGATCGATAGTTACCTGGAGATGGTCTTTCATAATTGTGGGATTGAAGGAGACGATACACTTGCAAACTGGAAGGGGGAAATGACAGGGCAATAGATAACAGAGGAAAATTTGGTGGTTTTGCCAATAAAACAGAGTAAGTTCTTAAAGGACATGCCACCCCCCACTCCCCAACCCCTATCCCACCCCTGTAACATAGTTCCAGGACAAGCATGTGCGACAACACTGTCCCACAGATAAATTGTGTCATTTAACCTTGAAGCTGGGCCATGTATGGTATGCAACCCCTTAAGGGTGAAAGTTAATTTCTGAAGTCCCATCATTTGTTGATCCAATGGTTAATGACAAAATCTTGGTTTGGTTTCATCCAGGGGTAAGATTTACTGTGTGGATCCAAAGGTAAGAAGGCACATCTTCTTTCAGATGATTTTAGGATATTATTACATAATAAAAAGAGGAGACTAAATAAAAGGCATGAGTGGTATAACACTGTGAAAATTTAGTAAAAATAAAATAATTCTATCAAATATAATTACCAAAGGTAAAATAAAGATGTATGAGTGTGTGTGTTAATTCTTTCCCAGTGCTGTCATGTAGCAGCCATGTTCCAAATACCATGGCTTCAAACAAACATTTATTCTGACTCTTAGTCTATGAGACAGCTCAGTTTGACTTATCTCCAGCATGTGAGTTAGGTCCTATGGATTTCATTCTTTAAAATAAAAACAGAAAACATGCAGGAGCTATAATGGTAGCTTATTGAATGAGTAAAATCTCAAGCTCCAAGCACACCACATCTCTTAACACACTATTGTCCAAATTAAGAAAATGATCAAAAACGTGAATAAATGTATTCCTCTAGGGGACTAACAGAAGAAAGAAATTGTGCATTCCCTGAGTGATGATCGAATCTATTTTCATGGGAAATGCCAGGCTGTCCATCCAAGGAGCATGCTGACAAATAGCAAGATTTATCCTTAAAGGGATCTTCAGTCACTGGAGACAGGATTCAGTTACATCTGTAAACAATTGAGTGAGTTTTCCCTTGGAATTGGGGCCAGTGAGAGTTTCTGCTCCAAAACTTTGAGCAGGATGACTTGGGTATCTTTTGAAACACTAGGTGTGGATGAACAATAAAGGCAGAAGGAAGCTATTTAAGGGTTGAAGATGACACTGCATAGTGAAGCAGAGACAATCACTATCAGGATTTCTTTGGGAAGCATCCAGGGTGAGAGGGAACTGGGGCTTCTAGCTGGAAAGAGAGAAAAATAAATGAGAGAAATTCACATATGTGCTGTGGTCAACAAAGGGGTTCTGGAATCTTCTTGACACTTCAGTTCATGAGTCACAGATGGCAGAATATTTTCCATCTTTGTCTGTCATTCTGTACATTTTATAAAATAACAAAGCTGTGTTTTGAGTCAATCACTATCCTCTCTGATAGCTTTGTCATCTACAGCTTTAAATGTGACACACTGAAGTGATCATAAAACTGATGAATCTTGAAAAGACAATTCTTCACTACTTAATATGCTAAAGGGACCTTCTTTTCAAATATTAGGTAGGGGTACAATATTTACCTGTGCAGTTAATAAGCAACTTATTAACACAGGCAGTCACTTGAATTGTTAATTGATGCTTAATTTTTAATCACTCACACCTGGAGACATTTTCCCAATAAAAATAAGAAGATGTCTCACTTTCAACTTCAGGCAAATAGGCCTTGAGATTTTTCTTCAAGAATTTTTAAATAATTGTGATCCTCTTTAATCCCCAAGGTCAGTGATATAATTTAGCCATTCATTGAGCATATATTGATCATGAACTTAGAATAGCAGAATTCGTGTGGGATTCAAAGAACAAGATAGCTCTCTCCAGTCAAGCACCAGACACTCCACTGGGAACAGATGTACCTGCACAATGATCATTAATGTGATGTGGAATACTGGTGCTCACATATGGCGGTGGTTGAAGATATAGAATGTTAGAGAAGGTTAGGGTACAGTAGCTCAAGATTCAGCTTGTCTGCGTTTGAATCCTCACTGACTCCAGGACATCATCCCAGCCTGCAGCTTGTTCATGCGTAAACAGAGACCTTAGTGACTATCCTTAAAAGTCACTGCCTAAAACAAGTTAGTATATAAATATTGTGAACCAGTGCTTGGCATATAGGCAAGTACTTGCAGACTCTTGGGTTTTCCTGTAAAAAACAGGTACTTTGAGTAATTAAAAATGCTATAAGGTAATTTTTTTACATGTACATTCTGGTATTGTATCTCAATTCTGGTTTGTATTTTAAACTTCTGTGTTGCTTCACTCTGGGATGTTCAAAGCTGAGAGTCATAGTGGATGGTGGCTACTCTCTAGTCATAGGAAAACTGAATGGTAAGCAAGGAAGAGAATGGCAGAGAGAGAGAGAGAGCGAGGAATCACACACAGAAGCTGATGAGAAAGGGCTTTACTTAACATGGTGGAACAGATGGGAAGTTTCTAAAGAAAGCAAAGCGCAGGTTGTGAGCCCTGCCTTGCCTGTTCAATTCCCCATTAGTGGGCTCTAGGCATATTCACCCTCTTTATTTTGCCCTGTCAGCACATGGCTTTTTTTTAACCTTTACTTTTGAAGTAGAAATAAAGCCAACTACAGCAAGAACAACTAAGCCTTTTAAGGAATATACCCAAATGGCTCAAGGAGAATGACTGGAGAATAAAACTTCTGCACACTCACGGTAATACATTTCTGTCTAATATTATACAGACGGGATCCACCTTTCCTTCTCTCCTGGGATCACTAGGCATGGATTAGACCTATAAATGGAGCTGGAAGTTAGAGTCCACTATGGGCATCCTGCAAGCATATAAGGATGCTAAAAGAATCCTCAAACATTCATTGGTTTTCCCTGATTTACCTTCAAGAAGCCCATGAGACCTATTAGTTGACTTCCTCTAGGTGTTTCAAGCATCAAATGACCCCAAAATATCTTAGTAAATAAAATCTATTCAGAACCATGCTCTCCTTTATTTTGTGACTCAAGAGTATGACATGTTAAAGGTACCAAGTCCCTATCATGAGAAAGAGCCAGTGTACAAAAGAGACAAGGTTTCCATTGGCATACCCATAGTCAGAAAACAAATTACAGTTCTCTATTAGTATGGAGTAGGCATGGACCTGGGTATGAAGAAGATCTACCCTAATCTGATATGGTCACTTCTGGATGCGGAGGAACAGATAATGTGTTCCTTGAAGTCTTACAGAACTGTCGGGACAGTAGTGACAGTGATGATAGGACACAGGCATCCATTACGATCTCATCCACACCTACATGGACTCCTATGTTTTCCTCCCTGGCTGACCTAAGGCATTGCAGAGGTCTTGTGCCTAGCATTCTGTGTGCAATTATCACACTGGCCTCACAAAATGTGTAGTAGGTACCTTCCCATCAGTGGCAATTAGAAAAGAGTTGAAGTGTGCAGGGAACAGATGAGATGTGCAAAGAGAAACATAAACATCTGCTGCCATCTTTGTTCCTCCTAATCCCTCTTTTCTCTCTCCTCCTCTTCTGTTTTCTAGCCTTTTCCTTTTCTACCTGTCTAATCATGTATCACCTTAACTTCAACCCACATGGTGGGGGTCCCTGGATAAGCTTGGAATGTTCCTTGGGTGATGTGACATCTAAACTATCCATTAAGGGGCAAGGACATACTGAACAAGTGGAGAGCCAGAAGGAAAGTATGCCAGACAGAAGATTCTTGTGTGTTAAATTTTTATTATTCTGTGCCTGCCTCATAATCACACATCTCTTGGGACACTATGTATTTGGAAGAGCTCTGGAAGAAGAAACCCTTCTATGACTGTATAGCATAATTATTTTATGGATTCTGTTTGAGGGAACCTATCCTGAGTGATGGATGCACAAGATAAATATTTGGCAGAGAGAATGTGCTGCCCAGAACCGATGTCTCCCTGAGAAGGACCTTTACCAGAATAGCAGCAAATCTTCCTCTGAGCCACAGTATCCAGAGTGTTAACTGAATTATTTAATATAAAATAATGTTTAAATCTAAAAGTCTCTCTGAATATATGCTTTGTGTAGTCTCTTGGAAGGACTTTCTGTGTGGGCATGGGAGTTTTCTGTTTCTGTGCTGGATCCCAGTGCCTGAGGAATGGTTTATGTTTACTGTAGTGTGTGTGCTTGGTAGATCCCTGTTACAACAGTATACTGGAAGTAGATAAATTATATTAGAAATTTTATTTTAAGCAGTGTCTCATGAATCATAACAAGTTGGGGACGAAAGTATATATAACCTACCTCTGACATTATGAGCTGTCATTTTTGCTGATTGGATAATTTTTGTAACATGATTAATACACAAAAATGTCTTGTTACTTAAAAAAAGGTAACTCAAATTCCACCACATAAAACATGTCATTGCTTTCTTGCCTACAGAAGTTGTCTTGTCAGAAAATGGCAGGCCTTTCTTTATGCCTTGTTCCTTACCAGCACTGTGTGTATACAGTGCCACCTGTATTTGGTCATAAACAGGATCATACTGCTTGCACGGGGCTGTGGTTCCTATTTTGCCTTATGGGTTTGCTTTGACATTCTGTCCATTTGAGAATCATCTACTCTTCTGAGTAACTATGTAGAAGTTCTGAGAGAACAGAAATTTCCTTAAATATTTGGAACATTTTCTAACTTAGAAGCAGCATAGCAACAGATATATCTTATAGATATTGATTTTCTCTTCTAGCTGGGATTCTAAGGACATTCTGTTTCATGCAAATAATAACCATTTTGTTAATCAGCTATTTCCTTTTGGATTTTGTTGACTTTTAATTAAAAGTCATGTATAGAAATTTTTTTTCATTATGCATTCTTTCTTAGAAGCTTCACATTTGACAAATTAATTGTGAGATATAAATGCATTGTATGATCAGGTTTAATATCTCTCTTTGTCTTTCTCTCTCTCTCTCTCTCTCTCTCTCTCTCTCTCTCTCTCCCTCTCTCTCTCTCTCTCTCTCTCTCTCTCTGTCTCACTCTCTCTGTCTCTCTGTCTCTGTCTCTCTTTCTTTCTGAGCTGGGCCTAGAACTCACTGATAAAATGCCTGTCTAGGGAGTGCAAAGCTCTATCTGTGAACCCCAGCACTGGGAAATTAAATTAAAAACTGAAATTAGGAAAGGTGTAAGAGCCACAGGACCGAGACAGGTGCTGTGAAACACACTCTTCTAAGACGACACAAGGTGGAGGTGATCCGGGAGGACCTAGAGGTAGATGATGATCAAAGAATGCTGTATGACATTCTCTCAGAATTAATAGCTATATGTCTCTGTCTTTATCGATCTATCTACCTATCTATATCTATCTGTCAGATTCTAGCTAAGATACTGGGACACAGATTAGTGTTTTGTCTGGCATGTATGAGACCATGGCTCACTCTTATTACAGCAAGTAATGATGATAATAATTAGAGAGCTAACTGAGCAGTTTGTGCTTCTTGGGTTAGAGAATGCCCTTGAGAACATGTTCCCTGCTAATGACCATGTGTGTGGGGTTCCTGCTGCTTCCCTCCACACTGATGTCATATGTCTAGTCCTGGAAGACTCTGGACTCACACAGTACTGCACACGGCTGAGAGAGGGCGACCATGCTGCCTGGAATTCTCTATTAAGAGTATTTTTTTCGCCTTTCCTGTTCACAGTGCTTCTACTTTGACTCTGGGTACTTTAGAGCCCCGTCAGGGTCAGTTACACTAGGCTGCTGAGAAAAATTAGGAACAATTTTGTCCCCCTTCAGAAAATCAAGTGACATTTTTAAGCTCAGGAATCACCAATGAAACTGTCGATACGTGTTTTGTTGAATGAACAAATGAATAGGTGAAAGTAAAAGCAAACAGAAGTAAATTTGTGGCTCTTCAGACCATTTCCTACGTCAGTCACACACCCCCCCCCCCCCCAGTCTCAGTGTGAGCCTGCTGCCACTGCGGGGATGTACTGCTTAATTGGAGCATCTATCTGGATAACAAGCTTTCACTGGGTCTTTAATGATGGAGTGGGGCTGTCGGGTAGAAATCCCAAAGCCTGCAACATTGACGCCTTCATGTCCACTCTAAAGAAAGAGAGGGGCTGCTGCACAAGAGACTTTAGCAAGATACAAGGTCTTCTCAGATCGATACCACAAAACAGCAGCAGCATTGGTCAGGAAAGCTGTGACAAGTCACATCGCACCTGAGAGTTCCCATGACAGATGTGCCTCACAAGTTCATCATGCTGTGCCTCCGGGGGGGGGGGGGGGAGCAGACGAAATAGCACTGTGTATTTTCTCCAGTTAGCAGAGAGTATGTGGCTTAAATGATCATCACCCATCTACCTGTGTTCAATATACACTCTGAACATGAAATTATGGTGCATGTACGGAGATACCGATGAAGTGCCCTAGTTAGTACAACATTAGGAAGTCAAGAAGTGGAAACTCAATTGTAATAAATCTCAAAGTTTCTTAGAAAACAACCTCCCACTAAAAAACAAATGAAAGATAAAAAAAAAAAAAAAAAAAAAAAAAAAAAAACCCACAATTGAGGAAACAAAAAAAAAAAAAAAAGACATGATCTTGAATATCATTAGGAAATGTATTCTAATTCTAGATAAAAATGACATAAGGTAAGAGCGGCGTTTGAGCTATGACATGTGTACTGACCATGGCAGCAAATTAATAATCAGAGCCATTAATAATAGTCTCAGTATGAGAACAGGTGTATCGTGCATACTCTCATGGCTCACATTTTAGCTTCAGATTCAGGCTCCGAAACTCTTCATTCGGCTTATTGCTCGTTTCCTGATACATGTCAGACAACGATTTAGAACTGTCGTGAAGAATCAGTGTGGTGACTCTGTACTGGAACCTTGTTCTTTGTCTGCTTGAACCCCATGTCCAGCACTGGCGAGAGTGTCATGTGGGGTGTTGTGAACTGTTGCATCTTCAAGAGTCAGTTGTTTTGTATGGGATGGATTTCTTGACAAATAGAAAATTGCATAATACTTGTGTTGTGCCCACCACCGTCAATACTTGAAACACTTGATGGCTATTTGTGCAAATGGCTAAAAGAATAAATACAGGTTGAAGTAAAGTTATTTGATAGAAATGAAATGCACAGCACGTGTTCATGTTAGTTTCTCCATCTCGGGGCTGTGAGTGGGTATAGACATGTGCGTGATTTGCTTTATCTTATCTTTTCTTTGTGTGGCTGGGACTCTAGGAACCACAGCTGGAGACTGCCCTCTTGGTGTCTCACATGGCAGACTCCTGTTACCCTTTCCCTCCATCACCTCGGGCATGTGGTGGTTAGTATGCATTGTCAGCATGACAGAATCCAGGAGATAGGGTTCTGAGCATGCCTGTGTGGGGGTACCTTAATGAAGTAAACCAGGGTGGGAGGAACTACCCACTTTGAGTAGTATTGCTTCTGATGAGGTCCTGAACTGTGTGCATGGACAGAGATCTGAGGGGTGGCATGAAGTGGTCCATCCCTGCTTCTGACTGTAGGTGAGATGAGCCGGTCTGCTCCATGCTTCCTCTGTCGGGGCTCCATCAATTCCCAGCCATTCAGTATGAGTTTCAATTTCTCTTCATTTTCCAATAACATGCCCTTTGGACATTGCTGTTGTCTTTATATTCCCTTTCTTACTTCTCTTGCATCTTCTTTTCACATCTTTATTGTGTAGTTTGTGACAAGACAAAAGACACTGATGTTAGACCATTTTGCATCCATGTTATGTAATGTTTTTTCTCTCCATCCTTTGTCCTTACCCTTCTTCCCAACTTGACAATGTCTCAGCTTTTTCTCTGAGGCTTTTATGGCTATTGACATCTTTTCCTCCAATATTTAACTTCAAAAAGCAAATTTTTCCATCAAATTGGATTTCTTCTCCAAAAGAATTTTTTAAAACAAAACAGCAATAAAGCTTCTGTTTCCTTACTGCATCATTCTTTAAATCACAGAGTTTCCCTGTGCAGACCTTGTCTCAGAGTTCCTTTATGCATTTATTGGCTGGTGTTTGGTTCTTGAGCTATACAGTAGAGGAATATGGAATACCTTCTCATTGTAAATCCAATGTTCTTATAAAAGAAAGAATGTTATCATTCATTAAAAATACTCTTCTTCTGGTGTAAGGTAAGGCAGTCATATTTTGATTTTTCTTCTCCTTCAGTTTCTTTTTCTGAGTTTCCCCCTTGAGCCTCTCTTTTTTCTCACTCTCCTATACCAGACCTGTTGCCTGTTCTGGTTGAAACTTGTCCCCAGGGTTGTTTGTGTCTATGTGTATATGATTTTCTGTCTGCTTTCCCCCAAGATGACATATCTATTCATTTGAAATAAACATCATGTGTTTCCTAGCATCTGATCAGAATAACAGTGAAATATTCATTTAAAATTAATGCTTTGAGCACAGAACCCTCTCTGTTTACTTGCCTTGCAATATTTTAATATTTAAGATGCCATGATGAAAAACTTGTGGAAGAAAAATCTCCTGGTGTGATCTGGTTGCCTAACAATTTACACTCAGCTGTAATATTTTACTTGCTATAATTACTCTCTTGCAAAACAGAGAATTGAAATGCAAAACTACAAAATGCTTTTGTTTGTATCTTCTTTCAAAATATAGGGGGAACCCATTCTTGAGGGACAAATCATAAAATAGGAAAGCAACCTTCATCAGACATGCATCCTCTAAGCCAACACTGACATAGTAGAATTCAAACCAGAAGAAGCTGTGGGCTGCCTAAGAACCTTTTCAGAGGCTGTATGATGTGAACTTGGGGTTGGAGTGCCAGGCAGAGACTTGCCCTTCTGTCTCTCTCTCCCAAGGTTCCCTGTGGCTTTTCATAAGTCCTTCCGACATGTGGCATCTGTGGGTCTGCTCTCAGATCACTGATGCTGCTTTCATGAAAGGTGTCATTCTATGGGACTTTTATGACATGATGCCCAGTCCTAGAAATGTCCGCTGCCTTTTCCTCCTCTTGCTATTTGTTATTTTGAAAGACACTGGGTTCAGTGTTTCCATGTGTCTAAGTAGAGTACAGTAGCTAATGTCTGAGCATCATGTGTCTGTCACCCAGCAGCCTCTCTTGATTTCCTTTGCTGGGAAGAAAGCCCTTCCTGCATTCAGAGATGGTGGCTCTCATATCTACCTAGTGTCTGCTTGCCCTGTCTACCTCAACCTTGTTTCCAATTTGAAAAATGAACAGCCCTCTAAGCTCCTGGAATTCAGAATAAGGTTACTCTAGGAAGTAATTAATAGAGGAAATTGAAACAGGAGTCTTTTTTATGATTAAATTTTACAGGTATGCTCCAATCAAAACACAGAAAAACATTCATTTGGTTTCCACACCAGGGGCAAAAAGTTGTATTACATTTTTACATTTTGAAAATGGCTGATAGCTATGTACTGGATCCTTATAGTGAAAAAATCTCATTTTTTTTTCTCTTAAAAATGTACTTTTTCCCCAAATGTGCATTGAGATTTATCTAAGTTATTGAAGAATATGGTATGCTTTTGGGAGAAACTATGGAAAATAATTTATCTTGAGTATCTGGCAGCATTCTAATATTTCTGACATGTAAAGTAGTTAATGCATGAGATTAGGCCAATGCCTATGTGCTATCAGGATCTAGGGCAAGTTCTTAGGAATAGAGAACTGTATACAGTACATATAAAAACACAGTTTTCTCTAAATAATCAATAGCACCGGATTCAGTAATACTTAATTAGTCCCTGTGTGTTGATTTTGTGATATAAATTTATTTTAATTGGATTTTTCATAGCTAGAAAGTTGTCTCTGTCTTGAAGGAGATTTGTTTTCCAGAGAAAACTTTTTCATGTAACATGAATGTGGATTTCAGTAAACATTTTATTTTTTAATGTGAATTATACTTTTCAGTATGTCCCTATTTTTGTTTATGGTTTAGTGTAGTTTCTAGTTTTCCTAGGGCTAGTTTTATCATTTGTCTGTTTTTTTTTTTTTTTTTTTTTAAGTGCAGAATAAAGTTTATTCAGGTCATGGGAGAGTTAAGAGGTTGGTAGATGTAGACAGAGAGAGAGAGAGAGAGAGAGAGAGAGAGAGAGAGAGAGAGAGACAGACAGACACACAGAGAGAAACAGACACAGAGAGAAACAGAGAGAGAGAGAGAGAGAGAGAAACAGAGAGAGAGAGAGAGAGAGAGAGAGAGAGAGAGAGAGAGAGAGAGAGAGAGAGAAATAGAGGAGTAGAGGCTGGCCATGAACACGTGGAGGGAGAGGGGGTAAGAAGGGGAGTAGGGGTGGGAGAGCAAGGCCGCAAGAGGCCAAGAGGCCTAGAGAGGCAAGAGAGGCCAAGAGCCATTTGTCTGTTAACAAAGCCCTGCCAATCACAAAGAATTTGGTACGTATCAAATTCTCCCCACAAATGTTGATGTGCTACTATCAAACTGGAGAAAAGAAGTTTGCAGTATACAATAGGACATGCGCAAATTCTATGAAGAAATGTTGTATGGGGATGGGGAGATGGCACAATGGGTAAGGCACTTGCCATGAAAGCATGAAATCCTGAGCTTGAATGCCCACAGCTATTTAACGTTGGAAGGGATGTGACTCACATCTGTACTCCATAACTGCTATGGGGAGTTAGGAGAATCCTGGACACTTGTGGGCCGGCTCGATAACAAAGACCCCCCCCCCCACCGCGAACAAGGTGAAAGGTGAGAAGCAACATGCGAGGCTGTCTTCTGACCTCTGTCCACTACATGGTACCTGTGGGCTCATCCTCACATACCTGTACATGTATCATATACCCACAAGCATCATACACACACACACAGATACACAAAAGATCTCTGAGGGAAATATGAGTTTCTTACAGGATGCTGTTGAAGTTATACTGGTTTATACTTAACGAGTAAACAGTAAATTTTTAAAATATTTATTTATTCATTTACTTATGTATTTATTTATTTATTTATTTATTAATTACATATAAGTACTCTGTAGCTGTCTTCAGACATACCAGAAGAGGGCGTCATATCTCATTACAGATGGTTGTGGGATTTAAACTTAAAACCTCTGAAAGAGCAGTCAGTGCTCTTCACTACTAAGCCATCTCTCTAGCCTGATAGTAAACTTTTGTAAAGGCAATGAAAGTTCTTACAGAGCTGCAAAAAGCTTTTACTGAATGGGACAAATAGAGGAGCGGGGATTTTAATAAAGATCATCCAGAGACTGTCTCACCAGGGAATTTATCCCATATGCAGCCACTAAACCCGTACACTATTGCTGATGCCAAGTAGTGCTTACTGGCAGGAACCTGATATGGATGCCTTCTCAGAGGCTCTGTCAGAGCCATACTGATACAGAGGAGGATGCTTGCAGCTAACCATCAGACTGAATACAGGGACCCCAATGAAGAAGCTAGAGACAGGACTGAAGGAGCTGAAAGGATTTGTAACCCCACTGGAAGAACAAAACCAAACTGACCACAGCTCCCAGGAACTAAACCATCAACCAATGAGTTCCTATGGAGAGACTCATGGCTCCAGGTGCATGTGCAGAAGAGGCTAGAATTGTCTGGCATCAAGGAGAGGAGAGGACTTTGGTCCAGCTAAAGCTCGTTTTCCCAGTGTAGGGGAATGCCAAGGTGCTGAGGTGGGAGAGGGAGGTTAGAAGAAGAAGCACCTTCATGTAGGCAATGGAAGGGGGAAAGGAGATGGGATTGGTGGAAAAGGAATAACAATAGAAATCTAAATACAGAGAATATCCAATAAAAAAGAAGTGGGGAGGAAAGTACAAAGCAAGCACAAGGTGAAAACAGTCTGTGTGGGTTGTGCGGAGTCTCGTGGACATGGAACATCTCTGCTGCTTCCCCTGCAGTGGTTGGATTCTATCGCTTACTTCATGTCTACGCTTTGGGAACATGAACTTGCACTTTCCCAGACTGGCCTATATCCGAGAATTTCCAGCCTGACCTCTTGCTACTTGATGTATTTCTAATTAACATTTCCAAGAGCAATAAAGCATATTTTGTCATATTTTATGTAGCATTTTATGTCATGAAGTAAGTCAATTTTACAAATCTGTCATGTTCTTCTTTCCTGCTGGACCTGGATACATTTGTAGGGGCTTCTTCACGCAACCAACCAACCAACCATCTTTGTGGTCTCTGCTGGTAGACTGGGGTTGACATTTCTGTTATAGACAATCCTTGCTGTCATGTTACAGGAAAGCAGTATTTCAAGGAAGAGCCTTAAGATAGGGCATATGTAACTCCTAAATAAACAAACAGGAAATATTAATATGGCAAAGCAAACGTCCCAAAAATTTACCATCTTAACAATTTTCTGAAAATCATTCATTGACATTGATTATTTTCACAGTGTTATACAATGGTTCTGGTTTTAAAACTCTTTAGCATTCCACAAAACACATGCATCACACCCATGCACACACTCTCCCGTACACACTACCCTTTTCTCGTTTCCCTACACTCCTTGCCTCTTTTGGATTTTCCCCTTTCCTGATAATTATAGAGCTACGTCATAAAGTGCTTACTTTAAAATCATCTATAACTTTGGGAAGCAAGATTGAGCCAAGTCCTCATGTATCCCAACTGGCTTCAAATTTCCCAGAGAGTTGACGTTGTCCTCCTGGTGTTCCTGTCTCTACCTTTCAAGTGATGGTCTGTCTTATTTAATTAACGTTTAACCATGTTGTAATATGTCAGCCTTTAATTCCTTTCAAAGGCTGAATAATGTTCCATGTTTGTATGTGCTGTGTTTTGTGTGTATGGAGATTAGCATTTTGCAGCAGGCTCTGTAGGGCAGGAGTGCTATGGCAGGTTTGCATGTTGGCCCCGGTGATAATAAAATGACAGGTCAAACAGGCCTCATTCTGACAGTCTCACTGGTGTTCTGCTCACCACTCATATCCCTGCTGGCACTTAGGGTTCTCATTTCATTTCCTGGGTTTTCCCTTTAGCTATCACAAGGATAAAATAATACCTCTTAACGATTTGTTCTCTGGTTTCTAGAAAGTAGCGAGTAGGAGGTATATAGCATGACTCGTGGTCAGTGTTCAGAATGTACATCCCACTTTCGGAAAGATAGTTGCCTGAGCATGAAGCAGCTCCTTCCATGTCTTAAGCTGGCATTCCTACCTGGTTTTCTTCATCTTTCTCAATGTGTCCATCACCAGCAGCTATGTGAAATGAGGACTGAGTCCTCAGGAGCCACAGATAACATACCAACCATGGAGCAGCTTGGAAAGGGTTTGGAGCACGTGGCAGGGTGTGATTCCTTTACAATTGGCTCCCCAAAGAACCAGATTTATTGCTTTACATATTCATTTTACCTGTTGTATCTCAGGTTGTTTCCTATGTTAAGTAATAAACCCATCCCTTTGGCAACCTGCCCTTCAAGTCAGAATTAAATCTTTTTTTTTTTTTTTTTTTCAGGCCAAACCTCTAAAACACTAGCACTTAGAAGGCCAAGGCAAGGATAGCATTCCTTCGATGCTGGCCTGGGCTCTATAAAGAAGATCTTGTCTCATCAAACCAAATTTGACTTTAAGTCTTTTCCTAAATGTTTTGTGTGACATTTTCCACAAAGAAGATCTTGAAAATTCTGCTTTTATCTCTGCTTTATTTTTGCAGTTTTCAGTATAATTTTTCTTGGTGCAAACATGACAGCAATTAACCTCTGCATTGCACCATCAGGATGACAAAGAATTGCCCAGGATCTTCAAAACTATTCCTAAGACTTAGAAAAGGAAGGTCTTTCTGCTGCCCTTGGTCAGATAGTACTGTGTGTGTGTGTGTGTGTGTGTGTGTGTACATATGTCTAAGAGTGTGTCTAAGTATGAAGTTAGTGACAAGGAGAAGCCCACTTAAGATATCATTTTTCTGCTAGAAAACTAAGCTGACAAGAAGATCTGCTTTGAGAACCCTGATGGAGTGCAGACACATCTAAGTGCTAGGCGGTGGGTGGGGCATAGAACAGTACACTTTTCTGTGCACATGAGGACAGTGTCTGAGGTGTGACAAAATATAAGACTTCCTCCTGCAGAGTGGGGTAGTCTCTGTGACACAATATTTCCTTTCTCTTATATTGTAAAACTGTTCTGCATGCTCTAGTGAGTACGTGTGCATGTACACAAACACACACACACACACACACACACACACACACACACACACACACACACAGAGTTTATAGTGTGCGGCAAAAGCAACCATTCCTACTTTCTTGTTCCCTTTCCATAAGATCAGAGTTTTACCAGAAGTTTGTCCAGTGACATGTAATGAAATAACATAATTCTTTTATATGCTATGGACAACATTTAAAAATGTTCTATATAATGATTTCATATATGAGGAGAGCCAAAGGTCAGGCAGCAGACAACACACAATACATGTTTACTCCTGTCCTTGCCCTTGGCACCCTGAGAACTCAGTCAGCACTGGAGAGGACATTAGCAAGCCCATCACACAGAAGCTCGGAGTTCTTTGTGTTATTCTTATGGAAATTAGTTGGCAGCACTGAGGGGAGTGAATGAACTTGCTCATTTCTCTATGATGAACCAGAGAGTTTTTAGGATTGAAGTGACCACTCTCTAGGGGAGGGGTAGAGGCTGGTACATCAGAGCCAGGTCACTTACCTCAAGTTCATAATGTTCAATAATTTTATGCTCTGCAAACTTTCTTCTTTCTTCTGCTTTTGTATTTTAATTTTTATTTCCAGTAATTGTTTGCAAACATGTCATTTGGTTCTGAAAGGAAATTTGAATCTAATCCAAATTTTTAAAAACATTCTGAACTGAAAAGCTAAATAATTCATATGTAAAGCTGTTATCAAATTAAGCTGATTCCACTCCCCATAACAGCTCTTTTTTTTTTTCTCAAGGATTGAATAAAATAATTACACATGTTCTCCTCTCTGATATTCATGCCTCCTCCCCTCTAGTAATCCCTTGGAAGAATACAATGGGTATTGCTTCAGATTCCATGTGTGAAGTGCCTATTAGAGTAGGGTTGTGGAGAGTTATGCTAAATAATCAGACTGGAGACTTTGCATATTTATGAATGTGTATGTTTTTAAGAAGTATTTTTTCTGTATTGAATAAGTTCAAGGTTTTATTGCTTGTGGTGGCTATTCCTGGTTGTCAACTTGACTACATCTGGAATGAACTCCAGTCCAGAAATAGAGCTTACATCTGTGGTCAAGATATTGAGGCTAAATAACACAGGCATTTGACCTAGACCTTGTCATGGAGAACTTGATGCATTGTGGCCATGGAAAGCTAAGGCCCAGGCAAAGTAGTACATGCCTTTAATTCCAGAAATTAGAATGTGGTGGTTTTAATATGCATGGTTCAGAGTGGGGCACAATGAGAAGGTGTGGCTTTGTGTCACTGTGGGCCTGGGCTTTAAGACCTTCATCCCGAGGAACAGCAGAGATCCAGGGACACAGGCCTGGTGAGAAGGCGTTCCAAGTAGCTGGGGTGCAGAGGGATCTCTGCCGAGCGTGTGGAAAGTGTGCCCAACCCCGCTTGGTTCAGGGAACCAGGAATCCGGCATTGGACTGTTCCCAGCTGGAGGCCTTTGGGTGCAGAACAAGCGCTTGGACCATCCGCCACCAGGAACAGTGGGAATCCAGGGACACAGGCCAGGTACAAGGGAGAGGCGAGAACCAATCACTGACAACAAGACAACATATAAACACAGACAACAAGATGGCAAGAGGAAAGCGAAAGAACATACCCCAGGAAAACCAAGACAACCTGGCAACTCCAGAACCCAGCTCTCCCATCACAGCAAACAGCAGAATAACAAACACTCCAGAAGAAGAATACTCAGACCCGAAATCCTACCTCAAGATGATGATAGAGATCCTTAAACAAGAATGGGAGGAAAAGAATTAGAAGCTTTTAAAGAAGAAACAAGAAAAACACTCAAAGGACTTAAGAGTCCCACTTTTCCTTTTCACTGCTCACTACAACACTTCAGAGGGCTAACTTTTACTGAGTTCGTTTTAGCAAAGAGGAATTGCAAGGCAGGCCATGGGAAGAGGCTGATAAGGTACAGAGAACTCAGCTACTCAGCATGGGCACTGGCATTTAAGGTTAGCAGGTGGATGTAGGGCACAGAAATGACTCAGGTGCCATGCTTTGACCTTTACCTTATCTGGGAATGGTTTGGTCAGCTGGCAGCCTATTACTGCCTGAAGTTTGACTGCTGTAACTAGCTCCAACTCAGATAATGTTGACAAAGTTTCAATCTTTAAACACGATATTTTTGAGAATCTCATATACAAGTATACTTTATATCCATCACTTCTATTCTTCCCCATGCCTGCAGCACCCCCGCCTGCATCCATTGTTACTTGTATATATAAAACCTACAGAATCCAGTCAGTGCTTCTGGTGGGATTAGGTCTGTCTTCGTGGGATTGAATAACCTGTGATATGGCTCATGCCTGAGGAATCTTGATTCATCCTCCCTTAGCAGCCACCGACTGCCTGTAACTAAAAAATATACTCTTAAGAAGTTGCAGATTAGCTCAAGGTATATAAGGAGCTTTTGTTCAAATTAGTTTAATTTGACCTGCTTGCCTTTTAGATACCGGTCTTCCTTCCCATGCCAAAAGGTCCTGTTAGATATTCTCCTGCACAGTTCATTCCTTCATTGGATCAATGATGGCATGTGTTAAAATTGAAATTTTCTGTCATCTGTCTTCCTTCAAGGGCCTGAAGTATGTCTTCCCCTGTAGGTTACCTCAAATCTAGGCCAGGACCACAAATAAAAGACAAGTTCAGTGTGCTTTGCTTGAATACATGAATTAACTGAAATATCTTTAGAGTGGCTTTTGGGTAAATAAGCCACCACCTTTTCTGAATCAAATTTCTGGGATGTCACCTGCTAAGCGGTTTTATTTATTGAGTACCTCTAGCTGTCAGGTTTTATAAAAAAAAATCTCAGATATTTCTGAATCTAGGTCAGTGTCCTTAAAGAAAGCATGAAGTAGTTGACGATATGAGATAAGCCAGAAAAAGATACCAAAGAAATCCATGGGAAATGCAGTGAACATTTGAGTAGCTGAGAGAAATGTAAGAACCCTTGTTTAGGTTGTATGGATCAGACATGTAAGAATGCATGAATATGTTTAGCATGGAAGTATTCAATGCCCCCCCCCCCCGATTTAGGTATATATTACTGTAAGCAAATGTTCTTTCTTGAGAGAGACTCTTCATCTTTGGTAAGAGGGATCAAATATATCAAATGATATTTTTAATAGGCAAGTCATATTAATGAATTGTTGATAGAGATTTTTAAAAAACATTTTTTTAGACAGACTTGGATTGAATAATACAGGAGTTTATAATCCTCTTGCCTCAACATCTGGAAGGCTGGGATTGCAGGCTTCTTCATTAGCATTCAGAGACATGAATCTTTTAAATTATAAATACTTTATAGACCAGATTGACCCAAAAGAGACAGATAGCAGATATTATTGAAGATATGTAAAAGAGGACTTTGGAGAGCTGTCTGATATAGTAAAGTATTAGGAACAAAATATCTCCATTAGGAAGATAATGGAGAAGTAAAATGCTCTTTATCTTTCTTGAGAAGAATTTTAAGACTCACAGTTAAGCCCTAGACTTTACTGCCCAATATACATAGATATGGCCATGGTACAAGGCTCTCAGTAACTACACTGTAATGCCAGAAAAAAATCTTGGTTCACTGCCTACAAATGTAAAGATTTAGATAGATACTGGGATTACTTGTGTGTTTTGTTTAGTCTGCCTTCTGCATTATTCTGTGCATTATCAATATAAAATGTTCTTACTGATATCTTTTACATCCCATCTGTATCACCACCTTCCATATGTGGTGTGCACACACTCTTAAAGGATGATCTATGGTCGGATGTCAGCTCTCCATAGAAAATAACTGGTCTATATGAATGTTTCATAGACAAGATACCTACAAAAGCAGATGGATAGGACCTATTGAATCTCACAGGTTTTCTAGCAATCAAAATGTATTCTAAAAACACCTAAATGTATTCCAATTACTAGATACAAAGATCAAGTTGTAATATAAATTATTTAAAAATAGACCAAGATTGAGAATTAATTTTCCTAGTACTCTGCAACCACATATGGTACCAATGGCTGTATCAGAAGATGAGAATCTAGAACAACTCTCTGTTGGCAAATAGATTATAAAGGTGTAACAGTGCAAGGATAACACTGGTATCCCAAGTTCTGTACTAAATGATGACTCAGGGAGCCTCAGTTCTAGGTATTCTGGAGAAAACCTAGTCAGTGGCATTAGCCCACTGCAAATAGTGGCACAGCTGGGATATCACTGGAATATTCTATTTTCAAGTTCTGATTTTCAAACGCTTTGTTTTGAAGCTTTTCCTTAAACTGTAAATGAAATCCTGTTGGCTGTCAGCAGCTACAGTTAATGTCATCAAGAATATCTGTGTGAAGCAATCAAAGACCTTCTGCCTGTGTCTGAGCATCACATGTCCAGAGCCTTTGAATAAGGAAGAATCCATATGTAGCCCTGTATTTACAGCTAATGGGCTTGTCATTTCTTCCCTGGTTAGCTTTATAAGTTGATCTATTTTAGAAGCCATAGTTGCTCAGAATGGGGGGTGTATCTAGACATAAACGTATGGAAAGCAAATTAAAGAGAGAACTTGAGGATTGATCCAGTTACTTCTGAATGGTGAGTCACAGGTAAGACAAAGGTTTCCACAGAGTTCTTGGAGGAAAAGAGAAATGCAGATCCTTTCAGCCTACCTAGAAAGGGAAAGTAATTTCCTTTCTGGAGTGTGTGTGTGTGTGTGTGTGTGTGTGTGTGTGTGTGTGTGTGTGTGTGTGTGTGTGTGTACATGCATGAATGTATGCCTGTCTTCGTGTGTGTATGTATGTGTGTATATCTGTGAGTATATGTCTGTATGTATATGTATTTGTGCCTATATGTGTTACGGTATATGTGTATCTATATGTGTGTGTTGGTGTATATCTGTATTATGTATTTACGAATATGTGTCTATGTGTATGTGAGTCTGTCTCTGCTTCCCAAACACTAGATTACAGTCATTCATTGCCATGCCTGGAATTGTTTTTGTATGGTTTGTGGGAGTTCAAACTCAGGTCCTCATACAAGTACAGCAAACACTTTACCAACTAAGCCAGCTAGCTCCCTAACCCCAAACTTTCCTTTTTAAACCCTAGGCTATAGTACCTAATCAAGGCATCTTTAGTGAGCTAATTGACCTCATTTTTAGCAGATGCCATGAGAGGCACTACCACATTATGAACCAAACACTAACCTGTGTTTGGCATAAGTCTTTAATCCTAGCTGTTCCAATGGTTGAACAGGAGGATCACATTTTCAGTCAGTCTGTACTGGGAATGTAGCTTTGTGATAAAGTATTTTCTTAGCAGGTATAAGGTCCTGGGTCCAATTCTCAGTGGCAAGAGAAAAAGATTATAAGGTCAGAACTCCAGAGTCAAGTAAGATCAGCCTTAAGTCCAGTTTTCTCATTAATGGTTTTCTTGGGGTATCTTCATTTTTGTTTTGTTTTGTTTTGTCTGTGAAATGGCAAATAGTAATCACACCTTTTTACTAGATGAGTGATGGTAGGGAGATTGAAGCACCAAATATCTGATTGTTGGGGTATGATGTCCTGCTCCAGGTGACACAGTATACCCAGTAACTGGAGAAGTCTAATGGCATAGTTCATGCCTCATGTAGACCTTGAAAGCATAGAGAAGGAGATTTGGGGAATGGTGTATGGGTCACTCTTAATAGCTTGGCTTTTAATTCATTGCTGGAGTTCTAATACTTACCAGGACTTAATTGTGTTTTCTTTTAGGCATTTGCAATGTCAACATGCCTTTGTGACAGTAAACCAGTATAGTTGTTCAAATAAGAATGGGCCCCAAAAGGCTCATATATTTGACTGTTTAGTCACCATGGGACTATAACTGTTTGAGAAGATTAGGAGGATTAGGAGCTTTGGATTTGTTGGAGGAAGTGTATTGTTAGGGGTGGACTTTGAGGTTTCAAAAACTCAGACCAGGCCCAGTGTCTGCCTGTGCATCAGAATGGAGCTCACAGCTACTTCTTGAGCATTACCCTTGCCTTGTGCCATGCTCCCAGCCAGGATGATAATGAAATAAGCCCCTGTTAGCCAATCAAATGCTTTCTCTTATAAGAGTGCCTTGGTCATGGTGTCCTCACACAGAAATGGAACAGTGACACAATAAATGGGCACAAGAAGCACAGAGAAACCAACCTCTGTTTCAGGCCCAAGAACAAGCATGGGTACCCACAACTCCCTACTCTAACCCCCACTCTCCAGTGCTGGGTCTGAACTCCAGCCTCACACACAGCAACCCTATCGCAATGTGGAAAGACTTCCTTAAATTGAGAAGAGAATTAGCCTCTTGAAGACTGTACTGCTGTGCACTGATGGGTTGTATTTAGTAGAATGAATATTACTGTGATGTGTCTACATTTCAAAATCAAGAAATTGTTATCAAAATATCAGGAAGAATGTAGATTTCTCGGTGTGTTTTTAGTTGGCTACTTCCACAGATAAAAGTGGGCACTTAGCAGACATGTTGAGAATCTTTCTGTTCATGTGCTTAATTCCTTGAAATTGTATAACTTTGTCACATGGGGAGGGATTGCTAGTCCTGAGGCCGCTGTTTACTCTTGTCAGGTGAGAAGTCCCAAAACAACTTGCAAAGTACTAACACCAGACATGGCAAATCCCTCCACGGCCACTTTGCCAGAAAGTATAGAACATTGTTGTCTGCTTTTTAAGGAAGTGGCTGACTTTAAAAAAAAGAATGAAAACCTACAAATGCCTCGGTTACTATATCTCACTTCTTATGAACATTGCTGCATTCCATGAATGATTTCTTCTCTTGTCCCCTCCTCTCCATTCCTGTTTCCCTTAAAAAGAATGTTTTTCTTCATGTGTCCTGATCAAGCACAGTCTAGTCTGCTTGTCTTTTTTTATTTGCCCCTTAAATCTGTGAACAAGTCCTAGTGTCTGAATGTGAAAAGTGATGAGATTTCCCAGAGACAGTCGTATATACTTCAGGCAGTGCCGAGTGTATCTCAGCCATCAGCTTCCAAAGCCTCCTTTGATCCCAGCTTGTAAACTCTGAGGACGGACTGTTTGACAAAGATGAGCTTGTAGACACAGCTGGCATAACCGTGTTCACTGAACTGACTGGCATCCCATTGGAAATGCACCTGTTCCTTGAGTACCTTGCATTTGACTGCATTCACCATTAAGTTCTGAAGGATGATCAGGGTGGGCCATGCGGGATGTCTGCAGAGTTAACAAAGGCAATAGAAACTAGCAAAAAGAGGAACCTGAGCAACAGCTGCAACACCTGGTCCCACTGTGTTGAACTCTGGTCTCAATTTCCACAGGAATCTGAAGCCCAGATTACTTATGTCTGGTCTGAAGTTATGTACAGAAATACAAGGTAAATTTGCACATACTTGTAGAAATACCAGCTTATCATTTATGATAAAGAAATTTTAAAAGGGTTTGTTTGAACCAACCCCTATAGCTTTGGCAGTAAAGTATATAGGAAGTCCATTTTAAGGTCAGACTATGTCTACACACACACACACACATACACACACATATTTATATTCTTTTCTATGTCCTGACACACACACACACACACATACACACACACACACACACACACAATGTTCTTTTATATATGAATATGTTCTTATATATATTTGTGAATATATATGTATTCATGTTCTTTTCTATGTCCTGAGCCTTGGAAAGTATTTCTGTCCAGTTCTCCATTATAGATTTGCTGAGTTTTTGTAAATAATACAAATCCTATTACTTCTTATCCCCACATTCAGTTTTGGGTTCTGTTTGTTGTTTTGTTTTATTTTGTTTTTTCAAGTTCTGTCTCCTGCCTGGTCCATAGTTCATTCTGCCTTCCCATATACTAGAAGCTCACATCCTGGGAGGAGGAGTGAGGACAGAGAATACGAAAAGTAGAGAATACTTTTTCTTTCTTTTTTTCTTTTTTCTTTTAATGCCACCAAGTGTGTGGACGCACACCTGTATCTCAGTATCCCAGGGCTGAAGAGAGGACAGAGAAATCAAGACCAACCTGGACTATGTACCAAGACTGTGAACCCCTGAAATTAAATGATAACTAATACTTAAAATACAGTCTGTCCCTTACCTTCTTACTGTGTGTTCTTGGATAGTTTTGAATTCATTCACCTTGCTCTGCAACCTTTATTCAGAATGTTTATATCTTGTAGAAGTAAAGCTTAGAAACTCATCTATGACAATTTTCATTTATCTTTCCCTATTTGCTTTCCTTTCTCACTGTCTTGGTGTCTTTCTCTCTATTTGTCTCTCCTTGCCTCACCTCACCTCTTTTTCTTTTTTAACTGTGACCAATTTAAATGGCTAAAACATGCAGATAAGCCGTGTGGTCAAAGTGATACCAACTACCAAGTCTTCTTGAATTCACGAGCAGTGTTTTATGTGGGAGGACTCTCTGAGAGCCCAGGACTAGCCTCCCTTAAGCCATCCATGTCCAAGGGGCTTCGTGTGACTCCCTGCCATTGCCATTGCCAAGTGCCTCACACTGACTTCATTGCCTCCAGACGAATGTGCACACAAGTGACAGACAGATACACATATGTGTAAGTAACTGAGAAATCAACAAAGGAAGCTAGTGGTATTCACACTAGATGTATGGTGTCTATTTGGGTCTTATGTGCACCAGTAATTTAGTCATAACCATGAACCAGTAAAATCCTTTATGCTAAGAGCTTTTCCTTTTTTATCTGATAGATCAGCTTCTGTGGGCCTCACCAGCTGTTGTTTTTGTCCTTCCTCCTGTCCCTTTCCCCTATCACCAGTTATTACCGAGACACTGGCAGGGAGAGTTGGCTGCAGTGAAGGATGAGAGGGCTGCAGGAGGATGTGGGATTGTAGAGGATCTGCATCCCTGGTCTTCAGAGCCATGATATATTAGTGCAGCTTCAGGGGCTTCTATAGGCTTTCTAAACATTCTGTTCAACTTCAAGGTTTAAAGATACTGTTCGAAAACCTTCTTGTCTGCTCCTGGGTAGAAGTTACTCAAGGAATTGAAACCTTGACGTCTGATTCGTGAAGACAACTCATCCGTCAACACAGAATTGTCCTGCTATAATTAAAGATCTTTCAACCTTTTTCCTTTTATCCACCGAACTCATATTTTCATGATTTTAGGGCTTTACTTGGATGTAAGTTTTCTCTGTGCTATACAGTAGTACATGTAATATGTTTGTGTATGAACATTTTAGCAGAACTCAAAGAGAAAAAAGTCAGTGTGGCTCGTTTTGAATTATAACAGTTAAAAGAAAACTAGAAAGTATTGGATTTTAGACATGTATCTCTGTTTCACAGTTTAAGAGTTGAGTGGATGTTAAATATCACATGCCATGATGCCTGTCATCTGGATTATTCTATTTTATTATTTTGAAGCTCAAAAAATCATCTCACTAATTAAATAAGTTTATGTATTATCCCTTTCACACCATGGCTCCTCAATACCACAAGCATGAATCTTGCTGTCATTACATCACATGATATTAGAAAAGAACAAAAGCCACAAGCTTTTAATTAATGCATAGTTTATTGTGAAGGGACTAATATTTGTTATATGTTTTAGGATAAAAATAAATATTTCATATATGTATGTGTGTGTACATGCACATGTATGTATATTGTTTTTATGTGTGCATGTTTGTATGCATGTGTGTGTATATATATGCATGAATGTGCGTGTGTGTATGTGTGTATAATGTATGCATGTGTGCATGTGTGTGCACATGTGTGTTTCCCTGTATATACTTATACATAAAACACACAGCTGCCAGAAGTTCTGAGGGTCAAAGAGACTCTGTTACTTAGGGTTCCAGTATTTGCAACTTGTTTTCTCTACGGTCTGATGTAGCATTAACCTTCAGTGTAACAGGAGATGATTACATTGGCAGGTAGATGGTCTTTCCTACCCTCTGACCTCTTATTAGTAAAATGCAACTCAACATTTAGCTGATTCATATTTACATATTATCCCTGTCATGAGTGAGTCATGAACAACAGAAATAGTTTCTCATCATAATTTATTCACACCAAATTGTATTAAAATAATTGCTGTGGGTTTGGTGTCATAAGAAGTAGGTAGGACTAGAATGGCCATGTCTGTGGTAACTCAACATTGTTCTGAACAGGCAGGTGCTCACTGCCCTCCACTGAGCATCATCAAATTGTCATGTCTGCAGCTCTGTTCTATAAACATCCTAATGTCAGAGCAAAGGAGAGCAGAACTGGAGCTGGGATGCTTTATATTTGGAATATTGGTTCTGTAATCACATTCCCCAAGACATGGCCGCTGTTGTGAACACAAGAGATATTTGAGAGCAGAGAATCTCTGAGTTCCCTCTCTTTGGGTCAAGTACATTTGCATAGAACCTGGCACAGGTTAGGTTTGTGGTGGTGTGAATGTGAATGGCCTCCGTGTGTTCATAGATTTGAATTCTTGGTCACCAGTTGGTAGAACAGGTTGCTCAGTTAGTGTACGTTTATCTGTAGTGTGATTTTTCAGGACTCAACCAATCAATCAATCAATCAATAAATAAATAAATAAATAAATAAATAAATAAATAAATAAATAAAGTAACTTCTGACACAGTTCTAGTACCTTTTCTCTAAGAATAATGAATCAGAAAGAGTCATCTGACCACGTTTGTTACATTTTGATAATGTCTACATGTATGGTAAAAGAGGACCTGTGGGCAGCTGCACAGGTAGGGCTGTTGCCCGCTTCTTTAAAATGTCTTTCTCTGAAATAGGAATGGCAACGTGGAAGAGTAAAACTGACTCTTTCTAGAGAAGAGTGATTTTGAAGAGATGTTTTTCAATTGCGTAACAATACTCCAACCTTTTCTGCTCAAGTTTGTCTCCATGTAAGTATGTTAGGGAAGCTTAAAAGGGGTCATTTTGGGGACTAATAGATCAAACAATGGATTAGATGGGAGAGATGAACAGAAGGCAGTCAACCTGAGGTCCTTCTCTGTCTCCCAAGTGTTTCTTCTGCCTGTGACAATCTGGTAGATGTCACTTTCCTGTTTGCTCTGACCTTTGGGAGATGATAGGAACGAAGTTTTCATGACTCCATGACCTGCACTCTAAGGGAGTTCTGAGCCAGCATCCCTTGCCTCCTTCTGTGGCCTCAGTGTAAATAGGTCTGTCCTTAATTAGCTGCAGACTCTGCTGGGAAGGGCTTGTGTCTATCAAGCTGGCTGGACTTCCTGTCTAGGGTTTGGTTTACTGGGGTCTGGTGTTTTCCTGAAGTACACTGTAGCAAGAAAAGCTTTTGGCTGAGAAGGAAACAAAGGGAGAACTGAGGCAGGAACTGCAGCTCCTCTCAGAGCAGGAACCCCAGGGTACAGGCTGGAGACCACTGTGTGGCAGAGCTCTTAAACATGGTGGAAACATGGTAGGTCTAATGTTTTCTTCTGGGTCTGAGGATCAGAACTGGTTAAAGGGTAGGGGCTAAAGGTTTGGCTCAGTGACTGTGTATGTGAATGGCTTTTGTGTAGCGATACTTCTGGTTTTTAAGACTTAATTTTGAATGCATCAGTGCTCTAGCTATTTAGAAAACACCTCGGACCTATAGTTTGAGTGCAAATCCAACACTGACTTCCTACCTGTGCAAACCTCTATCTGGCGCTTTTCAGACAACCGTGACTTAATATTGGGGTTCCTCATAGAGGTTTTGGCTCCCAATGGGCTGTTCTCCACCCTGCACCCCTAGTGGTATTCAAAGCTTCTCAGAATCAACTGAAAGGAAATCTAGTTTTCCTGGAATTTCTCAATACAACAAGAGCCAGTTCATTCCTCAAGGGCTTATTTCTTCTCGAGCAGGAAAGCATATGTCTGTATGTCCAGGCCAACATGAAAACATGCTAGAGTTTTCCAGCACCTTTCATTTCACACCCACCCTCACCCCCGGGCATCTATTCTTTTAGGTCTTACTTGACCCAGAATCTCTGCCTCTTTGCTATCTCTCCCTTAATCCCAAATTTGGGGGATACAGACACAGTCTACCTAGTTCTGAATGTGGAATCATACTGGACCACCAACTGATCAGATTTTGAACAGACAAGAACCACAAACCAGGCCTAGGATAAAATGACTGGTAAGGGATGTTTGTAAGAAAGCAGGGAGATTTACAGGCAATGAAATACAGTTGTATTATTCCACCTACATTAAAATGTACTATGGAAAAGGCAAGCAAGAAAAATAAGAGCTTTTATTAAGAAATCATAATGTTTGGACATGTTTTTAATTGCAGGTTTTGATGACCATGAATGTGTGTGTGTGTGTGTGTGTGTGTGTGTGTGTGTATCCATCTTATGGACACTGGTGCTTGATGCTTTTGGTGATTGTTATCATCATCATGGTCCATTTTGATGACTAGTATATTTTGAAATATATTTGTTTCTCCATAAATATTGACCAAGTGAGTTAAAAAAAAAACAGTGATATCTGGATACAAATTTGTGAGTGCCCATAATCTTTTCTACCCCACAGATGGAGACAATTGACTCTGAGAAGTGACATGCTTTGTCAAAGTTATAACTGCAAACTTGACAGAGCTAATGCTTCCAACCCAGAATATCTGACTTTAAGATCTCCCGAGGGATGGTACTGCCTGTGTGTCTTCCATCACCATTCTCCCATTGTAAAAGGGCTGTATGGCCGTGCAAACATGAGCCAGGGTTACCTTTTGCTGAGCTAACTACATGTTTTAAAAATAAGACAAACTTGAAGTGAGTTGGTACAGATTGGTGATAAATGGCTACTTAGCACCATGACCCTAATTACTGCCTGTTTGAATTCCGTGCATTCTCCAGACTCAGGGAAGTTGAGGGAATAAAACCTACTATTCTAGTAACTAGTTCATAAACTCCCCCCCCCCCGTGTGTGTATGTGTGTGTGTGTGTGTGTGTGTAAAGGCTTGGGCAGAGCATTATCTTGTATCAAAGTTCCAGTCTAAGAATCTGATTGCAGCCAGTGGGATGAACACAAATAGGTTTTTAGGGCTCTGTCAGCTTGGCCTAGTTACTCAGAAGCAACATTTTGAAGAAAAGATTTAACACTTCCTGACTTAGATGAATGTTCTTAATTTCATAGTTAAGGGAACAAGGTCATGGGCAGCTATGCATGGTCCAAAAGGTCATAGAATTATTAGGGACCCAAGAAGGCTGAAGAGTCGGATTCTGGGACATTTTGTATTGCGTTAGTAAAGAGCTAAGGCAGAACCAGAATAGCAACATTAGGCCACGTTCAAGGTGACGTATTATTGGGTGTCAGGTACTATGCTGAGAACTTTGCACTTACCGCCTCTGAATTCTTTGGAACTCTCCTCAGAATGAGAGGGAAAAAGCTGTCATTGCTACTCCATCTATGGATGCTGATATTCAGACACAGGTGGTGTATTGTTTACCAAAAGTAATACATCCAGGAGGCCATGCTCTCACACCCTGTCCCTAGCTGCACACTCAGTCCTCTGTGGACTCCCACTCAAAGACAGGAAGGAATCACTCTCATTTACTAAATAACTCAGAGCTATTTGTCTGTATTCTTTCAGTTCAGTACTTGTAGTCAGCTTCAAAAAGGTACTCATTCACATTCTTTCTTAGTGCTTTTCTGTTTTGAATACATATGTTTGTGGGATTCTCCTGAGTATTACCCAGAAGTACTCTAGATTGTGTGAGTTGTAGCACAATGAGTGCAAACTGGCACCCCCTCTTCTAGATATTTGGAGATGTGTCTATATTGCTCACCTAGTGTGACAGCATGGGTACACAGCACTATTCAAGGGCAGTGGGCAAGTGGGTTGAGCACACAGGCCAGACCCTGCCCACATTTAGAGGTCATGGGCCGTAGCATCAGTTTCTCTGTATCATTCTACAGTTCCTTCTGCCACCACTCTAGCTTTCTTCTCTTTGCACAGCTGCTAGAAAATGTATTTGGTTTGTAGCATCCCCAAGAGACCTATTGGGCAGATAGGCAGTATCTTAGGAGATAGCTCTTTTCTTCAATGCCCTGCTCAAGGGAGATAGCTAGTAAATACTGGCTATCTGGATGCTGTCCTTTCTCTGCAAACAACACTGCTTTTGCATATGGGGTTTGGCTAAGGTGTGTCATCCTAACGTTCCTATCCTACATGTTCTCTCTATAGTGTGATATTTGATACTCTTTCATCAAGAGGTGAAGCATAGATACTGTTTGCTTGAATTTTAATGGACCTGTATAAATAGAATATGGTAAAAGTGAAGTTATCAGAATTTAAATCTGTGTCTTTAAGAAAATTTGATTTTATTTGGTTTAGTTTCTGTCTCTATCCCATCTCTTTGTCACTGTTTCCCTCTCTCTGTGTGTACCTCGTGTGTGTGTGTGTGTGTGTGTGTGTGTGTGTGTGTGTGTTTATACAAATTTTTTTTTCAAAATTGTTTACCTTCGGCCATCATGACAGGTGCTACATGGTGACAGTTACGTAGGTCACTGGACTTTGGGGTCATTTGCTACAGGGCATCTGATAACAAGTACATAGGCACAACACATGTCTCATATTTCATATATAATTTCTATAATTAGGGGGCTACAATAGTCATTTTCTGCCCACTAGCTATTAGTGTTCTATTTCTTTTCATATTGTTTTCTTCTTCTATATGAGCACATTCTGATATGAATTCTTTATCAACAGCAAGTAACTTTTTCATCTTAAACGTGTTTGTGTTTTATTTGCCACCACAGTTCCTCCCTAAAGAATATTTGAGCAGCATTCCAGGTGTTTAATGCTTTGCACCTTGGTGAAGGCACAACTCAGAAAAACAACAGTTGAACTTGTGAGTGTTTCGTGATTGTTGAAACAGCCTAAAAATTGAAGAGAAATATGCCAGCAACTGTCTATAGTCATAGAAAAAATATTGTCTGTGAGTACTAATTTTGACAAATTTCCAGGTAATGTTTATGTTTTAGGTAGGTATTATTAGATGCTTAGAAAAATAAGTAATGCTATCTATAATATAGCTGGCTTGGCACATGCCATGTGAATTATGGTGGTGTTTAAAATTTGTAAATAGTCACATTTTATTTCCACTCTATTCTGTTGAGTCAGGTAAGAGAGATTTGATTCAGGTCAATAACCATGGCACATAAAATAATAAACCCTTTCAAAAATGTAAGAATATAAATTATATGAGTTTGTGGCAGTATCTGAGAAACTGAACATAAAATGTTAAAATATTACAGCTTGAAAACCTTAAATTCTATTAGTTATTAAAATAGAAAATAGGTGAGAAGTCATCACTCTAAAATTTAATATGACTGCAAGGTGTTGGATTGTTCTTTCTGGTATTAGAGTAGCTGTGAGGGTGCAGTTTAAGACTTAATAGTAAATGAGCCCAGTGACTTAGGTGATGATCTGGATCATTTATCAGCTCTGCATTCTGCTTCTATGGAAACATAGGAAAAAATACACTTGGTCTGTGTGTGTGTGTGTGTGTGTGTGTGTGTGTGTGTGTGTGTGTGTGTACATTCACCTTGGCACAGAAAAGGTTTTAACTCAGATATTACTTAAGTAGTAGGAATATGAGATATAGTAAATAACTGAGAGGAAATACAGGACAATAAGAAGAATTTGAAAGTGAGAGTCAAATGAATGTGTCGCACTATGTTATGTTAATGTATGTGAGTTTATTCATTCTCGGATGATGGACAATAGCAGGAAATTTCCATGACCTCTCCAAAATTGTTCAAGATTTAGCACATAGTCTTTTCCCTTCTTGGGATGAACCCAAAACTCCTTGTTCTATAAGCACCTTCTTCTAGAACTAATCCGAGACAGAGGTGGACTGGAAAAAGGCATAGTATTGTCTCTCAGTGTGGTGATTGCATTAAGCAGCTTTCTGGTCTTAAAATTGTTGGCACTTGCATTCTACTGAAAACGAGTTTGGTCTTAAGGCATAACCTGATGTGTCTGCCTGAGAGAAAATGAGAGGCATGTTGACTAGATGGTCACTTATATTCTATTTACAGTTCCTCTGACTGTTGTGGTGCGTAGTGTGAATATAGCTGCATAAAGCAAAGAAATACCCTTTGAACAAGGAGAGAATGAAAAGAAGTGAAAACATTTGTTAGTTTAAGGTAGTGGTATTCTGGCTCATTTTTATTTCCTCTTTATGATCACTTTAATGTTGTTTTAAGTATCTTTATGATATAAATGAGACAAAAAGCAAAAATGGTTTATTACTTATCAAGTATTAAAGGTCTCCAGGGTCTATAAAGTCTTCAGAGATAAAATTATCATTATACAGACAACCTTGTTCAATCATTCAGGTAATATTAATCTTCTAAAGCATTGTGGGAAGCACAGAATCCCAGTGGAGACACAGTTTTCACGATGTCATAAGGGCCTGAAGAAGAAAATCAATATATCAGCTGTATGGACCATTTTATTCCAGCAAAGGCACCAATCATGCCTTTTAGGAAAAGGTAGAACTGACCTAACTTAGACTGGACAGAATCATCAGATTGGTACACGTGGAGACGGGTCATTGATGGTGTTGTCCAAATGCATTAGTTCTTTCTGCCTCAAGAGAATTGTAGGACCACGTGACTAGAAGTGGCAATGCTGACCCATTGAACTAAGCTCCTGGCTTCTAATACAAGGCCATGAAGAGGTTCTTTCCCCCCGAGTGTGCTCAAGCTGATGACTGCATTTCAGCCTGGATGCCTACACAACAGCTGAAGGAAGGGTGAATCCACTGACTTTTCAATGAACAGACAGCAAGCCAAGAAAAACTTTTTAAGCAACTGAGATAGAGAGATTGCATATTACTATGGCCTTCGTAGCATCATTTAGAGACATAAAGAGAAAGGATGTTTAGAGAACAGAATAGTATTAACTGGAGAAAATAAGAGAATATAGACCAAAAATATTAATTTTATTTTGAGCCGGGCAATGAGAATGGCAAGAAGCAATGTGCTATGATTCAAAAGAGAAAAGTCCCCTGAGGACTAGAGAGAAGACGGCAAGAACAGTAGAAGGTGGCAGAGCATAGCAGATAGTCCGCCTGACCTACAAGTCCTCTCTGCGCCTGCACTGTCCTGTACATGGGAGTTAAGCCCCTTCCATCATGTATACTAGTCAGTCACGATGCTTCAGTCCAGCCTCAGGCCTTTCATGGTGGAGACAGATAACTGTAAGCTGAAGCTTTGGGCCCAACCACTTTTCCCTCCTTTGCTTTTCTTGGGTATTTTGTCATAGTGTGAAAACTGACTGTTTTCACATGGTTGGAACACAAAGGGATTTATGATGGCTACCTCAGAACTCTAACCAACATTAAAAGTCAGCCATCATTTGCAGTATGGATGGGGTTGCCTTCAGGTCCTTCTGTTATTTCATAACCCACCTTATACTAAAAGTGTGCCCAATGTACATGTGGGTAAAGAATTTCTCAATAAAACCTTGACAGGCTTTTTTTTTCTTTTTTTAAAAGAAAAGCCAACAACACAGTAACAAATACTTTAGCCCCCAAATAATACTTTTTCTATGTGGGGCAACTACTCTGTATAGTCCTCTCCCGGGCCTCAGTAGTCTTTCCAGGACCCAATAGAGTACTGATGTTGCCTTGTGTGCCATGCGATTTTATGGCCCTGTGGGGAATTTCCCTGAGATGAGCAGGTAGCTGGCTCTTGTATGTCAGACTTGTATATTCATTGTTTTGGGTTATCTTTTTCCCTCCTGAGTATGATGAAAATGAATTTAGCTTTATACAATGTTTGGAGAAGCACCAGGGAAGAAATACATTCTGTGTGAATGAGGTGGTAATAATAATAAAATGAGAACGAAATCAGAAATGGGTGAAAGAAATTTAGTTTGATTTGCATCAAACAGGCTCAACAGCATGAATGGTTGGTAAAGTTAAATCTAATTTCAGAAGTTCTTGAACATTCTCATTTCTAACCAGGGCTTTAATATCATTTTAATGTGGTTTTTTACATATGAATTAATATAATAAATGTCAATGTTGAATAGAATAAGGTCACATTTTACTACTTTGACCAGAAGTGTAATCTTCCAAGATTCAATTTTATTACTATTATAACAGTCATCCTGGATAAGGTCACCAGTATTTCTTCCCAAGTGATATAATATATGACGACAGCCTTTATACCAACTTTACTTTTTGTAATTTAGATTTATATTCTGAAACATGTTGACAAAGATATAGCACAGACATTTCTTGGTCAAATGGCAGCCTGGGGAAGATGTGTTCCTATGATTTGTGGGGAATTTGAAATTGTATCAATGGAGTCATTGAAATGCAACATTTTCTTGATAGTATCATCCCCTTGCCTACAGATAATTAAATTCTTGTGGACTTTTTCTCCTTCTACTTGAAAGGGAAAGGACATGTGTAATGATTTTCTGATGAGGGAAATCAAGAAACATGTTCTGTTGGCTGAGTGTCAGCACGTCAGGAGTCTGACTTGCATAGTTCACTGTGGGACATACACTCACAAAAGGTCAGAGTTCAGGAGTGTCCAAGATAGGAAAAGACAACCAGCAAAAGCATTTGTTTTAACCTTCTTCTCCAACCTCTTTACTAAATAGTTGATCTCTGTCAGTAAGACACGTGAGGACAGGCAGCGTCTGCCTCCCAGTACAGTCAGAAGCATAAATGAGAGGTAATTGAGAAGATCACAGGGGCATGTCTGCAACTTGTAAGTGTTCTGTACACAAAAATTGTTCCCACTGTTCTTTTGGATATTCTGTTGGCTGTGGCACTAGGAAAGGGGATACTTTCATTCTCCCAGAACTCACACTGTTACAAACCTTACCCTCACACCAAGTCTAAAGCTTCTTCTTTTCCTCAGTGATCATTACTGTAATCAGTAGGACAACACTGATGATAACAGTTGCTGCTTAATGCTTATTGAGTGTTTTCTACATATACAAGAACATTTAGAACTCATTTTTACACATCTAAAATGTACTCAAAAGTTAATAAAAGGCAAAGTATAAAAAAATGTTTGTTGACCCATACATATTCAGTTGTTATCTGGATTTTTCACAGTGATTTATTTATTCACTTCTGCTTTTGCTAAATTATGTTATACAAGCTCATAAAAAAAGACTTGGATATCAACTGTATACCTATTAATATATGTCCTTAAAACCAAGAGATATGTGAAGGCTCCAATATGTAGGTCTGGTCCACTAGAATCTCAAGGAAATGGACTGCTAGACATTGAATAATGGTTATTAAAAATGGTTGGTAATGGCTCCAAAATTTGTTATCTAATAGCAATTTTGAGTAAGAAGCCTTAAAAGTACAATATGAAAAACATTCAGTCTATTCTGGAGGAATTGGAAAGATCTGAGGTGTTCCCCACTTCTGTGCAAGTAACTGGTGTGAGCCAGGTTTAAGATACAGCCTAGGAAAATTGGGGCTGCATTTTTGTTTGGTAACACATATTTTAAAGACAAAGGAGAAAAGGAAGGAAAGTGGATAAAAGTTATTACCAGTATCAGAAGGAGGACAAGAAGAAAGATGAAGGAGAGAAAGAAAGGGAGGTTTGAAGGTAGATGTTCCCAGTAAAACATCAATCCTTCGCAATAAGGAAAATGAAACAGTTTTTTTTTTTTTAATGTACAGAGATAAATGGATTAATTCTTATGCAGCCCTAAACCTCATGTGTCTAAAGATGACCTTGGACTATGTATCCTCCTACCTTTGCCTGCCACGTTTTGGCATTATAGGCATGTGCCACTAAGCTTGGTTTGATAATTTATGTGTAAGTGAACCCTTGGTTTCAAGCATAAAATGCAAGCTGTCTATCAATTGATCTATATACCTCCAGATATCATTTTCAAAAGTCCTCTGCTGATTACAGTGTTTTGGTAGCCCAGGACTTTCAGAGTATTGTCATCCTGGGAAGTTTAGAGGGAAGGCTCTAGGATTATACACTGAAACTGGCCAGGCAGAGGACATCTAAACCTCAGTGAAGAGATTTGCCATCAGACTTCAAAGCACTCTGGGAGGAGGATACATGGCCAGAGACAGAATCTCCATGGATGCTTAGGCAGGTACAGGTAGAGTACCCAAAGTAGGAAAAATAGTCTAAGGCCATTAAGATCTAGACTCTAGAACAACTGCCTAGATGACTTTTCTCAAGAAGACAGGCAGCCTGATTTGTGGGATCACCATGTCTTGGCTTCCTGGGACCTGCAGCAGATGCCTAGGTTAATATTTAAACTATTTTTATGACACTTTGGTCAAAACTAAAAGTACATGTGAAACTTTTTTAAAAAATGTGGTGAATTGCAGAGGTGGGAGGAAGGGGAAGATAGGAGGAAGGTGGTCAATGTGTGAAAATGTCCATGTATAGCACAGTACTATAGGCATGTTCAGTGGCCACACACATGCACACATTACTTCATGATTACTCCAGTGTTAGGTCCAGTGATATGCCATGGAGTTTTATAACACACTCCTGCAGGCTGTTCTGTAGTGTATATCTGCTTCTCTTGGTGATTTATAGCATTTTAACTCTGCTTTTGTATTTGGCATGAGGTAATTTATCTTGAAGGTGGGCTTTCTAATACAGTTGAAGTTGTCTACAAGTGGGTGTTCAAATAGAAATTAGTTAAAATCAAGTAAAATGGACACTTCACAGTTCATCTGCTATACCCCCATGTCATGAAGGTAGTGGCTACTACTTGGGCAGGGTAAGCATAAAATATTTCTCTTTTTGCAGGAATTGTAGTAGACACCTATGGTCTGTGAAGGGACACCCTGACCAAGGTAATTCTTATAAAGGAAAACACTGAACTGGAGCTGGCTTACAGTTTCAGAGGGTTAGTCCATTATTGTCAAGGTTGAGGTGCATGGCAGCATTTGTGCAGAGGTGCTGGAGGAGCTGAGAGTTCTACATCTTGATCTGCAGGCACCAAAGAGGCAATCCAGATTTCACCTCCATAGCTCAATACAATGGCTTCGCTGGGCCTCTGTGAAAGGACAGCCCTGCCACATGCCTGGCCTCAACAGTTTTTCTTGATCTTAGAGGGTGATTCTATAATCCCTTTCCTTTATCCTTGATTCTAAGGCAAGAACCATGGGGCTGAAGCTGCAAGTTCTGCTGCTTGCTGGGGCCAAAAGATGACCTCTTTGTTGTATTATGTTTCCAGCTGCTTTTTGTTTTCAATGTTTTCCCTTACTGCTAAAGCTTGCTTGTTCTGGAACTTTCTCTGTATACTCAGAGAGCTCCATGCCTTCCACATAGGGCAGATCTTGAGTATAGGAGACCTCAGAGCCTGCCCCCATAATGACAGAATTCCTCTAACATGTCCATACCAACTACAACAAGGCCACTCCTCCTAATTGTACCATGCCCTATAGCCAAACATTCAAATACATGAAACTATGGGGTTATGCCTTTTCAAACCACTGCATTCCACACCCTGGATGTTCTAGGCTTATAGACATATAATAATGCTAAATGCATTGAGTTCATATTGAAACACCACCATATTCTATAAAAGTCCTAAACTTGTTAAAAATTCCAAGACTCAAAATCTCGTTTGAGATTTATATAATTTCTGAACTGTAATTCCCTGTAAAACCAAAATTAAAAAGTATATATTATGTATCTAATCTATAATTGCACAGGATATATACTTGTGTTCCAAAATGCAAGACAGGGAGAATAGTGAGAAAACACTGGACTAAAGAAAGACTGAAAACCACCTGGACAAACTCCAAACTCTTCATCTCTAATATCTGCGATAAAGGTGCTATTCCGATCTCCAACTCCTTTCAGCTTTGTTGACTAAAACATACTTCTTTCTCTTGGACTGGTGCCACTTCCTGTTAGCAGCTTTCCTTGGCAGGAATTCCACAGTTCTGGCATATCTAAAACCTTGGGGTCTCCAAGGCAATCCAGACTTCATCCTAGCTCCACACAATGGCTCTTCTAGGCCTCTATGAATGGACAGCCCTCTCACATGCCTGGCCTCAACAGGTTTTCTTAGTGTCAGAGGGTGATTCCTTAATCCCCTTTCTTTATCCTTGTTCCTAAAGCCAGAATGATGAGGCTGAAGCTGCAAGTTTTGGTGCTTGCTGGGGCTGAAAGACGGCCCCTTTGTTGTAATATGTTTTTAATGCCAAAACTTGGCTCTCCTGGAACTTTCTCTGTAGACTGACTTTGAACTCAGAAAGCTACCTGGCTCTGTTCCCTGAATGCTAGGATCAAAGGTGTGCACTGCCATGCCAGGACCTAAGCTTTCTTTAATTCCTTTTCACAAAATGAAAATGTAGCTGGGTGGGATCTTGGCCAAAGGTCACCTCATCCTTCATTAAATTATCTCCTTGAACACAGGGTTTAGGTCCATTTCACTTCTTGATGACCATTGAACACTTGAACCGTACATTTTGTCTCTTTCCTTTCTAAGTTTGATGGCTCATCAAAACACTCTTCATAAGCGTGAACCACAGGACTGAGTTTATACTAGTCTGTTTTGAGATTTCCTTTAGTAATACAGTTAATATAAATCTCTTCACCTTAGCCTCAGGCATATTCTCTGAACATATACAGCAAAAGAAACCACATTCATCATCAAAATATCACACGAATTATCTCTAGGCAGTATACTAAAATCTTTCACTTTACAAACCTCTTGAGCAGGACCCCCACAGTTTAATTCACTCTCATTACCATATTTCTAATATTGTGGAAGACACCACACATGTCTTCCACATTTCTGCTACGATGTTTTTTAAGCCCTGATTAAAGTATTCCACTGCTTTCCTAATTCAAAGTTCCCAGATAAACATTCTTCCAAAAAAAAATAAAATAAATAAATAAATACCCTAGTTCCCAGTAGCATATTCTGTCTTGGGGTTTTATTGCTGTGAAGAGACACTATGACTAAGACAACTTCTATAAAGGAAAATATTTAATAGGGGCTGGCTTACAGTTTCAGAGGTTTAGTCTATTATAACGGTAGGAAGCATGGCAGCATACAAGCAGACATGGTGCTGGAAAAGTATCTGTGAGTTCCTCATCTGATCTGCAAGCAACAGGAGGAGACTGTCTCTTACACTGGACAGAACTTGAGCAGAAGAGACCTCAAGACCTGCCTCCCCAGTGATACAGTTCCTCCAACAAGATCACACCTATTCCAACGCACACCTCATGATAGTGCAATTTCCTATGACCAAGTATTCAAACAAATGAATCTCTGGGGACACACCTATTCAGTCCACCAGAAGAAATATTTTTATTACTAATATTTGTATAGAGAGGCACAACTTCTTAGCTGTAATGTAGAATTTTGATGTAAGTGGTAGCAGCCTGGTCTTTTGCTGTGTAATAACTCATGAAACATTGTTTCAAGCAGATGTCCTTCATTTTCCTTAAGTGTTTCTTTTGTTAGTTGATGCTTCCTATCAAACCTTTCTTTCATGCATTGTTTGAATGTGTCTGGTGCTATATACCTGTGATTCTAGCACTCTGGATGCTGAGGCGGGAGGATTGTGACTTTGAGACTAGCCATGTCTGTATAATAACAAACTGTATCTCAACAACTATGCTTCTATAGTAGGACAGATAAGTGTGATACAAAGTATTTATCAATTATATGGAGTTTTTATAAAGCAAATTCATGACATAGTAGAGGATATACTTCTTTATTACATATTAAATCAGGATTGGCAGCATGAATGATAGGGACTATTTCTATATTAGCAAAATAGGTAATTATGAGATAAATTACTTTTCAAGATGCCTGAAGTAGTTACCATTTCATACATATTTTAAGATACTCCTTAAGTGCAGTGCTTTGTCACACTATTGCATTTGTGATTTAAGGAAATGCAATATTTAAATAATAGTTAACGACAAATAAATATTTGTTTTAATTCCTGTGTGAAAATTTTGTTTTTTCAACTAGCTGTCCTTAGGACCTTCAGGCTAAGCACTCTTGACTAGTACCAGAAAGATAGGTCAGAGTGATAAGCATTCTACCATGTCTGATGACCTGAGCTCAATTCCCAGGGCCCAGTTAGTAAGACAAGAGAACTGACTTTTGTAAATTGTCTTCTGATATTCACATTCATTCCATGGTTACAGATAAGTAAATAATTATTTTTTAAAGAAAAAATTCACAACCAAACCATCCTATAATAATTTTGTATGACTCCATCCATCATTTGATTAATGTGTATGAATGGCGTTTATGTTAATAAATCTCTTATTTCATTTCCTTGTAGAGCTACAACGTTTTCAGGAACTTCCCAGCATGTGTGCTATTTAGCCATTGCCCTCTCTTGTCCACATTGAACAAGTAATACCCCTTTACTAGCAGCCCTAATTGGTCCTTTAAAAACTCGGTTGCCCAGCATCAAATAGGTCAAAGGCAATAGAAGTGGAATTTGAACACAGATGTGTATCACTCTACAGGCTATATACTAAATTAACACTCTCTCCTACCATTTACTAGTTAATGGGCCTGTATCACCCCATCTTCCCAGAACAATGGCTTTTCCAGTTCTGTGCCCAGAAAGGCTGGCCCTCAGTCCTCATTACTTCCTCGTTTGATTTTTCTCAGGGAAACTGATGGCTTTGGTGAAAGTACTGTAGCCTGTCCCTGGTGCCTCCCCAAATTGACAGAAGACTGCAGAGCAGCCCTGCCAACAAGATCAGAGTGAGAAATCCCCCCTGCCACAGTCTGAGATAAAATGTGTTTTGTGGAAACAACAGTTCTGTGTTGACTCATCTTGAGCTTATTCTCAGCAAAAAATCCCAAGCTGTTTTCACACATGCTGCTGTGAAGCAAAACTCCTCCATCTTGTTGAGCTCATGGTGAGTTGGACCTGGGGAGCTCACCCACAGGAAGAATCCTCATCTGCAGACTTAAAGCAAACTAAGAGTCAGGAAGAGGAAGACAGCCCAGGAATGTGCAATTGTCTTTGTGAAACGCTGTCTGAAAGCACAGCGGCTCCTTCCTTCCAAGCTCACACTGATTAAAATATGATAGGATTTTTCTTAATTGAGGGGTGATTCATTTTAGCAGTCATTCATTCAAATAGCAATTCACTGAAGCAGACATTTGCCTAAAGAATCTATCTGGTTGTCCAGCCATCTACCACCCACTCACTGGTACTGGCTTAGAAGTCTCCCTCCGGTCATACTGTGATATACAGGAGGATATTTGATCAAGAAGGAAGCTTGGTGCTTAGCAACCACATTTGACAATGTATTCAAGGACCAGGAGACTTGGTAGCCTGGGGCAGAATTCTATGTTGACTTTATCTTTGCTAAATAGTACGTTGGGAGAATTGAGTGCATGTTGTGACAGTGATATTCTTCCATCATAGAGATTTGCTTCTCTTAAAGTCATTTATATATAGTCCTGTCTTCTCTTCATCCCACTGGTACCCAAAGGTGTGTTTGTAGAGTGTGATACAAGTTCTCCCCATGGCTTTTAAATTTGTGGCAATATTGCCATACATTTGCTAGTACAATGTAACACTTTTACCTTATCCAAAGTATAAGAAGTCTTCACCTCACATAACAGTGTGTGGCTGTAAAGAATGACCAGTCAATCGTATACAGTAAAAATAACCAATGGCAGATATGACTTTTTCATGATTCTTTAATATGTCTCAAAAACATTCAAAACAATCTTATCATAATTGATAGGAGGATATAAATCTGGGAATGCTGTAAAACTCATATGTAAGTAGCCTACCCTGGTTTTAAACTATAGATACATTAAAATTTTAGGGCATTATTTTTTTGAAGGCACTTTGCAAGAGCAGTTTGAGTGGTACTTCCTGGACTTCATTTTCCAGTCAGTGACAGAGTCTGAGGAGAGAGCATGGATCCCCTGCCAATATTTCATTCAGCCTTTGTAAGGTCACTGTGAAATACGGAAACTCAGGAATGTGATTCGTTTTGCTGGCCCATTTTCCTCTGGCACATCTTCTACCTTTCTGTGGTAGCTGCTCCCCTCCTGTCTGACAGTGTTTGAATTTGCCAAGCTCCACTGGCTGCTAACACAACAACACAGTCTGGGGTTCTGGGGTTTCTAGTTTTTCCTACAACTTTCGTTATGTTTAGAGGCAATATCATTATTCCAGATTGCCACATTTAGTTTCTCTGAGGTGCCTTTGTATAGCTTATGCCCAGGTCGTCTATTGATTACTTTAGTGAGGTGTTCTGGGAATTTATCCGTAGGAAGCCACAGGACAACATATACTTTGCTGGCCACTTCACTGGGTATGTGTAACTGAATTCCAGATATCTAATGAATAATCACTGGCAATTTGACAAGAAGCAATGTCAGTAGTTACTGGTGATTCTGTACCTCTGTCTTCTACATCATCATTTGTGGACCAAAAATGATCTAGTGGCAGAGTTTGTACTTTATGCAATTACTCAGTTACTCTTTCACAGCAACTGAAACCGAACCATACTCTTGGGGAAATGGTATTATTTAACTCAGCTGTGGTAGCTGAGATCAGGCATCTTGATGCTATGGGAAGTTAGGGCTCCCTGTAATCTGCAGACCTTAGTTTCAAAAGAATTGCAAATACCAATTATACTTCCAGGTAACCCAAGAACACAAATAAATGACCAAGCAGCTGCTTCCTGCTTCAGTGGTCACACTCGGCTGCAGGAAAGAGCAGAATGAAATAGGAAACCGCTCCAGGATGGCAGAAAGTCCATTAGTCAGCACTGGTCCATAGGAAATGATAGAAATTGGTCAAATCATCATAGATCTATGGCTATCAATACCACACAAGGTCCAAAATATTCTTCCTCCTAATGTGAATGATGTGGTTTTGTGTTTGTTTTTCACACGCTAAAGAGAGCCCAGTAGCATTCTGAATACCCTAAGTATACTGAAATATGTTTCTTTTGTACTTAGGGTTTTTATAATTACTATAGATTATGTTTGATTCTGTTGAAATTGGAAAGGAAGTAAATGAAAATAAAAGGAATAATTTCCTCTTCCAATAAAGATTAGATAATGAGCATAAAATGGCAGCCAGGGATCATACCAGAACATGAAGGTGGATGGGTGACCAAATGTAGAAATAAAGAGTCAAAGCTTTCCATGGGCACTGGTCACTGAAGTTGCAATTAGCAATATGGTAAAAATCGCTAGTTCACATAATGGTTTAGGGAGCTTTACTGAGTAGAGAGAAGCCTTCAGTGGCATCCATTTCTATTGATTTAATAAAGAAAGTAGCTATTTTTCAGGCTTTATTTTATGGTATGAAATATGCTATTATTTGGTAGGGAGTGAGTACAGAAACCATACCCTAATGAAGCAGGTACAAGTATTGGTCCAGCTTTGGGATGGCAACAATTTAAGATGTTCAGGAAAGTGAGCCTTGCTCAGAAAAGTGTTACTTCTTGACTGGAGCCCTGAATTAGTGGCTGTATTTCTTCTCCTATTATTGTTTTAGAGATGCTGTTGGGTCACTGACTGTTGACTTTATTAGCAGAAAAGTGTGACATTGTTGTTGCATTTCTATTTACAGACCTTGAGGACTTAATGGTACGTGTGGAGCGTTATTCACCCAGAAGTCACCGAATAGGGCAAGCCTGCTTCCTTGACACTCGGGTAGCATAGTTCTTTGCTGATTGTTTTTTAGGAGTTGTTGCTTTCTCTTCAAAGTCAGCCTGATTAACACATTCTATACTCAAAGCTCCTACAGTAACATTTGCTTCATTTTGGGGTAACATTTGGAAATAATTCACTGCTGAGAGTTTTCATTTTGTTTGAGTCTGATAGAATTTTCTACATTTTGTTGTAAATGATACAGTTTATTCTTTAAATTTGAACAGCTTAAACAGTCATTTTTCTGTGTCCAGCTGGCTTTTGTTAAAGTAGAAATAACCGAAATTGTTCACTGTTGAATCAGATTAAAACAACTTTAATATTAGACCATTAGAAGCTTTTGGCTTCTCTTTCATTTGAGGGGGTTATCACCTGTGCTGATGCTGGTACACACCTCCCACACAGGACACTCCCACACAGGACACTCCCACACAGGACACTCCCACACAGAACACTCCCACACAGAGCACTCCCACACAGGACACTCCCACACAGGACACTCCCACACAGGACACTCCCACACAGAGCAAACCTACCCTTTCTCCTTTTTGTGAGTAGCTCTGTTAGAGTCCACGTCAAAAGTCTGTGCCTATTTGTAGCTGTTTGGGCCATAAATTGTTTTTTCAAAGTTTTGCTATTGGGTGCTGATTACAGGGCTGAGTGCAGGACCTCACATGCTTTACCCCTGGGTGCTATGCCAAACCTGAGCTTTTTACATGTGTGGAGAAAGGTTGCTAATTTAAATCGAGGCTTAGGTATGATCTGGAGGCTCTGACTTTTGTGTTTTTAAACAAATTGCAGACCTTAGGAAAGTAATGAATGTATACACACATGTACGCACACCATTTCCCAAACAGTTTTTTAATGATTTATTACATTTGTGTGTGTGTGTGTGTGTGTGTGTGTGTGCCTGCATGTACAAAGCCTGTATGAGTCAGTTTTTGTTTCTACCATATGGACTCTGGGACCCAAACTTGGTCATAGATTTGACAGTAAGCACCTTTACTCAACAAACCATTTTGATGGTCTCCAGGCAATTCTGAAAACCCTGAAGCCTCTCTGCTGATTCAAGTTAGGGAAGTATACATTAGTTTCAGCTGAGGAAATCAATTCATTCTCTAAGAATGAATTGTGTGTTAATGAAGACTTCATTGCAGTCTGCACTTTATCCCAAATCTGTGAGTCATCTGTGAATGACCTCACACCATGACTGTCAGTCAGCTCCTACGGCAGAAATTCACCTCAATGCTCTGCATGTGTATTTCCCATCATGACAGTCCTGGTCTGCTTTCAAGCCCTTGCCTTGTCTCAGGAAGACACACTTGCTGAACTATGGCTGTTATCCTTGTTTTGCTTGAATCCTTCTCCCAAGCACTCAGAATCATCTTTCTAAAGGAGAACCCAGGTTTCCCAGACAGCCTGGAGCTCGACTGCCTAAAATGTTTTAGCAGCTTCTGTCTGCCTATAGAATAAATGCAAACCGCTGATTGGTCAAGGCTGCTGAAGGCCTAGACTCTTTAAAGAACCTACCCCTCTGTGGGCCAAATACACTTGCAGCTTAGCCAGTATAGCTTTGAATGTCTTTTCTTCTGACACATTCCATCTGTGCTTTCTCATCTGAGTTAGTATTTCTTCTAAAACAATTACCTTGCCCATTATACAAGCCCTGGATTAAACCCCACACTTTATAGAATGTCAAACCAAAATAAAACACAGAACAAAACAAACATACAAACAATATAGCCAGGTATGGTTTCACGAACAAGTAATTCCAACACCTGAGAGGCTGTTAAAGGAGCCTTGTGAGTAAGACAGGCAGGGCTCCCTGAGCTACAGAAGAGAGCATATCTAAGCAGAAAGGCAAACTGCTAAAGATAAAGCAGTCCATATAGTATATATATTATACATATACTATGTATGTATGTTGTTTATTATGTAATTACACTGTATTCTTTTCTTTTTCTCTTAATATTTCCCAAGTAATATGTTGTTAGTTAATGAGTATTTATTTAATGACAACAGGAACAACACAAAATTCTTAAAGGTATTTTGGCTTTAGCCTTTTCTGTTGAAATTTCACTTTATGGATTCTTGTTCACTAATGTATTTAAATGTTCATTGTTGAAAACCTCTCAGCCTGAAATGTCCTCACATCATTTACTTTAAGGTTTATGGGATTATTGACCATTAGATGGATATTGATTTGAATTCTGGATGAAAGAAAAGTTATCATAATTATGGTTCTCATTTTTGTAAATAAATTTTTACTAGCCACTCAGAGGTTTGAATAATGCTACACTGGGACTTTCAAACTCAAAAGAGTTAATGGTCCACAAGTTTCCCACTTAAAATGCATGATGTTTGTTCCTCAGTGAGTGAAGAAGAAGAGATGGGTTTATCTGCTAATCTATTTTATTTAGATTAGGAAGACAGGACTGAGATCTGTAGTTATAGTTGATGTTATTGAGCAGAATATATTTCCATTTAGTTACTTACATTTAAACAAGCTGAGGCCATGCCTTGTTGCTGATTTCACAAGAAAAAAAAAAAACCCACACTCTTGATGAAAATATTTATAAGAGGGTGTGGCTCAGTGGCAAAAGCTTACTGTATATGTTATATATATATATATATATATATATATGTCTATACTATACAAGCTCTGACAGGAGATCCCCAGCACCCAAGTGAACCCTGATATGGTACCTCACATCTGTATATCCAAATCCTTCAGCAACATAGAAGGCAGAGCCAGAAGAATTCTCCAAGGTCTTGGGCCAGCTAGCCTGGTTTATGTAACACGGAGAACACTAGACCCTGTTTCATAGAAGGTGGACCCACAACAGAGATATCCCTCTTACCATCACATATGCCATGCTATGAACACATCTGCACTTACATAACATGTGCACATGTACATACATATATACATTGTACAAATACACACAATAAAAAATTTAAATTCTCATATAAAATCTTCCTTTCCAATAGCTATGAAAGGGATACAGTTATTTTTTTCAACAAGTTATAACTGAAACCTTTCATTAAGCCCAGTATATGGAATCAAATATACTGGTTGAGTCTGTTTTTGAGTTATTTCTCCAGTTTCAGGACATCTATGACTGCCACTCCTGTCCCTAACTTTCCACCTCTTACCTTGGGACCTCTCATTTCCCCTATTCTCCTTGTAAGTTCATACCTGTCAGCTTGCGTTCTTTAGATTGTATGGAAATAGGGTTTCTAGGTTGCTTTGGCCCATTTTACTGAAGATCTAATAATGCAAAGGGGCTCTTGAACAGAATGAAAAAATATCCTGATGTTCAAATCCATCTACTTCTCTGAATATAATGATGCTCACTGTGTAAGAACTCTGGAAAGTGCTGGAGTTGGGGGGTCTCAGTTCTGACAGGCTCTGAGCTTCATGTGCTGCTGGTGTGACAGTATATACATGTCAGGTTACTGCCAGACTATTTTTATTACATGCTTTATTTTTAGAATCTCTCCAGTAAATTACAAATTCTTAATATTACTCTCTGATCCACATTAGATGTAAAACCTATTTACAGCATTTTGGAAATGGTTTTTACACTAAATACTTGCTGTGGTTATTAAATTTTTTTTATTAAGGATGAGTCTGAAAACTTTCAGCTGCAAGGTATATGGTATTTCTTCAGTCCCAACATTCCTCCAACTCAGCTTCTGAGAGCATTTTTATATTTTCAGATTTGGTGTGTCCCATTTTTTTCTTTATATTTGATGGACAGATACATTTGAGTGACAGTTCATCTTCCCTTCCAACACTCCTAACCAGAATTATCCAAACCACAGATGCTTTTGTCTAACTTTAGTACAGTAACAATAATAATAGATTTTCATAATGGCTCCTCAGAGACATTGTAAGACCCAGAAATTACTTCCATATTATCAAGAAAGGGAGTCCTTGAGAAAATATTTTCATTGCTTTATCATTGAGTAATGGAAGATTCTTGTTATACACACTAATATTCTTACATCCTTCATGATAGTCAAAACTAATATATTCCCCTATTCTTCCCTGGTGACCCCTAGCAGAGCCTCAGAAACCACTTTACCACATTGCTCTAAACAGCTACTATAAGTTGGAAGGAGCTAGCGAAAGAGATAAAAAGCTATTTAGCAACAAACTTAGTCTAGACACTGTGGTACAAAACAAAATGCTGCCCACTGGTCTGGATCTCCTGCCCCCGCCTCCTGTGAGCTAGAATGATATGTATGACCCACCATACCCAGCTTTCAGCTAAAGCACATCTTCATATGTATGTATATTTATATGTGTATATAAATATATGTTTATATCTTTAAATGTAGAACATTTTTCCTACAGAGTATTCTTGAAATCTAATGAAACAACAGGTTTAAGAGAGGCAGTAATTCTGTGCCCAACAGCCCATTCTCCCAAGACTTAGCCTTAGAAAAAAAAACTGACTCCTGACATTTGTCCTCTGACCTCCACATATACAGTGATATCAGTGCACCTGTATTTCCACAGCATACATGCACATACACATGCATGCAACACACATAAACACTTTTTAAAGTAGTAAAAATAATAACTTTAATTTTATAGTTATGCAAATTTGAGAAATTTCCCTTAGTGTAATCTTTTTGGAAGAATACAATTAAATATCCTGATGAGGGTAAGAAAAGCTATATTGTTTTATAACTAGTGTTGCAGAGTCTTACTGGACTGCAAAAAGCTTGTATGAAGAAAAGAATCATGGAACTAACATTTCTCCATACATGGTCATAGGAATGCGTGTATACATGGAGACCTGCTTGCTGTGGGAGGCTGGAGATGCAGTAACCAACTCTGCTTCATGGCCTCTGTTCTGCTTCTCAGTCAGTACCCTGAGCCTTCATTAGAACTTTTGAGGTTTCAACTTCCAAACCTGGAAACAGAAGTGGTTGTAATATAGTACGTCCTCCTCGGTTACTGATTGTTTCTAGGACATAACACTGTCTACGTACTTTTGTTTGCTTTTCCACAGCTGAGCAGTTTAATCTACACATATTTTCCACAATGTGGTACTAGCACATCAATCCATAGAAGATTCTTTTCTGTTGAAATTCACAGAAAATATGTGAAATTTAAGGCAAATACTACCCCAGAATGGAAGGTGGAAACATCTTCTCCTGCCATTTATAGCTCATTTTCTCTCTGGATGCCGTTCTCACTTTTGAGTCTCAGAGCCATGTGGAAGTTTGAGGCTGACACAAAGCACACTAAGTACACTGTATACATGACCATGGCCTCTTTTTTTCTTTGTCCCAGGACAGAGGATGAGATAACAGATACTTGTAAATGACTTACCCTGATTTGTGCACAGCCATATATCATGACCTTAATCGTCATCTTTGCAATTGTTCACATTCTATACATCCCATTTGCTTTAACTCACATGTCAACCATTTATGTCTATGACCATTGAGTGTGCTGTTAACTTTTCATTGAGTTGCTGCAATGCTTATGATAATGTTTGATAAAGAAAGGTGTGGTCTATATTATCAGCATGCTGCATTTCTTAATTTCAAAATATAATATTATTAAGTTTGGAGTTAACAGTTTTACTTTTCAATATTAAAATTCACTGAAGTACCTGGATTGCCAAGAACATATTATCCACTTTGTCTCAAAGCTCTGTAAATGTGTTGCTTAAACCAAGTGCTTTGATTCTTCTCTGTAAACGGGTGTGTTGTTCATTCAAGTACCATTAAGGGTAATTTAAAACATCTACAAGAAACTCCAAATAAGGGTGAAGATCTGTAATGCCAATGACTCAGGAAGCTGAGGCAAGAGAACCACAAGGTTTGAGAGCAACTGACGTAACTTAAAAAGACTAAAATAAAATAGACTAAAAATTATAAAGGGCTGGATATGTAGGTCAGTGGAAAAGTGCCTTAACTTTTTCATATTCTTCATAGTCACAAAAGGAAGAAAAGGAAGGAGGGAGGGAAGATGAAAGAAATTATGTCTTAGGTAGGGTTTCTGTTGCTGAGATAAAACACCATGACCAGAAAGAAAGTTGGGGAGAAGGGGCTGGAGAGACGGCTCAGTGGTTTAGAGCACTGACTGCTCTTTCAAAGATCCTGAGTGCAATTCCCAACAACCACATGGTGACTCATAACCATTTGTGATGGGATCTGATGTATGTACAGTTTACTCATATAAATAAAATAAATCTTTAATAAAAGAAAGCATGTCAGTATTTTAGTGGAAATACCAGAGCAGAGAGGCAGGAGTGGATGGGTAGGTGGGGAAGCACACTCACAGAAGCAGGGGAAGGGAGGACAGGATAGGGGGTTTCCAGAAACTGGGAAATGGAATGACATTTAAAATGTAAATAAATAAAATATCCAATAAAAAACATAAAAAATTATCTACTTGCAAAATAAAATTTCACAGTTATTTAATAAAAGGCTATATATATTGACAGAAATGCCATTTTCATAGATATGTCATTATATGTTAAGTAATAATATGTAAAGTTGTATATATTATATAAAATATTTTATAAAAATTCCAAGTTACTTAGCTATGAAAGAAAAGAAAGTTAGGAAGAAAGGGGTTTATTTAGTTTACCCTTCCACATTACTGTTCATTATTGAAGGAAGCTATGTCAGGAAATCAAGCAGGACAGAATCTTGGAGGCAGAAGCTGATGAAGAAGCCATGGAGGGGTGCTGCTTTGTTGTGGTAAATATTAAAATGTGGCTTAACCTTTTATCCTGTTCTTTGCCAGCTACCAAGGGGCCATCTGACACTTCAGGGATCTCTAACTTGGTGCTCTATGCCATCTCTAGGAACCTGGTGCGGTTCACTTTACTGGCCCTGCTCCTTCTGTTCCAGGTGAATATGACCGACCACACCAGCACGTTGTTTTCACTCATTTCTTCTTAGCATGTACTTGCTAAGCCTTAGACACACACATCCCAACTCTTTGGCAGGCTTTATGCACTGTGCCACTACACCCTCTGAACTCAATTAAGTAGTCACATCAAAGAACACAGCAAACTACTCTGATCCAATTGATATAATATGATTTACCAACCTAGATAAGTCAAATGATCTTGTACAATTCTCTTTTACAAAACATTCAGTACAACCTTATTTATGAAGAGATGCATCAAGAGAAACATCCACATCTGCCTTGATCTTCGTTCCTGATGGAATCTCTCCTTCCCCTTCTCCACTTTCATTCTTCAAGCCTTTTTGCCACCTATCTCTTCAATGTCTAATCATGCATCACCTTAACAACAACTCACACTGCTTACTGTCTTGCCTCACATGGCTTGCTCAGCCTGATATCTTAGAAAACCCAGGACCATCATCCCAACAATGATACACCCACAATGGGTTTGGCTCTACCCCATTGATCATTAATTGAAGATGTGCCTTACACTTGGGCTACTTCCTCTCTAATAACTCTAGCTTGTGTCATGTTGCAATCTCAAGTAGTACAGATAGTATGGAGGGAAAAAAAAGTAGGGAAGGAAGGAAGAAAGGAAGGAAGAAAGAAGAAAGGAAGGTAAACCATTCAAAGATGAGAAAAAAAGGCAAAGACAGGAATAATAAGTAATGAATTCTACAGGAAGAAAAACTATTGCTTATTATTGAGCTGCAAAATGAATACTAACTCTTACTGGTTCCAAATAATAACTTTTTATGATATTATTTAACAGCTCCTTGCTGCAGATTCATCTGTAAACATGCTAATGTGCCTCATCAATACTTGTGATATGGTAATTTGGTTTATTTGTTGACTTTTACATTTTTAATCTCTAGAACAGGTCAAATTAAAAGAAAAAAAAAACGACAAATGGAGCTGGACCTAAACAATTCTAAGAATAATGTTTTCTGTCCTGTTTAATTATCCCAGTTAATGCATTTCTATTTCTCTGTCATTTATTCTGTATTTAAATATATGTTACAGAAATGCCTCAGAAAGTTTTCTTAAATCTTAGTTATTATCTTCGATGAGCAAAATTCAAACTTAACAAATTTATTCCTCCAACAAACACAACAGCCATTTGATGTCTCTGGGCCAAGAGTCTCACTTTGAATTTTTTTCCCTTACTCTTGATCCAGACAGACCTCTGTAGTTTTTGTAACTTTAAAAACAGCAGAAGAGGTCTTAGAACAAGTATGGAGTTTTCATGCTCGGTGCCCATAGTAATTGGTAGCAATTGACTACAGGATGTTATTGATAAGACTCTGCAGCACTGGTTTGAGAAGAGAGCTCTGCTGTTAGCCATTGATGTCTGGTCAGGGTTAGCAGCAGAAAAGGGTACAGAATTGTAGCATTTTGCTCCTTCCCATTTAATGGAAAGAGCTTTGGTCTCGGAAGCTGAACATCCTGAATTTCAATGCATGTTTTGCTCCCAAGTAACTTTGTGATTGTGACGAAGTCAATTAACTTTACTTTTAAATCTCTCTCTCTCTCTATCTCTCTCTCTCTCTCTCTCTCTCTCTCTCTCTCTCTCTCTCTCTCTCTTTCTCTGTGTGTGTGTGCTCTCACACACGCGTGCGCAGGTACACATGTTGAAGCAAAAAGACGATTTTGAGTAATGGTTCTTACCTTCTACCTAATTTGAGAAAGGGTTTCTTGCTATTCTACCAGTGAGTACATCATGTTAGATAAACTTTGAAGTTCTAGGGATTCTCCTGTCTCTGCCCCCTATCTCTCTGAAGTGCTGAATTTACAGATGCATGGCATCTTTCTGACTTTATGTAGTTTCTGGTAACCTGAACCAAGATGTCATGTATGGCTGGCTAGTACTTTCCTAGAGAGTCACCGTATTGGCATCCAACACAACAAGTATTATAGTAAATATTGTTTCATATTATCTTAATCATGAATTCTAAGACATTCGAGGAATAAGTGCAATCATTTATTTTTATAGGATTTCCAGAACTTGCCTTTCGTGACCCTGGCTGTGGAAGTTGGAGCCTCAGTGGCCTCACTGAGCATGTGTCTCAAGCCCATGCTCAAGTTCACTGTGCTCTTTCCACTTCTTTCATTATTTTATGTTTCCTCATTGAACCTGGTTGGTTTGTAATCCTCCCCTGATAAAACTGAAGTAATTTAACCCTTAAGAGACCTGAAAGATTCTACATCTAGTTTAGGGTTAAGTATCAAGGGAAACGAAGACTCTTTGCTCCAGTGCAAGCCACCTTCCAAATGAAATAGTGACATCAACGAGTCAAGGTTAGACTTAAAGCAAAAGCCACATAGAAAGTCATGGTGACAAATACATGTATGCCATGTGACACCAAGCTCACTACAGGTCATCTTTTATGCAGTAGTTGAAAATTGTTATGGTTATTAAAAACTACTTTATGGCTATCTTGGGGCTAGAAAGTCTGTGATAGGCCTTGAAAATTAGTGTCAGCAGTCAACTGAGATGCCATGTTTCTTAGTATTATGCAACAAGTTAGCTGAGCTTGTGAGCAATGAGTATACCCAAAGGTCTTGGCATACCCAAATGGTGTGTGCTGTATGCCAATAAGGTGACTTGTTAGCAAATGATGGCTACAGGAAATATACATACACAGTCCTGTATACATTTACACACAAACATATAACAGTGTTTCACAGCTGGAAAACCAAGGGTCTTCTCAAAATGAGGTTGGCTTAAGCCAGTTTACCTTTTTCATGGTGTATTACTACTATTGATAGGTTTTTTTTTTTTTGTTTGTTTGTTTTTTTAAGTAATGAATGTATATGCTACATGATCTGGGGTTAGGTACAGAAAGACAAAGGTTGTGAGTCATTTTGATTTAATTCCTTCCATATTTTTATTCATTAAATATTGCCTTAAGATAGCTGTTATTATGCAAGAAACAAAGTTGATAAATAGGTTTTGTGGCATTGACAAGGAAGACCATCTTATGTGTCACTGATATTAAGGCTCTGTCTCCACCGCAGGGAGGAGTTGCTTACCTGAGATGTCAGTCTTCCTCTAGCTGATTACTCCATTCAGACAAGGCCTACAAATTGCAGGAAGCTATATTGTTGTTATCTTGCTATTAGTTGATCAATAGGCTTAAGGCAGATTATAATTTAAAACATGAGGAGAATTCCCCTTTGTACCTCAGGGAGTAGATGTGGAAGTCGGTGTGGAAGACCCCAGCTGGGTAATTAGGAGATCAGTGGTCAGCAGTGCAGTGGTGGAAATCCCAGTTGGTGGCCCTGGAACATCACTCTGCTCAGCCAGATTTGCCTACCTGTGTGAGGTGGAACAACGAGCCCTGGATGGTAAAGAGTGGGGCGACAATAGCACAGGACCCAGAAGGCTTCTAGTCTTTGTTCCTGAGACAGAGATTGGGAGAAGAGCAGCAAGAAGAGATGCTTCTCTGATAATTGTTTATTGTAGTAAATATTAAAAAATAAATTGGTCTATCTCTTTATCAGCCCCAAGGCCGATAAATATTAGAAATGTCAGACCTATAAAATCCTTGATGTTCGTAGCTATTTAACACCAATCAAGCCCACCTTGGTGGAGCTGGTCTTTGTGAATCTCCATGTTCCGACAACCTCTACCCTAGTCCTCTGACATCCTCAGACCTCCTCTCTCGCCCCACCTCCCTTACACTGCCCAGTCACTGTCTTTCTTTTATTTTACTAATTAAAATGGGAAGGTTCAGATGAAATCACCTCTTGAGTATGTGACTGGGCTGCCCTTCTTGGGGAAGTGGAATCAACATTAAAATACGAACAGCTTCAGGACAACCCAAAATTGTACCTCTGTGCCTATAGATATCGGGATATGGCATTGAACATCTCTCAGGAAAAGTGGGAATGTAGGATGGCTGCTTAGAGCATTTTATATATAGATGTGATGTTGGAGAATTACAAAAATCTACTTATTGTAGCCCCATGATTGCTGTGAACAACAGTGGGGTATCTGAAAAGGAGAATGGAACATTTTCTAGACTGGGCTTCCTCAAAAATTCTCTGTGCTACCTACCACCACGTTGTTGTGCATAGTCTTGGGTTCTGGCTGCTGCCTCAGGTTGTATCAATGCCCAAGATCCATGGTGCTGTTTGAGACCATTTGAATATCCACCATTGCTGCTACTGCCTTGTTAATGTCTGTGGTCTGTGCTGTCACATAAGGCCATGTTAACACCCATAGTCTGAGATGCTGCTGGGGGCCATATTGATATCAGTGGTCCATGCTACTGTTAGAGGTCTTGTTGGTGTCCATGGGCTATGTTGCTGCTGGAGGCCATGTTGATGGTTGTGGTCTGTGCTGACACCTGGAACACTGTTGATATTTTTGATCCATATTACTGCCAGAGGATATGTGGATCTCCATGGCCTGGGCAGCTACCTGAAGCCATGATGTGCTCCTTAGTCTGTGATACCCTCCGTGCATTTCCAGTGGTCCATGTATACGCAGGAAACTTTGTGGAAGTCCATGATCTTGCTGTTATGTGCAGGAAAGCTTCTGTTGCAGGTACTGATGACTTAGGACTGATAGATGACAATGACAAATACTTAAGTTTTCTTCAGCAACCTCTTTCATGCTGTTGGATTCTGTAAACCCCACCCCTCAGTTACCTAGCAACAGCTAGGTATAGCCCACCCCTCAGTTATCTGGCAATAGCCAGGTATGCTCCGCCCCAGTGACCTGACACTATAAAGGGGGCTGCTTGCCTTCTCCTTTCTCTCTTGTTCTCTTGTACTCTTGCCTCTTGTGCTCTCTCCCTCCCTCCCTCCCTCTTTCTCTCTCTCTTGCTCTCCCCCCCATTCCCCTTCCTCCCCTCTCCCTCCACGTGCTCATGGCCGGTCTCTACTTCTCTACTCCTCTATTCTTCTCTTCTCTCTCTGCCTCTACTACCCTCTTATCTCCCCCCCCATGACATGAATAAACTGTATTCTGTACTATACCGTCATGTGGCTGGTCCCTCAGGGGGAAGGGATTTTCAACATGGGCTTCCCAGATGCATCTACCTTGCCCATGGGCCTTGCCGCACCTCCATGGGCCATACATATCTCCCCAACTCTCTTCATCCTTTTCCTAACATTGGTGCCAAAACCTGGGACATCATCTTTTAACAACACCTGCCCTTAATAAAAAGAAACAGTTAAGAGAGGAAGTTATTTAAGAAAGTACTTAAAAACATCAAGAATGATGCTGAAGTAAATAGCTCTTCACAATCGATGGCTTCTTTAAAGCTTGACTGGGAGTTTATGCACTAGAAGTTTGACCATGCTCCAATGAGTATATGGGCAACACAAGGGTGGGAGAGTGGACATGGATAAATGGGAAGTGAATGTAATTAGGGTGCATTGTGTGAAATTCACAAATAATCAACAAAAATAAAATGCTGGGAAAAAGTAGAGAGGAGGGAGATAGGCAAAGGTCCCTCTTGAGGAACAGACCACAACTCTGCAGGGGTAGATTTTGGAAATCTGCTTAAGAGTAGGAAAGCAAATTCTTCATTTCTAAGTGTATTGACCCATGGTAATCAAACTGGTCTGCTAGAGAAGGATAATTATCTTTATTAGTATCAGATGCCCTATGGGTGGGGGCAGAGGCTGCCTTCACCTCTTCAAAAATGAACACAGATTAAAAAAATTCCTCCTTTCCTAGTTTTCTGTTGATGTTAATTCCCAGAATATAAGCCACATTCATCTGTTTACCTCTCCTCTCCCCTTTCTCATATAAAAAGCAGGCCTGCCAAGCTGAGCTCTGTGAACTTCCCTGAGGCCTTGAGTCCAACCGCGTGATTGGTTAAAGTGCTTTGTATTCTGGTGAGACTTGCAATTGCTGGATTGTGGTTTTATTAGATCCCTCTGCTGCTTGGCTCCAGGCAGAAGTATGCTTTCTTAAAATAAGAAAGAAAGAAAAAAAAAAAGGTGGGCTTGGGTAGAGAATAAACTTAAAGAAAAAATAACAGTTTTGGTTTTCTCTAGCAAGTATTTAGAAACTGAGTAAGTAATATATGCTGTATGTATATACACATAGACAATCCCTATGTCTAGTGGATTAATATTAATTTCTCAGTTATAATAGTCTGAAAACATTCCAGTCTAGCTACTCTGTTTTTCACTTCCATTACAGTTTTCAATCAATTACATATGATTTTCAACAGTTTATCTGAGAATGAGCTTTGCAAGTTAGATAATTTTTTTCCCATCAGCAGGTAATGTTTAATTAAGGCTAGACTAAAACACGATGTTCCTTAGGTTAGCTGTATTACATGAAGTTTTGAATTAGATTTAGCTCACAATGGGTTTATGGAGATATACCCTCTACAAGTTCCAATGCTTATATGTATATCTTTACACATATGTGTGTATACATGTGTATACCATAAGGTCAAATATAAAAAGGACATGGACTATCAAATTAATTGTAACTCTGATTTGGTACCAAATTTAACCCGTTTTCTCTAGACCTTGGTATTTTTCTCATACCAGACATATAAATATGCTACCATGTCTAACTATTAGAATGTGTTACAACCTTTTCTTTTGTGTAAGAAAAACCTTTTCTTTAAAGATTTAATCTGAAATATCTTGGGTTATGAGTAACAATTCTAGGAACCCTCATGTGGCACATCTGTTAGTTATAGACAAGGTTCATGGTATCTTTTCCTAATGTCTGCGGCCCTCCTAAATCATCTGCTCTTGGACACTTTCTGTGTATTTCTATCATTTCTCTAAAAGGAAACTTGACAGTGTAATCACGGTGTTCTGAGTAGCAAGATATTCCACCTAGATATTCCAGTCTCTAGTTCAGTGCAGTATGGTTAGCTGCTGTGGAAGATGGAGGTCAGGTGGCCTTCAGCTGCAGGTATCTCAACAGGTGCTGGTGTCACTTTGTGCATTACCATGTCTTTGCTTAAATTCTACTGTGTGTCTAGGCATCTCCCACAATGCAAAGTAAGCATCTTTTAAAGCTCTTGGTTGCTAAGTTTTTTTTCTTCATTACTCAGTCTTCAAGATACCAGGCCCCGGGGTCAATGGGACTCAAGGCTGTTTATACAGAGCACTGCATAAGAATACATTTCAGAGCAAGCCAAACTGTCCTTAACATACCTGCTGCAGATGTCCTTGTGTGCCCACTGAGGCCAGTGGAGCGCTTCCGTGACCTACATCCTGACGAAGTGGCTGATTTGTTTCAAGTGACCCAGAGAGTTGGGACAGTGGTGGAGAAGCATTTCCAGGGTACCTCCATCACCTTTTCTATGCAAGTGAGTTCACAGATTGTTCACACATGTGTCTTTCCTTCCTTCTCAAAGCTGAGTGTGGGAGTCTGTATCCAAGCCATGTTAGCAGAGAAGTGGTTTTTGTAGTCTGCATTTACATAACAGCAGAAAAGAATTTTACTAATGTAAGGCAGCTCTGCTGTCCATGGCCCCAAAGTGGTCTAAGGAACGGTGTTAGAGCAAATGCCTGCTATGCTGCTTACAAAGCAGGTGGGAGTTGTAGAGGAGCAATTTAAGGGGGTTGAATTAATTTGTTTTTCTGTTGTGAGAAGACATGCACCAAAGGCAGCTTGGAGAAAGACGAAGTTTATTTGGCTTATTGTCTACACTAAAGCACATTATTGAAAAAGCTAGGACAGGAGGTTAAAAGTTAGCAACCTAGACGCATGAACCGAAGCAGAGACCACAGGAAGCACTGCTCTCTAGCTTTCTTCCAGGTTCACATTCAATTACCTACCTTTCTGAGACCGCCATGACCACCTGCCCAGGGGTAGCTCTGTTCACAGTAAGCCAAGCCCTCCTCCATCTATCAGCAAACTAGAAAATGTTCCCACACACCATGCCCACAGACAAATCTGATGGAGGCAATTCCTCAACTGAGATTTTGGCTGCCTGGTTGTTTCTAGGTTGTGTCAAGTTAACAAAAGCTAACCGGCACTGGGAGTTTACATGAGGACTAGAGCTAGGGAATCTTTTTGGATGTGTTTGTTTGTTTGTTCTTGGTTTTGTTTTTTCCACTTTGTGGTAAAGATGTTTTAAGCATACTCAGGCTCAGTTCTGCTGTGTTTCCACGGAGACCAATGATCTGACAGCTAATGTGAGCCTCCTCTTCACAGAGCTTCTAGACATGATGCAAACTGCAGTGATAGGGTGTAGGATGCTACAGAGAGTTTATTGCATATAGCCTACTACAAAATCAAGACATCAGATTTTCAGTCACTAAAGATCTGTGGACAGAATTTGGGCCAGTGCTCTGCAGGTTGAGAAAAAGACGTCCATAATGTGTGTCATCAGTTGGAAGCTAAGTACATTGTCAGTCACACCGTGAACCCCTTCAGAACTCTATGGATAGGTCTGGGGACAAGAGCATGTGTGTAAAGTCCCTTGTGCTTAGGAGCACACTGACTTCACCTTCCTAGTTGGAAATCAGTGGCTCCAGCAGATGGAGACCATATCCTCAGCTCTTTACACTCACCACCATGTCTTCAATTCACATCAGTTACCCTCTCATTGCTGGAACCCAATACCCAGCACACCTAAATTAAAGAGGCAAAGGGAAATAGTAACAGTCCTATGAGGCAGCCATTGATGCTTTATCCACAGGCAGGAAGCCCAGAAAGAAGAGGGGCTCACCACACTTTCTTACCATTCTTCTCTCCTCAGTCATTCTAATCTAGAATCTCCCTGATAATGTTTAGAGATTTGTTCAAAACTTCTTGAGTCAACCTGACAGACATCCAATTATTAAACACCACACCATCCTTGCACTCTTTCCTTGGCTTTATGCTATAGAACTCCAAAGATAACAGGTATAGAAACCAATATATTTAAGTACTTGACAAAAGATGTTCATCTCTTTCTCAAGACACAAAATCTGGCTTGTCTTAATTGAGAATATCTAAGCATCCCTAGAAATGCAGTTGGAGACAGAAATTCTGCTTGGAATAGGTTTATCAAAACTATGTTGCAAACTTATTTCAAGTAGACCAGGTAAAGGAAATAGATGGAAATATGTACCTGGAAATGTTAGGATTGGTTATCCAAGCAAATTTCCATGAATATAATGACTATGGAAAAAATTAGGAGTAAGTACTGTTGTGAAATTGTTTTAAAACTGCACTTCACAATAACATATGTGATTATGTCACAATCCTGTGTACCTTTACCCTCTCACACACACATGATCCTTCAAAGATAAAGAACTATGGTTTTCACAACATAATCTTAACCTATCTAATAGCTTTTGGTTATATTATTTTCTTATTTATTAGTTGGGAACTATGAGGTCGCTTTTAGAAACCACTATTGGATTGTTGTTCAAGTTTGAAAAGGTCTGATATATGTCAGACATGTGCTTAAACCTTGTCCTAGCAGGGCATGAATCCTTGCCTCCAGTAATGGTCAGAGAGAGGTATATTTAGCCAAAACCACTCAGTAGTAATTCTATTTTGAAATTTGTGTGGCAAAGAAGTTAGCTGCCTTCCCTCTAGAATACCTGCTTTCAGTTGTACTTGGAGACTGGGACTGTGTGCTCATTTTCAGCAGTGACACAGAGAATTTTCAATAACCTTGTTGGCTTTGAGAAGCTAGAATGAGGAATGGGTGCATACAAGAGGGTCTACCCATAACAGTCACTTTTCCTTTCTGGCTCAAGGTCAGGAGAGCTTGAAAGGACTGTTTCTCTCTGAATCCTTGTTTAAAGGATTTCTTGAGGAGGAACTGAATCAGATAATAATTAAATGAATTCTGATTTAAAGATAACCAAATCATGGTACTTTGCTTCCCCAAACATTTTCAGTCGTATTTTTAATGTGATTAAAACCATAGCTGAAACCAAAGAGCATGAAAAATAGAAAGGAGTGTCCTGCTTGATAATTCATATCATATTTTACATAACTCCTCACTGGGAAGGAAATGGGGACCTGTCTGGTCCCACACATTTGAAATGAATGGTCACCATGAGACTACTTCAAATTAACACATAATGAAATTAGATCTAAATTATTAATGGGTAATATTTCTGAATAAGCAGGCAATACCATCAGTCAATCCTCACCCCAACTTCATTTCTTTTTTCTTCCTCTTCTAGGATGGTCCTGAGGCTGGACAGACTGTGAAGGTGAGTGCTTATTATGTGCATACAAATTAATACCAGTGATTATGAGAACTAATAAAAAAACACAATGCAGCACATTGCTCTTTCATTTTGTTATCTTCGAGGTCAGAAAGACCCTCAGTGTTACAGCCATAAATCCTGACATTATAAACTGTGCCAAACAGTATGTTTCCCATTAGTTTACAAGACATTTACCCTTTGTAGTAAAATTATTACTGTGCAATCGCTAAAACAGAAACTGAACTAAGGAGTCCTAAAACAGAACAGGGCAGGATACACTATTTCCTGTGGGTTATATGGGTCCTGTGTAGACTAAGGTACCTGATCCACCTCTAGTTCTCTGCACAATTTAATTTTACTTATTTCTTCTGAGTAAAGGGGCATCCTGTTGTGTGTCAAGTGCCTCCCTTTCTTCCTGGTCCCCAGACCTGTCTTTCTTTAGACCCACACATTTCTTTTCTCTCTAGTTACTAAATACCAAGGTTCAAACTTAATGGAATCAATCAAGTTCAAAATGGTCTTAAAGTGTGCTATATAAGAAAGGAGTATTTATTATGATAGCCTCTGATCATAGTGAAACCAAAATATTGGCTGGTTACAAAGCAAGAACCCAGCTTCTTTCAAACAAATGTGAATTCCTGTGGGTTAAGTTCAATGCTTAAGTAATCGAGAAGGCTGAGTTTCATGGTGGTAACAATGAGAAGCAAGTTACACTACTGCTGACTTCATACATGGCGAAATATACCTTTTGGGTTTTAAGGCTGGCCTTGATTAACAGGGTAACATGGCAGCAAGTCATACCAAGTAAACATGATGCTTTTCTGATCTCAGTTCGTATCTAGCTCCAGTGTTTAATATAACTATAGTGTAGCTTTGCAGATAGCATGTCTGGGAATTTTCATTGGGAATGAATGGCTCAAAGGGAAAGCTAACAAATTCCAAATGATCAAAAGAATGGCTCTAGTTTCTCCAAATCCATGACATGAAATACTTGACAAAGGATAGGAATGTTTAACGTTCATCCATTCCTCTGCCTAATGCCATGATCAGCAGATGCTAAAAGAGGATGCAAAATCACTGTCTTTGCTTTCAAAATGATTCTTGAAATACAGTGTAAAGGTATTCAAGCTTGGCCTCCAGAGTTCTAAAACTCAGAATTTAAATGTAAATTTAAAATGCACTGAATTATTTAAAATGCATTGTGAACTATCCCACTAATACAGTTTCAGAAGTCACCAAAACCGAAGGAAAGGAAGAGCGAGTGGTGTGGGAGGACACATAGCCATGTTGTAGGACACACAAATTGATATCACATACAAATTAAACATAGCTGAAATGTATGTGGACAGGTAGGTTATGGAGATTTAAACAATCAATTTAAAGGACCAAATAAGCATTGAGTTCAGAAGGGCTGAAGATTCCAGCTCTAGAGGTTCAGACTCCAATAGCAGTGGCCCACTTCCCTGACCAAGCTGTCAAGTTTCTGTTAGCTTTAATGGTGCTGTTGCAGATTGACTTATAATATAAAGTACCATGTATCAGTTATTGAATGTTCTTACTATGGCCCATGCTGTTTAGTTTAAGCTAATTGCTATAAATAATTGTATTCCTTTAAAAGAAATGAGCATATTACATTTTTTAAGTCTTTTTTTTCCAACCTGAATTCCCCATTATAAATGTGTGGGGTCAACTCATATCCTTTTTTGGAACTTAATACATAAAGAAAAATCAACCCTTACCCAAAACACATGTTTTATGTGTACTAGACTATAAACTTTTGTTAACTGTTTTGTGATACCAAGTTCTTCAATCTATAAGTAAATAATCTACAGTTACCAAATTTTGATCTTTATACTACCTTGCATGAAATTTTAGTTGGAATTCAGCTGAACAACAGTTACTACCACAAAGACTTTCATCTGATATTTTAAGAAAATCTAATAACTCACAATGCTGCGGGAAGAATATGGGAACCCTCATTATTATTAAGAAATGTACCCAATTGGGTTCTTTTCAGATGATTATGTATCCCAGATTTGTTACTTTCTGGTGACAAAGTAGGTGTTCATGTAACCAGAGTGCATGGAATCCAGTCCCACCACACTAGCAGTTTCTCCAAGGAGCATAGCAGCACCTTCGGAATCCAGCTGTTCTATTTGGATAGTTCCAATCAAGGCCCGGAGGACTGCATGTTTTGAAATTCACATAGTTGCACATTTTGAAGGGAGCTTGGTCAGCCTACCATGCAAAGCATGGGGCCTACCCCTTTTGTCTTTGCCTGTGCATGAAATTCTCAGTGCTGTCTGATATCTGATTTCTGAATTCTAATCCACTTTTGCCTCATTCCAGGTAATAATAGCAATAAACTCACTAATGGCCTTATTCCCTGAAGCAAGCGTTGCTGTTGTTAATGAGGGTCCACCACTGAGTTAGCCTATTGAACAGGATGGTACTTAAGGGATTTTGTTTTTTTCCTGAGGCTTTAGATTCTACGTAAAGCTGGCCTGGCTTACTCAGTAATACCCTTGTAACAAGGAGAAGGAAATATTGAAGTAAGTAGTGACCTCTTATTTTATAATTGATTATTTGGTTTCCTTCTCGAGTTTAAAAGTAGAACACTACTGGGCACAGAGTGATTATTGCAGTGAGGTAGATATCCTGAATGTTTGAGAACTAATATCCTTCTTCTCTGCTACGCAGCCTGTCCCTTACACCCACTCAAGCTGCCCTGGTGAACCTCATGGTCCCTCTAGCTGGATTTCTTTTGAGGAATTCCTCATAAACTCTGACACAATGGCTTGTTTACGAATGTTCCCTTTTCCCCTGTTATTTCTTTTGTCTTCAGAGAGTATTTGTATACTTCATGATTTTGGATTCTGTCATTATAGATGATACTTAGACCACATTGCTCTTGGCCTCTGGAATGATTTACCATGAAGGAAACTGAGGGAGGAGGAAGGTCCCTCTTTAGACATGTGCCATTGTCATCCTATGAAGTCAGCCATCAAAGAATGATCTGTTCTCCCTGCTCCAGAGGAGGTGTAATGCACTCCCTCAGCATGTGACCTGCCATTTGCAGGTATACTGTGAAGCCTGGACAAGCAGACCACTCTGAGTCACCTGGAATTTTTCTTAGACCTGAGTGCTACTTTCTCTTCCTGTCACTTCCTCCTGTCACTTCCTCCTGTCTATAAATATACTTTGTCCTGTTTCTTTAGGTACTTGAAATCTGAAGATCCACTCAGCCTATAAAACTTACATTAAGTGAGCGTGCTACAGTTTTCCTTTGTTAATCTGAACCACCATTGTGTTGATCCTCACCTAACCTAACAATAGGAAGGAAAAAATACTTCTCTCCATGCTTTATCTGCAATGCTGTTTTAATGCAGACACCATGACCTTCTGTACAGAGACAATTATCTACTCCCAAGTTTCTATCTTCAGTCATCAGGAAGTAGGCATTGTTGTATGTGTTTCCCATTGTGCAGCCACACATCCACATTTCCTGAAAGATTAGTGAAATATCCCCCATGTGTTGTGGTCATCAGACTGAATTTTCCATAAATTATCTCCTTAAGGCCAAATCTCAAGTTTATTTCAAGCCAATCAGAAGCCCTAACCCTCATTCCTTTCTTCAAAAGGGATGCTTTCTAATAAGGTTAGTGGGGACCATTTTCCTGATGTTGTTACATGAATGTCTTTGGGTGGGGGATACTTTAGGTGTAGTAAGGAAAGAGATTTATTTCAGATGGATCTTCTCAGAATCTCTTTATATGTCACACTTGCAGATTCTCTTCTACCTTTATAGTATGTGGATGCTCTACTTGAATGTTTAATTTCATATTATTAATATAGGAATTATTTTTTTAATAACTTAAAATAGTAGGAATTACTTTCTACATTGCTCTGGCAGAAAAGGAGGTATTCTTTAAAAAAATGTCATCAAAAATTGTCTTTAATCTTCTATTACCTGTGGAATTTTTTGTTGTTATTTTCTGCATCAGATCTTACACATGACATGGAGATCTGGCCATATTGTACTTTAGTACACATAGAGGACAGATCTTACGCATGACATGGAGATGTGGCCATATTGTAATTTAGTACGCATAGAGGACACTTGGCTGTCAACAAAGTCACAGAGTTAATGTAATTTGGCATCTGTCTGAAGTGCCATGTGAAGGTAAGCGCTGTAACTTACCAGCTTTGACAATTTGGGGCAGTCTCTGAACTGTGAGCCTCTATTTTTCTTATATTCCAAATGGGAACTGTTGAATTGAGTGGTGATGAGAAAATGCTGACATGAACACGTAGGGAATATATTAGATACTAGGTTTCCAATTTACTGATTAAGCTTTCTTACAGTCCTATTTTTGTGTGTGTGTGTGTGTGTGTGTGTGTGTGTGTGTTTGTATATGCCTATTTGTGAATATGACATGTTGACATCTGTGTTTGTGAGTCATTGCTGAGAGTTCTTAATCTTCTATCTTGAGACAAGCTCTCTCTCTCTCTCTCTCTCTCCCTCCCTCCCTCCCTCCCTCCCTCCCTCCCTCCCTCCCTCCCTCCCTCCCTCCCTCCCTCCCTCTCTCTCTCTCTCTCTCTCTCTCTCTCTCTCTCTCTCTCTCTCCAACTGCATATAAAAAATTAACTGGCCTATCAACTTCTGGAGAATGAGCTGTCTCTATTTCTCATCTCTGTAGGTGTAGTGGGATAACTGATATACCTGCTGCATACCTTCTACATGGCTTCTGAGGATTCAAACTCAGGTCCTAATACTGTGTAACAAGGATTTTCACCCACTGTGCCCCTGTGCCAATTTAATCAGTGGCAGGTGGATACAGGTTTGTTTTGACAGTTACCATGGTGATTCTGAAGCATCTTACATCCTATGCCAAATCTATGAGAGGATAGTAAGAAACAGACATGGAAGGCTATCCATGGACTCAGCATCTTCATCCCAGACTTACTGCAAAGAAAGATGTCATGTGCACAAGGTGGAGAAACCCATAGCTTGATAATGAAAAAGATTTGGGTCTGTTATTTATTATTGTCATTTGGAATGAAATTTCCAGAGAACTTCAATCTGCCGTAGGCCTTTTATCCTCTGATGAAAGCCACTGTGAACACTGCCTGGTCTCTGTTTATACCTAATGCATGTATTTACTGCCGGAAGAATTAGTGTCTTCAGGATGCGGTAGCTTTTATCTTGTAGAATTGCCTTATAATTTGCATCTGTTCCTAGAATAAATCTAATTTGAGTTCTATAAAGCAAAGACAGTTGTGATGTTCAGTAGACATTTTGAGTGTACTTCTTGGGACTGGCTACTTTGGGAAGTGATGAAGTTCCAGGCAGCCTGGCATGTTGGTCTTCTGGTGCTTTCCCCCAAATCCTTGGTGACTAGTTCTCTTGGCCCAAGAAGGTACCAATGTCTTCCTTAGGAAACCTCTTCTCTCCTATTAAACCTTCAAATTTCTCCTAAGTAGCTATCAAAAGAGTAAAATTTCCCATTTCTTTTTGTTTTAAGTTCAGCATAGTGGTTTTCATTTATCAATGTGCCTGTTCCCTTCCTCTTACAATTTCTATCCTTCCATTTACCACCAAAAAGGGCATTTTTAAGGATCTGTGACCTCCTGGCAGTTACAAAGGTGATGGCGATGAAAACAATCTTTGGACGTGATTGAGAGTGACAATCAATAAGTCTGAGGCAAAGCAAAAATGATTAGAGAGAAAAAGTAAGAATGAGAGAATGGAGAGACCCAGGTGTCCATTTGTGTGTCTTCTCTTGCTACAAAGGGCCACAGTGAAAGCCTCAAGCAGTACCAAGTACATGGTCTGAAGAATTGAGGTGGAACTTGAACATGAGGGAGGAAGTGAAAATCAAGGATGAATGTAGAATCTAATTAACAGTGAGAGTCTTCATTATTCTAAACCAAGCACAGAGATATAGAATGAATCTGTGTTGCAGAGAACATAATATTTATATAATCTCTCCCTCTTCTGGAACATTGTTGGGCTGATGAGAAGATTCTTTCTTTTTCTGCAGTTTGCTCATATGAGCTTTAGTAGCCTCTGCTATCACCCAGACCTTACCCAGATGTATCCATCGAATCTTCTCACCCACAGAGTAGTGATAAGAATGGCTGCTCCTCTTTCTAGATAGACTTCATTCCCCAGAGAAGGGCAAGAAATCAAAACTTCTTCATTCCAGTTTGGATAACTTGGATTTGCACAATGCCTCTTGGGTCAAAGCAAAGGAAAACTTAACGAAGATCTGTGATATTTGTATGCTGTAACTTTTTTTAAATTGTAATTTTCATGTCTTATGTTCTTCGACATTTGTCGAGTAACCTGCATAAAAAAGGGGGGCAGGGGAGTGTGTTCCCTGGCTGGAAGAAAAAGCAAGGCTGTTGACCTACAATTAGAAGAGATGACTCTAGGACCAGACTGCCCAGTTTCTAACGCAAATGCTTCACGTGTGAAGCACATGTATTCTCTATAAAGAAAGTTCTCTAAAGCCCAGGATCCATTTATACATTATAAAATGAGGAGTTCACTGGTCCTTTAATGCCTTCTAGGGATTTTATAAGAACAAAATGGATGATTATGTGTCCAAGCTCTTAAAACTGTGCCTTGCACATAGTGAAGTCTCAAAAAAATTGCTATGAGTTTTTATAATTTCTACTTGAATTTTGCTGTAGCTCTCAAAGGTAGGCATTAATATTTTACACACAGAGAGCTGAGGTTTACAGAGAAAACTCACTTACCTAAGAGCACACATAACAGGTAACAAAATTAGAAAATCAAACCCAAGCCAGAGGAAAAACTCATACCCTCCTTGCATCACGTGCATAGTGTGTTTGTTCAAAAACTGTAGTCATCCCATCCATACAACCAATGGTTTTCCTGAGGAGGGAGAGGGTGTATGAATATTATGCTAACTGCAACACAAGCTGATGCTATATCCTCTGCTTGGCTTAGAATAATGTTGGCTTCCACCCAAAAACACCCCGAGGACTGTCATTGTTAACTAGATTATACAGGTGAAGATTAACAAAGCAAAACATTGCTTTATTGCTGTATATCTGCTTATAGTAGAATTATATGTTTTAGGTGTTTAATTTTTCATTAGTGCGCCCAACAAACACCACCAGTAATTAGAGGCCCTGACATACAACAGAGTCATCATTGAGTGCTCTAATTTTGTTTTGGGATCTGTAATGCAGATGTAGCAATCAGGACAGATGTGCTCTGACTTTTAGTATTCAGTAGACTTTCCTCTGAAGCATAGATTGAGAAATTCTTTATAATCATTGTGAAAATCAATTTCCTGAGCACTGACAGATGTTCTGTAGATTCTAAGATCCCAAATAACGGTAAAACATCATTACTCAGGGCCACATTTTACCTCTGTCACAGTAAACACCCAGTTACACACTATTAACAATTTTTATTATGGGATAAATACTTGGTGCTCCAAAAACAATTATTGAAGGGGTTTTGAAGTTGACCAAGTTTTTGCCTCAAAAGCATGAGGATCTGAGTTTGAGGCCAAGAAAGTCTATCATCAAATTTGATCCTGGTGGTACATGCTTATAAACTTTGTGCTTGAGGAGCAGGCAGTCTCTCTGAGAATCATGGGCCAGAAAAGCCTATGTGAGGACTCTAAGATAGCAAGAGACCCTGTCACAAAAAGTAAAGGTGAATCGCACTTGACAATTACCCCCAGACTCTTGAGTCTTTTCTGTAGCCTCATGCAAATGTACACACTCACTTATACATATATGTGAATGCAAAGGGATACTCAAACATACACACACATAAAAAATAACAATGAAATCATGAAAGCATTGATTGTCACCATCTTATATTTGAAGCCTAGACAATTTTGTGTGAAATTATCTAACCCCATGTAATCACTTCCTTCCAACATCAGATCTTTAAGCCTGCAATAGCTAACAATGGGTTTGGCAAAAATGTGAACCAGCTAACATAACTGTGCCCAGTTAGTCACATGAAAAATGTTCAGTACCTTTGTTTAAATGCAAGAGGGTAGGCAAGTCTCAGTAGATAGCTCCTTTGTTACCATGAATCTTCCATGAATTCACAGTGTTCAGTGAGAGCTCAGAAAATAATGTGTGCTGTGGTAGAAACTAGGCACTCAGCTGAAATAAGTCCAGATGTTATGAGATTTTTATCTCAAGAGTTATTAATAGCTAAAAATAATAAAATAGAAGACTAGATTGCCTTGAGCTACCTCTCTAAGTTTTAAAACTATATATTGCTTAGAAATTGCCTCTGGGTGGAGACAGTAAACGGGGCTCGCAGACAAAGGTGAGGGCTCCTTAGGCGACCTAAATCTGTAGCAGTTCATTTCCAGATCTGGTAATGGATCTCCAGTTGTTGATCATAATGTTTCAATTTTAAAATATTCAGGCTTTATGGTTTATTAAACATAAAATTAAAATATACAGTGATCCTAGTAATTTTTGTTTCACAAGAACCTCATCAGAAGCCTATTTTACCAAGCCATGTGTATTACAGTTCATTGCATTTGCTTTATTACTTATAGTATGCTCTTCATAACCCTAAATCCAAATCTCTGATGACAGAAACCATGGCAGAGTTCTGTAATGCCATAGTTAGATGTTGCCCAGATTTGTGATCTGCTCTCTCATTTATTTATATAAATACACTTTGAATCTGGCCTTAAATAACCTGACTTAACTCTTAGCCCCATATTCATCTTGAATTATTCAGTTCCTTTCAAGGGTTTCTCTTTGCCCTTTATATCAGAACCATTAATAAAGTAATTCTCAAGACTCAAAAAGCTGCTGGAAAAGTTAAGGATTGGAAGGCTGAGCCTGGTGCACGAGGGAATATGAATTATGAATATGAGTTATAGACCTGGAAACCTGCTGAGCCACAGACATGTAGAAATCAAGCGATGCCCTCCCTGATGCCAGAAAACACAAGAGTTTGATGAGACTCTGATGAGCCCCACACCAAATACCATGAAATATCCATCTCACACTTCCTTGTGAATCATGTCAGCACTGGGAAAGGGTGGTTTTGAAATTTAACTCTCTGCCAATCTAATATTTCAACTTCAGAAAGAAAAGACAAACAGTGATTTGAAACCTTGTGTTCCCATAATATAGAAATAATGTCCTTGGTTCCCATTATGGAAGTTGCTATTTCTTTGCTCTGATGTATCCTTTTTTTCAATAGGGTTTTCTCCCTCCTGATGTTATAAAAAAGGCAAACATGGAGTTGTTTAAGAAGTTGACCTTGCCTTAAGTGGCTAAAGAAAATAAACAAAGTGAGCCTCCAAATACTCTTTTTCTTCATAATGAAATTCATTTATCCTAATGTTGGCATTCAGATCTCTCACTCTGGGTCTATATATCTGTTCTCTGAAATGAAATGGATTCTTGGGCTACCTATCACAGTGCCTTGAAAAACCACCTGAGAGGGGCTTTTATTTGTGTTTCAAGTCATCTGTTGGTTGTAAATGACATGAATTCCCAAATGTGATCATGTTCTAGCCGTACAGCTTTGATGTCACTGTTCAGTCATGAAGAAAATAAATGTGATTCTAAGCTCAGATCAGCCATCAAATGGTCATAGATAAATCCTGCTATTAAGGAAGAGACTCAAAGCTAGGCCTTCAGAGAATTCTGGGATGCCTAGTGACCTTGGGAATTAGGTATTTTCTGTTACAGTACAATATCCCTCTTCCAGCAAATGTGTGTGCATATGTTCTCACATGCATGTGTATGCATGTGTGTGCAAGCACACAGAAAAAGAGAAAGACAGACAGAGAAAGGAGGTTGAGAGAGGAAAAGAGAGAGCATTGAAGTTTGTCTTTTATCCTTAATATTTTGTAAGCCATGGTACTGTGAGGGAACTATTTCCAGTTCTGCACAGATCTCATTCAGAATTGATGCTGACATTTGGCTCACCACCAGGTACCTCATTCCTGCCTCTAAAGGAAAAGGGAACATCCTGCCTTTCCTGTCTGCATTTACACTCTAAGCTCAGACTTGGAAATAGATGTTTCAGTTGTAGAAGGCTGAGATACTGTAGAAGTTCTGTAGTTCACAATGGGTTCTTCTCCCAGTGAATGTCTATGGAGATCCTACTTTTATAACACTCATTGCTAGAGTGCAAGGAAGGTCAGCCAAGAAATACTCTTAGCTTCACATCTGTTCCTCCAACAACCAAGTGAACAAATAAATCATTGCAGATGGACAAAGTGTTGTGAGATGGAATAACACATAGGCATAAAAGTGGAAGCAAGTGAATGCTTGTTTGGGGGGACAAAACAGGGTCTTAAAAATGGCCCAGCAGAGAACTTTAGGCTAGAGAATGACAGAAGCCAAACATGGGTGCTAAAGAACATTCTGGACTAAGACAATATCAGGGGCAGTGTGGTTATCACTTCACTATTTTAGAAGAAGACAAGGTGACAAGAAATTGGCACAGAGCTCATGGAAGCTAGAGGTCTGCTTGAAGATGGAGAAGGAAGACCTGGGCAGGCCTTGTGCATTCATTGTTGGAAGCAAGAAGTTTTAATTTTCTTCAAAGTGTACTATTTGATGGTTCAGATATTATAAGGACCAAATACATTTCCAAGGTACCTTCAGTAGATCATTTTAGCTAGAGTCATATATAGGTGTCCAAGTGTACTGTTCTAGAATAGAAATAATTAATGTCCTGTGTCTATTATGGTCTGGATAGTTATAACTAGCACTTTTCCCTTTGCATATCCTCTGTTTAACATACAAAGTGTTAAAAATGGGTTGATTTATTTGTTTTGTTTGTTTGTTTTTAGTGCCAGGTACACTTTTAATTTTGTATAATCCAAGGGTTGGCAAAGTTATTCTGGTAAAGTTCACAGAATAAACATTTAGACTCTGAGTGCCAGATACAGTCTGTCACAAAATGCAGTTTTGCTTTTGTGACACAAAGCCATCACAGAGTATCTGAAAATAAATGTTCACAACTGGACCTGGCTGGCTGTGTTAGAATAAAACTTTATTTCTAAGTGGATTATCTATCTAAATTTGTACACATAGTTTATAGGCTTCCCAGGTTTGAGGAACCATCTTCTGGTCATTACAGAGACTTCTGGGCATTAGCTATGGCAGTCGAGGTTCTCCACATGACTGTCAAGAAAGGAGCTGATTCTCACAGCATCCTACAGTGGTTGGGCAACCTGCTGATGTTGATGTGAAATGCCAGAAATAGAAGCTCCAGTCTTGGTGACATTGTCAGGTCCTTACCCAGTCCTGAAGCCTGTCCTACCCCTAAGCATTTTCAGTTAGGTCATCCCACCAAGTTCTCTGCTGTTAGAGCTAGGCAGAGTTGACTCTTGCCCCTGTGGAGCTAAGACATCCTCAACAAGACCTGCTCTAAAATATTCAATTATTGTTAGTTCTTAATATGCTTAACTGGCAGTTTGTGTAAACAATTTCTAAAGTGCTTATGCATCTCTGTAGTGCTCATCAGATGCTAAGGGGGATCTTGAGCGAAGTCTGCAAATCAATGGCCCTAGAAGAACTTAACTTGCAATGGGTTCCCTCTGGTGCATGCCCACACGGTAATTCCATTAACTTTAAAGATGGTTTGGCTGCACAAAATGGACCCTGTTAGTCTATTCTCTTCTTTGTTTTTGGCATTAAATCTTCTTCTCCAGCTAACTCTTCAGAATATGTATGGGCAGCTATGCCATTTATTTCTTGGCCTTTATTAATATATGCAGGCCTCTCCCTCTCTGGGAGGCAGTCCTAAATGAGTACATTAAAAATGAATTTCCTATGCCATTTGTCGATGCTGAGAAAACCCCAGAGTCGGGGACATCAGTGGATTATTATGGATTGTTGAGAGATACAATAAAATCATAAATATGACTCAAAACAATTACCGTGGTCACATTAGCAAATTATCAGATCCATAATTTTCTCTGGAGGCTGGCCTCGGAGAGTTAAATAAAGTGCCAGAGGGAGGAGGGTTGTATTTTAGGAATGAGACAATGAGAGCTAGGAGAGAGAAATTTATGATTTAATTTGCTGGGTAATCTAAGTGAGAATAACTATTGGATTTCTAAGAAGTGGACTTTGATTAGCTTCAGGTGTCAAAAATGAACAAAAAATCTGGGTCAGTATATGGTTTTTAGAGAGTCTTTCGGGGAGGTGGCAGGAGGGTACGCATTGTGAAGAATAACAGTATAACTTGACCTTTGACCTGTCTTCTTCTATGTTGTCATTGTCTGTGTTCAGATAATTGGATTATCTTGAGACTAGCTGGCTCTTCCCTAGGCTTGTACTTTACTTTCTTCACCAAGTGTCCGTTTCCCCCGACTCAGAAATAAATCAATTGGAAATTAAAATACCCACAGCATTAATTCTTCACCTTCCAGTAAATGATTCTAAGAACAGGAGGGTCTTTCTTCTCAGCTCAAGCTTAATGAAGTCCTTCTTTTTGGTAGAGCTTCTACAAAACTATTGTCTCTGCCTTAGTAGAGCTTCTTCGCTTTACTGGATCATGAGGCAATATGTTCGATGAAACTTATAGCAGCATGTTCATGGTGCCCTATGCATATTTTCTGAAGATCTAACTGCATGCCTGGCTCCTTACTCGTAGCAGCTTAGAGTAAAGCTTCCCATCACTGTCTTTCCAGTTAGTGACTACAGATGCTCACCAGCAGCTTTGGCCCGGGCTGCCCTCTGATGACAGACGCACCCAGACCCACACCAGTGGCTAGAGTTTTAGGAACAGATATCCTCATCATTCATCACACTGCAGGAAAACAGCACAGCAATTTGCACAAAGATGAAGGAGATCTCATAATGATCCATGTGGAACCAGCCAGCGGATTTCTTCATCAGCCATTGAGAGCTTGAAAACCCAGCTGAGAAATGATAAATTACTGCTAACTGTCCTAATTATCCCCAGACACTCTGCTGAAACCTGATGAAATTTTGCTGAAACTTACAAAGAGGGAAAATTTTAGGTTGAATACATTATGCACGACAGAAATGATTTTACAAGTAGAAGGGTAGCCATCACAGAAGAACCATGCTTATCCCTCAAGTCTCCAGAGCCTTATCAAGTAGGGGAATGGTGAGAGGATCCAGTAGATGAATTGGAATTTTAATTGCCGTCTAATTGATTGTATTCAGCATGCTCATTAGGTAAAGGAGACTGTGAGTCATTGCCCATGGTCATTGCATTAATAGATGTCAGTAGTATGATCCACTGCATTCCTTTCTTCCTGTAAACAGCAGAAGCAATACAGTTAGCTTTGAAAGGTTGGGCAGTGATGAAATCTATTTCTTTGTATTTTAGCATGATGCTCCTGTATTAACTCACTTCTATATGCTTCATAGTCTTACCTTTAATATATCCAGTGTATCAACCTGTGTCTAATTTTCTCAGCAGTAGCTTACTTTTGACCACTTTTCTTAATCCATGATAAAATGATCTTAGAAAAGTTAGCTCCCCAACCCAAACCCCCTGTTTTCCTTCTTTAACTCTCCAAAATCTCTACAAAGATAAATTACCAATTACATTGATACAATTCAGATCTTATTTACAAGTGGGTGGGGGGGGGGCAGAATCGTTATGCAACAATATAGAACAATTATAGAAAAATCCTATCTGTCCAAAGATGAATGGACCATTTCCTCCCTTTTTGTGCCTTCTCTTTAAGTTCCAGGAGTATCATCTATAAGCCCAGATGATGTCAAGGGTCCCTGTTCTTACTCCCCTCTCTCTGTTCTTTCTCTCCCCCTTCCCTTCCTCTCCCTTCTTTCCTCCTCCCTCCATTTTCCCTTCTTTCTTTCCTTTCTCCCTCTATCGCTTTATTCCTTTTCCATGCCTCTGAAATAATCATTCTTTCTTCTTCTAAATATTTTAGGCAAACTAGATTGACTCTATCTGACAGTTCATTCCTAGAGTCTTTGTAGACTTTGGAAGAAGCTGTATCCCCCCTAATCCCTGACCACAGGATTGGTCAGTGACTTACTATGTACATGGGATAGCTTTCGCTCTTTCACTAAACTGGTCCCACATCTAGTGCTTTTTATGTAGAGACTACTCTAGTTTAAACTTACTGCCTGCAACCACATGGGGACATTCAGGTGACACTGGAAAAAGCCATGCATGGATTTCCCTAAATAACTGTTGGGCTTCAGAGCTGATTATTCTTATAGAAGATAAAATGACTGCCAAGATTATATATGCATATCTGTCAAAGTTTAGACCTTATATAGAGGACTCTTTGTATTCTGAAGACAGTGAGTCTGGTTACTGGTATTAAGATTCTGTGGTGTCACCATGATCAGGAACACAATGTTAGGTGAAAAAGTGGGTTCTAACTGTGGACACATTCCAACAATGCAATGCATTCTGAATTTATCAGTAGTTCTTCATCTACATTGTTGCTTTCCATAACTGAGTGTCTCCATTGCATGGCTAATCTCAGATCTTACACTTTTCAAGCATTCATCTAGTTTCCCTTTGAATTAGCATGCATAGGCCACATGGAGCCCCTTGCACTCTTGAATGATGACAATTATAAGCATAAATTCAACTACAAATGGCTAACTCATTAATCTTTGTGAAAGGCTTTCAAAATACATAAAATATTTAAAGTTATAAAATTTTTCTATGGGAAAAATTCACTTATATATAGCATTAATTTCAGTAATTTCCAGATCATTTAGGTGTAGGCAGCCATGAATTATCAGACTCAATTTACCTGATTTAGTACCTTTCAATTCAGCACTAAGAGAAAGATAGTATTTCCCCCCAGGATACAAGGAACCATCTTCTACCAAGGAAGATTAGATTTTATAAAAGTCTCCTTGACTCACAATATTGCAGATTCAAAATCTGACACCTTCACTATTCTTATCTGTGGGCTTAGGAGTAAATGGCTCTCCTTTTCCTTTGCTTCCTTGTTTATAAAACTGGAACAGCATTACTTCTTCTAGCTGAAAATTTTGTAGTAAGTGAGATTATGAATGGGAAAGCCTTCATATAATGTTTGACATATTATGCTTTACTCCCCAATTGTTTTTGCATGCTGGTTTATATTTCAACTCCTATGAACATAACAATGAGCAGAAGAACCACTGGACAGGAATGAAAGTGGATTTACTTTGTTTTCAGTCTCTTCTTAATAGGGCCAAATGCGTATTAGTGCTAGGCAGTATGGTTTCTGAGGAATTAAGGCAGGCAAATTAGATCAAATGGGATGTATAGAAGTGGTTTGATATGGCAAGCAGTTACCAGATATCATGGGAGACTTGGGGTTCATGTGGAGGTGTTCTCTCCGGGTGCATCGGTTGTCTTTAAAACTCTGACCCTACAATGCATGTTTGTTTCATAGAAGATATTTTTTGTGAGATTACAAAATGCATTCTTTAAAAGGTGGTTAAGAAACTATTTCTCCCATACTCCACTGAAAGAAGAATACAAGTCTGAGGTTACATTTTCATTCCAGAAAGTAATGACTTTCTTAACCTCTGAAGAGCAAATACCATGGTAAAGCTAACTACCAAGTTACAGAAATCCATAACAGATGGACAGTGCTTCTCTCTTTCCTCTTTCTTTCTAACTTTCTTTCCCTTTTTAGACTTTTATTTCTTCAAAATGATAAGTTTTAAGTTAGAATTAAAATATGTAAGTTCTAGAATTAAGAGAGTTGACATATGTCCAGTAAAGAAAGTTAATCTTCCATTAGATTCAAGTGTGCTACACTGAAGATAGTTAGGATTGAGTTTGAAGTTTTGACAGAGCTGTCTGATATCCCATCCCCAAGCTCACATTAGATCCCTCTATCACTTCTGGTGGCAGCTGTTGACTCTAGTTATCCTAGGTGTGACTGTCAGAAGGCAAAGACAGGAATTGGAATATTCAAAGCTGAGCTATTTCCAAGCTTTGGCTTGGAAGCAGGTTTTACAGCAAAGTTGGAGACTTGTGAGAAGAATGTTCTCCTACTTCCCCCCTTCCCGAGTGCATCAGTCCCCACAGTCACCTCCTCAGCCTGGCTCATGAGAACATTTGTTTGGCACACTTTCTGCCATCTGTTGTGGAGTCCAGGCTTCCAGAACACAACAGAAAACAGGTGTGGTGTCAAAGCAACTTAGTGAGTAGACAAGTGGAAAACAGGGCTTGAAAATGAATGTGTCATGTCCCAATCTTTTTCTTCCTTGGCTCTTGATGCCTAGATCCAACTCACCATGTCTTAGCAGAAGCCAGACCCTGGTAACCAGTTTAGGATCCATGTTTTTGTGCCTTCTTGGATCTCTGCTAGGCATACTGATGATTTTTGTCCCTACACACATCCCTGAGCTAGCCACCATTGCAGACATATAAACAGACATATAACAGGTGTTATATGGCCAGAGGAACAAAAAGAATGTGTCTCTGTTGTTAGATAATGTTTAGAGTTTTTAGAATTTAACTCCAGAGAAGAATGTGTTTCTTGCTAGAAATAATAGTGTTGTAACTTTCTTTGTGACAGTGTGATGTAAATGTAATTGTTTCTCTAACAATATGTTATTAGTACAATAATTTCTCCTCATATTACACAGTGTGTTCCAAGATTACAACTGGGCACCTGGCATCACATATAGTACCAGTAGAAGTATGCCTTTTTCTATCCATATATACTTTGTGTTATGTATTTTAAATCATTTAACAATATGAATAGCAAAGTAGGAAAGCTATAACTTTATCAAAATTGCTATTTATATCTAATGAGCTGTTTCTGGAAATCTTCATTTAATATGTTCACATTGCATTAAACATTAGTAACTAAACCCAAGAGTGTAAGCTTGCAAGTCATGGGAGGTAGTATGTTGCTATATTAGTGATGTATGTGCATGAATTTTGATTGGTTGGGATGTTGGTAATTCAATCTTTCAAGGGATGTGAGGAGTGGTTCTTTGTATTCACTTCACAGCCACTTTATAATTTACAGTTCACCAAGTGACTATCTCCCATGTTTTACTTCCCACTTTGGTGCTGAAGAACACAGGGAGTAGGACTTGGAAATAAAATCTCAAGAGTCAAATTTTGCCTCCTATCTTTGCTAGATATGAACACAAGTTGTTTGATTTCTCCTCAGTTTCTTTATCCATACAATGAGAGTGGTAACAGCACCTGATGTGGAGAGTTCTTACAAGGATCACAGAAGTCAAGGATGTTTAGGATTTATTGTGGTGATTGGTATGTGGTATATATTTCATGAGGAATCTTTTTGTCCATTGCTTAGGAACCCATCAGCATTATTACCCCGATGTTGCATGAAATAGGTATAATTCTAGGACATTTACCTACCTAATTTAATTTTGTTTTTGAGACAGGATTGTATGTAGCCAAGGCAGGCTACAAACTTGTCTATAGTCAAGGATAACACTGAAACTCCTCAGCCTGTTGCTCTACCTACCCTGATTATAGATGTATGTCATCATGCCCTTACTCTCATGCTAGACAAGTACCTTGCCTTCCTTCCATCCCCAGCTCTTACATTAAAGTTTAAGAGTGAGTTAACCAGGATTCCAAAGAGAATCATGATTTGCTCATTGACTACAATCTCATCAGAGGCAAAATTAAATAGCAAATTAGGTCCATGATACTTTACTCAAAGAAACAGGGTGGTTTCTGAAACCTCAGCCTTATCGGCATGCGGCTAATAAGCTCAGCTCACAGCAACACCATTCAAGTTGTGACATTTACTTTCTGTTGCCAGGGGATGGTGGAGGCTGACCGTGTGCTCTAGTGAGAAGGTGTGTCTTCTAAGAGTTTTGTGACTTCAGAATTTAGAAGAGCAACATTCGAAGTGTAATAAATTTCTGTATGCTCAGGCTAAAACCTCAACTATAACTTTTTTTAAAGTTTATTGTAACATTTCATTTTCCCGAGAATAGTCATTATTACTACTTTAATATAACTACAAATAACTACTTTTCTATTGTTAAAAAATCTGAATTATTGGTCTATGTGAGCATGCAGTGATTATTTTTGAGCATTGCCAATCGCCTATTTTGTCGGTGACTGTTATTATACGCAGCTGGGGAAACTAGGTAATTGGCAGTCATCTTTTTAGAGTTTGTAGTTCTGTGGTGAGGGTGGAAAGTAATGGGAAAGGCGGGCGCACGATCTAACATCTCCTAGCACCAAACCGAGAGCTGGAAGTGAAAAGCTAGTGGCGTAGACTTGAGTGATTAAAGCAGTTCCAGAATTGTCAAGACCTTCCCTCCCCAGGGAAGTTGTTTCATAAGAAAAGGAGAAAATGCGGTCATGAGGGAAGCAGCACTGACAGGAAGCCCACATACACACTAGTTTCAGTGTTTCAGTACCGGCGACCCTTTATGGGTAGTATCATTACATCCACACTTTGAAGAGGCTGCCCAGTAGCTTGACTTCAGTTGGTGATGGCCTGCTGCTAGTCATCAGAGTACCCAGAAGCGATGGTCAGTCCTCTTGTCTTGGTTGTAGACTGAATCTTTTTGTTGCCAGTATAATAAAGTGGGGACAGTAGGTTTTACATTCTCTCCCACCCCACTTCTCCACTGCCTGTCAGTGGCTAGGATGTGGATGACAGCTGCTTCCACTCTGTGACACTTATGTTAAGCTTCCTAGCAAAGCATCATGACTCTAAGTCAGAAAACAGGGGACAACTTCCTCTAAGGCAGTGGTTCTCAAACTTCCTAAAGCTGAGACCCTTTAATACAGTTTCTCATGTTATGGTGGACTCCAACTATAAATTATTTTCATTGCTACTTTATAACTATAGCTTTGCTACTGTGATGGTTCATAACAAAAATACTTTTGGAGAGAGAAGTTTGTCGAAGGGGTCATGACCCACAAGTTGAGAACTCTATGGAAAAATTCATTCTTATTTAAAAGGAATTAAGTACTCTGGGTTTGAGGATGAAACATAATTTTTCATCTACTATATGGTGAATTGATTATTTGGCCCATTTTCTGGGACAAGTGTTTTGAGGCAGATACTGGGAGTCCTTACTGTGTGTTGATATTCCCTTCTAACAGACACAAGCAGGGAAATGATTTGGCACAGTGTAGACTATCCCTCTCTGTAGATCCAACTCAGCTGTCCTACAGTTTAATTTTAGCACTAGTATTTCTCCAAAGCTTGTGCTTCTATTCATTTGAAAAGCTTAATGTGGAAGAAATTCTTTCATGAACAATATGAGAAAGGTGGACTATGACTCAAATCTGTGCCTTTTGCTTCAGTTGCAGTTTCTGTCCCCCTCCAGCCCCCCCCCCCATGCTCCCTTCCTCGAATCTATTATCAGTTGCAAATGACAGAAAACCCAAACTGCCTGAATAAATGGAAATGTATTAGATCACATAATTAAAGTGTCCAAGTAAACTACCTGACCTCAGATATATTTTGATCAAGAGACTCTGGACTCAGCATCTCCTTTTCTGCCTCTGCATTCATCTTTCCCTGCAAAAGCACAGACATGAACTTAGGCATGAAGCTGGAATTAATGAGTGTGGTATTTTCAGACCATTGAAGGAACACCCTGGGCAACGATTGTGAGAACCTTGCAACTTCTCTCTCACTTCTCACTTCGTATTCACAAAGTTAGCAGCTGTAAGGCATTGACTTCTGGTCATCTGAGACCCAGGTGCAACTGCTGGTGGATGGAAAGTTCTAGAAGTGTGAAGTCAGATAAGCCTTTCTCTTTTTAAGCTTGTTATCTCTGGTATTTGTGAGATAGAACAGTAATGACCACAGCTTCTACCATATCTCTGTTCTCAAGGTAGAATGCAAATCACATGAAATGTTAAGGAAGTGCTAAATATAGGATCCCATCTGCTAAAGGTTTGCTGCAAAACCTGACCAAATCTAGTATCTATTGATATCACTAATGCAGTAGAACTGTCCTTCTGCTATGCTAGATCACCTCTATATTTGTGATATTTGTGAAGCCACTGTGGACAATAAAGCCACTCCATTTACCCAACCCCCAACCCTGCCAGTGACCCTAGATAACATCAGCTTAGCACTTCCCACATACCATTCCATCTGCTTTCTGCTGGTGTGGATTACTATTAATTATCACTTCACTGAGTATTACCCAAGAGTTATCATGATGCAATAATGGTATGAAGCCACAAAGATAAAATGCTCTAATTAGGCGGGAAAGTTGTGGGCTAAGCAGTTTTAGAGTAAACTTAGTTTCCTCATATGCTTGCACATAATTTGAAACACTGAGTGCTTATTTAACATACTTCCTCTAAATGTATTTTAAGATTTAACATGTATCCCTTTAATTGCAGATTTTAATGAACTAGAAACTAATGTAAGTTCTACAGGAGATAGAATTGTAATCCATTGTGGTTTTCTCTCTCTCTCTCTCTCTCTCTCTCTCTCTCTCTCTCTCTCTCTCTCTCACACACACACACACACACACACACACACACACACACACACACACAGACAAATTCCTGAAAGCAGATACATATAGAACTCATATGGGAGACTTTCATTCTTTTACTTCTGGCTCTATTGATGGCCTTGTTCACCAAAGATATTTAAAAAATATAGAAAATCAATGTAGAAAAATTAAAATTACCAATGGTTAAATTTACATATTTTCTGATAGCATTTAGAAAATTGCCATGAAAACAAGCATTTGTAAAAAGTAAGAGTGTCCAGTTACTTCTCATAAGAGGTTAAGGAGTCTCCATGGTACAAAATGAGCCCATGTGAGTGTTTTCTCTCACCACCATTCCCATGCCCACCTTTCTACTGTCTCAGAGGCAAACTAGTTTTCCCCAAGGCAAAACCCCACAAATGGAGAGATGTTTCTGTCATTTGTCTGTCTGTCTGTCTGTCTGTCTGTCTGTCTGTCTGTCTGTCTATCTATCTATCTATCTATCTCTGATATTCTTGTGAAAAGGAAAGGCTGTTTGGTATGGAATCTGTACACAATTGTTGAAAATAATGCTGTGTGAACTACTTGGCAATGGGAAGCAAGAATGACAGTCAGGAGTGCCAAGGCCCCAGAGTGGGGAACTGAGAGCACATATATAGTGAAGATCTGGTTGAGTGGACAAAACTAAGCTTTGCTATGATGGAATTATTGACTTTGAGATATACTTTTTCAACAGAATAGAAGACTGTCTTTTTTTCTGGCTTGTTTATTTTGAGACAGAACCTCGCTGTTATCTAGAACACAAACCAGTGATCCTGCTACAGTTTTAGATGACAGCATCTATCAGCACCTCAGATCCTAACAGGCCCCTGCCTCAGAGTCCCTATAGTACAGTTACTCTTGTGTCCTATGGTCCACTTGGGACTTCTTATTATAGAAAGAGAATGATAAACATGACCTGAGTATGAAAAATCAGTGTCTCTGTCTAAGCAGAACTGAAACAGTCCTTAGCGCATCTCCCAGGTACTGGCATGGATTAGAATCAAGGTTCAGTGTGTGGGAAAAGTTTCTTGGGTCCTCTCAGAATAGCTAAAGTGGCTTGATTGGGGCTGGGTACCATGTTTTCAATGCTTTCCTGAAAACTGCAGATACCCCTTGCCTATACCGTAATGATGTCTGCTAGACCTGGAGCAAGGAGACTGGATTTAGAATAAAACAGTCTGGTTTTGTTAAAAGGGAGACATTGGATTGCAGAGAAAAATCACCCATTAACTGTTTTCTTTCATTTTCAAGTGTTTTCATTCCAGCCAGCTACAAAGAAGCCCCTCAAAGCTTGACCTGAGACAAAAGGCCTCTCCATTATACCTAACTAGGATTTCTGAAAATAGGACTGATCTAAATATGCCTATAATATTCATTTGCGTTTAACAACTGTAAATTATTGCCAGCCTAGGTGGGAGAATATTTATGTTGCTTTTACTTTTAGGACTTTGATCCTGTTTCCTCCCACAAGAGGGTCTACCCAACACATTTCTTTGATTCATTTTGAAATGACATCCTTCCTACTACACTTAGCTGTTCTTTACAGAAGCAATTCTGTGACTCTTTTCTCCCACAGTCCTTTAAGATCATTTGATCAAACTTCACCTTCTCCAGGGATAAAGGGATAGCTCAATGTATATACACTTGCTAAGAATTTGGGGACCTGAGTATAAATCTCCAAATGCCAGGTAAAGCCAAGTATGGTAACTTGCCTATCATTCGGTGTTGTTTTGGTGTAATGGGAGTCAGGAGAATCTCCACAAGTTCTATTATTCTCCAATTGCCCATACCATAATGATATCTGATAACCTTGGAGCAAAGAGACTGAATTTAGAACACAACCATCTGGTTTTATTAAAAGGTAGATATTGGATGACAGAGAAAAATCACTCATTTACTGTTTTCAGCATCAAGCAACATACAGACCTTGATACAAACAAAGGTAAAGACTGATACCTGATGCTGTTTCCTGACCTCCAAGTGACCAGACATAAGATATAAGCATGTGTACATACATGCTTTATATGTACCTACAAATGCATAAATTTATCTTCCCCAATAGATTGCGTGTACCTACTTATTATTCAAAGGTATATTGTACAATGAGCATACAATAAAACAGAAAAAATACCCAAATAAATAAATTGTGTGTGTGTGTGTGTGTGTGTGTGTGTGTGTGCTGGCTGACTAGCTGGCTTGCTGAAGGGGATGGAACTAGAATATTATTATGAAGCTTGAATGTAGTTTTATTTATTTTTAAAAAAATATCACATTTTCATATTTTGCTTTATTTGATCATTCTATACATGAATTGACAAAGGATTCTTTCAAAGCTTAAGGGATTAAAAATACCAAAGGATAGATAAGTAGGAGAGTAATTCATGAAGCTTCTTACATTTTTAATCCTACTTTTAAAAGGTAAAGTCAGATATGTTCTCAAGCTGTTTCTGCATTTTTAACGAAGATGGCTTTGGAATATTCAGCCCCGAAGGTGGCCTACAGGATTTCTTATTAGAGATCGGAGACCAGCTGGTAGGTTCTTAGTCTCTGTTCTTTCCAGATTTCTAGTAGTCAGAGCCTTACAACTTTTACTCAAAAAGCACATATTCATTGCCTCTCAACCTCCCAAATGTGTGAAATAATTACCCAGGAGACAAAAAATGAGGACCCCCATGGGCAAATACCCACTCTGTGAGGGTCAGATTGTGACTTGTCCCCCTTTCAAAATATTTCAAGTTGCATTATTAAAATGCACCATAAGGTGCCTTTGTATAAAAAATTAGAAAAAGAATAGAACTTGAGATGGCCCAGACATCTCTAGCACCCCAAATTTTGCATTTTCCTTGAAACATTCCTATGCTTTGAAGAATGTAAGTAGGCCATGGAGAGAAATGCATGGTGTGAAATTCTTCTAATGGCTCCAAACTCTTCTTTCAAATGACTACAAAAGCAATTCAGCAAATTTTTTGTGCCAGATTGATGAAACAAAAAAAGTGCATATTAAGCTTTCCTGATTAATTAAAGGCACATACACACACACACACACACACACACACACAGACACACACACACACACACAAAGTCATCTCAGCTTTATAAAAATAAATAATGCCCGGAGATGAGCAGGCAGAATAAAGCTGGGCTATGCTGCATGTTAACTCAGTCTCCCTTCACACTAAGTATTGTTACATACAGAAAAAAAGTGTTTAAAGCAGCTAATTACTGGGAGGGGATGTCTCAAAAGGCAGGAGGGATCAGAAGATGTGGACCGTGGTTTCAAGTCCACAAAACAAGCAATGTGATCGAATACACCATCTCTGACTCTGACTCTTCACCTTCTTTAGAGCCAAGCATATTTATACAAGAAAAATGATGATCCAGGCCACCACCTAAAGTAGCTTACATGATGAAGCCCATACAAGGTATCAGGGGAAACCATCTACTGGAGTGCTTTCTCATGCCCAGAAGCTCCTGGTCTCTAAGGGAGATACAGCCACTGCCATCTGGGTGATGTATCCCAGAAAATAATTCTTTATTTAAATTTTCCATGGTAGACAGGGAAGAAAGGCGAAGAGTTGTGGAGAAGGTGCTGCTGCTGGAACTGTATGCAATCTTTCTTTATTTTAAACCATCCATTCATTTATAAGGTATTCTAGAATGTGATTGGGACAATTGGTTGCTGTTTATTTTGTTCCCTGTGCCTCACTTTCAGTGATGCTAATAAAAATACACACACCTTGCCTTAGTTTTATGGAAAAGCTGATTCTGAGTTTTCCCAGGATATTATCTGGGACTATAAATCAAATACTCAATTTGCCATATTTTTATTCGCATCATCCCTGGCAATGCACAGGGAGCAAAGAGAAATGTAGGTTTCTATTTCTTCCCTCTTCCTCTCACTTCTTCCTGTTGAGTTCTTCTTTACTCTTTGCTCTGTCTTCTCTTCTCCAAACCCCTTACTTTGTTTCCCAGGTTCATGGTTGGTGTGACAATAAGGGGATAAGAATACATAAATTCATGTTAGAGATCTTGACACATTAGTCTGAAACATGGAGAACTGAGAATAGAAGTGTACTAAGTCTAGATTCTAGACACAGTTGGAGAATAATCTGGGATCAGTTGACAATGCCTTTTAAGGGTGTACCACATTTATTCTGTTAAAATCATTCCTTCCAGTTTCAGACATTTTATTTTCTGGATATTTATTGTAAGTCTTAATTTAAAGATCTCATAGCTTAGTGAACCTTATTCCTTGAGATGGGAAATGCCATAGACAGACATAGCCAACAGAGATAATATATTGTTTAGCAAACTACAAATTATGAGAATGGGTATTCAGATAAGAGTATGAACTGCTTTATCTGCTCATAATGGGTAGTTTTCAGGGTAGTTATGCCTAAGTCTTTTCTCAAGTTATATGGTTTGTTAATCTTTCTATGTGAGTGTAAGAGCTTATTTAAGGCAGTACATGATAAGTCACAGATTTTGAAAATAATCCTCTATATCTAGAACTCTGGGAAGTGGCTCATTTACATGACCAATGTAGATAATATGGAATTTTGTTCCATTTGGAAGGCAGAGCACTCTGTTTGAAATGGAGATCATCTGGTCTCTGCTGGTCGAATTTGAAGTTACTGATGCTAGTTCAGTCCCCATGTGGGTGAATTAATGTAGTCCTTTTCATGTCTTGAAGCTTTACACACCACTCAGCTGTTAGAGAGAGAACAGGTAAGTCTACAGTACCTCGGGGCACATCTCCTGCCAGGAAGATGTCCCCAAAGAGTGCTGTAAGTGAAACCAAACCTATTCTTCCATGAGAGAGACTACTATCTCACATCTGATTTTTCTGTTTATGACTCTAATGTGGTGGGTCAGAGACTTCAGTGTTGATGACTCTGCTCTGTGTCTTAAAATTAAGGGATGTCTTTGAGGCTGAAGCTGTGAAGCAGTTTAGAATGTGGCACCTACAACAACCTGCTTCTAAGTAGTCCAGTTGTGTTGGGAACTAATAAGAAGACCGTATCCTTAGGCCCATTCCTCAGCCCACGCCCCACACATATAATAGAGGCTAGGTAAACACCTGATTAACAAATGAGCATATGCTTGGGTAAATGGCAGTAAATGGTGTTGGACATGGCAGAGTGCCTTGGACTCATGTTCATGAACTTAATGAGGCTATTATATAACAGGTGCTTTTCTGCAGAGTAGGTCTTTCTCTCACTGGTGCAGCAAGAAGACCTAAAGTAATGTACTACAGAATCTGCCTTCAGAATCTGCACATGAGATTCAGAGATGAAGTTCCCATGCTTTCTTTCTTTAATTTAGGAAAATCCATAATGTGGTCTATGCAGTCTTCCAGGAGGCCTCGGGAGGATGCTCAGTTACTATGAAAAGTAACCTAAACACAAAGACACCTCACAGTAGCTTTATTTTCTCTCCTGAAGTATTGTGCTGGCTCTCCTAATGATACTTCCTGGAACCAATCCAGTTGAACTCATATTCGCATCTTGGGATCTGCTTTGGGAGAGCCCAGTGTAAAAGATACTCATAGTGAAGTCAGAAGGAACCAAAGAGTACCTGGTATTTCTGCAGCTACAACTGGAAAGTCAGCATCTTGCAGTCTGTACAGCTATTAATGCGTGTGGTCTTGTTGTATGGGCTGACTATGTGGTTAACTGGTAGGGTGCTTGCTTAGCATTCCCAAGGCTCTGAGTTCAATTCCGAGTACCACACAGACATATACCTACCTACCTTGCTTTGTATACTTTTATGCAAAAATGCTAAAAATTTGTACATTTATCTTTTTTTTAAAATAAAGTAAAAAAATAAATAAAATAAAAGTAACTTTATAGTTTAAAGAAAAGAAAAACATATTATTAAAAGATAAAGAGATATTTATATTAAAATGTCAAGTAGTCTTCTTAAATTTTTCATATAGAACAGATTCTATTGAGCACAATGCACAAGCCGGGTCTAGGCCTCCTATCTCAATATGTGGTAGCACTGTTGACATCAATCCACCCAGCATCCTTTTCTGTGAGGAGACCATTGTTATGATAGTAAGTCAATCTTCTTTGGCTCCTGGAGTGATACATCCAAGTCTTTCTCTTTTGGGGGGAAGGGGGTCTTCTGGTCTAAATGGTTCTTCTTTGGTTACCCCTCAACCATCAGTAATCACTACAAGTGATCACTGACAATGATCAGGGAACATTCTGGGACTACCTGTCCAAGGTAATTTATTATTAGTGAGGGAGAACAAACCCCAGACAGCCTGTCCCTATACTGTTGATTTATTCTGGGGTGTGTTTGTAAGAAACTATCAAAGTAGGCTTCTTTCTATGAATAGATAAAAAGTTAATAATTTCATATATTATTCTTTCTTATAGACTATAACTTAATGATAAGAAACTCTGGATTTGGTAGTAATGCTGGCAATATCTACAAGTCATTAAAGTTTGTGAAAATCAGTCATGAGATGCAGAGGCCATGGATGATGTCCTAGAATGGCCGTGCACCTTCCTTGCATATAGTGATACCAAACAGCCATAAGACAATTTGGAGTACTATTTATATAATTTTTAATTTTTAAAAAATGCATTTTTGGCATGTATATGTGATACGTATGTAGGGGTATACACACATGCCATGACATGCATGTGAAAGCCAGAGGACAACTTTATGGGGTTGGTTTTCTTCTTTCACTTTTCCAAGGGTTACAGGGCTGGCATTATTCAAGTGTCTGGCTTTCAAAGGCTTCACCCACTGAGCCATGTCACTTGCCTGGATAGAGTATCTGTGATCAGCCACAGGTACTAGTTAGTATCTTCCCATACTTTAAGAGCTTGGCGACCTTGGAGGTGAAACACAACATTCCAGAAGCAGACAGTAAGAACAAGTATTCGCTCTGAAAACATTCCAATAGTACATGAATTATTGACATGCTCTTCATTTTGGCTAAGATGGGTTTTCCAAAGTCTTCTGCCTACGGAAGTGCACAGGCTTTGATTCTGTTTCCTCTATATATAGTCAGAAAACAACAAAATATTTTTTCTGTATTTCCACTCACATCCACCTCAAATATATACAGCTGGCCCTTTTCTTGGTCCCCAAAGCTACAAATTACAAGTCAAATGTTCTTTTAGTTGTTGTTGTTGTTTTAATTTTCCTGTACAACATTGATATTGAAGGATCTTAGTGTTGGTAAAACATCCTAATGGAATTTATGTCGCATTAACTTTGTTCTCTTCTCTACAAGAAAAGAGGCCCATCCTGCACTATTTATCCAGCCAATGCAATGCAAAGAGCTTTGTTTAGATAGCCCACTTATGTCACTGTTCTGCCACCAGAGAGAAGCATGCCCAGCGGTACTCAGCAGTCATAGAATACCTGCTCAGACAGATGTGAGGTCAACTGACTTTTCATCCCAAATCAATAGTGGGCTTTTTTGCCGACCCTGGCAAGAATGCAAACTAATGTATACCTTGAATCCTGTGAGATTTTATTGCTCCCTATTATAAAATATAATTTAAAATTAACCACATCAGGCTTTTTCTGGAGTTCTAGAAAATGATTAATGTTCATTCCAGAGCTGAAGGTCTTTGAGTTCATATAAAGTTAATTTCGTATATTTGGGCCATTTCACATAAAGTACCTTGTTGTTTAATGTCATTATTCAGCCATTTATCAGACCAGAAACTCCACAAGAACAATTCATTATCTAGGGCATCTCTTTGCCAGAATGTGTAGATCTTTCAATTTGTTCTTTACTTTGGAACTGAAGACACATGGGCCAGGTGTCAGGTGCTGGCATATTATCTATAGGATAGGTAATTTAGCTGGACACTGCCACTGTGGGAGTCTGCGTGTAATGAAAGGATTTTTAAAGTCCCCACCGATGGCCTACTTATTTGTAGCACAAAATCACAGAGCATAGTTCAAGGACAGCAGTAGAATTTGGATATTAAATCTGTCATCGTGTAGGTGGCCCATTTTCATAAGGCCATTTGCCGTCTGTTAGCAAAGCTGGGGAATCAGGTAGAGACAGGGATGATCTACCACCTAAGAAGAACATATAAAATGAGAAATCTTAAGTCCTCTTGTCTAGGTGACAGTGGTACTTCATTCATGTATAGAAATTTTAAACCCCAAAAAATAAATTTTAAAATAAAATTATCTGGATTTAGGAATGAAACAATAATATTCTGTTGAGCTCTACTGTGAGATGTTCTGAGGCTTTGCATTCAGTTACAGTAAAGAAATTGACTTTGTTTTACATAAATAAACAATTTCAAATTAATGTAACTATAAAATTATTGCTTTGGGTGGTAGTCATGGCGGGTTCTTTTTCCCTCATGTACTTACTTATACAGAACAACTGAAATTCTGCAGACTTGTCTAAAGGCACCCTTAGGTGATATAACTACTGAGATTTTCAAGAGGAAGTATTGTTCTGTGCAAGCTTGAAAGAATTTCAAGTTCATAGTATTGTAGTCAATTTTAGTGCAATTCTAGAAATTTAGGAAAACAATATCTTTGTTTGTTCAGCTGCTATAATATAACATAATGAAAAATGGGTAGTTTGTAGATAACAGATTGATTGCACCTAGTTTTGAAAGGTAAGGAATTCAAATCACAATAGTGGTGGTATCAGTCACCTGAGGGTCCACTCCTGTTGTATGAAGCTTCTCATATCCTCACATGGAGGGCCATTAGAAAGTGATGGGCAGGAATGCTGAGCTCCTGTGGCAGCAGGGTTCTCTTGGCCTCCAGATACCTACTTTCACAGGAGTTGAAGGATTGCTTGTCAGTCTTTCAGTTAACTTCCTTTGCTTCAAGAGAGGCTTCCTCACAAAGTAGTTGGGGCATTGTCACTCAGGGAACTCTGCATTTGGGGCAGTAATTGAGAGAGCTGAAATGTAGACTTTTGTCCAGTGCTGCAATCTGTTTTTTTTTTTTTTTTTTTTTTTTTTTTTTTTTTTTTTTTTAGAGTATGTCAAACGGGGGGGGGGGAGGGAGAGGGGAAGGGGAAGGGGAGAGGGAGAGAGGTTGTGGAGCTTTTTGGCTGTCCTGCTTTGAGCTCCTTGGAGGCCATCCATCCAGGGAATCTTCGGAACTGCAGACAAAAACCACTTACACACATTGCAGTTAATCTTAAATCCCTTGGCTAACTCAATGACTGGGCACTCCTAAACCTTCCCCTGCTACCCGAGGCCCAATTGGGGAAATGGCCAGTGGCCACTTACTGGAAAACTCTCAAGGCTGATTGGCTTTATCGCCTGTCACTACTGTGCCCCCTTCTTTCCAAGTCCTCCTGATTCTCCCTGTGTCCTCTCAGGGTCCTGCCCAGTGCTCATCCAATGGCCACCTTCATCTGTATTCATAGATTCCCAAACCAACTGGGGATAAGAACCTTTGCTGTCTGTACATGCAGATCCAAAGCATTAGCACCAAGCTGGGGGGGGGGGAGTAAAGGGGAAGGGAGGAGCAAGGTGAGCATAATTGATGTATTAAAATCTTATCTCACTAAAAGAAAACAATGATGGAAGATTCAAATTCATTAAATTAGGGAGAAGAGTCAACCGTCTCTCAGAGCATTAAGTTTTCTCAATGGAACAGTGTGGCCAGCTGACTTTAAAATGTCAGGAGTGCTGAGAAGAGCCGCCATGTTATCTCAGTTTCCTGGACCCAATGGCCATTCCTGTTGTTCTCAGTGTGGGATGAGGACAATGCTCCTTTCCCTTGTTTCCTTCATGTTGATAATTCCTATGTCACCTGGGTTCCCTGGTTGTCTGTCATAGCAGCACACAGCAGTTCCACAATGTCTAGCACTGACCTAGAAGGTTCTATGAGGTTGCAAAATCCTGTCTGGGTTTTACTATTTACAAAGGGTTTTCATAACCATAAAAAATAAAATGATCTCAAAGAATTTTAAAAAATCTTTTTATTCCCATAGCTGGTATTTTATTAAGTGTTTTCTCTTTTCCCATGACTACAGTGTAATTTACAAGCTCTTCACTACAAATGTTTCCCACTAAACATCTGTATTCTTCAAATCTTAGAAACAGAAGCACATGAAAAAGGCATGATTAAAATGCAATGGGGAAGATGCTAACCTATAAAAAGTGTCTCTAACTATATGTCTATCTATGAATCTGAGATGTTCTAAAATGAACCTAAGAGTGTTTGAGGTCTACAAGTCAAGTTCAAGACTTTTCATGTTTTCACAGAAGTGATGTAGAGGTTTGTGGGCATCTTGGGCTTGAGGCATCCCAGAATGTGTATGATAATTTTTGTTACCCACATTGCACAGTTGTCACATGTTCAATGGGTAAGCAAAGTATCATCAGGAACAATCAGCACACAGATTATCACACATTGTGGGTTGGACGCACTAGTCTTCTGAGTCCTGCTCTCCAGCAGCAGAAAGGAAGATTTAACTGCCAGAGATATGTTTAAGTCTCACTACCTCTCCCCCTCTTAATTAGAAAAGGACTGGTGTCCTTTTGGGGAACAAAGCTCCACCAAGTGTAACCTGACCTGCTATGTGGAGGCAATGTCACAAATTCTAGGTCTCTCACTGAGTTTCAACCTTTTTTATGTCACCTGTTCTTTTAGAACCTTGGAACCTCCCATAAGAATAATTTACAGGTGCCTAATAAAATTAAAGATTTCAAAAGGTACAGTGTCTCTAAGTCTCTGCCTTTCCTAGTTTCCTTACCAGCAAAGTACTGTTTCCAAGCTTCAACATAGATGCTAGCTCAGTTCTCTCAGATAACCAGTAGAAAAGCTAAAAATTGGATTAGTTGACTACCCTTCCAACTATTGCAATCTATAGTGTTGATAGTAAGGCTTTTTAATAATGTCTTAAATATTCACATTATGGGTATAGCTAATGATCCATGACTGATTTGGGGACCCTACATATATTATATATACATATAAAATTGAATATACTTATGTATGCATACATATACATATGTGTAAATATATTTGAGATGTTACTTTTTTTCTGAAAACAAAAATAAAACACAAAGAATCCAACATAAATAGAAATACATGCATATATGTGTATTCATATATATATAAATATATATATTTATACTTAATTCTTTTATTTCCATAGCTGGTGTTTTACAAAGTGGTTTCTTCTTTCCCACACCTACTATGAAATTTATAAATCTCCACCATAAATGTTTTCATGATATATATTGTGATATATATATATATATATGTATGTATATATATACACATACATAGATATACAAACACATACACACATATATACATACATATATATATGTACTTATATACAAGTTAGACAATTTGTGTTTCATTTTCTTTTCAAGAAGAAATGAAGCAGCTCAAATTTTAAACAAAGACCTAGTTGGTACATTTGGAGTCCTGTCAGCAGAGCATTAATAACGGGACCTTATCAATATTCCTGGTCTACACCAAATGCACAGCTTATAAAACCATGTAGGTTTGGGGAGGTGTTCGTCTAGTTTAAAAGTTATTAGCCATATAACTAGAGTAAGTCACTTAGCCTGTTTGAAGGGCTCTTCTGCTACAACTATAAATTTGGATTAATAGTAATCATGAGGATTCTCACAGGTGATATTTGAAAACACACAGAATAATGCCTAGCACACTGTAAGCATTAACTACATATCTGCTCTAGTATTGTGTTCTTTGCAGATGGTAGTCTGAACTCATGCTTCCATGTCTGTCTTCTCTCTACAAACCATGACACATCACCACCCATTTCTGAATATTCTAGTGATTGTTCTCTTTCATAGTTATCAATTAATACCCAAGTTAACTACAACTTTCAGAAACTTGACCTAAGCACGTCCTTGGTTTTATTTGGAATTTTTAAAAGCATTCTTGTAATATGGGGCTGAAGATAAATATTTATAAGTGTACTTGAACATGGTATGAAATGTTTCATTTTACTTTATATTTGCTAAGCATGACTATGGGAGGGAACAGCATCAAAGTCCTGTCTTAGTTGTTAGATTAGAAAGGCTGGAATGGTGTTGCTTGGGTAGCAAAGATAGTACCATCTTTAGGGTTTACTGTTGCTAACATAGACTTGCTGGTCAACTCCAGGCTAGTTAGTAGCTAGGAAAATGGACTACTTGCTAAAAATTACTGACACAGTTATTCTTTGAATACCACATACTAGTGCTTATATGTGCCAATGCATGCGTGCACACACAGGCACATGCAGACACAAGAACTTTTAATTCACAGTGATAGCATTACTGGTGGGGCTGGTAAAATATGAAATGAAATGCTCACCTTAACCACCTTAAGCACCCATTGTTGTCATTGTGAATAATCCCTTTCAGGTGTAAAAGATGGCTTGGATACTTTCAGTTTCACCTTGACACAGACTAGTATTACCTGGGAACAGGACACCTCAGTTGAGGAACTGCCTAGCTCAGATAGAGTTGTCTATAAGGAATTTTCTTGGTTGCTAATTGGAGAAGGTGTTAGGGAAAGGATGAAGAGAGTGGGGGGCATATGGCCCATGGAGGTGTGGCAAGGCCTGGGGGCAAGGGAGATGCCTCTGGGGGGGTCCATGTTGGGAATCCCTTCCCCCTGAGGGACCAGCCACACAATGGTATAGTACAGAATAGAGTTTATTCAGGTCATGGGAGCGTTAAGAGGGTGGTAGAGGCAGAGAGAGAGAGAGAGAGAGAGAGAGAGAGAGAGAGAGGAGTAGAGGCCCGTGGAGGGAGAGGGGGAAGGGAAGGGGAAGAGAAGGGCAAGGCTGTAAGAGAGCAAGAGCAAGAGGCAAGAGAGAGAGGAGGGGTCAAGCAGCTCTTTTTATAGTGTCAGGTCACTGGGGCGCAGCATACCTGGCTACTGCCTGGTAATTGAGGGGTGGGGTATACATGGCTGTTGCTAGGTAACTGAGGGGTGGGGTTTACAGAATCCCAACAGAAGGAGGACCCAGGTGATGCTCTTGTGCATGCAAGCCAGAGGTATCAAGCCTTGTGTGCACACTCCTCCAAGGTCTTTTCTTCAGTAACTGCCTCCAGCTTGCTGCCTTTAGTCCATTCCCTGTCTTCTCAGTGACCTGTCTTCCCTGAGAGTGGCAAAGAAGTATAAGCCTCTTAAACCCTCCGCGATGCTGATGAGGATCACATGCATGTATCTTTATCAATAGTACTAATTATTCTTCATGACTCTCACAGTTACAGGAAGCACATCAGAGGGAGGTGGAATCTGTTTCATTGTTATTTGCTGTGGCTGTGGCCTGTGGTGGCTTCTTCCTCTGTGGTAATAATACATGGTGGTATAGAAGACTGACTTTATTTTAAATAGGTGCTTCTGAAGTGTTTTCATTGAAATTAAAGTCAAGTGTTGGAAAGGAACATAAATTGTTGTTATCTACGCAAGTAGAACCGCTTGACCTATCATATGCTTGACAGAAATGACTGACAGAAGAAACAGCAGACTGAAGGCCAAGGAAGGCATTTTCTAGTAGCCAAGTGTAGACTATGATGAGACACATGGTGTAGAAAAACCCTCTTCTCTTACCCAGGACTCAGTTATGTTGTCCTTTAAATAGAGGATTAGAAGTACACTGTAGGTCTTTATTAGTGGCAGGAGCTGCATCAAAATCTTGCGGACAAACCTCACTCCCGGGCAATCACACTAGACTCTCACGAGTCCTCTTGCAATGGTCTGTACACTCAGATACATGCTGGCTGGAGAAAGCACTTCAATGAAGAGCTCCTCCAGTACAAAGTGCCTTTAAGCCATGTCTAGCCTCAACAGTCCTGACTACCTCTTGATACTTTTTCTTATCTTGACTGGTTAACCTGTCAGGGTCAGGACCTCTTTGTTGTTCAGCTTACCAGCACAGCAGAGGCAGCAGAGATGTGATTGCACTTGACATCTTGAAATGCTAGACCTTGGAGTCAACTATATTTGGATCTCCCTTGTCTGTATTTTTAAGAAGAGGCAGAAAATGAGGTATTTGGAATGTGGTGAGGAGGAGATGGAGTTAGATTTGTGAGTGAGTTGTGGCCTGACTGTTTGGAGATAAAGAGTCATGGATAGTAGGATTTTAAAACCTCCTGTCTTTCTCCTCACATTTCTCCATTCTTTTTTTGGGGTGAGAACTCCTGTCTCCATGGTATGTGTGTGATTTTTGGGTCCTTGCCAAAATTTCCAAAAACATTCTCAACTTGTTTCCATAAATTTCTTCTTTATTGAAGGTGCGTTTCTTTTATATTTACATATGTTGTATTTAAAGATACTGAAAAATGGTAGCTGCTAATTGTTAACATGCTGATGGGAGGTGGTTTCAGAGTTGTCAATGCCATGTAGTCTGGGAAATTAGACAGTTTTAAAACAAAACAAAACACTACCCTGATACTACCAGAAGCCTTTGTGTGGCCAGTTCAGTCCTACTTCTATTGGCATTGTTTCGTTTCTGAAAATTCCTTCTGCCACTCTTTTAGCATCTGGGATGTCTTGTTTTACCTCTTTGACAAACAAGTTGGTTAGTAGTTAGGACCTTTATTTTAGAAGTAACAAAATTGAGAGTGAGCGGGGTTAAATTGAACGAGATCACTCAGCTCACCAGTAATGCGGCTGTATATGAACTAAGTGTGTGTGTGTGTGTGTGTGTGTGTGTGTGTGTGTGTGTGTGTGTGTGTGTATGTGTGTGTGTGTGTGTGTGTGTGTGCGTGTGTGTGTGTGTGTGTGTGTGTGTGTGTGTGTGTGTGCATGGGCATATTCTCCCACAATTCCCTGTGAGGTCCTGGGAGGTAGAAGGTCATCTTTGAACAGGGGGAGGAGATGGAGCACAAAATAATAAAAATTATGTCATAGAGCCCATGTTCAAAAACTATGTAGCTGGATCTCTCAAACTGCTCGTTTTCTTGTCATTTGGGTGACCGGATTTATTACCAATTCTTTGGTTCTACATCATACCCACATACATACTGAATGTTACTTAACCAGATCTTCCAAGGTTCTCACTTGATGCTAATATTATTTCTGAATTATTTCTTCGGATGCTGTCTTATTCCTCTACCTCCTTTTACTCTTTAACATGTATTAATAGGTTATATTAATAGGTAATATTATTACAACATTGTGCAAAACATTGCATCTCACTGTTAAGAAAATAAAAGAAGTGTTTACAATTTAGAGTTGTTTTGTTGGAGACCAGCTCAGTCAAACAACAGGTTCCCCAGGGCAGGAGCAAGGATTGACTAAAAAGAGACAATCAAAATTGTAACATGACTTCAGCCAGTCTTAAGGCTGAATCGAAGCCTTCTTTATTCAGTCCTCTTTTAAACAACTTTAATTACATGGAGAAAGATACCATCAGTTCTGAGTCAGGGAGCATGCAAATTTACTATCAAAAATCCTGTAAACATCTTTCTGGAGGCCAGGTGTGAAGATCAGAGACACGAGGAGATCCCAAGAGACAAAGAGACTGCCACCCACATCCCATGAGCCTTCGATGAGGACTAAATGTCCTGTCCTGAGCTACAGTTCTCAGTATTCTGCCCTGAGTTTCAAAGGCAAGTGTTCTTAATTTGGGCCAATTTCCTGAGTATAGGGTCAGAGTCGGATTCCTGCCTTGACCAGCTTCTGATTGTTCTGATGAAGTAAGAACTCCTGCCACCAACTGTCCAGAGGCACCAAAAATGTTTTGCAAATAATAATTATTGATAATAATGAAAATAATAAAGAGTGTGAGCATAAGTACAGCCATGTTTTTGCACACTTCCTTCAGGCCTCAGCCCTGTGCACAACATGAGGTGCCACTTGATGATGGTCACACTGATTCCTCCTCCTCTCTCATGATGGTCAGAGCGTGGAAAGTAAGAGGTGTTCCCAAGATGAAACTCAGTGAGGTTTAGAACTCGATGACTGATCATTAGTCTCTAACTCTCAACCATTCATCTGCGCTGCCTTCTGATTTATGGAAAGCAATAGGAACAAATGGTGCCTAACAAATGGTAAAAGACTCATTCATTTATTCAACCATATTCATAGGTCTTCTGTGTTCCAGATTCTGGAGACACAGCAGCAAATAGAACCAAATGATTGTGTGTGTGTGTGTGTGTGTGTGTGTGTGTGTGTGTGTGTGTGTCTGAGTCTGCATTGTAAGCTGAGCATGGTAGCACATTCCTAAAAGCTTATCACTCAGGGTAGAATCAGAAGGATTGTGAGTTTGATCAGGATAAACACTGTCTTAATTAATTGAAGAGACACCATGGCCATGGCAACTCATATAAAAGAAAACATTTCACTGAGGGTGGCTTACAGTTCTAGAAGCTTCGTCCATTTTCATGATGAGAAGCATGAAAGCATGCAAGTAGACATGGTGCTGGAGAAGAAACTGAGGGTTGTATAGGCAGAAGCAGATGGTCACATTAGGCCTAGATTAACCACCAGAGACTTCAGAGTCTGCCTTCACAGTAACATATTTCTTCCAACAAGACTACACCTCTTCCAACAAGGCCAAATCTCCTAATAGTGCCACTCCCTACAGGCCAAGGATTTAAACTCAGTATTCTCTCGATTCTATTCCAACTTAAACCACTACAGGCACCATTACAAGATGCTGTATCAAACAAAGCAAAACATCGCACATACACATACACAAAACAACAACAAAACAGAACACATTGCCAAGTTGTGGGATAGCAAACACAGGATGTAAGCAAAACTCAATTGTGTTTTCTAGTAATACATGCATCAGGAAAAGCAAATCAGGACAGGTACTAAAAGATACTGGGAGTTTGCCTAGGGAATAAACAAAAATTATAAATAATCACATGACAAAGCCTGCTCTCCTTGTTTGAATAATACTGATTGCTTGCAGCTTCTGAGTTGGTTTAGTCCTTTTCTCTGGACCACAGATTGACTCTACTCCTATGCTCAGCTCCTCATCCTTTGAGTATTAGCTTTTCAACATTAAAAATAGAATCCCACCCCCACCTAAAGTCACATAGGGTTTTCAGTGTGAGCTCTGTGATTTAGCAGTTATTGGGCTCAGCTGCTCAGCAGGCTGCAGTCGCTTAGGTATGTGTAAAGTCGATACTCCCTGTGTGTGAACACTGTTGCTTTTACACAGGCTCATCCTTCACCAGACTTCTGATCCTGTTACTGCTGCTCAGTACAGGATGGTATTATGAATGAAGAAATGCAAGGTAGATAAGGTAGACAATAGAGGGTGTTTGGTTATCGTTCTGGGTAAAGGTGCTGTATATGCCCTGGAATTGGCAGTGGAACTTGAGCAGTGACATTAACACCTGGCACTGAAATGTTTAGTTGCAGAAGTAAAGTGTCTATCCATCATCCTTGGAAACAGAGTTCAAAAAGCAAAGTTCACCATTATCCTCTTTGGCAAAGAAAACCCCTCAGTTTCTTGCACTAAAGAAGACTAACTATGCACAAAGCAAGAACAAACCTTTGTGTGCATGTGTGTGGCATACGCATGTGTCTATATGGGCAGGTACATGTACATCTATGAATACATGTGAGCCCAGAGGAAGATATTAAGTTCTTTTATATCATTGTCCACCTACTTCTTTGGGACAGTGTCTCTCCTTGAACATGGAGTTCACTGTGAGGCTGGAGGCCAGACTGCCTGAAGCCATCCTAACCCCTCATCTGTAGTGAGAATTTGGGAATTTTGTTTTCTTTGAGAAACACAGAAAAAAAAGGAACATGTTTTCGTTTGAATCCCAGGTGTGAGATATGGAGCTGCTTCAGATTGTCCGCAGCATCTGGCTATGATCTGCTTCTGGCCTGGAGTATGGTTTTGCCAGATGCAGATAGTTCCTGTGATTGTGTGACACTTGAAATTCTGGAGTCTTTTATGAGTGTATATAAATATTAGGACCCTGAGAAACTGGGGGCCTGAGGGCTTTTGGTTGTTGTTGGTTGTTATTGTTGTAGTTTGTTAAGTAGTGGTGTGCAAAGAAGAAACAAAAAGATTAAACTTGTTCCAAGAACTCTATGCCCCTAATTAGGAAAACGTAGTCTAACAATAATATGGCCCCCCTTTGGAACCCCTGACTTAATTTTGGGATCTTTTTCCTTTTCTTTCTGTTTTCTTTTTTTTTCTTCTCTCCCATCTAGTGTTAGGTGGTTGAAAGGGAGGGAAAAAGGTGGGAAGGCTGAAAAAGGAAGAGCCACACAGCAGCCAAGGCCAGCTACACTTCCCACACTTTCCCTCCTACAGATCGGGGATTTCAGGTGCATGTGGCCATGCCTGGCTTTGGTTAAAGTGGGGGTGGTGACAATCAAGACCCTGTCCTTCATTATTAAATAGCAAGTACACTTACATATTGAGTCATCTGCCCAGCTCCTAAAACACAACTATTGTTTTATTCTCTTTTTTTTCCCCTTGAGTATTTTATATCAAAGAACCTGTCCCTTTCAGTTCATGGGTACCACTTGGCCAACCATCTTGGCACCGTCAAGGTTCTGGTCCTGGCAGCCCTCTTGAACCACCTTTACAGCCTTTGTTGAGGCACATAGGAGTTAATCCATATCAGTGTTGAAAATGCCATATGGCCCAGGATGACATAGACTGAATTTTGTGGTAGACCCCCCCAAAAAAATTGTACTTCTTAGAGGACATAACAGTGCTGTGAAGCATTAATTCTTGAGTCCTGATTTATAGAAGTACTAAAAATGACCATAAGGTTTTAAATGTCACACCCACATTTTTGTTGGCAGAAGACAATTTCAGAGCTTGTGAGAAGCAAGCAATGTGGAATGAGAAGAAGGCTCAGATCTGGCCGGGTCACTATAATCAGGGAGGGAAGAATAGACTGAGAGAATAGGAAACTAATCTCAAGGAGTCTTAAGCCATTCTGCTGGTGTGTTTTATTTAAAAGAACATATTTGTACTTTGAGGTCATATTTCATAGAAAATTGTCCTGGTTCAGAATAATTAAAGGAATTTCCTTTAAGACTCACAACATAATTAATATGCAAGTTAGTTGATGTTGCTTAAATAAAAACACATAAAGATTTGGAGGTTGAAAACATGCACAAATGTTCTGTGGTAGGAAACAGAGTAGGGAAGAATGTATATGAGACTAGAGAAGACCAAAGGCATGGGGTGAGATTCTGAAGGTAACTGAGCTAACAAATGCCTTCTGATTCATGTTTAGAATTTAGGATTTTATCCCAGGTACAGTGGAGAGGCCAGAAACAGAAGGATCAGACTTGTGTTTTAATAAAGTCAGTATAGCTGTAGAAGGAAAACAAATTAAATGTATGTAGAAAAGAAAGGCATTGAGAAGACAGATGTTTAAGCAAAATGAGAAGACAGACCAGTTACTACAGTTGCAGGAAGCGTGAAAAAGTGTCAGGAGTAAGGAACTGAGGACATTCTCAGACAGGACAAGGGCTCAAGGTAGAGCAAATGTTTGACTGGGTTGCATTTCATTGGTAGAAGAGTTGGAATTGTGAAGGAGTGTGAAAGAGAGAGGAACTGAAACAAAACAAAGGCAGAGATGGTGCTGGGCAAAGACTATCAGCCACACAATCAAAGCCCAAGGTCAAGAAGAGTAAAGATTTCCTTTTGCTCCACAGAGAACTTAACAGGGTCAAGCAGAAACACAGCTAAGAAAAGCACAAGACTGATGTGTCCCTGAGGCCTGTTGGCACCTATAGAAGTGGATGAGCCAGTGGTACAGATGACTTCCTATAAAGATTTCAGCTGTGGTTTCACAGGGCCTGAACACTGTGGGTCAGAGACTCAACTGCTTCTAAGTTTGGGACTGAGCTCACTAACGAACAGCTGAGTGGCACTGCTTTGCACCTTGTGAGCCAGGAAAACGGACATTCTCTTCTGTGACTTCCATTGGAAGATGATTAAGAACGAATGAGCATCCTGCCCACATAGAACTCACTACAGTTTATACCTTATTGCAGTATGCCCCATGGGCATGTCCAACTCAGTCATGTCAGGAAGTGTGCTTGGGGTGTTCAGTGATTCAGCATCCTTCTCATCAGATCTCACCAGTTGTCCACCAGAGATACACAGGAGCAGTGAAAATCTCATTGCCCAGGAATAAGTGACCTTTAGGTTTCAGAAAGCATCATTTGCAGCTTTCCTAGCATCTTAACTACGACTATGTTACTCTAAACTACTACAGTTCTTTCCATAAATGTGCATTATATCTAAACCTCTGAGATGGGTATTTCTGAGTATCCACCCTTGGTGGAATATAGTCCACTGGGCATACAGTGGCAACCCATGCCATGAGAGTTCTATAACAGAACAAGCATAGACGGTTTTGTCACTCCAAGGCTAGCATCCAAGAGAGCCTGGTACATCTGAGAAGAGCCTACATGAAAGGGTCAGCCCACCCAACTTCCAGATAGTCTGAATGGTTGCGATGAGAATGACATAGAAATTCACATTGGTACTCCCATTGATTGTACTTGTTGCCATTTAATGATATGTCTAAGAATCCCGGTGAGATCTCATTTCCTCTGTGCAGTGGGTCTTAAAATGGCCACAGTCATACCCATGTTAGAAATGAACAACCTGAATTTAAAAGAACTTATATAGTTTGCTCGGGGCCTTGTAAGTCGCAAACCCAGATATGAACCAAAGGTTGTGTATTAGTCCAGGTTCTCTAGAGTAGCAGAACTTACTGTTAGAATGACATACAGACTATGTTCTAACTAATCTAACAATAATTGGCTATGGGCAGAAAAGACAAGAAATCAGAAGTTGCTCAGTCTTTTTGCTGGATATCTCAGCTGGTCTTCAGTATATGCTGGAATCCTGAAAAGGTGGTATATGATGCGGGTGAAGGAATGGGCTTGCTGCCAAGGGAGGGAAAGCAGGGAAAGAGCAAAGGCTTCCTTCTGGTTTCAACAGAAGGTATGGCCTAGATCAAAGGTGTGTGTCTCCTACTTCAAAAATTTGGGCAAGAAGTGGATCTACCGACTTCAAACCAACCCCCCTCACCAAACAATTCTCTTACACGTGTACTTTTCATTTCTGGATTGCAGTTCATTCCAGTTACAGTCAAGTTGACAAGCAGGAACAGCTGCTACACGTTGCCTGCATTTAACATTTACCAAAGATTTTATCTTGTTTCTGAGACCTGTAGAAATTGTTGAGAAAATGTAGACTTGCTCCGGATTCAAGTAGGAAGGGAAACACAAGTGCAGCTGAAAGTGCAGCCCATCTCCCTCCTGACGTGGGACCCTTCCTTCACTCAGTTCCTGTGTCTTTAGTCCTCAAACACAATGGAATCCTCATTATAACAACCTCATAGCAAAGATAAGCACAGCATTTGTTTGCTCCTATGTGTGATCACATTTTCTAAAGAAAAAAAAGTTATTACACTTATCAACACAGCTACTGTCCAAAGATTTCCCATTCCCTGTAATTTTTTAAGCTTGTAAAACTGCCCACTTTCAAATATAACTCAGATGCTGAAGGTGGAAATTCATTTCCTTGAACTTTATTTAACTAGGCCACAGAATCATTCTGAAAGAATCATTTAAATTAATATGTGGCATTACTGTATTATAGGGAAAAAATTTCCCCTTGATTCCCAATTTCAGAGTTTCTCGAGACCTCTGTTCCGGGCTCTGACCCCATGATTATACTCAGCCTAGATACTGACAAGCTGCCCATACTCTGAACCCACACTGTCTGGCGCTGGGCTTCTGAGGACTAACAGAGACAGAGATTGCATTGGATTGGATTTTTTCTTTTTTTTTTTTTCTCTAGTTGTTCAGTCAGCTGGTTTACCAGTGAACTCTGCTTGTCTGTAGAAAGCAGGAAAAAAGGAAGAAATCAAAGGCTCTGATAGGACGTGCAGACAGTTGCATCCCAAGTGACAATCCACCCAGCTGGGTTAGTGCTGGACGAGACAGCTTGGGTGGCAATGTAGGACTGCTGGAGAAGAACAGTAAGAAAATTAACAAATGGCAGGATGAGAGGCAGAAGAAGAAAACCGGGCATATGCTGCTCATTTCAACAGGGCTTTCATTAAAAATCTTCATTGCCCCCAAAACAATCTGTCCTTGGGAGATAACACATTGGACACCAAAAGGCTGCTCCCTTCCTTGCTTTCTTAGTTGTAAGCCAGCCCTTTAAAAATCAGAACACAGCTGCTCATGACAAAAGAAATTTGTCAGCTTGTCTGTGAAGGTAAAATAACTCGGGGGAGCTGCAGGCTTCCCACCACTTACTGACAGCAGTGAGCTGGGCTGGTTGTTTGTATGCAGTCAACACCAGTCAATAAACATCTGTCGGAATGAGAGCGGTGGCCCTTTACGATGCATTACGCTTCATTAGCGATTGGTTTTGTCTTCAAGCGAAGGGGGGGAAAACTCGTGTAATTAAAGAATAGGATCGTGTACTCTCATATTTTCCCCTTAAAGACTTACATTCTTTTAAAAGCATTATTTACAGTACATTTATCAGCATTTAAATGGAACTACCTCTCCTCTAACAACCATCTGTTCACAAACACCATCCTTTTGGCCTTCCCAGAAGTAAAGTTGGCGGAGTGGCAGCGAGCGGGCGGCGTTAGTTGATCGGTGTTTGGAAATGGTTTTAGCCATGGTGTAAAGAGTTAAAGTCGTGCAGACCAGCTAACTCCAGCAGTTCCTTCCACAGCGTGTCCGAGGTCATTTGCGTTATATCTGCAATATCAGGATGCTGTACATTTTATCATATAGAAAATGCCACCATTTTGAGGGGTGGCTTGGATTACTCGTGCAATCAATAAAATTATACTACTGGTGTGGCCACACGGTAGGCACTGGACACTTGCCACCGAGGGAAGCATCCTTAGGTGAACTTAACATTTATCATGCCGATGTACACAGATAAAGCTTAAAATACCTGGGAATGGCCCCAAATTAGTCAAAACACCGTAGCTGTTGCTATTAGTGTCATATTTATTTAACTGGTGCTTTTCAGGGAACAGAAAAACAATGAGCTCTATAGTGGAAGCAGAACAAGGCAGAGGCTGGGACAAACTCTGGCCTTTTGGCAATCAGCCTGTGCTTTCCCCTTCCTGTGGACTATGAACTGGAGGCTAAGAATACAAGAGGCTACGGACTGGGTCATTTTGTGTGAATCAGAGCTTTCTTTGCAAACCACAGTTGTCCTGGTTTTCTTACTGTTGCTGTGACAAGCACTGTGACCCAGAGCAGCTGAGAGAGGAGAAGAAACAGCTCATCTTACAGGCCATAGTCCATCAGGATGGAAGCCAAGGCAGAAACCTCGAAGCCCTGAGGGAAACAGAATCATGGGTGAATGCTGCCCAGTGGTTTGGTCTCAGGCTACATTGTCAGCTATGTTTGCTACACAGTGCAGGTTTACCTGCCTAGAATGGTGTCCAACTGACAGTGGTAGTGAGTCCTCTGTATCAGTAAGGATTCAAGAGAATGCTATACAGACATGTCCATAGGCCAGTCTCACATAGGCAGTTCTTCAGTTATGGCCTCTCTTCTCACCATGCCATGTTGACAAAGCCATCACAATGCTTAAAGAATTTCACATAGGGACTGTCACTCCATACAACCTTTTGGGAATCTGAGTGCTTGGAATGTGTTTAATCTATACATTTAGGTGCTGGAGAACACTCAGAAAGTGAAAGGTGCTTGGTGCTCTAGTCTGGTGACCTCAGTTCAAAGCCTAGAATCTACATAAAAGTTGAAGGAGAGCACCAACTCTACAAAGTTGTCCTCTGAACCCCCCCCCCACACACACATTATGAAACTGTCCATTTGAATGACAATAGATGGCTGTGCATTGTATAAAATAGAACTTTGTCATTCTGCATTCCTGAACGATGCTCTGCTTCTGTTCAGCAGAATGCATGTCTGTAAGATACTTAGCAAATTTAGAGGATTAAAAAGTGTTGGCAAATATTTGGGACATACTGCATCCTGGAGCTTTTGCCTGCTCATTCACAGTTACCTTGGCATCTCAGAGGCTCTGGGAAAGCTAGTGATCAATATGTACCTTCCACTTTGCTTAACCACAGCGTCACTGCACTTGCTTTTACATAAGCCCTTCTGTTCAGCATGTGCTTTAGCATCTAGCAGCAGGCATGCCATGGAAACATCCTTTGTCATAATGCTGACCTACAGTGTATCTCCTTGGCCTGCGAGGCTAACACACCGCATGAGGACTAATTGATCAGAAGTGCTGAGGTGCCAAGGCTGAAAGTTCCCCTGGGAGTCAGAGACCTTTGATAGAAGATCAGCTACAGCTGGGTGTCATGGGAAGGGTGCTGTCTGATCTTTGAATTAGGTTACATAGCTTCCCCCAAGAAGGAGGAAGAGATAAGCTTTAGTTCTACCTCAGTAAACTACCTTCTTCATGTAAGACAAATCTTAAAGGCACAGATCTCTTCTTCTCCTTTCCTTTTTCCTTCTTTTCTAGATTTTAATGTTCCTTCTTGTTGTTGTTAATCTTGACTGTATATTGAATGGACTGAGAAATACCTCAACTCCTAAAGCATACGTCTGGATGTGTCTGAGTTTGTGCATTAAGACAGTTAACCGATGAGGGCTTGGAACTCAGGTGCCGGTTTGTTATGGAGTCATAACAAGATGACAGTATTGGCCTATGGGCAAATGTGGGAAGTAGGCCTCACTGGAGGAGGTAAATTACTGGAGGTCTACTCTTGGGAGCTAAACCTTTCTCTGCCCCCACTCTGTCTCATTGTTCTTGGCTGTCTGAAATCATAGTGTGAGCTGCTCTCCTTTAAAATGTCAATTCTTTCAAGATGAACTCTAAGCCAAAGCAAATCCTTCCTTCACATTGCTTATGTTCAGTGTTTTGTATCAGAACACAAAGGTAACTAGTGTATTAACTTCCTTCCTTGAACCCACCAGATTTTTTCCAACCAAAGTAAGATGTATGAGTTGCCTACAGTTCATGTAGCTCTTTGGTCCCTTTCCTGGCCGTCCCTTTCTTTGTCAACACTTCCATAACTACGTACGTACTGCAGAACCAAATGGATACTGTGGTCTCACCTACTGCAGCGAACAGTACTGCATGGTACTAAAAGTTAGGGTCACCAAGAGCTGCAGTTGAGAGAAGTTGCCTTCCTAAGACAACACAGAATGAAGTAAAGTTCTTGTTCTGATTCAAAGTCCTTTCAGATTGGCAAGAATGTAAAAGACCCAATTTGTGTAGATACTTTCATTGAGTGTTCCTGTTGCTCAGTTCTGATGTGTTGGATGACCATGAGAATGTCACAAGGATCACATGACTATCATATACACTGCCAATATGCTCTACTCTCACATTTCTTTATTAATCTTTCCTCCCTCCCCTCTCTCTCATTAACTAATCTTTTCATCCTTTTCTTGCTTCTGCATTTTACCCCAAAGGCCATTATTTTACCTCTAAATGTCATATGATGCTTGCAGTATCTCTTAAACTGGTCAAGGCTTATCCTGCAAGCAGGGAATCTGAGGTACATTCAGCAGTGAGATGCTTCTCACAGAGCATCTCGCCATGTGTTCACCAGTGATATTAAAATGGTGTGTACACCATTATAGTTTTTTTTCCCAGCTTCTGCCACCTATGGCATTTTAATAAAGGGACATGAGTTATTACATAGTACTTAGATCTACAACAGCTGGATGGGTTGTGCAGGTTTCTGCCTGTCTGTAAATCTGTGAACAGATGAGGGGTGGGTGTAAAATCAGGCCCCTGGACCTGGAGAACAAGCTTTTATCTTAAAGGATATCTACTGCTTTCAGTCCAAGAGGACCTGTGGTACTGCAGAATTGTCTTTCCACATACTGCTTCTATTCACTGTGAGTCCCCAGAGCTTCCTGAAGCAGCATGTCCATTTTTCTGTAAGCTCTAGACTTCTCCTCAGACACCCGGGACCACAGCAGTGTTTCTGCAATTCTGTGCTGTGGTTCCTGAGATTCATACTCCATTTAAAAAGGTCTCTCTAACACTGCCATACTCCCAGATACCTTTCTAGCTTACCTTGATGACTAGTTCTCTCAGAAACCCATTTGTTTTGTTCTTTTTCAATTGATAAAGCAAAGGTCAGGAAACAAGGAGGTAGGAATGACTTCACTGGTCTACTTGGATTTGATGATAAAATAATTTTAAAAATGTATAGTTAGTTTCAAATATCAATTTAATATAAATTCTATTTCCATCGCTGGTATCTACTGGCTGGACATTACATTTAATTAGTTCTCTCTCAGGATTCCCTCTCAAGGGCCACAGCAAGCACTGGAAGGTGACAAAGTCTGATTCTCACTTGTTTTGACAGTGAGAGGGAATTGATAAAAAGAGGGTAACCCTATAACGACACTTTATCATTTAGATATAAGAAAACACATCTCAGGAAGGGACAAAATAATTCAAGTTTAACAAAATTTTTAAAAAGCATCTCATCTCTTAGACAATAGTCTCATGAAGTAAATGCATTAGAAATAAGTAAGTCATTTGTGTAGCTTTACATGTGTTCTCATATGCACATGCAGATATGTCCAGCATATCTCTCTAATACTTAAGCACACATAGACACTTTAAACACAGGTCAGATTTTTCTATGCTCTGCTAGACAATTTAAAGTCTCAAAAGCCTAGATTATGCTTTAATAAAAGTATACACTGAGTTTTTAGTTGCACAATAAGCATTGCTTTGCTAACTCTGATTTACTCGCCTTTAAACTCTCCAATAATTAGATATGTTCTAAGATTTGAAATATATACTGTAGAAGGCCACCAATTATTTTTTAAACAGAAGACATAATTTTCTTTTGAAAAGGAGATTTTTGCTATAATGGTTTTATCCTAATGTTAATTTGATTTATGGAACTGATATTGAATTCCTTCTCTTCAAATTCACGGCCTAATAGGTGCCTTGTAGAATTTAATGTGCTCTACCTGATGGTTTGTATTCACCCTGCTTTGTATAGTGAATGTATACTTTTATATTCATCCATACATGTATATGTATACATGTAATATCTGAAACCAATAACACTAATTATACAACCTGATTTTTCTATTTAAATATTCTGAAAATCAAGATTTATGTTCAATATCATGAAATTAATTTATAAGCACCAACTTAAGAACGATCAAAGATGGTAATACTGGCTGGAGAAAGGGAGAAAGTTAGAGGCATATGACTTCTTTTATTATTTCCAAATATTAAGTATTTGAAGAAGGCTTTTTGTCTTTGGTAGTTTTTTGTGTAGGATTGTTGGGGGCATATTTGAATAATTTGTTTGTACTCACAGGAGAGTTGTTTAAGCTGATGAAATCCCTTCTAAGTTGCTAGCCTTCAAAGAGGAGAATAGACAGTTACTAAATATTCTGAAAATATTACCTATCTCATTAAATAGGGTAATGCCTGTGAAAGTACTTTATCAATTGATATGCATTATATAAAAAGTATGGACTAATGGGTGGTGACTGCTACCCACAGTATGTTGTTCATGCATCATGTGTGTATGCCTAGCAAGTTATGACCTATACCCATATTTCAAATATTTTTTCATACTTCTGTGTAAAGGAAATCTTTAGTGTCTAAAAAAAACTTCTATATTTATTTTGTGCACTGTGGTGGTTTGGATGAGAATGTCTCCATAGGCTCTGGTGTTTGAAAATTTCATCCTCAGCTGGTGACACTATTTGTATAGGATAAGGAAGTGGGAGCTTGCTGGAGAAAGTGTGCCACTAGGCTGAGCTCTGAGAATTTAAAGACTCATGGTACTATTTCTAGTTCACTCTCTGCTTCTAATGGTTCAGAATCTGAGCTTGCAGTTTGCTGTGCCAGTCACCTTGCCTGCATGCTGCTGTGCCTCACTACCATGATGCCGATGGCTCTCCTTCTTTCAGAACCATAGGCCATTAAACCCTTTTGTAAGTTAGCCATGGTGTTTTATCACAACAGAAGAGAAGTAACTAAGGCATGCATACAGACTTCTAGTAGAGAAACTGACAAAATGAAGTTATTAAAGATAAAATTCTTTAAATTATTAAAAACAAACTTTTATGAGTCAGATAACTTGTAGGTTGCACCTTTTTTATAGGCATTGCATGCCGATTCTTGTCAACAAATGAATTAACTGTCTTAGTTACTTGACCACATTTATTCCCCTTTTAGCCAGCTGTGTTTCTGCAGTATGAAAACAGATTTACTAGGGTTTTTGGCAGCAGACAGCAAACAATCACAATGAAAAACGTGGCTTTTTAGTGACATACATCTGTTTACCAACTCATATCCAATATTTAAATTGTGTTCTCTGCTTTTGTAGCTCATGTCCCCATGGTAACTTTATTCATTTATTTATTCACAAAATCCTTTAATGTTAAATCACTCTACCAATCCATAGTTCATGGTTAAGAAAAGAGAACTGGTAGAGCCAAACAGATCTGTCCCCGAGTCTGGATTTCTGTCATTTATACACACACCCCACATCTAACATTCCTGTATAATGACTTCCTTTTTCTGAACCCAGTTACTTAAATTTTATAAGTAAATTAGAGTATAAATATGAACATTTGTGATATGAAACTTGCATATATGAAATATGGCAAATGTTCAGTGAAGGTCATTTCCCACCCATTCAGAAATAGCATATGAACACTAATCCTGTAATCAGCTTCCCACCACTACTACCACCACCAACACCCAGTTTCCTTCCCTTTCTTTATCCCTAGTTTGATTAGAAATAAACAATATTAAAAACAAAGAAAGAAAATGAAAGAAGTTAGTTAGGAAACTGAATGAATGAACATTTAACCCATAGACTTCAGATTCAAATTAGAATATGCATGTGTCATGAGTTAGGGTTGAATTTAAACAACAATGTCTTCACCACTAACTACATTGCTTTTGTGTTGTTGTTGTTATCCATGGCTTATTAATTACATAGAAATTAAACAGAAAAGAGTAATAGCATTGCATCCTGCATGGTAATGCCATAACACATGCTAGTTAGAACTGGGTAGATCTTCTTGTTCTACAATTATTTTCTATTTTGTGCCCCATGTGCCCTTTATATAAATGTGAAAATTGGCTTTAAGTTGGGGTTTAACAATTATGTAAACACAGAAAGTGATGTGAAATTTTCCTGCAAAAACAGTTATAATTGCTCAATTCATTTTCTTCCAAGGTTAGAGAGATGTTCACATTTAAACATTTTCAAACAACAGAGATGAAAAATGTCCTATAACCTTGTGGTCCACAAATCAATATTGACCTTGTACTTTAGAATTTTCTTTTGCTTAGGGCGATAATAGTTTAGCCCTCCAGCATACCCTCTACTCACAGGAATGCTTGTATTTCCCTTCCAGGACATTCTACTTTTCAAAATTTTTATTGATGCCCAGGTTTAGCTAGAATAAGTTAAAATTAACTACACTTTGAAGAACAAAAGTTAAGAGAACAGGCAACATCAGTTTCCTCTCAGAGCCCTGGCCATAACTGATAACATTTTTCATTAAAAAGAAGGGTGACTCCATTTCCTATTTTAATATTCCTTATGAATTATTCTACTATATGGTTGGTTTTCAGAAAGATGAGAATGATACAGTCTCTTTGGTTATAGATGTGTCCAGATCTACCACATGAAATGTTTTGGTTTAGAGTCTTTTGGTTGAACATCTATATTATTTCAATTTTTCAAACCAAATGAATCCATTCATTTTGAGGACTGCCACTGCTATGTTGGAAAGAGTTGCATAAAAGGCTGCTAGTACATTTGTTATATGGCAGGCACTATGCTAGGCCTAGAGAATTTTTAAAAAGCAAGGGAGGGAAAGAGAGAGAAGAAACTATTGCCGACTGTGTCACTATGAGGAATCTTGTACCCTACACACATACTTCTAAAAAAGAATGAAAGAAAGGTATCGTCAATAGAGCATTGTGAGAGACTATTGTATGTCTGAGTTCTTAATATGTAATAATTTCCAATAAGATGTTGAATCATTGCTTGGTGTATAAGTCTATATACTTCCATGATCATAGACATTTTTGTCATAAAAGGCTGCACCCTCTTTAAATAATATCTATTAGTTCTAGTTGTAAATCAGTCAAGCAATAAATTTGAAGTTGAACCGTAACCGCTAGAATGTTCCAATACCTTTGAATCTTCCCATTACAAATAGTGGATTTTACCCTGCAGTTGAACATTGAGAAACCCATTGGGCATCAAATTCTGGACTTAGCCTTCACTCCTCACTACTACCACTTAAAAACGTTTTGACTTGTGTAGTAAATGAATCGAAAATCATCTTGGAATCTCAACAACAGTTCCTTTGAACATACTGTTGTTGAGTGAATTTCATCCACCACTTGCTGTTTGAGCTGTCGAGATAATTTGACTCTTTAGACTCCCATTTTGTCCCAAAGAAAGCTTATCATTGGTCCAGCTCTACTTCTGCCATAAATGCCTGAGTGACTATAGGGATAATGGTTCAAAATAGATAAAGTACCTTTTAAACCTAAACCAAGCTGATGTCAGGACAAGGATGCTGTATAGAAAGGACAGAGAAAAAAGGCAGAAATATTCATTCTGAAAGAAGTCAAGTGGAAGGAAACAGTAATTATTTCGTGATAATTGTCTATGCGCCCCAGATAGAGCACCAATGACAGACCAGCAGATGCTTTCATCCACCTCCAGTTTGTCTTATTGGGCCAACAGAAACCTGGATGACTTCAAAAAAATCTCACCACAACATTGGTGGAAAAAATATCTCGAAATCTGCAGAGGTGGACTTACCTTACTCTCAACCTTCCATTTTTCTGAGTCCTCTGGACTCATGAGACCCTGAGCCGCTGAGATAAGATTACATACAGCTGGGAGAAGGGATGAGGAGGGAGAGAGTAGCTGGAATCTCAGGTGGGAGGCTAATGCTCACCTCAGACCTTTCATAAGGGACCATCTACAGGCCTGATTCTGTAGGAATCTTGCTTGCTTAGGAGATTACAGTGACTCAAATTAAGATGGTAGCATCGATGCCATGTTATGAGGACAGTATTACTCATTGGAGATTGATACATGTGTCCTGTCTATTTTGTCCTGAATGCTGTTTCCCATAGCACCCCTCTCTTTCTGGGCTCCAAAATCTTAAGAAATACACTACTTACATGCCTGACTCTGAAGTCCTAGCCCTAATCCTAGAATTTTTGTGTCACCTCCTAATATGTGTGTTTTAACTACTTTCTAGGACATTCACTCAGGATGGCCATACAGCTCCTAGGCATTCAAAAACCCACCTACTTAGGTTTCCTGTGAGTAATGAACAGTTCAAATCAGAATCTAGGGATGAATTTTGACTCTTCTTACACCCTTTCTTCTTGAATTTAATGTGTTCAGTAAGTCCTTTAGAGTTTGACCTCCAAACATATTACCACTCCATTCATTTCCCCTTGTCACTACTGTCACCACCTAATGATGACTTCTAGTTCTCTCCTTTAAACCATAAAATGACTTATATATTTACCAATTGCTATGCTTCTATTGTGGTTATGTTGTGTTCTGTTTATAGTTTGTGACCCCTGAACTCTCACTAATCATCAAAAGGCATTACTGTTGCCTTCTCTTCACCACACATCTGTTTCGCTTCATCAAATCTTCCTCATTTCCCAGTCCATGGTCCAGCGCCTGTCTGTCTTTCTAGGCTTCCTCTCTGAACTATCTCAGATGAAAAGGCCCTGAACATCTTCAATAGGTCATGCAATCACCTGTCTCTTCTCCATACTCAGGTCGCTTCTCAGCAGTGCATGCTTCTATTTTTCTGCAGGTTATTGTCTTCCCAGCAGTGACTTGCCTTTTGTTTCTAATCTGAGTGTCATCTACACTAATGACTTCAGACACAATTTGGAATCTTCTGTCACAGGAGCACATTCAGTGGTTTTTTTTCCTTTCTATCAGAACATTATCTCAACTTGTGTCTTCTCTTCCATTGGACTGTAAGCTCTGAGGGCTGGAGCCTCGCTTGATTTTCTCAGCACTCTATTACCATATCACGTAGAGGAATAATTAACTCATGAATATTTATTGAAGAAAGTAGTGATTGGGTATATGAGTGGGCAAATAAATAGAGAAAAGAGAAAGAGCTCAAGTTTTCTTTAGTGTAGATATTTAGCCTCCCCCAATTATTGCTGGATGCTTCATGCATTGAGATATTAATGTCCTAAGGAATTAAGAGCATGGCCTTCAAATTAGGACCCCATAGTTATAATGATCTACCGGTAAGTTCTTTAATATCATTTAGGTTCATTTTATATCAACTAGAGGCTATACTGCCTCATGGGTATTGTCACTGAAGGATGAAATAGAATATTCCCGGTGAAGTATGTTGTCAGGCTGCTTATTCCTTGTGAGACTAAATTAAATGGTAGCTATGACAGTGATTGAGAATTGTCAAAGAATTGCAAACAGAATTTGGAACCCTTGACAGTGATGACTGTATCGCTGGATAGAGTGGACCGTCCTCCTCACTCTCTTCTCTGTCTGTCATGATCATCCACACACACAGGACTGCACGGGAAATGCCTCGCCTATCCATCTTCTGCCAGAGAAGCTCCCATGGGACACGTACAAATCCACTCTCCAGCAGTTACTTCCTCTTGCCTGTTAGAGTTTAGTCTAATTCCTTTAGTGACTCTTATGACTTTGCTAAGTCCCTTCAGTATACAAACCAATGACACACATAATTAAAATGACACTTTGCTAGAGCAAAGAAGTAGGTGTCATGAGACAGAACATAGAATTTGAACCTAGCTGCCTGACTTATGTATTACTCGCTTTTCCATTGCTGTGACAAAATGCCTGAGATATTTGCTTTAAAATAGCTCAGAAGATATTCTAAGTTAATCCGGCTCCTGATTTCAGAGGTTTATTTTGTCCACTGTCCTGTGATACCTGCAGTGAGGAGTTGTGTAGTAAATGCAACATATACCACACAAAGCTGCTTGTCTTGAGAAACTAGGAAGCAAAGAAAGAAACGAAGAGAGTGAATTCCCCATATCCCCTTCAGTGGCAGGCTAGTAATGTTCTAACTTCTCAAACCAGGTCCTTTTTCTGAATGGTCCAATGTAACATGCTGCAGACACCATAAACACATAGGCCTTTGAGAGACTTTTCAAATTCAAACTTAATTAGATGTGTTCATCCCCCCTATCAGAGCAAATATGAGGACCAAGAAGGTGTAGGCCATCGAAGATAGTTCCAGGAACCTGAGAGACTTGTTATACAGATGACATACATCATTTGCATATTTATAAACTAATAAAATTATATAAATTATACATTATTATATACAATAAAATATTTTATGTATTTAAATAATAAATAATATATATAGAATAATATATAATGAGTTATATTTTATTAAGGTGATATATTACTACATATACTATATATAATGAATTTGCCTTCTCTCTTTAAGATCTATTGTATTTTTATTTGTGCATGTATTCATGAACAAGGTTGCCCATAGAATTCAAAAGAAAACATTGAGCCATTTGGAGCTATAGTGGTTAGGAACCATATAACATGTGTGCTGGCAACTGAATTAAGGTTCTCTAGAAAAGCAACAGGCACACTCAACCACTAAGCCATTTGCCCAGCCTTGTCTTTCATTTAAAAAAAATGGTGTTTGCATGAGTGTTAGAGTATATAAAGGGATGGCTGTGACCATGATATATCCATATGGTGTTTACATATATGGGGGGAATGTATGTACCTTTGTGCACACACAAAGGCCATGGGAAGGAGTTTCTCTTTCTCTACCACTGATCTTATTCCTTTGAGATGGGGTTTCTCAGTATCAACATAGTGACCAGCAAGTTTCAGAGAGTCACTTGTCTCCAACCCTTTACCTTTGGGTTTATAGACAACCAAGATAAAGCAACATGTTCAACCATGCTTTACTAGTTTTTACATGGATGTTAGAAGGTTCTCATGCATGCACAGAAAGCACTTGCCCACTGAGCTACCTTTCTAACCCCAGCAAACATTTTTTATTATATATCTTGCACTGATGCTAAACACCATTATTCTAAAAGGTATGTTCAACTGTCCACATCAAACATCTCAGTGCATTCCTCTAGAGAGCAACAGCTATGGAAGAGAGTAGTGTTCACTAGCAAACGTATTTGTTTTTCCTTATTTATAGGCCTCATATAGAAATACTTAATTATTCTTTCAGTATTGTATGTTTGTGACACCCTTGCCAAAATAAAGATAAAAATATGTGATAAAAAAGCAATAATTAAAATGCTCTGCTACATATATTTCTTCAGTCAAAAAGTAGTCTAAAAGATGGGAGAGTTTTCTACAAATGAAAATCTCTCATGCCATATACTTTCCTTCAGTAAGTCCCCACTGTCACATGGTCTATTTGGCAATTCTTGAAGATTGTTTGAAGGGTCATATCTGTTAGTTCCAAAATCCATGTGATTAGCCAGTGGACGTGCTGCTTTCTACTATGGACCAATCATTTTCTAAATTTAATGCCTTAAAAATCTTTGTTACTAAGGTACCACAGAAAAGATAGTCGTGCCTTAGCATATAAAGATGTACCTATTTTGTTATGATCTTCGGTACAATCTATTTTCTAGGGTCAGGTACATGTCCCAGCTAAAAATGAGCTTTCTTGGGGGTATCTCGTGTATGGCTGCCTTTACTCACTACCTATCCAATTTGAAGTCCTGTATTTTATGGCCATTTTTTGTGGAATAAATTATATATACATCTACTATCCACAGGCATTCCTCAGATCTCCAGACACTTACAGATGAATGCAAACATGTTCAAGGACACATTTATGAATCCAGCAGAGCCAGTGTTTAGGGAGTTTGATATTCTGCTTGTTATGTTTAGTTTTGCTGCAGTGCCTGGAAAATATTGGTTTACTGAGTATAAAATGCCTCATGTTTCAGGCTATTCATTCAAAAGACATAAACATAATCAAGTTCCAACAGATACACATTAGTAAACAGAGAGATGTCCTGAGAGTTGCACTGATGTCTCAGAAAGGGCAGTTTTAGGTCCTCATGACTACTTGCATTACACCTTAGCATCACAGTCAAAGTGCTCCCTGTGGCTCGCACAGTGAGCAGGCCATTGCTATTCTACTTAGGCCATTGCCATTCACCATGATGTTACCTCACAGTTACAGGTAAGTCTTGGGGTATACCTACCGTGAAATAGTCACTTGTCTGGCACATTTGTATGCTTGCATAGCCACTCTACTGGTTCCATTAGCTTGCCAGTGTACACATAGAAAAATGTAACAGACAGAAGGAACAGAAATTTAGTTTTGCATAGTTCTCAAGGCATCAGAGGGGGAGCTTTCTCTGAAGACTCCCTCTGTGAATGATCCATGACAGTCTTTTGCTGTGTTCTCACTTGTCCTGTCCTGTCCTGTCCTGTCCTGTCCTGTGTGTACAAACACCCTGTTGTCTCACTGCATTCTCCACAATTCTCTCTTTTTTTTAAAGAGAAAAGTAAGATTTTGTTATACCCTATCTATTTTGATAGACAGAGTGAAGAATAATTATCAAAAGCAGTATTCAATACTCAATTAAGATTAGTTCTATAAAACAGAATTGATTTAACTTGAGGGACTTTAGCATTAGAGAAGCTAAGTAAAACTTAAGTATTTAAGCTGTGAATTCAAGTATAAAAGTGGCTTTATCAATATTACTTATTAAATGCTTTCTGTATACCTAATATCATTTTCAATAGTCATTTCACATGGGTAGTATTTTCACTCCTATTGTATTGACTTAGAAAGTGACACACTATTACGTGCGTTTAGTAGATCACACAACCAGGAAGTCCAACTGACTTCTGAGATGGAAGTGTTAATCATTACGTGAAGGAAGAAGTTGATGGCTAAAGTATGAATAATGGATGTAAGAAATGGAAAATAGGAAGAAGTAGAAAAGAAGTTGGTTTTACAGTGGTGTTGGGGGAGGTCTTAGAAGAAATGAAGTTAAAGAGTTTAGGAGCTAGTGAAAATAGCAAGACAGACATCTCAGATTTCTACATGGGCAAAGTGTGAGGTAAGACAACTGTATTTGGGGATGGAGCAGTGCAAACGTTATATTGAGATTCTTCTTCATAGAAAAACTTACATGGAAATCTCAAGTAGATATTTTAAATATTAAGCCTCATCAAGAGAGAAATCCAGTCTGAGAAGAGAAAAGTATACGTTACCAATGTTTTGGCAAAAATTCAAGGCTATGCCACCAAACACGATTGGCTAGACTTATATGTACTGCTGGGGATGATCATGGGCTATAGAGCTAAATGAGGCTCACCACCATTAGAAAATTTGATAGAAGATAAAGCAGCAAAAAAGAATCTGAAGGGAAGACATTTCCATGGAGGAAAGCCATACAAGGAGACAAGTGGAAAGGGAAGGAGAGTTCTAGAAAGAAGTTCAAACCTGTTGCATGTTCTTGTCTGAAAATCTAATGCCTTTGCCAATATGGCAGCCAATGGTGTCTTTTTAATATGATGTCATGAATAAACTCTTACACAGGCTGCATGATACTCAGCTTCAGATGTTCATAACTAAGAGCATTGCACTTCAATATCACCGTTAGGGTGCAATCTAAGTACCACCAACACTGCTGATCCCCTTCAATCTTACATAGCTTATGTATTTCACTTATGCATTTATAGTGCCATAGCTCTGTGTCATAGAATTGAGGTTGGCTACCTGAGGGTCTGAATGCATCAGGATTTGCCACTCTTAAATAGATAGTATAGCACACCTCTTAGTTTTATTTCCTTTTTCATGTTTTTATTAGCATATACTATAACTCATATTATGTTTTTGGCCATATATTTAATGTATTTTACTCACATCTATCTCAAGCTTTTCTTATTTCTACACATGCTGATCGTTTTTTTTTTTTTTTTTTTTTTTTTTTTTTTTTTTTTTTTTTTTTGCCTGACTAGTCTTCCTTTTATGTCCCCTTTTTTTTCTTTCTTGTCGGGTGGAGATGCCCTAATGATCTTCATCAGGTTTGTTCAGAGGGACATGAATAAGTAGCTGCTTACAGAACATGGACACCTTACTTTGGCTACACCACTGAAAAAAAATTTCTGCTTTTAGACCCAGAGTAAATATAAGCCCTGCTCCACAGTTCCTATTAGGTGCCTTGAAATTATCGTTCAGCTTACAATAGTAGCCACTTAAATTTATACGTCAAATATGCATTTGCTTAGTAAAATCTTTAAGGAAGAATCCATGGTGCAGAAGCCTTCTTAGACAATTTTATAACTTTACAACCAGTGGTGACCTTTAAAATCCTGTCCCCTTCAGATCTCCTAGAACATCTTAGGGGGAAAGGCTTGTCCCCTTCCTGAAGCCTATAGAACAGCCCTCTTTACACACAGATTAGTGGGATTGGTTGGGGGTATCCTTTAAACAATTTGTATTCATAAGGCAAAATCCAAGCGTCTTCCTTGTGCTTCGAGAAGAAGCTGTGGCAAGGTACTTTGCTCAAATATTGGTTGAGTTGAATCATGTACAAATGAGAAAAGCTATGTTGAGTTGACAGCCCTGCCCTTGAAATGAATCAGGTTTGTGATTTAACAGAGACATGAACACAAAACAAAACAAAGCCTATAAAAATACTTGGTTCCCTTGCATGATCATTGAGCTGGTAACCAGCTGCACAAATTCCCCAAGAAGACTTTGGCCTTCTGATTTGCTTTTTTGGTTTGTCCCCTATTGCTTTGTTCTCCTTGTTTAAATTAAAGTGCTGTTTTCTTGTTGGAGCCATTCCCAACGTGAGCATTAAAACCAGAATGCATTCATTTCACAAATATTCCCATTTGAGTACAAAAGAAGGCAAAGGTATTGGCTCAGTTTATATGGTTTGTTCTTCAAAGCAGAGACAGAATCTTTTAACGCACAGCTTGACTCATGCCAGGTGTGCCAAGTTGTCAAGGTGAAGGACAAAACAACAGTGCAGTGTAAAGGCTCCGGAGAGCACAATGCTGTTGGCTGGAAGGATGCTGATTGCTAGAGCCTTTGTTGAAAGTTGTGTATATGCTCAACCTAGAGGATCTGAAGGCTTTTAATGCACAGAGAATGATGAGAAAGTCACAAAACGTAAATAGTTGGCGTGTACTCGGCATCAGCAGGGGTCTCCAACACTTAGTCTCTTCTGTGACTTTTGGTTGAAGGTCATTGTTCTGAGTCCTTCAACTTCATTGCAATATATAATGGAGATTAATTATGTATAAGTATTTATTGGGGAAATTAAGGTTGCTTTGCTAAAATCATAGATAAATACATGGATCAGGGATGTAGTTTATGTGCCAGTGCAGAAGATGGCAAGATTGATGCACACACAGGAGATAAAGTACAGAAGATGTTACAGGTCATATTAAGGAATTAGACATGACTCTAGAGAGTTGGATGTTTACAAGGAGATGCAGACAGGGGAAGATTTATGAACTTCACAGGGAAGGCCTTAAATCTTGTGACGTTCACAAATCGGAAATCGAACAACTTGAAATGGTTGACAAAAACTTACATCACAAGAAATGTGTGCATAGGGAAATGTTTGCACCAAGAGAAGAACATGCAAATACAAACACAGACACAGATATGATGCCCACTCAAGAGCTGGACATCAAACAGAGATTTGCATGGAGAAATGATAACACTATATAGAGAATTAGAAAACCATTGAAACAGAGAGAGAAAGAGACAGAGAGAGAGAGAGAGAGAGAGAGAGAGAGAGAGAGAGAGAGAGGCGCAGAGACTAGAGCAAGCACACAGAGACACACTGCAGAAATATAGACTCACTTCCAGATATTCTCCATGACACATAGGTGGACAGACAGTGACATATAATCATAGGATAACAAGAAAGACATTGCAAAGCAGAGCAAAGATGCAGAGAATACCTCTAGATATACACTTTAGGGAGGAGTAGAAAGAGAGACAACCACAGGGAAAGAAAAGGCAGTAGTTGTGATTAGATTGTGGGCTAGCTTACTTCATGCAAGTGCACTTTGGAATGGGTTTGGTGGTATCCAGTGGCCATATCTCCTCTTGTAGGTGACCATCATGTTATATTGTGTGCTCTTTGGGCTTTAAATTTTTACTCCTAGTATTGTCACTTCTTAACTTTAAACTCTTCACCTAAAACCGGTGCTGAGCTGTATGATCAGTATTTTCTTCCAAAAAAGGAACTTGGGGACTTTTTAACTTTGACGAGGTATAATCCATTAATGGAGTTCACAGTTGATCAAGAGACACCTTGTGGGGCAGTTGAATGATCATTTCCAACCCTCTGACTTGCTTCAGAAGCTGTTCTTTTACATGAGGGATTGGTTGACATGGTAACATCTAAATGTTTAGGAGGAACATGACATAAAAACTCAACATGGTGACACCAGAAATGGAGACCACCAAAAGGCCATACCTCTGTGGGAGAAAAAAACACCTACTCACCTAGTGTGACTGAGAAGTGGTAAAGGCACTGTAGAGCTTAATGACAGACTAGAGTGGGGGATCCTAACATGTCCATGGGGGGCTCCAGGCTGGTCTGGAAAAGTGGCATTAGTGATGGGACCGCATCCTGACCATTAATCCTGTTAACTTGACTTAATGGATGCTCTTACAGAGACTCTGTTGGGCTGTTTCAGAAGTGGGTGTTATAGGGTTTCATTCTGGGATGCAGACTTAAAGGTAGTTAGGGGTAAGGAAGGGAACATGAGGCATTTTGAGTGTCGCTGTCCCATTGCTTTCCTATCCCCTCCATTTATACTTGCTTATCTCATCTGTGGACTAGAGAAGCTTTCCAGGTCTTGAGAATCCAGCAGAGAAATGATGGCTTTCAATGTTAGACTCAAAGATACTTCCAACCTTACATAGAATTTAAAAAAATAAAATAAAAAGATTTTTGTCTAGTGCCTGTGAGATCTGTCCCAGAGGAAATACCACTCATTTCTCTTCTGAGAACAACAGTGCACTCACCAGTGAACACCAGAAGTTACCTGGATGTGTGCACAAAAGTAGGAGCGCTAAGGCTGCTGGTTCTCATTCTACTGTGGAAGGCAGTGGGGAGGCAAATGAAGAGGCTGTACTCTATACAGGGAGAAGTACTATGAGTTCAAAAGCCTAGTGTGAAAGGCAAGCAGATGACAATTTCACCTGAGAATTATGAAACAAAGGCTTCTATCAGGTCCAGGTGAGGGGCGAGGGCTTTGCTAACGTCCTTGAGGCTGGACTGAACCAGATGTGTTGATGAACAGTCAAGTCAGACTGTCACCTAGGAGTGAGGAGAGGGAGTGCATAGTGTCAGGAAGGACAGAGGGCCATATGGTAATGTCTTTTCTTATGTGTGATGAAAACTCATGACCACCATATACTACATATACTAATATGTGCATTTTATATCCTACTTTGCAATGAAGCTTGCTTCCATTGCTCCATGTGATATTTAAAACATGCCTGGCAAGAGGAAGGAGAATGGGAAGGGGAAAATGTATCCCTTCATTGCTCTGAGAGGACACTCAGGACCAGAGAGACCCATGTATAAAGCTAGACTTTGTGCCTGCATGTTCCTTTCCACACTCTTAAACGTGTCTCTGTGATTTAGTCCCTTTCCAGAGCCCTAGTTCCTGCATGAGAAAAATTCTGACAGAGCTCAGGTATCTCATTACTTAATTATGCATTGTTGCTGTGATTAGGCGGGAGGTAGCTATTTGTTTAACTCAAAGTCATACCCTACATTCCCATCAGCAACACTCACTAATTAAACATGATTCTGGAAAAAGGTGAGGAGCGCTGAACAATAGCCTGTGTATTGAACATGGTGTTCGTATGTAAACAGAGCCCACAGATCACAGGCCCTAAAACGTATGTGTACTTAATTAGCCAAACACGAGGTGGGGGTTGACATAAATATATACTCTTCAATAAACAGCAACATGTCACAGCATTAGCTAGAAGTGTGGTAGCTGAGAAGAAATTAATCACTAACACATCTGGGTGTGTGTATGTGTTTCTTCTTATAATTAGTTACCCTTTTCAGGGTATTAAGTGATTTATTTAAATTCCAAGCACCTGTATCCATGGCAACTATGGGTTTTTTCCCCCCCTCTGAGCCAAAGTTAGTAACTAAAAGACAAATCCATATGTCATTGACTTGGTGGACATTAAGGGAATAGCACTTATGTAACAAATGCTTGAAAAGGCTGTAGGGGAAGGTGATGAAATTATGTGTACTTCCTGCTCAGAGATTCAAGAGGTAGATCAGAAATGCTGAGTGTGGAGTTAAAGATCAAGGGGAGCAAATGTCTTAAGTGGAGCGTTTGGGAAGAGATTAAGGCAGCAAAAGATGACTTCTACCTGAAAGAATCAGAGAAGCATTCCTAAGACTAAAAGGGTCCCTCATATGGGGTTGTAACTATTGGCTACCATTAACAAGGGCCTGGGGTGTGTATCACATCTTACAAATTAATTTTTTTGTAATGAAAGAGAAACTCTCATTCAAGATATAGATCAATTCATTGCTGGTGAACTACCATTGGGTTTCTTTCTGGACACATTCTCTCATCTGACCCAAGATACACACAAGCATAGTCACAGATAAGAAAATGTTATCTAGGGTATATAAGTGGATTTTCAAAATTCGATGATTCTGTGATAGGAAAAAAGAACAATCCAGCTAGAAAGTGGACATACAATATAAAGAGTGTCTTAGTGAAAAGGGTCGGGGGACTTTACATAAGAATGTGAGAAAATATTCAGCATTCGTAGTCCTTTGGGAAATGTAAATTAGGATTTATCACTACATATATTACAACAGATAAAATTCAGAAGCCACAGTATTAGAAGTTGCTGGGGATGAGAGAAAACAAACATCTAGAGAGGAAATGTAAAACATAACAGCCACTCTGGAAAACTGCTTGACAGTAGCTTAAAAGCCAAATATAAACTGTGTATGACTCAACAATCTTCCCTTACCTCTGAGCTCTTATCACAGAAAGATGAACAGACATAGTTACATGAAAATCTGCATGCTGGTACTCAGTGTAACTTAACTTTCAGAACGACAACTAACCTAGACACCCTTCAGTAAGTGGATAGGAAAAAAACATTCACACCACAAAGTGTTACCCAGTGACCACTGAGGGCTGTGTGCACACAGCAACCTGCATGGATCTTGAGGGTACCAATGTTGTCCAATAGTCAAACAGCACATTGTTCTCTGTAAATAGACTTCTCAAAGTCACAACATGATTGAGATGGAGTATAGATGAACAGAGGTGGAAGAGGCATGGGAGCAGTCAGGATATGTCTAGAACTGGCACAGGTTGGTTCTAGCACAATGGATTGCTCCACATCTCGAGCTTCCTATGCCTATATTAATCAATGAAGAAGATAAACCAGCATAGACACAAAAGTTTGTGTTAGTTGTTGGGAAAATAATACAACTAACCTTTTGAGAGTATCTACTCTATGCTAGGACTTTGCTAAGAATTTATTTTGAATTCTAAGGGGGGTGATGATAGGAATTGTTTAAAGCATTATTGTGACAACCTTCACAGGAGGCAACTAAGAACCCCAATCATTTCCCTTGAGTCAGATTATATAATGGAGACAGATTTGGGCTGGTCGTTTAGCTCTAGAGCTCTAGTTCTCACCACCACTCTCTTCTTCAGCCTTCATGGTTCTGAGGCAGGACGTCTGAGTAACTAGGGGCTTATGTTGGGATATTCACACCTTTCCATGGTGGAGCTGAATGCTTCCTGCCACTGTGACACTGTCTGTATGAGTGAGCTCTAGGTAGTATAGCTCTGCCCCACTATACAAGTGGTACTGAGGCTCATATATATATGTACCCACACAGAGACATGCACATGCACATTTTTAAAACTAAAAATAAATCTTAAGAAAAAGTGGTGTATCTTCTCTTTATATTATCACTTTAACAGCCCACAGCTCCTCTCAATTTTGCTACCCCAATCCACCCTCAGATTTTACCATGCTAACAAATATGGTTGAGAGTTGTGGGCATTTCCACATAGATGTAAGTACTCTGTTTTCCTGAGCCCTTGGCTGAAGGATCATATTCTGGTGATATGTTGGTATCTAAGGTCCAGCTCTCAGACCTGTCTGTGATCTTTAATCTCTAAGACTGTCCTCAAAACAAGCACAAATGCATTGAAAAGGCTGACAAATATAGTTGTGTAACTATAATAGGGGACTATGGACTAGGTTAAAGAATAGAGATAAAGAAAATGTGGCAGTTTGACAGAAGAACAAGTATATACATGGTTGTAGGAAGGGCAGATTGGAAGGGAGGGTGGGATCACACTATAAGAGTTTTCAGATGATGTGGGGAAAGGTAATTATGTCCTCACTGTTGAAAGCACACTGCTGCTACTTCGTCTTCACCTACATGTGGCTCCCTCCAAATACAGAGGACCTCCTCCTTCTTCATCCATGCTTTCCCAGCAGAGGTGCTGGTATGAGGCAGTGGGAGTTACCACCTCGTGCTATTCCACACACTATTGAGTCTCATTCTCCTAGTGCTTTAACAAATAGTGTCTCCTACTTTTAAGTCCATCAGGGTTTGCTTCATCTCTCATAGAGTGAAGGGAGTGTTTCTACTTTCTTTTTCATCCATTTTCACTTAATCTGCTCCTTTATATCAGACATCTGCTCTGTCTCTACTCCGTTTATTATGGTCCATGCTGGAGTAACAGCTACACATATGACAAGAAAGAAAACAGGAAGGAAGAGAAGGAGGAAGGCAGGGAGGGAGGGAGGGAGGTGTAAATGAGTAAATGAATTCAGATTTAATTTCAGCTGGGGAATGGTAGTTGCTGTATTAAATTGGGAGGTCATTGATATGAAGGACTTAGGAAACCATTATTCTGATGGAACAATTCACAGTGACCTAGGTAAACACACTGACCATTTTGTGCCTGTTGTGCATTCCTTTATTAAGCCAGGAGCTGTAGTAAAAGATCTCCACACAGCTGATGCTCTCAGAAGCCATTTTAAGAAGATTCTTCATCATCTTATTTAATACATATAGGAGCCACAGCTTAGAGATGTTCACTTGCTTTTCCAGACCTGGGCCTGAAAGAAGCCTGAGCATTCCTCCCAGCTCATCTCAGAACTCCACAGCCTATGACCTGCCTCCCTGCAAGAGAATTCCCAGCTCTCTGCAGTCAGCCTCTAATTCCTGTGGGATGAGAAAGGGGTGGTAAAGGGCTCCACACTGTGCTCTCTGGAAGCCACAGAGCTCCTTTGAGGCAGGCTGTGTGTGCATGCCATTCCATTTTGGTCTCCAGGAGAATAATTCTACATGCTTCTAATTTATAAATTAGCCAACAATAGAGTCGTTTCATGTAAGAATTATGAACTCCTTAAAATAAAGTCAAAAGTTGACGTATGAGTTTCTAGAGATACTCTTTTCGGACCTTCAGAGGTTCGTTTGGAGCTTGAGTACCACTAAGAAAAGTTGACTTAGGAGTTGTAAGTCTGTCTATAACAACAGCAGGGACAGCTACAAGTTTACATTGTTCACAAATACTAGCTTGAACTAGGTACTAATACCTTCCATTGTCACAGCAGCCCCCTGAGATAGGCTTATCTGCCAAATGAGGAACTGGAACCTCCCAGATGTTGAATCTGTCTTAGTTTAAGCCACAGGACCAGGAATTAAGTCTAGGCTGCAGAGTTCCAGAATCTATGTCCTGTCATTTCTTGATGTATAAATAGGGAATTGAAGATTTCACATCACTAGGCTCAAGATAAAAGTCAGAGTTGCTAAAATGTTCCACCTTGGCAACTGCATCCCTGGGTCAAGTTCATCTCCATACACATGACAAACTTGTGCCAGGTACAGGATCTGTCATTTCTCTCCCAGCCTCTCCTTTAATACTCATTAAGCAGGCCTGTTAATGTCAATAGTATAATATTACTTAGAAGAAAAACTCAATTCACAATTGATGTCCTTGAATCTGACATAGCTGTTTTGTATAAATGTATATACGTATATATTTTTACAAACTAACTCCTGTTTGCTCACCTTAATGAATGAAACCAACACTGACAGTAGCCAGGGGATAGCAGTGGCCTAAGCCAATGCTAAGAACACATGCTTATTTTTGTCTTAGGTGAAATGTATAACCTTTGGATAGTCTTCTTCAACAAATGTTAATGCCAATGGTTGAAAATCATGTAGAACAATGTTTCTCAATCTTAGGGTCACAGCCTTTTGTAGGACTGAACAACTTTTTTACAGGGGTTGCTTGAGATCATTAAAAAAAACAGATATTTGTATTATAATCCACAAAATTAGCAAAATAGAGTAGCAACAAAAATATTTTGTGGCAGGCATTACTACAGCAAGAGAAACTATACTAAAAGATTGGAGCATTAGGAAGGTTGGGAACCAGTGAGTTAGAAGAATCCTGACTTCTACACTCATCTCAGTGCATTCTGACCCACACCATTAGAGAGTTCATACCAAATGCTCCTAAGAGGTCTTAAACACTATAGTTATATAATACTGTCATTGTGTGGTAAGAGGTGTGATAAATTAGATTTTCTGCCCATCCTCAACAGCAGTTACCGTTTTTGGAAAGGAGGCTTTTGACTAACCTGCTGTGTGTCTTCCTTCCATTAATGGCCAGTCTGCTTTGAGCCAGGCCACTAAAGAGTGTGAGTATTCCAACATCAACCTGAAAACTTGAATCAATATAAACATGGTACCTTAGTCACTGAAATCACCCAGAAAAGAAATATCATTAGTTCCTCGAATTGTCCAATTTCCTGACAATGGCTGGGCAATCACTCTGCCAAATTTAACAACAATGTTTATAATAAGATGAATGGGGGTTGGTTCCTGGGCCGTCCCTGGTGCCTTGTTTCCTTTTTCACTGTTACTGCCTTAGCAGAATTCATTGCTTGTGACTCAGAGCTACCACACTGGGTCCCACAAATCTCTCTTGCTTCCAGTGTGCAAACTGGCTCAGATGATGTGCTCCCCTCTGAATATTCCTGTTGCCATCATTCTAGCCCCAAACCAAGCCCTGATTTAGGAGGTCCTTATAGAATAGGATCATCGGTCTAATCCGTCATTGGCTCTGCCTTAAACTACTGAAATAACATGTCTTTTTTATGGGGACTTGATTGAGGATGTATGTTTGTTTTCAATGGATTATATAATGACTACTTTGAAAAGATTCTCACTCATGTAAATAATATATACTTTACTTATTTTTTGGTGCCAATTTAAGTAGTTTTATTATTCCATATTACTTGTTTCGGGTCCCTGTGAAACAATGCTATACCCTCTACCTGGACTGACTTAATCTAGTTCTTCAATGGTGGGGCCTGAAGAAGCACCACCAGATGGAGGAGCTCCACCACCAGGGAAGACACCAGGCATTCCTCCAGGCATGCCACCAGCACTCTGGTACAGCTTGGGAATGATAGGATTGCAGACATTCTCCAGGTCTTTCTGCTGATGCTCAAATTCTTCCTTCTCTGCAGTCTGGTCCTTATCCAGCCAGCTGATGGTTTCATTGCACTTGTCAAGAATCTTCTGTTTGTCCTCCTCATGGATCTTGCCTTGATATTTCTTATCTTCAAGGACTATTCTATAAGGACCTCCTAAATTGGCTTTCATGTTGAAGGCGTAAGACTCCAGTGAATTCTTAGAGGATACCTTATCTCTCTGCTTCTCATCCTCAGCCTTGTACTTCTCAGCATCTTGGAGCATGCGCTCAATATCCTCCTGACTCACGCGGCCCTTGTCATTGGTGATGGTGATCTTGTTCTCCTTTCCTGTGCTCTTATCTACAGCAGAAACACTGAGGATGCCATTGGCATCAATGTCAAAAGTAACCTCAATCTGAGGAACCCCTCGGGGAGCTGGAGGTATGCCTGTGAGCACAAACTTTCCTAGCAGGTTGTTGTCCTTGGTCATGGCCCTTTCACCTTCATACACCTGGATGAGTATACCAGGCTGGTTGTCAGAGTAGGTGGTGAAAGTCTGTGTCTGCTTGGTGGGAATGGTGGTATTGTGCTTGATGAGGACAGTCATGACTCCACCAGCAGTCTCAATACCAAGGGACAGAGGAGTGACATCCAAGAGCAGCAGATCCTAAACATTCTCAGACTTGTCTCCAGATAGAATGGCTGCCTGGACAGCTGCACCATTGGCAACAGCTTCATCTGGGTTAATGCTCTTATTTAGTTAGTTCTTTTCCAATGAAGAAGTCTTGCAGAAGTTTCTGAATCTTAGGGATTCTGGCAGAACCACTCACCAAGACAATATCATGGATCTGTGACTTGTCTAGTTTGGCATCTTGAAGGGCCTTCTCCACAGTGTCCAGTGTGCCATGGAACAGGTCAGCATTCAACTCCTCAAATCGATCACGGGTAATGGAGGTATAGAAGTCAATTCCCTCATAGAGAGAATCAATCTCAATACTGACCTGGGTGCTGGAGGATAGTGTGTGCTTGGCCTGCTCACACGCAGTGTGGAGACACCGGACAGCTCTCTTGTTCTCGCTGATGTCCTTCTTGTGCTTCCGCTTAACCTCACAAATGCCTGAGAGCTGGCTCCGCGTTCAATGAGACCACTTTACTTATTTTTAAGAAAACTTTGCTGTGTAGACTTTAGCTATGCAACATGAATATCATTGAATATAAATAGATATATATTAAAATAATTTCTATAGTAAAAAATTAAAATGTATATCAGTATACATAGTTATGCATGTTTTTCTTTGTTTTGTCGCAAAGGGTATTAAAAAATCTCATTACTTATCAGGAATCCTACATCTAATGCAATTTAACTTGCATACCTGCAGATACTCCATGAGTTCAGGAAAGTAGGGATCAAAGATATTTTTTGAAGTTCTAATCTGTGGCTGTTTTTATTTCGTTTGTTTTGTTGATATGATATGTATTGTGCAATACATTATTATATGATGTATATAAAATATATTTTATATAAATATAATTTTAAAACAAAATAGATATGGTTATGAGACAAGTGAGAACAAACAAAAGCAAATACTTTGTTCTTATCATCATTCTCTGCATCATTTTGTATGACAAATATTTATATCATGTTCATAAATAGGTCTTATATGTTATCTAGTAAAAACAAACAGCATGTAGGGAAATTTCTGTCAGTGTACGCTCTGGACTGTTTTATTTAAAGACTTAAAGCATGCACAGCTTAATTGTACTATCCAGCAAGGCTGTGGGACCAGTCTCCATGCTGACTCTCCAGAGGCGCTCATCCTCCAAGCTTCAAGTCCTCTGTTCCACATCTACCCACTGCTGCCTCCACTTCCACAGTCTTATGATCTACTGGCTCATTCTCCAGCTCTATGTTTTAGTTGTTTTTTTTTTTTTTTTTTTTTTTAAATCTCAAGCACAAGTGAGATACAGATGATTCGGTTTTCTTTGTGTCCCTGCATTATGTTGTTTCAGCAGAAGGGCTTCAGGGTCATCTATAGCACTGTGCCAAAAGCCAGTGCTGCTTTTACTGAGTGAATAGTATTCTACTGTATGTATGTCTTCACAAGCCACATATTGCAAAATTTGTAATTAGCCTCAAGTTTGATTAGCTTAATGAGGTGGTGATTACCAAGGTCATGTGATCTTGTGACCTGTTAGGTAGACCTCTGCAAGATACAGTAGTTTACTTCGTAGCTTGGTTCATTGTATTCAATTCTAGAAAAGGGTGTCATTCTTTCTGTGCTTCATTCTGGAATAAACATGTGCTCCCTTAAGTTGTAAGAAAATTAGAAACATCTAAATGATGAGTCAAATTAATTCTACCAGTTTTTCTGCCAGTGCTCTTGGCTACCTTGTCCCTTGCTTTACACTTTCTAAATCAAGACAAAGAGAAAATATAAAAGCTTGCATACCATAAAAAAGAGGAAAATGTGGGAGGGGGGAATCCAGTGAGAAATATGATCAAATTTGGATCCTAATGAGTTCTATGTAGTCCAGATATCTGACTTTGTTGAATTTATATATAAAAGTAAAATTGAAATAATGAAAATCTATTCGTTGCATACTAAGGGAAGATAATCTTCAGTGGAAAGCTTTTGCAGTAATAGTCAAAGCATGGCAAGATTGAATCATTACACATCACAAAATGGTTGTGGCATAGCTTTCAGTTAGGAATTCAAAGCACATGCTCTTTCCTAGAGGTAAATATCACCACAGATTCAAAATGTGGCACAGAAATGTGAAGATACTCACCTGTACACATGACTTTCAACAATGTGCAATGAGTCCTTCCTGACAGCATTTATCTAATGTTCCAACCTACCAGTCAAGCAGTCTGACACGTCATGCGTGACAGCTGTCACTTCGTGCGTTTCATCACTGCTTTGAGTACCTGGTTGTTGTCACACCATCAAGCATCCTTCTTTCTTCATTTCCCCCTATGTCTTTGATTCTCTTCTGTTAAGTAGCCCATTCCTGGCTCTGTTAGAGGAGAAAATATATCATTATGCAGCAGTGATTTTTTTTAAAGGTACCTTTGAGGAATATAATTGTAAGCCTGGGGGTTGATGGCACGTGCCTTTAATTGTGTGTATTTTAATTCACTTACAAAGGAGAAGCATGAAGATTCCCCAAGTCTGAGGCCAGCCTGGTCTGCAGAGTGAGTTCCAGGACAACCAGGGATACACAGAGATGTGTGTGTGTGTGTGTGTGTGTGTGTGTGTGTGTGTGTATGTGTGTGTGTGAGAGAGAGAGAGAGAGAGAGAGAGAGAGAGACAGAGACAGAGACAGAGACAGAGACAGAGACAGAGTGAGAATACAATATGCAGAAATTACTTAGATAAACCTTTTAAAATGATGAAAATATTAAATTCTGTTAAGTAAATTTACTTACAAACCTACATAGAACATAACATAGAATGCCATCAACGTGAAGATTAGCCGAGAATTAAGTATAAATTTAGTTACTTCTGGATGATTTAAAAATTTTTCTCAGATTTATTTAATTTTATGTGTTTGAATATCTACATGTATGTAGTGTGCACTATGCAAATGTGTGGGACCCACAGAGTCAGAGGAATGTATCAAACCTCTAGAACTGAAATTACTGGTGGTTGTGAGCCATCTTCAGATGCTGAGAACCAATACTGGGTCATCTGCAAGGGCAGCAAGTGCCCTTGAACACTGAACCAGAGTCATGATTGGTTTTGTTATCACATTTTGGACAGTTACTATTGTGTGCCCATGTATATGTGTGCATGAACCAGAACACATGGTTGAGGTCAACTTGTGGCAAGCATATTATTACCCTTTAGTGCCATGTGAGTCCTGGGGATGGACTTCAGGCTGTCAGGCTTGGTTATATGCACCTTCACCCACTGTGTTATATCGATGCCCCCACAGGTGTCTATAGAATACTCAAATAATTTTTCTGATTCTATTTCCACAAGTTAGATACTTTGTCTGTATCTTGATATTCCTTGAATGTTGGGTTCTTTTTCCTGGTATTTTTGTTAGCACAAAGAATAAAATTTGCCCAATCTTAACCTTTATGCCAAGCCCTTCTATGTGTCTCATCACTTTCTTTAAAAGCAAATTTTAGAGGTAAAATCCATTGGAGAGATGCACCTGACTAGACAGGTAATTAGGGAAAGCCACCACCATCATTACTAAGTTACAATCTCTAGAGGGACATGAAAGCTTGTCCTGTCTCTTTAACAGAACAAGTTATTAATCCCCTTAACAATTTGTCCTCTTTGACTAGAATTATTTCATAAATTTTTGCTTGGTAAAATACTTCTAAAGGGAGACTTAAGCCTTAATGCACAGATTATGGAAATGAAGTTCATTAAGCAGAGGGCGAGATTTCTAGAAAGCCACAGTGCTGCTTCACAACATGTAACCCCATTAAAGGCTTCGTCTGAATGTTTATTCATTGAGCAGTAAACGTTTATTATTATACGTTTTATTGAAACATAAATTAAAGAATGGTAATTAGGTTCAGGGCAAATAGTAAAGCTGTGTGAATCTGGCACAAAATGAGTAAGACAAGGAAAAATGTCCCTGTTTCATTTGCATCCAATTCCTTTATTGTAACCTTAACAGAAAGATAGAGGAGAGACTAACTATTTAGATTAATGTTTTGATATGGCATGCAAAGCAATTGTACATGTTTTGGTATTCTGTCTACTAAAGAGAGAGTTAATCTCTGAAGAAACAAGCTGGTTTTTTGTTTGTTTGTTTGTTTGTTTGTTTTTTTTAGCTGTTAGGAAAGTCAGTGCTGAGCAATGAGTAGGCTTCTTGGCAGTCCATGATTGTATGAAATATATAAATATACATATATATATATTCCATAGGAAGAACTGGAATCCACATTAATAGCATCAGAAGGTCCTTGGAGTGTCTAAAAGCATCAGAGAGCCCTAGAGAATCTGAAGCCATTTTGGAAGGGCTCTTGAAAAACTAGGGCAGGTGGAAAAAGGGGGATGAGGAAGGCATTTCACAGGGAAGACATTTTAACTTTAATTACTAAAACTCAAAACCGTCAGAAATATGATGATTACAATGTCATGTGATCAAGTCATATTCTCTGGATTTTTTTTGTTTGTTTTTGATATTTACTTACATTTCAAATGTTATCCCCTTTCCTGGTTTCCCCTCTGGAATCCCCCATCCCAACCCCCCTTCCCTGCCTCTATAACAGTGTTTCCTTCACTCCCCCATCACCCACTCCCTTTCACCTCCCCACCCTGACATTTCCCTACACTGGGGCATTGAGCTTTCTCGGGGCCAAGGGCCCCTCCTCTCCTTGATGCTCGACAAGGCCATCTTCTGCTACATATGCTGCTAGAGCCATGAGTCCCTCCATGTGCACTCTTTGGTTGGTGGTTTAGTCTCTGGGAGCTCTGGGGGAGTCTGACTGGTTGATGTTGTTCTTCCTATGGGGTTGAAAACCCCTTCAGCTCCTTTGGTCCTTTTTCTAACTCTTTCATTGGGGATCTCATTCTCTGTCCAATGGTTTGTTGAGACTGTATTTCTCAGGCTCTGATAGAGCCTCTCAGGAGACAGCTATATCAGGCCCCTGTCAGTGTGCACTTCTTGAAATTCACAATATTGTCTGTGTTTGGTGACTGTATATGGGATGGCTCTCTGGGTAGGGCAGTCTCTGAACAGCCATTCTTTCAGTCTCTGCTCCACACTTTGTCTCTGTATTTCCTTCTGTGAATATTTTGTCCCCCTTCTAAGAAGTACTGAATCATCTACTCTTTGGTCTTCCAAGCTCTTAAGCTTCAAGTAGTCTGTGGATTATATCTTAGATATTCTGAGCTTCACTGCATAATGTTAACACTCAGACCTGGACCCTCCCCTAAAGTGAACAGAACATATTACCAATGAGGACTGTGAGTTCATGTGTTCTGGCTGAACAGGGATACTCTTTAAAATTGTTTTCTCAGATTCACCTCTGTTGTCACAGAAGCATGACCCAATAGGTATACATGTATGTATTTACATGTGTCTAAGCATAGTTCCTGGTGTATGGTATTCCCACATCAATAATAGCTAATAAAAGTAAAAATAATTTTGAATGGTAGATAGATGGATATATAATTTTCCTATGCATGTATAAATGAAGGTTCAATGTTTCAACTATGTACCTCTCTATAAAGAGGGAAAACACATATTTGATTAATTCATTTAACAGCTTGTCCAAGAACCCAATCTTTCTATATGCAAAACCTACCTCATTTGCATCATTCAGTTGCCTGTCTCAAAGTAGCAAGTGATTCACCATGTTTTTATCACTCCTAATACACATGCCCCCCCCCCCACACACACACCTCATCATAAAATAAAAAGAGCCTGGGCCTTTTTTGAGATAGGCAAGGGTTTGGCAGGAGGTTCCAGATCTACAATAATTTGAGAGTTAGAATACACTGGAAGAAGACAAGCAAGTGATAAACCGGAGGCAAGAAAGGAGACTTAATTTCCTCACGCCCAGATGTTTCTCTCCACATGGTACTATCTTTACCACTGCATGTCCCTTTAATATGCTTGGGGAAAGATAGTAGAAAATGACACTGGCAATACAGTTGTCTCTCAGTGTCACCATGAGAATCTGTTACCAAACAGTAGGGACATTTTCATATTGTTCTGCCTATTGCAGTGAAAATTTAAGCAAAGGGATAGAATGTTCTCCTAACACCTGCTTTCCTAATTGATAATAATTACACTGAACACTCGCCCCCCCAGCACGTAGGTCTTAATCAAAATGGGTACATTCTCATGAAGGCACATTACTTCCTCATAAGCTGTATTACCATCTTATTGACACATTAAAAGAGGACAGGTGACTGAACATGTCTGCCTCTCGATGAGAAGCCCTTATACCATTCGGTCAGTTTTCTCCTTTATGGACAGAACTTATATCTTACAAACTAATGTTAGAAAGGGACCCTTTTCTATCCTATTTGGAGATTGGGAGAAATGGTTGGAAAAGTTGGTATACTTTTTAAGAAGTTTCTTTTGTTTTGCTTTGTCTTAGATTTCAGTAGAAGGGCTTCTTGGATAAAAAAAAAAGAAAGAAAGAAAGAAAGAAATGATCTCCCTAAGTTTAGCGAGTACACCTTCAAGGCATCTCCTGCTAGGCATTGCTTAGGATGGTGATAAATGGCTTGTGCTTATGCTAGCAAAGATAGGGGAAACTGATTGGCAACATAGATGCAATGACACTTGCTCCTATTTGTTCAGGACTCTGGACATCTGTTCTCATGGAAAAGCAGTGAAAAAAGAGCCTGCCAGTCATTCATACCTCCTGAGCTTGAAGTCAAAAGGCAATGACAGGTTGGCAAGCTCTCAGACTTGGGTGACTCTATACAGCATCTCATTCCCTTGCCTTGCTTTTATGTGGCTTGAAAAGACCTTGATTTTTAGAAAATCTGAAATTTAAAACCGTCTGGTTGCTAAAAGCTCCTTTAAATGCTCATTGTGGCTCAGAGCAATACATCATCACGTCCAGGGTGCTCAGATGATGTACAGAGCCCATAGATCAAGAAAGTGCCATCCCTCTCATGATATATGATTATAACTCACCATTGGAGCACAGCTGGTGATGTATGGCTTAAAAACACAATTGTTAAGCCACAAAACTCTATAGGGTCTCCACAAATCTGGTGAGGCTTTTATGTTTGCTTCTTTTATTTTTAACTGAATTGATTCTGCATCCTTTTTCTTTAAGTTTCTCAACTTGACTGGGACAGTTTGAACACATGGAAAACTCTCTGTTCCATGCTTTGTTAAAGGCAGCCCAGCTGCCCAAGAGTCACCAATATTCTCAGTGAAAGAACTCTGGGCAACAGAACTCAGAAGCCATCTGTATGCCTTCATGTCTGTCTACCTTTGAGTTTTGACAGCTCACTGCTTTGCCTCCTCAATTGGTTGTGCTAAGATGTCCTCTAAGCTCTGTGAACGACATCATTTCTAGTGACATTTATTTTTCAATGACATGGTTCTCAGTGATGTCATGCTGACCCTAGCTACAGTGGTAGAAGATGAGGCAAATCCAGTCATATCAAAAGCATAAACTTTAAAAATAGTGACAACCCAGAGTAGAATACATTCACTTCAACTCGCTGCAGAATAAGGCTTCTGGCTTACAGTAGAATCACGTTGTTCCTCGTGTCTTCAAAGGCACTGCAATGTGATATAGTCATTCCTAGGATGTGTTAACTATTTACAGTGTGACAGTATTGGCCTAAACATGATAACAACATGCATTCCTATATTATGGGCAATAATTTCATGAGTCTGCTAGTTTATGGACACTTGATAGATGTGGGAAGATAACATGAGTTTAAACAGCAAAGCACTTCATGTTCTGAGAAGGACAAGGCATACCTGGACCCTGGTATCATCTCTAGAGACTATAACCCAAGCCCTACTGTGTGGAGCTTCTCCATTTCTTAGATCTGAGAAAGATGGGATGGGATAACATGGAAAAAACCCTGGAGGACAAGTCAAGGCCTACAGTTGTAGTCCTGGGTCTACCATTGGGTTGCTATTGGTCTTCCAAGAGCTCTTCTCCTGTTCTAGAAAATGGAGGAATTAGATTGTCTGACTCTCTAATGTCTTCTAATTTATATTAGTATTTTTTAATATTTTGGTTTTAGAAATAGGTTCTTTTTTTCAGTTGATGACAGAAAGAGCTAACAGTTTCAACTGAATCTGATGTAGAGGCTCAGAGTTGAACTGTGTCTAAAATAGACAGAGTGTGCCAATTTAAATGAGCCAATAAAATTACTACGTGCCTATTACTAACTGCTTATGTGATTTTCCCTATAAATACTTCTCCCCATTTAAGTTCGGAGTTGACTCCTCTATCTCCTGTGTGAGATGTGTGTCATTCCCACAGCTCTGGTCTCCTGAATAAACCTCTTGCTTGATTGCATCAAGACTGGGTCTTCATAAGTTCTTAGGTTCACACTATCCCAGTACTTGAGTGAGGGGCTTCCCCAGTTCAGGGAGTCTTTCAGAAGGAGCAGGACAACAGAAAGAAGAAACATAGCAGAAAAGGTGATGCTATTGCAGTTGTCTCCTTGCTCCTGCTGTCCCTATCAACACCTCTAATGAGATAGAATTTATACACTTCACACTGTTAAAGTAAACAAAGCAGTAGGTTTTAATACATTCAAAAAGTTGTGAGACCATCACTATTATGTGACACTAGAAAAGAAAACACCAATCACCTCCAAATAAACCCTGTTTCCCTTGGCAGCCACTCTTCACTGTACCCCAGGAAACACTGATCTTTCACTGTGAATTTGCCTAGTCTGGACATTCCAAAAAGGGATCGTGTAAGTGGCCATTCGGATCTGAGTCCTTTCATTTAGCATAATGCCTTCCCTTAGCAGCTCCGTTCCTTTTTATGTCCAATCATCTTCCTTGTCTTGTTATTATGGCATTCATCAGTTGATAGTCATTTTGGATTGTTTCCACTTTTTGATGATTGCAGAATAATATTGCTATAAATATGTATTACAAGGTTTTTGTGCCTACATGGTTTCAGTTCTCATGTGTATATACTGGGAAGATAATTTTGGGTCATTTGGTGGATAGATGTTTAACATTTTGAGGAATTGCCAAGCTGTTTTTCAAACATACAGCTGCATCATTTTGCACTCTGTGCAAATGTGTTCAAGGCTTCCATGGCTTCACAGTCTCTCCCACACTTGCCCTTGTCTGTCCTTTTGATTAGAGGCATCCTGGTGGACGTGAAATGGTATCTTTGTGTGGTTTTGATTGGCATCTCACTAATGTCTAATGCCATTGAATATCTAATTGTGGGCTTTACATAGTTGTCTTTCCAGTTTCACTGAAACCAGCTAAGCATTCAACAATGGTGAATGTTATTAATGATTCTCTCTTTCTTCAAATTATTCCTTCCCTGAGCTTCTGGAACCTGCCATCTCTTGGTTTATATACTTATTATGTTGGTAGGTTGAGTCTTTCTTCTCTTTCTTATGAGAGCTGAGCTGGCTCTGTCATGCTTCCTCTGTCCTGGGAGACTGAGTAGGTTGTCAGAATTCTGTGATGCGGCTGTCACTTAAGAGTTTATGTCACTGTATTATGTACCAGGAAGAGCTGAGACCATGCCCTTAGGGGGAAAACCACCTAGACAATGAGCTGTTTACTGTTTTTGGTGTCATGGTAAGTTTCAAATGGTTGCCAGTGATCGAGAGTGGCATTTCCAGAACTGAATGGTAGCAGCATATAGAAATAGTTCTGATGAGTGAACCCAGAGGAGCAAGGTATGGAAGAGAAATCAGAGACAAGTACAGATCTAGAGTCATTGGCATGGCCTTAAGTACAGAGAGAAAATGGTGCAGGAAGCCTGGGCAACCTATGGAGATAGGTCTCTGCATGACACATCAGGGAAGACTAAAATGTTAGCCTTAATGTTCAACATGAGTACATTTCATAGGGGCAGGCCCAACAAAAGGGTTGGTCCTAGCCAATGACTCTCAAAGTAGGCCCTAGACAAGCGTCACTTAGGAATCTAATAGAATGTAAATTAGGAGGCTCTTAATTTTAGCAATACCTAGCTTTTTACACCAGTTTGAGAAACACAAATCAAAGCAACCGAAACACATCTGGCAGAAAGAGATGCTTCAACTGTGAAACAATTAAGAAGCTTGTAAAGTATCATTCTTGCTAATATAAGGACCAATTGTAGGACTCCCTTTCAGGGACCCCCACTCAAGTCTCTGGACACAGAGTCACCCAATGAAACACAAGAGACCTTCTTGTTGCAAAAGCACAAGATACTTTAATGGCAAGCTCCGGGCCAATACATATCTCATGCAGGAGACAGAGGTATCAACCCTGAGTCTGGAAAGCTAGGGTTTTTATAAAGAAAGGGTCGGAAGCTGGGAAGAATTGGCTCGAGTACAAGGTTCACCAAACGCCCACAGCACGGCTATGCATCAGCAGAACAGTACGTGTAGTCAGGAAGTCAGGAGACTGGTGGAGCAGATGCTTATCTAAGTCAGGAAAACCTGTGGTTAACATATAACTTTTAAATAGATTCATGTGACCAATGACTCAGTTATAAAAGACAGCCTGGATAAGCTTCTGCATTCCTATTGTATCTTTATGGTCAGTTAACCTAGCCTCAGAAATGTTTTAACAATGGGCTTAGCTGGACATGCCTGGACTTGTTTTACAATGTTCCCAGTCTTAGGTGTTTAAGCTTAGAGACTACCCTTTTGCCCCAACTTATATGAGTTTTCAGACCTTGAATTTAATTTCCTTTCATAATCACTGAATGTGACTTCTATTCTTCAGATTGCATGGTTTTAGACAGTAAAGATACTCTGACTACATCTGCATATATTCAGAACACCATGATAAGTAGCATGACAAGCTTATGACAAACATGCTTAGATGACTTGGTACTTCAGGCCTGTGAGGTGGGAATTACAGATAATCGGTAACTGCTGTGTCGAGGGAACACATGTGAGATCCAGCTGTATTGAGCCTTCTGTACTCTAGATGAAGCTGTGAGTTTACATCTATTCCATCTTGCAGTTTGAGTGCAGAGCACTGATCTGGAGCTTGTGATGACTACTGTATAAAGAAGGTAGTAGAGAACTTTAGATAACATTAAGGAAGAAAGGGGGTCTTGATAAGGAAGGAAAGGAGTAAAGGAAGAAAAATTACAGGAAGATTTGCCACTGAAGATTGGTTGGACCCTCTTTGGGTCCTCAGTTGTTTCTGCTCCCTGCCTTCCCTGATCTGATGTCTGAATCCTTCAACCACTGGGCATATTGAGTTTCCTCTTGGGCTTGTATTGCATGCCTGGCTTTCTTTTTAAAATTTGGTTCCTGGGTAGTTTGTAACTTACTACTCCATGTTTGTTTGTGTCTGTCTTTCTCTCTCATCACTCACATAGTCAGAAACTTAAGTATGCCTATGTCCAAGTTGTTGAGCAGTTTGGGGCCAGGCTTCCTCACTGACTGCAGGATATTTAGGCAGAAGCACGTCACAGTTTGGAGAATGTGTACTGAGGGGCTAATACTAAGCTCCTCTTTATTTCTCCCACCATGGATAACCTTGCTTTCTGCCTCTCCTGCAATAAGTTACCATTCTCCTTTCCTTATACACAAAGCCACTAGACAATTATGTTCTGTTCTCTCCAGGCCCATGGTTACAGGCCAAACACAGTAACCAATGTACAGTGGGCATGGTTGGCAATATGCTTTGATTCTCTACTTGCTTTTCATAAGCTTTTTCATTTTTCAATCTCTGAAATTGATAATAGATGCAGGAATGTAGCTCGAGGGCATGAATAAGGTTTAGGCTTAGAGAGATACAACAGATGCCATTGGTAAAGTAAAACTATGATAGCAGCTTAGCCTTGAAAAATACACGTTGAATTAGATATGCTGTGTGTCCTGATTAATGATCTCTGCCGAATAAGACAGAAGTGGCTATTACCTGTTGCTTTAGTAGCCTAGACTAGGAAAGTGAGTGATTTAAAAGATTAAATACAGGTCAGTAAGATGGCTTAGCAGGTGAAGGTACTTGTTGCCTGAGTTTAATCCCACAATTGTGCAAGGTGGCAGGAGAGAGCATGCTACCAGTTGTCCTTTGCCCTTCTGATCTACACACACATACACACACACACACACACACACACACACACACACACACATACACACACACACACACACACACACACACACATTTTAATTATTTTTTTTCAAAAGATTATGTTCACAGAATTATTGTGTATGTCAGTAAAGAATGAGAGAATAAGAAAGAGCAACATCACTTTCTATGAGGATTCCATCACTTTCTGTAGAGCTGGAGCCTTGTCTTCCCCGAGCTTTGGTTTCTCCTTCTACAAAATGAAGAACAATTCAGAAAGGAATTGAAAACTCCTTGAGTACTCAATGAAAACTATTTAGTACTAATACAACCATTGGTTGTCACAGTCAATAAGAATAAATGAAAGCATGTGCATTACACTTGTATAATTGTTAGTTTATAAAATTTATATGTTTTGTATAATTGTTATTTAATGCCACTCTTCTTGGTTTGGCCCACCCTACTTCTTTTTTTATCTTCACTGATTCACTGGTTAGTTTTGCACTCCTTTGCTGGCTAGGTCTTTTCTCTTGTCAGTTCCAGAGTCACAGCAGCCATCTCTTAAGACATACTGTCATTTCAAAGCTCTGGCTAACTACAACCCAGACTGACACTGATGAATAATTCCACAGAGCGTGTAATGGACTCTGGCATTTCCCTCAAACTCCCGAATGCCACCAAGTTGTTCCCTCTTGTTTTGTGCTTCTTTATTCTCAAAAGATTTCAGATGTAGTTTCTGAAGGTAAGCATCATCTTCCTCTGAAAAAGAATTCAGCAAGAAGCAGTGGACAGTAATTGGCCTCAAGGAAAGCATCACTGTCAAGTCAAAAGATAGAAGGGGAATTAAACACATTTTCTCTTTCTTTTATATTTCAGCATGTACATGTCCACGTTCTTCCCAGAAAGGCAGGGGACTTCCGCAGGAATGACAACATCTATGATGAGGTGAGCCTGTCCTTCGTGACTTCATTATTTGATCACAAGGCCTGTCAGTGCAATGAAATCAACCCAATTAACCATATGTCACCCCAGACGGGATCGTAAATGGTATTCTACCCAGTCCAACTCAGAAAGTGGGAGTAGAAGCTGACAAGCAAAGAGTGACCATCAGGAAAATCTAAAATAAATGAGTTATAATGATATATTTTACTAATGAAACCCAATATCAAGCAAGTGGCCTTGTGATTTCTGCTCTGTCATGTATACCAGGGTACTTAATATCTGGGAAAAGATATATCATAAATCTCCATAGACAATATAAACTGTTAACAGTAGAAATCAAGCAAAGTGACACATATTCTTTGACTCAAATATGCTAACATTGGGAGCTTGGAAAATGGCTCAGTGGTTAAATCTCTTGTCCTTTAAGCATGGAAACCTGAGTTGGTTTCCCAGAATCCCTTAAATGGATAAGAATGGCAATACATGCATGTATTAACAAAATTAACTCATAACAAAATGGTTTTGAAGAAGATAAGCAAATCCCTGGAGCTCATTGGCCAGCTACTGTAGCTAAATCATTGAGCTCTAGGACCAAGGAGACCCTATCTGAAGAGAAAAAAAAAGATGGAAAAGTAATAGTGAAAGAAACTCAGTGCCAACCTCCAGTATAAGTACATAAATATGCAAGTATACTAACATTTACACACACACACACACACACACACACACACACACACACACACACATATATATATATATATCATACACTTACAAAAACATGTTGCCTTTGTACTCAAGCATACCTGTAGACACAGCTTGTCTCTCCAAAGACCATGTATTCAAAGTGGAACTTTTGAGTAATCCTGATCAGAAAGTACATTGATTGAAATGACATATATGATACTTGAGTCTCCTGAACATTTTAGAAGTTGTGTGAGTTTTGGATCTTTCCATCTAAAGATACAAATGTCAAATCAATATTACATAAACCATAGAGGACTGTGCAATCTTCACCAGGGTCTTTTCCACAATAAAGTCTTCCAGTTCCTGGTTGTATTGTATGAAACACAGCCTATGGTAGAATAAGATAGAAAAAAATGAAAAGTGATTTCTGTTAACATACTACCTATAGCCAAAGAACACAAACTATACTCTACATGTATGAGAGCTGGTCAAATGGTAGAAATTCTACAGAATGTTTGTTTTAAAATCACTTTGATTGTAATAAGGAAAGGTACGTGTATCAATTAAGAATGTCTTCCTTGGGCATCAGATAGGACAAGCAGATGTTAGTCATACATTTGATCCTCTACTTCCAGCCCGTTGGAAACAATTTTCATTCTTTTCTCAAATTTTGGTTGTTTATCATGTGTTTCTGCCAAATATATGAAGATCTTTAGCTGGTTCCCAGGGGACATGTGAACTATACATCTTTGTGTACATTCATAGGCTTTTTCCTAATTAACTGGGCATTAAAATGGCTATCTAAGCTGAAAATAAAAAACAGGAGGTTAGTATTTAATAAGAAATTCTTCCTGATTCTCCTGGCCTTGGTGGCTTTTTTGATGTTCTTTCCAACACTTGTGATGGACTTGTTTACGGTGGACACCCTCTCCACACTAGCTTTCAGTGCTTTTATTTTATTTTGTGTGTGACCTAGTAGCTGAAATTTGTATTTATCAGGGGTGACTTTGATATATTGTAATTGATATATTTGGGCATATGGCAAAGGCACAGGGAACAATTATTACACATATCAAAACCCTCCCAGGTGATTCTAATGCAGATCTAGATGTAGAAGTCTACAAAACTAGCTTCTGAAAACCTCTAAACACAAACTCAGTTTTATCAGATGTAGAATACAGGTTGGGGATTGGTAATGACTTAGTCTATGTGGCCAGAAAACCAGAGTTAGAGAATCATTGTATACAGAGATATATTCAAAACACAAGTACAAAGCATATTAATGTAACCAAGGTTAATAAAATGTTGCCAAGTACAGGTTATTTTAATGAATAAATTAGCACATGATTTATATTCAAGTGAATGCTGCTGGAGTAGTACTTAAAGTGCTTGAAAACACTGTTTTCTTAGGCTGATCAGTCACCTTGAATGTTGTTTATGCTCCAAATGCACTATTGACAGAAGCTGTGTGGATACATTTCAGCTCTATACAGGACACAATGGCTGACATTGCACAGCACGTGGCCTTTCTTTCCTCTAATACTCTTTTGCCCTTTCTGCATCCTCTAGTGGCATCTCTAGACTAACAAATAAAACAATGCACATTCTTATGTTCCATGCATTGCCTCAGTATGAAAATTAATTTCCATAAAAATGATTTTTTTCAGTCAAGGGTAGCTTATAATATACTCTATAGAGATAGTGGTACAACACTGGAAAGGGATTGAACAAAAGAATCAAGTTCATTGCAACCTATGGAGGAGGTGATAGTTAATAATGTCACTTGGCTTACATGTCATAATGTTCTTATCTTTAAAATGGATATTACATGCCCCGTTAAAGGCTGGCCATATGTATTATGTGACATACAGCTCCTGAATGCAGATTTGAGGAGTGGTGTGTACTTGTTAATTTTGCCTTTGAACATACAGAGAAAAAGTAATGGGAGCCCCAGTTTCAAGCAGGTTGTTGGATGACCTTATTTAGTACCATTTTCCAGAGTGAATAAAACACTGGGTTTCCAATTTTCTCTCTGCCTTTAGCCACTCAGACTCAGTTTAATCTTCCTCTTTGAGAAGCTTCTCTCACTTGAGAACATAATAAAGAAATGTCTAGCAAGAGACATGGGGAGCATGAAGTATTAGGCAGGCATTATTGGTACACAATGTAATATACATTAGACCGAGTGATCTTAATCAGAAATGATAGTGTGGTGAGGGATGACATTCTTTATCCTGATGAAATCACTCACTGTGGATTATGTATCTGCCTGTGACCACAACAAACAGGCTGCCTTGAAGGCGGATGGGTGGGAAATAGAAACAGCAAGAGAGCAAGCTCCATGGAAGTATTTACATTGTGACTACTACAGCCTTAAAGAAGGTTTCCTAGAGAAGGACTAGGTTAAGTTGGCTTATAAAGTTATATTCATGTGAGCACAATTTTAGGGTGGATAGTGATAGCTAAAGAAGATTCACAGAAGGGTTGCAAGATTGCAAGTTCTAGAAACAGAGAAAGGGGATGGAAGATTGAGGAGGGTGTATAAAGAAAGACACAGTCACTGTCTAACTATCTAACATTCTGGGGAAAAAGGTTACAGGGCACTAAATATACCTATGTGGAATTAATACATTTTGTGAGGTTCCTAAGGAAAGATCTATCAGGATCAGACTGCAAAGAGGCAGGTGTGAACCTCAGAAAAGAATCAATCATATGTGGGAAAGAACTTCTAACTGGTAGACTGATCATCATGTGAAACAGTGAGAGCCCTATCTCCGGATGGCTTCAGGTCATGATTTTTGGAAGCACGTGGACAATTGGTACAGAGAACACGGGATTCTGCTCCTCCTGCCTTTCCACATATGTCTTGTTCTCTAGTTTATCTCTCCTGGAAGATGCTTCAATCTCTGTAACAAATAGACAAATAATGCCTTTTTTTTTTCTGATTAGTATTGTGGCACTTCAGTGAGTGCCTAATAAAAACTTCTTCTTTTGTTTAGTTCTTAGAAATACAGGATGTGTGTACTCCCACCTCACCTGGAGATCCACCCCATATGCACCCAATTAACCCAACTACTTATTGCTGATGCCAAGAAGTACTTACTGGCAGGAACCAGATATGGATGCCTCCTCAGAGTCATACAGATACAGCTGAGCATGCTTGCAGCTAACTATGAGACTGAACACAGGGACCCCAATGAAGGAGCTAGAGAAAGGACTGAAGAAGCTGAAAGAATTTGCAACCTCATGGGAAGAATATTATCAACTAAACAAACCCTCCACAACTCCCATGATCTAACACACCAACCACTGAGCACAATGGACAGACCCATGCCTCCAGCTGTATATGTAGCAGAGGATAGCAGTGTCTGGCATCAACATGAGAAGATACCTTTGGCCCAGTGAGGGTGCATTTTTCTCAGTGTAGGGGAATACCAGGGCACTGAGATGGAGAGGGTAATAGGGAGAGGGTGCACCTTCATGGAGACAAGTTGAGGGGGAGGGGGAGAGGAACAGGGTGGGGGAGAAAAAGGGGATAGCATTTGAAATATAAATATAGAGTATCCAAAAAAAGAATTGAAACAAACAAACAAGAAATAAATATAAGACATAAATCTTTCTTTACTTTTATGAGACTGTCCATTTTCCTCATTCCCAGCCTCTTCCTGCCTTTTCTAGCTCAGCATTGCATATTAATGATCTGTGAGCTTGCTTGCTTCCTCACGTGTGTTTTGTCATTCCCTGCAAAGTACTTTTTAATGATGTGCTTCATTTTTGTCTGAAAAGTGCTTTTTAATGGGATGGAATGCTGCTAAGCATGTCACTCATGCCATAGGTCAGTAGAGCTCATACAATTCTGTCTCTTATGTACACCTACATCCCTCCTGTGGACTGGGACTGTGTGTCTTTACAGGGATTCCGCACACTGAGCACTAAAGTCTTTCCCACAAATACAGAATAAAACAGGTCAACGTGAACAGTGCTGGTTCCAAAAGCCTTTTAAGTTTGAACTCCTGTCCCAGTCCATCTTTTTTCTCTAACATTCAAATACTACTGCCCTCTGGAACATCTGTCTGGCTTAGCACTTCATGCTAACCATCTGTAATAGCTGCTTCCCTTTTCTGTTTGTTTGCTTATTTACAATATTGTGGTGCAGAGGGGTTTCTTCAGCCTCATTGTTGGGCCCTGCCCACTTTTATGGCAGCTATAAGTCTCACTCAAGAATAGTTTGCTTTTGACAAACTAACATTGGTTCCCCTACCTCAGAGCCTTTGTACAAATTGTTTTCTGCCTACAATATTTGACAGCTTCTCTTCATGTAGCTCTGTGTGTTTATCAAAATCTTAGGTCGTGTTTACCTCCTACTAGAGCCCTTCTTACTTTTCTTCCTTCTCTTCCTATATATAGCAAAAATAACCAGCCTTCGTCCTTACTCAAGTAGATCCTTCTTTTTTGGATGCCGGTTACATCCTTAACAACTCACTCAAAATAATTATTAGTTTATATACAACACTGGCATCCCCCAAGTGCATTGTAAAGTCTTAGGAGCAGGGACCTAGTTTGGTATAGGGTGGTGCCACAGTGTTAACTAGTTGTACATATGACAGGACAAGAGTCACACTTCAAGAACTCAAAATTCCCTACAAGCTGAAACATAATTACACAGAGAATGCATCTCGCTTTCAGGGGATTGATTCATTAACTCCTGGCAACACTGAATTTGAGTAGAACATGGTTCTATCAGCCATCAACAGTTAATTTAATGAGTCATTGATGAAACAGAATTCTTTGGTCAGAAATCAGCCTGCTGCAGAAGGGCTGAGAAGGTTTGGAGAAGCAATTATAAGCCTTTTCTGATTGCTAAGCAAGTCTGGTAGAATTCCATTGAAGATGATAAGGAACTTTCCCCCTTGTAACCTAGTTTTGTCTGCCTGGAACAAATATAGATGTGGGGTTTGCTGAAAGCAAGCTGGGGAGCCACTCTGGCACTCTTTCAAGCTTTATTAACATCATGGGGTTTGTCTTCCTTTGTTCTCCCTCTTCTGCATGCCTTGGACTTGTCCTTACAGATTTTACTCACCCTTCTACCTACCACATTTCAGAGCATGAGCCTCTCTCCTCAACCTGAATGTAAACTCCACCCTTTTAAAAGCCTATACCCCCTCCCAACTTTCACTGCTCTCTATACAGATATGTGCATCCCACAAACCTTGTGTTGTATTTTCTTAGAGCTTGCATAAATTATATAAGGCCTTCTCTGAACTCTCCAGGACCTCTATTATCTTGACAAGTTGATGAAGATTATGATAATGACACAAATAGTCCCTTGGATCAAAGAGCATGCATAGCTAATGCACAAGGAGGGAGTGCCCATTGCTTAATACCATGGTATATCACTGAATTAGCTTAGTTAAGACTTGCCCTATGTTTCTAATAAGCAAACCTCATAACTAGATTGGCCAATTCATCAGATGTTTCTGGGTGACATTGAATGGTTATAATTGTTTGCTACTTATAAAATCCATTGCTTGTTTTTTAAAGGAGTGCTTAATATTAAAGTAAAAGAAAATTGTAATAAGCAATTGGAAAAATGTAAGCATGAACTTTATAGACAGAGCAACCATAGTTTCAAGCATGTCTTGGAAAATAATTGCTTGGCTTAACACAATGCATGAACAAAATCAATTTGTACAAATTCAGGGCATTTAGCCCCAAGGGTTTAAGAAAAGCATTATGTTGCTGATGATATTTATCATTGAACTTGGATCTCTTTCACACATCATTCGATGATGTACTCAAAGCCCATGGATCCCTACTTTATTTTGCAAAGAGCAAGGGTTGTTTCAGTGAGAGAGTTAATTAGTTGCTCTCCCTCTGGGTTCAGTGATGTCTTCCTAGTGATTTCTAAGCTTCTGAGTTCATGAGAAACTTAGAATACAAACATTAATACCTCCTGATAAAATCAAAATGGCAACTCTATGTGTTTTCTATACTCTTTGGGACACTTAAGTAAAGGAATCTGAGTAGGATAAGAGCATAGTCATTCTTAATTAAGTGATATGCCAACATGTGCTGTCTATATGCTTTTTTGAATGTGTTTTGAGGCCTGGACTACTGTTTCCCATGTCACGTTATTATCCTACTAAATCTTTATAATCTCTCACAGAATAGAGTAAAATTAGAAAAAAAAAAAAGATCTATCAGGTTAAAAATTATTTCTGCTCTCTTTTCCTCATAAAAATGAATATTAAAGAAAATCAAGTTGGTTTCATTTTGTGTGTAGTGCTTACTAAGCACAGTAGAAAGGCAACATAGAACAATGATGATAGTGGTGGTGATGATGATGGGTTGGGAACTGTCTTAGTTAGGGTTTTCATTGCTGTGAAGAGACACCATGACCAAGGCAACTCTTCTAAGACACAACATTGAACTGGGGCTGGCTTACAGGTTCAGAGGTTCAGTCCACTATCATCAAGGTGGAAGCATGGCAGTGTCTAAGCAGGCATGGCACTAGAGAAGCTGAAAGTTCTATATCTTGTACTGAAGGTAAACAGGAGAAGACTGGGTTCCAGGGAGCTAGCAGGAAGGTCTCTCAAAGGCCACCCTCACAGTGAAAACTTCTCAAAACAAGGCCATACCTCCTAATAGTGCCACTGCTTGGGCCAAGCATATTTAAACCACCACAAGGACTGCCAAAGACAACCATAAATTCACCACATCAAAGACTCAGATAGACAAAAGGAAACAGAATACACAACTGATGTGGACACCCTTATGAGGCCTGTAGCAAAGAAAAAACTTCTATGAAGTCTTTGTTTGTTTCATTAGAATCACTTTAGGAGATGTCATATCAGGTCATTTTTTTTCTACAAAATTTCTCTGCTATGTCACTTGAATATCTTCAGTTGCATGTTAGCCATACATTAACAAGGACAATGTGAATCTCATGGTACTCCATATATGACATTTATGGCAAAAGCATTTCTTTAACTCTCTCCCATCATTCCCTGAATAAGACTTTGCTCTACAGAGTCCCATGTGATCTTCCTGGTAAACTGCATCTGTAGACCTACCCTACAAGACAGCTAGAAGGCTCCTGGTAGTAAAGATGTAAAATGCCTGCTCTGAGACATTGTTATTACTGGTGCTCCTCTGTCTTCTGTCATACTGACATACACAGGGCAGTCTGTAGTCTCACTGTGATTGCTACCGTCAAGTACTCATGAGACATGGTGCCTAAAGAATGAGCTATGTGTGTACTTAAAAATTTTTTTCATTTGGCTTACATTCAATGTTCTTTATATAACTACTAATAAATTATCACTTAAGATTAAATATTTTGACAGTTTGAATATCTATGATGCAATAAAGCAAACTTTTAAGCAAAAAGTCTTCTGAATCCATAATATTTAGATGATTGAGAATGTAGACCTCATGGAAGAGAAAAAGTTACTATAGTAATAATTTATGAGCCCAAACAGGTAAATAATGCAGAGGGAAGAGAGGCATTAATTAATCATTAATATATTTTTATTAGTGGAAATTATTATGGCCTCAAAGAGAAAAGATTCCAAATATTTGACCTACTGTCTTGAAAGAAAAACTTAAAAATGAGCAAGAATTATAGAGAGGGAAGAAAACAAAGTTGTTTATATTTGAAAGAATTTATAAATGACTTTGCTATTTAGCTATCAGTTGACAATCATTTGATGAACTATTCATACACATCAAATAAGCTTGATAAATCCCATTACCTCTATTATTGGAACAGGCTATATCATGGGAACTCATGTGTCACATGTCAGCATAGGGGCATGATACTGCTGTGAAAGTTCTGTTTCTGTTACCACCAGGTGATATCTACCATGCATGTCCCCAGTTCTCAGTCCTAAAGGGAAGATGTCTAAATATACTTATAGGTATTTTAGATTAAGGAAAATTTTCAAAGCATGTAAATGTAAATTTAATAATAGTTTTCAACCAAAAACAACCATAAGACTATCATTTCAGCATATTGTTAATATAGAATATTGCTAATATGACACATATATTCTTTTGTGGTATATATAGGTTTTTGAATCCCAGTATGTATTATACATTCCCAACACATCTCAGTTCACACTAGGCACAGGTGTTGGGTGAGTACCAAATTAAATAGGACAATTCTAAAGTTCATTAAATCTGGAGAATTTTGTTATTATTGATATTAACTTACATCTGTTTTATTTTCATCCTATCTGCCTAAATCCAGAAGACAGTGGCACATTTTTCATGATATCAAACTATAAAGGTTGTCAAATGATTAAGATAGGGGCTTTGTCTCCTATCAACAATACTGTTGGAATTTTAAAAATGAAATGACTTGTCAATGGCTACATGGGAGGTACATTTATTTTCTGACTCTTTGTTGTCAGTACTACCAGGGATGCTCATGAGATCATCCAAGGACTTTGGAGAAGGAGGGGCATTGTCTGAGTCATTATTTCTGCTGACAATTATCTTTGAAATGAGGTGCCTAGTTGGTCTTCATGGAGGTGGCTGAAATTTCTCATTCAGTTTTCAAAGGAGATACAGTGTTCTTTTGTGGTAAGATTAAGCATAGAGAGCCATATCCAGCTGGCTTGGTGCTCAGTCTATATTCCATGTACTTAAACAAATTGCCTAGCTTTTCAATATCTCAGGTTTTTTTCATCTATAAAATATGTTTGGGTTTGCTATGCAAATTGAATGGTTTCTTACATATGAAGCCTTAAGATACAAGAAGTGCTCAGTAAATATTCACTATCATAATTTACATGAGTATTAAAAGTATTATCATTATTCAGACAAAGCTTGTGATAAGGAACTGGTAGAGTAAGTTTGGTAGGTGACTGATCAGAGGTCACAGAACCCATGTAAGCGATTTCGGTTACCATATACATGTGGACTAGAGCCTTCAAAGACACTCATTTGTCAGCATGTTAAACTTTCAAACAATATCAAGTAGGGAACCTGCATGAGTCTGTCATTTACACACGAGAAGGAAATCTCTTCTGAGGAAAAAATGCTGAATTAGAAGTTCATTCTAGAACTTTCAGATCCCTTCAACCCTGGCAAGCAGTGTTTTCTAGAAACTGTAAATATACAACTTCCACATCCCAACTTAGAAGCAGAATTTAGAGGTTCTATGTTTTTGCTTTTTTGGGCTTTGTTTTTGTTTTGTTTTGTTTTGTTCTTTATTTTTGGTATTTTTTTGTTTTTGTTTTGTTGTTGTTGTTTTGGTTTTAATTGAAGAAGGTAAAGAAAAGGCTTCTCTACCTATATATCTCTCAACTGTGTACATTGGATTCACATATGGATTCACTCCATATTTTTTAATATTGAGCTTACTATGTAAACATTGGTGTCTTGAGATTTATTTGACAAGGAGAAGGGACTAGAAGCCAGGAGCATCAAGCTTCTGGATTAGGTTACCAGTCATGAACAAATCTAGCTCTTAGATTCTGTCCTCAAGAAAACTGATTACAAGTAAATTAGAGAGTGAAATTATCATTTGCTGAGCCATGGTGAGTCTGGCTGTATGTGAGGTAGTTGACATAATCACCCTGCCTTTACAAACATCAGGGGAAGAAGCTGAAATTCACGGGAGGGAGCATCTTCCTTAAATCCCAAAGACAAAGCTTGTTTACAGCCAAATCTTTTGAGTACAACCTTGTCCCTTTGGTCTTTATTTTCATGAAAAAGTCAAAGATAGGGAGCTAAGCATTTTTCATGGCTGTAATTTCTGGATACACACACACACACACACACACACACACACACACACACACACACATATCTTAGATATCTTGTAATCCTACAAGTCTTAGATATACCCCTGCTAATTAAGTATGTAAAAACATTGAAGAAAGTAACATTTTAAAAGTTAACAGTTTGGGTGTTGCTATTGCTACTGCTGCTGCTGTTCCTGCTTTTAGGATATGGCTCAGAGTTTGCCAGCTAAGGAACTTCATTATAACTTCTTTTGGCTTAAACACAAGAAAATCCTCAACATATACTCTAGTCTAGCTTCTACAATTCCCAGGGTCATTCTTTGGGAGCGTATTTTGTGCACCAAACCTTTTAAATACATTTGCATGCCTTATAGTGTATTCGTGTCATGATAACACACTAAAATATTTAAAAGGAAATTGCTGCCTTATTTGTTCTCAAAGAGAAACAGCCCTTACAACTCTTGATGGGCCATGAATATCGTAGAGGCCAACTACTCCTGTACCCGCTGGAAATCTGCCTTACATTAGTAGTAACTAAAGAATCCATAGACTAATTCCCTTTACACTGAAATGCAGTCTTGTTCTAGCACATATACTTTTCTTTTGGAAAAAGTTTGTTACTTCTTAAACCAGTCTCATCATTGTTAGGACATTGTATGCTTGTATCAAGTACACTGAGAAATTTCTACTCACTTTCTCTGGAAACCTTAGCCATCCCTTTATGTTAAGAATGAGGTTCTGTTGATTTTTTTTTTTTTTTTTTGCAAGCAGATTAAAAACAAACAAACTTGTTGCTTAATTCACCCCACATAACATAGCAACATATACTAGGTGTGTCTATCATGTGCATAGCTTTCCTAGAATGTTTTGTTTTGTTTTTTAATTCAGGTCTCATCTCAAAACTAATTTCAGAAATTTGGCGGATTCAGCAGCTCCCAATCTGGGATAAGGCTAAATTAGGCTTGACAAAGCCCAGTGGCTAGACTGTCCTCACTAGGTGATGCTCTCAAATGGAGAAGAAAGAGCTGATGTGATTTGATATTAGCGATCAAATAAGTTAATACATCGTAAGGGACATTTACCTGTGTTTCTTCTCCTCATGTATACCTCATAATGTTTTTCTTTAGGATAACAAAAAATAAGGAGACAGACCTGACCTTCGCATTTGGGCTGCCTGTTTCTAGCCTGGCTTCTCCTCACTGCTTAGTTCCCAAGCACCAGAACTATCATCTTCACTTCCTCCTCACTACTTCTGACATAAAAACACCAACTCCCCCCCCCCCAAAAAATACCATCAACTATCTCCTAGGACAGGTTCCCCCAGAACAGTAGTTATTCTAAGACTTATTTCTCCAGTCCTTGAATGCACAACCTCAGTTTCCCCTTCCTTGGTCAGCAGCAAAGCCCCATAATTCTCAGCATTGCTTTCCTTTCTGCCATTTTAATACCTCAGGTGTGCATAAAACATTTCACATTCTTAAATGTCAAAGGATGACAACATAGTTTCCAAACCAACAAGGTCTTCCGGAAGAAAATGAAACTTTAAAGCTGGAATATCAAGCCTTAATTTAGATATCAGTGGGATGAGTAACTCCCAAACCAACCCCAGTGCACAGCTCTAAACCCCAAGCGCATACCTGGTATCTACCTAAAACGTTATTTGGTAAATGCTCCACCACACTCCAAAAACCCCAACACTGCTCTCAGTGACAGACCATCCACATGCACTTTCATATTTGGAATCATGTCTGCACTCTGCCAAAACAATAATAGAAATTTCGCTGTCACCCTATAAGCTCAAAAATGTTCTCATCTATATCACAGTCTCTTAATTACCCCCAGAGTGACTGACTATTGACTTTGAATATGGGAAATGTGCTCCAAGCCAAGAAGTTCTTTAGAAAGCTAAAATATCCAATAATAATGATGCTGGTGGTGATGATTATGATAATGATGAGAAATAGGAACACTAAGAAAATGAAAACGAAAGCCAAGCAAGCAAAAGCCAGAAATAGATTACCACTAGAAAATTCAAAGAATTATGTAGACAGGTCAACACCTTCAATATTACTACTCGGAAATATTAGCCTAATGTTCATGAGAGAGGAATGAATGACAGTGATTATGCTATATTGGAAAGTAGAAGCCACTAAGATATCCAGTATAGTGCATTCTAATAAAGGCTTCTAGAATCTAGTGAAGGAGCACTTGGTAACAGGATATCTGAAAGTTCTCCCACAGGGACTAAAATCCTGGCTTTGAGTCTAATGAGATTATGGGCCGTTCATTTTGTCTCCAACTCATTCTCCGTATGTTCCAGTTGGGATGGATTCATCTTGGTCACCTCAAAGACTGCTTTCAATTCTGATTCCTTGTGATGCTGTGACAATGAATAGTTAAATTGGGGGAAAAAAAACCACTTGCCCCAAGGACTCCTTCCCTTTGATTTCCATGAAGAGGCCACATTAACACAGCAGAAAGGATATTTACATTGCAGTTGACTTTTAAATTTCACTGAGAGTGGAAGATAAAAGGAAAACACACCAGATGGAGTGTGATCACCCTCCTATTTCAAAACACAGCCATTTCCACTAAATTAGTTGGCACAAAATTAAAATTAAATATCATCCTGATTGCTATTTACAGTTGTCAACATGACAACTATAGTTTGTTTCCAAAGGAGTGAAGATGGTGCTAAGACTGATTAGAGTAATTTTGGAATTGTATATTTTGATGGAAAGATTAGAAGAATAATCAATTGGATATGAAAATATCAGGGAAATCATGAAAGCAATTGAGATATAACTCAACACCTGAATTTCTAGGAAGAATCCCAGAAAAAGTCAATTCAAGCATGTCTGTCAGGTAGACTGTGGTGTCTGCGATTTTTATTGGCTAGTTTAACCTAGACATACAAATTATGTGATTAGGTATTTAAAGCCCCCTTTTCTGAACAATACAAACTTAGAATTCTTGAATTTTATCACTGGCTTTCTGAATTACCAAATGTCCTAGTTTTGCTTCTATTGCTGAGATAAAATATTCTGACATTTATTCCATCATTTTGGAAAAGTCAGGCAGAAACTCAAGTACCTAGTCAACCCACAGTCAAGAACAAAAAGAGAATAACATATTCTTGCTTATCTGCTTACTCTCAGCTAGCTTTTTTCTCTATTATACAGTTCCAGGATCCCTCTTAAAAGGGAATGATGCTGCTCACAGTTGGCTTGTTTTTCTATTACCAATTAATAACAAAGATAATGCCTTACAGACACAACCATATTGTGACCTGATTTAGGCTTTTTTCCCTGGTAATTCTCAGTTACATTAAGTTGAAAGTTAAAAGTTAAGTAGCACACCAGATTACATTAGCTTTTCTTGCCAGACTACTTGTAATTTCTATTTTTAGCTAGTCAGAAGTTCTCATATGTAGCTCTCTGGGATTTGTTACAGGGTTCCAAAGTACTGTCCTCAGTCAGTTCTTCTCAGTTTTGTTTGTTTTGGTTTTTAGTATGGAGTTTTTTTTTTTGGTTTGGTTTGGTTTGATTTCAGCATTTTTGTTGTTTTTCATCATTTTGGTTGTTGTTATGTTTGGATTTGTTTAGTTTGTTTGTGTGTTTTTGTCTATTTTAGCCAGAGACTCTCTTTATAGCCCTGGCTGTCCTGGAACTTACCCTGTAGAACAGGCTGGCTTCAAAGTTACAAAGATCCTATTGTCTCTGCCTCCTAAGTAGTGGGATTACAGGCATGTGCCACCATGCCCTACAACTTCTCTTAATTAAAGAGAAAATCTCAGAGCTTCATAGTAAATCTCCCTCAGGTTTTATCCACTGTTTTATGGTTTTGGCTATGCATGGGGCTGGACGTTTACAGGGGAAGTAGCAAGAAAGCAGGCCTCACTGTCCCCATTTCCCTGCCATCCTTGTGGTTGTCACTGGCCATCATTACCACCCAGCCCTGCATTCTGCTTTCAGTAACAGGAATTTCTGCCACAGTGCAAATCCCTCCACTGAAGAGCTAGGAAAGTTCCCGCATCTGAACTGGGCTTCCAGGAGCTTTTTAGATGTCACCTTGTCCCCTCTTGACATAAGAGTGGCATTTAGGAACCATTTGTTTAATGGAAGTGCCCATCAGCAGACCAACTCCCTCTGTTCTTAGATTGATGTTTATGGTAATTCTGAAAATGCTGCCTGTTCTCACTCTGTCCTCACCCTGTCCAAGTTTCTGAACAGCTCCCAGATGGCTCCCTGTTCTCTAGACCTTCCTACATGTTTTAACATTTTGATTCTCAGAACAAGGGAACAGAAAGGCTCAGTGCACCTGAATCATAAAAAGAGTCACATTCATGTTTGACCTCAGCTGGTCTAAAAATAACTTTGGCATTGTTTTTTGCTGCACCTTTGTGTCAGTCAATAAATCAAAACTTCCCTTTTTAATGCAACTTTATTGAAATATCATCCAATGCTATACAGTTTTTTATTTAAACTATATATTTAATGATGTCATGTGATCTACTAAAATTTTATGAGTCTGAAGTTTCAAATTTTCATGGAAGGACATCTTTACTATGTACAAGAACTCCATATGTTTCAATTTTGTTCAGAAATGATTGTGTGTGAGTATGTGTGTTACACAGAATGATAACATGACATATGATGTATACATTATAAAACAATTACTACAATTACTTTTATATATCTAGCACATCATCACAGGTGATTGCCAACTTTCTTGTACAAAAAAAGAGCTAAGATCTACTCTCTGAAGGAAATTCAAATATACAATAAATTACTGACTGTGATCACCATGATGGATACTAGATGGTCAGAATTTAGTCACCCGGTAAGTAAGTTTTTACACTTTACCAGCAGGTCTTCTGTTCCCAGACCTGGGAAACTAATGGTCGACTCTTTGTTTCTGTGAGTTGAACCTTTTTAGATTCCACTTGTGTCTTAGTTAAGGTTCCTTTGCTGTGAAGAGACACTGTAACGAATGCAGTTCTTATGCAGCAGCACATTTACTTGTAGGTGGCTTACAGTTCTGGAAGTTTATTTCATTACTGACATTGCAGGAAACATGGCCATACAGGCAGACCTGGTGCTACAGACTAAGCTGGCAGTTCTACATCTTAATACAAAGACAGCAAGGAGAAGACTGCCTTACACTAGGTAGAGCTTGAGCACAGGAGACCTCAAAGCCCACCCATACAGTGGCACACTTCCACTAAGAAGACCACACCTACTCCAAGAAAGCCATACCTCAGAATAGTGCCACTCCCTATAGACCAAGTGTTCAAACACATGAGTCTATGGGGGCCAAACCTATTCCAATCACCTCAACCCATGAACGAGGTTGTACACATTTGTCTTCTGTCTTGTTACTATTAATGTCCTCTAACATATGTTGTTATCAGTATGAATTTTCCTTCCTTTTTAAGGCCAAATTAGATTTGTATGTCTCATGTGTATACACATACACACATACATACACATTATTTTATCCATTTGTTTTTAGGTAGATACTTTTCATTGTTATCTTGGAATAATGTTATAGTAATCATGAGAGTGCTCATATCTCTTTGAGATAATAATCTTCTTTGTCTTGTATACATACCCAGAATTCTGAATGCTGAGTTGTACAGAGGTCCTAGTTTTAAAAGTCTTAAAACTCCTACTCGGTGCTTTTTCATGGTGCCCACACTAATTTACATTCCCACCAACAATCTACAAGTGTTCCTCTGGTTCTCCTGACTGTCATACTTGGCCTAACAAGTAAGAAGTGATAGCCTGTGGTTTGTATTTGTGTTTTCCCTGATGATTAATGATGTTGAGCATTTCATCATAAACCTCTCAGCTATTTGTATTGCTCTTGGAAAAGATTGTCTCGGGATGTAGCTTAGTGGTAGAACATATACCCAGAATGTAGAAGTCTTTAGTGTCTAGCCTTCAGGTTGAAAAAAGCTTTTTGTATAATGACTTTACTATCTTTAAAATTTAGACTGTTGTTTGCAATTCAGTTGGATAACCTTCAAGATATTTTAAATATATTATAAACATACTGCAAATATTTCTTCCACTCAGGAGGTCTTTTGTTTTGTTTTGTCTTTTGTCTTCTTTTTTTTTTCTTCCTGCTGTTCAGAAACCTCTTTATTTGTTGTCAAAGATATCCTCCAATAGGACTGAAGGGATGTCTCTTTCTTGTTGAATGAAAATTTGGATTGGTTCCATATTTCACTTCTTAATAATAATCAAAAAATAGCTCTTTTCATTTATAAGTATTTTGTGGGCAGATATTTTAATTCATCTTAAATAAATAATTGGGACTGTAGTTACTGTGTCATACAACAACTACATGTTTAGTTCTGGAAGTTCGTACCAAGGTCTTGTCAACACAGTCACTCTGATTTATATTTCCAATCATCATTCCCATCTCCCTACATTTGCATGAAGAAGCCTGTTCTAATTTTCAACTTTACTCATCCGGAGGTCTGTGAAATATGAGCTCTCTGTGATTTTGATTAGATTTTCCACATGTAGCTAATCATGCTGGGTGTTTGTCCATGATTTTTGTTCAATTGTATGGCTTCTTTGGGAGAAATGTCTATTCATATTTTATGTTCATTGTTTTAACTAAATGTTTGTGTCTGTGCTGTAGAATTGGAAAAAGTTTCTTCTGCATTTAAGTTTCTGGGATATCCAGAGAAATACTCTTCAAGTTCTGCTTTCTGCGCGGAGCTGCCTGGTAGAAAGGGCTTTTTGTGCCTTGTTGGAATGTATCAGAATTTTTTCCTACTACTTTTCAATTTTATCTTGGTGAATCAGACATGAGATCCTTCTACATCTCACAAAGAGAAAGAGCAACTGAAGTTGAAAGCCTATTTCTAATCCTAAGGCAAAGTCTTGTCCAGAGACTCTACCTACAAATTTTGTTAGAAAGGCTGTGTTTTGCCTCCATGATACCTATAGCACAGGAAACGTAGAACGTGCTGGGACCTTGGTAAAATTTTGCTAGAAAATGACCATGATCATTTGTTTATACATGGGCCTGAAAGCCCCAAATACTTACTATCTCTCTGTGCATATTTGTATGTACATGTGGCTGATATATGTAGATGCTAGAAGTGAACCTCAACTAATGTATCACTGGTTCAGAAATGAATTCGCAAGGGAGGCCAGCTGAACAGCATGCTTCAGGGATCTGTCTGTCTGCAGCTGCCTGACACTAGGATTAGGAATACATACTATACCCAGCTTTTTGTTTTTTCTCATTTTCTGGGAACTAAATGCAGTTCTTCATGTTTGCAAGGCAAGCACTTTACCAAGTAAGCCATTTTCTTCAGCTCCTTCCGCGTGGACCTTTATAGAAAGTGTTTTCCAATCCCTGGCCTGGCAGGAAATATGGTGTCAAAACAACTGATTCTTTAACCGTCCAATGAGCTGTATCTCTTCCATCACATCTGTCATAAAACCATAGCAACTGCAAAGATCCATTATTACTGATACTAAGCTATTCTCTCCCAAAATAAAGCTCCTTGGTGTCTAGTGCTGGGGGCTAACAGAAGCCACCGGCCCATTATTTTCTTTGAATAATTAAATAAAAGTTTTTCCCACTTTGCTCTTAGTATCCCAGTCTTCTCAGACTTCTCTGCCTTCTTAGAAGACATAGAAGAGGTGCCTTTCTTTTCTTTTCTTTTTTTTTGGAAAACTGTGTGAACACTTCAGTGTCCAATCCACACCATCTCTCACACCCAGATATTCTACTGAAGATAGCTCTGCTTTGTATTTCTAGCGTTCATTGTTAGCACAGGAACAAGATATAAAAGGGTTTTTTCAGTTGAATGTGGTCACAACTTAGATTATTCTTGGAGTCAAGATGCAGGCCAGCAGGAACATATCGGGGTGAAGAGATGGGCATAGCTTTGTAATGAAGGGATAATAACAAAGGCTCAGAGATGCATCTCACCATCTTGGTCTCAGTGTTAATTGAATGAGCCTAGGATATTTTTCATGTTGTATAAGATCCCATCTGACAATTTCTATTAATTGCCTCGTGGGATACCTGGCATGCAATTCTCATTACATTGTGGCAGCCATTCTTATTGTCACTGTGGTTGCTTTCAAGTTACTGCTGTCATTGTGCTGTCATGAATGAAGGGGGATCAGGTTGTGAACTTGAACTTGCTGGCTCTTCTTTTTTCTGTGTGGGTTGTCAGGTGAAATGGCTGCAAAAGAAAGACAAAGGCTGTCAATAATTGAGAGCTGAGAAGAGGGACCAGCACAAGCGCTCTGTGGTGGATGCTTGTTATCTAAGGAAGGCAACTGTGTTCTCCCTTCTGGATTGGGCTTGCCAGTCCCGAATATGGAATTCAGATCGACAGATCTCATTATCACCATTCCCAGGAAGGCTGCGCCGATTTATGACACTGGAAAGAAAATTTCAGCTTCGGTTATTAGAAATAAGATCACATAAAACATTCATCGCCACTAAACCAAAAACAAAAAGAAACACACACACACCCTTTGATGCAAAATAATACTGGATCTAAAATCTAGCAGGTCTGGTTTGCAGCCCTTTGTCTCAAAGCTATGAACCTCTGGGGATGCACTTTCCTAGGAATTTGGACTTATTTTTGCTCTCCACTAAAGGTGGTAGCACTACTTCACTCGAACAGTCATCAAATATTTGTCAAACAATTCTCTTGTGTCCAGCACTGAACAAGGGTTAGAGATGTGTGATAAAGAACCCTGATCTCCAGGTCTTGATCAAAGAAGATAGACCAACATGCCCTAAAATTATCCATCACTGAAGTGATGAATGAACACCAGTTATGTCTCTGCACCCTGCCTTGGATGAGCAGGAAGGTGAAGGGGACTCACCAGATGAGAGGCATTGAAATTTGGAAGTAAGGCCACTCCACCTGCAAGGTTAAAGGCTAAACATGGGTCCTAGTGCAGAAAGTAGCGGGTTTAGATTCAGGCAAGTGGGGCAGTTGAGCACTTCTGCCTTTCAAGCAGTGGGTGACAAAATTGTACTTCAGCTCCAGGAACAGGCATAGAGCTCCCTACTTATCCATCCATGGCACAAGCACAGATATCACATGATAAATTCATGTAAGGTCATGTTATGATCCATCATGGTGTGGGATCTAGGTGGGGAAGCTGTTTTCTTTGCTTAGGTCTGGTGTGTCTGGTAGGTTCATGGGCCTGGTTTCCCTGGTAACATTTTAATATGCCCATGTGTGCCTACAGCCTCAGGTCACCCTAATTAATGTGCAGAGTGACTTTTTCCCATTCCTAGGAATGAGTCATGGATGAGGCTATGTGCAGTTTCTGGTTCATCCAGAATGACAGAAAAAGTAGAGTAGGATAGAGCCTGATGGCTTGGTTTACCTTGTTCTGTGTGACACCATCTACCAAATTTCCTGCCATCCTCAATTTATGTCTGGGTATTTCTATATGGCAAACTTATATTTAGAAGCATGACATAATCTTCAAAAATTAACCTTATGCTTTGATACCATCTTGGTTTCCGCAATCTGTGATATAGTACAGTCTTATTATATGTTCTGCTGGACAAAAAAGGGTCAAGTAATTTTTACAATAATATAATTATGAAAGAAAACAGACTTAAAACTAATTTTCATGCCATGCCAGTCTCACCATATTTGAAAAAATACAAAATTCCTCTTTTGGTTACTGAGTATCATTAACAGCATTGTATTGTTCTTTCATAATTTCCCTGTCTCTTATGTGAGACTTAAAAAGACAGGATGAACTTTAATGCAGGTCTTATGAAGAGAGAAATTTATTCTGTGAATTGAGTTTCTGTGTTACAGCTGCTGGTTGAGGAATGCTAACTTCTTCTCTATTGTCCTGGTGGTAAGTCTTCTGTTAAATTGATGGTGTTTTAAACAAAGCATGTAATTTGAGAATGACTTTGGAAATTCTAAGAAACTATTTAGCAAGTGACAATTCATATCAGTTTCTTTCAGATGCTCCCCTTGATAGTTCATTGACAAACCAGTCTTTTAATCCTAGGAATCCAGGAGATAGACTTTGACCTCTCTTGGACCTAGCACTATATCTGAAGAACAGTAGAAAATTGACTCCCTGCTATCACAGAGATGATGTACTGGTAATAAGGTTATACAATTTACTGACAATTAATAGGTTCTCAGGCTGTACCCAAAGTCCAAAGGCAGTTAAAAAGTGACATATTTGTCACATATAGCTAGCAAACTTGATGATCCAGTATTTTTCTACTGGGTTCCTGAGTGATGTGAAATTGGTAGCCATGGAAGGTTGAAGAGGACCAGCATTCCCAAGCTAGGGCAGCATTTTTCTAGTGAAAAAGAAGCAGATCCATTGTGTCCTGCAGGGACACAGTGAGAGTACTCAAAGTTAGGTTATGAGTAGTGCCAGGCTTTATGTCCCATTTGATGGCAGGCTGAGGGCTCTGGGAGATTTTGAAAATAGACACTGTGTGATCTGCTTATTTCCTTTAAAACCGTGCTATTTATTGTGTAGAGAATGGCAGTTGGACATTAAGAACAAAGAAAGATGTGATAATAGATGAGGCTGGTAGTTTGGGTGTGCCTACCTATAGCTTTAAGCATGAGAGAAGCTGATGGATTCTAAATAGACTTAGATCTATTTGTTTTGACATAGGCTCTACAGAGCAGCTCACGGAGCCCAGGTTTGACCTCATACTCAGGAGGTAACCAAAGGTCTTCTTGAACTCCTGACCCTCTTTTCTTCATCTTCTGAGTTCTGGGATTATAAGCATGTGCCATCTTATCCCATTTTTTTGTGGAGCTGAGACTGAAACCAGTCTTGTGTATTCTGTAGCCACTCTGTCAAGTAAACTACATCCCCAGACCCTAGTTGTTTTGATAGGGGAGCTAATACTGCTTAGGCAACTGTAATACCAATCACCATGAAAGAGTAATAGGCAGGCAGAAGGACAGAGTTTTTAGTGGTATCTGATATGCTGGGTACCAAACAGTCAATGTTATGTTCAATTATTGCTTACCTCTTTGTTTTTCTTTATGACTTAGACATAAAAGATCTGCTTGCTTTTCCATGTAGAGAACTGAAGGTAGTGCTTTTGTCTCTGTGGTACCCTGATCACTCCCCAAGCATTACCTAAACCCCTGTAAAGTGTGGTATGACATGTCAGCCCCTAGAAACACAGTAGTGTGTGACTTCGGGACAATAGGGTAAAGGTCAGAACTGAGGTCACACTAACAGGTACACTGTGTAGCACATGGCTTTTGGACTTGAGTGTTGGTGGTATTTCAATCCTGAAAATTTTAAGGAGTTTTGAGTGGGAGGGAGGAAGCTAGGAACCATATGATGTTCATTGCCATCCCAGATACCTATTCACTCGATGCCAGGGGACCTTGCACCTTCCACCCATTAGTGACAACACAAAGGGTTTTCAGTATCATCTGATGACTATAAATTTCAACCTCTGATGTCAAAAGACAGAGACTCGCAGAATCTGCAGGTCTGTTGTCATCATGTACATGATTCAAAAATGTTTGTGTTCCTGCCACCTAGGTAGCTAGCTGCCACCTTTACCAGGGCTTAAACAACCTGGTGCTAAAGCTGCCTCCTACTGGTCCTTCTTTCAGTGTGGCTGAGGGGATTCATGTGTGGGGTGAGATGATTTAAGCAGTCTGAGAAACCCAGAGAAGAAAGTTTGAGCATTTTAGTTCAAAATGTATCGATTTGAATTATTTTTCAGTGTCCTAAAATTCTGAGTCATTAAAATATCATGTGATCTTCCACAATCCAAATGCATTAGATCACTCTAGAGGTTAGCTCTGCTAAATTCATAAATTCATATATTCTGCACACATGAACTGCACAGGATGGCTTGTGTCGCTCTCCACTGCCACCTTGACCTCAATGTCTGTCTACGCATCAAACGAAGATTGAATTCTAAAGCAGGCAGTCAGATAGCCAAAGGCCCAGCCAGCACTCCACTCTGTGTTACAAATAAGCAGTAATGACTGACCGTAGGTAATGAGAATAAGGTTGATTTGTGAGTACGCAATATTAATTATATAAAATAATAAGCTTTGTTGTGCTGTAACATGCAGGTCTGTCATTTGCTTTTATCCTATTCACCCTGCCTTATCCTATGTTCCTGGCCCTGCTGGTCCACTTCCTTTTCCCCAGCTCCTACATCTACATCTACAATACATCTTATTGGTTTTAAGTCTACAGAGAAAATATGGATTTTGTTTTGAGTCTGGCTGATTTTTCTTAACACATGAGCTCATTTCATGTATTATTTAGCATTAAGGTGAATGCTTATTGAATAAAACTACATGTAAGATATTGTCAAAAATTTCTCTGTATTTTTATGTAATTCTTGTGATAAAAATATGAGAGCATTTTAATGTTTTTAGCACTTCATATTTAGAGAGTTGCACCTAAATATCTCACCAGGCTGGTGAGGAGCGCGGTTGGGGTCCACATGGCACTGTGCCTTCAGCAGCCAGTCTCTCAGTCCTCTAGGGAGCAACTGGCCATTTCACCCTTTTCCAGTCCATCTACAGCTTTGTGCCACTTGTCATCAGGGGTGGCATTTTAGCTAGAAACTATTTTCTCATCGAGACCCAGTTCTTCATCCTGAAATATTAAGATGTGAGTTTTTTCTGAGTCCAAACATGGGACTGCTGTAGACACCTGAGTTAATACCCAATGGACCACTAGGGAAGGCGGAAATCACTTGAAATATGTCTTCTCACAACTTTTAAGGCTCCTTTGAACTTTAATCAGTAGCACTAGCACTGTTCTGCTTTCTCGATTGCCTTGTATCCATGCAGACAGAGCACCCTTCCTTTAACAGAGATCAGCAGACCTGTGATGCTACCCCATTGCTAAAGGAAATCCCGGGCCTTCACCAGGGGTTTTTCTCTATTTCTGTATTTGGGAGAACTCCTTTGCTACAGATTAGTTACAGGACTGTTTGTTACAGATTAAAACATATAAAATGTAACTTATTTCCTTGTGCTTCCTGTGGAGTGTGTGTGTGTGTGTGTGTGTGTGTGTTCCATAAATGTGTATACTTTGTATATGGAAAGACATGCATGTGCTTTGTGTTGTGTGTGTGTGTGTGAGTGTTTCCTGCTTCAGAAGAGTTTTCTACAACCATCCAAAGCCTAAAGGTAGTAAGAGATATGTCTTCTTTTTCTTCTGGTCACTGGTTCTTTCCTGGACCACTGGGAGAGTGAGCCTTGACTGGGCCTCTAGTTGGCATGTTCAGACCTGGCACTGAGACTCTGTGCTGCTTAGAAAACAGTCTAGTGGGAGATTTAGCTGTCTCACCCCTTGAGTGGCCCATGAACAAGTAGACTGGCATAAGCTTCAGGCAAAACACAAACAGCAACAACAACCAAACTAAACTAAAAAACCAACAACAAAACCCAAAAGTTCTTAGCTGAGAATGAGGTGTGGTAATGACAGTGGCATTACTCACCAATAACACAATCAGCTAAGCACAACTGCACATTCACACATCCATGAAATCCCTTCAGTCCATCAAGGAAGCTTCTCAAATATGATATTAAAGGTAGGCTAACACTTGCATGTTTATATCTCATTTGAAAATTCCATCAAGAACTGGTTATTTCAAAATGTAAATTTTTTAACTATTATAGGTAGGTGGTTCGTTTTGAATATTCTTGATTTTTGTCTGGATTCAATCTTTAGCAGTACCCAACTCCCACCTAAATTATATTTCTGTGGCGTGGGCATCAATTAACATTTTTTTCCCTCTTAAAAAAGCAATTAAATACATTCTGTAGCATTAATAACACCCATTTCCACTTAGGTCTACAGCACTCTCAGGGGAATACTACTTTGTAAATCTTGCTTTTCACGTTCTTGCTTAATTTTCCAGCTCTTAACTCTGCCTGCCCCCTAACCTCCCTAACACTGGGGCTCAGGAAAGTGATGACTTTAAATTTACGGTTGTTAAATAGATTGTTAATGACCAGAAGAGCCCATCAATCTTGCTGACCACAATCATATTTTAAAAAGAAGACGGTTAATTACCGGACCATTTTGTTGATGGTTATTTTAATCACACTGACTGCCCTTCTTGGCATGGAGAGCCATTAGGCTGGAGAGGCAGGAGGCGGACCATCGTGGCAAAGTGGTGCTGATGCTGGGAATTAGACTCCGGAGGACAATTTGTCAGTTTGCTTAGGAGGTACAAAACTTGCTTTATTCTGCTCACATCCAAATGCTTATTTGACCATTAACAATCTTGTAGTTTTCTCTCTCATCCTCCTCCAGTTTGTATGCCATAGGTTCATTATTAAAGATGAATTGTTTTGCGTAGCTCAATGATCCCAGAAGGGATTTGGCTAAATCAATTTGGGACCACAGATTATTGTCACGTATCCTTTTCAGCCTTTCAGCATTCTTTCATTTTTATTTCATTAGCCTATTAAATGCATGTATCTGTATAGTGTATTTGTGTGTGTGCATGTTAGTGTGCAGATGTATCCCATGTGTGAGTTCGTGTGAAGGCTTGAAAAACTTCTGATGTCACCGTCAGGAATGCCATCAGCCTGCTTTGTAGTATGGTCTCTCTTTGGCCTGGAACTCATCAGCTAGTCTAGAATGGCTGTCTAAATGGACAGAGGGATCCACCTATCTGCATCTGTCATACTGAGTCACAAGTACAAAGCACCACATCTAAGAATTTTTAAATGGTTTCTTGGAATCAAGCTAAGGTTCTTATGCTGGCAAAATGAACCCATTATCAACTGAATTGGCCCTCTTTGGGTCCCCCATACAGAGTTTTAAAAACATTTAAGTCTGCATTACAGCATCGGCCTCTTTCTCTGATCCTTCAAATCAGCTTCACTATGAGGTTATTTCAAATAAAGTTCCACACAGTCATGCCATGTGAGTTTATGTACAAGATACCTGTACATATACAGCATTTGCAGATCTGTTCGCTTCATAAGCTAAGAGCACAGCTGTATCCTGAAACTGATGCCCATCAAAGAGAGGTCTGAAAGATCCCAAGAAGCCAAGTTGCCCAAGCAAGGGGAGCCAAGAGGCATATTCAATCCCTGATATGCAACAGGATATGAAATGTATATATGGTAGTTTCTTAATCTGAAAAATAATAGTTGAGATTTGTGTGGAGTTCTTGGCGTTTTTTATTTATTTGTGGTGTTAGGGAGTGAATAACCCAGAATAGCTGTTTCCCTTATACTGCCCTGTATTCTTCCGACTAACAATGAATACTTTTCTATTTGGAACCTGGCTCAACAGCTACTGCCTTTACCAACTTAGGCCTTCAGAGAGAACAAATCCCACTTCCCCTTCCATATTGCAGATCTTATGGCTTTGGTTAATTGTCTATAGCCTTGTTTTAGTCTTCTTGGAAGAGTATACAATTTTTGATTGAGATGATCTCTCACTAGGGCCAACAATTAACCTCCCATTAAGGGCACTTTACCTTGGAAAACTGGAGGAATCATTAGTCAATTATTTTAGCTGTAGATTGTCAGGCACTTTGAATGTACTTTAGTCTTTGGTGTGGGTTAGTCCATGACCTACCCATTTGAATACTGTCTTAATCACTGTTCTATGATTAAGTTCTATGTTTACTATGAAAAGACACCATGACCGTCACCACTCTTATAAAAGAAAGCATTTAATTGGTGACTGCTTACAGATTCAAAGGGTCAATTCATGATCATCATAGGAATGAACATGGTGACAAGCATGATGCTGAACAGAAGCTGAGTGCCACATCCTATTCTATAAATAGGGAAGCAGAGAAGGACTGTTGTGTGCTTCTAGAACCTCAAAGCTCACACCCCCAGTGGCATACTTCTACCGACAAAGCCATAGTCCAGACAAGCCACACCTTCAAATTCTTCTAATCCTGTCAAACAGTACCACTCATTGGTGACTAAGCATTTAAGTATTTGAGCCTATAGGGTCAGTTCTTACCCAAACCATCATAGGTACATCCCGGTGACTTCATACTGGATAAATGCTGAATTTATACTATGTGATTGCATTGGGCTAGTTGAGAGCCATGTAATACAAGGAAGGTTCAAAAAGTATACACATCAAATTCTCTGGAATAATAAAAGACTAGAGCCAGAAAAATAGATGAAGAAAACTCTATAGGGAAATAACACTGAAAAAAATCTCAAACACAGTTAAGAACAATGCTTGATTAGAGAAATCCTGAAAATTTAGGATTCTTCATGAGGTTTTTCAGGAGGAAGGTAATAATCAGCATTCCTAAAAGTAGCCTGAACTATGTTATTTTTCTCTTCCCTTTCACCCATCCACTCTCTTTCACAGAGTGAAATAGTGTAGCAATAGTGTTTAGGGAGACCAAACCTAGAAATTCTGATTTAGACTCTTAAGATGCATAAATCTGTTTGGCTAATTTCAAAGTAGTAATATACTGATCGACTTTGGTTCTACTTGGGATAAGAAATAACATAAACATTTTTTTTGACAGGAACAGAAAGGTGAACTCAGACCTTCATAGGAAATTAGTAGATGTAGCACTGAGTATCCAGAAACCCAAGCCCAGTCTCTCCTTAACTCTGTCCTGTAGGTTAGAAAACAAGATTCAGAACACCAGTTTCTCTTCCAGTGATTGGATTTTAAAAAGGAGCAAGGGCCAGAATTTTGATTAGTATTACCCTACTGTAGCATATGTGGAAAACACGTTATAAAAATGTTGTAAGATTCTGAGTGGAAACCAAGTCTTTAAACCTTCAGTGTGTTGGGAAACATACATGAAGTTTTTTAGTAATAATGGTAACTGCTCTGATTTGGAAATAAAAAGTACTTTATTTTCTAACATTTGGTAGCAGGGCCAAACAAGATCCCATTCATAGACACTCTTTGGTTCTGTTTCCTTCCATTATTACAAATCCACGGAGAACTCTTTCAATCAGGAGCCACATTGGCAGTGACTTCTTCCCTAGTGTCCAATGTGTCTTCTCGAGTGTGTTCCTGTCACGCAGAGGGAAGAACTTTTGTACAGGATTGATTCTGTAACCTCTGGTGTCTCTTTTAAGAGTGCCCACCCTCACTTGAAAGATCAGCTTGAAATTTTAAACATACAGATTTTGAGAAAAAATGAGATATTCATTCCAGGTTGCTTGACCATAAATCTTGTTTTCTTTGGCTCTGAGTCTATGAAATTACTTTGTAGAGAGTCAGCGTCTTAATAGTTAGATAAGACTACTTATTGGGACATTATCATAACAAATACAAGTAGTTGCCACATGCTGATTTCTCTGTATTTGTTTATGCATATAAAGGTTAAGACATAAAATATTGGTTTTAATATAAAAAAGAATGGGAGGAAGGAAGAGAGAGAGAGAGAGAGAGAGAGAGAGAGAGAGAGAGAGAGAGAGAGAGAGAGAGAGAGAGAGAGAGGGAGGGAGAGGAAACCCATGACAGAAGCCCATGTAATTTCTTCCAAGGATCTTGGTCAGCCTCCAGAAGGAATTCACATGCTCTGACCAGAGACTGCCTCCAGGGGCTCAGAAGTTTCTATATTCTCCAAGAAGCTAACTCTCTACTTGGAAATCATAACATAACTGACAGATCAGACCTTGCTCTCTGACATTTAACATCACTGTGTCTCAGCACCCTGTGATTGTGGTGCTTCCAGTTAACCATAATGTGGTGTTTTGAGAGCCATTTAGATATATGTTATTTTCTAATGATCTTCTCATTGAAAGCTTAAAGCTTTGCCTGGGATTCTAATCAAGGTTTTCAACAAATAAGAGGGATGATATTGAGCAAGTCGTAATAAGCTCTCTGAAAATAATGTAACACAGTGTCTTTGCCAGGAGAAGGGAAAGAACAGCACATGTCCCTGCCAGTATGTGTCATGTCTTTGGAATTTTCCATGGACGTTTGCATGATTGCTGCAGACTCTTCTCAGTTATGTAGGTACTTATGAGCCCATGAAGAATCTATGTCTCCTTAGTGAACACCAAGGTGCTGTGCAGAAAAAGTCTTCTAACCCTGTGTATAAGAGAAAGCTTCCATTGGCACTCACTTAGCTTTATTTAGAAAGCATGTTTCTTTGGAAATATGCAAGGGACATCCAAACTGTCTTCTTAGTCAACCTTTCAGCTCCTCTCAGAGGAGAGTCAGGAGAGGGACATTTATAAGGAGTCTCCTTTATAAAGACTGTAAGTTCTTCTGAAGAAATGGCTAGAACATCATTCCCTTATGGGTCAGACACTATTCTCCATGCCTTATCCAGATGTTTTAATTGGAGGTATGAAAAGGTTTCACTTAATGTAATGATAGTTTTCCTTAATGGTCTGTGGTTACTATGATGGATTTATTACCTTTAGACTCTCATGGATTAACTTTTTAAGAATCAGTTAAGCAAGCAAATTCTTGGGAAGTGAAGCCTCTTCTTACCAGGATCTTAAAACAGTTGGGATAAGTGGTATCTGGGTGGCATGTGCCAGGAATCTAAGGCTAAATATTGAGACCTGCTATCTAGTCAGCCTCACATTAGCTAAAGTCCACGCACTTTGATGATCTTTGTATATTATCCCAGGCAGCATACTGAGGGCAAAATAAGAAAGTCAGATAGAGAACACACTTGGTCTAAGTCAATCTTTATAAAGGTTATATTGGATAGGCCAGATCACCATTGTATAAAGAGTAGGGCACAGCCCTATCTAGACGGTATTTACCCACCCCTTCAAGAAAGTTAAAAAGAGGATCATATACCTTTTATTTTCTAATTTGAAATTCATGTACAAATAAAAGAAGAGTTTGGGTGTTAGGAAAATGGCTTAGCTGGTGAAAGCAATTGTAAAAACTTGAGGACCTAAGTTCAAGTACCCAGGACTCAATGGGTGTGTCGTGAGTGTCTATAACCTGGTTCTCTAGAGTGGAGACAAGTGACTGCAAGTGCTTGCTGGCTACAGTCTAACTGAGAAACAATAAAACTCCAGCCTTGTCCAAAAGCCCTGTCAAAAGCAGAGAGTGATTAACCCTCAATGTCCTCTACCCCTCACACATAAACTTATGTTCATACACTACATCTGTGCATGCCCGTATGTACGTGCATACACAAACACGCATGAACATAATGATACACATTTTTTGTAAAGTCTTATGCACTTTGAATAAATCATTTGGACAGTAAACATGAATTCCTAGGTTCAGTACTTGATACCAGCAAACATACATACACACACACACACACACACACACACAACACACACACACACACACACACCTTGGTATTTTGATATCAGATACTTTACTATACAGTGACAAGAATATTTACCAGTAAGAAATACAAAAACCTCATTATGAAATTGAGAATAAAATAAGTGTAATTTTCTTATAATATTGCTGTGCTTTTAATGCAGGTTTTTGATGGTTATACCAACTGAAAGGCTAAAACATGTAACTCCACCTCAAATATAATAAATGTATTATATTTTCATATAATATAGACACACTTTTCTCCTTATTGAACAGCAAAGAAGTCTATGTTTTGTTTGGTTGGTTTTGTTGGTGGTGGTGGTGGGTTTTTTGTTTGGTTTGTTTTTGTCGTTATTCTTTGCTTTTTTTTCTTTTCTTTTTTTTTTTTTTTTTTTTTTGATAAAAGGAGTCTCTTGATATGTACCGTGTATGAGGTTTTAAAATAGTAGATTAGTAACTTTCAGATACCCATTAGATAACTGGATAGAATTCCCAAGTCTGAACTACTAGGTGTAAATTTATTAACAGCAAACTTGTGAATGAAAAAAACCTTCCTCTCTTTCTTCTTAGAGATTTCCCTCCTGGCGATAGAAACCTTGAAATCCTCAGGGAACAAATTGGGGATAAAAGTTAGAAAGCACACCCAGCTTATTTTCCACGCTCTGAGCAGACCCAAGAAGAAAGACTGAATTTAATCAAAAAAGATTTTATTGATGAAGGTATCTCTCCTCCAGGCTAAACTTTGGCCCCTGCATGCTAATAAACCATCTCATTTCTCAGAAGTAGCCTTCTGCATAAAATACTGGGAGAGACCACAGGCAGAATACATCTTGGGGAGAGGGAATCTCAGATGATCAATCAGATGTCTGTAAGGTCTCCACTGCCCCTCACTGAGTTGGGAGGCACTTGGCTGGCCTTAGGTTGCCTGTGGTTTCATTCTTGGGCAGTCACCTGAATGCCTTTGGTTACTTAGGAGAAAGCTTAGGAGATTTCTGCTGCAAACCCAGCCCTCTGCCTGGCTCCTGCCAGCTGAGCCCTCCCTGGGTGGGCTTCTGCGCCCTGGTGTTTTATCCATATCTAATCTGCACAGGAAGACATTTCACTGCCCACATATGAAAATGAACAATCTGAAGCCTCCAGATTTTACGACCACTAATTAATTTCCCATTTGTGCCCTTTTAATCTGTTGTTATAATAGGGCACTATAACGTACAGTTTTTCTTTGGTCTTTCTGCCTATGGCAGACAGAGGGAGCCTTTCCTTGTATGATTACTAGCAAGTCTGAAAAACAGTAACAAAGAAGTATTTAAAGGGCCATGCTGCATCCTGAGATGTTCAGTCTTGTCTCACATCTGGATTCGTGTTCCTGTTCTCATTGTAGCACAAATGGAAGTTCTTCCTTAAAGGAGATTTTAAAAATCTAGGGAACAGAATGTGAAACCCGAGATTGTCTGGAGCCAGTGGTCCTTCTCTGCTCTCATAGCTTTTCAAGAGATCAGCAGTGAGAGATCGTGATCAGGACCATAGGACTTGGTGAGGGTGGTAAATGCTGAGGAATAGGTTGGGATTCTCCGGTCATGTTCATAGTAAACTTGATCAGTGATACCCTTACTTTCATTTTCTCTCTTGTCTTTTTTTAAATTGAGTATTCTTTGTATTTACATTTCAAATATTATCTCCTTTCCACCCACTCCCATCTCCCCTCCTTCTCCCCTTGCTTCTATGAAGGTGCTCCCTCTCCCAACCACTCTCTCCAACTCAGCACCTTGGCATTTTTCCACACTGGGAAAATGCCCCTTCACTGTACCAAAGGTTTCTTCTCCCATTAATGCCAGACAGTGCTATTCTCTGTTACATATGCAAATAGAACCATAGGTCTCTCCATGTGTACTCACTGGTTGGCGTTTTATTTCCTGGGAGCTATGGAGGGCTTGGTTGGTTGATAATGTTCTTCTCCTCATAAGGTTACAGACCCTTTCAGCTCCTTCATTTCTTTCTCTAGCACCTTCATTGGGGTCCTCATGTTTAGTCTGATGCTTAGCTGTAAGCATCCTCCTCTGTATCAGTATGGCTCTAGTAGAGCCTCTGAGGAGGCATCTATATCAGGTTCTTGCCAGTAAGTACTTCTTGGCATCAGCAATAGTGCTTGGGATTGGTGACTGCATAGTGCTAGATCTGCAGGAGAGGCAGCGTCTGAATGATCTTTTCTTCAATCCCTGCTCCTCTATTTGTCTTGTATTTCATCTTATGAGTGTTTTGTTCTCCCTTCTTAGACGAACTGAGCATCCACATTCTATCCCTCCTTCTATTGAGTTTCATAATATCTGCGAATTGTTTCTTGGGTATTCAGAGCTTTTTGAGCTAGTATCCATTTATCAGTGAGTGCATACCATTTGTGCTCTTTTGTGACTGGGTTACCTCACTCAGGATGTTAGCTTCTAGTTCCATGCATTTGCCTAGGAATTTTATCAAGTCATTGTTTTTAATCGCTGAGTAATACTCCATTGTGTAAATGTACCACAATTTCTGTATTCATTCCTCTATTGAAGGACATCTGGGTTCTTTCCAGCTTCTGGCTATTATGAATAAAGCTGCTATAAACGTGGTGGAACATGTATCCTTGTTATATGTTGGAGCATCTTTTGGATATATACCCAGGAGTGGAATAGCTGGGTCCTCAGGTAGTACTATGTCCAATTTTCTCGGGAACCACCAGAATGGTTTTCAGAGTAGTTGTACCAGCTTACAATCTCATCAACAGTGGAGGAATGTTCCTCTTTCTTCACATCCTTGCCAACATCTCCTGTCACCTGAGTTTTTTATCTTAGCCATACTGACTGGTGTGAAGTGGAATCTCAGGGTTGTTTTGATTTACATTTCCTTGATGACTAGGGATGTTGACATTTCTTTAGGTACTTCTCAGCCATTCAATGTTCCTCAGTTGAGAATTCTTTCTTTAGCTCTGTACCTCATTTTTAAAAGGATTATTTGATTCTCTAGAGTTTAACTCCTTGAGTTCTTTATATATATTGGATATTAGCCCTCTATCAGATGTAGGATTAGTGAAGATCCTTTCCCATTCTTTAGGTTGTCATTTTGTCCTCATGGCACTGTCCTTTGCCTTACAGAAACTTTGCAATTTCATGAGGTCCCAATTGTCAATTTTTGATCTTAGAGCATAAGCCATTGGAGTGCTATATAGGAAAATTTTCCCTGTGCCTGTGTTATAAGCTCTATTCTCTTCTATTAATTTCAGTGTACCTGGTTTTATATGAAGGTCTTTGATCCACTTGACCTTGATCTTTGTACAAGGAGATAAGAATGGATTGATTTGCATTCTTATCCAAAGTAAATGGTGAGAAACTTGAAGCAGTCCCACTAAAATCAGGGCTACACAAGGCTTCCCACTCTCCCCCTACCTATCCAATATAGTACTGGAAGTCCTAGCAAGAGCAATTAGACAGCAAAAGGAAGTCAAAGAGATACAAATTGGTAAGGAAGTAGTCAAAATATCACTATTTTCAGATAATAAGATAGTATACTTAAGTGACCCCAAAAATTCTACCAAAGAACTCCTACAGCTGATAAACAACTTCAGCAAAGTGGATAGATATAAAATTAAATCAAACAAATCAGTAGCCTTTCTCTACTGAAAGGATAAAGAGGCTGAGAAAGAAATTAGGAAATTGACATCCTTTACAACAGTCACAAAAAATATAAAATACTTCGGTGTGACACTAACCAAGCAAGTGAATGTTCTGTATGACAAGAACTTCAAATCTCTTAAGAAGGAAATTGAAGATCTCATGCTCATGGATTGGAAGGATCAACATAGTAAAAATGGCTCTTACCAAATGCAATTTACAGATTCAATGCAATCCCCATCAAAATTCTAACTCAATTCCTCATAGAGTTAGAAAGAGTAATTTACAAATTTATTTTGAATAACAAAAAAACCAGGATAGTGAAAACTATTCTCAAAAATAAAAATAAAAAAAATTCCAAGGAATCACCATCCCTAACCTTGAACTATATTACAGATCAATCATGGTAAAAACCACATGGTACTGGAACAGAGACAGGCAGGTAGATCAATGGAACAGAACTGAAGACCCAGAAATGAACCCTCATACTTATGGTCACTTAATCTTTGGCAAAGGAACTAAAAAGTTTAATGGAAAAGCACAGCCTCTCCATCCAAGGGTGCTGGTCCAACTGGCAGTCAGCTTGCAGAAGGATGCTCTTTGCTCATTCTTGGCTTCTGGCTAAAGGTTATTTCCAGACTTGCCATTCATATCTGTCTCCCATTCTGTAAAGCCTGTGGCACATTTCTTTCCAGATATCTCACACAACCTAATGCTGTCTCCCCAGACTATGGGAAGAGTTTCTTAATGGTCACTGCTACTGATAGTGGTGGCATCCTCTGCTGAGAATGGACACTGCCCTTTGTCCCTTAATTCTTTTCCTAAATGGCCACAATTTCCAAACCACCATGCCATACATATGGTAGGATATGGAGCCCTTTGCTCATGTGCAATCTTCTTTTGGTTGGCAATGTGATATGCAACCACAGAAGCATGGGAAGCTCTGGGAGGATGAAATATTTAGAAATAGAAAATGTAGCCCGACCTTGCTTGATGGACTTGCTTCCCCCACATAGGGTTTTGTCCTTGATCCTAAAACTTCCTTATCCTTGCAAGCAAATTCTTGTACCAGGTTCTTTTATTGGATGAATTCTAAAAGTCACAATGTTCTTTTGACCAAGCTCTATCTCCCTACTCAAACTCACACTGAATGGGTGTAAGCTCTTAGAAATCCTACAGGGAACATGACAGGTGGCTACAATTTCCAGGAGAAAACTGATTTTTTCTTTTTTAATAAAAGCAATACTCATATCCTACCTGTATTCCTCCAGGCTCCCAGGAAGGGAAGTCAAAGAAAAACATACCTGTTAGTGAGACCAGCAAATGTATTTCAGAGACAAAGAAAGAAAAACCATAATTCAGGGTTCAAAGTATCAAAGCTTGGCTGGGAAGATGCAGGACAAGAAGCTAAATCTTAAAAGACAGTGATCAAATGTCACAGTTGCCACAAAACCCAAATCCAACAGACTGCAGCTGAAGCTCCTGGCTCACCTATGGGGACTCAGAAGAGCCTGATGTAAACCATACCAGAGATGCCAACAGTTGGGAAGAAAACAAAAGCCCAGGTATCTTGTGCTTTTCACCAGTCCTTTGGAGCTGCTAAGAGAGTATTTTTCTCTTTAGAATTATTCCATTCTAGACTCTCTCAAGCAAAGAGGGCACAGGGTTCCTCTCCACCCCCAGGATCTCTCAGTGATAAGTAGGTACATTAGCATTATTTGAGGTTAAATGAGGCATAGGGAAGCTGAGAGGTGAGTGGCTGAGCCCAGTTTGCATCCTCAGTCCTCTTCTGTGTGCCTTTACTAAATATACCTGTGGAACCTCCAGCTACTCCTAATGGCCAATCAGGGAGCTTTCTCAAGGCATGTAAGAGTAGGAAAAAGGAAAAGAGACGGGCGTGTCTGATTCTTTTTTTTTTCTCTTAGGAACATCAAAATAAAATTATCAAGTCTATTTCAGAATGCTGATTCTGTTTGGCTGTAATTCTGGTTAGCTGAAATAAGTTTAATTGTCTGGAAAATAAAACCCCAAGAATATTTGGCTCTTAAGTTCTCTCATTTTACTTTATTTTATTGTATTTTATTCTAAAAGTTGACAGTACTCCAAGTCTAAACTTTTTTGGCTATAATATCAAACATCAAGCACACACCTTAATATCACTGTGAACCAGAACTAAAGCAGAGCTGTCCCAAGATTTTGTTCAGTGTTTTACATTGCTTCCTGGAGCCATCTTAGCAGTTCCCTGACAGCTCGTAAGGCATTGACATTCCCATCCCCTTGTGAAGTGGGAACTTAATTCCTGTCCCACTGCACAACTCCACTACCCTTCTTCAACATAAGAGGAAGAGGACGCAAACTTAGCACTTTCTCAGCAGACTTGGGTAGCTTAGTCTTAAAAACTAAATTATAGACATGCATAACCAAACAGTAAATGGAGTTTGGGAATTCTTATTGAAAAAATAGGAGGAAGGATTGTGGGTTCTGAAGTGTATAAGAACTCCACAGGAGGACCAACAGAGTCAACTCATCTGGACCCTTGGGGGCTCTTAGAGTCTGAACCACCAACCCAAGAACATAACAGGGGACCAAAACCAAGGCCTCTCCACATATATGTAGCATCTGGGTAGCTGGACCTCCATGTGGTTTCTGAACAACTGGAGCAAGGGCTATCCCAAAAGCTGTGGCTTGTACACGGACTATATTCCACTAGCTGGGCTGCCTTGTCTGGCCTCAGTGGAAGGCTTAGCCTTGCAGAGACTTGAAGCAGCAGAGTAGGGGGATACCCAGAAGTCTCCCACCTATCCAGAGGAGAAGAGGAGAGGAAGGGAAGATAAAAGGATTATGGAACAGGGTGACCATGGGGGGGGGGGGAGTGAGTGGGGTGTAAAGTGAATAAGTAAAAAAATTAAATTAATTTAAAACGAAAAGCTAAATTCAAGCAATGTGAAATGACTTTGTTGAACCTTAATGATCATTCATCAATACCCCTTCCACAATTTCTGATTTCAATCAAAATAAAATTAGCTTTAGGAAAGTTGCATGATCATGAATTTGTTGTTGTTATCATATAGCCAGAGGTGTGCAGGTTATATTGCCAAATATTTTTATATATACATGTGTGTAGGTACACATACACCAACATGCACATACAATTTTATCATAAATTTTATTCTTAAAGTACTATGTGTATCTCACAATTTATACATAATCATAAAATATATATGCACCTTTCCAGTGAGTTTCTTAAAGCCAATTTGATTTTCACACAATGCTTTGTTCATGTTGAATTTCTGTATCTATGGTGAATCTGGTTATAATGTAACCATGATCAGAGAAATTCCTCCAGAATTAGATGCTTAGTTGATATCCAGTTAGACCCTTTTCCTTATCACTGACAAGCAAGTGTGCTTGAGATATGAGTGTTTATTGGTAGCTTTGTTTATGTACATGCACGACAAAAGTGAAATGAGAAAACTTCATTGCCAAACCAAGCTCATTGTCATTGCATGAGTGACTCGTCTGCTGAATATTTAGTTTAGAATACTAAAGGGGTTTTTTCAGTATCTGCACTCTGTACCCTGTAAGTGCTCCAGATATAATGTGGTTTTAAATTCTATGTATAATATGGTTTTCTTAAGGCTAGATAATAAAGAAAATGATGAATGGGCCATGGTTAGCAACTCTGTCTCATGGAGTACATTCTGTCTTGCTATACCTAATTTCAAGCTACAGACTTATTGTTACAATACACAGAGTTTGAAAAATGTGGCCAAATAGCATTTTACCTTACAGACTCTTCTACCACACCAATACAGTGGACACGCCCACACAGTAGCACAGAAAAGAATAAGGTATTTATTCTTTATAATAAAAGAATAAGGTTAGTATATAAGAAATCTAAATATTTTTTCACCTTGGCTTTTAGTAATTATTAAATTATACCTTACATAACTTAATTAATAATTATTTTAAACAGCTTATAGATTTTTCTGAAATTATACAACAACTTTGAGAGGTAGTAAAAAATAATTCCAACACATCCTTGCCTATTTATATGGATCCTGAAATCAAAAAGAAGCCTCCACATTTGGAAAGAATAGAAGTTACATCCAAGAGACTTATTTATATTTTGCTTTGCCTCTTCAATGTACCCTGCAAAGCAGTCACAATAACAAGTCCAAGGTTCTTATTATTTTTAACCTACTTTTTTCTAACTATTTTATGGATTTGGGCAACTAGACACTGGCTTTAGCTTTGTGTAGCTGATGCTAAGGACTGTGCCTTGTTTGTTCAGTGATAACAGGACAACCTAGGCTAATATATGGCACCTTGGTCAGTGAACCAAGAAGTTGGATATCACATTTGGAGGAAGAGGCCTCTTGCCAGACAGATGACCTGCTTGTCTCCTCCGGGGAGGGGGGGGTTGTGTTTCTGCACATTCCTCAGGATAATCTGAAGTCCATGGAAGGTCCCACACTCTCTGGCCATCTACCCAATCTGCCTGTAAGCCTTTCCATAATCAGTCTGTGTTGTGAAGGTGTGAGTCATCTTGTGATTGACAATTTAGTGGTAGGGAAACTAGATTCTATAGCCAAGAGTCCATTTCTTTGGTAGGTACCATCTCAGAGTTTTCTTAAAATTCAATCACTGGCTGCTCGGCTGTTGGTGAAAACTGTATTTTAATGATCTCTTTCCTTATTAATTTGTCTCTGAATTTAAACATGTGATTCATTCCCTCCTTGTATCCACCTACTTGAATGTCATCATTTCAATGGTCAGGTTCAATGACTTTATGAAGTACGTGAGCCACATTTTTTCAGAACAATGATGCATCAGTTGTTTCCTGTATTTTGTCTGCTACAGCTCCAACACACCAGTATTCATATCCTATCTGTGAGGATCCCAAGATCAGCAACCAGCCCCCAAATAGTATTAAGACTTTACAGCTTACCAGCCATGATTCTGTATTGAATGCTGGCCTTTAAAAAGATGGCAAATGTAAGCATGCCTGCACTTGGGAGTCAGAACTGTTTAACCCAAGCGGTACCCAAGGTGATCAGAAATGTTCATGTTTCCACCCTGTGATGATACCTTTTAGTAACAGAAAGATTGCCCCCATCGTACTTGTCAGCACAAACTGCCCCCATTATTGCCAATTCAGAAGTTATAGGAGGGCAAGTCTTCCTTGTCCCACCATTTTGACTTTAATTAATTATGCATTATGTGTGTGTGGGTTAGCCTTAGTACAGCCAATAGCCAAAGGCCAAGCACTGATCTTGCAAACTCTAACATCCTGTCCTGATTTTTGACATTTCCTTTTCTGACTTTCCTTTACTTTTTTCCATGTGTTTATCCTGGGGGGGAAAAAGTTATGTACAGAGAAAGTAAGGATAATTTGAAATTTCAGTTTTATCTTGTATGATATGAATTCCTAGACTAGCTTTGGGGGACTTAGCTGGAATTTTTTAATTTGGTGATTATCTATAAATATTTATTTCTATATGCATTTTCCTCTATGAGCCTCAGTTTGCATCATTCTACAAACAGGGTGCATTACACGCCCTAAAGTTAGGCTCTGCCTCCTGATAGAAATAGTAGGACCCACTCTCTATGCCTGTCGAAAAAGACTTTCACTGATGAACTTTCATCAATTTACCCTTAATATCTCTTTTAAAATTGACTTTTATTGAATTACTTATCATTAAAATTGACTTTTATTGAATTAGTTATTTCTAAAATTGACTTATCAGATTACTTCTTTGACAATTTAATGTCTCTTAAAGAATATTTTCATTTCAAAGTTCTAGTCAATGAATGATAAGTACTAAAAATATGTAGGAAGAGTGTGTGTGTGTGTGTTTATGTGCACTTGTGTGTATGTGGCACATGGACATGTGTATGATGTATATATGTGTGGGGAGTATGTACAGGTATGTATATTATTGCATATGTGTGATATATAAAATGTGTCTGTGTGGTGCATTTGTATATGCATATGGGGAAGGAATGTATGTGTGCTGTGTATGTGGATTATGAGTATGTGTGTGTGTATATATATATAGGTATACATACACACATATATATGTATGTGTGTATGGTATGTAAGTGTATAGGGTATTTGTGTGTGTGTCATAAATGTGCATATGGAGTGTGTGTATATGGTTGTGAAGAGTGTGTGAAAGAGAAGTATATGTATGTGTGAAATATTTGCACCTGCGTGATATATGTGTATGTGCAAGCATATGTGTGTATGCTGTGTATATAGTATATGTGCATATGTGTGTGTAGCATGTGATATATGTACATGTATGTGTAATGTATGTCATATTAGTGTGAGGTATATGTATATGAGCATATATATATATGTATTGTGTGTGTGGTATACATGGTATGTATGGTATGTGCTTGTGAGTGTGTTCCTATAACTATGTCTTATTTCTTTGAGACAGGGTCTCTCACTGTCTTAGTTAGGGTTTTATTGCTGTGAAGAGACACCATGATGATAACAAGTCATATAAAATAAACCATTTAATTGGGGCTGGCTTATACTTTCAGGGGTTTAGTTCATTATCATCTTGGTGAGAAGCATAGCAGCAGACAGGCAGACATGATGCTGGAAAAGGAGCCGAGAGTTCTACATCTTGATCTACATTGAGCATAGTTCGAGCACAGGAGACCTCAAAGCCTACCCCAACATTGACACACTTCTCTAGAAAACCACACCTACTCCAACAAGGCCACACTTCCTAACAGTTGCTTCTCCCTATGGGCCAAGCGTTCATACATGTGAGTCTATGGTGCCATTCCTGTTCACACCATTATACACACTAAACCTGGCCGTAAGCTGCCAGACAACCCGACCCAAGTGTCTTCCTCTCCCAACCCCCATGCTGCCTCTGACATTACAGGCACGTGTGTGCTCATTTTTTAATCTATGTGCTGGGGATTGGAAGGCAGATCCTCACGCCTGTGCATCAAACCCTTTTGCTCACTGAGCCATTTCTGTAGCCCTGCAGTTTTTAAAAAACAATTTAAAAACCAGTCTAATCTAATTCATTCTACATATGGTCAACTTGTGGTAAGTTTTGACCAGCCTCTGTAGAAGCCATTCTCTCTGTGCTCGTATGTACTTCCTGTCATTTATCCCGTCTTGTGGCACCTGGCCACTGAACCACGTGATTATTGGGCAGATGAAGAGATCCATTTTTGTAAATTGGCCATCAAACGTGTATTAACATCACTACTAATGACAAATATTTGTGTGTCACACACACCTGTTGTATGTAGGAACTAGATCCATGAATCCGTGCCTTTGTTTCTCTTGAAGTTCTGTAATGTGCCTGAACAAACAGTAGCGATGATACCCTAATGATACTCTGCAGTGTTGGTGCACAGTGGGCTGTCACCTTCTATATACTGTACCTATTCTTAGTGTAACTCTCTAGAACTAGCTAGAGCATCCTGTCATTGTACCTTGTCCCCTAATGAAAAAAGATTTCAGGGGACCAATCACTGGGCAAGGAGTAGGCAGGACTTCCGGGTCGGAAGAGGCTGGAAAAGGATTTGCTTTCGGGAGGGGAGAGCTTGGAGGAAAACTGTAGCTAAGAGGAACCTGGTTTAAATTGCCACCAGAGGAGCTTAGTGTAGAATGGCTTACAAAATTAGGATGCTAATTGCTGCGTCCAGATTTTATGTTACCTGTTGATTCTAAACTAAGTTTGTGTGGTGTTTTCCTTCACATGGCGACTCAGCTCGGTTCGAGAAAGAAACAAAAAACAGCTAGCCGTGTGAATTCGGAAGTGTGGGGCTGGCATGACTGTGACCCGCCATGGGAACTTGGCTAGTGGGGTGAAGAGATTTTGGAGCGCCAGTTCAGAAAGTCTACTCAGATGAGAACAGGCCCACCACCTGCAGTAGTGTGGTAAAATTTTTATTATTTCACACAACAGTACCTAATGTTGAGATAATGACCAGGCTCATTGACCTGGCATTCACATAAACTGCTATAACTGTTTCTCTTCTTGCCATTGGAACAGCAACACTAATAGATTTTGATGACTCCCTGTTGCTTCATCTCACCCAAATCTCTTAGCTGTGGTAAGCTCATTTAGTCTTCCCAGTACTGCCATTCATAACCATTGCTGTTCTTCCCATCTGATAGATGAGCAACCTGAGGGGCATAGAAATTCAGTACTTACTCAGGATAAAATAGCTAGTACGTTCTACCACTGTGACAAAGACAGTCCAACCTCTGAGAACCTGGGACCAGAACTACATGGGATTGTAATTGCTGTTCTCTAATGGGAATGTGCATGAAGTTTAGAAGTAAGATTGATCCAGGCAGGCATGTTTCTTTCTCCCCTGAGAGAAATCTGTGAAAGAAATCAAAGGACCTGGGCAGCTGCGTGAAGCAAATGGATGGTAGAGAATCTTCCGGATTGATTTAAGATGGAAGAATAGAACATAGAAAGAAAAGCAACCTCAAGGCCCTGAGGAAATAAAGGGCTTCTGATATCCTGGCAGCAATGGAAAGATGACTACTGACCAAAGAGCAGCCTGCAAAGGAAGAGAGGCTACAGAATAAGGTGGTTCCTATGCCTCTTGATCTTAAAGCCCATGTGAACACAGGCACAGAGGTCCCATGCCCCTGCCCAAGCCATCTCATAGAAGTTTCTTTTCTTCTGTTTGATGTATATTTTCCTTTTCTTTCTCCATCAATATCTCCACCTCTCATTGTTTCCTTGGGTGAATGACTGTGTTACCTTGCAAGAAGGAAAGATTATTTCATTAGTTAAGCTGTTGAATTTTTCATTAATCAAGCCAATGAATTAAAGACTTACTATAATGCAGCCGAAATGTCATTTTAAAACCATGCAAACCACCAATAAACAAATAAACAACAACAATTAAGAACAACAACAACCACCAACCAGAAAATCCTGGAGTGAATCCATTAAGCCAGGTGCTAAGGCAGTCTTCGTGTTGTGAACAATCTCCTTCCTATTTGTAAGCCCAGCAGTTGATGTGATGTGATAGTCACTATCAATGCTAGTGTAAATACTGGACCCAAGCCATGTTATTAACTCTATTTTCTGTCTGTTTCATTGGAATATTAAGCTCTTTGTGGTTGTTTTATTATGTGAATTTTTTTTTTGAGACTGGTTTAATTTTATCATAGTGTTAGTCACATGGTTAAGGTTTCAAACCCTTGCTTCATCTCCCCCATTACGGCAAATGGCAGTTGATTAGGGCTTTCTTTAGATCATTATCAATGTTTTTCTACTTTGCAGATAGTGCTGTTAAGACAAATCTATCATATCCCGGAGATCCTACACAGCTTGTTATTTCTTGGTGATTTATTACCCTCACCATGGAAATGTTGTTAGTGAACGTTGGGGAAGCAGAGGCTGTATTGAGAAATATCAATGTATCCTCATGTTCTGGCTTGCACTGACAGTCAGAGATCCATCTCTTTGACAGTTACCTTGTTAACATTTCGATCACATGGCAAATTTGCCATTTTTCATAGTAACAAGTATAAGTTTGCACAAGAACCACAGATAGATGGGGAAGATAAAGCAGCTCTCTCTTGGTTTCTCAGTGTGATGTAATCAGTAATATTTGGGGAAGTACAATAATTACTCCATGGAAAGCTCAGCCAGTGGAAAATATGTATGTTGTAGAAAACTGATATCTTTCTTCATTAGGATGTGTTTAGTTTTTTTCTTTTTCTTTTTTTTTTTTTTTTTTTTTTTTTTTTTTTTTTTTTTGCTGACATTTTGATGAACAGACTATGCCTATGTGAATTAGCAAGACATAACAAAAGGGTTTACCATAGCAGGTTAGGCTTAAACACAGCTTGAGACATGCAGAAGGGAAATGAAAATAACAGCATGCAGAGCTCTGAGGAATAGAGAGTTCTTGGTGAGGCTGATTGTTTCCCCCTGGGTCTTGGAAATTCCCTGTGAAACCCTCTGTTGTTAGTATCAATGTTGAGTAATGGGCTTTCTTCAACAAATGCCTTGTCTCTGTGTTCTCCTTTCATACTGGGTTCCTTTGCTGTGAAATCTTTACTTGAAGAACTTTTACAGACTCCAAGTTTTGGGTGTTGCCAAAAAGAAAGAATGTATTTGAGAAAGCATCTCACTTTGAAATCAGTATTTTGTTATGTTGGCCGATTTTCAGAAATGAGGTCTGATCTACCCAGAGTAAAAAATGAGAACTGTCAGTGGAAAAGACAGCTGCCAGTTGGAGCACATTTGAACATCTGACAAGCTGGTAGATTCAAAACCAACACAAGTCTACAGGGGCTGATGCTTGAGGCAGGTTATATATATATATATATATATATATATATACAAAAAGTTATATGTGAGATATCTATATACCTATATTGATCTATATATGTGTGTGTGATATACTTATATATACTATATATGCTACCTAATGTATAATGTTTTCATAATTACATCAGTATATAACTATATATAATGTTTTTATAATTATATTGCTACATAACTCACAGGACAAAATTCATGTTAAATGTAATTAATTATCTCTTTCATTATAATATACATTAAAATATGTGTTTGATCTTTTACTTTTATCTTGATTTTGACTTTTATTTTATTTATTTATTTATTTTATTTTTTATTGAAGAACTTTATTTTAAAAGACAAAGATAAATGTACAAATTTTAAGCATTTTTGTATAAATGTATACAAATTCATTTTTGTCAGTGTTTGGCTTTTTTTTTTTTAGGTTTGATAGTGTGCATTAAGATCTTACTAGTTACAATGAGCATAAAGTACATGTAAAACAGGATGTAACCTGGAATTAGTCAAAGTTTTCTTGGTGTGTAAGAAATAAACATAATGGTTTTTTCTTTTCTTTTATTTTATTTTTCTTTTTTTGAACTTCAGACAGTCTGTGAGTTGTTTCTGGGGTGTTCAGAGCTTTCTGGGGTTAGTATCCAATTATCAGTGACTGCATATTATGTCTGTTCTTTTGTGACCAGGTTATCTTGCTCAGGATGATATTCTCTAGATGCATCCATTTTCTTAAGAATTTCATAAAGTCATTGTTTCTAATAGCTGAGTAGTACTCCATTGTGTAAATGTACCACAATTTTTGTATCCATTCATCTACTGTAGGACATCTGGGTTCTTTCCAGGTTCTGGCTATTATAAACAGAGCTGCTATGAACATTGTGGTACATGTGTCTTTGTTTTATGTTGGAGCGTCTCTAGGATAAATTCCCAGAATCGCCAGACTGATTTCCAGAGTGGTTGTATCAGTTTACAACCCCACCAACAGTGGAGAAGTGTTCCTCTTCCTCCACATCCTGGCCAGCATCTGCTGTCATCTGAATTTTTGATCTTGGCCAATCTGACTGGTGTGAGGTGTTTTGATTTGCATTTCCCTGATGGCTAATGATGTCAAGCACTTCCTTAGATGCTTTTCAGCCATTCCATATTCCTCAATTGAGAACTTTTTGTTTAGCTCTGTACCCCATTTTTTAATAGGGTTGTTTGATTCTCTGGTGTCTAGCTTCTTGAGTTCTTTGTATACCTTGGATATTAGGCCTCTATCTGATGTGGGGTGTTTGATCGTTTTAAAGACAAGGTCTCAGTCGGCCTTTACGATGTAGCTGAAGCTTCTTTGCAACTCCTGATCTGTCTGCCTCAGCCTCCTAAACCATGAGTTGTCATAAGTAGCTCATTTAATTTTAAAGGCAGAAAATTTTGAAGGCTGCATCTTTTCCAATGATAACGTAAATTTGTCTTGAAATACAACGTATTTGTTTCTTCATGTTTGTCTGTTTGTTTGTTGAGACACTGACTTGCTATGTATGTAGTCCAGGCTAACCTTGAACTTATGATCCTCCAACCTTAGCCTCCCTGGGGCCATTCTATGCCACCTCATTCCCCTAAAACATCCCTTGTATTTCTTCTTAACTTTAACTGTACACAGATTCTGGTTAAGAAATTTAAAGTAAAAATTATGTTTCTGTTCATTTGACTTGAACTTTTCTTGTCTTTTCAATGTGTGGCGAAGGCTTTTTCTTTATCATCTGACTCACAGTGCAAGTTGTTGTAAATTAGATTTCTCGCCTAGGCCCAGACAGACCACACCAAACACGGTTCCACGTGGAGAGGTTTAATAGAACGGGATAGGGCAGGGGTCAAGGCCGGGCGAAGAGAGGAAGAGGAAAGAGAGAGAGGAGGAAGGGTTTCGGTCTTTTGTAGGGGTAGTGACGTCACTTGCTCCCAGGTGGAGATGGGATTTAGAACTGATGTCTTCTGGGAATGCTTTGGCTGTTTCCATGGCAATTGATGTGCTAGGTTCCTGTCACCTGTGGGTGGAGCCATTGCTGGGGGTGGGGGCTATCCTAATGCCAACATTCCTCCCTTTTTTCTTATATAAAAAGAGAGAAAAGGGGAGGGTAGGGAAGCCAATGGTGAAAAGGGAATAGGGGCGTTGGGTCTCTTAAACTGCTTCCTGCTGTCTTGGGGCGTCGTAGGGGTGTAGCTGGTTTTCGCCATCGGGTTCCACTTGGTAATCATTAACATCAGGATTTTCTATAGGCAATGGCTTGTAGTCCTGCAACAGGAACTGATTAATGGTTTGGTTAGAAATTTTTTGTATCTGTCATTGAAGGAATGTAGAGACAAGATTGATAAGGCAGGGAGCAAATAGTAATGCTAGAAAGATGACTAGAAGAGGGGTTACGAAGGGGAGTATCCACTTCCATATAGGGTTTTCGAAGGTCCAGAAACTGGAGGTCTCACGTTCCCTGGAATTTTGTATGTCAGATTGTAGCTCTTGGATCTTATCTCTCACTATCCCGGATTGGTTGACATAGAAGCAGCATTCTTCTTGGAGGAACAGACAAAGGCCACCTTCTTTAGCTGTTAGAAGGTCCAGCCCCCGTCGGTTTTGAAGAACCACAGCTGCCAGGGAATCTATCTGTTTTTGGATGGTGAGCAGAGTTTCAGACACTTCTTGAAACCTGTTGTTGAGGGTGGAAGTGATCTCATTATATTTGGTCACGGAAGTAGTTATTCCTGCTATCCCAGTGCTAGTTCCTACTGCTATTCCTGCAGCTACCAAAAGTGGCATGACCTGAACTGCTCTCTTATGTCGGGCGGCTATCATATTGACGACTGGGATTGGCAGGGGCTCGTTTCCCTGGATTACTCCTAGTTCGGGGAAAAGGAGAACCAAAGTGCAGCTTCCTGACCAGCTGCCAGGTAAACGATGATATGCCTGCGTGCCACAGAGGATTGATGTATTTTGGATCACTGGGCACTGTGGCAGAGATGGGGTATCAAGGGTTGTGGTCATATTGCAGTCTAAGGAGCCTAACATTCCTACAGGATGTGTCCCAGATGCCTTAAAACAGTTTGCCGTGCCAAGAAGAGAGATAGAGGAGAGGTAAGGGGTCTCGTAAAAAGGGGGCCGCCCTCTCGCCCGTCACGCTTAATGCACGTTCCTGTGGAACCTGGCGCTAAACCATTCGTAGACAACCTGCTTCTGGGTCCCCGTCCGGCAGGTCCCCGCGTCGCGCCCCGCGTGCGGCGCGGGTCCCCCCGCCGGGCGTCGGGACCGGGGTCCGGTGCGGAGAGCCATGGGTTTCGGCACCAATGTTAGGGGAAGGATGAAGAGAGTGGGGGGCATATGGCCCATGGAGGTGCGGCGAGGCCTGAGGGCAAGGGAGATGCCTCTGAGGGGTCCATGTTGGGAATCCCTTCCCTGAGGGACCAGCCACACAACAGTATAGTACGGAATAGAGTTTATTCAGGTCATGGGAGAGTTAAGAGGGTGGTAGAGGCAGAGAGAGAGAAGTAGAGGAGTAGAGGCCGGCCATGAGCACGTGGGAGAGAGGGGGGAAGGGAAGAGGGAGGCTGCAAGAGCACAAGGGCAGGAGAGGCCAAGAGAGAGAGAGGAGGGGTCAAGCAGCTCCTTTTATAGTGTCAGGTCACTGGGGCGGAGCATACCTGGCCACTGCTGGGTAATTGAGGGGTGGGGTATACCTGGCTGTTGCTAGGTAACTGAGAGGTGGGGTTTACAGAATCCCAACACAAGTGACATAGCTTATTTTAGAAAAAAAGGAAGAATTTTCTTTTATATTCCTTGGAAGTTACCATCCTGATGACTAGTGTTCAAAAAGAAATATGGACTGAGGCATAAGAACTCACAGAGGAATCTTATTGCTTTGACTGGGAGATCAGATTCCTAGAGGTGTGAGCTTCCTTATGGTCACTACACCCTTCCTCTTTCATTGCTGGCTTTTATTTTACCTCCTTATCTGTCTGTGCCCTTGCCCTTAGGTTGCATGTTTTTACAAGGTCAATGTCTTCTTAGGAGTTCCTCTGTGCAGCCCCCCAGGGCTTGTTCAGAAGTCCTACAACTCTGTTCCTCAGTCCTTGTCACTGGATCAGTGCCTCAGCTACCCTGCTTATCAGAGCTAGCTGTTGGTAACCATACCTTCCTGTTCCTCAGGCTCTTCCCAAAGCTCTTCTTATATCTTCAGCCTCTCCCAAATCTCATAGATAACATTAAACTATCATTAATTTACAGAAAAAAAATCTTGTTTAGGGGAACTTGAGGTAATTACAGTTTTCTGAACCAGTTAAGGAGGATGCTTTTTTTTTTTTTTTTTTTTTTTTTTTTTTTTTTTTTTTTTGTTCACCCATTGCAGAAAAATCTTTATTTAAAGATCTTATCACTCAAGAAGATGGCTCTTGGTTGGTTGGTTACTTCATATTCACATATAAGCATAATCATTAAGAATATAATTTATCAAGAAGGAGGTCAGTAGGAAGGGGCTAAGAGAGGGAATTTGGGAGAATATGATCAACTTGCATTTGGGGAGGATAAAATTTTCAGAAGTTAAATAAAATCAATAATTTTATTTAAAGAAGATAATTTTTGCCCTGGCCTGGCCTGTAATTTTCCTTTCTGGACTTCTTTTTCAAAGCTAGTTCAGTTCATGTTCACAAAATTTCTACAGTGGTGTAGATCCTGTCTCAACTCCCAAATGGAGAAAAATTATTTCCATGTCTTCCCAGGGGTTTGTGCTGATGGACAGAAACTCTCATATATGCCCCCCTTGCGAGCTGAGCAGGTCCGTGTGTTATCTGACTTCTTCCTAGTGGCTTGGATCGATCTGGTCCAAATGGGAGCAGCCTGCTGCAAAGATTCGGTTCTGATGGAAAAGAGTCAAGTGGACCAAGCAAGGAGGGGGAGGAGCAGCGGGTATACAGCCCATGAAGGTTGTAAGGTGTTTGCACAGCACTGAGTCTGGATGATATGCTTTTCATACTGTCTTTCAGGTTTTCTAGGGGCTGCAGCCTATTTACCCCCACAGGTAAATGCTAAGAGCTTCCCTCTTGACACCTTTTAGTACTGATAGTGGAGCCTCTGGGGTTGCTCTGTTTGGTTTGGAAGGAAACAACACCCCACACAACTTATCTGCAGCTCCCCAGCTCCCAGTCTGCCTGGTTGCTGGGACCTGCAGGCAGATGCCTCTCTTCTGTTCCAAGATATTCAGCTTTAAATAACATGGCATGCTGCTTACCAAAAATCCATACTAGGTAATTTCAAGCCTCATGCAGTTCACAATGCTATTTTGAAATAAACAATCTGTTTAAGATCACAGTTCGATTTAGAAATGTAATCGATATATTTTTAAAATTTAAAACATTTTGTAGTAAAAAATATTGTTAGCATAAAATTGTTAAGCCCTTAAAAGGTATGTGGTTTAGGGCCATGGCAAAAACCCAGATTTTATGATGAAAGGGTAGGAGGCTTTGTGTGTGATTCTTGTTATACCAACCTATGGACCTCTTTCTCCTCTGGCCTCTGGTAACCACTGCTCCTCTTTCTGTCTGTGAATTTGAGTGCTCTGGGGTGGTGAGAGTGTGAAATAACTCAGTGCATCTTCTCACTTGGTGTTTGGTTTTACTTGAGCTGTTGTCTCCCAGGCTCACACATGTGCCATATATCAACATCTCCTTCCCATTCAGTGTGCCATGATTCCACATGCAGAGGGACCAGGTTTTGTTCATCTGAGCATCCTTTGGTGGCATTGGTTGGACTCTGCACCTTGGCAATCATGATTTTATGTGTGATGAGTATGGGTGTATAAATATCTGACCAGGTCCCTGGATTCAGTCATTGTAGGCTTACACTCAGCAGTGAATTAGCTGAGTCACACATTAATTCTACTTTTATGTTCTGAGGAAGGATTGTGTTTTCCACAGGGCTGTGCCACTTGACTATTGTACAGGTAACACACAAGTGTTCAGGTTCCTTCCCATCTTTGCACACTCGCTTTAAAATTATTTTGAATAATTTGCTTTGTATTTTTCTACTAGCCATTCTAAGAAGTTTAAGTTTTGATTTGAATTTTCTTAAAGATTAGTGATGTGTGTTAGAACAGCCTGTGTGTCCTTTGTAACATTTTAAACAAAGTCTTTATCTTCTGAAGCCTCCTTGCTGGCTGAGAACTTGTTGACTTTCAGTGTGGAAGCCACAATATTCTCCTATCTCTATGACTAAAACAGGGTTTTCTAAAACATTTCATTTCAGAACAAGGATAAAGAATGCCCAAGGTCTAGATAAAGAAATTACATAAGCCCCGCCTACCCCCAAATAAAAATGATCATGTTTTTGTTACCTGCAATTTCAGTCTTCTGATACTGACCTCACCTCTAAAAGCAAACTCCTGGAATAATTTAAAAATAGCAACCTGTTCTCACAGTCTCACAGCTATAATTTTATAGAGCTCAGACCCTGAGTAGATTGAAGCAAGAGCTGGCAAAGGACAGAAAATACTGTCCATGTGCTCTCAGCCTTCTTCATGATGTGACAGTAAGTTCATTATGTACCAGAACATTTATATACCTAAAATTATATTTATTTTATACGTATGATTGTTTTACCTGCGTGTGTATGTGTATGCATGCGTGCATGTGCGTGTGTGCTGCTTCCTGTGTGTGTCAGAGGAAGGTGTCAGATATCCAAGAACTGGAGTTTTGGAAGTTTATCAATCACCATATAGATGTGAGGTGTAGAAACCAGGTCCTCTGCAAACACGACCATCAACCACAGAGCCATCTCTTTAACACCATGAGCATCTTTTCATTGTCCCTGTATGGCAGGCGGTTCAGCATCTTCCAAATTAGGACTGACATTCTATCCTTGCATGATGGGTCTTGTTAATTTGGGAATTCATTAAAGTAAGATTCTACATTGTTTTTTTAATTCACAGTTAGGGTCTGTGTTCTGGGAATTCAAAAGACCAGGCTCAGCCACCTAACCGCAATCAGTCAATTGAAAGAACTAAATCCATAGTAAACATTTTTAAATCGATTTTTTTTTTGTGGCTATGTTGATTGAGAAGAGGAATATGAGATCTACTACTGCCTGCCAGGTCATCTAGTCTGGGTATCCTAATGTGAAGCAAGAGTTTTATATAACTAAGTAGTCCTGCTCAAAGACCATACCTGACTGCCCATCATTGTCTTGGCTCCAGTTTCTCCTGCAAAAATGGTCTGATAAGTTATTCTTTTTTCTCTCAATGAGAAAATTTCTTCTCTGGCTGCACCTAAGGCATCAGACTTTCTTTCTCCAAGAATGAGATTCCTGGGTATGTTTCAATTTCTCAGGGTCTGTAATTCAGTATTCTCATACTGAATAACTTCCTTTAGAATATCTTCATTCTTGCTAGGCGGGTCAAAATATGATAATGTTGTTTAAAAAAAAACACAAAAAACCACACTACTCACTAATGCCTAGACAAAGTAAGGACTGGCATGTGAGCTAATCTTTGCTTCCAGAGCCACACCCGAAGAGCTGTGTTTGAATGGGTGGTCTCTGTTTTGTTTTCCCACCTCGAAATGAAGAAAGCTGTAATTTGGAATCTGTACAATTCTTGTGCTAAAAATTCCTTTCACCAAACAGGAGAGCTGTTTGGCATCCTAAGGGCATATGTGCTTAAGAGAAACTCTGATATTTAAGATAATGGTATGAGATTTTATGGATGATATATAAATCCATGTCATAAACCATATTTTCACACCTGTCTATACCAAAACTATTCCCCATCTCTCATTAAAGCCATTAGGTTTCCTGATAATTGTAGGTTAAACCATACATAGCTTTTTCTAAAAAATATTTTTCCTCATAAAGTTGAATCATCCTTCTTTGGCAATTGAAAGTAAGAAAATAGGAATATAGTTATTCGAAAGCCTTCTTCCCCCTTCACTGCAGAGGATAGATTATACATCACAGGCCTTTTCCCCTGTTCCCTGAACGAAGATAATAGACCCAGAAATTGTCCCGGCACCAGAGAAGTGTCATGATGGCCCCAGCGAGAACACTGTGGCCCATGTTTCCCCTCACCGTGCTGAGCGAAGATGAAAAGGTGATCCAGCAACGGCTTCCCTGGGAGCTAGAGGCTTGGAAAGCAAACAGTAAGGAGTAGTTAAGGAAAGCAACTGCCACCTCTAGCAGGCACCTCAGAGGTCAATGAGAACATAGATTGCTTTCCCTCACGCCTTGGTGACAGTGACAGAGGGAAGGAAACCTCCTAAATCATAGTCTGAATTATTGTTCCCTGGAAGCAATTCTGAGGCCACCTCAGATGTGGTTATCAGCATCAAACAAAGCATACTTTTCTCCTCAGGTCCTGAAACAAATGAGGGGAATCTGTTGAGACACCACCCTTAGACACACACACACACACACACACACACACACACACACACCTGGCTCCAGAAGAAACAAAAAGATAAAAAAGATACTCTAAGGATGGGACTGGTTACTAAGAATGTCTGAGGCATTAAAGATACTGTAAACATAAAGCTATCACTATGTGTGTGTGTGTGTGTGTGTGTGTGTGTGTGTGTGTGTGTGTGTGTGTGTGTATTGCTTCTAGAATGTTTTCCTGGGTTTCATTATCCAGGATTCTTCAGTTTTGCTCTTGCAGAATGGGAGCTGTCTTCCAGGCTTTGGGGAACAGTTAAAGGGGCTGATTAACAGGTGATGAAGAAATCAGGGTGTTAGAATCATACAGAACTCCAAAGGAGCTTCCATCCCTGCAAAAAGAAACAGCAGGTGCTAGGGATCCACCTTGTTCTGACAGTAGCACCCCTACTGTCTCATGAGTCACACAGAAGCTGGCAGGGGGCTTTTATTCTGGGTAACTGAAAACTCTGTACCTGAGCAAACCAACCAATAGCTAAGAAAGACTTTTGATACCTTGTGTTGCTGCCTGTGCTGAAAGAGGAGATTCTGTTCCTCTCCACTGCTTACCAGTATTTCATCCTAACTTCCTCCTCTTCCCAATCTCCCCAAGAACAAAGCAAGGTTGCTGACTTTAGAGACTTAAGCTGGAAAACAAGATCCCCCCTCCAAAAAAAAAACTTGGTGTTATTTGACAGTGGGAAGGGGTCGCATTCTTAGTTTCCCATGGCATAAGTTGAGCCTCACAGTATCATCCTAGGAACAAGGATTGGGAGAATGTTTGCCAAGCACACATTCTTCAGTTCCCAGGACTATTTAAATCAGGAATGGAGCTGCATGCTATAGTTGTGGCTTTCACAAGGTACAGGCAAGTGGATCAGGTGTTCGAGGATATTATCTTTTAGGAAGTGAAGCTGTGTTACTAGTACAAGGCTATCCTGTGGGACATGTCCAATCTAGTTTTAGACGGGCTTTGACTCTGTTCAGGGTGTGCAGGAGATGGAGCTAACCTAGGTTACTTCAGTCCAAATGCCTGAAGACTGCTGGTAGCCTAACTGCTCTCCAGCAGGAGGAAAGGGGCAATGTTCACCTGTGATCCAGCCCTGTTTGATGTATTGTAGATACAAATTGGAGTTTCCCACAAGAAGCCAGTTAAAGGGCTTCAGAGCTTGGAAAGGCAATCAAGTGAGAGTCTGCTGTACAATTGCATAATCCTCGGGTTACTATGTCATGATCCCATCTGCTACAGAGTATTGGCTTCTTGGCTGAGACTAAAATCAGCTGTCTTCTTAAAAAGCATAGTGGAATGTCTGGACACCTAAAGGATTTTTCTATTCTAAATGTGAATCTATACTATGGTCAAAACTGCCCATTCAGCCCTGGAATTCTGCATTTGCAAATAGGCATTGCTCTTCTCAGAAAGGGCCATCTTTTCACTGAGATCCTTTTAGGGAGTTTTCTCGCTTGCTGGAATCTCAATCCTCCCTGAATATGGACACAAAGCCTTTTAAGTAATGCTGATTTTGACTTTGAATACCAGGCCACACCCCCCACTATCTTCCGCTTACATTATGCAATTTGATAGAGCAGTGACACTCCAGGGTGTGGTCAATGGACTTGTCCCATTGAAGAAAGTGAACACTAGTTGGAGTGTACTGAAGTTTATGCTGTAAGTCACCTGAGGTATATGAGGTTATTATCCACAACCACGTCATGACTCAGACCTACACCCGCACACATACACATACATGTGCAAGTGCACATGTGCCTGGGGACACACACATGTCCTTCATTGTAGGTAATCTGAATAACATTGATAGAATAAATGCCTAAATGTATCTCTTTCTTCTAAAAGTAGGGAAAGTACATGTTCTCTTCATCTTTTAAATTTTGTGATATGGGATATTTGAACACCACCTTATTGGGGACTTCCTCTTCTGTTTTGACTTTTAATGCAGAGGCAATAGGAGGTTAGTCATTCTCACCCTGCAGGGTTCTCCTTCCTTGTTATCAAGCCTCTCTACTTCACAGGTTCAGTCCTGAGAGCAAGGCAACATCCTTGAGTGAGATTAACTAACATAGCAGTTATCATTCCCCAAAAGAGCCAGCTGAAGTATTAAAACAGGAGCAGTTTTGATCCTCCCAAGATGGCTTTGTTACTTTTGTGGCTCCTTTGCTGTCTATGGTCATGTTGTTAGTTCTATCACTCTGAGTTGTCTAATAGCCAGAGTACTCACTAAGACAGCACAAAAGGAAAGTGAAGGGGTGAGGAGGGGAAGGGAGGGAAGGAAAAAAAAAGAGGAGGGTGGATAGAAATTATAGTATAAAAATTACCAAGATTTGTGACAGGGTGACAAAAAAATAAATAATTTTCTTTCTTTTTTTATTCTTTACATTTTTATTGGATATTCTCTGCATTTTCATTTTGTATGTTGTCCCCTTTCTCCCGACTCCCGTCTCCCATCCCCTTCCACTGGCTTCCATGAAGGTGCTTCCTCTCCCAACCACCCTCTCCAACTCAGTGCCTTGGCATTCCCCTACACTGGGAAAACATGCCTTCACTGTAGCAAAGACCTTGTCTCCCACTGATGGAAGAAAATGCAATCCTCTGTTACGTATGCAACTGGAATCCATGTGTACTCATTGGTTGGTGTTTTAGTCCCTGAGAGCTATGGAGGGTTTGGTTAGTTGATTATGTTGTTCTTCCCATGAGGTTCCAAACCATTTCTTCTCCTTCAGTCCTTTCTCTAGCTCCTTGATTGGGGTCCCCGTGTTCAGTCCAGTGGTTAGCTGCAAGCATCCTCAGTTGTATGACTCTGGCAGAGCCTTTGAGGAGGCATCCATATCTGGTTCCTGCCAGTAAGTACTTCTTGGCATCAGCAATAGTGTTTGGGATTGGTGGCTGCATATGGGGTGGATCTCTAGGTGAGGTAGCCACTGAATGATCTTTTCTTCAATCCGTGCTCCTGGTTTTGTCCCTGTATTTCCTCCCATGGAGGAGTTTTACTCTCTCATATAAGAAGGACTGAGGCATCCATATTCTGACCTTCCTTCATTTTGAGCTTCATAAAGTCTGTGAATTGTTTCTTGGGTATTCAGAGCTTTTTGGGTTAGTATCCATTATTACTGAGTGCATACCATGTGTGTTCTTTTGTGACTGGATTACCTCACTCAGGGTGATAACTTCTAGTTCAATCCATTTGCCTAAGAATTTCTAAAGTCGTTGTTTTTAATAGCTGAATAGTACTCCATTGTGTAAACGTACCACAATTTCTGTACTCTTTCATCTATCGAGGAACATCTGGGTTCTTTCTAAGTTCTGGCTATTATCAATAAGGCTGCTATGAACATGGGAGAGCATGTGTTCTTGTTATATGTTGGCGCAACTTTTGGGTATATGACCAGGAGTGGAATAGCTGGGTCTTCAGGTAGTACTACATCCAATTTTCTGAGGAAGATTTTTCTAAAGTAACATTTTGTCTCTGTCAGACTATAAGGAATCTCATTCTGGGAAAAGGAAAAGGCACCTGTCAGAGAGGTGAAATTTTGTCTATCTATAAAAAGATTTCACTCATTTCTAGCAATTTGTCAGACTTACAGGTAAGACTGAGCCCAGACAAGAATGAACCAATGGTGACTGCTTACATGTATAAATCCTTGGTGTTCTGTTTAAACTTTAATCTCATTTAGAACTTGGAGGTTCTTTATATCTCTTTACACCTCTTCCCCATATGGCCATATTAACTAAATCTCTCTCTTTTTGCTTTCCACTTTATAGTTGACTCTCAATTGGCTTACTGAAAGTGAGTAGCTGGTTCAACTTGGCCCCCAAGTTTTATTTCAGCTTCTGCAGTCATTGAGCAAACAGGTTCTGATAACTGGTCTCTTTAAACCAGTTTCCTCACCTGTAACATATGAATAAGAATTATCTTCTAGGTGAGACATATTACCAAGTTCATGGAGAGCTAGTCGTGACTCGGTGCTCAGTGCTTGCAGCTCATAAGCAGCCAGTGTGAATAAGTAGGGGAAGCTGCTTGGTGGCCCAGTTCTCTTGTCTTGACCTCCCAAGTCTTTCACTTACAGGAACATAAAACTGCATGAGCTTCAACTAGTAACTCTGTAAGGATGACTGGAGTGATTCATACAAAGGAGCAATTGATGGGACCATGTGGTAGATCTTGACAAAATCACACCATGTGACTGGTCTTGTGTGAGAAGGGGGTATTTTATTGAAGGAGAGGAGGCACAGAGATGCCCTCTGGAAGAGAGAGGAAAGAAGAGAGTGTGGGAAGGGAGAACATGACTTTTATTGGGGTCATTGTAGGTGTAAAAGACGGTATACCACTGGAGCCACAATGTGTTGTGTCATGGGCAGCTAGAGATGACCTGTCTTGTCCTGGAATCCCTTGAAAACTGGATATAAAGATTCCTGATTTTCTTGGAGTCACTTTTAGCTCACTGTGGATGTGCCTGATTGCTCTCAGCAATCATATCACAGTTCTGAGAAGACCTTCTAGTTTTTTTTTTTTTTTTTTTGGTGTAATACCTGCACTGGTAAGTTCATTGCTAGTGAGTATATTCTGGTTGTGCTTATGGGATTTGGGCCGAAGGATTTATACAGAGGAACCTCATGCATTCTTCTTAGCTAGTCTGATAGGAAGAGGACAGTCCTGGTTTATGTTGGTTGGAGAATTACAACTATTTTTACTCTCTGGAAATGAGTCCACTGGAAAGTTAATTCATATTTCTTATTTCACAATGAATTTTTATGGAATGTCACTGAACTCTGGCATTTCTCTATGCCAGGCTGAACTTAAATCCTTTGTAGAAAGAATGGCCATTTTCATGGAATAACCATTTTTTCTACATTTCTATAGTTTAGGATGGCATACAATGACACTAGCCCTAAGTCACAGGAAAGGGGTGTGATCAGCCTATCAGTGTTGTCCCTTGGCCAAATGAACACATGATCCAAAAGGAACCAATCAGCATCTCCGCTGGACTGTTATATATGAGCAGAAAGAGTGGATTTTTCCTCCTCCTTTCTCGCTTTATCATTCTAAATCTGTTCATAGAGCCAGGATAAATCAATCAAAATGAGACTTAGGCCTTCTACTGGTCACCTCATCTCAGCTTGCCAAGGCTAAGGTGAGCAGAAGAGCAAGCCAGCATCCATAAGAGAGCAGGTGTGTGGGAATACCATCTGAGGGCCTTCAGCGCATCCATAAGAGAGCAGGTGTGTGGGAATACCATCTGAGGGCCTTCAACTTGACTTTCTCATGTTGCTGAGTTGAACAACCAAGCTTCCATTCACAATGAATTGGCATTAGGAGTAAGGGTAATATTTGTTTGAAGTTCTATGTTGTAAGAAATTCACAGTGAACCATGTAGTACTATGGCTCAGAAGCTGATTTTCAGTCTAATTTTATTTAGGACAGATGGACTTATCTGGGATCTCATATCTGTTTTCTATAGCAAAGAACACTGGATACCATTTTCATTTCACAGTCCTCTGACAAGGAGCTGTGGTGTGTATCCTGCATTCTTCTTTACCAATCTCAAACATACATTGTTAGTTTCATAGAGGAAGCCATAGTTTTCTGCATGAGAATGACACAATACCTGCCTCCTTTCTTTATGATGAATATCTTCTAAAAAATCCAGAGACTGCCTCACCTAAGGATCCACCCCAAATGCTGCTGCCAGCCCAGGCACTATTTAAGATTCGAAGAAGTGCTTACTGGCAGGAGCCTGATATAGATGCCTCCTCAGAGGCTCTGCCAGAGTCATACAGATACAGTTGAAGATGTTTGCAGCTAACCATCAGACTGAACACGGAAATCCCAATGAGAGAGCTGGAGAACAGACTGAAGGAGCAGAAATGGTTTGTAAACTCATGGGAAAAACATTATCAACCACCCAAACACTCCAGAGCTCCCAGGGACTAACACACCAACCAATCAATGAGCACACATGGAGAGACCCATGGTTCCAGTTGCATATGTAGCAGAGGATAGCATTGTCTGTCATCAGTAGCAAAAGAGGTCTTTTGTGCAGTGAAGGTTTGTTTTCCCAGTGTAGGGGAATGCCAGGAGCAGAGGTAGGAGAGGGTGGTTGAAAGAGGGAGCATCTTCATGGAAGCAAGGGGAGGGGGAGGGGGATGAGAGGGGATAACATTTGAACTGTAAATACAGAGAATATCCAATAAAAATCATCAAAAGAGAGAGAGAGAGAGAGAGAGAGAGAGAGAGAGAGAGAGAGAGAGAGAGAGAGAGAAATATCTTCTGAATAGAAAATAGGAGACTGTTAACTGCCCTGCTTTACAATCCAGACATAAAGTTTGTGGATGATATAGATGGACATTTCATTGTTCTCCAATGCAGAAAGAGAAGGGGTCACTTAAGGGTACTGATCCTTTGAGAGCACATCAATTTTTAAAATATTGAAATTCACTCATGTGGCTGGGTCATGTTCAGTTTTTACAGGATTAAAACACAAGAAAAAAAAATGGGTTTTAAATGCTTTCCCCAATACTTCAGCATCTACACCTAAAAATGTTAAATTAAGATTTAGTGTCAAGATTGTAACTAGCTCCAGGTGTAATCTTGGTCCTTACCTCTTTGCTTTATGTCATTAATTTAGTCATCTACAGTATGGATGTGGCTGATCCACCCTGCAGTCTGATCACAGAGCAGAATAAACAGCAGTGGATTTCTGTCTATATATTTAGAGTCTAAGGAGTATATAATACATCTCAGATTTTGAATTCTGAGCTGGTTTTGCATAACACATGGTTTTCTTTTACCTGTTGCCTACCAAAAAGGCAGAGGAATCAACAGCTGCATAGTGGAGAGAGCAAGATAAGATGATGTCAAAACAGAACAAATGCCAGAGAGCAAATAGAGCAGTGGTAGATTCAGCATCAGGACCAAAATTCCTCTGTGATATCTGGGTGTGGGGGCAAAGAGAATGTAAACATAAGCAATTTCTGTCTTCAGAATGAATTTGTAACTTGATTATATGTTCTGGTACTTTTTTTGACTGTGAATTGAAAATGAAGGTGGTCATTACCTAACTTATATGCTGACTCAGCAGCTTCTCAGACATTCCCTCTGTTAGATTCAGGTAGCACATATATGAATTTTACCTCAGGAAGGACCACCTGCATAAAAGTAGGGAGGCTGTGTAATCTTTATAATTACCGCCAGTGATACATTCTGTTATTAGGGTCGAGAGTGGATGTTTTGAATATTAAGATAATTGGAACCCTCAAATTCTACCATACAGTTTGTATTAGTTAGGGTTTTATTGCCGTGAACAGACACCATGACCAAGGTAAGTATTATAAAGGACAACATTTAATTGGGGCTGGCTCACAGATTCAGAGGTTCAGTCCATTATCATCAAGGCAGGAACATGGAAGCATCTAGGCAGACATGGTACAGAAGGACCTGAAAAGTCTACGTTTCCATCTGAAGGTTGTTAGTGGAATACTGGCATCCAGACAGCTAGGGTGAAGGTCTTAAGCCTTGCCCATGATGGCACACCTACTCCAACAAGGCCACACCTTCAAATAGTGCTACTCCTTGGGCCAACCATATACAAACCATCACATGATTCTTTAATTGTATAATTTGTAGTCTTTTAACTAACTCAATCCTGTCTCCATGGCATAGCTGTTACCAGAAAAGGAACACACCACCTTGCATTAAAGAAGTTTACAAACTCTTTATCCTAGGAAGATTGGAGTTGGCTCTGTCTGTGACCACCTGTAAGCAAAGGAAAATAATGACTTATTATAAACAACAGATGCACAACAGGGATGATAGGAACCCTTACATTTTTAGCTAGTTCTGGAAAAAGACTGAAGTGGCTAAAGGACAGTAACAGGTCACTTTGGTTCAGCCCAGTGATAATGAGTTGGTCCCGGTCAGTCACCTGGGCAGGTATAGCCTATGCCAAGGTCAGTGACTTTCTTACTTTCAAGCATTTTCTTTTATCCTTTCAGAGATTTTTGTCTTTTTATGTCTTACATGTCCAGTGTTCAGTGATTCCCATTGTTTTTGGCCGTGTGAAATTTACCTTCTGAACACGTACCAGAACCACAGCCTTACCATTGAGCCCACTGTCCATCCCTCTTCATACTTTTATAGGTTAATCTGGGAAATAGCAATTGCCTTACTATGTTTTCACTTTTCTTGATTGTGAGAGTCTAATCTCCAGGTGGCAGAACTCTTCAAAACTCAGATGTATGGTTGGGGTAATGACACTTAATTGGTAAAGTACTTGGTTTACAAGCACAAGGACCAATATTTGATTCCTCCAGAATCTACATTGTAAAACAAAGACCTAATTCGGACAGTGACCATTTGTAGCTCCATTCTGGGGAGGCAGAGAACCTGGATGCCTTAGTCACTGCTGCACTGGGATGCAGAGACAATATAGCTAAAGTAAGTCGTAGGAAGAGAGCATTTGCTTGATGGCTTACTTACATTTTCATAATGGCAGCATACGTTGGCACTCGAGCAGAAACTGAGAGTGTTACATCCTGATCCATGGTCAGGCAGAGCCACTGGTTTTGAAACCTTCAAGTTCACTATCAGTAGTAACACACCTCATCCAACAATGCCAAGCCTCCTGATCCTTTCAACAGTTCATCTGGTGACTAACAGCACAAATATATGAGGTATTGAGAGTCCTTCTCATTCAAACACCACACCTGGAGCTCACCTAAGACAGTCTGGTCTGATCAGTATGTTGCAGTCCAGTGACAGATTCTTCCTCAAAAACAAAGATAGGGCAGAGTCTTGATTCCACAGAGAGATGTTCTGATTAAGGACCAATACTGCTTCTGGAGGTGGTTGTCTACTTTCTATTATTTCTAAGACACCTCCATCAATACCTAGCTATTAATTTGATGCTAAAACCCAGGAGAGGTTTGGAAGTCGTATACTCCAGCTCCTCTCTTTTGCCAAACTATCTTCTCTCCCCTTATACATGTTTGTCTTTTTTTTTCTGAGACTCATATTACCAGAAGCTCAGCAGCTCTGTGGACTTACTCTGGCTTAATGCTTGCCTGTCTTAACTCCAAATCTAGAGGGTTTTGGTATGTTGTATGGATTCAGTTTGGGTCTTTTTCCTCATTTGTCTCCTGCTCCTCTCCTTTCTATCTGTCTCTGTTTTTTCTCATCCCCACTCCCCACCCACTATTCTTCAGTATTTAGATCAGATGTTTTTTTCTTATTGATCCATACCACACTAAATATTACACACAAAGATAAGGTCCAGTTTCAATCTAAGGGTGCCATAAACTGACAACCTCATCCAGACCCAAGGGTTCTTTCTGGTAACTTTCTGATTATAGGTGATGATTATTTACTAACCATAAACATGTCTCATCATTATATTGCCTAAAAGAGGTCAAGGTATCTATTCCCAAACACCTTAAAACAAACCTTTCAGTATTAGTATGCCTGCTAATTGCTGTCTAGACACATTGAAAATTGGACAATACTTTGGACATTGAGAGACTGACTCAAAAAATTTCACAACACAGAATGGGCAGAAGGTCTGACATATTCCCTACATCTGAGTTTCCTTTGAGTCTTCACTATTGTCCTCTGCCCAAGTCCTCACTTTCACACCTACCGCTTTATGAGCTGAGACTCTAGACCTAATTCTCTGAACTCCCAGGCAGATGCTAATCTGGCTGATAATACCCTCCTTATCAGAAGCTGAACAAATTAAGTTATATTAGTAAAATTTTCTGTGTTGTTTAAGGCAGTGTGCTGGTTCTGAATGGGATTTGGCCTCCACTCCAGACTCATGCATGTTTGTCCTCCAAACTCTGTCCTGGGTCACACTGGCCCCCTGACTCTATGACTGGGAAAAAGAGGGCAAAGCAGTCCAGTTCTTGCCCAATCCTGTAACTGGGCTAGTAGCATCACTGAAACACTGTGATTCTAGCTACTCTATCAGCTACTTATGGACTCAGCTTCCTTGTGCTAAGATTACCCAATTCCTTACCATTTCTTTGTTTTGCTCCTTTTCAGCCACCATATCTCAGCCACAGGTATCATCTCCTCCTATTGCTACACTAACCTACCTGACTAGTGTTTTTTAAGAAAAATGGTGTCACAATCTACCTTTTTTTCCCTGTGAAATGATGGATTCCACAGGGACTTGAAATGATCAGGTGGGTGGTGGCTCACTTTACTATGACATTAAGTTCACCTCCAAAACTTGTCTGTGCACCCTTCTCTCTCTCTCTCTCTCTCTCTCTCTGTTTATCTTGCCACGACAACCAACCCTGTTGTTTGTGTTACAGTTGGCTGACATAACATGGCCCCCCATTCTCTTACACTTTGCTTACTCAATAAAATATACATATACTGACTTTTCCTATTTGTGTACATGCCAAACTTGTTCCAGCCTTATGACCTACAGTGGTGTGCTCTACCTTGTCTTGCTTCCCATCTCTTGTGATTGGATGATCCTAATTTCTGTCCCAGCTCAGACGTTAACCCTTGGCCAGGCTTTCTCTACCTTTCGTATATAAAAGCGGTTCCTCATGCTCTCTATCTCACAACCATTTATTGCTCAATTTTGTACCATATGCCACTATCTCAGATTTTCTCATCAATGTAGGGGTTTGTTGTTTGTTCCTAGTAAAAATCTGTAGAAGGGCAAGTGATTCTACACCACTGTATGTGAATGATACGGTGTATTGCACAGAGCACTGGAATGTAAAACAGGAAAGAGTAGCCACCCTGAAAGCCACAGAGCCCTCTTGGCCTGCTTCTTTCTAGCCTTAAGCTACGTAGCCTCAGGCCCACCCCGCTGGATCAGAGTCGTGGGTGAACAGCCTTGAGGAAGGGCTCTATACTTTGCCACTATTGTCTACCCTGGCTGTGCTTGGCTGGCAAGTTAGCCTGTGAATGGAGACACTTCTTACTGAAGGAGCGGTAAGTGGATGGCCAGGGGCAAAAGCATCCTGTTAGTGAGTGAATGGATCTTAACAAAAGAGCTGGCTTCCTTTAAGACCTGTGGAGGAGCTGATCCAGAATCTCATTTGATACTTCATTATACCGCAGCCTAGTTCCAGGAGGAGGTCATTACTTCAGCCAATAATCCAACATAAAGGCTTCCTATTCTTCAGTTACATAAAGTAATACAAGGCACATCCCAGCATCAGACATTAGGATTAACACTGACAAGGCTTAGTTAAAATGCTCTACCAGGCAGCAGCTCTAAAGTGACTAACCCAGCCAATGTGGCTGCACAAAGATTCTTACTTCACAGAGGGAAGGATTTATGTTTAAATACTATTAACACTTACTGTGATGCCTTTGCTGTAATAAGAATGGTATCTAAGTATAAGAATGAATACGATTTCGTAAAAATGTGAATCTTTTACTATTAATTTTTATGCTTTTAATTTTGATAACATGACTCACTATTATGGAGAGTCATCTTTTTCCTTGATTTAAGTTGTTTTTCCCCTCCTGTTTTTAAAGTGAAATTGAAATTGTACTATTAAGATGAGGGCGCAATTTGGAAACGGGGAGCTATCTATGTGAGTTAGAGCAGACGATTCAGAAATAGATGGTTTTCAATTAAAGCTGAATGTTGACCATTAATTAACAGTGATAGGAGCAGTAGTACCACTAATTACCAGCCTGCAGCTCTTGCCCCTGGGAAATGGTAAGCAGCCTTGATGTTGTAGAAATTGCACTGGAGATTACAGGAGGGCAGGGCATTGTCCTCCCTTCCAAAAGAATAGCATGTGCACTGTGGATTTTAGGATTCATTTCCTGCTTTATCCAGTTTCCTCTTGGCAGGAGCACTCTCTCATCCTCCTTCCCTGCACAAAAACAGTGCTTTGGAAGGATCCTGGACGGAAGGGCATGTGGTATGCAATACACTTCATAACACACTGTTTCCAGAAGTCACAGGACATAAGGCAAGGGTTGTTTGTTATGTGAATAGGCTAGGTACCTTGTAGGACAGTTAGTCTGTTTGTCCCAGCAGTTAAACAGTAAAAGCAGATGCCTAGGTTACGCAGTAGGTTTTGTATTTGTTGTGTGTGTTTGAACATTCCTCCACAGTAGGTAGACTTCTCCTGTTATTGAAGCTGACTCATGCTCTAACCTCTCACATTTTCCTGGTTATCATGACACAGAGGAAAAGGACATGGCTGTGTATATCAATTCTAAAATGCTGCCCTCTTGAAGTCATTCTTTTCTTAAATCATTTATTTGATAACAGCAGTCAAGCCACATGGTCCCGTCCCATTTTAGGAAAGCTGTACTTGCTTTGAAGAGGAGTGAGATAAACTAGAAATATCAGCGTGCTAAGACTACAAGACTCAGTTCCAACTACAATCATGTAGTGAGGCACATAGCCCTGGCTTAAGGGTGGATCCATATAGCAGAAGAAGAACACTCTTCTCATATACAGGAAGTTATCCCACAGACAACAACAACTCTCAGCCATGTAATGCAATTTGCCTGATAAAAGATAGTAATAATTTCTTTTCTTTCAATTATTATTATTATTTGCATTAAAAAGTATTGATATAGTCCCTGGAATGTTCTAGAAGTGGAAAGCATGTCTATGAATCATCTCATACAGTCTCTGACCTCAGGAGGTTTGGGTCTCGTGGGGAAGACAAAATAATTTAAAAGACCAGAATTAACAAATGTGAATGCTAATGATTGGGGGCATGCAAACAGGCCGGAGGTTTTCATCCCTCCTTTTACAGCAACCTGATAACCCCATGAAGGAACCACCCACAGTTCTGAGTCCTTTAGGCAGATGACTAGAGCAAGGCACGTGACATTCAGGTGACTTGTACGTTGAGAGGAAGACTGCAGCCTAAGAACTACTGTGCGGGCATGCCCATCTGCTGCTCATTATGCTTGTTTCCTGGGTCGAATGAGTCAGGGTGGAGTCACAGTCAACCCAGCTCAGAGCATCTCTTGAAGGAGCCCTGTAACAGACAATGTCGGTGTGTTGCCACAGCCCCTAGATGGTTGCTTTACATACTGCTTCTTGCTGTCCCTCATAAACCTCAAAGCATTCTAACCGTTGGTATCTACTCTGCCCATGGGAAGCTGGTGAATGTATCTAAATAACCTTATTCCCCTGGTAGAGAAACCATCGAAGTGCATATCTGCCACTTCCCAGAGGGAGAGCCTCTTTCTCACATGAGCTGTTTGATAGCACACATTCTGAAGACTTCTTTTTGCCCCCTTTCACTTCTTTATTGCCTTACCAGAGATTTCTGGATTCACCTAATGCTGTTAGCACCCTGTGCCAGAAATGCAGACAGACATGCTTGTCCTATAATACAGTCATGGAATTTATAAATGACTGTCATTCACAATGGTGACGGACACTACTAACTCACAAGCTATGCTGCCTGCATTGGCTGCAGTTCACCAAGGAGTCACCAGTTTCCCTTGGTAGATGGTGACCAACCATCACAGTTTTCAGTTGCTAACTCTCATATGGAGCCTTATACTTTACACACATGCACGGGTATATGTAGGTTACACAATGGCTGCTAAGATGTTAAAGAGAGAGAAGAGCTCACTGAGGCCTTACTAGAAATGAAAACAGAGACCTGATTACAGATGCAGTGTCAACAGCAGGTGATTAATAAAATATTAAAGAACCCAGTGGGACAGCTGTAGACACACAGGCAGACATAGCCAATGGGAGAAACTCAGGACCTGTCCAAACTCCAGATAGAAGGACAGGCAGGTGGGACAGGCAGCAATCTGAGCTTCACTGCACTATAGCTCTGGGGACAGTTGGGACTTCCCTGCCCATCTTTCCCTTGGTGCAAACATGTGGTCTGATGACAGTCAAGTTGTTAAGTATCTTTCTTGTTATGGAGTCTGAAAGTTATGTTTTTTTTTTTTTTTTCCTAATAGGTGCACTGTATCCTCAGATCTGATTTTTCTGATGTGGTTAATTTTGTATTGTTGCCTTGTCTTTAGAAATAAGATCTCATTTTGTAGCCTAGGCTGGCCCTGAATCTATAGTGATTTCCTGCCTCGGCTCCTCTAATAATAGGATTCTAGGTATTAGCTACCATCCCTGGCCTCATATAGTCTAAGTATGTACCCGTCTATGTCAGTGCGCTTATGAGTGCTACTTTCTATCCCACCCTGCATGATGAAGTGGTTGTGCCTACGAGCACAAATGAGATGTACCTCTCCATGCACAGTAAAGAACCGGCTGCTGCTTTATAAAATGGAGTCACCCAGGACTAGGCACAGCTTGAAAGCTATGAAAAAACTTAGAGGAGGTTAAAGTTTTCCATGCCCACTAAATCAGCATTCCTATTCTTAGGTCTGCTCGAAAAATCCACACTTAAGAAAGCTTTATTTAAACTGGTTGCGATGTCAAATACCTGTAATCCCTGCATCAAGAGGCTGATACAAGAGCATCATATATTTGAGGTCAGAAGACACGTTTTATCAGGAGCAATAGGTGGGAGGCTATTTGCACATCTACCTAGAATACGAAGAGTCTGTTTCTCTACAGTGGACATGCTAAGAAAACACAGTGAGGTCTGGCAGCAGTAACTCAGAACTGTCCAGGGTGTGACTGCCTGGCCTCCAGTCCTCAGCAAGCTGCCTGCTGCTCGGCTCCTGCTTCTGAGAAGGTCGCCATTAGTGTATTTAGCCACAGTATCTGGAGCTGGCAGAGGACACTACAGACTCAGTTGTGATGCTTATTCACAACGCATCGTGTGACAATTTAGTATATTTGTGTTCATATTCATCATGACTACGACCAATTACATTGCTTGGTCCTTTGGGGAGGCACTTAAGAACAGGAGGAAAACTGTAGGAAATATATTTGGCTATTTCATTTCTTTTCTGCCTACAGTGATTCATGGCCTAGATATCAGTTCCTTCTCCAGATGAACTGTTTGCTAGTTAACTTTTTGTCCTTAAATATATTGATTAAAGAAATAAATTAAGGTCCAATTTATGATAATAAACTTCTTGTCCTTAAAAAAACACACAAGGTGCTCTTTGGGAAAAGATGATGAATGTAGGTTTTTAGCATAAATTTTGATGGATTTGCAATTCATCACCTTCTTTTCCTTGTTCCTCCCTAGCAAAAAGACCTCATTTGTGCACTATCAAGGAAGGAATATTATTAGGGATGTGATTATTCGGTAGAAGTGCTAATGATGATGGGAAAACTTTGAAGAGAATATAACCAAACTGGAAGTCTCTGCTGTCTCAAAAAATAGTAGTTTGAAAGTTTGCCCTGAGCCTTTAAGTCTTTCAGAATTTACCTTCATTAATGAAGCAATGAAATAAGTGTTTTCCTGTGAGCGATATATATATAAAGCATACACACACAAACACACATACTTATGTGTGTGTGTGTGAGTATGTATTTCTGCATATATATAATTGTATATATCATATAACAAGTAATAAAAATAATATATGATTATTATGTGTAATATATGGTTATATATTTCATATAGAGAGAAACATATTAGATATAGATATAAATGATATAGATAAAGACATAGACATAGACATAGGCATAGATAGAGAGGTAGAGAGGTAGAGAGATAGATATGAGTGATGAATGGAGTATGTATACATGTATGTACGCATGTATGTATGTATGTAAAAACTCATTTGCTCAATATTAACATTCCTTGCTCACCACTACCACTTCTTTGGCATCACACAGACATTAGATGCACCACCGTTATCATCTCCATATGGTTCCTCCTTCACCATGTAGTCCAGAACCTTCAGCAATGTTCCTGCTCTATCACCACCCACCTCCCCAGAAGTGCCTCACTTTTATTGATGGCTTTCTTGGATACTGTCACCTGTTCTGAGCAGTGCACAAACAAGGGTGATTTGGAAAGTAGACTAATGCTGGAGAATTGCTGAATTCCTTCCTTTCACTATACTCGTCCCTGTATTAATGAATGCATGTTTCTTTGCCTTCCATTTATCTTTCTCTAGTCTCTTGAATTTCCTACCCCAATCCAGAGCTCTGTCTAAGCACTCTGGCACAGAGAAATCTTTCATAGCATCCATCTGAGTCAGTTGGACTCAAAACTCAAAGCCTAAAGAAAAGGATGGGAGCTAGCAGCTCCAGGGTGTAGTATCAGGGGACCAGTAGGTGCAGCTTGGAAGTTCGGCTCAACATATACTTATTCTCTAGTACACCCTTTTTCCTCTATCTACTTCTACCATCTGGTTTTCTCTTTTCAAGCTCTTAAAAAAGAATCTGTTGACATTCACAGAGTTCCCGTATTGCTGTAGACACAAATGGTAAGAAACACAGTCTTCTTGCATTCCTTCCCAAGGTTCCAGGGCTACACACAAATGGAAAGCCAAGCCTCTAAGATTCTGTGTATATGCACCATGGAAATGATGCACCACCATATAGCCTAGCAGGGGAGTTTTGTGCTTTCCCACACTCAGAAGGTACTCTGGCTTGGAATCTTCTTAGATCCCCATGTCTTATAAATCTCCCGAGATTCATCTCTTCCTCAATTAGAAATCCTTCATTCCTTTATTTTACCCAGGTCCCTTGCTTATGGCAGTATGCAATCCTATGGAAACATGATTAGGTTATTGGCAACATTCTTGGCAGCCTGAATGAAATAAAAGTCAGATGACTGCCTAAGGTAAATGACTATCAATCTTCTATCTAGGGAGCCTGGAAAAGAGTTCCCAGAGGCAGGGAAGTAACTCAGCCTCTTATGACTGAGTCTATAGCAAAACAAAGGGAAGTGCTCTGGCATCTCTGCTTCCATTACTGCTCAAAGCTCCCCAGGTAAGAGCAGAGAAATGACTAGGTCTGCCCTGCCCTTGGAAGCCACCCTGCCACAGATGCTGCAGTTTAATTCCACTCCTGGCAAATGAGACCTAAATTCAAAATCTAGCTCATCTGGCAAGAAGAACACATCCCATTCCTTAAGGAATCAACACCAGTGTCTTCCAGAGAAAGTGCTTGGTCTCCATAGTAGATGTTAGAATTATCTTGGGTTTTAAGCTGTGTCGTCGTATTTAGAAATTATGCACATTTCAGGCTCAGCCTTTGAGAGTCTGTGAGTCTGGATGTTGGGTGTGTCCTGTTGATTCTGTAACCTTTAAATGCAGATCATGAGCTCCTTCTCTTCAGGTGTATCATGCTCATTATGAAATTAAAAGAGTGTAATTTGATTTTGGAGAAGAGGAGAGTAATTCCAAAAGATGTTAGGTTAACACGCCAATGTCACAGTAGACACTAATCTACTTTCATGGCTGCTACTTGTCTATTGGGGAAGTTTCTCACAGTTTAGAGTGAAGTGCTGTTCTAGGAGCTGTGCACACACATATTCCTGACTGAGCTGGAGTTGTGACTTCTCTCCTAAAGATTTTCTCTCTGCCATTGTTATAAGGGTAATACGGACCTTATAGAACTCGAGAGGAACAAATGCATAAGACTGTAACAATGGTTTCTTACTTGAGACCTTAGAATCATGCCTGCAAAACCATCTGGGATGGCATTTTCTTTAATATATATAATATATATAATATATATATATATAAATATATGTGTGTGTACTTATATGTGTACATATGTTTTGTATATGTGTATATTTTCAATAACTGTCTTTACTTCCTCATAGGCTTAAGAATGTATAATTTTTTGTTATTTATTACCTTCCATTGTCATAAATAACACAATTTTAGGCATTTGTCCATTGTACCTGTGTTTTAAATGTTAGCATATTATCATTGAACAACAGTCACTTGTCATATTTGAGTTCTATCCAGACACTCTTTTTAATTCAAAACACTGTTTCCTCTTCTTGTTTTTATTTACTCATTTGCAAAAGGTTTATCTGATTGTTAAATTTTAACAGAAAGTCTGCTTCTGAGGCAGGTCCATGTGCCAGCACTCTGGAGTTTGAGTTTGAGGCTAGCTTGGGATAGTGTGTGTATCACGTCAGCCACTAGTACAGAAGACCCTTTCTCAGAAACACAAAACAAAATCCTACTTTCAGCCTTTCTCACTTCCTTAGAAAGCTTTGATTTTCTATCTCACCAATTCCTGCTTTTTGTTTTCATTGTAATTTTTTTGTTTTGCAAAATATAGACTTTCATTTTTAAAGCTTTATGTGCTTTTATTTGGCAGTTTACTAATTTTGAAGCTATTTTCTCTTCTAAGATAAGCATATATTTTAATATACATTTTTATTGTTATTCAGTTTAAGTAACTTTATTTCTCTGTAATAAAATATTAAATGGAAAAGTAAGCTTGTGAGAATATGGGTATGGTGTTAAAAATAGCTTAGATTATAAAGCATTTTAACGACACATATGTAAGGTAGACCAGTATGAGGAGGAGAGCCTGGGGTATTGACAGTGGTTCCAGTGGATGGATAGGGCAGGAGGCAAAACAAGAGAGGGTTAGTGAAGAGACAGAACAACTTTCTTTTATCTGTGGTATTTATAAGTGTTTAGCATACAGTAATGAATAAGGTATTAAACTCTCCTAACATTGGGTGCTTACCACATACTAGACACCAGGTAAACATTCATTAGCCCCTCTCATGGGGCATCATAGGCAAGAATATTGTTTACTAGTGAGATTTCAGTGCAGATCAAGTGCCTCACTCAATGAGTATTAACCAACCTGCCCCAGGATCCATGGGTGGAATCACTAAAACGGCAAAGTGAAGCCTTCTGATAACCAGGCCTTCAGTTCTGTGAGTGTGCTGGATAGTTCTGTGTTAATTTGACACAAACTATAATCATCTGAGAGGAGGGGAATGCCAATTAATTAGTGGTTGATGGGTAAAGTCCCAGTCCTTCATGGGCTGGACACTACTGGGTTTTACATGAAACCAGGCTGAGCAAGGGGAGCAAGTCAATACACAGAAGTCTTATATCTTCTGCATAAGCTCCTGCCTCTAGGTTCCTGTCCTGTTAGAGTTCCTGTCCTCCCTTAGATGATGAACAGTGTTATGGAAGTGTAAGCTCAATGAGCCCTTCCCTCCCCAGCTTGCTTCTGGTCACAGTGTCCCATCACAGCACTTGTACCCTTGACTAAGACAATGAAGTACGAAGCTCCCTGTCATGGGATGTTTCAGAGGACTCTTTGTCCCTTTGAGGGAAGTGCTTCCAGAAAATACACGAGCCTTTTTCTTGCTATTACTGAAGATCTCAGGACAGGTAGTCCCTTCTCATTTTCTCAATGTAAAAAGCATTACTATTGCTGTTTCCTAGTCTTGGGTTCAAATACCAGCTCTATACACAAGCTCATAACCCGGGAAACTACCCTCTTCCACACCCAATTCAGAAGAAATCTAGAATTCCTCTTGGGGTTCTAAGTCTATTAATAAAATAATTTAAGAATGGATTCAAGTGGAGGTTCAAGGACAATTTGATTTTATTTATTAAAAGTAAACCTTTGTGGGTCAGGCAAATTGTGACTCTCAGCAGCTACCTAAATGAGGACAATAGGGGAGAAAGAAATGACCCATTGTGTCAGATACTTTACAGATAAGCATCCACATCCCAGGGAAGAAAAGCTTTAGAGAGTCCGGAAATCACAAAAGTCAGAACATGCATGCTTAGATTCTGGCAAGACTCAGAAAGAGGCAGAATATGGAAAGGTTGTGCCTTTTTAACTCAGGCTCCAGAAAGGCAGGCAGACCCAGCTGAACCTCATGGTGCCTCCTAGAACTGCAGTGAAGAACAGGAAATCTTGGAGAGGGGCTCATGGTGTGGCATTAAAGGGAAAGTGATTCTGCTCATCTGTTTAGCATCATTGACTTTCCTGGCCCCACGGAAATGTTAGGTCTCTACCCAGGCCAGAGATTCTCTTCTCTCTACCTGAGTTCATTCTTAATGGGCCTTATTTATAACTTAAACACAATCTGTAAAAATAAAATCACAAGGTTATGAAGGTTAAGTAAAGTAAGACCTTCTGGAAATGTCAGGGAAACTACTTTCATGAAGTCTCACCAGCATAGCTGCATGAACAAGACCAAAACAAGGACAGCAGCAACATGGAAAGGGGAAGTCTTAGAGGGTCTCTGACCCTGGATAAAAAAACTATGGGCAGATGAAGAAGAGCAGAAGTAAGTCTTCCCTAGGGAAGAACACAGCAATCCAATACCAAATAATCAGCCTGAAACCACAAAACAGGTGTAATTTATATAGTTAGAAAAGTATAACTATCTACATATCTGCATGTCTATAAATTTATGTATACATAGATAAATAGGAGAGAGGGGGGCTTATAATACAAAGAAATAGGGACCATGCGTTAGAGAGAGATCAAGGCAGGGTTGCGTGGGAAGAATTGGAGGCAGGAAAGAGGAAGGAAAAACAACGTAAATATATTTTTATTTCAAAAAGCATTTACATTTTTTTTAAAAAGGATAATCTTGATGGTGCTGAGCACAGAGGAGAGGGGGCTGTGTCTCTGTGACAGAGAGAGGAGCCAGACTTACCAACTGTGATATAACTGAACACACAGGATGCTCCTCTGCTAACTATCCATCATTTACCTGGAGTATTTGTATTCACTGACCAATGTAGCCCATATAAATCCATGTCTTCCACCCCCAATGCTTCTGGGCCAGTAATGCAGCGGGGGACCTTTAAAGCATTGGAGCTTAAAAGCAGAGATGGATCACTTTTCCTTTCACACATCTGGGGCTTCTTGGGATTTCTTGACAGTGCATGGCTAATGACTTTTGATACCAATCAATGCAAAGCTAATTAATTTACTTCGTAATTTTCATGTACTCAGACTGCCCGAGGGTTCGGAGGGTTTGTTGTTGGTCTCTCACCTTTCCGGAGCCTCCCCTCCTGGTGACTTGCTCTGTTGATGGAAATCGGACTGTGGCTGCTGCTGGTGGGATTGCTTCCTCTTTTCAGCGGTGGGACAGTTGGGATGCTTAGAATAAGTGGAGGAAAATCAGCCATGTCTGTGCTCATGTTTGTATGTGTCTGTGGATTTATGTTTCTCTGTCTCGTCCACATATGCTGATACACGGTTGAATGGGATGACAGGAAATATTGGTCCACAAAAATTATTCTTAACTTAATTGCCATAAGTTCTCTACTGCCCAGTCTAAAGTAAGAAGCAAGGCTGGAGAGATGGCTCAGTCTTGAAAACTGACTGGCACTTTTGCAACGGACCCAAGTTTGGTCCCCAGCATCCAGTTAGAGATTCACAGCTGCTCTTCGCTTCAGAAGATCTGACCCCTTCTTCTGGTTTCCATAGGCAACTGTACTCACATGCACATATGCCCACACAGAAGCAAATGCATAAACATAATTAACAGTGAAAATGAATTTGTATAAAATAAATAAATAAAATAAAAAGCTACCATGATGGTATTAGTCAAACTACATTAAGCTTTTCTTTATGTTTTTAAAATTTATCTTTATATTTAAGATTTTTTAATTTATATTTGCAAGTATTTGAAGATTATTTTGTGAACCAAAGATTACACTTAATTTTACAATAGCATAAGTTAAATATATCATTCCTATGATATGTATCATGTAACTCGAGCAAAGAAGGACTTGTTGGCTTGGCTGGATTTGATACTGGCTCTGAGGCAAACAGGAGAGAGTATAAGTTATGCACAACACTTGCGTTTCACGATCCCCAACTGTAGAATGAGATTATGATATTCCATGTTAAACACAATTGCTCAAACAGCAGGTGGGTATCACTATGCATTTAGTAATATCACAAGTGCTAGCAAGCTTGAGATCTACAGTGATGGTGGGAATAGAAAATGGTACAAGATGCTCAGCAGGTGACCCAACAGCTGGATTCTTAGGGATTCTCCAAAGGAACTGCAGTGTTGAGTCTGCAAAAGCCTCCAAAGATACTCTAGAACAGTTTTGTTCATGCGTGCTGAACTCAGAAGGAAACAGGATATACCAAGTAGATGAATGAAGAAATAAGCTTTGATCCCCCTAAAAAATGAAATATTATTTAAGACTAATGAGGAATGAAAGAACATGGGAGAAACGTAAATGCATTCTTTTGTTGTTGTTTATGGATGTGAGTGTTCCTGAGCACATGTGCATGTATCCTGTGCATGGGGATAGAAGCCAGAAGACAGCCTCATGTGTTATCCTCAGGCAAGTTATCTACCTCCTGTGAATCAAGGTTTCCTTTTTGGCTTGACACTTACAGATTAGACCAGACTATCTAGCCAATAGGCCCCAGGAATCTTTCTGTCTCCATTTTCCTAGCACTAGAATTAGAGGTACAAATGATCAAGCACAGCTTTACACACACACACACACACACACACACACACACACACACACAGACACACACACAATCTCTGAGGATGGAACTGAGGTCCCCTTACTTGCAAGGTAAGCACTTTATTATAAAAGCTATCCCCATGACCCAAATGTTATCTAATAAGGCAACATGTTATGTGATTTTACTGATGACTGGCTGAAAAAGACCAACTTTGCAGACAATTCAGTAAGACCAATGCTTACTAGGGTGTTGGGGGAGGAAAGGATTAATATACAGAATTTTAAAGGCAAAGAAACTGCTTGGTATGCTACTATAATGTTATAACTGTGTCATTTGTACAGATCTATAAAATATATACCACTAAGAGCAGACCCTATTACCAAGTCTGGGACCTGCCTGATAACAGTATCTATGTGGTTTCATAAACTGTGACACTTGTTCCACTCCTTGGGGGATGCTAATGATAGAGCAGGGGTTCTGTGAAGTATTCCATTGTTTTCTCAATCTTGCCATGAACTGGTAACTTATCTTTTAAAAGAACCAGTTCAAGGGTCTTAAATTCATGCAGAATGTGTGGTATTTCTCAGAGAAGTGTGTTGTGAGTGCTTTCCCAGTTACTCTTTGGTAGTGTTGGTAGTCCATTCCATTGTTCTGTTCTCTACCCCAAAAGCAAAGCAACAAGGGATCATTTCCAAGGGCCAAAGCGTACATAGAAGATCTCAAGCATGTTTTCTTAAGAGAGGGGAATGTGACAAGCTGGAGGGTCATGTGTTTTCAACCAGGACCTACCTCCCTGCATTAAATTATTTTATATGATTTCCAAAGGCTGCCCACTGTAACAGCTTTATAATTAAAACATTTAGAAACAACTAATCTCAGTTTATGGGGTGAATCTAGGCTCTGGCTAGGTAGAGACTCCTGCAATGTGCATTAAAACAAGTTACAGGTGTGAATCAGAGCTGTGTTGAACAGGCATGTGTGCCTGCTTTTTGTGTCTTAATTGGAAAATCCCAGTGATTTGTTTTTTAAAGTGATGACTGATTTTCATACTCTTCAAAGCTACAAAGAACTTTAGTGTTAAAGTTTGAAAACATTAACAAAATAATGGTCTTGGCACCATCAGGTCAAGACAAAGTCTGATGAGAATGGCAGTTCCCAGAATAACATCTATATCACGTTTGGTAAGACAATGCTGTCCACTGAGAACACTAACTAATGCCTGATTTGGTGTGGAAGGGGCTTTTCTGATGCAGAAACATTGAGAAAAAAGCTAAGCATTTCTCAGATTGTATCAAATGATAGTTGAACAGGCTTAAAATTGGCTACACCTGGACTCAAACCCCAGATCTCACATCCGTTAGCTTTTTAAAGTCAATAAAGTTGATAGGCCCCTCAGACCGTTTTTTTTTTTTTTTTAATTTCTGTGTATTCATGAATACCTGTGTAAGGATCTGTGCAAGTGATCTGATCTTCTGGAAGTGGAGTTACAGCTGATTGGCAGCCATGCATGGTCAATGCTGGGAACTGAAAGTACTCTCCACCCCTGATCCATACTTCCAGATGTCAGAGGTTCATAAAACTGGCTTAACATAAGCCCCTCATATAAAAGTTGTAAAGGATAACCCATGTGAAATTCCATAGTTCTGACCTATAAGAATGCCCTGTTTGTACATATAGCCTTAAATGTTTTCTATTAAGGGCTGCGTTTTAACTGACATTTAACTAGTAGCTAATGAGCTGTGGAAGACTGACTTAATGAATAGTTAATGAGTTTGAATGGGTTTTGTGCTGTGAGGATTTCTTCAGCCTCTCCCCACACACTCATCCTCGGCTGTACTCTGCATATGTGAGAACTATGAATAGTTCATTGACTGTACTCAGTCAGATCCATCATGTCCAGGACCACAAAAAACCATTTGTCACATCTTCTTCATTAATGCCCAAGTGCAGAACAAAGGATAGCCTGCTTTTTAAATTGGGTGTTAGTCTGTAGCCCCCGGTAAAGGAGACCAAGAGACTTTGAAGTAGAAGATGCACTGGGAGTGAACCAGTCCTTCCTCGGGAATGGGACCTCCAGCAGACTGAGAGATCTGGTCCCACAGCTAGTTGCCCACCCCACCGCCTCTGCCTGTTTACAGTACACAGATGCAGAAAGTCTGGCTTAAGTCATGCCTGCAAGGTGCCTTTTCTCGGTCATGTTTGAACCTTCTAGTCCTTGTTCCTTGTGTCAGTGACTCCTGTGGCAGCCATGTTTTCTGTCCCTAACTTTGTGACTGAGCAGATCTGAGCTTGCATTGCCTCATTGACTTTAGGGGCTTAACATTTCCCTGTCTCCGAGTGTTTGATGAGCCCACCTTCACTGCAGCCCTGTAACTCAAGAGGCAAAACGGACCACGTTCTTTATGAAGGCCTCAGGTCTTTCAGGGTCATGCATAATCTTGATTTTCATTTAACTATACAATGGCAGAAGACAGTGTAGCATTCCATTTCCTCAACAAAAAAGTACCCAAAGCCATTGGCCTCCAGCGTATATATGCATCTGCAAATTATAAATTAATGGTGACATTGATGAAGAGGCTGAGCTGCCAATTCAAATCTGCTAGGGAATTTTGCAGATTAAAACATCCATCCCCTGATAATGGAAGATGACAGTTTCCTCCTGCTTAGGTATAAAATCCAGCATATTTGCTTTTGTAATTTACAACAAAATAATGAATGCTTTGTGTTAAGTCTATCCCATTCCAGGGAACAGGCCTTCACCCTTCTAATTTTTATTGAATTAACTACCAGCAGGTAGTGGATGCCATGTTATCCATTAGCCCAAAGAGATTTTCATATATGTGCAGAAAACTAGCAAGAACCAATGTGTGTTTGCATGTGTCTGTGCATGGGTGTACAGTTGTTAATATTTGTGTGTGTGTGTTTACACACACAAATAGTTGTGTGTTCTCTCTTTTCACCATGGTAAAAACTTACTTGTACAATTAGAGGTTTCACTCAGCAAACCATCTTGCCAGTCCTGTATTTTTGTAAAACTATTACATTTTGCTCAAAGTGAATTAAGCTTCTTTCTTCACTGTGGAAATAGCACGCATTTCATTCTGTGAGGTACATTCTCTGTGGGATCAATTCATATTTTTTTTCTATTCAGCAAATTGTCCCATCATTGTTTGTGGAGGAAGAGTATAGCTAAGGCTACTCTCAAACTTATAATCCTCCAGCCTCAGCCTCCTTAGTGCTGGAAATTCTAGGTATGTACCTATAATTAACACCTATATAATACCTATATAGGTTAGCTTCAGAATAATTCACCTTTCTTTTGAAAACCATACAGTCTTTCTGGTGGAGAAAAGTTCTGTCATGCTCTGGACTGAACACCAACTAGCTTCTTCCTGACATGCCTGTCTTAGCCTGTGCCTTCACACATGCTCTGGGTGCCTGCTGGGTTGCTTGGTTAATAGATTGCTAGTTGACCTTTCTCTTTTCCACTTTTTCTATACTTTCATAACTAAGAGACAGTTTATAGGCCAATAATCTCATGATCGTCTCTATTTTCACCTCCAGAAAAGAGCCTTTCCAGCCACTTGTGTGTTCCCTGCACAAGCATTGTGTGTGTATGTGTGTGTGTGTGTATTTAAAAACAAGAAAGTCTGACTTCTGCAGAAGTAACCACTAATGTTAGCTTGAGAAGAATTTGCTTATGCAGAAACTTGATGGTAACCTTTTTTAGGAATTCACTGTCCTAGATAGAACCCATGTAATTTCATTACAGATCAAGTGATATTGGAATGAGCTGAAAGACAAAGTCAAAAGAAAATGAGACTACAACTAAATGCTCAGATGAATGATAAGCAAGACTCTGTGCTGAACCTTCTCTCTCTCTCCTATTATATTATCACTAGGCATGAAAGGGATTTTCTTCTAAATGTTTCTGCCCTTACAGAACTGCTGAGCAGTATTTCAATGACAGCACACTGAGAAGGGGTGTTAGCTTACAGGTTACATGAAGTCAGCCCTGGAAAATACCAAGACTGTGAAGGTTGTTTTCTTGTTTGATCATCTAGCATGACTAAGACATTCTTTTTTTTTCCAACTTTATTTTTTTTAAAGCATTTTTGCATAAGACTATATGAATATATTTTTGTCAATACTTGATACTTTTAAAGGTTTGATAGTATGCATTGAAATCTCACTAGTTACAATGAGCATAAAGTATATGTAAACCAAAAACGTAACATGGAAATAGTCAAAGTTTTCTTGGTGTGTAAAGATTAAACCTAATGATTTTTAAATACCAAGAATTGCCACAAGGCTATATTCTTAGCTCTAGAATTATTGATAATTTAAGGTCTAGGTGTACCCCACTCTGAGAGGGTGTTATACACTTATTTTTTCTATGAAGGACTAAGGATTCAACTTTTGTGGGGGGCTTTATATGGTCTGTGAGTTGTTTCCTGGGTATTCAGAGCTTTCTGAGGCTAGTACCCAATTATCAGTGACTACATATTATGTCAGTTTTTTTGTGACTGGGTTACCTTACTCAGGATGATATTCTCCAGATCCATCCATTTGCCTAGGAATTTCATAAAGTCATAATTTCTAATAGCTGAGTAGTATTCCATTGTGTAAATATACCACAATTTCCATATCCATTCATCTACTGAAGGACATCTGGGTTCTTTCCAGCTTCTGGCTATTGTAAATAAGGCTGCTATGAACATTGTGGAGCATGTATCCTGTTGAAGCATCTTTGAAGTATATGCACAGAAGTGGAATAACAGGGTCTTCAGGAAGTACTATGTCCAATTTTCTAAGGAACCTCCAGACTGGTTTCCAGAGTTGTACCAGTTTACAACCCTACCAACAGTAGAGAAGTGTTCTTCTTTCTCCACATCCTGGCCAGCATCTGCTGTCATCTGAGTTTTTGATCTTAGCCATTGTGAGTGCTATGAGGTGGAGGAAGCTCAGGGTTATTTTGATTTACATTTCCCTGATGACTAGGGATGTCTGGAATTTCCTTAGATGCTTCTCGGGCATTTGATATTCCTCAATGGAGAACTTTTTGTTTAGCTCTGTATCCCTTTTTTAATAGGATTGTTTGATTCTCTGGTGTCTAACTTCTTTAGTTCTTTGTATACATTGGATATGAGGCCTCTATCAGATGTCAGGTTGGTAAAGATTTTTTTCCAATCTGTTGGCTGCCATTTTGTTTTCTTGACAGTGTCCTTACCCTTACAGAAACATTACAATCTCACTGAGTCCCACTTGTTGATTCTTGATCTTAGAGCACAAGCGATTGGTGTTCTGTTCAGGAAAATCTGTCCCTCATTTTAGTGAGATTGCTTCAAGTTTCTCACATTTAGTTTAATGTTGGCTATTGGTTTGCTGTATATTAATTTTATTATGTTTAGTTATGGGCCTTGGATTCCTGCTCTTTCCAAGACACTTAACATGAGGGGTGTTGAATTTTGTCAAATGCTTTCTCAGCATCTAGTGAAATGATCTTTTTTTTTCTTTGAGTTTGTTTATATGCTGGATTAACTTGATGGATTTCTATATATTAAACATCCCTGCATCCCAGGAATAAAGACTGCTTGATCATGGTGAATGATCATTGTGATGTGTTCTTGGATTCAGTTTGCAAGAATTTATTGAATATTTTTGCATCAATGTTAATAAGGGAGATTGGTCTGAAGTTCTCTTTCCATGTAGGGTCTTTGTGTGGTTTAAGAATGAGAATTATTGTGGCTTTGATGAATGAGTTGGGTAGTGTTCCATCTGACTCTATTTTGTGGAATAGTTTGAAAAGTATTGATATTAGGTTGTCAATAAATGTCTGATAGAATTCTACACTGAACACAGCTGGTCCTGGGAGTTTTTGTTTGAGAGGCTTCTCTTTCTTTAGGCGTTATGGAATTTTTTAGATGATTTACCTGATTCTGATTTAACTTTAGTATCTGATATCTGTCTATAATTTTATCCATTTCCTCCAGATTTTCCAGTTTTGTTGAGTATAGACTTTTGTAGTAGGATTTTATGATTTCTGGAATTTCCTCAGTTTCTGTTGTTATGTCTCCACTTTCATTTCTGATTTTGTTAGTTTGCATACTCTATCTTTGCACTCTATTAGTCTGGCTAAGGGTTTATTAATCTTGTTGATTGTCTCAACAAATCAGCTCCTGGATTTTTGATTCATTACATAGTTCTTTTTGTTTCGACTTGGTTGATTTCTGCTCTGAGTTTAATTATATCCTGCCGTTTACTCCTCTTAAGTGTATCGGCTTCCTTTTGTTCTAAAGCTTTCAACTGTGCTGTCAAGTTGCTAGTGTATGCTCTCTCCAGTTTCTTTTTGGAGGCACTCAGAGCTATGAGTTTTCCTCTTAGTACTTCTTTCATTGCATCTCATAGGTTTGGGTATGTTGTGCTTTCATTTTCATTAAATTTTAGAAAATACTTAATTTCTTTCTTCATTTCTTCTTTGACCATGTTATCCTTGAGTAGAGCATTGTTCAGCTTCCACGTGTATGTGGCATTTTGTTATTTTTGTTGTTATTAAAGAACAGTCTTAATCCATGGTGATATGATAGGATACATTGGAGTATTTCAATCTTCTTATATCTATTGAGGCTTGTTTTGAGAACAACTATATGTTCAGTTTTGGAAAAGGTACAGTAAGGTGCTGAGAAGAAGGTATATTCTTTTGTTTTAGGATGATATGTTCTGTAGATGTCTATTAATTCCATTGGTTCATAACCTCTGTTAGTTCCACTGTGTCTCTGTTCAGTTTCTGTCTCCATGATCTGTCCACTGATGAGAGTGAGGTGTTGAAGTCTTCCACTATTATTGTGTGTGGTGTGATCTATGTTTTAAACTTTAGTAGGGCTTCTTTTATGAATATGGGTGCTCTTGTATTTGGAGCATATATGTTTAGGACTGAAAATTCATCTTGATAGATTTTTTCCTGTAATGGGTAAAAAGTGTCATTTCTTATCTTTTTAAATAACTTTTGGTTGAAAATCTACTTTATTCAATATTAGAATGGCTGCTCCAGCTTGTTTCTTGTGGCCATTTGCTTGGAAGGTTTTTTGCCCAATCTTTTACTCTGAGGTAGTGTCTGTCTTTGTCTCTGAATGAGTTTCCTGTATGCAACAAAATACTGGATTCTGTTTATGTATCCAGTCTGATAGTCTATGTCCCTTTATTGGGGAATTGAGTCCAATTATGTTAACAGATATTACAGAATAGTGATTGTTGTTTCCTGTTATTTTTGTTGTTAGAGGTAGAATTATGTCTGTGTGTCTTCTTTTGGTTTTCTTAGTTAGTTATTTTCTTTTTTTTTTCTAGGGTGTAGTTCCCCTCCTTTTGTTGGGTTTTCCATTTATTATCCTTTGTAGGGCTGGATTTGTGCTCAGATATTGTGTAAATTTAGTTTTTTCCTGTAATATCTTGGTCTCTACATCTACTTTAATTAAGAGTTTTGCTGGATATAGTAACCTGGGAGGGCATGTGTGTTCTCTTAGGGTCTGTATGATGTCTGTCCCAGATCTTCTAGCTTTCACAGTCTCTGTTGAGAAGAGAGAAGAATCAGGTGTAAATCTGATTGGTCTGCCTTTATATGTTATATGTCCTTTTTCCCTTACTGCTTTTAGTATTCTTTCTTTGTTTTGATACTTTGTGTTTTGACTATTATGTGTCAGGAAGAATTTCTTTTCTGGCCCTATCTATTTGAAGTTCTGTAAGCTTCTTTTATGCTCATGGTCATCTCATTTTTAAGGGCAGGGAAGTTTTCTTCTACAATTTTTTGAAGATATTTACTGTTCCTTTTAGTTGATATTCTTCGCCCTCTTCTACACCTATTATCCTTAGGTTTAGTCTTCGGATTGTGTTCTGGATCTCCTGGACAATTTGGGTTAGGAGAACTTTTTGTTTTTTGCATCTTCTCTTACTGTTTTGTCTATGTTTTCTATGTTGTCTTTGGCTCCTGAAATCCTCTGTTCCCTCTCTTCTAGTCTGTTGGTGATGCTTGCATCTGTGACTCCTGATTTCTGTTTTAGGTTTTTTCTATCTCCAGGGTTGTCTCTTTTTGTGTTTTCTTTATTGTTTCCATTTCTGTTTTCAATTCCATCATCTGTTTGGTTTTATTTTCCTGTTGTTCTTTGAGTGATTTCTCCTTGCTCTCATGTAATTGTTTAAGGGAGTTCATTCATGCACTTCTGAAAGATCTCCATCATCATCATGAAGTAAGATTTCAGGTCTGAGTCTTGTTTTTCTGGAGTGTTTGGCAATCCACTGCTTGCTGTGGTGGAAGAGCTGGGTTCTGATGTTGCCAGGTTGTTTTGGTTTTCACTGCTCAGGTTCTTTCACTTTCCTCTTGCCAGCTTGTTATCTGTGATTATAGGTGATCTTGTCACTGACTGGCACCTGTCTCTCCTGTGGATCTGAGGGCCCCTGGGTTCAGGAAGAAAATTGCTTCTGACTGTTTGGCATTTTGTGGGCAAGCAGTGAGTTCTGATGGCAGTGACTCAGTTCTGTCCTTGTGGGCTCAGGTGTGGTAGTTCTTGTGAGGCTGTTCTGGTAGCTCAGCCCTCTGTCCACAGGTTTTGAGTTGTACTGGCAAAGACCTGGCTCTTTCTTTATGCCAAAAAGGACCCTTTTCCAGAGAGCACAACACTGCTCTCCGAGAACTCCCAGTGTGAGCTCCCTGGGCCTATGTGTCAGGCTCACCTTTGGTCCAGGTGTAAAAGTGCCTGTGGAGCTGATCTTTAAGCACTACCTTCCCGGGCAAATTCTGAGACCGGATGACAGAGCCTGGACCCTCTCTTTGGGCCAAAAAGGAACTTTTTCCATAAGCACCTTTAAGCACTCTCTGTGCTTTGGGTACTCGTGGCACGACCTCACCAGGCCTGTGCCCCAGGCTCTTTGCTAGTCCAGGTGCACTAAGAATTCCTTAAACATCAGTATTTTGGAGATCCCATAAGAAAAGGCATTATGTTAACAAAACTCAATCATTATTTTTTTGTAATTTTAAAAACCATTTTAAATTTAAAAAATTGTTGTTTAAACATTATTTAAAACAAAGAGATTTCAGCATTACTGAAGTTTTAAAAAATCTAGAAACCTATCAAAAGTTTAACAGTCTATCTTCTTGGCATCCTCCATAAATACAGATATGTAAAAATACAGTGGAGGAGAGGATTCTCAGAATGCAACTCACAGGGAAGAAAGAGAAGGCTGAGTCTTTCTATAGACAGCCATGCCACTGAGAGAAGCGGTGTTGTATATATATCTAGGATGGGGGTTCACATCTCAGTGGAAGGTTTGGGCTTTACATTTCAAATTAGTTTGGAAGAAACTTGGCCCTTGGCATAGCGAAATCCATTCATTCTTCCCATTTCTATGTTTTATTTCTTCTCTCGCTAATTTTCATTGTATTGCTTTTTGATTTATTTTCAGCTCGTTTCATTACTAATTTTTAAAAATGTTACAATTTTCTAACAGTTGGTTTTCCTTTGTATCCTATAATTATATTAAAGTCACTCTTCAGTTCTAACACCTGTTTGACTGAATCTTTACTTTTTCTAGTTATAAAATTCTGTTATCTAGAATCAGAACTAATTTTACTTCCTCATTTCTAGTCTTAAGATCCTTCAATTCTCTCTCCTGAATATTAGATATGACTACAATTTATACTGTGCTGAGCAAAAATGGTTGAACCAGACACACTTCTCCTGTTCCACAGCCAGGAGGAAATGTTGTCCACGTTTCCTCTGTGATGTGATTCTGGCTCTGTGTTTGCAAAATTCCCTTTATTGTTTTAGGACACACTGTTGAAAGTTATTATCATTAAATAATAACAGAGTCTCACAGTGGTGTCCAAACTAGTGGAAAGATTCAAGAGACTTACCAAATCCTTTAGGAATGACAGATACCATCCATCCCCACAATTGCCCCCACTGTAATCTTATGAAGGCATTACCACTCTTATAAGATTATTCTTTTATTTAAAAGATAATTCTGAATTCAAGATTTCACTGTAAAAATCTCTTCCTTTTTTACTTGTTGGTAATGAATGCCATTTCTTTTTAATGCATTATAAAGTCTAGTTAATCCCCAATTTCTTCTGATAAATGAGACATTTGCCATTATTTTATTCTCATAAAGCTATATTTTTGGCTTGGAAAATGACTCCATTGGGAAAATTCTTTCCATGAAAGCAAGGAGACTTGAGCTCCAATTTCCAACAGCCACACAAATAAACAACAACAAGAAAGTCAACAGCTAAAATAACTGATTGGTTAAAGATGCTTATATAGTCAACGCCAATGACCTTAATTTGATCCCCAGAACATACTTGGTGCAAGGAGAAAATCAAGTCCCACAAGTTGTCCTCTGACCTCTAAATATGTGTCATAGCACACACATGAGTGTAGTGTAGTATACACACACACACACACACACACAAACACATACAGACTTTCTAAAAGTTATAAAAACGAAAGTAATGAAGTAAGTAAATAAGCCAGGGATATCAGTGCATACCTATAATCCCAATGCTGATGAGACAGGACAATTCCTGAGGCTTTTAGGCAGGCTACTGAATTAGAAAGTTCAGATTCATTAAGAGACCACATCTTAAATAATGAATGTGATAATCATTGTGGAAAACACCTAACATGTAACAGCTGCATACATGGATGTGCAAGTTTATGTATAATCAGCATGAACAGAAACATGTACACATACAAACAAACCAAAAAAATGTTTTTGAAAGTTATAGTTTTGGCTTTCAAGAGGGGAATTTGGGGGTAGAAGAACTGGCAAGATGGGGCAAGTGTTTTTCTTCAGGAGAGAGGAGAAAGTGAGAGCCTGCTCCTGGTGATTACCTGAGCCAAAGAAGAAATCACAAGGGTGATAGATCTGCCCTCTAGTAACTCTGCTTGTGGCCCCTGTAGCCCCATCTTTCATGGACTGGGTATTGAAAAGAAAGCTTTAAGCTAAAAGAAAGCAGTGAACAGCGTTGGTAAAGCACTAGGCTGTGGTGAGGAAAATCATCCTCTTATGAGATTCAGTGAGGACTACTCCCCATGGGGCTTTGTCACTTCAAGCCTTTAACACAAGCCTGGCAGATGTGTAGAAAATGCTGTGACTGGAAAGAACAGGATGTCCTGATGGATTTCCACCCCCATCCCCATTCATGTCTAATGTCAACTAGCTTCTGAATCCTGCCATGGAAGCAGTCCTTAAAGGCCAGCACTTGACCTTTTAGAGGGGAGTCTAGAGGATGGAGGACGGTGACACAGGGCTGAATTCCCATTGGTGGGCATCTTATTGAGTATAATTTTTGTTTTGTTTTAAGACAGGGGCTTAGTATTTCATCTTGACCAACCTGGAACTAGATGTGTAGTCCTGGCTAGCCTCAAAGGCTAAAATATCTACCAAACTCTGCCTCCTGCATTCTGGGATTAAAGGCCTGTGTTTCCATGCCAACTACAGTATGCTAAATACTTAGAGATGGCTTGTGTCCTTCTCCTCAAGGGAATTAAAAATATTTGGGCATGCTCTCTACAATACTGAAATAACTCTCATAGAACACTGAAAGGACAGTGGCTTTGTTTTTCTTTTTTCTTTCTTTTTTTTTTTTTAATTTATTTTCTCCTAATTTTAAGTTACCCAAATCACAACTATATAAGGAAAATCAGTCAAGGTAGTTTAGTTTTGGTTGAAGTGTGAACAGTGGGGTGTAGATCTGACAAAGTTTCTCTTCCACCCCTGCTTTTGTATAAACAAGTTCTCCCAAACTAGAGCTCTACAAAAGATACACAAGAAAACTCTGGGGTAAATGTGCACAAGGAATGTTTATACCTTGAAACAATCTATAACGAACATTGCTATTTTATACTATTTTCTATACTATTTTGTAAAGAGTATCTGTATTTTATAGCCAAGGAAACCATAACATGGAAGGGGTTACACAATTCGATTAAATGCCTGTGCTGCTGTGCATTTAGGAGTTAGAACACAAATTTAGTAAAGCAAGCATTAGTGTCTCATGCAGAGAAGAAAACTGAAGTAACCATGGGCTACTAGGAACTGAGACAGATCCTGGGATCTCCTAGAAACCAGAGTCTGTGCATTCATTCTCTGACAGTACAAGGATGGGGGACCAGATATGTAATTATAGGTGGGCAGTGGAGCTGAAGTCAAGGGAGCCTACGCAGGGAAATCTAGGAAGTCTCAAGATGGAGCAAAGGGGCCTAAGCTGGTGAGTGAGGAGTAGAGCAGAAGCTTTGCAAAGAGCACAGTGGGGCAGTGCTGTCCTTGGTGAAATAAGGATCATCTGTGCCAGATTACAAGGCTTTATGATGGGGCCTGAGGGCTACTGACACTGCCTCAGAGAAGAAGGGGCTTAGGAAAGACAATTGACTTTCATCCATGATTCTAGCCACAGGCATCTGTATGAAATTCTGCGCTAATAGCCTGTGGCTTTGGGGTTACCAGGAGATGCTAAGGTATCACTTGTAGGAAGTTCATTGGAGAAAAACTCCATTTATGTGTTGATGAATAGCCATCGTCCATACTGTTTGAAGACATTTGAATGTGGTTGCTTCAGGGGTCATCCACATTTTTCCCCGTCATCCACACTTCTACACATCACCCATGTTCTGTAAATAAACCCAATGAACTCATTGTCCTCTGGTTTGTGGTTGAGACTTCATGACGAACAGGTTGCTGTTTGCATCTCCCTAGAAAAGAAATTATTTCCTTTTTGTATGTGTCTGTCTGTCTGTGTGTTTGTTTGTTTTGGAGACAGGGTTTCTCTGTGCAATTACGATTGTTCTGTCCTGATTGATAGGCTAGGCTAGCTACAAACTCACATCCACCTGTCTCTATCTCTAAACTTCTGGGATTAAAGATGTGTTTAGACAAAGACTTCTGTACTTTCTATATGCCACCTGGTTGGCATCTCTGTAGCCACCCGGTAGATGCTCTCATCGTCACTACCTGTTTTTTCCACTTTAATCACTGAAGAAACAGAATGCCAGAAGGCTTATCAACTCACTCGAGATCCCAACCACTCACAGATGCCACAGTCCTGGCCTCTAAGTTTCATTCTCTTGTTCACTGTGGTGACTTGAATAGGAATGGGCCCCATATGCTCATAAACGTGAGTGTTTACTTCATAGTTTGTGGACGTTTTAGGAAGGATTTGAGATGTAACCTTGCTTGAGTGGGTGTGCTTTGTAGGAAGAGGTATGAAGATAGGCTTTGATGTTTCAAAAATTCGTGCCAGCCCCCCCATGTCCCTCTGCCTGCTGACTTCAGAGCACAGTGTAAAGTTCCCAGCTACTGCAACAATGCCATGCCTGTCTTCTTCATGTGGTGACAATTATAGACTAACCCTCTATAACTGCAAGAAAGCACCCCCCTCCCACGCTTAAAACAATAAGAGTTGTCTTGGTCATGGTTTCTCCTCATAATAATAAACAATAACTAAGACACCCACTGTATTGCAAGGCCTTGGACAGAAAACAAACAGGCACCAAGACAGAAGCAAAAGCCTTCGCCAAACATTAAGAGAAGAAGTTCTCTCAGGATGAAATAAACCAACCATTGCAAACAGCATTCCATGAAACATTTGTAGGAGATCTCCTGACAACATGTATTAGTTCTAGAGATGGTGACTTAAAGTTAACTAGGTTTCTGTGCTCTGGTATCACTTGGCCATATTTTAAATAGAATACCATACCCTAAGAATTGCCTGGAGATGCCATTAGCGGAGGAAGTGGCTGTGCATTTGGAAACACCTCTTTTCTTATAAAAAAAACTTACTTCATGTGTCTCTAAGCATTAGTATTGCACAAAACTTACTTGCAGAAATGATTGCATAAGAATCTAGTGCATTAAGAATTGGAAATAGCCTCAGAACAAGCAAAACCTTACAATATGTGTTGAGAACATGTCTTAGTTATGATCCCAGGCCATTCCATTCTTTCCAGGAGTCTCATTTACTCAGTGCTCAGACCTGACTATGCTGTGCATGAGCAAACACACACACACACACACACACACACACACACATGCACATGCACATGCACACCTGCCCTATACATATTCTAGCTTTGTCTCTGCATTTCTCTGGATAGGCAACTTCCTGCAAAGCCCCTGTGTAATACTTAGGGCAGTGGCAAGAGGTTATTCCTCCCTAGTAAGAAGTGGATGCATGTGTTAACAGCCCAGACTCAATTACTCAAAAATTTGGATTCAGCTAACAGTCCAAAGCAGCAGGTCCTTGAGCCCATTCACTCCATAACAATCTGATTTCAAATGATAGTCCTAAAAAGGGGGTGAGCCACATTGACACACAGGAAAACCTGATTGCCAAGTCATCTGGCATTGGCACAGGTCAGCTGGAAGAAAGAATGCTGACTGGGTTCATCGGGTGCTATGACATCCAACATCTTTGTCAGTCAGCTGCTATCCACCTAGGCAGCTGAAATACTAGGTCTCTGACTGGATCAGCTGAAATAGTACGAATGTTTCAGGGTAGCATCAAGCTTTGAAAAATCTTTGTATGGTTCACTTTTTTCCTTGATCAATCCTGGTACAATGGATGTGAAGTTCCAGTGTAACATTACAGGGCAGGGCAAAGGAGTCAGCATATGAAACCTGAAGAATTCTGCAGAATAGCTACTCATTGGCTAATGTCTTCCAAGAACCCTTCCTTCTCTTCCCTGCTGAGAATGAGCTGGTTCTTCTAATCTTTTAAAACTTGATCTGAACATCTTATGTCCTTCATAAACTTAGGGGAAGACTTTGTCTTGAGTATGGAAGCAAGATGTTTGACTTGAGAGATAAGGAGCCAGACATAGTGCCTAGGAGTTAGGTGCTGATGAAGACAGTTATTGGGGCATTTGGTACCTACCCATCTTCTACAGAGTACTTTTGTGCTCCAACCATACTCTCAAGCTGGCAAGCCTCCTCTTTCCCCATTGCTGTTTTTTATATGTATGTACCACATGGCTAAATTTAATCATCCAGTATCTGATCCATTAAAGCCCTGAAGTTTCTTCATAGAATTACAAGGAACTAATCAGTGTAATGAGCCAATGGCTTTCAGACATGTAAGTGCTTTTATCTAGAAGGAGGCTTATCATAGAAAGCAATGATACTTAGGGAGTTGGGGGTTAAATCTCATCCCAGCAAAGGAAGAAGTTTGAGCTAGTCTAGGAAGAAAACATATCAAAGGTGATTTATTCAATGCTCAAGGTCCCCTTCTGTTGGCTTTTGGTAGGTTGGAATGCAATTCTTTGTGTCTGTAAACTTACAGATCCACCCATAGAAACTGACTTACTCATGTCAGTTCAGGGTAATAGTCACAAAAGTGCTTAAAACATTCTAGCTAAAGTATAATACTTCTTCTCCCTTTGCTCACTGTAAATACAGAAGGTATGGTCCACACAAATACTCACTGTATAGCCAAATGAAGAGGAGGAAGGAGGGCTTTATGTGTGTACACAATTACCTCAGTACAGATAGAGGGAAATGCTAGAAACCTTCTCTGATGAGCAAAGGAGCACTATTCTCACTTTTTGTCTGCACACAAAAAAGATTTTAGGTTTTGAATGACATGCAAAACATTACCCAGAACCTAAAGCCTAGTCCATTAAAAGGGAAAAATAGAAAATCTATGATAATGACTATTTTGGCCAATGCTTATAAGATTCAGAGGGTTTTGATCCACATAATCAATGTGTTGAGAGGAGATTGTAACTCTTAGGGAAATACTGACTTTGCAGAGGCAGACAGTAAGAGGACTTACAAAACAGTCTGTGTATATGGGTGGTACCTATTTGCATGCATTTAAAGGTGAGTTGATCAGCTTCAGCTTGAGAAAAGAGAACAAAGTATGTGTAGTTTTAAAAAGACTTGGGAATCTGTTGACAAAATTCACTTATTGATTTCTTCCAGTGATTGACGTGATGAAAATTTCCTCAGGCTGGTAAAGATTTAGATATGTGTGTCTCCAGATTTGTACATTGTAAAAGTATATTTTATTCACCAGATGTAATTGTCTTCTCAAAGGCTTATTGCCTCTGTCTGCTAACCTAGGCCTGGAAGCTTTTAGCCTCTGTACAATCTAATCTAGGCTTAGAATGTTTCAGCCTCTTAGACTTGCTACTGGATAAGCTCACCAGTTCATAGTTCCTTCTGAACTCTGATTCAGCACAGTTGTTGTGACTCAAACTCTTTTCCATGCTGACTAATTTGATCTGACTTCTTTTGATTTCTCCTCAATTGCTCAGCTTAGCCTCATACTAACTTTAGAAATATGTTCTAAACTTCTGGCTATTTATTCTGTCTAGTTTGTTCTCTCTTCAACCTGTCTCTGTACAATTATCCCAATTAAACTCCCCCCTTCTTTGTGCTGCTCTCTCTTAAGTCACCTCTCTATGCACTCTGTTCTTGTGAGAGTTGGGCATATGCTGTTCTCTCAAATCTTTCTCTAATTCATCACTATGCCTCTCAATTAGACATCACCTTCAAACATGGGTGTTTCTTTCTACAAACTGACTTTACCTTCATTGTTTGGTATTAAAGATGTGTTCTAAGAACATGTCTGTATTCCAGCTAGAGGAATTAAAGGTGTGTGCTAAGGCTGAGCCACACCGCATCTAGAAACAGGTTTTTCCAGGGTTCACCAAGTAAGTGATCAAATATCTTGAAACAGTACACTGACAGATCTTTCTAGGTATTTGTATTTGTTTCTCTGTTACAGAATGACTACATTCCTCTAAATGAGTAGAAATATGTTGAAATCTGCTCTTTGGTATGATTGCCATGATATTATAACCTCCCAAGTGAAACTCATGCCATAAGAAGAGGCTGGGAATCTGGCTTCTTCTCTGTCCTCTGAGGTCATAGCGAGCATGGAATCAAAGTCCACTTCATAATCTCCAGCGTGATAGCAGGCCCTCAGCAGACACAACAGTGCTACCACACTGCATTTTCCACTTTTCCCAGCCCTCCTGCTAGGCTTTAATACACGGATTTTGCCAGGCACAGAGCAGTTTTACCCCCATGCATTGTCATTTAACTGCAGAGGACACCTGAAGTGCTCTAGGGGATTATTTCTTGATGAAATGCTAACAGTTAACAGAAATCACCCAAGGAAATTAGGCAAACTGGGCCAGCATCTTCGAATTTCCTGAGTTCTCAGATAACATTCACAAAAATATTGTTATTTTTACTTGTCTCTGTGGACACTGTGCAGACAGAAGTGTGACTGGAAGGACTTCATGATGCACTGCAGTGATTTCCGCCTGGAGTTTGGCTAGGGGACTGGCAATTTAAAATTCCATGGCAGTCCTTGTATTTTTCATAAGAAAGTACTGTACAGTAGACTCTTAATAAAACAAAAATACTGTTTCATAGTTCTAAAGACTAGAAATCTAAAACTAGGAGATTGGTAGTGCCAAACTCCCTGTCAGCCTGGGGAAAGTTATTCTGCCTCCTGGCTCCTGGTGATTGCCAGCAATGTTTGGTGCTTCTTGGAGTAAGCTGAATCAACAGTACTTTGCTCTTGGGCATCGTGGTTATACATGTTCTTTGTGTTATGACTCTCTCCTCACTCCCTGCCCTGATAGCAGACCATTGTCAGGTAAACTGAACAGCTTCACTTCTATCATATGGTGTCCCTCCTCGGAACTTTAAGATCAAGTGGGCCTTCATGGCTTCAGGTTTTACTTTACAATATCTCTATTTTATTATAATTTTTATTCTGAGTGACTATAAGGCAATTACCTCATTCCCCCTCCTCACTCCGATGTCTCCCATATACTCCCTTGCATGTTCAATCTGTCTAACGTTTCTTGTGTACATATGTCTTTAAGGCTGACCATTTGACATTTCATAACCCATTGGTGTTCTCTTCCCCACCCTCAGCATTCCTTAGCTGCCTATACTTCTTTGATTAGGAGTGAGGTCCTGTAAGTTCCCTCATTTACTTTGGCTTTCTACTGATGCCATCCTTATGTAGGCCGTGTTTAGGAAGCACTATTGGTTAGACTTCACTGATGTAGCTTCTCTGATAGTTTTACAAGGCACAATCTCAAAGAAAACGTCCCGATTCTCTGGCTCTCTTTATATTTCTGTCCCTTTACTGAATAATAACTGAACCTTGGGTGCAGAGGTCATGTTATAGACATGCCAGTTGAGACTGTGCTTCACAATTGTACATGTTTATTCCTTGCGATTTTCTCTGACAGTCTCTATATTTTGTAAAAGGATGTTCCCTTTATGAGAAGTGAGAAGTATACTTACCTGTGGGCACAGGGTATTTAGAATGTTGTTGGGGATCATGCTGTTTCAGTGAAATGGCAAATGTAGGTTCTCTACCAAGGTCTATGACTTCACTAGCCATGGTTAGTGGCTAGATTTTCAGCACCAGGTATAATTTCCTTTTGGTTTAGTGGGCCTCTAGTCCAATTAGTGAGATGTTGGTTACCACCAATGTATATATGTCACTATTGTATCCTTAGGATCATCATGCCATGCGGATCATTGTTGATTCTCTCCATGTTTAGTAACTCCACATATGAGTAGGATTTCATTCAATATAATAAATATAGCTTTACGTATCCATGGATTCAACTGAGAGTGTAGCATAGACTTTGTAGTTAAATGATCTGTGCTAAAGAATTTGTTGGATGTAGCAACATATAGTCTGAAACAAGTAAATAGAAACTTCTTACTCATAAATCTGTGATTGGTGATGAACATGATTCATATGTGTTTACAGTCCCCAGTCACCAGAGAAGCTCTTCCCCTGGCCCTGCTGCCTTGGTGCAGAGAACATAGTACAGAAGTGTGGATGAGTCCTTAGAAGAAACACTTGTATTTATATTCCAAAGAACAAATAAAGTGTCACAGCTAACCTGGCAATGGGATGTGTCACATCTTAGCTAAGGTAGAGGTGCTTCATTCTTTACTTAGAGACAGAGATATGGGTAGAAGCAGAAAACATAACTTTCCGTGAGAGACAGGATTAAATGGTAGAAGCTAAGCCCCTAGAACTTAGTGGTTATGAAATGCCTAGAAAGACCTAGAAACAGCATTTGTGATTTGTACCTATGACTCCTGAAAAAGACTCTGTTCAACAGCCTAATTATGATAGAGCATAAAGTCGTTTTCATAAATTAACTATTTCTTCCAAATCACCGGAGTTAAGTAAGCATGTGGAATGGTGAAGGCTGGCTACTACTGGGCTTTGGAATGAAAGGGGTCAAGTCTTAACCCAAGTTAGGATTGAGGCCAGAAGCGAGCAGAACTTCGTGAGAATGAACGTTCTGGGCTGAGTAACTTGGAATCCAGGGTGCATATCAGGAAAGAAGGCCAAGGGAGAACAACCTGTACCCACGAGAATGAATAGCAGGATAATTTATTCAGATACTCAGAAGTAGAAACAGTGTTTAAGAGTAAACCACTTCCTGCTGATAGCGATGCATAGCTGTTTAGCTATCGGCCATAACTGAGTCTAGGTCTGGAGTCAATGGTGAACAATGCCTTGTCAGCTCTTCTTCCATTCCGCACTCTAGTAAGTGTTTTGTTTTACAACATGAAATTTAGTTCTGCTTTTCACAGGATCTGCTATGGATTTGGGTTATATCCAAGCAAAATCTTTCTCTCCTACACTGATTCTTTTGTGTGTGAGTATATATGTACCGTATGCACACGTGCCTGTGTGTAAACATAAAGAAGCCAGAGCTGAACATTTGAAGTCTTATGTCACATAGTCAGAACAAACAACCCAGAGCCTGCACCTTCAGTCACTGGCTAATGCTCCAGTATGTCCTCACCTACAGCATGACATCTCAGGGCTCGTGACTATTCAGCCCTCATATCACTTGGAGTCAGAGGTTGCTTCAGTGTCAGCAGTAACCATTTCAGAGATGGATTCCCTCCCTGCCTTCGTCTCTAGATGCAAGGCCTCTCACTTCACTTGGAGCTAGCTGTTTGGCCACCAAGCCCCGAATCCTCCTATCTCATTCCCCACAGGGCTAGGATAACAGTTGTGTTCATGGCCACACAAGACTTTCAGCAAGGGTGCTGGAGATTTAGCTGGGGCACGTGTGCTTAAGCAGCAAGACCCCATTTCCCACTGAACTGTCTCCCCAGGCAAAATACCCAAGTGGCAGTCTTGTACATGACTATGTCCAACCTTTTACATCAGTGCCAGGATTCAAACTCTGGTCCTTGTGTTTGTGCAGCAAGTTGGTACAAAACCTTGAGCCATCACCCTAGTCATCCTTACACTGGTTAAGGTTACCGAGCAGTTTACTGTGTTCCGGGTTTGCAGTTCTCTGAGACTGTTACAGCTCACACTGAAGCAACTCCTAGTTGAAAACCCAGTGTCCTGATATGAGGGCTAGTTATGTGAGCAAGGAGATGCCATGCTATATGAAGCGACATTCTGGAGCGTAAGCCAGTGACTGGAGGTGCAGGCTCTGGAGTCTAGGCATTGCTATCTGTTCTGGATTCAGTGCTTCCTTGGTTTGTACAAGCTGCTTGTATTAAGCCCTTTCTCATCATCATAACAAAGCACCTAGCAGGCCACCTTAAGGGAAGCTTAACTAAGCTTTGTAGTTTCAGAGAGATTGTAGCCCATTATGGCAGCAAAGGCTTGGAGATAGATAGCTGAGAAAATATTAGGGGATGCTTCTTCATGATACAAAAACAAGGCAAAAAACAGCATGGGCTGGAACCAGAATCAGGTAGCATTTTCCAAGACCTGCCCATAGTGACTCACTTCTTCAAGTCTTCCAGACCTTTGAAATTCTGCAACAATCCAGGGACCAAGGGCTAGCAGTATGAGTCTAGGGAGGACTTTTTCTTCAAAAATCATAAACTTCTCAACCTCTCTAAGTCTTTACTCATCAAGAGATAATAGTCTAGGGTAGTTGTGCGGAATACTGCCTCTAGTTACCCACTGAAGTCACTTACTAGAATAGTGAGCACTTAAATGATTGTCATTACCATAAACATAAGCATAGGATGCCAGTGATTACAAAGTACGATGGCATATCGTTGGTAACTCCTGTCAATAATACTCATAGTACAAGTATTTGACAATTATTGAATGCCTTTCATGAAGCAGAAAACATCTTCACAAGGACCCCAAGAAACAGGTCAGTTATGGTGCCTCATTTTATAGAGGAAGTGATGAGGGTGCAGAGAAAATAGCCTGTTAAGTTATCTAATTAAAAAGAGATATAGTGGGTCTTTCCTCCCACCTAAGCACCCACATCACTTAAAGCCAAACATTATTGCTTCTTACGATGTCACACAGCAGTTCCATGGCTGAAATAGTGGCTGAGGGAATCTGAATGCTTGGGGAGTAGTTCATGCCAGTATTTCCCCTGCCTTACTGTCACAGCTGAGGGAAAGAAGCACATTATTCTGAGAATATCACTCTGGAGTATACATTTTATGTAAATCACCCAGGGAGCAAATGACCCAATTATAAAAGGTTGGCTGCTTGCACTCTTGAAGCCTCCTGGAGTCCTTAACTGTGAGTGTGTTTTGAGAATATCTCTATTCCTATGCAAGAAGCACTCACTGTTCAGAGGCATCCTGGGGTGTCTGGACCTGCTGTGGTCAACCTGATCCCTGATAATGAGGAAATGTATATCTATAGAAAGATAATGTTTTATTTAGTGTGTAGACTATAGAAGAATAGATAGGGCATGGTGGTTCTATATACTGATTAATTTTTACTTTGACTTTTTTTGTTTGTTTGTTTTTTTGTTTTTGCCTATTAGGGTCAAGTGAATATTGGAAAATCCCAGAGACTTTCCAACAACTTCTGCTTGCTTTATGAATCAAAATATAAGTTTTCAGGAGAAATATAAGTTTTGAGAGCACATATTTTAGCAGGCCCAAATAGGGAGCCCGTTGTGCATCCAATTAATATTACAGATTTACCATACTACCTTAGAACATTCCGTTGGATGTCATGGATTTGTTGCCAGATTTTCCTTAAAGGTAAAATTCCTTAGAAACTCCTGCCTTCTTTAAAATGTGGATTACTTAACTGATTTATATTTCCCCAGTCACAGTCACAAAAATAAAATATCTGTGGTTTAATCTATACATCACCACCTAGCTTCTGCTTACTTTGACCATACTGGCAACAGATATACATTATCCCAATTCCACTGTGTGGAAAGGCCATTGCCTTCCAGGGCCATTTTGTGATGAACAATTCTGACATCTCCACATGCAGCCCCTTCTCTGTGCCTACAGCAGAGAAGCAGCTGGACTGTGACATACTACCTACATGCTGTGGCCCTTAATGATATTTTTATTTCATGTCCCTTGGCCAAAGTGGATTCACTTATCTTTAGACACATTGGAAATGGGGAAGATCACAATATTTTTACAATAGTGTTTGTTCTGTACACCTAATCCACTCACTTGGCAAGTACACTGAAGCCTTGCAGACCATGGATGCTATAGGTGCTCTAGCTGAGGTAGAATGGAAGGAAGGAAGCACAGACTCTCCTAGCTGAGCTTCATAGGTCTTCTATTTGTTTTAAATAAGCAAAAAGCACTGTGTGTATGCATGCAGTTATGTGGCAATGCTGATGTGTACCACAGGATATTCTTGGAATTAAACATGTTATCAGGCTTAGCCACTATGGGCTAAACCGTTGTTAAGGCCCCCCATCTGGTATTGAAGTTCAAAGACTCCTTAGTTTCTCACATCCTCATGTTTTGGTGAAGAAATATGGGGAAGTAGAAACCTAAAGATAATATAAATCATGAGTTGTAAAACATAGGTTCTTTATTTAGACTTATACTCTCAAAGACCATGGAACTAATACATAGATGATAGATTAGATAGATAGATAGATAGATAGATAGATAGATAGATAGATAGATAGATACATTGATAGATTGATAGATAGATAGATACATTGATAGATTGATAGATGATGGATAGATGATAGATAAATGATAGATAGATAGATGATAGATATAGATAGATTGATAGATGATGGATAGATGATAGATAAATGATAGATAGATAGATGATAGATATAGATAGATAGATAGATAGATTATAGATAGATAGATGATAGATAGATAGATAGATAGATGATAGATAGATAGATAGATGATAGATAGATAGATAGATGATAGATAGATAGATAGATGATAGATAGACAGACAGACAGACAGACAGACAGACAGACAGACAGACAGACAGACAGATAGATAGATAGATAGATAGATAGATAGAACAGATCAACTGACCTTTCATTTATGTGCTCACAGTTTAAAATCTTTTATCCCTGTTGCTAGCTCCATATTTCAGGCAATCTGGAGGGAATATTGTAGTTGACTATCACTTTGTTCTTTGCATCTAGTGGTTAACACAAACATGTAAAATGAACATAATTCTGCATAAAAAGTCCATCTTTTGTTCTAATGTGCTTCACCATGGTTATTATGATTAAGCCAAGGTGCCTTTCAAACACTATAGATTGTCTGTCTTGGAAAGTTTTCATAATACAAAATGAGTTCCTTGAGTAAATTTGTTTCACTTATGAACCAAGAGACTTGGATATACACAACTTGTATATATGTGTATCCAGTATATCATATATGTCTAGTATATATGCAGTATGCATGACTACTTCTTTAAACACAATTCTACTCTTTAATAAAAACAGGTGTAGGTAGCATATACCCATATTCCCAGCACTGGAGGTGCTAAAGCATGAGGATTATGAGTTTCAGGCCAACTAAACCGACCTAAGGAGACTCTACCTCAAAGGGGAGAAAAGTACAGCATTGAATAAGCTGTTTACTTTGAAAGAATCACATCAATTATTAGGGAAGCTATTTCTACAAAAATACTGGATTTTCAATGGCTCACATACTTTTCTTTCTTTCTTTCTTTCTTTCTTTTTTTTTTTTTTTTTTTTTTTTTTTTGGCTGAGAGACTTCAGTGGCATGGAGGGAGTCTCTGTGAACCTGGATAACTTCTGTTGGGAAAGTTTGTGTCTCTGAGAAGATAGAAAATTGAGGCCAGTGTACTCTGTCATCCGCAGGCATAAACTGTTAGCTAGGATACTCTTGCTTCAGAGGATAAAGAAAGATGTCAGGGAATAAGAGATATATCAAATGTTCTCTGAGGGTTGTAGCAGAAAACCAAAGATTATTGATTTCTTAGAAGTTACTGAAGCAACACAAAAAGTTTCTGTCTATATTTCCCTACTTATTTATGGTACATGTCAGAGGGAAAGTTTCTTCAATGCTAGAGACAAAGAAACAAAAATTTTACCACTCAGATTCTTGTGTTTGATGACTAAATTTTAAAAACTTTGAATATAGAATAAAACATCAAAATCGGAGAGTAGGTAGGGTTCAAAATAAAATATCAAATGGAACAATCTCATGGTTAAATACCAAAGAACTGGTGCTATTTTGTCTTTTTTCACGGAGTTGAACACTTGTTATTCGACAACGCTGCCAGTGTGGAGCTTTTCTTTTTAATTTTAGGAAAGATCAAAGGGGATTATTTTGAAATGGGAGTGAGATGGCTCACTAAGTGCTTCTTTAATGTGGGGTATGACAAGTCAGTTCCAAATGAACAGCCTGATCAAATGTCAATTCTACAGAGACTTATGGATTCCAGCTATAAATGCTTAGAGCTGGGTGGGTGAAGGGAGGAGAACATTCCACCATGCACTGCTTTAAAGAAAGCTTATAAAAACACTACCTGCTTGACTCCTGTTATTTGTGAGGAAAGCCAAATATTTCAGACAACCAAGAATAGTTAATTGATCAAGTATTGACAAAGGCCCTTTGGTATTGGGCCAAATTGAGTATAAGCCCTTGTTCCACCAATTCCTGTCTTGGCAACATTTTTTTTTTTTTTTTTTTTTTTTTTGGTCTGTGCTTGGTTCTTCATCTAAACAATAAAGAGGGCTGGAGAGTTGGCTCAGTGGCTAAAAGCACTGACTATTTTTCCAAAGGTCCCAAGTTCAATTTCCAGCAACCACATGGTGGCTCACAACCATCGGTCATGGGATCTGATGCCCTCTTCTGATGTGTCTGAAGATAGCTACAGTGTACTCTTATAAATTGAATAAATAAATAATTAAAAACATAAATGAAAGAAAACAAAATTATTTTTAAAAAAATAAAACATAAGGACTGTGTGGATCAATAGTTAACTGAAGGAAAATACTTATAGAACACTTAACTACAGTTGTTTTTAATGTGGGCATTGTGTGAACATCATTGTTCACCTTCATAATCCATTGTCACCCAGCAAGGTGACATTTGATGCCATATTTATTATAGGTGCTAATGCCCAATATTTATTCTCTATCCAGGAGACAATTAGCAATGAATTACTAATGTTTTGTCAGAAATATCTGCTACTTTTGCCATCTCTGACTTGAGATATCATTGTCTTAGTTGCTCTATCTTCATCCATCACCATTGGGTGACTGGCTAGTATAGTAAAAAGAAAGCAGTCAAACTTCTTTTTGCGTAGCACCTACTTTCTGCCCTTAAGTAGGAGAATAAACTAGCTGACATTCTGAGGTCACGTGTTCCTACACATTTTCAACAGTGGGGTGGGAGCATTGTTGCTGGTACTTGACGGCATGCTTTACAAAGCATAAAGTTGAGTTCAGAAGCACTGAATAAATACTAGTGTACATGCTTGTTATGATGGGCACAGGGAGAACACTGGAAAGCAGACTGTTACCTTAGACTATTGCCCTCTTTAATTGTAGAAAAGAACTTTTGTCTCTGCTAAACATGGGACATAGAAAAGACAATGTGAAACCTATGAGAGGGACCCCTAAGAATAATACAGCACTGCCTGATCACTTATGAAGTGAATTTTTTGGCATGTGTTTTCCAGAATCTTAAAGACAAACTCTTGTTGGAGCCATAAATGCTTTCTAGAAATGGGCAGGAGAGATTTTAATAGTTACACTGATGATAGGGGACCCCAGTGGCAACTGGCCACCCATGTCAGATGTCCTTCAACTTGCCTAGGGGTTAGACAGAGCTATTTCTCCTTCAGTGCTTATTAAGAGAGACAGATAGACACATTAAAGGGGCATTTATTCCTAGAGCCTAATACATAATAAAGCACAGACTTGTAATAACCCTGCCCATGCGTTCAAAAACATCCGTGAATATGTAGGCATCCTATCCTCATGGATCTTTCTCTCTTCAAACAGCCCAGCCACAAAAATGAGTTGAATCTATCACATGTTTGTCCAAGAGGCAATGAACAGAAGGCACTGGAGAAGGAAGGTTGCTAAAGAAGGAAAGTCTATTAGAGTTGATCACGGTTGAAGCTGAATAAAATATTAACAAACTCATTTTGTTTTGGATATGGGAAAGTGGTATGTAATTAAACTGGAAATAGCCATAGAGCTCATCATTGGGGAGAATGCTCAAAATTAGCAAGTTAAAGTTAGTGAAATGACTCTCAGCCTTTTAAATTCCTAAGGGAATTCTTGCTAGTTATGGAGAATAGATATAGACATGCAAACATACATAAACTGATGGATGGATGTCTGCACATAAAAATGGTCTTAATATTGGATATGCATTTTGGATATATGTTTGTTATTGCTGGGACCTAGTCAATTGTGAATCAAGGCTACTAGTTTTAGTAGAGAGAGGGTGGGTTTCCAAACCTGGCCCATGAGAGGATAAATATCTAATTCCTGGGATCCACTGGCTTCCAATCCTTCTTCATGCAGGGGCCTTATGGGAAGCATTATTCATGTGTAGAGTCAGCTCCCTGATATGGAGGCTGAAGAAGGCTTTCTTACAATCCTTCCCTTAAGTGTGTGCCTTAGTCATAGTTTTATTCTCCTACAGAAACAGTGACATGGGTGAGTCAGCATCCTTTCTGAGTCTTTATTAGGCTAGAAAGCAATGTAACTAATGATGGAGACCTTTTCATGGACAAATGTAGTCAGTGTTCTTAGCATCCCTTTTCTCCTTAGAGGCCAAAATGAACTAAAATGGCCCAAATTGCAGAATTTATTTCTTCTCCAAACTACAATTGGACTCCACTATCCCCTAGAAACTCGCACCCTCTGTGATGGTAAATGAAAATGCTATTAACATCCACTGAGGCCTCCAGAAAGTTGTTCTGCCAAAAAGAAACATTTCTTTCAGAAAGAACTCTCAAAGAGAAAATGACAAGATCTGAAATTAAAGATCAAAGGAGTAGGGTTGATCTTCATAGAAAATCCATCCCGGGAAGAAATATGACCTAAAGCCAACAGGCCCTACTACAGCAGCATTAGGCACTATAGAAAAAGAATCAAACCCTCCACAAGGTGCATGAAGGGATGCTTTGGAGGTGCTGGTGAGAAGAGAGGAGGAGGCCCCAGAGGGAGACTGCAGCACTTCAAACAGCAAACGCTGACAAATAAACAAAACCTTTGCTTTGTTTTACCAAAACATACACAGCACTGCGGATTTCAAAAAGTCCTTTGAAAACCCCTTTGCAGAACTATCTGGAGAGTGCTACCTGCAAGCCTTCCCTAAAGGAAACATCTGTGAAGATTTTATATGGAATCTACAGGAAAGTAGTTGGCCACAGCAGGGGAGGGGAGAGACATGTGTTAGGGACTAGAAGTCACTAGGGCAGGAGTCATTAAGAAAGGTGGGGGTGGGGATGCCAAAAGAAATAAAGCTGGTCATATAAATTACTTTCAACACATTGTTTGAAGATATCTTCTAGTATGCTGTTAGTATACTGTGGGTTCAAGTTTTCTTTTAAGCAAGTGGTAAGAAGTATTTTTACCAAAGTTAAATACTCTTCCCATTAAGAACAAATAAGTGTTTTTCTTACCTATCCCACCCTAGGTTTTGTTTTAAGAGTTTTACTCACTTGTAGTCTATTCCACAAACAGGCGATTTATTGTGTCTTAAACTGTACACAATATGAGGTCCCCGTCACTGTGCTACGGAGGCGCGAATTGTTCCTCTATCAAACATTCTAAGTCTGTCTGCCTATTAGCTACTGGCTGCTCATCTCAGCTTATCTGGTAAACTGCACAGTGAGGTTATCCTCTTACTTAACAGGAGCCTCAAGTCCATAGAGGACGGTCAGTGTTCTTTAAGTGAAAGGAGAACAGTCAAAGTCTGTGACTGCAGATGGGGGTGATATGTTCTTACTATGCTAAACCCACAATGAGAACAGATCATTTATAAAGGAAAGTCTATCACACAATGTCTGAATATCACATAGAATGGGTCAAAAAAGTTTTGGTACTGTCTGTGGTTCCAGGCAGCCACTAGCATCTTAGAATGGATCTAGTATGCTACAGAATTTCATACATTTGTTTGATATGAATATTGTTGCTTGGCTATGTGGATAACACCAAAGTGCCTATCAACACAGAGGCTGTCTCTGGCTATGCAAAAATATGACAGGCATGGACCGAGTGCTTTGTATATGTTAAAACTGTGCTAGACTCTGATCATATGCTGCTGCTGTGTCCACTGGCTGAGCTGCTCCCAAGGCTGCCCCTCTAGTTCACATCTCAGTGCGTGAACAGAGTTCCTGACTTTCTTATAATTAATGTCTATTGCTTACATTCCTGTGCACCTCATCCTTCTCTCCCCACTCTTATCTCTTTCTCCCCTCTTCCCATCCCATCTGTTCATTTTTCTCTTTCTCCAAATATCCAAAAAAAAAAAAAAAAACTGCTAAGAAATTGCATCTAAAGATAGAGGTTCGGAACTTGGTTCTGTAGTTCGGTGCTTTGTGCCTGGTGAGGTATTGGCAGGAGTGGCTGAGTAGCTGCAGGAGGCCTGGAACCTGTGAGCCAGATTTGTTTGCACTGCCACTCACTGTGAGAGCTCAAGAGAGGCAGAACTCTGAAAAGCAGGGCAACTCCAGCTAGCATCCCATCTGCTCTGTGGGAAAAGCACACTGACTTCCGGGAGTGGGTGTGAGGAATCCAAAAGGAAAGCTAGAGCTGCCTCTCTGCAAATAACGGGTATGGGATGTTTCTCCATGGAAGCTTCTAGAAGATATTAGCAGGAAGTACCTAGTCTCCATATTTTATGCCTGAGTACATCAAAGACCACTTCTAGAAAGCAACACATCAGATGCTTCTGGTTCCAAAAATCATATTTGTGTTTGTTTTTGTCTAACTTGTAGATACTTCTGTTTATCCCTATGCCAATCCTTAATTTTTAGGGCTTCTCAAAAACTTCTCTACCCATTTGCCATCTCTTACCCCTTTATTCCCCACATGAGCTTCTGCTGATTCAATCACCTTAGGGGTGCTAGGATTACAGATGTGGGCCACTAGATCCAGCTTTCATGTGGTTACTGGACAATATAACTTTCATCCTCACATTTGTGTAGCAAACACTTTAACCACTTAGCCATCTCCCCAGCCACTTATTTCTCAGTCGTGTGCTGTGTCAGGATGCCTCCAAAGCATCTAGTGCCTAATAGGTCTTCTGTCCCATACAGGAAAGAGTTGGTGCCTGCATTCTTGGTGTGAAAATTCTGTTCAGTGGAGGTGAGCTAAGAGTGGGCAAATAGCACATGGACAAAGGCATATATTTATAAGCACTGGCAATTGTCTTGCTTCTTTTCTTTCTTTAACCCTTCCATCCTTTTTTTCCATTAATATAGCATTCTTTGAAGGACTACTGTATACCAGATGGTCAATATTGGAACCCGAAAACAAGACAAATGAACATAAATCGTTCTTGAGCTGCTGCCATTGTGTAAGACAGACAAATAAGCAGCAATGGACATGGTATGTCAGAGTAAATGTGGTGCATCAGAGGGCCTGAAGAGATGCTAGAGAAAACAGAGCAGGGAACAAGGTTGGGATGCTGAAGCCCTTACAAGAAACAGTATGGAGCAATTTTCCTGGGTTCATACCTCCTTGGTATTCTAAACTGGCCCTCTTTCTAACTTTTTCCAGTTGTATGTAGGATCAGGTCCTCTATTACCAGGCTCCTCTCAAAGTCCTATAGAGTCTGTTCTTTCTACATGCTAGGAGGTAGAGAGATAACCTCGCTAAACCTAGCTTTCTTCTGATAGAAGTCAGAAGATCATTACCTTCTATGAAATCTCAAACATATCAATAGTTTGCTCGAGTGATCTGGAGAAAATGCATTTTTGGACCCTACTGTTCACTGGCTGTTGGCCTCTGTAATGACTGGTTGGGGCTTTCAATGATTTCTAAATAATCTTTGTAGTTATAAGGGTAGATTGTTATGTCTGTTGAAAGGACATCATTCTTAATGCTATCTGATAAGGATGGCCACAGCAAAGTACTTTGGCCTAAACACTAATTGGCCAAGAAAGCCCACTGCTTAGCCCAAGGAGGATACTGACTTGTTCAAGGCCACCTGGTCTATTAGTGGTAAAACGACTAAAACTCAAGACTTTCTGTCATATAAGCTGATATGATTAGTAAATGTTAGAAATAGAATTGTTTTTCTAGCATGCACACACGTATCATCTTAGTCCACTGTTGCTGCTGTTACAAATGCCTTGGCATCCATACTTATTCAGTAATAGAAATATAGAAATATACATCATAATGTTACAGGGGCTGGAAGGGCCAAGAAAAATGTGTATGCAGATGCAATGCCTGATAAAGGTTTGCTCTCTGCTTTTAAAGTGTTGCCTTCCTATTGTGACTTCACATAAAGATGTGTCCTCACATGGAGGAAGAGAGAACAGATAAGACGTCAGGATGCTTCCTTCAAGCCCTTCCATAAAGACTCCAATCACATCACTGAGAGTAAAGCCCTCATAATTTAATCAGTTCTTCTGAATATTAATCATAAATGTGAGAGCTGGTTTTAAGGTGTGACATTAATTTGGGCAGACATATTCAGACCATAGCAAATGCATTGACAGAGGAATTGATAAATACTAATGAAGCATCCACTTTTCAGTGTGGCTCTGTCTGTAATAGCAATAACATCTTCCTAGATTTGTGCAATTATACAGGAAATTTTCTGGAAAACTGTGAGCCAATCTGGGAAGAATGGCATCTCTAATGAATGGGTTTCACATTGTGCTTTTCTTTTAAAGTTGAAGAGTCAAAAGGCCTGAGCTTGATCTCTAGAACCCACACTGTGGGTCTGGCTTGTGGCACATGCCTGTAATCTCATTACTGAGGGAGAGGAAACAAAACCCTTGGGTTTACTGGCTTGCCAACTTAGTGTTTTGGGTGAACTCCAGGCCTGTATGAGACACAATGGACCTCCTGAGAAACCACACCAAGGTTGTTCTTTTGCATGACAAATGTATTTGCATATAAGACCACACACATATATGCACATATATAGCTACACTCAGATAGGTATATGAGTAAGTTTTCCCATATAAAAGTAAATTATACAAATTAATTACCTAAGGAAAAGAATATTTGGAAAGCTGCAGGGCTTATGGTCTATACAAAGCTATGTGAAACACAAAGATCTCACCACAGTTAGAAAGAGGAAAAGACACAGTTAATAAAATGAAGAATTTCTGGAAATTAATTTAGTCCACACCAGGCAGAAACCTACTGACATCAGCATGTAAGCTGAGCTACAGAAGAGGACAGGCAGGGAACCCAAGAGCTTGGTGCTTTCCATAAGAGACTAGAAGCTCCAGCCTGCTTGTTGGCAGACAGCCTAATCTGGGGCCCATAAGGAAAGAATAGATCTGTGCTCACCCAGTAAGCATATTGTTAACAGAAGCTGTACCCAATAAAAGATCTATGTTTAAGCTATAAAATGCAGCAGGATAAAAAGAAACACGGCAGATGGGAACATTTCTATAGTGCTGCAAATCAACAGAGACAATATTTTAAAAATAACCAGGAAAAATCTCCAGGACACCTCTCTCTCTCTCTCTCTCTCTCTCTCTCTCTCTCTCTCTCTCTCTCTCTCTCTCTCTCTCTCTCTCTCATTTATTTTATTAAATGTTTTGGCATTGCCATTTTCACTGATGATTTGTGTCAATAGGCAGGCAGCCTGGAACTAATGTCCTTTCCACACATAAAGGAGGTGACAGTTTTCTGAGATCAGTGACAGGTGGGAAGCAGAGCATCCTGCATGGGGAAGACTGCTTTATTTGTAGAGAACTCTGGACAGGTGACCAGTGCAGTTTGAGAACGAGAAGCTGAGCTGAAAGTGATCTCACAGACTGAGCCAGAATCCACGGATCGCCAGACCGGCAGGTGCCTGACACCAGTACAAACTAATTCCTGCCATATTTGTGATGCTTCCTGAAGGGACTTTGCACTTACAAAGAGCTGGTAGGGCACATTCTAGTGACAAGTTCATCTCCCCCTAAAACTTACTTGTAAAAAGTGGGAGACTTTGAGTTGGTCATATTTCTACCGCTGGGCTATTATTCAGATATGCATCTTACTATGACTGACTCAAAACAGTATGGAAGGGCAGGGGTGGGTACCATCCCATTTCTTTGAAGCACAGGTGAGAAGTTACTATTAAGCAGGATCTGGAGATTACGTAACCTTCTCTATCAGTGAATTGCCCTCACTTAAGAATCACCAGCTCAAGTATTCACAGCCTCAAATCTCGCACATGCAGTGGGGTTAGGAAGGCTGCCTAGGCTGATCTAGATGGAGATTGCTCTGCGGCCCACGTGGTAGGAAGGGAAGGTCGCCTGATCCATAATGGATGCCCTGTGTTCTTAAAGCAGGGCAAAGTGTAGGAGGTTGTTATTCTGCTTTGAAGTTGCCCGTCTCCCTCTTTGGAGTGGATCAAAGCCTCCTTTTATTTATTTATTTATTTTTTTTTTATTTCTTTCCAGAATTCATATAAGCTCTTAATACAGAGCCTGCCTCTTGGTGCGCTCTGGGTTTTTCCCCTATTGCAAATCCCCTCCCCTTCCATCTCACACTCACACAGCATGGCAAGGTTCTCTGACTGCCCCCTCCACTTTCTCTCTTGTCACCCCTCTCCCTCCCTCTCCCTTGCTCGCTCCCTCCCTGTTGTTGTCCTTTTCTTTGATTTTGAAGTCACCAGCAATACTCAGTCTCAGTCTAGAGAAGACATACACTGACATTCCAAAGTTTGTCTACAGTCTTTTATTTCCCCTAGCAAAACAGGGATGTTGCTATTATTTCTTATCTTCTTTTCTAAAAGAGAAGTTAGATTGGAGGTGGAAAAACTGTTGTGAATGAACCCAATGGAATGAGCTTCAGAGTTGCTTTGGCAACTGAAGAGAATGGGAGAGGACATGCTTAGTGGCTGGAAAAGGTTGGAGAACATGTTTCCGGACGATTCTGTTCCCACTGAAGGTTCTGCTTTTATGTTTCCCTAAAGGTTAATGCTTTATCTTCATAGTGCAGGAAAGCATAAAAATTGTACCACCCATGTGAAAGAGAGGGTGTGGTCCATACCTCTGCTTTCTTTGCAGAAAGCATAGGTACTGCAATCTTGTGGGCTGAGGTCTATTGCTGATGATATATTTTGAATCCTGGCACACAACTCCTCTGGGACAACAAACCCACAATATAGCTACACAAACAAGATACATACATTCAAATTCCATTCTTAAATCATCCTTTAAGCAACTAGGTTTTGAGAAACAGAAGATCTTATGGATGGCAATTTAGGAAATTAATTTAAAAAAACACCATCTGCTAAGCCTCAGCTCTAGAAAAATGCCTGGTTCTGCAGAGAGATAGGCCATGTCTAGAGATAGCTCTCTCTCAGTTCTCATCTGATCCCAAAGCCTTTCTGTTCCAGAATCCAGGGCTACAGCATCCTGATGATACAACACCTTACCAGATGCTGAGCAGTGCAGTATAGAAGAGACCCTCTGTCTCCCTCTGGTTCTCGTGTGTAAGTCTTAGGCACCACATTTGGGATAGTCTGCTATTCTCAGACTATTCATTAACAAATATTGCCCAAGCATAAGGCATTTTGCCAATCCCGAAAGAGGACATCAATGTGAATGTGGGTAACTGTGCTCTTTAGGCAAGGAATTAACTTCAAGAGAGGCTATGATAAAGCTCAAAGAGCATGAAGCAGATGTGATAGAGTACAGAGCCCATGAATTTTGGGGGAGTACACACAGTTTCCTACATACACAGCAGTGTTCCACTATCTCTGTCCACTCACTCTAGAGTAAATTTATATTATACTTTCATGGTTCCCAGGTCTTACTTCCACCAAGGAAAAAAGTGCCTTATGTAATGCCACATGATCATTGTTCCCATTGATAAAGATTTATGAACATGATGTTGGATTCTGTAGCCTGCTCCCTTTGAGACATTGGGGAACCATAAAAAACATGTCCCATTCTCTATTTCAAATCATGACAAGAGAGGATTACATGGAATTATAAACCGAATGTCACTAGGACTACTATTGCCAATATTAGATTTTTAATGGGGAAAAACTGCTACATCAAATTACGACAAACCGTATTTAACATGTAGTTTGTGATAGATAGTGTCTGTGGGTCAGAAGTCATGAGAGAGACCTCCCTTTGGTATTCTGTCCTGACTGTACCTGGCCTCAGGGACCACCTAAGAATACAGTCTAAGCAGGGCTTGGGATGGAGGATGGGGGGCATTGTCTATCCAGCTGAGAGGAGGAGGTAATTCACATGGATGAGAACTTCATGTGAGGCCTAATGGGGTCACTGTCCTATCAGTATTCCCTCTGCAAGCAAGCCCAGTAAACTCACTGGTTCCCCAGAGCAAACCTGGTAGGATTAGACTGTGTTTTGTGATTGGACTTTAGAAGCTTGGAATGGATCTAGTGTCCCGCCCCCCCCATTCCAGATGAAAATTTGTGACACATACATGCATATATGCATGCATACATGCATACATATGTAAACACATACAGACACACATACATATTTGCATGACTAGCACTAAGTTGTAATTTCCACAGCCAGGATTCCCAGTGAGACACAGCTGTGTTACTAGGTCATTTGTGAGCAGAGCTACTCACCATTTTGGTAGCCCTGATTCCTTTACAAAACCCAACCAAATTTCTAAATTCCTATACATCTGTTACTTTCTCTGTGGCATAAGGAACCAGGGTCTGTGGGTCCTAGGCCTTATGATATTTTCATTTCCTCCCAACTCCAAACCAACCCAGCAAGTAAGAGTATCTATCTGTGGCATTACAGAGAACCACAAAAATCTGCTTTTTGTCAAATTCTGAACAACCCTCCCACCTTATTCTATAATTTTTAAGCTATAAAATCAACCTTTCTGTTCCAAAGAATGCCCCCAAATCCTTGCTCTAGCCTCTCTCTCTCTCTCTCTCTCTCTCTCTCTCTCTCTCTCTCTCTCTCTCTCTCTCTCTCTCTCTCTCTGTCTCTCTCTCTCTCTCTCTGTCTGTCTGTCTGTCTCTCTCTCTCTGTCTCTCTCTCTCTCTCTGTCTGTCTTTCTGTCTGTCTCTCTCTCTCTCTCTCTCTCTCTCTCTCTCTCTCTCTCTCTCTCTCTCAAAAAAAAAAGTTATGAGTCTGGATCCCACACTTATTATTAAGTAAGGGTTCCAGGAATTATTTTCTCTTCACGCCTTCTGCTCTCTGGGAGCATGCTGACTTGCCTTCTTAAGTTGGCAGGGAAGCATGTGAGGGTAAGTCTTCCTGCAAACCTTATCAACAGCCAGAAGCCACACATTTCCAAAGTGTAAATATGCAATCCGTGTCTGGAGCCTGAGATGCAGAGTCACATGAAAGTGTTAAAATCAAATAAGGTTGACAGAACCACTCCATCAGAAGCAGGCAGCGAATGAGATGTTATGAAACACTTCTAAGCCTAGGGAGTAAGGTGCTCAAAGACAATTACCAACTAAACATTTCATTAATGAAATAATGATTAATTATAATCACTAATTAAAATGCAGGATTATGCTGTTGGTTTTGAGCATTAACAGGAGTAATGACATTACCATTTTTAATGGAATTCCAGGAATGAAAATTATAACAACTCGCAGAAAAGACATGGCTGGCAAACGTGATTAGGAGTTATTGTTAAACTCAGGGGCATAGAATTCTCCCTGCTGGTGAACTTAAGTTAAGTAAGTTTAATGTGGTGTAATTTAATTACTAAGCATAGTTTTCTTCTCAGTGGGAAGAGATACCAGGTTTACTTGCTAAGAACAAAAGGAAGGCATACATAGCTATGGGTGGTGACTAGTTCCTGGGGGTTGGGGACTCTAAGAGAATTCATTCAGCTGTCTTTTGCATAATGTTTGAGGGTAGATGCATTCTTGATTCATTGTAAATTTTATTTAATTAATGCTTAGAGGATTAACAGCAAAGCAGACCTTGCATCCAGGAACATAGAGCTGCTAACAGTATCCAGAAAGTGATTTTCCATAGAAAGAATGTCCCCATTAATAATTAATGCTGGGCATTTTCATAAATGTCAAATTCCCACTGCAAGCAGCAACTTGACCCTCAGTAATAAACCATTTAAGATTCATTAAAGAGAAGCATCTTTCTTAAATGGCTTGCCAGGGCACGTGAGCTCATCCATAATGTAAAGTGTTGGCATTAGCTGCATTAAAAGAAAAAAAAAAAAAACAGCATTTGGCTTTCAAGTGGCTGGAGTACCTTGAGGCTGCTGACTTCTTGCAGCCTCATAAGGTGAGAACTGGCTTCACTTTGCTCTCTCCTGGGTCATATGATCTTGAAAGCAGAGGAGAACCTCAGAGGAGATCCCATTGAGATGCACCATCACCACTGCCTTCTGACGCTTTGAGATTCTGTGACTTGAGAGCACAGTCCAGTACATTGTTGGGTGTGTAGCAGCGGTATCCCTGGCTTCTACTCACTTGATGGAATTCCACCTAAAAGACTCCCACCCCTGATAATGTGGGCAATCTCATAGGGACAGGGACAGGGTCTCAGGGGAGCTTACTAGAGCATATTCACTAAGACTCTCCAGTCAGATGAATGCCTGAGACTGTGGTCACCCAGAATCTCAGATTGTAACTTTCAGTCACAGTCATCCATAGAGCCAAAGACATCTTGCTTTTAAATTAGGTCAGATGTAGCATATGGAACGAAAAGCAGGTATCACAGTGGCAATAGTATGCCATTAAAACCAGTTCTGATGGTCTGCTTTGTAATGCCCCCTAAATGCTCTGTAGTTGTCCCCACATGGAAATGACCCTTAGGGTGACTAGTGCTGTGAACAACCACAATGTCCTGATCCTTGGATGAGCCTAGTGAACTATCAAGACATTTCCCCCCTCTCATTGAAACCCTCCCCTCTACCCTTCTCGCCTTCCCACTGCATCTCTCTCTCTCTCACTCTCTCCTTTCTTTTTTTTTCTCTCTTCTTTTTCTTAACCAGAAAATAGTATGGTGCCCAAGAAAAATTATTCTCACAGTTCTTGAAAGTCTAAAAACAAATCACAGAGGTTTTCCTTAATAATCAACATAGGATTGATTTCTTGATTTAAAAAATATATACTTTTAATTTTCTCTGCATATACAGGATGTCCACATGCTGACCTAAATTATAAGAAAAATGAAATAAAATAAAAACAGAGTGCTCTGGAAAGTCACTTGGTCTAACACACAAGCAGGGACCAGTCTGGCTTGTGATCTGCTTCCTTTCAATTCTTTAATTGAATCAAAAGGAGAAGTGATATCACAGTAGCTCACAGCCACAAGGGATTTTCTAGGTAGTTCACAATGGGACATAAGGGGAGCAGTGTCCTTAAGGTTGTCCAGGCTGTGTGACATAGCTTCCTCCTCACAGAAAGCATGAGATGGGTCGTTATTGAAAACCAAAACTGGGGTGTATGTGTTGACATCATCTAGTGATAGTTTTCCTGTCTACACTCACACACTGGCCTGAGATTAGGTCATTGTAAGTAGGAGTCCTTTCCAGTACTGTACTTTAAAGAGCCCTTTAAAAAATGAACCAGCTAAACTGTGGTTCAGGAATAAGAACCAGCGAGCAAAGAGCTTGCTTGGCTCACAACCCATGTAAGACTTATTAATTCAGAGAGTAGAAAGCCTACATGTGCTAATTACCAAAACTACTAATTAGCTTTAATTATAAGCTTGGAAGGAAGTTTAAGTGTGTTGCATTTGATAGGACTGTTGACCTTTTCAGTGTATTTTGGGGGAGGGTTGAGAAGCAGAAAGGTGTTATGAAATTCATCAGAGAGCCAGTAATTTAAGTCTTCTGATGAATGTGCTATAAATGAACACATCTGTGCACATTAGTCTATAAGGGTGCTTCAATAGAGCCTTCCCAATACCAACTGGCCAAGAAGATACTCATTTCCTAAGTGAAATCTTATTCTGCCCTGTTGCTAAGCAAAGTGACAGCCTGGGCACTGCTAGATGGATGCTTTTATATGTAAATCATAGCTGAGACAAGGGTTGGCTTTGACAGATTCTGGGGGGTCATTGAGAGAACAGGTCCTTGCAGACATTTAATGAGATGCTCAGAAACCTATTTCATGCCAAGGTCTGGCAATACTGTCCTGTCAGCCTCTCATCTTGTCATAGTTTCAGTGTCCCTGAGCCTCTCTGGTCAGAGGCTTGAGACATCCCTTTCATATGGCAGGGATACTCCATACTGTTTACTTAAAGCAGACAGCTTCACATCTGATAGTTCCAGGACCACAAATGACAGGTTTCTAGGATGGCCTTCACAGCCTCTGCAGCACAAATGACACCCTTGCTTCCAAAAGCATCTCTCAAGCTCATAAATGGCACCTGAAGCCAGAGCCAACTAGGAAGCTTCTGGTTGCCTGCTGGAACTGCTGAACTCCAAGCCCCTTTCTCCAAGATTTGAAGAATCTTTGGATTGGTTCTAGTCTTTGAGAACTGATGTATCCCCTAGTAACCACCAGAGGGATCTCATATAATATAAAAACCGTGATCAACATGGAATAATCCCCACTTAGCCAACAGACACTTGCTTACAAAGCAAGAGGTTAGCCCTGGCAAAGGAGTTGGGAAACAGTAAATAGTTTTGTGGATCCAGAGGTGAGATCCCCAAGAAGAGAAGCATAAAAAGAAGCAAGTACAAGGATCTGCCTTCTTTTCTTTCTGAAAACAAGACAAACAGAAGAATCCATAGGACACATCACCTTAGATAGAACCCCTTCTTATTGAATCAGAGTAGTCACACAGCCCCAGATACAACCCCTTTCTTATGAAGTCAGGATTAGGGTTTATGCAAGCCCTTCTTACTGAGTCAGGGTACTCTGGGAAACCTCTACTAGACATAATCCGTTTTCATGCAATTTTTCCAAAGTTATATGTGAAATAGGGGCTACAACTGCTGTTGGATGGAACTGCCTATATTCTGAGATAATTGCTTGCTTTTACCTGGGACTTGGGGAAATCTGGGTTCTGGCTCACTGGGTAACTTGAAAGACACCATGCCACATTTTGAGTCTGAGTCCCTTCCCCCTGCAAAAATGAAAAACCAGAGAAACTCCAAAATCTTTTCTAGATCTCAAAACTTCATATTCTGCTTGCTACCTTGCCCTGGCCCCAGATTTTGCTGATGACACCCAAGACTATGTTCCTGTTTAGCTCTCTGAGTCAGTACTGATTCCCATGGTGCTCTGGATAATGGTGACATCACATCTTTCTTGCTGGTGTTAAGGTAGACCTCCTCCACCTCACTTTAAATATATGCTCCCGCATTTGAGAGACCGAAGGAGAGACTTCTTTAAGACTCCGATTAAATCTTGTCTAATTAGGTGTAGCACAACACTTTATTTAGAGTGTAATTTTAGTGCTTCCTTACTACAGCTAACCTTTCCATAGCCTTCCTTTTTCTCTAATCCGAGTTTCCTCATGCAACTCTCCTATTAGGGCTATCCTATGAGTCTACAGCTGACTGTGCTCACCTAGGAGAGTACACTAAGGTCCTGAGAGGTGTGTTAGGTACTCTTTTTATGGCTACACTGCTTCTAGGTTTGTCTGAATGCAACTGGATGATTAAGAAGAAGAGAAGCCATCTCACGTTATCAAGGGGAAACCCTTGTCTCTGTCTAGATATGAGACGTCCATATGTCTTTAGTGGTCTGAAGAGCATAGCATTGCAGTTTATCCCATGAGTCAGTAAGTGTCTACTCCATGTTCCACACCTGTATTCTAACCCCCCACCCCCAAATTAGAGATCTGTGTGTTCTACCAGTCTATGAGGACCCCTCTAATTCAATGTCTGTGGCATATAGACAAAAGGGTTACATGGGTTAGAAATCTCAGTATGAATTTGAATTAAGGATGGCAAACTGAGTTCAGTTCCTTGTACACATCATCTTCATGGTCTTTCTTTTCTTTTTGTTTCTTTCTTCCTTTTTCTCTTCTTTCTTTCAAATAGGAGATACCTGAATCCTGCATTCTGAGAGCAGTGCTTGGCCTGATGTTTTAGGTATTATCTCTTTTGGGCACCTTTCCTCCATGGCTTTTTAAGGATCCTGATGAACTATTGGCATAGAAGTGAAAGGGAGAAAAACCCAAAGCATTGCCTATGCTGTTCAGCACAAAAGATCCTCTGTGGGTCACATTACAGGCTTTTCTGGGACCCTTGACCCTAGGCTATCCTCGAAAGTAGCAGTTCTTTTGGCTGTGGGTGGGAATCCTAGCAGACTGGTAGGTTATACACTAAGCACGAGAAGGCTGAAACTCAGGAGAGAGGTCTAAAGTAGAGTAGGTGGCTGTTTAAGTAGACCCTCAGAGGTGGATTCAGTCCTGCATCCTTGGATGGGTCTTTTCTTCACTTCAATCTTAATGATGATGTAGGGAGGAAAAGAAAATATCCTCCCCTCTGCTCGTCCTAGCTTCAGGAATGGCAAAGACAGCTTGCTAAGAGAAAGGCCACACAGGTCTGTAATGTTATACATCACAGGGACCTTTATAGGAAAAGAGGGACTTTCCAGTTCTGAGGAAGGGTCAAATTTACAAGTTTAGTGGAAGTTGTGGAGAAGTTTGACAGGGCAAAAAGGCCTTAAACTGAGGGAAGCAGAGCAAACCTGTTTGTTCAGATTCCTTGCTGTTAACCCTTGTCCCTTGCCTCTAAGGAAGGGAGGATGCTGTTCCAACACAGGGAAGAGGTGAAAGAATAGAGATTTTCTTGGTTATTCTGTTACATTTGCTGGGAACCTGATTTTTATCACCCGCACATGAGGACTATGACAAACTGCCTTTTATATTGGAATTGGGAAATTTGAGCCCAAGAATCATATAAAGTAGCTGAGTGTGGTGCTGGAGTGACCTTGCTCAATCATCACAGACTCTGAAAAGGCACAGGGAACCTCTCACCTAACTGGGAAGTTGGGGCTTTGATTCCATGCTTCAAGAAGGTTCCCACACTTTTAATTAAGAACGAAAATGCCTCTTCCCACCCACTCCAGGTAGACTCCTAGGCTAAAAATTGGGCAACAGTGAGATTCTGAGCTCCTGGTCAGTATAACAGCATTTAGAGGAAGCTTTCAACTTGGGGAGAGAAAGTGAGGAAGGGCAAATGCCCAGAGCACAGTCAACTCTGCTGGATCAGCTTCCCAGTTCCTACACAGGAGTCAGCAGAGAACAAACCGCTAGAACCTTCTTTATAGGATCCCCCCTCCCCCCCCCCACACACACACAATAGAGAGCCATTTTCTCTTCTACCTCCTTGCACGGTGCCACACAGTTAACTCACAGCGTGCCCAGAAAACTTTGGGATGGGCAGGGGGTAGTTTGTGTGTTTACTTTGTTTCTTTTGGTGGTGTTGATATTCTGCTTTGAGGCAGTCTTATTACATAGCTCAGGCTGGTCTGGAACTCTTTACCTCCTTTTCTTGTGCTGGGATCGCAGGCATGGGCCATCTTCTGGACTTTGGTGACATCTTAGAATATAGGCTTGTGAGGAACAATGTGAGTTCTCCTTGTGGGTTCTCTGATTTTCTCCTTGCTCCAAAAGAGGCAGAGATACAACTGACATGTTTTGGTAGGTGGGAGGGAGTGCCTTAGAAGGCCCTGCTGAAACATCCTCCCCTCCCCCAGGTACTAGCCAAACTGTGGGTCTAGTATAGAATGAAATGTATTTGGAGGCATGGGAAGGAGAGTTGAGAAGGAAGTAAAAAGGTAGAAAAAGAGGGGACAGAAGACACACACACACACATACACACACACACACACACACGGGGGGGGTGGGTCCAGGGAGGGAGGGGAAGAGGAGAGGGGAAAATGAGGGGAGAGGAGGAGAGATAAGGGAAAGGAAGTAGAAAAGAAAGGAGAGGAGAGGCTGGCCAGGAACAGGCAAAGAGAGATGGGGAGTTGAGGGGAGAGGAAAAAGGTAGTTAGGAAGAAAGGGAGAGGCCAAACAAGACTTTATTATTTTTTTTTAATAGCAAATCAGTCCTGGCTGTTACTAGGTAACTGTTGGGTGGAGCCTATAAGAAACACTAACAAGCTAACAATCTGCTGCTATGACCCGTATTTGGAAACTGCTCTCTTGAAAAAATACTGGTTCCTCACTTGAGCCCATCGGGCAACTAAATGCAGAGCGTGAACCTGGCATCTTTGCTTCAGTTTGGATCTTCCTTCTTTGCTTTTAGTCAGAGTTCGGACTGAGTCTGCACACGGGCATGGCTATCTGTAAACGGTGAGGCTGAGTCAACCACACTCCTCATCAAGTCTGGAGGTTGAAAGATACCAATCGTTGCAGTGCAAACAGACCACTGAAGGCAGTTACCTGTCCTGGAGTAGGTGTCCTTGCAAGGACTTTAGCAGGCTACCTTACAAAAGCAGGGCTGAGATCATGCTCAACCAAGCCACACATTGTCTGGAACTGCTTAAGAACACATGCCACTTGCTCCTCTTTTTAATCCTAGAAGACTGGTTTGGGGGTCCTGTCCCACTCCCGGTACACCATGTGACTGACTGTCCATTCTCTGCCTCTCTCATTTACTGCTTCATTTAAATGACATCTTGGAAATGGGTGGCTGACCCATCCTCTTGGGACTCCAGAACGGAAAACATCTGCCCTAAAACTCTGGTAGCAAAGAGACAGTCACTCTGAGAGGCCACTGAGACTCTTTTCCCTCTCAAAGCATCAGAATATTTTATGAGAAAGTGTAAGACTCAAAGTGAGTCTTAACTACCTGGAGATCTCCACCCCCCCCCCCAGTGAGATATGAAAATGAAGTTCTATGCAAATGGAAGGGATTTATTTTCCAGCTTGTTAGGGATGACCCTCAATCAGCCCCAGTGGCAAGTGACTACAAGGTTACTGGAATGTTTATTACAAGCAGTTTTAATACTTTTTAGGGGCACAGGTTACATCAGCACGATTACAGTTGAAACTTATTGGTTAAGTATATTGACCTTTAAATCTATTAGCTAGCAAGCATCAGTTCCTGGAGAATGTTCCTGTGGGTGGAGAATGAAACCTGGCCTAGCCTTGACTGGAAGCAGGTGGGTGTAAGGCTGGAAAAACCCCCTAGGGTCCTTCAAAAGCTGTTATCAGGGATGAATACACACATTTTTCCTTCTGTTCAAAATGTTTAAAGTTCCCCTTCTGAGAAACTGCCCTGAATTTTATCTGTGTATAGAATCTGTTCTTAAATTTCTGCTGTCCATTCTGATATCTGATATTCTTTAAAAAAGAAAAAAAAAATCCTCTCAGGCATCTCTTGCTGAGGCAAATAAGAGTTATTACCTGCCTTCTCCCTAAGGCTGCTTTATTCTGGGTTGGTTGTCCAAGGCAACCAATAAAAGAAAATTTGGGGAACAAAGCCAGTTTGCCTTTTTTGGGGTCACTTAATAGCCTGAGAAGGTCAAAAACTTCCTTACTTAGCAGGGTGTGCTGAAGACTTTACTCAAGTGCCAAGTGAGAGGCGAAATTTCAGTTAAAAGCCTGACTTCCTCCTGCCTTTGTTAGTATGCAAAGTGCATTGTTAAGAGAGGGCTTCTGCCTTGCAAATCCTCTCCCTTTAAAGGGAACTAGGCTGTTCTGCCTGCTAACGAAGCAGCAATTCTTCTGGTGACTATGTGGTCAGCTATCCATGGAAGCCATGATACTTGCAGGGCCAGGTGTTGATGAACTACAAAAGATGGCCATGAAACATTAAGGGTTGTTGCTATTTGTTGCCAATGAAACTGGGGTCCCATTTGGAGGGTTTTCAATCTCAATACAAAGAGTTTAAGAAAGCACAATGGCAGGTAAGGTTAATAAAGAGTTTAAGAAAGCACAACGGCAGGGAAGGTTACCATAACTTGAGACACACCACATCTGGCAAGCTGGATCTCAGCATTTTTCAGGAGGAGGAGAAAACCTGCCATGGTTTTTCACTTAGGTATAAAGCTCACCTATGACCCACAGAGCAGAAAGGCATGGGCATGACACAGTGGGGAAACCTACCAGCAGGGTAGAGGGAAGAATGGGGGCGTGGCAGGAAAGTATGTCCAGGCTCTGGACAGTATCCAAAAGAGAAAAACAGATTTTTAAAAAGGAAAAAGGGAAAGTTACATTTTACAAGTTACTTAGAAAAGCAGTCAGGTTTACCCCAGCCACAAGATGGTGGCTTCTGAAGTGACTACACCAAGGGCAAGGTTCCTGGGAAGCATGAATGTATGATCTCATTTAAAAGAAAATACCTCCTATCTCTTTAGGTAAATACTTTTCCTGATGGGTGGTCTCTTGGCTAGATGATTTAAAAACCCAGCTGAATTAATGGTTTTGTTGTTGTTGCCTTAAATTGTTTAATATTTTTCTATCATTTTATGTCTATTAATGTTTGTACACATGGATGCATGTATACCATGTACATACCTAGTGCCAATGAAAGTCAGAAGAGTACATTGAATCCTCTGGAATAGAGTTACAGATAGTTGCATGTTATCATGTGGATTCTTGGAATCTCCCTTGGGTCCTACACAAGAGCAAAGTGCTCTTAACTGCTGAGCCAACTCTTCAGCTCCAAATTAACTCTTATGTAAGGAGACAAGAGTAGTCAGTCTAAGTCTAAGGTCTGAGGCAGCCCATTCTTTAGCCCAGAAGAACATCCCCAGCAGAGCCTTGATGTCTCCCAAGATGATTTAAAATCCAGAGCAGGTACCCTAAAATCTAGAGCAGAAATTCTAAAATCATGTCGCTGAATTTACAGATAAGTATAGCCCAGTAGCACCTTGAAAATACAGAGATCCAATTCCAAGGCTGTTGAACCAGAAAAGATGAATGCCTGGATTAGGGTTCAGTCACAGGTCTGCAGGTAAGGAAACAGCTCCTTCTGGCTCTCCTGGAAAAAGCAAGGTTATCTGTTTTTGGCCAGGAACAGGAACTGCTCGATTTTGGAGTCCCTGTCCCAATTTCTATCTTTTGCTCACATCATTGACATTAAAATAATAACCTTGCCTGACTAGTGCTTCCTTATAAGATTCTTATTCTTGAACCTACTTTCTGTCTCAGTGACTTGGAATAACTTACTCGGTCCCTTGTCTGTAAAGTAGGGCATATCTTAGTCTCTTGAATCTGAGATAACTTACATATTGAATTTTCAATTTAGTGAATGGAGAGGAAAACATATTCTTGTCAGCTTCTAAATGTAGCATCAGCAGAAATTTGGGACTTTCAGGATTAAAATTGATTATTGGACTGATATCTGTCCTGTGCTTAGTATGTGTATATCTTTCTGCTAGCTGAGCTAGGGTTATCTTAAGGATATTAGTTAAGATGGTGTAGTCAAGTGAGCTAGAAAAAAACACAAACCTATACTATTAACAGTTCAGTATAGAAAGTGAAATTTGAAGAAGCAATTCTCATGTGCATGTGTATGTGTGTGTGTTTGCATATATATATGAGTCTATGTGTATGGGATGTATGTATGTCAGCATGCACAGGAAGGCAGAAATTGATCTGGATGTCTTGTTTACAGGTGTATGTGTGAGGGGAACTCTGTATGTATATGCATGTAGAGACAGAGATACACATCCAATCCATTTCACCCTCTGCCTAATTTTGTGAGACAGATTTACCAATTCAACTAGACCGAATAACCAGCAAGCCCCATCGACTCTGGCTCTCTATTTCCACACTGGATTACAGACATGCTCTGCTGCAACCAGGTGCCATGGCTGTGCACGGGGGCAGGGCTGTGAACACAAGTGCTTAAGCTTGTAGCTTCTTCCTACTATGAAGAATAGATTGTTTTGACCCTAATTGTGATGATTTTCTCATATGCAATTCAGACCACCTCTGCCTCCCCGTGAGTTTAGATCAAAGGGTATTCGACTGTCTGGTGACACAGAAGGCTCCTGTCTTTTGCTCATTATTGAGATGGTGGAAATAGCAGAGATATATAAAGGACTTATATCTGGACAGAAAGACAGAAATAAAATCATTTAAAAAGAAAACCTAAGGCAAATGTGACCCAGGGCTTCCTGGAGACCAATGCCAGGCAGGAACTGAGTGAAGAAAAATGGGTCAAAAGTAGGAAACAGCGTTACAAGAAGGTCCCTGAGAACTGGATGTAGACATTCTAACAGCATAGCTACTTGCTACAGTAAATTATTGCCAAGCAGGGATAGGGTAGGGGTAGGTAACTAGATATATATTATATTGGGAAAAAATCTAATTCTTTTAGTTTCTCAGTATTGAAAACTACTACTTTTTTTTTAATGAAATTTATAGAAATTCAAGTACATTGTGGCGACCCACAGTTGCAATCACTGTACTTAAGTAGTCGAAACTAGATAATTATACATTCAATATCAGCTTAGGCTATAGAGACCTTTTATCAAAATACCAAAACAAAATAAAAACATAAGAAACAACACGATCCAAAGTAACAAAAAAAAAAAAAAAAAAAAAAAAAAAAAAAACACCTACAATAAATTATCTCGAAGATAACAGGTGTGCACTACTGTGTAGTCTGAGATGAAGCAGGTGGGTGCTAAGGTTTGCAACAAGTAGTCTAGTAGCATATTGGTTTCTGGTGACTGCCCCCAGAAACTTCTGTGATATGACACGAGTTAGCATCCATACCTAAGACCTAGACTTAAGGTCTAGGGAGGCTAAGATATCAGATTTTAATTTGGTGCTGAAGACTGAGATAACTTCTGGTTATCTGTTGGTTTTCAGTCTATGTTGGGATCCTGAAGAAGTAGTGTTTAATATCTGTTTCAGAAACAGGCTATCTGAACTTCATAACAAGGATGGGGAAAATAGGCACAATGAAGTTTCTGGCTTGAGTGTCATTTAATGTGGGCTGCCACCAAAAGGTTTGACCCAAATTTAGGGTGGGTTTTCCTTCTTCAAATAATCTGAGAAAGGAAATTCATTACCTGAGCACCCAGAAACTTGCATTAGTGGATTCCAAATGTAGTCAAATTGCCTCCTGTGATGAACCATCACAATTTTTAAGATAAAATTTATCAGAAAAGATTTTTTTTAATGTACAGATTTTAAACATTTTTTGCTTAAAATTATACATTTTTGTCAGTACTGTTTTTTCAGATATTAAAATAATTTTTACATAAAACTATGTGAATACATTTTTTAGTCAGTACTTGATTTTTTCAAGGGCTTGACAGTATGCATTGAAAACCTAATAGTTACCATGAGCGTAAAGTACATGCAAAACAAAACGCAACATGGAAATAGTCAAAGTCTTCTTGTTTTGTAAATATATATTTTTTTGTTTTCTTTATTTCTTGGACTTCATACAGTCTGTGAGTTGTTTCTGGGGGAGTGCAAGCCTCTGGGGTTAGCATCCCACTATCAGTGACTGCATATTATGTCTGTTCTTTTGTGACTGGGTTATCTCACTCAGGATGATATTCTCTAGATGCAGCCATTTTCTTAAGAATTTGGTTAAGTCATTGTTTCTGGTGGCTGAGTAGTATTCCATTGTGTAAATGTACCACAATTTTTGTATCCATTCATCTTCTGAAGGACATCTGGGTTCTTTCCAGCTTCTGGCTATTATAAATAGAGCTGCTATGAACATTGTGGTGCATATATCTTTGTTGTGTATTAAAGTGTCTCTGGGGTATATGCCCAGAAGTGGAATAGCTGGGTCTTCAGGTAGTACTATATCCAATTTTCTGAGGTATCGCCAGACTGATTTCCAGAGTGGTTGTATTAGCTTGCAACCCCACCAACAGTGGAGAAGTGTTCCTCTTTCTCCGCAACCTCGCCAGCATCTTCTGTCATCTGATTGAAAACTACTTCTTAAAACTCCCATACAGACTAGATATATTATCAGCTTTCAATTGTGGTAACAAAATTCACAAGACAATCAACATACAAAAATAAAACTTTGGGCTACAGTTGGGAGTTTCTGTCTGAGATCAATTGGCCTCCTTGCTTTGATATTGATGTGGGTACTCTGCATGATGGAAGGGAGCGAACAGAAAGGAAGAGACTATATATAGTCACAGTATGTTTTAAAAAGGTTTGCCCCCAATGATCTAACTTTCCTCAGACCCTGATTAAGAACGCACCATTTCCCGATAGTGCCACAGGCTGACAGTCAAGCTGTGTAACACCTGGGTTTTGAAATTTTATTTACCATCTAAATTGTACCACCAGGGAAGTCATAGAAAAGAAACAGTGGGCCTGAGCTGGCCTGGGGTTTGCTACCTGGCATCTTCTAGCTTATGCTAAGGCTACAGTGACTTACAGCCAGGAACCTCAGTGAAAACTTTCAGAAGGAAGAACATTTGATAGGTCTTGTAGAAGCAGTTTACGTGGTCAAAGGCCTCTCTGAGGAAGAGAAAGACTGTAGTGTAGTTATAAATCTGGGGCCCTCAAGGGTATAGAAAGGAGTCTAAGGACATAAATGAAGGCATGAGAGAGCTGCCATGTAAGTAATGTCATCTCAGAGGTCCTTATGTGACCAAAGCCTCCTTTTCCTCCTCCTCTTTCTCCTCCTCAGTTTCCCATTGAGAATGGTAGCATTTGCTACCATGTGCTGATGCCATCCTTTAGTGACAATGTTCAGTGTTGTTCCTGACACCCAGACAGACCCTTTGAGGAGTGAAGGTTCTCTCTATGCTACAATACCAAGTGTCCGATTTGTGCTCACATGCTGTGATGCTTTCAAGAGCCACCTCATCCTTTCGATTTTCCCTTGCTTAGGAATTATATCTTTATTTATTTACTTATAGAAGCTAAATGAAAATATAGAGAAGAAAACAACAGTCTGCATTCACACCACCAAGAATTAATTATGTTTCCAGTATGGAAGCTTTGCATTTTCACTTACTGCTCCCTCCCGTGTTAAAAAAAAAAATAGTCCTTGGTTTTATAAACATTATATATACAATACATACCTTTAAAAAAGGAAGAGATGCCTTATAGCAGTGAAGCATGAAAACGGAGGAGAAAGATTTATACCTTACTATTAGCAAAATAGGTACAAATGGGCTATGTGCAGCCCAGTGAGAACATATTCCCTCAGCACGCACAGAGCTGTGACGTCTGTCCCTAGCACTGCACAATCTGGACTTGGCAGCATATCTAGGCAAAGGGATCAGAAGTTCAAGGTTATTATCACATGCATAGAAAGTTCAAGGCCATCCTGGGATCCATGAGGTCCTTTCTCTGTAAGACTCATAGGTGACCCCCTAGGACCCAACCCCATCCCCAACCCCAAGTGAGACTGGAGAACAGAGTTCTATGCAAACGCAAGAGGTTTATTTTCAGGCACTTCGGGATCAAACTTCAATCAGCCCCTCATGGAGAGTGACTGGAGGGTGACCACAAATGGCTATAACAAGCAGGATTTTTATGTTTTAGGGGTATAGGATACATCAACATGGTTACAGTTCAAACTTATTGGATAAGCATACTGACCTTTGAATCTATTGGTTAGCAAGCATATGACACACATTCAGACTCTGTCTGGGACCAGAGGTCAGGTGACTATTCTGCAGATTTTTAAAAAATGTTCCTGCTCCTCCCAAGAACTGTGGATGGAGAACGGAACTTGGTCTAGCCTTGACTTGAGGTGGGTGGGTGTAAGGCTGGATAGCCCCTAGGGTCCTCCATCTCACAAAGAAACAATAAATAAAGTTTAATCACTTCAGGCAGCTTCAAATACTTTACAAAGAATGGAGACTCATTGGTGTTACTAAAAGTCAAATATTCCATACAAAGCAAATACACTGGGTTGTCCCTGGCACACAGTCTTTAATGAAGGTGGTTTATAGTTGTCAGAATCAGGCTACACAAGAATGGGTAATGTTCTGGCTAATTCTGGAGGTTTGTAGAGCAATTTCTGTGTTGCAATTATTTGAAAGTGATTGTTCATGTTGGACCCAGCCTTCAAAGTGTCCTGTTTTTTTTTTTTTTTTTTTTTTTTTTTTTTTTTTTTTGTTTTTTTTTTTTTCCTTTATCCCTTTGTGCCATGCTAGGAAATAGGGAATGAGGGTGACCCTTAAGACTTTGAGGGGCTGATACATGAAGACCCCCAGGGGCCAAAGAGGACACCAAATGTTCATCGATTTTCTGCCTTCCCCTCTCTACCATTTCCTCTTCTGCTTTTCCTAACTTCCTTTGCTTCTCTATTATGAGATCCAGAAAGTAACTATGTCCTCTTTGGTATAGGGTACTCTGTAGCCTTTTCTTTCTTCCTGGGGATTATCTACTGTCCTCCTACTTTGACTGTCGAGTTCTCTTTTTTCCTGTGAAGTATACATATTGGTCTCAGTTCATTACATACTGGGACATCTGTCTTCATTGATGACTTGAGAAGGAGGTATGTGTATCCCTAGTTAACTAGTCAGTTGAACAAAGAATGCAGATTAGCTGTTAGATAATGGCCTTTGCACCTGGAATTCATTATAGCTTTAAATCCATCTCATAAAAGTGTAGTTTAACTCTCTAAACCAGGAGCAAAAGCCTGGGGCTGCTCAGTGAGAAACCCTTACACCAGGTGATTAAAGAATCTGGCTTTGCCAAATTTCTTAAGCTTTGCAAAAATTTGCTACAGCTTCTCTTTCCCTTAAAAGAGGTGTCGCAGGGAGGCTTCTTACGTGTGTTTACGATCATTATGTCAACAGTAGAGTTGTGTTCCAGAATGAGATAAAAAATGCTGCCTAGCCCCGACCTGCAATGTAATTAAATTATTGTCAGGTGTGTTTATAGCCCCAGGACCAGTAATCAGCTTTTAGCTTGAGTAGCAGACAAGGTGTTACAATCCAGCTCTTTGCTGAGAGGTTTGGACTCAGCATTTGCGTTTGGTAATTTAATTTAAATAATACGGAGAGAAGTGTAACACAGTGACACATCCTGGTGAGTGTCAGAATAAAAGAACTGAATGAGTTGTACAGCCTGCTTTGTTTGTTTGTAAATAATTTTGTATTCCTGAATGGGTTCCACTTCCCCGGTGTTAACCTCCGCTGCTCACACTGAATGAGCTAGAAATTAGTAGTAGCCTCAGCAGCCACCGTACGATGTCTCTGTTCTCCTTTCCTTCTTCCCAGGAAGACAATATCTGAGCAATATTTACATTTTCATGATGCTGTAGAAGTCCTTCAGTGAACCACTACAAATGTCTCCCCAAAGAGAGCTTTGCATGTGTGCACACGCAAGGACCTTTATGTATTAGAGATTGGTTTTCTGATAAGAGCCTCTGTTCTAAAGAATATTTGATAATTTTAGTGAAAATACTTGCAACAGGAACAGTGGATCCCAACTTCATGTGCAATCATTTTATAAATTAAAGTGAGGGAGATTGTAACAAAAGGTGCTTCTAGCCATGCCCATCTGAAAGTCTGCCCTTTGGATCTCCTCAAGGTTTCCTTTACAGGAATCCCAGCCTATCAGGTGTCTGCACATAATTTGTTGACTCCTAGGTAAAGTATTGCAGCTGGATTCTAAGCCTGTTGTTAATGCCCCCTTCCGCTCCATTTTACCTGCAATGGAGAGGAAAATGTTCTGTACGCTCAGGTCCCTAAGATCCCAGAAGATCCTAGACCCTAAAAAGGAAAGTAGCTGTGCTTTTCCATTCTTTGCTCTTTTTGTTTTTCTTATTATTTTTATCTGTCTTATAGCATTTTAAACTTTCTCAGTGTGACCTACCTGGGCTTTCTATCAATTAGAAGTGAGTAGGTTCTGGTGGGGTTCTTCACTCCTTCTGTGCACCCCTGGTTCACAGGACCTGCTTTTGCTACCCAACATGGTGATTGGATGCAAATTAGTCTATGGGTATCTTCAGAAATGTTTATTGTATGAGGCAATGATATTTCCTGACAGTTTTCTTGTAAAAATATCGAAAGGAAGGCATCTGTACCTGCTGCTCCTAAGGCTGCTGAGACACTTGAGGCAGCAGTGGATGTCTTCGCTCCCATCCCGTATCCTAGGAGGCAGAATGATGCTGTTGCTGAAGCCTACCTTCCTTTCCCTGCCCTGTCCTTCCCTTCTCTTTCCTTCCTCTCATACATGTCTTTAGTTAGTAAGTTGTTCTTGTGTAAACATTGATTTGACAGCCTCTTCATTTATATAATATATAATAAGATTGTAAGGATGGTGAGTTTGTTTTTGTTTTTATAATGTCCCTGATATTTACCTATATGTGTGAGGTATGATGTGATGTTTGGCTGTGTGCATTCATTGTAGAATGAGGATGTCAACTGAATTAACATATTTATCATGTCATGTTTATGGTCACAACCTATAAAATCTACTCTGAGCTATATCTGAATATGAGCACATTATACATTATTAGTGACTACGGGTCCATACTTTACAGTAGATCTCTAAAACATATTCCTTCTGATAGACTTTGTTCCTTTGAGTCCTTCACATACCCTGCTAACAACTGTTCTACCCTGAAGAACTGAGAGCACACAGGGCAGGGAACACATCATACTGGCCTTTATTTTTGTTCTTGTGCTCAATGCATCCTGGGAAATAAGGCCTAAGGTGACCAGGATACCCACTGAGAACTTTTGTTCCTCTGAAGAACAGCCTAGTGCTCTCTGTCAGCCCTGCTGCTGGAAGCTGTTTTCTACAGGGATCTCTTTTCTCCAAGTCAGCTCAGACTTCTCTTGTCCTGATACTGAAACTAAAGCCCAGCCAACCCCACTCTTGAAGAAACTCCCTATTGTGTGAAACCAGGCACTAAACCCAAGTCCCAGGACTACCTCCACCAAGTCCACATGAGCAAACATTCCATGGTAACCCACACCTCTCAGCAACAGGTTACCATAGCAGGGTCACGTACACATATAGAAGGAAGACACCCCGCAGGGAACAGATAACTTGGCCATCCTGTTTGTCAGGTGGTTTTGCCCCTGTGTTTGGTTCCTACAGATTATATCAGAAATGCAGTTTTTAAAATATTAACTTGCTGACCCATATAGAAAATTTCCAAAATTTACTGCAACTACAGTAAATACTCTGCCCCCCCTAGACTCGGGACTCTCCCTCTGACCCACTGTGGGTAATGGTAAGAGACCTTGTTCACCAGCTCTTAATAAAGAGCCTGATGTGTTTACATTGGAATTGGCTTCTCAGTGGCCTTTGGGGTCCCTGTGACTTGGGCATACAAAGTCATAGAGAAGAGAGCTAAGCTGCCAGTAGTCACCCTGCTGACAGCCAAGTCACTGCTCTGGTGCAGTCTTCAGCCCAGAAGAGCGAGTTCTCTCCGCCGCTCTCCAGCCACAGTCTGCTCGGGTATATTACCACGTGTTCTGTCAGCAGATCCTCGATCACTTGTACCTGTGACATTGGCCTTTGGGTATGTGTGCTCTCCCTCTTGATCCTTCTAATAGTGAAACCCACACAGGGGCTTGTGCTTCTGCATAACTCACAGAACCAAAGGACTTCCATAGTCTGAACTGGGATTCTTGAGTCAGGTGGTTATATTTTATAAAAATGAAGAAAAGAAGGGGTATGCTTTGTGGAGGTGAGTTAGGGTATGGGAAAAGGGGGTGTCTCTGTGGGCCCGGGCTGAGGCATCCCTTCCCCCTGGTACTGTAGAGAATAGAGTTTATTCAGGGCATGGAGAGGGGAGTTGGGGGAGTAGGGACAGAAAGACAGAGAGAAAGAGAGACAGAGACAGACAGAGACAGAGAGAGACAGAGCGAAGAGGAGTAGAAACCAGCCATGAGCTTGTAGAGATGGGGGGTGGGTAATGGGAAGAGAGGGGTAGCATGGGCAAGAGGACAGAGGAAGAGCTAAAGAGAGAAAGAGCAGGGGACAAGCAGTCCTTTGACAGTGAGTTGGGCACACCTGTCTGTTCCCAGGTGACTGTGGGGCGGAGCCTAGACTAAATGCCAACACAGGTACTTCCTCCGCTGCTACTCTCCTGCCCCTCTGGTCGGAACTTTGACAGAATCACGGCACAGTGCTATAACAGCCACTCTCCTCTCTGCCCTGAACGACGGGCTAAGAAAAGGGTGGTGCGAACATTCCTGGGAGGATAAACGCAGTCCATTCCATGTTGCATGGCCTCCTGAGCTCCATCAGAGGGGCACTTATGAGGATTTTAATGGTTATCTGTGGGAAGAGAGGGAGTTTCTCTGAAAAGCCAAGCTATAGTGGTCACAGAGGAGTCACAAACAGAAGTCACCAGCTCTGGAGAGACAGTGATCCAGAAAGAGTAACATACCACATACCGTGTGTATAGTAGTATACAATCAGGATCTTCACAGGAACATGACTCAGGAAATCCAGTGACTATGGATGGATCCTTCATCAGAGCAAATGTAATGATTTTCATTTGTTATAATTCTATGATTAGTTCTGTTAATAAAAATGTCTATTTAAGCTATTTAAGACACCCACTGAAGTTCTATAATATTAATTTCATGGAAAAATTCCAACAGAACTATATTAGTTTTTCCCCATTAAGGTAACATTATGGACTTTTAATGGTACTCTCAGCTATAATGGTTTTTATTGACCTAATTATTAAATGAATTAAAATCTGTCTCAATGCCTTAAAAATTATGTAATAACAGCATCAATTTAAAAGCCAGTTACTATGGGATTAGAAAGGAGAGATTCTCCAAGCCACATGCCCCTAACCCATATTGTTTTATCCAAGAAAATTGGATATTAATATACTTAAGGCATTTTGCTTTTGAAAATTTCTAAAGTTCTAATAGTCAGATGATATTTTATTGTGAGCTATGTTGCACGTGGGAAATTTCTTTTTTCTCAGTTTTTAGACTTTTGATGATTTCTAAAGGCAGCACTAGACTGAATCTATGTAAGGTTTATACTTCTTGGTATGGGACTATGAGGGCCAGGGGGAAGGGGGGAGAAAAAGCCACATCAGATTCTATTCTTCAATCCCACCTGCCTAAAGTAACAGAGTCTAAAGCAGTAGTTTCTTAACCTTCCTATTCTGTGACCCTTTACTACACATCCTCCTGTCGTGGTGACCCCCCCCCCCCACTATAAAATTACTTTATCGCTACTTTATTGCTATAATTTTGCTACTACTATGAACTCTAATGTAAATGCTTTTGGAGATAGAGGTTAAGACCCACAGGTTGAGAACCACTGATGGAAAGGTAAAGGAAGGTTAGGACACATTGATTTTACGTCCTGGTCACAGGAGACATTATTTTTAGCACAGATATTATATATAAATATAGGGTACCAGTGGCTCGAAGCTCCTTACCCAGTCCTGACTCAGACATTACTAAGAGACTGCTTCGGCCCTTCTCAATCAGACGATACAGTCTTGGGCTGATCTTGGGTCTGTGTTTTAGGCACACTCATCTATCTAGCTGGTGGGTATTCAAACCTATTTAACATTCTTGTTGACCATTCACAAATAGTTTACACATATATGAATTTTTTCGGCACAGAAGTTCTCTGAGAGGTTGTACTAATCACCTTTCCATTACTGTCACAAATGCCAGGGTTAAGTCAACACCTACAGAACAAGGTTTTATCCTGAGAGGGAGCCGTAAGTAGAACAGAAAGATTTGAAACACAGGAAGTATGGAGAGGAAAGGAGTGAGGATAAGATGGAAACTGCTCACAAGAAGGGCAGATAAAGCAGCTCCGAGAGTTTAGCAATTAAGAAGTCTCACTCTTTGTGTGTATGGGGGTGGGGTGGCAGGGGTAGGAAATGTGCCTTGAGGGTAAGACCCTACCCTATGAAGGTAAACTAAAATTCCCTGGGAAAGGAAGAGCTGGAACTGAGACTGCACCCGAAGGGCAACCCTGATGGAAATAAAAAATGAAATTTTAGCATCCAGGCAAAGAGTAGACTTGAGATTGTCAATTTGATAATATTTAGAACCTCATAGTTGCTAAAACCCTGGACATGACTATGAGAGGATTTCCAGAAAGGTTATTCAAAGGCAAACCCTCTATCCTGAGTAGGGTTATTATCACTCCGTTGGCTGAGGTCCTAGCCAGAATCAAGAGTAGGAAGCAAGCTAACACCACATTCATTCCTTACTGCCCCTGATGCCAGACCATCTACACCATAGTCACGATGGCTCAAAATGTGAATTGAAATGAAGCTTACCCCTTAAGCTGCCTTGGTGAATCCACTTCTTGGGGTACATTTTTAAAAATTTTCTCATCAGTTATTCTGACATAGCAACAAATTAGACAAGTATGTGTCACTGGAAGTTTCAGAGCACCCCACACACACACCAGGGACACCCTATGCTACTAGAGAAGCTGCTGTTTCTTTGGGGATTGTTAATCTTGCTAATAAAGAATCTTAAACGTTAACTGGAGGATTTTTCAGAGTTTAAAGGGGAACACCATCAAGACAAGCAAGCTATTTCTACAGCCCTGTTCCTGACAAAAGAGGATGGAGAAGTCAGAGAAACCGTGTTGTGCATGTTTCCGTGGCACAGGAGAGAAGGGAGCCAGGTAGCCTCAGAGAAAAGGAAGGAAAGAGCAGGGCATCTGTAAAAGCATGGCTGCAGTGATGTTTCAAAAGATTCAAGAGTTCCAATGAAAGAAGTTGAAAAGCTATGCTTTTCCGAGGATGGCATCCCGAGAAGAAAGAATATATTATCTCATTAAAAGGATAATTATTTCTTCCATCTCGTTATTATAGCTGAAATGGGTCACTTTTCTGGAGATGGTGTGTACCGGATGACTGACGAGTCCAGCCATGTTAACAGGGCAGCTTGGAGTGTTGTCTCTGTCCAAGAGCAGAGGCCAATTCCATTCTTTTGACATGGAGGAAATAACGTTCCCTTAATGGGTTTTTGACAGAGCACTGATCAAAGCTACTCTAACAACCTTCTCTGTGAAGATGTAACCCCAATGTCCCTTAGGAGATGGGCTGAAATTGGAGGAAAGGTGTAATCCATTCCTCTTCCCAGGCCCTAGTTTCTAAGCTGCTTTACCAAAAAGAGTTAGAACCTGGTGTTCTTGGCTGGAGAACAAAGGACATTCCTCTCACTGCTCCATTCCAGTCACTATAAGTACTATTATCTTTTCATGTAAGACACAGGAAGTTGAACCAGGGATCTAGTGTTTACCCAACATTATTTAGCCAGCAAAGCTGAGGTTGAGGAGGTTTCACTTCAGAGTCTGCATCTTGTATTTACAAAGGTTTCTCCTACATGCCATCGAGAGGAACAGATTGAGCATGATTTATCTCAAAACCAGCCCTCGGTTGGACCTATCTTCAGCCCTTAGTTTGGGGTTTGTAATATACCACCCCAAAGGGTTTCATTAGACTCAGTAAGACACTGTAAATAGATTGTGACAAAAGAGTATCTGTTCCACAGAGTGAGATTCTACAAAACTTGCCTTTTAGGGCTTAGGCTGCCATGCTCTTGTGGGATACAGACGATGGCAGTATCTGTCTCAGGACTGTAGTAGGGAAGGCAGGAGGGCCTGTGTTTAGAGTACCCACAAAAGACCAGCCTGGAGAGCTTCCTATATGGTGGCTCTTCTGGTTGATCTAAGAGAAAATCTCATTTTGATTTGTGGCATCTGTAGCAACTAGGACAATCTTTTCATATTTCAACTCCAATTGTCACCTCTGCAACAGGAGTGGGCACCGGTATTGGTAGCATGGGTGGCTCTGAAAAGCATTTGTGCTAATATTCACAGACTGAGACATTTTTAATTTAGTCAGATGCCGTTTCCGGAGGAGCAATTTGTACCATTATGGGAAAATTCCACACAAAGCATTTGGTGGGAAGTCTGATGTCTATTATTTAGTTTCAGTCAAATTTTGACAACAATATGTTCCAAAGAATTGCAGATGTTCTCAAATCACATCCTATTTTTGTAAAATCCATGTGTGATGTTTATTGGATAGAGCATCTGCCATGGCAGGGAAGGCACGGGCCTTTTTGATGGTTTAAAAACCCCAACCTCTAGTTCATGAAGGCATGCTGCCTCTGTGCCAGTGAAGCTAATCATGTGTCAGATTGGGCCCACAGAAGGTTCCCACAGCATTCCTATTCATGTAGTCTATGCCACTTTGGAGAATAGAGCTGTTGCATGGGCTCTGTCTGGAATAACACAGGCTGAACTTGAGGGAAGAGGAGATGACAATCTTTTCTTACCCAGGATCTCAAACATCTAGCCTTTCTCCCTTCAGAGCAAACCCTTCTTAGTAAGCAAAAAAAGGTGGGCATGATTTCATCTTCTACTCAAGGCAGTAAAACACACCCTTCGTGCCGCAGATTTAACAGACTTGAATCTATTCTCTCACATCTCTCTGCTCTCCTAATTTAACCACAAGAAGCCAAAATATTTCTCTAAATGTTTTTCTGTCAATAGAAAGAGTGTGTGTTTTCATTGGACTCTTTGCTATTTGGGGTAGAACTGAGAACCCATGCGTGCTAGGCAGTTTCTCTACAACTGAGGCATACGTTTAGGTTTGAAATTGTCATTTAATTTTGCAAGGAATGAGATATTGAGAAAAGCAAGTTGGGAATGAGAATCGTGTCATCAGAAAGTGGCAGTTCTTTGTAACTGCCCTGTGACTTCACACAAGGTTTGTCATTTTAGGTAAGAAAGATTCCTTGCAGCACTGACACCGGTTCACCTCCACTCTGTCCTTCTTTCCCTGAAGTTGCTGACTGTTCTCCGTCATCTTTCTTGCCTTGTTCTATAAATTTTACCAGAAACCCTAATTGCCCTTTAATGACAACCTTTGGTAGGGATTCTTAGTTGGTTCCCCAAGCAAATCTGAAATTAGGTGGAAAAGCTTGAGGACAGGTGGCTTAAGGGGCCAAAGGAGGTATTTATTGATTTTTGTTCATTAAATAAATACTGAACCACTGTTTTCTGCCAGATACTAAGTTAAGCTAGGGAAGAGAAGGAAATTGTGATCTCAGCTGGTAAGACTTTATTTCCATGTGACGAGGTGAGAGATGAAAATATAGGTGCCCATGGTACAGGCCATATACAGTGTATTTTAGGATATTGAGACAGATACCCCATTTATACTCCAGAAAAAGGTAAGAGCCTCAACCAAAGGAAAATGGAATGTGCCATATAGTAGGCAAACATGGAGGACCAGTAAACAGAAACTTGAGACCTAACTTATACCTACTGAGGCACTTAACAATATAGAGCTTGGTTTGAAGACTAGAAACAAACAGATCTGCTATCACTATCATAAAAGCTGAAATATATTGATCTCCAAATAGTGGCCACATTTTCATAAGCACAGAAGAGCAATAGTTTTCTTTAATGTTCTTCAAATCAGCTCAGTGAGTTATTATGGTCCCATTTTATGAATGGGAGCACTGTAGCTCATAGACAGCATTGCCCTCCTCCTACCAGAGTTAGCACTGGGCTATTGTGAAGCTGAGAACCAGGAAATATTTTCAGGACTGTTGTATCATAGCCTGGGTGTACCCAGTACCCTCACCTCCTAAATAGCTTGGAAAGTCATACTTCCTTGAACTGAAAACCCCAAAGTTGGATCCATCTTGTCCTCTCTACTCTAGAGGATATTTTCTTCTAGGCAGGTAATTCTATCTCTCTGTTAACAGTTCACACTGGTTTAATGTATCCGTTGTGCAGCAAAAAAACCAGTCATTGAGTTCAAAGGAGAATAAAGCTCTAAGGGCCTTATTAAGAATTGAACATTTCCAAAGCACGTGGGATTGTTAATTCCATTTGCCACAGAAATCCTGTATGATGATTAAGACTTAGTCACTATAGAAATTCTGACAAGGGAAATCCATTCTGTTGTTGTACAACTCCCACTGTCTTAATGCTATTGAAAGAGTCTCTTTCACCTCTGACTGCATCTCTTCTTCTATGGGCATTTGATACAAAAGGTGCTTCACTCTTAGATGCCCTTTGCTGGTAGTGTTATGACCCTCTTCACACACACCTGACACCCTGAATGCCCTTGCCTTGAAAGTGTACTGCTTTTCGGTCAACTAGCTTTTACTGAAGTCAAGGCCCATGTTGTCAAGTAGCCTGTGCTCAGTAGTCTGTGACACAGAAAACTCAAAGGTTCTTTTTGAAGTGACAGAAACTCAATTAACAGTATCACAGCAAAAAGATTGAACTTTAATTGTTCATGTAATATAAAGATCTCATAGAGATGATTCTGGCTTGCCCAAATCTACATTTGTGGTGGATTGAATATGCTTGGCCCATAGTGAGTGGTACCGTTAGGAGGTGTGGCCTTGTTGGAATGTGTCACTGTAAGAGTGGGCTTTACAAGTTTTGTTCTATGCTTAGGCTCTACCCATTGCCAAAGAGAGCTTCCTCCTAGCTTACTGCTGGTGGTCGTCTTCCTGGTTGCCTTTGGATCAAGATGCAGAACTCTCAGTTCTTTCTTCAGCACTATGTCTGGCTGCATGTTATCATGTTTTTGCTATCTGCAATGATGATAATGAACTAAGCTTCTGAAACTGTAAGCCAGCCCAATTGAATATTTGCCATTATGAGAGTTACCTTGACATGGTGTCTCTTCATAGTGATGGAAACCCTAGGATAGCCCTGAGGTCTTCTGTCTTTCAAGCAATCGTCCTTCAAGGAAGGAAGTGTGGTTAACCTAAAACTCACACCCTACTAGCTTATTGTGAGAATACTTTCTTTTGTGATGCTTAAGTGATAATTGTTAAATACATGCTGAGACTCCATGGATACAGCCTGAGTGCCATGCTCATAACTGTTTTGATAACATGGCTAAGGAATAGATATCCCATGAGTCCAGAACAGAAGTTTTGAGTCCTTACTGAGGTCAGATAGAAATGAAACGAATCTCACCTAAAGTCCAAGATACAGGTCAGTTCCTCCAGGAACTGGAAACTAGAGAGCTAGGGGGAAGCTAATCATGACAAAACTAAATAAATAAGTTAATAAGTAAATAACAAAAACCAATGGAATGATTTGTAGTGATATTCTGATATCCTCATAGATTAGTACCTTGTCTGTTGTCACCAGAGAGGCTTCCTCCATCAGCCATAGGAACAAGTATAGAGACCAAGACCTAGACGCTATGCACAGGAGTCTAAGCTGGAGGTCTGCATTGGTTTCCTCCCTTTGGGTATCAAGGAACCCAGCAGAATAGGGAAAGACTGTAGGAGTCAGAGAAGATGGAGGACACCAGGAGAACATGGCCCACTAAATTAATCTGTTAAAAGAAAACAAGGGACTTTAATATAATATAACTTCATGTCTATTGAAAGAAATAGTGATATTGAAAATAATACAGTGAATATTTAAGCTTTTTCTCATTTACATTTATGCGTTCAGTTTAATATTTTTTTGTAAAATATTAAGCTTATTATTTGGAATACTAGCCTAAGAAGAAACACCTTGTTTTTATATTAGTGGGAAAGAAAAATTTGCTTCATTTTAAAATAACTCTCCATGGGCGGCAGAAGGGAAGCAGCCAGAACCAGCACAACAAAATAAAACAAAAAAAACCACAAAACACCAATGGATCCAGGAAATGAAAGTGAGAACTCAGAAATGTCCCAAGAGACAGACTCTTGCACTTAATCATGAAGAATACATATGAACTCACGAGATGTGCAGGAGGGTAACCGGATATCTAGCCTTCTCTGCCAATGCCTCAAAGAGGAATAACCCTGGAAAATGGTTTTTCACTTAAGAAAATGTGCCTAGCTCTCAACCAAGCAGAACTTCTGGGATGGTACAGCTGGCACTGAGCTGTCTTGATTGATATCAGCTTCTAGAGGAGAGACAAATACTAAACAAATATCCCTAAGAAGATGACTCAGTAGGTAAGCACTTGCCACTTAGGCATGATACATTCCCAACCATTGTAGAAGAAGTAATTCAACTCGTATAAGTTGTCCCCTGGCTTCCACATGTATGCTGTGGCATGTGCGTGCCCACATAAAAATAAATATAATATAATTGAATTTTGAACTGTCCAACGCTAAAGTAATTATCATTTTAATGAGTACCTAAGGGAAGATGCTCACTGGGTCAGTGCCCGGGTTACAGACCACTGATTCCTGAGCTTTGGTTTGCCCAGCTTTAAAGTTGCTGTTTCCTAATACGATAACCAGTCAAAACATAAATGAATCCAGTGAAGAAGGTAGGCAGATTCATTTATACACATCTCCACACAGGCGCACACACACAGTGGGGCTCCTCAGTTAGAGAGCTGGCTACTAACCTGCTCTGCCTGCATAGTTCTCAACTGGTGAATTCATCCTCCTCCTTCTCAGAGTCCTGTCTTTGGTGCTTTCTTTTCAACACTCAGCATCTTTATCCTCTGTGTCTATCTTAGTTTGGAGTATTTACGGGATTCTCCTATGAAATGTTTGAGGTTCCAAATGCTTTTTGGTGTGGAAGTAAGGAAAGTTTGGAGATGCTGTTTTTATGCTATGGAGTTGACTTTTCTGTTTTGTAACTAATCTGGCCATTGGACATTTCCACAGTGAAATCTATCCACATAAGCAGCTTGAGGAAAGAGCGATTTTGCTCATTTGCACATGCTGAGAGTAGCAATGGAAGTCTGTCAGGACAGTTCATCTAAAAAAGGCACCACTGTGGCAAATGGTGTGTGTGGCAGGCAGACATCCAGCCGTGGGCGGGCAGCCTTGTGTCTGGGTACATTCCCCTTACAGCATATCTGCAATTACTTACTAAATGAAGGCCAGATGCTTATACTTAACATCTTTAATGTTTTCACATTCCCAGGTAGCTCATAAAATACCACTACTAAATCAGAGGTCCCATCATAGACTCTAAAAGAATGTATGGGATTAGAGAGATATTAATGAATTAAAGTTTTAAAAGCCACATTCATAATTTTTTCAACGTCTATACTCCCTCCCCTTCAAGTACATGCATACTTCCTGTCCCCCAAATAAAATAGATTGGAGAAGGAAGTCACAGATAAATGTGCCCATGTCACAGGCTGGCAATGCATCTTCCACCAGACAAAATGAGTTACGGGGAGAAAATTTTCGATGCGATTTAGAAGATACAATTTAAATTCTATTAGAATTTCTTGAGATAAAAGGCAGTGAGTTAAGTGAGAGGATGTAAGCCTTCCTGTGATATCTGATTGCTAATGAGCAGAAAGTATTAATCTTAGCAACCAAGAAGAGAAAAATGCCTAGTGTTTTTCATTAAATCAACTAAATGATTAAATGAGTTAAGTCACTGGAAACCATTTTAATTTTCTGAATGTGAAATGTGCAGCTTACAGTGAATAAATTCAAAGTACCTTTCTAGGCAAGTTTTGACCATAAAAATGTGGGTCATAAAGATGTTTGGTATTTTCTTCTTTATAGGTAGTCAGTATTTTAAATGAGGTGACGTTGACTGTGTGGAAGGCAATGCCCCTACTCTCTGGGCTTAAAGGAGTTGGCATCCAGAGCACTGTCCCTAATGGATCTTCAACACTATTAGAAAATGATTGATTATTGTTGTAGTCATTTTAGCAGCTTTCAGAGCTGTTATATTTTTAATTAAATTGGCTGTGAATTTTGTAAGCGGCAAAGGTTGATAAACTAGCGCTTGGTGCCGTATTACCATTCTTCTTTGCGTGGCTGTCATAGTTGGTACATTTATGTGCATAATCTTCTTAACATTCATAAGTCTCTGTGGTCCTGGGCATTGATCTGGGAGATTACTTGCTATTTGGAAATGGAGAAAACATAAAACCTCACTCAGGAAAGCACGTGGCTCTGAGATACATTGGCTGGTGGGCTGAGAGTAGTTTCCACACAGAGCTCCTTAGAGCTTAGTTTACTATTCCCTTCAGCTCAGGAGGCAAAAGTAGGCATGGCTAGCATGTCACTTTTCCTGGAAGGCTAGGGAGATTCTGCAGAGCTAGGCCATCCATGCACTGGGTGGGTGGTCCTTATATAGGAATGGAGGAATATAATAAAGGGCCAGACACGGTAGCAACCAAATAAGAAAGGCTCATTTGGAGAAGTGCTCTGCAAAAAAGAGCAGTCTAGGATGAAACAGACTCTGAGATCCAGGGGTGGGACAAATCTTCCCAAGCAATCAGCACTGGAGCTGATTGATGTTGGAAAAACATATGGAGGGTATGGGCATGTCCTGTGAAGCACTTGAGTTAGGGAGCCAGTTTGAATGAAGTCCAGAAGGAAAAACGACTAATGAGAAGTTGTGACAGCCCTTGGAATGTGTCTACCTAGGCAGGATCATAACACCCCTGGGAAGGCAACCCTACCTCCCATGACTTGCATTTGCTATGAAGAGAAAACTAAAGCCCAGGAGAACTGGTAGGAAAGGAGGGGAAATGTGCTCAATACAATGACAGTACGTTCCACTATTTATACTTTATAATTAGGAGGAGAACTGGCAAACCATGGCTCTTGTTACTAACAATTTTCGGATTAGGGAGCTAAGTTTCAGAAGGGCAATGATACAGGTTGATTGCCAGCCAATATTTAGACACCCTTGTCCTAATACTAGTGCTCTTACTGCGTTACTTTAGTTCTAGGGGCCAGAGGAGGGACCTGATTTCTCTCTTTATCTAACAAGCAGATGGTGACTCTGGAGGGTATGTACCAGCCATGGAGAGCCAGCAGGTAATTACAGGTCTTAAGAGCCACAGAGGCTGAGATTGGAATCCCAGCTGAATTCACTGATATTGGAGAGGCAAATGTTCTCTTCTTCAGTGCCTACATTCGTCTGCTGGCGTGGTGGGAGAGCCTGCTTTATTGGGATTTAAGAATTATACTATCCTTCATACTTGGTTGCCGGAATGCAACAACTAGCTAATCTATGATGACTGCTAATATTACCTTAGAGTAACAGAATTAGTCAGTATATCAATAAAATATCTTGCACCCATTGAGGAGAAAGAAAATAAAAGTTTTATGTTTCATAAAGTTACAGATGCTATTGAAATGTACTACCCACCCTGCCAGTTGGGGGTTCTGACGTACAAGAAAAATTTCACATTTAGGCAATAGCTTGACTCTTTGTTACTAATAGCTTCTTCTTACTGGCTCATGAATCCTATTACTTATAGGTATAGGGAAAAGCCCCCCAGACCCCCAAGCATGCACACACTCATGCACACACATACATACATGCTCCTTAAACTCAAAAAGAGAAGAGCACTAATTTATACTTAATTTTTAGTGTCATAAGAAGGGTTCAGGCATTAGGTGGTGGGAACATAGGTCAATCTGCAAAGTATTTGATGTGAGCTGGTCCATGTCTTTAATACCCAAACTAGGGAGGCAGAAATGGGCAGATTTCTGAGTTCCAGGCCAGCCTGGTATATAATAGTGAGGCAAGTTCCAGACTACCCAGGGCAACACACTGACATTTTATCCCAACAATGAGCAAAGAATAGCAAAAACAATACTGTACACATATATAAACGGCTTTAGGGAGTGGGATCAGTGTACAAGAGCCCATGATGTTCTTGCAAAGGACCAGAGTTGTTTCCCATCACTCACATTAGATAGCTCACAACTGCCTGAGATGACAGCTCCAAGGGAACTGGCAACCTTTTCTGAGCTCCACAGGCAACCCATCCATTTGGAATTTGTTCACACAAAAGACATGTAAAAATAAAGCTAATAAATATAATCTTTAAAGAAAGGGTAAGATTGTCCTGAAAGACAGTATAATATCTCACCCAAAGTCATCACCGGTGAGTTTTGACTCTTCTAGCTGTGTGGACCACAACCTGATACTTTCTATTGACTAAATCATTACGAAGGCACTGGGATGGACAGAAGTGCACTCAGATGTGGACCCCATTATTTCTAAGGTAGACAAAATGGAGGTCATTTTTAGCAGGGCAAATATGACGCTTCCACTCCCAAGCCAGTAAGGAAGTATTTGGATTTGGTACCTGGATTTCCTCAAATACGCGTGCACACCAGCATTCACAGCAACAGCTAACATATCAGGGGTGCCAGGAAGACAGATGGATACACAGGGGCTGGGGCTGGGGACGACATTAGTGAGAACAGAGTAAACATGGCAGTTACTTTTAGTGGTATAATTCCCATAGTTTCCAACCAGAGGCTACGCAAATTGCAAAGGAGGGAAAAGACTCCCCGAGTTTCCCTGCACCGAGGTTACAGATGAGTCGCAGAGCTACCATTTGTATTTGCAAGCGATCTCAATCATTCGGCACGCGTGCGCACCCTGGCACCGTTCCAAGGCAGTATTTCATATCGCCCTAGCATTTTATCACACACTGCGTGCCTGACACAGCTCTCTCTGGCACGGGAATGCTTCAGGCTAACTTTCAGATTTTGTCAGTAAGAACAAAGGAACCCGATGCCACCCAGAAGTGGCTGGGGAAACAATCCTCCAACTGCTACCAATTTGTCAAGGTAAAGCACCAGGTGGGAAGAAAGGAAGGACAAGTGAGCTCACATCCCGCCAGCTTCCGTGCGTTCTTTGCAGAGTTCTCTGCCTGGGCTCAGAGCCAGGAGGAGACGAGTCACAAAGCTTTCATGAGCCAATGGCAGTCAATCCCTGGTAAACTAATAGAAAAAAAGGGAAGCTGCTTTCAAACAATTCATATCACCAACTTCGGTCTCTGTGAACTGTTTGCAAGGTGAGGACAGGCTCTATTGCCCGGTTACTCTACCCACCTTCATAACCTTATCTTCAACTCAGAACAATTTCGTCTCTCTGTGAAATTTTTTGCTTGGAGATGTCCTGGTGGAAGGGGGAAGTCTGTGCTAGTCATGTCAAGTGAATAGAAACCCGGGCGTCCTACAGATCATTACACATGCTCAAAATAATCTTCCACATATAAGAAAGACCTGGCCCAGAACATTAGAGACTGTCATGTGAAAATGTCAGTCATGTGAGGGGTGCTGTCATGTACCAGGTTTTGTTGCTCAGGATCAACTGCATGTCTTCATGTTTGTGGGGAAGGGAAGCATCAGAAAGACAGATTAGAAGGAAGAAGCCCAGGCTCTTCTGGGTATTCTAAGAACCCATGTATGGCTGAAAAATCACACATGGTGGCACATGCCTAATACATCATCAGCACTTCAGAAGTTGAGGCAGGAGGATCGATAGTTTGAAGCCATGTTAGGCTAAACAGTAAGATCTTGTCTTAGAAACAAACAAACAAACAAAACAGCAGCAGCAACAACTCAGCCAATCAGAAGAGGCAGCTGGAGACTGGTTCCTGACCCTAGATACCCAAGACAGGCTGTAGCGTATTTTTATAGATTCAAGTGGCTTTGAGATGTTTCTTCACAGGCAGATCTACCTATAAGCAAAGCTGAATTAGCCTGTGGTATCCTAGCAGGTGTGTGTGAAAATCAAATAATTTTCATATTCTCTTGGCTAGCTTCTAGGCCTGCCAAAGAAGCAAACCTCTCCAATTTCAAAAAAAAATGGCAGCAGTTACTACTTTTCCTAGGAAGAAAGAGATGCCACAAAGATAAACATGTTTTAAATTGCTGCATGCCTCCTGCAAGCTTGGAGTCTATTTGTAAGACATTTATCTTCTTATACACTCACTCTCCAATTATCACTTAATTAATAAACCTAATAACATGAGGTATGCTGATCAATAAAAAGAGAAGGGATGGAGCTGAGCCTGAAGTATTATAGTATTGACCCATCTGTAGAAAGCTAAGAGTCCTTTCTCTAAAATGAGCGTGCTTCCATCCACTGAGGAGCCAAGAGACGGCCCTGCAGTGTTTAGAAAGCCAGAGAGATGCCTTCAGTGAGCGCTCTTCTGAGCCAAAAGGGATGGGGTTCTGGGACCCTATTTAATGGATGCAGCATTTGTGGACAGAAATGATTTTACTTGCAGACTGTGTTGACTTTTATTCTCGTGGTATGAACACCACCCAGCAGCTAACAGCATAGTCAGAAGCCAGGGAGATCACCCTGCCTGATTAAATGGCATGTTGAGGCATTTTTCACGTACTTCTTGATGCAGATGCAAGAGACAAGCTCAGTGATGGAAGGCACCTTCAAGGGTCTGTGCTTCTCTTCCCACTCTCACACCATTCCTCTCCGAATGTCAAGAAGGCGCTGGAAAGTTAGATATAAGACAGATGCACATCTAGAGCAAAAGCTAGAGCCCAGAGATCCTACCTATTCACAGTGTCAAGGTTACAGTGATGGCCTACGAAGTTGTTAGCATAGCTTTGGAGATAAACAGCAGCTTGTAATAGTCCGAATCCCGTGGGTTGCCTCTTTCTTCTGGGACTGTGGGGCCAATAGATGAGAGAGCATAAGAAGCCCTTTCTTGGGTTCAATATATAAAGGAGCATTGAGAAGATCCTCATTTGTGCTCAGTATGTCAGGGAGCACAGAGATCCTCACTGAGGTCCAATAGCCGACAAATGCACCCAAACTGATGTCAGTGATCAATGTTGCACAATGAAAATATCACTAAAATTCATTAACAGGATAAAATCTGTAATGTTTTCCATTTATGAGACCACTGGGAATGCTTCCTAAGTGAACTCGTGGGCCAGGGATTAGCCTTCCCCTGAATTATCATGAAATCTGTCTTAAGGAAGCACCTAGGGACCAACCAAAATCTGGAACTTGGTAGAGGTTGAACTTTAGCTAAAGGGCAAACAAAATTCTTCTAGAAGCCTTAGGGGTTGCTTAAAGGTGAACTGAAAAGCTTAGAGGAAATTTGACTTAATCCCTGGTTTATGAACCAAGTAGCACTGCCAGGCAGTCTGAGGAACACAGTCAGCTCAAGAAAGCACCTTGACTTGTCCATCTGAAGGGCCTCATCCCTGCACTCAGGTGCACACCTTTTTCTGACCTAGTAGACACATGCCTCATGATGCCTTATTGACCAAGGATACCCACCCCTTTGCCCATGTGCTCGGGTCCATTGGCAGAGGGCAGAGTTACAGTGATACTCCAGGTTAGGCCTTGCTCATATTCCAAAGAACATGGTTTACCACTGCCTTTGAGAACCTAGTTTCAAATACTAGCACCTGCTTATTATAGGAAGGCTTTTTGTTTGTGAGAGGGAACCTGTAGCTGAAGATACAGCTCAGTGATTAAGAGTGTGTACAGCTCATCCAGAGGACGCCAGGTAGGTTCCTAGCACCCATGGTTGGTGGCTCACTCTTCTTCGTAATTCCAGCTTCAAGAGAGCTAATGAATTCTTCTGGCCTAGACAGGTACCTGTACACATGTGGCATATACTCATAAAGATTACCATGCACACAAAAATACAAATAATATAGTTTTAAGGGAAAGATACTTATTTTAGTACCTAATTCAGAATTATTGTCGTATTACATCTCAAAAAGCCTAAACTGGAGAGTTAGTCAGGTGTGTATACTCTGTTTTCTCATCCTCTCTGAAACACATTTTAGACCATCTTGAACAATGCTCTGTGTCTTACATTGGAATACTCTAAAAGAAAATCATAGACTAGCTGCTTTCTTGTGGTCCTGGAAGCTACAAGTTCAAAAAATAGGGTGCCAGGTGCCTAGGGACTTGGTAAGGGCCTTCCATGGTCCTGCTTTCCTCATGTCTTCCATGATGAGTCTGCACATGCCAGAGAGTTAAAGCTCAACTCCTGGGACAACACTCATGCTGTCATGGAGCCTCAGAGTTAATCTAAGCTCCCAAAGATCCAGCAGCAAATCTTACACTAGGGTCAAAGTTTTATCACACAGACATCGAGGAACATGTAGACAATAGCTACCTGGAATTAATTCCTGGGGCCAAACTAAGAAGACCAAGATGGCAGCTGTACTTTCCTTGCCATCTTCCTGTATACAGAAAAACCAAAGCAAAAATAAATAAATAAACAAACAAACAAACAAACAAATAAATAAATGTCGGTCACACCATTCACTGGACCCTGTTTTAGTCACCATGCTTGGCAGACCTGCCTAGTGTGTCCTAGTGAATTTCACATAGCATTTCTGTCACAGTACTGTTCTTCATTTGGGGAATTAAGTGTCAATGAGTTAAAAATGCTGATTTCTTTTCCCAGGATAGTAGAAGGTCTAATGACAGGTTACAGAGCAGCTTTGAGAACAAAGACACATATAGCAGTGACCTTTATTACTGAGAAAAGTAAACTCACCTTGATGGAGCTGCTGCCAAACAGGCAGGAGACAGGCAATTCTTGTAGATTTCACTTGTCCCCAAGATCTCTTCTGTTCCTCCTACCACAGAAATGTTGGTTACTAATATGTCCCTGTAGCTGCATACCTCAACATCCTTCTCATGCAGGATGGAGGTTCCCTTACCACCATATAGACTTCGTGTTTAAATAGTGGTGAGTTCTGGAAACTTAGTGTCATTCAGCTTTCTGTTTGCTCAGCATGCAGTGGCAAGGCCTACTAGCAACTTAAGATGGTGCTGAAATGGGGGAGGCAGAGGGAGTCTCTGGGAGAAATGCTGACATGAGGACTTCTTAATATGGAAACAAGGTTAATCCAGTACATTTGGATCTGTATGTTTTAGACCTTTTGTTGCTCTGTATTAATGAGTAGTACCTATTTGGGGAGTCTAGCTTAGTTTGTATTCAGAAGAAATTGGTGTTTTGAATGGATGGTGTATTCACAAAGGCAAGGCACGCACACCCTCAATGCCTGCTTCACATAACTAAAAACCTATTTATGTTAATGTCATGGAGCTGACTTAGCTCACAGGATAAACCATCTCAGCACAATATTCTGATTGAACTTGCCTTAAAAAACAGGCAAAGAACACAAAGGCAGCTCACAGAGAAAGCCTCACAAAGGCTTGTGTGTGTGAAGGTTTAAGTCTTGTGGCTCCAGCTTCCTGGAACCTGGTTGGTGGCACCTTTCTAGAACAGCTATCTGTGTTCCCTCAATGCATTTCCTTTACTGATTTCAGCAACTATTTCCAAAGGCCCGAGCAGCACGGGCAAACCATGATACCCTTTTCTGTTCTGCACATGTGCAGGCTAAGGAAGAAGATAACAAGAAAATGTCCTGGGGCTCTGCAAACCTAGATGTGGTTGAAATTGTGATGACGGCAAGCTAGCCTCTTAGCCCTCAATCACGTCCCCTGCTCTCTGCCTTCTGTTCTACAGTATTGTGCTACAGTTGTAGCAAAAATCTGAGACCTAGTATGTATGTTCAGTATTTGGAATTAATTTTGCTTGGTTTTGTATATTCAGCTCTAAGTTACCATGAGTTGTCTTTCAAAAGCAAGGTGATTAGTAGGAAAGATGAAAACAAAGAACTCCCCCCCCCACCCAAAAAAAAAAAATAGAGATCTGCTCTTCCAGGTAGAAAACTTCTAGAAAGAGTTTGAGACAGATAATAAACCTATCTTTTCTTATGATTCACATAAAACTTTATACCTTTGTGTACTAAGGACTATCTACACCAGAAGACCTTAACAGAAGGTCATTCACTAAGAGCTTAGATTCCAAGTTGTACCTGATCTTATTTGGAGAATTGTGTTTTATTAAAAAACAGCTAGGCTTACAAACTAGCTTCTTGATACAATGGCGAAATACTTGTGCCAGAGGGCATAAAATAATACTTATTTAGCCTTTTATAAGGGAAAAACCTTGTTTATCAGTGTCCTTTACTAAAGTGGGAAGAAAAGCTTGAATAGCATACAATGCCTGTTATTGAATGGCTGAACTGTGGCAGGCAGAGTCAAGTGCTCCCTGTGGGGCACACAGTAAGTGAGTTTCTACTCCACATGGAGGAGGCATCATGCCACAGGCCACTGAATAAACGTGACAGCAACTTATTAGGTAAGATAAGACAAGAAACCTAAACTTCAGGATTATGGAAACAGCATCTCAAGCTCTGGCCTTGAAAGGGAACTTGTAGGTGGGAAAAGGAGTGAGGGGAATGTAAGAGAGTTGAGAACCACCATGGGATGCTCTGAGATTCCCTGCCTAAGTGAAAGAAAAGAACGCATCTAAAGATGCTGCTACAAATGCAAAGGGCCTGGAGTGTACCAACCATCAAGAACTTAGAGAATATTGTTAGATCACAGTGAGTTAGGAAGGATTGAGGCACTATGTGATCAGAGGGGAGTTTCAGTTTATCCCATGTGTATAGAAAGGCCTGGAATGAACACAGAATAAAAACTACACATTATTAGAAACTGTATTCTGAAGCTGGATGCTTGAGTTCATCTAACAGCACTGCAGATTACTGAAGTCAGGTAACTCTCACAGGTTAAATGAAGACAGAAGGAAATAATGGTTATAGTATGCTTAGACCACTGCTGAGCATATAGCACACAGTATGTGCTCAATAAATGCTGACTTCAATTATTCCTATTAGAGAGAAAAGTCACATGAACTGATGGAAATGTCTCTTTGTCTCTGTTTCTCTGTTCACCCTCTATGTATCCTTCTCTGTCTGCCTTTGTCTTTGTCTGTCTCTCTCTGTATCTGCCTGTTAGTCTCTAGCTCTGTCTGTCTGTCTGTCTCTCTCTGTGTGTGTGCATGTGTGTGTCACAGTGTATTTGGAGGTCAGAAAAGTCACTGTTCTCAGTCCTTACTTGCCACTTATTTGATACAAGGTCTTGTGTTTTGCTACTGAACACACAAGGCTAGCTACTCCATAAAAATTCCTTGTCTCTAGAAACACTGGGAACAGATGCACCACTGTTCCTAGCTTTATGTAGGTTCTAGGGATCCAAACCTAGATACTGATTCTTTCATGGCAAGTGCTTTAGCAATCGGGCTCCCCTCAGTCCTGCCTTTTCAAACAATGATGCTAGACTAAAAGTACTCAAGAAGAAAAGCAAAAAAAAAAAAAAAAAAAAAAAAAACTTGAGAAAATAGCTCATATTATCTAGGGAAGAGATAACTCCCTAGATAATCTCATGTGGTCCCACAATCTTTCTTGATATTTTTCCTTGGTGTGTAGGTTTATGTTAAGGCGATGCATGATTGGATGGTAGAGAGATAGGCTGAAAAAGAGTCTGGAGGAGTGGAAGAGGAGGCAGGAGGTAGAGATTGACAGGGAGATTCTGGAGGCAACATGGAAGCTGATGTGTATGTTTCTTTCGGCACATCTCTAGCTTGATGTGGTTATTATTATTTCTAAGGGTTTCTATAGGTCTATTTATCTCATATAAATGGACAGTTTATATCTTTGTTCATTGGTTGTAAGCTTATTGTATAGAGGGTTTGTGGATTGAGAAGTTAACATATTAATCTGTTTGATAATGTGATGGTTGTGAGTCATGTCTGTGCAGGTGGTGGAGGAAAAGAACATGCTGGGGCAGTTGTATTCACACGGGACAGAAGCAGCAGGGATGGTGGAATAAACTGCATCTGAGTTCATAAAGCACCAAGTTAGAGATCCCTGCAGTGCCACAGGGCCCCTTGCCGGAGCTGGCGGAGCACAGATAAAAAGTTAAGCAGCTTTTTAATATTTACCGCAATGTTGGTGTATATCGCTTTTATGTTATGTTCTCTGGGACAGAAGATCCCATCAGCTACAGAAAAGTGAGCTGCCTCTTATGCCTGCCTCTATAACTACTTCTCTTCTTTAGATTGTCCCCACAGTCCCCTAAGCAAGTCTTAGCATGTAGCCCTCATCAGGTGTGAAAAGAAGAGCACTGGTCAGTCCTGGCGGGAGGGACATGGGCGAAGCCAGGCACTTTTAGTGGGAGATTCACATGTCATACATGGTAACAGAAAAGCCCTGGAACTTTGTTCCAAGTACCTTCCCTAAGAAAGAAGGCTAGACTTCCCTTCAGAGTGTCTCTGCAGCAGAGAGGTAGGATTTTCATGCTCACTTAAGTCCCGAGGACATGTACAAAGAGCTGGAAACGCAATTCAAATTAATTTTTGAGGTCACAGAGCCAAACTTGGGCTGTGTTAGCCCACAGAAACATTAATGGTCTAATGTACTTCATCTTGGAGAGAGAGAGAATCAAAGAGACTGTAATGGGGCTTCATTATATCCATCTGTCCATCCATCACTTCTTCCCCATTGCTCACCACTTGACTTGAAAAATGAGACACCCCCAACTAATTAGATTTACCCTAATCTCCTTTATGGACCATTAATCCTCTTCAGAGGCCATCTGTGAGTTTAGAGTTCAGACCTTTAAGAATTATGCTAATCAGTCTTTCTCCAATTTAACGTGTTCATCTGATGACCACAATTTGAAGCTTCTGACTGTGACAAATGGGAAACCATTGTGAGCTTTTGTTCTAATTTTAAACACCATCATCCTCCTGAAGTGCCACATAAGGGATAATTTCTAAGAAAGCAGTCAAAAAGGGAAAGGCCTCTAAGCCAAGTAACACTGAAAAAGAAAAAGAAAAAAAAAAAAGAAAAGAAAAGAGATAGAAAACCAGTGTGGGTGTGGGAAGAATTTTAATTGCTTTAAGATGTTAGGACATCGCTTGCCTTCATCTGCTTTCGTTTTCGTTTCAGATTAGAAGTTACCAGAGCTATTAAATTATGTTATGACGTGGAGCTGTAAATTCCATTGGGTATAATATACAGCTCATGGGGCTGGGGCAGGCACCAAGAAGGAAATTATTGATGAGCAAATATTCTGCATTGGCAGGAGCCTATGGCCTCGTCCCTAGAGGCTGGTGAAATGTGAGGCAGGTCTCCATACAGGGACGTTCCTGGCTTGAACTTAGTAAGAACTCAGCACATCATGACGTTTGCTGCAGACCCTTCTCCTGGTGGGCAGAAACAACCAGCTGTGCAATCAGACATGAGGCACACGGTCAGTAGAAGGCTTGGTGTTCCATGACTTATGTGGTAAATAATAGCTAGCTGTTGAAGTGTTAACCGGGATTAGCACTGCTTAACCTTAAACATGCCTGGGTGTGGGACAGATAGGCTGTGTTTGGATCTCCAATACTCAATGGAGGTCATTGAAGCCCGAACATAAATACAAAATGGAAGTTGCTTTCTGAACTCTCAGATTTAGAGACACATGCTGCCTTCACACTGCCACAATGGCATGGCCTCACAAGGCACTGGCCTCGCCCCAAGTCCCACCTCAACAGGAGGATGTGACTTAGACTCCAGCAGATCAGCCACTCTTCAAGTCTCTCTCCTCATGTAGACATGACTGCACGTAAGCTCTAGACAGAAGAGGACCGCCTGAAAATATGTAAACAAGGTCTCCCAGTCCCTGAGGCAAAACCAATAGGAAGCTGGTTGTCAGACCCTGAACCATTTCAACAAAGGCTGAATGCAAAAGTAAAGGACGTGTGCAGACATCATTCCTTTGCCTGAGTTCCTTTGCTCCAAAACAGCTTCCAAGATTTCCTGCGCCCTGCACCAGGGCCTCTCGACGGCTTGGCATTGTTCCTGAGGGCTCAGGCCTTGGTTCACATGCCCTGATGAGACTTGTTCTTGGTACCCCACTAGGCTTTGTTTCCATGCTTCCAAGCCCGAATTTGTGCATGCCTACCAGACTAAGCTGTTAGAACAGCAGAGGCTGCACTCTTCCCAAGGGAGACCTCTGTAAGGTTACAGAACTAAAGTTCCGCACCTCAGAACCTCTTGGAGATGGTGTTAAGTAGTGATCTCACCCAGTGGATCTGGTGTAGGACCCAATGCGACATTTCTAACAAGTTCCCAGGTAAGGTCCATACTGTGGGTCTGTGGACAGGAAAGGTCACAAACTTAGGGAAAAGACTAAACTGAAGTCCTCTCTCTAGCCTTGTAGCCTCTGGAAAATGACTTTCTTCCTCTTCATTCTTTTAACAAGTATATACTGAGTTTCAACAGTGGGCCAGAATCTACGCTCAATTTCATTCCTAGAACAGGAAGACTGTCACTGTTCTGGGGCTTCTAGTTTCCTGCAGTAAGACAAGAAGTAAAACAAAGGGAACATGTATAGTTGCCTTAAGAGTAAGGATAGCCAAGAGTATGGAGAAGTTCCCATGTATGAGGCTTTCTTAAGGAATTCCACATGGACTACACCTTACATGACCTTTGTCATACTCTGTAGGACAAGTCCTCTTATCCCATTTTTTTTTTGATACAGGCACTGAGACACAGACAGGTAAGTTGTGTTGACAGCCTTCAATACAGGTAAGTAAAGGAGTACAGATATGATTCTAAGACAAAATGTCCCATCCAGAACCACTGCTTTTGATGGCAGGAAGCCAGCTAGATAGATGGTAATTGCTTGTGGGTCTGAGTGTTGTTCAGTTTCTGCCCCATCCTCTCTGCTGCTGTGGCACTCACAGCCACTGCGGAAGTGAGTGGTACCAAGTACCAGTGAGGACAATCTGTTCCATTTGACCATTACCTCTACTTAGACAATGTCCATTCAAAATCATCAGCTTAAACCAGCCCTTACTTTAAAGAAGCTGTGCCCAGTATACATCAAATGTGAGCCACACACAAATTTTAGATATTCTTTAATATACACTTATTTTCATTGAATGAAAATTTGGATGCATATATGTCTGTTTGTCAAACATGTGCCCAAAGGATGTAGACTTACAGAGTTATACGAGGCTGTGAGCTGCCATGTAGGAAATTGAAAGTGGGTCATCTGCAAGAAAAGTCATTACTCTTAACCACTGAGCTATTTCTTTAGCCTTTAGATGTTTTTTTATAGTGCATATTTTTAAAACCCAAAAAGAGAGCATTCGTTGTAATAGTGTATTTTATTTAAGTCAAAATATCCTAAATATTTCAATATGTAAGCATCATAATTATGTGATATTTTATATGAATCAAAGGCCAGGGCACTTTAAAGTGTTAAAGGTTTATCAAGGAAGAAGTGAAGATGCTAACGGCCTGTGGTATAACTTTTGAGTAACAGGGACACAACTTGTTTCATGGGAAGAAGAACATACACAGAGCCTGTGTGGTCTCTTTTGAAGGAAGAGATGCATACAGCACCTTCATGCCACCTGACATACTGCCCTTACTCTTGCTGTGTTAGGCAATCCTGGTGACTCCTACAGTGACCCAGCCTTCTCTCATCTTAATGCTTACCACCTGTTCTCTAAGTGACTGTATATTTTCTGAGTCATTCCATGGGGAATGTGTGAGTTCAGCTCTAGCATTGATAGTCACCCTGTAGAGAGACTGACAGGCAAAGGTGGTATAGGTAAAAGAGAAAGGTGGGACTTCCCCTCCGTGCCAGAGGAGGAAGAGTCATACCTCAAGTGTTGCATGCCTAATCATGAGGCCTGTCAGAGAAGAACATTGGGGTACCTTGTAAAAATTGTAAACAAGGGCTGGAGAGATGATTGAGAGGTTAAGAGCACTGAATGCTCTTCCAGAGATCCTGAGAGTTCAATTCCCAGCAACCAACTGGTGGCTTACAACCATCTGAAATGGGGATCCAATGCCCTTTTCTGTTGTGTCTGAAGACAGCGACACTGTACTCACGTACATAAAATAATAAATAATTCTTAAAAATGTAAACAACAAGAAAGTCATGTTTTATGTATGAATGTGCACACACACATAGACACCACTGATCTGAAGAAAGAAAACAATTTTCAAGTCCCATTTTTATTGTCGTTGGGTCTCCTGTCCTTGTTGTTCTTCAGGATAGTCACTCCCAGCTATCTGCTGGCAGTTCACCTTTACTCCTTCACTGACATAAATGAATCTCCATTCCTGGGTAAAGAGTCAAAGGGCAAGGGGATAAAGATGAAGAGATGGCTTAACAATTAAGGGCTATTTTTATACCAACGTGAAAACTGAGGTTTGGATGCCAGCACCCATATAACAAGCCAGGTATGTTCCAACATGGGCTTCCAACAATGCTAGCACTGAAAAAGATGGAGACAGGAGGATTACTGAGACTTGCTGGCTAGCCTAGCTGCAAACTAAAACAAACAAACAAACAAATGTGAGCTTAGGTTCAGCAAGAGATCTTGAGTCAAATGAGTCAGATGGAGACTGATGGAGAAAGATACACCACACCCTCTTCTGGCCTTCACACACACTATACATACGTCCAGAGTCACATACATGCATAAACACAGACACACATAAAAGATAAGGCAAGGCAATATTTTACTTCATGGGACTCTCGTCAGAATGATTTTTATCTTTAAATATGATCAGATATAGTTTACCATGGATAAGCTGCCTCCCTTGATGGGGTCATAGTTTCCTATGTCTTCATGTTTGTGTAGTTTTATTAATTTCTTTCTTTTTTGTTCTGCTGATTTTCCTCCTGGGCCAGGGGTCCATCTCTTGTCAATAATTATTTTCCTTCAGCATCTACATCTGATGTGGAGCAGATCCGTTTGTTGTCTCTCTTTTCTTATTTACCACAACACCCTTCTTCCCACATGTTCACTCCTCTGTGAAAAGTGTTCCTTGTTGTTTGTCGTTTCCTCTGCCTGTTTTCCTAATTTACAGGTGATATTTGGCTTCTTATTCTGTTTTTGGAGAAGGGATTAAAAACAAAATAGCATTGCCATCCTCACCCTGAGGAAAGGTAAATTCCATTAAGACTTAGAAGGCAGAGATTTCTAGCAGCCACTCTTGTTTAATATCTAAGGCTCTGGATCCACAAAGGAAAAGAGGAACTAATTTCATTTTCCTTTAATTGTGAGACAATAGAAGGAACGTGGGGTTTCATCCATTTCTTGAATGTGACGTAAGATTTTCTCAAGCTCCTGGCTCAACAAAACCCACATGAGCTCCAGAGTCAGGACTAACCGTAGACTCTGGCCTTGTGACCCTGGACACATCCTCTGGCTTTTTTGTGTCCTGGCCACTGTGGAATAGGGAGAAGAGGAAGACACTTGCTATAACTAAACATCCACTGGCACTTGCTAAAATACAAAATAAATGCATTGCCTGCCAGATATGGAAGCTGAAAATCTGAGGTCAAGATGTTGGTGGTGTTAGCTTACCTGCACCTGGGCTGGGAGGGAGAAATGAGATCTATGCCCCTCATCTGCCACACAGTCTATTGACAACGTTGATATTCTTCCACTGGTAAATCCACTTCTCTCATCTCTGAGTTTCCTTCATATGATATCCTCTGGTATGCATAGTTGTCTCTGTCCAAACTTTTCCTTGTAGGACACCAGTCACATCGAATTAAGGCTGCTGCTTGTATTGTAATGTGTTAAAAAGTCTTTATTTTTGAAGGAAGTTATAATCTCAGGCACTGGGAGGCTAGCTTTCAGCATGCCTTAGACAGACACAAATGAACCAACCTGTAGCAATATGGGCCACTGAAGATTGTTAACGTCATTAGATGAGATAATCCAAGCCTTATACAAGCGTGAGAATCTACCATTCCCATCTCAGATCCAGGAAACTGACCTTTCTCACAATTCCTAAAGTTTGTCTGTGTTTATTCTGTTGTTCCTTTTCTTTCCTTTTTCATGAAACAAAGGGAAATAGAAAGGGCAGAGAAAAGACCATATCTCAGTGTAGAAGGTTTGCATTCAACATGAGAATACACAAAAACCTATTCAGTTTAATTCATCTGACAAGCTATTTTAAGTAGCCAAATTATTTTATTTGACTAATTTTAAAACCATAATATTTATCCAGTGGAATCTTTTTTTCTTTCTTTCTAACTTTCTGACCCACATTTGAGAAACCATGTTATTGGAATCAGATAAGCTGGCTCAAAATCTGCAGAATCCATGTCTATTGCTATGGATTTGAAACACAATTATCAAGCTTAAGTTAATTAGACTAATGCTCAAAAAATCTGGTATGGCAGCTTACACTAAGTAATTATATATACTAATTAAAAATGGGTCTGGGGAGATGGCTCAGCAAACAAAAGGACCTGAGTTCGGATTGCTAAGACCCAGAAAAAGATTTAAATACATCTGTAAGTGTTTATAGCCTGAGAGCAGGATAGGGTGTAACAACAGAGAAGATGACTATCATCTGGTCAAGCTTCCAACTCCATATTTAGAAAAACATTATTAAAATAAGCTGAGGTCAGAATGATTGAGGAAGACATCCTTATCTGACACCAATTTTGGCTTCTGTACACACACACGTGAATGTGTGCTGCTAAGTACAGGATCATACATATACAGACACACCACGACACACACACACACTTAAAAAGTATAGTTCACGGTGAGTAGAGGCAAACAAAACGTTACTCAGCACAACCTGTGCATGTGTACATCTAAGATGCTTTTCTGAAAGTGATGTACATTGAGAATGGACCAGCAGGTATCATTCCAAGCCTTCTACAAAGTGAGTTTTCCAGTTACGTATCCTGTTGCTGTGATGAATTCTGTGTTAAAAGCAACTTAAGGAAACAAGAGTTGATTTGGGCTCACACGTCAAGGGTGTTGTCAATCACTGTTGGACAGCCATGTTGTCAAGAGCATGAAGCAGCTTGCCACATAGGGCTGTCTGTCAGAAAGCAGAAGCATTAGCGCTGCTGCTAACCTCACTTTATGCAGCGTATTCAGTCTGGGAGCCCAGTTCATGGAATGGCGTTACTTACATTTAGCCACCTCAGTTAATCAGTCTAGAAATTTTCTCAGAGGCAGACACAGAGGTATGCACCCCAAGTGATTCTGGGATCTGTCAAGCTGACTATACCAATCAACCATAACAATCAGATACGAATGCCCCCTTAATCAGTAGAGGGTGTACAGGAGTCACTGCAGGACCATCTCAAGATGATAACTAGCCATGAGTTCTTACTGGATAGTAGACCATTTGAAGCACCCTCAAATCCTGAAATGCCAACTCATTGTCATTTTCCAAGTGTCTCTTTCCAATAATGGTTCCTGTGGAATAGCTAGAGATTAGTTGCTTGTGATTTTCCAAGTTCTTAAACAGTGTAACTGTCACTAGCAGAGTAGATGGCCATCCCACATATAGGCATACACATATTTTTTTCTTTGACTTTCTGTTTGTTAGATGCTATTCTCTTCAACTTTTCTTTAAAGGGGAAGGGTGTATGTAGCTGGTAGGGTTGTAGGGACAAAGATGGGTTAGGAGGGAATATTCAAGAGCTGTCTATCTATGCACATCCTTTATAAGTTTACTGTTCCATCAAGCTCTGAAGAATAACTGTCATTAAATTTTCAGATTGGTTAGGGCTATGAAGAAATCTGATTTGTTCTGTATACCTGTTCTAGCATGTATCTCTTCTTGCCTTAACATTTTGCAGTTTACAATGCATAATCAATTCGTTATTGGAGGCAAGAGAGTGGGGAGAACTGTATCATTCTCTTGAGCATTCTGGTATGATCAGTTCATTTAGATAAAAAGTACTTCGAAAGCCCCTTCTGCATGTCTATTTGTGATTTTTGTAAGGTCATTGTTATTAAGGTATTAGATCTGAAGTCATCATTAAAGGCTTTGATTGGACTATAATCACTGATGTTTTGAAGGTTAATGCAAGATGGAGTGTCATGGATAGACATGATTTTGTCCACATGCAAGATATAATTTAGTGAGAAAGAAATGTGCATGATATATATATATATATATATATATATATATATATATATATATACATATCATATTGTTATATATATATATATATATATATATATATATATATAAAACAATGTATATTCATATGGGCTAAGGGATGAGGATGAAGTGAAAACTAAGGGCCTTGAATACCAAGAAGGTAGGCCAAAGACTGCAGTATGAAATATCAAGAATAAGAAAACCAACTGAAACCACCCTGGATATTACTCATAATCCAGATTCTACCTTGAAAATGGGAAAGTCTCCAGTGTGTGTTTGTTCATGATTCATTCGCTGATGTTTGTTTTTTTCTGAGAAAAGGTCTTACTATGTATCCCTAGTTGGCTTAGATCTTACTCTATAGACTAGGTTGACACTGAACTTATAGTTGTTATAATGGCCTCGATCAGAGCTTTGTGAAGGTCCACTAGAGAAAACTGTTTCTCTGGCCTGAATGGAGACCTTCCATTCCAAGCTACACAAAACATTAAAACTGATCCAGCTTGCTTTGTCAAACACCTGAGCTAGGCACCACCCTCTAGGAAGATGGGTTTACCTAAAACCCTAAAAGGGATCCGAGCAATAATTATCTGTTTAATGAGCTACGTGCTTTTCCTCATCTCTGGCCTCTACGCAGTCCCTCCATGGCCTACGAGATTCTGTAAGTCTTCCATCCAAGCCCTGATTCAGAAAGACAAAACTTTCCCCTTTCTCTCCTGCTTAGTCTCTCTTTTGGACACTGGTCAAGTATACCTCTTTTTCCCCCTGGTACTTTGGGCTTTTTATATTTTCTCCAAATCTCCTCTCCTTGCCAAGTGGCTGCATATCTGTTGTGGTGCTAACCTCTGGGCAGCTTAACGCACATGGCAGGCCTTGGACGCACCATTCACCAACTGCCACATGCTTCCTTTCTTTATCTCCAAGTTAAAAGCCAGAAGTCAGCTACCCCTATTATATTTAACAGAGGGTCATTTTTAAACAGAAAACTAATTCAGAACTTCAGACATTTGAACCAATTTGTGTAGTTGCTTATATCCCAGCCCTTGTTTTGCCTTTCTGTATGGTGAGGAAATTGACTGGTGATTCTCAACCTGTGGGTTATGACCCCTTTGGGGATTGTATATCAGATATGTTGCATACTTTTACATTACTATCCATAAGGGTAGCAAAATTACAATTATGAAGTAGCATTGAAATAGTGTTATGGATATGGGGTCTCTACAACATGAGGAACTTTGGTTAATGGTCACAGCATGGGGAACTTAAGAGCGTCACAACCTTAGGAAGGCTGAGAACCACTACTATATACGAGAATGCTTCTGTGGGGATAGTCAGATGCTTCAGGGGTTAAAAGCATTTGCTTTATAGTTATGAAGGCAGGAGTTCAAACTTCAGCATCTAACAACTATACCCAAAATGCCAGACCCCAGGGATGCAGGGATGGTAAGTTAACTGGGGTTCTATACCTCCCAGCCTAGCTGAGAAAACATGGGTCCCAAGATCAGAGAGAATTACCATAAAGAAATAGGTAAAGGATTATAGAGGATATTGCATGGCTACTCTTTCCTCGGGACATATATTGTCATCTTGGGCTTTAACTCTGGTAGTCATGGCAGCTAGAGTATAACAAAAATGTTAGCCATGCCCGTTGTCATTGTATTGGAGCTATTGAGGCTTCCTGGTAGATGAAGGTCACAAGACCCTCATCTGAGATTCCAGATGCTACTCTTCCACTCTTTCCCTGGCTGCAAGTGATCTTTAGTGGCGCTCAAGTACATAAAAAGTAAAGGGTTAATTAGGGTTAATTAAAAGTCGAACCCAATGGTGTAACTTCTCTGAGGTTTTCAACCATGATAGGGTAAGATTGGGGTGCTGCAGGTTTCCAGTATTATCTACCCTCCTGTGAGTGACTTTTCACCTGAGCTCTGTTAGCAAACTCAATAAAGTCACTGGTCTTACCAAATTAGTCTCTGATGAAACCAACTTTTGTCTGCTGTTGTTTACTATGTAGGGTAAATGGACATTTGCTCACATGCCCAAGGAAAAGGTTTCACAGCAAAGAACAACTGGCATACGTATGGTCCCTGTACATATAGCTAGTCACATATGTATACAGATGCATACAGGTTTTATTTAGTCAACTAATTTAAATGTGTTTTACTCTTGATACTTTGTTCTATTAGGAACGCTTAAAAATGTTAAGTACTTTTAAATAAAAGAAATATAGAAGCGGGGTACTGCAGTTCTAGCACACAGCGTAAGATTTTCTCTCTCAACCTTTACTTTGTCATCTGAGAAGAAAGATTTAAGCACCATGGGGCAGTTAGTCTCATAAGGAAACTTGACACAAGCCAGGGTCATGTGACAAAGGTGAACCTTAATTGGGGAAATGCCTCTAATAGACTGACCTGCAGTCAACTCTGTTTTGTTTTTTTTTTTTTTTTTTTTTTGATTTTTTGATTAATGACTGATGGGAAAAGGCCTGGCCCATTGGGGGTAGTGCTACCTTGGAGCACATGATTTTGGGTGGCATAAGAAAGCAAACTGGATGAACCTTGGGGGAAAGCTAGTATGAACCATTCTGCCATGGCCTCTGCTTTAATTCCTGCCATTGGGTTCCTGTCCTGCCTTGGTTTCTCCTGATGATGGACAGTTATCTGAAAAACCAAATAAGCCCTTTTCTCCCCAAGTTGCTTGGGTCATGGTGTTTTATGAAGCCTTTTTTTATTTTTATTTTTTGGTAGCAGCACAGTTCATCTGGCACCTAGCACAATACCAGGTAAAAAGCAGGCGCTCCATTGATTGCAATCAAAATAGAACAACATAATCATGCCATCATTATTCTTGGGCTCCAACCCTTTTTTGTCCACTCTCCTAGAGCAGAAAGGACCCAGAACTGGACCAAGGACATATTTTTCTCCCTCAGCCAGGACAGCAGGTCATTTCCTATAGAACGCCATTTATTTCTGGTGGTTTTGCTGCCTTTTGGCTGAAAGACCCAGTCCTACAGCTAACTTCCTTTGTAAGTAGATGGGTTGCCTGTGCACCCAAAGCCCAAACTAACCATTTGCCAAGTGAAAGGACAGTTAATCACTGGGCTTTTTTGCCTCTGGAATGCCAAAAATTAGTTTGCACGACTTGAGAATATTGGATTTTGGCATCCAGTTAGTCACAATCGGATAACCAATTAGGAGCACTTACAGATTTGGACTAATACTTTGGCCACTAGGCTTCTGTCTGATGTCAATGAACTGGAGTCAGTTATTGCCAATGTCAAAATAGCTTGGAAAAGAATTGCATTTTTCAATATTCTGTGCCTGTTTCCTATGCAAATAGCAATCAGTACACTGTTCCTTTCCCCAGTGGAAGGCAGCAAGCACGGAGGCAGATTTGCAGAATCCTCAGAATACAGTCTTGGTTTGGGAGTCAACATAAGCAAACAGACTCAAAAAGGTTATACAATATGTAAAGTGCATGAAATTATCTTGTGATTGCAGGCATGTTATTAACATTTAGACCAGGGGTCCTCTGATTCAGACAAGGGGTGTAAAGCAAAAATGTAGACCCGAGAACATGGTGGTAAATATCTCACAAACATGAAGCTTCTATGACAGAGGAGTTTGAATTAAGGATAACACCCAGTATTTTATTCGGAATAGATGCCATAGTACAATCAGTAAAGGACATCTGGATTCCAGATGTCTAGGACCAAGACTGAACTGCAGAGATTTGCCATGGCCACAGAGAATATGCCCTACATCCCATGAAAATTTTGGAATGGGAACAGATTTCCATCATGAAACCTCACACTCCTATGGCCCAAACATGGTCATTTTTAGTTCCCTTCAGAGTCTGTTTTGTAGTCTACTAGCTGTTTTTAATGACTAGTGGGTACCTGCAAACTTACTGCCTAAAAGAAAAATGTATTTGTAAATGTTCTGCATCAAAGCAAATGATAATGCCAAAGTTCTAATCTTTTCCCCCCAAACACTGTCTTATTCTTTACCCTGCATCTAATAAACACAGCTCTGCATTCCTTTGTGTTCTTAATATAGTTTCAGGCATATTTGTTTTTAAGTTGCTGCTAAGTAAGCATCATGTTGTATCTTTTCTTTGAAGAACAATTAATATTTCCTAAATAATATGTTAAGATTTGTCTGTGCAGGTTATATGTCACTATCAGGCATTTGGTTTGCTAACTTTATAATACTTTATATTAATATTCTATATATTTTGAATATATTACACTATTCATCTCTGCTAATGGGAATCAATGGTTTGCATGCCCCCATTTAAATGTTTTTAATCTTACTTTTATTTATTTAGATTTTTCTTCGTGTGTGTATGTACAAGCACATGAATGTCAGAGGGCAACTCAGGGGAGTTGATTCTATCCTTCCACCATATGAGTTCTGGGGATTAAACTTGTATCACTATCCTTTGAAGCAGGTGAGCCATATGGCTGGCTTGCCCATGCTATTTTAATTAGATATTGAGCATTTTCATACATGTCTCATATGTAGGCAGTCATTTCTATTAGGTATATTCCTGGTTGTACTATTGGTGAATTATAGGCTATCTGATATTAATATTAGACAGTAGTGTCAAATTAGTTTATGAAAAGGTGAATCCCATGTATACTCTTACTATTAATGTCAGGAGACCCTAAGGGTCAATATCCCCCTACAGTATTGACATGTATAGGTATATTCACCAATACCTGAAGATGATATTTTTATGTTATCTTAGTATGTGTGTGGGTGACACTAATGCCATAAGGCTTAGGACCAATTGTTGAGAAAGGGACGGTTTGGATATGGACTTTGTGTCACTATTGGCCTTTTGTTTTCCTTGCTTTATAATAGCCTAGTCTCCTAATATGTGAGACTTGACTCCTCTACTTCAGTGAAACATTACTGACATGCACGTGTGTTACAGAGTGCAATGCCAACACAAGTGAACAGCACAGGAGCACACCGTGACTCTCACACCTGTCAAATAAGCCACAACCACAGCATCCTACAAAGCAATACGGCGGATAGAATTCAAATATTGCAATACCCTTTGGTTCAGATTGCCTTAAGTAAATTTCAATGTCAAACTGTGATTCTAGGAACAGCATTTTTCACACATTTATACCTGGACCGTAAGTAGAAACTAGAAAACTTATAAAAAATATTTCAAAGCATATTTTACCTTTTGTCCTTTTAAAACTCCTTGAAACTTTTAGTAGAATAAAGGTGAGATTAATTAAAAGATTAAGTCTCCTGCAAGCTTTTGATGAATTCATCATTCACCTACTCCCAATGATAACATTTTCAGCTGCATCAGGAATAACAAAAACACAATGTTTTTTTCAAATGAAAGCATATATGCTCATTTATATCTCTAACAATATCTCTCAGGCAAGACCCTCTCTGTGGCTGCTTGAGAATTATCAGTAATAAAATTGGAGGCAGGAGATTCACAGCAGGAAGCTGAGAGAGGTGAGGGTTTTTTTCCCTCCCTAGAATGTTTTAAAATTGTCACAACCCTGCCACTGCATTTAAAATTTTCATAACAGTAAAATTGTGGGGGGGGGGAGAAGAAGGAGAAGGAGGAGGATGAGGAAGAAGAGGAAGAGAGGGGGAGGGAAGGAGGGAGAGTTGTAGTTGCCCCTCTCTGTGGTATATGTTGGTTCTGGGTTGTGAACAGTTGCAGGGTATATAAAATGAACAGTTGAATCAATAGCAAGGAAAGTTTGGTTTCTTTCGAATATTCTGGCTAAAAGGGAGAGAAACGCACTTAAATCCTTGGTGAGAAGATCTGCTGTCATGCATGGTAAGCTCAGTGTTCAGCTGCAGCTGGGGCTTTATGTCTTCATTAAAGAAGGGTTTTAAAGGAAATAGAAAGGCATTTGGGAAAGGTTGGCTCCTAATGGTTGTACAACTCACTCACACAGGCCAGGCTCTTTGAAGGGCACTTGACTGAGAAATTAATCGATTTGTAGGCATCAGAGATGGTGACTTCTAGTGGGCAAGGAAGTTTCAGAGGGTGTGGCTTTGTCACCTTGGGCAGAACTCCATTCTTGTAGAAGGAAGACTAATGACCAGACTAGCTGAGTTGTGAGAAGAGAGATTTTATGTTAGTCATTTTTCATCTGTCAAGGCGTAGGTCCTAGTGCCAGCCCCAGGCTAGCTGCTGCCACTGTGACTCTTGTAGCTTTGACCAATGTGCAACAGGCATGCAGTGGAATGTTTGCCAGGCCCTCTGTGTCCTCCTAGCTTTGAGGAGGCAAGCACTTGCTCAGACAGCTCATTGCTCATCTAGTTCTGTGTGAAAAGTATCTCAACAGCAGGACCTGGGGTTAAGGAGGACGGAAGTGTCAGTAAGTAAGCATGTGTCCTAGCAGCGGCACTGCCCATGACTGGAGGTGACACTTAGTACAGCTCTTTTGGTCCCTGGATCTAGGATTGCTGCACTGCCCGCCTCTGTGTTCCAAGTGTAGTGGAGGAGGCTGAAGAAGGATAAACTGTTCAGTCCCTGTTTGCTCTGAAACGTGTGTCTCGTATGCTTGTCTGTTTCAGACTTTCTGTCTGTGCTCCAGTCTCTGGCCATTTTCTCAGTCCATGTAGCACCTCTTTCCTTCCTCACACACCTGTACTAGGTGATTTGTCTTCTCTCTCAGCTTAGTGGTTTCTGTCCTCAAAACACCTGTTGAAGACACTGCCTAATGTCTTTCTCCCACACTCTTTCTCATGGAAGTGACATGTTTGAGTATCATGGCCTCAGGTATAGGTTTGCCCCCCCCCCCTCCTTTTCTTGTTATTGCTGAAACAGTGCTATAAATCAAATATTTCTCTAGTACTCACGTTGCATTAAATATTTCAAGAAACCAAGGGATGGTTCAAAGTATACAAAACAGTATACAAAAGTCATACATAAACAATACACCATCTCGTTTCAAGCACATCTAGTTTTCATATCCTATTGGGGTAGAATGAGTTCTGAGCTCTTCCTGGGAGCTCAGGGATGCTTCTACTTGTTAGTTGTCCGCCTACAGCCTCTCAGGAGTCTAAGTCCCGTCTAAACTGGTTACTATTCGAGTGTGAATACTATGAACCAGCAAAATAATGTAATGGAGTGGATTCAGCGAAGAATGAGCATCAAATGCCTAGGAACAAGGAGTCTGCAAAACCCCATCTGGGCAAGCTTTTCAAAATGTGCTTTATCTCGAGAACACAGTTGATGCTGCTTAGAATATTGGGTTAAGAAAGCATCTGAGGCTGTGTCTACACGCATTGTTTGTTGTGAGCTTCCCTGCCTTTCTTGGCTGTGTGTTGGCTTAGCTTCCTGTAGGGCTGACATTCCACCCTCTTAGGAGTGAGTTATCTTGCCTAGGGAGCATGATTCCAAAGACCCTGTGAGGTGCCTTTGAAAAACTAAGCCATGTGTGGCTGAGCAAATATGAAACAAAGTGTACCGGAGATTCAAAAGGAGGCAGAAACTGGCCCTCTGCCTCTTCCACCCCCTGTTCTAAGTACTGAAGGTTGACATCACTCCAGGATTAAAGGAGAGCACACTCTTGCTCAAACACCAATATCTGAAACACAGGGGGAAAGGCTTATAGAACATAACTGGCCAAAGAAATTGCTTTTTGAATAAACACTTCCTTCTCCGGAGTTGTGCCATGGCAGACGCTGCTTTTAGAAAGAGTTTCATTTCATTTCTCAGTGAGCATGGTTTTAGAAGCCGGAGGCTTGAGGAAATCAAACTGGTAGAAATCTGAAGTCCCTGTTAGTTCACAAATTTCCCCACCCAGTGGAGAGCCAGTACAGCTCAGTCACTATGTAGCCTGGAGCGAGACATAGACAGTCCATGATTACTTCCCAGGAGCTGCCCTGGGATGCAATCTGCCCCTCAGATGAGGGAGGGCTCCAAGTGGCCTCTGGTTCAAGCTAGAATCTATCTGCAAATGTGCTTTTGTTTTCTATGCTGCTATGCAGCCCATGTGCACAAAAATGTTGACCAAATCAGAATTCCAGAGAGATTAGCAAGGGGTTTAGTACTTTAGTGGGAATCAACAAACTTTAATTAAAAAAACAAAATAAAACAAAAAATCAACAACATCACTGCTCCAAAGTAGCCATGGCATGGGCTGAATTAGTTATGATCCTAGCTGACTTGAGTGTTTTGTTTGGAAAATGGAAATGATGAAGTTGGGTAGTAAGTATGTTGGGAAGCACCATAGTCAGTGTGTCTAATCCTACAAGCATCATGACCAAGAAGCAAATAGAGGAAGAAGGGGTTTGTTCAGCTTACACTTCCACATTGCTGTTCATCACCAGAGGAAGTCAGGACTGGAACTCAGGCAGGTCAGGAAGCAGGAGCTGATGCAGAGGCCATGGAGGGATGTCACTTACTGGCTTGCTTCCCCTGGCTTGCTCAGCCTGCTTTCTTATAGAACCCAAGGGTACCAGCTCAGGGATGGCACCACCCACAGTGGGCTGGACCCTCCCCCCCTTGATCGCTAGTTTCGAAAATGCCTTACAGCTGGATCTCATGGAGGCATTTCCTCAATCAGAGCTTCTTTCTCAGTGATAACTCCAGATTGTGTCAAGTTGACACAAAACCAGCCAGTACAGGAAGGAAACAACTGTTTAGTGACACATTGGACAGGTGTCTGCCAGAAAGGCTGCTATTGTGAGAAAGGTGGGATGGTGAGGCTACAAGAATGGACATTACTGTGGCTTATCTATTTCTACTGTAAGTGCAGAAGTGAGACTGGAAGAGTTTTACTAAAGTGCAAGTTATTGGAGGCCTATAATTATTAGAAGACCAAGACCTGCTAATGGATGCAATTGATCTTTTGACCAAACTGTTTTAGGCATGCTCTTGTTATGATGGGGTATTCAATGGAACAGCCAGCCCAGCTATTACATGAGTGAGTCCTGGTCTCTATAAACATGAGACTCCATGTAACAATTTACCAGTGAAGGGATCCTAAAAATAAGACAAGCAATACTTCATCCTCTCTATGCTGATGATTCTCAAGCATAATAACCTATACAGCCACCCTCACAGCTCAGCTCTGGACTTTCTTTCAGCCCTGATATGCTGTAAAAACTGTGTTGGCCAGACATGAAGCATCATGGCAGGGCCATTGGGATTTTGTCATATATACATCTCAGCATAGCTACAGTGATTACTCCCCTGACAGATGATTCTGCATGTTTCAGTTGAAACCAACTCTGCTTAGAACTATGAGTCATATTTGCTGTTTATTTGACTACCTCTAGCATTATTCTTAGTGGTAACTGCACAGTATAGTATAAGGCATTTAAGGCAGTTTTCTGATGGCCTGTGAGCAACCTGAAAGACCCACTCTTGTTTGTATAGGTTTTATTGGTACATTCTATATCACCAGAGTATTCACACTTAGCTGAGTAATATCTAGCTCAGAGCTCACAGCATCTCATCTGCTGCTTTGGTAATTGGTTCAACAATGTGATACTTTAATGTATAATTGAATAAGCAGTTGGACTCTGTTATAGTGCAGTGGTTTGGCATAATTATTTTCCAGTGCTGTGGTTTTTCTCATTGATAAATACTTTGCGAGTTACAAATTCTTTAAGACCAACACTATATATTTCTTAAAAGAGGGATGATACTAATTAATAGAGGAGCAGATTCAGCATTCTGGCTCCATTAATACAGATACATGGAAACTATTTCAAGCAAGTTATGGTTAAATTAAATCTTTGACAACCAATCAAATGATGGATGCTCTGTTGATAACCTGAATTTCTCTATAATCAGATAAATAACTGGCTTTGGAATATCTCAAGGGAGTAGAGACCACAGAGGGTCTATGGGATTCATCATCTAAGTAGAAAGACAACAGCAAATGCATTGTTTTAATGAAGAGATGTTTGAAGAGCTCAAGGGTTGGAAGGAAAGAGAAACAATAGAGAAAGCCCCAGGTTAAAACAAAAACTGAGCAGGGCTTGGTGGTCTCACCTACAACCCAAGGCAGAAGGATGAACCAGGACTACACAGTTAGACCCTGTCAAAGTGAAGCAAGATACAAGAAGTGTCTTGTCAGACTGTGAAACAGTGTAAACTGGTGCTCATATTGGCAAATCTGCCCAGCACCCAGAAAGACTACTCTTTGTGTACCAGACAAAGTGTTGAGAGAAGGCAGAGGAGGTGGGACTGAGGAAAATAATAAGGAAGCATTGTGGATATGACAGTGCATCTTCATGTCAGAGAAGATGAAACTAGGTGTCTTGAAGACTGGCCCTTCTTTGACTGGACACCGGCAGAACAGATTTGGGCAGGAAGAGAAGGATTTTTTACACTGTTCAGGGCAGTTTCTGTAGAGGAGCCAGGATGCTTGTACTTTATGGACAAGTGTCAGGACAGAAAAGATATCTATAAGGAAAAGCCAAGCCCCTGGCTCACTAATCACCCTACGTTTAGGGAAGCCAAGCTTCTCCCCCAATCTCATTTCTCATGGCTCTTGTATAGCAGCTACTGTAACTTATCTCCTGTAACTCATTCTTCAGCCATTCCTTAGGGAAACTTACTCTGGTCTTTTCACCTCCCTACATGTAACTCTATAGTACCTCCTTACTCTGCACACAAACTAACACACACTGTCTAAGCGTACATACTTTTTGGTAATACATTTTTCAAATTAACTCCTGTTTTCAATTTCAGAAAGACTCCTGTAAAGAGACCTAAGATAATTTGCCATAATTGAAAATGATCTAAACAAAACAATCTTGTGGCAGATACGGTGACATTCTGGATGGCTTCTCCCAGTGTGTCAGAAGTCATGTTGGTGCTACGTTGAGGACATATTGACACTCATTAAGAATTTTTCTCAGTCAGTTAGTAGCGCCTAAAACATAACTAAGAAGAGTAGAACTCAAAAGGAAATAGTGCTTGTTTTTGTTAAGATTAATTATTTTATTTGTATAAACATTTTGCCTGCATATATGTCTGTGAACCACATGGCCAACACGCACAGAGGACAGAATAGAGTTCAAATCTCCTGAAAATGGAATTAAAAATGGTTGAGAGTCACCCAGGCCCTCCTCAGCGAAAGGAAAATGGGTTCTAAAGCACCGAGAACGCTTCCTAGCCCACAAATTCAAAGGTATTTGCAGTATTGCATGTGTAGAACTGGGGACCATCCCCTGAGCCACTGACATGTGTGTGCTATCTTTAAATGACTGGGACAGTCAGGTCTAGGTAAGAAGCCACCTGTGACATGTAAGGGTTCCACAGAAAAGCCGCTGTGGTTAACTGATGATAGCTTGAAATTCAGAAGCCCTGGCTCAGATAGCACATGCTTATAGACAGCATTCTCATTGCTCCAAGCAACCCTTTCTCACACAAGGCATGAAACACATCCCAAATCTTTGTGACATTTACAGACAAACTCAGATCTTTGCTCTAGAGAGCTATTCTCCTTTTCCAAGAACATTTGAATGGGACCTCAGTCCATTTTCATCGTTCCAACACTTATTACATGATGCATGCATGAATCTGCCTGCTTTATTAAACAAGACCTCAGAAGACAAGGATTCTCAGCTTAATTAATCAAGATATCACTGATAAAAGAGTACAGAGCCTGGGATTAGAATGCCTGGTAAAGTTAGTTTAGGTGAGACCAATGACAAGAGAGCCATCTTTAGAAATCAAAGATTAACTTTCCTATTTAATATAATTCTTTTCCTTTCAGTAATCTATTTACCTTAACTCTTACTAGACAGAAAATCCTACTCGTGGAAATGGTTTATTTAAGCTCTTTCTTCTGTATGTTGTTCTATAAAACTAATAACAATGAAATAGATCCTTTGATAAGAACTACCAGGTTTCTCCTCAGATAATGTGTTTTAGGAACACATTAAATTGGTTTTCTCCCATTTGAAGGCAGCTTGGCATTTACTCCAGGTTAGTTCCACATTCTACAAAACATTCAAATTACGGTGAATCATTTCTCTACTGTATTCCATTACAGAACTAGAGAAGCATCAATAGCCAAGAGAGCTTGAGCATCCCATGGGGGAATTAATCATTTCCCCACATACCTTGCAATAACACACTCAATGTGCAGGGGGAGCCTTGTCAGAATCCACACAGATCAGCACTTCTAGCAGAAATCCTCTCAACACTTCCTTCCCTGAAAATCATTTGAAGCAGATCAAGTGAGATGACTGCAGATACATTTTTTAAAAATCTCCTTTCAAAAGTTTTCTAGAAGCAAAACTCCCTTGGAGGAACCATCACATATTTTGGTATGTTGAACAGAAATAAAGATTTTTCTTCAAGATTTTGCAAACTCTGTCGCTTTGTTACAGACCTTCCATCCAATAACAAAATATCTATGAGGAATTTCAACTCTTATGACATCAGGGAAAAGAGAGACTTGACAGTGGGCGCTGTCACAGCAAGTGGAGTCACATTTAGCTTCTGGGACTTAAGGCAGAGAGGAGAGATGAGGCACTCCAGTACATCAAAGCCCAGTGCAGTCAGAAGTGCAGCTGTCCACTGTACCACTAAGGAATAAAACCTCTGACAACGAAACTGTGACACTCTTGATGATGAGTCACATTTTTATTTCAGAGATGTTGAAATGTGAAGACGTGTACATCTGTGACCAGCGCACTGCAGAGTTATAATGGTGTACATGATTTGTGAAAGATACCATACAGTAATAACAGTGGTAATAGAGGCACATCATGCTATTCTTGAATTTGATCTTGTTGAGCAACCTGCCTCCACATTGGTCCACAACAAAATAGGTTTGGAAACCGTCAGATTATCATCTGCAGTTCATAGTCTTCTGGTGGCAACTTTCTAATGGTCTTCTAAAATGAGTTACCAGATCAAAGATGGAAGCCCTTTTAAATTTGGATTTTGAATAAGTAAAAACACATAGAGATGGAAAAATGGTTGTGAGTAAAGTTTTTGATGTGTAAACATGACAATTGAGTTTTGGTCCCCACCACCCAGGGTAAAGCTGAGCATGGTGCTGTGCTGCTATGTTCTCAGATTCAGCATCTTGTCTGGTGAGCCAGTCTTGTTGAATCAGTGAGCTTCAAATTCAGCGAGACACTTTCAGACAAAACAATGAGAACAGAAGATATGTGGTATTGACCACCAGGCTTCCCCATGTGTATAAAGAAATGATGCACATGCGCGTGCGCACACACACACACACACACACATACACACACACGGTATTTTTAGTATAAGTATGGTCATATATGATTCATGAAATATTGTTATGTCAAATAATTAACTGAATGTCTAACTAACAATGAATGTACCAAATATGGCGCCTGTGCTCTTAGGAGAGTTTGGATTGCCTTTGACCTTCCCATGTGTTCACTATAGGTTGCTAATTTGCTTTCTGTTATAATTCTCTTTTAATAACTTAGTCTGTCCTTGCAGCAACCCAGAAGCTAGGGATTACTGTGCACAGTTATAGAACTGAAGTTTCTAAGTTCTCTTTTGGACATAATGTGTTATTAGAATTAATTAGAAAAAAAAAATTTCAGCTATCACCTCAACTTTTCATCTTTGGTGGAGTAGGTAGGGCCACATGTACACTACTAAGGATCCCTGAAAGTAGATGTCTTATTCTTGGAAGCTACTTGCTGAGGTAGGACGTGATCAATTGTGAGGACAGTGTGTCTAGTCTAACACTGATAATAAGTAGCAATAGCAACAGCCAGAAGTCACAGGTACTTTCTATGCCAGGCACTGTATTCTCTGGCTTTCCTTTTACAATGTACGTAGAGGAATTTGGTTTTGAGACTGTTAAACCATAGACTATTGTTTTAGATAGAGTTTTACTGCTGTGAAGTGACATCATGACCATGATGACTCTTATGTAGGATATTTAATTGGAAGTGGCTTACAGTTTCAGAGGCTTGGTTTATTATCCTCATAGCAGGAAGCATGGCAGCATGCAGGCAGACAGAGTGCTGGAGTCCAGAGCTCTAGATCTTGATCAGCAGGCAGCAGAAGAAGACAGTGTTACATACTGGATGTAGCTTGAGTATAGGAGACCTCGAAACCTGCCCCATACGATGACATACTTTCAACAAGGCCACTCCTAATAGTGTCACTCCCTAGGGCTAAGTATTCATACACATGAGTTTATGGGAACCATTCCTGTCCAAACCAGTGCAACTATGATTTATCGACCTGAGGAACCTTTGTTAGATACTCCTTAAAAATATCCTCTCTCCCATAACTCTTCTGTTGTTTGTTTGATAGTGTCTCTCTGTGTAGCCCTGGCTGTCCTGGAACTCACAGAGATCTACCTGCCTCTGCCTCCCAAATTCAGGTATTAAAGGCATGCCTGGTTACATTTCTTTGTGAAATCTATGTGACCTCCACCCAGCTCCTGTCTACTTGGTAATCCTATGCACGAGAAATCAACCATATAGTGTCTGTTTTCCATGTGTGGGTGCCTTTGACTACAGGAGAGAGCACTGGTTTCTGGCACTGGAGGGACAGATAGGATATTGGATATGAGAGTAAGTAGGCAGTGACTTTCCCTTCTTACAGCCTATTGGAAATTCATCTATAAATGAAACTGCCCCACTATGACTCACTCAGGGAAATCTGCCATTTGGGTAAGCCATTGCTTAAGATTTTGGCCCTCCTGTTTATTAGCCTGACAACACATTACTACAATCACATTCTTAAGTTTCCTCAGAATCTTTTTGCAAACTTCTGCAGGTTTAAATTTCCTAGTCTGCATCATGGTTCTTCTAAGGAACAAGTCTTGCCCTGTTGGGATGTCCCAAGCCTCCTAGTTCCTACAGACACTGCAACCTCCTGCACTTATTAATGTCTTCAACATACTTAGAAAATTTTGCCTTCCAGATGCCCCTTTGACTTACAGTAAACCAAAGTAAAGCACTCTCCAGTGGGGTTTGCAAAGGACAGATGTGATACAGTTGACTGGACCTGAGCAAGAGGCTTAGAGATAGATGACTTAGACTGGGCCCTGGATTCATGGTTGTTATCTGTGGACTCAAGCAACCACTGATCAAAAATAATAGAAAACAAAAGGCATCTCTACTGTCCACAAGCAAAATGACTATCTTCACATAATTTGTACTGTATTAGGATTTGTAGATAATGTAACAAGGGAACATGTGTCAGGTGATATGCAAAGGTTATATGGAAATATATGACTTTTATATCTAAAACCTGAACAACTCTGGATTTTGGTACCCTAGGAAAGGTTGCTGTCACCACAGATACAAGTTGACAGGCATACTTCTGTTCATATAGGAATCCTTACCTATATATATTGATAGACTTCTTTCCTTTAAAAGTTTCTTTTTTTTTTTTTTTTTCTTTTCAACATCTCTAAACATTGAGTCAGAAACCTTGATGTGTCTTTTAAGGTCTCTCTAGTGAGTCCATTGGTAATGCAGTGTTGAGCTGTTTTACAGAAAACCACAAGCTTCCGACCAGAGTCTACAAAAGTTTTATTAATAACAGTCATGTCCAACAGAACTTTGCAAACATGTTTAGTTTGTGCTATTGGTTTCCTAGTTCCTGTAAATAATGTCTAAGTGCTGCCATCTGTAAGCCATAGGATACCAGCAGAAGGGTGCCTAATAACCAGGAAGCATCAATGTTCTTAGCTTCTAAATTATTCGGAATCAGCTGGTATGGTCTGTGGTGACAAGTCTGCGTTAAGCTTGATTTCTGTGTCTTCTTGTGGCAATGGCCCAGTGGGAAGGCCAGATTCTCTAGCTCCTTGTCTTCCCCATCAAACTGTTAGAAGATGGATTTATAATAGTCCTAAAGGTAGTAGCAAAATGAGAATTAGTTCTTGGGTAGAAAGCAATCCCATTTGACTTGCCCGTAGCAACTGTGTCATATCTGCTTCTACGAACAAGAAAATGACTTCTTAATGTACTTTTCTTCCACTAAGAAGAATTAAATCTGTGTGGCAAAATGGAAAACCAGTATGCTGGCAGCCAAATTCTGAAAGGAAGATCCATGACCCTCATAAAGATATTTGTGGCCTAGTTCTATGCTAATGAGCTTCATTTAGGCTCAGACTTGCTCAGTGTGGAAATATAGCCCCGCTGGAGAACGAGGCTATTTTTCCCACGCTATATTGCCTTCCACATCAATGTCGCTCTGAGATAAATGGGGGAAATTCTCTGTCTGCAGGCTGCCAAGGTGGAGTCTCTGGAGTAGGATGAGGTATTGGGAGTCTAAGAAAATGGATATTGCTATTTTAGTTGGAAAGTTTTATTTATTTGTGTTGTGTATATTGTGTGTAGTTGGGGTTAGCACATGAGTGTGGAGGTCAGAGAACAACTGTGTGGTATGATTCTCCCCTTTCATCCCACCATGGTTTTCATGATCAGCTTGCCGTTTTTCTACCTTACTCTTTGAGTCAGCATGTTTTGCTGAGCTCACAAGGTTATTTTCAAAATATCCATGCTCGGTTGAGTATATGTGCAGTGAAGTGCAGGCAGTAGCTATGGAATTGCCCATTTGTGTAAATTCTCCAAGATTAAGGAAAATGGTTAGGGACAATGCTGGCACCTAGCATTACCTACATGGTTAAAAGAATTTCCTCCAGGGCAAATGGAGTTAGATAATGTCTGCCTGCCTATGGAAAGCTGTAAGGGTTATGTGTGAGATAATGACCACCAGAGACACTGCCCTCTACTTCGTAAGTGTTGGCCATCGGCGGCACTATAAAACAATCCACGTCAAAGTAGCACAAATCACTACACTGTGCACCTGTGCGCAAGCATCATCTGCAGCCGATTACTGCACTTATGAAGCCACCGGAAGGATGGGTTTGATATCAAAGCTGAAATACAATAGATTAAACTCAACTGAAAACCTACTCTCTGATAGATCGAATTGATAGAACTTCATTGTATACAGAAATTTTACACATATACAGGCTTGCAAATACAGATGTAAGATATATGTAAATATATGTGAATATGCATTATATGTGCTTATACACAGATATATATATATATATATATATATATATATATATATATATATATATATATATATATATATATATATATATATATATATAACAGAGAGAATGGTCTAAAGAGGAACTCAATTAATTAAGTTGTTATCTACGCTATTTTCCCATAGTTTCTATTATATCAGGTGAACTTAGATGTAAAAATCTGCCACTTCTTTAAAAAACTAGAAGAAAAAAAAACCTAATAATGAAAAATGAATTCATTCATAGTTTAGGCAAACTTGAGTGTTTAGCTTCAGAATTTCTTCCAATCACAGTACTTACAACTCCTTAGAGCTCATAAATCACAGTGAAAGCCAAAGAGAGAGAGTGGTAGGTAAACTGAAAGCCAGATTGGAGGATGTCCAGCCAGGATGGCTGGAGACAAGACACAACAGCAGTCAAGGAAATCGATAACCGAACAGTGCCTGACAGGCAGAAAAAGCCATGGAGGCTGCGCTGAATGGTGGACCCCCATCCTCACCAGCCTCCCGCTTCACCGAGGCTCAGTCTGTCACACACTTATCCAGCAAGCGCCCGGCAGCAACGGCCCCACTGCAGCCTTGCCTTGTTCTATTAGAGAAGCAAGAAATGTCAAATCTTACCCGAAACTCTTTATTTTCAAAATCGGGCAATGAATGTAATTAAGATACACCTACGGGGCTCTAACCTGCCAGTTGTTTTCACTCTGCCTCTCTCCCCCAACATTATTAAAAGGAAATTTCATGGACTCTTTAATGAGCCTTTTCCATTTCCTTTCTCCAAAGCTTCAAAAACACGACCGAGAAGAGGCGGACTCACCAGCCTTCTGGAGATCTGAGGAGGAGATGGCCGCCGAGGCAGAGGCTCTGCGGGTCTACTTTCAGGTAAACATTGTAGAAGTAGCTTTTATTCTCCTGTTGTAGTTGAGTGGGAGACTTCCTGCCTCTGGCTGCCTACCTAGGCCTAGTCCTGGGAGCTTCTAGGCTCCATACAACCTTTTGTAGGCTTAGAATGGTTTCAGCCTCAGACTTGGTGCTGAATAAGCTGGCCCTTCCTAGTGCTCTCTGAGCTCTGGCTGGTTTAACAAAGCTGTTCTGGCTCAGACTTTTCTCCGAGCTGACTGATTCATTCTGGCCTTTGTCTACACCACTGAATTCCTCTGCTTGGCCTCAAAGTAACTCTCACAATCTTTCCTAGTTTTTGGGCTCCATCTCATTCTCTGGCTCATTCTGTCTTCTCCTGTGTCTGGCTTGTTCTCTCTCCAACCTGTCTGTGTAAAACTGTCCTGATAGAACTGTCTCCTTCCCCCTCTCTGTGCTAATCTACTCTCACATCTCCTTCTCTCCACCAGTGACTGTACTCTCCTATGCTGTCTGTCTCTCCCTTTCTTCTGTCCTGAGAGTTGGGCATACCTTAGTCTGTCAAATCTATCTCAAATTCATCACTTTTTAAGTAGCTCAATTAGATACCACTTTCAAACATGGGTGCTTCCTTCCACAACCTAACTTTACTTTCATTGTTTGTGACTAAAGGTGCTATGGGTTTGTGTGTTTGTATTCTAGCCACAGGGATTAAAAGTGTGTGCTAAGGGCACAGCTACACCCTAGAAATAGGTTCAAATATACTGTAAAAAAACATCAAATAGTTGACCTTCACCCAGAATTCCTGACAGGCCTCAGGGAAGCAAAAGCAATGACTGGGAAAGAGAATATAAACATAGCAAGGGAACAACAAAGGCCTTGAAAACTGTGAGGAAAAACCTTGACCCACATGGGACTTACCTGCTTCTTATATGTAGGAAAGAGCGGGAGTCTGGAGGGAAAGTCCTGAGATTTCCAGGTTCTTGTGACCTGGTACAACCAATTGGACCAGGAGCCTATGGTGAATGGTAGAGATGGGGGTAACTTCTAATAAAGAGAGCACTTCAGAGGGAGCAAGAGGGCCAGAGAGCTGGGGAGACTATAGGTGCTAATGTGCTCAGCCAGGACAGGGATGACCATGTATGGACCATTTGCGTAAAATCAGCCTCTCTGGAATTTAGAGACTGTTCACTTAACTCTTACTGTGTGTATTGGTATAATTGTTTTACTTCACTGTTGATCTACCATTATACTTTATAAATTAACTTTCAGTGTATGTACAGAACAAAGTATGTGGAGGATTTGGCACTATCTCTGGTTTGAGGAATCCATTGGAACTCTTGGACAGAATCTCCTGCAGGTTAAACGAAAAGTGTTCTATACTGCTTTGATATGAAATGCAAACAAGTTCTCAGACTTGTGCATTGATTGGCCACTCTCTCCCAGCCTTATTTTTAAAATACTTTAGTTACTCAGTGACCCAGAGTGCCTTCCCCTCTAGTGTCAAGGGTTGCCAGTACTTGACATTTGGGATAATATCAGGCTAGAAAGGGCACATTGAGGCCTCCTTCCAGGTGTGTCCAGGTGATTTTCTCCACCACAGAAAGCATTCAGAGATAGAACTAAGTGAGCAATTAGCTGAGAGGGAGGATTACTCAAAGATTAAGGGAGGAAATTGTCCAAAAGAGCATGTACTCTTTTTTTGGTCTTTCTGTAATTTTTAAATGTTTCAGGTTTTTCTTTATCTTCCTTTCTTTTCCAAAATTCTGTATAATTTCTGGATGTGTGCAGACACCAGCAAGCAGTTTTACAAGGTCAGTACCAGGATGGTCATGAAGCAGAGGAGACTCGGCATCCTCAGTCGGCCATGTTGGTCAAAGCCATTATGGTAGCCTTGTGCTACCCTACAGGTGGTCTCTTCTCTCTCAGTTCAAGCAGGTCACTGAAGTCCAGCACTACAAAGCTCAGTTCATTCTGCCACGCAGGCACCAAGTCAGAGTTCCTTTGCCTGAAGGAATACAGTGAAGTGCAGCAGAAGCAATTGCTTAGGTTTTATTTTCAGCCTTCCCCATTGTCCACCATCTCTTCTGTCTGAAGAGAAAGGGTTGATAGTGAACAGCAGCTGATGGAAATGACCAAACACTGTTTTCTATTTCATTCCTTTTCAGAAGGTTGGTGTGTCACTTTGGAGTGCCCTGTTGAAATGAGGGTCCCACATCTTCAGACTCAATTTATTAGGTTGAAATTGTTTTTCTGGCTTGCTATACAATGCATCTTTTTAGGTGTAGGCAAGAAAGTTCTAGGCTTTTACAGAGATCTTTGTGGGAATTATAAGGATCTACATCATAATGGGTCATCTACATGCTTTAAGATTTTAATTTCTAACCTAAGATTCTTATATGCTTCTTACCTGCTTCAGTGCCATCCTCATTTAACTAGCAACTCTTGCCATAAAAACATTTGTCCTAAGCAGTCATACAAGCCATTGGGCACCATGCCTATTCATTTTTTTTTAACTAAAACTTGCCTCTCTCTTTAATGGGCCTTTGTTTAGACTAAATAAACAGCCTGTTGGGAAGCCTAATATAGGTACTAAGACTAGGAAAAAAAATACAGTAGCCACTCTTCCTGATATGAAGATGGTCTTCAAATATTACCAAGAGCATTTCCTCAACTTGAAATACAAAGGGACTAAATGTACTTCCCTCAAGACATATGGATCCTTAGCTTAATCCCTTTGCTGATTTGATCCTGGCTTTCTGATTTTCAAATTTCACCTTCATGCAAAATTTGTGTATAGTGACATCTAGACTAACAATGCACCATTTGGATTTACCCAATATTAAGAAAGTATCTTTTGTTTATGTAAAATTAAGATGATCTTGGCTTCACTAGTCTTTCCTGGTAATACCATCACTAGTATGTCTGCCATGGACAGGGTGACTTGAAGGACTTAGTTTGTTGCTAGAAACCTTGAAATTCCCAAGAGGCATGGTTAGAGATAGGATAGGGATCAGGGAGAAATGATGATCATAAATAGTTACTGGGAAGGCACAATGAAATATTCTACTATTATAAAACCCAAGCTCAGCCATGTTAACTTTTTTCTGTGTTCAGTGGTTTAAAAGTGCCAGTATTCACAATGTCAACATGACAGTTTAGCCATGGGCATCATTCTTAGCTGTTCTACTGCTTCCAAAACTTCATATTTCCTTTACCAGCTCTTACGGTGGCCCTCAAGAAGTCCTTTATGCCCGTCTAGCAGCCTGTTTGATTTCTTTGGAAAGAGAGCACTTTCTCGTCTACTGCTGAGTTTCTTTACCTGTCTCTCTGCCACCCTGTGCACAGTGGTAAGAAATAAAGTGGACCCTGCTTTCACAAGGGATTTGGTCCAGTTGTGAGCCAAGTCAGCAAGTAGTTTGCAGGTTAAGAGTGCTGATTCCCACAAGGAATATGGCCTAGCGTGGGTTCAGTCTACATTGCCCCTCCCTTTCCTCATACCCTCTCTTGTCTTTCGTATTACCTGTATCACAGGGCACTGCTGGCTTATTATTTCCTTGATTCACTTTTTGCCTTGCAGTACATTTATCTTCAGCTGGGTAGCCCTGCCTCAGTGTACAAAAGAACACTGTTTCTAATTAGAAGTACAAAAAGAGAAAGAAAAGAGATATAGTGCTTATGAAATGCCAGCTCTCCATAGTTGATTACCTAAAACTACCAAGACTGAGCTTCAGTCTTTCTCATAGAAAGTAAGGCCAGTCTGTCTTTGGCTTAGATTCTATCGCCAAACTGAAACCCTGAAATTGCCTGCTTGATCTATTTAGAAACATTGAAACCAAATCATCTTTCAGAGATTTAAGTACTATTCCCACCTTTGGAAAACGAACAGTGAAGACCAGAAGTCAAACCAAGAGCCAGCTGACCCCAGACCTGCAGCTCCCAGCATGTAGAAAAGATAAGGTCCATTGGAGAAAATAGACTTCCATATGCTCCTGTCAACCAGAACACAACTAGGTCACTATATCTTGGGAAATTATGTAAAACAAACACTACTTTTGCTGTGCCAGCAAAATCAGGAATGTACTGGTCGCTGCATGAAGCTCCGTCTTTATGCCTGCCTGACAGATCTCTGATGAAACTGCACTACTTTGGTTCCAGGAAGTTAGTGCCTCCTCTCTACCTCTGTGAATTCATGCATTGGCTCCCTGTACACTAAGCTGATTTCCGGGATGGAGTTTGTGGCCTGTCTCTTAGTCTTTCTAAATCACGTTAGATGACAGTGGATCTGCATCTCCTATCGGAACCTTGCCTGCTTTCTGGAGTGTGATGATTCTCTATGTAGGTATTTAACACTTGGATTTGCTGCCTTTCCAATTTTAATTCAACATGATGTGTCCCAGTGGGACATGAGGCTGTCATCCACTCCTCCTCACTAGGACCAAGGGATCTCTGTTGTAAGATATGCAAACATCACCTCCCATCTTGGATAGGAATTGAAAGCAAAACAGGTTTCCACAGAGGATTGTATCGGTGAGATTCTTCATAATCCATCACACTCCCTTTGGGGTGTGCCACCATGCCATAGATAATTGGTTGTCTCTCACTTACAGTGTTGTGTCTCTCTTATAACAGTACAGTGCAACTTCAAAGCAAATGATTCAGCCCCAAACAGCATTATTAGTAGTTACAGATATTCAGAGAGATTTTTGCACCAGAGGGTTTTTTTTTAAGTCACTATATTTTCAGCCACTGGACAGTCGCTGATAGTTACAGGCAGCAAAGGCATACAAGGACTGCCTGTTTGTTTTATGCTCTAGTCTATAATTTATCCTACTTAAAATCTACCCCAGTAGCCCTAGAGATGATTTGCCCTTCACATGAACAGACTCCAGTGAGAAAGACTCGGGGGATTCATAAAAAAAAATTTGGGGAAAGGGGTGGCCTTGACATTCAGCTTGAGGGATTTAGTCTGAATCCTCAATGGGAGAGACTCATTAATGGGAATGAAACTGTCAGTCTGTCTTCTTCAGTCATCCCTCAATTGATATGATCACAGCTTTCAGTTTTTTATCACGTTATAGTCAGAGATGGTGCCTCCCTTCAGACTGAAGATATGTGAGTAATGTCTATGCTTTATTTTGCCACAAAAAGATACAATGATTTAAAAGAAGGAAGAAAAGAGAATTTCTAATTTTTCCCTAGTTTTTGTTTCTGTTGGATAATGCACCCCCTTCTCCCTTTGTGCTACATTTCTAGAATATGTTTTCAATTGCAAGGACATAAAGATAAACATAACTAAGTCCCCAGGGTGTGAGAATGATAATACATAGAATCATCTGGAAGTAATGAAATATAATTTCCCATGAGAGGATTTATCCAGAATACCAAGCTGGTTATTCTTTTAAGTTGTTATAGCTGTCTATAAGACAATCTACCCCAAAGTTCAAAATAGGCTTTAAGTTTGGTTTAATATTTTGCTGGGATCCTACTTGAACCATATTGTTTAGATAAAAATATTTTTGAGGCCACTAATGGCTAAATGTTCTTAGATAAAGTGAGGGTAATGGGTAGACTTTTCTACCAAGCTGTATCTCTGCCCATAATAGAAATGGCTAGTATCACAGGTTAATTTTTTTCCTTGTAAATTTTATAATAGCACAGACCACCAGCATAAAATTGTCTTCTGGAAAGTATGACCCCCAAATAACTAAAAGTTTAAGGCTAAACAAATGACTCAATGCTTAAGTATAGTTGGTGCTTTTCTAGGGATCTGAGTAGGGTTCCTAGCAGCTCACAGTTATAGCTCTAGCTCCATGGGATCTAGCATCCCCTTCTGATCTCCATGGGCAAACACACACACACACACACACACACACACACACACACACACACACACACACACACCCCAAATCTTAAAAACAGAGTTTTAGGCTTTTTTTTTTTTTTTTTTTTTTTTTTTTGCATCTAGTAAAATGGGGATATAGTAAAACATAGCTCTCCATCTCTGTCTCCAGAAATGAATGGCTTCACATTAATCAGTCACTAGGTTTTTCTTTCTCTACTTGTTTTTCTCACTTCTGACACTCTTCTTTCAGGGTATAAATTTTGTCTTCCCCTGCCTTGTTCCTTCTTAGCAAAAGACAGGGATGTCTGGAGAGCATAGAAGGTTAGTCCGCAGGAAGGCAATGGAAACCCACATTAATAATCCTTGACCTCGTGGAATAATAATAGCTAATGTTCATTCACCTCACCTGCTCCAGTGCCTACAGTGCGCCTCAGCAGCCTCTGCATAGTAATTGCTGCATCATTTACACATGCACACACGTCACTCAAGTTATCACATCACTGCTCCACTTGGATTATCCATGCTAGACTCAACAGCAAAAGTAGTGCCTTCTGGTTTTAACTCTTCTCTAGTGAGTTGAAATGTAGCTCAATATATTCAGCACATGAGTTGTAGGTATTGGAAACTGAATATTTTGTCTATGAATTTGTCCTCTGCCCCATTAAGATGGAGAAGAAAAATGGTTCAGCCATATAACTAGTAAATGTTAACCTCAACCCAAGCATGCATATTGCACTCTTTCTTTTTCTTGGAAATCAAGGTAGGGCAGACTTTCTAAAACAGAGCAGAAACAATGCAATGACAATTGTAGAAATACATTCACTTAAGCTCTTCAAGAGATGAATCCCTGCTTCTCCCTCTTTTTCTTTCCTTACCTCTCAGATTTGACCTGGTTCCCCATTATCAATACCACAGAGCAAACATTGATGCCTCTACAGAAACCTCCTTGCAAATGTAAGAAACAAAAGTAAGAAGGTCTGAGACAGTTAATTACTCTTCTAGAGCAAATATATATCGGTCTTACACCTTACATGGAGCTTTCTAGAAGATACTTTGAAACAAAAGAGCAAAAATAGCTGATACAATAAATGAATGAATATGTCTCAGCCTGTCCCTGCTCTCTCTGAGTTCAAACTCTTGTTTTTACAAGAAGAAACAATTCCAGGCACTCTGGGATAAAAGTTTATGGTCTTCAGGATCATACCAAGTTGTCTCCAGTTTCGGGTTTAGTTTGCAGTAAAATATTCACTACATCATGTTGTACTGTGAGGTGGTGGGGGATCCATTCTGTTCCTCTGGGGAAAGGTAGCTCCAAGCTGCAGGTCCCAGGGAAGACTGCTTCTGGTGCACTCTGCCTGGCCCACAGGAGTTCAGGCTGGGAGGCCTGGGGACAAATCCCAGCAGGGTGCAGCCAGGCCTGTGAACAATGGCAGTTCAATGCTCAGCTGGGTGCTGAGATTATAGCCCTGCTGGCCAGGGCCATAAACCCCTGCCTGCCTGTTAGAAAAGTGCAGAGCCTATGATAAGTTTCTAGAATAGAGAGTTCAAGGAAGAGGAAGGAGCCAGGGCCACAAAGGAGCCAGGACCGAGGAGAAGGTTTCAATATGTGTTTTTATTTTCACGTGCTTCTCTCCTTTGTTCTGTCGTTTTTAAACAGCCCAGGATCCAACCATCAGATTCCCATTCGTTTGCTTTTAAGATTGGCTTATTTTTCTAATGCTACGTGTGTGCAGGGGAGGGACTTAGGGAGTGGCTGAGTTGGCTAGAGTCTAAGTCACTCTCTCCTGTGGAGGTGGGGTTTGGGGCTTGCCTAGAGCCTTGTACATCTGCCCCATTGTGGTACATCCAGGCAAAGTGGATTTGCAATCGGGAGTTCAGGAAGCACCTACCAGTTGACCGGTCTTCAGGGCTTTGACTGACATCAACCTCTTACATTTCCAATGTTGACTCTTCAAACCCACAACATCACTGTGTTCTACTGTTGATTATATGGATAGAGAAACAGCACATGCTCCCTGGAACTGTTATAAGGTGAAGAAAACAGTAAGGTTGGGAACTATTGTGATAAAGCTTTAGGTCATAGTTTTTCTATTATTTAACATTTTGAAGATGACAAATTATCCATGTGGTTAAATCATGAGAAATTGATTTAAATCATTAAAAACTAGAGACTATAGAAGGGAGAAGTTTTTGGACTACAAAAAGGCATCATCATCATCATCATCATCATCATCATCATCATCATCATCATCATCATTATGATGATGATGATGACTTATTGCTTCACTTACTAAATTAAACTACCATTGGATATATTATTGGAGATACCAGCACAGCAAAATATTATACAGGCAAGAGAGGACAGGAATCCAGAAATGTGAGCTCAGCATTTGGGTTGCTCTTCCATACTGAAGGTTTGCATGACCTGCATGATTTAGGAGAATACATTTAGAGGTTGCCCATGATAGAGGGTCTACCAAGCCTCTACAGGTGAGTGGGGTGCCAAACATCTGGCAGAACTAATCTTTGGAGTAAGAGTGAGCTAGATATAGCCCATTCATTATACTAACTTCAGCTCAACGTCAAATCATCAGGACATCTGACAAAGAGCTCTGTCCTGAAAAGTAAATTAAAATAATTTTAAAGTTCTATTCCTTTAACTTCTTGGCAAAATAAAAGAAAAATCTTCCTGAAGATTATGACACCTATGTGAGATCTTCTACCATTTTGTTTTCCAAACAGAATGCCCAGCATGTATATTTGTGCTCGTACATAAGCACACCCCGAAATGTCAGGAACCAAGCTGCCACACCCTGCCTCTGAATTCATATACTAAGGTCCTAATTATCTTGCAATGGTGTTAGATGGTCATTCTTTGGCAAGTAACTAAGTGAGGATGTCATCATGAGCATGTGGCTTCTCTGATGATTTGAGTTTGACTTGCTTCTCTGTGCTCACTTGAGAAGATAACAAGAAGGAGGTGACTTCCAGACAAGAGACACTACCTCAGATCAAGGCAGCCTTGCTGTTGGGACACCTGTCCTTCAGAACTGTGGACAACGGATAATGGATTTCCATTGTTTAAGCCTCCAGGTTCATAGTGTTTTATTACAAATAAGTGACCAATTGTGGTTTATATAAAAGCTGGAATTATTAGATATAGACGATAGCATAACTGCTCACAGATTAAAAAGTGTAAAATGCTATAGCTTAGTTTTTTAATTTAGCATAAAGCTGAGATCTATTTTTTAAAAAATCACAATTGTTTCAAGGTTAACAGGTTAAAGGGCTGTTAAAACTTTTTTTTTCCAGTTTCAAATCTTTAATAGATTTTTTTTTTTTTTCATGGTGGATAAGGGAATTCAACTTCTTGTGTATTGAAGTGGCAAAAACAATAAAAATAAATAAGGATCATGTAATTGCTTGTGAAAGTATAAAACCCTAAGTGAAGCTCCCTGGCTTTAGAATGGCATTCTGCCTATATAGCTTCTCATTGGGATTTATAAAATTTGGAATAGGGCAAGTGTTTTGAGTGAAATAACGCTATTCTGTTGCTGTGATACCCTGTAACATAGGCAAGAAAATCAAAATTAATCATTTTGATTAATGATTCCAGAGGGATAGAGTGTCTATTGGGTGATGAAATGCATGGTAATAGGACGCAAGGGTAAGAATCTTACTGATAGAATTTTCATTTATAAATAGGCAGAAAAAGACACCAAGAAGTAGAGCAAGGCTATAAACCCTCAAGCCAGCTGATTTATTGTAGCAGGTTCTATAACTTTCCTAAACAGTGCCATCAACTGGGACCAAGGATTATATTTCTGGAGTTCCGGGGGGGGGGGGCATTTCTAATTCTAAGAAATTCTAAGAATTCTAAGAAATGTCTAAAAAATTCAAAATGTAAATAGAGAAAATATCCAATAAAAATGGGAAAAAAAAAGAATTTTAAGATGTTTCTTTAAAAACAGTAGTGTGATACTTTCACATGTAAGCTAAATTATTATTTTTTTTAAATAAAATGAAAGTAAGTAGAGAAAGATAATGGAAGTATAAGTTCTTTGTGAAAGGTGCAATGATGATTCTCAAGCTAAAAATTTCTGAAGCAGTGGAAGTATTTTTCTCAAAAATTTTCACAGAACATCTGCAAAAATCTCAGATGATATAAAAGCGTACTAAGTAGAATTATAAAACCAAACAAAAATATAATAGCACAATGAGTAGATTCCATGGCACATTTCTTATAAGCAAGGGTGTTAGTCAACTGAACTATCAGCCATATGAAAGTAATGGTATAAACCATAGTGAGATAGAGAGACAAAGAAAAATTATAAATATAATGAAAAAGTCCAACATATATTTATTTAGAAATCCATAAGATCCTGAATTTTAGTGAAAATTATATTTTAGAAGATAATGACTGGGAAACATTCCAAATTGGAGGAGAAAGCGTGTATGTATTGGTTGATACAAGTAATCTAAGCTTTAAGGATGCTGAGAAAAAACCATTTGACCATAGGTGTTCAAGACCACCTAAGGAACATAGGGAGATCCTGTCTCAAAAGAGTGTTGCTAGGGCTGTAGCTCACTGAAAGAGTTCTGGCTGAGCATACACACAGCAGTATAGGCTTTGATCCTAATGATGGATAAAACCAGGTATGTTGGCACACTCTGGTAAACCTCAAAACTATGGAGGTAGAAGCAAGAGGCTCAAAAGTCCAAAGTTGACTTTAGATGCATGGTTAGCTTCAAGCTAACTAAAGATCTCTCTCTCTCTCTCTCTCTCTCTCTCTCTCTCTCTCTCTCTGCCTCTGTCTGTCTCTCCCTTTCTCTTCATTACTTCCTCCCCCCGTGTGTGTGTGTGTGTGTGTGTATGTGTGTATGTGTGTGTGTGTGTGTATGTTTATGTGTAAAGTTCAAAAATTTAAGAACATACCGGAGCCATAGTAGGGAAAGAAGGAGAATCCACATGGAGGTATACCATAATAAAATTACAGCACAGTATGCAAAAGCTTTCAGACTTAAGAAATGTGTATTTTCAAAGACAAACAGAACAACAATAACAACAAAAACAAAGAAACTATGACGATCAGTAGATCAGAATATTTAAGTAGCCAAGAGAAGATAACTGGATATTGTTACATATCCACAATGTTTATGAGTTCTTCATAAGGGTACAGTTTATACCTTCAATGTTCTCTAATGCCTTGGCACATGTTTAAGGGCTGGTCTCATTCTGGCACATTTGGGAGGAAACCGAAACCAAGAACTGAGTATAGTAAGATGTCTTAGGTCATGCTCCTGAAGAGACCTAAAGGATGGTGGTCATTATCTTCCACTGGCTGCAATGGAAATAGTGCCCTTTGCTCCAACATGCTCTCTACCCATAAGCCCAAATACGAGATAGCCAGGTGACTGTGGACTAAACCTATGAGCAAAAATGGAACATTTCTCTTCATGAGTTAGTTATCTCAAGTAATTTCAGGAAGATAATAATAGATGAGGATGAAGTAATTTTTTTCTGACAAACCTGAGAGACTTCATCATCAATAGATATATTAAAGGAATTACAAAGAAAAAGCAATAAAACAAAGCAAAATAAAAGACTATTCTGCGATGAATCGAGACAGGTAAAACTTATAGACAAGTAAGCAAGCATTTAGAGAGTAATTTTCTTTTAATTATGACTTAATGCATTTATTGAATAAAATAACAGTTGAAAGGTACTATAGAAACCATTTCGAACAGTTAGAGGACCATGAAATTATACAAAATGAGATAATAGAGATTAACAATAGAATGGCAAACACATATACAATCAAATAAAAAGATCATGAAGACCAAATCCTAATTCTTTGAAAAGAGAAAAACAAAAAATATCCAATGTTAAAAATAAAAATAAGAACTCCTGTATAGTTAGTGCAGTTGCTAATAAGAGTGAGAATGTATGGAATAATACCAGGGCAGATCATTTAAAAATTTGAACTCAGTGGTCCAGTTTCTAGAAAAATATCATTGATCCAACTTCCACAAGATACAAAAGATTATATGAATAATTTGATAATGATTAGAGAACTCAAGCTGCTTTCTAACAAATATGTTGTAAGATTCAGACAATTTATTGGTCTAACCTGCCAAGCATGAGAGAATGAAGAATGATGGTTAAATTCTGCCAGAGCAAGAATGGGAAGGAAAGAAAAAACTTCTGTGAGTTACCCTGCAAATAAACCAACCAGAAGAAGTACAGAAAGAAAATGTACATCCTTACTGTACTTGGAAAAGATGAATTGCTAAGTGACATCAGATAGATAGGGACAGACACACATGGGTTATGTGTTTATACAATTATCAAGAGGACAATATTAGTGATCAGTAGGCCTTCTGAATTGTGGTACCTTTTTAAGTAATGCCTTTCCTCAGATTAGTCAAAGAGAAAATGAGAGGATCAGCTCAGGAAATGTAGATTAAACTATAGATCAAAATATCATCTGCATAAATTCCGAAGCTTTGATACAACTTAAGGGAATTTATAAGTAATTGTGAAAGGTTGTCAATCTAGGATTGACAATGACATCAGAATGATCATTGTTGACATTTGTACTTTGAAATGTGCTCAAGGTGCCAGCACACAATAGATGACAAGGAATGGGAGATGAAAGAAGCTCTCACTATTTGTGGGCAATATGATGCTATACTCAAAAACTCTCTACATGGGGAATCTATTAGAATTATTCAATCGATTTGGAAAGGCCTCTAAACATAAAAATAATATACACAGTTTCAATTTCTCTATATTCATAGTTAGGATGGAAAATGTTTTAATTTAACATTTATATTAATATAAAAATATATATCTAGAAATAAAGAAATGCAATCTTCTAGTTTAAAAATGTACAAAATGTTAAGAAGCATTAAAGATGAATTAAATAAACAAAGAGATTAATGACTAGTTTTATGAAAACTCAATTTTCTTCAGTCAGCCTTTGAATTCAGGGGAATACAAAAACCAACGTTTCATGGTTGGGCTTTAGGAAAAGGTGACAAATTGACCTTAAACTCATTGTAGAAATTTAGTCGTAAAACTTAAACAAACAAAAAACTGCCACTACCATCAAAAGCCAAGGCTAAAAACACTCTGGGGCTTGTCTACAGGACATCAGGACTTATTTATGACAAGGCCACAAGACTTAAGAAAGCATGATAATGTTGACACACATACACGTCGACGGGCAGGATAATACAAGCCGCTGGAATGAGATGCAGGCATATCGGAACATTTGATTTATGAGAAAATGATACCACAAGCCTCTGGGGAAAGGAAAATCTTCTCAGCAAATGGTTCTAGAAAAATTGGCTATCCGTGTAGAAAATTAATAAAGTGAATCCCTGCCTCACATGGTGTATAAAGGTTAGTTCCAGGTAAATTTTAACTCAGAATCTGCAATATAAGACAATACAGGTTTTGAAGACAGTAAAGAGATTATCTTCATGATTTGCTATAGGACAGGCTTTACCTTACAAGGCACTGAAAAATCTCTTTAAATTTAGCAGGAAAAGGTTAACAAATTGGACTTAAAGAAGAGATTGACACAATGGTGAAATGGCCCATTGTTAGAGCCAGGAGCAAAATATAAGGTAGATCAGAATGAAATGCCAGACTCGCTTACTGCAGGTATCAAAGTTTCTGCAGGCAGCTATAATAAGTGCTTGCAAGAATATGGAAGAACAGAACCACACAAGTTCCCAGGCTAGGCCACATTCCACTCCAGTGCTTACAGATACTCATGGAAATGGTAAAATTAGGAAGGAATGCATGAAGATGAAGCCGTCACTGCAGATGTCAGGCACTGAGAATGAGGTGGGAAGGCATGGAAAGTGACAATGTGAGCTGAGGAAGGTGGGCAGGGGCTGGCAATGTCCCATACCTTGCCATACACAGTAGGAAGATATGCATTTCGTCTTGTTTGATATTAATTCTGTAAGCCAGATATGAGCCATCTGCAGTTTTTCTCTCTCTGTGTGTATTATAGTTCAAGAAAAAAAAAAAAAAAGAAGCAAAAACAATCACAGAAGTGAGAAAGTAACAACAGCAGCAATAAACAGAGAAGGCAGGAAAGAACTTGACTTTACTGTTCTAATTGCTGGTGGATATATAATTGTTGCTTGTAGGTGTAAGTCAGAACAAGAGAATAATTGCTGCACGGCAGGCATCTTTGCAGAATTGACCACCCCACCTGACCGCCATTCTCCCTGACTTTAAGAAGCTACACTGGCAGTCCCATCAGTTATTCTTTAAAGTGAATAGTAGAGACTACTGTGGAGAGAGTACTTTATTAGTGGTAATAACTCATAATGATTCCATGTAAGAAAAGCTTATTATGAACAACCCATTCTAAGCTCTCCATAGACTTAATCTCAAGCCTCTCAGTGATGTTCCAATTTTCCTGGGCTTACAGAAGCAGGAATGGAGGCTACATGCAGCTATGTGATTTGTCCTAGAACTCTGAAAATTCAATGTTCAGGTTATCTAACTTTGGAGCAGGTATTTAGCTTCAGAACACAGTTGCTGTGTCTTTGGAAAAACATCTGTCCCTAAAGAATTTCTAGCGAGCTGATGGCTGAAATTGTTAAATGAAGCAGGGGAATGAGGTACAGTTTTTCTTACTTCTTCACTAACTTCAGGAACAAAGCCAGCATTTGATAATTCCTGTGCTGCAGGCTTCATGTATGTCACTTTAGACAACCATTGCTACCATCTGCTGGGGACATGATGTTGTCTCAAGTCTCCAATTATGAACTTAAAAACCCACACTTCGTTAGATAACCAGGAATAAACCATAGCTAGTCAACAATGATGACAATCCATTAGGTACTGCATTCTTGAGTCAGTGAAGACACTCAGGGGCTCCATTCAAGATCCTTCAGTTAGACAGAGGGTCTTGGAGAATCTGCCATTGTTTCTTAGAAACCATGTAGATCATTGAACGACTTAATCAAAGAAAAGGAATGGAATGGAACATGGCAGATGTTTCATTTTGTAACTACCAATTCCATATGAAGAACATGTTCTAGAATGTGACCCTGGTCACTAAGCGATCGCCCCTTTCTTTGATGCATTAACATAGTCAGATGGCTTCAACTAGGATGTTGACAACTTTGGGCTTCAAGAAATCTTCCACTCATCATTCAGAGATACGGGAGACAGGAGAATTCTCCACAATGACAAGAGCCAAGAGAACAAGTACTGTTAAAAAGATGCCGAGTCACTTTTCATCTAGAGGAGAATTTGACACTGGGGCATGTTGCTTGTCATAAAATGATTCTTAGCCATATTGAAGGCATAAATTGCTATTCCTGCAGGGATAATTTAAATGGCCCCTGTCTTAGTCAGGGTTTCTATTCCTGTACAAAACATCACGACCCAGAAGCAAGTTGGTGAGGAAAGGGTTTATTCAGCTTACACTTCCATATTGATATTCATCACCAAAGGAAGTCAGGACTGGAACTCAAGCAGGTCAGGAAGCAGGAGCTGATGCAGAGGCCATGGAGGGATGTTACATACTGGCTTGCTCCCTTTGGCTTACTCAGCCTGCTTTCTTATAGAACCCAGATCTACCAGCCCAGGGTGGCACCACCCACAATGGGCTGGGCCCTCTTGCCTTGATCACTAGTTGAGAAAATGCCTTACAGCTGGATCTCATGGAGGCATTTCCTCAACTGAGGCTCCTTTCTCTGTGATAACTCCAGCTTGTGTCAAGTTGACACAAAACCAGCCAGAACAATCACAAACTATTTGCTAAGAACTTATTTGAAGGCAAACACAGTAGTTATTCTTGCTCATAAGAGCTGGTGGTATCTCTGAAAGAGCAGACAAGAACAGAAAAGAATGTACTTGGACTCTGGGCAAGTCCCCAGTACACTGTCCACCACAATAGGAATTTAACTGATTTTGGACTTTAATCATACCATAAACCAGTTGACATTTTATCAATCATGTCTGTCTTACTCCTGCTGCTCCACTAAGACCCACATTACATGCCCTCCTGAAGCTACCTCATCATCTAGAATTAGCCAATGAATTTTAATGGGTATTTAATTTTTTTTCAGAGTTTGAATCAGTGCCTTAGGTAATATATTATGTAATAATTAAGCATTAAAAGAGCTCAACAGAAGATTCTTTTCTGCCAGCAGATATCTTTAGGTCAAGGAAGTCTATTAAAAAAATGGCAGATCATTTGCACTCCTTTAAGTTAGACAAAAAACTGCATTAAATGCAAATACATGCTTTTACCAATTTCCCTCCACTGAAGCTCTGTATCTTGCTCCAATGAGGCAAAGTTTTTGAGCTCCTGGCATTTTGAGCTGCAAATTGCTGGTATGGCATTGCCTTAAAGAACTCAAGGCTCTTGCTGGTACATAAACCATCTTTTAATTAGAAACAATGAGCCTGAATCGCAGGTCCCAGAAAGGGGGACTTTCTAGAAAGTTCTAGCCTTGTCTCTGCAGAGCTCTGAAAAGCTGGTCAAACTCTCCCTGTATTACCTCATCTCTTCCTGGCTTCTGCAGAGTTTTGAGTTATCTGTTTATGCTGACAACCATGCTTAGGATTTAAAGCTGTTCTTTCCCCCAATATTCTCATGAAAATTGTGCTTACCTTCCCTAAAGATATTTTGTCTATTCAAGAATTTCTTAAGAGCTCATGTGTGGTTAGCTTCAACTTCTTTAATGTTTTAAAAGAGTGAGACTCAATGAAAGTTTGAAATAGTACAAGAATTTATAAGAAAGGGGTTTTCTTAAAAAAAAATCTAAGAACTAGCTCACTCTGGGTAAGATTGAATTTCGGAATACTGCAATTAAAAATACCATTTCTTTATATAGACTATCATATGTAAACTGTGAAGTCTGGCTCTTAAAATAAATATCTATATCCTCTAGATCCCCCAAGGTCACACCACAGAAAGAATGCATTAAAGCAGAAAATAAAGTTAAGATCATGATTCTTCAATGGAAAGCAAGGTCATGGTCTTTCCTAACCCCAAAGAGCTAACCAGGTATAGATCACATGTATCCCATCTCGTGTCCCACAGCAGTCTCCACAATGTTTTTTCTAATCTTTTTGTTTCTTGCTGGTGTAGGATCACATCAATAACTGACCTAGCCCAGGCTTCAATGTAGCATGGGCACCCTACTTACTAGAATATTCTCCCTTCCCTTCCTTCTTCCCTTTATTTTAGATGGAGCCCAGATATCACCCACTTAGAAAGATGTTTCCCAAGTGCCCATCTAAGGTACCATCTCTATTCCCTTCATCCCTTGAATAAAGGAATGAAGCCAAATAGAAGGAAACAAGGCCTAATGCAAGCTGTGGTCCTTGTCGCTTTCCCTATAGATGCACTGGCTTTGTTTGGTGAAGGATATGTTTACTTGAACTGTTATATTCCTGAGATAGTGTTTGAGTCTTGGGGTGGAGGATATAACCCTCAGGTTTGCAAAAGGAAGCAATCAGGTATTTCTCCTAGGATTGATACTGCCACCATTAATGCCCCTACTGAGAAATTTTGGACGGGAAAGAATTGTAAAAGTGATTATATTTTGATTGTTGTTTTACAGAGGAAGAAACCTGGTTTTACAATATTTTCTCCATAGTTCAGAGACTAGAGTTTCACCAAGTGAAAGAAGTGGGAAGTGGCCTCTGTTCATGTGTTACCCATGTTTTGCTTCAGTTTTCAACCCTCACCCCTTTTTTTAAACAAGCATATTCTTTAAAAAGCATTGTGTTTTGATATGCCTTCAGAGGCCAGAGGTTGTTGGGTATCCTGGATCTGGAGTTATAGATAGTAGTGAGATGCCCAGTGATTCCCACTTAGGTCTCTGACAAGGGCAGTCAGCACCCTTACCTGCTGAACTGTGTTTCTAGTACTCTCCCCCCTTCAGAATTTGGTTTCAAGATGGACTCAATTGGAACTTGGACCAGTTGATTGTGAGTGTTTAAGATAGATCAGAACTTCCTTGTTCACTGGTCTCACACTCAATATCAACCAGTTAGGGATTGGATTTTGTTGAAAATGTCCTGCTCTAAGGTAATAAATGATCATCCATTAGTCTGAAGATTTACTTGGATTAAAATCTGTACTCAAAAAAAAAAAAAAAAAAAAGAACATAATTTCACCAATACTAGTTCTCTTAAATGGTAAAAATGAAAGAGGGTGGGCACTTTAACCCATTAGTCAGCTAAAAGTGCTTAGGCCTTATAAACTGTGTGATGATTCTTGAGTAGGTGCCTACCCACTTCAGCAATAGTGCCTGCTATTCAGCTCCAGGGTTGTACACATTTGAGACACAAGTGCCATTAATTAAATGACATGCTTAGCAGACTCCTGGGCCATTAATTATCAAAGGTAGTCTCTTCCGTGCTTGGCTCTAAATGCCATTATGACAGAAGAACATGAGTTACTTCTAAAGAATGAGGTGGAAGAAGGTCACCCTCAAAAAGCAACATGGGAAGAAGCTGTCACAGAAAGCAAATGACAAAGCACTGATTGAGGCTTTTTAGCTTCTTCTTTGCCCATTTGCAGTGTCTGAAGGTGCTTCCCATTGTAAGAAAATTTTCAAAATTAGTTTATCTCCTGCAAGATTCAAGTGAATAGAAAGTAATCCTTTCATTTTAACAGGGCTGCAGAGAAATGTGATATCAGCAGAAGATTTGGAGACAAATAAAGTCTGTTCTCCATACACCCAAAGGAAAGAACAGTTCTTTTAGGAAAGTCCCTGCTGGGAATGCCACAGACACAGAGAAGTGGGTAGAAATGTAGCAAGCAGCCAACAGAGCCTGGTGCCTATTTATAGCATGTAACAGGAAGTGTCCAAGCTGGGATGGGAGTTCCCCAGCCTGTTCTGTTTCTACCAGACTCATACTAGACACCATTTAAATTGCAAATGGGACAACTCCAGACATAGCTGAGTATATAACTCAGAGCTCCAAGCTTTCAGGTAGCTTTTCTTGAGTGTTTCCAAATCTTTGAGTTTGATTCTCAGAGTCCATGGTCACTGTCTAAGGAGAGGTGGGTGTACCCCAGACTTGCCAGAGAACCACTGTCTTCAGCCTAATTTCTGAGAGGCTTGGCCCTGCAGTATACGGGGCTATGTTCTAAGGTTGCATTCTGTTTTCCTTGATGCTACAGACTTGGAAATGCACCCTGTTGAGTAGGAAGTTAATTAGCCCCTGGACATCTCAGGAAGTGTTGTCATTAATTAGCATGTGAAACACACTACAGAGAAGTAATCTGGAGTCTGCCAGCATGCCTGGAAATTGCCCTACCCTCTAGATTTTACACTCATGCTGCTGTGTTTCTAGTAGTGAACCTGGGCTAACCCCTCCCTATCTCTCAAAGGAAATGAAATATAATTGCATTGTCTTAGAAATTCTAATCATAGAGGCTCCCTGATCCTTGCCATCTCTCCATCAGCTTTTCCTTTACTCACTTACTTTAACACATTTTCACCACCAGTGTTTGTGGTATAAGCTTTAAAGACCAGCTTATTAAGAAAAATCTGAAAAAGAGAGGTCAGGGGTCCTGCCCTCAGAAAATTGCTCTCACCATACTTTGGTGTGAGCAGAGTGCATTTCTGTAGCTGCTCTGCCTGCCTCACTAGACTGCTGGGAGCCAAGGTTTTCTGTGAGCCTCTCCAGGCTGTATCATTGGTAAATGTGGTATCCTAATTTTAATACCAGTTCTGGGCCTGGGAAGATAGCTCAGTCACCTGAGTTTGGATCCCTGCACCCAGAAAACTCTAGGTGTCATAGTGTACACTTAGAAGCTCAGCACAGGGAGGCAGAGATGAGGAAAACAGGCTAGGACATCTGAATGGCTCACCAGACAGTCTGAATTAAGAGACTGCTGAGATCTCTCTCTCTTCCTCTGTCTCTGTCTCTCTGTCTCTCTCTCTCTCACTCACCCACTTTCTTCTCTCTCTCTCTCTCTCTCTCTCTCTCTCTCTCTCTCTCTCTCTCTCTCACACACACACACACACACACACACACACACACACACACACACAGAGAGAGAGAGAGAGAGAGAGATGATAGATGATAATAATACTTTTTTGTTTTGCTTTTTGTTTTTTTGTTTTTTTTTTGTTTTTTTTTTTTTTTTGTCTCAGCTCTGTTACGAAAGCCAAACAGGCCATATCATTAATCCCATGGGCAAGGGTCATTACCTGCAAAGATAGCAATGGCCCCCGTCGTGTGAGGGAGGAAGACAAATACTCTTTGAAAATTCTGTCTTGAGAGGCTGATCCATGTTATTATCTGAACACGTTTTAGAACAGAAGCACGGGGAGACAGGTGAGGACCTTGTCACCACCAAGTCTAGTGATTTCCATCCACAGGCCCACAGTTTCTGCATTCTCCAGATCAAGCTTAGTCAGAAGTGGCCTGGGACCAGGAGCATTTTCACCAGCCCAGGTGATCTGAAAGGGTGAGCAAGTGTGGAACCGCTGCTGTAAGGAGAGGGAAAGCCAGGCTCCGCAGTCCAACCTCCTCTTGACACACTATCAGGCTATTGTGCTGTGGGCAGCTTGCTCCCAGGCACATCTCCAGGAGAGGGTCATAGTTTTGTCATCTCAATTTCCATGTGGAAGAGGTCTTCCTATGGACTGAGCATGAGAGGGGTTGGAGTAGGAGAAAACCTCCTGCATGTACCTGGTAAAAGATGCTGCGTCCAATGTACTCACAGTGCATGGAGAAAGGTTTTTCTGGAGCTTAATGAATGTATAATAGGATCTGGGATATCCCCTAAAGGTCTAGGTATTGGAGGCTTGATGCCCAAATTTGGCATTATATGGAAGTGATGGACCCATAAAGAGTAAAGTCCTATGAGCTATCTTTGGTTCATTGGGCTTTCAGGAGATTCTGGTCTTTTGTGAGTGTGTGTTCTTTTTGCTTTCAGTCCACCATGTGGTCTCAGTACTCTGAGCCAGAACAACAGGCCCAGCTGATCACAGACAGACTCTCCAAAACTTCAAACCCAAATGAACTGCTTCATACATTTATCTTAGGGACCCATTACAAGGATGGGCCAACATGATGATAGTTTCACATTCAAAAAGTCAGTTGGGCTCAGTTCATTCTCACAGGAGGATCCCAAGGCACCTATGATGTTACCTGTACCCATCCAGTCAAAAAACAGAGTGCAGGGAAATGCCAAAGGCCTTCCTGTGGGTTTCAGGGAAAGATGGATGCAAAGGTTTTTACAGTCTTTTCTGAAAACTTTGATGCTGGTTGTCTCAGGGCATTTTAATTTCTCTTTCAAAGTCAAAGCTCCCTTCTCCAAATATACAGAACAACGGAACATCCCTTCTGTTACCTTTCATGACCCTGAAAAATGTCCCCTGACAGTATGATGGCATCTCCCGTCATTTCTCAAGCATATTCCTGAGGGAGAAGACAGATAACCTGCCACTGTATCTATTAAGAACCGAGACATAGTTCAAAGTTTGGACAAGCATGGTTGCTGTGCTTCCTGATTGTATGAACTTGTGTGTCCGGGCCTGCTCACCTGACTCCTTACGATGGATGTACTGGCCTTACTCTGTATAAAGTATTTTCCAAGTGGGCTGGAAGCATGTCAGGGATTAAACCATCCACTTCCGCACCCCTCCTGGGAGCAATGTTTACTTTTCAGTAAATCCTTTCATTGACATCGCTGGGTAAAATCAAAGCTCTACTGTCAGTGGTGGCATGGGAGGGAAGACCCGAAGATGAACAGGCTGTGCTGAGTCCATCAAAACACGGGGAGATGGGCATGCCACCAGCTACACTCTGCATTGGAGAGACATGGCTGTCACTGGATACTGAGTGCTGAGTCTTTAGTGCCTACAAAGATGGCAGAAATCAAGGTCATGCAAGCAAGAGAGGCAGAACTGCCGTGAGGGAGCATTCCAATTCCCCAGGTACATTTGTGGGTGCATTATCTCGACTCTGCAGCTTCTCTTCAGTGTGCTCCTCTCACTCCCCTCCACAGGCACACAACAAAACTTTGGATACATCTCTCCTAAAATCCTACAAGCCTACGTAGTGTTTTGACATGAAAGGTAAACGCTGTTTCCCATCATGCTCCAGACCAGTGATGGAAATGAAAATAGCATATAGAGAGCATTGAGAAACTAGATGGATATGTGGGTGCTAAGGCCATATAAAGGATGAGTTACAGAAGCAGCAGAGAGTGACAGAGGGTCCTGTATAGAAAGAGGTAGAGTAAACTCAGGTTACAGAGCTGGACCAAGAAAGACAGGTGTTGGAAGTAACATGGGCTACAATGTCCAGGCATAAAACTGATAGAAACTTCTAGGCTATAAATCTGCTGTAGACAGGCTAGGCAGAGGAAGAGAAAGGGCACATTCATTTTCAGGCCAGCACAGATGCCTCTGACTCAAAGTCAATAATGGTTCAAGGATGAAGTCTGTGATGAATGTTTAGAAGATGACCCACATCTCCACACAAGGAAAGCAGTGTTAGAAACAGCAGCAAATGGTCTCAGGGTCATGTGAGAAGACGGCAGGACCCATCTCTGGAGGGTACTTTGACTGGTCCAAATACCCCTCTCTCCAAGCTTCTTTATGATACAGCCCTGTGCTCAGAGGAAAGAACTCTGCTCCAGGTTAGAAGTGATTCTGCCTGTGTGTCATGATCCCAAAGGGACTGCATATCATTACACAGATCTGTGCCACCCTGTGCTCTCTGACTTTGTACCAACTTGCAGGAAATGAGTTTCAAGACTCACAAAAAAAAGTGTCCATATGCCAAAGGCAAATGTTTGTATCCTTGTCAAGGTGAGTTTGAATAGATCTAAAGGCAAGATAGCCTTAAATAGAGCCCTTGAAATAAACAGAGAGCTAGCCCTTTATATCTCAGTATCCCAGGTCTGCATCTTCTGTGCTGAACTCAAATCAACAAATGGCAAATCAGACATGGAAGGCAAATCAGTTCTTTTCTGGCATCTCTTGAAAACAGAGAGGAAGTGGTTGGAGCCATAAGTCAGAAGTTATAAGCACTTGCTACTCCTCCAAAGGACCTGAGTTCAGCTCCCAGAGCTCACATCAGCTGCTCATCACTGCCTGCAGTTCCAGCCACACAACTCAGTGCCATCTTCTGATCTCATCAGGCACTTGCACATGCATGCAATATACAGTTACATATACATATACATATACAAATACATATACATATACACATACACATACACATACACATACACATACATATGCATATACACATACACATACACATACACATACACATACACATACACATACATATACATATACATATACATATACATATACATATACATATACATATACACATACTTATACATATACATACACATATACATATACATATACACATACACATACTTATACATGTACATGTACATGTACATGTACATGTACATATACATATACATATACATATACATATACATATACATATACATATACACATACTTATACACATACATGTACATGTACATATACATATACATATACATATACATATACATATACATATACATATACATATACATATACATATACATATACATATACATATACATATACATATACATATACATATACATATACATATACATATACATATACATATACTGTTGGGCACGCTCTTCTTACATAGCACATACAGTTCTGAAATATTTTGCTGTGTACATAAGCTTTGAATTGCTGATGTGTCACTTGCAGCTGACATTTGGTAATATGGGTGATGGGAAAAAGATGAAGAAAGTACATGAACCCACAGAATAACTCTAGGCATCAAAAGGTCAGGGACTGTTTATTGCACATAGCTTGCTCATACCTCAATATCATCTCCAAAAAATGTTAATGGCAACCCAATGGATTAACAGTAAACAAACTTATATTTCCTTTCTTGCTGTGCCTCAGAAGAAATGCTACTAGTTCTAACTAAATGTCTGTTTTTATGTTTTGTCATTTCCAGGCATGAAAGTAACTCCAACAAATCCCAAGGCATAAGAAAATGGGCCTCATTCTTCTGGACTCTGTGGAATTGGAAATAAAGCTAACCACCCTTTATTGTACCCTACAATCCTGAAACTTTGTGCAAAGCATTTTCTTGCATGTGTGGAAGCTACCATGTTTACAGTCCCATCATTGACAGACAGGCTAGCTTTCCAAACAATAACATTGACAGCCTGCCATAGTTTCTCAGTTATGTACTTAGAATAGTACCATCTCCAAACTGTCCCTTAGTCTGGAGGAAAATAAAGTGATTACTAAAATATTTACCAGTTGTTCTGGGTAACTTAAACATCGATATTTTGGGGCCCCAAAAGGCATAAACAAGAAAGTTGCTTTTGGGGCACAAGTGTGTTTCCTGTGAAATAAAGGATGGTTAGAGTAGAAAGGAGACTGGGAGTGTATCATTGAATAGGAAAGATAACAGCACAGGAACCTTTCCTTGGTCAAATTATCCTGACATTGATGCAGAAAAATGAAGAGGAAGGAACTCAAGATTGCCAGGGTAGCTCTGAGAATCAAGGAAGCACAACACACTGCTCAGAGCTGCATTGGTTTGTGGCTTTGAGTATTTTCTTTTATTTATTTATTTATTATTTATTTGTGTGTTTAGTGTATGTGCATGCATGTGTTTGTGTATGTGTTTGTGTGTGTGCATGTACGTTCACCTGCCGAGCCACTTTGCCATCCCTCTACTGTGTTTTTTTTAAGATGGTCATCCTGGAACCTGGGACTCCCCGATTATGTTAGGCAGGACAGCCAGCAAAACCCAGGAATCCACCTGTCTCTACCTGTTCAAGTGCTGGAATCATAGGTACAGATAATCAATCCTCACTTTTTACATGAGATCAAACCCAGATCCTTGTATGGACGTGGCCAGCACTTTAATGATAAAGCTATTTCCCAGCCACACCTGCAGTGGTAGGAATGTAAGGGAAAGGAGCAGAGAAAGCTCTCAATAACTCTCTAGAAATTATGCTCTTCTCCATCTTGCTACATTCTTTAAGGAAGGAGTTAAGGAAAAGGCTCCTTGCTCTGAAGTATCATAGAAGGGGGTTAGTGTTCTCGTAGGGAAGTGATAGTGTGGAAACAGATAACTGAGAACCATGTTTTTCTTTTCGACACAAATCCTCTTTTAGAACCTCCTTTGGCTTATTGGCCACTCCCAGCCTGCACCATCGCTGACATGTGGTGCCTTAGTGTCTTATGACTGCAAAACATAGGTGGCTTACATCCATCAATTTTTCTCTCAAACAGTTAAAGACAATATTGGCCCCTACTTTAGCTATAGGTAAAGTCCTACTCCTTGCCAGTCTCCTGCTGCTGCTGTTGAGCTCACTGCTGTCTTCTTCTTACATGTTTTCCTCCTCTCCCTGCATGTGTGTGGCTTAGAACATGTCTCTTGAATTTCAAGCCACATGGCTATTCTAGTGTCTTCATAAGAATATCTTAGCTTACTTCCATCAACAAAGTCCCCAGAAGGGTACATTCACTGGTTTCAAAACTTTGAAAGGGGCTTATCTTCTAAAGCCCACTATTCCACCTACCACTTAGGGTGTTTGGTGTTGGACTGCCTCTGGCTCAATGGGCCTTGTTTAAAATCTTATTCTATGTCTTTGCCAAAGTAGTGAGTAGCCATTGACCATGACTGACAGTGCCTCTTGAGTAGGAAGCTCTTCAGTCCTTAAGCCTGAGCTAGTTAGCTCCTCTCTGAGCTGGAAGTTAGAAGCTTTGTGATCAGGCAGGATGTGCTCAGTGGATGCAATTGCAGAGAATGAGAGGGAATTGAAAAGATGCCCAGAAATCCCACAGCTGTGGGTTTGCTGGTTGGTTAGTCAAAAAAAAAAAAAAAAAAAAGAAAGAAAAAAAAGGCTTAAAACCAACCCATCTGCTACCATGGACCTCAAATGCCTCCTTCTTTGGCTTTTCTATCGAAAGGACCTGAAAGCTTGCCCCTTGCCTCAGCAGCTAATTCCCTTCTACACCCACTGACTCTGAAGCACTTGTGAATAAGTCACTGGGAACAAGGCGCTGAATCATCCTTCAGGTCATGCTTTGGTTTTCTGTATTGTCTGTGCTACCAAAACCCTGCAAAGTTTTTACTTTGCCTCTGCTTTTCCCAAGAGTGTCCCCACCTCAGTTTTTCCCAAGCTCTGGGACTATTGTGAAACTGTATTTTCATCCTCCACCCTCAGCCCCAAATCTATACGTTGCAATAGTGTAGTAGGGTTACTCTGAGGCTGGGCCTTTGGGGAGTGATTACTTCATGAAGACACAGCCTCTTACAGAAATGACCCATATGGCTACCTGCCCCTTTTTCACCCCATAAGCACACAGTGTGACTTCACTGAACATAAAATTGTTAAGTACCTGGATCTTGGACTCTATACTTTCAGAACTATGAGAAGGAAATGTATGTGGTTCAGAAGCTACTTTATCGGCTGTGTTTTGTTCCCAGTAGTGCCAACAGACTATGAACTACGAAGATAAAGGAACTGAAAAGACCAAGCATGGATGTACATACCACACTAGGCACTGGGGAGATGTGCTGGAATCTGTTCTTGTCCATCACATCCTTCCTTCCTCCTTGTTTGTATGATCATATGATAAACACTGCTTTCAAAACATCTGCATGGCAGGCATGTTTCTAGAAATTGTCAAAACATTAGTGCAAACAAGCGTCACAAAAAGACAACCAAACATCTTTCTCTCTAGAGTGTATTCAGCATCTACCATGTACACCAAACTATGAGGTGCACTGTTTACAGTGGTAGGCCAATCCACTCACATGAACGGAATATTCTCTTTCTATAAATAAGAAAGCTGAGGCTCAACAAAGAGTTTGCAGCTCGCTTTGGTTACCTAAGAATGCATGGCCCTCTTGAGAATCTGCCCTCTTTCCTCTAAGCTAAACTGTTTCTCAAAATGGAGGAGGAGAGGACACTGTATATATATTACACAGGGAGTTCTTCATTTTCTCCCTTGGGTAGGCTGAGTAAGTATATCTAGGTTCTCAGTTAGAAGTTAACTCAGTTTGGATTTACCAAGACCCATTCTTGGTCAGTATAATGAACATCCAATAGGTACACTCAGCATATCGTTTTTGTGGGAGTTTTCTGAGAACTATCAGAAGATAGCACCCCAGTTTTCCTCCAGACTTCTAATATTATGCTAGTATCCAAAGAACTCTGAGCCTCTTTATGATTTTCCTTTCTGCCTCCTTTGTCTCTCTCTGGGCCTCCTTTCTTATTTTCTTCTCTTTGCCAGAAAAGCTAGATCACAAAAACAAATTTGTGAGCTAGAGATGCATCACAAAAGCTGTGATTCTCAAACTTCAGCCTCAATCTCCATCATCATGAGTGCTTGTCAGAAGAGAGGTTGGAGTTGGAAGGCTGACTCAGCTGGCTAAGTATTAGAGTTTGATTCCCAGAATCCACATTAAAAAGCCAGACAAGTTAGCACCCACTTATAATGCATATACTGAGGAGACAGAGACAGGCTCATCTGCTAGCCAACTAGCCTTAACTAGCAAGCCCTGGGTCCCAGTGAAAGTCCCCATTTTACAAAACAAGGTGGCCCTTGAGATGGCTAATTTTGCTTGTGAATTTGATGAAACTGGGAAGAGGGAATCTCAGTATAAGACTTGCTTCCATCAGATTGGCCTATGGGGATTATCTTGACTGCGAATGGATAGAGGAGGGCCCAGCTCACTGTACACATGCCTAGGTAGGTAACCCTGGACTGTCTATAACAGAGGCAGTATGAACACAAGACTGGGAGCAAGCCACTAAGCAATATTTCTCCATTTTCTTTCTTCAGTTTGTACTTTCTGCCTTCAGTTCCTGCCTTGCCTTTTCTCCATGATATATCAGGACCTGAAAGTGTAAAATGAAATAAACCATTTCTTTCCCAAGATGCATTTGATTAGTGTTTTATCACAGCAACAGAAAGCAAAGGAATACAGATGCAACTAAGTAGAACACCAGGTACTGACCGTGTTAAATAAGCAAACAAAACCTGATAGAAAGCCATTGCCTTTAGCATTCCAAGTATGATTTCAGGCCAGAGACAGCATTCTAGTGGGTCAGAACCGAGATTTTGAACACCACCAGTGTGAGAAGATTCCTGCTCCACCAAAACAAGTCAGATCTTCTCAGTGAAGAATTCATGTCCTGCACTTATGTTGTAGTCTGGGGGCTATGAGCTGCAAGTTAAGTTCAATCGGGCCACTACAGCATCTCGAGTAGGGATTTAGACTTATTTAACAGCACAGAAGTCTTCTCTGGGCTAATTAAGTGATTAGCTTAGATCAATAGAAGATTAAACAAAGACAGGGAAGTGGAACAGCTATAGCTCATGACTAGCTTTAAAAAAATGGTGGTGACTTCAGCCCCAATAAGAAACATGGGTTAAAGACAGACCTAACTACTGAAGATTCATGGATGTCAATTGAAAGAAGAATTTATCCATGATGCCAATGAAATATGTTACTCAAAAGAACTCTTGTGCATGACCTGCTTCAATGGGCTCTCCTGGACTAAGGACTCCATCATAACGTAGGGGTGCAATTACAAATAAATGATATCCATATGTTCTCTAATGGCCAGGAAGCATCCAAAGTGAATTCAGGCCTGAGCAGAGGCAGAGATAGGGACACTTGTCTGTACAGAAATCCACATCTATTACACAGGTCACAGACCTGAAGCTTAGGAGTCCTGGTCAGAGAATGTTTGGGAGTTGAAATGTATGCCTCATCTATCATGTCCAAGTAACCTTTAGATCAGATAGGACCAGCCTGATTTTACAAGAAAAATGAAATTGAGAAAAGGTTACCTAAGGTGGTAGTGATGATTTTGACATAATAATAGTACCTAATATTTATTGAGTGCTTATTGTGGATTATGTTTTTGGCATTTTCCCCCATCTTCACAATAGCCCTTAGGGTTCTATTATTAGCCCATTTTACAGATAGGAAAATATAACACAAAGGATGTACTACTTGATGGTGAGACCCAGTGGAAAGAAATCAGGACTTGAATTTGAATCCAGGTCCTATGGATTTAGAATCCATAACAACCCCTGCTGGTTGGCAAGCTTGGCTAAGCTCTAAAATTCTATCTCCCTCCACCTACCTATCTCAGTCAGGGTTTTATTGCTGTAAAGAGATACCATGACAATGCAGCTCTTATAAAAGAAGGTATTAAATTAGCGCTGGCTTACAATTCAGAGGTCTAGCCCATTATCGTCATGGCAGGAAATATGACAGCATGCAGGCAGACATGATGCTGGAGATGGAGCCAAGAGTTCTACTTCTTGATACACAGGCAGCAAAGAGAGACTAGCCACACTTAAGCATAGGAGACCTCAAAGCCTGCCCCCACAGTCACATACTTCTAACAAGGCCACACCTGATCCAATAAGGCCATACCTCTTAACAGTGCTAAGGACTAAAACACATGAGTCTATTTAAATCACCCCACTAACCATTTTCTGGGGAAAGAACAAATCATCCCTTCTCACCCAACACTGAAGTCTAAATTTCCTCAGCACTGTCTGCAGAGCTGGACTTTGTACATTCAAGAGACTCATGAGCCAATACATCCGGCCATCTGGCTTCATGGAAGGTAAATCATGCCCCAACTACAGCACACCTCTGTTTACTTACTGTGTTTCTCTTATACAATTTTCATTCTTATATTTTCTCAGCTGAAAGGAAAGTTACAGTTACTCCAGTAAATGGAAAAGTAGGATCCCTTGCCATGAACGGAAGCTAACAATGAAGATGAGTCTCATGAAATACTGAAAATAGAACTTATTAAGTTCTAGGGAGGGACTGTTGCCTACTGAGAGCCCTGCTTACTGAACTGTCTTCTCACTTTATTATAAAGGGACATTAGCAGGTGTTAGAGAGGTGCTAAAATGCCCTCACACTCTCTCCCACAGTCCTGCTCCTTGAGGACTTGACAAACAGTGGGAAAAGCTCCTCATCTTGTGATATGCTAGGTTTTTACATGTTTTGTTCACAGGATGTTGTGAAAACCACATTCTTCCCCAGCTCTTAAGAGCTCGGCCTCCCACTGGGACTAACACAGATGGAGTATATGTGGGCTGTCATGACCCACTAAGTCCTGGAACCATGGTAAATCGCCTCCTGCACTACTCATGAACAGGCACTTCTGGAAAGAAAAAGATGGTGTGATATTCAGGTGCCTCAGGAAAACAGAATAGAGTCGAGGCTAGAAAGTGATTACAGTATCAGAGTAGCAGAGGACATTCCCAGTTCCTCTCATCACTCTGAAGAGACAGGCCTTTGAAAGCACCTTTCCTTTATCCCACCCCCTGCTATTGTGTCACTGGAATAAATAAGCAGGAAAAAACAATTAGGAATATTCGTGTTGCACCTGAATCTGCCAGGGTGATCCAATTTCTAGAAGAAAATACCAGCATTGCCTTATCCATTATATACATGCACATGCAGAAAAGAAAAGGGGAGGGCAAGGGAAGGAAAAGGGAGAAATACAGTAAATAAGGCATGGTGATGTATCCCATCCCTATATCTAAGGCTGCTGAGATGCTCAAAGGCTTAAGCAGCCCATAACAATCACTGTATCTCCTCTTCCCATACTTCTACACCAATTCCCTCCTTTATAATGTGGGTAGGGCCCCTTTCTGGTAATTTAAACTGTTGCTGTAGTGATTAATCTATCTACCCACCATAGTGCTCTGGGTTCTAAAATGAAACTCTCCCTTTCTCCCTTCCTCTCCCCTCTTCCCCTTCCCTTTCTTCTGCTCTCTCAATTTCTCTCCCCTCCCTCCCCATGCTCTTAACAGAGCCTTATGTTTAATGTGCCTTAAACAGCTCAATGGCTGGGCACTTCCAAACCTCCTTGTGGCTAACATACTCTACCCTTTGGTATTCCTGAATTATTATTCAATAAAACCTATATTCCATCTTGGCTGCCCCAGACCCAGGACTGCGGCTCCCCTGGACCACGGTCCCTGACTCTTACATGTTGACTCTCTCTCTCTCTCTCTCTCTCTCTCTCTCTCTCTCTCTCTCTCTCTCTCTCTCTCTCTCTCTCTCTCTCTCTCTCTCATACGTTATCTTTCTGCTTCTCCGGCCTGGCAGTTATCTCTCCTGTTGGTCACTGTGCCCACAGATCCTACTGTTCTGTCTTTGTCTTTCTGCCAAGCTGTTTGCTGCTGGCAATTTTATTTGCCAGTTAGAACCAACTGGGGGCAGGGGCCCTCAGTGTCTCACATGTGGAATTCTTGTGCAATTTTGGGGACCCATAATTCAAGCCTTAAAGCCCGCAACATACAGTATGAATTGTAAGTAGTAAGTTTTAAAGACTTACCATGAAGCCATTTTAAATGGGAAAAATGTCCAGCCTATCAGAGCTATCTTTTGAAAAAGTGCATGAAACCCACAGACACTGCTACTGACAAAGGTCCACATATGTGATGGGGCAGTAGTGGAGGACATGGGACAGGCACTGCCCTGGCTTCCAGGAAGCAGTTTATCCAGTGAGAGTGATGCTTGTCTTACCGATAAGGACCTTGAGGTGGGAGAGTATCAGTGACTGAGTGACTTGCCCAGAATTGTAGAAAATTATATCTGAAATGTGTCAGAGTCCAGCTTTTCCCCAGGAAGGTCTTGCACCTAAGACCACACTTTTAACTACCACAGTTACTTATGAAAATGAGCCAAGTATTCATTACTATTTCTTTATAATAGTTTCACATAGTATTACACATAATTTTATATAGTTAGGGTTAACAGAGGCACTAATAAAAGCCAAACTTTTCCCCAAAGCTTTATTATCCCAAAGATAGTTTGCAAAAAATGTATGACTCTCATGTCTTTCTTATTAGTAAGATCTCATTGCTTCTCCTTGTGCATAGAACTGAATAAGTCCTAAGGAGAACAACTTACTCAGGGCTGGGGAAATGCCTCAGTAGATGAACCACATTACACACAAGCATGAGAAATTGTGTTTGAAGTCCCTCAGCCACTGTGAATCCTGGCACATTACATACTGAGATGGGAATCCAAGAAAAGAGAATGCCTATAACTTCAAGGGCCAACAAACCTGGACTATGTGGGGACAGACAACAAAAAGACTCCAAGGTTGTCTATCCTCTGACCTCCACATCTGTGCTGAGGCACATGTGCACAAAACATAGAGCGTACACATCATCACCACCACCATCATTGTCATCATCATTATTCCACCTCAGGAAAAATGGACTCAATGGAGTTTTTTAGGCATGACCCTTAAATCACCACATGATAGCACTTGTCTTTAGTTCAAATGCTTAGAAGACTGAGGCATGGCAGTTGAGAATTCCAGGCTATCTGTATCTATATAGTAAGTTCTAACACACACACACACACACACACACACACACACACACACACACCAAATGTAAACAAGACTACACAGCTAAAAATAAAGGATAGAATAAAATAATCTACAGGATAAAAATTATTTCAAATATATTCACCTGTTAAGGGCTTGGTTGGTTTTCAGAGTAAACAAACAAACAAATGCATACAATAATAACATGAACTCAAACCATCCAATTAAAAAGAGTAATAGATATGATTTCAAAAGAAGACAGAGAAATGCATAGCAAGCTCTGGAAAAACATTCATGACATCCTCAGGGGACTGTAAATCAGAATCTACATGAGCTAGGCCTAATTCCAGGGAGAATGACTGGTGTCAAAGTGCAGAAGGAATCAAGGGCTGGGCAGGGTGTGGATAAGAAGGGACTTCAGGATAGAAATTAGTAGGATAGTTCTGGAAAGCAGCATGGGAATTCCTCCACTGAGTCATAGCTACTGTATTTTCCACAAATCCAACTCCCATCTGTTGAACAGAGGTCTTTATCCCCATGTTTATTTCAGAATTAGTTATGTGAGCTAAGAAACAGAAATGATGAAAGTATCGACTTTCTCACAAATGCTGTATAGACACAATAAAATACCATCTGACTATCCAAAAAAATGTCACATAATGATGTTACATGAGCCAGACATATAAAGACAAAGGCTCTCCAACGCTACTCAGATGTACAATATTTTTTTAAAAAGCTGATCTGACAGAAGTAGAATTGACAGCCATAGGCTGAGAATAGTGGAGGGAAACTGAGATGTCTTATCAATATTACAGTTTGATGGAACTTGTTCTGTAGCTGTATGTTGTACTATACAATAACCACACAAACACTCACCTTTCAAGAGGCTGGCAGGAAATAGTAAAAGATTTCATGATATGGCATTGGCGATTATTTGAAGAACTAGATCTATTCAGCCTGATGTTAACATACATGTATCAAATAATATATGACTGAATTAATAAGTACAAATATGTGTGCACTAAAACTATATATAAAAAGAAAAGGACAAATTTAAAAAGAATAATAAATTCTAAAAGAAGATATTTATGGTGAACTAATTTAAGTGACAAATAACTCCAAGTCATCTTCTCTATTAGTAATTTTTACCCAATACCTATGACATATGTCCTGCCAATGAGAAAATTAAAATGTAGAGGTTGGTTCAGTTACTGTTCTGGTTGCTGTGATGAAATACCTGAAAAAAGTAAATCAAAGAAAGATGAATTGACTTGGGCTTACTGTTTCACTGGCTAGTCCACCACAGTGGGAGAAACATTGCATCCGAAGTCAGAAAGCAGACAGAGAGAGAGAGAGAGAGAGAGAGAGAGAGAGAGAGAGAGAGAGAGAGAGAGAGAGAGAGGGATCAGTTCAGGTCCCCAGTTCATGGAATGGTACCTCCTACATTTAGGATGTGGTTTCTCACCTCAGTTAAGCTGCTCTAGAAACTCTTTCAAACAAATGTCTTCTAGGCTATCCCAGATCAAGTTGACAATCAAGATTAACCATCAGAGAGATGCCAATTTGTTCAGTCACTAAGTTTGTAAAGAACAAGAGTATGATTGATAACCCAGAAGTCTGTCCACAGACTGCAAAGCTCAGACAGGTGTGTGGAGCAGGGAGATGGACATGGACAATTGCACCTTTACCCCGAATGACAATGACAGGTGGGAGGAACGGAGAGACTCCAGCACTAGAGCAAAGGCTGGTAGATTAGATTCCCTGAGGGTTTTATGCTATCTGCACTCCTGCATGGAAAAGAATCCCCCCAACCCCCACCACACACACACTTTCTTGTAGGACTCCAGGGATTTTCTGTGCATATCAGCTGTTCTATGAGTATAACTTGTGAGCCTTAGAGGACAAGGGGGATCTAGAAGCCTTCTAGAGTTATTGATACGCAAATTCTTGATATACCTACCTCATGCATACATATATCCCAGGACTAGTTTTGGTGTGAATCCTCAAATTCTACCCTTCAGTTTAATTTTTTCAGAAAGAGAGACTGCTGTACCCCAGGGGGTTCTAAAACAGAGTGTGTGTGGGGCTTCAGAACTTGCTGAAGAAATACATAGACCAAGCCTTTCATCGGGAATTTCATCCTATAGGACTGAGCTAAAGCCCTGAAAGTTACAGTGACTACTGCAAACTATTCTGTAGATTTCTAGAGAGCACCGGTCTCATCAAAGGGTGTAATCTCACCTTGAAGACTTGTTTTCCTAAAGCCTTCTTTGGCCATCCTTTTTCAACTGAACCCATGAGTTATAGTGTTTGTTATCTTTGGGCCTTCTCTTTTCCATCTTGAGTAAGACACAGCGACAGTATCAGAAGTGGGGTGGGAGACACATACTCTCAAAAAGATAGTTTGCAAAGTCCTTAGGCTGTTGCTCAGCTCCCAGATCCAGGAAGTCTGTGGCTCATTGACCTCTACATGTAGCTCTATGTGAACTTACTCAGTGCTGTCTGGGGTTTAATCTACTGAGGAAGTGATAGAAATGCAGGTAATGGATCTTCATTGGCATGGGCACGCTCCCAGTGAAGGCACAGGAACACACCCATCTTCCTGTTCCAGGTGGGAAGCTGAGAAAGAATCCCAGCCCCTTCCTATCTGCATTCCTACTGACATAATTCACATAGTTCCAACCCAAATGCTTTGGTTTCATTGCTTAAGGTGATATGCCCTGGAGAGCCACAGGGAAATAGCTGATGATTCCCATCCCTACTGGCTGCTCATAAAGGAAGTAAAGATATCAATGGATATTCTGTCTTTTCGTCATCTTGTGTTTCCAGGACCAGCAGCTGATTGACAGCAAAGGCAGTACAGAAGCCGGTTTTAAAGCGTCTCTCGAGCTGGCATTTTCATGCCAGAGGCAAAGGGAAGAAAAGAAGCATGCTGATGGAAGTGGGGGCCTTGTAGCCCTGTGGCTGTCTACTGCAGATGAGAACTGGGAATCCAGCAGGGGTCTCTTTACAAGTGTTAAACAGCAAGAGGCCCTTTGTACCTCTTTCTGCCTCAAAAGAGCTTTTGCAAAGGTTTTGGTTTCCCTTCTTTGTGCTTTAGTACTGGACCCCAAACTGCTTGAATTTACCTTGAAACCTCCCAGCCTTGGCTTTCTGATACAAGACATTCATCCCTTTAGTGGTAGAAATGTGATTGAAAGCTGACTCTTGGGGCCAGTGCATTCAGTGCCAAGGTTGGAGATTTCCAGCCTTGTACTCAGACAGAAATTGATGCTTTCTGGTGAGAGGCTAAATGGCACATTGGGGACCATCTCCTAAGGCTACAACCAAATAGTTCCCTGGGTACTGGAACCCCAATTTAAATTTTGTTTTCATCTGTGATTTTTTTTTTTTTACAACTTCTGCTAATTTGTCAGATGAGGAAACTAAGCTCTCAGAAAATAGTGATTTGATGAAAATAGCACAGGAAGTGAGAGACAGAAACTGAGTGTGAGGTCTGACCAGTTCAGTGTGAGCACCCAAGCCTTCACCAAGAACCTGCTGAGGGAGTGTCTACGTAGAGATAGATGTTGGCCGACTGTTACTCCAAATCTATCTACCCCTGAACGGAGGAGGGGTGAATTACTTCCAAGGCAACACAGCCATTCACTCTTTACATGTGCCTGTTAGTGTTTTCCTCCAGAGCAGCAGAGATGAGACACAAACACTAAAACGCTATGACTTTCAGGGCCTTTAAAGGGACAAATTTTGCTGGAGGTTAGCACAAAGCATTGATTTTAGAATCAGTCTGACGTAAAAGGCACTTCCCCTTGTCTTTACTTTTTTCCATGTGGGAACCCTAGGAAGACTGGTCTCAGCTAAGCTGTGGGCAAGAGTAAATGAAATACTGTATTTAAGATGGACAGAGTAGTGTACTCCTGTGATCTCATCACTTGAGAGATAAAGGCATAAAGCCAGTCTGAGGTATGTAATACATAATTCTATGTCAAAACAAAAAGGGACATGAAAGAAAGTGGAGAAGATGGAATGAGGAGGAAAGATGAGAAGACTCATTCAGATGGCTGGATGGGTTCTCAGAAGTTTAGGCCAGGCACCCTTTCTTGCCCCACCAAGACTACAGAGCATCTCAAAGCATCAGGAGCTTCCACTAATCTCATCACAGGGTAAGGGGCAGAAAGGACAAGGACCTAGGGAAAATGTGGAATAATCTTGGTGCAGTCTTGAGGTTCTGGTGACTGGCACCATAAAGGCAGAGACCCTCTTGAGTCCCTACCTTAAGGGTGGGCTTTGAAGACAAATGTCCAAGAATAAAATCACTCTAAACCATTCTGATAACAACAGGAGATAGCATTTGTCTGGACATTCTTAGAGGACCCCTCCCCCACCAAGTAAGCAGTTTTTCCTTGGCTGAAAGTCATTAAATGGCCAGGTATAGTAGGTTACAGGCCAGGCAGGGTTACAGGGTGAGACCTTTTCAGAAAACCTAGAAATGCTTCTGGCCCTGTAAGTAGTTTGGTCCTCATTTAAAAACTACTTTTTTGCTGTTCGAGTGATGTTTTCATACACTATGTGAAGATGTGTCTCTGTTCTTCCTTGCCTGCCCAAGGCTCTTTCTGATTGGTTAAAAAAGAAAGCCTATGGCCTATATAGTAAAAGGCAGAATAGCAAGATGGGACATGAGGTAGGGGAAGAACTCAGGGGAAAAGGAGAAGGGGAAGGTTGTCACCTAGACTCAGAGGGAGACAAGAGATGCCAGAAGTAATTAAGTTAAAACATCTTTGGCTCTTTCCTGGGCAGATATAGCACTCAGAAGGTCTGCTTTCTTATTCTCCCTCTTTCTTTAAATAATCACCCCTGTATAAAGCTATTGATGAAGCTGCAATTGAAACTGGGAGGAGGTACCTAGACACTTTGAGATCAAGTGAGCCAACCGCCTTCCATGAGTTCTATAAAAAATGTGCCTAGATTAATAGTTTGCTGATCTTTTCTGCAGCACAGAAGCCCAGCTTCTTTTCTCTTAAACTAAGCTATAATAAAACCCCTTTTACAGTCATCTTTTCTTGTCCTAGACTTTTATTCTTTACATTAAAATATAAAAATCTAGGGGCCCCTAACACCATGGCAATTTTGCGTGCTCATGAACACTTAGCACCTAAGCCCACCTGAGGTGAGAGTGACAGCTCGTCAGTCTTAAAACACACCCCACTCTTTCGTGATGAGGACTTCTTCTTCTTCTTCTTCTTCTTCTTCTTCTTCTTCTTCTTCTTCTTCTTCTTCTTCTTCTTCTTCTTCTTCTTCTTCTTCTTCTTCGTCTTCTTCTTCTTCTTCTTCTTCTTCTTCTTCTTCTTCTTCTTCTTCTTCTTCTTCTTCTTCTTCTTCTTCTTCTTCTTCTTCTTCTTCTTCTTTCAACCCAAAGGTGGTAGAATGAAATAAAGAACACAGAACTCATCTTATTCATGTTTGTGGGATTTGTGTATAAACCCACTCTCACCACTGCTGGGAATATAGAATATGGGATCATTTTCTCAGCAGTGAAAGGAACATTTCTTTATCTTCTGTAGTTCAATGTTACCAGAGATGATCAGACTCAACTACTGAATGAGTGCGGCTGGCTGGATGCATTTGGAATGCCAGTTTCATTTCTTCTTAAAACAGGAAGGCTGTCTTCAGAGAAACCTTGGGGCTCCAGTTGACTTTTTTTGAAGTTCAAAAGGGGTTCTTTGTTGTGATGCTTATAAATAACCACAACAATATCTCTTTATTTTTTTTTTACACAAGCCAGGGATTTCTACCCACTAAATCCATTATCCATTCAGAAGCTACAGGCATCCTGTGATGACGTGAAGCAACCCCACCTTGTCACTATGTTTGCATCACAACACCAATATTTTCAGATCTTACACTGTGTGTAGCCAAGGGGCTAAATCATGGGTTTAATAGTGTGTACTGTATGCTCACCTACCTTCATTAACCTAGAGCTTGCCTGTACCCTGAAGAAAAGCTTCTAGCATATGTTAGTGACTGATATAATGCAAATAATTAGCTATGTTCCTAAAGGTTCTCCATGATACATACGTGCCTAAAAGCTCTAAAAAGTTCTGAGATAGTGAAAGAGTTAAAATTTTTAAATTGGCCCCACTAACCCTGCCCTGAGGACAAGTATGTCTCAAGGCTGAGAACAAAAACCACAGACCACCTGGTCTTAATAAGGTCTCACTCTGCAGTCTTGAGAAAAACTAGTATGAAGGTCAGTGTGCCCCAAACAGGGTGATCTGGAGTTAAATAATATCCAAAAGCAGACAGAGAATGCCAATTTGAATGAACCAATGAGATTGCTATGTGCCTTTGCTAACTGCTTATGTAATTTTCCCTATAAATATGTTCCCCTAATTGAATTTGGGGTCAAGTCCTCTATCTTCTGCGTGAGATATGTGTAATCCCCAGAGCTCTGGTCTCCCCCACACCTCCAAATAAACCTCTTACCTGATTGCAGCAAGATAGTATCTCTGTGAGTTCTTGGGTTCTCGTTTTCCCAGTACTAGAGTGAGGGGCTTTCCCAATTCGGGGTCTTTAAATAGCAACCTCATTCTACAAGTCTTGTGTTCATGAACGCCATAAGCATCTGAACTGACTAACCAGTTTCTGAATGTGTTCATCTAAAGTCAGTAAGGTCCCCTTAGGCTGTTCAATTCAATTCTAAGTCAGAATGTCAGAACTTTACATAAAAATAAAATCGATAAGATGTAAAGTCTCCTTGGTCACTTGCAGAAGACCCACTCATTGGCTACTAAGAATTTAACTATGAGACACCCCTGGAATATTTACTTTTTCTATAACCTACCACCTGAATGGTTACAAGGACATGCAGATCTGGTGCCCTTACCACCCACACTGAAGAGAGTGAATGTGACACTCAGCTCAAGTCAAACATTTACTGAGTGACTATTCTATGCTATTCATGTGGTAGCACCCCTGGGGGGACCCAGCACCATGTCTTCATCTAGTTTTATTGTAACCCTGTGCTCCAGTTCTGTGCCTTGTCTCTCTGCTTCTTTCTCACAAAATGAGAGACAAGCACAGATGTTTCTGACCTGATGTTAGTTAGTACCAGGTTCTCAGTAATCCCCAGGCTATAAGCTTGCTCTTACAACTTTCCTTCATGATATGTTTTAAATATAATCAGGATCATATGTACAATTGGTCCCCAGTTTGTAACATTATTTTGCAAGCTGACAGAAACTTAAGAAGGGTAAGGCTTACTGTAGGAAGCAGGTCACTGTGAGGGTACCTCAAAAGTTATGCCTGGTACTTGATTCCATTCTCTCTGTCCTTGCTTTTTGTCCACAATTAGGTGAACAGCTTCAAACATCACGATTCTCTCCCTCACTTGGAATAGAATCACTGAAGTGGGACCTCTGAAATCATGAGCCAAAATGTCCTTTCTCCACTTAAGTTGCTTGTACTTTACCGACCAACAGGATTCCTGATTGAGATTCTCACAAAAACATGTCAGCCAGAGCTCCTCAATTGTCTACTTTTAGATGTTTTCTTGTTGAATACAGGCTAAAAGCCAAAGCCCCATGCAGAGTGCAAGCTTTCTAGGACCTACTCTCTGCTTCTCCTGCCCCATCTCATTTTCCTTTTATGTCTCTAATGTCAAAACCAATTAACTCTTTCCTGCGTTGCATTTACCCTCACATTGCCACGTTTTTCTGTCTGAGGTGCTCTGTCCTGAATTCTTATCTCCAATAGGTTTTGATAAAGTTGAAAGGTCAGTAAACATGACATTGTTTAGAAACAAGTCACCCATGGTGAGCAGAGCACCTCTTGTAGGTAGCAACCTCTCTCTGGTCACTGACTACATTCACAGCATCTCACCTTTATTTTCTCACTGCATCTCTCACCGACAGATGAGCTTCCAAGCATATGAATTCGAGTTCTTATTTATTCTCTATCCTTGCTAAGGAGGGACAGAGGCCACACTGAGTAAGGATCTAAATTAACTCACATTCTAACAAGAGTATAGAATTCTTTTCTACGCACTCTACCTGCTGCCATACACAAAGTGAAATGTAGACTTCCAGCACTAGGTCTTACTGGAAAAGACCTCTAAGTATTGCCGAGCATTTTCTCCAAGATATTGGCCTTGGCATTGACTGGTATCAAAATAAGGTGGACAAGTTCCAGTAGAGGCAGGACATTGTGTCTCTCATTCTTTACTTGAAAATCCTCAGATATCCCTAGTATAACTGGAACTCCAAAGAAAGAGACTGATGTAGAGAGAATGGGGTCCTCCAAGGCAATGCCATTTGTTGTAAAGGTGTTTGCAAGATCTGTTTGTGTCCTTATCCAAAGGAACATCCACGATCTGTTTTCAAGGGATTTCAATGAAAACCCCTGATTTTCCATTGGCTACCTCTAATGAATGAAATCCTTTCTGCACAGTGTAAGAGGCAGGAGAGGATTCTCTTCATTTGTCTGCTCCAGTGATACTGCACAGGTCTGGGACGCTCGGGGTCCTGGAAACTGAAGCTGGTTCACTTCAAAGCACAAAGCCAGACCCAGAGCTTTGCATCTTAACTGTTATTGGAACTGTTGCTTGTTTTCTTATTGTCCTGCTAGAGGGCTAAAACCCCAGCCCTGTTATTATAGTTAATAGTGACTGTCAACTGGACAGGTTCTAGAATTAGCTAGGAGGCAAACCTCTGGGAATCTCTATGATAGAGGTTTACATTCAATTAACTGAAGTGAGAGGTTCCGCCCTGAATGTAGGAAGCAGCGTTTAATGGGCTTGTGTCCTGGACCGAATGAAAAGAAGAAGGTGAGCTGAGAACCACTATCCATTTCTCTCTGCCCTCTAACTGTAAGTACAACGTGGATATCTGCCTCAGTGTCCACTGCTTGACTGTCCCTGTCAAGATGGCTCATATCCTCAAACTGTGAGCCAAAACGATTCCTCCTTTTCTAAGTTTCTTCAGTTAGGTAATTTTTTACAATAGACAGAAAACTAATGCCATTACAATTCAAATTTTTATGCAAAGTGATCTATTAAGTTATTTTGACTAAAACACAAGTGTTCCGCTCTGCCATAGTGAAACTTCAATAGGTAGAGTACATGCTGTGCCAGCATTAAGGACACAGGTTTGGCAGCACTCATGTGAAGTCTGGAATGGCAGTGTCTGTCTGTAACTGCAGGGCTGGGGGCAATGGACAGAAATGGACATAGCCATAAAGCTCATTGACCAGCCAGTCTAGCTGAACACATAAACTCTAGGTACAGTGACAGATCTGTCTCAAAAATGCTTAAAATATTCAAAGCAATAGAGAAAGGCACCAAGTGCTAACCTCTGTCCTTCACAAGCACAATCACATACACCAATAGACAATACATATGCTACACACACACACCCATGCCCACCCACCTACACACACACACACACACACACACACATACACATACACACATACACACACACTACTCTGCAGCCCCTTACAATTTCCCTGTGTTAAATGGTTATTATCAAGTCTCCTTAAGTGTCTCCTACTTTCTCTTAGTGAATGGCAGAGTTGCAGCATGGCCCAGCTAGAAAAAGGAGAATATTTAGCTCCCATATAATTTATTGTACCCATTCTTAATGAGTTGGTTTCTGTGACAGCCGAGTAAAGCTTGATAGTGGCCAGAGTTCTGAGTTCTATATGCTTTTCCACATGATACATTTTCAGATTGAGACTGTGTTGTATGCTGAGATCCTGCAGTGACTATTTAAGCCTGGTTTCCTCTGCATTGTGAAGAAATACATGAAACCCATTTGTGAGTGTTAGGAAGGACCCATAGACAATAAACCATCAATTTTTCTGTGTAAGGAAACAAGGCCAAGAAACAAAACTCTGCTTACATGGAGAGTTAAAGAGAGTCTTCTGAACCACCCCAATGGCAATATGGTAAGATTATGCTTTCCAAAAATGTTCATCTATCTATAGTAACAAGTGTTTTAAGGATCCCTTGCCTCCCTTGCAGTGAATAGATGCTCCAGGAGAAGATAAAGTTGGTCTCTGTGTATGATGGGTAAATATGGGACAATGCTGAATATATTCATTTCAAATTATACACACTGATCACTATGAACTTGTCAAAACTGTTGCACTATCGTGCTCTGCTAATAAACATAGCTGTTTAACTGACTGTTAACTGATTGGGTGGAGATCTAAGTGGTCTTCTGGAATCCTTCGCATAGTAATGCATTTTTAGAATTTCATTTTTTAACAACTTTATTTTACAAAACAAAGATAAATGTACAGATTTTAAGCAACTTTTGCATAAAATTATACAATACATTTTTGTCAGTACTTTTTTTCAGATTTTAAAATAATTTTTACATAAAACTGTATGAATATACTTTTTAGTCAGTACTTGATATTTTTAAAGGTTTGATAGTATGCATTGAAAACTTAATAGTTACAATGAGCATAAAGTACATGTAAAACAAAATGTAACATGGAAATAGTCAGAGTTTTCTTGTTGTATAAAGATTTTTTTGTTTTGTTTTATTTTGTTTTCTTTATTTCTTGGACTTCATACAGTCTGTGAGTTGTTTCTGGGGAGTGCAAGCCTCTGGGGTTAGTATCCCACTATCAGTGACTGCACATTATGTCTGTTCTTTTGTGACTGTGTTATCTCACTCAGAATGATATTCTCTAGATGCAGCCATTTTCTTAAGAATTTGGTTAAGTCATTGTTTCTGGTGGCTGAGTAGTATTCCATTGTGTATATGTACCACAATTTTTGTATCCATTCATCTTCTGAAGGACATCTGGGTTCTTTCCAGCTTCTGGCTATTATAAATAGAGCTGCTGTGAACATTGTGGTGCATATATCTTTGTTGTGTACTAAGGTGTCTCTGGGGTATATGCCCAGAAGTGGAATAGCTGGGTCTTCAGGTAGTACTATATCCAATTTTCTGAGGTATCGCCAGACAGATTTAGAATTTCTTTTATCTGTTATTCATAGAGTTGGAATGGCCACCCACTTTTTTCTTCACAGCTGTTCTTAACCAATGTCTTCCACTCAAAGACTGTACAAGCTGAATGAAGGGTTCAGGGGTGCATGTCGATGGGTACAAGGGCACGTGTGTTTTATGTATGTGTGTGAAAGCCTTAAGTCAACCTCAGGTATTCCTCAGGCACTTTCCTCCTTAGCTTGTTGTCAAGGATCCTTCACTGGGATATGGGGCTCACTGACCCTGCTGGACTGATCAGTGAGCCCTGGTTATGCTGCTACCTCTGTGACAGTGTCTGTACCATCAGCAGCTTTTAGGAATCGGGCAAAGGCCTGAGGGTTTGAAAAGTTGTTACAAGAATGCCATCTTACTGTCTGAATCCAGCTCTCTAGATATACAACAAAAAGTGCAGTAAACAGATTCCCTAGCTGCTTGGTGGAATCCACAACCCCTGGGTTGATCCTGTAATCTTTGGCAGTGTAAACAGGAATAAAGATGTGAGTCATCAGCCTGTGACTAGGTGGATCTGAACTTCACAGGAGGACCTGTTGTTCTCCCAAAGTATAGGCATACCAGGGGGCAGTTCAGCTTTCCCTTCAAGGGGGGCGAGTTGGGCATCACTCCCAACACCTCTGCATCTACAGTGCTGGAGATTATAAATTCACACAACTAAGCCTGCTTTTATGTGTGTGCCAAGGAGTCAAAATGGGGTTCTTATGCTTTGAAAACACTTTACAGTTTTCAAAACTGTAAAGCTCTCCTTGGGATTCTTATACAATCTGGATTTGGAAGAATAAATACATCCTCTCAGACAGCCCACTTATATAAAAGCTGTGTGACCTGCCACAATTACCCAGCTTGTTAGAGATACAATTCCTTTTTTTGATGGGTTTGCAAAGTCCTTAATCGTAAGTTCTATACATCTCTGAGTATGACACACACACACACACACACAGAGAGAGAGAGAGAGAGAGAGAGAGAGAGAGAGAGAGAGAGAGAGAGAGAGAAAGAGAGAGAGAAGCAGACAAACAGCAACCAGAAGAAACCTCTAAAAGACTTCCCTGTGTTGTATGTTAGGCTCCTTTGTGTCAGTTAATGGAACTCCCCACACAGGTTAATAGTGCAACCAACTGATGAAGACAGGTCTGATAAGGTCTTCAGAAATTAGGCAGACAGACAACTGATTGTTCCTGTTCCCTTGATAGTTTAATTTAAGACACATACATGTGCACTCATGCATGTTGCTGTTTTCATAGAAGGGTGAGTTAGACTTTTATCTTTTTAGTGAAATCGGTTAACACATCTCTGTCAACTGTGATGCCCAATGGACACAAGTGAAATGTGTCAACTACTTACCATGGCACATAAGGTGCTCTCTTGTCAACAAAGCTGTCATAGCAATCTCACAGTTTGAGCAGGGCTCTGGAGCCTTGAGGCTACCATTCTACACTCTGAAGCCAGAACAAGACTATAGAAAGAGCAGTGTGGTACTGCTCTCCGGCCTTCATGTGAATTCCTGTTTGTGCCAGATCACGAACTCAAGGACTATTCCAGCTTCTTTTTTGGCACAGCAGGGGCAAAGCTGGGGGAAGGGGGTGAAATCAGGCTCAAATTATGAACTTCTTATTTTCTTTGGGGGAAGCACTAACCTATCTAAGTCCCAGTTACTCCTTTATAAGGATTAAATGATAGAGATGTCCTGGTGTTATGTTAATGAATGAAAATTTACCACATAAGTGTTTCATTTATTCTTGGTAGAGAGCCTGTGATGTTTTAACTTCTTATACTGTAACAGATCACTACAAATTTAGTGATTTGATACTACTTGAATTTATTGTCTTTTACCTCGGCACTGTAGAAGATTGAAGTCCGTTTCAAGGGGCTAAAGTCAAGGTGTGGGTAGACCGACCAGCTCTCCTTCCAGATAATGCAACTGAAAGGGCATTTTCTAGTCCTTTCACAGTACATCCTCTCAGAGTATCCTACACCTTTAGATTCTAACCCTATCCCTCATCAACAAGTGTATCCCTCCAACCTCTACTGGATCAACCGATTTTCTTCTTGCACTTTGCTTTTTCTGCCTCTTTCTCATGACCACTGCATGACCTCCGTGAGTTCTGACTTCAAGACATTCAGTAAGTTACAAGCCGTAGTCTCCCTTGTCCTGTAAAGCAATGACATACTTTCAGGTTCCAGAGATTAGAACTGTTTTATATCTTAGTAGCCATTACTTAGCCTGTCACAGGCATTTTCATTTAAGTAGAATGTATACAAAAAAGCAACAACTTTTAACTTTATAGTGTATACGTCACACCTACAAATGCCTCAGAGGACCCCAAGTCCCACCTCCTTCAGCTCTCTCACACTCTTCCCATCATGATTAGCTTTATCTTTAGGTCATCATTACCTTGTGTTTATCCTTGTAGATTACTTTAGCCTTTGCTTGGAGTCAATATAAAATGAGATTACTAGCTTTAGGTATCAACTTGATTGACTTGGAAAAGCACTACCAGAACTTGTAAAGCATCAGGACTAGCTGTGTCTGAGAGGGAATTTTCAGAAGAAACTACAGCTGACTCTCTAGACTGAGTGGCAAACATGTGGCTTCAGTTTGCATGGGTACTATTCTGCCAACAGAGGACCAGCTAAAAGGACCAGCTAAAACCAAAAAACAGAGTTGGAATATACTCTTGCGTGGACATCAAAATTTCAGCCTCTCCTAACTTTGGATTCAGGATCTTAATACCAGTAGCTCCCCACCCTGGGTTCTAGGTTCTTTGACTTGGAGTATCCCCCACTGTTTTTTCGGTTATGAGGCTTGGCTTAAAACTTCACCACTGTGCTGACATCCAACAGTCGTCAGATTGTTGACAGCCTGTCACAGAACCTCTCACTTACTATGAGTACACAAGACAATTTGCTAAATGTATTTCCTCTCATGAGTATATCTGTGGCTATATTTATGATGACTGTATCTATAGCTCTATACAATCTACTGATTCTGTCTTCTGGGAGAGGCTTACTAACACGGATTCACACTGTAACTTTATTTCTACTCTCTTCCACTCAATATAACCACTGTTGTATACAGTGGTCACTTTTTGTGTGTTTTTGTTGTTTGATGTCATGTTTATTTGAGAGTTTGAGTATGGGGTGAGGGGAATGTGTGGGAGAATAGCAGTAGAAATGGGAACATGGATGCACATGTTAAGATAAGCATACTTGTACTCTGTGCACGTGATATAGAGATCAGACCACCCTTGGGTGTCACACCTCAGGGGCTGTCCTTGTTTTTTAAGGCAGGGTCTCTCACTGGCCTAGGATTTACAAAGTAACCTCAAAGAATGGCCTGCAAGCCACCTTCTGTACCCTGGTATTACAACACATGTCACCAGGTCCAGCTCTTCTACACAGGCTCCAGTACTCAGACTCAGGTGGGTATGCTTGAACAGCAGACACTTTGCTAACTGAGCTCTCTCCCTAGGACTCCATGGGTATTTCTAATCTATCCCATCTTTACAATCAGCCTTCATTTATAAACATGTTTTTTTTTCAAGGATCATCTCAGATGCCACCCTTTAAAACATTCCTGGTTGCAATGTATCCTCTCAGTCAAAAATGTTACGCATGACTGCTTTCTACAGGGTTTGTCTCCGACTTTTGGAATTCATTTCTGACATTCTCACCATGAATCAGCAGCTTCTTCCATGCACTGGGGCCTGTTCCTTATGAACAAGACTATTGTGCCTTGATTATCTTTATATTATCCTTGTCCCTAGAGATGAACCTAATGATTATATCAGATGTCACATATATTCTTCTCATATTTGCATTGGTTATTTATTATTTGAAACCCACAGCAGAGAGCAAAATTCTTTCTTGTGGTTACCATGTGCTGACCCACATAAGGAGCCAGTCATGGGAATTTCTGCATTGCTCTTTTTTCTTTTTTCTTTTCTTTCTTTCTTTCTTTTTTTGACACAGCTAAGAAAGAAACAAAAACAATGAGAAGTTTGGTTGGGAAAGGTTGGATCTAAAAATTTTGACTTTTGTCTAGTGAGGTTTAGATTTGTCTTTGTGACAACTCATGCATTAGAAACATGGTACTCCTACCCACAGGTCGGCAGTGCTGAAGTTGGGCATTCAGGAGGTGACTGAAATGATTTACTCATGAATTAAGGATTTATTAATTACTTGTCTCATTGTTGTGATAAGATACTCTGACAAGAGTAACTTCAGAGAGAAAGTGTTTATGTTGGCTCATACATTCAGGGTCTGTTATGGAAGGGCCATCGTAGGGGTAGGATCTTAAAGTCATGTTATGCCCATGGTCCAGAAGGAAAAAGTGATGAATAGAGGTACTCAACTCACTTTCTTCTTTTTATTCAGACCAGGACTGTAGCCCTTGAGATGGTGCTACCCAAGGCTAAAGTGATACTTATGTAACCTAATCTACAGAGTCTCTCACATGCATTCCCAGAGACACATCTCTAATAAGGTGACAAGCACTAGACATTTAATATTAATGAGCATAAAATGGATTGACAGCTTTTCAAGAAAATGTGCTTGTTATAAAATCCAGCTTTTTGGGGGGCGTGTGTCCTCTCTTGCCTCTAAAGCCTCATGGTATGATAGATCCAGTAAGAAAGTATTCATCAGCTACTGAACACATGTTTACACTGTCCCCTAGGATGAAAAGATGAGCTAAGTAAACTTTGTAAATTACTTAGTAATGTGTTCTTTGTTATGGAAAATAAAATAGACCAAGATATATTACATGGATCCACCCTTTGTGGAAGTATAAGCCTTGTTTTCTTCTCACTTTCCATTCATGGATTTTATGTTAGGGCTAATACTTTTGCAATCCACACAATTCCAAGGCATACTTGACATCACACAGGTTACTAATTGAACTGTGTCTGTCTGCTGTTGTTACTAGTTCAGAATGGAATCATGAGTTGGATGACCCCTAAAACTCAATTCTAAAATCTGAATTTGACTCTTTTTTATTTTTTTAGATACTCTGCATTTACATGTGAGAAGTTATCCCTTTCCCCCACCCTGTCCTATGCATCTCCCCCTCCATTTGCCTTCAAAAAGGTGCACTCCCTCCTAATCACCCTCTCCACCTCATTGCCTTTGATTTCCCCTACATTGGGAAACATGCCCTCCCTGGGCTAAAAGCCTCTTCTCATATTCATACCAGATACTGCTATCTTCAGATCCATATGCAACTGGATCAATTGGTCTCTCAATGTGTGCACAAAGGTTGGTATTTCAGTCCATGGGAGTTTTGGAGGGTTTGGTTGGTTGATAATGTTTTTCTTCCCACGAGGTTGCTAACTTTTTCAGCTCCTTAGATCCTTTTTTAAAGCAACCTCATTAAAGTCACTAAATTCAGTTCTACGGTTGGCTACAAGCATGCTCAGCTGTATCTATATGACTCTAACATAGTCCCTGTGGGGGCATCTCTATCTGATTTCTGACTGTAAGTACTTCTTAGGATCAGCTATAGGGCTTGGATTTGGTGTCTGCATATATGGTGGATCCCAAGGTGAGGTGGTTTCTGAGTGATCTTTTCTTCAATCCCTTTTTCTCTATTTGACCTTGCATTTCCTCCCATGATTGTTTTGTTCTCCCTTCTAAGAAGGACTGAGACATTCCTATTTTGGCCTCCCTTCTTTTTGAGCTTCAAAATGTCTGTGAATTGTTTCTTGGGTATTCAGAGCTTTCTGGAGCTAGTATCTGCTTATCAATGAGTACATATGACATGTGTTCTTTTGTGACTAGGTTGCCTCACTCAGGATGAAAGTTCTCTAGTTCCATTTGCCTACAAATTTCATGAAGCCATTGTTTCTAATATCTGAGTAGTACTCCATTGTGTAAATGTACCACAATTTCTGTATCAATTCCTCTGTTGAAGGACATCTTTCCAGCTTCTGGCTATTATAAATAAGACTTTTATAAACATGGTGGAGCATGTGTCTTTGTTATATGTTGGAGCTTCTTTGAGGTACATACCCAGGAGTGGAATAGCTGGGTTTTCAGGTAGTACTATGTCCAATTTTCTGAGGAACCACCAGACTAATTTCCAGAGTGGTTGTACCAGCTGGAACTGCATCAACAGTAGTAGAGTGTTCCTCTTTCTCCACATCAATGCCAGCATCTGCTGTCATCTGAGTGTTTGATCTTAGCCATTCTGAGTGGTGTGAAGTGGAATCTCAGTGTTCTTTGGATTTGCATTTCCATGATGACTAGGGATGTTGAGTGTTTCCTTAGGTGCTTCTCAGCCATTCAATATTCCTCAGCTAAGAATTCTTTTAGCTCTGTGCCCCATTTTTTAATAGGATTATTTGATTCTCTAGCATCTAGCTTCCTGAGTTTTTTGTATATATTGGATACTAGCCCTCTATCAAATGTAGAATTGGTAAAGATCCTTTCCCAATCTGTTGGCTGCTGTTTTATGTTATTAACAATATCATTAGCCTTACAGAAACTTTGCAATTTTATGAGGTCTAATTTGCTGATTCTTGATCTTAGAACATAAGCCACTGGTGTTCTGTTCAGGAATTTTCCCCCTGTTCTTATGTTTTCTAAGCTTTTCCCCCACTTTCTTTCCTAATAGTTTCAGTAGTTTTATGTGGAGGTATTTGATCTACTTGGACATAAACTCTATATAAGGAGATAGGAAAGAAATGATTTGCTTTCTTCTTCATGCTGACTACCAGTTGAACCAACACCATTTGTTGAAGGGAATGTCCTCTTTTCTGCTGAATGTCTTTAGCTCTTTTATCAAAGATCAAGTGACCATAGGTGTGTGGGTTCATTTCTGGGTCTCAATTCTGTTCCATTGATCTACCTGACTATCTCTGTACCAATACCATGCAGTTTTAATCACAATTGCTTTGTAATATAGCTTGAGATCAGAAAAGGTGTTTCCTCCAGAAGTGTTTTTATTCTTGAGAATAGATTTTGCTATTCTAGGTTTTTTTGTTATTCCCGATGAATTTGAAAATTGCTCTTTCCAACTCTATGAAGAATTGAGTTGAAATTTTGATGGGGATTGCCTTGATTCTGTAGATTGCTATTGGCAAGTTGGCCATTTTTACAGTGGTGATCTTTCCAATCAATGAGCCTGGGAGATCTTTCCATCTTCTGAAATCTTCTTCAATTTCCTTCCTCAGAGTCTTGAAGTTCTTGTCATACAGATTCTTCACTTGCTTGGTTAGGGTCACCCCAAGGTAATTTATAGTCTTTACGACTATTGTAAGGGGTGTCAATTCCCTAATTTCTTTCTCAGCCTGTTTATCCTTGGAGTAAAGGAAGGTGGTTGACTTATTTGAGTTTATTTTATATCCAGCCACTTTTATGAAGTTGTTTATTAGCTGTAAAATTCTCTGGTTGAATTTTTGGAATCACTTAAGTATACTATCATATCCTCTGCAAATAATGATATTTTGACTTCTTCCTTTCCAATGTGAATCTCTTTGACTCCTTTTTGTTATTTAATTGTTCTGGCAAGGACTTCCAGTCTGAGTCTGGATTCTTGAGAAACATGGGTAAGTGTAACCTGGACCAAGAAGTCCCTAGCTTTAAGAAACTGTGATGCAAGGTTCTTCCTTGGGAGAAAATCAAAGTATATGGAAGGTGATGGAGAGAGAGAGAGAGAGAGAGAGAGAGAGAGAGAGAGAGAGAGAGAGAGAGAGAGAGAGAGAAACAGAGACAGAGACAGACAGAGACAGAGAGACAGAGAGACAGAGAGAGAAAGAGACAGAGACAGACAGAGACAGAGACAGAGAGACAGAGAGAGAGAGAGAGAGAAAGAGAGTGAGAGAGAGAGAGATCCCCAATTCTCAGGATGTTATAGACTCCCACTAGCTTCAGCCAAGTTCAGAGTAAGATCCATTCTAATAGTTGTAGTTGCACGAACTGATACCTTCCCATTTCTGTTTAAGACATTTTTTCATCCTATTTATGTCATTGTAACTGAAAATTGCGTCCGAGAGAAATATTCTCTTGTTTTTCCGTGCTCTAAGGTTTTTATTTCTCTAAGTGTGTTCAAGCCAAACAAGAAATAGAGGCCAAACAACCTTAGTCCACCACCTCTTACTGCTGATGCTTGCCTTTGTAAGTAAGACAGTAAATCTCTTTAAAATGGCATGGTGAATTTTGGACTGAACCACTATGCCACCCAGAGCAGAAAATCCCTGAACATCAGTACAAGGCTGATGATGTGTGCGAAATAGCAGTTGAATCAAGATGCTGAAGCTTCACTTCACTGGAGCATCACTTCTGCTGTGGCCTAGGATAAGTCTCTGTCAGCAGAAGCCTGTGCTCTGACAGAGAAATCAAGGACTAAGCACAGAATGAGACAATCCCCCAGTTTCCACTTGATGAAGTTTAATTCTTTAAAAATTTCTATACAGTTTTGGAGCCCAGCAAGCTAGTAGGATGCTACAAAATTCTCTGTGTCAGTTGGAAGTAACAAAGCACTGTAGGAAGAATAATGACTCCCAGAGATTGTAATAGTATTTTTAAAATATTTGTTTTATTTATATATATGCCATTGCGAATGTAGGTCACATATGTTCAGGTTCTTACAGTGCCAGAAAAGGGTTCTATGGTGTTTGTGAACATCCAACATGAGGCTAGTAATTAAAAGTAAGTGATCTGAAAAGCATGGGTCCTCTGGTGTGGGACAGTGGACTGTGGCAGGAAACCTGGTAAGGTTGAGCTAAGTTGGAAGCCCTGGAACCCAAAGGAACGGTAGGAGCTTCGCCTGCTCCTGACACAACACCAGGCCCCTGCCAAGTAGCCACAGCCCACTATAGAGAAGATTGTGACTATCATGCAGGGGCAGGGCCCCAAGCCCCTCCACATGCAGATGAAGCATCTCTAACATCTAAGACCAAGTCGAGAGTCAGACCTTAACCCGTGCCAAAACTGTATAAAAGATCCTATCCAAAAGAAATAAAGGTTTGTGAGAATTACTCTATTGCCTGAGAGCATCTGTCAAATAAGAGCTGTACTCTTATTCACTTCCTGAGAAGACAACACTCTCCTAAAGCTCTCAAGGCTAGATGCTCCCCTGCCTCTCTGCTTTCTAGCTGAGCCCTCTCTGCCTGCTGGGCTCTGTGCAGCACAGGGACTAGGAACCACAGCACAGCTTAGACAGCCATGGTACCTAGCAGCAGTACCAGCTGTACTTCCCCTTCCCTGCTTGAACCCTTTCCACTTCACTTGAAAGCTCCCATGAGGCTAGGCCAGAAATCTCTGCAGAGAGCATCTGTCTGTGCACAGAACAGCAAGTCTCTTAACTACTCATAATCACATCCTAGCCTTCATTATGTGGCAGAGGAGAATATAGTCACAGAAGAAACATGAGGGTGCTACTCAGAAATGCCACAAAAGTCAGGACCACCAAAGTAATTCCAAGATTTATTAGGAGTGGAGACCAAAGAGGAGGCCACATAGGCATCATGTGAGAAGAGCCATGCCTTGTGGCTCACTTGGAATGTGGGTAGGAGGATCATGAGCCAAGTAATGCAAGTTGCCTCTAGAGACTTCATAGGAAGTTACAGCATGAACCAGGAATGGGGGGGGGGGTTTAAACATGAAAGTTTACCTTGTCATATTCTGGAACTGAACATCAGGATCAGAGTGTCATAAGGCCAGATTATTCTAGGGGTCTCTCCTCCTGCCTTTTAAGCAATAGCCTGTCTGCTGTGTCCTTTTGGGTCTTTCTTCTACAGGAGTAGCACATTCCTGGTGACTCACTCTGAGTCCAAGTCTCTTGTTTTAGTAAGGACAATAGTCAGATTAGATCAGAGGCCCATACCACAATGTCTCCTTTTTAATTTAATTGCCTCTTTAAATATGAGAAGTCTGAGATTCTGAGGTTTACACGTGAATTAAGGAGAATTCAAGCTAGCTCTTAGCCATGCTGGGAGGTGATACTATCCTTGATTCTAGCTCAATAAGATCTATGGCAGAGTTTCACCTATAGTTCCATGAGACAATAAATGTGTACTGTTGTAAGCCACTAGGTTTATAGTAGTCCAGGCATTTCAAATAAGGCCTTCTGATTTATTAATTAATATTTTTCCCTCATTAGCCTTAGAGAAAATGATCATCATTGCTCTAACACACATGAAGGATACTCAATATTTGCCTATAACCATGTGGCTAAAATCAGTAAAATGTGAACCTTAATTCAACCAGCCCAGTTCCAGAGCATTTGTTCTACACCACTTCCATTTGCCTTTCGACACATAAAGGATTTCAGAAGTTTCGTTACTTCTCAAGCAAGACAAAAAACATAATACCCAGACTCACTTTGTAAGTGAAGAAAACAAAATCATGGTATATAGGCATAAATTAGCTCCGGAGGGCCCCTATGAGATTTCTAGATTCTTCTGTCCTAGAACAAGGGATTAAACTAGAAACAGGTCACTAGAAGTAGGAACAGAAATGGGTCATAGGAGGAGAAAGGTTAGCATCTCAATGGAATTTCAGTGGCATGATCCAATTTGTGTAGTACCTACCTTCTCCATTATGTTTGATCCCAAGGTTTTATCTTACTTGTTCTGTCCCTCACATGTAGCCTTCACAGGAAAAAGCTTCCAGACTTTCTAGCAGCTGGTTCCTTTTGCATTTGACATTCTGTTTCTCTCTTCATCCTACTTTACTGCTGCAGGAATGAAGACCCTCTAGAGACCTCAGTCAAGTTACCAGAGACTCCTGGCTCTCAGCACACAGCCACATTTTCTCACTAAACTGCATGAATAAGCTAATCATATCTTCCTTCTTATCTTCCAATAGCTTCTCATTATGTTAGCACCCAAGAAAGTGACTGAGATCCTGCCACAATGCCAGCAAATGTCAACATTTGTTCTCAGTCCCACAACCATTCTGAGGTCCTTCCTGCTACCTTTTATGGGACTATCTCCTTACTATCTAGTCAATGCAATGACTGTTTTATCTTCTACAAGAGGCCTCGGGAGAGAGAAACCATGCTGACATTTTAATCTCGGAACTATAAGCAGAATGCTTAATGTCTGTCTTACATTCTTTGGTATGGTTTGGGGCCAGGCTATGCAGCATGTCACCTCTCTGAACATGAGCCTTAAAGGAATTTTAGAAACTGAAATCGACTTTGAAATTTTGATCTGACAAATCCGAGTGCAAATTGGCTTCATTTCTATTGATTCATCTACAAAAGTCAACAATGGCAGAGAGACCTGAGAACACAGATGGGGATTGGGCCACTACAGGTGCACTCTGCTGACTTTCTAGGGCACATCATAAAGGCCTTTGTATTTTATGGCTTCCCTGAAACACTCTAGGAGCCAGGTTTTATTTTCCTACCCAAATCATGTCTTTTCTGTTAGTGGGGAGGGCTGGTTATAGTGTGCACAGAATTGGAAACCTAAGCTTCAGTGTTAGTTCTCTTACACATAACTATAGTGGAAAGCCACAAACACGCTAATTGCATAGTCTGACTGCCAAGCTTTTCCCCATTCATTCTCATCCTCTCCGTATGTCTCACGTGCCCGGGTAAACTGCCTTACTTTTTCATTTGAGAACTGCATCAGGTCATGGAACTTGCTCCTCACTACACAGAAACACTGTGGTTTCCTCCTACTCCCTTGGGATTCTCTGAAGTGTTTCCAGGACATAGTAGCAGAAATTGTTGTCTTACTTATTGGTTGATCAGTCTTGATTGCCAGTTTGATGAGATTTGGAAAACAAATCTCTCAGCAAGCATTTGAAGGATTATATAAATTAGGTAAACTGAGGTGGGAAGACCCACCATAAATGTAAGTGATACCATCCCACAGGCTGGATCCTAGACTGGATAAGAAGGAAGAAGCAAGCTGAGCACCAGCATTCATCTCTTCCTTGTTTCCTTACTGTGGATGCCAAGTGACTAGCCACATTCTTCTCCTGGGGCCATACCTTCTTTACTATGATAGATTTTTATCCTCTGGAACTATAAGCCAAGTTTACCCTCATTAAAGTTGTGTTTGTCACAACAGAGACAAGTAACTAATGTAATCACATATTGAGAGTGACTATCTCAGAAAGGTCAGTTACTGTTATCCAAACACAACAAAGCTCTTATGAGAATTGTTTCTGTTGAAGTTTAAAGGTTGTTATTTGGGGGCTTTAAACACTGATGTAAAAACTGTCATGTTTGATTTGCTTTATATTAGCATCCTTGGGTGTTCGTGGTCTACTTAAAGTGACTACAGCAGTGAATTAGAGAATCCATGACACTGCTAAAAGCCAAATTTTATTAAAGCTAAATGAGACCACACTCTAGGCAAGCTGATAGAATTTCACGTTTGCTTACAATTTTAAATGGAGATGTTAGCTGCACCAATTAAAGATCATACAAAGCGCCAAACTGGGTGGTTATCTGTGATAAAATTATAAATATAATTTATAATATATATTTATGAATATAAGTATAGCAATGCTGGCCAACTTTAAACAAAAGAGAGAGAGGGTATCACTAAATTTGAGGTACCAATATAATATTTTTGTTATTGTTTATTGTTTCTTTTTCAAGGCTTATATTCTTTTCCTTTTTAGTTTCTCTTTGGATTTTCTTCATTTTGTCATATTTCCATGTCATGAGTGAGCGAGCATCTGAGCTAGGAAACAGGAAAGTGTTGCAACCTGAAGCATCTCACTGTACACACTCTTGCTACCCAACGTCCCCTTGCCTCAGCTCTACACTTGGTGTACTCACATCTTTCACAAGAAGGTACAGAAGACAGCCTGCGAGAATGGGGAACTGCTTACACCTAAGGGATTTCTCACCAGGCACAAATCTCTTTGATTAAATAGATAAACACACGTAGTTCTTAAAACTTTTCTAAATCAATCACAAGACACTCAATTGTGAAAATTCCCTTTTAGATTAATTACACTTTCCATTAGGCCAGAAGCATCAAGACACAGATATGTCACTGCTTGTCAAGGTTTTGGTCCTTCAAATAATAGAATAATCAATCATCACTATTCTTGGAGAATGACATAATCAAGGTATTATAGAGGCAATTCTCTGAAAGTAGCTGAACAATTACAGTGATTGTTGATTGTTAACTGTGGCTAAGTATCTAATGACCCCCAGAGCTTTCCTAACAAAGCAAAAATTAAAATCGTTGCTGTTGCTCTCTAGACAAAAGATCAGGACCATATAAGTCTAGCTTGGGTTTCCAGTTGTTTTGAAGATAATTCTAAAATATTCAAATATATTAAAAGCAAATCAACAAACGTAGTTTACTTCAAAGAGACTACTGACTCACAGCTGCATGTCATTATGTAGTCCTTGTGGCTCTATATACATGTTTGAATTGTACTCGATTCAAAGGTTGCCCAGTTTTGTTCAGTTTCAAAGCAAAGAGAATGAGCAATTCATTGTTTAAATGTATATACCACATTTACTTTCAGAATGCCTTTGCCCCGACTTCATAGGAACTTGGTAATTCCTAGTGCAGTCCATCTCCTCTGGAATCCCTTGGGGTTGGGGGAAGAATAGGTCCTGCTCCAGCAGTCCAGAGACAGGGAGTTGGGGTACAAATCTATTGGGTCAGCTCAGCACTACATACAACCGACCCTTTAAGCCCAGCTTCTTAAACAATGTCAAGATGACATCTGTGTTTTAGCATCAGTTAAAGATCAAACCCCCAGTTTTCTTCCTGCACTTTCAGCAAGGGGCAGGATTATGTTTTATTCATCCCTTGTAGCCTAAGGATCCAGAACAGTGTGTACAATACACTTGATATCCATAACTCTTAATTTCTGATTGATTTCTTTTGTTCCTTTGATGCCTCTGTTTTACAGGACTTGCTTGAATCTCTCAAGACTTTCAGCATTTGAGTTTTACCACAAGTGCTGCTTTGTCCCTCTGTAGTTTTCTGTAGATGGCCTGCCACTTGATCAAACACATCACACTTACTCTGTTCTTGGATACTGAGGCTTTGTCTTTCCAGACACACCATGACTAACAGTTTGTAAAAGAACTTTTAAAGACACTCATTATCACCCCTGAGTGAGGCAGTAGGTATGGCTCCTAATACACTCAGCCCAAGAGACTTCTTGAACTCATCTCATCCTTTATAAAAATTATCTTTGTTCTATAGCCAAAAACAGAGGTTGGATAGAAATAAGCAGGGGCAGGTCTCCTAAGAGCCTGGGTTATGGGGATAACTTGAAATATGCAGAAATTGATTAGGTCTGCTTTGAGTATAGCCCCTGACAGCTTGTTCAGAATGAGCAGGTTGGGCCCCATGGAACATCTGCTATGGAAAAGCAATCTGCAGATTTCTTTGTATGGAGGGGGTGGGCTGAATTGTCTCAGAGGATCTGTGAGAGGATGTGGGGGGTTGTAACTGGGGAGATTCCCAGCTTGCAAGGGGTCAGCACTGCTCTTTCTGCACACTGCTTTGATAACAATTTCTAGATGCTTTATTTTCTCCTACACTGTGGCTTTTCCAGGGAACCTAATTGTGGTCCCTGTGGGGTACAAAACACCCCAATCCAAAAGAACCCTCTGCTAGCTCAGTCTTCTACCTGCCCCATCTTCTGAGGTTGAGATGGCTCTTCTTAGTACCGTAAATCAGTATTGTCACCTAGACAGCCAAATTTGAGGGCTGGTGCTTCCAGCTGGATTGAACTTGAGTCATAAAGAATGCAGAGGAATGAATAAATGCTCTATGACTTTGATGGACTGGGTACCTGCCACCCAAGGGAAGAACCTATCTGGGGCGGTGTATATTCCATGTTAGCTGCTGCTCTTTTGTGACCTGTCATGCTGGGCAAAAGTCCTTGTTATCCTATTGTAGTAGCTAAGAAACAAGGTGTGGCTGTCAGAGACTGAGCAGTCGATGGACAGGAACAAAAGTTTTGATACTGTCAGGTCAGGTGAGGACAGCACATCCTCACAGGCCAGAAAACAAGCTCTTGAGCTCAGGTGAAGGTTTGGTCTCTTCTTCAGCAGCACTGGAAAATAATGACAAAGCTTAGGAATATTTGGTGTCAAGTGCACAAATGCAGAACTGTGAAAGGATCCATTAAAGAAACCCATTAAAGAAACCCATTAAAGATCCACGCCACCTTTGCAGAACTCCTTATTCTCCAGAGGCATTTGAAGGTGCTGACCAGAAAGTTCCAGCATTCTTTTCTACTTTATTATAAATTCCCAAAGACTCAATGCTTGTTTTATATTTTTTCATTGGCAGCATTAATTTAGATAATAAGTCATATCTAATGAGTGGGGCGAGGGGTCTTGGGTAGTTGTTCTAAGATCCATCAACATAAAATATCAGAAGTTTGTTCATCCTATATTAAGTACTTTAAAACATTATCATTACATTTTTGTGTGTATATGGTTATGTGTACATGAGCATATACTACAGCATGTATGTGATGGTCAGAGGAAAACTTGCAAGAGACTTGATCCTGTCTCTTTAGCAGGTAGGTTCTGTGTATAGGATTTAATTCGTGACTATTGGCAACAAGAGCCTTTACCTGTTAAGCCATCTCATCAAATCCATTTCATTTTGAAGATGTAGAAACTGAGGTTCAGAAAGGTTAACTAATTTGCTCAAGGCCACCAAACTAGAAATGGTCATTTGTGGTTTAAATGCAAGTCCATTTTGCTCCTACTCTAGTGTCCTGAAAATGCTAAAAATACCAAATGTTCACTGCCAGGCCATTGGTATGCTGTGAAAACATTCACATGCATCAGTAAAGTGGAGTGGAAGGAATGGACAGTTGCTCTCCTTTCCTTAAGGACAGACACACACACCCTTTCTTTCACAGCATCCTCAGTTCCTAGTTATGGCCATATTTATGGCCACAAGACAGTAGCACCATTACAAGTTCACACAGTGCCAACTGTTGCTGAGCTTGGCTGAGTGGCACCCTCATTTTCCTAATGTTTCAGGCCTTCTTTCCTTTGCCTCTGACTTGGGCTGCTTGACCATAGTCCATTTTTTATTACTTTTTAGTCTATAATATTCCAGGATGCCAGATGGAGTCCAGAGAAGTGACAGGGTACCACCACATGCTAAACAGAGAGTGTTTCTTGCCAGCTCAAATTATTTATGGTCTAACAGTTAACCAGTCACTCAATTTGAAGATTCTGGTGCCGTAGGGCTGTTTTATTAGGCTCCACATAAAGATGCCTTGTACACAAACAACATTTACTGTGGCAGTCTGCTAGCTAGCTTGTTAAAACCATGTTGTGCTAGGACAGAATTGTTGTAACTGAAGCAAAAAGAAAGTTCTGAGCTGTTGGCTTCCAAATTAGCAACCTGGTTCCCTCATGGAACTCATACAGATCCTCTGACAACATGTTATACACAGATTGTTTCCTGAGGTCCTACTATGTACACTGAAGACAAAAATATCCTTATAACAGCGATGCTTACATGCTACTAAGAGGAACCAAAACAGAGGCAGGAATGTCAGCACTGTGATGCACAGAAGAGCACACAGAGGGCCAGCTCCTGTAGGCTAAGATGGTCTCATACGTATCATACGCATGACAATGAGCAGGAAACTGGGAGAATAATATTCTAGAAGGAGAAAATGGGAAAGGCAAATTTATCATTGAATAATTCAAAGACAGGCTAGGAAGCCAATGTGTCAGACAGAAGGAAAGAAGAAGGAGGAAGCAAGGAAATAGAGTCAGAGGCAAGTCTGAGGGATGGGATAAGTGGCCTCACTGAGTGGAGTGTTATGCACAGGCTGGGGCCTTCGGGTATTTAGTGAATAGAGGAGTAGAGTGCTGGATGAGAAAAGAGGGGGCTGTGGACCTGCGTGTGTGGTAGGGACGTTAGAAGCCATTGTCTGCTCTGGACCCCATCACTCACCCACCACTTGTCGCTGAATGCTTGCACTGTGCCAAGCCATCTAGAGGCATTGTGCAGATATAATTTACATTATCCCTTGTCACCATTCTAGGGACAGATCTATGACTCTCTTCTCTGTGTGGGGAACTGAAGGAGGATCCTGTGCAAGATCTAAGAGTGCTTGGTGGTTAAGGAAGACACATAGCTCTCCACCCCCTACATAAGAGGTGGGCTCTAATTACTGCATCTATGGCCAGGGCAAGGAGTCAGGTGTAACATACAGAGATTAAACTGCTGAGAACAGAGATGGGTCTTGGAATGTACCTAAGTGGGTCCCAGGCCAGGATGGATGATGAGTGAGGAAAAATAGCATCATCCGAGGCACAGTATTGGGGACCCCTGAGACCTTTTTGTGATTTAAGGAAAACAGATTGCTCCAAATAATAGGGACATAAATATAGAATGAGGCATTAGAGCTGCCATGTCTGGAAATTCCTCAGAATCCCAATTCTTTATTTGGACCTTGGTTTATAATGGCTGGGAAAGAGACAACAGATGGAATCCAGTATGTTCCACTTTTATAAGTTTTTAAAGTAACTGGTCCCAGACATGTACTGCACTGTTTTCTTTCATGCTTTTCTGTCCTTGGGGGGGCAGTGACCTTGGGGGGGCGGTGACCTTGAATCCAGGACCCTGTGCATGTTGGCAGGTGCTCTACCACTGAGCTTCATGCCAACTCCAGATGCTGAACGTAAAATTAAGTGGAAGAATGTAAATACTTGTGGAATATATTGATTTTTGAGTTTTTGCTGTTTTGAGACAAGGTTTCACTATGTGGCCCAGGCTGGCTCCAAACTCATGGTCCTCTTGCCTCAGCCTCTGGACTTCTGGGTCTATAGGTATGGGCTGTATGTCAGCATAAATGCAGCCATCTGTATTTATGTCCCTATTGTTCACAGCTATCATTTTTCTGAATTCCCAAACATAATGGATACTAATTTACTTTAAGGGGTGCAGGAATGTATAGAAATAATTAACCATCTTTCTTTTCAGTTCTTCCCAGTAATTTTAACAGTTATCAGTAAATGTGCATTTTCTATTTCTTGCCTGTATTTTCAAACTAATAATATATGAAAATCTCCACCTATAGATTGACACGTTTCTAATATTTTTCTTTCTTCCTTTTTTTTTTCTTTTTTTTTTTTTTCATTTAAAAACGTTGTTCACATCAAACAAGGCAACATTACTCCTTCTTCTCGTCCTCTGGCACTGGGTCTGTGGGCGGCTCCTCCACTGTGGCGCTGTTGCTCTCTCTGAGCCGCTGTTCCTGTCACTGGTCCCTTCCTCCATGGTGTCAACCCCTCCTGCCCACCCTCCTTGCCCTTGGGAGTAGATGTGCCTTCTTCACTACCTGCTCGCTCTCTGCAGTGTCCCCAAGGTGCGTCTCCTCTGTCTCCATCGGGATGTTCTCCTCCTCCTCAGCTTTGTTGAGATTTGCTCTGCCCGGCCGATGCTGCCCCGAATGCGCTCAGCTTGCTCTGCGGCCTCCTTCTCCCTCTCCTCCTGCCTTCTGCGGGCCTGTTCCTCCGCCTGTGCCGTCTCAGCGGCAGTCTTCTCCGCGTCTACTTCCACCCTCAGACCACACAGCCTTTCAAGTTCATTGTTAAAGGACTGTGCTTTCCAGGGTTTTCCTCTTCTCTTCCTGGTGTCATTCCTCTATCTGAAGAAGCTCGGCTTCTAGTTTCTGCTGCTGAACCATTAAAGACTGGACCTGTCACTTGAGGACCTGCATTCTAGCTGTTATGACAACCGACCACACATCAGGAACCACACTCTCACTGAGGACCTCATCCATGAAGTTGTGGTTTCTGTGGAAACGGGCAGTGGCTGTATGCTTCATTGAAAAGCCATCATCATAATCATTGGGTTCTCATGTAATAATGGGTTACATGAATGCTCACGTAAGGTTCTCCTTTTCCCCATGCGAGACTGTCACTGTGAACTCTTCCTCTAATGCAGCTTCCGCACAACTTTTTGCATTACTGTACGCCAGGTAGGCAGGGGCATTGTGATAGATCTTCATAAACTCGCTGTACTCAATCTTTTCTGCCTTGTATTCATTTAGATAATCTTGTTTCTCTTCATCAGTGAGATCTCGCCGCATGCCACCGATAACCTTGCCAAAGTCCCACAACTTCAGGCCAGGGTTAGAAGCCTTTACTTGGTCTCAGACCTTTCTGTTGTACCTCATGTTCATCAGTGGCTCGTCTGGTTGGAGGCTTTGAAGTTGTAGTGCCAGAGGACGGCTTGACTTGGCCATTGATAACCGGGTTCCCCTGAGCGTGTAGTTGTTGTAGGCGAGATGACTGTATGGATTGTATCCCACCAACCCTGGGGTGCTGGGCATTTGTGTTGCAGGAGCTGGGGTGGGAGGTGGGGCATAAGATGGTCTTTTTGACATTTTGGAAGATTAACTTCTCAGTTCCTTAAGAATGGGTCTGAGATACCGCGGCCGAGAGGTTGCCTGCAGCTCCAGCTTTGCTTCCCTTGGTCCCGCACTCGCCCCGCCTCTCTTATTTTCATTCTTTTTCATTAAAAATAGTTTTTTTTTCATACAATATATTCTGATCACAGTTTACCCTCTTCTACTCCTCCAACTTCTCCTGGATTCTCCCAACTTCTCTACAGACCCAAACCCAAACTGTTGTGTGTATTTTTTTGCTACCTGCCTGTCTGGAGAAGTGGCCTGTGGCTGTTTGGTTTTTCTCTCCCTTCCACTCTCCCCTGCGTATTTCTCTCCTTCTGGGCCTGAGAACTCTCACCTATTCCTTCTGTTCATCAATTAGCCCATGACTTCTGATAGATGAAGAACCAATTGGAAAATAGAACCTTAGCATCAGAACCACCACTACACTATCTGGCTCAGAAATGATCAGGCATTTAAAAATTTTAGTTCAATTAAAACAAACCAGAATAGGACAAAACAAACAAACAAAAAAAAGGAGCCAAAGAAAAAGTCTAAGAAACACATGGAAATGAAGAGACACACTTTGTGGTTGCTCAATATTATTTTTAAATATTAAATGTCAAAATTAATATATTTATCTTGTGCACATACATGTATGCATGAAAACATGCTAAGTTGAATGTGTGGTGGTCACAAAAGAATTTGAGGTGGTTAGGTCTCTGTCCAGGGATCGAACTTAGAGCATCAGGCTTGAAAGCCAGCACGTTTATCCACCCAGCGTCTCTCCAGTTCGGCAACCTAACATTCTACGGCTTCACTATAACAATTCTATCTCCTTGTGTCCCATGTGTCTTCATGTTATTCCTCGTAATTTTTATTACTATCAATAAAGTTACAATAAAAATTCTCCTAAAGCATACTTACAGTTTTTATGCTTTGATTTTTTTTTGAAATAGATTTTTAAGAGCAAATTGTTGAAAGGCATAAACATTTAACATTTTAATAAAACCTGTGAGATTACCTTTCAGCTTTTTTTAACCTATCGCATTTCTTCTAGCAGGATTTAATACCACCTTTGACTTATGCCATTAAAAACATTGTTTCTAAAATTTCTATGCTTTTTTCTAACTTGATGACAAAAATTATCTCTCCATCTCTGTTTTCCCCCCATTACTTGGTGATTTTACACAGTTACACAATGTACTGTGATCGTATACATCCTTACCCTCTCTCACTCCTTCTCTTCTCATGTTGACACATCTCTCCTTCCCACCCGTGGTCCTCCAACTTTCCTGTCTATGTGGGTGTGTGGAGTATGGGTTGGAGGGATCTTGTCTGTTAACAATAGCTATTGTGTGTTTTGTTCAATCTTTCTTACTTCTTGTGTGTGTGTATGTTTTCATTGTCCCTGCTAGACCCTCTTATTTTATCCTTTTATACTAATCATGGTATCTTTTTACAACACACTTATATCTACATGCATAAATTCCCTCTCTTCTCCTTGATGACAGTGAAGCCCTGACTTAGGAAGTCATCCCAGAGACACCCAGATGGTTCAGCTGGTAGGTGCCAATTTGTCAAGCCTGCCAACCTGAGTTTCATCCCTGCAACCAACTCCTGCAAGTTATTTTCTGACTCTTACATGAGTGTCACACCAATATGCATCCTACCTATGCAATACATGAATTTAAAAACTGGGGGCAGTGACATAGTGCCTGCCACCAAACCTGAACACCTGACTTGATTCCCAGAATCCTCACAGTAGAAAGAACTGACCTCCACAAGTTGTCCTCAGCCCTTCACATGTGTGCTGTGGCACATATGTATATATGAAATGTGTGCCACACACAAACACAAAATAAATAAAATGTTAAAAAAGAAGATGTCCCCGTCCACAATTGTATTCTTCCTTACGTTTTTCTCAATTAAGATGCAGGTCTTACAATAAAGTCACCAACTCTCAATTGCTCAATCTGGCATACTAGAACATTGGGGCATTGGTACCTAGGAAAACCTGTTGTACTAGAACATTGGGGCATTGGTACCTAGGAAAACCTGTTGTACTAGAACATTGGGGCATTGGTACCTAGGACAACCTGGTATGCTAGAACATTGGGGCATTGGTAGCTAGGACAACCTGGTGTACCAGAACATTGGAGCCTTAGTACCTAGGACAACATGGTATACTAGAACATTGGGGCATTGGTACCTAGGACAACCTGGTGTACCAGAACATTGGAGCATTGGTATCTAGGACAACCTGGTGTACCAGAACATTGGAGCCTTGGTACCTAAGACAACATGGTATACTAGAACATTGGGGCATTGGTACCTACAACAACCTGGTGTAATAGAACATTGGAGCATTGGTACCTAGAACAACCTGGTATACTAGAACATTGGGGCATTGGTACCTAGAACAACCTGGCATACTAGAACATTGGGGCATTGGGACCTGGGACATAACCTAGTGTACTAGAACATTGGAGCATTGGGACCTAGGACACTGACAATCTTTTGAAATCCTTTTCCTTATCTAGTCCCTCAAATACCTCCTAATTCTCAAGGAGACCGCTCTCATCAGCAGTCAGTTTCTATTCCTTCTGCCCTTAGCTATCTACCAGTGGGTCTACTGAGCCCTCTTCTCCCTCCCCCCTCTCTCTGAATTTATAAGGTTTGGAGGTTTCATATAAATGGCATTTCACACTATGTGTGGCCTTTTGAATTTCTGTATTTTCACTTAGCATAAAAATTCCAATATACATCCATGTTGTAGCATGTAACTGCATTCCATTTCTTTTTAAGCTCAGTGCTGCTCTCTTATATGGATAATATCCTTTAACTTCATTCTGTCTTATAACTGAAACTTAACCTTGCATGTGGTGTGAGACAAGATTAAAATTTTATAAATTCACAGACAAGAGAAATTTAATGCAGATGCCAATACTCGGGAATAAATTAAAATGAATCCATATTCAACAAGTACATTTATGTTTATTTCTTTATTTGCATCAACTGAACTCCTAAGTACCTTTAACACATTAATAGTGGCACATGCCAGAAAGCAAGCAAGATCTTAAGGCAACAAATTACCTGCATTTACCTTGGCAGTGTATATAGCCACTCTGATTCATGGGCCTTCATATAGGAGACTTTGCTGTGGGCCTTGGCAGGTCTGAGGAGCAACATTTAGTTAATCAATGCATCAGCATTATATAGCTCCTCTTAAAAGACACAGTGTTCTATTTTGAAGCCATCTGAGCAGAGTGTTCAGAAATAGCATGGGGACCCAAGCTAATCTATTTTCTAAATGTTGTTTCCGGAGTGGTGGCAACTTTTGACCTTGATGTTGATTATGATTAGCATAGCAATCACTCTTCTATAATTAAAAGGCAGATGAAAATTCTTTGGTGTGTTTATTAATTCCCTTATGAATCTCACTTTCTTTTTCCACTATGAGGACAAAGAACATTTCTGAGTCATGAGCGAGTGTGGGTGTAAGTCAGCCCAAAGATAGAGACCAAGGCCCCTTTAAAGAATAATCAAGGCCTCCTGGATGTGACCCCCAATGTGCCCATGAGCTCTTTCCTCTTCTCACTCTCCTTGGGTGAACAATGATATGTAGCCCTGTAACAAGCCAGAGTTGCCTTTGGAGAGAGAAGCCAAGACTTCCTACATGACTGACTGCAGTGTGTAGCCAGCCTTTCCCAACCCTGCTTGTACGTAGCGCCACAGCCTGAAGTTCCTTCTCAAAGCCTCTGCCTCTCTAAGAACAACTCAGTTATAGCCTGGAATTTAGTGCCTGCATTTTAATGATGCTTATTACTTTGTAGTGCACTGTGTACACAGGTACTGTGCTGAGTGCTTTCTGTGCGTTGTCATTCAATCCTCCCAACAACACAATGAGTTTCAGTGATCAGTCCTGGTTTTCAGAGGAGGCAGCTGTGCCCTTGACTAGCAAATAAATTGTTCAAGATCATCTGTTAAGAAAGTGGGATCTAGATAGTTTCCACCTGCTGCCGGGCCTCTGATAAGCTATCTGGCTCTCCAAGATTTGATCTCATCTCTTGCTTCTTCTAGCTTATGTCTGTATTAGAGACGTGTCCTTCACAGTAATGCTACCAGCAAGCACACACACTACAGCCTTCTACACCCTTGTCATTTCTGCCCGACTGTGTGACCCTATCATAATTCCCATTTCACCTGTGAGAAAGCTGAGGTCCAGGAGACCAGCAGTGGCTGGGATAAGGGCTCTATCTGTGACTGCCGGCTTCACAGTTGAGACAGCTCTGTATCTCATTTCCACATAGGATTTTGCAGTTCACCCCAAGACAGTGTGTGTGGGGTACTTCTTGCCTTACATCCCTGCGGGAAGCCGCTTAGCAGTTCCCCTCCTACCTCCTCTGGCAAGCTCTCTTTTGAAGGTTCTCACTCCAGGATGTTCTTGTCTAATAATGCCCTCAAAAGTGTGGGCTCTGGAGGAATCAAAGCCAAATATTGCGGGGATAATTGCACATCCATGTTTGGTGCTGCACTATTTACAGCAGCCACACTGCTGGAACCAGCCATCAGTACGGGAAGGTGTAAAGTCAGGTGCACAGCTGACTTTTATGCAGCCAGAAAGAAGACCAAGGAAGCATGACATTAGCAGAAAGTGCTTGCAACTGGAGACTTAGAAAGATCAATACTTTTTCTCTTATACATAGAACCTGGACTTAAAAGTATATATATTTGCTTGTGTAAATAAAAGGTAAAGGTGGGTCCTGTGAATAAAGCTTGTTGTCTCTGGGTTCCTTGTGGTGATCCATTGCTCTCTACTTCCTTGTTTTTTTGGATATTTTTTTACTTACATTTCAAATGTTATCCCTTTTCCAAGTTTGTCCTCTGGAATCCCCCTATCCCATCTCCCCTCCTCCTGCTTCTATGAGAGTGTTTCTCTACCCACCCACCCACCCACTCCTCCCTGCCCTGGCATTGAGCCTTCTCAGGGCCAAGGGCCTCTCATCTCATTGATGCCGGATAAGGCCATCCTATGCTACATATGAGTCTGGAGCCGTGAGTCCCTCCATGTGTACTCTTATTTGGTGGTTTAGTATCTTGTACTCTGGGGGTTCTGGCTGGTTGATAGTGTTGCTCTTCCTATGGGGTTGAAAACCCCTACAGCTTTTTCAGTCCTTTTTCTGACTCCTCTACTTCCTAATATGAGCAGTAAGCTCTACTGTGAACAGCTTCTCTAAGGAGAAATGTTCAAGTCTTTTCACAGTTTGGGGAGGCTCTCACCAATGAACAAAGGGTCAAGGACTATAGAGGGAACAGAAAAGAAAGAGATGGGTTCTCACACCTGTTGCTCTGACCCAGGAACTCTTTTGAAGAAAGTGGTCCATCAAAATTTCTTATCAGCCTCAGTATCTTAAACTATATAAATGTGCTGATTTATAAGAATTGATGTTTGACATTATTGCTAAAGGTAGAAGAATAGGTGTTTTGATAAGTGTTTTTTGATATATTCCCAGAATGACCTCAACTAGAGACTATAGAATATATACTGTCTTGCATTAAAACCAGAATTTATCTAAAATAATCAAGAACAATGATAAAAATTACCCCAAACCAAAATACTTGAGTACATATACTTGTGTGTGATGACGTTAAGAATCCCAGGTGAACTAACTGCTTCTTGGGAGGCAAAGGTTATTAGAGAAATGAAGTACAAGCAGGGACATGAATGGGAGGTTAGGTGCTCAGACTCCACAGATGGGAAAGACAAAGCAAGGATTGTCTGGACCATTTCTCTGCATAGCCCACACCCTTCCACTGTTCCATGGAAATCCAGGGCTTAGAAAGAGCTGCCCAGATGAAGATGAAGAGACCAGTGTCTCTAGAATTTTTTACCCTGTAGATTCCAGTGTTTTTCATGTGTCATCCAATTCAGCCCCAACAGCCATGCTTTGAAGAATTTTCTACTATCACCTCACTATAAGACCCAAGTCAGCATTGGATCCCAAGGCTTATCTGGTGACAAATACAATTTGTTAAGACCATTTTTATGATGTGATTTTGCTGAGCATATAAAGCACCTGGAAAAGAGATGACTATTTACTTGTCATCTTTAATTTACTCTTAATGAGAGGCATCAGTGTCACATTAAGAATATACTTGTTAGGGCTGGAGAGATGGCTCAGGGTTACAAGCACTGCCTGCTCTTCCAGAGGTCCTGAGTTCAAATCCCAGCAACCACATGGTGGCTCACAAGCATCTGTAATGAGATGTGATGCCCTCTTCTGGTGTGTCTGAAGAAAACTACGGTGTACTTGTATATAATAAATAGATACATAAATAAATAAATAAATCTTTTTTAAAAATCTATTTATTAACTAACTCTGCTGCATTCTGATTGTCTCATGGCTTCCTATGTTAGCCTTCTTGGCTTTTAATTTCTTTTTTTTTTAATTGAACAACTTTATTTTAAAAAACAAAGACAATCTACAGATTTTAAACATTTTTGCATAAAAGTATATGAATACATTTTTGTCACTACTTTTTTTTTTTAAGGTTTGATAGTGTGCATTAAAATCTTACTAATTACAATGAGCATAAAGTACATGTAAAACAGGATGTAACCTGGAATTAGTCAAAGATTTCTTGGTGTGTAAAGATTAAGCATAATGGTTTTTCATTTTCTTTTTTGTTTTTTGTTTTTCTTGAATTTCATATAGTATGTGAGTTGTTTCTGGGGTGTTCTGAGCTTTCTGGGGTTATATCCAATTATTAGTGACTGCATATTATATTTGTTCTTTTGTGACTGGGTTATTTCACTCGGGATGAAATTCTCTAGATGCATCCATATTCTTAAGAATTTCATAAGGTCATTGTTTCTGATAGCTGAGTAGTAGTAAATATACCACAATTTTTGTATCCCTCTACTGAAGAACATCTGGGTTCTTTCCAGCTTCTGGCTATTATAAATGGAGCTGCTATGAACATTGTGGTGCATGTGTCTTTATTGTATGTTGGAGCGCCTCTGGGGTATATGCCCAGAAGGGGAATAACTGGGTCTTCAGGTAGTACAATGTCCAATTTTCTGAAGAATCGCCAGGCTGGTTTCCAGAGTGGTTATACCAGTTTACCACCCCACCGACAATGGAGGAGTGTTCATCTCTCTCCACATCCTCGCCAGTACCTGCTGTCATCTGAGTTTTGGATCTTGGCCAATCTGACTGGTGTGAGGTGGAATCTCAGGGTTGTTTTGATTTGCATTTCCCTGATGGCTAAGGATGTTGAGCACTTCCTTAGAAGCTTCTCAGCCATTCGGTATTCCTCAACTGAGAACTTTTTGTTTAACTCTGTACACCATTTTTTAATAGGGTTGTTTGATTCTCTGGTTTCTAGCTTCTTGAGTTCTTTGTATACCTTGGATATTAGGCCTCTATCTAATGTGGGGATGGTAAAGATTTTTTCCCACTCTGTTGGCTGGCATTTTGTTTTTGTGACAGTGTCCTTAGCCTTAACAGAAATTTTGCAATCTCTTTAAGTCCCATTTGTCAATCTTTGACCTTAGATCACAAGCCATTGGTGTTCTGTTCAGGAAATTTTTCCTTGTTCCTATGTGTTCTAAGTTTTCCTCCACTTTCTCTTCTAATAGTTTCAGTGTACCTGGTTTAATGTAGAGATCTTTGATCAACTTGTACTTGAGCTTTACACAAGGAGATAAGAAAGGGTCTATTTTCATTCTTCTGCATGCTGAGTGCCAGCTGAACCAGCACCATTTGTTGAAGAGGCTGACCTTTTTTCATTGAATGTTTCCAGCTCCTTTGTCAAAATCAAGTGACCATATGTGTGAGAGTTCATTTCTGGATCTTCTATTCTATTCCATTAATCCACATGTCTATCCCTATACCAGTACCATGCAGTTTTTAGCACAATTGTCATCTAATATAGCTTGAAGTCAGGGATGATGATCCTCACAGATGTTTTTTTGTTGTTGAGGATGGATTTCGCTATTCTAGGTCTTTTGTTATTCCAGATGAAATTGCACATTGCTCTTTCCAACTCTATGAAGAATTGGGTTGGATTTTGATGGGAATTTCATTGAATCTGTAGATTGCTTTTGGTAAAATGGCCATTTTTACAATGTTGATCCTTCCAATCCATGAGCATGGGAGAACTTTCCATTTTCTGAGCTCTTCCTCGATTTCCATCTTTAGAGATTTGAAGTTCTTGTTATACAGGTCCTTTACTCGCCTAGTTAGAGTCACACCAAGGTATTTCATATTGTTTGTGAATATTGTGAAGGGTATCTCTTCCCTAATTTCTTTCTCCCCATGTTTGTCCTTTGAGTAGAGAAAGGATACTGATTTGTTTGAGTTAATTTTATATCCAGCCACTTTGCTGAACTTGTTTTTCAGTGGAGGAAGTACTCTGGTGGAATTTTAGGGGTGACTTAAGACACTATCATGTCATGTCATCTGCAAATAGTGAGGCTTTTATTTTTTCCTTTCCAATTTGTATCCCTTTGATTTCCTTTTCTTGTCTAATTGCTCTGACCCAGACTTCTAGTATTATGTTGAATAGGTAGGGAGAGAGTGGGCAGCCTTGTCCAGTCCCTGATTTTAGTCCCATTGCTTCAAGTTTTTCACTGTTAAGTTTGATGTTGGCTGTTGGTTTGCTGTATATTACTTTTATCATGTTTATGTATGGGCCTTGGATTCCTGTTCTTTCCAAGACTTTTAACATGAAGGGGTGTTGGATTTTGTCAAATGCTTTCTCAGCATCTAGTGAGATGACCATGTGGTTTTTTTTCTCTGAGTTTGTTTTTATGGTGGATTACATTGATGGATTTCCTTATAGTAATCCATCCCTGCATCCCAGGGATAAAGCCTACTTGATCATGATGAATGATCGTTTTGATGTGTTCTTGGATTCGGTTTGCAAGGATTTTGTTGAATATTTTTGCATCAATGTTGATAAGTGAGATTGGTCTGAAGTTCTCCTTCCTTGTAGGGTCTTTGTGTGGTTTAGGAATAAGGGTTATTGTAGCCTCAGAAATGAGTTAGGTAGTGTTCCATCTGATTCTATTTTGTGGAATAGTTTGGAGAGTATTGGTATTAGGTCGTTAATAAATGTCAGATAAAATTCTGCACTGAACCCATCTAGACCTGAGCTTTTTTTTTTTTTTTTTGGTTGGGAGTCTTTTGATGACTGCTTCTATTTCTTTAGGTGTTAATGGATTATTTAGATGGTTTACCTTGTCCTAGTTTAGCTTTAGTATCTGGTATCTATCTAGATACTAAATTCATCCATTTCCTCCAGATTTTTCAGCATTGTTGAGTATAGGCTTTTGTAGTAGGATCTGATTATTTCTTGAACTGGCTCACTTTCAGTTATCATTTCTCCACTTTCATTTCTGATTCTGCTAATTTGGATTCTCTCTCTTTGCCCTTTAGTTAGTCTGGCTAAGGGTTTATCAATCTTGTTAATTTTCTCAAAAAACTAGCTCTTGGTTTTGTTGATTCTTTGAATGGTTCTTTTTGTTTCTATTTGGTCTATTTCTGCTCTAAGTTTGATTATTTCTTGCTGTCTACTCCTCTTGGGAGTACCTGCTTCCTTTTGTTCTAGAGCTTTCAACAGTGCTGTCAAGTTGCTAGTGTATGCTTTCTCTAGTTTCTTTTTGGAAGCACTCAGAGTTATATGAGTTTTCCTCTCAGTACTGCTTTCATTGCATCCCATAGGTTTGGGTATGTTGTGTTTTTATTTTCATTAAATTCTAGAAAATCCTTAACTTCTTTCTTTATTTCTTCTTTGACCCTGCTATCATTTAATAGAGCTTTGTTTAGTTTCCATATGTATATGGGCTTTTTGTTGTCTTTGTTATTATTAAAGACCAGCCTTAGACCATGGTGATCTGATAGGATGCATGGGACTGTTTCAATCTTCTTATATCTATTGAGGCCTGTTTTGTGACCGGTTATATGGTCAATTTTGGAGAAGGTGCCATGAGGTGCTGAGAAGAAGGTGTATTCTTTTGTATTAGGGTGATATCTTCTGTAGATATCTATTAATTCCAATTGCTTCATATCCTCTACTAGTTTTACTGTGTCCTTGTTCAGTTTCTGTTTTCATGATCTGTCCATTGGTGAGAGTGGGGTGTTGAGGTCTCCCACTATTATTGTTTGGAGTGCAATGTACATTTTGAACTTAGTAGGGATTCATTTATGAATTTGGGTGCTGTTGTATTTGGAGCATATATGTTAAGGATTGAGAGTTCCTCCTGGCAAATTTCCCCTGTAGTGAGTAAAAAGTGTCCTTCCTTATCTTTTTTGATAACCTTTGGTTGAAAATCTACTTTATTCAATATTAGAATGGCCACTCCAGCTTGCTTCTTGGGACTGTTTTCTTGGGAGGTTATTTTCCCAATCTTTTACTTTGAGATAGTGTCTATCTTTTTTCTGAGATGAGTTTCCTGTATGCAGCAAAATGCTGGGTTTTATGTAACCAGTTTGATAGGCTATACCCTTTTGTTGGGAAATTAAATCCATTTATGTTAACAGATATTAAGGAATAGTGGTTGCTGTTTCCTGCTATTTTTGCTTTTTGAGGTAGAATTGTGCCTGTGTGTCTTTCTTCTTTTAGTTTTCTTGCTTAGGTATTTTCTTGTTTTTACTATGATGTAGTTTCCCTCCTTCTATTGGGTTTTCCACCTATAATTCGTTGTAGTGCTGGGTTTGTGGTCAGATACTGTGTAAATTTAGTTTTGACTTGGAGTATCTTGGTCTCTCTATCTATGATGATTGAGAGTTTGCTGGGTATAGCAGCTTGGGCTGACGCTTGTGTTCTCTTAGGTTATGCATGATGTCTGTCCAGTATCTTCTAGCTTTCATAGTCTCTATTGAAAAGTCAAGTGTGTCTCTGATTGGTCTGCCTTTATATGTTACATGACCTTTTTCTCTTACTGCTTTTAGTATTTTTTTCTTTACTTTGGGCACTTGGCATTTTAACTATTATGTGTCAGGAGGAATTTCTTTTTTGTGTCAAACTATTTGGAGTTCTGTAGGCTTGTTTTATGCTCATGGTCATCTCATTTTTAAGGGTAGGGAAGATTTCTTCTACAATTTTGTTGAAGATATTTTCTGTGCCTCTTAGTTGATATTCTTCGCCCTCTTATAATCCTATTATCCTTAGGTTTGGTCTTCTCATTGTGTCCTGGATCTCCTGGACATTTTGGGTTAGGAGCTTTTTGGTTTTTGCATCTTCTCTGACTGTTTTGTCTATGTTTTCAGTGTTGTCTTTGGCCCCCAAGATTTTCTAGTCCATCTCTTGTAGTCTGTTAGAAATGCTTGCATCTGTGACTCCTGATTTCTTTTCTAGGTTTTCTACCTCTAGGGTTATGTTTATACCTCTTTAAGTGTTTTCTTTATTGTTTCCAATTCTATTTCATTTCCTATCTCTTTCATTCTGTTTTCCTCTAGTTCTTTGAGTTCTTTGAGTGTTTTTCTTGTTTCCTTTTTAAAAGCTTCTATTTCTTTGTGCTTTTCCTCCTGTTCTTGTTTAAGGTTCTCTATCATCATCTTGAAGTGTGATTTCAGATCTGAGTCTTCTTTTTCTGAAGGATTTGGTATCCCGCTGTTTGCTGTGCTAGGAGAGCTGGGTTCTTGTGTTACCAGGTCTTGGTTTCCCTGGGGTACGTTCTTTTGCTTTCCTCTTGCCATCTTGTTGTCTGTGATTATACATGGTCTTGTTGTCAGTGATTGGTTCTTGTTTCTCCCTTGTACCTGGCCTGTGTCCCTGGATCTCTGCTGTTCCTGTTGGTAAATGGCCTGAGTGCCTGTTCTTCACGCATGGACCACCGGGTGGAAACAGACACCCCAAGGCAGGATCTCTGCTACCCTAAACCAATCGAGGGGAGGGGGGCGCACATTCTGAGTGCTCAGCACAGACCTCTCTGTTCCCTGGCTACTCGGAATGCTGTTTCACCAGGCCTGTGTCCCTGGATCTCTGATGTTCCTGGTGGCAAATGGCCTGAGCACCTGTTCTTCACACAAGTGCCGGTGGCTGGAAACAGACACCCTAAAGCAGGATACCTGCTTCACTGAACCAATTGAAGGGGGGCACACTTTCTATGTGTTCTGCAAAGACCTGTCTCCTTCTGGGCTACTCGGAAAGTTGTCTCACCAGGCCTGTGTCCCTGGATCTCCACTGTTTCTAGTCGGCCTTTAATTTCTATTGCCTTATTTTGAAGATTCTCTCTCTTGTCCCTCCCTCCCTTCCTTCCTTCCTCTCTCCCTCCCTCCCTCCCTCTCTCACTCTCTCTCTCTCTCTCTCTCTCTCTCTCTCTCTCTCTCTGTGTGTGTGTGTGTGTGTGTGTGTGCATGTGTATAAATGCACGTGTTTTTACATTCATGTATACAGGGGCCAAAGATCAACATTTGTTTATCCCTCAGTCATCCTTTCCCTTATTTTTGAGGCAGGATCTCTGAAATCAGATAGGCCCATAGGCCAAATGTCCAGTGGGTTGGAGGGACCCACCTGCCTCTACCTCCCCAGTGCTCATGTGTTTGGGTTTCATGTGGGTGTTTGAGACCAGAATCCTGTCCTTCCACTTGTGTTCCAAATACTTTACTGACTGATTCATCTCCCCATACATTTTGTCTTTATTTTTGATCTCTAGATTAAAATAATTTATCTCTCCTAGGATCCAGACTTCATTTTTATTTATCAGTTGGGCATAACTGATGTCTGAGAAATGACAAACCAGGAAGAATCTTCTCTTGTTTTTTCTAGCTTCTGACTATCACTTACCCATTCCTGGTTACATGGGCCTAATACTGAAGGGCTTTTATTATTCTTAAAAATGTAATTCATGAGTTTACATATTTATTCTGAATGAACTGGCATAATGATGTGCAGCCATTCATTCATCCATTCATCCGTTCATTCACTTATCTATTTCTATATGTTAGCTACTAGGCCACGAATACAAGGCCAGTTCAGACAAAAGACGATAATTGGAGGTCATGGTAACTGAATGTATAACAGTAAGGAGACAAGGGGAAGTCAGTAAAGTAAGGATTATTGAAGTTTTCCAAAGTAAGGACCAGCATTCTATGTCTCCTTCTTTCTTCCCATATGCTCAGCATTCACCCTATCTCAAGTACAGTGAGAAAGATGGGAGGTTCAGCATCTCCCTCTGAAACACAGGCTGTGCCATAAAGCATTTAAGTCCTGCATCACCTGGTCCAGGTCCCCATTTGGGAACAGAAAATAATGTTCCACAAACTAAAGGGAGAAGATATCAGTGTAAAAAGAAAATAAGCAAGTACTTGAATAGGCACGTACCCCTGAAAAGGCGTGTCCAAATGGCCAATAAAAGTGCCACAAAAACCTTCAACTTTACTATCTTTAGAAAGCAAATTAATCAAATTCCAATGCAAACATTAAATTAAGACCAAACAGTTCAGTAAAAGAAAATTAAATACATAAAAATTAAGTATTCACAAGCATGTGGGTAGAAACTCTTATATTACTGGTAGAATAAGTTGATGATATATTGGCTTTGAAAATGCTTGGTATTTCTGCTAATCTGAGCCCATGTATTTCTGTGATTTGACAGAACTGTACACATGTGTTTACCCAAGAAGCTATTCACCATCTTGACAGCATACTCTTTCAGATAGTCACAAATACTCAGGAATAAATTAGTCAATATTATATATACATATATACATTTATACACACACACACACACACACACACACATGGGTAGAAAGAGAATATTATACAGCAATGTAAGTTCACTATCAGTCATTAATCTAGATAAAAATGTGCTTTTCCTTTTTAGTGCTGACAGAAAATGCTATATGTAAAACAAATACATTTATCTGGATTTAACAAACAGGGTAAACATCTTTGTGCTTTTAGAAATTATGTTAGTGGCTCTCCTTGGGTGGGTAGTGTCCCCTCTAGGTAAATAGTTGCTCTTATTGAGTGGGTAATGTCTCTCCTTAAGCGCATAGAGTCTCTCCCTGGATGATGGCTAGCTCTCCCTGGGTGGGCTAACAATCAGAAAGAACAGAATAGATGCCTACAGAGCTGCTGGCATTCTGGTTTGCCTCAGTTGTTGCTATTGCTGCTGTTGCCATGGTGTTTTGTTTAGGGGTTTTGTTTTTACTTTTTGTTGTTTGTTTGTTTGTTTTCTTTCTGACTCATGGTTGCACAAGAAAATGTGTTCTGTTTATTAAAAATATACCCAAATCACATTTTGGATACAGTAGCACATTCAGCAGAAGTTGGAAATGGCTGATTATTTCCTACATGAGAAAGTTAAAATGTGATTTCTGAGATATAAAGCCTTGGATGAAGGACATCTAAAATTCTATAGGTCTGTTGCTTGCCACATACAACAGAAGGCATTCATTGATTTGCTCAATTACTTTAGAAATGGGCAAGTATATTTTGCATCATGGGCCATTAGCAGTTTATGGAACACATTAAGAGCAGCATCCTTGAACACAGGGTAGGTAAAAATAAACTATCAATGCTGCTTTGTAAGTTTTAAAACTACACTTACAGTTCCTCTAGCTTCATACAGATACAGTACTGTAAGGCTGTAAGGGAGGACATTTACACACCCATAGCACTGATCAGGAAACCAAGGCCCAAGGGAGCATTAGTTCAAGGTAGAAGCAAAGGTGGGCTCCAAACCTGTGTCCTTTGCTCCTTCAGACAGAAAAACTTCCCAGAAATCTTGTGGAACATAGAATTTATATTTACATTAATAATATCCATGAGAACCAAAACCTCCATAATTCATTGATGTCTTAAATTTTTATTTTGCTATTTGAAGCTACACATATGCTTGAAAGTAGTCATACTAATGAACCATGGCATACATTCATGTCGGTAATGCCTATGTTAATTCAAGTACATCCAAGCTGTCCAAAGCTCAAGGGTTTTAAGGCTAGAAGGAACAGTACGAGGGTTTGTAAATGCCTCTGGACCTGTCTTTGATGGATTTGCTGCAGTCCTATAGAGTCTAGCCCTCCCAAAGGAATCCTACCTTACTACTTATCTTTCATATGACTTGATACCATGCAGGCTGGCACTGCTTTTTCCATCTGCTCATACCCCTTTTGAGAGTGGCATATTTCCTTTTGGAAAACCTCTTTCTTCCACTCTCACTTCATACCATGTTATAGTTTTGACTTCACTCCACCCCATAGCCAACCAGATCCTTCTAAATTCTGGAGATAGGTACAGGTATAGTAGGGTCAGGTGGTGTTTTAGTCAGGGTTTCTATTCCTGCACAAAACACCATAACCAAGAAGCAAGTTGGAGAGGAAAAGGTTTATTCAGCTTATACTGTTCATCACCAAAGGAAGTCAGGACTAGAAGTCAAGCAGGTCAGGAATCAGGAGCTGAATCAGAGGCCATGGAGGGATGTTACTTACTGGTTGTCTTCCCCTGGATTGATCAGCCTGCTTTCTTATAGATTCCAGATGGCACCACTTACAATGGGCTGGGCCCTCCCCCCTTGATAACTAGTTGAGAAAATGCCTTACAGCTGGATCTCATGGAGGCATTTCCTCAACTGAGGCTCCTTTCTCTGTGATAACTCCAGCTTGTGTGTCAAGTTGACACAAAATCAGCCAGTACAATTGACCCCTTGTCAACTTGACACATGACCAAATTTACATTAAGCCTCAAACCTTACCTTTTTATTCATCCCCAAGATCTAAATAACCATAAGAATCCCACAGTCTTTACAAATTCTTACATATTAAAATTTCAGTCCCTTTAAGATATCCAATATCTTTTAAAATTCAGTCTTCTTTCAATTCAAAATCTTAACTGTGGGTTCTACTTTTTAATTCAAGAGGGAAAAATATCAGGCACAGTCACAATCAAAAGCAAAATCAAACTCTAACCATCCAATGTCTGGGATCCATTCACAAACTTCTGGGTTCCTTCAAGGGCCTGGGTCACTTCTCTAATTCTGTCCTTTGTAGCACACACCTTATCTTCTAGGCTCCAGCTGCCTGTTCTCCACTGCTGCTGCTGTTCTTGGTGGTCATCTCATGATACTGGTATCTCCAAAACACTACTGTCAATCCTGGGGCACTAATTGCAAGTGAGGCTGCACATTCACAAATGGCCTTTTATGGCTTCTCACTGTGCCAAGCCTCAGCTGCTCTTCATGACCCCTTCATTCCTTTAAAACCAGTACCACCGGTGTGACTCTTACACATTACTAAGTTCAGCCACAGCATGAGGTATAGCCTTGGCTGTCTCTGGCACACAGCCTTTTTGTGCTCCCAGAAAACACTTTCCAGAAGATTTTACCTCGGTGATGCTGGTCTCTTCTTAATCACCACTAATTTCTTAGCTCCAGCTGACCAGTATCAGTAGTCCCAGCAATGCAAATATTTTGCTTTAGTAGTTCTGGTATCTTGTCAATCACAGCTGATTCGTTAGCCCCAGTTAACCAAAATCTTCACGATAAAAACAGTAACACCCCTGATTTTTTTTTTTAAATTTTCCCTCTCAAATTTCACAAGCCAGGCCTCCATCTTCTGCACTGTTCTCAACATTATTTTTCAAACTCCTACAGAACATGCCACAGAGCTCTTAACATTTCAGTGGCTCTTCTAGCTCAAAGTTCCAAAGTCCTTCCACAGTCCTCCCCAAAACACGGTCAGGTTGTTACAGGAATACCCCACTCCTGGTACCAGTTTGTCTTAGTCAGGGTTTCTATTCCTGCACAAAAAGTCATAACCAAAAACAAGTTGGGCAGAATAGGGTTTATTTAGCTGACTTTTCTATTTTGCTGTTCATTACCAAAGGAAGTAAGGACAGGAAGCAGGAGCTGACGCAGAGGCCATGGAGGGATATTAATGTCTTGCTTCCCCTGGCTTGCTCAGCTTGCTTTGTTATAGAACCCAGACCCAAAAGGACATGCATAGCATGTACTTACATATAAGTGGATATGAGCCATAAATTACAAGATACCAATGCTATATTCCACAAGCCCAAAGAAGCTAAACAAGAAGAAAGACTGAAGTGAGGATGCTTGAATATCACTATTTATTTATTTATTTAACTCAAAAACATGGTTGCCAAAATCTACTCCTTATCAAAGATTAAACTGGTACTCACACTATGTCGCCAGTCGGTGACAACAGCAATGAGAACATGGAGGTCAATTGTAGCCAAGAGTGGTCAATGTCTTCTTCAGGTGTTTATTACATTACTGTTCTAGTTCCTCGCTTAGGCTGTGTACACACAAGAGCTTCTCACTTGTTTCATGGAGGAAGGACCTACACTATCTTGATTGACTTTATATCCTTTGACCTCAATAAAATGCATTACAGATATTAAGTGTCTGTAAATGCCTTGCTATAGATTGATTTTGAGCCTCAACCAGCTTATCCTCATTACCACCTTCTGACTAGTCATAACACCTTCCCTTTTTATCAGTGAAGCAATGATGACTGTGGAGCTCCTCTTCAAAGCAAGTCTAATAGACAACTTACTGGAGATTTTCAACTAGGTAGAACCATCTTCATCTTGCTCATGGTCCATATACAATTAAATAAATAATACAAAATAAACATTAACAGCCCTTCCCATTACAGTCTCAGAATTCCAGAACACTTGCGCACATGCCCTCTGGGAGGAAACAATGAGTTTTCTCCCCACCACATATATTCAGCACTGATAGACACAGTTTTTTTGGGTTCAAGATGATCTTTCTTAGCTATACATTTAAATAAAATAGAAATACTGCTTAAGGAAAATTTAAGCCTGGTAAAATATTGAGCTTAAAAAATGTTCTGGCTCGAGACAAAATTTATTATCAAAAAAAATTGTAAGTATGATGAAGTTCTTTGGCAAATGTTGAGAATGTAAAATTTTATGTAGACCATTAACAATATGAATCAAGAATGAAAGCATTTGCTAAGATTTTCTACTGAACTGTAATAAAATAATACTTTAATAATACTGGTATTATCCAAAATTTATATAGTCAGTTGTATGATTTCAGTACAAAACCCAATTACTAATCAAGTATATGTTTGTGAACTTCCCGTAAGTATTTTCTACCATTCAAAATATCTATTTATCTGTGTATCTGAATATGTTAACAACAGAAAAGGCAATTACTGTTTCTTCTTAGATGACTCAAAGCTAGCCTCTTCACTGTGTTTTCTTTTTCTTCTTATGGCCACTTTGGTAGCCACTGGAGTCACTGGCCTGGAAAATGGGGTCCTGATCTTCCTGGTGCCTTTTCTTCTTCTTTTTCTTCTTCTTTGGCTCTTCCTCAAAGAAGTGATTCGCATTATCAGTACACGGTTGGTCTGTCTCTTCCTTTGGAGTGACATCTGTAACATCTGCCGCCTCTGTAACAATATCGGCTGTTGCACGTTTCCGTATCTTTGTTTTTCTTCTTTGAAATTTTTTCAACAACCACTTCAATGACAGTTTCTGCTACATCTTCAGAAACTACAGAGCTCTTACATTGTATTTAGTTTTCCTGGAACGCGGAATACGCCAGCAGAATCTGAAACTAAGCGAAATACATCAAATTCCAGTTTATCCCCTACATTTATCTCCAACGTTTGCCACTCCTCATATGACATCTGCTCAGGTTTAGGGATAGAGGCATTAAAACATCCATGTACTAAACAGCCAATATGGCTAGAAGACACTTTATTAACTGTACCCATTAACTTGTGCCCTGGTTCAGGGCAGAAAATAACAAAATCTGCTTCAGTGTTAAGATGAATGTGTCCTTGATCATCGTAAGTATATTCCAGTTCACTTACAACTCTGATGTTGTCACATGCAGGAGGGACACCTAAAAGGCTCTCAGAGTAGCACTGGAGCTCGGCGTTCAGCTGCTGATGGATGCCTGTGAGATTCCTGCTCAGGCAGCAGGGCGACAGGGCGATGTGCCTGAGGCGGGGCGACCACCAAGCAGGAATAGCTGCGCACACTCAGCGAGGTAGCTGGGCGGCTCCAAGCAAGGACCTGACCAGCCGCGGGCCTCTAGGAAGCCGCCTTGGTCCTCTGCGATCCCCCACAGCCCGCAGCCATGCGGCTTGTCTTGAATCTCACTTTGAAGGGGGAATAAAATAATCATAAGAGGCAGATGGAGGAGGAAAGTAGGTGGGAGAAAAAAATGAGGGTGCGAATGGGGGGGATTTCGGGATCATGTGTGGGAAAGACAGGGCAGAGGGCCAGAGGAATGAATACAAAATGAATGCTGGGGTCTGGGACATCCCTAAGACATGCCAGAGACCTGTTGGAACCCAACAATCAATTACCTGAGACTCACAGCAGTGGAGATATGGAACCTGAAGAGGCCACCTTCTGTAGCCAAACAAGCGTTAGGGGACACCAACCACCCACAAAACTATCACCTCAAAATTTATCTTGTCTACAAGAAATACGGGGACAGAGGATGAATCAAAGACTGAGGGAAAAGCCAAGCAGTAACACACCCAGCTAGAGACCCATTCCACAGGTAAACTCTAGTCCATGACACTATTAATGATACTCGGTAATGCTTGCAGACAAGAGTTTAGCATGGCCGTACTGTGAGAGGCTCCACCCAGAAGCTGACTCACACAGATTCAGGGACCCACAGCCAAACAGTGGGCGGAGCTTAGGGATTCATTCTCATAGAAGATTTCGGAGAAGGGTTGATGCCCCGAAGGAGATAGGCACTCCACAGGAAGATCAGCAGGATCAACTTACCTGGACACTTGGGGACTCTAAGAGACTGACCACCAAGCTATGAGCATGCATGGCTGGACTTATGGACCCTGCACATACGTAGCAGATGTGCAGCTCGGTTTTCACGTGGATACTAAACAACTGGAACTTGGGCTATCCCTAAAGCTGGACTCCGGAATCTGTTCCCCTAACTCAGCTGTCTTGTCTGGCCTCTGTTAGAGGAAAAGGGGCCTAGTCCTGCAGCAACTTGACGTGCAAGAGTTGAGGAATAACTAGGCCTTCTTGCTCTCAGAAGAGAAAGGGAGCGAATGGGGAGAAGGTATTGTGGAAAGTGGGGACCAGGAGGGATCCAGCAATTGAGATGTAAAAAGAATAAAGAAAAAAATAATAATTCCAACATGGGTTTTTATGTAGGCACTGAACTTGAGCCCGAGAAATCCATTCAGAGGAAACAGAAGACTGACCCCTTCCCTCAGTCAGACATTTCTTTCGTCTGAGGTCTTACAAAAGAGCCTAGAACAGTGGGCATGACAAATTCTACAAACAAGCTTTTCACCAAATATAGGGGAAGGGGAGAGACTGTACTGAAAGTCATTAAGGCATGGACAGCAGCTCCAGATACCAGGAACTTGATCTTTTCCCGTATGTACATATTTTCCTACTGAGACCCTCGACTGCTTTGGAGCTCAGTGTTCTCTCTTGTGGGGATCGCTGTCCTGTGCGCTGCGGAATGCTTAGCAAAAGCTTTGGTCTGTCCTCACAGATCCAAAAACCAGCCCCACCTCTGCCCCCAGTTGTTAACAGTCAATGTCTTCAGTTTGCTTAATATCTTATGGAGAAGAAAGTCCTCAATTTAATAATGACTGCATTATGCATAGCTTGTTGCTTGGGGTGCCCTAAAACCTTCATAGTGGGGGACCACAGACACATATGTCATACGGTGACATGGTGACACATATATGTGACACATACCGTGACACAGCCTCTGTTTTTGTATAATCAAAGTGCCTTTTAATTCTTTTAGTGTGAGGTTTTGTTTTTTTCTGATCTTCTCATTTGGAAGAAACTGCCCCTCCCTCTGACACTCTGGCAAATGTCCATCTTTGATGTTGCAGCAGGATGTTGTCATCTATAAAGGTCACACTGGAGAACTGCAAACCACGGTCCCGGAAACAGATACCTGACAAATTCTCAAAGGCTGTAGGCCACTGCATAGGTATCAGCAAACCAGCTGTTATCAAAGATATTGTGATGCCTTTGGTCTATGACTAAGCTTTCCTGTTGCAGCTTTCAGCGGGCTGTCCTGTCATTACTTCTGCTCCCACACCACCAACTACTCTTTTAGCGCCTTGGGAGAATAATCATTGCATTCAGATCACAGAATCATTACACCCTCTGAAGGAACTTTCTGTCCCTATCATTGGTTAAGACCCCTTGAACCTTCTATCCCTGCTTTTGATTTTGCCTTTTATAACAATGCCTTCCTCGTTTGCAGTTCTCATCATATTTGAAGAATAATTTGATTATCCTTGGAATTCACTGGGTAGTGGCCCCCATGAAGGTAAAACACTGGCTATTTCACACTGTATTAATCTTCAGTCCTTCACACGCTCCCCACGTGAGACCTGAAGCTTATCGAACAAATAAATGAGTAGATTAATTAGCTAATGTTTGTAAAGACCCTACAAGTGCTGTCACAGTGAACAACAAATGGCTGTGACATTGCCATTAGTATTTCCAGCAGACACATATTCAGTGATTCATTCCCTTCCTCATTCTCTCTGTCTCTCTGTCTCCCTCTGTCTCTGTCTCCCTCTGTTTCTCCCTCTATCTTCTCATTTCTATTTTTTCCTGATTCATAAGAGTCCTAAGCTATGTCAAATAAACTCTTTTATAACATTCAAGATTTCAGAAGAGAATAAGTCTAAAGGTCCCATAAACACCTGTTTACAGGCATGCTATTTGCTGTAGGTTTCTCCAGGTACAGAAGTCTCGGCTCTGAACACTCCCCTCCACGGGTTCAACTACAAAACAGATATATGGACAGCCTGAGCTTCAAACTAGCTTAACCTCAGGCTTTCACTTGTAGGATGAATTATTAAGGAGAAGACAGATGTATGAGGACTGAGAAGGGCAATCCCAGAGCCTAGGTCTCCTTTGCAACAACAGTCCCACACCATGGGCAATTGGATTGAACAGAAGTGAAATTCAATTTTCTGTGACAACAGAGCCTGGTTGAGCTGTCCCGCTGCCTCCAGGGGAAGCTTCATCTTCTCAGTAGTGACCCAGGTCCTCTTCTTTCTGTTTAACTTCTGTAAGTAATCCATGTGCTCTAGGATGCTCACGTGCCATCCAAAGATGTACAAAATGGCAGGGAGCCCCACTTGCAGCCACTGGAGTAGTTAACCATGGCTAACTCCAGCTAAGTAGAATAGACAACATTTCATACAGTCTGTGGTTGCTGATGTCGTGGTTACATGCATTTGGCATGGTGACTTCTTCATCATAGTGAGATCTACAGAATGAATACCAGATGCAGAAGCAGCTGCCATATAAAATCCAAATCCCAAGACCACCTTGGGATGCATAAAACACCAGGGCTCTCAGAAATGTCCCCTTCTTCCCATCTGGGGATACCTGGAAAGGTAAGGATGGCTATCATGGTCATAAAACTAACAGTAAGAGGCCTCTGTCCTGGGCCTGACTCACCACAAACGGATAGAACAGATGAGCCTTCCTGAAACACAAGCAAGTCACTTCACAGGGTGTTTGGAGGCCTCCATCATTTTTATTGGCCCCATCTGTTACAGAATCAGAGCTTTCGATGTCTTGGTACCATAACCAAGTACATCCACAGAAGAGTCAGATCTGGGATAAGACGTAAGTTCCAAAGCCCAGAAACCTCCATGCAGACCTGAGTTGCTCCTGCTTTTTTTTTTTTTTTCAGACTGAGTCAATTGTGTTATTTTGTGAACCTGCCTACTGGGGACAGTGACTTTATGTAGGTGGATAGAGAAATGACGTAAAGACTAGCTTGACATGTGACTAGAAGAGAATGCTCTAGTGTACATGGAATCTCTTTCTCTGAAGCTAGGTCCTTTCCAGGCCACAGAGGGGACCTCTCAGAGCCTGTATGAAAGAAACTGCGCGTAACTGTATGAGCTTAGCTCACCCCAGTAACCTCACAAGGTCTCACTTACAAGCAGGACAAGGGCTAGTTCTGTTTGTGGAAATTAACAACAGAAGTTAAAATAAAAGCAGCACTTTAGTTATTCTTTGATGATGCTTCATACCCCTCCTCAGCAGGGACTCTTACCAGACCTGCCATACCATCAGGGGGAAGGGGAAAGGCAGACAGGAAATGAAAGGATTTCCTGCTTGGATTCCAGAATTGCAAAGCTTTCTGATCAGTACAGTTGGCCTTAAAAAGACAGAAAAACGACCCTGTTTCAAAAGCCCACCGGAACAGAGGCAGGAAAGAAAGAAGAAGAAGAAAAAAAAAAAACCTTTGAAAGTGATAATTAAAAGGAAAATCCAGTCCAGGCCTTTCAAGTTCTCTTGGGCTCAAGATTCCTTTTTCTTTCCTCCAGAACCCTCTGCTTCTCTGGGAGGCAGGAGAGAATGCCTCAGGGTTGCTTTTATGCTGCAGCAGCTCAAGCTAGTACTTAGCCTCAAAGGGAAATTCTTTCTGAGCATGGCCTCATACCCAGGGCCAGTCCTCTTGTGGACCAGAACACGCTGGGCTCTGAAGATTAGACCCAGAGTCTAATTTTAAATGGAAAACTCTTAGGATTCCTTGAGCCAATCACTCATAATTCTTTTATATATTTAGAATATCGAGGCCGGCCTCCTCGAGGGTGGGGCAGGCACATGAGAATGGGCACACAAAGTAATCCATCATCACACCACTTTGGTGCATGCTTCCTATGACTGGCCTTTTGTTTCCTTTCAAAATTCATTCAGTATGTCAGGATAGCTTCAGAAATTGGTTTGAATGATTATCTCTTGTCATTTGATTGTGTAACCATGAACATGAAGGTTTTTATTACTGAACCTTGGTTTCCTTAAATGTCAAATGACCGTTCATGTGTTTCTTACTTCTTCACATGTTATGAAAATGTGGTAATAATAGACCTTTTTGATATGCTAAACATGACTCATTAGGTCTCATCTAATACATCAACCTGTAGTTGTACATCAGTGCTTAATACAGCGTCATTGTCAGTAACCACATAGTTAGAATGTATCTAGGCTTTGATCAACAGAGAAAAGGGTATAGGACACATGGTATTTATTTATTTTTAAAAAGTTAAGATTTATTTATGTTACATGTATTTTGTCTGTATGTATGCATTTCTACTGCATGAGTGTCTGGTGCCCATAAATATTTGAAGAGGGCAACAGCATCCCCTGGAAATGGAGTTACAGATGGTTATGAGTCCATGTGAGGGTGTTTGGAACCAAACAGGTATTCTGTAAGAGTGGCATGGTGGTTTGAACAAGAATGGCCTCTGAAGTCTTGTAGATTTGAATGCTTGGCCATCAGGGAGTGGCACTATGAGAGAGAGAAAGAGAGAGAGAGAGAGAGAGAGAGAGAGAGAGAGAGAGAGAGAGAGAGAGAGAGAGAGAGAGAAGAGATCAGATGGGTTGATATTAAGGTGATACATGATTGGACAGTGAAGATGTAGTAGCGAAAAGGCTAAGAAAATGGAAGAGGAGAAGGGATTCCAGGAGGAATGGTGATGGAGGTAGATCTTGGCACATCTCTAACTTGATGTGGTTGTTATTACTATTTCTAAGGGTTTCTATGGGTCTTTTTATCTCATATGGAAGGGAAGTTTGTATCATTGTTCATTGGTTGTAAGCTTATTGTGTAAAAGGTTTGTAGATTGAGAATTTAATATATAAACCTGCTTGATAAGCTACCAGGCTTTGGGGTCATGTTTGTACCTGGTAGTGGAGAAAATGAACACAGGGGCGGTCGTATCTTCCCAGGACAGAAGCAGCATAGGGGCAGTAGAGTAAACTGTGCCAGAGTTCCTAGAGGTGGTGCAAGGCCACCAACTTAGAGATCCCCTTCATGCCAAATGGCCCTGAGTGGGAGCCAGCAAAGTGCAGGATAAAAGGTTAAGCCATCTTTTAAATATTTACCACAACAGGTAAGCTCTTAGTGAAGGAAGTGTTCACTTAGCGTGGGCTTTAGACTTTCAAATGCGCAAGCCAGTCTCAGAGTGTCTCTCTTCCTGCTATCTGTGGATTCAGATGTAAAACTCTCAGCTACTTCTCCAGCACCATGTCTGCCTATATATTGGCTATGCTTTCCTTCATGATGACAATGAACTACATTTCAGAAAGTATAAGCAAGTCCCAATTAAATATTTTCTTTATAAGAGTTGCAGTGGTCATGGTGTCTCTTCAGAGCAATAAAACACTGACTAAGATAAGTATCAAGGGCTTTAGATCATGAGTTCATCTCTTCAGGATAGAAATAGGGTAAATACATGTCATACACAATGACATTTTATTCAGCCATAAAGAAGGAAATACAGGAAATGGATCTAACTGGAAATTATCATATTAAATGAATTAAGACAGACCAAGAAAGACAAATGTTACATGTTTGTACATGGGAGGTTTAATAGAATGCACACCATTACATATGTGTGACATGGAAGAAGGGGACTACCCAGAGGGATGAAGAGGAAGGGAGGAAAGAAGAGCAATACGAGGATTCTTTATCAAAGCACATTATGTAACTGTGAAAAAGTGACAAAAATACACCTAGGACACTATCCTGTGCACTTCACAAAACCAGGTCTGGGATGGCAAACTCGGGGGATCTATTGATGCTAGAAAATTGAAGTCATATTTCTTCAGACGATGAGAAAGATGCTACATACCCATGGTCAGTTTGGTTGAGGCATTGATTAGATCGTGGCATCTAGAAGACATCTTAGAACTACACTATGGCAGCTGTGTAGTTCTAAGATGTCTTCGCTCACGTACAAGCCACATATTGTCATTGCCAGAAGAGATCTGTCATTCTAGGTAGAACTCAGATGCAAAAAACTCACCATTTAATCTTCTTTTCACTGTGTGTGAGATAAAACCACAACACATATTTCTAACTCAAGTTTGCATAAAAATTGACTCAAATTAAGCCAAAGTTCAAGGGTGCAGGGAACCCTTTGAGTACTGAGTGCATAGAACACTGATGGAGCTCAGATAGCATCAAACTTTAAGGCTGACCTGGGAAACCCAGGAATGGATCCCAGAACTTGCCCCAGGATCTGAAAGGCTCAACTTCTAAAACCGTGACTTTACTATGGGAATCCTGCCTGTGTTTCATAGCTCCTCAAGCTTCCTCTTTCTTATTTGAATGACTAAAGGAAGATATGAAACCTGCCCATTGCAGAAGCCAAAGTACATATTCTCCCCAGGCCTGGGTCTGCGGAGATTTTTATCTGCCTCCCCCTACTTGCCCCACCTTTTCCCTTCTCTTTTTCCACATGCTATGTCAACATTGGGAAGATCTGAAAAATAAGTGGTCTATAATTCTAAACTATTTCTAAAAGACCTCAGCTCTCCCAACAAGGTAACTTGGTTAGCAACAACACACACTGCCCATGAGCTTTTACCTCCAGCCTATAATTACTCCCCTTACTGGCTTCTTTCCCTCTGTGATTCACATTCTTTCTTAACAGGTATGTGGATTTCCTCTTTTCTACATTGAATTTAATTTTAAATGTTCTGAAATATCCCTTGATTTAGAATGATCTTCTAATGACCAATATTTTAAATGTAGCCAATTACTTGCTAACCTTCACCATCCAATATAGTACATACTTGCTACAAGAACCCACCTAGCATTTGAAGTGTAGCCTGTCTCAGATGCAAAATATTTCATTAATAACTTCCATATTGATTGAATGTTAAATAATGATATTTTGGATATATGAGATTAATAAGAAAATTTACTAATATGAATTTTCCTCATGTCTTTTTCTTTGCTTTTCAGTGTGATGACTAGCATGTTCAAAATTCTATATGTAGCTTGTATCATATTTTGATAGCAGTGACCAAAATAATTAGTTTTATAACCATGAATTTTTTTCAAGCCAAACTTAAGAGGAAACTTGTCTTTTCTCAGAAAGTGGCTGTAACTTTCAATGTATGTATAATCAGGGATATTAAAGGGACTGTTTACATTCAACATTTGATTAATTGACTTGATTGTTTAGTATAAGCAGAATGTGGCGCCCTATAGATTGACTCTTGGTCCCAAAGAGTTCACAGCTAAGAAGATGGATTAGGCCATCAAACATATGATTAATTAAAAACACCAACCTCCTCCATTACTCTGAAACTTCATAAGAAACAGAACATGTTGAATGTCTAATACTCTTCCAGGTAGAAGGATTTCATAATTCTGAATTAGATCATTGATATCGATGAAGTACACAAGAATTACTATGGAACTTATATTTTATAAAATAAAAAAAACAGTAATTAAACCAGAAAATACTTCTTAAAAATTATATTGTCAAGGGCTTAGAATGTAACTTGGTGGTAATGTGTTGTTAGATATAGACAGAGCCCTGTGGGATATATATTATATGTATATAATCAATGAGTGCTTTGCTTGCATGTCTATGTACTATATGTGTGCAGTGCCTGCAACGTCCAGCAGAGGGTATTAGATCATCTGGACCCAGGGTTACAAAAAGTTACAGACAGCCATGTGGGTGCCAGGAAGAAAAATAAATACTCCTCTAGAAAAATAGCCAGTGTTCTTAGTTTCTGAACCATTGCTCTAGCCTGGTACATTCTTTCACAAAACAATTTTAAAGAAGGTAAGAATTCTTCCTCTAATTGTGGTGTGACTTGTAGATGGGTAAAGGGTTTTCTCAATGACATTCTATCTTACTGAGTAAATATTAATTAAATCAAATTCAAGCATATGTTTGAATCTACAGAGTAGCAAATGTTGGTAAGTAGAACACCCAATGTAATTTTCTTTTTCTACCTAAAGATTGAACAAACAAACATAATCACACACACACACACACACACACACACACACACATGAGAGGGAGGGGGTTGTTAATCATCACCCTTAATCAATATTTAGCTTTTTTATAGCATTTTGAAAACATAAGAAACACTTCAGTGAAGACTTTGGAACACAATGTCGAGGTCCACACATTGAGTAAATTTCTGTAATAGGAATGTTTGGGTTAAATGTATGTGAGTTTTAAATTTTGCCACGTATTCATATTTCCAAACTGCCCACCAGAGAGAGGTGAGAATTTATGTTCTCATCAACAATATATGGAGAAAGAAAGGCATTTTATTTAATAGGCATATATCTCTGCCAGATGAAGAAGTAGTTTTATAGACAGTATAAATTACCTATAGAAAAATTACTGAAAATAATTTTTATATTATATAAAAGACTGAAATTTATATAACTGTTTTCTTCCATTTTAAAATTTGTAACAAGAAATTTAACACTATACAATAAGTACAATTTAAAATCAATATCCTTTTCTTTTAGGGAAAACATAAAGATGTTTAAAAGATAGAAAGAAGGAAAAAATAAGCTAGCAAAATTCAGAAAGAGAAAAATGTGGTAATATAAGAAGACAGATCGCTAACCTGACACAAACTAAATATAATATACACATGTTTCAAAACACTGCATTGTCCCGTTAATAGAAATATTTTCATGCAACAAAATAAGTTCAGTTAAATTAAAATTAAAGTAGAGTAAAAGGAAAGAAATATTGCCACAGCCACCTGAGGACTTGTGCTCTGTGCCCTGTACCCTGTGCCCTGAGAACCCTGTGCTCTGTGCCCTGAGAACCCACTTGCACTGTGGGAAAGGAGTTGTGTGGACCAAGAGTGAGAAGATAGAGAGGGCAGGCTGCCTAGAAGCAATAGTAAATGTGGCCTGAGCTAGCCCTCCATGGAGCCGGCACAGGGCTCAGAGTCTTCCTATGGAGAGAAGTTGCCTTTGCTGAGCTAGGACCACTTCTGGTACCAAATTCACACATGTCCTTGGACTCTGAGAGGCTGAAGGATGAAGCCTTAAAAACCACTAAACTGCAAATCAATATCCAAGTGCCCACTCAACAAAGGTGGGATGAAGAGCCATCACCAAAATCCCGTTTGGAAACCAAACTCTAGGTGCCTTGGTCCTGATGCAAGCACACAACATGAAAGACCGCACATAGTGTGTAGCTTCTAAAAGTTATTACTCTTACAGTAATATTCCCTGAGGAATGCAATCTAGATGACACCCAAAAATAACCAACTCAAAATTGCAATTCTAAATATGAGCTTCAATTAGAGAGGATACGAATAAATGCTGGGATGAAGACCACAAAAATTCTTTATAGAGATGAGTTTGACATGGAGAATCATGAGATCTGGAGACTCACTGAAATAATGATTGTCTGCCAAAAACATATCTTGTGCTTTGTGCCTCTGTTTGCATGGGGAGCTGCAATGACCATAGCAGGAAGCATGGCAGCATCCAGGAAAATGTGATGCTGGATAAGGAGCTGAGAATTCTACTTCCAGATCAAAAGCCAGCAGGAAGAGAATAACACACCAGGCATGGCATTAGCATCTGAGAACTCAAAGCTGATCTGGTGTGACAAAGCCATACCCACTCCAAAGGCCCCAATTCCTAGTAGTACTACTCCCTATGGCCAAAGCATTCAAACACTTGGGTCTATGGAAGCCATTTCTATTCAAATCACCATATCCCATAATGGATAGAATGTACCACTTTGTCCTCTTGTTTTACTGTTTAACTTGTGTTAGCCGATTGTACATACGTCACTTGGCCAGTTCTGAGCTTGACCTCCTAGGATTCTGGAGTTACTTTAACAGAAAAATATCTTGGAACACTTAAAAGTTGATGATCCAAGGAGAAGAGATGGGTACAAAAGCCTGGGGGGTCATGCTAGCAGGTTAGGATTAAGTGAGGCAACCTCAAGCTGCCCTACAGATGTGTGATCTGGCCTAACCCACAGCAGCTGTGCCCAGCTTTCAACTGACTCTCCATTAACCATCAGACTACATGAATAGGGATGATTGGCTAATGTTTACAGTGTCAACTCTGGGGACAGTTTGTTCCACATTAATAATTTATTAACTAGCAACCATCTAATTGGCAGCGATGGGCTTGGACATTTTTTAAATAAATGTTTATTCAGACCCAGTACTGAGTTTAGGCAGAGACCAGGCCCTGGGTATGAAGATGCAGGTCCACAAAGGGAAGATGACAGCAAATGAAAGTGAGTGGAGGCTGATGAGCATGAGATGTCTTCTCAAAATAACTGTCTTCAGTTACGTAGACAATGACAGTGTCTTCCAAAGGTGGCATTTCATTTCAGCCCACACTTGCTGGCCAAGAAGTCAGCTTTAAGTTCCTAGAGCAGAATGTTCCAGGTTGAGGAAACAGATAGATCAGAGGCCTAACCTGGAAAAGACCTGTACACTTATATAAGAGGGGGCTGGTGCAGTAGGAATCAGTGAGAACACAGAGAGTCCTTCCCGTTCTTCTCTTTCAGACAGCAGGAGCCTCACTATAGCTGAGAAAATGTTTGAATCCATTTGTGCTCTTGCACTCTTTTCAATGGTATTCAGCAATGACCTGGTTTACTATTAAAAACCTGGCTTGGACTTCAAATAAAAATGGAAACACACCCTCACAGTGTCCTTTATAACAACAATTGGCCCTGATCCTCACTGAACCCAATGAATGTAAAGCAATGAACCATGTGTGAATAGCCTAGAGAAGGGAAGTGACAAGATTTCTGTACCCAGAGAGGCAGGGAGACATCTCTTGTCCACCCAGTGGTCTGTGATCTCTAACAGACCTCCTTGTGTGTATTTGAAGATGGTCTCACTATGTAGCCAAACTGAGTTCAAACTTACTATGTAATTTAGGTCTTCTAGATTCTATGACCTTGAGTGGATTATCTGAACCATGTATGTTCCAGATTTATTTATGTACTGATGACCACAACAACCAGTTATAGGTTGATATGAGGGTTAAATAAGATAATAATGTTCAATGTCTTGTTTAAAGCATAGAGTTATTTGATTATGAGGAGCCCTAGTTATTAAAGGTGACATGCATCTCTTTTCTGCCTGGGGCACTGGATGTTTCTTTATACTGACCAGGAAGACAAGAGAGTATTCTAATGCTAGCATGCAGCATTTTAAAATAAGCATAAAATGTATATGACTATTCAGCAACTGCATAATTTTAAGACTCCTAATTAATGAAGACTCCAAAATTTTCTAGGGGTAAATCATGACCCTCTTTCTGCTGTGAGTTTTCTGCAGCCATACATGGAAGCACAACAAAGACTTTTCTTCCCTAAATATTCCCATATAGAAATACTAATTACATCCCATTATACGCCAGCCATGAGTCTAAAATATGCAAAGTACAGCATTTATCTTGGAACTCTGTTTCTACTTTGTTTACGTGATAGTCTGATATCTGAACCCTAAATAAATATTTTAGAAATCTCCTCCATATTTCATAATCCACTAATTGATCCTTCTCCAAGCTAGTGTCTCATTCAGCATCAAACTTTAAATATCTGAATTATAATTAGCACTGTACCCATAAGCCTCACCTGTTAAGCAGAGGAAGTGAACAACTTTAGTAGTCAAGTTACAGTGACACTCATATATGGTCCTGATGCTAGAGGACAACAGAAACAGGGGTGTGAGATTCTCTCCTGCTGCTGGAGGCACCACAGAGGACAAAATGCATCTCTGATCATTTGGATTTATAAAAGTCCCAAGACTCAAATGCATTTCCTTTAATGGATAGCACTAAATAGGTAATACCAATGTTGCTGGGCAACTCAAATGCATGATGTAAGTATCACAATTCCATTCTGAGTGATGCTATCTACATAGAAAATGTTTTCCTAGGCTGATTTTAAAGTGTGATGGCATAGCTAATTACCTGGCTAACTATACATCTTAACAGATCTACACTTATGAGAAAACTAGACCAACATTTAGATCCATCAATAGGAAATGGTAAAAACAGTGACGGCTCAAAATATATTGGGATTTTGCGACAAAATTCCTATTTAATCTTGATTCAGTTTCTTGAATAGCTGGGATTAGAGACATGTACCAGTGTGCCCGGTGAGCCATGGAAATCCTGTACTGAATTTTGCTTGACTGCTTAGTATCTGCAAGTACAAGTCCTGACTCCTAGCTTTCTACAACTAAGGGCTCTCTGGAACATGTTGTGGGAGGAGGTTGACAAATGATTTAAGTCTGAAGTGTCCCCTGCTGGATCCTGCTTTTGATGTTTTTCCCTAACATGTGATATTGTTTCCAGGGCTTTTGAGGAGCCTGTAGAAGTTGAGATCCAGCTGGAGGAAATAACAGGTCAGAGAAACGAGCCTCTCAAGGTTACAGTCCAACCTTGGTTTTCACCTCACTGGCTACTTTCCAGGTTCTATTAATGATGTAGGTCCCCTCAACCCCACACCCACCTCCATGTACTTTTTTACCAAGTCTTCCCCATATGATGCACTGAAATCCTCTAAAACCATTAAACCAAAGTAAAATTTCCCCCCTTAAGTTTTTTTTAATCTCTTATATTTTTGGTTGATACTATTCTTTAATGGCTGAGCCATCACAGGAACCTGATATGGATGCCTCCTCAGAGGCTCTGCCAGAGCCATACTGATACAGAGGAGGATGCTTGCAGCCAACCACTGGACAGAATACGGGGACCCCAGTGAAGGAGCTAGAGAAAGAACTAAAGGAGCTGAAAGAGTCTGCATCCTAATGAGAAGAACAAAATTATCAACTACCCAAATCCACCATAACTCCCAGGGACTAAAATACCAACCAATGAGTTTGCATGGAAAAACACATGGCACCAGGTACATATGCAGCAGAGGATAGCATTGTCTGGTGTCAATGGGAGGTCTCAGAGGCCTTTAGTCCAGCGACAACTCATTTTAGTGTAGGGGAATGCAAAGGCATGGACTGGGCAGAGGGTATTTGGGAGAGGGAGCACTTTCATGGAGGTAATGGGCAGGGGAAAAAAGATGGGATTGGTGGAAAGGGAATAACATCTGAAATCTAAATACAGAGAATATCCAATAAAAACATGCTTTTTCTATCTTAGCCATGGAGAAGTAATGACTCCCAGGAGTTCCTACTGTGTGGTCAGTGGGTCCCTGACTGGCATATGCTGAGTGGTTGGGTAAATGAGGAAAGATCCTTAGATGAGTAGGTGAGTGGAAAGATAATGAATTATCAGATGAGATCAATAGGACAGACTTTTGGAAAAAGACTTTATGGACTTAGAAGAGAAAAGAATAGTCAGCTCATAAATGTCAGACAGACTGTTGGCTACTCCCCTGTACCCTAAACCATTGGCATAAAGAGTGAACCAAGGGATCATCTTCAAACATCAGTTGTTTCTTTGCCTCATTTTTCAAAGGGTTTAGTAGCTAAAGAGCTAAGAACTCCCATAGTGAAGAAATGCATTCTCCATCAAAACTTGTTTAAGCCAAAGTTGCCCTTTATTTCCACATTATACAACTCATCAATCAAAACTCAGGAGTTGTATCTGATATGGCAGATCACACGTATACCCTGGCCCATCTTTCTCCTATGGCTTTCAGAACTTCCTGTAATTTGTGATGCTGGTGAAACAGCCACATTGGTCTATGTGCTGTTTCCAGAAAGCCACTTCAATTTACAGTTGGGCATCACCATTTCTGCTGCTCATTCAGCCTAGGGTGATCTTCACGTTTCTTCCCTTCCTAGTCAAACACTGTTAGGTCTTTGAGATTTGGAGCTTCTAGCTCTACATCTCAATGCCTCTTGGGAATCATCTTCCTACCCTCACCTTCCCACTTTGGCTTCATTTCTAGCTCTGTGTAGGAATTATAATGGGAGTGATCTGAACAATTATGGGAGGGATGGGATCAGTAATGGGAGTCATAAAAAGAGAAGGATGAGAAGACGACAGATTTATTGAACATTAACTATTACCAGACACTATACTAATTCCTTCCCATTTACTATTTTATTGAATCTTGCAAGGGCAGTTATCATCATTACTTTATAGATGAGCCTGGGGCTTTGCAAAGGTACTTAAAATACCCAGGATCACCCAGCTAAAACGTGGTAGAGATGAGTTTTAAAACCCAGTCCTAATACCATTCAGTTAAGATGAAAAGCCACCACACCCACCTGCTACATCACATCAGGTGAGATTTATAGGTGTTTCTACATTTCCTTCCCTCAGGCTGAGGAAGGAGCCTTGAAGACTGGAATATTCACTATTAGGTTTAGTGCTTGTTTTGTTAACTACATAAAAGAAGTCAGTGTGGGCATTAGAGTTATAACAGGCACGTAATGATCTGAGCTGGGCCTTGTGATTAATACTGGGCATGGCTGGTGGCAACTAGCTGGCCTCTGGCCTAATGCAGTGGGTATTGGGAGAAATTATTTTACTGTAAAATTAGGTTGATTCCAGGGTGATAGGTCCCTCTACTCTGGACCTTTCAGTTTCTTGTCTATATTTCCATATGAATGATGGGTTTAGCTGGATGTTTACATAGCAGAATTTACTCTAGCTGAGAGTGTCTGTGCCCTTTCTGCAGCAAGCCCATGAACTGACCAAAACTGACACCAGTCAGATTTGACGCCAGTGGCTCTCTCATCTCTTATAACACCCTAAAAAGCTTTATTTATTCAAAATGAACCAAGGCTTTTGACTGTCACTAGAAAAGGTTCTGTAATCTACTGTGAATGGACAGTCACAGTCAGGGATACCCCAGCCCCCACTTCATTCTAGCCAGCTTTCCCCACCTGTCCTAATCAAAGCTGCTGAAGAACCCATTATTCTCTCTCTGGCATTCAGCAGCCTAGTGTGCCTCTTCAGATGTCCCTCCATCCTAAAAGTCATAAAACAAACTCTTGTTGGCCACCTTACTCTCTAAGGGAAGAACAGTGCAGGCATCTGCCAAACACCTTTCTGATTCTTGGTGACTACACTTTTCTTAAGTGAATACAGCACATTAACTCTTTCAAGAAAACCTTGTTTTAAATAATACATTTAATTTAATATTCAGATATTCATACAATGCTTGGAACTAATCCATTCCCCATTTCCTCTCCTTGAACTTCTTTCTGCCCTGTCTGCTGCCCCTGCATTTCCCTCCCAACTTCATGACCATTTCTTTCCCTTCCAGCTTTGTGAAGTGAGGACACAACCTCTCCGTGGTACGATTCAGGGGCAGCTGGGATGGGCTTATTGTAGATTGAAAAGAGAAAAGAAAAGCAGCATCTGAAAGAGTCTAGAGCAGAGAAAGCAGTAGATTGAACCTGGCCATGAGAGAAGCAGGAACAAAGCAGAGATATGCAGAAAGGGAATGTTGTAAGACCCTGAGGAGTCTTAGCTCAGGAGCAAAACCCACAGAACACAATTAGACAATAGACCACTGTAATAACAAGAGGTTTTTATTCCGTGCACATGGGGTTACTCATCCTCGCAGGGAAAATCAACCCCGAACTCAAAAAGTTTACATCTTTTCTACTTTTTGTGAGGGGGGTGAACTACTATTTTACCAATGGTCAGCAATATAACTTTGCCTTTTTACATCGGGACTTAGAGAGGACAAGAAGAGCATGGGAGAACAGAGAGACGGGAAGGAGGGAAACAGAGAGACAAGGAAGTGAGCACAGCCAAAATAGAAGGGCTCTAAGGAGACAGAAGAGCTAGGGGGAGGGAAGTCTGTGAGTCTGGGGTAGCAGAAGAGATGAGAAGAGCTAGCATGGACTTTGAAATATGTAACAAGTGCTTGTGATATTCAGAGAGCCCTGAGGCCATCATATGCTTTCATATTCTAGTAGGTACCAGTTACCCATTTGTCCCAACTGCCTCTTGAGATTTGGGGGAATAAAACTTCCTTTGAACATGATACCAAGTGAGTCCAAATCCTCCACCCCCACCCTTCCACTCCCATGCATGTATGTGTGTGTGTGTGTGTGTCTTGTTTGTCTTGATCTTTCTCTCTCTCTCTCTCGAATTTGATGCTCACTAAATCCATTTAATACTATCTGTATGTTCATGGGAATAGGACCAACTTCTAAAGAGTGGCAGGAACTCTATGTCGATACCCTGTAGAAAACTGACTCTCCCTTTCCTAGTACCCATCAATTTCCAGTATTTCCTCAGATAGGGATGGTCCCCATTGAGCATGTTCCCTGTCTATGATGGAATTTCAGCTAGTTTTGTTTCACGAAAATGTTGTATATGTGATCCCTTAGTGTGAATCCATTTGTGTAACTTCACTGGTATGTTCACAATTATAATTTTCCTATAGAAATCCATTTTCTTTGACTTCTAAAATCTTTCTGCCCCCCTTTTGCTAATGGTCCCTGAGCCTCAGGGACTGGTAGGAGGCAAAATTGATCACATCAAAATTAAAATGTCAAATTTAGAAGGTGAGAAGCCTTCTGGCCCAGAGAGAGGGCCAGGTGACTACCATCAGGACTCAGGACCTGTATGCAGATGGCTGAGTTTCCAGAACAGACTCAAACCGATGCACTCTGGGAATTGGTTCTTTCTGGCTCAGAGAGAGGGCCAGGTGACCGCCCTCAGGAATAAAGACGTACATGCAGATGGCTGAGCTCCTAGAACAGTCTCACAAATGCTTTCCCAAGTGAGCACACAGAGACAGAACTGAATCACTGCCATCAGAACTCACTGCCTACCCTCAAAGAGCCAAACACCAAGAGAAATCTGCTTCCTGAGCCCATAGGCCTTCAGACCCACAGAAGAGACAAGCTTCAGTCAGAGACAACAAGATCACCTATAATCACAGATAACAAGATGGCAAGAGGAAAGTTCGAAAACCTAAGCAATGGAAACCAAGGCAACCTGGCAACATCAGAACCAAATTCTCCCATCACAGCAAATAGTGGATTTTCCAACACACTAAGAAACAGAAGATTTAGACTTAAAATCAAACTTCATTATGATGATCGAGATCTTTGAGAAGCACATGAATAACTCACTTAATCAATTACTGGAGAATAAAGAGAACACGTGTAAACAAATAGAAGCCCTTAAAGGGGAAACACAAAAATCACTCAAAGAACTACAAAAAAAGCACAACCAAACAGGTGAAGAAATTAAAAACAGAACTAGAAACAATAAATAAATCACAAAAAGTGACAGCACTGGAGGTTAAGAAAAAAAATTCAGGAGTCACAGATGCAAGCATCACCAACAGACTACAAGAGATGAAAGAGAGGATCTCAGGTGCAGAAGACAACATAGAAAACATTGACACAGCAGTCAGAGAAAATCTAAAATCCAAAAAGGTTCTAACCCAAAACATCCAGGATATACAGGACACAATGAGAAGACCAACATAAGGATAATAGATGTAGAAGAAGAGGGTGAAGATTTCCAACTAAAAGGCACAGTAAATATCTTCAAGAAAATCATAGAAGAAAACTTTCCTACCATTAAGAATGAGATGATCATGAAAATACAAGAAGCCTACAGAACTCCAAATAAATTGGACCAGGAAAGAAACACCTCCTGACACATAATAGTCAAAACACTGAATGTTCAAAACAAACAAACAAACAAACAAAAAACAAAAAGAACCTAAAAGCTGTAAGGGAAAAGAAACAAGTAACCTATGAAGGCAGACCAATGAGAATTACACCAGACTTCTCAACAGAAACTATGAATGCTAGAAGATACTGGAAAAACATCATAAGAACCCTAAGAGAACACAAATGCCAGCCCAGGTTACTATATCCAGCAAAATTCTCAGTTACCATATATGGAGAAACTAATATATTCCAGAAAGAAAACAAATTTACAGAATTTATCTGTCCACAAATCCAGCCCTACAAAGGATAATAAATGGAAAAGTCCAATACAAGAAAGAAAAGTATACCCAAGAAGAAGCAAATATATATATATACCATGCAAGAAAACCAAAGAAGAAAAGCACACAAGCATAATTCTACCTGTAACAACAAAAATAACAGGAAACAATAATCACTATTTCTTAATATTTCTTAACATCAATGGACTTCATTTCCCAATAAAAAGGCATACATTATCAGACTGGATACTTAAACAGGATCTAGCATTTTGCTGTGTAAAGTCAACTCATCTCAGAGACAAAGACAGACACAATCTCAGAGTAAAAGAGTAGAAAAAAACCTTCCAAGCAAATGGTCCCAGGAAACAAGCTGAAGCAACTATTCCAACATCGATTAAATTGGTTTTTAACAAAAAGTTATAAAAAAAATTAAGGGAGAGCACTTTTTACTCACCACAGGAAAAATCTATCAAGATGAACTCTCAAATCGAAACATTTATGCTCAAAATACAAGGGCAACCACCATTGCAAAAGAAACCCTAGTAAATCTCAAGCATATACTGTACCACACACAATAATAGTAGAAGACTTCAACACCCTATTCTCATTTATAGACAGATCATGGAAGCAGAAACTGAACAGACACAGCAAAATAAACAGAGGTTATAAACCAATTTGAATTAACAGACATCTACAGAACATTTCATCGTAAAACAAAAGAATATAGCTTCTTCTCAGCACCTCCAGTACCTTTTCCAAAACTGACCATATAAATAGTCAGAAAACAGGCCTCAACAGATATAAGAAGATTGGAAAAATCCCATGCATCCCATTAGATCACCATAAACTAAGACTGTTTTTTAATAATAACATAGACAACAAAAACCCCACATGCACTTGGGAGCTGAACAATGCACTCCTCAATGGTAACATGGTCAGGAAAGAAACAATTAAAGACATTGAGGACTTTTTAGAATTTAACAAAAATGAAAGCACAACATACCCAAACTTGTGGGATGCAATCAAAGAAGTACTAAGAGGAAAACTGATAACTCTGAGTGCCTCTAAAAAGAAACTGGAGAGAGCGTTCACTAGCAGATTGACAGCACAGTTGTAAGCTCTAAAATAAAAAGAAGCAGATACACCCAAGAGCAGTAGACAGCAGGAAATAATCAAACTCAGAGCAGAAATCAACCAAGTAGAAACAAAAAGAACTATACAAAGAATAAACAAAACCAGGAGCTGGTTCTTTGAGAAAATCAACAAGATCAATAAACCCTTAGGTAGACTAATGAGAGGGTACAGAGAGAGTATCAAAATTAACAAAATCAGAAATGAAAGTGGAGACATAACAACAGAAACTGAGCAAATTCAAGAAGTCATCAGTTCCTACTACAAAAGCCTATACTCAAAAAATGGGAAAATATAGAGGAAATGAACAATTTTCTAGACAGATACCAGGTACCAAAGGTAAATCTGGATCAGATAAACCATTTAAACAGTCCCATAACACCCAAAGAAATAGAAGCAGTCATCAAAAGCCTCTCAAGGAAAAAAAAGCCCATGACCAGATGGATTCAATATAGAATTCTATCAGACTTTCATAACAAACCTAATACCAATACTTTCCCAACTATTCTACAAAATAGAAATAGAAGGAACAATACACAACTCTGGTAAAGCCAGAATTATGCTCATACCTAAACCACACAAAGACGCTACAAAGAAAGAGAACTTCAGATTAAATTCCCTCAAGAACATTGATGCAAAAATACTTAATAAAATTTTAGCAAACCAAATCTGAAAACACATCAGAACAATGGTTCAACATAATCGAGTAGGCTGCATCCCAGGGATTCAAGGATGGTTCAATATAGAGAAATAAATCAATGCCATCCACTATATAAACTAATTAAAAAAAATAAACAAACCACATGATCATCTCACTAGATGCTGACAAAGCATTTGATAAAATTTAACACCCCATTCATGTTAAAATTTTTGAAAAATAGGAAATTCAAGGCCCATACCTAAGCATAATAGAAGCAATATACAACAAATCAGTAGGCAACATCAAACTGAATGGAGAGAAACTTGAAGCAGTCCCACTAAAATCAGGGACTAGACAGGGCAGCCCACTCTCCCCCTCCCTACCTATTCAACATAGTACTGGAAGTCCTGGCCAGAACAATCAGACAACAAAAAGAAGTCAAAGGGTTACAAATTGAAAAGGAAGAAGTCAAAACATCATTATTTGCAGATGATATAATAGTATACTTAAGTGACCCCAAAAATTTTACTAGAGAACTTTTACAGCTGATAAAAAATTTTCAGCAAAGTGGCTGGATATAAAATTAACTCAAACAAATTAGTAGTCTTTCTCTATTCAAAGGATAAACATGCTGAGAAAGAAATTAGGGAAAAGACACCGATCATAATAGTCACAAAGAACATAAAATACCTTTATGTGATCCTAACTAAGCAAGGGAAAGATCTTTATGACAAGAACTTCAAGTCTCTGAAGAAGAAAATTGAAGAAGATCTCAGAAAATGGAAAGATTTTCCATGCTCATGAACTGAAAAAAATCATTGTAAAAATGGCCATCAAGCCAAAAGCAATCTACAGATTCAATGCAATCTCCATCAAAATTCCAACTCAACTCTTCATAGAGTTGAAAAGAGCAATTTGCAAATTCATCTGGAGTAACAAAAAACCTGAAACAGAGAAATCTATTTTCAAAAAAAAAACTGGGGGAATCACCATCTCTGATCTCAAGCTATATTACAAATCAATTGTGATAAAACCCACATGGTGTTCATACAGAGATAGCCAGGTAGATCAATGGAACAAAACTGAAGACCCAGAAATGAACCCACACACCTATGGTCACTTTATTTTTGGCAAAAGATCTAAAAACATTCAATGGAAAAAAGACAGTTTCTTCAACAAATAGTGTTGCTCAACTGGCAGTCAGCATGCAGACAAATGCAAATTGATCCTTTCTTATCTTCTTATATAAAGCTCAAGTCCAAGTGGATCAAAGACCTCCATATAAAACCAACTACAATGAAACTATTAGGACAGAAACTGTGGAAAAGCTTAGAACACATAGGCACAGGGGAAATTTTCCTGAACAGAACACCAATGGCTTATGCTCCAAGATCAAGAATGAACAAATGGTACCTCATGAAATTGCAAAGTTTCTGTAAGGCTAAGGACATTGTCCCGAAGACAAAACAGCAACCAACAGATTGGGAAAAGATCTTTACCGATCCTACATCTTATAGAGTGCTAGTATCCAGCATATACAAAGAATTCAAGAAATTATACTCCAGAGGATCAAACAATCCTATTAAAAATAAGGTACAGAGCTAAACAAAGAATTCTCAACTGAAGAATACTGAATGGCTGAGAAACACCTAAAAAATGCTCAACATCCCTAGTCATCATGGAAATGCATATCAAAACAACCCTGAGATTCCATCTCATAACTGTCAGATGGCTAAGATCAAAAACTCAGATGACAGCAGATGCTGATGATTATGTGGAGAAAGAGGAACACATCTCCATTGTTGGTGGGATTGTAAGCTGGCACAACCACTCAGGTCTGGCAGTTTCTCAGCAAATTGGACATAGTACTACCTGAAGACCCAGCTATTTCACTCATGGACATACACCTCAAAGATGTTCCAACATATAACAAGGACATTTGCTCCACAATATTTATAGCAGCCTTATTTATAATAGACAGAAGCTGGAAAGAACCCAGATGTCCTTCAAAAGAGGAATGGATACAGAAAATGTGGTACATTTACACAATGAAGTACTACTCAGTTATTAGAAATAATGAGTTCATGCAATTCCTAGGCAAAAGGATGGAACTAGAGACCATCATCCTGAGTGAGTTAACCTAGTCACAAAAGAACATACATATTATGCACTCACTGATAAGTGGTTACTAACCCCAGAAAGGTCTGAATACCCAAGAAACAATTCACAGACCTTATGAAGCTCAAAAAGAAGGAAGGCCAAAATGGGGATGCCTTAGTCCTTCTTAGAAGTGAGAACAAAACACTAACCAGAGACAATACAAGGTCAAATAGAGGAGCAGGTATTGGTGAAAAGATCATCGGAGGCTGCCTCACCTTGGGATCCACCCATTATGCAGCCAGCAATCCCAAGCAGTATTGCTGATGCCAAGTACTGCTAACTGGCAAGAACCAGACAGAGATGCCTCCTCAGAAGCTCTGCCAACGTCATACACATAGAGCTGAGCATATTTGCAGCTAACCATCAAACTGAACATGGGAACCCCACTGAAGGGGTTAGAGATAGGACTGAAGGAGCTGAAAGGGGTTGCAACCTTATGACAAGAACAACATTATCAACCAACCAAACCTTCCAAAACTCCCATGGACTAAAACATCAACCACTGAGCACACATGGAGAGACCTATTGCTTCAGTTGCATATGTAGTTGAAGACAGCAGTGTGAGAAGAGGCATTTGGTCCAAGGAGGGCATGTTTTCCCAAATTAGGGAAATGCTAAAGCAATGGGTTGGAGAGAGTGATTAGGAGAGAGAGTACCTCTATGAAGATCAGTGGAGGGGGAAGGGAGATGGGAGAAGGGGATAACATTTCAAATGTAAATACAGAGAGTGTCTAATTAAGAAAAATAAAATAAAAATAGAAAGTAAGAAGCACATGGCTCTATTAAAACAGATATTTTTGGGGCTGGAGAGACGGCTCAGTGATTAAAGAGCACTGACTGCTCTTCTAGAGGTCCTGAGTTCAAATCTCAGCAACCACATAGTGCATCACAACCATCTGTAATGGAAATCTGATGCCCTCTTCAGGTGTGTCAGAAGATAGCAACAGTGTACTCATATACATAAAATAAATAAACAAATCTTTATAAGAAACAGATAAATCCTTTTACTTTATTCCGTATAACAACAGGTATTTGACCCACACTGAGACCTGTTTATGTGTTCACCAGTTCTGTTCCAGTGTCTCCTACTTTGTGTGACAAAAATATTGCAGATGCTAATAAAGTGGTGTTGATAGTGGTGCGTTTGGGAGAAAATGGGGCCAAGAAGCCTGTTTGTTACAGATGGCTGGGAAGACATAAATTACAGAGAAGTGTCCCTAGGATCAAGACAGGATCATTCCCTATGATACCCGAGATATCTGGGGTCTGGGTAACAAGTTATAGGCAAGAGGGGTGTGGCAGCAGCTATTCCCTGCTCGTAGTCTCCAGGAGCTTCTGCCTAGTAACAGTATCTCAAAGCTGTAGCCTTTAGAGTTTTTGTTTCTTACAACTTTATTTAAAAAGAAAGAGATACATGTACAGATTTTTTAAAGCATTTTGGCATAAAACTATATGAACATATTTTTGTCAGTACTTGATTTTTTTTTAAGGTTTGATAGTATGCATTGATATCTTACTAGGTACCATAAGCATAAAGTACATGTGAAACAAAACATAACATGGAAATAGTCAAAGTTTTCTTGGTGTGTAAAGATTATACATAATGATTTTTAAATATCAAATATTGCCACAATGCTATCTTCTTATCTCTTGAGTTATTGATGATTTAAGGTCCAGGTGTACCCCACTCTGAGAGGGCGCTATACACTTGTCAGGTTTTGGAATTTTGTCCTATGGACTGAGGCTTCCACTTTTTGACCTTTCATTTTTTTGAGCTTCATATGATCTGTGACTTGTTTCTTGGGTATTCATAGCTTTCTGGGGCTAGTATCCAATTATCAGTGACTGCATATTGTGTCTGTTCTTTTGTGATTGGTTACATCACTCAGGATCACATTCTCTAGAGGCATCAATTTTCCTAGGAATTTTATAAAGTGATTGTTTCTGATAGCTGAGTAGTACTCAATTGTGTAAATATACCACAGTTTCTGTATCCATTCATCTACTGAAGGGCATCTGGGTTCTTTCCAGCTTCTGCCTATTATAAATAAGGGTGCTATGAACATGGTGGAGCATGTGTCCTTATTGTATGGAATATCTTTGGGGTATATGCCCAGAAGTGGAATAACTGGGTCTTCAGGAAAGACTATGTTCAGTTTCCAGAGGAACTGCCAGACTGATTTCCAGAGTCTTTGTACCAGCTTACAACCACAGCAACAGTGGGGGAGTTTTCCTTTTTCTCCGCATCCTTGCCAGCATCTGCTGTCATCTGAATTTTTTATCTTAGCCATTCTGACTGGTGTGAGGTGGAATATCAGGGTTGTTTTGATTTGCATTTCCCTGATGACTAGGGATGTCAAGCACTTCCTTAAATGCTTCTTAGGCATTCGATATTCCTCAATTGAGAATTCTTTCTTTAGCTCTATACCCCATTTTTTAATAGGATTATTTGATTCTCTGGTGTCTCACTTCTTGAGTTCTTTGTATATATTAGATATTAGATCTCTATCAGATGTGGGAGGGGTAAAGATCCTTTTCCAATATGTTGGGTGCCATTTTGTTTTCTTGACAGTGTCCTTCGCCTTACAGAAACTTTGCAATTTCATCAAGTCCCATTTCTCGATCCTTGGTCTTAGAGTATAAACCATTGGTGTACTGTTCAGGAAATTTTTCCTTGTGCCTATGTGTTTTAAGGTTTCCCTCACTTTCTCTTATAATAGTTGTAGTGTACCTGGTTTAATGTGGAGATCTTTCATCCACTTGCACTTGAGCTTTGTACATGGAGATAAGAAAGGGTCTATTTTCATTCTTCTGCATGCTGACTGCCAGGTGGACCAAAACCATTTGTTGAAGAGGCTGCCTTTTTTCTATTCAATGTTTTCAGCTTCTTTGTCAAAAATCAAGTGACCATATGTGTGAGAGTTCATTTCTGGATCTTCTATTCTGTTCCATTGATCCACGTGCCTATCTCTGTACCAGTACCATGCAGTTTTTAACACAATTGCCATCTAATGTAGCTTGAGGTCAGGGATGATGATTCCCGAGATATTTTCTTGTTGTTGAAGATGGATTTCGTTATTTTAGGTTTTTTGTTATTCCAGATGAATTTGCAAATTGCTCTCTTCAACTCTATGAAGAATTCAGTTGGAATTTTGATGGGGATTGCATTGAATGCCTTTAGAGTTTTAATAATGTTCTCACATTTAACTGTGAATGTCATGGCTTTGTGTTCTAATCACTCCTTCCTGTTCATCAACAATTTGGATGCTCTTATGTTTCCACTCTCTGTACCTCTGGCCCTCAGCTTCTGATGTCCTCTTCTCCAGCAAGTCCTCCTCTGTTATGTATCAGTTATCTATTTTTATGTACATTTTGGACCATGAAATCACTTAAAACCCTCTATGGTCACAGCCTAGATTTCAGCTTTGAGCTCAGATTATTTTTCTGCCATGGACTTTTCAGCACTAGCTTCATGAGCAGATGTATTCTGTCTTCCCAGCTATGCCAAGTGCCATTTTGTTCCCTGGTGTTCGTATAGTAGGTACTCTGTGGAAATTCATCCACGCTCCACGGGTGTTTGTGGAGTACCTGAAGAGTGTTGAGCACAAGGATGGTCTCAGACATTAAAGTCTATTGGGGAGTTAGCATGCAGGACGGTCTTTTGTAAAGCCACTCTGCTAAGAAGCTGGTCTTTGGCAAATTAATCTGCTTCTTTTCTAGCTAATCTTTCAAGGCTCCAGAGATAGGCCTATTATGATTGTACATTTGTTTGCTCCCTTTCTGCTAAGAACCATGGGGATGAACAAGGTAAGAATCCCTGTGAAGCAGGTCCCTTCTATTTAAGGTAGATCTGCCTTCTGCTTCTTGGAGCAGTTTTCTGTACTTGACGCATTGTCCAAAATTTTTTCAAATTCCTTGGAAAACTGAAGGACTTCATCTACCCCTCGGAGGTCTTTTAAGTGATAAAATAAGTCAAATACATCTATAAAGTGGATCCAGAAAAGCCCAGCAGTCTAGAAAATACCAGTATATGTGTATGATCTTTAAAGGAACTGTCCTGAACGTGCTATGCTAGAAGCATAAACACACACGTATTTATGTTTTCTGATAATAGTGGAATTATTCTGCTGTACTTGATATCCTCGGCTATGCTAAATACAGATTCCAATCTTATTTATTTATTTATATAATAATAATGATAGCATTCTAATCTTATTTATTTTATTCTAATCTTATTTATTTATGTTATCTCTCAAGTCATACAACATACAATAAATCTGAAGTAGAAGCCTATGTATTATCTCCCTACCTCCCTACCTCCCTACCTTCCTACCTATCTGTCTGTCTGTCTGTTTGTCTGTCTGTCTTTCTATCATCTCTCGACCTACCTATTTTAAATACATGTAGCTTACATGTTGTCTCTCTTTCTCCACCCAGGAATAACTCATTAACCAGTCCATGCTACACGGATCGAGCCCGAAGACTGCCATTTATGAGTTCATTCAGGCTCAGAATCATCCTCCAGCCTCCAAAACAGAGTAAAAAATGCTTATAAATGAGTCTTTTGGTGAAAGGCACAGTTTTACATAGTATGTACTATTTTATATGGCATAGAAAGCAGTCACACCTGGATCAGAATAGTGACTCTTTAGCATCAGTAAAACATAGAGTCATTTCCCAGGAAGAAAAAGTTTGTGCATTATAATGTTACTCTTTAAAAGAGAATCAGCAGTAAAGAAATGGGTCCAGCTTAGGCCCGGTGCACATGTACTGTACATCTGGGTCTTCAGGTGAGACTCATAAAGCAGGAGCAGGAGCTGTCTCTGACTATACTGCCTCTCTTTGGATCCTTTTCACCTAACTAGGATGCCTTGTTTAGGGTCAGTTCAAGAGGATGTGCCCAGGCTTTTTGCTGTGGTTTGATATGCTGGGACTGGTTGATGTGCCTGAGAGGCCTCCTCTTTTCTTGGGAGAAGGGGAGAAGGAGTGAGGAGTGGGATGCAAGGGAGAAACAGAGAGGAGAGGAGGAAGATAGAAGCTGTGATTGATTGGGATGTGAAGTGAATAAATAATTTAGTCTAGAGAGAGAGAGAGAGAGAGAGAGAGAGAGAGAGAGAGAGAGAGAGAGAGAGAGAGAGAGAGAGAGAGGAATACAGAGACAGACACAGAGAGAGAGAGAGCCAGAGAAAAAGATACAGGGAGGGAGAGGAAGAGGAAGAGGAAAAAAATGGGTACAAATTCGACTCTTCTTCTCAAGAGGCTTCATCCACCAGAAAAGTCTGTTGAAAGTTTTAAGCAGGGGGTATAGCCCTACTAAGGGGAAATAATGCCTTCCTACGAGGTCAAGTCCAGACTCTTGAATAAGGCCTACAAGGATTCTGAACTCACTCACTCTATTGTTTTAGTGGTTCTTTCTCATCAGGCATAAGCCGCAGAAAAAGCTTGCTTGTCTTTCCATCAGAACAGGAGTGTTTTAAGCTTCAGAGCCTTTCAACATACTCTTTTCTGTTTGGAATCCATTTTTTTAAAGTATCTACTTATTTTTACTTATTTTCTTTCCATCTCACTTGATGTCTCTCTCCCCAACATTTCCTCCCACAATCCTACCCCCTCCTTAAATTCTAAGCAGGAAGAGGACTGTGATGGTTTCATATGTTCATCCCAGAGAGTGGCACCATTTGGAGGTGTGGCCTTGTTAGTGTAGGTGTGACACTGTGGGCATGGGCTTAAGACCCTCACCCTAGCTGCCTGAGAATGATTCTTCCACTAGCAGCCATCAGATAAAGATGTAGAATTCTCAGCTTTTTCTGTACCATACCTGCCTGGATACTGCCATGCTCTCCCCACCTTGATGATATTGGACTCAAAACCCCTTAACCTGTAAGCTAGCCCCAATTAAATGTTGTCCTTTATAAAAACTGCTTTGGTCATGGTGTCTGATCACAGCAGTAAAACCCTAAGTAATACAGAAGTTGGTACCAGGGACTGGGGTATTGCTGTGATAGGTTTGACCATGCTTTTATTTGAGAGAATGTGAATCTAGGGACTTTGGATTTGGAAAGACATGGAATGCTTTAAATGGGGATTAATGAGCTATCCTAGTAGGAATATGGAAGACTTTGTTACTGAAAGTTATTTGAATGGTGCTGACTTGGCCCAAGAGGTTTAAGTGAGGAAATTTAGTATGTAGCCTAGAAACTGCTTTTGTAGTATTTTGGTGAATAGCATGGGTGCTTTTTGCCCTTGTCCAAGAAGTCTCCCTGAGATTAAGGTGAAGCGATTTAGATCAATTGCTTTAAAAAAATGAAGTCTCAAAACAGCCTGGTGTAGATTCTGTTGTGTAGTTACTAAAGCTCACCCTTATGAAGAACATTTTAAGTAAAAGAAGCAAGTTGAGAAAGGAAAAATATAAAATATATAGTTTGAGTATTAAAGGGACACCAGAAAGTAAAATGGAGTCAAATCCTGTGTTCAAGAATATTGCATTGAATTAAGGGAGTAATGACCTTGGGGCAAGATCTCACCTAGCTAAATTAGCAAACCTTTAATGCCAGGAGGAAAGACAAGCAGACTTCTGAGTTCACAGGCAGCCCAGAACAGAGTAAGTTCTAGGTTAAGAAAAGCTTAAATTCAGGTGTGGTGATACACACATTCCTTTAATCCCAGGAGGCAGGCATATAGATTTCTAAATTCAAGGTCAGTCTATAGAGTAACATCCACGAAGCCAGCCAAGCTTAGGTAGTGAAGGAGTTAGAAAAGTGGAAGCTAGTGATAATATAATAGAACAAGGGGGCATGTTTCAGCTTCTGTAAGCAGCAGAACTTAGCAGCTTCAGCCATGTGTCCCTTGCTTTGTATTCAAGAGGAGAAGACTACCATGACAATTGATGGTGGTTAGCTGAAGCTAAGAAATTAGTGGTGATTAAAAAGAGACCAGCATCACTGAAGTGAAAGCTTCTGGGAACTGTTTTCTGAGAGCACACACACACACACACACACACACACACACACACACACACACACACACACAATGTGTTCTATAGATATCCAAGTTTGTTCCTCATGCTGCAGCTATACTTGGTTATGTATAAGAGCCATCCAGATGATACTTTTTGAAAGCATGAAGGCATCACAAAGAGTAGCTAAGGCTTGGGACTAAAAGTACAGCCCTAATTGTAGTTGACAATACAGGACTGAAGGGCTCATGCAAAGGATTTGAGGCTTGGCACCATGAAGGGAACCTATGAGAGGCTATTAGTAAAGTCTAGTTGCAAAGGAATTGGATACGCCAGTACTATGGGATGATCACCAAGAACAGCAGCAACAGTGTAGTGGATCACCCTGAGCTTTAAGTGCTACAGAGGGCAGAGCTGAAGAAATGAAGCCAGCCCTTTGGAGGAGCCCAGAAGATCATGTGTGGATCCCAGACAATGAAACAAGAAGCTGTAACATTGAAGCTGCCTTGGAGACTCAAAGATGTTAAAGACGCCAGAGTTGTGGAATACCTGCCAAGTAAAGCTGCTAAGAGGAAGTGAAACCAGTTCAGGAGAAAGAAATTTCTTGTAGTCAACAACGATGAAAAAGGAGTTGAATATCTGAAGGCTGCCTTTATATAAAATATGGAAACTGCAGAGTTTGGAGTTTGCCCAGCTGGTTGCCTGTCTTAATTCAGGGATTACAATTAAGTGATTGAATGGATCTCAGAAGAGAGTTTGAACTTAGGATTTTTGATATTGTTGATACTACTATAGACTATAGGGACTTTGGAAGTTGAATTAAATGTACTTTTTAATTATGCTATGTTTAGGTATGACCCCAGAGACTCATGTGTTTGAACAAGCCTATGGGGGCCAGAAAGTAGAATGTGATAGTTTGCATATGCTCATCCCATAGAGTGGCACTATTTGGAAGTGTGGCCTTGTTGGCAGAAGTGTGGCCTTGTTGGCGTTTAAGTGTGATATTGTGGGCATGGGCTTAAGACCCTCATCCTAGCTACCTGGAAATGAGTCTTAAACTAGCAGCCTTCATATGAAGTTGTAGAATTCTTAGCTCCTCCTGTACCATACTTGCCTGGATGCTGCCATGCTCCCCCACCCTGATGATACTGGACTGAACCTCTGAACCTGTAAGACATTCCCAATTAAATGTTGTCCTTTATAAGGATTGCCTTGGTCATGGTGTCTGATTACAGCAGTAAAACTCCAACTAAGACAGGACACCCAGGTATCTCTCCTCCCTGGCACGTCAAGTCTGCAAGGCTAGGCACATTCTTTCCTACTAATATCTGATAAGGCAGCTCAGCTGTATGACTCTCCTTCCAAGTTTCTCAGGACCGACATGAAGACCAGGCTGCATATCTGCTCCTCATGTACTGGGAATTCTAGGTCTACCCTGCATATGGTTTTGTTGTTGTTGTTGTTGGTTCAGTCTCAGAGACCTAAAGGTCCAGGTTAGTAGATGCTGGTGGTCTTCCTATGGAGTTCCTATACCCTTTGGGGCCCAAAATTCTTCTTGCTATTCTTCTATAAGAGTCCCCAAGCTCCCATCCACTATTTAGCTATGGGTCTCTGCATTTGTCTGAGTCAGCTCCTGGGTGGAGCCTCTCAAGGGACAGCAATCCTATACTCCTGTCTGCAAGCATAACAGAGTATTAATTACAGCATTATGGCTTGGTGCTTATCCATGGAATGGATCTCAAGTTGGGCCAGTGATGGTTTGACCCTCCCTTCATTCTCCATCCCATCCCCTCTTTCTGTATTTCTTATAGACAGGATAAATTTGGGGTAGAATGTTTTGTGGGTGTGTTGAACCCATTCTTACAGATTCTCCTACAACTGTCTCATTCCTGCCTGATAGGCCCCACCATTCCTATGTATTTGCTCCTCACCTTAGCTATTCTCTATCATGTCTTAACATGTTTCATATCTGCAATTACATTTTAATGTTTTCATCTGTGTCATGTGTTATTGCTATGTCTGTCTCCCTTACAGTCTAAGTTTCTTGTGGTAAGATGAAATTGTGGCTTTTTGGTCACAATAAAAGTAAGCTGAGCCTAGAATAATTCTTGGGACAAGATTCATATTTTTGTATATATATTTTGTAATCAATAAGTTTGGAAAAGCTAGATAGTTCCTCTGTCAAAAGTTTTCCCCAACCAAAAGCATTTCATCTATACATAAATATGACTTACAGAAAAATTAATCACAAAACTTTCTTATTGTATACCACCAGTGGCAAGCCAAAATGGAATGTGTACAACTCCTTTTAACATTCATCTTCCTAGGCAGCATCCAGACACTCTTGGCTCTGGTGAATCTTGGGTGCAATTAGTTGTAGAGCACACCACCAGCTATCTAGCAGGCTAGATTTATGAACATGCATGGTGCTGGCAAGGTTCGTGGGAGGGTGCAGGCTGGTGGGCTTCTCTTTTTCTGAACACTTCACACAGGTTATTAGAAAATTGGTTAAATGAGGCCAAAGAATAATTTTACTAATAATAGAGTCAGAAATTATTGAATAAATGTCTTTCCATTGTGCACCATAGTTTAAAGTACCTAGTTATTAGACGACTATCTACAAAGGTGAGGATTTTTTTTTTTTTTTTTTTTTTTTTTTTTTTTTTTTTTTTTTTTTTTTTTTTTTGCTCCCCTGCAATCCTGAAAGGAAATATACTCTGGAGACACAATACTCTCATCTATTTCCAATACTGAAGACGAAACCCAGTAGCTCCCATATGCTAGACAAGTGCTCTGGTACTAAGTTATGCTGCCAGCTCTATTTTAAATTTTAGTTTGAGAAAAAGTGTCATTAAGTCTTATGGCATAGCCCTGAACTTGTCATCTTCCCTCTTTAGCCTCCTGAGTAGCTGAGATAACAAGCCTGTTCAAGCCATGCCCAGTAGTGTGAAATTTTTAGGTAGGTTCTTCAGACATGCTGCCCTATGTCTATGTGATTAATCCCCCTCCCCGACAATGACTAATGTAACCATACCTTAAGCAATCAGAAACACTTGGATTAACATCCTTCAAGATATTTTAAGCATATATAAATTTAAATGGCTCTGCTGATTTTCATTACTTGGGCTTTGGAAACAGAGTATATTAAATGAGATTAGAATTCAGGTAAACATAATTTTTTTTTGTCCCTAAGATTTTGTTGCAGTGTCTAAAAATAGAATCTAAAATAAAAAATATAATAGGAGCATGTAGGAAGGAATTACTGTGTGTCAAGTTCTTTGTATATGTGATCTCATTTTATCTTTTCAAAGCATGAAGACAAAGGGCAGGCATGGGTTTCCCCAAGATGCCACAGCTAGTGAGGCTGGAGCTGGTTCTCACCAAGAGGTCTGACTGAAGAGCCTTCATCCTTATCGACTGATCCTACCCTACCACTTCATGAGCACACAAGCCATACTCCTCGACACTTGTAAGTCCAGAAACACCTGCACATCCCATTTTGTTGATGGAGCATCACCAGCATCTTGTTCCTAAAGCTGAAGTGCTGCCGTTGTTCCCTGTGACTTTTTTCAGAGCATTCAGAATGGACTGGAGCTGAGCACCATGACAGGGCAGCTGTCAGTCTTTGGCAGGACGGTGAAATGGCTACAGAGCCACAGTCAGCCTAAGGGAACTGCGCATTTCTCCATCCATTTATTCCCTCACTACCTCAGTCGACAAACACCTCAGAGGTGTGCAATTTATAAAAAGCTGCGAATGTAGCAGGACTGAGGCAACCTGACATTTTACATCTGACATGTACGTGTTAATCCATTGATGGATGAGAAAGCAAGAGGAGCAAATGGTAAAAGGAACAGGAATGGTGATGAGTCATTGCAGATCTCATCAAGTAGCTTCATTGGAACCAGTCCAAGGGTGATCCGGGGTGGGGAGCTGATGACCAGTGTAAAGTTGAGTGTGGGGTTAGGGGGCTTTAGACAAAGGGGAAAAAGCAAGGACTTGTCCAGTGTAGAAAAATTATACCATGTCTATGCCTAAGAATGGTGGGCATGGCTAGAGGTTGTGAAGATGTGGTGGAGAGGGTGTACCCTCACTGTAAAGAAAGAAGGAAGGTGGTCCTCAGTACCCTTCTGCAGGTTATTCCCAGTCATTTCTTAGAACAGCCCATCCAAGGCTTCTGCCTACCCCGTCCCTGGATATTATCATGTGGTCCTTTGTGCAGATAAGAAACATGACCCTCAGAATGAAGACGTCCATTTACCTATTGACCAAAAAAGAGTAACTAACAGATTCAGTCAAATGCTCTGACTCGGACTCTCCATTACTAATTACCTGGCCAATGCTGCCAAAACACATAGAAATCATGGCCAGAGAGTAGCTTATTAGAAGTCACATGGTGATGTGGTGCTGATAAAACGAAAGCAGGCTGTTTCTGGAGCCTGAGCACCAACCATAGTCTTTTGCTGCCCAGTAGCTAATTGTAAGTGTTAGCTAGATCCTCAGACCTTGATGGGGAAAATAACTGATTTTGATAAGAGAGATATGTCTTCCATGGGGCCTGCAAGAAAATATTGCTGTAATAAGTAGGAAAGAGAGACAGTGGGTCTCAGGTCCTATGACCCTCCTGCCCCTTGGCCAGTGAGTGATGGAGATACACAGGCACACAAACAGGATGTACATCAGCTTCTGTCCCTGGTCTCAGCATGCTGTGCACAGAGCAAATCTGATTATCTACTTCTTTATAGGAAGAGCAGCATCTTGAAAATCTTCCAACCACTAACTCGTGGACCAGAAAGATGGCCCCAGAGCCATTAGGACAATAAAGCCCAACATTGGGATTGCTTTCCCTCCCAAATTACATGTTTTCCCCTTCATAGGCCATGAGAACTTCATTGTACAGCAAGGAAAATTTCCCCCTCCTGAGAGCCCAGCTTTGGATATAGCAGTGATTTCTGACTGCTCTTTTTGCCAGAGACTTTCTATTAGTCTTGCTTGTGTGTGGGCTTGGAGAGAGCTCTCTTCACAGGCATCTGGCAAGGTAGAAGAGTAAAAAAATCCTAACAGAAAGTACAGCATGGGTTTCTGCTGTCTCCTGGCACCCAGAGCCTGTCATTCAGGCAGCCCCTGGCATGACTTTGGGGCAGAGTCTGGCATTCTCTTGGTTAGGATGCCAGGAACCAATGCCACTTTTCTGGTGCCATCTCTACCCTGCCCTGCCCTCATCGTATGTTTCTTGTGTTTGTGCAGGCACCAAACACAACTTCCTACTGCAGTGTTTTCTGACCCTTCCTGGCAGAAAACTTCCTCTAGTCATAGATAGCTCATGGTACCATCCCAGGTCCCTTGCTAAGCCAAGCATCTTTTTAATGCTTAGTACACAGATTCTTGTTTTTTTGCCACCTGACTTTAGATTGTATATTTATTTTTCACCTGGGGCTCTGAAGCTAATTTTGTCTCTTTCTCTGCATGACTAAGTCCTACCCGGACTGAAACACTTAGTCACAAATACTTTTTTGTACTGGGAGTTAGAGCAACAGCTCCCATCCAGTCCTTGGGCAGCCAAGGACCCTAGAGACTTGGCTTCCTTACTCTGCTGTACAATTGACTGACCATACCACAGGGAGTTCTGCACTGAATTGTGGAAGTTCAAGGGCTTCGCTTTAAAGCTAGGACTTGACATAGGATTTGTTCCTTATTTGTTTTTCTTCCCCTCTCAGTTCAGCTTACTTTCTCTCTAGATAAAAAAGGATTAAGGATGTGGAAAAGGTTCAGTGGCTGGGACAGTGCTCTATGCCCTGTCCCCCTCCCTTCCCAGGCTTCCAAGTGCCCTTGTTCTTTTTTCAGAATTTTCTTAAGAAGCTGACTTCACTGTCCTTTTGCCAGAGTGAAAACCAGTTCCTACTTAGTAGATGTTATAGACAATAAAAATGACAGGTAATTCTCCCCTGTGATTCCAAAACACATGTTTCAACTTCCAGCTCTGTTGAATCACCTAATTTTGAGTCAAGAGAAACTTCCAGCCCTTTGCTATCTGTGCGTCAGGAGTCTAGCCGATTAGAAACCGGTAGTCAGGTCATTTCATCCTACCACTCCTTGCTGAACCAAAAGAATATATCAGATTTATAACTGCCTATGTTCTGTTAGAGGCTCTGCCAAATCAGAAGTTGACACTCAGGATAATAAAAGTTATTTCATTGTGTCTCACCACTTCTGAGCAAAGGGAAGAAAGTGGATCTTGGGGGTCATTTTACACAGCTGGTCTGTTTGAGGCTGGTCCATATCAGAAGTTGGAAGGACACTTAGAACAACAAAATGACTGTCTCTTGTCAGTGTAGGAAGCTAGCTGGGTGTAGAAGTATGATTCCACCAGTGTCAGTGAGACCTCCTGGAGAACAAGCAACCGTCTACTTATCTGGAAGGAAAACAACCAGAAGCAGATCAAAGGAACAATTACTCTGTAAATTGGAATGAGCAAATCAATGAGTTTTCTGGTGTTTACTTAAAGGAGTAGGGGTTACTCAGAGGCAGTTGTGTCACTGAAAAGTCCACATTAGCATAGATAACAACATTTCATAGCATAGATTACAACCCTCAAGTACATGATGTACAGGCAGCTGGGCAGGTCAGAGTCTCAAATAGTTGTTTGCTGCTTTTGTAACCTTAGGAAGATCCCTGTGTATCTTATTAATTTCAGGTACTTCTTGTGACGTGTAAGGTGTTTACTTCCAGAGAATCATTAGTCTCTGCTCTCCTCTTCCTGATGTGTGTGTGTGTGTGTGTGTGTGTGTGTGTGTGTGTGTGTGTGTTGGGAGTGGAGGCAATGCTTCAACTTAGAACTTTCGGACAATGAAACAACCTCCCTACAGCATGAAATGTTTCAACTCTAGAATAATAAGTCATCATTTTTTGTGTGTTAAGAAGTTTATATGCTTATTTGAATTTTCAGTGGCAGACATGATACTGATGGTTCAGTTTCAAGGCACTGTTAGCCCCTGAATTAAAGAACCACGTTCATAGCTTTAAGTCACACTGGAATGTGTCTGGAAATTTATATAAACATAAAACTGATGAAAATGAACCAGCAAATTATAATTTTCTAGAATTTACTTGAAAATCAAATGATATGGGCTTAATATATGGGGTTTATAAATACTTCCAAATTGGCAAAAACTCAATTCAGTTAAAAGTATTGAACAGCAGTCAATAGACACTTTTCCAAAGAAGATACAAAAGTAGCCAAGAGACATACAAACAGAAGCTTATCATCATTAGTCATTAGACAGGTACAAATCAAAACTACAATGAGATGCATGTAAGCTAAGGAAACCATTGTTTAGAACAGTGTGGTGGTTCCTCAAAAAGCCAGATCCAGGGGCCTGGGGAAACTGCATATACACAAGTACACAAAAAGGTTAAATATAACACTGCTATATGACCTAGAAATCCTATTCCGAAATTTGTATCTGAAATAGTTGGGAGCTGGGATTTGAACATTGATATTTATATCTGCTGATATTCATTGCAGCATTGCTATGAGCAAAAGGCAGAACCAAATATAATGTAATAACAAATAACCAAATATAAATATACAGATGTTAATTAAAAGATGAATAATATCATAGGCTCTTTTCCACCTGGACCAGTAGAGAGCCTGAGGCACGGGCAGAGTGAGGTCAAGCCTTGATTACCCAGGGTGCAGAGAACACTTGGCGGTGCTTGTGGAAAAGGGTCTTTCCAGACCACAGTGAGGGCCAGGACGCTGTAAGTGGAAATTGGGATTTACCGTGAAAAGTTGTGCTTGAGGATCAGACACACAGACTCTTTTCCACCTGGACCAGCAGGTGAGGGCCTGGGGCACAGGCATGGTGAGGTTCTCCCAGAGGTTCTCAAGACTCAAAAAAAAAAAAAAAGGTTCTTTCCAGCCCACAATAAGGATCTGCCCTCTGTCATTCTGTCTCAGGATCTGCCTCTGAAAGGCTGTGCTCTAAGATCAGCTCCACAGGTGCTTTTACACCTGGACCAGAGGTGAGCCTGACACATAGACCCAGGGAGGTCGCACCTGAAGTTCTCAGAGAGCAGAGAGTGCTGTGCTCTCTGATAAATGGTCTTATTTGGACCTAGAGAAAGAGCCAGGTCCCCGACAGTAGGACTCAAGACCTGTGGGCAGAGGGCTGAGCTCCCAGAACAGCCTCATAAGAGCTCCCACAACTGAGCCCACAAAGACAGAACTGAGTCACTGCCATCAGAACTCACTGCTTCTCAACAAAAAGCTGAACACTCAGAAGCAATTTTCTTCTTGAGCAGATGGGCCCTCAGATTCACAGGAGGGACAGGCACTAGTCACTAACAACGAGATCACCTATAATCACAAATAACAATATGGCAGGAGGAAAATGAAAGATCTTAAGCAATGTAAACCAAGACAACCTGGCAACAAGAGAACCCAGCGCTCCCACCACAGCAAGCAGTGGATTGCCAAACACACCAGAAAAAACAGGACTTAGACTTGAAATCATACTTCATGATGATAATGGAGATCTTTGAGAAGCATGTGAATAACTCCCTTGAACAATTACAGAAGAACCAGGAGAAACCACTCAAAGAACTACAGAAAATCAACCAAACAGATGATGGAATTGAAAACAGAAATAGAAACAATAAAGAAAACACAAAAGAGACCACCCTGGAGATAGAAAACCTAAAAGAAAAATCAGGAGTCATAGATGCAAGCATTACCAAGAGATTATAGGAGATGAAACAGAGAATTTCAGGGACCTAAGACAATGTAGAAAACATAGACAAAACAGTAAGAGAAGATGCAAAAAACAAAAAGTTCTCCTAACCCAAAATGTCCAGGAGATCCAGGACACAATCAGAAGGCCAAACCTAAGGATAATAGGTGTAGAATGTCAACTAAAAGGCATAGTAAATATCGTCAACAAAATCATAGAAAAAAATTTGCCTACCCTTAAGAAGGAGATGACCATGAGCATAGAAGAAGCCTACAGAACTCCAAATAAATTGGACTAGAAAAGAAATTCTTCCTGATACATAATAGTTTAAACACCAAATGTTCAAAACAAAGAAAGAATACTAAAAGCAGTAAGGGAAAAAGAACATGTAACATATAAAGGCAGACCAATCAGAATTACATCTGACTTCTCAACAGAGACTATGAAAGCTAAAAGATCCTGGACAGACATTATGCAGCCTCTAAGAGAACACAAATACCAGCCCAGGTTACTATATCCAGCAAAACTCTCAATTACAACAGATGGAGAGACCAAGATATTCCAGGACAAAACTACATTTACACAATATCTGAACATAAATCCAGGCCTACAAAGAATAATAGATAGAAAACCCAACACAAGAAGGGAAACTACACCCTAGAAAAAGCAAGAAATTAGTTAAGCAAGAAAATCCAATGAAGGAAGACAAGCAGACATAACTCAACTTCTAACAACAAAATTAACAGGAAACAACAATAACTATTCCTTAATACCTGTTAAGATCAATGGACTCATTTCCCCAATAAACAGACATAGACTATCAGACTAGATACATAAACAGACTCCAGGGTTTTGCTACATATAGGAAACTCATCTCAGAGACAAAGACAGTCACTATCTCTGAGTAAGTGGCTGGAAAAAAAAAAACTTCCAATCAAATGACCCCAAGAAACAAGCAGGACTAGTGATTCTGATATCGAATAAAATAGATTTTCAACCAGAAGTTATCAAAAAAAATAAGGAAGAACACTTTTTACTCATTACAGGAAAAATCGATCAGGATGAATTCTCAATCCTAAACATCTATGGTCCAAATACAAGAGCAACCATATTAATTAAAGAAACCCTACTAAAGCTCAAAACATATATTGCACCACACACAATAATAGTAGGAGACTTCAACACTCCACTCCCATCAATAGACAAATCATGGAAGCAGAAATTGAACAGAGATGCAGTGAAACTAGCAGAGGTTATGAGTCAATTCGAATTAGCAGACACCTACAGAACATTTCATCCTAAATCAGAAGAATACACCTTCTTCTTAGCACCTCACAGCACCTTTTCCAAAATTGACCATATAGTTGGTCACAAAACAAGCCTGAATAGATATAAGAAGATTGATATACTCCTATTTATCCTATCAGATCACAATGGACTAAGACTGGTCTTTAATAACAAAAAAGACAACAAAAAGCCCACATACATATGGAAGCTAAACAATGCTCTACTCAGTAATAGCTTGGTCAAAGAAGAAATAAAGAAAGAAATAAAGGATTTTCTAGAATTTAATGAAAATGAAAGCACAACATATCCAAACCTATGGGATGCAATAAAAGCAGTATTAAGAGGAAAACTCATAGCTCTAAGGGCCTCCAAAAAGAAACTGGAGAGAGTATATACTAGCAACTTGACAGTATAGCTGAAATCTCTGGAACAAAAAGAAGCAGATACACCCAAGAGGAATAGATGGCAGGAAATAATTAAACTCAGCAGAAATCAACCAAGTTGAAACAAAAAGAACCATACACTGAATCAACAAAACCAGGAGCTGGTTCTTTGAGAAAATCAACAAGATTGATAAACCCTTAGCCAGACTAACTAGAGGCCACAGAGAGAGTATCCAAATTAACAAAATAAGAAATGAAAGGGGAGACATAACAACAGAAACTGAGGAAATTCAAGGTATCATCAGATCCTACTAAGAAAAGCCTATACTCAAAAAAAACCTTGAAAATCTGGAGGAAATGGATACATTTCTAGACAGATAACAGATACCAAAGTTATCAGAGTCAGATAAATTATCTAAACAATCCCATAATACATAAAGAAATAGAAGCAGTCATCAAAAGCATCAAAATAATATTTTTTTAAAAAGCCTATGACCAGATGGGTTCAGTGCAGAATTTTATCAGACATTTATTGACAACCTAATACCAATATTCTCCAAACTATTCCACAAAATAGAGTCAGATGAAATACTACCCAACTCATTCTTAGAAGCAACAATAACTCTCATTCCTAAACCACACAAAGACCTTACAAGGAAAGAGAACTTCAGACCAATCCCCCTTATGAACTTTGATGCAAAAATACCACATCAAAATGACCATTCACCATGATCAAGTAGGCTTCATTCCTGTGATGCAGGGATGATTTAGTATACAAAAATCTATCAACTTAATCCAGCATATAAACAAACTCAAGGAAAAAGAACACATGATCATCTCACTAGATGGTGAGAAAGCATTTAACAAAATTCAACATCCCTTCATATTAAAAGTCTTAGAAAGAGCAGGAATCCAAAGCCCATACCTAAACATAATAAAAGCAATATACAACAAATCAATAGTCAACATTAAACTAAATGGTAAGAAACTTGAAGCAGTCCCACTAAAATCAGGGACCAGACAAGGCTGCCCACTCTCCCCCTACATATTCAATATAGTACTGGAATTTCTGGCCAGAGCAATTAGACAGCAAAAGGAAATCAAAGAAATACAAATCGGAAAGAAGAATTCAAAATATCATTATTTTCAGATGACATGATAGTATACTTAAGTAACCCAAAAAATTCCACCAGAGAACTTTTATAACTGATAAAAAAAACTTCAGCAAATTGGCTGGATATAAAATTAACTCAAACAAATAAGTATTCTTCCTCTACTCAAAGACCAAACATGCTGAGAAAAGGAAAAGATACCCTTCACAACAGTCACAAAAGATATGAAATAACTTGGTGTGACCCTAACTAAGGAAGTGAAAGATTTGTATGACAAAAACTTCAAATTTCTGAAGAAAGAAGTTGAAGAAGATCTTAAAAGATGGAAAGGTCTCCCATGCTTATGAATTTGCAGGATCAATACTGTAAAAATGGCCATCTTCACAAAAGCAATCTACAGATTCAATGCAATCCTCATCAAAATTCCAACTCAATTTTTCATAGAGTTGGAAATAACAATTTTCAAATTCATCTGGAATAACAAAAAAACCTAGAATAGTAAAATCAATTCTCAACAAGAAATCTTCTGTGGGACTCATCATCCCTGACCTCAAGTTATATTAGATGGCAATTGTATTAAAAACCGCATGGTACTGGTAAAGACATAGGTAGGTAGATCAATGGAACAGAGAAGAAGATTCAGAAATGAACTCTCACACATATGGTCACTTAATTTTGACAAAGGAGCTGTAAACATTCAATGTAAAATGGACAGCATCTTTAATAAATGGTGTTGGTTCAACTGGCACTCAGCATGCAGAAGAATGCAAATTGATCCTTTATTTTCTCCTTGTACAAAGCTGAAGTGCAAATGGATCAAAGATCTCCACATAAAACCAGGTACACTGAAACTATTAGAAGAGAAAGTGGGGAAAACCTTAGAACACATAGGCACAGGAAAAAATTGCCTGAACAGAACACCAATGGCTTGTGCTCTAAGACCAAGGATCAAGAAATGGGATTTAATGAGATTGCAAAGTTTCTGTAAGGCTAAGGACCCTGTCAAAAAAAACAAAATAATACTCAACATATTGGGAAAGGATTTTTACACATCCCACATCTGATAGAGGTCTAATAACTAATATATACAAGGAACTCAAGAAGTTAAACTCCAGAGAATCAAACAATCATTAAAAAATGGCATATAGAGCTAGACAAAGAATTCTCAATAGAGGAATATCAAATGCCTGAGAAGCATCTAAGTGGTCAGGGAAATGAAAATCAAATAAACCCTGTGATGATTCCACCTCACACCAGTCAGAATGGTTAAGATCAAAAATTTAGATGACAGCAGATACTGGAAAGGATGCAGAGAAAGAGGAACAGTCCTCCATTTTTGGTGGGGTTGTAAGCTTGTACAACCACTCTGGATATCAGTCTGGTGGTTCCTTAGAAAATTGGACATAGTACTATCTGAAGACCCAGTTATTCCACTTCTGGGAATATACCCCAAAGATGTTCCAAAATACAAGAAGGACACATGTTTCACCATGTTCATAGCAGCCTTATTTATAATTGCCAGAAGCTGGAAAGAATCCAGATGTCCTTCAATAGATGAATGGATACAGAAATTGTGGTATGATACTCATATATTAGATATAATGGCTTTATGAAATTTTTAGGCAAATGGATGGATCTAGAGAATATCATTCTGAGTGAGGTAACCCAGTCACAGAAGAACAGACATAATATGCAGTCACTGATAATTAGATACTAGTCCCAGAGAGTTTCGAATACCCCAGAAACAACTCACAGACCATAAGAAGCTACAAAAAAAAAAAAAAAAAGAAAGAAAAAGAAAAAGAAAAAGAAAGAAAGAAAGAAAGAAAAGAAAAGGAGAAAAAAGGAAAGACCAACAAGTGGAAGCCTTAGTCCTTCTTGGAAAAAAAAAAAGTGTATAGCACCTTCTCAGAGTGTGGTACACCTAGGCCTTAAATCATCAATAATTCAAGAGCTAAGAAGATGACCTTGTGGCAATTCTTGGTATTTAAAAATCATTAAATTTAATCTTCACACACCAAGAAAACTTTGACAATTTCCATGTCATGTTTTGTTTTCCATGTACTTTATGCTCATTGTAACTAGTAAGATTTCAATGCATACTATCAAACCTTTAAAAAAGTCAAGTACTGAGAAAAATATATTCATATAAGTTTATGCAAAAGTGCTTTAAGAATCTGTACATGTATCTCCGTTTTTTAAAAAAATAAAGTTGAAAAAAAGAAAAATAATGAATAATGTATAAAACATGGAATGCAACACACAGTGGACTATGATTTAGACACAGTAGTCATGGGATTCTGAGACATGGTATAATATAGATGATACTGTATAAAGTAGGCCAGATACCATGATTCCAGTCATATGAAGAAAATAAAATGCAGAGACTGTGTAGTCAAGTCTTCTAGCTTCTAAAAGGGGTGAGATGTGTGCAGTTATTATGTAATGATACAGAGATCCTTCTGAAGTGATAAGTAAATTTAGAAGTGATACACATGTTTCTATAATCACGGACCTGTCCTCTTAACAGTGACCAAAAAGGCAAGTCTTATTAAAGAAAATATAACATATAAACAAAAAAGCTGTATAAGTAGTTATATATATATTTTTAGGGTTTAACTAAATATCTATGTTAGAACTCAAGGCTACACTTTCAAATTTCAGGTCTGGGCTTAATCCATCCTAATAGTCATATGATGTTGTAAGTTATAAGACTCTTTTGCCTTTCAGTTCTGGACTTGCAGAATGTCTCCTAAGTATTTGGTGAGTAAAGAATTGTGATGAGGGGCTTTGGATTGGTAATAAGTACAGGGCAAACTTGCCCTGGAGGTAGGTATCAAACAGCAGGGTCTAGTTTGGAAGTCAGAATTGCTGGATTCAAAGCAACGATACACAAGTCTCTTCTCACTACCTTGGAATTGTCAGGGACCAGCAGCCCTTTCAGCAGAGGGGAGTTTCATTGGATTCTCAGGTCAATCTAGGCTATTCAAGGAGTAAAAACAGAGCCACCCTGGGTGTTCTCTGTAAGTATGACAACTAGACACAGAAAGCAAAAAGTCATCTTGAACCTCTGAGGCTGAGATCCAGGCAAGCAGCAGGCGACCAGGTCATAGATGACATAGCAGTCAGTCTTGCCAAGAGTTCAGACCCAGCTCAACATGCTTACTAGCAGCATATTTGGAGTAGGTCTTGTCAGCTCATTCTGGGGTGGGACAAAATGAAGGAGGTCAAGTATGACAACTAGACACAGAAAGCAAAAAGTCATCTTGAACCTCTGGGGCTGGGATCCAGGCAAGCAGCAGGCGACCAGGTCATAGATGACACAGCAGTCAGTCTTGCCAAGAGCTCAGACCCAGCTCAACATGCTTACTAGCAGCATATTTGGAGTAGGTCTTGTCAGCTCATTCTGGGGTGGGACAAAATGAAGGAGGTCACAGAGGGCCCCAGGACACCCAATTCAAGGAACTCCAACCTGCTATGCTGTAACAAGTGCTTAAGTGGGTGGGAAGACAGGATGAAGCCTAGGAAAGATGGTGGAGACACTCTCCAAGATCAGAATCAGCTCTGGTGGGCTGCTGCCTTTCTGGGCTATTGCCTGGCCCAGCTGCTCCTGATTTCTGTTCTCTACTGCTTTGTTGTATACTTAGTTGATGAATCTGCTCTCCTTTCTGAGCATTCAACACTTGCTCCTGCATTCATAAAAGCTTTATTATCTCTGCATTTGGGGAATCGGTATGTTTCCACATCAGCCTGAGGATCCTGGCAACCAGGGAAAATGATTCATGCCACAAATTCTTCAGGTCATTTCAAAACAGTTCACTCCACCCTCATTTACTTTGGCAGCTGCAGTCTTGATGCACCTTGCAGCCTGCTACCCATTAATAAGGCTAAGGAGGATTTGCAAAGTATTTAAAATCAGCTCTCTTTCTCTGGCACATCCCCTGTGGTGCAGGCCAGTTTCTGGGATGAGGCTGGATCAATACGCACATTCTTTCTGTTTGCTGAGACTTGGTGTCTTCCAATTAGAAGAGAGGAACAAAACATGTTGCTTTATTATATAGAGACAGCAGTCAATTCTGGCTGGGAGTGAAGTAGGAAACGCGGCTTTTTCAGATGTTTGTGTAACAAACAACAAAGCATCACTTGGAAAGCAAAAGGATTTTTCTTAACCAAACTACATACAAATGGGCTCTTCCAGTGTCGAAAGAAAGGCAGAAGTGAGCAGAAAGGAAAGTCCTCAGGGACTCTCTTAGGCCTGGGTGTGTGGAATCCAGCACCAACCTGCAGCATGCAAGCCTGCCAGCCCGTGTCCTAACTGGATGTTATTAAAACCCCGCTTGGCCCACGTGAGTTATGAAATCCCTACTCTTTCTGAATCCTTTGCCTGTGGGAAGGCCAGGCACCGAGATGCATACACCACAACTAGACAGCTACCCACAAATCTTTCCACTGCACACTGAAGAAGCAGGGCTTGTGGGCTCGCCACAAACTTGAACACCATACTTGTGCCTTCTTTCTTCCCAGAAGGCAATATTTTTGGACTCTTGATCCTAAAAACTTTTTAGGTAGAACCTTGGTCTAAGGCTAGAGGTACATTTTAAACATCGGTGCACTGCTGGGGAGGAGGAATGGGGGCGGGGAGAGAAAGGCAGAAAGGGGAAGGGATGCAGAAAAAGAAGAGAGAACAGAAGCCTGAGAATCAGGAGAATTAGGTTTTACTCAGAGTCCTGCACATTGTCAATTAATTATCTGCCCCTTCTTATGGATAGGAAAGAACTCAAACTAAAGCCTCTTGAGGCTTTCCCCCCAACCAGTCTGCAATGTGAAGGTCCAATAAAACAAGTAGGTTTAGACTTTTTCACATGACCCAAGTAAAACTGGGTCACCTAGACCTGGAAGCTGTTGTCAGCACAAAACTATTACAAAACTATTCCACAGGATCTCGTGTGCATACACACCCACACTCACACCCACCCACCCACCCACCCACATACACACAAAGAAAGACAAGAGAGACAGAAAGATGAAGAGGAAAAGGAGGCAATGATCTTAATCTCAGAGAAAGAGACACACCCACACAGAGGATGAAAGAGAGAAAATGGAGTTGTGGAGGACACTACAGATACTTTACTGAATGCCTCACTAAAGATGCCACCACAGAGCATGGGGCATCTTCCCAGTGGGTGTCCTAGAGATAACTCCCTTTTTCTTTTTTCCTCCATCACGGTACCTATTCCATCCTCTCTGCTCCCGGTGGTTTAGCTGGAGCTGATCAGGCCCCTTTACATTGCTCTTCTTGAAGCCTCTGCCTCCAGCTTCCCACACAGTTTTCTCCAGAGAAGAACAATCACACACCCTTACTTGTCCAACTTTTCCTTCTCTGAAACTCTTCAGTACAACTTTCCTCTCCATTAACATGGTGCATACAACAAAGAGCTGACACTTGTGCTGGGGGTTCACACAGTGTTCCCCCAGTCTCCCTGTTGTGGGCAGCTGGCAGTATTCAACGGAGATGATGCAGAAAGGGGCCTGGCATAGTGCCCAATGCAGAGGAAATAACAATTGTAGGCTTGGATTTTTAAAACCTAATTTTAATAATGGTTCTCAAACAGCTTGATCCTTTTTCTAGTCCACAGTCCAAAGGGAGGGGAGAAAAGATGATAAATTGGGCAAGGGGATGTGGATCTATTTAAGACTAGTTCTTTAGGGCAATTCCAATCTCTGCTGTCAGGATACCAGCAGTTCAGTTCACTAGTGTCAGGTACCAAACATGTCACCAGTGGCAAGATCTAGCAGAAACAGTGAGGGTTCTACGGAATCAGCACAAGTCAGCGGGAGCAATAGGACCAGCTGGGACACCAGGAGAAGTTCTCTGCCATGTCTGTCTCTCTCAACAAAGAGAAGATCAGCAAAGACATGAGACCATCGAAGTGTTACAAACCTAGCTATGCAAATATGCAGTCACTGTCTTTTGAGTCCTATTTATAACCTCTCCAAACATGTGTCTTCCCATGTGAGTTTGCCTCAGGGAAACAACACAAGTCTGCACCACATGACACTACCAGAAACTTCCACTTCAAAAATGGCAAAAAGGCAGGGAAGAGAGTGGTTAGCTCACCCAAATTATCACCCCATCTCAGCTAAGTATCTTCTCTCTAGATCTGTGTCCCATTGGCCAAATGTATGGACCTCTGAAACACATATTCTTAAGGCCAGAAAGCACTAAATGAAAGTCCCTGAGCCCCAGAGAAGAGACGTCACAAAATGAGCATGGGCAAGTGTCTTCCTCAACACCATTGCAAAGCTGTGATATTAGTGTGCTTTCTTATGGGAGGGGGGATCTGTATGAAATCAAGTATTTTAAAAACAGGAGAGTTGCATGTGTCCCCTGAGAGACTGCAGGCTTTTACAAGAAGAACCAGAGCTATAAAACCCAGCAGCATTCTCAGAGCAAATGGAGAAGTCCCTTTAGAATAGTTGGCTGTTTACTGGCAGACACCACTTTCCAAGGCATGCTTCCACTTTGTGTCTGCCTAAATTCTGAACTCCATTATGAGAGAAATAGGCTTGCCCATGGATGCCCACCCAGGTCTCTTTCCTCATCTCAATCTGATCGGAAAACTCTCATAGGTTCAGTGACTCTAGAAAGCTGGCCTCCTGAAGGGGCTCAAGGATCACTAAGAATGCCAGCTGGCTTGCCCAGCTGGAGATCTTTGTTTTGGATGACTGTATATATAAAACCCAAACCAAAAGAATTCCAAGCCTGGAAACATGAGAAAAAGATAAGAGGTGCTCCTGGCCTTCAGTGTAGACTGTTGTTCCCATCTCCATGAGATTCTAGAAATTAGTCTTTTTCTTACTTAGAAGGCCTCATAAAAGTCCTCAGCTATTGCTTGGTTCCTAGGCTAGACAGAGTCTAAATCCTATGTCTCTGCTCCCAAAGAGGACTGTGGCTCATGGGGAAGTAAGGCGTGTAGACAGGAAGTAAAAATAGTGACCACAAAGCAGCCAAGGCTGTCAGTTTTATGCAAGGATTCAGAATAGGTACCACCTCATCCCACTGTAAACTAGCGGGGGGGGGGGGGGGGAGGGGGGAGGTGCTGCAGGGGAGATATGTGTGTGTGTGACTGAGGCTTCTTTGTATGAGACTGAACGGCAAGATTGAGATCAAACACAAAAAGGGTTGAGTCAGACCAGCACACATAGCTGGAGAGTGTTTTTGTACCATAGAGCTTTTTCTTAAGGATGATTTGACAACAGTATTAGGAGGCTCTCAAAAGCTGAAGATTATCAAGACAGCAATTCTAACAGGGGAATGTGCCCCAAGGCAATAATCTAGTAGGGTAATCTAAGAGTGTTAATAATCCTGGTAATCATGATGTAAATCATGAAACAGAGTATAGAAATTAATTAATGGGGTTGCCTCTGTCATCTTTAAGACTGATGTACACATTCATTCATATACAAAAGATGTTTTGATGTCTTAAATACAAAAAGCAATAAGCAGGCTGCCAACTGTGTGTCATAAGATTCAACTGTGTGGAGAGGCATAAAAATGCACATGTGTTGTCTTCTATACAGAGTAAGTCAGAGGTTATGTGATACATATTTTACAACAGCCTCTAGCTCTAGAAAAAATTGCAGGTGATTCTAACCTTCCTTTCTTTCTTTCTTTCTTCCTTCCTTCCTTCCTTCCTTCCCTCCCTCCTTCCTTTTCTTTTTCCAGTTTTAATTACTATAAAATACATGTAACATAAAACTTACTGTGTTAGGCCTTTCAGGTATTTGGTTTTCCAGTAATTATTATATCTACACTGCTGAGCATATATTTCCTATAACCATTCATCTTGAAAAGCTGAAACTCGTAGAGGCTCCTCAGTCCTGATCTCTCCTATCTCTAGGCCCCCGTGACTATCTGTCTTGTGAGTTTGTCCAGGGTGTGATCCTTACACACCAGGAATCAGACAGTGTGTTTTTTGAAACTTGTTTACAGTAATGTCTCCCAGGAAGTTTAGAACTTTGCTCTCTTATGCGCATGTTTCCCTCTCTCTCTCTCTCTCTCTCTCTCTCTCTCTCTCTCTCTCTCTCTCTCTCTCTCTCTGTGTGTGTGTGTGTGTGTGTGTCTGTGTGTGTGTGTCTGTGTGTGTGTGTGTGTATGTGTGTGTATGTGTCTATCTATGTGTTTGTATGGAGGGGTAATATATGTGTGTAGCAGTGAATATTAAACAATGGCAAATGGTGCCATGCTACCTCCTATTGTCTCTGTGCCCAGGAGCAGCCGCTCTCTTGAGACTCTCTGCTGTGAACTCTGCCCACATACCCAGCATCTGCCCCCTATGGTTATTGTCACAATTCCCAGTAACCAGACAAAATCAAAACCCTAGAAGCTTGTAATTTATCAATCATATTTATTACAGTATATTCTCTCTCCACAAAATGTTCACACAATAAACTCGAAGCCAATTGATGTTGATATAAACTGGCCACCTAGATAAGACAAATTGTCCTGTAATTATCCATCCCTTATAAGATATTTATAGCTACCTGGAGCTATTTAAAGCCACATTGGTGTTGGGGTCATCCTTCTCCTCCTCCATCTTGGTTTTCCCTACCACCCCCCCATCTCTCTTGGTTCTCGAAAACTTTGTGCCCACCTTTCTTTTTCACTGCCCAATCACAGGCCTTGCTTTATCTTGTGAGTGCCCTCACCTGCATATAGACATCAACCAACATATGTGCATTTGTATGTATATATGTATGTGCATATATGTTTCTTTGTTTGTGCCCACACAACGATATGTACACACATACACAGGACTAAGTCTGTGAAGAATAAAGGAAAACCTTGGGTTTAGTCCTCAAATACTACCTACTATATTTTGAGGCAGACTTTTTCACAGGTGTGAAATTTGCCAAATAGGCCAGGCTTCTTGGCCAGTGCCTTAATTAGGGTTTCTATGGCTGTGACCCAAAAGCAAGTTGGGGAAGAAGGGCTCATTTGACTTATACTTTGACATCACTGTTCATCACTGAGAGAAGTCAGGACAGAAACTAAAATGGGGCAAGAAACTGGAGACAGATGATTATGCAGAGGCCATGGGAGGGTGATGCTTACTGGTATGCTTCCCATGGCTTGCTCAGCCTGCTTTCTTTAGAACCCAGGATGACCAGCCCAGGGAAGGAACCACCCACAACGGGCTGTGCCCTCCTGAATTGAACACTAACTGAGAAAATACATTATAGCTAGATCTCATAAGTGTATTTCCTCAGCTGAGGCTCCTTTTTCTCTCAGGACTCTTGCTTGGGTCAAGTTGACAAAACAAACAAACAAACAAAACAAACAGACAGACAAACAAACAGACAGACAGACAGACAAACAACACTAGCCAGTGCAGCCAGAAAGCCCCCAGTAAGAAGCATCTAATTTTCCCAACAACCACACCCTCAATTGCTGGAATTACACGTACTTCATAGTGGGTTTTACAAAGCTCAGTATGTGGGTCAGATGTAGAGTGATGTTTAGGTGATATGACAGGACAGTGGGGAGGGGACAGTGGAGAGGTAGGCAGAGAAAAGGTAGGAAAACAGAAGAGGGGGCAGAGAGAGAGAGGAGAAAATTCAAGATGGAGCTTACGAAGGATGAGCTGGATCCAGGTGGACTTAATTGATGTTAGGTAGTTATGAATATTTTAAGGGATTCTATAGGTCTTTTATATCATACAGAAGGGCAGTTTGTATCTTTATCCATTGGATTTAATCTTATTGTACAGAGGGTTTGTGGATTGAGAATTTAATTTATAAAACAACTGTGAAAAGCTATCAGGATTAAGAGTAATATTTGTGCTGGGCGGTAGTGGAAAGGAACACTGTGGGACAGTCGGGCGGGCAGAGTGAACCACCAGGGAAAGGAATGGGTGGTGAGTACAGCTTGTAGACTGTGTGATGGAGTCTGTGCGCTCAGCTCCACACTAGACCGGCATCTAGGAAGTGAGACCTTGGGAGCTGATAAAACCATAAGTCCTCCATTTTAATATTTTCTTCAACAGTCAGACCCAAGTCAGAGCTAGCTGATGGACTAGGAAGAGCACAGGCTAGTGTGCAACACAGGGGTTTAAGACAGGTCTGTGTGCTCTGGAAACTTTTCAGACACCTTTTCCCTTGCTTCACTCTTCTATATCCTCTTTAAATTAACCTTTGTTTCCTTCCTTCCTTTCTCTTTTGCTCTCTCTTTCTTTCTCCTTCTTCCTTACTTTCTTTACTTCCTTCTTACTTTCTTTTTTTGTTTTTAACTGCTTCTCAGTACCATGGACCTTGGCCTCCTTGGCTGGGTCAGCTCTGTCCCTATCATGAATACCCCTGACATGGCAAACCTGGCTTCCTATCATTTAAGTTTCTAACTGTCCCTTTGTCTCTGCCTTAGCTACCTGGATTTAATTGGGGTAGTGTAAACACCAGAGGATCTGTTTACAGATGGATAAATGATGTCTTGGTGAATTAAATTGATCCCAATTCTCCAATCCCAATTCCCAAAGTGGAACCTGGACACCCAGTATTGATCCATGGCCTGCTTCCTGGCTCTCTGTGTCTCTTTATCCCAGAACCTTCATCTTCACACTCTTAGCCCTGACATCTGCTTAGGCCTTCAGTCTTATAGGTAGGACCTGAAAGGAAAATGGGCAAGTTAAACAAAAACCCTGCAAGGACATAAAGACATACTCACCTGAAATTGCACAGTTGATTCTGGGGGCTCAGCAGGCATTTGGTATTTGGAGGAATTTCACCTCTGAGCTGCCAGAATGTATTTAAACAGCCAAGATGTGTCCCAACAGGGACAATTACAAGCAGCCAATGAACACAGGGAGCTTCCTGGCAAGTGTTCATCGCAGAGGAACATCCATGAATTTCTGCCTGTGAATGGGTTCTCGATTTCTAAATTTCTCAAACCTGATCTAGGGTGGGAGCTGAAGTTCTGGCAGACATTCCCAGGAAGTCTCCTCAAGTATGCCTCCTTGGAGCATTGGGCTCATGATTCCATCAGCTTTGGGAAATGAGCAAACTTGCAGTTTGTTTTTAGTTTATCATAAAGTTAGTGTCCTCATCTCCATGGTTGTGATCACCCTACATCTAAAGACTTAACACACGTTTTATTGTGTCAAAGAAAATAGTATTGTTGATGATTTTAATTTTCTTAATATGTAAAACTTACTAAAGGGGTGGTGTCTGCTTTAATCTTTTGTATGTGACTCCGACATTTTAACAACCAGAAACTATTTCCTTCAACCCATTAACAGTGTCCAAAATAAAAGACCAAGGAGATCTGGTGCAGCAGGTCTGGATTCCAGATTAGGCACAAACCACACCAAAACACATATTTTCCCAGAGACCTCACTCATTAAGCTGGGAAGAAAAGTTGAAGTAGCTGTTTTCTAACTCACTGGCAGGAAACAAAACAAAACATTATCAATAACAGCAACAAAAAACAGCCAGTGATAACTTTGTAGGTATAACTTTTAAGAAAAGAAAAGGGGGAGGTGTGTGTTAGAATAGGTTAGGATGAGGTGGTATATTTTTGGGAATGTTATTCGAACCAAAGGGGGCTTTTGATTGCTAGTCTTCAATACTTTGTTAGCTATTCCTCCATAGTCAGCCTAAGGAAGAGGAAGTGCCTAGATAAGGGGAAAGACCTTGGTGGCTAGCCTTAGGAATGGAATCTAATGGTTTTCAGCAAGGCACAGGTGGTTGGGGGAGAAGGTCGGGGCCTGCCAATGCCATGCTCAACACACTCAGAGCTACACTGGGGAATTTGACTACATCAGACACTCCTCTGTTTGGTTCCTCAGGCCTATCATTAGCTAATGTAGGTATGGTCATACCCACTTCACAGATGAGGAAACCTAAGGTGAGGAAATTTGCCCAGGCTTACACGGCCTGTAATCATCAGAGCCATATTCAAAACGCAAGTCTCAGAGGTCAGATGCTCATCATCCTCTGTTCCTCTTAACCAACTTCCATCTCTTTGAATACATCGGTGTTGTGTGCTTGCATGGCTTGGGTTTCTGACAGAGTGGGGAGGGGAGGATAAAAGGGCAGACACTTAAGGAGGGATAGACACGTGGACACAGATAAACGGGTCAGGCGGGCTGTGTACTCGCTGCTGGAGTACAAACCAACTGAGGACCTGGAACTTGGAAACTTTAGTTTGTTTACTATACAGCATGGGAGGGAGAGATAGCTAGCCTGGGGGGGGGGGGAGGTCTCTGTTGGTGAGAAGGCTCAGGCCATAAGTGCTGAGAGAGCTGTAGTTGTTAGTTTTTGCACACACTGGTCAATCATTAGCAAACATCTCTACTTGCACACACTGCCAACACCAGCACTTGGACCAAGAAGAGGCTTTGTCCTTTCCATGGGTTTGAGGCCTGAGTCCTTGACATGGCTGTGCCTGTGTCACACAATTCAGTCACTCAGGTCTTCCTCTGCTCTTTATCCAACCAGACTAGGCTTCCTCGGCTCCTCACAGCCTCTTCCTTCCCTCTAGTTCCTCTCTAGTGTGGTCTGTGCCCCACACTCCCATTAATCTAATCTCTGCACTGATGACTGGGCATTGTATTGATCTCTCTGCGACTTAGTAGCTCTTCCCTGTCTTGTTCGTCCTCCTCAAACATGGCTAAGTGGAGAACTGCCTTGATAGAAGTCCCTGGGGTTACCAAAGTTGTGCCTCCTGTATGTGTGTTTGAATGTCTGAGTGTTCTAGAAAGTCTACATGGCAAATAAAACATGCACCCCTAGAGACAGAAGAACTCATTTCAATTTGTGCTCTAATGCTTTGGAAAGTTATAGAAAACTGTCCCCACCCCCAACAATTTCTCAGCCCTTTTATAGATTACATAACTATGGATACCCGTGGGTGGTCGTCAAATCCCAATTCCACCAAAAGAATTTTTTATCATGGTTATGAGTGCTCACAGGGACAGAAACTGCAGGAACAAAGGTTTGGAGATAGGTATTTTGCAGGTAGCAATATACAAAGCATATAAACATTTGCAGGTATCAATTTAAAAAGCTCTCTTCCTTAGCAAATAGGATCTAAAACATGACCTTTGTCCAGATAGCTGGTAAGCACTCCTTATGACAGTTTCTTACAATTGTTTGGCTTCCCAAGTTACCAGGAAAGGACTTTAACAAGCAGGTAGACATCAGCACAGTTAAGTAAAACGTTAACTCATTTCACTTTTATGCTTCCCTTCAGTTTATAAGCAAGGGCTTCTATTAGGCCATCATAGATTAATAGCCTTTAATTTATATATATATATCTGTTTACCCTATATACATATGGATGCGAATAACAATGAAATATTTGAATCATCTCTTCATGTGCACTCAAATGTTTGTGTGTGTGTGTGTGTGTGTGTGTGTGTGTGTATCTTTACACATGTAGAAGCAAGAGCAGGACTAGAGGAAGGACTTGGGGTATCTGCCTAAATCACCCTTCACCTTCTTTCTGGAGTCTCTCACTGAATGTGAATGGAGCTAGTTTTTTTTGTTGTTTTTGTTGTTTGTTTTGTTTTGTTTTGTTTTTGTTGGGTTGGCTGGTTAGTAAGCGCCTATAATTCACCTGTTCCTGCCCCAATCTTAAGTCCATGCTGAGATTACAAGCATATGTTGCCATGCCTGGCTTTTTCATGGGTGCTGGGGATTCAAACTCAGGACTTTGTGCCTGGACACCGAGAACTCTTGCCCACTGAGCCTAGTTTCGGGATCTTGCACAGTATAGATTCTAAACACTTCTTTGGAATGAATGGATGGTTCATTCCTGATGAGGTAAAAAACTCTCCTAAGCTGCACAGAGGCAGCCTCTCACCCTCTACAGGCACTGTTGACCTCTGTAGGCTACACTGCCCTCTACTGGCTTCATTCCCCAGTATGCCCTGTGGCTGTGCCTATTCTGATTGGATCATCTCTGGATCATCTCTTCAGGAATGCCTCTACTGACTGGCCCAGCTTAGCCACTCTCCATCCATGCTCTGTTTCCTGTCCTTGCTTTCAGTCATTGCTCCTGTAATCACCTATCATTGTCTCGTGTGTGTTTTCTTAATTTTCTCTATTGGAGGTGTAATCTGCACCTCCTAATAGCCTACTCAATATAAACTCATTGGTGGCTCAAACTAGTGATCAGCAATATATGATCCCATCACTTCTCAAGAATATTATCAACAGCCCATGGCAAATCAGGAGCCTTTGGGGGCATATGCAGAAGTAAGTTCCATAGAAAGAAGAAGATTATTATTATTGCTCCTAAGTAGACTTAGCAGTTGGGCGGAGAAACAGTAGAAAGAAAGAAGTCACATGAAATATGTGACAACTTGTTACAGCCAGAAAGGAGTGACTGTTAATGAACAATATCTGCCTCCTCAGAAGAGCACAGCCCTACAAGAAGTCCAGTAGTCAGTGGAAAGAGTAGGAAAAGTCCCTGCTGGATTGTCTCATGTACTTCAGCCCAGACATTTTTGCCATGGTGTCTTGGGAACTGAAGTCACATGCTAGAAATATGCATTTGATTCAGGAACTGACAATGTGTACAATACTCATTTCATGCAAGTGTAATTGAGCTAAATTCTAAAAATAGTGTGTGATGTTAATGTAACAGCATGGTTGCTCATGCATTTCATCTATGGCAAAGCGGGTGCAAACAGTCCTTTTGTGTTACTGTCTTAGGGTTTTACTGCTATGAACATACATCATGTCCAAGACAAGTTTTATAAGGAGAACATTTAATTGGGCTTGCTTACAGGTTCAGAGGTTCAGTCCATTGTCATCAAGGCAAGGCAGCTTCTAGGCAGGCATGGTGCAGGCAGAGCTGAGAGTTCTACATTTTCACCTGGAGGCCACTAGCTAGTGGAAGACTGATTTCCAGGTAGCTAGGGTGAGGGACCCTCGTCCACAGTGACACACCTACTTCAACAAGGTCATACATCCTAATAGTGTCACTCTCTGGGCCAAGCATATACAAACCATCACAATTACCAAGCACGTAAAAGACACAGCAAATAAGGATTATATAGAACACATAATACTTGATAATGAAAGATCATCACAAGTATTTATCACATGACACTATACTGCCTGATATTATAGTTGTCCTAATATTCATATTTTAAAGACCATACTGTAGAGTCAAGCATACTGGCACATGCCAACAGTCCCAGCACTTGAATAGCTGAGGCAGAAGGATCATGAATTCAACATCAGCCTAGGCTGTGGATAAAGTAATTTTTTAAAGTATACACTTGTTAGCTGCACAGGGACAAAATTTGTTGAAAAGGCATTTCTTAGAAATGTCATTGCTAAGTGGTTACAAGAATCTGGGATGTCATAGTATTTTGAAGCTGAAATAAGTCTAGAGTTCACATGACCTAGCTTCTGCCTTCAAAAACTGGACAACTGAGTCTTATAGAAAAACTCCCGTCCATTTAGATCTATAGCTCTTAGAACAACTTGAAGAATATAAACTCTACAGACAAGAATACATGCATAACTTGGAGACCTTGTTAAAAATGCAAATTCTGATTCAGTGGATTTTTGACAGGATATTAGATAATATATATTTTCAGTAACTTCCCAGATGATGTCAATACAGTTGGTCCACACCTGAGACAAAGGCTAATGGAAATTTAGATTCCATGTAGCAAACTGTGAGGCAGCACTAAAACTAATCCCTTCTGAATCATGAAGATAGAGTTTGAAGAAAAACCTGCAGTGAAGGAGGCAAAATAAAACTGCACTGATTAAGTTTTAAAAAATGCCCTGACTGCATTTACATAATCATGCAAGATATTAAAATGTCACTATTCTCCTGAATACGCTTTCCAGTGAACACATGGGCAGTATTTCCTAGTGAAGCCAGTTGGACGGTTTGTTCCAGGGGATCATGTAGGAGCAAGGAGAAAAGGAGATACTTTTACTAGATATAGCTTCTCATTTCTTACTGTGTCCTAACCTAAGTCTTATGAAGGCTCTTGCACAAATCCAGGAGCAGCGTGTTGTCTTCAGTGGCATAGCCATAGGTGAGGGCCCACGCTCCAAGGAACAACTCCACACACTTGTTTTTATGAGTTAAACCCAGGGGGTCACAAATCAAGCAAACAAACAAATCAAACCATAAAAGCAAAGGGGGACTTGTTAGGAGGGGAATTGGGCAGTTGGGAATGAGCTAACAAAGGGATGAATATGGCCAAAATGCATTGCATACTATATGTGAAACCATCAGAGAATTAGTTACAATAAAAATACATTTTACAATAATGTATTATATTCTGACACATTTCTGCCAGAAGCCAAATGAAAGTCATTTCAAAAGAAATGTTTTTGCACCAGTAAATGCAGATATGGGATTATCCAACAGGCCAGTTGAGGGACCTTTGCCCTCATGACTGGCATCTAACTATTGGAACCACAAGCAGCTGAGTTTGTTCTTCCCCATATTTTTCAGAAGGAAGGGTCCACACTCAGCTGGTACACCTGGCTTCTGCTCTTCCCAGCGCTTTGCCTGACAGCAGCATTTCTGAATCACGTGGCTTGAAGGCCATGAATGTGCTGTCTTGTGGCACCAGAACTTTGTGAAGGATTATGGGAGAAATGAAGGTACAAGTTGTTCAGCTTAGATTTTCCATGAACTTGTTTCTATTCGGCCATCTTGGTATTTTGGGCTGACAGGTCTCTATGGTAAGAGACAGGGTAACTGGCAATATCTCTCCTTTTTACCCATCAATTGCAACACATCCTCATCCTGATCATAATGAAAAGTATGTCGAGAACTTTCCCAAAGTAGAGCTTGTAGCAGTGTATAATCCTTGGTTGAGAAACATTAGTTCCCATCAGTTGAACGACAGATGTCCAAATTCTAGTTGTGCTTCTCAGCTGAGGACTGGGTCACATCTTGTCTCCAGATGCCAGTTGACTCATCCTTCAAAGATGAAATAGCCTTAGTATTAATACTATTACTACCTTACAAGATTGGTCATTGGGATTAATGCACATATCATTTCTAGAGAAGTAAAAAAGACAGAGAATAAAGACCTATCTGCAGTGACTACTGCCTGTCACTCAATAAGACCCATCAGTCAAACTGCAAAGTTGTGGGGCCAGTGTACCACTTTTACAAATTTCAAGATGCAAGCACCTAAGAACTCTACCTTTATCTAAGAACAGGGCAAGGGGATCAGCTCAGAATTTTTTTTTTTTTTTTTAACTTCAAAAGACACTATGAGAAAGAGAGCATAGGACGGTAAGCTGAATCCCCAAAGATTGGAATGTGAGAGCTTCCTCTCATATGTCAGGATTTTATTTTCTGCTTCCCTAGAAAGTGGATGGATTGGCTCTCCCAGCTCCATAGCATAGCTGAATATGTTTCTGAATTTGAAGCAGTAAACTAGAATTGAATGACAGCATCCTCTTTCATTTCTGGAACGAGGTGGTCAAGGTTTAAAGCAGGAATCAAGAAGAGACATTCAAAAGAATGTTCAAACAACTGCTCCTTCTAACCTCCTACCTCCAGTCTGTGTGTCTGTCTGTCTCTGATACACACACTATCTTAGGAGAAGCCAAGAGCAGAAACAATCATGATCAGTCGTTCTCCACTCTCCTCATGCTGTGGCCTCATGTTGTAAGCCCCCAACCATAAAATTATTTCTGTTGCTACTTTATGACTCTAATTTTGCTGCAGTTATGAATTGTAACCTAAATATTCATGGTTTTCAATGGATGGTCTTAGGTTACTCCTGTGAGAGGGTTGTTCAATCCCAAATGGGTTGTGATCCAGGGGTTGGGAACCTCTGGTCTAGAATCTTGTTTGTTTTGGTAAACCCACCACTGATCTAAGAAGCCAGACTGTTATCAGTTGTTTTTGAACTTTCTAAGTAATTTTTTTAGTTCTTCATGAATTTGTTTTATTTGGGCTGAAGAATCAGGAGGGAAATGAAAGCCAGGGTGCTGGTGTTTGGAACAATTTCATAGCGAGAAGATATTCATGAGGCTCAGCCCTGAGGTTCTCCTACCTCAGTGATCCCAGAAGTTCCAGAAGGCATCCCAAAAGGGAGTATCTCCCTCTTTTCATGCTGTACAACCCAGCCCAGCTTAGAGCACGGAACTAGGGGTTGAAAGATGATACTAGAAACACTGCTTATCAGCATTTCCATCACAAGGCAAGATGGAAGGCCAGGGATATCCCAAAGGAGAGTGGAAAAAATCAACACAATGCCTGAATGTATTTTTTTTATAGGTAGAAAACAAAAAACAGGTTGAGGACAATAATGACACGAGAATCAATATGAACACAATAAGAAGTGATTGCCCAACTTTTATTGCAGGGAGGAGGTTAGGCAAATTCTTATACACAAAGAACAAGCAACTCAAATACCCCATGGGCAGTCTCTGAGGCACCATTTGAAGTACCACCTTGAATTTATTTTGCAGCAGTTGCCATGCCAACAGGAGGGCTGCATTCCACAGGGTGAATGGACACAGCCACCCCATATGCCTTGCAACCCTCTGGCTTTCTCAGTGCTCCCTGGGCTTCCCTTGTCTCTGCTCACTCTCTGAACACTGTCCAACCTTATCTGTAGGGTATGCTACGCATTGAATCCTTCCTGATTTTGAACATTCTCTTGAATGTCCCTTGTGGAATCTTGAGCCAGATTGTGTCTCCTCATTCTTGAATGGTAGGGAGCTTCAGTTAATCCTCAAGCATGATCCACTGACTGAATACACAAGATGGCATAAAAATTGAGATGTAAGTATAAAACAGTCCCTCCAACACCATGCCTAATGTACAGTGGGGCTTCCTGGCCATTGTTAACACGCTGTGTGATCCACCTATCCATCAACAAAGCATGGTCAGTGTGCTGGTAAACATTCAAACGCCCATTTCCCAGAGGTGTCTCTGGATACATGGAAATATAAGGTTATCATGGCTTTTAATGATAGAAAAGATGAGCAGCTTGTAGCATAGGAATAATATTGAGATACACAAAAGTCTTTAAGCTCTGATTCCCACAGAATGGTTTCCTTGGTGTCTGTGGAACTCGTGTCTTGTAGCCACTTAACTACAGTTTAACTAGAGTTCTAGCGAAAAGGCTATTTTAAAGTGTAAAATCTGCATTATTAATATTGACCGAGTCAAACTTCAACCCCAGGCTTTGTCACTTCCCTGATGTAAATACTTTCACTGTAGCCCAGTCCAGGCTAAGGAAAGAATGTCAATGAATATGAAATTATAGCATACTATGCTGTAGTGTATAATATACATTTCATAAAATATTCTATAGTATAATGAATATTTAAACTATATTTAAATATATTTATTTAACAATGAACTACACAGAAGGCAATGAGTAATGACACCTTGTAGCCAGTAGTTGTAGACTATGTTATTTCTAAGGTTAGTTTTGAGGTAGGCATGGTAAACAGGCTAATCACATTCCTCGGTTTCAGTTCAGGCACCCGGAGAAGCCCATTGTACCACACTGGCACCGCTGCTGGGGGAGAAGCGAAGCGGGTGTCTGACCCATTGCTCCATGTCCTGTGCCAAGGGACACTGGAATGAATGGATTCTCTTTTTACATGTCTCCTCACCTATCTGACCACACCCATCCTTTTCCTGGGCTTGTGTGTAACTATTCAGGTCTCCGTCTCTTTTTCTTTTCTCCCCTTTTCACATCTTCTGTCACACTGGGAGCCTGAGCTTTTGCCACACACTCCTTGGGTCACCGAAAGGACCCTGAAATTATTGTTATTATTTTTACTCCGATTCTTCTTTGAGTCATTCTCACTTTGCTTTCCAAGTCTGTTATTATCACATGTTCTTTTGAGTCAGTTTTCTTTCTTTCTGTTTTTTTTTTTAATTTAAAACCTTCACTGGTCTTTTAATAGCATCAGAATTTAGTTTCAATCCTTGGACATTCTGAATACAGGTGGTGACAATGGTTTGCAGAGCATAAAGGTGTGCCCGATGCCACAGATCTGCCTCCTTTAAAAGAAGCAACATGGAAACTTTTAAGTGAGACATGTTTTACTGGCATTTTTACAAATCATCAAAAAGCCAACCAGGGCCACAAAAAAGTCTGCCCCGTCTTTGTTAGCCTTCATTTCTCATATCACCACTGAGAAGTTATCCTCACTTCCATAGACTGAATGTTCCGAGCCTGAGTTCACAAGCTGGAATCTAATCCCCAAGTGATGCTATCAGGAGGCAGGCAGGATGATAGGGCCTCGGAACTGAGCCCTCGTGCGTGGGATTCAAGTCCGGGTGAAAGGCTCGGAACTGAGCCCTCGTGCGTGGGATTCAAGTCCGGGTGAAAGGCTTCAGAGAGCTGCCTCGCCTTTCTGCTGTGTGAGAACAAAGCCAGAGGATGTAGTCTGTCCAGGAACCAGGAACCAGGCAGGTTCTTAGATGCTGAACTGGACACTCCACACTGTCAAACTAGAAAAGACTAAATCTCTCTTGTTTTTAAGACACTATTTATGGTATTTTGTTAGAGGAACAGGGATAAGATCAGATATTTTCTGACATTAACTGTAGAGAGCTACACTTAAATCTGTAAATACTACACTACCATTTCACTAATGAGAAAAGCAAGGGATAAACATCCAAGAGAGAACACACATCCTAGAATATTGGCACGATGCTGTAGAACTAGCAGCTATAGTAACTTGGAAAACACCACATCGCTGGCATCTCTTCATCCCAGAGCCATGACTAGGCTAAATGATGCACGACTCCTTGAGTATAAATTAAAGCTGAGGAAAATGACAGTGCATAGTAATATCTTAACAAATCAAAACTTAATGCTTTTACAATGAAATGATGAATACTACATCAAATGGTAAGCACGGACAGTGTCTGCTCCTATTTTTTTCTCATTTATTGTCTTCTTTACATCAGCATAATGTTGACCTGTACAGCTGCTAAACCTTCTCTAACAAATCAGCCTGGAGCCACAGCTTTTAGTTTGCCATGCAGAGTTTTAAAAAAATATATTTTTAATACATTTTATTTTTAATTAATATTATTTTACTTCACAAATCATGCTGGTATTACATTTTAAAATGCATTGCAATGTTTTGGTATATGTATGTAATATGGAATGATGAAATGAAACTCACATATGTTTTATATTAATTAAGAATATCATTTATCATAATCGCTGAATTTCTTGGAATCTTCTTACATTCTGTGTTGAGAACAAGTATCTTACTTCTTCTACCTTAGTTCTGGGCGTAATTCTGTCATCCAGGGAGAAAGGCCACGGTCCACTGCTCTTCACACCGTCTCTTGCTGGCCACCAGCAACTGTATGTAGGTACTGATTTAATGTTCATATCAGTTTTCTCACAGAGAATTTTGGCTATTTGAGTACATGAAAAAATTCTTTTAACATTATATAGCATTCATTTATTTGAGTGTGTGTGTGTGTGTGTGTGTGTGTGTGTGTGTGTGTGTGCCATACATATGTAGAGGTCAGATAACAGCTTGTAGAAATTGTTTTTTCCCTCTACCAGGTGTATTCAGGGATTGAACTCGGGTCTTTAGACTTGTTTACAAATGTCTTAACCTGCTCAGCCATATCACCAAACCAAAGGGAACCTTTTAGAGGGGATGGGGGTGTTATTTTGCCATTGTACTACAATAGAACATTTCTAGAAGTTAAATTATGTTTTATAGCTTACAGGTTATTGAGGAGTCTGGTTATCATTACGATACTAGGAAAAGGGTTTGACCTTCCTAACCAGTTTTTAGAAGACACTGACAGTATCTACCACTTAGATACTCTGAAAAATTAGCCCAATAGTGATATGATCTTCATTTATTCCTGAAGATAAAATCATTGGCTCCCAGAACTGATCAAATTGTAGAAACAGTGATGGCCATTCAATGTCTCATATTTCATAATAATATGAAGATATTAGTAGGAAGCACTGTCTTTTGGTTCATTCAGTGGTAAAGTAAATCCTTATGAAAAATTAATTTTTATATTTTGAGATGACCAAAAGAATATCAGACATACTGACATATCTGGAATTCAAAACAACTTATTAAATAAAAAATTTAGAGACCATACATTTGCTGTTATATTACCAAAAGATCAATAATTCTATTGCAGCATTAAATGAGTTCTAGGCTCAGAGATTTGAATAAGCAATTTTCCTGAGTCATGGCTGGGAGGCCAAAGAGATGTACAGATGTGAGTTGTGCTCCCTAAGGAGAGAAGCTTGAGAACCCCAGGACACTGAACTGACCAAAGAGGATCTTCTCCTTAAAAACACAAATTATAGAAGGAAAGCACATGAGACTGGCCAGGCAAACAAGTACATCTGCATCTTCAGCACAGCTAATTCCCAGGAGAGGGCAAAGATGCCAGGTAATACAAGAAGGCCTCAGACCATGGTCAGCTTGTAGCAGTTCAAGTCTGGGAGCTCAACCTGAGCTCCCAACAAAAATACTAGAGACTTTTTTTTTTTAATGAGACAAAGACTAAAAAAAAAATTCATCTGTTGGCTCAGAGAGTTGTCCCATAAAACTAACATCTACTCAAAGCTACAGATAGATATGACTTCAGAATTATATCAATATCTGCCCCTGAGATAATCAGGCATCTGGTCCAAATTAACATTTGGTTTGGGAACCTCAGCGTAGGAAATCAAACTGAAAACAAGTAAAGGAAATTAGAAGAGAATGCAATGTTCTCTACAGATAGTTTTGCAATGTATGCAAGTCATGAATGAGAAGGAGGGTTCTCAGAAGTTAAGTACAGGCAACGGCAGAGAGCCTGACTGAGTCTCAGGGATCCCACCATCTTATGTTAATAATGGGCATGTGTTTGCTCGAAGAAACATTATCCGAGATGGAGATAATCCTTTTGCTCAATCTTCAAAATGCTTGATGGAAATATTCAAATATGAAAATAAACGAGAGAAAAAAAATAAAGAATAGGAAAAATTCATAAGCTCTTTCTTCTTCATAAATTTTCAGATGTTGTCTAAGGCCTGAGCAGCAGTAAAGTGTTCTCTGCCATTAACACATTGAAAATTGTGTCGGCAGTTTGAATTCTACGCTGTCTTTTAAGATCTCTAGTACGTACTTTGCTTCCCAGCATCCTCATGGCACGACACAACAGATTTTAAAACCCAGTTCTCCAAACCCTAGAGATAGTATCTAGCCAACAGTGAGGCCAGGCCAGAGCTGGTGCTATTTTTCTCATTTACAAGAAAAAACATAATAACATGTCTAAAAACAAAACCAACAAGCAAGCAAACAAATGAACAAAAACCAATCTAAACTCCTAATACAGGAACCGCTGGGCTCAAGGCCCCGTCCTGAGAAAAGGAAGGAAGATCACTTCCTAGTGTGGTGCTTCCTGGTAATCCTAGCAGTAAAATAGGTATTGAGTTTTCACAGATTCCAGTCATAAGAGACATAAAAGATTTGCAAAAACATGTCCTATCCTAGTCCCAACTCCAACGACAAAGCCATTTTTAATAAGAATATTTGTACCAGCCAACAGCCAACATACCATGATAGAAAACCCAATGATGTAACAGACAGGATAACTAGCATCTCCAGAACTGTAAAATTCTCCTGGAAACTGTGAAATAATATGCTTAGATTATCAAAGATAAGGAGGTCCTAAAAGTCTTGGAAAGTGATTAAAACATTATTTTTAAAAGACCATGAGGATTTGTAAGAGAACCAAGTATAATATTGATAACAGAATACGTAATCATGCACTATGGATTCTATCAGCTGGTTGAGCAAAACATAGCAGATACATTTCCACAAAAAGCAGTTACTTAGCTGGATTTAAAGAAACTACCCACAGTGCAGCGCAAAGGGACAATTCTAAAGTAGTTAGGATTGGGGAGAAATGAACAGACACAGCTCTACACTTCATTAATACTCTAGAGGGGATTCCAGAGAATGTTTTCAAGTGATGAACCTAATAATAATATTCCAGAGTGAGCACACACATTTAATGTGTGAACATATGACCAGATCAATTCAAGCTGGGTAATTTTTTGCTTGGTTGACTTTTTGAAAAATTACTGTAAGAAAACCTTTTCCACACTTGGCTGAGTATCTAGGATAAAGCCTAAGTTTGCATGTCTAGCAGTGACCATCTTTCTTCAGAACATCCTGACCTCTAGGACCAAGACGCCAACAGAAGTAGCATCAACTGTAATCGATCTGTAGGCATGGAAATCATATTCCAGAAGGCACAACATTAATGTTGACACCAATTTGTTTTTAAAGTGCTATTCAAGGTAGAATCTTATGAAATGTAAACCTGTATACAAAAAACAGAGAGGCTGCTTCCACAAAGGTTTACCAACAAAGAAGAATTAGCATGCCTACAGTTGTGCTAAGTATGCTATAAACCTGTCTCCACTTACTTTTTATAATATTCTTTTAGGAAGTGTGTGAGTATTCTAATATCTATGTTAAATATTGATGATTAAATGAAGATTTAGAAAATGGGAGTATTTTGCCCAAGGTCTAAGTGAATATTGGGATGGGAATGTAAATTAGATATTTGTGGTCATTTAAATGACTTCAACATTCTTAAGTAAGTAGATTAAGACATTGCAAGCATGCATAACACATGGTATAATTCTTGAACATCTGTGTGCTACCTATGAACATGGCCAGTTTGCATCAAACAGGACATCCAGTGAAGGCCGGCCTTGCTGGGGGTCAGTGACCTAGACTTGGGGTCAGAGTGGATTTCTGGGAGTTAAAGACAGAGCCTTTTAAAGAAGAGAACAAAGGAGTTCCTTAGGAGTTGCTCCAGTGCAAACATATTAGCAAGCTGATTTTGAAGGTTCGTAAATATTGTTCAGCTATGAATGGGAAAGACAAGTTGTTTATTTTGAGCACAAAATACGGTACATTCATTTTTTAAAATGTCAGGCATATGTAAGATGGGCTTGTTTTTCTAGCAATATGCTTTTCACAGACAACACAGAATTAAAAATAAATTTCGAATGAAGCCACAAGTGAATGAATCAGAAACAGAGTCAAGAAAATTAATGACACTGAGGCTTAGCAAATCTTAACCCACCCTCCCCCAGAAGAGTCCCACAAGCCAAAGTGGGTTTCTCAGTGCAGGAAGCATTGGACACTTTTTTCCCCAATATTCTCTCTCCAAATGTACAACAAGGACCATTTTGAAGTTAGTGGTTTTAGCCAGCCTCCTATTTTTCACTGCAGAGAAACCCAATTTCTTCTTTGTTCAAAGTACACAGCAGAATCGCAGCTCTCAGAACTGATGAAAACATCAGCAAACCCTTTCAGATAAAAGAGATCAAATTGTTTTCCAAGGATAAATAAATAAATAAATAAATAAATTTTATTTTATTTTCTCTAACAGCTGCTCTGAGAAAACTGAGTGGGTGCTGGGGAAGGAGAGGCTCTCTGACTTTTTTCCCCCTTAGAGTGGATAAACCTTTTAAAAAAGCAATTCAGCATTTTAATCACTGTACTGGGTTGTCTGAAGCAAAGTGTTTAACTTTCAGTTTGATTTTTTCTTTCTTCCGTCATTCCATACTGCTGGCTCCTTTGCTGACAGAAACATATTTCTGGCTCTCCAAAAACCCTCAGGCATTCAAGGCTTACCCTTTGAGGGGGTAAGATAATCAATGTTTTTAAAGCTCTTTCCTTCTGTGAGAGGCACCCACATGCTTGGGTGAGGATTATATTTTAAACTCCACTGAAAGTAATTGAATTAGTTTGCCCTTACATTTCTGGTCAATACATCTGTCTGTGGATTCAGGCTTCCCACTGGAGACTTGACTTTCCTAATGTGGCTTTGAGATGTGTACCCAGATTGAAGTGTAAGAAATTACCAGTTTGGAGGGAATTGAAAGCAGACAAAAAATGTAAATGTCACTTTTTGTTTTTGATTTTTAAATTTTATTTATTTTTAGCTTATTGGATATCTTATGCATTTACATTTCAAATGTTATCCCCTTTCTTGGTTTCCCCCTCCCATCTTTTCCCCCCTGCTTCTATGAAGATGCCCCCCCTCCCACCCACCTACTCTCACTTCACCACCCTAAAGTTCACCTACACTGGGGAAAGGAGCCTTCACAGGACAAAGGGCTTTTCCTCCTATTGATGCCAGACAATGTTGTCCTCTGCTACATATGTATCTGGAGCCATGGGTCCCTCCATGTAAACTCTTTGGATGGTGGTTTAGTCCTTGCTAGCACTGGAGGGTCTAGTTGGTTGATATTGTTGCTCTTCCAATGGGGTTGCAAACATCTTTAGCCCTTTCAGTCCTTTTTCTAACTTTTCTAGACTCTTCTCCAGTGACTGGAGGCTGGGCCTCCAGTGCTTCTCTGTGCACTTCTGTTCAGTAGGATTTAGGATGCTCATACCTCTCCGAATGCTTCTCCTCCCCACTATTTTTTTATTTCCCTTAAACAGTACTTATACGCGGTATTTATAAATCTATAAATATAGATGTGTAGTGGGAAAGCTCTTCAGTGTAGAGCAAGTGATGAAAACAGTATCCCTGCTCTGCCATCAGTCAGCTGTGCTTTCTTCCACCAAATCATGTGCCTTCATCTCAGCTTCAGGTTTTTAAAACAGCAGTGAGTAGTCTATGTTTGTTAAAAAGATGTCATCAAAACCGCAATAAGGCCTTGAGCCTTGGTCCTTGTTTTTTGTTACATAGTTACCAAGTGACAGGGTTGTTACATAGTTACCAAGTGGCAAGGTTGTTACATAGTTACCAAGTGGCAGGGTTGTTACATGGTTACCAAGTGGCAGGGTTGTTACATAGTTACCAAGTGGCAAGGTTGTTACATAGTTACCAAGTGACAGGGTTGTTACATAGTTACCAAGTGACAGGGTTGTTACATAGTTACCAAGTGGCAAGGTTGTTTACAAAGTTACCAAGTGGCAGGGTAACTATGTAACAAAACACCCTGACCAAAGCAAGTTGGGAAAGAAGGGTGTTTTCAGATTACATTTCTACACCATTGAAGGAAGGCAGGTCTGGAACTTAAGCAGGAGAGGATCCTGGAAGGAGAAGCTGATGGAAAGGTCATGTGGGATTGCTGCTTGCTAGCTTGTTTTAGAGGGCATACTCAGCCTGCTTTCTTATAGACACCAGCAGCCCCAGGATGGCACCACCTAGCATGGGCAGAGCACTCCCCCATTGTTCACTAATTGAGAAAATGTCTTATAGTTGGAACTTATGGGGGCATCATCTCAACTAAGGCTTCCTCTCTAATGACTTTAACTTATGTCAAGTTGACACCTAAAACCAGCTAGTACATCCTATATCATGTGAAGTCTCAATATCTTCATCTGTTAAAAGAATAAAAAAAATTGCAAAGGCTGTATATGAGGCTTGGGGAAATCACCTGAGATCATATAAGAAAGAGCCTGGCACAGGCCCTGAATAGCCCTGAATTCAGGGTTCCACAAGGCAAATAGGGCTGTTAGACATACCAGGAAATAAATAGAGGAACGTGTTCTTCTGCCTGGGCACTTTCTCTGCTTTCTCCCTCAGATAAGGATGCAGAAGAGGTTACCACTTCTTCAAATGCTCTTAAATGAAGTACTCATGTAGTTTAAAGGACATTACAAAAGTCCGAGCATTACCTTAACCCCTCAAGGACTGTAGTTTTCTTTCCACCATCCGGTGAGTACAACGTTTTCAGTCAGCTTCCATGTTGATGGCTTCATAAAGTGAAATTTTAATCTCACAGTCTACATATTTTTAAAAAAGCATACATATGTGATGTGATAAGAACATGGGGGGTTAATCTGTTATTGGTTAGGGCTCTACATTTTTTTTAACTGAACACTTTATTTTAAAAAACAAAGATAAATGTACAGATTATAAAAGCATTTTTGCATAACAGTATATGTATACATTTTTGTCAGTACTTGATTTTTTTAAAGGTTTGATAGTATGCCATAAAATCTTTCCAGTTACAATGGGCATAAAGTATATGTAAAACAAAACCTAACATAGAAATAGTCAAAATTTTCTTGGTGTGTAAAGATTAAGCATGATTTTTCTTTTTTTTTTTTTTCTTTTCTTTTTTCTTTTTTCTTTTTTTTTTTTTTTTTTTTTTTTTTTTTTTTTTTTTTTTTTTTTTTGGCCTTTGTTTTTCTTGAACTTCACATAGTCTGTAAGTTGTTTCTGGGGTAGTCAGAGATTTCTTGGGTGAGTATTCAATTATCAGTGATTGCATATTAAGTCTGTTCTCTTTTGACTGGGTTACCTCAGTCAGGATGATATTCTCGAGATGCATCCATTTTCTTAGGAATTTCATAAAGTCATTGTTTCTGATAGCTGAGTAGTACTCCATTGTGTAAATATACCACAATATTTGTATCCATTCATCTACTGAAGAATGTCTGGGTTCTTTCCAGCTTCTGGCTATTATAAATAGGGCTGCTATGAACATTGTGGTGCATGTGTCTTTGTTGTATGTTGGAGTGTCTCTGGGGCATATGCCCAGAAGTGGAATAACTGGGTCTTCATGTAGTACTAAGTCCAATTTTCTGAGGAACCGCCAGACTGATATCCAGAGTGGTTGTATCAGGTTACAACCCCACCAACAGTGGAAAAGTGTTCCTCTTTCTCCTCATCCTTGCCAGCATCTGCTGTCATCTGAATTTTTGATCTTAGCCATTGTCAGTGCCATGAAGTAGAATCTCAGGGTTGTTTTGATTTCATTTTCCTGATGGCTAAGGATGTGGAGCACTTCTTTAGAAGTTTCTCAGCCATTCAATATTCCTCAATTGAGAACATTTTGTTTAGCTCTATACCCCATTTTTTTTAATAAGGTTGTTTGATTCTCTGGTTTCTAACTTCTTGAGCTCTTTGTATACCTTGGATGGTAGGCCATTATCAGATGTGGGGCTGGTAAAGATCTTTTTCCACTTTGTTGGCTGCCATTTTGTTTTTTGACAGTGTCCCTAGCCTTACAGAAACTTTGCAATCTAATTAAGTTCCATTTGTAGATATTTGACCTTAGAGCACAAGCCACTGGTGTTCTGTTCAGGAAATTTTCTCCTGTGCCTGTGTGTTCTAAGGTTTCCCCTACTTTCTCTTCTAATAGTTTCAGTGTACCTGATTTAATGTGAAGATCTTTGATCCACGTGTACTTGAGCTTTAAACAAGGAGATAAGAAAGGGTCTATTTTCATTCTTCTGCATGCTGAGTGCCAGTTGGACCAACACCATTTGTTGAAGAGGCTGTCCTTTTTCCATTGAATGTTTACAGCTCCTTGGTCAAAAATAAAGTGACCAAATATGTGAGGGTTCATTTCTGGATCTTCTAATCTATTCCATTGATCCACATGCCTATCTCTGTACCAGTACCATGGGATTTTTAACACAGTTGCCTTATAGTATAGCTTGAGGTCAGGGATGGTGATTCCTGCAGATGTTTTCTTGTTGTTGAGGATGGATTTCACTATTCTAGGTCTATTGTTATTCCAGAAGAAATTGCACATTGCTCTTTCCAACTCTATGAAGTATTGGGTTGGAATTTTGATGGGATTGCATTGAATCTGTAGATTGCTTTTGGTAAGATGGTCACTTTTATTATGTTGATCTTTCCAATCCATGAGCATGGGAGATCTTTCCATATTCTGAGATCTTTCTTGATTTCCTTCTTTAGAGGTTTGAAGTTCTTGTCATACAGGTACTTCACTTGCTTAGTTAGAGTCCCACCAAGGTATTTCATATTGTGACTTTTGTGAAGGTATGTTTTTCCTAATTTCTTTCTCCATATATTTGTCCTTTGAGTAGAGGAAGACTACTGATTTGTTTGAGTTAATTTTAAATCCAGACACTTTGCTGAACTTGTTTATCAGCTGTGGAAGTTCTCTGGTAAAATTTGTAGGGTCACTTATGTACACTATCAATGTCATCTGCAAACAGTGATGTTTTAACTTCTTCCTTTTCAATTTGTATCCCTTTCATTTCCTTTTGCTGTCTAATTGCTCTGGCCAGGACTTCCAGTGCTATGTTGACTAGGTAGAGGGAGAATGGAAAACCTTGTCTAGTCCCTGATTTTATTGGGATTGCTTCAAGATTCACACTGTTAAGTTTGATGTTGTTGATTGGTTTGCTGTATATTGCTTTTATTATGTTTAGGTATGACCCTTGGATTCCTGTTTTTTCCAAGACTTTTAACATGAAGGGGTATTGAATTTTGTCAAATGCTTTCTCGGCATCTAGTGAGATGACCATGTGGTTTTTTCTTTGAGTTTGTTTATATGGTGGATTACGTTGATGGACTTCTGTATATTAAACCATCCCTGCATCCCAGGGATGAGGCCTATTTGATCATGGTGAATGATCGCTTTGATGTGTTCTTGGGTTCGGTTTGCAAGGATTTTGTTGAGTGTTTTTGCATCAATGTTCATAATTGAGATTGGTCTGAAGTTGTCTTTCCTTGTAGGGTCTTTGTGTGGTTTAGGAACGAGGGTTATTGTGGCCTCAAAAAATGAGTTAGGTAGTGTTCCATCTGATTCTATCTTGTGGAATAGTTTGTACAGTATGACTTCAAAGTTATAAACAAAGTTTATCCAAACAATAATTCCCAAGATGTAAGAAAACTGTTGTGTCCTGGTGGTGAGAAAGGACACTTTGCCTCTTTTATTTGTTGTCACTAATTCTCAAGATCTGGACCACACACAGTGGGTGTACAAGGCTAGTACAGGCAGAGTAGTAATAGGCAGAAGGACTTAGTCATGGAGGTTAAGGCCCACCAGTTTTTCATCTTAGCCTCATGAATTGATTATTAATCTCTTTATATTGCTTCCAGAATCCATTTCTTCCTTCCCATGCCTTCCCTCAAGCCCTACACTATCTCCCTTCATCTTTCCAAGCCACTTTACATTTTGTAGACAAAAATAAAACCCATGCTTTTTCATGTGCTTAATGTCAATTTCTTTGAGATTATTCTAACAGTGTAATATATCCAGATGTACTCACTACATGTACAGGAGTCCTTTCTCACCTCATCCATGCATCATGCAACATGCATTTCTTGACGTGTTGTGTTTTGCCATACTAGAAACACCAAGATCTCTCCTAGCTCTGCAGATGTTTTTGTAGGACTTCTCTCTGCAGTCACCTCTCAATTCACATTTCTACTCTACCTCCCTATGTATCTTTTCCTACCTACAGAGCTTAACTGTGTCACTACTTACTCTGTGACTCCTTCACAACAGTGACTAGCACTATACCTACTGATTATTTCCTCCACACCGAATTGCTTCTTCACATTAAAGCACAGGAGTGCCAAAGCGTTTATCACTGTGTTATCTCTAAAACCCAGCAACATCCTAATATCTACAATGCTATCAATAAATACCTGGTGGCTTGAACAAACTTTGATGTGAGTTTTCACATACTATCTTTCCCCCTGAAGAGACTCTAAGTGCCACATCATTTATAGAGTGACCAGAGGATATCTCAATGATCCCAAAATGGTCTGTGGACTAGTGGTTTTGTTGTCACAACTCCTCCTACAAGAGGTGTTCTAATGACTTACATGATTGCCTCCTACTTCTAACAGAGTAAGGAATAACATGGCACTTCCTTGAGTTTGTGTGTGGTTATTTTCCAGCATAAAATAATTTTATGTGAAGTCCCCATAGAGCTTGGCTTACCTGGTGAGAAATTGTGATTGACACAGAGAGTGAGCCTCCCACTGAGACATTTGAAAAACAGGAGGCACTATGTTCAACAGAGTTCCTTTTGCTGCAGCTACAAAAGTCTTGTGGGAAATGCTAATCTTTTATTACTAGACTATTGTTTAATATTTATCCACTACCAAAAACTATGCTGAGGGTACACACCAGAGCTCATGTTGAGCTGCCTTTGGGGACGTCTCTTTTAATTAGACAGATGGGGAAAAGTCTCCAAGAACAATTTCCAATCATATTTATGAATTCTAAGCTGAATGACTGCTTCTGGCAGGATGTCCTGCTGACAAGAGACTGTGTATGGTGTATCTTATTCTGTTACACACAAGCCCCACTCACAGTCTGCTTGTAGTACCACCATCTCTCACATACACTCAGTTTAGGATAGAAAATTTCCACTCTTGCCGAGATCTTCTTGCTCTGGCACATTTTTTATTTATTCAATTTTACTTTGCTCACTTCTCTTACAGTAGGTTATTGTGATCACTGACCCTGTCTGGATATCAACTGGTCAACCTCAGAGGAACTGTGGTCTCTTCTTTGTCAAGAGAAAGAAGAATGTTAGAATCATAAGAATCAGAGGCCAGAATTCAGTCTGGTGGGCTCTGTGCACCATTTCATCATCTTTGGAACCTTCAAAACTTCTGTGTCTTTTCTCCAAAGAACATGTTCAGTGCATCTATAGAAAACCATGGACCTTTTCTATTTTAAGAGCTTACTGTAATCAAATGCATATTCTGTAATGTTCACACACATAGACACAAACACAGACAAAGACACACACACAGAGACACAACACACACACTAGAACTTCACTGATGCATGAAGAATTATATAACTTATCATCACAATCTGACTTTGGGATAAAAAAAATCGAAATCCTACATGTTCCTCTCAGTCAGTCTTTACACCCACTGTTGATTTAGTTAAGATTTGGGCTGCTGACCCTTGCTGAGTTCCTGAACTTGACTTCCCCTATCAATAGATCTCTTCCATACACAGGGAATCCAATCACACGTGTCCTTGGTGTGTGGCTTCCTTCACAAGTGACTTTGAGATTTATCTACCCTACATTATTAATCAATATGCCCCTGGATTTTTGTCACACCACCTCACACCACTGCATGGCCCAGTTCACACTCCTTTCATAGGAAAATGCCAGTGACATCAAGGTTCTCACTAAGAACCTATCTGTGTTTTATTTATTTGGAGGAATCTCAGATATTTTATGGACATGGTAGGCAGTGCATGTGTGTACAAACTTGCATGTGTAGGCCAGAGGTTATCATCTTGTTCTGCTTTTTAAAATTCTGAGACAGAGTCTCTCATTTGGCCTGAAGTTACCAACTAGGCTAGAGTGTCTGGTCAGCAAAGGAAACAGAGATTGGTGCTATCCCAACACCCTCAGGAAAGCCTTGACTCCCAAAGATTCCACAGCCTCCCAAAACAACTCTCTTGGCTGGGGAATAAACATCCAAAGCATGACCTTCTGGGGACATTTCAAATTCAGACCATAACAGAGATTATTGTTTAAGCTAAATTGGAAGTATTTATAGGAAAAAAATTAATTGATGAGGCTGGAGGATAAGGCAGATCCTTCAGGGTCTGCTTGCCTCCACCTCTCGGCACTGGGGTTACAAACCTGGCATTTCTTATGTTCTGGCTCTATTGTCTGTCCAGTGTTTGCTAATACATAAGAACGTTTTCCTGGGAGGGCTTATTATGCTAACCCCAGACAGGAATGACCACTGTCAATCTTAATAATGTCAGTCTCAATAAATGACTCTCTTTAGCCACAAATAACAGCAAGACTGGCATCAATAAGATGTTAGGTTTTGCAATGACAGTACAAAAGGTGGTACTTTTCTGTCTCCAGGCATGTAAAATATGGACGGTGGTATGGGCTATTTGTGAAAACAAGATCACACATTGCTCAGCTCTCCAGTTTTGAGTGTCAGAGGCCTGTCTAGTTATACAGTATGCATTCACTTTGGCAAAGTGGTACTGGTTAGGTGTATCCCAAGGGTCAACCTGTTCTGGAGAAGGAGGTGGGTGCTAGGCTATCTCCACAGACTATTTTTTGTCTCAACAGAGGAGGAGATAACTTTCAGATCTCGTCTTAATTCTCTAATCTTCTCTGTCCTTTGGCTATATCTCTTATTAGAATCTTTCTTCCTGTCTGATTCCCATTTCTTGAAGCTGGAGATATCCTTACTATGTCTCAGCTTCATTAGCTAATTTTTCCCTATAAATATTTCTAATTTCGATTAAAAATACATGCTGTGTTATGGTCTGAATTTGGTATGTCCCCAAAAGTTCATGCATTGTGTGTTTATTCCTTGGCTGGAAGGGTTGTATTTGGTGGGGATGTGGAACCTCTGAGAGTCAGGAGCTTCACTGAGAGGTGCTGGGATAGTCCCATGGGTCTTGTCTCTGTTATCACATATACTGTGGTGTAAAGAGCTCCATATCCCTGTTGTTGTAAACTCAGCTGTTTGACCATCCTGCCTTGACACCCAGAAGTACCAGAACCCATGGATTTGACCATCCTTTCCTCCCTTACCCATGTCAGTTATTTTTGACTATGATAATGCAAAAATGATTGATGTACTCCTTAAACAGGCTCTGTTCTGGGCAAAACACCCCCCTTTTCTTTTTCTTTCACATAACCTATGACCTTGTAAGATTTGGGAGATAATTCCATTCATTCTGAACACTTGAGTCTGATGATTTCTCCACAATGCATATATATACTTAAATGGTATGACATCACTAGACAACACAGTCTATATATACAGGCTCTTTTCTGATCCACCACATCTACAAACCCTAAACCTAAGGACAACTAACTGGGTTCTGATTCCAATTATCTCTTATTTACATGGATTGGTGAGTGCAGTTTATTGGACTCCAGGAAATTCTGCCCCTTACAGTATTTGACCTACAAACCTCAATCTTATGAAACTACTATTCGGTTTTTACCACATTAAAGATGGGGCATTAGGCTTGGTCTGATGCTGCTGTGTATTCAGATGTTAAATTCTGGACCCCAAGATCTGGTTGCCCTAAGAAAAGTGACTTCTAAGGTACACCAGCTTTTGTTGTGTTAATCTTGGTTAACTAGTCAATAAAAGGCTATATCCTGTGATTGGGTTGTAGAGAGAGGAAGACAGAACTGCCTGGGAGGGAGAAAGGAACTCTAGGAAGAAGAAAGAGGAAGGCCTTTTCACCAGGAGATATGAGCAGAGGCAGATGTGACTATGGGCCTGAAAATTTCAGCTAGCCACATGGCTGGATGGGGCTAGGTCGTGGGGTTACCTTACATGAGCTACTTGAGAGGCTGCCAATGAAGACCTAAGCCTTGAAATAATAAAAGGTCTCTGTGAGGTTACTTAGAATACTAACATGTTAAGAAACAATTGTCATTCTATTAATTTGTATCTTTAATTACTTTGTACAGAAAATTAATAATCATTTTACAATGGGGAAGCTGAGATCTTGGTGAGCAACCTTGCTAAGGTTCCACAGTTTGTAGATGGTGGAGATAGGGTTTGAGGTGAAGTTTCCTCCAATTCCAAAGGCATGACTCTTCCTATAACTGCTTCTCAGGCTTCAAGTGATCAGGTACTATTTATTCATTTATGTCAGTTACATTAAGATCCAAACTCCATCACTGAAAGACAGCAAGCCTTTCAGCCATTCAGCAAGACTGGGCACATCACTAAAATCAATCAACCAACCTCTCAAGATATACCTGATTGTCAGGAAAATGGGTGTGTCTTGAGAAATAGGAAAGTCCCACAGGGCAGTGCCTTAACACCACAGTCTCGTGTATATGCTGATCCTTAAAGCAAGCTGCCATAGACACTGAGGCTTCTGACATCAGCTGTGGGCCTCACTGCAAGGAGGACATAAACAAAACAAAAACAAAAATACAAAAACAAAAAAATAAAAAACAAACAAAAAACATCAGTGAGTCCTGGGTACCTGTCTTAGTTAGGGTTTTACTGCTGTGAACAGACACCATGACCAAGGCAAGTCTTAAAAGAATGACATTTAATTGGGGCTGGCTTACAGGTTCAGAGCTTCAGTCCATTATCATCAAAGTGGGAGCATGGTAACATCTAGACAGGCATGATTCAAGAGATGATGAATAGAATCTTCATCTGAAGGCTGCTAACAGAATACTGACTTTGGGTGAGGAACATAAAGCCAAGGTCCACAGTGACACACCTACTCCAACAAGACCACACCTCCTAATAGTGCCACTCCCTGGGCTGAGTATATGCAAACCATCAAAGTACCCCAGTTGTGTAGCTCTTCACAGCTTCTGTGGCTGCCCCCAAGTGTCCAGCCACTACTGATTTGGGTCTGTCCGGTCATTCTTGTAAGCAGCTTTTGCCCTGCCACAAGGAAAGCAAGGAAGGCAGGGAAAGCAAGAATGTGGCCTCTCTAGAGAACTAACCTAGGCCCACAGGCATTGACAGGTGCTGAGCAGAAGTGGGAGGGTTGGCATGCTCAGTGGGATCCCCAGAAACACCCAATAAAGCAAGCGTAATGCAGAAGATGCCCGGAGTGTTCCCAGGGCACACCCATTTCTTCATCATGCGGACACCCTGCTCTCCTCCTCCAAGTCTCCAGGGCAACAAGCCCTTCCCAGTCAAGAATCCACAGGAGCTTTAACCCTCTGTAAGGAAGGAGCTTTGCCTTCTTTGTCTCCCTGGGTACTCTGCAAAGCCACTCACATCTTTTGTGTCTGTTCCAACTAGGTGGCAGGGAGCCCTCTGGCTTGTCCTGAGGTGATGAACTCCTGCAAGGGGCCTTGCACATTAGAGAGTAGCTGTTCTTACGGCAGTTGGTATTCGCTGTCTGGTTTTCTACTTCTTCCACAGAAAAGGACCTCAGGTAACTTGCTAATAATTGTCACATTTAACCGGTTCAACCAGGCTCACCGAGTGCTGTAGACACACCCAGTCACATGTTGTCACCACCACTCAAGAACACCCTGAGCACTTGACATATATCCAAAATTTAACATCCTGACCCTCCTCCTGCTTTCAGGCTTTTTCATTTCTTAAAACAAAACAGAACGAAACAAAACAAAAAGTGCCCTGTGGGTTACTGTCACCGCTGACTTCTATAGCATTGCTGTTCTGTCCCCTCCAGGTGTTGAGGGACTGTCTGAATGGTGTCAAGCTTCTGATGCTAACCATCATGGTTATGAATGTGACCCCAAGCCCAGATCCCCTGCCACCCTGAATTAGCCTGAACAGCTGGCCCTGTGGGAACGTCACAGGCTGGCTTTTTCTGTTTCTGCCCGTGGCCTTTGCAGCCTTGCTCAGGAGTTCAGCTTCCTGTGGTTTGTGAGAAGCTACACATTGGGGGTGCAGGGAGACAGCCTCTTTGCCAGCTGTCTTCACTTAACCCATCACTACTTTAAGGTTGTTGGTGAGTGTCACTGGGACTGACTTTTGGAAGTTTTGTACCCAACTTGCTAACTCAACCTTCCTGCCTCTGACACTAAAGGTGAATCTTTCCAGCTGGGAGGTTGGCCCTTATTTTAGCAGCTTCTTGCTTTTAACAGCTTGTTTCATGTCCCTTGAATAAGATGTTGACCTCCAGAGGAGATACAGTGTTGGAAATGGCATAGGGAGCAAAGAACAAACAGGTAGTGCAGAAAGGGCCACAATGCTGTACAGACAGATGACCTCATCCCCGAAGAACTGACTCATGAAAACCCAGTCTTTCCTATTAGAAACCATTTGCATACAGACCTCAGTGATGAATGAAGGCTAGAAACCATAGAAACTGCCCATCAGCTGGACCACAGAAGGCAGAAGAAATCTGTGCTTTCTAGAAACGTCCTGATTGTGTAAGTTGAGTTCTTAAAACACAGGCCATGACAAGGAACAAAACATCTTATTCTCAAAATACAAAGTAAAATGTGACATTAAAAAAGAAGAAAACCACTTCGAGGATGTCACATTATGATTTAGTTAATTCATCTGCTTCTGTTAGAAAAGCTTTGAAGTCAGTGCGCACCTGTGTCTGAGAGCATGGATGGCATTATTACAGAAACAATAAGAATAGTGGATGGTAATGCCCAGCATCCCACAGTCCATGATGCTCATACCGATCTCAGGAGATTCTGCCTGGCTTCTGCCTTTGGGACATATACTGTATCCTTAGGCATCTTTTAGCAAGTATTTGTCAAATATCTGCTTCTTATCAGAATCCCACAAAGACACTTTCAAAAGAAAAATGGTGAGACTGAGAACAGCCAAAATTGGGGGCCAGGAGCAGAATGGTTGTACACGCCCATGCATGGTCATCTTGAGACAGCTGTGCTCAGTGCTGAGTGACTGTTCTAAGTGAAGAAGAGAATGCTGCTGAGAACCAAGGCTTATTCTTCATAAGGCTATGTCCAGTAGCTATATTTCCCTGTACTGTCAGCCAGGCAATCACCAGGCAGAAGGAAGATAGTAGATCCTGACCATCCTTTCAGATATGGTCATGGGAGCTGAGGTAAGGTTAATGCAATATGGGGTAAGGCCAATGCATTTACAGATTCACCTGGCCACACTCTACGGTGTTTTATAGCTGCATTATGGCTCACAGGATTCTGGGAAGGAGAACAATCACTGAAGTTCTTATGTCCAATATGGGCTGAGACACACACACACACACCACACACACACACACACACACAGACACACACACACACACACTATGTGTATATATATATACACATATATAAAACCTAATAGCATACAAAGTACCCAGTGGCTGTGTTCTAACCAGCATCTGGGAAGACAATGGCTAGTCTCTAACCTGCCAGGAAAATGACTAAACATCCCACCTGTGTCTGATTTCACACTTTCATTTTGATTTCCACCATGAAAATGAACTAATTCTGAGGCAGTTTCCATTATGATTAAACATTTTCTTTCTGTGACGCTGTCAAGACTGTAAAGCACCCATTAGGGCAGTTAATTACAACACCATGAACTGCTTTAACCTTCACAATTATCTGTGTTTGCAGAAGCTGACCTCTTTCCCAGTTATCACTTACAGGGTTAGCAATGCTCAGGGCAGGGCAGAGGATGGACAGACCAGCAAATAAAACCAGAGAGCACTGAAGAGGGCAGAGCTGAGTGATCAGCATCTCATAGAAAGGAATGCCTGCTGTGAACCCTTCTGGATTTAGTGACTAATTGTGCAGCCACTACACATTTAGGCCAGTTTACAGTTCTAGAAGTTCAGTCTATTATTATCATAATAGGAAGCATGACAGTCTGCAGGTAGGCATGGTGCTGGGGGAGATCAGAATTTTATAGCTTGATCTGAAGCCAGCCAAAAGGAGACTCTCATGTCTTGGGTGGGGCTTGAGTGGTAGGAGCCCTCAAAGCCCGCCTACATGGTGAGTTACTTCCTCTATCAAGGTCACATCTATTACAACCAGGCCACATCTCCTAATAGGACCACTCCTCATACACAAGCATATTCAAAACCACCACAAGCAGTGGCAACATCAAATACCAGGTTCTCTGTAGGTCCTATTAAGACAGCAAAAACCTCAGTTTTCTGTAGTCTATGCTTGGCTTGACTCTAGTCTTTTATATAAGGAGTACTAAGGTTCAAAAAGGTTTTTAAAATACTGTCTCCTACCATACCTACTAGTTGTGGCATTGTATTCTACATAAGAGATCTGATTCCAGCATGATCTCCCAATCAACACTCTGTGGAGTGTCATGAGCAGGATACTTAGCAACTAAATGAATCTTTGCCTACTTTAAGTTCCTTCTGCAGAAACAGACTAACTCTGTCCCTGCACATAATAAGGAGCTTTGAGATGTCTTTCTGTTCTTCCTTTTAAGATGACAGTCATAAAATAGTGCCGTGTGCCCTGTGACAGTTACCAGCAAAGGGTGGACACACCTCTGAAGGGGTAGGTTATAAACACTGGCTGGTTCTCAAACAGGCAGATTCTTTCATTTTCTGTATAATTGCATATAATCTTAGGCAGAGAGCTATGGGCAGGGAAGGGGTAGGGTGAGGGTAGATTAAAGCATGTGGGGGATCATGTGTCCACAAGAAAGATTTTTCTTGTCATACTAATGAATGGCAATTGGAATTACACAGTAACTGTGTATCAAGTACCTCAAAATACAATCTGTCTGCCTATCATCTATCTATGTATCTATCTATGCATTTATCTATGCATCTATGGGTCTACCTATCTATACGTATTTAATTACCCACCTATGTGCACATATATGTGTGTGAAGTATAAACACAATCTCATTTAATAGTGTAGTAAATATTATGAGTTAGATGCTAATGTTAACACTGTATAAAAAAATCAAACAAACACAAGAATGGAGCAAAGTGTTCTTTGCCCTGAATGGCCCAAGTTGTAGCAGTGGAAGAGACAGTGATGGTGTGAACAAGTGATCTACAAATTGCTTTCAGGGATGGGGAACAAGAGGTACAGGAGTCCTTTTTATATAGATCTCCTTTTCCAGAGTACAAATAGCCCCACTTCAGCCAGAGGTCAAGCTCCAGATCAGCCTGATCAGAGAAAACCATCCTCCAGAAGATGGGTAGTGAAAGCATGTCACTGACCCATCGTTGTTCCAATTTCGAGTCCCCCCCCACCCCTGTCTCTCTCTCTGTCTCTGTCTCTCTCTGTCGATCTCTCTCTCCAACTCTATTTGTGTGTCTGTTTCATGCTGTGATAGATACTCTTTTAAAATTTATTTGTTTTATGTATGTATATGAAAGCACTAGTTATAAATACCCTTGATTTTCACCTTGACTACATCTAGAATGAACCTAGAATGACCTACAATCCAGAAGTGGAATACACACCTCTGAGAAATTCTTGCATGCTTTGAAGTTGGAAAATCCTCTTCTAGTCCAGTCCTTTGAGATAGGAAGATCACAATTTAGATCTTGAGGTAGAAAGACACAGGAATTTAATTTTGGATCTTGAGTGAGAAGACACAACTTTATTCTTGGGCCACACCTTCTGCTGGAAGTCCATATAAGGACATAGAAGGAAGCCCTTGCTCTTCGCCTGCTTCCCTTCACCTTGTCAGTTATCCACTGCGTCGCTGGCACTGGGGCCTACTTTTCAAGATACCAGCATATATGGAAGGCCAGCTGAGACAGCCAGACATCCAGACATCCAGCCTTGTTGACTGAGCAATAACAAGATTTTGGACTGTTCATTCACAGCCAGTCATTGTTTTTTTGTTATTGTTGTTTTCTTGTTTTGTTTTGTTTTTTGTTTTTGTTTTTAGGTTAACATACAGAATAATTTATTTCTTTTTTTCAATTTTCTTGGATATGCTCTGTATTTACATTCCAAATGTTATACCCTCCCCCAACTCTCCCTCCTCCTTTTCAACTTGCTTCCATGAAGGAGCTCCCTCTCCCAGTCACCTTCTCCACATAAGCACCTTGGCAAGTTGATGATGTTCTTCCCTTGACATTGCAAACCTTTCAGCTCCTTTAGTCTTTTCTCTAGCTCTTTCACTGGAGTCCCTGTGTTCAGTCTGATGGTTATTTGAAAGCATCATCATCCATATCTATGTGACTCTGGCAGAGCCTCTGAGGAGACAACCATATCTTGTTTTTGCCAGTAAACACTTCTTGGCATCAGCAATAGTACTTGGATTTGGTGGCTGCATATGAGGTGGTTCTCCAGGTGAGGCCATCTCTATAGATCTTTTCTTCAATCCCTGCTCCTCTATTACACCTTGTATTTCCTCCCTTGAGTGTTTTGTTCTCCCTTTTAAGAAAAACTAAGGCATCCACATTCTGGTCTTCTTTCTTTTTGAGCTTCATAAGTTCTGTGAATGATTTCCTGGGTATTTCAAGATTTTCGGGCTAGTATCTGCTTATAAGTGAGTACACACCATGAGGGCTCTTTTGTGACTAGGTTACCTCACTCAGGATGATAGCCAACATCAAACTAAATGGAGGTAAATTCGAAGCAATCCCAATAAAATCAGGGACTAGACAAGGCTGTCCACTCTTTCCCTACCTATTCAACATAGTACTCAAAGTACTAGCCAAAGCAATAAGACAACAAAAAGAGGTCAAAGGGATACAAACTGGAAAGGAAGAAGTCAAAATATCACTATTTTCAGATGATATGATAGTATACTTAAGTGACCTCAAAAATTCCACCAGAGGACTTTTACAGCTGATAAAAACAACTTTAGCAAATTGGCTAGATATAAAATTGACTCATACAAATCAGTAGCCTTTCTCTACTCAAAGAACAAACTGGCTGAGAAAGAAATTAGAGAATCGACATTTTTTCCACAATAGTCACAAAGAATATAAAATACCTTGGTGTGACCCTAACCAAACAAGTGAAAGATATGTAGAAGAACTTCAAGTCTCTGAAGAAGAAAATTGAAGATGATCTCAGAAGATGAAAAGATCTCCCATGCTCATGGATTGGAAGGATCAACACAGTAAAAATGGCCATCTTGCACAAGGCAATCTACAAATTCAATGCAATCCCCATCAAAATTTTAACTCTATTCTTCAGGGAGTTAAAAAAGGCAATTTGCAAATTCATTTAAAATAATAAAAAAACATTTGCAATTATAAAAGAACTTCTTGGGGAATGTGTGTGTGTGTGTGTGTGTGTGTGTGTAAATATATATATATATGTGCATGTATATATAGAGAGATAAAGAGAGACATTCATTCTATAACTTCTGTTACTCTAAAGAAGCCCGAGTAATAGACATGTACTTGTGCATACAAAGATAAGAGGAGGAGGTGTCTGGTGTTCTTTTTCTCTGTCTTACTGCATCGAGACAGGGTCTCTTGATGTAGGGAAGGTTGCACTTCTGGCCAGGTTTCCGTCCTCCAGCATATTATATTTTCTGAGTTATGTGTTAGTTAGTTAACCCCAAGTGCATATTCCGTTGTTGCCTTTACCATATTCTTTATTTGCTAATATCAGAAAGCATCTAGCTAATCACAGCAAACTTGATTAATTATAGGTCCTGCCTCAACTAGAATATAGGTTCTAGGCTTTCTTATGTTTGAGCACTAAGAAATATGTGGCAACAGTTTTTTTTAAAGAATTCTTTTAAAATATGTCTAAATAAATTATAAACTAAGTTGGTGTACAGGTGAGTTCTTAGGCGTTAGTTATCTGGGTTTGAGTCCTAGTTCTTTTATTTAACAAATATGCATTCTGAGATGACTGGTCAATGGCTGTGGGTTTTGCTCCACTATAAACTGGGGTATATAAAGCTGCTGCCCATGTTGGTATATGCTGCAAAGATGATTGCATACATGAGTCTAGTTAAAAGGTGACTATGGTTTTCATTGTTATGTGATATTCCTAACAAATACTAAAATAGAGGCTTTTTATTTTCCTATTGATAAGACTTGGTGGAAACAGGGGTTGTAAGCCCCAGGAGCACTCTTAATGTGGAGAACTCTGAGACTGAACTTTTGCCCATCTTATCTCTCAAACAGACAACCCCTAACTCCAGACACACCCCCTGGCCAATCATGGGACTTTCATAACTGAATTCTAATTTAATATTTGTTTATATGGGTGCTTTTAGAGTACATTAAAAAAAATCCATAAAACCTACCATTCCTCATTGCAAGGAACTGAATGTTTTCAAGCTCTTGCCTGAAATAATCCATTAGAAGATTAAACTTGTTTCTGATTAGATGTGAGCAAGCATCTTCAGGTACTGGTCAAAATGAAGAATTTGCATTTAAATGGAAAGATTAATGACTAATACACAAACCCCATATTTAATCACAATTTCTTTATCACACATAATTTATATTTTTATTCAGATCATCCACCTTAATTCAGAAATAAAAAATGATAGGTGTAGTATTTCATAAACCAACTTGTGCGCCACCAATCCTGCATCTTGGTTATAAATACTTCTGAGGCTGCTGCTTTCACACCGTTTCTTGGGAAGGATCTAAATGTTGGTACAGTAATTTGGGTGTAACTATATATCAGAAGGTGTGAGTCTCACCTCATAGAAATAGCTCAAGCTGAAAGGGAAAAAATAATCACATGGAAGTGACTTTCTATGCAGGCCTGTTCATTTGCTCATTTCTGCTCAAATCTTGGCCAAGCATGAGCTGGTCTCTGCTTCAATTTTAAGCAGTCCTTAAAAAGGGTAAGCCCAGATTTCCCTCTTTGATAGAGTCCAGTAGTGAAAATACAAAGGGGATATATTCTCTTCCAAACTAAAATGTAAAGAAAAGTTCTGGAAGAAAACAAAAAGCAAATATCATTCCCAGGAACCTCAGCCCATCCTCTATGCTGTGCTGCCCACTTAAGGCCACAATGAATGCATTTTGGTCTAGTGAGTTTAAGCCAAGAAGTAAGTATCTAGCTTAAACTGGCCATGGTGGTTAATGATTATAATTTGAGAACTCAGGAAGCAGAAGTAGGAAGATCACTAATTACAATCATTCTGGATTGCATAGTGAGTTCTATGCTATGTACTGAGATCTTGCCTCAAAAATCTAAAAGTCAGACAATGAGCAACAAAAAGTATGTCCCGTTGTAAATGTCACAAACTATTTTCTTTTGCAAGCAACATCTACTCTCAATATTTATTCCATGCCCAAAGCAAAGCCCATGAATACAGGAGACACTCTAATCCGGGACCACTTTCTTGACCTATAAACCGCTTTGCCTTGGGAAAGATGCCTGACAAAAGAGAAGCTGCTCCCAGGCACTAAATGGTATCTGTTCTCTGCCTGTGGCTTTGGGTTCAATGTTGAGTAAATGTTAAAAAGTGATTTGCATTAGTGAAGAACTGTAATGAAACAAATTTGAATTAAATAATCTTTCTCAGTGGGGAGCAGCCTTGTCAGGGAACTCAAAGTTACTAGTTGGTATTCTGTCATTCTTGGGGGTCTAATCATTCTGGAGGCTTTCATCCTCCTCCCTCTTCATCTCCCCCAGTTCTCTTTCACTCAGAGTCCTCTCCTTTCACTACTGCTATCCAGCAGCAGCGAGAGAAAATGGCATTTAGTAAACAAAACCAAGATAAAAGATGGAAAACTGGAAAGAATAAGCAATTAGTCCTTTTGTCCATTTCTTCTTACAGGCTCAATTTAATTCTAGAGTTTGACTTGATGTTTTAAAATTAACAGCTCTCCCTCAGTGGGCCTCTCCACTTCCTGTTGATTCTTTTGAATGTTGGTCAGTAAATTTAACTCTGCATCCTTTGCCATTAAGAGGACAGAGGGAAACACGGCTTTCCTCAGAAGAACATGGTGCCCGATGAGGAGACAATTTAATTTGTAAAACACTTGTATAAGTCTGAGAGCTGGGTTCAATTCCCAGCAGTCACATAAAAGGCTAGGCATGACCATGCACCTCATCCTCCTAGTACTGGAGAGGCAGTGGCAAAAAGAGCCCTGGGGTTTACTGACCAAGCAGCTTAGCCTGTTTGGAAAGTTCCAGGCCAGTGAGAGACCTGGTCTCAAAAACCAAGATGGATGCCTCCTAAGGAAAGACACCCAGGGTTGACCTCTAACCTCTACATCCATGCACATACATGTCCCTCCACAAACAATGAATGTATAAAAGGTAACTTTCAAATGCTAAATAAAACTAAAATATATTAAATGAAGAAAGATATTATACAATCAGAAAGATAGAAATTGCTTGCCCTCCCTCACATGTGGACCCTAACTTTTAATGTTTGCACCAGGGGACCAGGGTGGCTACACAGTACAGAAGAAATGGGAGGCTGACAGAGCCGAGGAGATATAAAGGAAGGGAGGGGCAAAAGGCACTTGTGACATAAAAGAGTGACATGGAGAAGAGGTAAGAATGGGAGGGGGCAATAAACACAAATCTTTCATTTTTAAGTATTTCAAGATGAGGCCTGTTATTTTCTGTTAATAATAACAGCAGTTTACTAATTAAAGGAGTAATTCTGAAGCCCTGAGCAGCTTCAGACTATTCCCCCAAAAAAGAGATCTGACCAGAGCTGACCTACATAAAATATGATAGTAGCTAGCTAAAATAACTTAAAACTATACGGTGACCCTTGCTTCTAAAAATGGGATTCTACCTGGTTGAGAAGAAAAGAAAATCGAAGAATGAAGGTCTAATGCGCCTTCTGGTCTCAGCCAGTGTCTGCATCAGGGCTGTTCTGTTGTGCAATGATCCCCGATGTATGATAGAGAAAGACGTGGTCCAGTAGCTAATGAAACCAGAACAGTGCAAAGAACACATATACCTTAATTTATGGGCCTTCTGTTGCTTCTGGATTCTTATCCAAAGACCTTTTAATTAAGCTCCCTCAGGTGGGACTCGGTCCACATTTTCCCTAGCACATGGGTAATAGGAAAAGCCAAACAAGGTCTTTGTTTCTGGCTGGCGCTCTGTTCACTAATCATCTTTCCCCTATTCTGCTCAGGCTTCCGCCAGAGTTCATCTTCATCAGCATTGCTGTGGTCCCTCTCATATTTCAAACAGCAATTGGAAAGCAGATATTTAATCAGAAAAGTTTGGGATTCATTTTTTCGGATACCTAATCTGTCTTTAGAGGCTTTCAGACAGACGAAATTGCTGTTGACTACAAAAAGACAGCAGAAGTCTGTGTCCTTGAGAAAAGCTGAAGCCCTGGAGAGAGTACACAGGCCTTACAGCCAGGACAAGTTCTAGCTCATAAGTGCTCAACCTTGAATGACTCATGTAATCCCAAACCTCTATTTTCTTGCCTGAAAAATGGAATTAGCTCTTCAAAGTGTGTTCTTAGAAAAATGCTTTATGCTTGGCTCCCAAGACAATGAAGAAAAGGCAGTCAGGTAAAATCAGCTAAAGAGGGTTCTCTCATAAAAATAAAGTTGAGGCCCCAGAATTAGGGTGTCTAGGGATTAATCTTCAAAAAGAAAGAAGAGAAACATCACTATGACAAATGGGACAAGCTGGCCTGTGCTGTCATCCTACAAGGAAACCACAATCCGAAAACCAGCCTCAGGACAGTGGAAACTGCACAGTGCCAGCAGCCAGGACCTCATCCTGTCCTCTCTGCTCACTGATTGCTTCTTAGCTTTTATAAATTCCCATTATTCCCCCTCTCTGTGAGGCCATTGACTCATTCCCCCACCTTGCCAGAACACAGCTTCACCAAATTCTAGGGGTCAACACTTTGTGACTAGCCACATATAGACATATTCTCTACTAGCTGTTGGGATCAGCTTGAAATTTAGGAGAAGGCTTTTGTCAGCCTGTATAGAATGTCATATGAGATCAGTTTAATTTAATGAGACTGAGGCATAGGTCTTTGTGGTATAGAATGGCTGCTGAGGATTCCTTGGTTTCATAACGAGGCCAGCTAAAGACAGACTTACAACTTGAAAAGACACTCTATACTTACTCCAGAAGTTTTACACACACACACACACACACACACACATGCTCATACACATGCTCATAGCTTTCCACATAAAGCATGGATTGTGAGACTCTTATGAACCTTTTGCCCTTCAATGAATAAGCTCAAAATGTAAAGTCAGGAGAGAACAAGGGCTGGAAGTATGTCTGACAGTTCTGTGCTTACACAAACCACAAGGCTCTTGCAAGAATCATTGGGTTGCTGTCCTGAAGTCAAGAGCAACCCCTGAGTTAGAGATAAGGACTCTTAAGTATGCACCTTTTCTGCATCATTACAGGTATACTTCTTGTCCTCCACCAGGCTCTATTTTATATATCCCATATTCCTTTTATCAGAAACGATCCCACAACAGAACATGAACCCCGTCCTCCAATCTCAGCCCGAGAAGGGGATTCATGTGCTCTTCTAGGATTGCTACAGCAGTCCCAGGGTAAAAACAGATACCTACAGATAGACGTCCCAGTTATTTTCAGACTTTCTTGCCAAGCATTACAACTTCAGAGGTGAAAAGCAAAGCCTCTGAAGCAATGCAATGCCCTCTTCTGAGGACATGCTCTTCGTGTTATGAAGCTGGCTAAGATTCTTCCTCCTGTGTTTCATTTGTCTTCCTCCTCAAACTCCTCCAACCCTCCCTTTGAATTTCTCTCTGCTGTTTCTTTTCGTCATACCTCATCACCAAGGACCAAAAGGGACATGCTCTCCAGCACTTACCAATGAGGGCAGTCTAAACAGCTCAATATTACTTCAGAAACCAAGATTTAAAACAGACAAGACAAAACGCCATTATCTCCAAAGGAATATATTCCTTCTCTCCAGAGGAAAAATACTTCCTGGCTTTTGAATCTCTCAGAACTGATGAAGTTACAGAGGGACTGGCTAAGAATGGAGTGAGGCTAGTGAACACTGGGGTTTCTGTAAGTCCCACTCACTGGGTACAGACCGAGGCTCAAGTCTAAAAGTGCTTCAAAAGGAAGCTGATGTGTGATGTGTATTTTCCATATCTAAAGGGCCCATAGATAAGAATCTGCCTCTTGTTTGAGAAATTGAATAGGGGTGAGTTAAACAGATGTAACATGTTTATTGGGCTTTTTTTATTCTCAGAATATACCAAGGTAACAACACATGGTTGTAAGATTGTGCCATGGAATGAATGGAGGTTTGGCCTTCTAACTCCTCCTCTATGGGCTGCATGACAGAGCAAAGAAGCCCAGGAAACTTGATTGTGAAAACACATGCAAAACTTGTAAAATCCCAAGGGCCTGGAGACAGAGGAAAAATGACAGATACAGGGAGGAAATGAATCGACTCATGGCACAAGGGATATTGTATACTTCGGGTTTTTATCTCTGAAATGTGTTGAAACTTGCTCCTCTATGTGATCAAATTTGGAGGCAAGTCACTTGAGAGGGAATTAGATTATGCAGAAAGAGTGCTCACTAATGGAACTCATGCCCTAGTAAGAGACATTTTTACCCCTTCCACAGTTGGAAATGAATAGCAGATGCGGGAGGGACAGGCATTCTTGAACACCAAGTCCGATGCTCTTTCATGTCACACAGAGTGCACACTGAGTAACTCTCCTTTGCTCACTTTTCACTAGTCATTTCTCCTCCTCCTCCTTCTCCTCATCAAACAACAACTTCCTCTTAAAATGCTATGACTCAGAACATTTTCATGGTTCCTTATATGGTAGATGCCTGGGTATATTGGTTGGTTGATGAGTCGATGGGCAGAGAAATTACATCTTAATGTTAAAAGTGATTCATATAAATTCCTGCCCATTTCCATTGACCTGTAAATTTATGCTTTCTGCCTGAAGGTTTACCTAAAGTCCTAAAGAGGGGAATTTAGGGTGATCTTGCTTCTCTGGTTTTTGATACATTGGCTGGCTATCTATTGACCCTTTGTAGCACAATCAAGAGGTTTTAGCCTTGACTAGAGACATGGATTGTAACTGACAACTTCACTGGTTGTTTTGCAATATACATTCTTCTAAAATCCATGAGTTTATTAGTTTCATAAATATTAGTTTCATAAAACATCAACCATCTATGAGCTGTATGAACAATCACTCTGTGATACTTCCAACCCATAAAGCTAAGGTGTTTAGGGGTCCATTCAATTTTAAAGACCAAATAAATGATAATAATTCTTCATGATATTCACATGATGTACAGATGGTTCTATGCTCTGGTTAATGAAATAGTGGGATTTTAGCCAACTTGAATGTACTTAAACAGTTATTATGCTCCGTTTCATCTTAGCTCTTCTGCAGACAGTACCATTAGTCACCTTAGTAGGATAACAGTTTGGTGTGTTTCTTGTTGTCAAGCAAGCCAATCCCCAGATAATCAACAATACAGTAATAACAACAATAACAGCAAAACTTCCTTCACACATCACTGTTGAGACATGCAGTGTATTTTCACAATGCCCTGTTTCTCACCATTGTGAGCTTTGCTCTACCTCTTCATTCGTGCATGCCTAAGACCTATTCCGATTTTTGTCCAGCCCTTGGTTCTTTGTTCAGCTTTCCTCTGTATCTGTTCCTGTGGTTCTACATTGCTTTTTTTCTCTACCCAAGATATCAATTCCCTCTTGTTTCCAGTCAGTATCACAGAACCTGCTTTTACTGGTAGGTGAGAAACCAGCACACCAATATCCAAGGGAAGACTCAATTCTATAACTCAGGGATTTGAACCTATGACACAAGAGTGTCAGTTACGAAGCTTGCAAGACACATGACACCATGGACTTCCAAACTTTTTGTGTTACCAGGTTCCTGGGATTCTTCTTAAATTTACAATTTTCTAACTCTATAAAATTGTGCACACTGATAACTGCTAGAATTATTGAGTGTTCTCTGGGATTAAACTCTCAATCCTTATAAAACTTAAGCAAGGTAAGCTGTCTTCCATTTGTTTAAAAGATGAACAGAGAAGATTTAAGAGATATTGTCACTTAAAAGCAGGGTTAGTGACTGGGAAGCTGACATACAGACTCAAGTTGGCGCCTTTCCCCCCAATTTCCACATTCCCCCACAAGTAAGTGACAAACATCTTTCATTTATAACAAATAAAAAACTATATTAGGTCTTCAGGAAGACTGCAAATATCAGGAAATCCGATTGTTGTCAACAACTTTGTATATAGGAAATGCTAAATCAAGCTAAATTAAATCCAACAGAGTTCTAGACAGCAAGCTTTTATTAACCCCCCACTGTTTTGGGCTCCCAGCCGTGACTTGGGTTAAGCTTAATACCACTTAATTTATGAAAATGTTGTTATAATTATTCTGTTTCTAAAATTTAGGTTCCCTGAAAAAGGAAGTGGATTTCACAATTAAAATGTACATCACTGATCTCAGTTCTCTTTCTGTACGGCACACATTCATGAATATCTAGTACTATAGATACATCTTGGGTAGGGAATTTGCCTAAGGCTATAATTATTCCTCCAGCTCTGATGGATGCCTCTAGTTGTACTACACAGCAGCTGATCTTCCAGTGGCATAGGGAAGGCCACACTTTCAATCAAGACCTATAAGAAACTTCACTAAGCCGCATCTTCACACAGATCTAAGGGGACATTAGTGTTTCTTTTCACGTGGTACAAGGATACACCATTCTCCAACTTTAATTAATTATAGACAATTTGAAAAACACTATCAATAAAACAGAGTGTTGTGTATTAGTGGGAAAGAAATGAGATGAAAAAAATATAGCTTGTCCCATTATTCATTTGTATTGATCTAGATGTTTAAGCCAATGCATCACAATTTGACAAAAGGTTAAATATTAACAGAAGAATCATTAATCTAACAAAACAAATTAGCATAACAGTGGCTTTCCTGGTTGGTGTTCTGTGTACTAAGAGTTTGGGTAGACTGAGGTTTACTACCAGTCTTTACAGATGCAGTCTTGATTAGATAAAAGATCTGCTTTGGTGGACAGTCAAGGTCTTACTGTAACCATCCCCTATGTAAACACACATGCTTCTTATCAAGGAAAAACTCTGGGACAGAATCTAGCATAGCACTTGGTGCATCTTTTCAAATTATTTTCCAAATACTTCAGACTATGGTAGAACTGCAGCATAACCCTTTCATCCTTGAATTTCAGATGCAGGGATGACTTTTTGAGCTTTGTCTCCTGCTGTGGGCAGTCCCTTTGATGTTGGTCAGTGCTATCATCAGGCGCCTCTCTGACCAACCGGAGAATATTTTCCTGGATGTGAAACATGAGTTTAAGGAGATTGCAGGGAACCAGAGGCCATGCTCCAACAAACACCACCACCAGCTTTTATTCTTTTAGAAAATGAAGGGATCTTACAAAGGGTAGGTTCCTAGTAAACTGCATGGCCTTTCAGATGGCCAACCCGTCTCAGCACACCAACACTTCTCAGCAACAAATTCACTTGTATCTTCTCAAGATTTGTTAAGGGATCACTGTTCTTTTCTCATTATTTTAAAAGAAAATCATTTGTTTGTTCATTTGAGATTTGGTCTCACTGTGTAGCCCAGCTTAGCTTTGGCTTTAGTCTTGTAAGTGCTGGAAACAGACCTGTGCCACCATGCCTAGCTAAAACTACTTTTTCTTATGGTACTACAAAACAAGTTCCATATATAATTTCTTCTGAAAGTAAAGGAATATTTCCTTTTTTTTTCGTTTTAGCTTCTCTAATTTTAGTTCAGTGCATTTTTCCTCTTTTAGACTTATTTGATTGTTTATTTTTACAAATGTATGTTGTCTTGACTGTCCTTCCAGCTTCCCTTCAGTCATGAACCTATGTGATCTGGATATTGGCTCTATCTTCCCCAGTGTACCCACCACCACACCTATTTGAATGATTCTTATGCAGCCACTCATGTTTCCGCATGAGCCCACTCAGCCATTTCACTCTATCTGGCATCGAAGGATTCAAGAGATGACTTGCTATATTTAGGGGAAAAGAAGAAGTGGAAGCCTAGAAGTATTCAACAAGTACATAAATTATTGAGTCAGTCTGATACATAATTAGAAAGTTTAATTAAATCTATTATAAGTTAAAAATCACAAGAATTATTTGTTTTGTCAATAATTACACTATTTTGATAAGTGGAAATTTATGTTTTCCTAACAATTAAAGGAGAAATTTTTGGTAAAATGTTGTAAGAGAATACTGATATTCCACGACCACTGAGAGTTTACCGGAAAAGAGGACATGATCATTTGCCATAGAAATTTTTCATTGTAATCACCAAACCCATTTTTCTGTGAAAAGATGACATTCCCCTTTACAAGTCATGCTGAGCCACTCTGATGAATCCCAAAAATACTCCACTTGGTGAACATATTTTATTTTCAGTGATCTGTGGATTTTATTTTATACCATCTTTAAAGTTACTGCCGACATCACGCCTAATTGTCTCCTGGAAATAGGGAAGCACGCATGTGTACATGCCAGTGTTGAGAACAGGGTGTTCTGCTATCTATGCAGTAGAAGTGGTGAGAATGCAGGGACGACTTCCCATCCAGACCTAGCTATGTAACTTAGCTAATACCTTCTAAAAATTATGCCCAACTTCTCTGAAAGAATTCCATTCAGCAGCATGGACTCCTTCTGAGTTGAAACATGGCTCACTAACATTTAAACAACTCTTAACAATCACCCTTTCTCCACAAAATTATGGAAGCTATAAGCACGTGGTTTCCCCAGCTTCCTCTTTCCAGGATTTGTGGGGGATGTGGTTTTCTTTAGAGTACTGAAAATTCTGTTGTCTTTGGTGATACTCATTAGTGTTCTATACTCAAGTTCATTCACAATTTACATAGCACCCAATATTCCGAAGAATAATCTAGAGACCAGTAAGCCTGCTAGATTCATAATGCATCAAAAGACATCTTTTAAAAGTCAAAACTGAGGTAGTGTTAACAGTGGATGCACATGGGTTTACAGACAGATGAAGAGGAGATATAAAAACACATTGAGGAATTTAAAGAAAGAAAATAGGGTCAATTCCAAGCCTTCTAGGACAGGAAAGTTTCGTTGGAATCTGTGTGTGCTAATAGCTACTTTCCAATCTTTAATTTAAAGAGGCCCACTTTTGCTTGGCTTTTTACTCTGTGTGGCACTTGCCAACTTCAAAGACTGATGAATTTGAGAGTGGGATTAGATCTAACATCATTTTCAAGATGGGCTTTAAGCTGAGTGAAAGTGATTTGGACAGGAAGGGAAATAGAAAGCAAGAAAAAGGGTCTACAGATGGAATGCTTAGCCTTGTAAGAAATTGCAATATTATTTTTCAATCTCTTTAGAGATCTCTGGTGCTGTCTACGCTGCTCTGAAATCATGCTGCTTCCTAGGATGGCATTAGTCGAAATGTATCACAGAGTGACATGGATTGTAATTTATGTTCCCCAATTAGCATAAGGGATTTCCTTAAAGCAGCCTCACTCCCTGAGATGGCTCCCTGCAACTGTGCATGGAATCCTTGGGGTATACAAAACAGAGAAAGCAGCTCTGTTGCATCAGAATCTCAGAATTTATTTTTTACATTATGCTTGGCTCCCTGAACCAAGGGGGTTAGGTCAGAATACTAGTGATGATCTCAGTGATTTTTTTTCTCATCAAAAATATCTTAAAATCAATACTGTAAGTTGATAAACAAAATCTTGGTAAAATGAGAGATGCAAAATATGATTGAAAGCAAAAATTTGTAGAAGAGTTGAGAGTCCTTAAGGGAAAGGATAAAGTTTAAAATATGGCATATCTAGCAAGCCAAAAATGAAGATCTGGTATAAATTCTCTGTGTCTTCTGAAGTAGTCGTTTTATGTCATTTTATATAGTTTTATGTTAGGTCAGAAACAAGAAAGACTGGGCTGGCAAGATGGCTTGGAGGGTGAAGGTGTCTGCTCCTAAGCCCGATGACCTGAGTCCAAGTCTTTGAATACATCCTCTGCCCTCCCCATTGTGCTGTGACATGCACACTCATTTACATACATATCGTAAAGATGTAATTAAAATTAGTAACATCTTCTTTAAAAATGATTTCTTTAAAAAAGAAGCAAGGTTACTAACAGAAATAACTATCATAATTCCTAAATAAGTAGAGCTAAAGCTTGCACTTCTTAATAGACATTTTGAAGTTATCATATTGAATACGTACTGTCCCTAGACCTGTGTTAGTGCTTGCTGGAATTCAACTGTCTATTAGTTAAGCATCTTGTTTCATTTGCTTAACTCAAGGTTAAGTGAGGATATAATTCACTATGTCATAGTTTTGATATGAAGTCTAGACATGACACATGTAAGGCTCTTAGTACAGCGACAAAATAGGCTCCCCATAAATAATGGTTTTCTCTAGCTCTGTCATGAGCCAAATCCTCAAATCTTTTCTTGATTTTTGTCATGCAACCAAATTTTGAAATAATACCAGAAGTTTAAAGGTACAACTGTCAATCCATCTCCGAGTTCTGCATTTGAAATTTCAACCACCCACAGAGCAGACACACTTGGGAAATCAGTGTCTGTACTTAATGTGGACAGACTTTCCTGTTAACTGTTTCCTAAAATATACAACTTAAGAGCTATTTCCATGTCATTTACATTGTACAGGGAGAAAATGTAACCTGGAGAGGATACAAAGGGCATGGGAAGCATGCCTAGGATATGTCCTTTCATACTATGTTATCTACGGGGCTGAAGAGGAAGTTGGGGAGCCACCCACTGAATGCTGAGACTGAAGAACCTCTTGTAACTCATCTGCACTGGGAGATGAGCTCTTAGCTGGGATTGTATTATTCCGTGATATTATTTCCCCCCTACTAAAAGGAATTTTAAAATTCCTTTTCTTCCCAGTTTTATTTTTCTAAAGAGGTTGCTTTCTGGTTTTGGATTCATTTTCTCCTTCTAGTATAGCTACTAACTTTTCTTTGCTTTGCAGACATTTGCATTTTCGTAATGTTTTGTAGACTGTTTCAAAATAAAAATTCCAATTTGGATGTGTCTTTTAAATATTTTTGTGTGCTTTTATGTTCTGTAGTGAACCCTCTATCCTCATATTTTTCTGAAAGCTTTGTATAGGATTGGACTAGATATTTCTCTTCCCCTGATACTGGAATGAAATAGTTTTCTTGAACTTTGGCTGACAAACTTGATTTAACAAAATTGTTGTGATTATTTTTGTCTTTTTTCCCCAAAGCTTCTGTTTCTCTTGATTTAATAAAGTATTAAAAACTGAGCAGCCAGGTTTTAGGATCTCCCCTACTTTTCCTACATTCTCTGTTGTATTGGTTCTGGATTGGCAAACATCACTAACTTCTCTCTTTGCCCTGTAGGACTCGGAAGGGCACCTCTAAGCCTTCATACCACCTTGACTATTCGAGTCCTTAGGGTTCCTCAGGTAGGGAACATAGCACTGCCCTGGGTTAGTTGTCATTTTTATGTTGCTTGCTCAGTTCAGGCAAGGCCTGTTAACTCTATGAGATCATCCTTTTCTCCGATTTGTGACATACCTTGTTAATTTTTTCCATCTTCTCTTAAATGTAGTGATTTACACCTGCGCTTGAGCCTTTAGACTTCTATTTTTGTTCCTGATAGCTCTTGCTTTCTTTCTCCCTCCCCAATCTTCTCTCTCCTTTATTCTTTTTCTTTCTTTGTTTCTTCGTTTCTTTGTTTCTTCCTTCCCTTCTTCTTCTTCTTCTTCTTCTTCTTCTTCTTCTTCTTCTTCTTCTTCTTCTTCTTCCTCTTCCTCTTCCTCTTCCTCTTCTTCTTCTTCTTCTTCTTCTCCTTCTCTTCCTCCTCCTCCTCCTCCTCCTCCTCTTCCTCCTCCTCCTCCTCCTCCTCCTCCTCCTCCTCCTCCTCCTCCTCCTCCTCCTCCTCCTCCTTTTTATTTTCTTCTTTTTTTCATTGAAATCAAACACAGTGATTGTGGAAGTTAGGCAAGTGTCAGAACACAATCCAAAAATGGAGTTAAGTGTCATTTCTGAGTGCCTGGGAAGAAAAGGAACTTTAAAAACCAAATCATACAAAATTGACAAGTACTAAAGTAAAGAGTTTAAAACAAAGATTGAAGACAGATAAAAGAGAATTTCTGAAGCAGAGAAAATATGAAAAAATATAATTATTTTCCTTAAAACTATTTTTTATTTTTTAGTGAGAAGGGCACATTTTAAAGTATTAGCTGGCATATAGAGGTACTCCAGTAAAATGTTTAAATAGATGTTTAAACTATTAAAGAAACTCCACAAACACAAGGCATGAGTCTTCCAAAACAAGGAATTGTTCTTGGAATGTGTTTTCCTGCCCCTCACAGGTATAGTGGGTAGTAGTGAGCTTACTTCATATGATCCATTATAACTGGATATAGATATTTGTCTATACACTTCCATGGAAAGAAATAGTTCATCCATGTGCAGCTTGTCCACCACGTGCAGCTTGGCCTTGTGGCTGTGTACTTTACTCTTGTGACTTCTCGAGGCGCTCAGAGTGAATTTTTCCTCGTGTTTTGAATAAAATTGGCTAGTGCATGAGACTTTAGTCTACTTTATTTATCAGCTCCATTCTCCCAACTCCCACAGCCTCTATTGCAGGATGCAGATGAACAGTCTTCTTCTGCTTTCTTTCAAGTGTGTGGTTTCCAGATCCTGGTTTTTCTAGGTTTCTCTTTCTCGTCCTATGTGAAAATAGAGCTGGACTCATTGTCACTGTCACATTTCCTAGATATTTATTAATAGTGTTCAAAAGCAGGAATAGCTATTTAATATACTAAAATGTGGGTCTACAAAAGGGAAAGAACACCTGAAAGAGCGAGCCTGGATTTTGCCTAGACATGTGGGCTGTGTGTTCCAGGTAAACAATGTCAGTTCCAGAGTTTTAATGCTTTCAAAACTATCTTCGGCAAACACAGGTGTGAATATTTTTAAGGAAGTTTTCATTATGCCATGATATTTACAATTGATCCCCTAGGCTTCTGTGTTGTCTCAAACTCTATTTTCTCCCATGAACCTCAATTTGGTTGAGCACTGAGTACGCTAAGCTGGATCCCTGATGACCCAAAGCCAATGTGCTATGGCCGGCCAACTGCCACACTGGGTGTGTCTGCAGTGCTTACTTGTCCCCCACTCTATGTCAGTGGGGGCAGAGTGAATTAAATCCATTACTAAAGGGGAAACTTAACCTCTAAACATTCACTCATGTCTGTGGAAATTCATTGCATGGCTTGTGCAGAGAGGTCAGATGTTGGGGGTTCTTTCTTGCCACCATCTGGATCCCCAGGATCTAAATCATGTTATGAGGCTTGGTGGGAAGCTCCTTTACCCAACGAGCCACCTCGTTGGCCCAGAAAATAAATAAACAAATGAATAAAATCCCAAAGAAACAAAGAAAAAGCCCCACAAAGTTCCGTACTTGTGGAAGATGTGGTATTGCGGCCTGTTTCACTGCCTGGTCAGTAGAGACAAGCAGAGAAGGGCAGAACTGAGATGGACACACTTAGCTCACTTCCAAACAGTAATAACTGTAGAAAAGTTTAAGACATTATTTACAGAAAGTCCAAATGAACTATTTCTAATGTGTAGAGTTATGCTAATGCATAGTTAATATACATTGCTACAAGTAGAGTCAGTATGTTAATATATAGTTAATATATATAGTTAATATCTAGTTAATATGTCAATATGTAGCTAATGTACAAAGTTAATATATAGAATTTGTGTGTTAATCTATAGTTAATACGTCAAGTTGTTAGTGCTATTTATTTTCAGCAGTTCTGTGCAATTATATCACACAAATTCTAGGAGATTATAACAGTTAGATCCCAGTTCTAGGACTCATAATTTTTCTCATTTTCCTGAAGGTCTCCAAGCTGTGGCCCTATGTGAGCAACAGTATGTGATATGTTTTATTTTTGTGTGTATGAATCTATCCATTCTGCTGTCCATACAGATAGGACACTCGAAGCTCATCAATAAGGAAGTGAACTTAATTGTACCAAAGCACAAAAAAGACAAAATTTTGTTCATTAAAAAAAATGCTTCATGGAGATGAGTAAATCTTCGTGATTAGGGACTGATGCTTTAAAATTTTTTGGTCAGCATGTCTAGGTAGGAAAGTTGAGAGACAGGGAGGATAACAGTGAGACAACAGAACCATCTACATATACAAATCTCCATCTAGATCTTGATCTATCATAAACTAGATCTCATTTATTACAATGGAAGTAAATCGACTAATGTACTGAAAATCAGACCCCAAGCTAATCTGTATTCAAAGTGTCAAAAGAAAGGGCTGAGAATGTGTCTCAGTTGGCAGTGATTGCTAACATACAGTTAGCACTAAGTTTTGAGTTAATTGTCCTGGTGGCATGTGGCTTTAATCCCAGCAATCTCAACAGTGAGGAGGTAGAGACAGGAGGATTAAGCTGATGATCCTGGGCCATATAACAAGTTTGAAACTAGCCTGGCATGCATGAGACCCTGTCTCAAAATAAAGATAAAATATTTTAGGCTGGGATGAGGCCCCCAGACAGCATGTATAAATTCTACCTTTAATTTCCAGCACTGCATAAACAGGTATGGTGCTGTGTGCCTAAAATTTCAGCACCTAAGAGGCTAAGATGGGTAGATTGCCAAAAGCTTAAATCTAGCCTGGGTTACAGCATGAGACCCTTTAAACAAACAAACAAACAAACAACAAATCAAAGAAAGGAGAAAATAATGTTGAGCACTTCCATCCTGAGACCACACCCAGGTGAGCTGCTTTCTAGAATGAGATCTTTACCCAGAGCGCCTCCTGCTTCCATGAGGGAGCTCAAAGACAGTGGAGCCAAGGGGCCAGGTCGCAGCAAAACTGAGACACCAAGCAGCCAAACGGTTTGCATCGTGCACATACAAACTTCGGATGACACTGGTGTGATTTTATCCGAGCCTTTTGATGACCCTTCTTCCTTATTTTACCTTCTGCAAAGAGTCACAAATCCAGCAGTACTCTTCTCCAGCATCTGCTCCGATGCCATTCCGGCTCTTTCCTGAAGAGTGAATGAGGCATGCCAAGGCACCATGATGAAGGGGTCACTTAATTTCTGTTTGTAAAGCCAAATCTCCTGTGCTCCCCGTAATTACCAATCAATTTTACATAAATAGCGAAATTAAGTCCCATTATTCTCATTTACCACAAAATTAGAGGAATTAATTAAACATGGAAAAGGGGCCAATGCCTGCCAAGTCACCATTTCGAGCAGATAGAAACAAATTCCACGCAGGCAGGAAGAAAACTGAACGCAGTGTCCAGAGAGTGGGAAGGGATGTAACTGGAAGCAGCCTGTGAGTGCAGCAGGTATCTGACACCTACATAGCTGATGACAGAGAAAACCTAGTCTCCCTGCAAGCACGGGGCAGCAGCATTCCTACCGTGCTGACACCAGTGCAGGGCTTCTCTCTGTTGTTTAAAGAAGGTGTGACTTGTGTTTGGTCTGGAATGATATCAATTACTAAAGTGCTTGTTTTGCAAACTGGAGGACCAGACAACATCCAGCCCAAGTGTCCACAGTAGGAAATCCAGGCATGATGGTGTGCAATTGTAATTCCACAGGCAGAGGTGGAGCCAGGGAAATACCTGAGGCTCACTAACCTAACAAAAAAAAACTCTGCCATGGAGAGACATGTCAGAAAGAAAGAAAGAGAGAGAGAGAGAGAGAGAGAGAGAGAGAGAGAGAGAGAGAGAGAGAGAGAGAAGAAAGAAAGAAAGAAAAGAAAGAAAGAAAGAAAGAAGGGATAGAGGGAGGGAGGGAGGGAAGGATGGAGAGAAAAAGGGAGGAAGGAAGGAAGGAAGGAAGGAAGGAATGAAAGAAAGGATTGTCTGTGCCTGAAGAACACCTGAGATTTCCCTTCTAGAAGATCCTGGTTTGATCTCATGTAGGTCTGTAAGCACACCTGTACAAATGTGTACACTTGGACACACATGAGTAAACACACATAGAACATGTGCATGCAAACTCTATAAATCCTGAAGAGAAGGCAATCCTAAGATGTGCTTTCACATCTGGATCTATCAGAGGAATCGCCATGCCTGTGACTGTTGGGACTAAGCCCAGCTAGGGAGACCACAGGTGTAACCCTGTTTATAAAAGGGTATGGGATGGATAGCACTAAATTTCTGAAATAAATGGAAAGTAGGTGTGGGAGGGCTAGGGCCAGCTTTGAACTCACATAATTTTGGCGATCTTTTACAAAGTTTATAAACTGTCAGTCTGAGGTCAGTAAATCAGATTCACAAGTCAGCAGAGGTTAAGAAATAGAACTGTGATTGCCTCTTACAATGACTCCCATTATGGCACAGCACAATATCAACCATTCCTTATATAACTCTCCAAATATAATACCGCTCTAATATTTGAGTTACACATTAACTAACACTGAGTTTTTGTCTTGAGAGCACTGAATCGTTACACCTCTGGTAAGCATGTGAATCTTACACAGTCTTGTGCTGTCAAATGGCTTCTTCTGGCAAAGGAAAGGTAATTGGGCCTCTTTAATTAGCTGCCTTCTGTAAATATGCCATTTTTCTTCTCACTCAATGCTGGAATTATATTTACAAAGGGAGAAGATGACAATAAATATTTTGGATTGCAGTAAGTTCATCTTAGTGTCTGGGCATAATTGAGAGACGACAAAGGGAGATGCAGATGGTGTGCACAGAGCACAGGGCACAGTGTCTGTCAGGACGTACATGTCACCTGTGTCATCAAAGCAGGGATTGGAAACTCAGCCACAAAGAGAAGCGACAAGTTCTTCTCCCAAAACCTACTTAGAAACGAGTAAAATCTACACTACCCACTTCTGAATGATCCAGGAATTATGGTTCCTGTTACTGATATTTGCATCCGAGCAAAGCTGCTGGGACAGGAGATAGAAGCTGGTCAAGCAAGAGAAGGAACCTGATGCAACAGCTACAAAATGTTCTTGCTAGAGGCCAGAAGTGCCAGGAGAGTGCGGCAGAATGGGGTCCCTGCTTCTTTGGCATGTCCTGTGTCTGAGGGTGTGCACTCTTCTGGGACTGGAGGCGAAGAGATGCCTGGATGGAACAAATGACTGGCCAGCTCATCCCCAGCCTCATACCTGTCCCCAAACTAGCACTAATTCCCCCTCATGGTGTACAGAAGCCCCCCCCATTTTCTCTTCTTTTCTCTACCTCTTTTCTTCCTCCCTCTCTCTCCCACCTTCTCCCCCACCTTTTCTATGTCCCCCATCCTTTCTCCTTCCTGCCCTCCCTTCCTCCTCTTTTAATTTTTCACCTCCTTCTTGCCTTTCCTGTCTTTTAATTTCTTACCTGAGCTTCTTTAATAAAATGTTCTCTAATACTCGTTTTCTGTGATTTATGATGTTCATGTTACATGTGAGACACGAACCCAAAGACCCCTTGTACCAAAGATCTTTGTACCTCTACTTGTGTTTCTTTTAACTTAAAATAGGAAATGGCAATCTCAATCCAGCATTAGCCAGAGGCAAGTCAGAAAAGAGAGGGAGAAGGGGGAAAAGGAGGGGAAAATGAGGGATTTACATTTATAAAATGTTTAATGTATTCTAAAGTCATTTATAATACATGAATACGTTGCATACACAAGTCTTTTAAGTATAAAAGGTAACTATTTGTGTGTGTGCATCTATGCAGGCACATGCATATGTGCGTATGTGCATTTGGAGGCTAGAGGCCAACCTCCAGTGCTGTTCCTCAGGAAAACCACAGCCCTCACCCCTTTTGAGACAGGGCTACTCACTAGCCTGCAACTCACCTCGTTTGGCTATCAACTACCAAGGGTTTACCTATCTCAATCTCCCCATCTCTAAGATAACTGCCACAGGCTATAACAACAAACTTTCCCTTACCTGGATTCTGGGGCTCACAAGCAGGTCTGAATTTACAAGACAAACATGTTCCTAAAGGAGGCTTCTCAAGTCCCATGAATTAAGTAGTTTTTAAACTTTATCTTCAAAAGTGTTAACAGGGTCATACAAAAGTAAACTGTACCCCATTTGTCTGTTATTACTGTTGCTAGACTCAGCAAGTAACTTTTTATTTGGATAGGGCAGACTAGATGCACTCCTTCCAGCATCATCATCAATTCTATAGTGAGGGAGGAGACTATAAAGTTGTCAGGGAGATTAGGGGTGCAGGCTTAGGATGGATATATCTCTGGATAGTTACTGGAGTTTCTATGAGACCTTGAGCAAATCATTTGTTCTCCCTGCCCACACCTAGAGCTTGGTGGTTCAGAGGGCTGGCTGAGATGGGTCATGAAGGCCTGGGGATCTAGCACTAGTCAGGCCCGGGAGGGGCACAGTTATTTGGGGTAACCTCAATCTCTTCTATTATTTCCATTGCTGCAATCTCCAAAGGATGCCTGGATCCCATCTTTCTTTTCTCTTCTGCCAGGGGGCAAGTTAGCATTTGGGTTGGGGCAACTGTTAGGGTTGGAAAGAAAGGGTGCTGGGCATGCTTCTCCTTGATAGGCTGAAGGCAAGGGATGACAGACCAAGTCCTCTTGTCTTTTGCTCATCTTATTTTGATCTATTTGTGTATTCATTAACATGCAAGGTTTGGCAACACTGCACAGTTTCTGGGAAATGCAGAAGCTCTATTATTATCACCAAGGGAACCGTAAAGTTTTGCAACAAAATATTGCAGACATTGCAAAGAGAAGTTCTTATCATTGTGCCTTGCTGGTCATCCTTGTAATGGAGATTCTAGAAGCCAACTGAAGCAAATTTCTAGAAATCTCAGGGCCAGTGTCTATGAGTTCTACACAGGTCGTCATCTTTGCCCACACACTGATAAGGTGAAATAGAATAGAAAGGTAGGTAGGTAACCACTGTTTACATATACATCTGGGGGCAGGAGGCAGTCACTGTTAGATGAAATATCTGGATGGCTAGTTTTAATTGTGGGGTTAATGATGACATAGTCATTTACTCTGTGGTATACCTTTTTTTGTCATGATCACAGCATCAAGAACCCTAAGAATGCTCCATGGAAGCTTATGGATGGTAAAGTTAGTTGAATTTTTGACAAAGAGTTAGAAGTCTGTAGATGTTTCCCAACAGTGAAACCTTATGCTATCTTAGCTCTCTTTCTACCTGCCTCCACCTCAGAACGAATTCCACCCACCTGCCCACCAGTTACTTCAAAGATCTCCCTCTGTGAGCCAAATTACTATTTGTTCAGTGCCAGAATAGGCTTCTAGGACAGTGAGACTACTGGTGTGGAGAAACCAGAGGCAAATAGACAAGCCCATTCTGTAGATTCCTGGTTTATAGGTAAATTTTCCTTTCTTTAAAACGTAGAGCTGAATCTTGTTTCTAAATATTTACTCTCCTGGACATTATTTTGAAATTCCAAAACTACAGAAAGAAAGCAAAACAACAAAAAATAAAAGCAAAAACAAAAACCCAAGTGACTGATAAATATAGAGAACTCATGTGTTATTTTTACAGATATGTTTATCTTAAAATGATTTTTATTATCCATTCTATTATTTGTCTTTGTAAGCCATTGGGAGTAGGTTTCAGCCTTCTCCCCTCTTTGTTGTGAGACCCTTCAGTCTATACTTTTTCAAAGTAAAGAGACCTTATTACATACCATGTCATTCAGGACAGGTAACTATGCTAGGTTGTTTTTGTTTACTCTTCAGTGCATGGTTGCAATGCCTTTTGGCAATTTATACCTTTCTAATGAAGAAGTTAAGAAAGCTTTTCTTGCATTTTATCTTTTTGTGATTTATTTTCTAAAACCCTGAACCAAAAATATAACTTATCTGCCCAGGGGATGATATATTCATGCATTCCTATCTGTTTTCTTTATGGAGGCATATCATTACTGTAACAATGCTGTTCCCACAATAGCTCTCAAGCTAGCAGCCTCCTGTCTAATGACCAAGGTGGTTTCATATTAGATTAACACTTCCTGTTTATGTGTCTCCGGAAAGGATGACAAGTCAGCACCATAAAGTCTAAGAGTTTCTAAGTTGGAAAGAAGGAAGAAAGGGAAACTTGGTGAGTCAGGAGATAAAACTATCAATTATCCAAAGACACTGGAGCAGAATTTTTGAAAACCAGTTTCTGTCCATTTCCCAGACCATGATTGCCTCAATCTAGAGTTCTGATTTTGACCTTGGATAGCTCCACTAAAGGAAGAAAGGAAAAAGGTCCTGGCTCCAGAGCCTCAAGTAGCCCAAGGACAGGGAAATACAATTCTCCAACATGGCATATCCTACCCTAGTTACATCTGTTGCATGTGTTAGCCCTGCCTCTTCATTCAGGAGTCATCTTGGTGGGACCATGCTGGTACCTTGCTGGTACCACAGCCTTACAGACCCTGTGCCTGGATTTCATTAGAACATTTCCATGAAAACACAAATGGAGGCATGGGTCAGAAACTGAACTAAAATTAGAAATGCTCACATGACTGGATGCCCAAAGTTGTCATTGGGCCAACCAGCAACAGTTTGTGAAAGGAACTTATGATCCCCAAGTAAATGCATGGGATGTGAGGGCAGGAGAGATACTCAAGAGAAAGTGTTTAACTGTCTACACAAAAGCATGTATAGGGTGGTTCTGATTCTAAGGTTCTGTTCTCCAATTGGTTCTTGAACTATCAATAAGAATGCTAGCAACCAATAAGCTATGAGAATCAGGCATAACTTCTGGGTCCCCATAGGCAGGTGAAAAGGAGTTTTTTTGTTTTGTTTTGTTTTTGTTTGTTTGTTTGTTTGTTTTTGTTTTTTTTTTTGTTTTTGTTTTTTTTTTTTTTGCTATACTTCAGAAAAAGAAACCCCAGCTAACTAGCCATATAAGATCTCAGGTGGAACAGCCATTGGCTACTTCTTCAGGTGGGAGGTCGTGGTTTTGACATGGAACTGTAGGTGACTGAGCAACTGAAGCTAGAGCAAGTTGAGAGGTGATGAGCGAAGAGTATTGAGAAGGATATGCTAGCCATGGTAGATTGGACGCACCCATCAGTTGAGAAAAGAAGGCAGGTTGAAATTGAGCAATGTGCATGTCTAAGTTTTTTATCCAGAAATCCAATATTCTCTGGATGGGATCTGGTAGCAGAGTCCATTTTAAGAGCCTAGGCAGGGTGACAAAAGCTACATGTGACAGATGGCCCCTAACACAAGGAGAGAATCCACTCTTTTATTTTTTTAACTTTTATATTTTTTATACAAAGCCAGAACATCAAACAAACAAAAACCCAAAACAACAACAACAAAAACAGTCTGAAAAATGAGAGCAACTATTACAACCAGTCCTGTAGTGGACAAAAATACTGGAATAATTGGACTGGGAGTTTAAAGCAACCCTGATTTGCACTCAAGATTTAATGAATGAAACAGTTAGTATGCAAAAAGATTTGATACTTGTAAGCAAAAAGTTTTACAAATCTTCAGAACATTTTGTATAAAAAATAAAAATTTTTTAAAAATTATTATAGGTTTACTAATTCAACTTTTTTTTGTTTTGTTTTGTTTTCTTTTTTTCTTGGACTTCACACAGTCTGTGAGTTGTTCTGGGGTAGTGTGAGCCTCTGGGGTTAGCATCCCACTATCAGTGACTGCATATTATGTCTGTTCTTTTGTGACTGGGTTATCTCACTCAGGATGATATTCTCTAGATGCAGCCATTTTCTTAAGAATTTGGTTAAATCATTGTTTCTGGTGGCTGAGTAATATTCCATTGTGTAACTGTATCACAATTTTTGTATCCATTCATCTACTGGAGGACATCTGGGTTCTTTTCAGGTTCTGGCTATTATAAATAGAGCTGCTATGAACATTGTGGTGCATGTATCTTTGTTGTATATTAAAGTGTCTCTGGGGTATATGCCCAGAAGTGGAATAGCTGGGTCTTCAGGTAGTATTATGTCCAATTTTCTGAGGTATCGCCAGACTGATTTCCAGAGTGGTTGTATCAGTTTACAACCCCACCAACAGTGGGGAAGTATTCCTCTTTCTCTGCAACCTCGCCAGCATCTGCTGTCATCTGAGTTTTGGATCTTGGCCAATCTGACTGGTGTGAGGTGGAATCTCAGGGTTGTTTTGATTTGCATTTCCCTGATGGCTAAGGATGTCGAGCACTTCCGCAGATGTTTCTCAACCTTTCGATATTCCTCAATTGAGAACGTTTTGTTTAGCTCTGTACCCCATTTTTTAATAGGGTTGTTTGATTCTCTGGTGTCTAGCTTTTTGAGTTCTTTGTATACCTTGGATATTAGGCCTCTATCTGATGTTGAGTTGGTAAAGATCTTTTCCCATTCTGTTGGCTGCCGTTTTGTTTTCTTGACAATGTCCTTAGCCGAGAATCCACTCTTACTCTAAAAAATTCTTGGTTGGGTTACATACACAAAGTGATATAGGTCTAGGAACAAGGGAGAATTGGTTTCTCAACAGAGCTGAGTGAGTCATGTGACGCCAGTGTAGGAAACGTGAACAAAGGAACAGAGGGAGAGCCTCAACTCAGAGATTCTGGGATTCCCTGCCCTGGAAAGAGACAGAACTGTTGTTCTGAGGCAGAAAGCCAGATAGTAAAAGCTGCCTGCTTCCTACAAGCAGGTAATCACATGATAGATTTTAAAAATTTGATTTAACTGTTTTTAAGGATAGAAGGAATACAGATTTTGCCTGAACAATATGGGGATTTCTTCTTGTGGTTTAAAACTGATACAAAGAGCTTAACATGAGAGCCAGGAAGCCAGAAGGCAATATTTGCCAACTCCCTACAAGCAGGTAGTCAAAGGACAGAGATAAATAAAATCTGATAATCTGATTTAATAGTTTTTAAGGTAAAAGAGAATATAATGGTAATTGTTTAGATGTTATTAAGTAGACAGAAATATTAACCTCCGCAGAAAGAAGAAGTTGGGGAGATTGAATAAAAAGTACTTTAGAAAAGATTTTTTAAAATGTTGCTAGGACAATTCTTCGAGAATTTTAAATATGGTCTACTCATAGGATTTCTGAGATTTCTTTGTCTGGTATGACAAATAGAGCCTAAAAATAAGTTAATATGGTAAGTTGACAGAGATATTAAATAATTTAGGCCTTGATCTTATAAAGGTTGAGAAAAGAGACAACAGAAGCACTTTCTCATCAGTTAATGTTTTCTTAGATTACTTTATTTGCCTTGAATTGCTTTATTTACCAAAATGAGTGTTGTTTTCAGTTTGATAGTTATATTAAAATTCCTCTGGGAGAGAGGTCAAGCTAAACGTTTAATGATTTCCGGTTACTGTACCAAGGACTTGTTAATTTGGAATAGAGGCTGTATATCGGTGTTGACAGGAAAGGAGAACAGGCTTTGGACTCCATCCAGAGTCATCCGGATCAGATATGACAAGTGGAGAGCCCCTGAAGAATTAGAAAAATTCAAGAGAATCAGACAGGACTGGTAAATAGTATTTCTGCTATTCTATATATTACATGAATAAGGACTTACTACAATTGGTTATTAATAAAGTTAAACTCATAAAAAGACAGTTGTCTTTCACCTGCTCAATCAAGGAACAAAATTTTATTTTTAACTGAACTTTGCACCCTTAACAGTACTAAAAGTTTGATTGTGAGATTTATCTATTATGGAATGTACAGCTTTGGAGAGACTCACCCTCAGAGATGCTGTACTGACCTACTCAGTGCCCTGCTTTTGGTTGTTGCACAAAACAGCTTTGTGGATTGCTGATTATTCCAGGCCATCTTGCCTCACCCAACCTTTTACCTGGATCCAGTCAATCCCTGAACCTGCTAAACACAGAGGGACTGGATAACAGATGCCAAAGCTAAATTTCTTAAGTCTAACTATCTTTTCTAAATGTCCTGCCCCTTCTCAACCCTTTAGAGAATTTCTCATCACCCATATTCAGCAGGAAGTAGCTATGAAGAATCATTAGCCCAATTCCAGTGAATCTGGGTGTCTGGTAATGGTTATTTTACAAATTATAAATACTTATCATTTTAAAGGATAATTTGGAAATGGTCATAATTTTCAACAGTGAAGAAATAGATGGTTGAATTACTAAATTTTATCCTCGAACAAAACATTGTGTAGCCAAAATCTTAATTTATAAAAACTTTTATCATTGATAAAATTGAAGTTATAATTTCTTACATTGATACAAAATTTATGTTGATACAGATTTAAGATTTTCATTGATGTAGATTTTTTATATTTGTAAAAAGCTTGATATTAATATTATTACTCTTAAATAGACATTATGCCTATATAACTAATTTAAGAATATGAGATTTAGAACAAGTCTTTCTAATAGCTGCTTTAAAAACTGTTTAAGATGATTAAAAAACACAAGTTATAAGGGGGAGATAGCAAACGCTTAGTTACATTAAAATCTAATTTAATTATAATAAAGTACCTTCGATTTACTCAAATAGAAATGGCTAAGAATAGCTAAAGTTTTACAGTTCAAAATACTTTAGTTAGTCTTCAAAAACATCAAAAATCCACAGAATGTGACACTTAATGTTATTTAATCTTTTGGCAATGAGACCTGTCTGCTCAAGACAATGTTTCCATTCTCCTTCACAGAAAAATCAAGCATCTTTATCTCCAAATAAGGTTACTTATGGTGGCAAGGTAGCCATGGGTCATAATTGCCTATTTCATGTGCAGACAAAATACTTTCCAGGAAAAGGACACACTATGTGGAATAGTTGACTGATAGCTCTGTCAAGACAGGGCAAATGGCACTTCATAATTCTCCTTTGCAATGATCTGTCAGATGATCCAGAAAGCTAAAGGCAGATTCTCCAATTTTAAAAGCAATTACGGGGCTGTCCAAGGAGTCAGCTGTCTCTATAATTGTTTAAGATTATGAAGCTATGCTTGGTGTTTTCTGTATACCCAGGTAATGTTTGAGTCATGCTCAGATTTCTGACTAGGTTGTAGGCTATATATCTCATAATCAAACTGAAGTTATTTAATATTGAGAAGTTATAGAGTAGAAGACATGGTTTTCAGATGGCATTGCAGGCTAAAATCTAAATGTAATTCAGGAATAGAATCATAACTCTTTAAGTTAGTTTAAGTTGAGTAATTTATCTAATTGACAAATATGATGGACTGGATGTTAATTGCATATCATACTTAGTAATTTACAGGATTATTATGTTTTTTCTATTTATGACTGGGAGAAAAAGTTTTTTTTTTGTTTGTTTTTTGTTTTTTTTGTTTTGTTTTGTTTTGTTTTGTTTTTGCCTTTGATTTTGTTTTTATTTCACAGAGAAGGTGAGATGTGTTCTGATGCTAGGTTCTGTCCCCAATTGGTTCTTTATCCATCAATAAATATGCCAGCACCCAATAAGCAAGACAGAATAAGGAAGACTTCCAGGTCCCTGAAGGCAGCCCAGCAGATGCAGGAGGGAGAGAAAAGGACTTTTCACTGTGCTTCAGAGAGAGAAAAGTCAATCAGCTATTTGAGATCTCAGACAGAGCAGCAATAGACCACTCTTCCAGGTGAGAGGTTGGGTGTTGACCTGGGACTGAAGTAACTGAAGCTAAAGCAGTTTGAGAGGTGATGAGCTAAGAGTATTGGGAAAGACATTCGAGCTGAAGTAGACTGGTGGCACTGAGCAGTTGAGCCAAGAAGCCAGGTTGAAATTGAGCCATGTGTGTATTTGTGTTTTTCATCTGCAGATCCAATATTCTCTGGGTGGGGTCCTGGTAGTGTGCCTGTTCCTGAGCTTTAGGCAGAGCAGTAAAAGCCACACAATACAGGAATGGGACACAACCTTGGGAACATACGCTAAGCATTCCTCTAGCTATGCTCACCGAACACAGAGCAGACTTGCTTGCCACAGTTTGTCTATAGGTTCCAGGACACAATTTGGAAACTACCACTCTCCAGAATGCTGTTAGATAATGAGAATTACTCCCTATCATGAGGGAAAACCCCAAACATGAGTGAGCTTTTTTTCTTATCTGGGTAGAAAGATGGAAGGACTGTCCCACTTTAGTCAGGCTTTGCAGCTTTTAGGATCTGCAGTGTAGACCACTGGTTGGAATGAGTGGGAACAATGGAGATGAGGACAGGGCTTCAGCTTCAGACTCAGCAGGATTTCTAACAAAGCTATTGACTGGTTGTTTGAAGATGGTAGGCTTCATGAAATAGAAATGTTTATGACGTTTCAAAATAAGCCCACATGACAGAAGATTTGTTGTGTATAGAAAGAGGTACTTTCAACATCCAAAGATTCAGAGCAGAGTACCTAACTCAGTTGATAAAATGCTGTTGAGTATGCATGAGGCTCTGGATTCCATGTCCAGTCTCATATAAATAAGGAATATGGTGCATATCTGTTATCCCAGTATTTGGAAGGGAGATCAAGAGTTCAGGGTCATTCTCTGATATAATAAGTTCAGGGTAGCCTGGCTTCCAGAAGACTCTATCTCAAAATTTAAAGAACAATAAAGACAAACAACAAAACCCCAGAAATAACACCTACAAACAGCAACTCAAAGCCACTCATTTAGATGAGGCTTACCACCAGCTGCAAAGCTGTGCAGATCTCCAAACAGAAAGCCAAAGTCATGTCTGCAAACAGAAACAAAGCAGTAAGAGGAAGAACCAGAAGGAGCTCCCATTGAAGCTCAGCAGAGAGAAACACAATGCCCTTTGAGCTGAGAAGCCACTCTCCTGAGACAGACATCTTGCATGCGCATTTGCATTGCCTTACCGTCGAAGCCCTAGTACTTTGGAAATATGGGGTGATCTTGGGATATCAAGTGTGTTCACTTTATTAATCTGAACTAACCAACGGAGAGTGGGCTTTTGGCTCAGTGGCAGCACGGGCATCAGCTCAGAGGCAGAAGGCAGGCCACCCAGAAAATACCCTACCAGGTGAAAATCCCAGGCTAATGAGGACGCCTCCATGAAACTAAGAAATACACAGAGGTAAATTCAGTCAGGCAACCAAGGCAGGAAGGACAAGAGGGTGAAGGCCATTAACAGGAGGGTAGCAGATATGAGTGCTGGAATTATGGAGTGACATTACTAAACCTCACTGGGCCTCATTTCTTTTACCAGTGACATGGAAACTAGGTAGAGTTCCTACCCACAAACACCATTGTAGATATTTTATGATAATTTTATTTATTGAATAAAATATTATAGCTCACAAAATTTGTTACATAAAAATATATGATGAATATATGATTTTTTTCTTTTTCTTTTTTTCTAAGAACTGAGGCTTCCACATTTTGGCTTTCCTTATTTTTGAGCTTCATATGGTCTGAGAGTTGTTTCTTCTGTATTCAGAGTTTTCTGGGGCTAGTATCCAGTTATCAGTGACTTCATATGATGTCTGTTCTTTTGTGACTGGGTTACTTCACTCAGGATGATATTCTCTAGATACATCAATTTTCTTAAGAATTTCATTAAGTCATTGTTTCTGATACTTGAGTAGTACTCCATTGTGTAAATGTACCACAATTTTTGTATCCATTCATCTACTGAAGGACATCCGGGTTCTTTCCAGCTTCTGGTTATTATAAATAAAGCTGCTATGAACATGGTGAAACATGTGTCCTTGTTATATGTTGGAGCATTTTTGGGGTATATGCACAGAAGTGGAATAACTGGGTCTTCAGGTAGTACTATGTCCAATTTTCTAAGGAACAGCCAGACTGATTTCAAGAGTGGTTGTACCAGCTTACAACCCCATCAACAGTGGAGGAGTGTTCCTTTTTCTCCACATCCTCACCAGCATCTGCTGTCATGAGTTTTGATCTTAGCCATTCTGACTGGTGTGAGGTGGAATCTCAGGTTTGTTTTGACTTGCATTTCCCTGATGATTAGGAATGTTGAACATTTCTTTAGGTACTTCTCAGCAATTTGGTATTCCTTAGTTGAGAATTCTTTGTTTAGCTCAGTTTTGAATAGGATTGTTTGATTCTCTGGAGTCTAACTTCTTGAGTTCTTTGCTTATATTGGATTTTAGACCTCTATCAGATGTGGGATTGGTAAAGATCCTTTCCCAGTCTGTTGGCTGCTGTTTTGTTTTTTTTGACAGAGTCCTTAGCCTTACAGAAACTTTGCAATTTCATGAGGTACCATTGTAGATTTTAACTAACCAATTCTTCTTTTCCATTTGTGTGTGTGTGTGTGTGTGTATGTGTGTGTGGCCCGAGACCTTTCCCACTGAGACAGCATCTCTTAGTCAGACCCAGAGCTTTCCAATATGATTGGTCTCATAAGCCAGCTTGTTCTGGGAGGAACCCTGTCACTGTCTTCTGAACAGCAGAGCAGAATACTACCCTCGACTGGCATCTGCATAGGTTCTGGGGATCTGAATCACCATCCTCACACTTGTACACCAAGGGCTTGACCACAGAACCATCTCCACAGCTCACTGTTGTAGGATTTTAAAGATTCTTTCAGCATAGTGTCCAAGGCAGACTAAGGGCTGCCAATTCATAGCTGCTATTGTTGTTAATTTAATGTGCAATCTGTCTTGTGTTAAGTTTATTTTTACCAGCTAACCAGGGCATGGGAAAATAGCAGAATTAACAGTTTAATGGGATGGCAACCACACTTTTACTTCAGATAATGTTTTTTTCAGTAAACTAACTCTTAGTAGCTCTTGCGCACCAAACACATGGGTACAGATTTAGCCCATAGGTTTGGCTATACAATCAGTGTGTATTCTGGCATCTAGTTTGTGTTTTGGGGCTAAAGCATGACAGTGCCTGTAGAACTCTGTTGTTTCTCATTATCAATACCATTAAAACAGTAATAGAGAGCAACAAAGATGAGTCGAATAATTCAATTTAACGTCTGCCAGTCAAACACGAAGGGAGAACTCAGCTGAAGCCATTTTTCAAAAGGAAGTTAAAAATCAATTTTCATCTTTTTCTTTGGGGGGGTTGAGATAATAAAATAAAAGTTTTGTAACTCACAATGCATATTTCATCTTGTGTCTACAAAAGGAAAGGTTTTGAATATCTTTCAACCTGTCGTCTCTAAGATATTTTGACCTCTACTTTTTATATTACCAGCAAAATAGGCAATTTGTCTTTCAGATTCAAAGTGAGACACTGTCTGGAACACAGGGGAAACTCCACCATCTGCTGGCCGGAATGGAAAACTACATGGACATTTTCTACGGGGGAAGTAGAGTTGCCACAGGCGTGCAAATGGAAAACCAAGCCACAGTTGGAGTCTCTGAAAGGTCACAGCTTGAATCACACTGCCACACTGCTTCTGCTGTGACAACTGGCTCTTGCTAGTGTCTAGGAACAGCATCAGCTTTTTCAATTCTTGAAGCAGGAAGCCATCCAGTGAGAGCCAGCTGGGAGTTCTAAGTTCCTAGCTTTGTCCTTTGTTCCAGCCAGGGTGCATCATAATTTGTGTCCCCTGGCCTCTAAGACCATCACAGAGTTCCAGAGCTCCCCTGCCTGTCCCCTCTTTTCCATGGGGGTTCAGGCCTGTGTGATTGCAGCCCATAGAGGAAGCCTAGGAAATAGGCTGTTGGAGCTGACTGGACAGGACACCATGCTGCCTATCTTGTTTTGGGGTTCCACCTTTCCAAGGCAGAGAGCATCTCGTTTTAAACAATTTCCAAACACAGAGGGTTTTACACACAATAGAAAGTTCCAGACATATGGCCAGCTTTGTTTTTCAGACACCTCCTAAACTCTATATAGATTCTGTCTGTACTGGCTTGTTTTGTGTGTCAACTTGACATAAGCAAAAGTCATCAAAGAGGATGGAGCCTCAATTGGGAAAATGCCACCTTGACATTCAACTGTAAGGCATGTTCTCAATTAGTGTTCAATAGGGGACAGACCAATTCATGGTAGATGGTACCATCCTTGGGAAGGTAGTCTTGGTTCTGTAAGAAAGTAGACTAAACAAGCCCTTGGAAGCAAACCAGTAAGCAGGACTTCCCCATACCCTTTTCATCAGTTCTTCCTTCAGGTTCCTACGTAATTGTTTTCCTGTATTGACTTCCCTCAGTGACAAAAAACATGATAAGCCAATCCTCCTCATCTTGCTATTTGCTCATAGATTTTCTTTGTAGAAATAAAAACCCTAAGACACTGGTGGATGTGTTGGCTGCTGTCATATGTATTTTTGTGTGTTAACAATTCATGTAATTCTCTCAAAACCTCATGAGGACGATTCCATTAAAATCATCATTTTAAAGACAAGGAAACTGAGGCAGGCTGTGTACATCTCAAAGATTTGAGGAGACAACCCTCAGCCAAATCATCGTGGCCAAATTAACTAAAGCAAGCACTTTTTTAAAATCATGCACATGAGCTGGACTGTCTAACTCTTTAGTCAAGGCTCAAGAGACCAACACTGGATGTGAAGAAAAATTTTATAGCTCCAGGGGGGAGGAGCTTTCCAAATAGGAGATTTGGCAGGCAAAATAGGCAGCTTTACAGAAGCAAAACATAAACATAACAAATTGGCCATAACATCCTCCTAAAACAAAAACATGATTTCAAGGTGGTCATAATAAGCAGGTCATAACAAGGTAGGCATAACAACAGATGGTCACAATAACCTTCTGAAACAAAGGCACAGTCACCATTTTCTGGAACAGACAATCCAGAATCATTTGTAGTTAAGGTGGGCCATAGCTCGACCCTTGAGAAATAGCATTTTATTGGCATTTAATTTAGGGGACTTAGGAGTCTTAAAAGCGAGTAAGTCAAGCTGAAGCAAGGTGTGGAGGGAGCCCTGGAGATGTGGCATGCAGGAAGTGAGAGTAGCAAGCCTGTGGAGCAGCCTGAAGAAGCCTCTCCCACCGCAGTGTAAGCAGTGGCAGAGGCAGACTCGGAAGGCTGAAGGTACCCTTCAAAGGTTTGTATTACAAAGTACATTTAGAAAATGAGTTGTTGGAGTCCTTGCCTACTGTGGAGAAGGACTAGGTTTAACCCACATCATTACATAGACCTAGTTATTGTGGCTTTTATCCCAGCAAATAACCATGGAGGCAGGATGATCTGAAATTTCAGATCACCCTCAGCTAAGTTCCAGGCTAGCCTGCACCACATAAAATAATCTCTCAAAAACAAATAAGTTCTAAAATTATTTTTCAAAAAAGGAAGTAGGGGAAAATAAAGGCTGAAGCCACTTGAAAGCTTTTCTTGATACTTGCTGGTAGCAAGTCTGAAATGAGACTCTGTCTTACAGGATGCTAAGTCTGTGCACCTTAGACTCATCTACCTAGGCATTACAACTGCACAACCAAGATAAACACAAACTGAAGTAGGATTTCAAATGACAGCCTTTATGGAATTGTGGGTGGCCAAGAGCTGAGGGCCGGGTGTCCATCTGTCTGCAGTCCCCAGCTGTTGCCCGGAGCTGCTGTGGGCTGTGAGGGTAGTGCACATTTCTGCCTGTGCTGACAGGAAGTGCTTTAGCCAAGCTTTGCTGAAGATTTTCCCCATCTACTCGGTATGAACCCAGAACTGACTCTTGAGTCATCACTAGAGGTAAAGAAAGAGCCTGTGTGGAGAAGTCTGGTCTCCCTCCAGAGATGACCATACCTTGAAACTATATTCTGACATATAAGATATATGTCAGAATATTTCTTGTCTTTACTCCTCCACAAATAAAGCAAATGAATTAGTCTTTACTTCCCCCTCTAACATTCTGGCTATCTTAACAGAGTTCTCAGCATAATTTTTATTAACATAATTTAAAATGAATATTTATTTCATTTTAATAATCATGTGTGTGTGTTAAGTCAGGGGTAGGTCTGGGTGGGAAATTATACATCTTCATGAAGTGTCTTTAGAAGCCAGAGGTGTCAGATCCCTTGGAGCAGGAGTTACAGGTGGCTCTGAGACACCTTCCATGAGTGCTCAAAAATGACCCGAATATCCAGAAGAGCAGTCCAGACGAAGCCATCTCTCTTCTGGCTAAAATCTTTATCATATTCATATTTTTCTCTTTCATAGGAACTTTCTAGGGGAAGAGTTCCATCAGTATTCTCCTGGACATTGTCTAAAACATCACTGATCTCCACTGCGTACTGACTTATCCAACGATTGGCTTCCTACATCATTAAAATCCATAAAACTCAAAGAATTCTTCTGACAACCTCTCATTGATGAATTTCTCCCATGTTGCAATTATTTTGACTCAATGATCTTTCTTTCTGTGTGTGTGTGTATCTGTGTGTGTGTGTGTGTGTGTCTGTGTGTCTCTGTGTGTGTGCATGTCTGTTTGTCTCTGTGTGTGTGTGTCTGTGTGTGTGTCTGTGTGTCTCTCTGTGTGTGTATCTGTGTGGGTCTGTGTGTGTGTATCTGTGTGTGTCTGTGTGTGTATCTCTGTGTGTGTCTGTGTGTGTATGTCTGTGTGTGTGTGTCTGTGTGTGTGTCTGTGTCTGTCTGTGTGTGTGTGTGTGTGTGTGTGTGTGTGTGCTTATTATAGTAAGTAATCCATAGCACTACTAGGGACCTCCCAAAGCCAGGCAACTTATAAGACTTACTATTTTAGACACAATCCTGCTTTCCAGGGGTTGACAGTGGGAAAGATTGAGAGTCACAAATCTTATCTATAATGATCCCATCTGCTATCTTAAACTTTCCTCATCTGTATATAGTCAGTACATTTAAAAATTCTCTATCTACTGAGAAAGGAGATTTCATATCTTGGCCACTCTGAGAACTACATTAAGCGTGAGAGTGCTGGGGTCTTTTCCATGTAGGTTTCATTTCCTATATCTGTCAATAGCAGGTTCAGAAGAAACGTGGCCTTGCTGACACACTGATTTTCAGACTTCAGACCTTGATAATGGTAAGATGATAAATGGATCCATCTTGAAGCAAAGTTCAGAGACTTGTTTGCTAGGGAGGGGACAGCAGACAGAGATGGCTGGGCCAATGCACAACTCAACAGAGAAGCAAAGCATGTGCTAGAGAAAAAGTTTGAAAGTAGAACCCGAAGAACTTGGGGATGGTTGGAAATGGAAAAGTGAGGGAAGTGACCACATGGAGGTGAGCATTCTCACACAGCTATTGGAATAGGGGCCTTTCATAAGACAGCAGGGGATTCAGATAATGAAAAAGACCAGAGAGAAGAGCAGGTTCTTTAAGGTCAGGCCCTTGCCTCCTGTTCTGTGTTACTATTTTCATGCTAACCATGAGAGAAAAGTCAGTTGGGAACAAACAGAAGACAAAAGTCAGTCTCACAGATCTAGAAACTTCCACAGGAGACAGACCTCAAGCCACTTACGGAGACTGCGCAGGGATGACATGGGAGCCTGTTGGGATGGACATTTCACACAAGGTGCAGGAATGGTACTCAATGACAGTGAATTTGCTTTAGGAAAGAGGGAATCTGCTAGGTCCAACTAAAAGATACAGAAATGAATATTACAATAACACAGCAATCTGAGGGCACTGAGATCACATGGATACCAAAAGTAATGTCTTACATCTCCTGCTGTGGGCACAAGCTCTGTACTTGTTAGGCAAGCAGGCTGCAGCAGGGGTTGGCCTTCAGAGCAATGTGTAAGCTTTGCGTACTTCCTTTAGAGGAATCACACCACAGCAGAATAAAAGGTTGGATGTTATTTTAATTGAATTTGTTTTCAATTTATTTTCTGCTATCTGGGGAAAAGCCTTTTACACTCACATCATCTGATTCCTTTTTTAACTTTGTGCACATTATCCCCATGATGAGCTTTTAACACATTAACGCAGCCCTGCTTGTTGAAGAGTGATTCACGCTGGTCAAATCAATAAGTAGCAAAAGCATAACAATGCACTGAACCAGGACACTGACCCAAAGTGTAAATGGAAAACCTGGGCTCTTTTCTTCCTCAAAAGTTGCTGCATTCTGATGCTCTTCCAAACCCATAATTTCAAGATAACTATGTAGAGATGCTACATCCCAAACGTCATTTTCCCAGGGGCTATTAAGCCAGCAGAGATAGCTGTAGGAAGCTCTAGAGGCTCCTCTGCCTGTAATGGCCCTTGTTATTTGGGTCCTTACCCAGGGAAATGCTGGGAATGAAGCCATGTGTCACCTTCCTACAAACATGTCTACCAGGAAAAGGGAAGTATTGAACATGAACTCATGATTTTTTTTTTTTTTTACTTAAGTTACAAAGGAAGTGATGAATAGAAAGTTTTGATATCTGCACTTGGTGGTAGTGGTGATAATGCTGATGCTGGTGTAGTGGTGGTAGTGATGGTGGTTGTGGTAGTGGTGGTATGTGTGTGTATAAAACTTTTATGTATGTGGCAATCATGGTCAATTTTACAGTGGCTTATCAGGCTTACTAAAATTCACACTGCTTTTCAGAATATAACAGTAATGTCTCTGAGAATATGTAACATGTTCTAATTCCAGCAAGGTACAGGAATGGTATTGATGTAGCCCAACATGGCCAGGGAACAGGAAAATCTTTGGGCTTCAGTTAACCCAGAACCTGTTCCTGTCTGACCTGATGTAATCAGATATCATAGCCTGGGTAATTTATAAAGATTTATAGCAGTCAGAGTTTCTGAGGATGGAAGGTTGAGGTTGTATCTCTGGTGAGACCTTCTCTCCTCAAGTGTTTCAGGGAGTCTCATGGTGAGAACAGTATATACAAGAGACAGCCAAGACAGTTTTTATGAGCCACAGACTCACTGGCGACAAACTATTAACTGATTCATATAAACGGATTAACAATCGTGGGGCAGATCTCTTAAAAATATCTATGAAAGGTCCCACCTAGTCCCTCTACTTAACCCTTCACACAGGGATTATTACATCTCAACAAGAGTTTCAGTAGACATTCAAGCCATAGTTCTCCAGCTACAAGGGTCTGAGCCACAATCAGTTAAGATGCTGGGAAGAATCTGAGGTACAATTTCCCTGCCTGCCCCTCTTTAGGATGCTGCATTGCTAAGGTGTCACCAAGAGTTCCCAGCAATGCCACCTGTGCTTCAGGACTTTGTGAATCGAGCCAGCTTTACGTTATATCTTTCTTGAGCAGTATATGAAGGTCCTCATGCCTTGGATAGTATGTGGAGATCTATAGAAAAGAACTTTATTTAATTAAAAATGCAGATTTAAAAAAATATTTATGTTTAGTGCATGTGTTAATGCATGTGTTGAGTGTGTTGACTAAGGATGACCTCAGATGCTGTGTTGAGTGTGTTGACTAAGGATGGCCTCAGATGCTGTGTTGAGTGTGTTGACTAAGGATGGCCTCACATGCTGTGTTGAGTGTGTTGACTAAGGATGACCTCAGATGCTGTGTTGAGTGTGGAAGACTAAGGATGGCCTCAGATGCTGTGTTGAGTGTGTTGACTAGGGATGACCTCAGATGCTGTGTTGAATGTGTTGACTAGGGATGACCTCAGATGCTGTGTTGAGTGTGTTGACTAAGGATGATCTCAGATGCTGTGTTGAATGTGTTGACTAAGGATGACCTCAGATGCTGTGTTGAGTGTGTTGACTAGGGATGACCTCAGATGCTGTGTTGAGTGTGTTGACTAAGGATGACTTCAGATGCTGTGTTGAGTGTGTTGACTAAGGATGACCTCAGATGCTGTGTTGAGTGTGTTGACTAAGGATGACTTCAGATGCTGTGTTGAGTGTGTTGACTAAGGATGACCTCAGATGCTGTGTTGAGTTTGGAAGACTAAGGATGACCTCAGATGCTGTGTTGAGTTTGGAAGACTAAGGATGACCTCAGATGCATTTCTTCCAGTGCCATTTGCTTTCTGTTGCTGTGGCTGTTGCTGCTGCTGTCATGGCTGGTTGTTGCTTGCTGCTTTGTTATTGCTATTGTTGCTGCCCTGGTTGTTGTTGCTACTAGTACTGTGGTTGTTATTGATGTTGCTGCTGCTGTTGTTGTTGGGGGATCAGGTCTCTCACTAGCTAGGCTGGCTGGCCAGCAAACCCCAGGGATCTCTCTGTTTCTTCCTTCCTATTGCTGGCATTACAAGTGGATGCCATCTTGAACAGCAGAGTAGGTTCTAGGATTCTAGGACATGAATTCTAGGAGTTAGATTTAGAATTGACTTATGTATCAGTTTTTGCTTACTGAACTAAATTAAAAAGACTTTAACTGTTTGGATGAAAACACTGGATCTCACTGTGGAATACATAGAAAGGCGTCCATTCTCATAATGATTTTAGGGAAACAGCTGCATACCAAGCTGAACCACCCTTTACCCTGGTAAATGTGTGAACGCCCTCCTAAATGAACCCTCACCCTTGTTTTTATCTCCCCCATGGTACATGTGGTCCCTTAGGGAAAATCTGTGACTTCTGCATCCAAAACACTAATGTTTATTTTATACATGTAGAAAAGAAAATGATATTCAAAACTCATTTTATCACAAAAAAAAAAAAAAAAAAACCCGAAATCAAACCAGCCAAAAAAACGGGTGTGTACTAAAGAGCAAATTGGGGAGCTTGCTGCTCTGAAAAAAATTAACACCCATGATGCAGCCTCTTAAAAGTTACCTTAGAGAAGACACACGGCACCCCACAGAGAAGGCTGCTCCTTGGTCTACTTCTTTCTGAAAGTCTTTGCTCGCAAATGTTAAGTACCTTCCTAGGTCTTCACAAAAACACCTCCATGTTTTCTGCCAATAGTCCACGACAGTACACACTGTATGGAGCTGTGTGTGGATCAGATATTCAAGGACTCCAGTTTCTGGACTCTAGTCTTACTCTTTGCTCTGGATAGCTTTTGTTTCTTTCTACAACTTTTCATTGTTCTGCCAAATTGCTATATCTTAAGAACAAGCAAGAATTGCAATTTTCCAGAGTCACAGTTGTACAATGGACACATTGTGCTTATTCTTTAGTGAGTTCCTAAACTGCAACTGCATTTGAATGCACACAAAGAGAACACTGGCCCTCTGGCTTCCTAAAGAAAGAAGAAAGGCACATTTGCAAGGATGAAGGAGTTCAGTGTTAAGGTTCTATGCCTGTGGATCTGATGCAGATGTAAAAAAAGCAACCAGAGCATTTTTCCTTATCCTCCATGCTCTTTGGATTCAACCAGACTCTGAGAAAGTTGGGACAAAGTGTCACACTGAGACCAGTGCTGCCCATGTGTCTGTAGAGCCCTGGAGAAAGTGCTTTAACAAACCCATGGTGTCACGGATGACTCTGCACCTAACCTTCATTATGCTGCATATGTCTTTTCCTAAGTGGAGAAATGTGTTCTAGCCTGGGAGAGATGAGCTCTCTTGTTAGCTTGAGAAATTCTTTGATGCCCAGGCAAAGGGTTTTTAAATTTGTCATCTTCCTCTTAACCATACTTCATTCAAACTGATGTATTAAATTAATCATGTGTTCATTGTGCAAATCAATTACAGATGTTTTATTGGTGGGTTAATTTAATTAGCTCTTTCATATTTACTTAATAATAATGGGATGCATTATTGTAAGTCATGAGCACTTTGACTTCTAATCAATGATTATAAAGAAGTCAAGGAAGAGTGTAAGTTGCCATCTGTTATCTAGCTGTGTATCTCATTCCTATGCCACATCTACCCTTTCTGCCATCATTTATCAACCCACCAGTCAACCTTCCTGCATCCTACCTCCCTGTCTACCAGCCAACAAAACTTTTTAAATGTTGGGCTCTTTTCTAAATAGATAGAGCCCATAAACATAGCTTTGCAATAGACTAGCCTTTCACAGCAACCATACCTACAGGCTCTATAATACTAAAATATGGGGAGTTTTGGAGGACCTGGACTTGGTGTCTCCACTCTGCCTTACTGAATGGCCTGAGCACAGAATGGGGCTTTTCACAGTATCCCAATCTGTGAAGGCAGATCCACAATTCAGAGGCAGGATGACTGACCTGAAAGATCATTCTCTACTAGTCTCCAACGTGAAGACTGGGATTCCAGCTGGCCTCTTTGCCCAGCTCGTCAACCCCATGGTCTCAGTACTGTCGCTGTCAGGAGCTGTATCTGTATCGCCGTGTCCCACGAAGCACCCAACTCTTATTTTCACATTTCTTTCCCAACTCCACCTCTAAAATTGGGTAACCTCTGCAGCACCCAGCAACTAGAGGGTGTCCTGTTAGAGTTCCTAATTGATGATCTCTAACTGAAGTATATTATATAGTTAAAACTCTATATACCAATGCTTTACTTGATCCAAGAGCCAAACCCTTAGCTAGCTTCGCTTCCCCTCTCCATATCTCTCTTGTAGCTAACTCTCCCAGCACTATGATTCTGATGGTGTTGCAATATTATTTCTTGATAGTAGAATCAGAAGGATCCCTCGTGGTTGCTGGGCAATCAGCCTAGCTATATAGGTGATCTCTAGATTTAGTGAGAAACACTGTCTCCACAGTTTAATGAAGAAGACACCTCATGTTTGACCCCTTGCTTCTACATGCATGTGCACATACATCCACATGAACATGTAGATGCATGGACATGTGAACATACTTGCACACACACACACACACACACACACACACACACACACATACACACACACACACACACACACACACACACACACACACACACACACACAGCTTCCTAGTGGGCTTTGTTTTCTTTGGGGATCCACCTATAGAAAGTAGATTAGAATGCAAAGGCGACAGATGAGACTGGAGATAGAGCAGACAATATCAGAGCAGCACACAACTGGAGTAAGATCAGAGGCAGAAAGTAGAAGAAACATAGCACTTGCTGACAGGTTGAGTTTGTAAGGGGAAGAGTGAATCTAGGGAAAGAAAGAGGTGGAGGAAGGAGTTAAAAGAGAAAAAGGAAGTCAGCAGAAGCAGCAACAGCAAAATAGGGCCTAGGTTCCTTGAATCACCCAGAACACAGACAAAGGAGGCAACTTAGAGACAGGACATATACCTGGAAGTAGTGGGTCTAAACATAAGTATTAGTGCATGGGGCCCCACCCACAACAGTGCCGCCTTCAAGTCTAGTATAACTGAGGCAGTAGGCTGAGTAACCCTAACAACAGAGGTGGCTCACATTGCATGGCATCTGACTCTAAAGTATATTTTCTGTAGCTAATGTATTGGAGGCTTGGTCTTCAACTGGGGAATGGGGTGATTGGATCAGGAGATGATTCATCAATAGAGCCAGCATGCCAATGAGTTTATATTAAATGTGCTACCGGCAGGTGGGGCATGGGCAGAAAAGTATGTCTCTTGTCTTTCCCCATTTTCCCATATCTTTCTTCCTGGCTACCAAAAGGGAAAAGCTTTAGTGAGAGGCAAAAGAAGCTCTGAGTGTGTATGTTTGTTGAGATGAGCTAGCCATATCAGACCCCTGGGAAACTAGCAAAATCTTTCAACATCCTAGGTAAAGCTCAAGGGGAAGGCAAAGCTGGCCTTTTGTCCCAGCATGACTACTGATAGAGTGTGCAGATGGCCACTGTGATTTCCTCTCTAGATATTTATGATCTAAGACGGTTCCCTTACAAAGACTGTTGTTCCTACTGAGATTAGGTAAACCTGCCTCTCTCAGACAGCTGTTTACCACAATCCATGCCTCCCTGGTCAAGTCTATGTAAACACATTGAGTTACTAGGGTGCTCTCTGTTCTTCTCAGAAAGCCCAGATCACCGGACTCCAGCTTTTCAGTGTCCAGATGTTTGTCTTTTCTTCATTCCTTCTCAGCCCCAGTCAAGTCAATCCCTGGATTTCTGCAAGGATGCAGCAAGCTCTCCCCTCCTGTGTCCATCTGCCAGGATCCCATGTGGGTCACATAAAAATGGCCACCTAAACATGGACTGAAATATCTGAAGCCAGGAACTAAAATGAGTTCTTTTTTTCAAGTTGTCCTTATGTAGTAATTTTCCACAGAAGCACTGAGATTCTACATGGAGTACCACCCAGCCCACAGTGAAAAAAACTCTTCAGTGACCTGTCTTTGTTAACCATTTGCCAAGCCAATATAAAGATGATTTGGTAGAGATGAATGCAACTTCTGTTAAGAGGATCACTGCAAGTAGACAAGATTGCTCTGTAAACAGCTAGGTTGACTAGAAACCATCCAAAGCCAAGATGAACAAGTGCTGGCTTCACCAATTCTGATTTTGAAAAACAAAGTCTGGTGGCACTTTGGGACTCTTTTCAATTAATCAAATAGAATCCATCAAGATAGTTCAACAGGTGCAAGAGTTTGAACTCAAAGCTATATAAACATGAAACTTCACACACACACACACACACACACACACACACACACACACACACACACACGTTTTAAAAATGTAATGAGAAAAATGGAAAGTTGAAAAGACCATATGACACCACACCAGCATGATGTGGTGCCAAGGCAGGACCTGCTTAAATTTGAGGTCTCCACTTTCAAAATGGAGGAGTTAGACATAAAGGCTTTTAAAAGGACCATTTCAAGGTTTCAGTAGCTCTGATCTCTGATCCTGAGGCTGAAGACCCAGATGCTTAAGCATGTACTTTTTCTGTTTCAAAAGCATGGGTTTCTGGTACTGATTCAGAAGGGGTGGCATGGACCCTAAGATTCTGCCTTTGAATTTATAGCTACTGAGAAGGTCTAACTTCTCTCTCCTGTCTGCTGTCTGGCATTAGGAACAAGTGTCTAGTGCTTAGCCTGCTTCTTAATTCTTCCTTGTGGAAAGGACCCATGTTACCTTGAACTCAGTTTATCACCTCATAAAACCATGCAGAGGCCAGAGGCTGGGTATTTGGAGTCCCCTTACCCCACAGACCCAAGTTGTCATACTTTATTTAATACCCCTTCATCCAGGCTGATTTAGCAGCCATGGCTGCCACTATACCCTCAATTTTCATTTCTGTCCCCTGCTGTTCCTCTTGTGAACAGTGATGCATTACAATTTCCAGGTGCCTCAGGCTGCACATCCTTTCAAGATATAATCAGCTGAAAATATGATTTTTTTTTCCATTGGAGGCTGAGTCCAACATGACTACCCACGTCTTACCAAATGTGTATAATTTAAAATAAGCATATTTACCTCTCTCTCTCTCTCTCTCTCTCTCTCTCTCTCTCTCTCTCTCTCTCTCTCTCTCACTCACTCACACACACACACACACATACACACACACACACACATAAAACCATCATCTTGATGCAAAAATAATTTCAGGCATAAATTTGAAGAAATCACCAAGTACAGTGAAAACAGAAGCTGAAAAAGTATTGGGAAGAAGAGAGATGGGAGGGTTCCCCAAAAACTACGTGGGTAAGTTAGCCTGTTTACTTGAAAGCCTTTTCATAGAGGGCAATTCAGTTTTCCGGTTAATATGTTGGGCCTGTGCTTGTGCAAACATATAAATATTTTTGGTTGTACCTAATCATGAAGAAGACTGTTTGTAAGCACCTGGCTGAGGGTAGGTATCGGTATTGTAGAGTGTTACACTCCCAAATATTGGGCTATTACTAAAGACCTCAGCTGTAGGTCTCTTGCTGGCTACATTATTTCACAGAGTTGTGGATTTTGCCTCTCATCTATCAAATATGACCAAAAGTGATGTGATGTCACTGCCATAAGTATTTTGCCCATGGTGTCTTATCTTACTGGGGGAATGCCCTCTTTGGTTTAAAATATTTGTAGCATTTTTTTTTTAAATCTAGCAGTAGAAAATGAACACATACCCCAAAGTGATTTGCGGAGAGGAGAGCTGGTGAGAGATTTCTTTCATGAAATTCATACTTATGGAGAAGTAGGATACTTGTAAACTATTATGTAATGAGCTTCAACTGCCTGGATCCACCTGTGTTGTGACTGCTCTGTGCATTTTTGGCACCTCAGTCTGGTCAGTTAAGGACACCAACTAGGATGAGTGTCAGCTCATTTACTTCAGTAAAACACAGTGTAGAACTTGTGATTTGCTAATATCTAAGCTCCAGTTCTTATATCACAGTGTGGCCTTCTACACTTATGTGCATTCACAAAAAGTCTGCAAAGTAATGTTTGCCCCCATCCTGCCAGCCCTAGCTGCAGATAGGAAGACATTTTGAATCCCATTGCAAAGCATTCATGTGTCCAAGGCCAGAAGCTGCAGGTCTAAAGACATGCTCTCACATGCAGCAGCCTCAGTATTGTGTTTAAAAAAAAACAAAAGCCACATTCCTGTATGGAACACATAACCAGAAAACATTAAATACAGCTCCACGAAGGGTTAATGGCATCATAGTGAAGGAATGGAGTGGGTAGCCTGCACGGGAATGAATGGGCTCCAGCATCACTTTCAAGAGCTCAACGTGGGAATGTAGAGGAGACCCTAAAAGAAACAAGAGAGAAGAGGCTTCAGAGCAGTTCCCAAAGGGAAGAAAAGATGGGAGGTACCATAGTGTGGGGCACTTGCAAGCATGATGTTGATAGCAGCAGTTCACAACCTGTGGTTCATGACCCTTTGGGGGGGTCTACTACACTTTCTCAGGGGTTGGATGACAGGTATCCTACGTAACCAATACTTACATTATGATTCATAACAGTAGCAGAATTACAATCATGAAGTAGCAGATAAAATAATTTTATGGGTGAGGGGTCACCAGAACATGAGGAACTGTTTGAAGGGGTCATAGCATTAGGAAGGTGAGAACCTCTTTCTAGGGAACTTAAAAGACAGAAAAATGGTTGGAAAACCTAACTGTACTAAGAATATTCTTCTTGCAAAGAATATTTCATCGTGCTTCTTTAGTAATAAGACTTCACCAGAAAATAAAATTAAAATATAAAGGAATACCACAGGTCATAAATGCAGGCTACCTTTTTATACAAATGTCTAATAATAATGACCGTTCTCCAAGACAGGTTAAGCAGTGTGGGTAGGAACTCAGGTAGGCGTGTTGTAGAGGAGAGTTCAGACAGTATCCCAAGTCCAAGTATTAGGGACTTGACACTAAACAAGTGACAGTGCCTACAGGTGGTGAAACTTTATGTAGAAGAGCCCTAAAGTCAAATGGGGTGTCAAAGAGACATCAGGAACTAGCCCTTTCTTGCCTGTGTCTCCTCTTTCTTCCTAGCTGCTATGATGGTAGCAACTTGCTCTTTCTACTCTGAACCATGCAGCACTGCTCTACCACAAGCCCTAGCCAAGAGAATAGTTAATGGACTACAACCTGTAAATCTATAAGACGAATAAACTTTCCCACTTTTTAAAACTAATTACTCTAGGCATTTTGTTACAGTAACAAAAGACTGACAGCATAGCTGGTAATTTAAGAACCATAAGAATTATCTCCAGTGATAGAATTGTCTGTGTTGAATTGGATTCATAGATGAATCTGCTCAAATTCAAAATAAACACATATTAAAGTATGATTTTTTATATTTACATAATAGCTATAATATAGGTTAATATCAAAGCAATACAGGATTGGACAATAGAGAATGGGGCAGGAAAAAAGTTTTAGTAAAGGAAAGCTAGGAGGGAGGAGCAGCATGGAGGCAGATGTAGATGTTTTCCTTTGCGCATCTCTATATAGATACAGGTTGCTATGAATATTTTATAAGGGGTGGAATTGTACAGGATGATTTGACTTATATAGGTGGGCAAATTATAGCATACCAATTGGATGAGAGCACTTTGGTGTGTTCTTTGATGTGGCGACTTAATTGAGTTCAAAATGTGATGTGGCAGGACACACAGAACCCGGCTGTGGCGTTGGAATGTGTGGGCCAGGCGTGGCAGCAAAGTGCCAAGGGGAGTGAGTGAAAACAGCATGCAGGAGGTCATGAACCACTCAGGTGAAAAGCAGCCAGGGAGGGTAGAGTGGATCACATGGTGGGACACAGCTCCACAATGGACCGGCTCCCACAGAGTGAGACTGCGTGGGGCTGGTAGCAGCAGACGCTTTTATTTTATTTTTATTTACCACAACACTATAATCCTGGAAAACATATTGTCTACTAAGACCTTGGGGAAAATATATAAGAGTGAAGTTCTAGGTCCAAGCAGGCATAAATGTGTTTTCACTGTTTTGAATGAGACAGGAGATAAGGCTTTTCAGTATGAAGAACTTTCTGGAACATTTGTCATCTCATATCACAAGTCAGTAGATCTTTAATGACATTACACCACACAACTGTCTAGAGGTTTCTAGCAAACTTTTCAGGAAATGGCACCATTGAGGCCAAAGACACCGTTCTTTTCTCTGTCTTTCTGTCTCTCTGTCTATCTCTGTGTCTCTCTGTCTTTCTCCATCTCTCTGTTTCTCTCTGTCTCTTTCTCTGAGGTCCTCTCTCTCTGTCTTTCTGTTTATTTCTGTCTTTCTGTCTCTCTCTTTTTCTCTTTCTCTGAACCAATCTTTCTCTCTGTTTATTTCTGCTTTTCTGTTTCTTTTTCTCTTCCACTCATTTTTTTTCAAGAAAGGGTTTATCAATGTAGTTCTAGTTTTTATGAACCAGGCTGGCTTTGAATTCAGAGATTCCCCTGCCTCTGCTTTCTAGTTCTCAGATTAAAGGCATGCACCACTACTACTATGCCTAAAATCCATAAGGACTATGCTTTCAGGGGAGAGAATGGAATCTCCTGGAACATTCTTAGGAGAAGAAATTAGAGTTCACAAGTGGGATAAAGATTCAGTATGCCGGGGGGAGGATCAAGAATCACAAGCAAACAATTACCTTTCACAGACATGATTACCAATGCTGTAGACTAGAGTCAGACAAAACTAGATGTTCTGACCCTGCAAATATACACTGCTTCCTGCTTCTGAGCCACTATGGGGAAGCACACAATGGGTACTCAGCATCTCTGAGAATGGAGTTCTTAAACTTCATTTCTAGTAAGTGTTTCAATATGGACATCTCAGGGTTATATCACAGGAGAGATCTGTGTTACAGATTTCAGTGTGATGCCCCACAAGGAAGTCCATCACAATCTGTTTATTCTTGTGGCCTGAGGTATTATTGGAAGAGTCCAGACATGCCATGATCAGTTCAAACAAGCTCGTGCAATTCCCAGTCTTCATTCTTGCCCAATGAGAAGCTCAAGAGGCTTGCATCCTGAACATCCAGTCTCCCTGGACCAATTTTAGCTCAGTCACAGGGATCGTCTCAGTAAATTTGCCTTTTCTGAACTTCACTTCCCTCTTCAGTAAGAAGACAGACAGACAGCATCCATCAGTGGTCATTAGAGGGAAAACAACTAAAAATATCTCATAAAAACACTTAGTAACTATTTTAATATATTAGGATTTTAGAAACCCATAGATGGTGGCCATGTAACAGTACTATTTTTGCCACTCAATTAATAATTTCTATAACGTGATTATTCCTGCTAACAGAGGTTCCATACAGAACAATGATTAAATGGGTCTGCCCTGAGGCCAGTTTTCTGTTTGGATGTGCACTTCTGGGGTCATTTTAGCTACCAGGCATGAGTTTCTAACCTCTTCTACTCTGTTCCTTCAACTTGTAGACAGAACAATAGCTGGAGAGTGCTGTTCTGGAAGGAACCAAGTAGCTTCCCACTACCTGTTGGAACAAGACTTTTCCACCAAGTATGAGCAAATAGTAAAAAGCAAAACAAAACAAAAAAAAAACCCTTTGCTGATATTTAATTGTTGATTTAGTAATTTAATTAATTATAATAATGTCAAGTGGCTGTGATATGAATCAGTATCTACAATGTGTGGAGAGATTTCCTGGTAGAAAATGGATGGGACTTCAGAGTCCCAGGAAACCCTCATCATGTGGAAGCCTTAATTTGGGCTTTGCCTGGACCCCAAGGATTTTGTACAAATACAGTAAGGTAGTAGTACATCTGTATAAGAATGGTTTTGTTAGACACATTTTCTATTTTATGGTGGAAGCAATATTAAAGATGTTTTAAAAAATATATATTCAAATGTATGTTAGGAGTCAATATATTGATGGTTAAGAAATTTATATATTTCATACATTTTGAAAATCAATGGAGTTCCAGTCTTCACCATACTGATGAAAGGTTGCTTCCCTATCTGCCTTACGCCTCAGTACCTGGGTCACAGAGACGTGGTATTCACGGATGCAGTGAAGGTCATGACCATGAACTACAACACGTGTGGGGAAATGGGCGAATTCGTGTTTTTCAACATCCCCCAGATCCAGTGTAAGAATCCTTGGGTACACATCATGCTGTTTAAGAACATGACGCCATTGCCCTTCCTGTGGTTCTATCTAGATTCTGGGGAGCAGGTCCTTGTAGATGTGGAGATGAAGAGTAATGAGAAGATCCAGGAGCACATAGAGAAAATCTTGGGCAAGAAAGAGGAGACCCTCAGGGAGGAGGAGCTGGAGAAGCAGCAGGGCTGTCATCCAGGCAACTTTGGCCACTGAAAGTACTGTCTGTGGGAGTGCATGTGCGAAGTTAGGTGCCCTGCCTTGGCCTGGTGCCCGTACCCGAGGAGATGACAGGAAAGTACAAAGCTGCTCTGAAAGACAATACTGAGGTCTAAGCAAGGTCATCTGGGGTGGACTGGTGGCATCTGACTGATGGAGATGGACTACACTGGTACCATAAAGGATGGAATGCTGCGCAATGGACAAACCAGCTTGCACATCCGTTTAAAGGACACGGGATGAAGGCCGGGGCTGCCAGATGCTGAACAGATGTCAATATAAGACTTAGTCTTCCTTAAAAATAAAGAAAAAGAAAATTAACGGTTTTTTTCATGCAGTGCAGAACCTCTCCGCAGGACTCAGCTCCCGTAGAGAAACTGTTAATCATTTTTAGGCACTATAGAAGGGAAAAGTCAGGCTGGCATAAGATGTGCATGCTCCTGCATTCTTGTTTCCCTTTGTCCATAGAGCATCAATTGGATGACATCATAGCTATTGAGCTGGTTGTTCCCCTATGACTGCAAGAGGCTTGGAGCTCAGCCCTTACAAAAGTCAGTATCAACTATGTAGAAATACCTGCAGTGAGACACTTCTTGGCTGACATCTCTCATTCATAATTATTGCAATGTTGGTCTTCCTGGGCCTAGTAATGGCCAGTCAATACTCCCATTATAAACTGGAGCATGGTAAATGGCTAGGGCAGAAACACAAAACAGAAATATACTCAATGGGGCTCAGAGACGTGGGCATTAGAGTTGGAATGAAATGATGAGCCAAACAAAGGCTGAGCGCATTGTTTTCTAAATTCCATGTTCCATGGTCTGGAATCAAAGCTGCTTTCTAATGACTCAGTCATGGACCATCTACATTGTCAACTTGACTGGATTTATAATCATCCACGAGACAAACCTCTGGGAACATCTTCTCTACACAGGATTCACTGAGACCTCATGAGTCCATCCATTCCCTTCAAAATCTCTGCCGAGTATAAAGGAGAAAGTCAGCTGAGCATCCACTCACCTTTCTGGCCCCTGGCTGTAGACATGATGTGACCTTTTGCCTCATAGTCTCACTGCCACAGCTAGAGCCCTTAGAAGCTGCCGCACAACCATGACTCCCCCACCACGGTGAATTATGCCTTTAGGCTGTCACTGCAGATGAACCCTTCCTTTTTAACTGATTCTGTCAGGCGTTTTGCCATAGAAATGACAAAGTTGACTAATGCAGACATGGTGCTGGGGAACAGCCTCAGTGGAGCATAATCCACAGAGTGCATCAAAGTTCCAAGACACAGCATGTAGAAGGCCTAGGAATCTAGCTCCCCAAACAAACAAAAACTAGTGTAGTAAGGGGAATAAGAATGGCCTCATAGCCTAGCAGATTTGAATGTATCATAGCACTGGTTGAAAAGAACTAAGAAGTGTGGCATTGTTGAAGAGTGGGCTTTGAGGCTTCTAAAAGCCCAAGCCAGGTCCAGTGCCTCTCTTCTGCTGGCTGCAGATCTGGAACTCTGTTACATTTCCATCACATTCGTCTGCACAATATCATGCTTTTCACTATAATGACAAGGGACTAAACTCTGAAACTGTAAGCATGCCTCAGTGAAATGATTTCTCTTACAGCAGCTGCCTTTGTCATGCTGCCTTTTCCCAGCAATAGGACACTGACTAACACATCACTTTACCCCAAAGCCATTTCAGGGCCAGAGTTCCAAGTGTTGGTTGAGTTTTGTATTTCTGATCCTGCTCTGGTGCAGACTCTGAGTGCCTAACCCAAGACATGAGAATAATTACACCACCCTTCAGTTCGGCACTGGAATGGGCGGTTTACACATATAACTAATGACAGTTTCATTGGTGCAAACTACAAAGCACATAGCCAGTAATCTAATGTTGAGTATTCAACCTCTCCATTATCAGTGCCATTTTCAAGCTGCTGGACTTTGTGTAAGTTGTATCATAGTGAATTGATGGAAGAGGTATCATCACTCGATTTAAAAGAGGAAACTGAGGCCACTCGTCCTCCCTCATCTAGAACTCTGGATGGTTCCAAAGCCCAGCTCCAACTAGATCATGTATCAGTGCTATAACAGCACAGAAAATGACTACTACCATTTGTAAGATAAACCGATGGAGGTTTCCATATGTCAATGTTTGTGCTGACCTTGGGGGCCCAAATGAATTTCTGCAGGAAAACATCTTTCCTTACATTATTCAGGTCTTTCAACTTTCAAGTACTTCAGACTTTCAAACAACATGGCAGTCTGTCAAACCTGATTCCAAGTGCCTCGATACTCAGAACAAATGCAAAGCTTTCTAGCTTGTCATCCCGTGTCTAAGAGTGGGAATGTTAGTCACTAAGCCCTAGAAGTTACTAAGGCCCTGTTTCCTTGGACTTATTCTGAACATAGTACAGTGGCATTGTAGGCTGATAAACATAAAAGGAGGAAGGTTCCAGAAGGATGCACAGGTTCCGGATATCACTGTGGTTGTCATGTGAGAAAGAGAACACAATCAGGGTGATTCTTCAAATTTGTCTCTTCTCTCTGCTTAAACATCCTTTTTCTCTAGCAGTGAACTTGAGCCTCTAGAGATCGGCTGATCCTCTTCTCTTTCATGGATTCATTTTCTGTCACAATTTGAGAATAAAAGAAAGTTCTTTTAAGTCTTTTGATATTTAATCAGCTGATCAGTTTTGTTTGTTTGTTTTTACTTTGTTCCAGACCATCAGTTCTCTGGGTTGCAACCCCTTTAAGGCTGAAGAATCCTATCAAAGGGTTCTTCTATGACCATCAGAAAACATATATTATATAATATAATTTATAATTGTGAAATCACAGCTATGAAGCAGAAATAAAAAGAATTTTATGGTTGGAATCACTACAACACGAGGAACTCTATTAAAGGGTTGTAGCATTAGGTGGCTGATAACTACTGTTTCAGATTCAATATCATTTTAACACACACACACACACACACACACACACACACACACCAAACCATGTCTATACATGCTGATCTTAGTTATGATTAACCTACTCACCAATTCCTACTATACCTGTTGATGAGGCATCATTTCATTGGTATTAGAACCCATTTCTCCAGGATTACAATGTACACTGAAAACCACTGAAGTCTGGGAATACCCCAAGACTCTAGAGCCAGACTGAAACTGCTAAAATATCCAGTCTTCTGAACTGGACCATTGCAGGATTCTTGACCTTTCCAACTGGGCATAGTCATTGCTGAATTACCTGGACCACAGGCACTGTGATGACCCTGAGAAAATAGTCTTAAATTTAGGAAGCTCTGTGATGTTGGTCTCTTCTTAATCACTGCTGATTTCTCAGCTCATCCTACACAACATCACTTGTCCCACTAGAGCAAAGGACTTACCAGATCTGTGCTGGTCTCCTGAGGATAACAACTGACTCTTTAGCAACCAGAAATTACAGATGCTTAATTCAAAATACCGAATGGCTCTGACAGGGTCTTTAGGGAAGTCTTAAGCTTTCCTCTAAAAGTTCCCAAGCCGGGCCTCCATGTTCTTCATTGCTCTCAAAATTGTTATTATACAAGATTCCACAGAACAGCTACCTGAACTCTTGGTACTTGGGCTTTTCTAGCCAAAAGTTTGAAAGTTCTTCCACAATGGAAACATTCATGTCTGTCACAGCAATCCTCTACTTTTGGTATCATTTTTGTCTTAATTAGCATTTCTATTGCTAGGATAAAACACCATAACAAAGAAATAAGATTGGAGAAAGGTTTATTTCATTTTGTAGCCCATCATCCCTCAAAGTTAGGGAAGGAACTCAAGGAAACCCTCTAGAGTCAAGAACTGCTGATGCAGAAGGCATAAAGGATTGCTGCTTATTAGCTTGGCTCTCATAGCTTAATCTGCCTTCTTTCTTATTCACCCCCAGAACTATATGACCAGGAATGGCATCACCCACAGTGAGCTTGACTGTCCCATCTCACCAGTCAAGAAAAATGTACCTTAGGCTTTCCCAGAGACCTCTCTGTTAGGCTATTTTTTTCAGTAGATCCTAGCTTATGTCACCTTGACTTAAAACTAGTGAACACACTTTCCCAGGTTAGGAATACCCAGGCCAGGACTATTCAGTAGAGAGAAAATTTGGAAATGGGAGGCTTCAGGGACCAAGAGTCCCCAGAGGACTCCCACTATTGAAGCTTCTGCCATATTCTTGATGGAAGCCATTTGTTTGCTCTGTTAAAGTTTGGGTTTTGTTCCTTTTCTCTGTGACTGGTGTTTCTTCTGTCCTGATCAATCTGTGGCTCACTGGTACCTTGTTCCTTGTGATCTATGACTGTTAGTTTGAGTATAGGACTCTCAGGCTTTTGTTTACTTTCACTGCAAGGCAGCTTTCTGCCTTCCAATCTCCCAATCCCTTAACCCTCCCATCCTTTTACCCCCACCACACGCCGGTTTTTATCTCTTATTGTATCAATGACTCTTTATTTCCAACTGTTACTTCACTTTCCTGACCAAGAGGGTCTTTTTTCCAGGACAGATCAGAAGGCATACTTGGCAGTGGCCCTGCATAACCCAGAGTCCCATTGTACTTCCTGAGACTAGAAAATTTTAAAGAAAAAATGGCATCTAATTACACTTCTATGACTCAAAATTTCATCATTCTTAATTTGATACCTCCTATTTCTATACATTCATTGGTTAAAAAAATATGGAACTAAATTTGAACAGATTTCCCTTCAAAAGAAATACAAGGAAATTCCAGATTTTGGTCCAATATCTTTGCCTACCACCACCAGTTCCATCTTCAACTATCTCCTCCTTCAAAGGTCTTTCTCTCCTTTTCTCTAAAACACCACCTCTAATCATTTTTATATGTAGTCTTATTGTCCTATAAAAGTGCTTCAACATTAATCTATGTCCATGGGAAACTTACAGTATTGATTTTTGTGTTTTTCAAGTTCAAATTTGACTTAGGTATGGCATTAGTCTTTCAAGAACTGTTTTACTTAAGCCACATGCATATCATTTTAAAAACCACTTTTATAAAACCTTTTACCCAACTAGAAAGAAAGTGACTCTCTCAATAGGAAAAGAGAAATTCACGAAAATCAAAAAGAAAAAGTACATTTAATGGCAAAGCATCAGAAGAGTTTTGAAGGCGAGCAACAGCAGCTGTCACTGCATCTGTTCAACAGATTCAAGCCAGGTAGGAGGCTTGAAATATTGTGGAATGGCATCAGGGTTGGTTGAAAAAGGAAAAAAAATACATCTGCTATAATTACAAACAGTATCATTATGCATTTCCGGCAATCCAAGAAAGGGTTGGAGTGATGGCTCAACAGGTAAAGGTACATGCTACCAAGGTACATGACATGACATGAAGTCAGTTCCTGACACTGCTTGGTCAAAGAAGGTAAGGTCCTTCTACAAGTATACTCTTAGACCTGTACACATGCACACCCATGCTTCATCCCACATCTGTGCACAAATCACAAATGCATCTGTGTAAATTTTTTAAAATGCACTTTGAAAAGCCAAAAGAATCAATACACAAAACTGTGATTGGAACAGTTGGTATGAGATCATAAATAAGGAAAGTAGAACTGTAACTTTTAAAAGACATACAGGATCATATGACTCAGACCTGGACAATTTTTTCTTAAACACAATACAAACTCTGACTGTCTCTGACGGTAAAGACCAAGCATACACGAGAGACTACAACTACCATGTCATAAGACACTGCAAATAAAGTGTAATGTTAGCTCCCGGGTAGCAAGCAATGTTAGTAATATACATACCTGACAGTGATCAATGCATAGATGAAGACTCTATAGATTGTTACAAATGGACGATCAATAGGGAACTATATGACAATAAGGCATCATTTCAGCAGTCTCATTACCTAGTATCTTTATGAGATTATTGTGCTATTGCTTAAAGTTTTTAGGGCCCTCAGATTTTGACTTATATATACAATGTCACACATTCATTTGAATGACGAAAAATTATAAGTATAAGGATATCATGTGCTGAGAAAGACACAGGGCAACATAACCTTCCACACATAGCTGGAGTCACTGTCATGGTGCAACTTTGAAAGTAGGTAGGTTCTTTGTTAAATCACACATGGGTGTTATCTATTCTGGCTACTTTAATCTTATGTCTAGGTATATATGCCCAATTGTGTGGCTTCTAAGCTTTATGAGAAATAAATAGCTCACATTATGGCTTTATTTATAAGACCTAAAATCTACAAAATGGTATAAACACTTACTAATAGAAGATCCTATTAAGTCACAAACATATAAAACCTCATGTAATGTCTGAACTAGAACAAAATACTATTGAGTGTTTAAAAGGCTCATACTGTAGCTTCCTGTGTCAGAATAAATATTTTCCCCAAAGGTGACTGTGAGGAGAAATGATTATGAATATGTATTGTAAAATTTTAATTATTTAGATATTAAGATATATTTAAATATTAATATACAAATTTTACATATTCACTAATGTTAGATATAGTATGTAAAAAAATTATAGAAAAATGTATGAGCGATAAATATCAAATTCAAAGCAAAGTTTTTCTCTGGAAGGAGAGAGAGGAATCTAAGCAGCTGTGTTAGTTAAGGTTACTACTGGGATGAAAATCCATGACCAAAGCTTCTTGCAGAGAAAAGGTTTATTTGGCTTAAGTGTCCACATTACTATTCATCATCAAGAGAAATTCAAGCAGGGCAGGAATCTGGAGGCAGAAGCTAATGTAGAACCTTAGAGGAGTGCTACTTATTGGCTTTTGCCCAGTGAATTACTCAGCCTATTTTGTAATAGAACCCAAAACCACCAGCCTAGGATGGTACCATCTCCAGTGGGCTGGACCATCGCCCATTGATCACTAGTTAAGAAAATATTCTATTGACTAGTCTACAGCTCACATCCATGGAAGGATTTTCTTAAAGAATATCCTACCACTCAAATAACTTTAACTTGGGTCACATTAACATAAACTCTCCAGCACAAGCAACCACTTGTCATCTTGACACACACACACAGTTGGTCACTGGTCAACTTGTCACACAAACATATCACCAGTAAGCCAGGACCTTTCTTTTCATCTTCATCTTACTTCATGAGTAACGTTAAATGTCTCACAGTCTTTACAAATGCAACACATTAAGTGTTTAGTCCAGTTCCTTAAAAAAAAATCTTTTCTAAAAGTTTTAAATCTCTTATCTGAGAGGTCTTATAAAAATCAAAATAAAGTTGAACTTTTTTTTTAACTTCAAAATGGAAGAACCAGGGCATAGTCACAATCACATCAAATCAAAACAAATTATCAGCAGTACGAACAGAGCTGTTTGTTTCTGGGATCCACTCACAATCTTCTGGGCTCCCGGAAGAAGGCCCTCTGCATCCCACTCAGCTTGCCTGCCAGGCTCCAGCTGGTTCCACGGCTGGATGCTGCTCTTGTTGGTGTTCATCCCACGCTATCTGCAGCTCTAAAATTCTAGAATCTTCTGCTGCAACAGAGCTGCACTTTCTTTATTATTATACATTTTTATTATTTAAATTTTTAAAAAATATTGTTTATTGTATTTTTCCCTTCCCCATGTCCTTCGGCATCCTCTCTCCTCCGCCACTCACCCAGCTTTAAGTTCTTTCTCTACGAATTAAAACCCAATACGACAGCAAACTCCCCAAACCCAAGAGAACAAAATAAAATCATACCACCCAAAGTAAAACCAACAAACAAAACAAAAAATAAAAATAGAGCCACCAAACTGTAACCAAATATAAGCACATACAAACACAACAAATCTAGAACAAAACAAAACATGGAGCCTATTTGGTCAACTAACTACTCCTGAACTTGAGGCGCATCCATGAGTAGTTGATATGGCCAGAGTCAGGCTACTGAAAAAAACAAAACAAGCAAACAAGCAAAAATGATTTTTTTCTGTTTCGGCAAGTTTAAGTGACAGTTCAGGTGTTAATTTTGCTAATAGCTTTGTTCTCAGTCATTCATTCTTGTATGCAGTTGTTTTTTTATATAACAAACTATCACATCATAGTTAGACAAGACCCAACACAAGAAAAAGAACCCAAGGGAAGAGCACAAGAGTCAAAGACCCACTGGGTTCTCTACTCCTGAGTCCCATGCTAGACTGAATGCCATCATATATATACAAAGAGAATCTGTGCAGGCCATTCAGGTCCTGCGCATAGGACGGTGCACAGTTTCTATTTGTATGAGCTTTGCTCCTGCTGATATAGAGGAACTTGTTTTCTTCATATCCATCATCACCTCTGATTCTTACACTTTTTCTGCTTTCTCTTCTGTGGGCTTGCCTGAGCTCTGAGATGAGGCCTTTGATGAAGGCATTCAGTTTAGTGCTGTGTTCCAAGGACTCTCATTTCCAGTGTAATTTCTGACTGTGGGTATCTACATTTGTTTCCATTTGCTGCAGGATAATGGCTGAATGAAAGACTGTTCTTTGAGTATAGCAGCATATCACTAGAGGTCATTTTATCACCTTTCATTTTCTTTCATAAGGCCAATAATATTTAGCTTTGTACTATTCTGGGTTATCTACTCACAGGTTCCGGAACACACAAGCAGTGTTAAGTAGAGTTTCCATATACTGAGTGAGCCTTAATTCAAATCAGTAATTGGTGAGTTATTCTTAAAGCTTTGTGCCACCACTTCCATAGCATAATTTGTAGGAAGGGCACCACTATGGATAGAGGGTTTGATGTTTACATTCCTTTTGAAAGCATGTGGAGGATGTTCTGAAGCCTTTTGTTTAAGCACCAATTTACATCTTCATATCTTTTAAATTAGATACTGGTTCTGTGTTTACATTTGAAATACTATTCCCTTTCCCCATACTGCTCCCAATCCCCCTCCACCTCCCCTTGTGTCCACAAAGGTGCACTCACTTTTAATCTCCCTTTCTACCTCAGTGCCTTGGCATTCACCTACATTAGGACTACATGTTCTCTCGATCAAAAGCTTCTTCTCACATTGATGCCAGATACTGCTATCTTTTGCTACATATGCAACTGGAGCCATAGGTGTCTGAATGTGTGCCCACTGGTTGGTATATTAGCCCATGGGAGCTGTGAAGAGTTTGGCTGGTTGATGATTTTGTTCTTCCCATGAGGTTGAAACCCCTTTCAGCTCCTTCAGTCCTTTCATTAGCACCTTCATTGGGGTCCCAGAGTTCAGTCAAATGGTTAGCTACAAGCACGCTCAGCTGGATCTGTGTGACTCTGGCATTGCCCCTGAGGAGGCATCCCTATCTGGTTTCTGCCAATAAGTGCTTCTTGGCATCAGCAATAGTGCTTGGGTTTGGTGGTTGCATATGGGGCAGATCTCTAGGTGAGGCAGCCTCTGGATCTTTTCTTTAATCCCTTTTCCTCTATTTGATCTTGTATTTATTTCCTGCCATGTTTGTTTTGTTCTCTCTTCTAAGAAGGACTGGGGCATCCCTATTTTGGCCTTCCTTCTCATTGAGCTTTATAATGTCTGTGAATTTTTTGGGGGGCTTTCTTAGCTTTCTGGGGCTAGTATCTGCTTATCAGTGAATGCATAGCATGGGTGTTCTCTTGTCAAAAGCAATCTATAGATTCAATGCAATTCCCATTAAAATTTCAACTCAATTCATCATGGAGTTGGAAAGAGCAATTTTCAAATTCATCTGGAATAACCATAAACCTAGGATAGCAAAATCTGTTTTCAACAATAAAAGAACTTCCAGGGGAATCACCATCCCTGACCTCAAGCTATATTAAAATCAATCATGATAAAAACTGCATGGTATTGGTACAGAGATAGGTAGATAGATCAATGGAACAGATTTGAAGACCTAGAAATGAACCTACACACCTATGGTCACTTGATCTTTGACAAAAGAGCTAAAGACATTCCATGGAAAAAGGACAGCCTCTCCAACAAATGGTGTAGGTTCAATGCAAATCAATTCATTCTTATCTTCTTATACAAATCTCAAGTTCAAGTGGATCAAAGACCTCCACATAAAACCAGGTACACTGAAACTATCGGAAGAGAAAGTGGGGAAAGTGCTTAGAACACATTGGCACAAGGGAAATTTTCCTTAACAGAACACTAATGACCTATGCTCTAAGATCAAAAATCAACAAACGGAATCTCATGAAATTGCAGTTTCTGTGAGGCCATGGATATTGTCAAGAAGACAAAATGACAGCCAATAGGTTGGGAAAGGATATTTACTTACACTACATCTGATAGTGGGCTAATATCCAATACATACAAAGAACTCAAAAATTAGACTCCAGAGAATCAAACAATCCTGTTAAAAAATGGGGTACAAAGTTAAACAAAGTATTCTCAAGTGAGGAATACTAAAGGGCTAAAAAGCACCTAAAGAAATGCTCAACATCCTTAGTCATCAGGAAAATGCAAATCAAAATAAACCTGAGATTCCACCTCACACCAACCAGAATGGCTAAGATAAAAAATTCAGATGACAGCAGATGTTGGCGAGGATGTGGAGAAAGAGGAACACTTCCCCACTGCTGGTGGGGTTGTAAACTGATACAATCACTCTGGAAATCATTCTGGCAAATCCTCAGAAAATTGGGCATAGTACTACCTAAAGACCCGGTTATTCCACTTCTGGGCATATACCCCAGAGATGCTCTGAAAGACCTCCGAAGGGAGACCCTCACTCAAATCTCAGGAGAGGCGCGCACCCAGTGAGGCACCGAGACCAGACTTGCTGCAATCGCAGGAGGAAGTTTATTGAAAGTGAAAGAGTGAGATCTCAGGCCAGCATGCTGGGGTCGAGACTCATACACCACGCAGGGGTAGAGGAGTTCGACCCCGGCCTGAAATTGTAATGGGCTTATAAAGGCAAAAATCACAAAGGAGGGGGAGGACAGGGGGAATGAGGAAATTCAAAAGGGGAAGAATCATACATTTTTTATCAGTACACCCCCAGGCACACCTAGGGCGTTGGAACATTCCACAGAGGTCATCTGGACCTTCTGTGGTATTTTGGGAACTCGAATCTCAAGAAACTGGGATTTCCTGGGTGGGATTTCCTGGGAGCGATTTCCTGCAGAGGAAATCCCTAGGGCAAGGAATCAGTGTCCTTTGACAACCTTTTACTCTTCAGCTCCAACATATAACAAGGACACATGCTGCTCCATGTTCATAGCAGCCTTATTTATATTATCCAGAAGCTGGAAAGAACCCTTATGTTCTTCAATAGAGAAATGGTACATTCATACAATGGAGTACTACTTAGCTATTAGAAATAATGATGACTTCATGAAATTCCTAGGCAAATGGATCAAACTAGAGACTATCACCCAGAGTGGGGTAACCAAGTCACAAAAGAACATCTTCATTTTTAAGGAGTTGTGAAAGGTATTGTTTTCAGCAATGGGGAACTTGTAGTCTTAGAAATAGCAGGCATCTATAAATGTGTGACCTCATGTCTAGGTCTTCAATTTAATTCCAATGATCAATGTGTCTGGTTTTGTCTTTATACCATGCTGTTTTTATTACTATAGCTCTCTGTACTACAGTTGGAAATCCAGGATGGATTTCTCCATCAGTTCCAGGATGGAACCTCCAGCAGTTCTTTTATTATTCATGATTCTTCTAGCCATCCTGGGGCTTTTGGTGTTTTTCATATGTAGTTGAGATTTTTTTTCAAGGCCTGTGAAGAATTGTGTTGGAATTTTGATCAGAATTGCATCAAATTTATACATTTCTTTTGATTGGATGGCCATTTTTACTATATTTATCTATTTTTTAATATCTTCAATTTTTCAATGGCTAGAAGATTTTTTTTAATTATACAAGTTTTTCATTTTCTTGCTAAGAGTTATTCCAAGGTATTTTATATTATTTGAGGTTATTATGAAATGTGTTGTTTCTATAATTTCTTTCTTAGACTATTTGTCATTTGTATGTAAGAAGGCACCTTTTTTTAAATCTTGTATCCAGTTTTGCTGAAGGTTCAGGGCCACTCCTTTATATTACCTGCAAATAAATATACTTTGAATTCTTTCTTTTAAATTTGTACCCCCTTGATTGACTTCAGTATTTCATTGCTCTGGCTAAAACTTCAACTATTATATTGTGGTGAGAGAGTAAAGAATCCTGTGTTTTTTCTGATTTTAGTACAAATGGTTTTTGAGTTTCTCTCCATTTAAGTTGACATTGGTGATAGGTTTGCTGTAAACTGCTTTTTAAAACATATCAACATATATTCCTTGTATTTCTCTAGTCTCTCTAGGATTTTTATTATTTAAAAAAAAGTTAAATTTTGTCAGCAGTTTTCTTCTGCATCTAAAGAGATAATCTTGTGGTTTATTTTTTCAATATATTTATATGGTGGATTACATTTATTAATGTACACATATTAAAGAATGCCAAGAATGCTTTCATCTCACAGATGAAGCCTACTTGTTCATGGTAGATAATCTTTTTGTTTTTAAATTTTGTTTGTAACTATTTTATTGGCTATTTTTGCATGTATGTTCATAAGGAAATTTATTTAGTTATTTAATCTTTGTATGGCTTGGGTATCAAGATAGGTGTGGCTTTGTAAAATGAATTTGGCAATGGTTTCCTTTTCTATTTAGTGGAATAGGTGAGGAGTACTGGTATTAACTCTTCTTTAAAAGTGGTAGAATTCTGTGTTAAAATTATTTGGCCTTCTTTTGGGGGGGAGTTGGGAGGCTTTTAATGACTGCTTAAATTTCACCAGAGAATACAGGTCTGCTTAAATTGCCTATCTGATCGTGATTTAACTTCTGTAGCTTGTGTCAAGTGAATGATTCAGTTCTTGAGATATTTCAGTTTTGTGGAATTTCACTTTTCCAAGTTTGTCCTTGTGCCTCTTAGTTCCTGTCGTACTCCTTATTCCATATCTATTTTATTGGTTTGATTAACATTTTCTCTCTGCCTGTTAGTTATGACACTAGATAAGGCTTTGTCAGTCTTGTTGATTTTATCAAAGAACCAACTCCTGTTTCCTTGATCTTGTATTTTTTTTATTGTTTCTATTTTGTTGATTTTATTCCCTAGGTTGATTATTTTTTGCCATCTATTCCTTTGATGTGTAATTTCTTTTCTTCTAAAGCCTTCAGGTATAATACTAAATTCCTAGTATGAGATCTTTCCAGTTGTTTTATGAAGGCACTTACGACCTTTCCTCATAGGCCCACCTACATTATGTTCCAAAGATTTGCTGTGTTATTTATGCATTTTCACTCAGTTCCTCAAAGTCTTTAGTTTCTTTCTTGACCCATTTTTTTATTCAGTAGCGAGATGTTCAATTTCCATGGGTTTGTAAGCTTTCTGTTGTTTCTGTTATTGTTATCCATTGAAAAGTCTGGTGGTATTCTAATAGATCTGCCTTTACATATTACTTGGTTTTTTTTTTTTTTTTTTTTTTTTTTTTGAAACTTTTAATATTATTTCTTTCTTTTCTTTTTTTACCACTTTGCATCTTTTTTTCCTTTATTTTAATTTTATGATATATTCTCTATATTTACATTTCAGATGTTATACCATTCACCCACACTCCCCTCCCTCCTCCCCATCAACTAGTTCCCATGAAGGTTCTCCCTCTTCCAAACACCCTCTCCACCTCAGTGCCTTGGCTGATAATTATGTTGTTCTTCCCATGAGGGTGCAAACCTTTCAGCTCTTTCAGTCCTTTCTCTAGATATTTTATTGTGGTCCACATGCTCAGTATGATGTTTAGCTGCATCTGTATCTGTATGGCTCTGGGAGAGCCTCTGAGGGGACATCCTTGTTTGGCAAATACTACTTTGTATCTTATCCTAACTCTTTAGACTTGAGAGTTTAATTTTGAGCAACTTTCAAATTTAAAAAGCAAGAAACAGTCTATGAGAACATGAAGTAAAGAGGCCATATGAGGTGAGAGTATAGTAGAATACATGTGTGAAGAAAGTAGGGGATAAATGTGGAAGCAGGGAAAGGCATGGTGAGATAGAAGGAAGTGTGGGGCTTGGATAACAGAAACAAAAGATATTTGAAAATCTGTTATTTTTGGATCTCAGCATATTGTTTGTTAATTTAAAAGTGGTTTAAATGTTTAGATGGCTGAGTGGTTAAAGTCATGTCCTGCTCTTGTAGAGGATGAAGGTCTGGTTTCCAGCACCCACAGGGGTTGCTCAGTACTGCCTGCAATGCCTTCATTAAGGCCTCCACTTTTTGGCTTTTTTTTTTTTTTGAACTTCATATGGTCTGTGAGTTGTTTCTTGGGGATTCAGAGATTTCTGGGGCTGGTATCCAATTATCAGTGACTGCATTTTATGTCTGTTCTTTTGTGACTGGGTTATCATACTCAGGATGATATTCTCTATATCTATCCATTTGCCTAGGAATTTCATAAAGTCATTGTTTCTAATAGCTGAGTAGTATTCCATTGTGTAAATGTACCACAATTTCTGTATCCATTCATCTATGGAAGGACATCTGGGTTCTTTCCAGCTTCTGGATAATATAAATAAGGCTGCTGTGAACATGGTGGAGCATGTACCCTTATTATATGTTGGAGCATCTCTGGGGTATATGCCCAGAAGTGGAATGACTGGGTCTTCAGGTAGTACTTTGTCCAATTTTCTGAGGAACTGCCAGACTGATTTCCAGAGTGGTTGTACCAGTTTACAACCCCACAAACAGTGGAGAAGTGTTCCTCTTTCTCCACATCCTCGCCAGCATCTGCTGTCATTTGAGTTTTTGATCTTAGCCATTCTGACTGGTGTGAGGTAGAATCTCAGGGTTGTTTAGATTTGCATTTTCCTGATGACTAGGGATGTCAAGCATTTTTTAAAGTGCTTCTCAGCCATTTGATATTCCTCAATTGAGAATTCTTTGTTTACCACTGTGCTCCATTTTTTAATAGGATTATTTGATTCTCTGGAGTCTAACTTCTTATGTTCTTTGTATATGTTGGATATTAGACTTCTATCAGATTGGTAAAGAACTTTTCCCAATTGGTTGGCTGCTGCTTTGTTTTCTTGACAGTGTTCTTACCCTTACAGAAACTTTGCAATCTCATTAAGTCTCATTTATTGATTCTTGATTTTAGAGCACAAGCCATTGGTTTTCTGTTCAGGAAAATTTTCCCTGTGCCTATGTGTTCTAAGGTTTTCTCCACTTTCTCTTCTTTGTTCTGTACATTGAGAGTTTTCATTGTTTCTCTTTTTCTTTCTTTATTTTTTTTTCTTTCTTTTTTTGTTTTATTGTATATCAAAGAGACTTTCTTTTGTGGTGCAATCTATTTGTTGTTCTGAATGCTTTTTGTACTTTAGTAGGAATCTTCTTTATGTTAGGAAAATTTTCCTTTATGATTTTGCTTAAAACATTTCCTGTGCCCTTAATTGTTCTTCTTCCCTCTCTAAGATTTATTTTTAAAGATTTAACAATTTTTTGAACAATATATCCATTTCTTTTATAATGTCTTTAATGCCTGAGATTCTATCTTCTATCTTTTGTATTCTTTTCGTGAAGCTTACCTCACTCCTGTTTGAGTTGCTAAAATTCTCCATTTCTAGATTTCCCTCATTTTTGGTTTTCTTTCTTTCTTTCTTTCTTTCTTTCTTTCTTTTTTCTTTCTTTCTTTTTTTCTTTCTTTCTTTTGCCATTCCTGCTGAGACTGAAAACTTCCTTAGGAGTCCCACATGAAGACCAAGCTATCCAACTAAGGACCACAGACTCTTAATTCAAAATAACAAATGGCCTCAATAATGTCTTTAGACTTCTGAAACTTCACACAAGCCAGTCTTCCATCATCTACATTGCCCTCAACAGTCTAGTCTTCCAATGCTTCTACAGAACAGTACACTAAGGTTTGTTTCTAGTGTGTTTCTAGTCAAAAATTCTCAAGTTCTTCTATAACAACAAAATGACCCAGACTGTCACAGCAATACCCCATGATTCTGGTACAAGTTTATTTATTGCTGTGATGAAATACCATGACTGAAGCAACTTATGGAGAAAAGGGGTTATTCAGCTAAACTTCCACATTGCTGTTTATTATTAAAGGAAGTCAGGACAGGAACTCCAACAGTGTTGGAACCTTGAGGCAAGGCCATGGTGGAATTCTTCTTACTGGCTTGTTTCCAATGGCTTGCTTAGCTTTATGTCTTATAGAACCCAGAATACTATTAGCCCCAGTCAGCTGGACCCTCTCCCATTAATCACTAATAAAGAAAATGTCCTACTGCTTGCCTATAACATGACCACATGGTAACATTTTCTTAAATATGGTTCCATTCTTTCTGATGACTTTAGTTCGTGTCGAGTTGACATAAAACCCCAGCATATATATACCTATAAAAATGTTCTCCAAATTCCTCATTTTACCCTGTAAAAGCCATGTGAAAGGCACAGAATTCTCCATGTGCCTGGCATCAATAACATGTTTAATTGTGTAAAAGAATCTACCATCCTTAAACAAAGAAGCATGTTAATTTCAAAAGCAGTCATGGGTACACAGGTATGATCTATAAATGTTACATGGAATCTAAACTACTCAGAGTGACAAACCTTTCTTAAAAACTTGCCTACTTTCCTTCCAAAGGAAAGTCATATTTTACTCATGCTTACCCCATCCATCTTCAAAATAATGTACTTCTTCATGTCCATCATCATCAAGCATGTCGGCCTGTCGAGACTTACTCTAGAATGAATTCTACTTCAAAGCACCCTCAACTCTTTCCCCAAACACTGTCTATCACTGTTGGCCGGCCTCTGCCCACGGCGTTACATCTATCTCTGTGATGTGTGGCTTGTCAGCTTTGAAGTTCCTAGCTATCAGCACTTATACAGCCTCTCCTTTGGTCCTAGGCTCTAGCCTAGGCTGCTGTGCTTCGTGTCACTTGTTTCTCTGCTTCTGTGTTGCTTATCAAATTATTTATTTATCTATCGGGCTTGGCTTAGATTTCCAGTTGGCACATCATTGTAACTGTGCTTCAGTCTATGCATATTGGACCAGCTTCAGTTATTCCAGACTTTGAACCTCATTTCCCAGTCTCAATTACTCTGAGCATCTATGCCAGGTTCTCAGCCCTTCCTTCTTACAACTCCAGCTTCATGCTTAATTAATTCCTTGAACTATTTCTGTCCTTGGGCCTAGGACACTCTGTTATTACATATTACACATAACATAATTTAGTTTTATAATTATGTTTGTTTTTTTTTTTAATTTGGGGGTGGGATTTTTTTTTATATGTATACTTAAGTTTCTGCAGGGACCCGAAGAGCTCATTGGATTCTCGTTAACTGGAGTTACAGATGGGATTGAGCTACCATATTGGTACATATGTTTACTGGGAACCAAACTCAGGCCTTCTGCAATGTCATCAAGTGTTCTTAACCACCAAGTCATCTATCCAGCCCTGCATATATAATCCCAGAATCAACCTCCCCAAATCTAAGAACCATTCAGTCAGATAGTGTGGCTGTGTCATTCATTACAAAGAACACAGAAGCCTAGCATGTATAAGATAGTCAATAAATATTTCATGAAAAAAAATGAAAGAAAAATCGATCCAGACTAATGGTCTGCCCAGTAAAGTATTCATTGTCTGGTGGGAGCTGCAGTTTGTCTTCATGAAGTCAAGGATCAATCTTCCAAGTGGTTTTTACATTTTTTTGTTTAGCTTCAGCTTTCAAGTTTTCGAGACAATTCTGGTACAGTAAGTTCCATAAGGTTATACGGATAGGTGTGGATTTTGTACCTTTTAAAACATTCTTTCAAATACAAAGCTCATAAGTCATATATTTGCAGTTACAGTGATGTACTTTCTTTCATGGAAAACACTATAGGAAAGTTCTTTTTAATTTCCATGGGAACAGTGGAGGGAAGATGATGGAGACCAGGCAAGGGTGACAAGCAGCCTTCACAGCCACTCCTGGCTGATGCACATTGACTTGGGTGTTTGACATTGGTGGGATTATGGCTGAGAAACTCACTAACAGTTTTTATAAGATTTTTTTTTGCCAAATTTGAAACAATAATTTGGCAATGTGAATGCAGACAGGAAACTTAATGGGGACTGGTTGATAGATCTTTTGCTACTGTCTTAGGTTCTAAGTTTTTGTTTCTGTAGCAGAAGCTGGGATTAATAGATTCTCTAAATTATTACAAGATTCTGCTATAATGTGGCCAAAAGAGCAAGCAAAACTAGCTAAAGCAAGAGAAAAATCAACAACACATGAAGAAAGCAGTTAGGATTTAGTGTAACTGGACCAGGTTTTCAGTTTATGCAAAATATATTTAAACATTTAAAAGTTTGTGCAGATATTTAGCATATATACCCTATACACTCATTTCCCTTTACTTATTATGTATGATTATACATTGAAATATATGTACCACAGTACAGAATATTCATGTATACATGCATGTATGTTGCATTAATTTTTTTTTGACTTACCCTTTTTTTGTTTTACAAGAAACTTGTGTAAACATTTTTAGAGTAAATGTTTTTTAAAAATATTTTGGAACTTTAAGAAAATTTTATTTACCTCAAACAAAGAAAAATTACCAATGATTAATTAATATTTTAATTTTATAAAATGTTTAAAAATTTGTATGGAAACAAAAGAGCATTTGTATGAAACCAGCATTAAGGGATGTTTGTGCAATGCCCATCAGTGTTTGCCAACCCATAGATCTCAAGATCCTTACTCTTGATTTAAGCGCAGCTAACCCTTTACATCTTTCTTCTGAAGAGTTTTAAATTTTACTCTTAAGCAGGGCTTATTACTATGAATATCGAGTAGATAAATTAATTTATATATTAAACTTGTCTTCTGCAAACCTAGCTGCTTATGCATATGTTTAATGGCAGAGGAATGTGTGTTAAACTGGGCTATGCTTTCCAAATTAGACTTAGCAAAGTGTACCAGAAACAAGTCTCCAGCACCATTTCCTTCCTGGGACCAGTGCTGCCTTCCCAGAAAAACATATTATTCAGAGGATACTTCCATCTGGCTGCCAATCTGACTTTTAATGGTGACAGCTAATGTAATTTGTGGAGTTAAATATTGAAAAACTGTAAACCACATCCCATGTTTCCCCGCCCATGTTCCAGATATTATGCCCTTCCTTTTTACCATCAAAACCCAACAAACCCGTATGTCTTCTTTGGAATTCACCTTTAAATTTAAGAAGTCATGAGCTGTTCTCTCCCTCTCCCTCTCCCTCTCCCTCCCCTCCCCCTCCCCCTCCCCCTCCCCCTCTCCCTCTTCCTCTCCCTCTCTCCCTTTCTCTCCCCATCTACCCTTCACTCCCCCTGTCTCTCCCCTGTCTCTACCCCTCTCTCCTCCCTCTCTTCCCCTTCTCTCTCCCTCTCTCCCCCTCCCCCTCTCTCCCTCCTCTCTCTTCCCCTCTCCCCCTCTCTCCCCCTCTCCCTTTCTCCTCCTTTTCCCCTCTCCTCCTTTCCCCCTCTCCCCCTCCCTCTCCCCCTCCCCCTCCTCTCTCTCTCTCTCTCTCTCTCTCTCTCTCTCTCTCTCTGTGTGTGTGTGTGTGTGTCTCTGTGTGTGTGTGTGTGTGCATGTGCATGTGTTTATTGGGGTGTGATCTTGAAGCCATAGTTTTTTAAAAGTCAGAAGGAAAAAAAAATGAGTCATTCTTTGGGATAATCAGATAGCTCTTTAGATTCATATTTTCGTCTCCCCAGCCATGCTCTGTGTTGCTTTAAAACTCATATGACCCCTTCCTATCACAGTTTGTAAAAGTAACAATAGACATTTCAGTTCCGGATGTGCAGGATAAGTCAGCAAAAAGATTCTACAAACTCACTACTCTACAAACTCACAAAAGTGTGTTGCTTTCATTACTGTTAACTTTGTGTTACAGTAAAAAAACAAACAGAAAACCCTCCTGTTATAATGTACAGCATCTGCTAAGTGTACTGAGGTTATAGAACTTGACTTAAATAAAAGTCATCCAAACATCACCTTACTGGAGACTGTAGGTTGTAGAGCCCATCCAACCCAAACACATCTAAACCGGGTATACTTTGAAAGCTCAGATGTAGTGCATGTAAAATAAAGTAAAAACTAAACCTCAGATTTCTCTGTTGCAAGATAACAACTCAGAAAACAAAAGGGAGCTCAGAAAGGCTGGAGGCATAGCTTGCTTCCCTACTGTGCCAGAGGCCTGGGGGTGGGGGGTGGGGTGGGGGGTGGAGGGGGGGTGGGGGGGGTGTTTAATCCCGGTTACTAGAAGTACAGACTCAGGTGGGTGGAAGTAGCATGGAGACTTTGAAAGGCTGATGAGAGACCAACCAGGAAAGAAGAGAAAAACATTCCAAAGTAGATTCTTAACAGAGAAGAACTGGCCAAAGAGAATCCAGAATGTTGGGCTCTGGCAAAGGGCCCCTGACTTGAAGCCTCAGCCTGCTCCTTTGCAGCCTGTGAGAACTGAGACTTTGCAGTCTCTGAGAACTGGAGAATTTCCTGCCCCTGGAATGTTACAAATTTTGCCAGCAAGAATCCTTCTGCACCTAATTCCTCCACCTAATTCCTCCTGTGGCCTGCTAGATAGGATACTAGATTTACGGGGAAACTTGTGATGGTGAAATAAACAACTGCCCAGCTCTTTCCAAGCACCCTATACCTCTAATGATTCCCATGGCCAGTAGAGACTAGCTAGTTGTAATATATAAGGACCCGTAGTACAGATACCTACTTAACAAACACAGATAATTAAAACAATTCTGAGATATTGAAGTGTCCTTACCTAACATAGAAAGAGAAAACATTTATGAAGATTTACCTCCATGTATTTTATGTTGTTTTGAAAAGGAGGCAGAAAATAAGCAGCTGCATGGAAATCACAAAAGGTTTAGGGGAAAAAATGGTCTGGAGTCTATTAGACATTTCGTTTTTCTCCTTTTATTGTTACCCTCTGTGAGACCATATTTAGATATACTGTCCAGCACACATGTTGGGTGTAGTCAGTAAATTTCTTCACTTGCTTGTTGAGAGGAGAGTGATACTCATGAGTTCCATAGTATTCTGAGGTCTACAAGTTTGGAGCCTGTCACTGGCTTTCTTTATTGAAAATCATCAATGGCTTAGACAGAGAGGAGAGGATAAAGTGGCACTCTGTGGTACAACTTGACAGAGTCTCTCGGAGTAGCTGTCCCTGTCAGGGTCCATTCTTTGAATTCTTTTCCAAAGAAAAGGTATGTATGAAAATGCCACCAGCATTTCTCAAACAAAAAGGACAAATGTTACCTAAAATTAAAATCTTCATTCTAACCTGGTAAGTTTTCAATTTGTTATGAAGTTTCTAAAGAATATTTGGATTTATGTTCATGCTTCTATGCCAATAAGAAAGTGCTTGGGCTGAAAACTGTATTGCCCGTGCTTCAGTCTTGACTCTAGTATGCAGCTCTTCAGTCTTAGAAGTTTGTTACCAGGTGTTAAGACTGTTAAACTGAGCATTAAAGGGAACATGATGTTTTTATCTCAATTTACTACACGTACCTAGAATTTCTGCAATGATGGCTGTAGCATCATCAGGACCCACTTGCTTTGTAGAAAGTCTTATCTTGTATGTAGGAAGATGGGAGACATGTTGGCAACCAGTCATCAATTAAACTGGCTACTTTTCCTTGTGCTAGAAAATAATCTGCTATGCAAAATAAGTTGGAATGTCATTTTTCTTGAAAGACAATTAAAATGCATGGCAAACATGGTGCTGAGACTTTAACTAAGGAGACACGCTATCATTTAAAAGCTTCCTCAGCTCAGCTCTCACCACTGTTGGAGAATGCTTCAGAACCTCTCTCTCTAGTAAGTTAAGAACTTTGTGGAAGTGTTTATTTTCCAAACTAGTTGACTCAAATCCTATTTCATGCAGAGCCATCCACAAAGCGTGGCTGGATCTTCTCCTGTCTCTAGCTTACAACATAGATGCAAGTCAAAACAGAGTGAAAGGTGAATAAAGAGAACAGAATGGCCTCCGAGGTGACAGGCTGAAGCCTGGCCTTATCTTTCAGCCGGTCTGATGTAGTACCTCAGTTTCCTTGCTTACAGCTTTATGATAACTTGCCTGCCATCTCCAAGAATGTCTTAAAATATTCTTCAACCTTTGGCATTTCTTCCTGCCTTGGGCCTCATGAATAAAACATTTATCCAGTCAGCAGCTTTGGCAGAGAGGAAAAGCCAAGTTTCATCTATCAATGTCAGGAACTGAATCACCCAGCGGCTGCAGGTCCTTTGCTACCCCTGTGTCTCTATGACCAGGATAGTAAACAGTCAAATGATGCCAGCTCCTGCATTCATAGTAAGTATTCATTTTCTAGGCTGGCAACATGACTACCAAGTACAAATAGTGAGTTTCTCCTCATCCCCTCCCCCTCCCCCACACTTTTCTTTATCTGTTTTATGACAATCTATAGTAGTGTGCTGTGGTTACCATGACAAAGTCTCACAAACTGGGTACTTAAATATTTATGATTTCAGAGTTATAGAAGCTGAAAACCTAAGTCACAAGTTTTAAGTTCTGAAAGCTTCAAGTCAAAAGGGTTAATAGAGCTGGCTTATTTGAGAGGAGTTGGAAGCAAGTATCTAGCCAAGGCATTTTGATTAATTTCTGGTTAATTATTTGCAATTTGGCATTCATCATTCAACACAGAGATGCATCACTCTGCTCCTCTTCAGTTTCACATGGTTTCTTTCTGTACATTCTTTGTAATCAACTCCATCTCAGAATGGGATTGCAGTCACTCTGGAATGAACAAAGATTTTAGTGAGACCTCAGTTCATCTAATTAGACCTTTAAGGGCCCAATTTCCAGAACAGAGTCATGCTCTAAACAACTTGCAGTTAGAACTGTAGTCTTAGTGTTTTTGAAGAACACAATGAAATTATACATTTTTGAAAGCTTCCCCTCAAATCTTTTTTTCTTGTTGTTTGCATAGAAGTCAACAAAATCTACCCACCATATACCAGTAGGGATTAGTGACTTTTTAAGTATGCCAAACTCGAGTCTGGACTCACATTGAATCATTTGTTTATCTTAAGAATCAGTTTAATGTTGTGGGATTTAGTGACACATTAGACAATTAAAGGAAAGTGGGCATAAAGTATACAGTTACGATTTATCTACCTATCTATTATAAATGCTTGTAAATATTTTTGTTTATTTAATATTACATTTAGTTTACATAGTACCTTGGTTAAGGTCTCACTGCTGTGAACAGACACCATGACCAAGGCAACTCTTATAAGGACAGCACTTAACTGAAGCTAGTATAGGTTCAGAGGTCCAGTCCATTATAATCAAGATGGGAGCATGGCAGCATCCAGGCAGGCAAGGTACAGGCAGAGCTGAGAGTTCTACATCTTCTTCTGAAGGCTTCTAGTAGAAGACTGGCTTCTAGTCAGCTAGAATGAGTGTATTAAAGACCACAGCCACAGTGACACACCTACTTCAACAAGGCCACATCTACTCCAACAGGGCTATACCTTCTAGTAGTGACACTCCATGGGCTGAACAAAGACAAACCATAGCACATACACTGAGGTTCTGCAATTGTATATTTAAATTTTTAGAAACATCTGAAATAGAAAACAATTCTGCAAAGTTATATTTAGATGGTTGAAGTTGGTATGATGATTACTATTTAAGAATGCACTACAGCTTTAAATAATCGAACCATTGTTTATGATATTTAGAAAACAACTATTGTTCTTAGGAGAATTGGGGAAAATGTTTTTGATATCAGGTCCATTTTGAAGTATTTGAATGACCACTTCCGGTTCTTTAGATCCAATTGAGTAATTGGAAACTACCTTGAGTTTGCTTATTAACTTCTACCATAAGTATATCCAGCTTAATGAAGCATTTTAAAGACAAAACTATGCCTGGAACATCAGCTACCAAAATAGATGAAGAGAAGATGTTTTATACCTGTCATTAAAATGCAAGTATTAAATAGTTTTCTCATAAGAATATATATGTTTTGAAGATTGTTAAACAATTTTATTTTTGTTTGATTTCTGCCCTTTTCATTTCTTCTTTGATAACTTCATAGGGTATGTTTTTATCATATATGTTCCTGTCTTCCAACCTCTCTGAGATTCTTCCTGCTCCCTACCCAACCAAATTTATATTCTTTATTTTAAAGCCAAAAGGAAAAACAAAAACAGAATAAACTCTGCTTTGTGGTACACATTTATTCCTGGGCATGGGGCTTAATTTACCCCAGAGTGTGGTCGACGTAACTGGAGTCACTTCGTTGAAGAAAACTGATTTTCTTCCTGCCAGCAACTATCATCTGGAATAGCTTCGTGGACTGTGTGGGATTCTGTGCTTGCTGTTCTTTCTTGGAGCTGGGATTTTGTTTGCCATTCACAGACTGAATTCATATGTACAACTGCTCTATTGAGTGTGGAAAATGCTGCTTCCTTAAAAATCACTCACCACCTCTGACTCTTACAATCATTCTGCTTCCTCTGCTGTGTAGACTTCTGAGCTCACAAGGGAGGAATGTGATAAAGACAGCCCATTCAGGATTGAACATACCACAATATCTTACGCTGTACGTTTGACTTAAGGTCCTGGGTCTTTATGTTATTTACTGTCTAATTTGTCCCATAGCTGTTGAGGCCTGCTCAAATACTCTATAAAGCCCAGGCTCTTCTTCCTAGGGTATCATGCCTGCCCAGTAGTCTGGGCCCTCTTCCATCAATCAATAGTGAAGAAAATTTCCACAGGTCATGCCCACAGGACAAGTGAATGGTGGTAATTCTTCATTTAAGCTTCTCTTTTCAACTGACTCTAGTTTGTGCCAAGACAGCAATAAGAACTAATAAGCATACACTCACACACACACACACACACACACACACACAAACACACACACAGAGATATATATATATATCTTTTGTATATATATATATATATATATATATATACACAAAAATGTACATAGACTCAGAAGACTAGGCTATTATCATACAGAAGAAACACAAAATGTTTGGATAGCCTTTCTTTCCATCATATGCTAAGCATCCTAATAAAGCTCCTTAGGAGATAAAGACCATCCACATCATATTTCCTTTCTGTGTCCATAGATTCTATTAAAGTGGAACCACAATATGATTATCAATTCTGTCCTGAAGGCCTATCAAGTAATATCATCTCATAAACACCACGAATGCATTTTAAGACAGATTTCCTATGTCTCCCAAGTACTACAAGTGTAAGCATGAAGCAAACTGTTTCTATGATTAGATTCATACTATTTTTCAAAGATCCATCTTCTTAAATAACATTTTCTTTCAATATCACAAAACAACACTTCAGAGAGTTGTTTGATTAAGTATTGCTGAAAAAACAGACTTGATGTAGACAATAAAGTAACCCAAATGCAAAAGAAGGATTGGTCCCAGTGCTACGTAAAGTAGAGGACACTGGAATCGGCAGTCACACAAACATTCTTTTACATTTCCCTTTGTGTGTCTCTTGGTTAGATTTGAGTTACACACCTCACTGATTAAAGAAACAAAAGCTTTTCTAGAGTATGTGCGATTATTTTCACACTGACTGAGACTTTCAGGTCATGTAACTTTCCATGTAACTGGAGAATTTTCTCAAAAGGACCTTCCTGTCCACAGTACCTTTGACATTTGATATTATGTTATGTATCTGTTTTAATGCATCATCAAGTTTGCCAACATATAATTTCCTTAGGAAGCAGCAGACACAGGCTCAGTTATTACAGTGTGATTAGTAAATTTGTAACATTTGTGTGCCTGTTCACTTGAGTGAGTGCACGAGAGCACACACACAAACACACATACACACACACACACACACACACACACACACACACAGCCTGCTGTGACAAAGATTGCAGTTGTTCTTTAGATACTGACATGGGAGGGATTTCTTTAAGTCTTGCTACTAACCCAACCATATTTTTTTCCCTTTCCTAGAAACTAGTACAGAATTTCTAGAGCTCAGATAATTCTCACTGTAGACCATTAGCGAAGTCCAGAATAATCTGAGGACCAATGCAGGGAAGACAAAGCGTTTTAATATATTGAGTATAGAAGAATGTTTGAGAAATTGTGAATTTTCCCAGTTTTAAAACCCCAATACCTTGAACCAACAAACTGCAACCAGCCAATCTCAGAGCTCAAAGCTGTACTAGGAAAGAGAGACTGCTTCACACAGAAGCCTACCTTCCTACCCAAGGTTTCACTGTCAGACAAGTGGCTAGCTTAGTCTATTTGCCTAAGTCTTAGGCCAGTAAAAGACAGTTGTCTCAAAAAAGAAATGGAAGGGACAAAGGAGGTTGCACACATACATACACATCCATGCCCTGCACACATATGTACATATACTCATGAATACAGGCACACATATCATACACGTACCAAGCAGGAAACAGCTAACTGACTCTTAACACTCACTTTTAAAACACTAGCACAATAGAAATACTGTTGAACAGAAAGATGGAAGCTTCTTGACTACCAGGTCGGAAATTTCTCTGCAATAGTCTTGTTTTGAATTCTGTCACTCTTTTGAGTTTGCAGTTCCCATTCAACGAACCTGGACACCACCACCTCTTCTCATTTTTTTGGACAGAGAATCACACTACTTTCCCCCTCTTTAGACAGCCATCATACAAATGGATGTAGAAAGAGCTTGTTCTCATTTTGAAGTGACCGTCCAGTAAATAATTTTCCAGGAGAATTACCAAGTCCCCTTTTCTTTCCTCTCTTTTGTTCTGTCTTTACTCTCCCTCCTACTCTCTTTCCTTTCCACACACTGGCTCTTTGATATAATGTATCACAGTGAGAATTTCCTCTTTTTGATCTAGTTAGAAAATGGTCCCATTGCCTCAGTGTTGACAGCAGACAGAGCAGATGCAGCTGAACTGCCCCAGGCCAGAAATCCTTTGTCTAAAACAAATAAAATATCTGCTTCTCCCTACTTCCCCACTGAAGCCTGTCCCCTGCCTTTCAACTGGAAAGCTCACCCCCAGGCATCTGTACCAAGGGCTTCCTTTCTACAAGTCACTGCAAAAGGCAAAATTGAGCAAGATCCTTTGCCTGTAGGGCAAGGTTCCCCTGCACCCAATTTGTTGGGATGACATTTCTGATAATGCCCTTGTATTAAAATTGCATGCCCATATTTTAATTCTGCCAGAATATTGCAGTATAGCACATAATAAGAAAGTGCCATCAAGAAGCATTATCTAAAACATATTTTAGAACTTCACTAGAGAGAAGGAGGGAGGAAGGGAACAAAGGGGAAAAGAGATGGGGGGAGGGAGGAAGGGAGGGGGGAAAGGAGGAGAAGAGAGGAGGCGATTTAAAAAAGATAAACTAACATTTTTTTTTTTTGTTGTTGTTCTCCATTTTGAAGTTTAGTGCTCATCCCATTAGGAGTGATGTGGAGCATGATTTTTTTTTCTTTAAATGAGCTGGATATTAAATCTTGTCTTCTAGTGGATCTGACATTATTATATGTCAACCAACTCAGAAACCTGCTGTGCCTATAAAGCATGTTTGGGGAAATGGACAATTTCTTTTCTACTGAATAATATACTTATGCAAAGCACAAAGTAAGGTTTTGTTCAGTCTCTTTTTGTCAGACTGTAGGTAGCACCTATATAGGAAGAGCTAATCTCCAAATGACCAGTAGTTGGAGAGCTGGCTCAGCAGGCAAGATTTCTTAGTTAATACTTGATGTTCTTGCAGAGGACCCAGATTCAATTCCCAGCATGCATGTCTAGCTTGCAACTGTTTCTAACTTCAGTTCAAAGAGGTCTAGTGCCCTCTTTGAGCACCCTTGGGTATTGCATATATAACAATACAAATACCTACAGGCAGACAAACACACATGTGCACGTGCAAACATACACACACACACACACACACACACACACACACACACACACACACACACAAATAAGAGCTACTGAAAACTATGGCCAGACAGTACTGAAGACCACACAAAGAAATTCTCTGAATATTTCTGATTGACTATGAGCAGGAGGAAGAAAGAAAGATTGCTTCCTTCCAGCTATATGGTTTTCTAAACACACCAACAACATACAAAACATGGGTAGACATACTGTGACTTTTAAAGACAACAGTGAATTATAGATCAATCTTCTCTTAGTGCCTTCCATTTTATTCAAGAACCCTCTTTAAGACACCTTGTAAATTTTAAATGTTTTAAAATTATTTTTAAAATTTGCGTACAAAGTAGTAGATTTTACTGTTACATTCACATATTATTCTACTTTGTTCTTATCCCCTCCCACACTATCTCCCCATCCCCTCCAGGCCCATGATCCTGCTAACCTCTCTCCTCAGTCTGCCTTCATATCTCACATATCCATTATTAATAAACCACTCGGAAGCTTCTGGTTAAAAAGGGGGGAGTAATTCTTTGCACAGCAGAATGCTACTTCTCTCTCTTCTCAGTTCTCTGACCCAGCAAAAATTACTGTCAACTATCTGTCCAGCTGAGGGATATTGATTCTCCGGTTGCCATGGCAACGTGAGAGTTGTCAGGTCTGTGTGACTCTTACACTCAGTGCCTCATCTGTTCCTCCTGGTGTTGGATTTTGACACTTTTTAAGCCTTAATTAGTTTATTTGATGGGACTTGCACATTTTATTTTTATACTAAGTAGCTATTGAAAACACAGTCATCCAGAGAACGGATCATAGAGGCAGAAATCGGTTTGCTGTCAGGCCAGCCAGAGATGACAAAGAGCAAGAAGGAAAGGGGAAACACAGACTCTCTTCCTGCTCCACAGTGACTGGGGAAAATCAAAACAGTTTTTGCCATCTGTCACGAACCACGGTGTGAAAATCATGAAGCTGTTCGTTTTGACGGTTAAGGCACATTCTGCCACGGTGATTAGATCACAATATTACCTCGTCACTGCAGGTTCGGATCGATGCTCGTTAACGCTGTTTTTCTGAGAGAATGCACGTCCATCTTAACTTCCTTTCCAGTGTGGCTGGCTTCGGAGCAGCCCGTTAAGAGCCTTAGTTAAGTGTGGAGGACAGGCGTAATGGTTCAGTTGAGGTGTGCTTAAATTGCGTTCGGGATCGGAGGAGGAAGAAGCAACGTCATAAAGCCCGGTCACCTGGAGCAGCAGGACTGTAGAACAGCATCTTCCAAAAGCCCCGTGCTAGAGTGGCCCTCAAAGAGCATCTCAGGGAAACCAGTACACGGAAAAACTACTGTCTCAACGTACCTAAGAAACTGTTTTCCTCTGTTGATGATGTGGAAGTTATCACAGTGAAACTGCTAAGAAGTGTAGTGGGCAAGTAGGTGATGGGGGCAGAGAAGATCAAAGGGTATACACCTGTGAAAAATGTGACACTGAAAAGAAATGTCACTCTGAAATCTATTCTGAATTAATTTGTGTTAAGTCTTAAGAACTCAAGTAAAGGAAGTCAATCACACCCTGGCTCATCCCATGTGCACACACAGAGGCATACCAAAGCCTGTATGTGCACACAAGACGAATTTCATTCAACAATGTCTTTGTTGGGTTTTAACATGATTTAGCTTCTAATTTGCTACTTGCAAATGCAAGGCTTTAAAAAATCCTTTGTCTATTAAAACAGATCAGTCACACACACACACACACACACACACAAACAATTTGCAACATGCTTCCCATCATCCAATGTGAACTTTAAAGCAAAATTCACAGTTCTTGGAAAATGTTAACATACAAGGGTTACATTCATGAGAATATTTTTGACATAAATGCATCAACATTTGGAAGATCTTCAAGAATTCCCAAACAATCCATGAAGAATGCTGTATAGGAAGATACTATTCATGTATTATGCGATATATGTAGGATGCTACAAAACCTTGCTCGGAGAAAAACCACAACAGACTTTAATATAACAGTTTATAAAACATTAATCATTATGGCTTCCAATTGCAAATACTGCAGACAGTTTTAAACAAACTAGTACAAGCCATGTTTTGGTGTAGTATTAGAGGATCACCCACAACCATCTGAAAATAGACACTGAGATATAATCATATCTTTTATAAGTACATAGTAATTAAAGTAAGAAAGGGCACAGATATCCAAACTAAAGCAAGCATGGGACTCAAACTGAATTCGGAGAATGTAAGAGATTTATCTTCAGTGTGCTAAGCATAAAGAACAGATCTGCAAAACGGTAAGATAGTGCCACTTTCAAATATTACTTTGGTTTTGAAATAATCATTTATTGTTCATAAAAATCTAGTTATAATGTAGTGAGTTATTTTAAAAAAGTAAATATATTCAGATTTTCTTTAATTTTCTAATGTGCAAACAAAAGAGGGAGACTAGTAAGTTTGTGGATGATTGGTTATTTTATAGATGAGGCCAAAGAGGGAACTGCCAAAGGCCCTGAGAACACATAATCTCAAAAATAATAGTCAAAAAGAGGAGTGAGTTCTTGAAGATGTATTTTATCTTTTTGGAGAGAGGAAACTGATTAGCTAGAGGACACAGCAGGAGTGCATGTCAATTTCCAGACAGAGTGCTGACCTTCTAAGTAGGATGCTGGTAGGTCAGGAAACAAGACCAACCATTGACAAGCAGGATGTCACAGAAAATATCAAATGCTTAATTTCACTCTCTCCACTTTTGCAAAACAGTCTGGCAAAAAATATTATAAAGAGACTTTCTATACCATTTTGTATCTCAGTGACACATTTTCATGGAATCCTGTGGTCCTGTGACCAGCTCTGGCACTTCAGTAATAGCAGCTTGTAATAAATAAAACAAAAAACAAAATAAAATTGGGAAATACCATTAATCACATCAAACTAGAATATCTCATTATTACTATTATTATTATTATTATTTTGATCTGTATAGTTTGAGACGGTGTGGCTCTGGGTCCCTGAGGAGTCTTAGTCATTTGGGATTTCTAACAGAATGGGAGAAAATTGTTACCAGCTGTTTGTATACCTGACAGCTGATTACTATCAAAACCAAACAAACAACTTAAAAAAACTCACTGTGAGCAGGGCAGGATCATATCCTTATAGTCATAATTATAATCCTTATAATTATTAATGCCTGAGAAGTGGCCCAAACACAACATAACTAGACGGTAAATCTCCTTTGTTGTTGGAGCATAAGCTAGCATAGCCATTCTGGAAATCATTCTGATGGTACCACAAAACACACACACACACACACACACACACACACACACACAAGAGAGATATAGATAGATAGATAGATAGATAGATAGAGATAGATAGATAGATAGAGAGAGAGAGAGAGAGAGAGAGAGAGACACTTACTAGTAGACATGCCATATGAACTAGTTATATGTTATACCATTTGGCACAGAGTGGGGAGGAACTCCTAAGGCCTCAGCCCTGGATGAGGAACTATTGGCAATTTATAACTGGTGGGAAAGAGGGAGTTACTTTGTGTTTATGAGTGTAGTAGTTTGTTGGGAGCCATGCCCATCCCCCCTCGGGGGTTAGGTAAACTGCCTGTTTGTATGCCTAGACATTAGGAAAGACAAGCCCTCTAGAGGATATTCTGAGTGAGGTAACCCAGTCACCAAAAAAAAACAAAAACAAAACAAAACAAAAAAACCAGACATAATATACAGTCACTGATAATTGGATACTAGCCTCAGAAAGCTCTTAATACCTAAGAAACAACTCACAGACTATATGAATGTCAAAAAAAAAAAAAAAAAAAAAAAAAAAAAAAAAAAAAGGCCAAAAAGTGGAAGCCTCAGTCCTTCTTAGAAAAAAATTAATAATAATAATAATAAGTGTATAGCACCCTCTCAGAGTAAGGTACACCTAGACCTCAAATTATCAATAACTCAAGAGCTAAGAATATAGCCTTGTGGTAATTTTTGGTAGTTAAAAATCATCATGATTAATCTTTACACACCAAAAATCTTTGAGTATTTCCATATTACATTTTGCTTTACATATACTTTATGATCTTTGTAACTAGTAAGATTTCAATGCATACTATAAAACCTTTAAAAACATCAAGTACTGACAAAATATATTCATATATGCTTTTAATAATCTGTACATGTATCTCTGGTTTTTCTTTTTTTAAAAAAATAAAGTTGTAAGGAAAAAAAAGACACACCCTCCTTTCAAGTTTAGATGGGCCCTGTCACAAGCAGATCCACACCTGTGTTCCTGCTGTTTCACTGCTGCGGGTTCCAGACTCACTCGGGGGTGTCGCTTCCATGGAGCAGCGGTGAATTTGCACACTGTTTTTGTGGCTGTCTATCTTGAGTGCTGGATAGAGTAGAGCAGTACATTCTGGTAACATGAATAATAGAGTTGTGTCATTCTTTCAAACCCTCAGACCTTCTCTCAATTCAGAATAGACTGGCTGGCGGTGACTACATGTCAACTTGCATATGGGCAGCTAGAGTTAGACTATGTCGGTTAAAAACACACACATACACACAAATAAAACTAAAACCGCTAAAGGAAGACATGACGCTGAAAAAACCAGTTTGTGAGGAACAGTAAGTTAAAGAAAAAGCTGTTTCATGAAGTGGTTGAAACTCTTTTACAAGTGGAGACCATACAATTACAGACCAAGAAATAGATGGTCCGGGTTCAGCCCAAGCACAATTGTTCTGCTTTCTCAGGTAAGGCCTTTCTCTTTCCTTCCTGTAAGAATTATTTCTACCACACTTTTGAACGTGCAGTAGCTTGATAAAGAATGTTTGGTTCTAAGTTAATAGGCAACAGCAGTGGTTTGCACTTTGAGAATCTACAACATCAAACTACAGTGTATAGAGATCAAAAGCAAAGCTTCATGGGTAATGAATGATTCTAACTCTGAATAGAGGCTACTTCCTGTGCAACACTAAATTCTAACAACAGACCTCTTCTGGTGATATGCCTTATATTACCTGAATGATAATCACCAATTCCAATATGACTAACATACATCTATTGATAGCCTAAGGACACTGAGCTTCTGGCAGACATATCTGGTCAATGTTACACTTCTCGTGTATCAGATTAAGACTTATCTCATACTCGTATCAGAGAAGTGTTGAAAAGTAATACATCTTGTAACTACGTGAGGTAACAATTCAGACTTCCCATAAAATATTACCTCATAAACAGAACATTTATCATCGAGGCAAAACAAGTCCGTTAAAGGACTCTGCTCTGATCCGTGCTTCTCAGAACAAACGGATCAGGAACCGCTCATCAGCACAGACTGTTTCGCAGCCCATCACCCAACAGAGAGGAAGAACCTGAAACGGCATCTGCCATCACATCTTCTTGTCACAGAAGGAAATAAAAATTTTAAAAATTATTAAAATCTACCCTGAACCTCTTCTATATTTCCTTCTGCAACACATTTCTTTGCTTTTGTAATCAGTGCCGGGGAAGGATGTGATAGGTCAGGGCAGATGACTTTCTCAAGGGATACATCTCTTCTCCTCACCTTCCCTAGCAACAAACTGGCTTTTACTTGCCTTCTTATTTGTTATCTTTTATTTAGAAACAACAGTGGTGATATACAGGAGTTTTGGCAAAGTACACTTTTTGTAGCATGCAAATCAATTTTATTGTATTTTTTTTACATTCCTAAATCTATTAAGGCTTAATATAACATCAGTAGCAAATGTTTCTAACAAACCTTATTTTACAACCTTCACAGAAAATACTAAATGTTTAGCTTTACTTTCTCCACTGTTGGAAAACTAAGCAAAACGATCTAGCAAAAAAATATCATGAGGAGACATACCATAATATTTTGTATCTTGGTGACATAATTACCTGGTGTATTTGCTATGTTCTTGGGACCAACCTCTGGCACCTAAATAACAGATGTATATAGCAAAATAAAACTGTAAATATAATATTTGAGATATAACACAAATCACATCAAACTAGAATATCCCAATGTTATATTTTAGTTTGATCTTTGTAGTGTGAGATGGCATGGCTTTAGGTCCCTGAGGTTCCTTGGTATTTTGACATTTCTAGCCAGCCTACCATATTTGAGTGTGTTTTAAGTGTGTAACAGTGTGTGCATGGCTGCAGTGGTTTGGAAGGCCAGATGTTGGTGTCAGGCAATTAGTTCTCCATCTTCTGTTTTAAACGTCTCTCACTGAGCCTGGAGTTCTGAATTAAGCTATACTAGCTGCTGAACGAGCTCCAGGGATCCTCCTGTGTCCACTTCCCTAGTGCTGCGTCTACATGGGCTCTTGATACTATGTCTGGGATTTTACATGGATACTGGGAATCCTAACTCGGGTCTTTGCTGCTTTTGAGACACTTTACTGACCGAGTCATCTCTGCATCTTGACAACCTATCATTTTAAAGTTCATCCTGGGATGCATTGTGTATTCTAGATACTGAAAGTTCTTCCTCATCACTGGAGGGACCACACTGCCATAGATACTGAAAGTTCTTCCTCATCACTGGAGGGACCACACTGCCATAGATACTGAAAGTTCTTCCTCATCACTGGAGGGACCACACTGCCATAGATACTGAAAGTTCTTCCTCATCACTGGAGGGACCACGCTGCCATAGATACTGAAAGTTCTTCCTCATCACTGGAGGGACCACACTGCCATAGATACTGAAAGTTCTTCCTCATCACTGGAGGGACCACACTGCCATAGATACTGAAAGTTCTTCCTCATCACTGGAGGGACCACACTGCCATAGATACTGAAAGTTCTTTCTCATTGGAGCAATAACACTGCCAGTTTCAGTTCAGCAGTCTTCCCTGGGGAGCATTTATGAAAGAAAATATATTGTAGAGGGTGATGGAGATGATCTGGGCTGTTTCCTTGCCTGAGCCAACATGGAGGCATTTGTTTATAGGAATAGTTTGTCCCACTGTCTTGGTTTTCTCATTTCCCTTGTTAGCAAAGAAACCATACATTTTATGTGCTGGATCATAATCTGTTTTGCAGCCAATATTTGCATTGGCTTACAAAAAAAATTGAAATGCATTGTTCTGTCATGTTTACCTGTTTGGAGGTATGTGGGAATGACACGAGTTCTTCAGACAAAACATACCTCTGTCCTCTGTCCTCATTTTCATGGCCACAATGGGGAATCCAATTATTACAATTGATTTTGTTGATGTGAATTTTACTATTGAGTCTAAATCCATGTTGTATGTTAAATGTTGTCAAAACACTGTCAAATACACCCCTTATTATCATTGTGGTAGCCCACAGTTGCTTTGACAGTTAGATCTCAATCACAATAGTGTATATGTCAATCACCAGGTTCTTTTCACTGGCAGGTTAATTTCTTCTAAAACTCTAATGTTAAGCAACTATGAAAATTTTAAAAATAGATTTTTACCTTTTATCCAGCAGCTAGCAATGGTCTCCTCAGAGACTTCAATAAGAGTCAAAAGAAAAAAAAACCCTATATGCTTAATTTTATTCCTCTTCGCATTGCCTCACTCTTGTAAGATTATTATTCACTGAAGACAAAAATCCCTCCTGGGCCCTCTGCTTTCTTTTCTTCTCACTTTAGAGTTAAAATATGCAAGGAAGTTTATTAGCAGGAAGAAAATCCAATTGTGCATCTCAGCTTGATAGAGGGACGGTGGTCTGGTATCCGCCACAGGGAACTTGCCTGCGCGCTCTGAATTTCCACTGAACACCATTTTAATAAAGCCAACAGAATCTGTTTCAGAAGAGAGGCCACTGTTCTAGAGAAAACAGGCTGCTGTTCTTATGCACTTGTGTTGGTACAATGCTTAATGGTGAGCACATAGCACTGACCTTTGCCTGACCCCTACCTATCCCATTTTTACACCCAATTTTCCTTACTATGGCCAAGTATGTGCTAGGCTTAAAATTCAATTTGCACATCTCATGGCACAATTCATATTCACAACCCTGCACTTTCCTTACCTCTTGTACCAGGACTTGTATCATTCCCCTGAGGAAGCACACATTGTATGACCCTGCAGTGCTTGCAGTATGGGCTACAGGGTCGGCTCGGACGGCTTGCTTGTCTCTAGTACCTGATCACAGTTCACTTTGCAGTATGGGCTACAGGGTCGGCTTGGATGGCCTGCTTGTCTCTAGTACCTGATCACAGTTCACAGTGTTGGCCCTGAGTACTTAAGGACTTTATTTAAATCTTGCTCTCGACTTCATCTCTGAACAACACTGTCCCAATCTACAGGAAGGGAACAGTCATAACACCTCTTACAGAGTCCAAAGGAACAGGCCAAAACCTTGAAACCTACTCAGCTCCCTATGGGATGAACTTTACAAGCCCAGTGCATGTATCTTATAGCTATTCATAAATACTTACTATCACATCTTCCAAGTAACAGGTAACATTAGAAATGTGTGATATGAGCTTTATCCAATGTCTTAACAATCCACAAAGTTGCATTTTTTGCTAATTTCATCTTATAGATAAGAAGCTCAAACGTAGAGAGGTTACCTGAGTTAGACAAGATTGTGCAGCTTCTACACAAAAGAGACAAAATCTGAACTGCAGAAACAGGCCTCTCCATCCCATCATCCTGAGGCTGTGCGGCCTCTGTTACTACTAGAGAGAACAAACTAGTACATGGGAGTCGTCTCTGTTAATTACACAGCTTTATTTACAGTAGCACTATAAATCAGCACAGCACAGGCTGCCCACATTTCTGCCTCTCCCATGCAGCATCTGACAGTGTGCCTGTGTGCCCATCATTGTTTCATTCGGTGTAGCATCTTACCTGGAAGTGGATCATAGCCAAAGAATTGTTGAGCAAGCCTTTGAAACTCTCACCTGATAATGTGGGTATGCTACATGATACCACCTGCATGCTATCACACCCTATGCCACTAGGCAGTGCCCAGCATATCAAGAACTTGCATTTGGGCTACACTGTCACAGTGGTTCCAGCAGAAAAGGTAAGTTGGGACTCAATGACCTTAAAAAAAAAAACTTCTTGTTTAAATTTTGTTCTGTTTTCCGTGTACCCTGGTGACAGGATGGAAAAGAGGAGAGAATATGAGAAAGTCAGAGCATTGACTACAACCACCCCAGCTCTGTAGAGAGTGAGGAGCTCAGCAGTGATGGATGGATGCTGTGGGATGAGGTGGGAGCCTGGCATGGTCACTCACAGCTCCAAAAAAGCATTGAAAATCTTCACACTGAAGCAAGTCAGAGTGACTGAAAAGCAGGACAAGTCCAAGTTATGATGCTTCACTGTGTGATTTTAAAAAAGAAGGAAGAGCACAAGTTCTGAAATTTTTCTCAAGCATCATTGTTGTTGATCTTTAAACCTGCAAAAGGAGAAGAGAACATGTTCCATGTTGTTTGTTGGTATTGTTAGATTTAGCCATTCCCTTTAATTACAGTATGTATTTATGATATCAAGTTAAAGAAAACACAGAAGCATACAGAGAAAAATGTGGCTTGGTTCCTTCCATTACTCCCTTCTAACCTCAGTTCCCTGGGGAAATATGGCCATAATGTTAGCAGAAAAGCTTCAGACTCCTTTCCTATTTACAGACAACTACTTCTGTACATATACAAGTGTAGACAAATATCTGAATGTTTGGGTGTGCACACAGACATATAAAAACCTAACTTTCATTGAAACAAGGCATAGAAGAACAACATAAGGGGAAAACTCAAACAAAAGTATGGATCTCCCATTAGAAGCTTAGCACAAAGCCAAATAATGCCAAGGTGAAAGGAGTCCAGAGGTTAAAATAAGCACATTATTTATCACACTCAATGCAAACATCACTCAATAAATGGCCTGTGCATATGTTGCTCCTACTATGACAATTTCATAGGGAATAATTACATGACCATGCCTCCTCACAAGAATTGAGTCAGTAGTACACAGCTTTAGACATTTGTGTCACATGATACACAAAAACTGAACAAGTGTACTGCTTCATTCATTGCTGTTCATAGTATGCATATTTCATTTGATATTAGTTATACAATGGTGTGCTTCCTCTTACATGTAATACACGTATTTGTTCTTCAAATGACCGATCATTTGCTACTACCCTTTCAAAGACTGGTTGTCCTTGCTATTAACTTTGGGTACAATGAGAGAAGTGAGAAATACTCTACCCCCCACCCATTCAGAAACAATGGCCCAGAGCAGCCCACTGTTCCTTTGCCTGAGGAACTTCCTTGAATAAACAATTCTCAGGAGAATCGTAAAATATGCTGATAGTCATCTGAACCTCTAGAGAGTTCCGGTTAGGGTCCTGACACATATGCTCACTAACCAATAGGTTTAAAGGTTAATTTGTTCAGCCAATGAATTTAAATCATAACCTTGTTGATGTAACTTGTACCCCTAAAAAGCATAAAAACTGTTTGTAAGAGCCTTTTGGGGTCACCTCTCCTCTGGATGTAGGCCACCCCAGTGCACTGGACAAATAAATTTCTTGCTTTTTGCATCAGTTCCCGATCTCATGTCTCATTCACGGGAGCCTCAAATAGATAAGTCACAATCTGGGTCTTACACTTAGAGGTTAAATTGATGAAAATGCAAAGGGACAAATGCAAGCAAAGCTTTAGTTAGGAAACCTCCTCAAGCAAAATAAATACATCTGTGACCAAGATTGGGCTGGAGGCTCTCCCGACAAAGGGTTAGTGGAAGCTAATGTAGATAACAGTTCATCATGAGAATGTGGGAGAAATTCAAATATTAACATATTCGACTACCATTAGGTAGTCATCAGTGTTCATGATTGAAATTTTCATGTAAGAAATCAAAATGTTCTCATTGTAGCCTGCAAGTTCTGAGGAAAAAGGAAATCAGCATAGTAACAAGATTTGTTACCTTGGGGCCTCCCAGTAGACTCCGGAGGTAATTAGACTTCCTGAAATGGTAAACACAATCAAGCAAATGTCCCCAGATTCACACTGTTGTTTAGGAACAGGGAGATGACCTTCATCAGGTTGGTGCCTCCAAAGGATCAAAAAACATGGTATAGATCAAAGAGACAGACAGAAAGACAAGTGTTTAGGAAAGGGAAGGAGCACATATGCAGCCTTATGGGTGTGTCTTTTACCATAGACAGAAGAGTTTGAGCAAATATGAGTTTCTACTCTATTTTCAACAGTTGCTCAGGTGCTTGACATCAACATACTGCCTTTTGATACTTTTCAATGAGCATACATTCCTTTATTGTGGCAGGGGTTTGCAGCACAGCGGGGCCACAATGAGAAAAGGAACAAGAAAAGGACCTCTGGCCAGAGGGTTTACATATAAATGAGACATATATCAATACTCTCTCAAATCTCAGTACACTATCCCACTATCAGTTAAACACACAAAAACGGCACTGCAACTTCCTCTTATCCCTCTTTTTGTTGGCACATGCTTCTGCAGAACTGGTATGAGTGAATCTTACAATAAAACAGGCCAAGCATAGCCCTTCAGCTCAACAGATATGAGCAAGAATGATTCCTGACCACAATACCCACCTCTGCAAGAAGCCCAGTGTATGGAGCTCCTTATTTCTGAAACTTCACAGGCCCTAAAAACAAAATAATTGTGCTGACTTGAACTAGAAGTGGTTTCTCACCACATATGAGTTTGAGTAACAGACAATGCTCTTCATAATTACAACCCCATATTGAGATGAAGTTGAATCATGCAGTGTTTAGGCAGATCTCAATTCAAATGATGGAAGCATTTACTAGGTTATAAGCTTAGAAGCAAATTTAGGATTTTCTGGAAATTACAACTGGGCTTTAGTCCTGATCCTGATATTTAAAGATAGGTGACCCTGGACAAATCAGCTGATCTGACTTTAATCATTTGTAAAGTAAGTGAGTTGAAACCTGTTTCCACTCATTTCCTTCCAGATACAGCAGAAAATAACACGAGTGTCACTTGCAAGACACTGGAAGGATAAAGAGATTTCTGGTGGGCACATATGAGTAAGGAAGGAAATATATCTACATTTAAGAGACTAATCCCTGAAAACTCATACTGGATTATGAATCTGTAAAGTGGTACTGACTGTATTAGACACATGTAGACCTTAGGAGACTTACAGCTCACTTTTGCATTCTAGGTTTCTCTGGTGTAAAGATACACAAGGATACAAACACAAGATAGAATCAACATTCAAAAGTTATCTGGGTTTTCTTCATTTCCCAGACCCAGACATCTCTTTTATCACTTGCTCTTTAATCTCAGCACTAAGGAGGCAGAGCCAGGCAGATCTCAATGAGGTTTAGGCTACTCTGGTCTATATAGTGTGTTCTAGGCCAACAGGAGTGTAAAGGAATAACTTGTTTTAAAAATAATAATAAAATTTCTCTTAGAATGTAACAATTCTTAATGGTACCCTATTATGACAATCCAGGTCAGTGGTTCTCAATCTTCTTAATGCTGCAATCCCTTAATACAGTTTCTCATATTGTGGTGAGACCCCAAATACAAATTTATTTTCATTGCTATTTTATAAACTGTAATTTTGCTACTGTTATGAATCATAGTATGAATATCTAATATGCACAATATCTGATGTGCAAAAGTTGTTTGAATCTTCAAAGCAGCAGTGACCCATGGGTTGAAAACCACTGATCTAGGTTTAAAAGCAAGAATAGAGATCCCAGAATAGTTGGTCTTGAAGCTTGACATGTCTAGAAGATTCTAATTTGTCTAGTACTCTCATCTTTAACCAGTGTCTGAAATACAGAGAAAAAAATCACTGGTCTCTCTAGTGCGAGGATTCCCAAGAGCAAAAGAGATTTCAACTGTCTTTCACTTAGAAAACAGTTATTTGTAGGAGGATGACATTTTAAACCTCACTCAGGGAATGGCCATTTCTTCCCAAGGGAACAACTGCAGAAACATCTTCTGTGGTACCTTATGGATATTGGTTTCTTGCTAAGGATTCAGGGTCTTCTAGCATCATTCACCAGGAAGAAATTATAGGTCAGCAACAAGGTCAAATCAGCAAGTCCATTCCATCCAGAACTATCCTGCGTGTGTTGCTGCCAGAGATGAGCTTCCTCTCCTAGAAAGATGGTCAGTGTCCTGTCTACAAGCCTACATAGCATTAGGTAAGCCTTTTTAATCTTTTGGACATTAAGAACTGCCTGAGAATCTCAATTTGCCTTTAGGGCACATTTAGTCAATTATCCCATGATATGCAGCCAAATTTTCTTGAACAACACAAACCTTAAGTAAAATAAATTGGTGTTGATCCACCACACTGACTTATTCTCAGTGCTTCCACGTCTTGTATTCCATCAAGCTAAGAGTAGCCTTATGGGTGATCATGATACGTGGAAGGTAAACCATCTAACACCCATCACAATTAAAAATAAACTGCTTAAGAAAACAAAACAAGTACCTCTCTTTTGGTCTCATTTTGGTGAAAATGATGTTTCATCATATTCACGAATAGAGACTCCCAGTATTTATTATTTTTAGTAGCCAGTTATTTAAATTTATTTAAATGATTTATAAATTTAGCTAGTCCACCTGAGTGTTTGTGTCTATAAACCAGGAATAATAGACAATCTTAATTATTTCTGCAAAGATGCCTTCTCCAAATTCAGTCACAATTAGAGTTAGGGTGACATTGTATGAACAGAAGCAATTGTGTCCATTCCAGACATTCCTTATGTGGCCAGGCATATCAGTTACTATTGAGTGAGTATTCACTACTGTCTTCACTGGTTTCTCTATTGTATTGCTTATTGGCAGTAGGAACTAAGAATTCTTTTCCTGCAAACTAAAGGAAGGTTAAGTCATGAAAATGAGAGGGTGAAGTGGGTATGCTGGATAAATGGTTCAGAAGTTTAGAGCACTTGTTGCTCCCAGCACATACATGGTGGTTTGAAACCATCCATAACTCCAGTACCAGGAGATCTTATGTTGATGGTACATATACAAACATGTAGGCAAATATGCACATGCATGTAAAATTAAGTACAAATTTTAAAATCACAAAGTTTTAAAAACTACATGGTCCTTTTCAAAAGACCTTGGCCCTCCACATGAACCACTTGATCTGCTTTCCTTATGCAAAACTTCAGTCTGTGTGGACCGGAGTCCCTACTAAAACATATGCTTCCCTTTCTAATGTTGGTTACAGGTTATAGTACCCAAGGGTTCAGCCCCTTGGCTTCATCTTTAGTAAATCACAGCCCAACCATTGCAGTGCTGCCAGCTGCAATACCGACACAGCTGTTCTTCTTCATAAAGCAGGGTTCGAGCTCCACACAGGAGCTGTTACAGTATGCCTCTATGCTTTAATCAACATGCTAGAAAAGCAGCATTATTTCCAAAATGAACTTCCAAAATACCCTCTGCGACTGTTCTCTTGGCACAAGAAGAAAAGCTGTCACTTAGAAAATTGTGACCATTTGGTGGAACCTCTGTTGTGGGGCTTTTGTTGTCATCTTCTTTGTGAGAATCTCAAGAGGAATGAGTTTGAAGGAGTAAAAGTTGTTTTGATGGAAACGTATTTTACCTGTTGCCAAGAGCTAATTTGCAGAGCAAATAATCTACAAAATCTCCCTCACCTTCTTAAAAATAAATTTCTGCAGAGAACAAGGGTGAATTTATTTACACACCAACAATACTCAGAATAGATAAGGCCTTGTTTACATACTTCATGGTTAACTTAAACTATGAGAAGTACCCAAAGCATAGACAAGGGATGTCAAACAGTTTAACTTGATGGCAAATGAACTTTTACAAAATTGAATGTCTTAGCATATTTTATGCAGTTCTAAAGGGTACCAATACTCAATAACTTTTAAGCAATTGAAAAGTAATTGAAATGTATTTTCTTACAGTTTTAGAAGCTATAAATTCCAAGATAGAGAGGCTGACATCTTTGAGAAACACCTTAGGCGTGTCTTATCATGGCAGAAAGGAGAAGGCCGAGGGAATGCAAGGCATAAGGAAACAAAAGTGCATGGGAGAGAAGGGGACAAGCCTGTTCCTTTATGAGGATTGTTCCCTGCTTAGACACCTTCAGTTGGTGGAAGAGAAATCTATCCTTGAGGGCAAGTCTTTTGGACCCAATCACATTTTACTAGGTATTGTGTCTTAAAATTCCTACAATAGTAAATGAAGTTCCCAACACTTTGCTTTTGGAGGAGGGGCACACTAATATAATCCCATTGGGAAGGAGATTAGTGCTACTTCAGCCATTGTAATCCAGATAATCTCACTTCTGAGATAAAAAAAAAAAATAGTTCCTTGTGTGTTCTTTAAGAAAGGGCAAGCATGATGATTTTACAGAAATAGTTCTATTCCATGTACAAAGTGATGGTAAGCCAATTCAAATAAAACTGTCAACCTGCAGGACAAGATTATGGTGTCAAGAAAAAGGAGTCTTACCACATTAAAGAATGTTTGAGTAAGAGGTATTTTCAGTTCTGATCAAAGGGAAAATCTGTTATGGAGATATTTCATCTCTATATCACTCTCATGTATGTTCACATTCCTCCTGTTTTTCATTTAAACTGATAACTATCCTACTCTAAGATATCATTGCTTTTTAGAATTTTACATAAAATTCTTTCTAACAGGAGTGGAATCCTTAGCTACTTGCTTTACCCTCTTTCAATACTATGTGTGACAATCATTCTTGGTTGTCAACTTGACTACATCTGAAACTGACCAAAACTCAAGTGGCTGGGTGCAATTTCAAGAGCATTTTTTCTCTTAATTAGTTCATGTAAAGTGGGAAAACTCACTTCTAATTTTGACCTTTCGAGATTATTTTAGAGTGGAAAGATAAACCTTTAATCTGGGCCACACCTTCTTCTGACAGCCTACATACAGGGCGCTGAAAAAGAAAGCTTGTTCCCTTTCACTCTCTCCATTCCTTCGCTGGCATCAGACACTACTCCGGGATTCCAGTGTCTACTGAGGACCAGCTGAGATATCCAATTCTGTTCCTCTGAAGAGCCCTGATCAATGTGATTTTTCTTACCAGGAGTGGCTATAGAGACAACAGAAGCATAAGAATAAATATTTTTAAAATTCTGGAATAGGTTTTTTTTTTTTTTAATTTGCCAATATCTACAATTTAGGAAGCCTTTCCACTTACTGAAGCCTCTCCTAAAAACTTACAGAACACTGAAAGTACATAGTATGAACTATTTTATACACATAAGGAGACATGCATTTGATTATCCTGATTTACCAGTTGTGAGAGCCAAAAATGTGGTTGCTTAAATAAAATTTTTGACAATTTTTAGAAAAATAAGGAAAATGATGATGTTGATTAGTTGTTTCTAACAACTCTAGATAAATTAGTGAAGAAAATAAATGTGTTCTGTGATAAAATTTACCAACTTCTAACATCTCAGAATATAATGAAGGAAAACAATGAACTCAGTGATAAATTTATTCTGCTCTAGATGCACATAAATACTCTAAACTTTCTAAGAGAGCCCTAGAAGATAATGTTTACTCCAGCAGCCGTAGTTCTCAAGTTATAGATCAAACTGAAGCCCTTATTATAAGGTTAGCTAAATTACAGCAAGAATTCAAGTTTTTGTTCTGTATGGTACTGGTGGTTAAAGAAAGATTATTCATTAGTAAAAAAAAAAAAAATATCGGACCCTGTAACTTGGGATGGGGGTATGTAGGAGGACTTGTTGAAATGTACACTTCTGAACCCTCTAATTCTCAAAAGGTTACTTCACCTGAGGAAGTCTCTTCATCTTTAGCAGAAGATGTACTCCCGTCATCACACCCTGAAGCATCGCTTTTTCTTCCTTAGAGTAGAAAAATTAATCTTTCCTTAATATCTGATGTCTGCTCAATCAGCAGTGGCTTTCTCTGAAGGAGATGCTGGACAAAACATTATTGATGTTCCTCAGGGTCCAACAGGTACTGCATCTAGACCTATCATCATAATAAGGCAAAGCAAGCTCTTAGAGGGGAGGTAAAAAGTAGAGTGTATGAGAGATCCACGATGCTACTGAAGAGCTTAGTAAGTTTACTAATGCATTCAAGAAGATGGCTGGGAAATGTGTGTGGAAATGGATAGATTTAAAGGGTGGAAGGGAAAAAAAGGCTGAGCCCTCTGAGTGGAGATTCTAGGTTTAACATGGAAGTGTGCAGTTAAGAAAGGTGTCAAAGTTTATTTAAATATTTGGCTGAAACATTTTCAAAAGATGACCTACAGAAAAAAAGTTGCATATGACTTAGATTAGTGCTACTGAAGAGATTTTTAAGGCTCAAAAACTTTTCAATGTAGATACACTGTGTAAAATCTAATTCTCCATAGTAGGAAGGTCCAAAATACATGCTGTTCACTAATCCTATAAGTGATCAGGGCACCAACACATTGAAGAGCGTCATTATAACACCATTCTTTTTCTATGCAGATCTTAGTGTTGAAGATGCTGCTACTCATTTGAGTGAATCAAATATAACTGGTTTAATTAGACCCCAAGACAGCAGAGATTTGGTGGCAGCACTGAATCACTGAAGGCAAGGTGATCATAGTTATTGTAGTGAGCAGCATATACAAAGCAATGTCCATAACGAATGGCCTAATTTGTAATGGTTAGAACAGGCAAAGTCAATTTTATGGTGACATAACTTCTATGAACTTTAGTATTGGTTGAACAATTATGCCATTTCTAGGCATGAAATACCTAATAGGCATGATAAATATGTATGTATATATATATGTGTGTGTGTGTGTGTGTGTGTGTGTGTGTGTATGAGAGAGGGATAGACAGAGAGACAAAGAGACAGGGAGACAGAGTCAACCAAATACATTCTCAAAAAATGAAGAAAATGCTATTGAAATATAGCAAAAGAGAATCTTGGTTTATGAATGAATTTCCAGCCAAGTAAATTTGCAGACCCAGAACTGCTTTCATAAAGGTATTACTAGGCTCTCCTGATGAAGAACCTCTATATATCTAAGAGTTTATTATTAATTTTTTCCCAGAGAAATGTATGGCCTTTTGCAAGGGTAACTGTAAGATGAAGAGATGAGAAATTATTAGACATACCAGGGTCTATTGGATAGTGGTTCTGAATTGACATTGATTTCAGGAGATCTAAAAAATTATTGTGGCCCTCCACTTAAAGTAGGGGCTTATATAGGACAGATGATTAATGGAATTTTGGCTCAAGTCAGACTTACGGTAGGTCTATTGTGTCTCCAAACTCATTCTTTGGTTATTTCCTCAGTCCCAGGATATGTAATTGGAATATGTACACTTTAAAGTTAGCAGAATTTCTCCTTTATTCTCTGATCTTTGGGGTAAGTAATATTATGGTTGGAAAGGCTAATTGGAAGCCTTTAGAGTTGCATCTACCAAAAAGTAGTGAATCAAACCAGTATCATATCCCCAGAGGAATATCAGAAATTAATGCTACCAATAAAGACTTGAAGTTGCAGGTACGGTGGTTTCCAGAACATCTCCCTTTAACTCTATCTGGCCATTGCTGAAAACAGATGGATCATGGAGAATGGCAACTGATTATTGAAAATTCAGTCACGTAGTGACTTCTATTGCAGAAGCAGTGTCAGATGTGATTTTTCTGGGCATATTAATACATTTCCTAGTATATGGTATGTAGCTATTGAACTAGCAAATGCTTTCTTCTCAGTATCTGTCCATAAGAACCACCAGAAATAACTCTCTTTCCATTGGCAAGGCTAGTAGTATACTTTTACAGTTTTACCTCAAGAATATACTAACTTTCTGATCCTGTGTGATAACTTATTTCTAAGGAATTTTGATCATTAGTGTCTTCTGCAAAATATTACATTGCTGCAGTATACTGACAATATTGTGCTGATTGGAAGAAGTGAGCAGGAGATGGAAACCATTTGGGAATTTTTGTTAACACATATGCACATGAGAGAATGGTGTGGAGTTTGGATGGGAATGCCCACCTCAACCCTAGATGCTCATATATTTGATTTTTGGTCACAAGGGTGGGAAACTATTTGAAAGGCTTAGAAAGTATGACCTTGTTGTGGTAGGTCCGGCCTTGATGGAAAAAAAGTCTGTCATTGTGTTAAACTTTTAAATTTCAAAAGCCCATGCCAGGCCCAGTCTCTCCCCCTCCTTCCCTCTCTCCCTCCCTCTCTCCCTCCCTCCCTCCCTCCCTCCCTTCCTCCCCCCTCTCTCTCTCCCTCTCTCTCTCTCTCTCTCTCTCTCTCTCTCTCTCCCTCCCTCCCTCCCTCCCCCCCCTCTCTCTGCCCCTCTCTCTCTTACTTCCTCCCTCTTACTCTCTCTGGACCTGGATGTAGCTCTCAGCTCCTGCTACTGCTCCAGTGTCATGAATGGCACCATACTCCCACCATGATAATAATGTATTAATTTGCTGACACTCTGCTTGAGCCTCTAATTAAGTGCTTTCTTTTGTAAGAGCTGCAACAGTCATTGTGTGCAATAGTCACTGCATCTCTTCACAAAAGTAGAACAGTGCCTAAGAAAGATGTTGGTATCAGGAGCTGGGATATTTCTTTGATAGGCCTGGCCATGCTTTTGTTGGAGAAATACAGAAGAGTTTTGGACTTATGACTAGAAAAGTTATTGGAAACTTAAAATGCAGCTTAATGGGCTATTCTAGTAGAAATATATATATATATATATATATATAAAACAGTGGGGAGGGCAGTTTGAACTGTGGGCCTACCTCAAGAACTTTCAGAGACAAAGAATATTGGTGAGTGATCTAGAGACATCATTGTGATATTTTGGCAAAGAATGTTGCCGATTTCTGCCCTTGTTCTAAAAACCTGCCAGAGGCTAAATAGAAGGGTTTTGGATTAATGGCCTCGGCAGAGGACATTTCAAGACAGTCTAGTATTAATTACGACATTTTCTTCTTATGAAGAAAGCAGAAAGAGATAGAAATTGTACAGTTTGAATAAAAAATAGTACCAGAAAATATTTTGTTAGAGCCAAGTTCTGTGTTTAAGTAGGTAAAATGTTTAAATAAATGCCAGTTGCTAAATGGAATAGAAAGAACAGTAATCTCAGGAAAAGACCCCACCCAGATAAGCTTCCAATTTAAAAGGGAACTAAAAAAAAAAAGCAGTCATATGCAGGCAGGAAGACATCTAAATTTGCAGCTAGCCTGGTCTTCAGAGTGAGTTTCAGGACAGCCAAGCTTAAGCAATAAAGGAATTTATCAACAGGAAAAATATAATGCAAATGTAATTGATCAGGAGTGCCAAGTTCCATCCCTATCAAACAGCAGAACTTTGAAGCTTCAGCCACATGGTTCTGGCTTTAGAGTTAAGGTTACAAGGAAGAGGTTATGGAATCTCTCTCTGTAGCTACTAAGGAAATCTGAGGCCAGGCTTGTGTCAGAGGTGTCTCTTCATGAAGTCTCAGAGAAGCCATTCTGTGAAGAGGCAGCTTGGATTGTGTAAAGACTCCAAGATGTTAGACATGTCTGAGTTATGAGAGACATGCTGAAGTCCTGGTGCGGGACCAGTCCCAGAGAAAAAAGTATGTTGCAGTGTCATTAGGAATGCATAATTGGTATAACAAAATTATATCCTATTATGCTGAGGGTCATCACAAAGTTTATACTCTAAGTTCCTAACTATGGTCTCGCACATACCTTCCAAAGTCTGCTCTCCTATCTGATATATTTTAGCTGAATATCAGGTCCAGTCTGCAGTTCAAGGGTCAGGATCCCAATAGACTCTCCAACCACAGGGCATATCAAGGTAGCATCTGTCCAACAGTCCTGAAGATTTTAAAACAAGAAATTACTCTTGTTCTCTGCTTATATACTGTCAAGTGGGTGTCATGTACTTCTCTGCTTGTGTTGCTGTATGTGTGGTTATCTCAAGTAAATGATGTCACTGCGTTCTGATTCTGAGGTGCAGTTTGGCGTGTAGTGGAGCTCCCAAAGCTATATTCACATGTCTAAAAGGTTGTTTTACTATGTTCATCACAGGCAGTCAACAGAAGTTTGAGATATGAAGAAAACTTTTGGATTAGATGCGGAGATGCAGAATTTGGAGTTTGCCAAGCTGGGTTTTGGTCTTGCTTTCACCCAGTATTTCCTCAATATGCTTCTTTTTGAAATGGTAATATATAACCTGTGCACTTCTTTGCATCCATGATATTGTCTGGGTTTGGTGGCTCTATATGGAATAGATCCCCAGCTGGGAAACTTTCTGAATGGGCTTTCCTTCAGACTGTGCTCCACATTTGTCTCCGTATTTCCTCCTGTGAGTATTTTGTTCCCCTTTCTAAGAAGGACTGAAGCATCCATTCGTTTGTCTTTCTTCTTCCAGGAGCTGATTCTTTGAGAAAATCAACAAGATAGACAAACCCTTAACCAGATAACTACAGGGCACAGGGGCAGTATCCAAATTAACAAAATCAGAAACAAAAAAGGAGACATAACAAGAGGAAATGAGGAATTTTTTTAAAAATCATCAGATCCTACTACAAAAGTATATACTCAACAAAACTGGAAAATCTGGGTGAAATGGGCAATTTTCTAGACAAATACCAGAGACAAAAGTTAAATCAAGATCAACTAAACCATCTAAACAGTCCCATAACCCCTAAAGAAATAGAAGCAGCCTTTAAAATCTCCCAACCAAAGTTAACCCAGGACCAGATGTGTTTGCTACAGAATTCTATCAGACCTTCAAAGAAGACCTAATACCAGTACTCTTCAAACTATTCCACAAAATAATAACAGAAGGAACACTACCCATTCATTCTTTGAAGCCACAATTATGCTTACACCTACACCACACAAAAACCCAACAAAGTAAGAAAACTTCAGACAAATTTCTCTCATAAATATAGATGTAAAAATACTCAGAAATTCCTGCATATAGAATCCAAGAACACATCAAAATGATCGTCCATCATGATCAAGTATGCTTCATTCCAGAATTGTAGAAATGGTTCAATATACAAAAATCTATCAGTGTAATCTACTGTATAAACAAACTCAAGGGAAAACAAAAGTCATCTCATTAGATGCTTAGAAATCATTTGACAAAACTCAACAACTCTTCTTGTTAAAAGTCTTGGAAAGATCAGGAATTCAAGGCCCATACCTAAGCAAAGTACAAGTAATATACAGCAAACCAGTAGTCAAGCTAAATTGGGGGAAACTAAGCAATCCCACTAAAATCAGGGACTAGACAAGGCTGTCCACTGTCACCCTACCTATTCAATATCATCCTTGAAGTCCTATCCATAGCAATTAGGCAACAAAAGGAGGTCAAGGGGATACAAATTGGAAAGGAAGAAGTCAAAATATCACTGTTTACAGATGATATGATAGTGTATTTAAATGACACCAAAAATTCCACAGGAGAACTTCTACAGCTGATAAACATCTTCAGCAAAGTGGTTGGATATAAAATTAAGTGAAACAAATCAGTAGCCTTCCTCTACTCAAAGAAAAAACAGGCTAAAAAAGAAATTAGGGAAAAAGACACCCTTCACAATTGTCACAAATAATATAAAATACATTGATGTGACTCTAAGCAAGTGAAAGATCTGTATGACAGGAACTTCAAGTCTTCAAGAAGTTGAAGAAGATCTCAGAAGACAACAGAGGTTTCCAAGCAACTCCTTTCATCTCCTGCCATGAGAGGCCAGTAGGCAGAACTAAAATCCTGTTTAATGTGGAGTGACAGGAAAGGGGCAGGAACACTTAGAGACAGAGGATCCAACTCTGTTCCTCACATGTTAATTTTCATTTGATTCCAGCAGTCCACACGTTTCAAAGAACTCTAGCTTTTAGATACCAGAGTTTTGCTTAATTCAGGAAACATGTGAGGAAGTAATTTTATTAATTTATTATCTCTCTCTCTCTCTGTCTCTCTCTGTCTCTCTCTCTCTCTCTCTCTCTCTCTCTCTCTCTCTCTCTCTCTCTCTCGTTCTCTGTCTGTCTGTCTCTTCTTTTCTAGAAATCCCCACTGGAATACCTTGTAGCTTCTAAAAACAATAACTATCACTACAATTGTAAAATTTCTTTACTACATCTACCACCTCTGAGGGCCATGCTTCTGGAAACAAAATGGACTTCACCATCTTGACTCCCACATCAGATGCATATCTGTGGGCACATACTTCTTCAGCCTATGCCCATGCTAGAACCCCCTGCATTTGTCCTTATGAAATACCACACAACAGAGACACACTTGCTGAAATAACAAGGTAACAGAATGGAAAGAACCAGAACCCAGTGTAGTCAAGAACTGACCAGCCAGCCTCCCAGGATGTATAGTGGATAAAAATGGAGGAATGAAGTTGAGAGACTCCAAGGAGACCTTGCTCTCGTGTTGGATAACAAGAGGCTGGCAGAAAGAAATATTGTCATGCTCTTCCTCTCGGTCCCATATTGAACTCGAGTTGGAAGAGGCAAGTCCGGTCTCAAAATGGAGGGCCATGATCCAAAGGACCCAGAGCAGCTGAGGAAGCTGTTCATTGGTGGGCTGAGCTTTGAAACCACAGATGACAGCTTAAGAGAACATTTTAAGAAGTGGGGCACACTTACAGACTGTGTGGTTATGAGAGATCCTCAAACAAAACGTTCCAGAGGCTTTGGTTTTGTGACCTACTCTTGTGTTGAAGAGGTGGATGCTGCAATGTGTGCTCGGCCACACAAGGTCGATGGGCGTGTGGTGGAACCAAAGAGAGCTGTTTTTAGAAAGGATTCTGTGAAGCCTGGTGCCCATTTAACGGTGAAGAAAACTTTTGTTGGTGGTATTAAAGAGGATACGGAAGAATGTAATCTGAGAGACTACTTTGAAAAGTATGGCAAGATTGAAACCATAGAAGTTATGGAAGACAGGCAGAGTGGGAAAAAGAGAGGATTTGCTTTTGTAACTTTTGATGATCATGACACAGTTGATAAAATTGTTGTTCAGAAATACCACACTGTTAATGGGCATAATTGTGAAGTGAAAAAGGCCCTTTCTAAACAGGAGATGCAGTCAGCTGGATCTCAGAGAGGTCGTGGAGGTGGCTCTGGCAACTTTATGGGTCGTGGAGGAAACTTTGGAGGTGGTGGAGGAAACTTTGGTCGTGGAGGAAACTTTGGTGGAAGAGGAGGCTATGGCGGTGGAAGTGGAGGCAGCAGAGGTAGTTATGGAGGTGGTGATGGTGGATATAATGGATTTGGAGGTGATGGTGGCAACTATGGTGGTGGCCCTGGTTACAGCAGTAGAGGAGGCTATGGAGGGGGTGGACCAGGATATGGAAACCAAGGCGGTGGCTACGGTGGTGGAGGAGGAGGATATGATGGTTACAGTGAAGGAGGGAATTTTGGTGGAGGTAACTCTGGTGGTGGTGAAAACTATAATGACTTTGGAAATTATAGTGGACAGCAACAATCAAATTATGGACCCATGAAAGGGGGCAGTTTTGGTGGCAGAAGCTCAGGCAGTCCCTATGGCGTGGCTATGGATCTGGAGGTGGAAGTGGTGGATATGGAAGCAGAAGGTTTTCAAATAAAACAGAAACGGCTACAGTTCTTAGCAGGAGAGAGAGCGAGGAGTTGTCAGGAAAGCTGCAGGTTACTTTGAGACAGTCGTCCTAAATGCATTAGAGGAACTGTAAAAATCTGCCACAGGAGGAACGAGGATCCACAGTCAGAAAAGTTACTGCAGCTTAAACAGGAAACCCTTCTTGTTCAGGACTGTCACAGCCACAGTTTGCAAAAAGTGCAACTAATGATTAATGCAATGTAGTGTCAATTAGATGTACTTTCCTGAGGTCTTTTATCTGTTGTAGCTTTGTCTTTTTCTTTTCCTTTTCATTACATCAGGTATATTGCCCTGTAAATTGTGGTAGTGGTACCAGGAATAAAAAATTAAGGAATTTTTAACTTTTCAAAAAAAAAAGAAAAAGAAAAAGAAATATTGTCATAACCCAATGCCTGGGTAAGCCAAAGGGCAGAGAGCAATAAGCAAAATAGGGGTCAAAATTGAGTGAATGTTTGTCCTAAAGAAATGAGGCCACTTCACTCCAGGTTCTGTGTAGCCTGGTTACAGTACAATTTAGAGTTTCACCAAAACACTCTTAAAAGATAATTAACCTAATCTGGCATTATTGAAAAGTCATCTGAAATCTCTATTTTGTGAAAAAAATAACATATTAACCAGAATGCATGTTAGTGATAACTCAGTTTATGAAGGGCCAGGGAAAACCACACTGTAGACAAATGCTCCTATATGAATCTAGGGGCTGGTCATTAACTTATACCAACCTTGCACCTGTAATTTGAGATGTGGCCCAATTCTTAAAGTCATACCAGCTTGTTTCCAGGGTCTGGAGAGTTTAATGAATGTAACTTAAGAAAGCTCACAATAGGAGGGATTCTGTCTAAACCATAATTGTCATTAAGATACAATTAAATTATAATTTTAAAAAGCATCATTGTTTAAGATTAACTTCCTACAAAGGCCATTTAGTCTTTTCATTGTTATTTCAACATTTCAGAAACAATTCCATATTAAGAAACAAGTCATTGGGGGCCATCTAGATGCAAAAAATTGTAATTACATGATTCCCCTAATTAATTTTGACAGAAGGTTTATAGCAAAGATTCCAAGACAATCTTGTATTTTCTAAGAAAAGCACTGGGCATGTAATCCTTAGACACAAAGTCCTCTACTTTGAACAGAGTTTTCCCAGCCATTCTCAGCAAGTGACTTGATTACTAACTACAAAACAGATACATACCTTCCTGGTGACTAATGGAATTCCACTCAATGGACCTTGACTTGGGTCAGTAAGGCCTGAGATCTTACTTTTGCTCATTAGCTCCACTTCTGACAAGAGCTCAACCATAAAGTGCAAGCCGTCTAAATACAGAGCCACCAACTGGAAAAGGGATGAATTTCAAAGGCAATAGACAATTTCCAAGGAGAAGTTATACTGGGAACCCTTGTACATTTCAGACATTAGAAGTTTTCCCATAGCTGAGGTCAGTTTTTTTTTTTTTTCCAGGGCCCAGGAAATGAGAATCCTGTGACTGTGGGAACCAGGGTATTGGTTTTAGTCCCAAGCACAGACTAAACACCACCAATCAATGATTTTTCCAATTCTGTCATCCAGTGTTACGGGGCAGAAAATTCTTATTCACTCTCTGACAATTACTTTGTTAAACAAGCAAGTGCTCTCTAAAAGCACTTCACATCCAACTGATAAAGGGATTTTTTGTTTGTTGGTTTTGTTGTTTGTGTTTTTAATGTCTTTCACAGGTTCTAGTAGTTTCTATCACCCCTTCCACTCAATGAGCTGTTTGGTGGCCCCCTGTTTTCCTGCAGCTGAGCAATCTTGACTCCTCATGAACTGACAATTTTGAGGATTTAATCAAAGCTGCCCTGCTTGCAGGGAAGTACAAAAGCTATTTCTACATACAAGTATCTTCTCACTCCGCACTCTTGTCTATACAGACACTGAACCTTTTACTCTTCGTGAAAGTCTTGGTGGTGTACCTGAACTTTGTTCATTGCTATTGAGCCTGATTTGTAAAACAGCTGACACACATATCTACTCTCTCAGGCTTGGCTCTAGTGCTTTCTAGATTCTAGTTTAAACATACGTTTTATGAGAATCTGATTTGATTCTAAGTGACTAGGTCAGGACCCGGGGGGTCTGCCTTTCTAGCTAGCTCCCAGGTGTCAGCCTGCAACCCCATGGATGCACACTGGTGGGGGGATTAAACCTCCTAACTGTTGTTCAAGTAAGCACAATATTTCATTTCCTCTGTGCCCCCTGTTGGGTTCTTTCATTTTAATTTACATTTTTCCACTAGTATTACACTCTGATTTCAATGGTGTCCTCTGCCCTCCATAAAAGCCAAAAACACAACCTAAATTAGTCCCATCTGGAAACACAGCCATAAAGTCCCTTCCCTCTGCCCACTTGTCATTTCTATCACCAAAGACACACAAATTAGAAAAAAGAGACAGAGAGAGTGAATAAAATACCAAATGTCCCATGTTCCTCTGTTTATCTGAAGGTGTTGATTACCATAAGTTTTTTTTTCTTGTAAAGTAATTTATTTTAAATAAAAAAAGGTCAGGCAGTGATTTCATTTATCACTATTACAAAGGACTCTACGCCAGTGACGGAGAAAGGGAAGGAGAAATTAATTACAAGTCAGAAGCTGCAATAACACTCCTGATAATTGTGACAAAAATTTTAAATTAACATTTCTGTCACTGAAAGAAGTTTGATTAATATTACAATTGGAGATGTGATTGCCACAATATGGGGGTGGGGAGAGATCAGAGTAACATTTAACTTAAGGTGGAGATCCATTTCTCTGAGACACAGAATACATCCACAAGACACCTTCACACTTTATTAACAGTTCAATCAATGCCCTGCTGGAAAGAATTAGTCATGAAGGTCCAGAATACATAGCTTGCCTGGCAAACCTACTAGAGAAAGATGTATTCAAGAACCTTTCTGTGGCTGCTTGTTTTCTATGTTACTAATTGCTCTAGGGAAATGCTTCCCACTGTGGCCACTGTAATTTTTCTTGGGTGTTAAAGGGGGGACAGGATAAAATAACGGAAAAGGCCGAAGTTCAATTTCTCTTATCCTCATTTCTTTACTGGTTTTGTGCTGGGAGGTGGGGTGGATATGAATCCAATATCTGGACAGAGGGAATTAAAGACATGAAAGTTGCATCAATAGTACAGTTTTGACTAACTTACAAGGATTTCCTAGCAATGCATTTATTAATGATCTATGCAGTACACTGCTTCAAATAAACAAAATTTACATTTAGTTTATGCTTATTATTTTGAAGGCTGTTTGTCTGAATGAATTCACACAATTTTTATAATGGATTTTCTAAAATATATTCTATAATTATCCTCATTCTATGGATAGATGTCCTATTGAGGACTGGGGAAGGTAACAAACTGTAAGATTTGAAAACCATCTGGACAGTGAAGACCCGAGCCTGCTAATTTAGGGGTCAGTGAAGTCACTTTATCCCACAGGTATAGTGCAGCAAAGAATCTATCAGAAAATAGCTATTCTTTCTTATTTATATCCTTTCTAATTTCTTTTCTGTTGCTGTGAGGAACACTATAATCAGAACCACATAAGGAATGAGAAAGGCTATGTTAGCTTACATTCCAGGGCCATTTTAAAAAGAAGTTAGGCAGGAACTCAAGGTAGAAACCCAAAGGCAAGAACCATTGAGGGAACTTCTTACTGGCTTGCTCCCAGGCTCATCTTATACATCTCAGACTTACTGTTTATGGGCGGTACTGCTGGCAGTGGGCTGCACTCTCTCCTAAGACATGAACCATCAATCAAGGAAATGCTCCCACAAACATGGCCACAGACCAATCTGACGAAGGCAATTCCTCAGCTAACGTTAGCTCTCTTCTAGTGAGACCAATTGATAACTCAGATTAGCAACTAAACATACTATGGTTATTTATTTATGCAAGTGTTAGAGCTGGCTAGTGCAATAAAACTATAGTTCATAAAACCAACATTGTTTGCTAAATGCCTTGTATAGAGCAAGTTTACCCAAATCAGTTCATAACTTTGATACTGCACCACACTGGTGATTTCTGTGTTGATGCTCAGCCTCCAACAAGGACTGAACGTATTGGAACCTTTGGAACACTGATCCACCAAGCAGCAAACAAAAGCTCTCAGACCATGAACAACTCACTTGTAAAATGTAAATGTGTTAACATATATGAATAATTTACTAAGGTCTCCCACAGTGTTACCAGTGTTACATTAGGTTTTGTTATTAAACCTATCATTCAACTTGTGGGAAAAAGCAGAAGAAAAGTAGCTGCTTTGGTACATAGACCCTTGGTTCCTAAAGAAGAGGTGGTTTCGAGGAGAACACAATGAGCTGCTATTAGCAAAGACAATGTACACATCTCTCCACCTGGATTAAGCAGAATAAAATGGACAACGCAGTTGGAGATCAATGTTCATGCTTTCTTTAGACAAAGCTTGAGATAGGTTAAGTGCTTTCTGAATGAGATAGAATGAAAAAAGAAAGAACAGACATTTCAACTTGGAAAAGCTTGACCTAAGGTGAAATGTTTAATTGTATAGAAATGTTAGGGCTTGTGGACCAGACACACCAGCTCTATCTACCTGGACCAGCAGAGAACCCAGGTCACAGGCCTGGTGAGGTCGCACCATGAGGACCAAGGTCATAGAGAGTGATTGGCAGTGCTTGTGGAAAAGAACCCTTTCTAGCCCACAGTGAGGGCCTGGCCTCTGTCATCCAATCTCGAGATCTGCCCAGGAAAGGCAGTGTATGAAGATCAGCTCCACAGGTGCTTTTGCACCTAGACTAGAAGTGAGCCTAACACATAGGCCCAGGGAGGGCACCCCAAGAGTTCTCAGTGAGGAGAGAGTTCTGTGCTCTCTGATAAAGGGTCCTTTTTGGCCTAGAGAAAGCGCCAGGCTCCCTTCAGCAGTACTCTGGACCTGTGTGCAGAGGGCTGAGCTCCCATAACAGCCTCACAAGAACCCCCAAACCTGAGCCCACAAAGACAGAACTGAGTCACTGCCACCAGAACTCATTGCTTGCCCACAAGAAGCTGAACACTCAGAAGCAATTTTCTCCCTGAGCTCAGCGTCCCTCAGATCCACAGGAGAGACAGGTGCCAGTCACTGACAACAAGACCACCTATATTCACAGATAACAAGATGGCAAAAGGAAAACAAAAAAACTTGAGCAATGGAACTCAAGAAAACGTGGCAACATCAGAACCCATCTCTCCCACCATAGCAAGTAGTAGATTGCCAAACACTCCAGAAAAACAAGACTCAGACTTGAAATCTTACTTCATAATGATGATGGAGATCTTGAAGAAATAAGACTTTAAAATATACAAACACTTGGCTAAATAAAAGTTACCCAACAATTACAAAATATGCCAGGCAAATTATTATTTTTTTTTCTGTTGGTTAAAATGTATAAGACTGCCAGCGTTGATACCTGACATCATGGTGAAGTATCAGCCAGTGTTGACATTGAGGGCCATGTCTGAGTTCTGACTAAGGAGCAGTGGGAGTCATTGAGAGTATGGAGACATCCTTAGTCTGGGCCATTGCCATGGGACCATGTGGATGTTCAAGTTCTGTGCAGAACTTGTTCCACTCCTTACTGGCTGGGGTGCTCTGGCCCTACCTCTCACAAGGAGCAGCAGGTTCTGCTCCTCACTTGGGCAGCATGTTGAGAAGGCAGTGGAGGATAGAAGCTGGCCCTGATGGCAAAAGCACCAGAATGCTGGCCTCACCATTCCTTATCCTTTATGTGGCTAGGATTCAAAGTTGTTTCCCTCCTTACCTCTTGCCATCTATGGGAGTCAGAAGAGCCAAGGATCATGAGAGGAGAAAAGCTGCTTCTTCCTGTCTCCAGATACAACACTCAGAGAGTGGGCCCTACAGCTCACCTGGGCAACACAGAAGAGTTGACCCTGCTGGAGGGTGCCCAGCACCAGGGGTGTAAGAATGGGAAAGCTGGTCCCACAACTTGTGTGCCATGAAGTGGAATGGGAAAAGGAGAGATGTTCTACCCCACCAGCAGTAGTCTGGACAGTTGGTTCTGAGTTCCTAAGAGTGGGAAAGCTGTTCTTGTCCATCACTGGCAGGAGAGTAGGCCTTGCATCTCACCCAGGCAAAACAGCAGAACTGGCCCTAATGGCAAAGGCACAGGTGGGCTAGCCTTGAGAGTTGTAAGAGTAGGAAAAATGGCCCATCTCATCCTCAGATATAGCATTTGGGAGAGTGGGCCCCAAAACTCGACTCTGTTGTGGCCAGAACTATACAGTTGGCTCTAGAGGCATAGTTGCAAGTAAGTGGCCTAGCTAGAGCAGTTCTAGAGATGGTATGAACAAAGAAAGGCTGGCTGGCTAGCTGATCAACTCAACTACCATCCAAGCCCAGGCAAGGTGCTTTGACTTGGCTCCCCATAAAATCTACATCATTTGTGAACTGTTGTGATATGTAACAGGGCCAGTCATGCTGTTTCAAAAATGTAGGATCTTTATAACACAGGACAACAATAGGATAACTAGGAAGAGAACTGTCGAGGAAAAAATAGTGATGATATCACAGAAGCCAGAGACCTCAAACCAGACCAGTGACTCATTGCAATGAATATAGAGACAAAGGATATTGTGGGACACACTGCAGTATACTATGTCTTCTACAACTAGATGTTTTTTATACTTTACTTGTGTGTGTGTATGTGTATGTGTATGTGTATGTGTCTGTGTGTATGTGTGTGTGTGCATGTGGATGTTCGTGTGTGTGTATGTGTGTGTGTGTTTTGGGGGTGAGGTTGCAAGGGTAGATATGAGGGGCAGGAAGACAGGTAGGACTGGGATACACAAAGTGAAGTGCACAAGAATCACTGAAAGGCTAAAATTTATAAGATAATAAATTGATGTTATATAATTAATATTTATAAAAGACAATGTAATAATGATAATAAAATAATTTTAAATTAATAAGGAGAAACAAATATTCAATGAATTTAATAAAAAAAAAACACTTGACACTTCCTGATTATCCAACCTGTGCAAATTTTTATAAGTTGATACTTATTTGGTCTGTTGGATTGACCATCGTTCTCTTGTAGGACTTCCATCTTTGTCAGGCAGTAATCCTCCTCAAGTGGCACGTGTGTGGTAAGCCCATAAAACACTATAGGATGACTGCTGAATGCAGGAACCACAGAAATTTCATGTTAAGAGGAAAATATTTGAGGTAAGCCAAAAAGATGAATGCAAATATAATTCTGGTCGAATAAAAGACAAAAGGTAGTTGGGAAAAAAAAAGAAACTCCAGACAAATAACATCAGGGTGTAGTTAAATAAAGTACGGCACATCAGTAAAAGAGAATGATATAAAATCTAACAAATTCCTGACGTAAAAGAAGACAGAGGTAAAAAAAATGTTCTAAATATAATGCTAAGCGAAAAGTAATTACAGCACAGTGTTAACAATAGAGTCCTTGATTCAGAAACAAGATAAGATAATCAAATATACAGTGTTTGCTACAGTAAAATAAAAGGAAAATATTGTTTTCCCCTGTGTTTTCCTATATTTTCCCAGCTGTCTCTAAGAGAACTCAAAATAATTTTCTAATTAATACTAGTAAATATGCTCAGCATTCCCTGTGAAAGCTAACACAGAAATACCTTAGAATATATGACCCTCTCCATGGACTGAGGGCAACAGTGGGTGGAAATAGCAAGAGGATTAAGAAGGCTGGAGCCAGAGTCATTGCCTAACACTGGCTGATGATTAGCGTCAGGGCATCTATGTCACCTCTGTGATACTGTATGGGCTACTAAGAAAGAAGGATTAGCAAGATGCCAGGCTGATTAAGTCCCAAGTTTCAGATGACCTTCAGGAGGATATGGATCCCCAGATAGGAACTGTCCCTGGAAATCTGGAGCGCAGGTGGTGATTTAATAAGTGACCACAAGACCACCTGTCCACCCACTCTAGACACCAGAATCATAGTTTCTTAAGTGAATCTGCTGAGATGAGCAGAGAGCAATTTGACACTGGGAGATGGTGGTTTATAGCAACCACATACAATACTGCTTCTTTCAGGAACTGTGAAAGGCAAAGGCTCCATGAGGACATGCTCACTTATATCACTCTCCTCCTGGATAACAGCAGCAGAGACCGTGGAAAGGCAGCATCATGCCTGCTATTAGCCTGGTGTCTTGCACTGCGTTCCTTTGATGCAATGGGATTCAGGCAGAGAGGCGTCGTTCTCACTCCTGCTCTACTCATCCCATCCAGCAGCCTAGCTTTGCCTTTGTAGGAAGACAGAAAAGTAGCTGGGTGCTACCTCACAGGCTATTCTGCCTCCGAATTCTCTTAAGAGGAGTTCTCCATTTCCAAACTGTCCGGGTATGTAGCATGGCACCTGACATATGGTAGACATGCCATAGTAGTCCTGAACAAATCACAAATCCAACACCCATAGAATAGACAAGGAGTTGGGGAGTTCTACTCTCTCTTGAGTTCTTTTTCTATGCATTAAACCAGCCATTCACTAGAAATGTGCAATTCTGGTCAATCTATAATTTCCCTATGACTCTTGTCTTGCTATACAGGGAGCACTTTACAACACATACCTTTTTTACCAGGGTCTTGAATTTCCTGTCTCTTTGGCTCACTTTACCCATCTTAACTAGCCACAAAAAGGAGGGACAAAACCCAAAGGACAAGTGTGAATGGTTGTTGACAAGACATGCAGTCTCACCTTTCTCTTCTCTTGTGCCTGGATCTATTTGACTAACCTTTCATTTATCCAGACTCCTAGAAAGCAGCCCCGTGCAGGGCAGCACATGCACACTGAAGTGAAAGAGACATTCTTTCTGACTTCTTCCCTCCTCAGTTAGTTACTGTTCTCCTAATAAGTGAAGATCATATGTGCCCAAATAGTAATTTTATGTCATTAATCTATGTCATCTAGAGATGATTAGGTACCACAATGGTTTGTTTACTTATTTATATATTTGTTTATTTGCATGTGTGTATAGATGGAACTAATCTTGAGTTCTCTGAAAAACTTAGAAAAACTCTTAACACTCGAGCCATCGCTCTAGCTCCACCACAGTGCTCCTGGCAGTGTAGCTCTGAGGTGGAGAAAATGACAAACTATAAAGTTTTCAAAATATCCTTTTTTTTCCTATTCCGTCTCATGCCCAGAGATTCTCTAGGCATCCTAGAATGAATTTCATGGCTATGATTTTTAATGTGGATTTTATTTTACGTGTGTGTAACTATGACAGTATTTTCCTGAGTGTGTGGGTGCCTATAAAGGTGAGAGCTGGAGCCTCTGGTAGCTGTGAGCTACCCTGCATGAATTCTGAGAACCCAAGTCCTCTACAAGAGCAATGTGCACTCTTAACAACTAAGCCATGCCTCAGCTCTCCCTGACTGTTTTTAACGATTACTCCAGCTATTTCTTTCTTTCTTTTAAAAATATATTGGATATATTTTATTTATATTTCAAATGTTATCCCTTTTTCTGTATTCCCCTCCATATTCCCTATCCTATCCCTTCTTTCCTGCTTCTATGAGGGTGTTCACCCACTTATCCACTTCTGCCTCCCTGCCCTGACATTCCTTTATACTGGGGTATCAATCCTTGATAGGACTAATGGCTTTTCTTCCCATTGATGCCCAACAAGGTCATCCTCTGCTACATATGCTGCTGAAGCCATGGGTCCATCCATGTGTACTCTTTAGAGAGTGGTTTAATTCCTGGGAGCTCTGGTTGGTTGATTTTGTTGTGCTTCCTATGGGTTGCAAACCTTTTCAGTTCCTTCAATTGTTTCTCTCACTTCTCCATTGGGGACCCCATTCTCAGTTCAGTGGTTGGCTGTGAGCATCCACCTCTGTATTTTTTATGATCTGCAGAGTCTCTCAGGAGACAGCTGTATCAGTCCCCTGTCAGCAAGCACTTCTTGGCCTCAGCAATATTGTTGGGTTTGGTGGCTGTATATGAACTGGATCTCCAGGTGGTGCAGTCTCTGAATGGCCTCAGCTCCAAACTTTGTCTCCGTATTTCTTCCTGAGAATATTTTTCTTCTCCCTTCTAAGAAAGACTGAAACATCCTTTTGACTATGTTCAAGAGGCTGGTGACATTTTTATCCACAACATCTGGAATAATGCTTCTCATGGAGAAAATGATACATAAGTGTATTGTCTTCATCTTGATTAGGGATGTAACATGTCTTCTTAAGTTATCCAAAGGCAATCTAGTTTCTAAGAAGAAGGCTAAGGTAAATATTAGAAGTCAAGGGTGTCTGTTTTGGGGACTTTGTCATCCATGCTGTCTCAGACATATGTTCTCAGGAAACAATAAAGCTGAGGAGAGGTGGAAGTGGGAGGGAGGGGGCTTTATCTTTCCTACCATGGAATCAGGGTAATCTGAATCTGCAACGCTTGTCTTTCAGGCTTCATCTGGAGAAAGTAACATCAAAAACAATATATGTGCATAGTCACAGAGCCAGCTGTCAACTCTACCCATTGCTGGCACCACTGTGACCCTGTGATCTTGGCAAGCTACATCTTCCCCATAAGACAAGCAGCTGTTTGCACATTTTCCACTTGAATCATTTGTAAGGAATGATTATACGGAGCAGTGTCAATGTGACAACAGGGTACATTTTTAAAAATCTGAAAGTTAATAGCTACTGGTTTCCAAATATTCATTTTCCTCCAATAATTTTGTTTTAAAACCAGACAAATTTTGACAACAATGGAACCTATGTTGCAGAATTTATTGAAATTATTTTCCTGGTGTTTAACCACTGACCAAAATTAGGTTGGGGAACAAAGAGAAAACTTGTAACCTCAATCAACTCACTGTCTAAAATTACTCTCATTTCGGGTTGATTTCTTCTGTCTTTTATTTGTTCTCATAGATTTTTCTATGATTTTCTTCAGATAAGCGGGAAGTATTTCATATCTTAGGATCAATTTTAAAAAGAAATACTTTATTCTTTAGAAACAGAATCAAACCACTTGATTTTCGGTAGAATAATTTAAAGTGCATAACTGTGCTATTTCTGTTGTGTGGTATTTGTCAAATCTTTTCTCCACCTCTGACCCTCAACTGCTTGAGAAGTATGTGAGTACATCTTAATTAGTATTCAAAACATTAATTAGGTTAATTAGACAGTTTTCAATATAACCATGCCTTCCAAAAACAAATGCCACAACCCTGTTTCTAGAGGCCAGCAATTTAAATTGTTATTCTGAATATTATTCTCCTGCCTTCCCCTTTTTTCCCCAAGAATACTTGTTTCCCTGTTTTCTCACCCTTCAAAGTAATTGTCTTTTAGAACTAAACTCTAAAGGCATCACCAGGTCTTGCTCTGTGATCAGGTAAAAAGGAAGCTGAGTTCATGTCAGACATTGAAAGGAAAATGGAGCCTGAAAGAGCCATGAGCAAATACCAAAGACTGATGCTAGTCCATTGCCGTAGTCAGCAAGACCATTGGGAAGAACAGAAAGTGATAGGGAGGAAAGACACTCATTTGTCAGGAACATGAGTGTCTTGTTATATATATACTGTCTTGGTATATATACCTCATGAGGTGTTTCGATAGTGTCCCCTCTAAAGGCCCAAACTTTGAAGGCCTCGTCTCTGGCTTGTGGCACTATGAAGGAGTGACTGGATCATGAATATGTTAACTTCCTTAGTGGATTAGTCCATTAGCTGAGTCATAATTTAGCATTATTGGGAAGTCTCATCAAATACAGGACTAACACTATAAAATAAAGAACCTAGGTAAAGAAAATAGAACCCTAGAACATGGCTTTTAGGGTTACATCTTGTTCCTTACCTCTCCCTCTACACCCAACCCTCTGCTTCCTTGCATCTAAGAGGTCAGTATGTCTTTTGCATCTGTTCTCTGCCTTGCATTTGCCCTCAGAGCAATAGCACCAGATGCCTACAGCCTGTATCTATGAGACAAAGCACATCTTTATTCTTTTAAGTTATTTACATCTTTAATTTTTTTCAAACAATACAAAATGACTGCCATGTGTAGAATTCTCTATTTTTATCAAGGAGAAGCCAGGGGAAGAGAAAGTTGCTTAGACTCAAACACACTGTAGCGTGTAAGTAGAGTGGCTAGGACTCTAGCCACCTAATTCTCTGTGGTAGGATATCAGCCAGGATTGTTCTGTGGTTACCACTGTGACTGAATTAGGTCCGTGACTGGTGACTGGAGAGTTGTTTAAATATCACAGTTAACAAACTACATTATTTTGGCTTCATGTAGAAAAACAACCTGAAAGTTGGGAAACTACAGTTGTTTCAAATGGACTCAACTAAACAAGAACAATGTGGGAGGAGACTCGTCAAGGTAGAATTGTTTATGGGATTTAAAGAACAGCATTCACTGTGAAACCATCAGAGCTGCTAAGATTCAATGCCAGGATCTGTGAGGCCCTCCACATTAAAACAGTAAATCATTTAATTGAGATAAAGATTAATAGCCAAAACCACACAAGTCAGCCAGAAGCAGCATAGGACACCAAGCTCCAAAGATTAATAATGGTAAAAGATAACTCTGTGATAATCCGCTTTACAGTGATGGATCATGGGAGGACTTAATAAGAGAATTTCAGAAGAGAAATTTCAAAAGAGTTGACTGGACTCAGAAAAACACAAATTACACAGCTAAACCTGTAAGTGGGCTGCCTGCCCAGAGGGCACAGGCAGGAATGCCATTTTCCTGTCTGCACACTAAATGCTAAAATATCACATAAATTGGTGTCAAGAGGTTGAACGGAATCTGCTGCAGCAGAACGTGACTGGAGCAAAGAAACTGCTCACCACACTCATCTGGAAGGCAGAAGAGCTGAGCTAACAGAGCAGGTACGTGCCTTAGCATGCTCCTGGAGTCTCAGCATTCATCAGCAGTCTCCTCTCAGGAGGTGTACACACTTGGTACCAATGACTCCAACATGGCAAACCAATGTGATCTTATTTCAGAGAAAAAACAAGCCAGTATCCTCAGTGCCTGGGCTGGCTGTGTGGGCATATATTCATCCATCTAGAGAAGATACCACATACTCACAAGGAGAACCATACTGGTAAGCCTGGAGGATGAAGGCCAAGTGAAACTTAGTCCACAGTTAAAAAAAAAAAAAACCATTAATGAGCAGAAATTATGATTTAATGAAATTCATGGGTGCATATGTTGGGGAGCATACATAGACTGTATGTTAGAACATGGACATTAGAGGCAAATGGGCCCATGTTTAAGACTCAGCTCTGTTATGTTTTCATGCTTGGGCAATGGCTTGAAGTCAGTTTCCTTAGTTGGCAATAGGCAACACTGTTGCTCTCTGTTCTAAGTTACTAGAACCCTTAGATATGGTAAAGCAAACATATTCTTTATGCAGTGTCTGGCATACTGTACAATCCTCTGATCTGGGCATTATTTTCTCCCACAAGTGAATACATCTCTGAATGATAATATTATCACATAAGACATTTTTAAATAATGAACAATAGAGAGGATAACTGTTTCTGTAAAGAAGACTCACAATTTGGGTCAAGATAAGAAAAAAACTTTTAAATGAAAGGGATAAATATTTTGATGGGATTTCTAGAAAAATAAAAATATCTAGACTCACAAAACAAAAAGAAAGGAGTTTTTTTTGTTTTGTTTTGTTTAAACCAAAGCATGCAAAAGCATGGCTAGCTTAACAATTGGTAAGAAGTTCGCTGTGGTTGGAAAATTTCATAGCTCATAGGAACAAGAACAAAATCCGGTCTTCCTCTGGAACAAGAGTAACACTGAAGCATTCTAATGCACAGGAAGAATAAGCAAAACAATCAGAAGAATCTGTTATAACTTATTTGTTATATCCTTTGTTATAACGTACTTGATATATCCCTTGCTCCACAAAATAACTCTACCTACATTACAAGCAGAAATCAATCACTCGGATTATGAATATTGCCTCCAAGCACCAAGTAGTGCTAAGAATTCTGTCATTATCCATGTAGTGTGAAACTGGCTGGCATTTCCCATTACTCTTTTGTGGAGAGCGGGTGTGGCGGCAGTCCCAGGATGATGCTTGGGACTCCAGCCTGGTCTTGTGACTAGCACCTGACTTCCTCCTGCCCCGGAAATTAGCCACTCCCACCGTGAGAGCTGCGCAGGTGCTCCCTTGACTGGAGATCAATACAATAGGACTGCGCTTGGAGGCGGGGAAAATGAAAAAGAGAAACCGAAAGGGGAACAAAAGGAGAAACAGAAAGAGAAACTAGAGAGAGACAGAAAGAGAGACAGACAGGGGACCGAAAGATTTTTATGAGCATGCTGAATAAACCGTTTTGAGAAGAATGCTGTGTTGTTGCTCCTTTTCTGCTGTTCGGAGACGAAGGCGACACTCCTTCTATGCTTACAGCCTTGTGGTGGGTGAGTTTGTTCCTTACCTCCAGTCTGTTCATCAGCAACCTGAACTTGAAAGAGATTAGATCACTTGTGTGAGTACACACACACACACACACACACACCCATCACAGACACATAAACACAGACACACACATGTGCATGCTGATGCACACACACAAGCATCCAGGCATGTATGCACACACATGCACACACAGAGTGGCTCATCTACCATGTAATCTAATTCATGTCTATAACCTCCCTTGTCCTTTTCTCTAAAACAACCAGTGGTAGGGGTCTCTTCAGATAAAGGTCCTCTAGATGAGGGTCTTTCAGTCGCAGTATGTTCTGCAGGGACCAACAGAGACTTTAGACTCCCACTGGTTTCCATTCTGCTCACAATGGGCAAATCACATTATAAGTTAATTGAGACGAAACACTCAACTTTCTCCTCCCAGAAGATAAGAGTATACATGGAGATCTTCAGGCCTCCACAGACAGAGCTTCAGAGAAAAATCCAGAGGCCTTGATTACATTTATTTTTAATTAATCTGGAGTGTTAATTTTCAGCTGGAGGAAAGTTAATTTTTTCTTTTGTTAATCTAATGGCTACAGGCAATACTCAGGCTCTTGTGGCAGAAGTTTGGAATGACTATGAAGCTCCCTGGTGCTATAGGACATGCAGTGGTAAATAAAACAGCTTTCTTGGCAGCAGAGGTTTGAAGCAGAGATCACAGATGGTGCTGGCTGCTCTCAGAAGATGGAAGAGGTTAATTCTAACCTAATCAAGCTACCCTAATATCCAGGCACATTCTTTTGACCTCTTCACAATTCATAAGACAAGAAGAAAAAGAAAGAAAAAGAAATGGAGACAGACAGACAGACAGAGAGAGAGACAGAGAGAGACTGAGAGAGATAAGAGATTGAAGGGTACTTCTTCCAGCCAGAAAGGAAGCAGTCTCACTTTAGGGAGAACATTATCCATACTGTCCTATCCCTAGCTATGTCTTCTTGGCCCCTTCTGTGTTAATGCTTTCTAGGTCGGGCCCTTTTAACTAAAGCAAGGGGTGCTATTTGGAAGCCTACTTAAGTCTACAGGTCACCAGGTTCTTCAGACGAAAATCAAAGGGGTGTAATAAAGGTTAGCTACGTGCAACATCATGCACAAAGCATAGAGGTGTGATGAAATCCTGATAAGCACATCCCTTTGTTCCAAAATTCTCAGGGAAGTTTGAGATTTGCAATAGAAGGCCAACAGGGAGTGCTCAAAATCCTGGGCAGAAACTTAAATCTTAGAGTTTAGGAAGGCTGTTGAGGGAACAGCAGTCAAAGGGCCCAGAATTTTGTCTTGACCCTGGATATCAGTAAGTCTTGTTCCAACTGACGCTTCTATCGTCCTTTTCCAAAAATTACCTTGCCATTGTAATTTCTCATGCCACTCAAACTGAGCAACAGTGCTTGCCATGCACAAGAGAGATCACGAGACTCGGGGGGGGGGGGGGCAAGGATTCTCTATGCTTAGTGATGCCCAAACAAGAGGAAAAACAGATTGCTTCTTCCCAGGCTCTGTCTAATTATTCCCAAGCATGCCAGTGATAATACAGCTTGTGCTCAGAGAGATCTTCAACCTCCAAAATATGACTTAACCTCACCAAACTACCCACAAAGCCACATTTTCTGACTGCTAACCATCCTTTGGGAAAAAAATAAAGAAGTTCCACTGAATTTACCTTCTTCTAACCAAATTTTTGCCAAATAAAGTTGTTCTTTGGAATAAGACAGTCCTGTTGAGAATGTTTTCTTCTTGAGGTACCATCTTGAAAATCTCACATTGGCTCATAGTCTCTAATGGAAAAACATGTTTAGTCCCACATGTAAAGTGTTGGTGGGGACATGAATTTATGCAGGCATCAAGGAGTTACACCTCTGGGCATAGAAAAAAATCTTTCCCAATGTTGATTTGAAACAATGTATTCAGTCTATTCAGTTTCTAATGATCTGCATTATTAAAAACATTATTTAAGCTTTTTTTGTGACAAAGAACATGAGTAATATCTTCGATAATAACTTCATACACAAAGAAACACAGTGTGAAAGTTTAAAAAAAACACTGACTTTGGTACAGAATGGCAGATTAGAGATACACTGGGAAATGAGCCATTCAATTGAAGGAGACTAGCGTTGGTCCTTGTTGTTGTTTGTTTTGTTTTTAACTTAGAACCCTAGCTGACATATGATGAAACACTTAAGCAATCAGATCCATTAGAATATTTGGTTTCTAGAATAAGACACACAATTCCTGGTTAGAAAAAAAATGTGCAAATGTGCATTACTTTACTTTTACTGTAACAAAATAAAATGACCAAGAAAGACTGTCTAGAAAACAAAAAGTTTATTTTGGCTTATGGCCTATCATGGTAGACTGTATAGTCTCAGCTGAGAGACCTCTCTTTAATCACAAACTCAAAGCAGAATGAAGAATGTCAAAGTGGTCTATCGTTTGAAATTCTCATATTTCAGCTAGTCTGCACTTTCTATAACTTCTTCAAACAAAGACTAAGAGTTCAAGTGAAGACTAAGTATTCAAACACCTGTATGCCTATTGGAGGTCTGAAGGCAATGGAGCCAGTCAATAAAGGACTGAAACTTTCCAACTGTGATCCCATAAAAACCTCTTTGACATTTTAGTTTCCCTTTCTGAGGGAGAGTCATGCATTCTGCCCTAGGACCTCCTTATTGTCCATTTTTGGGGGGTCTGTGGATTACAGTATTGTTATCCTGCACTTTATGGCTAATGTCCACTTATAAGTGAGTACATATCATACCTGTCTTTCTGGCTCTGGGTTTCCACGCTTAAAATATTATTTTCAAGTTCCATCCATTTGCCTTCAAAATTCATGATGTTTTTGTTTTTAATGGCTGAATAGTATTCCATTGTGTAGGTGGACTTTTTCTTTATCCATTCTGCAGTTGAAGGACATCTAGGTTGTTTCTGGAGAGGAAGCTGAGTAGAAGAGGAGGTGAAGATAGGAACAGAGATGACAATCCAGTGTGGAGAGAGGGGAGATGAGAAAGACCTGGGAGTAAAAATGGAAATCACCAAGGAATGGAAAGCATCTATGGTGACTAGCTGGGACCTCGAGTGAAACAGCATACATGGGATATGGGGATGACCCAGATTAGATACCTAACAAATAGAGATATAGAGACTGAAATGGCCATCTTCTGTTGCCAGGCAGATTTCCAGAGGAGGGATGGAGATATCAACACATTCATAAATTCTTCAACTTAACATTTGTCTTATCCATGAGATATTCAGGGATAAAGGTGGAGCAGAGACTGAAGGATAAGCCAAACAATGACTGCACCAAATTGAGTCAGGTTCCATGTGAGAGAGAGCTAACCCTTGGCAGTACTAATGATACTCTGCTATGCTTGCAGATAGGAATATAGCATAACTGTCTCCTGAGAGGTTTCATTCGGCAGCAGATGGAGGCAAATGCAGAAACCCAGAGTCAAACAAGAGGCAGAGCTCAGAAAATTTTGTGGAAGAGTGGAAGATAGAAGTGAGCAAGTCAGAGGGTCAAGAACACCACAAGAAGTCCCACGGGGTTCAATTAACCTGGGAACATGGGGGTTCACAGAGCCTAGACCACCAAACAGAAAGAGCACAGGAGCTTAACCCATAGCCCCTACACATCTGTAGCAAATGTGTAGCTTAGTGTTTATGGGGTTCCCCTAACAAGTAGAACACAGAATGAGTCTGTCTGTTTCCTGTCACTGGATTCTCTATCCTAGCCCCTTACTTGAACTGCCTGGATGAGTCTCAGTGGGATGCTCCAGAGTGGAGTGGTACCCAAGGAGGGCTCCCCTTTTCTGAGAAGAAAAGAGGTGGAAGTATTGGGGGGAAATGTGTAAGGGTGGGACTGGGAAGAAAGGGGGGCTGTGATGTAAATTGAATAAAAATTTTTAAATTTAAAACATAATTTAAAATTACTCTCTTCCTAAAATAAGCTAATTACCTGAGATAATTTTTATAGTGATTAGTCAGTGACCATCCCTGCTTCAGCATAGGGAATGAGCCAGACAAAACATTACATTCAATGCCCAGACTCTTGTCAAGGTAGAGGAAAGCTGTGATGTATGGAGATTGTATAGCCGAGAACATTCTGCTCTGTCATGGATCTCATGGGTTCAAGAACTCTATTAGACTCTAAGTGCGTTGAGACTCAGATATAGCAGTATGGTTGTCAGGCAGAGGATGTATGCTGGAAAAGTGAATGAGCCAGAACATGAAGATTATTTAATGAGATCTTTGAGATTCCCAAGGAAGCAAATGTAAAGATAAAAGGACTTAGGCTCAAGGGCTACCTTGGGCCTTTCCAACATTCCCAAAAAGAAAAAACAAAGAAACAGAAAAGACAGAGAACTAACCAGGAGCTTGGGTAGTTTGGAAGGTAGTTTTGAGCTGTGTACTAAGAAGGCAGACATTGTCAGCAGAGCCAGTGTTGCTAACTGAACAATCCAACCAAGTTGAAGCTTCAGAAGCAAATGACAGAGATGCCACTTGATCGTGGATAGAACATACTGGTCAAAGACACTGGCTTCTCTGCTTGCCTCTTTCAAAAGGTAACATCTACCCGGCACTGACTGAGTTGGGTGCTTCATTTTCTCAGTATAGTGACAGTGATGGAATCGTCCCTATTTAACAGGTAAGAAAAGCAAGGCTCAGAAAAATGTTATCCACTTGAAGAAAGATCATCATAAAGCAGGGCTTAAATATGCACCTCAGATCCTACCTAACCTCAACTACTGCTTACCAGAGTCCCAAATTAGGTAAAGGACTTGGTGACACCATGGAGAAGAGTAAGAAAAAGCTTATCCACAGTCTTTAGTGTTCTCATATAAAATGCCTCACTTAGATGTTAACGCGTTATACAAAATAGAGCATGTGCCTTACAGTGACAATTTTAAAAACATGCAATTAGTTTACATTGTGTTGAAGGAATTTATTCCATCAAATTTCAAAGGTCCTTTTCTTTTTCTACATTGAAGATATTTTGTCTATGAATTTGAAGAAGACAAAAAATATGACATTTAAAAACTAAATGTCATTAAATATGGTTGTGTTTGTTATTTTTATTGCTGTGAGAAAACACATAAAAATAATCTTAAAGGAGGAAAGTCATATTTGGGGTGACAGTTTCCAAGGTGTTAGTCCATGGACTGCTGTTTCTTTACTATGAAGCATAACATCCCAGAAGCCAAAAAACAAAACAAAACAAAACAACAACAACAAAAAACCCTTACTTTATAAACAAGAAAATAGGAAAGAAAGATCAAAAGGGACCAGGGATGTGGTACCCTACAAAACTTGCCCCTTGTGATCTATCTTCTCCCTTCAGGCCTTTCTTGGATACATGTTGGAGCACATGTTTGTAATTTGCTGCTTCTATAAAAGAATGGGAGGTGGAGACAGAGGAAACCCCCAGGAAGATCATGGAGAAGGTAGGTTTGCATAAGCAGAGATGAACAAGGGACTCTTTTCAAACAGGGTAGAAGACAGGGATCAATTCTTGAGCCTCTACCCTGACTTTCACACCCATGTAGTGGCTTGTGCAAGCCAGGAGCCACTCATGAACATAAGCATGCTCACACATCATATATACATAAGCAAAAATCATAGATTCATCATTGGATTATTCCATTTGTAAAGTTCAGACTTTGATAAAGTTCTCTTGAGCCTTGATAAGCTCTCAATGATTTTAGCTATTATCTGGGAGGTAATCCATTATTACATGAGCTGTTTGACGGGCCATTTCATAGCAAAATCATAGCACTGGTGTATAATTTGTTTCTAAGACAAAGAAAACCTTGATCCTCAGAAAAAAGACAATTTCCAGTATTGTCAAGTGTTCCAATCCTATTCCTGTGAAATTTAATTCAGGGATGAGAAAAATATTTCAGAACTAGATATACATAAGAGGTGGTTAATACCATCTCTGCTTGGGCCCTTAGTTAATTAATTAGAGATACATAGGTACTGTGGAACCTAAGATGGGCAGTCCTCCTGCCTCAGCTTACTTAATTTCAGGATTACAGATATGTGTCAATGTACCAGGTAGGCTTGTGCACATTAAATAATTAGTTTTATATCATATGACTTTGAACTTTTAAATAACAACTCCATATTCCTGAACCATTGACTTGAACTCCAACAGTCTTTTCCTTGGAGATCAATGTTACTCTTACCAATCTTGTGCAAGCTGCAGCCCTCCTTCAAAGCCACAGGGCACTCTCCAAAACTCAGGGTCAATAGAACCCCCTGAGATACTGGATGGGATGTTGCTATGGAAATGTGACTGCAGAATAATCCCATTTGGAGTAACAGAAAAAAATGCCAAAGTGAGTCGTCGCTACAAGAATCAAGTTTTAGAGCATGCAGTCCTGTCTGCATGTCTAAAAAAGGGTTCCTCATAGCTTAGGCTTTCTCACAAGCAAAATATTATAAGTTTGCCCATGTGCATGCTGTGTCAATATGCCCCATCCAAGACAGTGGAGAACATGTGTCCCATCGGAGATGAAGATATTCTAAAGACGCTGTTGTGTTTCTCCCTTTGTCTATCAGACTTCTATAATGATGGTCTGTGAAATGAGAGTAGTCCTAGGACCTCATGCAGCAAGAAGGGAAGGCTAGGACCCCGAGAGCAGCCACAATAGAAACTTACCTCCTAGCGAGGGATTTCTGACTTGTCCTGACCTGGCAGGAGAGAATGACTTCACACAAGAGACCGAAGCTGAGATAGCAAAGGTGAAGACACATTCTTACTGCTCTGCTCAGTTCTTCAATTTAAACCTTTCTCTCATGCTAGGACCCAAAAGATGAATTGGAGGAGATTTCTGTGTTTGTCTTCCAACAGTATGACCATTCTTAGGAAATCTTTTTCTTTTCTTTTACTCTTAATGTCTCTAATTGCTTTCCTGGGGATAGGTGACCAAGACTGTTAGCGCTGCCAGAGTACAGCTTTACCTCTAATGAGCTATTGTCATCGCCAACACCAACATGTGCAGCCAAACCCCACACCTATCAGGATTCAAAAAGGGTGTTGAGTATAGTCACCAGGGCTCACTCTTTCTTGTTTCCTACCTCACTTCACCAAGAACACTGTGAGGCAGACTCTTCTATTAGCTTCCTCTCAGGCATCCCTCTGTACACACACACTCCCAGGTTTAGGTCAGGACTCCATTGTAGCATGCATGGACCCAACATCTCTGACCCGCCTGGCCCAGGGATCACACAGTACACAGGTTAGTTCCTTCTTACCTTGGGGATGCACTTTTCCATCCCATCTTGGAGCTACTGAGCTCATGTTCAGAATCTTACAAAGCATCTCATCTCATGTGGCAAATGGTCCTGCTGCTTTTGTAGCCTTTGTACTCCCTACAAGAGGCATTGACTCCATGAGTTATCCAGCTAAAGCCACACCCCATCATACAAATATGTGCTCACCTCATCACACCTAATGCTGTGCTTCTGAGTCACTGTTGGCCAGGGTTCCATGCTTATGTTTATCTGCTAAGCCAATATCATGCACTGACTCCATGCTCTGTTAGAGTTCACAAGGCAATTTTAGGGTATGTGATAGTTTTCCTGCATGCAAGGCTAATCAGCTGTGTCGGGATCAAGGCCAGCACACTGACCTCACCAGCATTCTCCCCAGACTGTTTATTCTTCACAAAGATCAAAATCCATACCTAGGATGAAGGCGAATACCATGAAATGGCCCTATACTTTAATTTTTTTTTGAAGGTCAGGGCTCTATAATGAGGCTCACAAAGGAGCAATCCAGTGGGCTAGAAACATGCATTAAAGGGACCTTTCTTATATCAGAAGAAAAAAAATAGGTCATCGACCATTTTAATGGGATCATTTCAGTCTGCTGGCCCCTGGTGCTAAAACCATATTGGAAATGGAAAAGTGACTGGGATCTTTTATGTTTGCTAATAACATCCAAACAGCAGTAAGACTGAAGTGGGTCTAAAATTACACACTTTCTGTACAAGACATGGAAGGCAATGGATGTAGTGTGTCTTAGCACAGTGTTGCGTGACTTTTCCTGAGGAGACGTGACCAAATGACTATTTATTCTAGAAAGGGCACCACTGCCAGACTCAAAAAGCAATTCTGCTCAAGTGTAGCTTGGCAAAGCAGTGAGTTCAGGCAGCTTGCTCCAAAGACCATGCAGGAGAGGTTGCTTACAGGCCTGTGGGCAACCTCCAAATATTTCCATCACTCAGAAATCTCAGCATTGGTAACAATATCCAGTAAAGCTTTTGTTTCCTATATACTGGAATCTGCCCCCACCCACACAAGACGACTGGGGCCAGGGCTGAATTACACAGATAGAGTTCAGGGAGAGCTCAAGAGTGGGTAAATGACTAGCGTTTTAGGTGAAGGTCAAGTGACATTCCTCAACATCTCTTTCAGTGACAGAATATGATTCTGAGGGCTTGAGCTGAGAGAGACCGCTCCTCTGAAGAAGATGGCTACAGCCATGTTCTACCTAGAACTCTATTCTATACCATATGCAGTGTCATAAGAGGAAGCCTGCGAACTTGCTGTGCACCCATTCATCTGACCAATAAACTTCCAGGACAAGAGACTGCAATCTGAGACAGCAAAGCAAAAGTCTCAAACCAGGCCACTGGGTATACACTGAGATGCTCTGTCCCAGGACCTTTTGTGGAAAACTGAAGATCCTGGGACAGAGCATCCCATTCTGTTTTCTGTTGGGAAAACTGAAGCTATGTCTACGGACACCCACAGTGTAGCTTAACAACTCTGAAGCAACTACATAGCCACTGTCAGAGGCATTCAAAGTTCCACACATAAGACATGTAATCCTACTTTCTAAAGAAAGACACTCAAACTAGGCGAGGTGTTCACACTTATAATACTTAAAAAGCTGAGGCAGTAAGATCTCCATGACTTTGAGGCTGTTACATCTCAGGTAACAGTGAGTTTGAAACTAGCCTAAGGTACAGAATGAACCCTATCTTAATGGCACTCACCTCATTATGAAAGAGAGAAGGAAGAAAGCCATGCTACTGAATATGTGAGTATTTCTCGGAGCAAAGCATAACCACAGAATTGCTTCTGAAAAAAACGCAGGACTTTCTTGCCTCTTTCAAGTTAAAAAGCAAATTCTCAATGTCCATTGCCACGGTATAAACGCTGTGCTTCAGGTAGTGATTTGAGCTAAACATCTCAAATACAGTTGTGGAACATGGGCCCTATCATCCCTTTTTCTTCTTGATTGACCCTAATATTTTATATTTCTGTCTCCATAACACAGAAACAACAATAAAGAAATTAGAAGTTTCCTTTGATTTTACACATTAGCAAACTGTATTTATAGAACACCAGGAACTCCTGTTGAGCATCTCTCATAAACACCCAGGCTAAACAGAATAATTCCTTGTGAGCTTTATATACAGTCTCATAGAGACTCACACCGATCTAATTATTAATCTAGTTATTTGGTAGTAAAAGGAGAAAATGTTCCTTGGCTATGTTACTTCAGACAGGAACTCCTACAGCAGCTGTGTGTGTGGTAGACTTGAGTCAGAGAATATGTCTACCCATCGTGTTTTCTCCAGCTTCCTTGAATGGTGTGCAACTTACTTTCCAACTTGTCACTTAAACCTGGTCTACCTGGAATCTAGTTCTCAGCACCAGGAAAAGTTTGAATATACATCCTGCCTCAATTTCAGGAGTACTCTTTGCTTTTCCATCTGTGGGTTCAAATTGTTCCCTGAGATGTACAGACACCCAATTTGGGTTAGGGGTTTGATTTAAATGTGCTGTCACTTTTGATTTTTCACATTAGCTGCTCATGCTAGCCAAGAGGGCTGACTAAACTAGCAATAACGTTTCAATCCAAAGAGGTCAAAACAAAGTCATTGTCATGTGAGCAGCTAGGAGCTCCTTCTGGCCAGATTTGGCTAAATGAAGTAATGGAGCTGGTGGTTAGCTATGAAGGGGGAACACGTTCCTCTCTGAAGCTGCACAACAGGATTCCACACATATTAACTTTTTAGCTTTTGGAGAATCGATTTGTAAATTGTCTGCAAAGCTCTGCAATAGCTATTAATTGGGTGACCCCTCACTGCTGGCATGGCTATAAAGAAAGCAGGAATTCAGAAAACATACCTCTGAAAAATTTTGGTGAAGCATCCTGAAATGTCATCAGTGCCTTATACACAAGAGGTATCAGAAAAGGTACACAAAACAAAATGCCCTGATACTCACTCCTGTACAAGTCTCTGTTTAGCTGGCATATGGATTTCCAGTCTGGTTTGGTTTGTTTCACAATGGGTAACTATCCATGCAGCTCAACAACTGTACCCAGGGTGGCATCTCCAAATATTGGCTAAGCAGGAGGTAGGTGCTTCTCAATAGGGGACCAGCTGAAGAGACATGGAATTTTCTCATTCAGTTTCTATTCATTCTTGGAAGTACACAGTAGTCAAGAAGGGAGTTATGACACAGTAACACACACTCCCAACTCCATGGCTTGAAGTTACAGAGTTATTTCGTGCTCTTTTTAAATGTTCTACATGGGTTACTGTGGGCGCTTCTGATTCAGTTATGCTGACTAGAGTTGATGCCATCTCTATTAGACTTATGTGGTCCCTGTGGCCAGAGAGCAAAGAAACACTCCAGTATCTTCCATTGATTAGCAAGTCAATGTTTCTGCCTAGAAGTGACTATATCATATCCCTCTCACACTTACTTCTCTGGACTTGCCAGGATAGCGCGCCTATATCCCAGAACAGGTCTGAGCCAAGCTAAGTTCCAAACAACTTATGTAAAACACCAAGAGGCAGGTGTGTATGTGCATGGGGGAATGTGGTTCTCCACCTTAAATGAGCATTTTTGACAGCATAGAAAACCTACTAAAGGAGAAGAAATCGAAGCCTGGGTACTAAAACAGAGATGGCAAAATAGCATGCTTAGCACCAGCATGGTGACTAGGACATGGACCTTTTCTAGCTTCACACACCGAGATCCTGATTTGTGGTTTTGTCTCTAATTTGAGAGAACAAAGCTCTAATAAAGATTACATTTATACTGAAGAAAACCAATATTTTATAGGTAAAATATAGCTCCAAACATGGCCCAAACACTTAGTTTCAAATGGCCAAGTTTTTCAGCTTCTGTTGTTCAGTATCTATGAGGCCATAGCAGTTGAGACCATTCCAAAAAGTAACAACTGGCCACATTGTAGAGAACTACTGACCGTGGATTGCCCAGCCCTAACTAATAATACCTACCTCTAAGGCTCGGGGACCATTGTAGAAGATGAAGAAGGTAGACTGATTGGAGAAATAAGAGTATTAGGAAGTCAGCTGTGAGGTTATATCTTGTAGAAATGACAGAGTAACTACACCTATACCATCTCAACAATATGGCTGCCTAAACAAGGCCTCAACAATGACACTAATGTGGAAGGAAGAAACCTCACAGGAGTCCATCTTTAAATGAAGAGGTATAGGCAATTAAGGACAGTTCTCACACATGCACACACACACACACACACACACACACACACACACACCACATACACAGAGAGAGAGAGAGAATGAGAGAGAGAGAGAGAGAGAGAGAGAGAGAGAGAGAGAGAGAGAGAGAGAGAGAGAGTCACACACAGAGAGAATATGAATGAATTAGACTTCTCCAGGGATGAGCCTCTAATTCCTAATTAGTTACTTAATTATTTTTGGTAAGCCCTAAAAACAAACAATGTTAAACAGATTCTACAGCTTGTATTTACTCTGTGTGTGTGTGTGTGTGTGTGTGTGTGTGAAAGTGTAAAAGAATAATAATTTAGAAAAAGAAATAAAGAATTTGAGTGAGAAAGTGAGGGGAGGGGACCAGAGGAGGGATTGAGGGGAGAAAGGAATGGAGAATATAACTATGTTCTGATTTTTAAAACTTTAAATAATAATAAAAAACAACAACACAGTTTTCACATACATCTAGGACATCATGATAGGACTCTGTGTAGAGCTGACCTTAGCCAAACTTTCCAGATCTTTCATCACAGCAATAATCCTACTCACAGCTTAATTGACTAGTGAGACTCTGAAAATCAACTCTGAGGCATTGGATCACTGGTGTATTCCAAAGGAGACACAGAAGGCTGAACAGAAAGGCTTCTTTCAGGGACTGCTGACAAAAAAGGAGATAAAAAGCAGCCAGATAGGCAATATCCTATAAGACTGGACGGCACCCCATTAATGAACTGCACCAGTTCTCTCTGACCAAGTTGCTCCACCTGACATAGTCATGTTCCTTCTGCCCTGCTGAAAAGTACAAGCCTTTCTAATGTCCCAAGAAGTATAGGATCTAAGAAAGGGTTGTCTGGAAGCAAACAGAGTAGCCCCAAATAAACTCTTCCTTCTTTGGAAAACAGAGCCACTCATCTGTGGCTAAAGCAAAGTCAACAAACTTAAAAAAAATTACATTGTTCAAGAAATTTCACAATATTTGAATATATTTAACATACCCTGCTAAAGCTTAATGCATAGGTACTTATAGACATGGATCTTTATTAATGAATCTATTATAACTGTATATATGCATATTTATTATTTCTGTTAGGATCTCTAATCTTAATATTTTTACTTTATTAGAGAAGGAATCACTCAATTTTAGTTCACAAGCCAAATCTGGCTATTTATTGAGCTGTCTTTGAGCTAAATAGAGTCTATATTTTCAAATTTTATGAAAAAATGTAGACATTAGCCTTCTATCTTATTATTTAAGCATCTATATGATATCCTAGCTTTTGCCTCCTTGACTTCAAATCAAAACATCCGTTCAGTTATTTAGTGATGACAACAACAACAAGATATCAACTTCTGTCCTAGGGTGCTAAGAAAACCGAAAGGCTCTGGGCACTCTCCTAGGAATGTGTCCATTAAGGGAATCTGTTCTTGATCCCTGTGATGCTGCTATACAAGACCACCTACTGGGGTTCTAATAGATATTATTTTGTTTATTCTAAGTAGCAAAGGACTAGAGGAAGGACAGGAAAAATAGTGGTGAGGAGGGAGATGTGCCAGGCTAGACTTTGTAATCAGCACACATGCTAATGTCTTTTTAAAATATTTTATGTATTAACTCTTACTGTGTCCCAGGAGGTCTTGTACTCATAACCTTGTGACACCTTCCTGAGGATGAGATTATATGTGTGATCCACTGCACCTAATCAATACATTCATATCTTAGTCTTATTAAACAGAGTTTTAAAGAAAGCAACTGCATGTGTTCACCTGTCAAACGAGGGGATCTCACTTGGTTTTCTCATTTGTTGTCTTCATGTGCATTTTAAGTGGACTCATGGATCAAAACTTGCATCTGGAGCAAGTGGGGAAGATGGATTAGATCTGTATTTAAACAGTAGTTTTTATCATTTCCACACAAGAAATGCTCACCTAGAATTACTTCACTCCGTCCAAGAAGAAATCTAGGCATCTTATTGCATGGCATTGATGGCTAGCTATAGTTTCCTAGGGTGATCTGGAATCTTTGATATGAAAATTTTTATTCTAATTATGTACCATAGCACATATAGTAACAAAAAAGACCTGGACCATTCAGGGGAAGGAAGAGATAGCAGAGATCCAAAAGGATCATTTGTTTTGTTATGTTCTTGTTTCTTCCACATTCACATAATCATCTTGTCAGGAGCTGAGAACTGTCTTGACTCAGGGTTCTCGAAGTGGGAGAAGAAGCAGGCAGTGTTTCTATTATTGAGGTGTTCATATCTTGTCAATGGGAGTGACAGGTCCCAAGGAACTGACAGCAAACCGCCAAAGAACAATGAGAAGTACAACTGGAAAGGTATGCTGTGATGGGAAAGAAGAGACCTGAAAAAATATCTGGGTGATACCCACTACAAAAGGGCAAAGTGGCATTTAGGAGGATTCTGAAAAGATGGATATAATTAAGATATGTGATTAGTTGTAGGGAACATGGTCCAAGTAGAGCAAACAGCCATGCACGGACACAAAACATGGAAGATTGTAAGGAAAGAAGGGTGTGGAAAGGGGATGAAGCCTGGAGCAACAAAGCAGGGTCAGATTGTGCAGAGATGTGGCCCTGGCTTGGTTTTGGCTGTTTGTATGAGGAGAGATAAAATATTTCCAATCATGCATCTGAGATCTGGTCCCTGATCTTTGAAGCTGCCTCTATCACAAAGTCATTTATCATGATCAGGAACCAAAAGGGCCTGCAGAGTTATATGTCAGGCAGTATGACGCTACTCAAAACTGGAGTCCAATCTGCATTAGAACTTGAGGGGCAAGTGTGGAAGCCACATGGAGGACCAGAGTTGGGAGCTGAAAGGGTACCAGTGATGGAGAAGATCAGAGCCATCAAACCTTTTGCCACTGAGTTGAGTTTCTTGAGTGGGGGGGGCAGGAAGGGATGAAGGGAGGGGGAAGGAGAGGGGAGAGGGAGAGAGGGAGAGAGGGAGGGAGAGCACAGTGAGAGGGGGAGAGAGGGAGGAAGGGAGGAAGGGAGGAAGGGAGGAGGAGGAAGAGGGAGAGAGAAAGGGAGAGGGAGAGGGATAGTCTTCAAAACACTCAGTCCTAAATAGAATGTCTTCATTAAAGTCCTCTCTTCAAGGTCCTGAGATCAATATGGAAAAGGAAGCAGAGATTATAAGAGCCAGGGCTGAAAAATAAATCTAAAAACACAACAGGGCTGATACACACATATGTGCACACATACACAGAGACTGTGACAGCACACACAAGACCTGTACAGGTTTAAGCCAGATGGGTCCTAGCACACAGAGGAAGAAGTGAACACAGGCTCACATCCCTAACACAGAAGCTATTGGCAGCTGCTACCTATTGGTAAGGGCTTTCTCTAGTGGAGTACCAACCACATTCAAGGGCAGGCCCCATGTGCAAGAGTAGTTGGAGGACACAAAATATACTCTATGTTTGTTTTTTAGTGGACTTTTGCTATCATTGTGTGTGTGTATGTGTGTGTGTGTGTGTGTGAGAGAGAGAGAGAGAGAGAGAGAGAGAGAGAGAGAGAGAGAGAGAGAGAGAGAGAGAGAGAGAGAGGAGAACTGTAAGTTTGAGATTAACCTGGTCTACATGTTGAATGTCAGGCTGTCAGGAGGTAAGGGTAGCAAATGTCAACTGAAAAATATGAGCCATAAGATACAAACAAAGGCCTATGTAAGTGCTGAGAGCACTACACAGTGTTTCGGGATTCTCTAAATGGTCAGAGGAGGGTGAGCAGCTTTGAGGTGAAGCAGAGGTCGAATGATAGCTGAGTAATACTTCAGAGTCAATGCTGCAGGTTGTGATGGATGTGAAAGGTCAAGGGTAGACAGGAAATAGGCTGAGAAAAGACAAGATGATCACATCTCAGATAAGTTCTCTGGCCATCTCCTGTCCTGAGCAAAAGATATTTTATAGCACCACTTCTTCCACCTACATACCTGGATAAGATCGATGTTAGCATATTCTTCTGAGGAGACAGGTAAGAAGTGACTCTCAACAGAGTATAGCAAGTCATCTATGATACAAATAGGACTTCCTTCTTTGCAAACACAAAGGAGAAAGCTGCATGTTAATAAACGGTATCAACCATCATTATTTACTTCACATGTTGGGATCTCTCATAACAAAAGCTTCACTCTCTGAATGTAATCTCATTGTTGTGTCTGAATGGAGGCATTCAAATTCATTTACACCTCCAGCCCTCTTTAGCTATTGGTATGAAAGCTACCTACTGTTCTCCCTCTGTGGCTGGTTTGGGTTGAGCCTCCCTTAATAGCATTGTGTGTGTGTGTGTGTGTGTGTGTGTGTGTGTGTATGTGTGTGTGTGTGTGTATGTGTGTGTGTATGAATTATATGACATCCTCAGTGAAGATGGTGGGGTACCGCCACACCAAAGTCCCCTGCTTTCCTCTATGTGACAGCTGGTTTGTTATCTGAAAACACAGATGAAAAGAAGGAATATTTTGAAGGGTCACTGTAAGGTACCCAATCCAGAGACACATAAGAATAATTACTTTGGTCTCACTGCACTATACAAAATAAAATCTTTATGATCTAGAAACAGGAAGTATGTCTAAGAAAAAATATTTTATTTTATTTCATGTTATTTTATTTGCTTTAAAATGTACTCGTTTCACATTCTCACACACATAGGCATGTAAACTCAGAGATCAAGGATAACTATTATTTTACCAAGGATAGACATTCTAAGGATCTTTGTAAACTTAGAAGTGTAGCAAGCACAGATCTCAGGATATTTCTATTAAGTAAGTCACACTTCAATAAATCTAAGCCACTGAGGCTAGATAGGACAACGTTAGCTGCCTAAGATAGTGCCTAGTGGTACTCCTGGAAGGAAACAGCAAGGGATAGGAAGAGTGCAGAGCTCCACTCAGTTGAGAAAAGCACACTTCTCATCAGAGGTGCTCTCGCCATTGGTCTGACTTACGTTTTAGGAGTTTCTGAATGTGGTGCCATCTTGAATATCTCCATTGCCTTTGGCTGAGGTTTGTATATTGAAAATATCATACTCTAAGGCTGTGGCATATTCCATATGGAGATTCCATAATACACACACACACACACACACACACACACACACACACGTACTTCATGGAATGTGGTCCACGAAGAAAAAAGACCACAAATGGAGAACCAAACAATCAAGAAAGAGATGGTGTCTAGCTGAGCCTGCTTTAAGTACATGGCATAGACTGAATAAGTTATACAATGTATTTTTCTTAGTTCTGTAGGCTTGGGCTATATGGAACCAAAAAATATTATGTGCTCTTGACTTGCAGATTGGCAGATTCTCCTCTTGTTTCACATAGTGCAAGTAATTCTCCCAAGGCTCTTTTCCAAAGTCACTAATCTTATTTCTGAGGATTTACTCTCATGGTCAAATTAACTTTCAAAGACCCCATTTTGTAAGAGCATCACAGTTTAGGTGGATGTTTCAGCATCTCTTCTGAAGGAGAATGTAAATCCACACTCTGAAGTCAGGGAGGTCCAGTCAGGGTAGCTTTCTTTGGCCCTGCTGATTGAGTACAATTCTTGGATACCTGAGGATTTTCTGTCTGTGAAAGCATAGCCTTTCAACTCCAGTGGAGGAGCTGGTGGGGGGGGGGGTTCTCTATTCTTTCCAATTGTAAAAACCCTTCCTAACCCATAAGGTAGCCTGAAGCTTCCCTGAACCTCAATTACCTGGTACTGCACACTGGTCATCATCTCAGACCTCCTGAATCAATAGGAGTTAAGGAATGAGAGCAAGAATCTACATTTTAAATAAGTATCACACACCAGTAGACTCTGAGGACAATTGTTTTTTCAAATAAATATTTTCAAAGGCATTTTGCCTATAGAAGCTTCTAAACATATAAAGTATAAAACTAGAGTAAATCCCCATGGTACATTCATATTCACATTATCTTTAAGTCATCTTAAAGCACTGTAACCATAAGGATGGTTAAAACAGCACACCAGCAGTAACAGCTTCTGATAATCACCCCATCTAATTGTAGTGGCTTCTGACTGTTTTTAAATGAGTCTATGCCGATTAAGCTCAGGACTGTGTGTACCAGACACTGAGTGCCACAGGTAGCAATCCAGTCCCCTGCTTCCATGTGCTTTCTGGGTCCTGTGGAAGCTACTGTGAGTTTTTCTACCAACTACAGGAGTAAGATGATGTAGGAATACTTCCAGGATCACAAAGCAAATATTCACTGAGTTCTAATGGTATGTCGCCTACTGCTAAGCTCAGCTAGGACCTTGGGAAAACAACTAAGAAGCCAGGTTCCAACCACAGCTACTTTCTACCCTGAGGCTGTGAGAGAGCCAGGGCTACAGCTTCTCATCTCTACATGGAAGCATCATGAATGCCAAGACAAACATGTTCAGTGAGGACGTGGAGGAGGTGGGGCCGGTCGGCTCTACGTGGAGGTGAGAATAGGACCCTCCTCAGACAATCTGTATAGCACTACCAGCAAGTGGGCAGACTGACTCATTGACTAAGTGCTGTTGGTAATGTAATAACTACACTGCATTTCCTTCACACATCCTCTGCCACGATAGCAAAACCCAAGAGGATCTTGGGTTATCAATTGGTCTCAAACACCCCAGCACAAAGATGCTGCTTAATGCTGTTTCTGTATTTTCCGTGGTGATTAGAAGGAGGGTGTCCCCCATGGGCTCAGCTGTTGGAATACTTGTTCTCAAGTTGGTGGCTCTGTTTAGGTAGACTTAAGTGTGGCGGTTTTGCTGGGAAAAGTGTGACACTGGAATTTTTTATTTCATAGCCACACACCATTTCCATGGTTCACTCTGGTCCCTCTGGAAACACAGGCCCAAGTAAGCTCTTCATTCTGTAAATTGCCTTTGACATGGGCTTTTATCCCAGCAACATAGCATAGATGCTTTTGTTTCAATATTTACTTTGGTGTCTACCAAACTGAAATGAACTATCTAGGTGCCAAAATATATACACCTTGGAGTTTAGGGAGAAAAAGAGAGCTATAAACATGGACCAGAAAGATATTATAATGTGCATTTATTGTAAGAGCCCCATATAAAACCTTAGAAATTATCAAGGGTGAACTAATTCTAGTCCTCATGTAGAAGAATTCTCTGAGGAGAAAAATATCTCATTTTGAGTTTAACCTACTTAAAGATTTGAGACTTTTAAGGCTCAGATTGATTTAGTTAACAAATAAAGCAATTGTATTGGATTAATTGTAACAAAGAATAAATGTTACATGAATAAGCCTTTTCTGTATTGAAAACAAAGTTTATTACGAGTACACTATGGCAGAAACCCAGACATTGTCAGCATTTACTGAATAACAGTAAGTTCATAAGGCACAGTGGTTTCATTAGCAGCAATGTACCAAATATCCCCATTTTCCTTAACAGCCTTAGCTGAGACAAACATTTTTTTAATTCCACTCTTAGTTACTAATATTAATTCTAGACCACACGGTGCACACCCCATATTAAATATATCTTTATATACATTTATATTTATGTTACAGGATATTTATAAAATGTTAAGGGACAATATAGGTAATGAGTTTTGATGAGGTCCAAGGACCAGGGAAACTGGTTTAGATGCCATCAGGGTCTGATTCCTGATTCTGCTGGAGATCTGCTGGATATGCTAGTCTATGCTGAGTTAGATTGTAGAAATGACACATGACAGAGATTATACAGGCAGAGGATGGTCCATATGGACAAATTCATAGACAGATGAATGCAGGTTCAGACACATGAACAAGTAGAGAAATGACAATTCAAGTAGGTCTTGTCAGCAGCGGAGTTTGAGCAGCGCTGAAGCTCCTGGGAGTATTGAGAGTGCTTTGTTGGTTCCTCAACATCTTATTATTATTATTATTATTATTATTATTGTTGTTGTTGTTGTTGTTGTTGTTGTTGTTGTTGTTGTTTCATATGGGGTATTATATAGGGATGGCAGGTGAGTAGGGCTATTGCCATTCATTTCTAGGTGTCCTCCTTTTTACAGAGTTCAGATGAAACCTGTGTACTTTCCTCAGTCTTGAGTGTCTGATAATTCTGAGGCCAGTCTTCCTGATATGATCTGAATAAGCACAAGCATCCCTATAGTATCGATATTCTTTGATAACCTTACAGGGTGTAACCATTTGTACTTTCAGGAATAAGTCATGTATCTGTCCATACCATGGGTAATGTTAGTGGTTCTTGCATGGCCACTGAGGTGCAAATGCAAATCCACCGTCAGAGTAGAGTCAAAGATAAATTTTAAAATGGAGTCTCAAAGACAAAGCAGTCTTCAAAACCTCTGCCTTATCCACAAGTAATGTAGGACAGGAGCAGCCTGATAAACATCTGTGTAGCATATGTACAGACGATTGTTCTTGTCATTACTCCTTAAGGAATTTGTGACACACTTGGTTGTATAATAAGCAACCAGTTTAAACAACAAATAATCACATGGTGATTATGAACACAGCATTTACATCATGTTACACAAAATAACTGATCTAAAGAGGATTCAAAGGACGGGGGATCCACATGGGTTACATCAAATATAATGCTACCTTTTGTACAATCTTCAAAATTTGTTGTCTGAAAGTGTCCTGGAACCAGTTACCTTAACAACTGTCAAATGTATACACAAAAATCAGACACTAAATTAATTTTATGTTTTTTTTTTATTGGACAAGGGTCAAGGACATGATAATTTTAAAAACACATTTCTACAACTAATACATTTTCAGCAATCTCCTTTCTGCTATAACTATTTAAAAAATAAAAGAAATTTAAGTTTTAAAAACTAAAATCCTAAGGTCAACCTAAGTATGTCATCCATGGATAGGGTAGAGGAACAATGGCAGGAACATCTTGCAGACAGCTGATTGTAAGCCTTTTGGTACAGAGAAAAGCAAGCCCACACAGGAGATGTTCCATATACCCACGCATTATGGGCAGATTTGTGATCAGTGTGGTTTCCACCAGTGGGAGCTTCCAGCACCATGGCTGTTGAATTAGGGGCCGAATGGTATAGGTGCCAGCACCACAAACTGAAGCCAAACCTCTGCTCATTTCCTGTCCCCCCAAGGCTGAGGTTGTGCTTTGCTGGGAACCTAAGCAAGCCAAGACTTATCACAAACTTTTATCCAGTGCTGAAAGTCAATACCTGAGTCCTCTCCCCACCCAGAAGGTGAATTGATATTGAATTGAATCTTCCTCGTGCTGTTACAAAATAAGCCCTTAAAAAACAATGAGCAAATGGAAAATAGAGTGTCTTTTATTGATTGTGATGTTTCCACTTAACTCGATTCCAGCAGGGGAGCTTCTGAGGTGGCACATGTGCACAGAGAAAGGGTACTGCCACGGTCGATAATTCTGAGGAAATGGACAGCCCTGTCTGCCTAATGGATCTCTCCAATTTCCTCCATTGGAATCCAGTTTAGGATTAGTCACCGGACAAATTTTTCAACAGTTCCTCTGGACAATGTTTGCCTTCAAAGCAATTTGGTAAATGGCAGTTGAGCATCTGGCGTAGGTCCATGAGATGCAAGTCTTTTCTTGAGTTACATTCCATGTAACACCCAAAAGCTCTTCTCCTTTCCTTGTGGTCACCTTTGATTCTCTGTCGTTATTTTCTTAGGACAGGACTATGTGTGTTTCCCTATGTGTGTTTCCCAGGAAACATTCTATCAAAAAGTTTCAGTAATTCCTTAAATCCTCTTTCTCTCTCCAGATGTTTTAAATATGATTCCCAATAAATGTTTTATATTGAAAAAAATTTTAGATACATAAAAATGTTGCAAGGACAGTGCAGTGAACTTCTCCAATCCCCATTCTTTGATGTGTCCCTGTCCTCCAGTGTTACTGAATTACTTTGGCATATCAGCTAAAGCCAGGAAAAAACTTGTTAAATTTCTGGACCACCAATATTTCTCTCACACCTGGTCCCTGCTCCAAGCCTCAGTCCACAAAACTTTTCTACCTAGACTTCAGGGGTCCTGTTTTCTCCAGTCTCTTTAAATGTCTTTGTTTATAATAGCTTTGCCATTGTTGGGGACCACAGGGTAGAAATTTTGTAAACATGTCTCATGATTCACATTGGTTTTCCCTGGTTGGCTTGGCTTTTGGATTTAGCAATGAATACCTAGAGATGAAGTTTCTTTTCAGCTGCATCTTCACGCTGTCACCATAGCTGCTCACTGACAATGGCAGATATGACCCTGTGGCCAGATGCTGTTTAGCAGTGGTGCAAGAAGATGGGTCAAATCCATGTGAGTGTGCATCACAAGAAAGGTAATTGTGAGAGCCAGAAACCCAGATAAAGGGAAGCAGTAATTGGATGACCTCATACTCACTAAGGATTATATAAGCCTATTCCAGGAGCCATAGAAAACTAGGACAACCTAAGAAAGACTCACACCTTTGCAGAACTATTCCACACCCTGTGAAGGGAAAAAGTTCCTGGAGCTTAAGCCAGAGTTCCTAAACCATATGCTTACTAGACTATGTCCCTGTTCTGTGGTCACTATTCTATATCTTTGTTCTCACATTAAATACATCTAATGCCACATATCCTACTCACTTTTTCATCTGAGATACAAAGAAACTGAATATGATACCAGGAGACAGCACAAAGCCCTGCCTCCTGATATACCTGATAGATAAAAGGTTTCTTCTTTATGAATCTTTTGTTGTTACGAAAGCAGCTAGGACATAGACTACCATGTCATGGGCACGAAATCTTTATAAATACCATGTGACTTGAGACAGTAAAATTTAAAGTGCAATTAAAGACATTGGAAAGGAGAAAGAGTCAGAGTTTATGAAGCACTTTGGAAATCAGATGCTTATCTATAAGGGTCACTGCTCAGCACCACTCTTACAGGACTCAACCAGAGAACCGTTTGTTCTCTATAAGTAGCACAGCAAGCTGACACCCACTTCTAAACTCTTCAGATACCTTAAGTTGAAATTAGCAATTGCCAACTGAAAATTGACTTTGAACTTCAGAAGTGGTGAGAATAAGGTTCTGTGTAACAAATTCCATTAAACCTTGGGAAGAAAAACAAACAAAAAACAACAGATTCATCTTTCTTCAAATCTTAACAAGGGAGCCTCTAGTGCATAAAAATGTTTCTTCAGCAGAGGTCTTCATGGTAGCAAAACCCAGAGCACACCAGAGGATGCTCTGTAGACTGTGATAAGGCAGAGTCTCCATTCCACTTCAGCTTCATCTACCTCTCCCTTCTCCTTTTCCTCCTCTTCTCTGTCCATTTCTTTCCTCCCACCTCTGTGTGCATGTTATATTTATTATGGGTGTAAGTCCTCATTTTCAACAAGGGTTCTGTAGGACAGTGGAAGGCCTGGTTCCTGGTTGAGCTAAGGCTAGAAACCCTGGTGACCTTGAAGGGACGGTAGGTGCTTCTTCGCCTGATTTTGGGCACCAGAATCCTGTTATTCGCTGCAGCCCTTCATAGATTTGTGGTCATCAGTCACATAAGGGTAATGCTCCAAGCCCCTGCACAGGTAGAGAACATCACCTGTGATCACGTCAGCTTAGCAGATCTCCATTTTAATGAGGTACCTAAATGTCTGGAGGGCTTAGCCAACAAGTTTTCCTTCCCAGATATTCTTCCATGCAAAAGGTATTCAACCTTAGGTCCACCCTGAGAAGTAGGGTATGATTTTACTCATCTACTTTCCACCACGACACTAAATGCCCTAAAACCATGGACTGCGTCTTTTCATTGGGATCCTCTGTGAGAAGCGATGAAGAAGCCCTTCACCTACAGAACCATCATCTAACCTCCTATAGAATGTCTCCCTGTGCTTCCAGCCACCAAGCCTCAGCTTCAAGCCATCAGGTCAAGAAATCTTCCTACGGGAACAGCCATAGCTCTTCTCTCCACCCCACCCCAGTCTGTGGGCCTCTATTCTAGTCTCAGCTCTTCCATAACTCCCAGCAGTGCGTGGCTTTCCAAGAGCCCCAAAACCAGGTAACCCAGGCTTAGTCACAGACCCGCGGACCCCCGAGCCAGCTCTGGCTGTCCTGCTCTTCTAACAGTGCTTCCCTACCCCCAGTGGTGTCCCAGGCTTCCCTATATAGCCCAACACCCTCCCTGCTACTGCATAGTCAAAACATCCTGTGGCTGTGTCCCGTGGTGGAGCAGACACAGGACCCCATAACCCCACAGGGTTCCTGTTGTTCACCATTGTATATACCAGCCTAGCTGGTCTGGGAGCTTCCCAGGAATGTGTCTCCAGTCTTACATAGAAACACTACAATTACAGATGTGTAGCATCGTGTCCAGCTTAACTAAGGTTTGTAATTAAACTCAGGTTCCCATGCTCTCATGACAAGAACTTCACCACAGAGGCATCGCCACAGCTCAGAAAGTACATTTTAAATGTGAGGTACCCAAGTGGGGCATACACCATTAGAGTTTGATAAACAACCTTGGAGATTACCTATGAAGCCTCAGATGTGAGAGAAAAGCACCCAGCTCATGAAAAATACATGTTTGGGGACTTCAGGCCCTCTGCCTTCATGCAAATGTTAATATATGTTTGAAAACACACTTTAATAAAGGAGTTTGTCATATTAGTTTGAATTACACCTCTTGATTTTACATTTCAAATGGCAAATAGTTCTACTGGACAAACGGCCAACTTAAGGTACCAAAGTACATACATGTACCATTAAACACAATCTTTTCCTGAAAAATAAATTAGAAAATAGTCTCATAATGAAGGCGATAATCAAACTCACATCTACTTATTGTAAATTCATCTCAGTGGGTCCTGTTGTTATATGCAAGCACAGCAGGTCTTCTAACAACAGAGTTTTGCTTTTCATCATTAACAGACGGATACTTTGCAATATGCCTTAGCTCTGCTCAGACCACAGCTACTGTGTTTCTGGTTGTGTGTTCACAGTAAAACATTTGCAGAATTGTACCGCAGCTTTTCTCACTGATTTCTAAGATTGGGTGGTATAGTTTTAATGGGAAAAGAACCCTGCTTCAGAATGAGTGGCAGACCCTGTTGTAAACTGATATGGACACTGGCTAACAGAGTACAGCGGGAGTCAGGACTTTGCAGCCAGGCTGGGTAAGTCATCTTAAGGAAGTGGGATGAGTCACAGACAAAAGAAGTGATAGAAGTCAAGTTGACAGCTGCTGCAGGGAAATGGGAAATAAAGAAACGTTTGGAATCTTACAAAGAAGAAGATATCAGGGTTGGTCCAGCAACAGCTGTGTAACATGGGCCAAGGTGCCCAACCTCTCTGAAGCTGCAGTTTCTTTGTCTGTAAAATAAGATCATGATAGGAAATCTTTCAAAGGGCTGTCATAGAGCTTCTGACATGATTCACAGTGCACAATCATTATCCTTCAGAATCAACACTTACCTGGACCATATACAAATGCACATAGTTGCTCTCACAATACCAGGCACATCTATTCAACAAATGATGGGCATTCCTGTTGTGATTTGGGAATTGTTATGCGAAATTCTAAGATTTAAAAATATCAGAAAAAAGAGAACAAACAGCAAAATGAACTGAACAGTGGAGTTTTTTAGCCTATGCTGGTCTTTCTGGACCTATCTCTATCCTCACAAACTCTCAGCAGTGGCTTGTAATTCTCCTCAGTATTCCTTCACTGTGAAAGGAAAGCAACCTCATCCTAGAAGCTGACATGATGGGTAAGGACAATTTTGAATTGGGAGAGGCATCTGCTCCTGGGGATGAGATGCAATGTTTTTCTAAGACACATAACAAAGGTCACCCCAGAGACAACTTTTATTAATTGACGATGTCCCCAGTCATCAGAGAAGCCAAATGGACCTCCGTGTGAATGTTCCACTGACATCCCGAGTCTTGACAGCTACAATTCTTCCTTTTTCAATTTCAATTCTTATTGATTTTCAAGATTCTCATTTCAGAGATGTATGCCTTCATTGTACTAGAGTGTTTAGCCATTTGTCTGTGCCTGCTTTTATATGCTAGATTGATCTTTTCCTACTGGAGCTGCAGGAGGAAGGGCTGCTACGCAGGCACCATCACCACAACTTACTAAGTGGAGATATTTTATCGTTTAAGCCGAGAAAAAACTCCAAACCAGCAGAGGCTTGGTTTTGTTAAAGAAGCAGTAGGAACCAGCTAGGAGCTAATTCTTAAAAAAAAAAAAAAAAATCCTAAGTTAGGAAAGTCTGTCTCTGAGAAAAGCTGAGTGACAGGGGCACCACTTCTGTATTCTCCAAAGGCTGTTCTCTGTGGGAAGACACAAGACCATAACATTCTCTGACTCAAAGTTTTTTTGATCTAGTCACTGGCAGAAACGGTGGTCATTTTTTTTCCCTATCTATGACATAAACAGCTACAAGGAACTTGAAGAAGTCTGGAGAAGGCAAATGAAATAAACCTGGATGGCAATAAACTTAGTTTTTGAAAGAAAGGAATTCTACAATTTTATTTCAACTTATGGAAAATAAAAGAACAATGCTGGGAATTTAGAGGATTAAAAACATTCTGCTGGCCTAGCATGTAAGGAATTGTGTTCTATGTCCAACTCTTGCAACTCAGGATATAAAGCATGACCAGAAACATGGACAGTTTAAACAAATACTTTGTTTTTCTCTACTAGCCTAATTTCAACAATTCATCTCTAGTGACAATGATGTTACATCCCCAGAAATGTCTCTTCGAGTCAGATTGCTACCTAAGAATTGGGAAATCACTTGAGTCTTTGGGTGAAGACTGTACACAGCCTCCTTGCAGGTCCATTTCTCTAAACTGTAGATTACAACTCCTCTTTGGGTCATGCAACTCAATGAGGATGATCATAAAAGATTTAGCAATAATAAAAGATGTCTGAATCTGTAACAAGCAAAAATTGACTCAAAGTTAAAAGCAAAATAAATCCAAAGTTTTGGGGACAACATTAAGCTATAAGGCATTGAGGGACCTCACTCCAGTCTTGGCTTTGAGTGTGCTGTAATGTTCTGCTCTGTAGAAGGCATCAAACGACACAACACCAATGGATGTTGCCTAAAACACTCCAACTTGGAGTCAAGATTACATTATGAACTTGAATGCTTTTCTTCCAATAAAAAGTTTTCTGTCCTGACAGAAACACAGTGTCTTATGGGAAACAGGCATTTAAATATTTCCTTATTGTCACTTCTCAGCATATGTGGATCAAATCAGTGTACCTTTTCATTGCATTATGAACGTTTAATTTTTAAAATATGCTATTTAGGTTGCTGACTCAGGTTTCAAAAATTGTTAAATGAATTTGGGCTTGAGATTCGAACAGGATTGCTGAAATGGCTGTGTCTTAGGGCATTTCTATCGCTTTAACAGTTATCATGACACTAAATTACATAGGGAAAAAAAGGGTTTATTTTGCTTACACTTCCATCATTTTAAGGAATTCAAGGTAGAAGGAACTCAAGCAGACAATAGCACATTCTCAGTCAAGACCAAAGAGTCAATGAACATATCCTTGTTTAATTTTTTTGTCCTAAACCCTTTGGGATCCCCTTTACAAGAGATGGATCTACCCTACTATATGTTGGTTCTTCCTGAGTTCTCTGGAAACATACTCACAGGCCAGCTTGATCTGGATACTTACTTATTAAATCTCTCTTCCAGGTGATTATAGGTTGTGTTGTATTGATTGCTGTAACAAACTGGCACTGGCCTTAGACATACTTCTTCTTGGGCTAGAAAGATGATACAGTGGCTAAAGTACTTGCTGATCTTCTAAGGACTTGGGTTTTATACCCAGCACCCACATAGCAGCTCAGAACCATCCGTAACCAGAGGAATCCACCGTTTTCTGATCTCTGTGGGTACTACATTAATATGGTGTACAGATGAACATAGAAAACACACATTCACATAAAACAAATCTTTTCAAAAACACAAAAATCATACTTCTATTAGTTTATAGCATATGTTTATTAAAGATGGATGTTCAATAATGATACTCAGTAAAATCAAAATATCAATCAAATGAAAACTCCTGAAGGTGCCCTATGTCCTATAGTGTCAAACATTTAGCTAAGATTTATTTTTTATGTAAAAATTGGCAAACACATTTATTTCATTAATATACAAAAATTATGCTTATCTTTAATAAATGACAAAATCTTACCAAAAGATTTTTTAACAAATATATTTAATTATGATTTGTTATTAGGGAATGTTTGATATATATATTTTGTGGTAATTTGAATGTAAATTCTCCTAGACTTATGTGTTTTTTTTTTAGATTGGATGTTCTCTGCATTTACATTTCAGATGTTATTCCTTTCCCCCAATCACAATCCCCCTCCCTCTCCCACTGCCTTTATGAAGGTGCTCCCTCTCCCAATGACCCTCTTCCACCTCAGCACCTTGGCTTTCCCCTACCCTAGGAAAATGAGCCTTTCCTGGACCAAGGGCCTCTCTTACCATTAATGTCAGAAAATTCTATCCTCTGCTGCAAATGCACCTAGGACCATGGGTCTCTCCATGCGAACTCATGGGTTGGTGTTTTAGTCCCTGGGAGCTGTGGTGGGTTTGGTTAGTTGATACTTTTGTTCTTGCCGTGGGATTGCAGACCCTTTCAGCTCCTTCAGTTCTTTCTCTAGCTCCTTCATTGTGGTCCTCGTATTCAGTCTGAGGATTAGATATAAGAATCCTCCTCTGTATGAGTATGGCTCTGGAAGAGCCTCTGAGGAGGCATCCATATCAAGTTCTTGCCAGCAAGCACTACTTGGCATGAGCAATAGTGCTTGGATTTAGTGGCTAAATATGGGGTGGATCCCCAGGTGAGGCAGTCTCTGGATGATCTTTTCTCCAATCACTGCTCCTCTATTTGTTCCTTTATTTCCTCTAATGAACATTATGTTCTTTTTTCTAAAAGGCACTGAGACATCCACCCGAGTTTTTGATCTTAGCTATTATAACTGGTGTGAGGTGGAATCTCAGGGTTTTTTTGATTTTCATTTCCCTTATGTCTAGGAATGTTGAATGTTTATTCAGGTGTTTCTCAGCCATTCAATATTCCTCAGTTGAGAATTCTTTGTTTAGCTCTGTATCCCATTTTTAAATAGGATTAATTGATTCTCTAGATTATTTGATTCTCTAGAGTTTAACTTTTTAATTTTTTTGTATATATTGGATAATATCCCTCTATTATATGTAAGACTGGTAAAGATTTTTTTCCCGATCTGTTTGTTGCCTTTTGTTCTTTGCCTTACAGAAGTTTTGCAATTTCATGAGGTCCCATTTGTCAATTCTTGATCTTAGAAAATAAACCATTGGTGATCGGTTCAGGAAAATTTCCCCTGTGCCTCTCTGTTCTAAGGTCTTCCCCACTTTCTGTTCGATTAGTTTCAGTGTACCTAATCTGATATGGAGGACTTTGATGGACTTGAACTTGGGCTTTGTACAAGAAGATAAGAAAGGATCGATATGCATTCTTCTGCATGCTGACTGCCAGTTGAACCAGCACCATTTGTTGAAGAGGCTGTCCTTTTTTCATTGAATGTTTTTAGCTCCTTTGTCAAAGTGACCATAGCTATGTGGGTTCATTTCTAGGTCTTTGATTCTATTCCATTGATCTGCCTACCTAGGTCTCTACCAAAATCACACAGTTTTTATCACAATTGATTGTAATACAGCTTGAGATCAGGGATGGTGATTCCCCAAAAAGTTTTTTATAGTTAAGAATAGTTATTGTTCTCATGGTTTTTATTATTCCAAATGAATTTGCAAATTGCTCTTTGTAACTCTATGGAGAATTGAGTTGAAAATTTGATGGGGATGGCATTGAATATGCAGACTGCTTTAGGCAAAATGGCCATTTTTACTATGTTGATTCTTCTAATCCAGGAGCATGGGAGATCATTCAACCATCTGAGATCTTCTTGAATTTCCTTCTTCAGAGACTAGAAGTTCTTGTCATACAGATCTTTCACTTGGTTAGTTAGAGTCACATGAAGGTATTTTACAGTCTTTGTGACTATTGTGAAGAGTGTCAATTCCCTAATTTCTTTCACAGCCTTTTGAACAGAGGAAGGCTACTAATGTGTTCAATTTAATTATTTTGTCCAGGCACTTTGCTGAAGTTGTTTATCAGCTGTAAAAGTTCTCTGGTGGAATTTTTGGGGTCACTTAAGTATACTATAATATCATCTGAAAATAGTAATATTTTTACATTTTCCTTTCCAATTTGTATCTTTTTTTTTTTTTACATGTTTTTGCTGTCTGAATGGGTAGGGGGAAAGTGGGCAGCCTATATAGTCTTTGATTTTCCTGGGATTGCTTCAAGTTTCTCACTGTTCAATTTGATGTTGGGTACTGATTTGCTCTATATTGCTTTTACTATGTTTAAGTATGAACCTTGAACTCCTGATCTTCCCAAGACTTTTAACATGAAGGGGTATTGAATTTTGTTAAATGCTTTTTTAGCATATAGGGAGATGATCATGTTTTTTGGGTTTTTAAAAAAAGATTGTTTATATAGTAGGTTACATTGAATAATTTTCATATATTGAGTCATTCTTACATCCCAGGGATTAACCCTACTTGATCATGGTGAATGATCATTTTGATATGTTCTTAGATTTAGTTTGCAAGAATTTTATTTGGCATTTTTGCATCAATGTCCATGAGGGAAATTGGTCTGAAATTCTCCTTCTGTGTAGGGTCTTTGTGTGGTTTAGGAATGAGTGTAATACTTATGGCTTTGAAGAATGATCTGGGTAGTATTCCCTCTCTTTCTATTTTGTGGAATAGTTTGGAGAATATTAGTATTAGGTCTTCTCTAAAGGTCTGATAGAATTCCACACTAAACCCATCATGTCCAGGTTTGTTTTATTCTTTCTTTCTTTTTTGTTGGGAGGCTTTTGATGACTGCTTCTATTTCTGTAGGGATTCTAAGGCTTTATTCACATTATTTATCTGATCCTGATTTAACTTTGGTACCTGGTATCTATCTAGAAAATTGTTCATTTCCCCTAGATGTTTTCAGTTTAGTTGAGTATAGGCTTTTGTAGTAGGATCTGATGATTTCTTGAATTTTCT